>NC_090265.1:1085385457-1088013791 GCF_040414725.1 Anabrus simplex | reverse complement strand
ACTCCTTGAGTTCGACTTTCTTCTCGATAGAAAGAGAAGAAAACGTTAGTTCTTTAATATGTTTGACGGTAATCATACTGTACGAAGTGCAAACATAACACTACGCCTACATATAAATAACAACCTTTCTCCTAATTTCACCTCGTCACAGTCACCTCACGAGATCAATCATCAACACAAAGCTGAACATCGCGCTCTCCAGTGAGTATAGCCAACATGAGTCAAGTGCGAAGAGACAGTAGTTACAGTCGTTATTCGTTTCGTTAGTTAATAATCCTAAAAATTACAAGACTATTTTAAATATATACCGGCATATTTAACTCAGGTAAGTGCTTCAGTAAAATAGTTCCTAGTTTTAGGAGAGAAATGACACAAACTGACCCCTGTTAAATATAAATCAAATCACCAATGTTCGGGTAGGTTGGCTGCAACGATGGACCGCGGCAGAAACGCGCCGGATTCTCCGTTAGAACAGCACATCTCTACTGTGCCTCTGATTGGCTCCCTCAAGGCCAGTCAAGCGAGACTCGGAGCTTTTGGTCCGCTATGAGAGAGCGCCCTCCTGCGCAGGGCCAGCAGCATATCGGGCCGCAGTACAGTACAACTCGCGCCCTTGATAATAATCTTATAGTAGTAAAATATTTCCCTTGTTAACATTTAAGATTAAAATTCCCCATTTTAATGGAACCCCGTGGGGGGCGCGCACCTTAGCGCCTGCCAGACGAGCCGCCACTGAATTTTCTTAAAAAAATTATTCTGAAAGGCCTGTTCAGCAAGAGCTATTCTTCATTTAATTTCTTTGGTGCATCTATTGTCTTCAGTTAAAATGCTTCCTAAGTTACAGAAATGTTGCACTTGTTTTTCTTTGGACTTCCCTATTCATAAGTTTGTATTAGCTCCGCTGCCATCTTTGCTCACAACTAACATTTTCCTTTTCTTACTATTGATATGAAGTTTGTAATGTTTCGATGTATAACACAGAGCATACCACAAACTATCTAATTCTTTCTCAGAGTCTGCTACTAAGGAAACGTTATCAGAAAATCTAATACTGTGGATTATTTTTCCATTTATCTTTATTCCCTTACCCGTTTCCTTTAAAACACACATTGGTTCTTCAATAAATAAACTGAAAATGTATGGTGGGAGTGGACAACACTGTATCACCCCTTTCTCAATTACTGCCATTCTCATACATCCATTCACAACTACATGTTTAGATACAAATAACGGAGATAAATAAATTATAATGTGTGTATATATATATATAACTAAATGTATTTTGGTACTTAGATTTGAAACGCGCTGTAGACCTGGGTCACTTTCATATTACGTAGCATGCCCCTTTCCGTTAGTAACATACAGCAATCGTTGACTTTGTTCTCCTTAAAACTTATCGCTAATTGTTCATGCAGCAAAGAACACACGCAGCTCCAATAAATATTCCCACGGACTATTTCCATTTATAAATCTCAAGCCCCCTTAAATTTTTTCACTATCTTCCTCCAGCATTTACAGGTTACGATGATGACCGAATACAAGACCAATTATAATGAAGTAAGTAGTATGTTACTAAGCCATTCAGGTCCTTTGCTCTTGAGATCCACCAGTATGGTTCCCAGAAAGATGTATAATCTCCGAGTGCAGTTAAATCAATTGGTATAGTAAATTGCTTGGTTAGGTCGAAATGCTCGGAGAAATCGGAAAAGAATTTATGGATACCGCCTCTAACTCCAGTTTCAGCACAGTATGGCTGATATGACAAAACGTTTTTTATGTACACTGAGCAAAAAAATCTAATCGTATACAGTTCACGATGGCTCCTAGAGGAGCGGAAAGTGATGCCATTAACTATTCCAAACCTTGGCACTAAGTGGATTCTCGTGTGATACACTAACTCCTTCAGGATTTCGATGACGATAGGATGGGAAAGAGGATTCAGCCGTCGCCTTCAGTCTTCGTCGCACATAAAATACCCATCTTTGGCGTCCAAGAAATTTCAATATTTGTTCTTATTTACACAACACTACTTGACCACTTTTATAAGAAATGTGATACTGTGTTCACATCAGTTTAAATAAACAAAAACTGGTCATTAGTTGTCCGTCTCCGTGGTCAAATGGTTAGCGTGCTGGCCTTTGGTCATAGGGTTCCCGGGTTCGATTCCCGACAGGGTCGGGAATTTTAACCATCACTGGTTAATTTCGCTGGCATGGGAGCTAGGTATATGTGTCGTCTCCATCATCATTCCATCCTCCTCACGAGGCGCCGGTCGCCTGCGGACGTTAAATCAAACGACCTGCATCTGGCAAGACAAACTTGTCCTCGAACACTTCCAGCACTAAAAGAATACGCCATTATCTTTTGGTCATTAGTAATGACAATTACCATGTAAATACTGAAATGCTTGAAGCAGGTGACGCTAATCACCACATGAGCGTACAATTGTTAGGTGTTTACAATTTCTAACAACAGAACTGCAAAGACTTAATAAGGTAAAGTACCAACATTTGGCAGATTTGTAAACGAAATCAATGGTAAACCATCTTCAGGGCTGGTATTGACAGAGTTCCAACTATCTACCTCCCAAACACAAAGTTACTCGACCCGTACCACGGAGTCAACTCGTTTGGTGAGACTAAGTGAAATAGTGTTTCTTTAAAAATTCCCGATCGTATTTTTCATCTGGAATTAACCAGGTACTCATTTAGGGTTCAGGCTGACAAGGAGGTACTACAGTCTGTGTATTACCAATGTATTTGCGCTTTGGAGAGATGAAATGTTGCGTCCAATAGTTAAAAATGATACATACATTGTCGAAAATGAAATCCTAACACCAAGAAGACATTAGTTTAGAGGAATGCAATTTGGGCTACACATTTGCCTAGGCAGCATATATATTTAATTCAGCTTTCCACGCCTCAGGTTGAAGTATGCGCGAGAAGACATGTCACATGGAGGTACATTAATAACCACTGTAATCACCACGATTTTGAACAAAAGTCTGCAAACGTCATTCATTGTGTCGTACAGGTGCCGCATACCATGTTGTGGGATGAAGTTCTACGCCCGTTGTACTTGGTTAGTCAAATCACCCAACGGTTAATGCTGGTATTGAATGACGCTGGATTTGTCGTCCTATAATATCTCATACGTGTTCAGTGAGCGAAACGTCTGGGAATCTCGCAGGCCAAGGCAACTGTTCGACAATCTGTAGAGCACGTTGGGTGCAGCAGCGGTATTATGGCGAGTGCTATCCTGTTGGAAAACATCCCCTTGTATACTGCGAATGAATGGCACACAACCGGTTCAGTCACCAGTCTGACGTACAAGTCCACTGTCAAGCTTCTTGGGATAACGACGAGTATGCTCTTGCAGTCAAAGGAAATCGCTCTTCAGACTATAACTCCTGGTGTAGGGCTAATATGTGGACGCCACAGACAGCTTGGTTGCAAGCGCTCGGGGCGAAACAATTGATGAAATTTCAACGGGAGATACTGCAAATTTTCGCTTCACTAGAATAATTCTTATGTTTTGTGTTATGTTGCTTATTAAGTGAACAATCTAATCACGCTTCATTGCCAACATACGGTCATTAATGGCAGCAAGACAAAAACGGCTCTCATTTGAGAATACAACAGATCTCCACTCCGCCCTCTAGAGAGCTCTAGCTTGATACCGCTAAAGTCGCAGATAGCAGTGATTCGGAGTTGGTGGCATAAACGCTACAGGACGTCTGGCTCGGAGCTGTCCCTCGAGTAATCGATTTCTTGCAGTTCACTGTGTCAGTCTGATGCCAGCTGAAGATCTAATGGCTGTTGCAGAGGATGCACGATCTACCACAATCATGCGTTGAATACGGCGGTCTTCCCTCTCAGTAGCGGCCCCTGTGGGACTGGATCCCGGCCATATTGAGACGGTGCTTTCCCGTGCCTATTGTTGCCAGCACCATGCACTGTGGATACATCCCTGATAAATATTTCTGCAGTATCTGGGAAAGAACATCCACCTATTCATAATTCTATTACACGGCCTCGTTCAAACTGAGTAAGCTGCTGATGCTGTCTTCTTCGTCTCCTTAAAGGCATGTTTGACTCACACCTACCTCACACCATTAACACCAGACGATTACTAAAGCTCACGAAGTGTATACCTCGTATTTACAGTAAACTTGCTTTGCAAGATCATGATGGCGCTACTAGCACCACTCTTCGTCGACTTGCACGCAAATTAGGCGCCATCTTTGAAATATGCAAACACGCCTCCCGAATTGCATTTATCTCGCACAACTCCTCCTTGGTGTTGCAATTTCATTTTCCACCAGTGTTGTCTAGGGTACCAGTAACATCCCGCTTTAAGAGAAATTCACGATTATTGAAAATGATGTCGTGTCAAGTAGATATTACGAATTGTTAAGTCTGTGTGTGTCCTATGACTGGGACTTCGCCTTATTAAGACTCGGGGATCATATTTTATGGATTCAGGTTTTAAACCTATTGTCACTCAAAGTTTCTTGACTTGAATTCGTACTGTGCTTACTCTTTAATATTGATTATATTTATTTGAACTATCTATTTAAATACTGCTCAGAAGTAACATGATTAAATGATTACATGATGCTCATTTTGATTCTGGATGTTGTGTTGCGTCGAGATTTTCGGTCCAGAGGGTCACGCGTAACATTCTCGGCCGGGTCAGAGATTTTAGCCATATCTAGTTAATTTGACTCATAGCTGGATGTATGTGTTTCTTCCAACACACTCTTCTTGAAATGCATACAGCACACCGCGTGAATAATCACCATAGGTAAACGGTGTAATGAAAATATTCCTCCACATGGGTTTGGCGCTGAGCAGTACAGGGACAAATTCACATAAGTGACACAATTCGCACCCACGAACCCTACTGTAGAACAAGAAGAAGAAGAAGAAGAAGGAGAAGAAGAAGAAGAAGAAGAAGAAGAACAACAACAACAACAACAATAATTTGATTTTGAACATTACAAACTCTACTTTCTACACGCAGATGCATATGCTTGAAAACTGAAATCTAATAATAATAATAATAATAATAATAATAATAATAATAATAATAATAATAATAATAATAACAATAATGCTATTTGCTTTACGTCCCACTAACTACTCTTTTACGTGCCAGTAAATCTACCGACACGAGGCTGGCGTATTTGAGCACCTTCAAATACCACCGGTCTGAGCCAGGATCGAACCTGCCGCGTTGGGGTCAGAAGGCGAGCGCCTCAACCGTCTGAGCCACTTAGTCCGGCAAAACTGAAATCTATGGACCTGGCGAGTTGGCCGTGCGGTTAGGGGTGCGCAGCTGTGAGCTTGCATCCGGGAGATAGTGGGTTCGAACCCCACTTTTGGCAGCCCTGAAGATGGTTTTTCCGTGTTTCTCCATTTTCACAACAGGCAAATGCTAAAGCTGTACCTTAATTAAGGCCATAGCCACTTCTTTCCAACTCCTAACCCTTTCCAGTCCCATCGTCGCTATAGGATCTATCTGTGTCAGTGCAACGTAAAGCCAATTGAAAAAGATAAATTAAATCAATGGCGTTTTACTCAGTACTTGTAATAATTGACAGTGAACATGACATCTTGGTATACAGTACTGCTGCCCGTATAAACTTTCCCAAGGCCAGTCACTTTATTAATATAAATTAACAATTAGTCGTCACCAATTTACGTTGCTATAGATAAGTGGAATTCAGAGGCTGGTAGAGGTATTTATATCCAGTCATGAACAATCATTTTAAATTCAGCAGTAAGTGGCCGTTAAGGGGTAAGAACGAATCGTGAAGAATGACACTTTTCTTAAGACTTGACCTTCCTCTGTGTATCTTATACCACCATTATTCGATGTAGTCTAAGAAAGGTGCTAGATGGAGCCCTCCAGAGAGCTATCGACCAATGCAAGCTCAAACAAGCCCTCAACTGTGCCTTTCACCCGATGGCTCACTTCATAATATATAAACGTAGCTCGGAGGGGAAATTACTTCGTACTAGTAGTTAAATATTAATTTCCTATCACAAAGTGTATTAAATTAACTCGTGAGTCATCTTATCGCGATGTATCAGTAATTTCCTGCGCTAGCCAATCAGCAAAGCGTGCAGACGGTCCTCCAATCTGTTTTTCGTTTTCCGATCTATTTCCTACAAATATTGGACTCTCTACTGACCGGTGACAAGGACCTAATGGTATGAAGAGTGGGGAGCACAGATATGATAGATGCTTTCCATTGAGAGCAGCGTTGTATCTGGCAAAGTATGACGAGAATTGTCTCTAACATAAATCCCGATATGCAATTCATTGTTTTGTAATTGCAATAATGAGGCTTCAGTGCTATTTAGTCATATTCTACCTTAAACCTCGTACATAATTACTCCATTTTATATTTTCCTGAGGATCGCACTTTACTTCCTAGCATTTGGTTTGTCGGCTTTGAACCCCACTCAATACCATTGTATTATGCTGTAGTTTTGACATCTTTGACCATCAGAACTATATACTGTACATGTCAATGAAGAACTGCCTTTCGAGGTGATTAGTTCGAACCTCATCGTCAGAAGCTCTAACTATAGTTTCTGTGAATTATCGTATTCAAAACAGATGCCGAGGTTTTACATTATTTAAGATCACGGCCCGCTGTCTTCGAAGTCCTAACTCATTTATATTATAGAATCGCTGAAATCCTGTGCGTGTTAATGTGATATTACTGTTGGCCAAGAAGAGTGTAACTGCTTTATTCCAGTAGAATCTATGCCAGGGAGGGAGACTCGAAGCCAACAAATGAAATACTAAGAAACAACGTGCACTTCTTGGTAAAAGTAACACTCGGTAACTGACTTTTGAGTTCGATAGTATGTGCCACCAGTGTGGAAGAAGTTGTAGTTCTAGGAGAGAACTCTAACATCACATAGGGAGGACTGGTGGTACCTGAAGAAGACAATAATACTCGTGAGCAAGTGATGGACTTTCACTGTGTGATATTGTGTGTAGTAGTAAATATTTGGAACGAAGTTTTCGGCAAATTCACAGGAGCTTCATGCAAGACAATCTAATAATAATAATAATAATAATAATAATAATAATAATAATAATAATAATAATAATAATAATAATAATAGGATAATAGAAGTGCAGAGTTTTGGAAATTAAGAAGTAACAATGAAATTTACCAGAACGTAGAAAACATATCAGAAACAATAAGAAAAAGGAGATTGCTATGGATGAATGGATGACAATAGACTAACTAAACGAATCTTCAAGTACCTTTGGGAAAAGAAATCAACCACCACCTGGATTCAAGAAGTCAAGAAAAACCTGGAAAGGAACAACATACGAGAAGAAGAATTATTGGAAAGAAAGATTTGTAGGAAGAAAGTCTTACAAATGGAAGGATTCCAAGGGAGGAAGGAAAAGTAAACAGGCACAAAGTGGACTGAAGACAGGAAAAAGAAACACAGTGAAACAATGAAAGAATACTGGAAGAAAAGGAAAGAACAACTGAGGAGGAACAACTGAAATTGTAACGTGGTCCTTAGAAGGCCGGAACGCAAGAAGAAGAACAAGAAGAAGAAGGATTGTCAAAGTGACTATTGTCTGGCCCGATGAACTGCAGATAAACGAGTGCTATGCGCTGTGCTGACTGAGTTTCATGACCGGAATCACTACCTCTGAAATCAAACAGATCCTACGTTGAAGCAGAGAGGCTGGAAAACTCTGTCCCATCTCTCAGGCCAGTGTTAAAATCCATGGTGAACCATAAATCAAAACCGAGGCTTCCTTATATTGAGCTAATAATAATAATAATAATAATAATAATAATAATAATAATAATAATAATAATAATAATAATCTGTCCGGTTCCTTGGCTCAATAGTCAGCTTTGAGGCCTTTATTTCAGTGGGTCCCGAGTTCGATCACCGGCCAGATAGATGATTTTAGCCATGATTTGTTAATTCCACCATCTCTGGGGTTAGGTTTTTAATACACATCGTCATTCAAGTACAACGCATCACACTACCAATCAACACAGAAATACCCAATACATCTCTCTATATATGGTTGTCGTCAGGAAGGATATTTAGCCGTAAACCTGGGCTTTAAACACATTAGAGCCAACACCAAAAATGATGTTCAGGAATCATATTCAGGAGTATTATTTTCTTTACATCAAGCTTCTGTAACAATTTTACTACTTCTAGGTATAAATAAATAAATAAATAAATAAATAAATAAATATAAAATAAGAGTTTTGTCTGTACATTGCTCAGAATTTGAAATTAATGGTATTTCTGTATCGGTCATGTCCATAGTAACAAGAAAATGCACTTTTTACTTTTCCGGAATTTCTGTCTGTCTGTCTGTATGTAGTATGTATGTACACGCATCACGAGAAAACGGTTGAAGAGAATTCAATGAAAATCGGTATGTGAAGTCGGGGGATGAGCCTCTACAATCTAGGCTATAGATCATTTTACTCACGCTGAGTGAAATGGTAGTTTAGGGGAAGGCCTAAAATTGAATTCTCAACTATTTATGTTATTAGTGGTGTAATGAAAATCGGTATGTGAAGTCGGGGGATGAGCTTCTACAATCTACTCTACGAATCATTTTACTCACGCTGAAGAAATGGTGGTTTAGGGGAAGGCCTAAAATTGAATTCTCAACTATTTATGTTATTAGTGGTCGTGTTTTAAAGAAAATGGGTATGCAAAGTTGGGGAATAAGTTGCTACAATCTAGGCTATCAATAATTGTATTCACGCTGAGAAAAATGGTAGTTTAGGGGAAGGCCTAAAATTTAATTCTCAAATATTGTTATTAGTAGTCCTATCTTGATGAAAATCGGTATGCAAAGTCAGGAAATAAGTCGCTATAGTCTAGGCTGTAAATTATTTTATTCACGCTGAGTGAAATGGTAGTTTAGGGGAAGGCCTAAAATGTAATTCTCAAATATTTCTTATTAGAGGTGTAATCGATGAATGCTACATAACTAAGGTTATATAGTATTAAATTTCCTATTATTCATGTCTTATACATTGTTACCGTACTGGCTATGATCACAAAGATATTCATGAATTTGGAGTTTTGTTACTAAGTCTATATCAGCGCCGAGTAACGAGAAAATGGGTAAACAGTATTTAATGAAAATCGCTATGTAAGTCGGAGAATGAGAAACTGCAGTTTACGGTATAAAATATTTTACAAATCACAGAAATGAGAGAAAAATAAATGTGAAGGCCTACAATATAGAAAGCTAACATTGATCAACAATAACATTACATTGACCATTGTTTGTCGTGATGTGCTTTGTGTCTTCTGTTGCCCCTCATCTCCGGTAGATAGGACTACTGCTGCGTACAGAGTATTTTTTATTTGATTTACGTCGCACCGACATAGATAGGTTTATGGCGACGATGGGATAGGAAAGGGCTAGGAGTGCCTTAGGCCTTAATTAAGGTACAGGCCCAGCATTTGATTGGTGTGAAAGTGGGGAAACCACGGAATACAATCTTCAGCGCTGCCGACAATGGGGTTCGAATCCACTATCTCTCGGATGCAAGCTCACAGCTGCGCACCGCTAACCACACGGTGAACTCGCCCAGTCGTACAGAGTGTAACAGCCTGCCTGAATATGGATGGGAAGTAGCTGGGGAGTTAGATAACTTCGTTCTTTAGCATGCCATTCCTCTGGTTTATAAATTTTCTGATACTACTGGTACGTAACACACTGGATCATCATAGCATTCGGGCTATTCAATCCCTACTCTGAGGCACTGATTGGAATGAACAGTGTGCATATTTAGCGGAATAATGGCAGATCAGTGTTCATGGCAATCTGCGGCCTGGTCATCCCAGCTCTGGAACTTTGGACTATTAGATTGGCACCGCAATCTAACCGCAGCACTGTTCGTTAAAAGTGATAAAACGTGCGGCTTTCCATTTGATCGAGTATTTTATGTGATAGCATTGCTTTTAATCGCTACATTCATACGTTTTTATAATGACCTATTTTGATTTCAGTTAGGAAAACCACAAAGTCAGTCTTTCTGAGAATCCCGTAGCGAAGCACGGGTACACCAGCTAGTAAATAAATAAATAAATAAATAAATAAATAAATAAATGAAACAAAGCCAATAAAATTTGCTTTTTAATTTAATAAATAAACAAAACACAGCCAATAAAATAAATAGGCCTACCGAATTGTCACTATTGCTGAGGTGGTTCAGTTCTCCATGGAAAGTGATCTTGTCAGTACTTGACTGACACGATCTTGGTGACTAATGGTATGTCATATCGAATTCACAGCTTTACTTCTTGGATTACAACAGAGTCATGACAAGAGTTGTAACATATGAGGCACATGAAAAACAATTCGTAGGCTTTGGAGTATAGACTGTGAATGTTACGTCATATTTTACCGAGAGAATGAGCGTGTTAGAATGAAAGCGCTCATCCAACACGCGCTTCTGAGTTAACCTTGTGACCCTCGTCCGTGGGGATACGAGGTGGACCGAGAGTAAGGCCTCGGGCCACGAACTGTGAACCTATTAAATGCCGGCCACTAAACACAAGGTTGAATAATTCATAAAGCGACCACCAACATCCGTACGCCACTCGACACAGAGTCTAATTTAATGAGTTTCATCATGCGGGCAAAATAACTTGCGTCTTCAATACTGAAAGTGAGTAGACAAGCAGCAGTGCGCCTCTATCCCACACTCAAGTCGGTCACGCTGATAAACAGAAAGATAGAGATCAAGCAAAAACGGTGCTTTAGATCATTACAGTAAATAAAAATAGAAACCACTAAGCGAGCTGCCTAAGGGCATAAATCAGTGGCTTTATGCTAGAGTTCGGGAGATGTTTGATTTTGAACAAGATCCTCGATGACACTGATCATGATTTTCCGTAGTTCCCCATTTTATCACCAGTCGAGTGCTCGTGTTGTATCTTAGTTAAGAGCACTGCTACAAATTTTCCAGTCATATCCTTTCTTATGGCGTCACTGAATATCTGTTTATGCGACTTTAAACTGGTAGTTATATTTGTGAGATAGTTGATTCGTACCCCGGCACGGTTAGAGCTGATGTTTTTTCTCTTCGTTTTCACTGCAAGAAAATGCTGGGTCCATACCTTAATTCAGGCCAATAAACGCGATAGTCGAGTGGCATAGTCTGGTTTCTCAACAGGACGGCCACTGTTCCAATTACTATGCACGTGGGTATTAAACAAAAAATATATCAAAGTACACCGGATCATTTCAGTATTAATAGTGTCAATCCAAAATCTGCAACGAACTCAGTTGTTAAACCAAAGAAAGTTATGAAGTATTTTACCCCACAAACATTAATAACACTGCGTCATCACGTAGCATGTGTTTGTAAGGAAGGCGAATATTATCATCGTCCCCGAAGACTATTTTCCCTGGTTCGGATTCCACATGAAACTGAAGGTCCGGTAGCTATGATCACATAGTTAGAAGTCAGGTAAAACTACAAGCATTCCTTTCTAAATAACTTCACTATACTTTCCTTCCTGGTTCTCTCCTTTTCCTTCCGTCCCGTCACCGAAACCCTGTCGGAGTTAATGTGGCATTAAACCGCTAGCAAACAGGAAAAACAGGTAGTAAAAACAATATCGGAATAACTCTTTGACAATGAATGACCTTAACGCAGTATTCTTAATAAGAGCTTGTGAACTACATAAATATGGACCTCAAAAAGTGTTCGGGATTGTAAATCTAGTGAAAATGGCAGCTTAATTACCAATATGATGCCACGATGATTATGATATTCACCTTCTTTACAAACATATGCCACGTGAAGACCCAGTGTTATTAATTTCGGATAAAGAGAATGTGTGGCTATTAGTGCATAGTTGTTTGTAATTATCAACAAAGTGTTCTGTTGGGAAGAAGACATACCAGGGATGTACAGAGGCTTGTGAAGAACAGATATGGAATGTAGAACCTGCCAGGAATATTAGTGCATACTTAGTTGTAATTGTCAATAAAATGTTCTATTGGAAAGAAGACATACCAGGGATCTACAGGGGCCCATGACGAACAGACAACAACGTTAGGGTCTTAATATTTATGAAGTTGCGAAAGAAACTTTTCTTTTTTGCTAGGGGCTTTACGTCGCACCGACACAGATAGGTCTTATGGCGACGATGGGATAGGAAAGGCCTAGGAGTTGGAAGGAAGCGGCCGTGGCCTTAATTAAGGTACAGCTCCAGCATTTGCCTGGTGTGAAAATGGGAAACCACGGAAAACCATCTTCAGGGCTGCCGATAGTGGGATTCGAACCTACTATCTCCCGGATGCAAGCTCACAGCCGCGCGCCTCTACACGCACGGCCAACTCGCCCGGTAAAGAAACATTTTATAAGTGTAATCTCTTCTTCTCAAATATGAGTATCTTTTATTTTATGTTACATCGAAGGCAGTTTTAGATAATGGTTAGAAATACATGTGCTTTCTTCCAAGTTGTTTTACGTCGCACCGACACAGAGAGGTCTTATGGCGGTGATGGATAGGAAAGGGCTAGGAGTGGGAAGGAAGCGGCCATGGCCTTAACCCTGCGTCGGGTGCAACAGTACAAAACGATACAAGCCGCTGTACAGTGCGTGTGTCAGTCGCTACTAGCCATGTGTAACAAAATGATATACTGCGCCCGACGCAATTATATAAATTTTCGTGTTCCTGCTCAGCGCTGGATATTTTTATTTCACTGTTCTTCGTGTAGCTTAGTGTTTCTGTTATGAAATGGCTGATCATCATAGACGTTTGGACTTGAGTGATCCCAATGATGTGGTATTGGTTCATAATTTATTGTTTGATGATGGTGAAAATGTAGTTGACAATGAGGATTTAGTATACGTTGCAGGTATTCAGCAGGCGTTAGAAGATCTCTGGGGAGCAGACGGAGATGGGGTTGAATAATTTAGACTTGTGATGAGCGTCAAGAAGTTGAAAAGCATCAGGTTTGACCACAAAACAATACGGGAAGACAGAATAGTAATAGATAACTTGGCTGCAATTCGTGAACATTTTACAATCTTTGTTAATAATTGTAAAAAGAATCATTCCCTGGGTGCAAACGTAACGATAGATGAAAAACTGGAAGCCTTCCGAAGACACTGTCACTTTCGCCAATTTATTAAGTCAAAGCCAGCAAGCTACGGAATCAAAATCTATGCATTTTTCGATGCTAAGACATATTGTTCTCACAATCTTGAAGTATACTGTGGGAAACAGCCTCAAGGGCTGAGACTGCACACTGATATGTCACATCATAGACATTACATTCAGATGTGAAGACATCTTAAAAAAGAACCGCATTAATTCTTTAGTCTAGCCGGCTGCGTAATTTATTTGTTTCAGTGCCTAGGTCCTGTACGGCAGGTTTCAGGAATATCGACACAGTTTGTTGACATTTAAGAGAACTTATATTTAAGATACTCGTGCATCAGATTTACTAACACATCTCCAAGATGGAACTCCAACTAAAATCGATAATTACTGAAAGACCATGAAACTTATCATTATCGTTGTCGTCTCATCTTCGTTACAATCATTTTCTTAAGGACTGCGATTCTAGTGAAGCTGTGCCATAGGCATCTATGAAATAAAGAAAGAAGGTTATTTGGTCGTTAAGTTTACTACAAAAATTCGAATCCATGAAGGTATTCCTATAGTTGAATGGATTCTCACTGATGCAAGAGAGCAAATGAACTTCTACTTTTACCCCGCTGTTGATATTGTAATCATAGCCACTGTACTCTCAATTCCGAAATTCCTGCACGCATTGTTCGGGATTTGAATTGGGATCACCTTACTGAGACCAGTCTCTTGGCTATCATGCCCCCACTAGGAATATTGGTGCATTCATGATGTATGCCAATTGCACCCATTAGCTGGTGAACTTCTAGAGATGTGTTGCGACTAATAACTCGCGTCGTCTGGAATGGGACAGTGGTCACATCCAGTGCTGCTTTGTGCTCATCCTTTCATGCCCATATTACTTCCTGTAGACCGGACCGAGTGACATCAAGCGGGAAGTGTTATGACATGGCTTGCGCCGCTAGAGTGGAAATGTAACCCCGAAACTCTGAAATAGTAGCCTCTCGACGAAAGAGAATTACTGTGAGAACCTACAGAACAATGTTTCAGAAGCCTTTCAGCGCACTACTTCACGATATCTGTTCTCAAGTGAGAGTTAAAGTGTAGATGTGAGTTCAGACGTACTGGTGTTTTAGCATGAGGTATTATTCCTTCATTTTAAACATATTTCTCATCCATTTATCATCATGTACTACTATTTAGTCAGCGTCAAAGTGATAATCGTCCAGTTGTATGTTACTCTGAGATAAGAACAGCTAGAGGGAGAGTGAGAGTGGTTTAGTCACTGGTTTCTCCTCAAGAAGGCCACAGTACGAATCCAGGTAAATGCATGTCGGATCTCTGAAATGAAAATCACTGGGGCTCAGACTCCACGTAAAGCTGTACGCCGCGACTACGATATGAGCAGTTACGTAAAACGTTCATCCTGCTTTTAAGTGCTAAATAAGTACGGGAAGAAGTAAATCAGACAAGTTTTCAAAGTGTCACTGATGTTTTTTTTTGCTAGGGGCTTTACGTCGCACCGACACAGATAGGTCTTATGGCGACGATGGGATAGGAAAGGGCTAGGAGTTGGAAAGAAGCGGCCGTGGCCTTAATTAAGGTACAGCCCCAGCGTTTGCCTGGTGTGAAAATGGGAAACCACGGAAAACCATCTTCAGGGCTGCCGATAGTGGGATTCGAACCTACTATCTCCCGGATGCAAGCCTCTACGCCAACTCGCCCGGTGTCACTGATGTTAACCAGAATGTATTTTTAACGTCTTTGTAGAAAAATGTTTAAGAATTGGAACCCTGTGTTCAAAACCTTGTGACAAAATATCACAGCAGTCGAGATTATTAAGTGTTTTCAGTAGGAGTGACCCGTTATTTTGAATGAGCTGGTCAAGAAACCCCTTTCACGGTCAACTTATGACATTCCAGCTTGTTGAAATACCAATAGAAATCGGTGGTAGTTCAAAAAAATTAATAATATTATTATAAGGTGAATGAGCTGACACTGTTACAGTTCTTGGGACTCGAAGCCCTAACTTCTGGAAAGGCCCATCATTGATCGCACTACGATAGCCAAGACGTGAGAGAGACACATTCAGCTTTCTCTGGTGTTAAATTAGATACATGTCGTAAGATCTACTACGTGCAGACTGCATCACCACGAAAACACCATGGCACCTGTTAGTGATATCGTGTCAGGGAAATATTTTGAGTTGTAGGCGTTTATAAAGACATGTCGTACGTGGTGGAAGTTACAACAGTTCTGTGCCCCAACGAACTGACCCAATATCAAACTCTGCACCTTTCATGATAGAGTATCTCCGTAGGGCAGAGTTCTTGGCCACTGGCACACGTAAAACAGTGGATGTTAAAAAAATTTCCTCTTGACTTTGACGAGAGCATTGATGTGCATGACACTGGTAATGGTGTATCTGGCCTTCGAAGAGGCATGGTGCAGGTTTCTCGAGTTGAAGCCGTTTAGGCGACCTCCGCGTGTATGACGACGGGGCACTACCTATTATGCATTCTAATGATGAAGCCAGCACGCACACCCAATCTCCGAGCCATCGGAATTAAGTAATGAATGTTAAAATCCCCGACCCTGCCGGGAATCGAACCCAGGACCCACTGGATCAAGGACCAGTACGCTAACCATTTAGCCTCAGAATGAGGACACGAATTTGCTTATGTTACTCATGAAAGCATCCATGTGGATGACACAGTTCAGTTGGCCATATTTCTGCAGGTTTTTTGGTGAAAAATTAACTCACCGAGCTCGATAGCTGCAGTCACTTAAGTGCGGCCAGTATCCAGTATTCGGGAGATAGTAGGTTCGAACCCCACTGTCGGCAGCCCTGAAAATGGTTTTACGTGGTTTCCCATTTTCACACCAGGCAAATGCTGGGGCTGTACCTTAATTAAGGCCACGGCCGCTTCCTTCCCACTCCTAGCCCTTTCCTGTCCCATCGTCGCCGTAAGACATATCTGTGTCGGCGCGACGTAAAACAACTAGCAATAATAATAAAAAAATTAACTCTTGGAAGGTTTCTTCTGAAAACAATGCAAGAATAGAAGATGCATTTAATTCTATTTGTTTCAGTGACGGTGAAATCCTGACATTCACCTCCCCGCGGTAGAGGGGGCGGGGGGGGGGACGACTGCATATAAAAATAATGTTTTATATGCAGGCGGCTAACGAATGAAGGGACCGATTATTACCCGGTATAAGGATATCCCCTATACCAAGTGCCAACAGTCTCTTTGAGAGTGGATTAGCGGGTATGGGTAAGGGCACTCTATTGTCCTGGGGACAACAAATTGTTTCCAAAGGCGGAGGAACCAGTTTCGTCAACGGCATTAGGATGCAGAAAGCACTGCATCAAAGATCCTGAGAGATATTCATGGCATGGCTGCAACAAGATCGGAGCTGGCCGTGTGGATCGTCTACCTCCGTTTGGAGACAACGTCTTAAGCAGAAGAAATCAGTATAATTTAGATTGATCCAAAACAGTGTGTTACAACTGATGGAGCTCGGTCGACGGCTGGAGGCAGAAAAGGGGTCACTGATAAGGTGAAATTTTTTGTGAAGGAAAGATGTATAGAAAGTACTCTATGTATAGTATGCATTTTATTCTACAAGAGGAAGGTCTTTCTGCAAAATGTGTGCACACGAGTAGTTATAAATATTGTTATCAACATGCAAATATAATACAAAGACATGACAAAAAAGGATGGGATAGCAATATTTAAAGGTAATAGGGCGGCGCTACCGTACCGTGACGTCATGAAAGTATCAAACTCTGTATCAGATGTGATATGACATCTTGAGAGTGAGTGTAAACACTGCCTGTGGTGATCGTAGCAAGGTAGCACGATTTATCGTCTTGCGAACTGAATATGATAGTGAGGGCCAGATGGATGGAATATTTCATTGTCTAAGTTGTGTGGATATAAAAAATTCTTCGATAGACAGTATTATGGGTGTATCTTGAATAGGTCATTGAAGGAATTAACACACACAGTGAAAAGCACTGTGGCCTACCACGGTTGCTTAATCGCTATTAGCAGCATCTGTCTAGAATTGTCTGTGGTAACAGACAAGCCACACTGGCTCAAATCATATCCACATCCAGTGCAGGAGGTACCAGACGCATGTGTAGCAGGTCAGTGCAGCGTTTTTTAACGTAAGTGGAATATGTGTCGAAAGATCTACCAGATTGCTCTTGTTAACAAAACGACACCGGACACAGCGTACAACTAGACGTTGGAGGAACGGTAGCATGTATCTTGGTCCTTTGAGTCACTGTTTCGTTTGTTTCGAGCTGATGGTAGGGTGCGGATACGGTGCAGGCCGCATGAAAATATGGACTCCATTTGTCGACAAGTCAACATACAGGCTGGTGGTAGTTCCATAATGATGTGGGGTATGTACACTTGGCATGGTCTGGATCCACTGATCTACGTGAACAGATCGTTGACCAGTGACTGTACACTGAGCTGCCTGATGATACTTCATGCCCTCACGTATCTCTACAACGATGAGATATTCCAACAGGATAACGCACCGTGTCATCGGGCTCAGGTTGTCTATAATTGGCTAGAAGAGTGCTCTGGAGAGTTTAAACGAATGCTGTAGTCACCTCGTTCGCCTGATATGAACCTTGTCGAGAATTTATGGGACGTGGTGTTGAGGTCCACATACACATAATAGGAAGTTGTAGGTAGTTCTTGACAGGCGATTCTTCCACTTGTGGTATCGAAGCTACGAGGAGTTGCTGCACTTGGCCGAACTAGAGAAGGGTATACACCATACTGTCTGCTTCAAAATCCCCAACATACAGTGAAATTTAATATCCACAATATTTTTGTAATTTAAGGTAGGTAACTAGAGGACAGATACTACAGAGAGGGGAACGCGATTGATGAATTTATGAAACAACAAGAGAGGAATATATCAGAATTGGGTAATGATGACCGACTCTGTGATTTTGCACTTTCGTGTATAATACGTCTGTAGTTTTCGAACTGTACTTGGGCCGGTGTGCATTACAGAAATATAAAAGTTTTGAAATCCAAATTATTTCCAGACTACACATGCAAGGACGTTATTAAATATTCTATAAACATAAAGTGTTGTATCAAGAAGAGACTGGCCTCATTATAATATCATCTTGAGGTACTAACATCGCGAAAAGTGCGGCTAACAGTTAGTTTAGCCTTTGACTCCACCAATATAGCAGGCTGTGTAAGGTGTCGTTTGATCTGTCCCGGTAAGATGTACATGTACGGCGAAAAGCAGTGAAATAGTGAACATGTGAGAAAATTGCGGTGCAGAAAGTGAAAAAATATCCTAATGTTCAAAATATCACACCGTATGTACAACAAATAGCTTCATAATTATTGAAACCGCCTTCGGTGGACTAAAGTGGCTTGAAATCATCACTACTGAGCGTCAAGAGACTTATCGGCAGCGTCTGAAATTGAAGGCGGCCGAGCGTCTCACTATGTCTCATATACAATACAATACAATAGATTTATTTTGTATGGCAAGATTAAGGCCATTAGGCCCTCTCTTCCATCTAACCAGAAAATACAGTTTTTACATGTGCAAAATTGAAATAAACACACTTACAATTGAAACATCTTGCAACTACTAAACAATACAATCTTATGATAAAAAATTTAAAAAATAGGATAAAATAGGAGAATGATGATGGTGATGGTGATAATGAAGATGATTATTTACACAATTATGACATGATTAGCTAATTTCTATTATCCTTGGTAATAACAGTGCGATTATATAAAGTCTATAGTTTGGGGAAGGCTAAATCTACAATATTTCCATAGCATTACTTAGTAGGTAGCGGTTACAAAGTTGCCTAAAACTAGCAGGTGAGGCTCCTCTGACAGAGACGGGTAGTGCATTCCATTGTCGTGCTGAAGAAATAACAAATGAGTTTGTGTATCGTATGGTGCGGTGAGGTGGAATAGATATATCGACATTGTCTATATGATGTAAAAATGTGTTTGTAAATAAGAGATAACATTTCTGTCACAGACTGATTTCATACTTCATTTCAAAGTACCTGTCGTGCGCTACGTACTCTATGTCGAAGCTTGCGGCCATGATACACACAAAAAGACATTTCAAATTATTTGAACACCTTAATATCGTCGCTGTCGGGACAAAACCTCCTATGTGAAATATTTTAGTTTAGAACTTTGGCCGGTAAGGTTCTGTCATCTAAGGTGCAATATTGTGTGAATGTTGTCAAGGCATTCTCGCTCTTCATAATGTATGCGCTGCGGGCCAGTATATCTCCAAAAATATTAACACATAGGAGGTTTTGTCCCGGCAACGACGATATGCTCTGTGTTCCCTTGGAAGACTGAAACTAAAATATTGCTCATATGTACTGCTCTAGTAATGCATTTGTTAATAAGATTCAAGTTTAAAGTGAATATTTGAAAGCGTTCCAATTGCATTAAGGTACTTTTCAAGTTTAACAGTCTGTGGTACGTTCCTCCATATACGCTCTATAGCTACAGCGACCTGATAAGCATTCTAAAAGCCGTACATACAGAGAATCGATCTGCAGACATGAGACGTTTGGGACATCATCTCTATGTGCACTGATCCATTCTCCGTAGCTATCAGAAACACACGAATATATATTCAATAATAACTAATTGAATTACAATCGTACATTGCAATGAAGAGAAAGTGTAAGAACTAACCTCTCCGAAGAAAAATGTGGAAACGTTATAAATTGTCAATCAATCAATCAATCAATCAATCAATCAATCAATCAATCAATCAATCAATCAATCAATCTCCGCATTTACGGCTGTCATCCAGATGACAGATTCCCTATCAATTGTTTACCTACCTTTTTCAACTACAGGTATCTTGGAAATTTATCGAAAATTTCCCTTGATAATTTATTCCAAGCCCTTTCTCCTCATCCTATAAATGAATATTTGCTGCTCTCTCCCCTCTTGAATTCTATCTTTATCTTCATATTATGATCTGCCCTACTTGTAAAAGCTTCACCCAAGCTTATTCTTCTACGCACGTCATTTGGAAGCTATTTCTGAAACCAGCCATGTTCATGAGGAAGTCCAGGTGCGGTTGACCCCAAGTGGTGTATGTGACACAATCACTGACTACAGTTCTATAATACTGAAAACAATATTCAGCATGTACATTCACGTGTACGCTGACAGTGTATAATATAATGTTGTACTATCAGTTAATGTGTCGACAGTTAGGCATAATGAATATGATGTTATTCACAATCGTTCCTTTGCAATTACTTCCTTTCCAGTTCGATAACCTGGAAAGTTTATTTTAGTTTCTATAATTAGTAAATTTATTTTATTCAATAAAACGCGTCCACTCAGAGCTCCTACACTCCTTACTGCAAGTGCACGCGTAAGAAGTCGCGAGAACTGGTTTTGCGGGATGTATTTCCAATAGGACTCGGAGCTGAAAGCAACTTTCACCGCCTCGGGTTTTATAGATATGTTAAGACTGGAAATAGCAGTATATATAGCTTAATATCAGTACCGGTAAGTGACGTGATGCCTTAGTGGTAGCGATTGTAATAGATTAATTGGCATTATTTATAAAGTAATTGTGATAATGATTACTTTCATCCCCACAGAGTTCAGAAATCATTATGAATTTAGGGTACTTGCCTGGCTTCCGTTCTCGTCTTTTTTGTTTTTCACTGCGGAGTAAGATTTAGACTGCTAAAGTCAGCTTTAAAGGATGGCTCGGCTCGACCCTTTCATTTCATAAAGTCCACAGCAAGGAGATATTTGTCTGTCCACTCTTTCTCTCTCTACTAGCAAACAGCAAATAGCCCTAGCTCTGCTTGCACAGGCCAGACTACGGGGTCAACGTTGGTTTGCTTAAAATGTTCTTCATGAAAGCATTGTATCCCGGCGAGCGCATTCGTAATTAAAGTGTTGAATTTATCTACGTCACTGCACTTGATGTCATGATACTGAATGCTAAAAGCAAATCTATCTCCGTACACGCCACGAGAACACTTGAATGAGTGTAAGCTATAATATCGAAACTAAATGAGATTGTTGGTTAGGTCCATTCCCAGCTGCCTTTACTGGTGTAAGCATCAGCGTCGAGTGCATCCCCAAAAGTGGAAATCTCGTTTCTGATTTTCTCAACTTCCTGATGAGGAATTCAACACACGTCCAACCCCCAACCCCCTTCTGTGAATCTGTCTTGAGATTATCAACTGGTCATCCTCCATGATTCCCCTGTCCTGAGCATCTTAATTCAGTTGTTCATACCTTCTAGCTTGCTTGACATCTGTTAACATTCCTTTCCTTCTTCTCCTTCTCTTCTATCTATTTTTACCTCCACCACTGTCCGACTCGTTGGCTGAATGGTCAGCGTACTGGCCTTCGGTTCAGAGGGTCCCGGGTTCGATTCCCGGCCGGGTCGGGGATTTTAACCTTCATTGGTTAATTCCAATGGCTCGGGGGCTGGGTGTTTGTGATGTCCCCAACATCCCTGCAACTCACGTACCACACACAACACTATCCTCCACCACAATAACACGCAGTTACCTACACATGGCAGATGCCGCCCACCTTCATCGGAGGGTCTGCCTTACAAGGGCTGCACTCGGCTAGAAATAGCCACACGAAATTATTATTATACCTCCACCACTCTCTGTTCAAGACAATTTATGCTTAGTATGCACGTACTACTACTGTACACAGAAGGGAATCTTAATTTGAGCTCTTAACGTTGCCTGGGCAGCTACGTGGTGCTACAGCATTAATGGGTCTTGGCCTGTCGAGTGACCACTACTCAGTCCTGAGGCCTGAAGATTACAAGGTGACGTGTGGTCATCGCGACGAATATCGCCAGTTAGTCTTAGATTTCTAGACTGTTTTTCATAAACAATATACCTGAAATTTGACAAACCTGCGTGTATAATTTGTTGGTTTTTTATCATGATCTGCTACCTGTACTACCCGTTGCTGACGGGTTATTTTAAAAACTCCTGACAGCAACCGACATCATCAACAACTAACTCATCACAATGACAACTGAAGATTCCTTTTTTTAAAATTGTTGAGTACCTACGTTAAAATATAATTAGCTACATAAACAACCTGGACATAAAGATATAGTTTGCTTTCAAAACCATGCATGTATAGTATCTGTAAATCCATACGCTATGTAAATAAATCAATAAATAAATAAATAAATAAATAAATAAATTACTTTATCATTATAAACCGTTGTGCCTTTCAGCGTTCAGTCTGCAAGGCTCTGTGAATTTACTAAACGTCAACACAATCCTCCGTTTGCAAATAGTGCTGTGGCCTCATTTAATCCTATACCTCTTATCTTTAAATCGTTAGAAACCGAGTCTAACCATCGTCGTCTTGGTCTCTCCTCTACTACTCTTACCGCCCAGAACAGACGCCATTATCCTATTAGGTAAACTACCCTCCTCCATTCGCCTCCCACGAGCCCACCACCAAAGCCGGTTTATGCGTACAGCTTCATCCTACGAGTTCATTCCTAACTTAGTCTCTATCTCCTCATTCCGAGTACACTCCTGCCATTGTTTTCACCTGTTCGTACCAGCAATCATTCTCGCTAATTTCATGTCTGTTGCTTCTAACATTTGAATAAGATATCCTGAGTCCACCCAGATTTAACCCCCGTAAAGCAAAGTTGGTGTGAAAACAGACCAATGTAAAGATAGTTTCGTCCGCGAGCTGACTACATTCTTACAGAACACTATTGATCGCAACTGCGAGCTCACTCCATCAGGTTTACTACACCTTGATTCAAACTTTCTACACTACTTACTGGGAGAACAAACAACCTAAATACTTAAAATTATCTACCTTTTACAGCTTTTAATCACCAATCCATATTCAATTCTGTTGAATTTCTTACCTAATGACATTTAGTTTTCAAAAGGCTAATTTTCATACCACACTCATTGCACCAATTTTCAATTTCCAAGATATTAGACTGCAGGCTTTCGGTACAATCTGCCATTAAGACCAAATTGTCAGCATAGGCCAGACTGCTTACTACATTTCCACTTAACTGAATCCCTCCCTGCCACTTTACACATTTCAGCAGATGACCTATGTAAACTATGAACAGCCTGGTCTAACCGCTGCAAGTACCCTGAACCAAGAACTCATTCTACCATCAATTCTCACTGCATTCCAATTGTTAACATAAATGTCTTTGATTGATTTTAATAATCTACCCTTAATTCCATAGTCCCCTAGAATGGCGAACATCTTTTCCCTCGGTACCCTGTCATATGATTTCTCAAGATCTACGAAACATAAACACAACTGCCTATTCCTCTCGTAGCATTTTTCAATTACCTGGCACATACTGAAAATCTGATCCTTACAGCCTCTCTGTGGTCTGAAACCACACTGGTTTTCATCCAACTTCCTCTCAACGACTGATCGCACCCTCCCTTCCAAGATGCTAGTGAATAACCTGCCTGGTATACTATCAATGAGATACCTCGATAGTTGTTGCAATCCTTCCTGTTCCCTAACTTATAGATAGGTGCAATTACTGCTTTTGTCCAACCTGAAGGTACTTTACCAACACTCCGTTATAATCTTATTACTCTATGAAGCCATTTCATCCCTGCCTTCCCACTATACTTCACCCTTTCATGTCCATTTTCATCTATTCCTGCTGCTTTATGAAAATGGAGTTTATTTCTCATCCTTTCCACTTCCTCAACGGTGATTTCATCAACATCATTTTCCTCCTCGCCATGAGGTAGGTTGTTCACGACGCACCAGGAATACTTCCTTTAACATTGAGAAGATTTTCAAAATATCCAAACTACCTGTCCAGTGATTTCCTATAATCTCTTATGAGCTATCTTGAATTACCAAAAATAAATCAATAAACCAATCAATAAATAAAAATTAATAAATAAATCTAAAAGTCGTGAATATTTCCGTTTTATATATGAACGTGAAAAAGTAGGAAATCGCATTTTCTACAACCTATGCTATGTACACATTCTAGACAGAACTACCGAGTAAGTGGCCATGCGGTTACGGTTGTGCAACTGTGAACTTGCATTCGGTAGATAGTGGGTTCGTACCTCACTGTCGGCAGCATTTAAGATGATTTTCGTGGTTTCTCATTTTCACTCCAAGTAAATGCTAGGGTTGTTCCTTAATTAAGGCCACGGCTGCTTCTTTCCCTCTCCTAGCCCTTTTCTATTCCATCGTCGCAGTGGAACCTATCTCTGCCGGTTCGACGAAAGTAAATTGGAATTCAAATATTAGAAAGAACTAATGTTTGTTGAGATATTTGTAAGACTATGAAGAAATGTAATATTTGAAAATATCTGCGCTATTATTCCTGGTGTGCATGCAAAATACAACACGACAGTAGACAAAAGTACATATCATCGTTGCGTCTGCGATTATTGTGTCCACGAAATACTGTCCAGCAGCACATGCGTAATGAAGAACAAGAATTCTTTGATATAACTCATAGTACACTGAACCATAAGTACTAAAGCTCTGTAGTCCAAAGTTATAAGCTAAAAGTTTTACATAGCGCTTTTCACATGCACAGTAGTGATATGTAACATGAAATATGTTTCTAAAATGATTAATTCCATTCAATAATTGCAATTTGACCAATTTGAAAGAAATGCTTGTGCGTAACGTATCCATCTAATCAGTTTATCCATTCACAGAATTATTAATTAATTAATTAATTCATTCATTCATTCATTCATTCATTGGGTATAATAATAATGGCGTGTGGCCTTCGAAAAGTCCGGGTGTAGGTCTTTCGATTTGACGCCGTCTATATGACCTGTGTGTCTGTGAGAATGGGGCCCTCCTTACGCTGAAAACGGCGCATGCACTCAGTCCCCAGCCATTTGAATTAACCAATGAAGGTTAAAATCCCCGATCCGTCCGGAATCGAACCCGAGATTCTCTGGATCAAAGGCCAGCACGCTAACCATTTATCCATGGAGCCGAACGTTCGTTTGGTCATTCATACTTTCGTTCACTTATCAGATCCATTGGTTTCCTTCGGAGATTATATACAAAGAACCCACAGATTGTGCCAGTTTTCAGTTGATAAAAAGTTCTCACGTAACAATGATCCGTCCGTGGCTTCATTATGATGGTGTTCTAACCTATTCTCCGCAGTCAGAAAAGATAACTTCTGTTAATGATAATAGTATTATCTGATTTTGAAATTCCTTTTAGCCTACAACATGATAGGATAGTATAGGGTTATATAGTCAGTACATGGTGTATTATTACGGTGGAGGTTTCTTTCAGTGTTCTGGACAAATCAGCTCGTACAACTTTCATGTTAGTCAGAAATGTACTATAAGACCGAAATCCCTATTGATCAAACTGGTATCAACGCAGAGAGTGATTAGCTTTAGGGTTCAGATTCATTATATCAGCTGCTACATTCCTCATGGTGTGGAACGAAACTATACCTAGCAGTTAAGTCTATTTTACTGACAGGAAGTGGATGATGGTACTTAGTAACTATTCGAGCTATTTCATTCACTGGAGGACCTACATCTCTGGCATGGCGTAAAGCATTCCACAATAGCACTGTGAACCTATGCTATCACCTATCCTGTCAACCCGTGAACTTACCAGAATCTCCTGCTTTTTAGTTCACAACATCTTCGATTCGATCTTCACCAATACACTCGTACAAATTCTGCTAAAACAATGTCTCTCGAAAATTTTTTAATATCAAGATTCCTAGAGATTTACATCAGTTATTTTTTATCACAGGAAAAAGGTCATGTTTGGAAAATTAATGACCTCACAACAAAGCTGGTTACTCCAGAACACAACACCACTCTAGTTTCTACAAATAGAAGCCAACAATTAAGCTAGGTACTGCAGTCACCAGTTGGTAGGCAATTTAAAACTATGCAACTCCCCTTACGTACTGCCATTAATAAAGTCGCACTCAGTTTAAAACATCACAACGCCCTTCAGTCGGAGAAGTGAGATTTTGACTCTAACTCCTCTATTTCAGTAATCTGTGAGGTTTTTGGATTGACAATGTACCGACTAGGAATTTCGGCTGGAATTACGAACCTTTAATTTTACGTTCGGAATGGTAGAGTATTTTGTGACTATCAGTTACTAAGTGGTTTGCACTTGAGAATGGAGTTACGAGGTTTTCATCATCAGGTGACTAAATATTAACTGAGTATCCCAGGTACTTTCTAATTAATGGTATTTTTAGTCTATACGTTCTTCGTTCACTTCAACATCCTGGAATACGAGCCAGTACATTTCAAAACTTCCTTGTAGTTTTTATTTTGAAAATATGTTCTGTGATCAAACAACCTCCTCCTCGTCTATCATCATCAGGAGCAGCAGCAGCATCGTCATAATCATAGTCCTCTATTGGTAACAAGTTAGTCTATTTTAATTTTCAAGCTTGTTTTAATGAATAGCAAAACTTACGACTTACCAGTTGAAGATGTTTCTATCGAATTCGTAATGTGTTGTTACATACAATATATTATTTCTCATATTCACATGTATATTTCTCATGGTTGATTAAATGTAGTGCGATTTTGTGTTAAATTGATATATTATAGAATTATTTGTATAATTTTTCCTTGTCTCCAAGCTCTGATATTTTTTCTTTTTATTCTTGCAAGTAATGTTCAATACGCAGGTACAATAATCTCCGTTCATGACGTAATTCACCCGGTTCTCTTTTAGTATCCAGACAGTGTAGAGAACAGTAAGAATTTTATGTGGCTTTTACAACCTGGTGCAATCTTTGAACGGCAGAACCTCTGAAAATGGTGGACAGCATCTCTCTTGGGATGCAAGCTGCATGCCTATGTATCAGAGAGAAGTTTAATGTGTAAGTTGCAGGAATATAAAGGACGTAAAGTGTACGCACTCCGAGAAGCACAGTAATCGACTCTATCTGATAGAATCCCATAACTCGCCTAGCAAACGAACTCAGAACTCCACGTTCTGGAATCAGATAACTACGCATAATTAGTATAATATGTATTAATGTGATAGTGATTTCGAACCCCATTGTCGGCAGCCCTGAAGACTGTTTTCCGTAATTTCCCATTTTTATACCAAGCAACGACTGGGCATGGAACTTGATTAAAGGCCACGGCCGCTTCCTTCTCACTCCTAGCCTCTCCCTATCCCATCGTCGCCATAAGACCTATCTGTGTCGCTGCGACGTACAGCTAACTGAAATTGAATTGAATTAATTATGCCTCTTCAGTCCGCTCCACGACTAAATGGTTAGCGTTCTGGCCTTTGCTTCAAGTGGCTCCAAATTCGATTCCCGGCTGGGTCGGGGATTTTAACTTTCGTTGGTTAATTTCGTCGTGCCTCTCGTCTTCAGCGTTAGAATACATCATAACCGGGCTTGATAGCTGCAGTCGCTTAAGTGCGGTCAGTATCCGGTATTCGGGAGATAGTGGGTTCGAATCCCACTGTCGGCAGCGCTGAGGATGTTTTTCCGTTGCTTCCCATTTTCACACCAGTCAAATGCTGGGGCTGTGCCTTAATTAAGGCCACGGCCGCTTTCTTACCACTCCTAGCCCTTTCCTGTCCTATCTTCGCCATAAAACCCATCTGTGTCGGTACGACGTAAAATCAACTTGTAAAAAAGAATGAATACACCATATATAGGGCTCCATCATCACAGTCGCGCAGGTTGCCTATTAGGTGTCAACTCGAAAGACCTGCATTGGACCTTCCCGGAGGCCACACGCCGTTAACTATAAAAGTCCTCTCCAAGTCCACTGACAAGGTATTGAATATTTTAAATTCCTGTAAATCACCGCTGGGCACTTACTCTAATTCTTTGAATGAATCAGGTGATACAATGATTTCAAGATATTATCTTAAACTAGTATTCACTAACACTTAATTTTCCAAAATATTATTGTAACTTTCTCATTTACTACTAAATCCACCCATAAATAACTTATTATGATATCATATAGCTGGATCATCCAGAACATGGTGTTTGCAGAAGGCAAGCCAGCAGTGAGATCTTAATTTCATCTATATAGCCATGTTCAGGTATGAATGTAGACACGTTGAGGAGCCTAGCCCCTTCTTGACAAAAATAGCTCTTAAATACTTTTGAAAGTGAAATTTTCATTTAATTTATAACCTATTGCATTCCCTTTTCTTTTCACTTCGGTTCCAGGAGCAAGTATTATTAAGGTTGCCAAGATCATACGTCATAGTGATACGCTCAGTCGTGATATTTATCAGTTCTACTTAAACTCATGTAAGAAGCATTATACAAGAAAATGTGCATAGGCCTATGTAATTTTGTACATCATTATGAACAAAATAAGGTATTCCTATTTAAGGTGTAGATAAAAAAAATTGATGGAGGGAGAAGTAGAAATTCTGATTAAAGGTAATATATTTCTTGTTCTTGAAAAAACTATGACCAAAACTTATAAAGTTCGTTCAAACAATGAAATATAATACAGTGTAAATGATAATAATAATAATAATAATAATAATAATAATAATAATAATAATAATAATAATAATAATAATAATAATAATAATAATAAATAATAACTTTTATGTGTTTCAGTTGTTCACTGTCAATTTTATACCATTTGCTACAACCATATTCCAAGCGTCCATGGGCTTGTTAGTAGATTACAGTAATTAAATATTTTACTTAAAACAAGTTACCAGATATTCACTAGCGTCAAAATTCAGTTACAGTTCTAAAAGGTACGTACTGTATTACTTTTTGCAGTTTAATGTTTACCGGGTGAGTTGGCCATGCGGTTAGGGGCGCACAGCTGTGAGCTCGCATCCGGGAGATAGTCGGTTCGAGCGTTACTGCCGGAAGCCCTAAAGATGGTTTTCCATCGTTTCCCACTTTCACACTAGAAAAATTCTGGGGCTATACCTTCATTAAGGCCATGACCGTTTCCTTCCCACTCCTAAGCCATTCCTATCCCATCGTCGCCATAAGATCTATCTGTGTCGATGCGATGTGAAGCAAGTTGTAAATATATATGCTATATCCATATATATATATATGTATGTATGTAAGTACATGACACATCTCCAGCTAAACGATTGGAGTAATTTCAACCAAACTTGGTACACTTATGCTTTACTATGTGTAGACGAGCACTGGGGGAGGGGATAAGCCATCCCTAGCGCCTGTAGGGGTGGCGGGTTAGCGAGGTTAGGTATAAAAATAATCGAAAATAGTGTCGAATCCATAGTTTAGAGGTCGCTGAGGTGAATATGTATACTCCAGTTTTATTAAAGTCTAAGTTAGGCCCCCTTTGGCATAGGGGTTATGAAAGGAAGGGAAAGTAAAATGACCACAATGACCGAGATTATGGATGTGTGTGTGTGTATTTCTAGCATAGCTGTCAACTAAATTTGGCGCGAATGTTATTTACTAATCTGTGAAAAATGCTATGAGGGCAAGACATCCATAGTTTTCAGGAATACTGGAGCGATTAAGCCAAATTTGGTACAATTACGACTTACTATCAGGAGACAAACTTCATGGAGGTATGACAAACCTAGCACCCCTAGCGGTGGGGCGGTGGGAGGGTGTGTTATGCAAAAAAAATAAAAAATAGCGTCTAGTCCATTCTTTTCGGGGTCGCTGAGATGAACTGTGACACTCTGGATGCCGTTTCAATCCCAGTCGGAAGGGGGATGAGAACGGTTGAGGAAAAGGGAATGTCCAAAGTGACAAAGTTTAAGGACGTATGTGTGTATGTTCTAGCATACAACCCAACCAAACTACAGTAGGTACCCATATGACTTACTATCTAGAAGAAATTACTGTGGGATTAAGATACCCCTAGCAACCCTGGGGCGGGGTGAATTATAAAAACCACAGAAATAGGGGTGAAATATAAAAATAATAGACAACGACAAATATTAATGTACAGTCTATATTTTTCGGGGTCGTTGATATGAATGACACTTTGGGTGTCGTTGATGTCCATGTTCATCCCCTATCGTCAAGGGGGAAGAAAATGTACAAAATGAACGAAATAAGGGATGTGTGTGTGTGTTTCTTCCAGCATAGTCCTTATCCAAAATTGTTACGCATATGATTTAATATCTGAGTAAAAAGTTGTGGTAAAACAGTCCCAACCAATATTGATACAAGTACGACTATCTGAAAAAAATACCCTGGGGCAAGAGACCCCTAGCCACTAGAGTATGGGTGAAATGTAAAAATAAACGAAAATGACTGATATTAATGTTCACTTCTGCATATTTAACATGGCATGCAAAGTAGTGCCGATGTTATTTCGTAATGTATCAGGAATAGTCTCGGGGCACCTAAGGCACTTCATTTTATTTTAGATATTTATGACAAAACAAGAGTTCCTTGCGTTCGCTCTACAACACCGCCTCCAAAGAGGCTGGAGGCTTTGACAATGCCGTAGTAATGTCCTTTTCTTACAAGTTGCTTTACGTCGCACCGACACAGATAAGTCTTATGGCGACGATGGGACAGGAAAGGGCCAGCAGTTAGAAGGAATTAAGATACAGACCCAGCATTTGCCTGGTTTGAAAATGGGAAACCAAGGAAAACCATCCTCGGGGCTGCCGAAAATGGGGTTCGAACTCACTATGTCCCGATTACTGGGTACTGGCCGGGCTTAGGCGACTGCAGCTATCGAGCTCGGTCGTAGTAATGTCGTTCGTTGTAGTGTACCACTTGCCAATGTTTAACAAGTCTATTTACACCTGACACATGCAGCAAAGGTAGGTACACTATTCGGTTGTATGCGCAGGGGAGGGCCAGTAATGACGAGTCAAGATGTAATTGCGAGTCTCGTAGGAGAACTGTAGTATAACATGCTCGATGTCAAGAAAACATCACTCTTGTAGACAAACCGAAGAACTGCAGGAACTACTCCAAAGTGTATAAGGGGTGACTTACACTGATGTTCTGATTTAAGCAAAAACTTGTTGAAAAACATAAAACCTTTATTCCTATATTCGTGATTATGGAAGCTCCTTAAATCTAGCGTTTCAAACATGATTTATTAAGACCATGAAAATTTTGCCGCGCTTAAGATTGAATCCTCCTTCTCAATCTCTGAAGTACAGTTGTTACAAATATCATATTATGATCAATCAACTGAAAGATGAAACATCGGCCATGCCCATTCTACAAATGATATTACATTAAACTGTTTGTCACAAAATATGATCGACTGAAAATTTCGAAATCCTGTAGTACAAACATTTCCAGCGTATTTTCACGCAGATTTTTTGGCTAGAAAAGACACTCAACACTTTACGTTTTAGAATGAATTTAAATATAATAACATTCGCTTTCCATTGAAATATTCTTATCGCTTTCTTAACACAGTACAAGTCTACAAAGTGTGCATTGAACAAATTTATGTTAAAGTGTAAGACAATAAATATTAAATTATAAAAGGTAGTAGCATGGAATGAGAAATGAAGCTCTTCTCCTCCCTGCAAAATGTCCAGTCAGTTGTTATTCATGGAAGTGTAAATTTTCTCTCTCTCTCTCTTTCTCTCTCTATCCCTCTCTCTGTTATTTTATTAACGACATTAATGTGATTGGCTTTACATTCCACTAACTTCGTTTCTTGTTTCATAGACGTCGAGGAATTGGAATGTAACAGCCGTGGCCTCAATTAAGGCACTGCCCCAGCATTTGCCTGGATTGAAAATAGAAAACCAAGACAGACTATCTTCAGGGCTGCTACTACATTATGACCACCTTCCTAATACTGCATAGGGCTACATTTAGCCTGAAAAATAGCGACCACTCGCTGATGCAGTGATCCACGTACGGGCGGAAGCTTTCCTGGAGTATCTCATACCTCTAATGTAACAGCAGATCTTCCAGTTGACGTACATTGCGGGGCGTTGATGGCCTTTCATTGAATGAGTAGTGTTAGATTACATCAACGTAGGTCACACGATCAATACATGTCGTCTCGACTACACTTTTTCTAAAATACTTGCACGCTCATTCCTGACAACTGCTGGCATATTTCCAAATCCCGGTAAACCAATCCCAATATTAGACCAAAATGATAACAGTCATAAATGTTTCTACCGATATCCCAGTTAAAATGATTTAAAAGATATATGCACACACAAGTACACGGAACTGATAGCCATAGGATTTTCGTAAGTCCTAAGAGAGATAAAGTGTTGAACTGGGCTCGAGATCAATCGCCGTGTCGTTGGTGAGACCGGCAACCATCACAACACGCCTGTGGATTTAGGCTGCATAACGTTCCCCGGGCAACGAAGTTCTGCGCCGTGACGTAAAATATGCATACAACTTACATAACGCCTGAGTAGCATCAAACTGTATAACCTTACCCTGTGCAGAAAATTCCATGCCGTGACCTAGATTATTATGTATGAAATGTGAAGTCTACGTAGAAAGTAGGCACTATACTTATTTACCTTCCAATAAACCAAACGAGTAGGCCGTACGGCTAGGGGCGCACAGCTATGAGCTTGCATTCGGGAGATAGCGGGTTCGAACCCCACTGTCGGCAGCCCTGAATATGGTTTCCATGGCTTTCCATCTTCACTAGGCAAATGCTGGGGTTGTACCTTAAGGTCATGGTCGCTTCCTTCCCACTCAGCCATATCATGTCCTATCGTCGCCATAAGATCTATCTGTATCGTAAAAAAAAACACTTTCCAATAAAAATGTATAGTTCATTTTACATATTTTATTTCATGACCTCTGCTGTCATCGCTAATAGGTGTCTTGAACAATGCCATATTGTATAGACCTATAACACTGAGTAATCAATCAGAACTGCAGAAACTCGCCTTCGTAACATATCATAATTAAAATCTCTGATCAAAGCCGATAATACATAATAATATACTTATTAAACTGTGCGCAACAACATGGGGTGCCTCAGCAGACCCACAATATTTTCCCCTTGGTCTCACCTCCTCGACGATGGAGTACTTCTCTTCATTATGGTTTTAACAGCCGCATTACGGAAAATGTAGATATCCAGCTCAACAACGCCATGCACGTCATCTCCGGCACTACCAGGGCTATTCCAGTTTTGTCACAAAATGTCCCACTGAGCTTGTTCCTTTCAAATGCCCTTATCTGTGGCTATTTAAGACTTCCTATTCTTAGACACGTCAAAAATCTCTAGAGGAATAGGTTAAAATCCCACCGTTCACCCAAAATACATCAGGATACTGATAGGTATTGCCTTCGATCTAACAGTGTAATTAAGGCAGCATTAGATGCATGTAGCTCCAGAATGGCCTAGCCACTTCAATCCAAACCATGTTCCAATGTGAATGTGGACGTCTCTAAGAGAGTTGGAAGGTGCGCCTCCGCATTGTATCAGTGGAGCGTCGAAAGCTCTTCTGGACTTGATTGCGGAGCAGTGTTCCTGCCATTTGGCCCAACACGGATGAATGCCCCATCAATCACTACTGATCTACCTTTAGGGTAGTCGCCCAGGTGGTAGATTCCCTATTTATTACTTTCCTAGCCTTTTCTTCAATAATTGCAAAAAAAAAATTGGAAATTTATGGAACATCTCCCTTGGTAAGTTGTGCCAGTCCCTAAGTCACCTTCCTATATACGAATATTTGCCAAAATTTTGCCTCTTGAATTCCAACTTTGTATTCATATTGTGATATTTCTTACTTTTAAGACACCACTCTAACTTATTCGTCTACTGATGTCATTCCACGCCATCTCACCACTGACAGCTCGGAACATACCACATAGTAGAGCAGATCGTCTCTTTTCTCCCAAGTCTTCCCAGCCCAAACTTTGCAATATTTTTGTAAGGCTACTCTTTTGTTGGAAATCACCTAGAACAAATAGAGCTTCTTTCCTTCGGATTTTTTCCAGTTCTTGAATCAAGTAATCCTGGTGAGGATCCCATACACTGGAACCATACTCTAGGTGGGATCTTACCACAGATTTATATGCCCTCTCCTTTACATCCTTACTTCAAGCCCTAAATACCCTCATAACTATGTGCAGAGATCTGTACCCTTTATTTAGAATCCCATTTATGTGACTACCCCAATGAAGATCTTTCTTTATATTAACACCTAGGTACTTACAATGATCCTCGAAATGAACCTTCACCCCATCAACACAATAATTAAAACTGAAAGGACGTTCCCTATCAACATTATCGAGGTCATTTTATAGTTGCTCACAATCTTGTAACTTATTAATTTGTCTATACAGAGTAACATCATCTGCAAAAATGCATTATCTCTGATTCCACTTCTTTACTCATATCAATTATACACAGTTCAAAAGAATTAGAGGAACATATTTTGCAAAGTCTGGTATGTGAACGTTAATTTGGTAGATTGGTTTCCAATGGTCGTACAACATATCTTGAGACCATAGATACTCAGGGTATATGTCAAAACGAAGTTATACTACATCTGTAGGCGTAGCCATGTATTCAACTGTCAGGTGACCTCTCAAAGCAAAGTGAATAGCGGAGCGTCCGTGTGTCGTGATGTACACAGACTACTGTGGTCATTTGAGCACGTTGTACGTCAACCAGCACATCCCATGAGACATCTTAACGAGGTCCAAGCCGCAAGGGCCTTCACTTTGATCCAGGAAGGTTGGACTTTCGTCGTGTTGCTGTGGACCTTAATGTATCTCGGTCAGTTATTCATCGCTTGTGGAATCGCAACAATGAGACATGCCAGTTCACAAGGAGGGTTGGACAAGGTCTTGGACGCATGACAACCCCATAGTACGAACGATAGCTGACTATTTGTGCGTTGCGGCGTCCTTCAGCAGCTGCCAGAGAAATGCAACAAGACCTCAGGGGTGTCTGACGAGACAGTAAGAAAGAGGTTAAGAAAAGTGTCCTTACGACCCAGACGTCCTGTTCGAGTGACCAGTTTAACGCAGCAAAATCGTGCAGCTCGCCTTCTGTTTGCCCGTACCCACGTCAACTGGCAACTTCGCCAATGGAGACCTGTGTTGTTCACAGACGAGTCCAGATTTCCCCTGGCACAGCGTAGTGACGTGAACGTGTCTGGAGACGCCGTGGTGAGCAGTACATGCCAAATGTTTTCCAGGAAGACGACCGATTCGGACATGGTTCTGTGATGGTGTGGGGTTGCATCAGTATTGATGGCCGTACGGATCTTGTCGTCGTCCGTGGTAATCTTACCGCTGCGGGATACATCGAGCAGATACTGTTACAGCATGTATTGGTTGCTGCATACGATGTTTGCTCTGAATTTGTACTCATGCACGACAATGCCAGGGCTCATGTAGCGCGAACCACCAGAGCTGTCTTGCGAGAACTAGACATTCAAGAGATGGAATGACCAGCAGTGAGTCCCGAGCTTAATCCCATCAAGCATGTGCTGGGATAGGCTTGACAGAAGTGTTCGTGGGCGTCATGATCCACTACTGACTCTCCAAGACTCGCTCGGTTTTAAGCTTTTAATCTCCCTCTTATATTAAGACCCCGAATAAAAATAAATTTATTACACGATATAATACATGTATTTCTATTCGGGACGCTTATGGATTTTATGTTATAAATTTTATCGCTAACGCTATCTTCTGTTTGTTCGTCTAACGACCTGGCTGCATCGAAATACTGGATTTCGTTAGATCTCTAAAGTTCAGCAGCACTGGACATAACCATTTGGGTGTGAATCTAGAGTCATTTAGCCATTAACTCTCTTTCAATCTCACGAGTGGTTGTACAGTATTGTTTAATTTGATCATAAGGCTACATTAATTTTGAATTCAATTAGGTGTTGTCTAAAATCAATCTCCAGATATTATTTTAATTCTGACTAAGTAACCTGAAAACTATGACTCCTAAACAAACTGCATAGAACAAACACATAAATGAATGGAAGCATATTCTTAGTAATGCCGGGACAGTTCGTAGTGTAGGCCACGTCCGCGCACCCCCTCACCTTCTCCTAGCATCTCCTTCACCGCAACAAATCTCCCGGCCTGAGAGACGGCGTAACCGTCTAAGAGGCCCGCCTCCCCCTTCAGGGAAGGAATAAAAACGTTTATTAGTAGTAGTAGTAGTAGTAGTAGTAGTAGTAGTAGTAGTAGTAGTAGTAGTAGTTCTTAGTAACAAGGAAATAAATTTCCGTGTATAATGTTTTATAGTGAAGCCAGTCGTATCATTGATTCCTTGCATCGTGAGGAGGAATTACGACCAAATACTATGTTTCGGTGAAGCCTGTCATCGAGCTCTGAAAACCAGCAGAAATGTATCTTAGCAAAACAGAAGAAAAATTATCTCTTAAGTCTTAACATTAATAGCACGCTCATTTTGCCACCACGGCTATAATAATAATAATAATAATAATAATAATAATAATAATAATAATAATAATAATAATAATAATGGCGTATGGCCTCCGGACAGGCCTGGTGCAGGTCTTTTCCTAGTAGACGGCCTATTAGGAGACCTGCATGTCTGTGAACATGAGGGCCCTACCTAGGATGATTTCTAATGTTGAATACGCCACACACACACACACACACACACACACACACACAGCCTCCGAGCCATTGGAATTAACCAATTAAGATTAAAATCCCCGACGCGGCCGGGAATCGAACCTGGGACCCTCTGAACCGAAGGCCAGTACGCTGACCAATCAGCCAACGAGTCGGACACCACGGCTATTGAACTCCTCAAGACTGTATAAGAACTCTAGAAAGGAACGGAAAATGTGTAGTATATTAGCAAGTGGACATCTAACCTCGTAGGTCTCATAACATAACGTGGCTGAGTTTGCCTCTTTCTGCAGGAGTGATGAATATAGAAAAAGTAAATCTCCTTGGGATGACGTCCGTGGAGCTGTAACTTCGACTCGCTCTGCGGATATATAAACTGGACTGCTTTCACAAGTCCTGGGACGTAGACGATAGTCGCAGTCCCCTCTCCCATCCCTCCACAGAGATATATAGGACTGGCCAGGACCGATAGCAAGCAATCCCTAAGATAAACTTGGGCCAATGGCTTCTTGCGTCTGCCGTAGAAATCTGATGTACGAAATACACTTCAATATTTGTGGTACAGAAAATATATTTTATCTGAGTGTAGTGATACTATCTATACGAAGCATACTGTGTACATTGCTGAAAAATCCCTTTGCAGTTGTACATAATTCTGCGGTGAAAATTGTTTGAATTCCTCGTGAAATAGTGAAATGTATGTACTGAACAGTTGTCCTTCCTCCTATATCAGAACCTTACTCATGTCCGACTCTTTGGCTGAATGTTCAGTGTACTTTCCTTCGATTCAGAGGGTCCCGGGTTCGATTCCCGGCCGGCTCGGGGTTTTTAGCCTTCATTGGTTAATTCCAATGACCCGTGGGCTGGGTGTTTGTGCTGTCCCCAACAACCATGAAACTCACACACCACACATAACACTATCCTCCACCACATTAACACGCAGTTATCTACACATGGCAGATGCTGGCCACCCTCATCGGAGGGTCTGCCTTAGAAGGGTTGCACTCGGCTAGAAATAGCCACCCAAAATTTTATTTTACCTTACTCAACATTTACTAGTACAGTTTGCAGTAGGCAATAACACACTTATGCTTCAGTACTAAACTAAGAAAATAGCCAACTGTCGGATTTAGAAAATATAATTTACATAGGATAAAATGCGAATAGAAATCACAAATCACTAGTGGCTTATCGGGTTTATTGACAATATTTAAACATTGTCTAATGAAGTATGGAAACTAGTTCATTAAGAATTGTTCTTAAATACAGTCATTAAAGCAGCGAAGGTGTTTAGGTCATTCCGTAAATATTTCTGTGTAAACGACATGCAGTATCAGAGTCTTGACCTTGCTCACTCCTTTCCTTAATGATTACCGTACCTGAACATCTGTTTAAGCCCACTCCGTTGGAATACACTGCAAGACTCCAAGGGAACTGAACGGATTACGTCAAATTTATTCGAATCTGCCAGCTATCAGGCGATCACGTAATTATCCCTTCTACTCGACCGTCTTAGGGCCTCAATCAAGCCGTTGAATTCAAAATTAGAAGCAGCTTTAACTCCTTATATACACGCAGATATTGAGTATTTAAAATAAAACATTTTGATCTGATACTGAAACTCAGTTCTCATTTTCAACATCAACCATGGAAATCCATTCAGTGTTTACTTTTACCGAGATAATGGAATTATGATTTAAAGAATGAGCTATCTCCTAAGGGCAAACGACCCATCAAACCCATAATTTTGTGTTACTTACAGAATTACATATATTTGGTCTATTCAAAATGTTTTGAAAACTGTTACAGAAGTACGTGGTTCTTATCCAGAAATGGAAAAGGTTTTCCTGTATATCTAGATGACGATAGAAATTGAATGCAGAAACCCCACCGCAGGGTCTCGCATCATGTGAGATGTATATTTGTCTAACCTTTGCCTCCATTTATTTCAGTCTTGCTCCTGTCTGTCATTCATCCTATCAGACTTCTCTTGGTAAACTAGTGAACTTCCCGTCCACGATATGGTTAGTTAATTGAGAGCTTGAAATTTTGATGTGACTTTTAAGATCTTGATATTTAGTCACTGGGCCAACTAATGTACGTTGGTTTGCAATTGCAGGTACACAGCTATTCATTTCAAGATTCCCTTGTGAATTTTGTGGAGATTCGAACGATACCACTCGGATATCACGCCCCGTCATCGTATTAGATATGCGGTGACCGCTGAAAATGTAGTTTTTGCCAATTTTCATAGCAGTTTCCTTCCATTAGTCTCATTTTTCGAGGGATCGAAGCTCTTCGTCTCTATCTGTTAATTAATGTTCAGAGGGACTGTTAACCTCCTTCTTATCTTACATATAGCAGCAATGACCAGCACAGCACTACTATGATGTATCGATGTACTAGCAGGAAACACTTGAAATAGCTGATGTTCACTACATTGTATATCTAAAGGTGTATGATTCGCAGTTTCTAACATAGATTTATTTTCGGAGAAGGAAACGTTCAGGTAAATGATATAACGGTATAGAATAACGAAGTGTTGGACTCACTCGGACTTCAGTAAACAATATTAATCTACGAGAGGTCCAAGCATTTAACTTTAAACTGAGTTCGCCGGGCTTAGTGGCTCAGGCGGTTCTGGCGCTCGCCTTCTGACCCCAACTTGCCAGGTTCGATCCTGGCTCAGTCTGATGGTATGTGAAGGTGTTCAAATACGACAGCTTTGTGTCGGTGGATTTAATGTCACGTGTGAGAACTCCTGCGGGACTAAATCCCAGAACGTCGGCGTCTCCGAAAACCGCAAAAGTAGTCAGTGGGACGTAAAGCAAATAACATTATTATTATTATTATTATTATTATTACATTGAGTTAACGGTAAACTGTCTTAATGGATCAGTGGTGCAATCACCAACTCATGATTCCAAGTTCGTGGTTTTGACTCCGTGTGATTAAATATCTTGACGCTCAATGTAATTCTTGTTAGCATGATATAGATCTCTGGTGGCACACTTAGTGCTACCAGACAAAACAAAATAAAAGCTTTCGAAGCTAGACAGCAGTTCAATAGAAAGATCGAAATTGTTAGATAGACCAGATCTTCAGAGAAGATTTACAACCCAGTAACATATGCCGTATTATTATTTATCTGGTTATTACTCAGACAGCAAACAATTTAAATATGAAACGGCACTATTAATATTTCTATATTAAGACTGGCAGAGCAAAAATGACAGAAATAATAATAATACACTAATTAAAACGCATTTAACAATACCCAGGTGTCTAAAGTAAATACGAATCCCAGCAACTGCCGTAACTCCCAGAGTAAACAACTCGTCCAGGTGTACGAACTAATGGCCATTCCACGACCTCCGATCCACAAACACGGGACCACCCTTAAGAAACACGCAGTTAGAGAAAACAACATTTATAATGGAAATTATGAGTATTAAAGTGAATACAAGTAGGATACAACGGTTACATGAAGAAGCAGCTATAGTAGTTTAGAAAGACATGGAAGGCTGTGCTAAACCAGTCTATGAATCGATGACTCAAATAAAAACAATAAGTTGTAGAAATTGCAAGTCTGGAAAAATCATATTTTACTGTGCAGCCTATCGTCCTGCGCTTCTCCAAAGTGAATCAAGTCACAGTATGTAGTGCGAGTGATATCACGTTCCTTTTCAGTTATAAGACGAATTCATGAGAATCGCTCTAACATGCAATCTTCGTAAAGTCCCCACCGTGGATTCATCACTGCTGACTTGTATTATTTTCAAATGATGTATTTGGGAGTATTTCACTTTTAATTAAATTAATGGAAAAATCGATATCATTCGCCAATGGTAAACATTGGAAACAAGCGAGAAAATTACATTTTCGCACTCCAATAGCTAATAGCAGGATACAGTTCAATCTGAAATGAGTAATGTACGGAGAGTGACCTCGGAGCACAGTGGTGGGAACTTGTACTGTTAAACAGGCTGGTGTTGCAGTCAACAGGTGCGCTCAGTAACACAGATCCTTAGATTTAGGAACTGAAAATAATTTCAGCCCCACATCCTAGTAAATATTAGCAAATATTACTCTCCAAGCGAGTTCGCTGCGTGGTTCAGATACTGTACCCGTGAGTTTGCATTCGAAAGATGATAGGTTCGAATCCCACCGTCCGCAGTCCTGAAGATGGTTTCGCCTGGTTTCCATTTTCATACCAGTAAATGCTGGGATTGTGGACACGGCCACTTCCTTCCTAATCTAGCCCTATCCAATTCTCTCGTCGCTAAAAACCTTCCATCTGGTACTGCGACGTTCAACCACTAGCAAAACAAAAATACTATCCTCTTGCCATGGCAACGTTAGATAAGACGATTAAAACATACGAGCGTAAGTCATAAAGTGGGTTATATATTTTTTTCCTTTTTGCTCGAAAACAAAGGAACAAAACCTCTAGTTTGTAGTCAGATTTCCTATTTTTGCTCAGAAACAAGGGAACAGAACTACAGAGCACCTTGGCATACAGGCAGTTACAGAATGGTGATATCACTGAATAAGGAAATGAGCACAATGGCGTGCTTCCTGTAGGCAGTAAATGTGGAACTTGTCAACATTCAGAGGAGGACTGTGACTATGACTAGAGAAGGTAATGTCCGTTCAACAAGTCGCGGAAATGGTGCCACAAATTTGCCGAGGGTTGATCGCCCACGCATCGTACAGGCCTAACTAGACATTTTAAGACTTTATTATTTGCGAGAACAGATTAACATCTACGAGAAGTATTCAGTCAGCAGTATATAAAGATTGTTGGTTACAGGGATAATGTTGAGATAGAGGAAGAGACTAAGGCCAAAGAAGTAATAAAATTTGCATATGATAACAATGACATTTACAATAAGATACAAAAGTTGAAAACTAGAAAAGCGGCTGGAATTGATCAGATTTCTGGGGATATACTAAAGACAATGGGTTGGGATATAGTACCATATCTGAAGTACTTGTTTGATTATTGTTTGGTCGGAGGAGCTATACCAGATGAATGGAGAGTTGCTATAGTAGCCCCTGTGTATAAAGGAAAGGGTGATAGACATAAAGCTGAAAATTATAGGCCAGTCAGTTTGACATGCATTGCATGTAAGCTTTGGGAACGCATTCTTTCTGATTATATTAGACATGTTTGTGAAATTAATGACTGGTTCGATAGAAGGCAATTCGGTTTTAGGAAAGATTATTCCACTGAAGCTCAACTTGTAGGATTCCAGCAAGATATAGCAGATATCTTGGATTCTGGAGGTCAAATGGACTGTATCGCGATTGACCTGTCTAAAGCATTTGATAGGGTGGATCATGGGAGACTACTGGCAAAAATGAGTGCAGTTGGACTAGACAAAAGAGTGACTGAATGGGCTGCTATATTTCTAGAGTAGGTGAAGCTCTATCTGACCCTGTAATAATTAAGAGGGGAATTCCTCAAGGCAGTATTATCGGACTTTTATGTTTTCTTATATATTTAAATGATATGAGTAAAGGAGTGGAATCGGAGGTAAGGCTTTTTGCGGATGATGTTATTCTCTATAGAGTGATAGATAAGTTACAAAATTGTGAGCAACTGCAACGTGACCTCGAAAATGTTGTGAGATGGACAGCAGGCAATGGTATGTTGATAAACGGGGTTAAAAGTCAGGTTGTGAGTTTCACAAATAGGAAAAGTCCTCTCAGTTTTAATTACTGCGTTGATGGGGTGAAAGTTCCTTTTGGGGATCATTGTAAGTATCTAGGTGTTAATATAAGGAAAGATCTTCATTGGGTAATCACATAAATGGGATTGTAAATAAAGGGTACATATCTCTGCACATGGTTATGAGGGTGTTTAGGGGTTGTAGTAAGGATGTAAAGGAGAGGGCATATAAGTCTCTGGTAAGACCCCAACTAGAGTATGGTTCCAGTGTATGGGACCCTCACCAGGATTACCTGATTGAAGAACTGGAAAAAATCCAAAGACAAGCAGCTCGATTTGTTCTGGGTGATTTCCGACAAAAGAGTAGCGTTACAAAAATGTTGCAAAGTTTGGGTTGGAAAGAATTGAGAGAAAGAAGAAGAGCTGCTCGACTAAGTGGTATGTTCCGAGCTGTCAGCAGAGAAATGGCGTGGAATGACATTAGTAGACGAATAAGTTTGAATGGCGTTTATAAAAGTAGGAAAGATCACAATATGAAGATAAAGTTGGAATTCAAGAGGACAAACTGGGGCAAATATTCATTTATAGGAAGGGGAGTCATGGATTGGAATAACTTACCAAGGGAGACGTTCAATAAATTTCCAATTTCTTTGAAATCATTCAGGAAAAGGCTAGGAAAGCAACAGATATGGAATCTGCCACCTGGGTGACTGCCCTAAATGCAGATCAGTATGATTGATTGATTGAGGCAAACGATTTCCTAATGATAAGTAAAAACACAAAATGGCTTGACGAGCAGGATATCGCTTTATATTGTCAGGGAATGAACAAAATTAATTTTATGCTAAAGTAAATGATTGAAAACCTTCAGTGTCTGTCATTAAGTATGAAGGAGTAGTGCTGAAATGTAGCAAGCGTTCTTTATCATTAACATGTTCACCTGGAAAATATAAAGAAATATGTCATTTTAATACACTTGCGTAAATATTGTTAAGGGAATGTGCGATCATTATCATCATTTATCTTCTAACATTTTCATCTGCAAAGAAAATTAGGGAATATTACCTTTTTAATTTACTGTCGTAAATAGTGCAAGAGAATGTTAAAAAGTTTGATAAAAGTATGACTTAACCTGACCCCAGCCAAGTACCTATTTAGAAGGTGATGGATGATGATGATGATGATGATGATGATGATGATGATGATGATGATGATGATGCCTCAATTAGTGCTAAATTGCAGAAACTTTTCGGCAAGCAATATCTGTGGTACACCTTCAGGGCGTCGATGAATGAATTATTAAGGAGTATTACTGGAATGGAACTGACAAAAGTGGTGGAGAGAAAGCCTTTACCATCGTTACATTGCCAAATATAAATGATAACATGGAGTCACTAAAAATTGAACCAAATAACAAAATTTTTATGTCAAACTGACTATATCTTTGGTGGACTTGTGGACTGGTGGACTTTAGCGTGGACTTGTAGCGAAATAAGGTGAAAGAGCATTGCAGTTGGTCTAAAATATAAATTTTTTTAAGACAGGAGAGCGTAGAACAGTAGAACGAAACAGAAACCTTCAATTTCTTAAAACATACAAAATAAGTCGTGTTTTATTTTTAGAAATATATCTTGCGCTAATCTACGTCTTTTGGACGTGGGCCTGCGTGGATGACCTCCCCCTTTACCCCTGTCGCGGATAACCAGCAACCACCAATCTTCTGTCCCACAATCACTCTCGTCTCCCCTCTCCTCTCCTTTCTACGGGATCCGATAGCAAAGGAGGCTATCATAAAAAATGGTTACCTGTACCTACCCCAGCTGACTTGACGCTCCCCAGCCTCACGGATAGCCACTAAGAGCTGGTTTACGTCCAACCGTCCCTTCGTCCCCTTGCATCTGCAATCCTTCCAAAGTCTTTTCGGATAGGTAACTCAGCACTCTAATATCACCCATGCAGACACACCCTCTGACTTCCCCAGCACGGATGGCCGTTAGCTAGGGGAGCACACCCCCAAACGTCTTATCTTTTGCTGTGTTAAAATGAAATGTCGTATGGCTTTTAGTGCCGGGATATCCCAGGACGGGTTCGGCTCGCCAGGTGCAGGTCTTTCTATTTGACTCCCGTAGGTGACCTGCGCGTCGTGATGAGGATGAAATGATGAAGACAACACCTACACCCAGCCCCCGTGCCATTGGAATTAACCAATTAAGGTTAAAATCCCCGACCCGGCCGGGAATCGAACCCGGGACCCTCTGAACCGAAGACCAGTACGCTGACCATTCAGCCAACGAGTCAGACTTTTGCTGTGTTAATGTACACCTAAACATTTACACTTAACACATTGGCTTTCTGTTAAGGCAGCTAATTGACACACACAGTCCTTTCTAACTACATCTCAACTCTACTTCTTACCACTTAACAAATTTTCTTTGACACTCAATCATGTTTTTTCTAGTAACTGGAATTCTCTAACACAATACAGATCCTCACACACTTTACCACTTGACTTAAAGTAACTGGAGTTTTCCTTACACATTGTACACAAATGAAGCTACTTTCGCTACCTACTCACAAACTCTTACCTCAATATTTCATTTACACTCTTTACATAGGTCTTCCTCACCACATCTAAAAATCTACTTATATTAGTCGTATTATTTCATTATTTAACCAACTACCCTATGATTTTATGATCATAAGGCAGCAAACTGACTCTCATTCATGTATTTTCGTCTAATAACTAGAGTTGCCTTACAAGCTTTTAACAAATGAACATCATCTCATTTTTCACCACACAACATACATTACGTACTGTCCTTTTCTAATGACCACCCTTTATTCGTGTACAACCCAACAACCACCATATCAGACCTCTTCTTGGAGTTCTGTTAACATTCCCCATCTGCTTGTTAATCACTTGGCTTATTCTATTAAACATCCTGAGGGACGCTCTACTCCTGCACTCAGCCTCCAGCTCTTGCTTTTGAATATCTGTCACACTTCTTGCAATATTGGTCCAATTGGTTTCTTTATTCTTTACCCAGTCTTCCTCCCAGTAATGTCCCAAACCCGGCATCTCCAAATAACTTTTCACCTTAACTACCCAATATTTTCCATACCTGCTTTTAATCTGATGCTGGTATGCTATCTGCAGGAGTTGACCTCCCTCCCCTCTTTTCAATCTTAACCAGTAACTTTTCACTCTCTTTAAGATATCTACATTTATGCATTCGTTGCACGTTAATCTTGCTCCCAACCGGGCGAGTTGGCCGTGCGCGTAGAGGCGCGCGGCTGTGAGCTTGCATCCGGGAGATAGTAGGTTCGAATCCCACTATCGGCAGCCCTGAAAATGGTTTTCCGTGGTTTCCCATTTTCACACCAGGCAAATGCTGGGGCTGTACCTTAATTAAGGCCACGGCCGCTTCCTTCCAACTCCTAGGCCTTTCCTATCCCATCGTCGCCATAAGACCTATCTGTGTCGGTGCGACGTAAAGCCCCTAGCAAAAAAAAAAAATCTTGCTCCCACACTGGCGGCGCAGTATGGAAGACCCACTGCAATTTTAATAAATTTACTAACTAGTAGTAGTAGTAGTAGTTTTAATGAACCTCACAGGTTTCCACCCAATATATGGTTCAAATTACAGTCAATTACAGAATGAAAAAGAACAGTAATTTAGAATCTAGTAAAACGACATAAAATAAAAAAGCCAGCAAAATAAAATAAAATGAAAATCAAAGCTAATCAATCCCCATGTGCACAGCCATAAGGCCCATGATCGACCCTTATTAGTGATCCATAGGCCTTGGCATGCAGTGGGTATAAACGGACAAATAAACAGAATAAATGAAAAAGTAAATTAATAATAATAATAATAATAATAATAATAATAATAATAATAATCAAGCGATTCTCCTTGGACATGCCATGAGGTCCATCGGATACTCCGGAAACGTGACCCCCAAGGTGCTGGTCACCAAAGTAGTCATCCTCAGTTCCTGCATGCCACGTCCAATGTCCTCCCTGGATATTCATATTGTCTTTTCAGAATGTGTAAATTAAATAAAATGGAATTTAAAGACCTAATGAAGTTGAAATAAAATAAAGGCTAAATTTACTAACTACCTGATTCAATACTTCACTCTCTTTCTCTAACCTCCATATCTCGGCCCCATATAAAACTCTGCTTTTAACTACCATTCACCGAGCTCGATAGCTGCAGTCGCTTAAGTGCGGTCAGTATCCAGTATTCGGGAGATAGTAGGTTCGAACCCCACTGTCGGCAGCCCTGAAGATGGTTTTCCGTGGTTTCCCATTTTCACACCAGGCAAATGCTGGGGCTGTACCTTAATTAAGGCCACGGCCGCTTCCTTCCCACTCCTAGCCCTTCCCTGTCCCATCGTCGCCGTAAGACCTAACTGTGTCGGCGCGACGTAAAGCAACTAGCAAAAAAAAAAAAAACTACCATTCGAAAAACCATTCTCTGTATCTTGTACTCAGTGTTCGGGAACTTATTTTCTAATATTCTTTTTACCGAGAGTGCAGCTAATCCTTTCCACTTAATTGTTTAATTTGTTCGGTCCATCGCCCGTTAGTACTTATAAGTATACCCAGATACTCTAGCGTGTCCGATGACTCAATTATCTCATCTTTCATCGCCCATTCCCTCTTAGACTTTCTTTTCCAACACGTTTTCCTTACTAGTTTTGATTTACAACGACCAATTATTGGCATACTCCATCACATCATTAACACTTTTTTGTAGGCCTCCGGCTGACAACGCCAACAAGAGGACATCGACTGCAAACATCAGGCCCGAAATCTCTTGCTGTCCTAACATGGAGCAAGCCCACTTTCCACAATGTGCCACCTTAATATATCGTTAATAAATAACAAAAATAATATGGGGGATAGTTTTCAACATTTCAACCCTATTTTTGACTCAATGCATCTACTTACTAACCCTTATTCAATTCTAACACTACAGTACAGTTGCTCGTATATCGCCTCAAGCGCTTTTCTCATCTTTTTGGAAACCCCTATCCGGCCTAATCTCTCGAACAACGCCCCCCCTGATCACTGCGTCGAAGGCCTTTTTCAAAATTTACCGCAACCATATACACTTTACCTCCTTTCGACTTTACATATTTATCTATTATCGTACTCACTATCGTGATATCCATAATCATTCTTCCTTTTTTGAATCCACCCTGGTACATCGAGAGTATGGACTCAGTGAGTCTAATAATGTTATATCCCTATAATTAATTGGATTATTCCTATCGCCTTCCTTTTTAACAATGTGGTATTTTATTCATTTTCGCCATTCTTGTGGGAATTTTGAAACTCAAAGATCCTATTGCATAGCTTCGCCAGACTCTCCAAAACGTTTTTATTTTCTTACTGCCTCTTTCCAAAACACCGATTTTATGCCATTCAATGCCCCTGCAGACCCTACTTTCAATTTTCCCAGCACTACTAATACCTCAAATTCCGTTGTCTTTTCATCCAAGACCGAACTACCCAACTGACTCCCAGCCCATCTCTCTCGTCAACCCCTCCCTATTCCATATATCTCTTCCCGCTAATAATCTCTGAAAATATTGGACCCATCTTTCATAATTAACATTGACTTCTCCCTGCCTCCTCACCCCTCTATATGTTCTACTTATTCTTTCCCACAACTTATCACGGTTGTTTTAACGGTCTCTGTTTATTGCCTCGCCTGTTCCTTCCGCCACATCATCTTCCTTTCTACCAGCATGTCCTTATATACCTTTCTTAATCCAGAAAACTCCTCCCTATTCTCCATCCCCTCTTCTTCCTACACACCCTTAAAGCCCTAATCCCCTCTCTTCTCATCTCCCTACATTCTTCATTCCTTATTGTACCACCCTTCTCCTCCTTTCTTTTCTTCTCTACTCTTATCACACCTGCTACACTCTGGATCTGTTTTTCTAACAATTCTAAGGCTATATATAGGCCTACATTATTACCCCTCTGTGGATCCGTGGTAGAGTGTCGGCCTCCGAATCCCAAGATAGCGGGTTCAAACCCGGCAGAGGTAGTCGAATTTTTGAAGGGCGGAAAAAAGTCCATTCGACACTCCATGTCGTACGATGTCGGCATGTAAAAGATCTCTGGTGATACATTTGGTATTTACCCGAGAAAATTAATTAAATCTCAGCCATAGACGCCCAAGAGAGATCCGGTTTACTCTGTCTGCCATCTGGTGGACCTAGAGTAAAACGGAACGTCGAAATTGACGAGCAGGCAGCCAGATGGCGTCAAATTGAAATGTCTGCACACGGTAGCTGAGGCCATACGATTATTATTATTATTATTATTATTATTATTATTATTATTATTATTATTATTATTATTATTACCCCTCCCCCCACAATGCTACTTCAATCCCACTTCTGATGACTTGGAAGTTCCCATCTAAATAATTAACTTATTTTTTGTCTCGTCCGGCCGTTTATATTTAACTTGACTCGTGCCCATATCTCTTCCCTCCCTCCCCGTACCCTCTTCTCCTATTCTTTCATCTTCCTCAAAGTAATATATACTGGCACGTGGGATCATTGTGCCCAATCTACTACTTCTGTCTTATACACTGACTGACAGAGAAAATGCAACACCAAGAAGGAGTGGTTCGAAAGGGATGAAAGTTGGGGGAAAAACAGAGACGGCACGGATGAATAATTGATATTTATTTCAAACCGATATGCAGGTTACACAATGCGCACGGCATCGACTCAGTAGGATGTAGGACCACCGCGAGCGGCGATGCACGCAGAAACACGTCGAGGTACAGAGTCAATAAGAGTGCAGATGGTGTCCTGAGGGATGGTTCTCCATTCTCTGTCAACCATTTGCCACAGTTGGTCGTCCGTACGAGACTGGGGCAGAGTTTGCAAACGGCGTCCAATGAGATCCCACACGTGTTCGATTGGTGAGAGATCCGGAGAGTACGCTGGCCACGGAAACATCTGTACACCTCGTAGAGCCTGTTGGGAGATGCGAGCAGTGTGTGGGCGGGCATTATCCTGCTGAAACAGAGCATTGGGCAGCCCCTGAAGGTACGGGAGTGCCACCGGCCGCAGCACATGCTGCACGTAGCGGTGGACATTTAACGTGCCTTGAATACGCACTAGAGGTGACGTGGAATCATACGCAATAGCGCCCCAAACCATGATGCCGCGTTGTCTAGCGGTAGGGCGCTCCACAGTTACTGCCGGATTTGACCTTTCTCCACGCCGACGCCACACTCGTCTGCGGTGACTATCACTGACAGAACAGAAGCGTGACTCATCGGAGAACACGACGTTCCGCCATTCCCTCATCCAAGTCTCTCTAGCCCGGCACCATGCCAGGCGTGCACGTCTATGCTGTGGAGTCAATGGTAGTCTTCTGAGCGGACGCCGGGAGTGCAGGCCTCCTTCAACCAATCGACGGGAAATTGTTCTGGTCGATATTGGAACAGCCAGGGTGTCTTGCACATGCTGAAGAATGGCGGTTGACGTGGCGTGCGGGGCTGCCACCGCTTGGCGGCGGATGCGCCGATCCTCGCGTGCTGACGTCACTCGGGCTGCGCCTGGACCCCTCGCACGTGCCACATGTCCCTGCGCCAACCGTCTTCGCCAGAGGCGCTGCACCGTGGACACATCCCTATGGGTATCGGCTGCGATTTGACGAAGCGACCAACCTGCCCTTCTCAGCCCGATCACTATACCCCTCGTAAAGTCGTCTGTCTGCTGGAAATGCCTCCGTTGACGGCGGCCTGGCATTCTTAGCTATACACGTGTCCTGTGACACACGACAACACGTTCTACAATGACTGTCGGCTGAGAAAGCACGGTACGAAGTGGGCCATTCGCCAACGCCGTGTCCCATTTATCGTTCGCTACGTGCGCAGCACAGCGGCGCATTTCACATCATGAGCATACCTCAGTGACGTCAGTCTACCCTGCAATTGGCATAAAGTTCTGACCACTCCTTCTTGGTGTTGCATTTGCTCTGTCAGTCAGTGTATATTCTATCCACCATGTCTCCCGAACTAATCACCAAGTCATTTACACTTCCTCCTAGCGTCGATATGTATGTCATCTTCCCTTTTTCATCCACTCTCCACCATCCTTTTGAAATATACACATTTTCTGCCGTACAGAAACTCAAAAGTCTATTTCAGTAACAACTCTTCTCTTTACTCTCACTCCGTCTCTCTCCTCACATTACTTCCTTCCCCTCCTTATCATACGATGGGCTTAAAGTACCTCTCCTCGCATTCCAATCCCCCATTGAAATAATCCCATCTTCTTCATACTTTTCTCTAATAAAACCTATATTTTCTCGAAAAGTTACGATTTGCATATGCCGATCCTACCGTATAATTATACAGGAAAGCCAGATATACAGTTTTAACCTCATTTCCTCCCATATTAAACCTTATCCATACAACATCGTCCATCTTATTCAAAATTTATTCTGTTAACTTGTTTATCACTTCCTTAACTAATCTCGCCATGCCTCTTGTATTTCTTCCCTTCATCCCCTTTACCTTTTCACTGTATTCCTTACTACAAACCCCTTCCGTACTAACCTTCTCCCTACTGCTAGCCACGTCTCCAAAGAAAAGCGACAATATCAAAACCCTCTACCAAATCCGCTACTTTTTCATTGCCCAGCTTTCTAGACACCTCTTCAATATTTACAAAACCCACTTTGCAGAATAGTTATCTCTTACCCACTTCTTCTCTGCTTCCTATTCTATTATCACTGCCCGCTATTGTATTTGTGGTCTTACTGTACTTCTAATTACTTTCATTCCCCAATTGCACCCGCGTTCATCACCTTTTTTTTTACCATTTCCACATTCTTTAACCCCTTTCTCTTTTAGCCCCTTAGTTTTCTTCCCCCAGATGTCTTTTAGACCTAAGCTTCTTCCTCTACCCATTGATTCACGTCTTCTTTATCCTCTCTCCTACAACCTCTTGTCTGCTTCGTCCCCTGGCTGCCCTCCAATCTTACGATCCCCGGCTCCACGTGCTGCACATTCAGCAGTTGTTCACTTCCCAGTCTCACTGTGCAGTGTACTTCGCTCACTTCCGTAATGTTCGGCTCCATAGCTAAATGGTTAGCGTGCTGGCCTTTGGCCACAGGGGTCCCGGGTTCGATTTCCGGCAGGGTCGGGAATTTAAACCATAATTGGTTAATTTCTCTGGCACGGGGGCTGGGTGTATCTGTCGTCTCCATCATCACTTCATCCTCATCACGACGCGCAGGTCGCCTACGGGTGTCAAATCGAAAGACCTGCACCTGGCGAGCCAAACATGTCCTCGGACACTCCCGGCACTAAAAGCCATTCGCCATTTCATTTTTTTACTTCCGTAATATCACCCACCTCTACGTCACCGCTACATCTCCTTGTCGTGACCTTCCTCACTTCACCCTCTGCCGTCTGTGTCGTCTTCTGCTGATGTTGACGTTCTTCATCCATTTCCTTTAACCGACCCACCGTCCATGTGCGTGACCATCCTTCATCCTCGACAACCAACTGCTGCCCTCTAATATATGCTCTAAATCCTTGTTTTCTTGCCTCCCTTAACGCCTGAAAAGCCTTACATCTGATCTGTCTCTTAAATGCCTGTTAAGGTTTATGTTCTCCTTAATGCTTTCACTGTCCATCTCCCTTCTTATCCACACTTTCACTCTTTTCAAATTACTAGCATTCCTTATCACAATGTCCGCTGTCAATGTAGATAATTTCACACTAATGGGCCTCCTTCCGTTAACTTTCTCCATCCGATGCACATCATACTGTATATATCAACTTCATTAAACTTTCATTCCATTTTGCACCACATCCACCACATTGTACACTAGTTCCACTTTACTCTCTTTTTCCTCTTCTTACACACAATAAATGAAAATATTTTCCTCAACATTTCTTGATCATCCCTCACTACTAATCCCATCGCTTCCCACAGATCTTGCTCTAAACTTCCTAACTTCTGCTTCGAAACTTCCATCACATTTTTATTACACATTGCTTCCTCCTTTATTTCCCTCACATCTTCCTTAATATACAGCTTTAAGTCCTTAAACTCCTTAAATTGCTATCGAATCATTTCCATCATTTTCCCCGTCTGACATGCATTTCTTATCATGTCTTCTATCGCTTAAAATTCCTCCCGTACAATGGAACCCACTGGACCAAAACCCGGATAAACTTCCACTCTCCCTATTATCAACAGCACAACCACCAATGCCGCCACCAGTAGAGCTGCCAACATCCCCACTTTCTCACCATTTATCTTCACTCTTCTCTCGTTTCTACTTTCCATTCCATAGTGCCAGCTCCCTATCGCTAACCTCTATTGTACCAACATGTTGCCCATACTCCACGCTCAACTCAGTACATCCGCACCCCTTGCTTACTCAAGCCCAACTGGCCCTACCAAGTGGATATCTTCTGATACTCAAAGCATATCAGTAATGTGATTTTATATTTCATGTGATTTTTTATGATGTGGTTTTTGTAATCTGAAGATGCCCATGTGTTGAAACGAAACATGTCTTATTTTCTGTATTTTCAGTTGTATCGTACTAAAAATTATATTTGACGTACTGGAAATCCTATTCAAATTCTCCCTCTTCAGTAAGATATCACTTCCAATATTGTATATAAATCTGGAAAAGTTGAATTATTACATTATTTCAGTTAATTTTAATCTGGCTATTGCTAGCCTGGTTCAGTCCTTGTAAGCTAGACATTCCAATTAGGATGAGTGGCATCAGCCGTGTACAGTGTTAGTGAAAAATGAAATGGCTTTTAGTGCCGGGAGTGTTCGAGGACAAGTTCGGCTCGCCAGATGCAGGTCTTTTGATTTGACTCCCCTAGACAACCTGCGCATCGTAATGAGGATGACATGCTGATGAAGACGACACATACACCCAGCCCCCATGTCAGCGAAATTAACCAATTATGGTTAAAATTCCCGACCCTGCCAGGAATCGAACCCGGCACCCCTGTGACCAAAGGCCAGCACGCTAACCATTTAGCCATGGAGCTGGACACTGTGTTGGTGTTGCATGCGGAGTGCGAGTTGTAGGGATATGAAGGACGGAACAAACTCCCAGTCTCCGAACCAAGGGAACTTACCGTTTACGATTAATTATGTCTGCATACGAGAGTCGAACCCAGAGCCCCAAAAACTGAAAGCCAAGACAGTGTCCACTAAGCCGTTGATCCATATAATATTTCAGTTTCCTCTTCAGTTCGAGCATGCATCCCCACACGTACCTAGACCAACTTTAACCTTATTCTGTTATCCTTCACACCAAGCTGACCATGATTATAACGTTTCCAATGCAAGTAGGACATCTGAAATTCATTGGCATATACCACGTAAAACCCTAATTTCGTGTGGCTTATCATCCAAGGATTAAAAGGAGCGTGAAAGTGCAAACCTGTTGTGTTTATCCTCTTGCGTACCTTACTCCTTATTACTGTTCGAGTATACAAAGGTACGTTAAACAAACAGCCGTATATTTTAATAACTTACGATCGTTTATCATAAACTTACTACTATGATATACTTGGGCAGGGTTTTCTGAATTGCAGACCCTGAGTCTTTCTCATTTCTCACTGACATAACATAAATACCCTGAACTTAAAAGTCCAAGACAATTCCATGTTGTTACTGTAGGGTAGATCCTCAAACTTGGATGGGCGGTGTCTGTATTGCACAGGAAACTGTATACTAGAGTGATGGAGTGTATATAATATGGTGTGCGAGTTGCAGAAATGTTAGGGACACAAAAAACACACAGTTCCCAAGCCAAGGGAATTAATAATTACCGGTTAAAATACCACGACCTTGAAATCGAAGGCCCAAAGGCTAGGTTGGACAACTCGATACATATTACGAAAGCTATAGTACTTTCTGGGATGTATGAGGTGACTAGGAATTAAAACATAGAAATTATGATCTGGACTGAGGCAAAGTTTGACTGCTTCCACATCAGACTTCGTGGTAACGTTTTCTTTTCCACATCCACTACAATTATCTGAATATTTTTTGACATATAGAAACATACGGCACATTTGAGAAGTGAATCAAAGGATGCAATTATTATTGTTATCAATGGAGTCATCAGTGCTACCAAATCCAGCGAGTACATGGTCGAAGTTGAAATTTTCATACATAACACTGAAAAAATATGTTGATCACTTGACGGGTTTCAATCACATTTGACATATCAGGGACAGTCGTTCTAAATCAGAGTATTTGATCAGTTATTGCCGACCAGGCGTACTATTGCTGTGATAGTTACCCCATTAACTCGTAAGTAAAGAAGAAACGATTTAGGTCATATTTAATCTCACACTCCTTTATTTCTTTTATATCGCTGTAAAGCAGCATGAAACTTCTTTATTTATCTCTATAACTTCTGAAGTTATACACACACTTAAAGTTCAGATTAAATGTTCGCAAGACTCTTTAAGTTACAAAGCATTACTAGAAGGCTATTATTGTTAATGTGTACATAATCCTGTTTAACCCTAGTTAAATGCAAAGAAACTAACCAACAAGCTAGCTACATATAACTGAGCTCTCCACATAACAATATGCGTTCAATATTGGTCATTTGCCATACCTAGAGTTAGAGTGGCTCAGACGGTTGAGGCGCTGGCCTTCGGTCCCCAAATTGGCAGGTTCGATCCTGGCTCAGTCCTGTGATATTTGAAGCTGCTCAAATACGACAGCCTCGTGTCGGTAGATTTACTGGCACGTAAAAGAACTCCTGTCGGACTAAATTCCGGCACCTAGGCGAGAGTTAGAGAGTGAGGCTTTACATATCAGCGTGGGATAATTTGCTGGGTCAGGTGGCCGCTCCTCCGTGGAAACGTGAAGAGAGGCTCTGTCATATCTGAGAATGAGCATTATTACTGCAACAAAGTGCGGTGAAGTAGAACCATTCCGTTGTCCTGACAATACCACCGGTATGGTTGATGTTTTCTTCAGGAGTTTCACGATTCTTGTCAACAATACTTCAGTCAAGTCAAATTGATGTAGTGCGTAAAGTGGAATATCATATATTGAGTTATATACCACATAGTTTGACTCCTTAGATGAACGGTCAGCATTGCTGCCTTCGGTTCAGAGGGTCCCTTGTTCACATGATAGATGGGTCAGGGATTTTTTTGCCACCTGTGATTAATTACTTTCGCTCAAGGACTAGGTATGTGTATTCATCTCATCTCATCATTTACACCCATCACATCACAAAATCGATCATCTCCGATTAAGGCAGTAATGAATTCATAGCACCACGTTGGGTTCACGCTAGAAGGGGCTCCCGGCGTAAAAAAAAAAAAAAAACTGGGCCAACTCCACCTGTAGGCCGGCAACAAATAACTGGAGAAAGGCCAGGAGGAGAAGTAATAATAAGAAAAAGACGATTATAAATAAAATTAGCAAATGTCCCTAATTGTACCTTGAAGTAGGAGAAAGTCTCTATAAAAAAAGAATCGCCTAAAACTACCATCGCGAATATTTCTGAAAAGGGATGTGCAATTGATGCTCTGTTGTTACAAAATGGAAGTATCACTCGCACACTTTTTAGTGATATATTTTTGTGCAGGGGTGAGGAGTAACGAGGGAGCTCCCCCGGTTCCTGTAATACTGCCAAATGTATGGAAATGAAATCTGAATTGAATCGATAATATGATCAATCGATATGAATTTTCTAAACCTTTATTATCTTAAGCCAACAACTGTGTCACGCACACACATTATATAACATTATATAATATTTTTCGATGCGAATCTTGTTCCTAGCATGAATTCAATAGTTTGACTTTGCTGTGTAAAGCACAACCGTACGCCAGATGTCGCACAGCGATGCATAAGCGATTCATAGTTGTGCTTCAAAGGTTGCCAGTACGAATCACGAAGATAACCGAGGTCGACCGATTGAGCACTGGGGTGTCCATCTATCACTAAAAAGTGTGCAAGTAATACTAGGAACTCACAAATGTAACCCATACAGTGATTCCAACAAAGCTTGGAAAGTGATTTCCGAGCACTAATACTATGGTTTATAAATGGAATAACGCCTATTAACACAGCAATAAATATAGAGGCGATTATAATCACAATATCTGTTGTTGCAAGGTCCTCGTGCAAATGCTGTAGTTCACCAAGTACCGTCATTTCCATCTGGAACTGCTGTCTGCTCCATTTCACCGACCACTGACTAGGGAATGTGTGTCCCGTTATATGAGGTACATTGCGACTTCCTATCCATAGCATTTTATGGTATTGTTTAGAAAGAAGTCGTACGGAATAGGCGAGAGACGATGGCTTTTAGAAATTCACCAAAGGCCGATATGGAACTAGTGTTTGCTGAATGTAGAAGGAGTGTTGTGTTTACGTGTAGTGTGTACGCTGTAAAATATCCTGATAGACGTTACGTCTTCTCGACGACTATTTGCGAATGTTAAATCAACTACGTGAAACTGGAAGCGTAGCACCTCAAACAGTGACTGAAAGAGGGCGTGAAATTAATGTTTTAGAAACTGTTGCTGTAGATCCCCACATTATTTCCCTGTCTACCGCAATGGGCAGTAGCATTAATCAGACAAGTGCACTACGTATCCTTTTTTTCCTGTTTTGCAAATTGCTTTACGTCGCACCGACACAGATAGGTCTTTTGGCGACGATGGGACGGGAAAGGGCTAGGAATGGGAAGGAAGCGGCCGTGGCCTTAAGGTACACCGAGCTCGATAGCTGTAGTCGCTTAAGTGCGGCCAGTATCCAGTAATCGGGAGATCGTGGGTTTGAACCCCACTGTCGGCAGCCCTCAAGATGGTTTTTCGTGGTTTCCCACTTTCACACCAGGCAAATGCTGGGGCTGCACCTTAATTATGGCCACGGCCGCTTCCTTCCAATTCCTAGGCCTTTCCTATCCCATCGTCACCATAAGAAATATCTGTGTCGGTGCGACGTAAAGCAAATAGCAAAAAGAAATGTTACAGCCCCAGCATTTGTCTGGTGTGAAAATGGGAAACAACGGAAAACCATCTTCAGAGATGCCGACAGTGGGGTTTGAACCCACTATCTCCCGAATACCGGATACTGGCCGCACTTAAGCGACTGTAGCTATCGAGCTCGGTACTACGTATTCTCCACCGTCATAGATGTACATCAGGGGCCTCTCATTTAAGAGATACAAGAAGGCTATTTTCAGAATTATGTCAATTTTTGTGAAGGGTATTATGACACGATACACCGGAGGTGTCATATATATTGTTTACGGAGGAAACAACATTTACAAAACATGAAGTAAGCAATTTCCATTCGATTCTTTAAGAGGAACGTCAACGTTCACGGAATGTAAATTTATGGTGCGGAATAGTGGTTCATCATTTGATACAACCACGTGTCATGGACGGTTCAACAAGTACGTCACTTTCCTATCGCAGGAACTTCCACCGATGTTAGAAAACATCCTTTTTCAGACGAGGAGGAATGTGTGACGTTACTAAGGAAGGTGCCCAGCTCATAGTGTAAGACACAGTACAGCTTGTGCGGAACTAGACTTTCCGAACTTTGGATTGTAAGCTCGTGGGTCTGTTCCTCCGATTTGACTCGTACATTCTATCTGTGGGGAAAGCTAAATTTGATTTCTATGAGGGCCTACAGATTCCCTTGGACGACATGCAACGCCTTATTGGAGAGTCCTGTATGGACATTTCTTCTGAAATGCTACGTCAAGTGCAGCGATCTTTGCGTGAAGAACTGGTAGCATTTATTGTGCGCAATGACCATTATTTCGAGCACAACTGGTAAACCTACTCACTGGTATGGCCAAATTGGACACGCATACCCTAGTGGAGGCCAGTCAACTAGAACTGACAACACTCGCAGATGAAAATTACGATGTTTCGTGAACTTCTTGCACCAGGACCATGCAACAAAAGCAGTCGTGATTCTTATTGTCACCCTTTTTTATTTTCCTTAATGCTTGAAAGCCCCTTCCCGATCATAGTTTGGAAGTACTTTCCTTCTGTGCAAACAGCGCATCAATTGCACATGCCGTTTTGGAAATTCTCGCCGTAGAGTACTGGACCTCAATTTTGGGGTTAGGTTTGTCCAATGTTATATCTGGTCTGTACTCCAGCATAGTGTTGAGGGATAAACACAAAGTGCTTACAACGAAAAATATCAAAGCCTTCGAACTGCAGGATACTTAAAGTAACGTGAGATGCGGGAATAACTTATCAATAATTCTTATAACGTATAAATAAAATATTGAGAACTGCTAATTACAGTTAAAAACAGAACACCGGGCTGAGTGGCTCAGACAGTTGAGGCGCTGGTCTTCTGACCACAACTTGACAGGTTCGATCCTGACTCAGTCCGATGGCATTTGAAGGTGCTCAAATACGACACCCTCCTGTCGAGAGATTTACTGGCACCTAAAGGAACTCCTGTTGACAAACTTCCGGCATCTCGGCGTCCCGGAAAACCGTAAAAGTAATTACTGGGACATAATGTATTATTATTATTATTATTATTATTATTATTATTATTATTATTATTATTATTATTACTAAACAGAGAACGACTGGATGCCAGGAACATATCGTGTGTGTGTTTTTTGTGTGCAATCATTCTACCGTTTCTATACAGAGTCTGGTAACGAGGAATATATCTTGTCAAATACCAAATATTACCTTTACAATCGGTTATAAAGGGATGGCTGAAGCCAAAAGAGGAAATGATTGATGAAGAAAACTGCACAATATAGAGGAATGGATGGGGCTATGTCGACAGTAGCTACTCATAGCAAATAGCTGAACAAGAATGCTGCTTGTGGTTGCCAACATCCTTTAATGGCTATTCAGACGAATGAGATGAAATAGTAAACAAAATACTGGGTTAACATTCATGCTTTCTCGGCCCGTACTTGTAGACACGATATAATGTCTACAATATGCTGGATGTTCATAAACATGTTGGAGGCAATCGGGAGATGTATAGTACAACCCAAAACAACAACAAAAGTCTCTATTAACATACGGCCTACGGTCGATCATTTACGAGTTACGAGCTTCCCAACTTTTCTCAAAATGCTATTTATTCGGGGCGTCGACCTAAAAAGATCTTTTGACCCTACTTTGCACCATATGTTGTGAACCTGCGTGTATTTTGAAAATGGCGGAAGTGTAAGTGTTGAATATGAGGAAAGGAACATTATGGACGACACAAACACCCAGTCCCCAGGCCAGGGATATTAATCATTTACAATTAAGAACCACTGACCCGGCCGGGAATCGAACCCGGGGCCGCCACGTGACAGGAGGGCGCGTTGCCCCCTACACCGCGGGGCCGGACGCTTCCCAACTTTGTAGGCGAAGTATTTTAAGTAGCCTTACCTGGCACATGCCAACGGCCGTAGCCGTGTTGAAACACCGGATCCCGTGAGATCTCCGAAGTTAAGCAACATTGGGCGTGGTCAGGAGTTGGATGGATTGCCACGCGCTGTTGGTGGGGGGTAAGGAAATGGAGGAGCGGAAAGGAACTGGCCACCCTACCGCACGTAAACTCCGGCTCAGGAATACCTCTGCGGAGGTTCGGACCTGCCTTCGGGCAGAACAACCCTTACCTTTACTTGGCACATCCCACGTAAAGTAGTTGTCGCCATGTTGATGTACTGCACGCTAATACAAGAAATGCTGAAAATGTCCGCAACATTATCAAATATGTTCGAACACTCCACGTATTGCACCTGCTGGTTAACAACTTTTTTTCCCACTCGCTGGCGATGTACTGTAATGTCCGTAACAGCATGCCTGACTTGAAAATGTTAAATACTAACTCTCCCCTAATTCTAGTTATTAACTAAAACAAGGTAGACTCTAAAGGAGGACTGTCAAATCTCGGACGGTGCTAGTGGGCTTCAGTCAGAACAAACCAAGCAAAGCGATTTTTTACTTCTGCTTGGCTAGTGATACCATAATTACAGTCACGGGATCCGTAGTTTTACATGGCATCTGAATCAGTTTTCACTTCAAAAATAGCACCACGCCCTCCTTGGTGAGAAGCCAATGACAACGCGATTCGGCTACCACACTCCAGTCACATAGATATTATTGAAACGAAAACGGATAAAAGTCAGATACGAAGTATATCAAAGTACATATACGACCTTAATATATTTATTTATGTATGTATATTTGTATTTTGCTTTACGAACTGCTAACGTTGATCTAACCGGGGTGGACAGTCAAGTTCTTAACTTCCTTTCAAAGGATGAAAAAGTTGACGAGCCATCTACTTTTGTGTTCACTTTTCTGCCACGTGGCTAAATAGACACCACTGCTGCAGTGTGTAAACCACTACTTACCTTTCGCCTCATTTGACCTCAGCAAGTGCTTTTTAAGGCACAGCCTTTCAAAAATGAGCAAGTGGAATTCGAGCGAAATTATTGTGTTCCTAGAAGTGTACGACAACCATGACATTTTGTGAAATATACAGCGCAGTAATTATTTAAATAAATAGAGAACTTTCTACCTCTTTATCAGTAATTTGGTGTCCTGTCTGATTGCGAGTCTAACAAGAGCTATACACTGTCACAACGATTTTCCCCGCACGCCGTCCTTGTATAACAGCAAATACTGGCTTCAAGTTCAGTGGCTACAAGTAATTGTCTCCTCTTAACTTCCCTGTGTAAATTAGCATTATCGGCTGTGGCTTTTATGCCCAGTGTGTGAGGTGTCCAGCTTTGTGGCTGACTGTTTGCACTCTAGACTTCGGTCAAAGAGGACTCTGTTTGGATTCCTGGCCGGGCCAGGTACTTAACATTTATTGGTTATTTCCTCAGAACAGGGGATTAAGTGTTACTATCATCTTCAGCATAAAGTTTCATCCTAGGTGGGCCCCATCCTCCCAGACACACAGGTCTTCCATGCGCGTGAGCTCGAAAGACATGAAACAGGCTTCTTCAGAGGTCATACACCGTTATGATGTGTATAATGTGCTCTCTGTTTGATATCCAGTCTTACACGGTACAATTAGATATGATAGAAGTACATTCAACGAAAGTCGTGGAACTTCTGAAGTAAACATTAGTTACATCAATGCTGTTACCAGGACAGTGGTCCACTGCATGGGATTGTGATTAATGCATTAATGCAGTGGCATAGCAATGTGGTTTTCATTTGGACGATTAAGATTCAAATCATTCAATTTTCAGCTGACATCAGATATGACATTTGGTATTTATCCCCCCTACTAAAACCAAAATAATTCACAGTAGTTGCAACGGCCCCGGAAATAACAAGGATAAACTGACGCCGTGCTCATAGAGGCGCGCGGCTGCGAGCTTATATCCGGGAGATAGTAGGTTCGTATCCCACTGTCCGCAGCCCTGAAAATGGTTTTCCGTGTTTTCCCATTTTCACACCAGGAAAATGCTGGGGCTGTACCTTAATTAAGGCCACAGCCGCTTCCTTCCAACTCCCTAGGCCTATCCTATCCCATCGTCGCCATAAGTCCTATATGTGTCGGTGCGACGTAAAGCCTCTAGAAAAAAAAAGATAAACTGATGGAAGTTTCTTTTTAAGTGAGAGTTATGCTAGACCTGTGGTATGTAGTTAATAGGTCTATCTCTTACTTATAGGCCCTGGTTTCGATTCCTACGTCGTTCTTCTAAAGGTGGAACGTCATTCACTCAGCTTCGCGAGCTCCGTTGAGAAACTGTTTGGTATGAGACAAGAGATCCTGTGAAGAAATCCCAAGTGAAACGCTCAAATAATTCGTCTCGCTGTCCAGGTGCAGTTCAATATTTGCATGCCACCAAAGCTCTTAATGGGCTATATGTGCCATGGGTTAATTTAGGGTGATAATTATTATTATGCCAGTCCAGATCTTTGGCATAATGATGCTTAATGGTCACAGCTGCTTCGGAGAGTTCCGAGTTCGACTCTTAAGCAGGTCTACGAATTTAACAGCTTGTGGCTCGGAGACTGGGAAATTACCTCTGTCTCAACACATACAACTCAATATACCACACTACCAACCACCAGAGAATCACACAATAGTAAATATATCGCTCCACATTGCGTTGGTTATTTCGTAGTCAATGTATGAGGGATATTTCAAATGAAGGGACTCATCCCCGCGGTTTGTATTTCGTGAACAACTGGAAGTTCTGTTTCTATGATCACATCAGCTGTCACGTAAAACTAGAAATTAGCTTAGCTTCTTAAGGCAGTGCTAGCATGAGGAAGACCACCCATCCGCAAAACAAGGCCAGATAAAATATGTAGGTCTGCACCTGTGTGCACAAAAGGACGTTGGTAGGGGAATGTTACTGTGACTGTACCCAAACCAGATTATGCACGATACTTGTGACTTTTAACGTGCGGTTCATAGGCTGAATAACCAACGTCGAGGTCTTCGGTTCAGTTAGGGTCTTGGTTCGATTACCTGCAAGGTCGCGTGGATTTTAGTCACAATTGGTTAATTACTCTCGATCGAGGACTTGGTGTTTTTGTTTGTACAACGCACACCTCTCCATGCACAAGGTGGAAGAAAAGTATTTGCTATTGGCGTTAAGATATTTTTTTGGTATTACGTCGCACCGACTCGTACGGATCTTTTGACGAAGGAGGGGTGAGGTGAGGCTAGGTGTGAGAAGAAAGTGACCGCGATCTTAAGGTACAACCCCGACATTTTATTGGTGTGAAAATTTCAATCCACTGAAAACCTTCTTCAGAGTTGCCAACAGTGGGGTTCGAACCCACCATCTCTGGAATGCAAGCGACTCGTTCGCTATTTCCAGTAGAGGTGACTTTGTACTTGCCTTTTGCATTTCGAGGTAAACTTCTCCTTGGAGGTAGACGAGATGAAGTGTATCATGTCGAACGTCAGAAAATGATGTTCACGTAGAATTCTCGTCTTGCGGCTGAGACTCAATAAATGAAGCATAGAACATGATGTGAGGATCATATTGAGTACAACTCTTGCCGGGGAAGAGAGAGGTGCTGTGCCCTATCTAGGTCAACTTTATGTTCTACAATAAAGCCACAAGGAGAGAAGTGGGTCGAACACGAGACTGGGAGGCGCCAGACACACAGTCTGCTGCACTCCTCATACTTTTAAGCGATACCAACACACAGCGCTGGGAATACTTCTACGTCACCAACTTCTAACTTTCTGATCTCTTTTATTACATCATGTCGGGTTGCACCAACACTCAAAGCCAGGTCTTCTATGATTATCTAATTGTTCACTGAAATCATCACCGTAGTTTTATTTCAATGCTATAATCGAACTAGTTAGTTACACGAAGTTTGAAGGATTCGATCACCACTAAAGTTTAAAGGTAGAAGTTTAGGATACATGGAGTTGTTTTGTCTTTCAAGAATAAGGACATTAAGGCATCTTTGTATCTAACCAGAAAATATATATTTCACATAAATTACTTCGTGTACAAACATCTTACAAGTACTAAACAAATAATAACAATAAGGACGACGATGATACATACTATCATGACCGAACGAAATGGGTACACTTTCTGGGTCACCGTAGGTGTGAGACTGAATTCGATAGATGGTGGGCTCGAACTCTACTGTTGGCAGCCCTTAAGATGGTTTTCAGTGGCTTCCCAGTTTCACACCAGGTACATGCTGGTGATGTTCGGTTCCTTCCATATCATAGCTCTGTCTTGCCCTAGGACCTAGGGAAGATTTTCATTCCCCTCCCCGAAGGGGAGGAGCGGGCCACCTAGAAGGTAACGCCTTCTCTCTGGCAGGATGTCTTACCCCATCGTCACCAAAGCACTTGTTTGTATCGGTGCGACGTAAAACCAACCAGAAAATAAAACCGATTTTTATCACAGCGTGACTATCGTATTCATAAAATTATACACTTAAGCTAACTTTATGATCTCTAATGGTAACCTTCCGGGTATATACGTAACTTAAAGCAAGGCTGATCTGCAGTTAACATGCCTTAGTTAAGATAGCAGGTGTATTAACAAGCCAGAATTTCAACTATTATTTGGTAGACACTGTTGGCAACGTCGGCTGCTTTCTTTTAAGATGATGTGTAATATTCAACCTTCCAACCATTATACCCATTCAAGAAAGGCAAGCAATATAGCTGATGGTGTCGTGATGCTTAACACGTGACACTCCGGCATATACAGGCCAACTCACTGGGCTGCAGTCGTCTTTTGAAACAAGGGTCCTTGATGAGCTGTACGTGCGTTCTTGTAGAGGTCTCCAAGAATTACAGATTTGGAAAGACTTCAGAATTTCACAAGGATGCAAACGGGGTGTGATTTTTACCGTGCCAGTAAATATGCTAACACGAATCTTGCACATTTAAGCACCCTTAATTGCCAAATGCATGTGCCCAGATTCGATCACGAAAAGTAATAAAGGGGAAGAAAGATATTCGAACTACACTACTCACCTGACCTGTCGGCATATAAATGGACCCTGGTGTGTACATTGATAGACCCACGTGTAGAAAACTACGGCTCCAAATCACCCAGTACACAACACCTTACTGGATTTACGCAGCACGGTCGATTCTTAAAAATGAATTTCTATAAACTTTACTGAGAGAAGTTATCATAATTCGCAGGAGAATATCATGCAGTAGACCAGTTATTGTGTTACTTGAAGTGACTAAGAAACCTGCTTCATAGTTCATATTACTTGCTTTTGTAGCCACATCCTGCCAAAAACGCGTATAAAAAACGTACTTAAGTACATTCAAGTGCACGGAAACAGTGGCTGTTATTGATAATGGAATGCTATAACACCTCTTCCCCATCCAGGGCCAGTCCAGTATCTGATTTTGGCAGTTCCCTTGTAATAATTGGCAACATTCCATTATCCTCTGTTCACAGTCTAACTAGGCGAGGTCAAGATCACCAAGTGATCAACAATTTGATAGGCTGGAAACCTTGTCCTATATTCAGAGTTAATCATATCGGTTATCCTCAACAAGACAAATCTGATGGTAGCTGACCGAGGCAGGCACTTTCAATTCACTGTTCTTTTGACGAATCTTGAAGTTGTATATGCATATCTTTATGTAGCGTCATTTCTAAGTGATAAGGGTGACTACGAACATAAAATTAAAAGAATAGTCGTTGAAGCCTGGGCAATGGAAAAGCTTTGAAAATAGTCTGCCATGGTAGAGCAATACCAAAATCCGTTTGGTCCAGACTCTCATGTTTTCCGCATTCTTGTACTGTTTTGAAACCTGGATTATCAAAGCTAGAAAACGTCAGCGCGTTGAACCTTCGAAGTGTGGTTCCGTTGAATAGTACTATGAACATAAACGAGCAAGTGGCTGCACGGTTTGGTCACATAGCTGTATGCTTGAATTTGGGAGATAGTGGTTTCTAACCCTACTGTCGGTTCCCATTTTCACACCAGGCAATGGTAATGGAATTAAAGCCACGGTCGCTTCCTTCCCACTCCTAGATTTTCCTAACCCATCGTCGCCACAAGGCCTCTCTGTGTCGGTACGAGGTTATCAAGTACATAAAACATTACGAATATACTATGTACACAGAGAAGAACGAATCTGTCAATTATGAATGATCTTAACTATGCTACCAGAAGATATCGCAATTCTTCAGCACATCACAAGACGTCAGGGGAGCAACTTAGGGAAGATTATAGTTCAGATGGCAGTCAATGGTAAAATGCCAAGAAGAAGAGCGCCGAGTAGATGGGTTTAAGGACGAACATGCGAGAGGCAGAAAATCGAGAACAATGGAAGCAGTGGGCCAAGTCCTGACCAAACTGACACAGCATACTGTATACGAGGTCCCGTTGCTCAGTCAAAAGCAAAACCTTGAGAGAGATTCGTTTAATTTTATGCCCTGTAGTTTTCTAGAAAATTACCTGAATGTGAATATTTCCATATCTTTCGTGTAATGTAAAATACTGTGTACGCTTTCCACTGGGATAAAACCACATTAATATTAGGTTATAGAATTGAACAAATAATGTACAATAGCTTTAATCAATTATGTAACTATAAGTACAAGTTAATAAACTTTCATTAAATTAAGTTTTATTGCATTTATAAGTGCTTGCTGGAAACGGGATGCTGTCAAAGCTATGGTAATAGAATATAATAATTCATGATTGTTTAATATTACTTGTTATATGAAACTAATATGACTATAGGACCCACCATTGCTACCCTCAACGCCGCTCCACCACGTGCCAGTTTGAGATTCGTGCCTTCAGTGTACTAAACTATAGGTCTTCACAAGACAGTCCGTTTCAACAATTCAGATTCAGCATTTCGTTGCTCCAACTACAAATGTTTTCATTGCGTGCCATGAAGGGGTATGTCGAGCCTCGTAGCGGGTAACGCCCTCACTCAGGCCAGGGGGATTTGAAGTGGCGCAGGTGATGTATCGAAAGGTGGGAGAGTTGGCAACCGTGGCCTGTACTAGGAGCTATCCCGACATTCACCTTAGTGCAAGAGAATGTAAAACCATGGAAAACCATTCTCAGAACAGCAGATGGTGGGAACCAGCCACTTTCCCTCTACCGAATACAGAGGCATAGAGCCACGGTAAAAGTCGTGGCCACCGCAATTTCATTGCTCCTCCCCTTTCATTTATCACCTAGACCTTGTGTGCTGGAATTTACTTCAAAGAATGACATCAAGGGGCTAGTTTGGCCAACAAATATTAAGGAGTTTCTGCCAACATTGGAAACTATACCCGTAATATTAAAAGAAGCGTTTTGACAGTTAGTGCTGGAGGGAGGAGGATTGTACGATGTTGCCACATTCCTGCATTCCTTTCTCCTTTGCCTCTCTTCTCGCTCAATTGCTCGTTCGTACAGACCGCTGTGTTCTGTTGTGCGTACCTCAGAATTGAGAGGTTTGGAAACTCCAAGCAACACGAGCTGGCCAGCAGGCTTATCTCCATGGCAACCACAGTAGGTACTATACGCGAACCTTTTCTTGAGCCTGATTTTTACAGGATGTGGAGTAAGGAGGGAGCATTGCCGGTACCGGTTATACTGCCAACTGGATGGAAATGAAATCTGAATTGAATCAATAATATGATCGATCCATATAAATTTTCTAAACATTTATTACCTTACGTCAACAACTGTGTCACACATACATTATTTAACATTATATAGCATTTTCCGATGCGAATCCTGTTACTACTAGCATGAATTATACAGTTTAGCTTTGCCGTGTAAACAACAACAGTACTAGTTCGTAAAGTGTACGCCAGATGTCGCACAGCGATGAATAAGCGATTCATAGTTTGTGTTTCAAAAGTTGCCAATGTGGATGTCGAACATAACCGAGGTCTACCGATTCAGCGCTAGGGAGCTCAGGGCTCAAGAAAAGGTTCGTGTATAGTACGTCCTCATTTCCATGGCAAGCATACCTCCCGTTTCCATCTCCGCACGCAGGCAGGCAGTAAACCACCTCCTTCTATGAACTGTCATAACGCATCTTTCAATATTACGACTATAGATGCATGGTATTAAGTTTCCCTGCTCTCAACTGTACACTGATATTTCAGTCAAAATTAAAACTATATGGAGAGCCAGAAGGTAATCACCATGCCTATAGTAATAGCATGCAGTGATCTTATTCCAAAGACCTCCATCTCCTTGGATGAATTGTCAACGTACTGGCATACGGGGGGGTCTAGGTTCGATACTCCGATGGGCTGTGGATTTTAACTGCATATTTTTAACTCCCCTGGTTCCTCTGGGTGTTTGTGTTTGTCTTAATACACACCACATTAACAACCACCACCGACATACGCCGTAGTGAATACTTCCCTCCACATCTGATTGGCGTCAGAAAAGGCATCTGGCTGTATCGCCCGGAAGTTCTTGGAGATTGATTAACCACTGCAGAACTCGAACACACGAATCATCACTATAAGTTGTTTGTGAATATATTCTATCTAAATATGTAGGCCTATATATATATATATATATATATATATATATATTGTGCCCTACTGGACTCTAAAGTTCCGGCCAGGCGAAAGCCGGTCTCGAACCCAGAGTACAGTAGTGAAAGAACTCTCACAGACGTGAGCTGGTGCACATAGTCTTACCTGAACACAGTCCTCTTCACTCAGCCGGATAAGCGCTCTTCTCAGGGATAACATGGGGAAAACGGGGCAACATAAAGATAAAACACTAGGACATGTGCCTACTCAGGTAAGAATTCGCTAAATCAAAATAAAATAAAATATCTAACAGAAAACATCGCTGCATTCAAAGTTTAACAAATAAGGATTTATTACATAAAATTGAATTATATACAAATGGAAGAGCTTTTCAATACGATAGGGTAAAATAACGCTGAGCCGATGACAACCAGTTCACTGCCTTCACGAAAGCCGTTGTTCTGTAACAAGCATGTTACAATAGTGTAAGTAGCGAACTCTAGCAAACGGATATCTACTGAAATACACATAACTGAATGACTCCCATAAAATTTACTATGCCTCGTACCGTCGAACCCCGGTGCAAACAAAAATCACCACACAATGTACAATGACCTGACTCGGTCACGAACCCTAGTTCCATGACGAGTAAGGCGTCAAAGATACCTATGCAAACAATATAAAAAGGACACAATCAACATATACACGGGTGTCAATATCAAACGGGCCAGTGTTAAAATTTTACGTAAAACAAATAGGACATAAAAAAGATCTCTTCCTGCTTTCAAACATCACGGTCCTCCTCCCCTTCGCACACTTGACAAGCTGCAGACGACAAAAACCAATTCTCAAGCCTGTGACGTCAAGCTCAACGACCTTCACCCTCACCACTTCACTCGCGGCAGTCCCCCTAATTTATGAGCTCATCTGTGCGGCAGGCTAAAAATCTCGCCTTTCAAAAGAAACTCCTCCCGTAATCTGCTGCTAAAAGCCCTCTTTTAAATACACCTGGGCTATCTGCCCTCGTCTCAATATCACTAGCCGTATCGCAAATCTTACTTTCGCCTCTCATGGGCTCAACCTTGGTGCTACAAAAACACTAATCATTAAGCGATAGTCACATGGCCATACTAGGCATCTCCAAATACATCCAATCCTCTCAATTTTGCTGGGCTCTCTCATATCAATTGCAAATCTTACTTCTGCCTCTCATGGGCTCAAATCTCTTAAATATTCGGACTCGCTCGCTCTATCAGTGAATCTGGGTGAATTACTGGTTACGTCTTGGTCACAACTATACACATCTACGACTGCAGAAACAAATGCCTAAATGCGATACAATAAAAAGTACCTGTCTGTAAGACTAACCTCCTATGACCAAAAGGAGTTCGATCAGACCCATAAAATCACACATACGTAAAATAATACCATCGAAATAAAATACACACGCTAACAAGGAATCTACAAATATCATCTACCTTAACGTACGGGGTTCGAGCTTGAGGCCTAGCTCTAAATTACAAGGAGAATTTTCCTACCATAACTAATCTGTTGACTGACGGCCCCCATATTCCTATCTAAATTTAAATGACATGCTTGAAAGAGAATTGGAAAGCTCTGACCTTATGTTATCGATGACATTACGGAGCGGCCCTCCCTGTGGACCACTGAATCTACCACATCATGATAGACTGCGGCGCTGGCATCAGATACTGTTGACCACTTGGAGACATTCTTTCTTGTGTGGCGTCTTCGTACAGCTCCCTCTGTAGTTGGAAGGTGTCGCCTTCGACGTCGCGCTGATCAGGTGCTCCCAACGTTCCTGGATCGATGCCCGTTGTCGTGTTGGCTTCAGCTCCTGGTTGTGGCTTCCTTGCAATGATGATGTCAAACACTCGTTCTGACTTGATGCTGGGGTAACTGAAAATAAATTCATATATTACAGACTGTCCAAACTCGATGCCTGTTTCCCCTACTATCGTGTCTCATACGTCACATTAACCAAGTCTCGTTCAGAGTTTTAAACCTGGTACACAGTTTCTTCACTACTTTAGGTCACTGTTACTTCACCCTATCACTCGGACAACATGTCGTTGCTGAATTCCTATCCTGAGCCAATATTATTTCTAGCAGTTCGTCAGTCATAACTTGACCTCACAGAAATATGAAGCTACTAGTTCATTAGTCTCTTATAAGCAGTACCTCATCTCCCCATAGCATATTCTCACAGGTATAATCTTAAATTCAGCTGAATATTCAAGTAGATTACTTACTTCCTCGCAGATATTGCAGTACCAGTCGTCTGTGCAGCTCGAAGACAAAGCGTTGTTCTCAGTACCAACACGCAGTATGACGACTCGTTCAAGCGGTCTTCTGGTCCAAGAATGAGCCGGATATGCCAGGCGGCCTTATTTTATAATCCCGTATCGCGTCATCACGCCGCTTGATCGCGTGCAATCTGCGCGCGCCCGCGAAGTTTTTCCCGCATTAAGTATATCATGAGCTCTAATTAACGAATGCATTAATGAATGCAGCCCTAATGCATATCAAAATAAAGCAGAAATTATACAGGTTGCAATTCTTGTCTCAAATCCAATGCAACTCTTCCGTAACCAAAGATATTAATTTAATTCTTTCTTCCCTCCTAATATAAGTTTTGCCGGGATCTGGGAAGCGTCCCCAATCTTCACCAAGAGGCTTGGCTTGGGACATAACTCCTTTTAATGAGTTTCTGGAGATTTCTCATAATGACGCTCGCGCTCACTTCACACAAGAACGCTTCTTCTGGACTCCTTTATGACATATACTGTAAGACAATGGCTTCGTGGGTGGCCTTGTGTGATACTAATATCCAATACTAAAATTAATACAATTGCCCCAATGAACAGGATGGTTCAATATATATATATATATATCGTGCACCTTCGTTATATCTCGCACTGAGGAGGCTTCTGGCACCAAATATTACATTGTGAAATACTGAGTAAATCAAATAATAATAATAATAATAATAATAATAATAATAATAATAATAATAATAATAATAATAATAATAATAATAATAATAATCCTCTCACAGACGCTACCATACGAAAAGTACCTGCGGTTAAGTACTTGGGAGAATGGATCTCTGCGAATAAGAGCGAGAACCCAGCCATAGATGCCAGATGTACCAAGTTTGAAAGGGCTTATCACTCGTGTCGTAGTATCTATTCATCTAAGTGCCTCTCCAAGAACCTCAAGCTCAGACACTACAACTCGGTAGTCAAACCATCTGTTCTATATGCTTCTGAGTGCCTTGTAATGGCTAGGAAGGGCCCACTCAGAAAGCTGGAGTTAAAAGAGAGGAAGATCCTGAGGAGGATATTAGGACCAATCAGAGAGGAAGGAGGCACTTACAGAATCCGCCATAATGATGAACTGTATGAACACCAGGAGGACAACGTCACGTCTATAAGGAAAAGGCGCCTGACCTTTTATGGACACTTGGCCCGTCTGGATTCCGAAAGACTCACCAACAGGATATTCACAGTAACAGCAAGAGGCAAGGCTTCTAAGAACAAATGGATCACGTCAGTTAAGTCAGATATGGAACAACTAGATATCCCACCGGGACAAACCCATGACCGACTACTGTTCCGTCAAGCCATCCGACACGGAGTTTTCCCAACGTCCCTTACAAGTAAGAAGGCTACAGGAACTAAGTGGACCGAGGAGAGAAAGCTGGCTCATAGTCAGCAAATGAAGGAGTATTGGAAGAACAAGAAAGCAACAACTTTACCCAAGAGTAGATACGAGCCCCGTGGTTCTCAGTAGGCCTAAACGACAAAGAAAGAAAGAAAGAAAGAAAGAATAATAATAATAATAACAAGAAGAAGAAGAATGATCGAGACAACTGCTGCCGCTGTTCCAAGAATACAGAATGCATACAGCGCATCATTTCTAGCTGCCCACACATGGCCAACGCTCATTATAGCACCGGCATGATCAGGTAGCTAAAATTATTCAACAAAAACTTTCAATAAAATGTGGATTTCTTCAGTCAGCAACTGCATATTGGGAATGCACACCTCCACCCGTCTTCGAAACTCTTCATACAAGTTTCTCTTGAACCGAGCTGTCATAACCGATGTCACGCTCAGCAACAACTGGCTAGAAATCATTCGAATCTATAAAGCAAAAAAAAAAAAAAAAAAACGACCCGCGTCCTTTATAGAAGTTGTTTGTCCAAACACCTCCAATCTGCAAACAGCAATAGCTTTAAAGATATCAAGTTACACTGAGCTGACAACAGAAATACAAGGGCTATGGGAACTGGAAGCAGTCATCTCAGTTCCAATAGTGATACCATGTACCGGTGTTATTCCGGAAAGCTTCCACAGCTGTCTGCCCGCATTAAACCTTTATCACGTACGTTGAACTGCAGAAAAGCACCTTCCTGATCACCTGCCACATTTTGAAAAAGTTTCTAGGACCGACGATTCCTCTGCGCTAAACTCCATCTCCAAGTACTTCCGGACCCGGCATGTTGGCCGTGCGGTTAGGGGCGTGCACCTGTGAGCTTGCATCCGGTAGATAGTGCGTTTGAACCCCACTGCCGGTAGCCCTGACGATGATTTTCTGTGGTTTCGCATTTTGACGCCAGACACATGCTGGGGCCGTACGTTAATTAAGGCCACGGCCTCTTCCTTCCCACTCCTAGGCCTTTTCTATCCCATCGTCGGCATAACACCTATCTGTGTGCGACGTAAAACAAATTGAAGAACTTCCGGAAGATAAGGTACATGACTGCCATAACTGCTTTTTCTAATTCTTTATGAAGGTTAAGTGTATTGATTATGCAGTGTCTTTGAAATATGACCTTCTTCCTGCTCTTTTTCGTATTCATTGGGGTAGGCATCTGATGTGTATTTAGCCCAGTTTTATGGTATGAGAAAATATATTTATAAACCACCTAAATCAGCCTTATCCTTCAATTAAATATACAATGGAGATGGAGTCGAACGGATGACTTCCTTTCTTGGATGTTCTAGTTAAAAAGAAAGCGGACAGCTCGTTAGGATACCGTCTATCGTAAGCCTACCCACACAAATCGCTATCTTCATGCAGATTCTCACCACCATCCAGCACAATAAACAAGGCATTCCCACGACACTCGACAAGTGAGAGACGGATTTGTGAGGTGGAGATGGACACACTCAATGTCACGATCCAGGGTAATGGTTACAGCGATGTGCAGATTCATAGAGCCCTGCATCCAAGAAAACGACCAAGCAAACCTCACAGAAGGAAGAATTGAAGGGAACTGCCTACTTATCTTACATTCACAACACCACAGATCGAAATTCCCAGGTCCTCCAAAAACACAATATAAAAACTGTGTTTGGCATCGTCACTAAACTTGCTCAGTCAACCAAGGAAAATTGTCTCCACTTCTACATCCTGGGGTATACGAAAGTCCCTGTACTTGCGGCAAGGTATACATTGGCCAAATATGCCGGCCCATTCGTACTCGTATCAAGGAACACGAACTAAATATTCTTCTAAACCAGCCGGACAAATCAGCAATAGCTGAGCACGCTCTGTCGTCGGGTCATGATGTCGTGTTACAAGATGATCGAACTCTTACCCACACTAGACACTACTGGTCCAGGATTATACGGTAAGCTGTGGAAATACGTAGAAATCCTAACAATTTCAACAGGGACACTGGCTATCAATTAAGTAATGCGTGGTTGCCAGCCATTAAGGATTTACGCAGGTAGTTTCTTCCCTGTCCCTTCACTATTGTTATTTCGTTTCGGTGTTTTCCAAATTCGTACGTTCCTCATCGCCAGATGTTTCATTCCAGACTTGTGTCAATGTCATACTTTCATATGTGTGCGTACACCTGTTATGTTTATGACTCCCCCTCAGACTGATTCTGATGGTTCCGTCAGCTTCCGCTTCGAACGCTAGCGCTGTACCGCGTCAGGTGAACCATCTAGTGAGGAATGAGCGTACCAATTCCACTTCTATTATAACGTCTAAATTCAAACCTGATTCTTTGTGAAGTCTTCCTCGTAAACAGTCGAGATTTTCTTCGAAGCCCAAAAGCCTACTTCATGTCAATAATAATGTTATTAGCTTTACGTCCCATGAACTACTTTTACGGTTTTCATAAACGCCTAAGTGTCGGAATTTAATCACGCAAGAGTTCTTTTACGTGCCAATAAATCTACCGACACGAGGCGGACATATTTGGGCACCTGAAATACCACCGGACTGAGCCAGGATCGAACCTGCCAAGTTGGGGTCAGAAGGCCAGCACCTTAACCATATGAGCCACTCATCCCGGCATTAATAATAATAATAATAATAATAATAATAATAATAATAATAATAAAGATCCAGACCTTGCTCGTTTGACTCGTCATCCTATCAAAATACTCAGTGGACACATTACTAAATGTGAAATTTACTGATTTCCTGTTCAAGAAACAAATTACAGAATGGTAAAACGTATTCGAAAGTAAATTATATCAATAAAACAACAGGCCGGAAACCAAAGTGTGCGTTATTTAATGGAACAATGCCTTGAAGATCCATATTTTGTTACTATATAAACACATTAACATTTCTATCCGTTCTTCACACGGGAATTTGTAATAGATTACATGTTTCCTGCATGAATGTACGAGAAGTTACATGCCTCTATTCACATAGTTAATACGACATGTAAAACTGAAATATTTTCTCCAAAAGCACGTGGCAGTAACGTGCAGTACGATAAAACTGAACAAAGTCGAGACGGAATGAGGATGATTTTCGAATTTATTATACGGTAGCCTACAGCTCCTGGTCCGAATTTGTGCGAAATTATCCCAGTTGCTCAGTTGTTGTTGCTGTTTGTCTGACCACAGGTGAGGCACTCTGAATGAAGACTCACGAAACCCATCGCTGATGACACCTTACTTATTATCCGTTCACCGGGCGAGTTACCCGTTCGCTTAGGGACGCGCAGCTGTAAGCTTGCATCCGGGAGATAGTGGGTTCGAACCCCACTGTCGTCAGCCCTGAAGATGGTTTTCCGTGGTTTCCAATTTTCAGACCAGTAAGTGCCACGGCCGCTTTCTTTCCACTCCTAGTCCTTCCCTGTTTTGTCGTCGCCATAAGACCTATCTGTGTCGCTACGACGTAAAATGAAAATGAAAACCCACAGACTGTTTCCAGTCATTCGACCAGGTTGAGAATGGAATGAATGAAGCCCCATCTAGCGGCAACGATAGGAATTGTGCCGGCTGCCGAGTGGAATAGTAATTCCAGTTTTTCTTAAGCATCTTCGTTATTACCTGTCGTACGGTAAGTACGCGCATGGCATAAGCAGATGGAAATAGCCTATTCTTATACTTTTGATACAGCTAATGTTAACGAAGATATTTGAGAATAACCTTCCTAGAAACCTGACTTCATGTGATGACCTTACCGTCATATGCCCGCGACAACACAATCCTGAATGGGTAGATTCCAAATGCGTATTCTGATTGAAATATGACCACCAGCTTTCCAGTTTTAGGAACAAAAGCAGATAGATAACCAGAGAGGCCGAAACGAAAGTGAAAAATCCATTAGATGAGCAGTATCACGGGTGAAGCGAGTAATCATAAGGAACTTTTGCTCATATGATGAATGTACACACACGTTAGCCTTACGGTTTTATGTATGCAGATGATGATTATTAACATAATCTAGGTGTTGTAGTTTTATGGGCGTGAGCATTTGTAGTTGAATGTTGTAGGTTTGTAGACGAATAAATAATTATTGCTTTTTAAACGTCATTCCTGTCAAGCGTCCATCTCTTCAATGGCTTCCTTAACCTATTCCGCTAATCTCTCACATAAAGTTCACCATCTGATCTCACGAAGCTGACAGGACCTCATTCCATTCTTCAGTTCAAGATTAAAATAACTGAACACCCTCTAGAATCGAACGTGAGGCATTCAACAAAAAGGCAGGCTTATGGACGCAACACCACACAACTGGCATAAGTCATTAAAAAACATTTTACAGCTTATTCCAACTATTTCTAAGGTTGGTGGAGCCACTTTGGCTCATTATAATTTCAATCAGGAGGGCATAGCGTTGGTGTCATGAAGGGAAATCGGCCGTGAAACTAGGTTAGATATACATCAGTGGTGACCCAAGATAATTCTGAAAAAAGACCAGGAAAGGAGGTCATCTAGTGTTCTTACTCTTTTTTTCTTGCTAGTGGCTTACGTCGCATCGACACAGACAGGTCTTATGGCGACGATGGAATAGGAATGGTCTAGGATGTGGAAGGAAGCGGCCGTGGCCTTAATTAGGGTACAGCCTGATGTGAAAATGGGAAACCACGGAAGACCATCTTCAGGGCTGCCGACAGTGGGATTCGAACCCACTACCTCCCGGATGCAAGCTTACAGGTTCTTACTCTTAATGATAATGGTTTCTTATTGTTTTAATTTAACATAAATGACGGAATATTATTCTCGAGAGCTCTGTAAAGTTCCTATACTCTATGTTAAATTTGTTTGAAAAACTCTGATAATGAGGTGTTCATGGTGATGAAGCATTTACAATTAATAACTGTAGCATTGGAGATTTTATTTCGTTACTGGGGCCGATGACGTAGATGTTAGGCCGCTTTAAACAACAAGCATCATCATCATCACCATCATCATCATCATCATCATCTTATATTTTAACAGACATTGGTCTCTACAGACACCTTAGTTTCAGTGGTCGAAGGTGGTACTATACTCAATTGAGTTATCTGAAGCTAAGTGCACACCATTGTAAATACTCATTCCCGGACCGTCGGGAAGGAAGTTATTATATTGAAGCCTAGGCTTCTGAGAAGATTCCAGACCGAAGATGGAGGCGAATATTTGTAGCAATTCAAAGAATATCATCAAAAATTAGTATGCCCTCTCTTTGAAATATTAAATGAAATATTCTTCTCTTAAATAAGGTAAGAAAACTTTAATTTGCGTTGGGAACTCATTCATTCAGCACAGAAGATAATATATTAACTCAATGACAAAGTTTCTGTAAGGGAGAGTCAGATTCCGATATAAGAATTTACATATCAAGAAAATATCTGATTCCCAGTGTATATTAAAAAAATCACCAGTAAACTTTTGTTCAGCTCATGCCAGCTCACACTGGACACTGTCAAATAAAATATAATGAACAAGAGAGCATTAAATTGCCTGTTCTGTAATCAATTTGGAGAAGTACCATCTAAAACAAATATCCTCTTACACTGCATTGGGCTGTGAACGATGTTCTGATAACGTCGAGGGTAACAATTCAAGCGGGCTTCACAGTGGTAAAGCGAATGTCGAATGATAGGCTGGTTAAATACGAGTTGGTTGCCTCGAAAGTACACATCCCTCTTAGTCAATAAATAGCTGTGGAGGATATGGGGGAAACGGGAGTCGTAGAATGTAAAATGAACGTTGCCTCTTCCCCGCCCCCCATGTTATTGATTGTGGATACTAAACGTTATCTAGTGTCCCTTGAATGAATTAGCACACCGTCTCCCTTAGTGAGCGACAGTTCAGAATTATGTGCGAGCTGAGATAATGGTCCATACATCGCAGGGATTTGGCATTGTGCCCACTTCGGTGAAACTTATCTCGAACGGTATAAATAGGGACTTCTCCGTAACTCTTTGAAAATCTTCGCATGGCAGTAAGAATTATTCTATAAGGCATGGTGTCGCGTGAATCAGCGTGGAGAACTCTCCTGCGTAGCGAAGATTATGACTCTTGAAATTTAGTGCATTTTTTGCGATCAAGTTGGATGAAAACCAGTGTAGGTTTGGACCACAGAGGGGCATGTTTCCGATCTGCGTAAAGTGATGGAATAATTTAATGAGAGGAATGGACACTAATGTTAATGTTCCGTACATCTGAAGAAGATATATGACAGTCTTCTTCTACAGCTTTTCCCACACTTGTGGAGTCAGGGGTGCAAACTGTGTCACACATGTGGATTTCGCCCTGTTTTCTGACCAGATGCCCTTCCTAACACCAATGATATGTGGAGGGATGTAATCACTACTGCGTGTTGCTGCGTTGGTTGGTAGTGTAGTGTATTGTCGGAATATAAAGGGGACACTTTTGGAACAAGCAAAAATCACTCAGTTCCCGAGCCAAAAGACATAATCAATTAAAATCCCCCACCCGGGACCCTGTAAACCGAAGGCTTCCTCGCAGACCATTCAGTCAAGGAGTCGGACGGTGAAGGTATATGACAGTACCAGGGGAAATTAATATTCGTTATGTTGGGGGATTGTGAGATTACTGCTAGATATATTACAGACAATCAATGGCATTCATGTTGACAGTCAGGCCGCAGTGAGAAATGACGCCGGAATGAGTTCTCGGTTCAAAGCAGTTGAAGCGGTTAGACAAGGTTGTACCTTTGTTCATACTACAGATGGATCCTTTAATTGAAAGTTATAAAATGACAGGATGGAATTCAGATTGAAATGTAGTAATCAATTTAGCTTATGCCAATGACCTGTCTTAATAGCAGACTGTACTGAAAGCGGGTGCAGCGAGTATAATATGAAAATTAGCTTTTCCAAGACCAAATAGATGTCATTAGGGATGAAACCTAACAAGACTGAATGCGTGATAGCGAAAACAAAACTGAAACGCTTAGATTATTTAATATACTTAAGACATGGACTGACTACTTCTAATACCACGTAGGTCTACAGTATATGACAATGCTGTTCCTATGCATTATTTTTTCCATAAGACTGGTCACGCCTCCTAGCCTCATATGGATATGCAGTCTATCAGAACAATTTATGATGTACTCATTTTCCTATGCTAACGTGTAAAGGAGAATGAACTTTAAGTACATTATACTGTAGGAGTGCGTAAATACGTCATGCAAACATATATTCCTGCAGTACGGTATGGTATGGTTCATTTCCCTTTACACACACGCATAGGAAAATTAACACAAACGAACATTGTTCTGATGGACTGCATATCCGTAAGTGGCTGGGAGGCATAAACGGTCTTAAAGAAAATAATGGATAGAAAGAGCATTGTTAGATACGTAGTTTTAGAAATAGGCCGACATTATGTATTCTCACAGGATGGTTGAATACTCATAACTGAGATTCATCAAGGTGCAGCAAAGCTAATGCAGTGATGTTGCAGCTGCGATCTATGATATTCTGTAGGAAGGCATTCGATTCTCAGATGAAACTATCATTACATCGGTCCGTTTCCAGGCCGACTTCGCAGTATGAGAGTCAAAGCTGGTTGCATTCAGGATACCTTATGCATTCGCGGTAGCATACGTTAAAGTAGCCCGTACAAACAGGTGAGAATGGGAGGATGATACTCGCAATGACGAGAGTCAGACTTAGAAATGAATTCGGAAGATGGAAACCGTCTTCGGTGGTTGGATCATGTGAGGAGAGTGGAAGAGGATAGGTTGCCTAGGAGAACAATGAACTCGACCATAGAGGGTAAAAGAAGTAGGAGACCTAATTGACGACGATTAGTCTCGCATTTTAATGATTTAATGACAGGTATGGAACAAAACGTGGCCACAGACTTAGTTGCCAACAGAGGATTTTGGGTGGCGCTTGGTTTACTCACAGAGACTTGCAGACTGAATGCTGTAAGGCATACCAGTCTATATTGTAGCCCCTATGTATGCACTCGGACATCGCAGTTAAATGTATTATTACTCTTATTATTATTATTATTATTATTATTATTATTATTATTATTATTATTATTATTATTATTATAGCACTCTTCCCACATTTGTTGGGTCGCGGGTGCAAACTATATCTCGCATGTGGATTTAGCCGAATGTTACGGCCGGATGCCCTTCCTGACGCCAACCCCATGTGGAGGGATGTAATCACTATTGTGTGTTTTTGTGGTGGTTGGTAGTATAGTAGTGTGTTTTGTGAATATGAAGAGGAGACTGTTGGGACGAAAGCAAACACCCAGTCGCCGAACCAGAAGAATTAATCAGCGTGATTAAAATGGCGAACCTGGCTGGAACAGCAGATCGGGTTTCGGGACTGTTTCACAAGAGCTGGAATTTGTTCGTTGAAGAATGTTACTTCATTGTTTATCTCTTGAAAGAGATTCGCTATCTCAGAAAAACTATAGCATGCCTGAAAGCAGAAAGAACTCAATATTTCATACCCAAACCATCTGAGTCAATCATCTATTGACAGACTGAAATCCACTCTCAAATGGACTGGGATTTGAACCACGGAACCCAGTAGTGAGAGGTCGGCGCGCTGCTGCCTGAGCCACGGAGGCATTAAATTTATTTTATTTATTTATGTATTTATTTAATCTGACCCTAAACGGGGTTACCAAAACAACTGATAATAAATTTTACAAAGCAAAACTGGCGTTAGTACTAGAACTGATAAAAGGAACAGTTCATGTTTATCGTGAATATCATACAAATAATATCTGAGAATGACTGTAAAATTTAGCCCACTTTTCTCAAGCTCAGCGCATGGTACGTGTAAGAGGCTGGAACATTGCTACTGCTGCTCGACATTTCTTCAACTTCGCAGAATATTTTTTTATATCACCGTGCAGCGTCGTATTGAGCACCAAGAAAACAAATAAAGGTAGATTACTTTCACTATGGGCTTCTCCTTTCTTGGGAAGAAATAATCTGAATGAGCGTGTTTGTCTCACGTCCCATCAGCGTAGCATTTACTTTATATCTGTGTCTGACGAGAACTCGCGGCAGCTTGTAGGTACGGCACGAGTAACACGTACTACACACTAAGCTACAAACATTAGTCGTGACAGGCAATGTGAGTTATTTGAAACAGATGCATGTTCATTATTAAACATTGCATTAAGTAATTCATACATTAAATATGTAACTAAAGCACAATTACTCTATCACTTGGAAACTTAACAATAGCACCCCAGTTCACAAGAGTCACCGCAGACGAACCAGATGTTTATTGTCAGAACATGTGACTTGAGATGAGTGCATGCGCAGCAGCTATGCCTACCCCTCGCACCGCTACCCCAGAATCCACGCGTCTTCGCAGGATGTTTCTATATGATCACTGTGCGGTGTCAACTTCTGCTGCGATATCTTCACCACCACGCTGTACAGGGAAAATTAGCAGTGCATTGATATATCATCTGTTTATTATTTGCTATTTGTTTTACGTTCCACAGACACAGATAGGTCTCATGGCGACGATGGCATAAGACAGAGTTTGGACTAGGAAAGAAGTGACCGTTGTCTTAATTAAGGTGCAGCCCCAGCAATTGGCTGGTGTGAAAATGGGAAACCATCGTTGTCGACAGTGGAGTTCGAAACCACCACCTCTCGAATTCATGCTCACGGCTATGTGACCAAACCACACAGCCACGAACATTGTTCTCCGGCGACGTTGGGATGATAAAAGTCTTGAACTGGGAAGATAGTGAACGTGGCCTTTATTAAGGTACATCCTCAGCATTATTCTGGTGTGAACTTGGGAACAGCAGCAAGTGGTTCATACGGTTAAAGCTGCTTGAGCCATAGGAAACCATAGAAAACTGATCCCAGAGTGGACCCATCGAATTGGACCCGCCGTGTGAGCCGCTTTACTCGACATTTTTCATTTTCTCCCATTACTTTGGTATTGTCACGCACCAGAACTGCCAATGTGCCTGTGACACTCTGTGGAAGTATAATTTTCAAAGAAAGCGCGGTAGAGAATATTTAATATTTTACTTGAAACAAACTTTCAGCTTATTTGGTCGCGTCGTGTGCACACAGTGCATATAGTAGAGCATCCGACGTGCAATCGAGTTGGGATACCACTGGTGTCTATTGGGCCATTTTTCTTCTTTACTTAATACCTTATTAGCGTTTGCTGTATGTATTCATTACGGCATAGTAAACCGAAAGTCTATGTAAAGTGCTGCAGCATTCAATAGTTTTCTTTAACTGACAAATAGTTACTTTAAATAATAAAATATGAACCTTTGCATCACACATATATAGTTTATCATCTAAATAAAGAGCTCAGCTCAACGTTTTGTTTTCTAAACTGAAAAACAGGTGAATAATAGAAGCTTCCTCACTGTACTGATGCTCATCCTGACTTTCATTAGCGGGACGTGACACTGTTCTGTTACAATGTCAGCCAGTCGATATGGAATGTCCTGAGGCACACTGCAGTTTGGTATAACAGCAACGAATGAGAAAGAGGTTCATTGAGAGATCGATACATATCAACAGATATCTGAAGATAATACTGTTGGTAAAAATTCCATGTCGTATGAGGATTACGTAAAGCATATCATTGCTATTTTTCTAGTTGGAGGACGTGATAGCTGAGAAGTGCATTGGATTTAGAATTTTAAAATGTAAGAGCATTACAGGTAGAACTGATAACAGTGGCGCTAGTGAGAATGTTAGGCGCTGTTATGCTGACGCTTTGTGTATTGACTGGGGTGGCATTCTTTACTTTCTCACCAAGAGACCGTGTTTCGATTCCCGGCAAATGAATCTAGAATTTTTGAAATGTCACATCATTGTGGCTCTGATTCCATGGAGGTCCCGTGGCTTTGATCGGAAAACTACATGTTTTTTTCTCATTTATTTATTTATTTATTTATTTATTTATTTATTTATTTACTTTTTTATTTATTTATTTATTTATTTATTTATTTATTTATTTATTTATTTATTTATTTATTTATTTATTTATTTATTTATTTATTTATTACATTATCATTATAGACTGTTATGCCTGACAGCGTTCAGTCTGCAAGCATCTGAGAATTTACTAAACTGAGTACTTCCTAACTCGCTGACTAACTTTACAAACATATAAAACTGCATTAATATTGAAAATCTGAATATCTGCATTTAAAATGGAAATTATGAAAATTAACATTCATTAAATAAAATACACACTCGTCGAACCTTGTACTCACACTTACTTGTTACCTGCTTACTTACACATACGTTATTTGAAGGGCGCCAGCTGTCACTCAGTACAGCAATAATAGAATGAGACTCTTGACCATCTCTAGGGTGTGGGGTAATAAGCTTACTTTTGACAACATACCATATAAGTTCTGGGAAAAGGAGATTGGCGTTCGGTTTCCCCATTAATTTTGAGGTTAAAATATTTTACTGTCAATGAAATGAAACCATGAATTCGTTTGATAGAACAAAATATATTCTTTAAATAATATATCAAAAAATAGTGAGTCTTGTTGCGATAAAACAGATGAGAATATGAAATTATGACATTGCAAATGAAAGAAACTAGGCATGAATTTGAATTCTTCTTGACCGGACATTTAACAATTTATACGAAATATTTCCCTCACTGATTCACTTGACTGTACCTTTAACACTTTGAGTGTAATTACGACGTAATCCATTGCTCTGGTGTTTACTGTAGATGTGTCACGCCTAACGTGGTGATACATCCTTGCGACTGCTTCTTCTCCATATCATCTGACTTCTTTGTAAGTCAATATGGTATGACCTCTTGGCAGGTCCAGGGTTGCCCTCTCTGACTCCTTGGTAAGCCTTGCGTCCGCGTCTTCCACTAAGTGACCGACCAACCATTTGGTCTCACTCTCTCAATGACCAATAATTAATGGCTCACTGAGTCTTCGCCATCTCTCGTTCACACTCGTTGGCTGACCACCTAAGGCCTCTTGATCTAGTAGACTACTTCACTGTACTGCATCCGTATAAGTAATGACTGATGCTACAATGTGCATGCACCTTTTATAGACGTTGGTTGACACAGCTACGTAATCTCCAGAAATAACCATGACATACTCCCACCTACGCGACAGATATTACATACAGTGGTGAAATAGCCCCGCGGCTATGACACCGTGCGCGCATATTCTAAATAAATACAATGACGTAGCCATGGCTCGGCGATGACTTGGCAGAATCGCCACTGGTATAGCAATATAACAACGTCACTTCCAATCTCTGATATATACAACAATTCTCACTGTACAGGTATTGAGTGTTATACTACACATACGTATATATGTATACATCTAAGTGCAATCTTGCAAGCAACAGGCAATTGCAAAATTGAATAAAACGGATAATTACAATAATAGTACAATATCACAGATAACATAATAATAATACTGACATAATAATAATAATAATAATAATAAAATACAGATAAAATCATACAATAATAAAAATACAGATATCATCTTGTAACGGGATTTGAACAGTTACAATTCGCCTCCCTCATAAATAAATCGAAGAACAAAGAATCGATTGATTTATGAACAAAATTATATATATAACACTGACACAGATAAACACTTTAAATGAATATACAACAATAATTTTCTTTTTCAGCATCCATACATTTTATAAAATATCACAAATATGAGAATTCTTCTCGCACATTGCCATCGTAGATAACTGTCCAGTGTCCTATTCTCTCTCTTTCTCTCATACAAATCACAAGAGTACAGCACTCAATTTAACACATACAAATAATTTTAAATGATTACACTACATTATTCTTTTTTTTTAACATATCAAAACTTTTTGTGAAATATCACTTATATGAGAACTGTTCTCGCATATTGTTATCGCAGATAACTGTCCAATGTCCTGTTCTCCGGTTTTTTTTTGTCACACAGTACATGACAATGTAGCACTTATTCTTCCAATACACCAATACGACACTTGGTTCTCACGCAAATCGCAGATGTTAATTTTATTTTGCCAGTTTCTCACAATTTAATCATCTTACTCTTATTTCAACAGATCTCACGTGAAATACTTCTTTACATATATAATACTACAAATACCGACAATATCCCTTTCCTGATCGTTTAAGAATATGCACACTTCCCGATACGGTTCACAATAGTGAAATACCCCTGATATAAAATAATAACTTCAAGATATTTCCCGCCTCTGCAGATGATGAAATGGAACTCTGAGTAGCACTCTGTCACTCAAACTGAATCAATTTTGCCCTCATTAACTTACATATCTCAATAAATCACATCGTCCTTGGCAACAATAATTAAAGAATCAACACTATGACTACAAGATGGTTCAATTATTCCGTAATCCAGCATAATGTTTATTTGTTCTTAGACTTCACTAGCATTTTTAAGTTGAATGGTGTACTTACCTCCCACAAACGATCAATGGTCATGTACTACAAATTTATGTTCATATACGTGTTCTTCCTCACTTACCACTAAATACATCTCGATGCTTACCTAACATCGAACAAAATTACTCCTCCTGTAATTCACTCAAATTACCTCACGTCACTGCCTCATACCGACTATCCCTCGGATACTGGTCGTACAGGCACGTAACACACCCAACAAAACATTTCCTCTCACTAGGAACAACTTCACTTACCTCTCATATATTTCAAAGAACACACGTCACCAACACACTTACCTCAGACCATCATAATTAACACGTACTTCTTTGCTAGTTTTATCCCAGAACAAACACACACTACCTAAATCAAAGTCTACTCTACTTCCATGATTTGCAACCAAGTTAGCTCCTAAAACAACTGAATACACAAGTTTTGGTACAACAAGGCATGTCTGAAACTTACAATTATCTTCAATTATGATTGGTACCGCTATCATTTTATTTACTCACTTTGACTCACCCAACGGCTGTTATAAGATCTGATAGTACCTTCACTTACCTTCTTCATATCACAATTTCCATCATCGGAGTTATTCCCTCACTACTTACATCACATTCTCAGCATTACAAGTACTTACATCACTTTTACAGATTACTTCTTACTTCTAACTTATTGCTACCATTAATTACTTCATTATCTACGACTACGTCATTACTTAAATATCTCACTTAACATTACTTAGGTCACAATCACACTATACTTAAATCTACTTTCACTATATAACTACTTATACTAAATACCAGTTCATCTTCTACCTTCGGACTGTTCACTTAACTTACCCGATTCCCTGTGAATCTGAAATACTCTGGCTCGATAACGACACCTTGATAACATTCATATTAAGACTATCATAGTCTCTCTGATAACTCAAATCCGTACGCCTCCCATCTTCCGATTCTCTCTGATTACTCCTCTGACCTTCTCTCTCATAACACAAATCCGTACGCCTCCCATCTTCCGATTCTTTCTGATTACTCATCTGATCCCCTCTCTCATAACTCAAATACATACGCTTCCCATCTTCCGATTCTCTCTGATTACTCTTCTGACTTTCTCTCTCATAACTCAAATACATACGCCTCCCATCTTCCGATTCTCTGTGATTACTCTTCCGACCACTCTCACCTTCAACACAACTATTAATCCTCTGCGGATCATAATCAATCCCTCTCCTCTGATACACTGCTAACATTTTCCCCCTTCTCTCTACAATATTACTTTCCCTAGACATCATACGCTCTCTCTCTCGCGCGCGCCCTTGCACACATTCTTTCCAAAGCCTATCAATGAACACTTTAAACTCTCCTAAATTAGACATATTATTCCAGTATACTCGAAACCATATTCTACTTTCACCGACAAAAACATTAGACAAGATTTCCACCACGTATTCCCATTCATTAATATTATTCCTCGACTTACTTGCAAATCTTTTCTCAACTACTTTTACAAATTCTACAGAACTGAACTGTTCTCCAGAAAACTTGGTTAAATCACGATCCCTACTGAACAAACCACTCACCACTATCATTTCTCCCGTCATCTCACCTGCAAATTCAAATTCCTGCCGAATCAATCCCTGGCAGTTCACAACTTCTTCCTCTTCTTCTTCTTCTTCTTCTTCCGCTGCTCTCTCAGAATTCTCTTCCACTATTCTCACGTCTTCCTGCAATTCTTCCTCTCTCTCTCTCACCTGCTGTGATAGCATTTCCTGTTCGTTCCGTAGTTCACTGACTTCCACAAGTTTGCTTTCAATTTGTTCAATTCTACTAATCTGTTCCCTCGTATCTTCCCTAACTGTATTGCAAATCTTGTCCAATCTTTCCTCGACTACCTCATGAATTTCTTCCCGATTACTAGATATTTCTGACTTAGATGTTTGATTGTTTATCTCTAATATCTTAGAATCTATTTTATTAATGGTCACATTAAAATTTTCTTTATAACTGCCAATTAATTCTTCCATCTGTCTATTCCTATTTTCGATACTACTAATAATCATTTCTTCCATCTCTTTATTATTATCTTCATTCCTACTAATTAATTCTTCCATTTGTTTACTTCTATTTCCATAATAAATATCAATCTTTTCTTCCATCGCTGTAAATCTGGCCAGCAGCAAACTTAGAATATCTTGGTTCATTCCCCCCGCGATTTCTTTTTGAGTTTCAGTGTGCTTCTCAATTTCTGCACTTTCCTGAATTTCCTCAGAAGGTTCCATCGTATTCACCTGCTCCCTACTCTGAATTTCACCTTGGATGTCCGCAGAAGCAATGACCTCGTCGTCACATGACTTGTTATTGTCTTCCTTGTCCATCTTTGGTTCACTAGTGATAGTACGCGATCTCAAATTAATTTCCCTCTTCAAATCCCTGGACATATCCCCAAAATACAAATATATATCACAAAATTATAGTCCTGACATTTACCGGTAATAATTTCCGTTGGCTTAAATGCGCACACTCCTCCCAAAATGAACCTATGATACGCTGTCATTCAGAACAAATTCTGAATTTATTCGAGCACCACGTTGCGGGGCCAAAATGAGTACTTCCTAACTCGCTGACTAACTTTACAAACATATAAAACTGCATTAATATTGAAAATCTGAATATCTGCATTTAAAATGGAAATTATGAAAATTAACATTCATTAAATAAAATACACACTCGTCGAACCTTGTACTCACACTTACTTGTTACCTGCTTACTTACACATACGTTATTTGAAGGGCGCCAGCTGTCACTCAGTACAGCAATAATAGAATGAGACTCTTGACCATCTCTAGGGTGTGGGGTAATAAGCTTACTTTTGACAACATACCATATAAGTTCTGGGAAAAGGAGATTGGCGTTCGGTTTCCCCATTAATTTTGAGGTTAAAATATTTTACTGTCAATGAAATGAAACCATGAATTCGTTTGATAGAACAAAATATATTCTTTAAATAATATATCAAAAAATAGTGAGTCTTGTTGCGATAAAACAGATGAGAATATGAAATTATGACATTGCAAATGAAAGAAACTAGGCATGAATTTGAATTCTTCTTGACCGGACATTTAACAATTTATACGAAATATTTCCCTCACTGATTCACTTGACTGTACCTTTAACACTTTGAGTGTAATTACGACGTAATCCATTGCTCTGGTGTTTACTGTAGATGTGTCACGCCTAACGTGGTGATACATCCTTGCGACTGCTTCTTCTCCATATCATCTGACTTCTTTGTAAGTCAATATGGTATGACCTCTTGGCAGGTCCAGGGTTGCCCTCTCTGACTCCTTGGTAAGCCTTGCGTCCGCGTCTTCCACTAAGTGACCGACCAACCATTTGGTCTCACTCTCTCAATGACCAATAATTAATGGCTCACTGAGTCTTCGCCATCTCTCGTTCACACTCGTTGGCTGACCACCTAAGGCCTCTTGATCTAGTAGACTACTTCACTGTACTGCATCCGTATAAGTAATGACTGATGCTACAATGTGCATCCACCTTTTATAGACGTTGGTTGACACAGCTACGTAATCTCCAGAAATAACCATGACATACTCCCACCTACGCGACAGATATTACATACAGTGGTGAAATAGCCCCGCGGCTATGACACCGTGCGCGCATATTCTAAATAAATACAATGACGTAGCCATGGCTCGGCGATGACTTGGCAGAATCGCCACTGGTATAGCAATATAACAACGTCACTTCCAATCTCTGATATATACAACAATTCTCACTGTACAGGTATTGAGTGTTATACTACACATACGTATATATGTATACATCTAAGTGCAATCTTGCAAGCAACAGGCAATTGCAAAATTGAATAAAACGGATAATTACAATAATAGTACAATATCACAGATAACATAATAATAATACTGACATAATAATAATAATAATAATAATAATAATAAAATACAGATAAAATCATACAATAATAAAAATACAGATATCATCTTGTAACGGGATTTGAACAGTTACAAAACGTCGCCACAATCCTCGATTTGCAACTAGTGTTGTGGCCTCATTTAGTTCTATACCTCTTATCTTTAAATCGTTAGAAACCGAGTCTAACCATCGTCGTCTTGGTCTCCCTCTACTTCTCTTACCCTCCATAACAGAGTCCATTATTCTCCTAGGTAACCTATCCTCCTCCATCCGCCTCACATGACCCCACCACCGAAGCCGGTTTATGCGTACAGCTTCATCCATCGAGTTCATTCCTAAATTAGCCTTTATCTCCTCATTCCGAGTACCCTCCTGCCATTGTTCCCACCTGTTTGTACCAGCAATCATTCTCGCTAATTTCATGTCTGTTACTTCTAACTTATGAATAAGATATCACGAGTCCACCCAGCTTTCGCTCCCGTAAAGCAAAGTTGGCCTGAAAACAGACCGATGTAAAGATAGTTTCGTCTGGGAGCTGACTTCCTTCTTACAGAATACTGCTGATCGCAACCGCGAGCTCACTGCATTAGCTTTACTACACCTTGATTCAATCTCACTTACTATATTACCATCCTGGGAGAACACACAACCTAAATACTTGAAATTATCGACCTGTTCTAGCTTTGTACCACCAATCTGACATTCGATTCTGTTGAATTTCTTACCTACTGACATCACTTTAGTCTTCGAGAGGCTAATTTTCATACCATACTCATTGCACCTATTTTCAAGTTCCAAGATATTAGACTGCAGGCTTTCGGCACAGTCTGCCATTAAGACCAAGTCGTCAGCATAGGCCAAACTGCTTACTACATTTCCACCTAACTGAATCCCTACCTGCCATTTTATACCTTTCAGCAGATGATCCATGTAAACTACAAATAGCAAAGGTGAAAGATTACAGCCTTGTCTAACTCCTGTAAGTACCCTGAACAAAGAACTCATTATACCATCAATTCTCACTGAAGCCCAATTGTCAACATAAATGCCTTTGATTGCTTTTAATAATCTACCTTTAATTCCATAGTCCCCCAGTATGGCGAACATCTTTTCCCTCGGTACCCTGTCATATGCTTTCTCTAGATCTACGAAACATAAACACAACTGCCTATTCCTCTCGTAGCATTTTTCAATTACCTGGCGCATACTGAAAATCTGATCCTGACAGCCTCTCTGTGGTCTGAAACCACACTGGTTTTCATCCAACTTCCTCTCAACGACTGATCGCACTCTCCCTTCCAGGATGCCAGTGAATACTTTGCCTGGTATACTAATCAATGAGATACCTCGATAGTTGTTGCAATCCTTCCTGTTCCCTTGCTTATAGATAGGTGCAATTACTGCTTTTGTCCAATCTGAAGGTACCTTACCAACACTCCACGCTAATTTTACTACTCTATGAAGCCATTTCATCCCTGCCTTCCCACTATACTTCACCATTTCAGGTCTAATTTCATCTATTCCTGCTGCCTTATGACAATGGAGTTTATTTACTATCCTTTCCACTTCCTCAAGCATAATTTCACCAACATCCTTTTCCTCCTCCCCATGAGCTTGGCTGTTTGCAACACCACCATGATGATTTCCTTTTACATTGAGAAGATGTTCAAAATATTCCCTCCACCTCTCCAGTGATCTCCCTGGGATCTATTATGAGTTCACCTGAATTACCCAAAACACTGTTCATTTCATTTTTCCATCCCTTCCTAAGATTCTTTATTACTGTCCAGAAAGGTTTCACTGCTGCTTGACCTAGCCTTTCCAGGTTATTACCAAAATCTTCCCCTGACTTCTTTTTGGATTCAACAACTATTTGTTTCGCTCTGTTTCTTTCATCCCTGTCTGCCTTGGCCCTTGTTTGGAGCCATTTCTGATAAGCCTTCCTTTTACGTTTACAGGCTGCTCTCACTTCATCATTCCACCAAGATGTTCGCCTTTTCCCATCTTTACACACAGTTGTTCCTAGGCATTCCCTTGCTGTTTCTATTACAGCACCCCTGTATGCCACCCATTCACTTTCTATATCCTGAAGCTGCTTACTGTCTACTGTTTGAAACTTCTCACTAATCATAACCATGTACTTCTGTCTAATTTCCTCGTCCTGGAGATTTTCTACCCTTATTCGTTTGCAGACAGATTTCACTTTCTCTACCCTAGGCCTAGAGATACTTAGTTCACTACAGATCAGATAGTGGTCTGTACCATCGAAAAAAACCGCGAAAAACTCGTACATTCCTAACAGATTTCCTGAATTCAAAGTCTGTTAAGATATAGTCTATTATGGATCTGGTACCCGTAGCCTCCCATGTGTAGCGGTGAATAGCCTTATGCTTGAAGAATGTATTCGTAACAGCTAAACCCATACTAGCACAGAAGTCCAGCAAACTCTTCCCATTCCCATTAGCTTCCATATCTTCCCCACATTTAACAATCACCCTTTCGTATCTTTCAGTTCTATTCCCAACTCTCGCATTGAAATCGCCCATTAGCACTATTCTATCCTTGCTGTTGACCCTGACCACGATGTCACTCAATGCTTCATAAAACTTGTCAACTTCATCCTCATCTGCACCCTCACATGGTGAGTACACGGACACAATTCTTGTCCTAATTCCTCCCACTGACAAATCTACCCACATCATTCGCTCATTTACGTGCCTAACAGAAACTATGTTGCGTGCAATGGTATTCCTGATAAAGAGCCCTACCCCAGACTCTGCCCTTCCCTTTCTAACACCCGTCAAGTATACTTTATAATCTCCTATCTCTTCCTCATTATCTCCCCTTACCCGAATATCACTTACTCCTATCACATCCAGATGCATCCTCTTTGGTGACTCAGCCAGTTCTACTTTCTTTCTTCCATAAGCCCCACTAATATTGATAGCTCCCCATCGAATTCCATTTCGTTCGCCAAGTTGTTTCCAAGGAGTCCCTCGCCTGTCAAATGGGAGTGGGACTCCATTACTCCCATAGGTCCGAGGCTTGCTTAAAGTGTTCTGAGCTCGGTCGATTCATGAAGCAGGATGCTGCCCTACTTGCACATAGTCCAAGTGAGGATCTCTCCTCTAATGGGTTATGGACCACCGGTGAATTGTATAGTCCTAGCCGCCTGAGCACAAGGAGGGCCACGAATCAGAATATGTCCGAGATGCCCACTCCCATTCGATAGCAACTGGTATCCCGACTCTCAGGACCACTTACTAGGCCACTCAGCCGTTGCCCATGGTTCACGAACTAGGACGTGACTACAGTAACCCACAAACATGAACCATTATTTATTTATTTATTTATTTATTTATTTATTTATTTATTTATTTATTTATTTATTTATTTATTTATTTATTTATTTATTTATTTATTTATTTATTTATTTATTTATTTATTTATTAAAATTACAGGTGACAACGTGATACTAGTTAATAATATGCAAGACCTTCAGTTCTTATGAATAGCATCAACGAAGTAAGAAACCTGTTTGGCCTTAAGTTGAACATTCAGAAAACAATGTCCATACTTGTCAGCAAGTAGAAAACCACTGTTATCAGCGGGACGGAAACACCATTGCAAGTGTGTCACGTTTCAAGAACCTAAGATACTATTGAGACAATGGCGGATGTAGAAACCAAATCCAGAATTTTCTGTGCAAGCACAGTGTTTCGTGAGTTGCTTAGAGAATGGTTGCCTAGTTGTATTTCCTCTTAAGAAAGTAACCGCTGCCGCCACCACCACTCTTTAAATGACTTCCAGTCCGTAACTTGTTGGTGTGTCGTGATGTTTTATAAGCTGCTTTACGGCATGGAAGGTCAGACTGATTGCTTTACCAGTGAACAGTTTTCAGGCCTTTGAAATGTGGATTTATCGTAGAATGTTCAAGATGTCATGAGGAGATGACGTCACCAGCGAGGAGGTACTGTGTCATGCCAGGAAATCTTGCGAAATCCTAAGCGTCGTAAAACGTAGATTAGTCCATTTTCGTCGCATCTTTCAAAATTACAAATGCTGTGTGGTGCAACTGATCATTGAAGGGAATATTGAAAGGACACGTAGTAGTCGGACTTGCGCAATTCATTAATTCCGATACGACAAACCCGAAATTGGAATAATTACTTCGTGCTGGTTACCAAAATTCTGATAGAAGATGTCACTACATGAAGAAGAATTTTTAAAGGGAATTCGTTTTGGACTATTAGAGAACACGCCAAGCAACTAAAGTTGAAAATTACAGGCCAGTATGTTTGACATGCATTGCATACGAGCTTTGGGAAGGCATTCTATTTATTTTAGACATGTTTGCGAAATTAATAACTGGTTCGATAGAACATGGTTCGGTTTTAGGAAAGGTTATTTCGCCGAAGCTCAACTTGTAGGATTCCAGAAAGTATAGCAGATATCCTGGATTCAGGAGGTCAAATGGACTGTATCGCGATTGGCCTGTCTAAAGCATTTGATCATGGGACCATTGGATCATGGGAGACTACTGGCAAAAATAAATGCAATTGGACTAGACAAAGAGTGAATGGGTTGCTATATTTCTAGATCTCAGAGAATTAGAGTAAGCGAAGCTCTTTCTGACCCTGTATTAATTAAGAGGGGAATTCCTCAAGGCAGTATTATTGGACCTTTATGTTTTCTTATAAATATAAAAATGATACGAGTAAAGATAAGGCTTTTCGCAGATGATGTTATTCTGTATATGCCCTATGTAGTAATAAATAAGTTACAAGATTGTGAGCAACTGCAAAATGATCTGGATAATGCTGTAAAATGGACAGCAGGCAATGGTATGATGTCAGGTTGTGAGTTTCACAAATAGGAAAAGTGCTCTCAGTTTTAATTACTGTGTTGATGGGGTGAAAGTTCCTTATGGGATCACTATAAGTATCTAAGTGTTAATATAAGGAAAGATCTGCATTGGTGGTAATTACATAAATGGGATTGTAAATAAAGGATACAGTTCTCTTAACATGGTTATGAGGGTGTTTAGGGGTTGTAGGAAGTAAAGGAGAGGGCATATAAGTCTCTGGTAAGACCCCAACTAGAGTATGGTTCCAGTGAATGGAACCCTCACCAGGTTTACTTGATTCAAGAACTGGAAAAAATCCAAAGAAAATCAGCTCGATTTGTTGTGGGTGATTTCCAACCAAAGAGTAGCGTTACAAAAATGTTGTAAGATTTGGGCTGGGAAGTCTTTGGAGAAAGAAGACGAGCTGCTCGTCTAAGTGGTATGTTCTGATCTGTCAGTGGAGGGATGGCGTGGAATGACATTAGTAGACGAATAAGTTTGAGTGGTGTCTTTAAAAGTAGGAAAGATCACAATGTGAAGATAAAGTTGGAATTCAAGGGGAAAAATTGGGATAAAGATTCGTTTATAGGAAGGGGAGCTAGTGATTGGAACAACTTACCAAGGGAGATGTTCAAAAAATATCCATTTTCTTTGAAATAATTTAAGAAAAGGCTAGGAAAACAACAGATACAGAATCTGCCACCCGGGCGACTGTCCTAAATGCAGATCAGGATTGATTGATTGCTTGCTTGCTTGCTTGATTGATTGATTGATTGATTGATTGCTTGCTTGCTTGCTTGCTTGCTTGCTTGCTTGATTGATTGATTGATTGATTGATTGATTGATTGATTGATTGATTGATTGATTGATTGATTGATTGATTGATTGATTGATTGATTGATTGATTGATTGATTGATTGATTGATTGATTGATTGATTGATTGATTGATTGATTGATTGATTGATTGATTGATTGATTGATTGATTGATTGATTGATTGATTGATTGATTGATTGATTGATTGATTGATTGATTGATTGATTGATTGATTGATTGATTGATTGATTGATTGATTGATTGATTGATTGATTGATTGATTGATTGATTGCCAACTGGTAATACAGTTATTATAGCCTCTTTTGCTGCCCCAAATTACCTTATTCTTCTCTGGTAGCTGTGTTGTATCCTCAGTCCATCCGCTGTTCTGTTATGTATTCATTATGGCAGCCTTGTAAGTTGTTAATTTGCAGTCTGTACTGTGCTAGATCTGAGATATTTTGTCGTCTTAGTTCAACCTTTATGGTCTAATAAAACCACGTATCCTACTATTGCTTTGTCAGTCTCTTTACGCCCATTCTGAAGAGATGTCTACACCATTTCAGTCTTCATTTTCTTTCCGATTATATCAGCGGCTCGCATTCTTTATATAATTCTTACGGAGAGAATTGGACGAGCTGTTAGTGTCGTGCAACTATGTGCTTACATTCGGAAGATAGTGGAATCGAACCCCACTGTCGGCATCCCCAAGATTTTTTCCGGTTGTTTCCCATTTTCTCATTCCCAGCCCTTTCCTATCCCATCGCCGCCATAAGACCAGTCTGTGTCGTTACGACGTAAAGCTAATTGCAAAAAATGTGTTCTTTTAGATGGCGGTTTCGTAATTATAGGCAGGGTACCTCCAGTTTTGCGTCGAATTAGCTTGATGAAAAGCCAGTGATGATGCTACTCGGCTGTCATCTCCTCTAAGCACGACCGATGTGAAGGATCATATTACCACAGAGATTTCTTGAATCGTTAATATATGGTTGTTTACCATATCTGTACTTTGTCAAGTAAAGGTGTACACTTTTATCCTTTTAGGAATATTTTGAATGATAACATTCTCTACAAGTTGTCCTTCACTCTGCTTATCACCTTCCTGACGAAGTAGAACTACTCAAATTTATTGAAACATTGTGTATTGGGCATTTCATGGCTTCCCATGTTCATACCAGGCAAATATTGTGGCTGTACATTATTTAAGGTCACGACCACTTCCTTCATAATCCATGCTCTTTCCCACCTTTTTATCACTCAAAAACCTTCCGTTTGTTAGTGCGACGTCAACCCACTAGCACTTCTCATAAAGCAATACCTGTCACTACCCCTATGACCACCTATTTACTATACTTAAACAGGAGCCTAGGAATCATTATGACTGTCAACGCTGCTATTGAAATGAAATGGTGTATGGCTTTTAGTGCCGGGATATCCCAGGACGGGTTCGGCTCGCCAGATGCAGGTCTTTTTATTTGACTGCCGTAGGTGACCTGCGCGTCGTGATGAGGATGTAATGATGATGAAGACAACACATACACCCAGCCCCAGTGCCATTGGAATTAACCAATTAAGGTTAAAATCCCCGACCCGGCCGGGAATCGAACCTGGGACCCTCTGAACCGAAGTCCAGTACGCTGATCATTCAGCCAACGAGTCGGACAACGTTGTTATTAAAGGCGGCTGAAGGCTCGACGTTGTTTAGCGACACGAGATATGGGTGGAGACATTGAAGCTTAGAAATGTCAAACGTGGAATAATTTTTGGTTTGCAATACCAGGAAGTAATCAGGTGATGGTGGTGGTTACTGTTTAAAGAGTAGATTCGATTGAGCAACCATCCTTAGTAAACAATCCGTCAGGGCTATCTCTGCCGTTGTCGAATATCTGGATACTTTTGATCAGACAATGTTCTTTGAGTATGATTTTTAAAAAATACTAATAATAAGCGTAAGATATATCAGTTGATTTTATAGCATTTAGGGGAAGTTAGATCGTGTTACAATTATTGTAGGCTGACGCAGTTCGATATTGCTACCAAGATCACCCTCGTAAGAATATGAATGAAACCAATCAACGGCAATTGCCACTCCGTGGTAATTAGAATCGAGGTAGAAAGAGCCTGTTAGATATATAGTTTAGTCCAGGCCCTCAAGAATCAAGGAGTAAGATGTTGAAGAGGGATGGAGGGGAGCCATGGTCTTCTCGGTAACAAGCCGTCCCCACTCATAAAATGATAGGGTTGTTTACCAATTTTTATACATCATACTCTGTGAGTGGGTAAATATGTCATCCAACATACATTCCTACCGTACGGTACAGTAAGGTTCATTTTCCTTTACACACGAGCATAGGAAAATGAACTGAACGAAAATTGTTCTGGTGGACTGCATATGAATAGATGGCTGGGAGGCGTGACGAATCTTAATGGGAATAATGGATAGGAAGAACATTGTCTCATTCGCGATTTTGGCACAAAAGCGTCGATATCACCTTGTCAATCTGTACCATTGAACAGCCGTTGTTCAGGCATATTCTGGTTAGGAATTCAAGTTTACCATTTATCTTACCCTCCTCACAAACCTCCCAACTCTGATTTTGACAAAGATGGTGGTGAAACTATCCATGAAGGTATTTGTTAGTATTGGTGGGTTTACGAAAAATCAAATGACCTGAAGATCCGTCCGGTTTCTTGGCTGTACGGTCAGCGTAGTCACCTTCGGTTCAGAGGTCCCGGGGTTAGATTCCTGGCTTGGTCGTGCATTTTAACCTTAAATGATAAATTCACATGGCTCGGGGGCTGGATTCTTTTACCATACCCAGTATCCCTGCAACTCACACACCACATTAACATGCATTTCCCCATACACGGAAGATTCCACCCACCCTCGTCGGAGTGCAATAGCCACACGAAATTATTATTACCTAAAGTTCCATCGGATTTCCTAGAAACTAAAACATCCCAGAACGGAAACATCCTCGACGCTCAATCTCCGTGGTAATGCAAGTTATTCAAATGATTAAAATATCTGGATAATTCGTGTTCACTATGCGAGTAAATAACAAATGTATCAACATATCTCAGCCAGATGGAAGCCTTGGTTGAAGGCAGCGCCAATGGCGATCACATGGCAACACCATCGATTTGTTTATATATAGTAACGTGAAAACTGAAATACTTAGTGGTGAGGACAAGGTGAAACAGACTAACACAATGTCACCAGAAAATATCTTATCCAACAAGGATAAGATGTCCATGATTGGAACCGTAGAGAACAGAGAGATACAATGTCGTAACTGTATAAAATATCATCAGGAGAGACACGCAGATTGGATAAAATACCAATATGAATTACTGATCGATGCCACGTTACCTATGTACGGTTTAAGAAGTTATCCAAGGTATCTGGTCAGGTTGTATGTAGGGGAGTCTATACTATAGATCTAAGAGGAAATTCTGTTTTATGGATCTTAGGTAGACCATAAAGACAAAGAACTGTGGATGCCCGCTGTCGCAAAACATCATTCGGAATCCATCGAGCTTTGATAAGAGACGCTGTTTGCCTATCGATGGTGTTGTAGGATCTTTGTTTAGCACCTTATAGACGGTATCACTGGGATGTTCCTAAATTTTGTTGTTACTATCAATGGTATTAATAACCAAAGTAGCATTGCCTTTATCAGCATTCAAGAATACCAAGTCTGCATTGATTTTCAGCTCATTTTGACCACACTGTTCTTTGGAAGTAAGGTCACGAAGAGGAGGCTTGAAATGTCTGCTAATGGTATTGGTTTCAAGGCGAATATCCTCAGTGATACGATGCAGCAATGGTTTTATAGAATCTTCAACACCGCAGTTGATCATCTCAACGGGAAGCTATAAAGGAGCTTAAGAGGTGAAATCGTAAAATCAACCCCTTCTCGAGCAAGGGTGCAAGAGAAACAGTGGTGCATAGAATTATCCAAATTTGTTGCTAATTTTAACAGCTTACATCCAAATTTAAAATTTCCTGCGAAGATTCAGCGTAGAAGGGGTTTGGCGTTCATAGATGTTTTTTACTACGAAGTCCAATGAAAATTTCTCATTCGGTTTTCTATAAATCGACCCATACTAATAGATATCTTCATGCTTCCTCTCACCACAATTTTTGCCAAAATCGTGCTCTGCTTAACACCCATATAATCCGTTTGAAAGAGTTGTATGGAGGATTGAACATATTATTAATAACAATCAAATTATTTTTGGTGCAGCGTCTGTTATTTGTAAGGAGAAACGTTTTACAACTAGCATGATTCATGCGACGATATTAACTGCTAAATACTCCAATAATTATAAATAAGTGGACAGCTATACAATGAGTAGATCATGGCTGCTCTATGTAGTTAAGCCTTCAACATCTTTCTCCTTGATTCTGGAGGCCCTGAAATGAACTACACTCGAGTCTGGAGTGACAATTGTCGTTGGTTGGTTTCTCTCATATTGTTCTGCAGGTGGACTTGGTAGCAATATCGAAACACGAGAATAGTTCTAACACGACCTAATACCCCCAAAATACTATAAATGTGTGGCCATAAATCTCTACGTTTTATGATCCCTTGATTTATTTGACATACTTCGAACAATCTTGTTAACAAGTGAATTCAGAAACTTTGTGCCTTGTTATTCCCTTAATATTATGTTCCTAGTTTACAACAATTAGTCTTCTTTGAGAATTTCTTCCTTGGCTGCTGAGGGATATGTTTATTGAATGTAGCGTTTATTACAAGTGTATTACGCGGAATTACACACAGAAAGCAAATATTAGTACATCTCATAACGCGGGCAAAATATTTCGCATGGACGATTCACTTGAAAACTTTGTGTTGAGAGTCGGGAGGAATCTCCTTAAAGCTGTATGTGAGGGAGTGAGACAAAGAGGCCTGCCGTCTGTCGGAAATGTAAGCCTCACTTTCCGGGCCTGCTTGTTCTACTCCAGCAGAGGATTACAGAGCACACAATAAGAGTTTAAAAACTTGGCTTCCAGGTAAACTGTACATTCTCTATTTCATTTTGTTGGAGCCTCAGGTTACCATTTACAGACGTGTTACACGTTAACTCGTGTATTGTATTTACCGTATACACTTTAACTTACTCAGAGAAAATATCTTCAGCCACGAAAAATGTTTCTTGTATTGAGTTTTATAAGCAGCGTTCTTTTCCATTTATTTTTCAGAATAAAAATATATTTCTCAAATGTATTACTATGCTTCATTATACAATTTATAAGAAGAAGAATTTGGCATAATAATTATAAACTGTAATATTTCCAATCTTTGGCATCTAAGAGAATCAAATGAATTCCTTCATGCTAGAATGTATTAATGTCAATATTGTTGGCAGCTGGTAAACTAGTACCATATCATCTTTGCGCCTAGAAGAACCGCTATGTGATAATATTTCAGCTTAGAACACTGATTAAAAAGTTTCTGTCACCTAACGTTCAGTATTGCATGAACTATATGAACGAATTCTCGTTCTAAGTGATACGTGTGCTGCGGGTCAGTATTTCTCCCCTCAACACTGTGACATAATGGTATTTCGAAGTACAACGACGATAAATACCAGTTTCATTGTTCAAAATATTCACACGATTGCATACACAAACTTTTTCATTATAACAGGGTGATACCAAATGAATCGCTTCCTCCCTGGCCATTCTGAGAACTAGATCGTTTGAAAGTCCTTAAAAAGTCTAAGATTTGAGTTTGACAGCTGCAAAGCGATGCTGCGAAAGTAAAATATGCTCATTGATTCGGTTTTCTGTGACTGTGGCTAGGTACGGAAAACTCAACACCTGCGTTTATCTTCCTTCTGTCCGTCAATATATTCAGTGAAGGAATCAATGCTGGTTAACCCCGCTGCTCCTGAAGCATCTAAACTCTGGACAGGAATTATCCAATCTTCTGGACCAAATTGTTTGTGTCGTCAACTAACTGAACTGTAATTCCTTCCATATCTCTAGAATATTTTTCAAGGAATATTCCCCAAAATTACTCATTTTTACTCATATCACAAACTCATAGCATTGTAAATGACTTTTCGTTAGCTCATTATCCATTACTAAGCATATTATTAGGTAAGTTATTTCCTATTATTTTATATTTTTGTAGTCCTCATTGTAGACTGTTCTGGCTTTCAGCGTGCATTCTGTAAGCCTCCGTGAACGAAATGAGTGCTTCCACAATCCTCAATGTTCAGTTATCTCCGTGGGCTCTTTAATTCCATCCCACTCACCTTTAAGTAATTACAGCCTCAATATAACTATCGTCGTATGGTTGTCCTCTATATCCTCTACATTTCGTGGTCGATTCCCTTACCCTCCCAGATAACCTATCATCCTACATTTTCCTTAACACCGAGCAAGTTGCTGTGCAGCTCTGGTAACGTATCTACCAGCTTGCATTCGGGAGATAATGAGCTCGAACCCCACTGTCAGCAGCCCTGAAGATGGTTTTCGGTGGTTTCCCATTTTCACATCAGTCAAATGCCGGGGCTGTGCCACAGCCGCTTCCTTTCCACTCCTAGCACTTTCCCATCCAATCGCCACCATAAGAACTCTCTTTGTCGGTGCGAAGTAAAGCACATTGTAAAACAAAACAAACACAAAAAATCCTTATATGACCTCACCGCAGAAGTCGGTTCATACGAAAGGTCATAAATTGAGAAAGGAGACAGTAAAACCCAGTGGACATCCCTAAATCAGGACAGATGTTCGCTAATTTTGATGTTACAATATCCTGTGCACAGTTCGTCGCTCAAATAACATCGACTTATTTTAGGTCTAGTTTCCTTATAAGCGAGTCTGTTATTTCATTAGTGATTTTCTGATGTAGAAATCATCTATCGTTTCGTTCTATTACTGAGTCCTTCGGTAAAATCACGTATCTCAAAAACTTTTACACCATACTGTGCCATTTCCTGTCCTTGGTGCCGAGTAGACTCAGAGTTCGGTAAAGTGGTGGTCCTGTTCGTTGAATATGGGCGACTCAAAAACTAATCTAAACTTATACTAATGAGTATGTTGACAGGAAGAATGGACATATATATTGAAATGAGAAACATATACGGGGTAAAATGGATTTATTAATCCCAATAAAACACATAAATAGTCCATGCTAATGCAGTTCGAATAAGTAAATGACAGAAATAGACCTCAAATTAGTCGTTAAAATAATAAACTGCGAAAACGCTTACATAAATAATGATACAATTACAAACAAACTAAATAAATCGGGTTATGGCCCGCTAAATTACAGTGAATACATCGTGTTTATACAAGGGATTAATCGTCAACATTTTACGCTGATTAATTTAAGGTTGAACCATTATAAGTTAATTAATTACAAGCTGACGATCCCGCAGCTGACTTATTTAATACTTGACGCCTTGAAATTGACGACTATAAAATAATTCACAAGTAAAAAATTGCCGACTAGAATTAACAGCTAACATTGACGACCAAAAATTCACCCGCGGTATTTGAATGATCGTAGGCATCGTCGTAACAACGTCTCTATGATGAACCGGTAGGAATAACACATTCGTATAATAGCTAAGATAAAATATTTACAAACCGTCTAAGTGCGGATACAAACATATAAAAAAAGAATATGGCATAGGGTGGTTCCCTAATTACCACTTATATACTAACACAGAGTCGTCATGAGCTCGCGGGCTCACACAAACAATCCAGGCAGAACTGGGTGACAACACAGTCAGCTGACGGGCTGACATACCCCACTTAGCACAACAGAAACAACAATAGGCAAAACATACAAAATAGATCACATCTGTGGAAAGAAAAACACACACAAATATATATGTTTAAAAATGATGATATAGGGGGAATCGAACTCGTTGTCTGTATAGGCTGCGTAAGATTGCGTCTTTAGCGACACAAAGTTGTCAGTATTCTCGGCTCTTTAAATTATCAGCTGTAAGGAAATACACAAATACTCGGCTGGCGAAGGAAGACGACCGCAGGGTAACTTTCACTGAGAAGGGAAAAGATGTTCTCTGCCAGTCAGCTCATTACTAACCGGACAGCCAATTGCCAGGCCTTCAGCCGGTTACGATGCCTTCCTCTAGGTAAACGAATGAACAACTCATATTCTCTATTCAGCGGATGCATTCCTCGCGTCTCTCAGCTGACTAATTAGCACTCAAATACATAAGGCTCCCTCAATTAATAACGGCATATCTTGACTTAACACAAATACTAGGCCTCATTTCATCCCTCTGGCATATCAAACCTCTCACTTCAAATATTATGGGTTCATTTCCCACCTAAACCCTGACTCGTCTTCTCGCTAAATAAAACTGAAACTAAAATTTTTCAACGAAAGACAGGTTTCCACAGCAACTTTCGTAACAGCTGAAATAATATTAATATTGCATGCATAGGAACATCTGACTAACATCATGCTGCTAATTACGTGAAATTAGCCAACGCTGATGGCGGGTGGCCTATGTTCATAACGAAGACTCTCCTCCCCAAATAACTACAGAAAACACGGTATAACATATAATACACACAAGCAAAATAAAACAAACAGACTACATAATCCTATGGCGTGACCCACTATTCCCTCTAACTAAAATAAACATGTACAAATGGCCTGGGCTCACCATGCACACTGCCCGTCTGCCAAACATTTATAGTTACGTGAAAACGCAAACTACAGCCACAAACATTACAATAAGGACAATTAATTCTCTGACGTGAATGCCTACCCAAAGTTCATGCCATTTAATTGGATTTTGTACTCATCTTTCGCAATCAGTAGTCATTCATCCCGGATTCCACAGCCACATATCTTAGGCTGTTTAACTGCTTATAGCTCCAGGAATGAGCGTTGGTTGGCAGATCCTGGCGTTGATACCACGTCCATCCATAATGTCTCATTTATCCTGGGATACTGCAGAATGGAAGTAGATTAGAGCCAGCTTCTTCACCGCTCAATGTGTACGATTACACAATGTCGATCCTGATGTTAGGCTTTAATTTGTTCAACCCACACACAGATATTAGTCCGATATGTGTGTCATCAGGTCAAGGGTTCAAACCCAATCGACATTAATTTATATAGCGGCTAAATATACGTACGAGACCCACACGATTCACACAAAACCCGTACGCGAATCGTAGCGAGATTCCGATCACAGTTCGAATGTTCATCAATCTCACGCGCGGCTCTTGAGCTAATTTATTAATTAAAATTTACAGTCAAATTATTCACGTGAGCAGATCGTGGTATATCAAATTACAGCGAATAAAAATCAGGACATGATATTTATCCTGCAATTGTCTTGCTCGAGATAAATATAGAAATAAGTATAAACGCGCACAGGCGTATAACGGTTTTTGTTAACACAAAGAGGTTTTCACATCCTCGCATTACGTGCTACTTGCACCAACAACTTCAACAGAATGAGAAAGTTTCCTCCCTCGGGGTTCTTAAAAATGAACTGTCTGCCCCTTTGTAGCACGAGGTAACTCCCCGACCAACACTGGCCCGTGATGGTTGACTTTTCATTCAAATAAAATTGTTAAATAAGGACTCATGTAAACGTTATTGTGATCCAGGAGTGAATAATAATATGCCTGCAGGTGATATTTAGTTTGGAACTGTGGAATTCTAGCTTAGTGGCGAAATGATCGTTGTAAATCTCGAGATGCGTTACGGCGAATTCCCAGTTGGTCATCTTGAAATCTTGTTGTGAAGTTCCCGCCGTTAAAATCCAACCACACCCACACACGAATCAGTTGAATATGAAAGTACGAGTGCGGGTAGCGTGCCTAGAAACCATGGCAACTACTCGATTTGAATTCAAACTGGCTAGCTTCCCTCTGAAAAATTCCATTCCGTGCCCCTCCCAGCTCGACTATAACGGACCTCTAGATTTCGTACCCTACAGGATGCGATGGTATGATTACCGTATTAAGTTATATATATTGAGGCATCCAGGGGATGGCTCAATACTTCTTTTCAGAAATTCAACACTATAAAAGCTAGCAAAAATGAAACAACTGACTTGAAAAGAGGAAGATCTAAAGGTCTACCCAATACCTTTCAAGTTCAAATAGCACAATAGTAAGCGGCGTGCGATGCGACATTTTTGGTGAACTCAGTGCTCGATGTGTGTGGTAAAATTAGTATAACTGAGACTACGTACCGTAAGGTGACGTACGTTTCGTCTACACCAGATATGTCGATATCTTCAATAATATATGCAGAAAAGAATGACTGAGTGCGTAAAACATTGGAAACTATATAAGAATTTGGCGAAAATCTCCGAAATGTCCCAATATCTTAGTTTAAAGACGGTCCAAGTCTACCGCAAATAAGAACGAGTAGAATGAGTCGACGAGAATCGAGCAAGCCCAGAGTGTCCGAAGCAAAATATAGGAGAGCCAATGTACAACGTGAAAAATACGAGGTGGCTGAACATCACGCCACGAGCCGCAACTCAGTACGCCTAACTTGCTTCTCCCGCCTTGTGTATGGAGACGGATAAGCCATAAAACACACAGCAAGATGTACTTGAGTGTCAGAAACTATAAACTATAAACCTGTCTAAACCTAAATTCTCGGCATTCGTTTCTAACAACATCCACCAACAACCCGTGACGTGTCCTGAGCCAAAAAGGCCGTTGGCCATGGTTTCGACATAGCTCCACCTATTTGTTATCTTCTGGTCACATTATATCGGTCGGACTGGATAGTTCTGGCGGTAGAGCGCTGGCTTTCTGAGCTCAAGTAGGCGGGTTCGACCCCGGCTCTGTCCAGTGGTATTTGAAGGTGCTCATATACGTCAGCCTCCTGTTGATGGATTAACCGGCACGTAATAGAACACCTGCGGAACAAAATTCCGGCACCTCGTAGTCTCCAAAAACCGAAATGGTAGTTAATAGCATGCAAAATTATTATTATTATTATTATTATTATTATTAGGCCTACACATTGTACGGCTTGTTAAAGTTGTTTTCGAAACGCACTGTCGGATCTAATACACATCCCTTCTTGAACTTGCGCGATAGGCAATGATGTAAAGTCGCTTTGTGCCTCCTTGTGTGGCCATGCCAGTTGTCGTACCGAGCGAGTTGGCCGTACGGTTAGGGGCGCGCAGCTGTGAGCTTGCATTCATGGTATAGTGGGTTCTAACCCCACTGTCGGCAGCCTTAAAGACGGTTTACGGTGGTTTCCAATTTTCACACCAGGAAAATGCTGGGACTATGCCTTAATTAAGGCCACTCCTAGCCCTTTCCCACGCCATCGTCACCCATAAGTTCTATCAGTGTCGGTGGGACGTAAATCCATTTGTAAAAAATAATGCGTTGTCGTATCCAACTTCCTTTAGAGCTTCAGATAACATATCCCAGATTATGTAATATCTTACATTATGGAGGCCACTATTGGCAGTCCTGATTTTCCGTGGTTTCTCGTTTTCACGCGACGCAATGATGGGTCTGTACTTTAATTGATGCCAGGATCGATTCTTCTTATTCTTTGCCTAGTCCGATACCATGGTCGCCGCAGATGCTACGTAGGTAGCTATGAAGGTGCTACGTAAAACAGACAGTAAAAAGAAAAGCATTATGAAGGATTTCAGCACAGAGGCAGAAGCCAAGGACATGGGAGCAACATTTTAATCCCTAAATGTCTGTGAGAAATGTAACGTAAATATGAGACATGAAATATCACAAATACGGAAATGTAACAGAAAATAGCTTGTGGAAGCTTGAAAAAGTTTGCCCTGTGATCTACTCGTACATATATAAAATAAGATTTTTGCCTGTACATTGCTCAGAATTTAAAAAGGATTGTATTTCTGTGTCAGCCGTGCCCACAGTAACAAGGAAATGCACTTTTTACTTTTCCGTAATGTCTGTCTGTCTGTCTGTCTGTCTGTCTGTCTGTCTGTCTGTCTGTCTGTCTGTCTGTCTGTCTGTCTGTCTGTCTGTCTGTCTGTCTGTCTGTCTGTCTGTCTGTCTGTACATGCATCATGAGAAAACGGCTGAAGAAAATTTAATGAAAATCGGTACACAAAGTCGGGTAATAAGTCGCTATAATCTAGGCTCTAAATAATTTTACTAACGCTGAGTGAAATGGTAGTTTAGGGTAAGGCCTAAAATTTAATTCTCAAATATTTTTATTAATGGTCGTATCTTAACGAAAATCGGTAGGGGAAGTAGAGGAGTAAGTCGCTACAATCTAGACTATAAATAATTGTGTTAACGCTGAGAAAAATGGTAGTTTAGGGGAAGGCCTACAATAGAATTCTGAAATACTGTATTTATGTTATTAGTGGTCCTATCTTAATGAAAATCGGTACGCAAAGTCGGAGAATAAGTCGCTATAATCTAGGCTATGAATAATTTTATTCACGCTGAATGAAACTGTAGTTTAGGGGTAGGCCTAAAATTTAATTCCCAAATAATTATGTTATTAGTGGTCGTATTGATGAATACTACATAATTGATGTTATATAGTATTATATTTCCGAGTATTTATGTATTTTACATTGTTACCATACCGGCTATGATGAGAGATATTCATGAATTTGGATTTTTGTCACTAAGTCCTTATCAGCGTCGAGTCACGAGAAAATGGGTAGACAGGATTTTATGAAAATCGGTATGTGAAGTCGGAGAATAAGGAACTGCAGTCTACGCTATAAATAATTTTATAAGACGCCCTAAGATCACATAGTAGAAAGAAAACTAAATGTGAAGGCCTACAATATAGAAAGCTCATAAAATTGATCAACAATAACATTACATTGACCATTGTTTGTTGTGATGTGCTTTGTCTTCCTTTGCCACTCATCTCCGATAGATAGGATTACTGCTGCGTACCGAGTATTTTTTTAAATTTTATTTACCTTACGTCGCACCGACACAGGTCTTACGGCGACGATGGGAGAGGAAAGGGCTATGAGTGTGAAGAAAGCGACCTTGGCCTTAATTAAGGTATAGCCCCAGCATTTGCCTGGTGTGAAAATGAGAATCCACGGAATAACATCTTCAAGGCTGCCGACAGTGGGGTTTGAATCATTTATTTCCCGTATGCAAGCTCACAGCTGCGCGCCCCTAACCACACGGCCAACTCGCCCAGTCGTACGAGTGTAACCGTCTACCTAAATATTGGTGGGAAGTAGCTGGGGAGTTAGGTAACTTTCTTCTTTAGCATGCCATTTCTCTGTTTCATAAGTTTTCCGATACTACTGGTACGTAACACACTGGTTCATCATAACATTCGAACTATTCAATCCCTACTCTGAGGCACTGATTGGAATGAATAGTGTGCATATTTAACGGAATAATGGCAGAGAAGTGTTCATGGCTGTCTGCGGCCTGGTCATTCCAGCTCTGGAACTTTGTACTGTTATATCGACAGCGTAGTACTGTTCGTTAAAAGTGAGAAAATGTGCAGTTTTTTCATTTGATCTAGTATTTTATATGATAACATTGCTTTTAATCGCTACATTCCTACTGACGTTTCTGTAATGACCTATATTGACTTCAGTTAGGAAAACCACAAAGTCAGTCTTTCTGAGAATCCCGTAACGAAGCACGGGTACATCAGCTAGTTCATAATAAAGTAATCCGTATTCTCTGTGGATTAAATGTCATTTCTAAAACCAGAGACTTGGCTGCGTGGTTCAAGTCAGCTGGCTGTGACCTTGCATTCGAGAGATCGTGGATTCGAATCCCATCGTCAACATACGGATGATTTTACATTTTACACTAGGAAAAAGCTGGGACTGAACCTTCATTAAAACGAAGTTCACATCCTTTCCAGCCTTAGCTCTGTTCAGTCGTCGTCATAGAGCCTGTCTTAGACGGTGAGACTTGAAACAGTAGCAAAGCATGTCATTGATGATATTCTACACGCCAAGTGGCTTCTGTTAACTTCTAATTCCATTGCTTCAAATTTACCTCACATTTATCATCAAGGAATTGCATGGAAAATAGCGTTAACAATTATTTAGTATATCTGGATCTATTTCCTGTACTGAAACATACACTCGAACCCAGTATGATACAAGTATTTTAAGTCTGTCTGTTCAAATTCTATACTCTCGTTGAAATAGGATTAAGAACGTTAACACATGATTCGTTATTTTAATCTTGTTGTTGTAAATGTGGATTATTTCATCATAAAATCATTTAAATTATGTAACGTAGCATATCTACAACTACTGTTCTTCGCTTCTGGGCGGCAATAGTGGCACAATCTAAAAAAATACGAATTTGGAGTTAATGCACTATCTCGCATTGCTGTTAGTCTTCCTTCCAGCAGCAACAGCGGCGTATCTTGTAGCTCAATATTCAACCAACAAAGGGCAGAAGTGCCACTGATGCATCTTCTGCTTTGTTGTTTACATTGCCTGCAATAGTGGTACTTTTCAGTTTGCACTTGGAGCTTCGCAGTCGCCTAGCGCATTCTGTTCACCAACAGTGACACATAAGTTGTGCCAGTGTCGCAGAAGAATTTATTATTGTTGTCTGTGGTAAGTCAGGAAATGAAATGTCGTATGGCTTTTAGTGCCGGGATATCCCAGGAAGGGTTCGGCTCGCCAGGTGCAGGTCTTTCTATTTGACACCCGTAGGTGACCTGCGCGTCGTGATGAGGATGAAATGATGATGAAGACAACACATACACCCAGCCCCCGTGTCATTGGAATTAACCAATTAAGGTTAAAATCCCCGACCCGGCCGGGAATCGAACCCGGGACCCTCTGAACCGAAGGCCAGTACGCTGACCGTTCAGCCAACGAGTCAGACAGTCAGGAAATGTAAGCTCATTTATCTCAGAAATTTCTTTTTTATAGTTGTGTCACTGTTGTAGCCCACGAGCGATTTAAAGAGTTGGAGTTAGTTGTAACAAACCTGGTTAAAAATATAGACAGTCAAATTATCGCAAAAGTATAACAGCACAGACTATAATGGTTTGTATGGAAATGAGTACACTAAGTAGCAACAGTGATAGAACGAAATAAATGTCAGATCAGTTGATCTCAAACCAAACCCCATGGCACAACAGCCCACAAGGCTTACCAAGGTGACCACTGCTCAGCCGAAGGCCTGCAGATTACGAGGTGTCGTGTGGTCATCACAACGAATCCTCTCGGCCGTTATTCTTGGCGTTCTAGACCGGGGACGCTTTTTCACCGGCATATTCTGCAGGCATGAACTCTCTTAAACATGCATGGCATGGCCCTTCAATTGTAATCACGTTGGCTGTGTGGACCTCGAACCAGCTCTTAGATCCAGGGAGAAGTCCCTGTTCTGGCCGGGAATCAAACCCGGGGCTTCCAGGTAAGAGGCAGGCGCGCTATCCCTACACCGCTGAGCTGACTTCAGTTGATCTCAGGTGTGATAAAACTGTTTGCACTAGCTAACATTCAATCTCAAGGAAATTGTGTTTAGAACTAGGTGCACCTCGTGTTTATTCTACTACCGTGAAATTTAATCAAGCAGGCTGTCAACCCTTAAATATTCAATTATAGTCGTACACAGAGATATAAAATGCGATGAAAGCGCATCATAATCTGGTGTCTGGAAGGTAAAGCTACCGAAAAGTTACGTAGAGTCAGTGGTACCTAACTGCTGAAAAAACATTGATGGACATACATACTTCACGTCAAAATAACAGCAGTAATCAACATGACGTTCTTCGTGTTTCATCTCCCACATATAGGCAGGGAGAAGAGAAATGGCGCACGTCCAAAAACAGAGCATGCTGATTCATTAACATCTGTCAAGAGCTCCATTACGCCATCGAAATTTCATTTGTAGGTAAATAGGATGAAAGAATTTGAACTCTTGTTCTAATTCAGCCTTATGAGCTCATTCGTTCTGGTCCAGCAAGCACATGCTATCTCACATATAGCAGTAGTCTACCACTATACTGTTCCTTTGTCCTTCAGTGATTTTTCAAACTAGATTGAACAGAAATTATTGTATACTATATTTTCTTCTTCGTTTTATTCTTATTGTTATTGTTACAAGAAATGAAATTGAGTGATACATCTAGTCGTCATAATAATACTGTAATAGTACAAGCAATGTAAAGGCTGAATTTAAAATAATAATAATAATAATAATAATAATAATAATAATAATAATAATAATAATAATAATAATAATAATAATAATAATAATAAATTTCTGCCACTTCTCCCGCTTTCCCTACACTTCGGTAGGATCGCGAGAGTGAACTGTGTCAAACATTTGAATTCGGCTATGGTTTACTGTCGGATGCCCTTCATGACGGCAACCTTATGCCGGGGAGATATACTCACTACTGCATGTTTCTGTGGTTGTTGGTAGTGCAATGTATTGCGTGCATGTGTAGAAAGAGGAGAGTATTGGGACAATCACGAACACCCATTCCCAAGGTAGAGAAATTGATCACACACGATTAAAATTCCCAAACCCACCGAGATTCGAACCCAGAATTGTCTGAACTGAAAGCTTCTACGCTGAAATTCAACCAAGGAGCCGGATATTATTATTATTATTATTATTATTATTATTATTATTATTATTATTATTATTATTATTATTATTATTATTATTATTATTACCGAGCTCCATAGCTGCAGTCACTGACGTGTGGCCAGTATCAAGTATTCGGGAGATAGTGGGTTCGAACCCAACTGTCGCAGTTCTGAAGGTTGTTTTCCATGGTTTCTCATTCTCACACCAGGCAAATGCTGGAGCTGTACCTTAAATAAGGGCATGGTCGCTTCTTTTACACTCCTATCCCTTCTCAGTCCCATCGTCGCCATAAGATCTACCTGTGATGGTGCGACGTAAAACAATTTATAAAATATATAACATATATGTTATCTCACATGTAGCGGGAATCTGCCAACTATATTGTTCCTATGTCGTTCAGCAATTTTTAAACTAGTTTGTACAGATATTATTATATTTATTCTGTTCTATTCCATTACATATTTTTAATTATTCTTCTTCCTCTTCTTGTTTATCTGTTTACCCTCCAGGGTCGGTTTTTCGCTCGGACTCAGCGAGGGATCCCACCTCTACCGCCGCAAGGGCAGTGTCCTGGAGCTTCGGACTCTAGGTCAGGGGATATAACTGGGGAGGATGACCAGTACCTCGCCCAGGTGGCCTCACCTGCTATGCTGAACAGGGGCCTTGCGGGGGGAATAGGAAGATTGGAAGGAATATACAAGGAAGAGGGAAGGAAGCAGCCATGACCTTAAGTTAGATACCATTCCGACATTTTTTTGGAGAAGTGGGAAACCACTGAAAACCACTTCCAGGATGGCTGAGATGGGAATCGAACCCACCTCGACTCACTTGACCTCCCGAGGCTGAGTGCACCCCGTTCAAGCCCTCGTACAACTTTTCAAATTTCGTGGCAGAGCCGGGAATCGAACCCGGGCCTCCGGGGATGGCAGCTAATCACACTAAACACTACACCACAGAGGCGGACATATGATCAATTCAGTGCTCAAAAAAGGTTTCGCTTACTCTGGTTTAGTGAAATAGAAATATATGTGTATATACTTGCATTATATGTTACGAAGGGAACATAAAAAGAAAAGCGACATGCATTCATCCATGCATCCAACGAGAGCATAAATTTGATAATGTGATATTTAGAAAACAAATTATCCTTCATTCTGTGACATAAACGATGGTCCCGAGGCATGTTTGAACACGACGAGGCAAGTTAAACAGCGACGTATCCAGCCTGTTTTGGGACAGATTATCTCACACTTGTGTTTCAGCTTCAGTAAGTTGCTGAATGTTAGCAGTTCCCCACCGTACTGCTGCCGTCTTTAGTTCACGCCATGCGTGTTGAACAGAGTTCATGCCTGCAGAATATGCTGGCTACACCATTTACTGTGAACCCTTGCTGGCAAGATGTAGTGTTTACGGTGCACTATGTCTTCTGGTATGGGTTACAGCAATTTGTTACTTTCATTGACATGTCTGTCTCATCCTTGGCTCTGACAACATGAAAGTGACCGAGGTATGAGCGATGCTAGTAATACCGTTCCTTACGCAGCCAGTCCCTGTTATGAATGGTGTGAAAATATCGCTCATATTGTAGGGTCGGTTGGTGTATGCATTTCGGTGGGCTTTGGCAGACTGATATGTAATAGCAACATCTGGCTCAGTGAGGAAAGCAACGGGAAACTACCTCATTCCTCATTTCCCTAGTATGCCTCTTCAGCGATGCCTAGGCTGTCTGTGATAGCTTTTGGTGGAACTGTGGAGGATCAAACCAGCCCTCGGGCTGAATACCCAACATACATACCATTTACTGTATGCCTTGCCTGCCGTGGAACTGACTGACCACTCTGCCTCGATCGGCATGAGAATTATCATCAAATAGTGTGAAGTCTTCTTCCAGAGTGGCAGCAAATCCTCTAACTACCTGTCGGAGGACACTAGACAAGTCGTGTTTCGCTGGATAGAAATTAGAAGCGCGTATCGACCAAACATGACCCCACCCCACAACATTACGGACGCACCCTTGCTGCTGATGACACTCCGGGATCAAGGGCTCGTTCCATCTGTCACCAGATCATCTCCAGATGCTTCTGTTGTATGGGTGCATGCATACGGCGATCTTACCAGAAAAATCATACGCTTTCACTGTCCGTGTTGCTATTGATATGAGCTGTTACTCATCTTACACGACTTGCCCTTGGTATGGTTTAGGAGAATTCTTTTTGGGCTCAGGTCTCCTTAATTTCAGTCCATCGTTGTGCAGCCAATTCTGCAATGCCTGATCTGACAGTTCACTCCGTTAGACCTCCAGAGATCCTGGCGGAAAGAGGTGGCACCAAGAGTAGGCTAAGGGGCAAAGGTCGAAGCCCCGAACAAATAACATTTAAAAAAGAGTGAGCCTACGGCGTGCTTTAATACAACAAATATTTATCCTCCCTGTGAGTTGTTATGCGTGGGCATGCAGTCCAGTCCGTTGTCGGTCAGCAACCGTTTCTGTACCCCTGAACTTTCCTCGAATCCCGGAGGCATCACTCTGACGCACTCTAACACGAGCAGAAACATCCATCTGGGAGTGGTCACAATTTGAAAGTGGTCTGTAGCAGAAATGGGTACTCTTGTCGTGCTTACCTCAGTCCTACACGTGCTGTCAGTACACCACCGGCCTCAAGTGATCTTGAACTAACAGACATAACAAATGCCTTTTATCGAACATGATATCTCAAACATTGGCCTACAGTGCATATTGTAAACATGTTTGAGGTACCATGACATATAGGCCTAACGTGTGAAATCATAACTTTTTATCACTGTATTAATAATAATAATTATTATTATTATTGAAGAAACTAAGTATATGAACTCGCAAGGTTTTACCACCCTACAGGCTGAAAATTAAAACCCGGAATGTCTATGTATAAATACAATAATAGTAATAATAATAATAATAATAATAATAATAATAATAATAATAATAATAATAATATGCAAGGTATATCCAAATGAGCTGGTTCGGGCCACGTCGATAAATACACTGGGAATTGCAGCTTGGTGACACACTTAGGGATGTAGCAGGAGACAGGAGACCCAATGTTTATGTGTTTAGTCCTCAGCCCGAAGGCTGCTTGGATCCTCAACAGCTCCGCCATCAGCTGTCATAGATGGCCTAGGCATCACTGAAGAGACGTACTAGGGAAATGAGGAATGAGGTAGTTTCCCGTTGCTTTCCTCACCGAGCCAGAAGGTGCTATTACATATCAGTCTGCCAAGCCCACTGAAATGCATGCACCAACCGACCCTATGAGCAATATTTTCACACCATTCATAGCAGGGACTGGCTGCAGAAGGAATGGCGTTACTAGCATCGCTCATACCTCAGTCACTTTCATTTTGTCAAAGCCAAGGATAAGACAGAGACAGATCAATGAAAGTAACAAAATTGCTCTAGCTCATACCAGAATACATACTGCACTGTAAACACTAGGTCCTGCCAGCACAGGCATACCCCATGTTTAGAATTATTTTTTTTTTTTTTTTTTTTTTTTAAGAACTTGCTTTATGTCTCACTGACACAGACAGGTCTTATGGCGACGATGATTTATCATTTTAAGTCAGAATTTTGCGATAAGGAACTATAGAAAGCAAACAGGTCATTAATATCCAGTACAGTCTCTCCTCTGTCACTAATGCTCTACGTCGTTCAAACGAATACAATATGATACCTTTGCATACCAAACGTGAACGTAATAAGTAAAAACAAAGTAACCCGTTAAGTAATAACTTATTCAAACGTTCAATACCTAACCTGAAGAAGGATCCACAGTCAGTATTTGAACAACTAGTGGGATGGACAGTCTTGTAATCTGATCTGAACTTCTCTTCACCGGTAGGGTCATTCTGTGGAGTCCTCATAAATCTTTCCACCATTCCATGAGCACTCAAGCCCTACGTGGTAATTATTAAGCGTTTCGATAACGTGACAAAAAGCAATTTCTTGGTGAAAAAAGGAGGCTCCGTATGTTCAACAACTGCTGTATATTATAATAAAATCATCTACATTTACTTTGAAACACCACATTTTCACAGCTGTATTCCTATCTGAGATATCAGGAATTACAAGGCTTTGTCCATGAGAGGTCATAATCATTTCTGAAATATACATTCAGACCAAATAACTTACCTGCTGCTGACAGGTGGTTTACAAGCCTTTACTTCCCTCCTCCAACCCTGTCCGCACTTCACTCACGAACTTCGAAGATTGTCGGCACTCTGCTTTCCCTTCTCTCTACTCAATTGGCCATCCACAGGTACACTTTGCGGATGAATGTTACCGAATATCTCTGTATTTTATTATTATTATTATTATTATTATTGTTACCGTGTTTTAGCGGTAGGTAGAGGCGTAAGAAGGTGCGGGCGTGAATGGGTTTCAAACTACGGAATCAAAGTTAATGTAAAAGTAATTTAAAATTTAACTAGGTTATATTTTCTTTTCAAAAACAAAGCAATAACAGACATGGCAGGTACAATGTAGCAAAACAAGGGGAGATACAATATTTACAGGTTTTGGGCTTCACGCCCTGACTTCTGCGATCAGCTCAGTTTTACCACAAACACAAGTTTTAACAGAGGGGCAGAAAACCCCATTCATCCCTAGGAGCCCCTGGCTCCGAATTACACAGAAAAGCCTCCACGAGGCATATGACACTCCATTTTCAAAAGAGCGATCCGCTCTTAAAATTTAAGCCTCTCAAAGGCCAAACCAAACTCTACCTTCAAGCTGTCCTTTAAGGACGTATTCACAGGGGTAAAATACCCAACCTACAGAGGTCTATTACATGAAAAGAAGGTTGATTACATGACCTCTAAAATAACAATTTGAGAGGAGGCGATCTTGCACTCCTAATACACTTTGTTTTTTTTTAAAACCTAATCTGGCTCTGGGCCGCTAACGCAAGGGCTAATCCCATACTACAGAGGTGACTTAGAGAAGAACACTTTACATTACATAAACGAAGAATAGTTTGAGAAAATAAGTTCACCTCAAAACAAATGTGAGTGGGAGCTCGAGAGGGTTAGCACTCTCTATCCCAATATGTAGCTTTACAAGAAAAGATGAAAAGAGTAATTACATTTTAGGAAAAGGTTACATGATGGAAATGCTTCGAACCCGCCGCGAGTGTTAAACTGCCGACCTAGCAAGAAAAGAAGTTATTAATAGGCCATTACCTGGTGTTGAACGGCTGAAGAAGAAAGAGGCGCTTCCCGCCTCCTGCTATGTACTTAATACACTGAAAGATGGAACAGAAGTGGCCCGGAGACCCCAAAATCAGCAGTTTATATCCTCTCGCGGAAGATTCTAGGCGTTAGGGGAAAGAAAACACCCTCCCACACAATCTTTATTGGTTCGGGAAAAGAAACCCCTACATAGAGGAAAAAGAAACACATTATTGGTGGAAAATTAATTAAAGAAATTCGGGATTGGCTAGATCCAAACTAAGGGGAAAAAGAGGGGTATACAGCCAACTTAAACAATGACAGAAGGAAATTTAACAAAGAACAAACTCTTGAAATAAAAATTTCTCCAACAAAATAGTTCTTTAACTCCGCACTAGGTCGCACTATTGTTGATCTTCAGTAGTGTCCTCTAGAAGAGAAAGTTCACACTTCTTACTTCAAGCGAAACAAAAACACATCAAAAGTGACACAGTTCAAAAACTCAAAATTTTCCACGTGGTGACATCTTCTGAGAAAGTAGAGAATTAATACAATAGATAAAGTTCAACCTTCCTCCAGAAGAGGAGTTTCAACTGGCGCAACTTTTAAATAAACAGAGTAGAGGTGTACCGCCCGGTACAGACCTCCCCCCCCAAAAGTTCCTCCAGGGGTGACACATGAAATCAGTTTGAAACAAAGTCCAAGTAATGATGTTGATATTAAGATTAATTGCGGAAGCATTTATAAGATTTTAGTAATTTGGTTGGTTTCAATTTCAAAATTTTGTTGTTGCAGGTGCAGTAAAGTCTTTCTGTTTGTAGTAGTTGAATTTCTGAAGATAAACCTTTAATGCTTAAAAGTGAAGAAAAGTTTTGCAATGTCCACCAAATATTGTTGTTAAATTCCCAAATGTAGTTATCTCTTATAGTAACTGTCCATGTAGTTGATGTTGATGAAGTTGGATGGCCGGACCGGCCGTTGCAGCTTGCGTCCAACGGAGGCCGCTCGGACCCCTCAAGTACCCTGAGATACCGCTCGCCCGCACTATGAGGGGAGCAGAGGTGTTGAAGTACGCCGCGCCCGCGGTGAACAGATACAGGCTGCGGGCATGTAGCAGGACGTGCGCCGCACATCAGCCTTGGCGGGGGGAGAGCTCCGGCTCGCCGTGCACATGTCGTCCTCGCTGGAGAGGAGGGGGCCCATCCCCTTCCCCAGTCGCTGCACGGCGCTGCGCGGCTGCGGGGGCGCTGAAACATTAAAGCTAGGCGGCAGAATTGTGTTGGACTATCATCTTCTTTGAGGGTACAGGCTTGTGGAGAGGTTGAGGGGCCAGCGGCGTGTAGATATCCATGGCATTTACTATTATGAAGCCACAGTGTAAGGTGGAGCAGGAGACGGGAGCGTGGTAATGGCCGTGGCAAGAACAGGATGGCAGTTTAACGTTTCGGGGCAGGTTTTACACAAGGCTTACATCTAAAACCAAAATATTACAGAAGGGGCAGAATGCCTTAAAAGTGAAACTCAAAAAAAAATATAACCTTCATATCCTTTCAAAATAATATGAAGCAAGTTAACACCGAAATTACACCGGTTTCACCTGGGACAGGTGAACTCTAAATATCCTCTCGGTGGCTGGATTACTTAGCAATAAGGTAACCGGCGTAAGAAAATCGAGAATGATACAAGGTCCATGAAATCTGGGGGCAAGCTTGCCCGCGGGAACAAAATTTTTGACCATAACCTGGTCACCTACCTTCAAAGTGGTGGGTCTCCGTCCACGATCATACCTTTCCCTAACCTTTTCATGAGACACTTTAAGATTGGCTTTAGCCTTCTTCCAAAGATCTTTAATGTTGTCCGGATCTATTGTCTCGGGCAGAATGTCATTCAGAGACCAGAGGTTAGAGAGCGGCGTGTTGGGAACGAACTTAAACATCAAAGAAGCTGGAGTAAATTTGTGAGATTCATGAACCGCCGAATTCAAAGCAAAAGCTAACCAATGCAGGGACGTGTCCCACCTAGAATGATCTTCATGATGATAGGCAATAAGTGCGGACCTGAGATTACGGTTAACCCGTTCAGCCAGAGATGGTTGAGGGTAATAAGCAGATGTAGTTACATGAGAGATGGACAAGTCAAAACAGAATTTACGAAACAGATTTGATGTAAAAGCTTTAGCATTATCAGATACAATGTATTGGCACGGACCAAAAGAAGCAAAAATAGAATTTAGGCAAGTAATAGTGGACTGAGCGGTAGCCAGCTTAGTCGGAAATAACCAGGAAAATCTTGTAAAACCATCTACACACACAAGGATGAACTTGTTGGCATTGCCCTTTGACTGGGGGAAGGGTCCCACATAATCAATATACAGGCGTTCCATGGGGCGCGACGCTTGATGAGAAGACAAAAGGTCTACTTTAGTGGACATGGTGGGTTTACTGAGCAAACAAGATTTACAAGCTTTTACAAGTTCACGGATTTCACCGTCCATACCTTTCCAGATGAACATTTCACGAATCTTTTCACGAGTTTTAAAGATACCCAGATGCCCCCCCAATGGGGTCTCATGATAGTATTTGAAGATCATAGGTACAAGAACCGCTGGAACAACAACTTTCATCAACTTATCATGCCTCGAAGGGCAACATAGAACACCATTCCTCAGAACATAAGGGACAGCATGTTCCCCAGAAGAAAGGGTTTCCATTATAGGAGCCAGCGTCGGATCTTCACGTTGGTATTTCTCAATATCCCTAAAAAGCATGGGAGCATCTGTTAGGATGGCATTAACCTCGGATAGTATGGACTCGGAAGGTGATGAACTGTCGACCGGTTCGTGGGTTTCGACGTCGTTGTGAAACATACGGCTGAGTCCATCAGCAACAACATTTTCGGTACCTCTGATATGTCGTACATCAAATTGGAAGGCAGAAATACGGATGGCCCAACGGGCTATACGACCAGTACGACGCGGCCTACCTAAGACCCAGCTTAAGGCTTGATTATCTGTCTCCAGGTCGAATTTGACATGTTCCAGATAGAGACGGAACTTTTCTAAGGCGAATAAGACTGCCAACCCTTCGAGCTCATAGATGGAATACTTGGCTTCTTGAGCCGATAGAGTCCTAGATGCATAGGCGATGGGACGCCTCCCTAGTTCAGTCTCTTGAAGAAGGACTGCAGCTACAGCTGACGACGACGCGTCCGTTTGGACGATGAATTTCTTCGAGAAATCAGGCATAGCAAGTACAGGGGCATTACAGAGAGCTAATTTAAGATCTTCGAAAGCGGCTTGTTGAGAAGGTCCCCACTCGAATTTGATGCCTTTCCTACGAAGAAGGTTTAAGGGCGCCGCTCTATTAGCGAAGTTAGGAATAAACTTCCTGAAGAAATTCACCATACCAATGAATCTAGCGATACCTTTGATGTCCTTAGGAGGTTTAAAATCACGGATGGCCTGTGTTCTAGAATGATCGACAGCTACCCCATCGGGAGACACAATATGCCCTAGGAATGACATAGAGGGCTTAGCAAAGGCAACCTTGGACAACTTGACAGTTAACCCAGCCTTACGAAGGCGATTGAGAACTTCTCGCAGATGATCTAGATGTTCTTCAAAAGTCTCGGAAAATACGACGACATCATCCAAGTAGTGATATAAGTACTCAAATTTGATGTCGGAGAAGACCCTATCTAGTAGCCTAGTGAGCACAGCTGCCCCCGTGGGGAGCCCGAAAGGCACGCGGTTGTATTCGTATAAATTCCAGTCCGTGGCAAACGCTGTAAGATGTTTAGACTCCTCGGCAAGGGGAATTTGATTATAGGCCTGATTCAAGTCCAAGATAGTGAAGAACTTGGCCTTTCGAAACCATGAAAAGCAAGAATGAAGGTCGGGAAGGGGCACAGATTGCAACACCACCTTCCGATTGAGAGCCCTGTAATCAATGACAGGCCTGAAGCCTCCTTGGGGTTTCGGGACTAGAAAAATAGGCGAAGAATACGCTGACTTAGAGGGCCTAATAATACCATCCTTCAACATCTGATCGATGATTTCTTTCAGAGCCTTCATTTTAGGTGGAGATAGCCTATACGGTGGAAAACGGACAGGAATTGAATCCGTGACCTCAATTTTGTATTCAATAAGGTCAGTAACACCAAGAGTATCAGAGAACACCTCGGGAAACGACTGACACAGTTTCCGAATACTATCAGCCTGCTCCTCAGGTAGATGTCTAAGGTCTAACAACATCTCATCCTGGGTAGGCGAAATAGATGAACATGATACAGAATTACACTTTAACAAGGGAATTCTACAATTGGACGCAAATTTGAATGTGCACGACCTACTCTGGAGATCGAGCACAAGACCAGTGTGAGAAATGAAGTCCGCTCCCAATATGATGGGGCAAGACAAACGCTTGGCCACAAACAATTTGATCTTCCATGTAAATTTAAAAACCCGAATTTTGACATGTAAGGAACCTAGAATTTCTAATGGAGATGAATTAGCCGAAACATATTTAACAGGAGATGAGTCATAGTCAGGGAGTTTACAAACAGATTTCAATTTAGAATACCAATCAGCCGAAATAATGGAACAAACACTGCCTGAATCTAAGAGAGCTGTTATAGGCTCGTTATTTAACTCAATCTTAAGAAAAGGAACAGGTGCGGGGGTATCCGCCGCAATCCTAAGACACTCTTTAGGGCATTCAAAAGATGAATTTGAAGGCTGGTCGTTTTCTGCATTTACAACCTGTTTACTAGGGGCTGAGTCTCGGGAAGATGGATTAGTCGGCTCAGCCGACGCCACTAGTCACTTTTTATTATTGGCATAGCTGGAATTTGCACCAGAAGTTGAGCAGGAGGGGGTGCTATTTGAGTTTGGGCAATTCTTGGCGATATGTGAGAAGGCCCCACACTTAAAACAGCCTTGTGATGACCCTGCTCCATTCCTTGTCCCACTTGACTTGATCAGAGGACACTTATTCCGCAGATGGTCAGGCGACCCGCAAGCATAACATTTACGGGGATTGACTGGTCGGCGAGGTGGAGGCCGAGTGTTACTAAAGGAAGGCGGGGGTTCTTTCGCGACACGCAAAGAATCGGCGTATCTAACTCCTTCCGCTGAGACTGCCAATGCTTCAAGTTCCGAGAACGTTTGCGGGCACGCCGCGAAACACAAATATGACCTATAGGATGGTGAAATACCTTCCACAATAGCTTGTACAATTTGATCCTCAGGGAAGTGAAGAGCAAACACCCTAGTATAAAACTTAATATCTTGGATGAAGTCTGCCAGGTTTTCATCCAAGCGCTGTACCCGATAATAGTATTTCTGAATAAGGGAGGACCTGGCCCTAGCCGGGATGAAGTTAGCTAGCAAATGGGCATGGAAATCCTCAATAGAAGATTGCTCAGCGATGGCTCTAACTATTTTGTCAGATAGAACACCAATAGCATAAGGATAGATAATTTGCAAAATTTGACATGGGGAAAGAGAAAACACAAGGGCATGATCCTGAAATTCCACTAGAAATCTTAAAAATGAAATTACGTCACTGGTGGTGTTGACGGAAAACTTAGAGATACCTCTAAGCAACATTGCCAATGGATGAGGCAAGCTGCTGAACCCAGGTGACATAGTCGTTAAAGGTTTCAATGGCAAAGAAGTTAATTCAGAGCGGATGTTACTCAATGACGCACGGCGTTCAGATTCGTTGTTCGATGGGGCAGAGATAGTTTGAGCAGCAACGGTTATCCTATTGACTTCTCCCTGAGGAGGCTCTTCCTCGTTACCTACATTCACCGTGGCGGGTTGATCAGTTTTGGGAGGAGCTTCGCCGGTTAGCAATTGAGTGACCTTATTAGACAATTCAGAAATAGTTTCAAGGAGCGTATTAGCTTGCTTCCTCTGAACGTCATTCACCTTTAGAGACAACAGATCATTAACTCTATTTGCAAAGTGATACAGCCTGCCTTGCACACGCTTAATTTGATTAGGAGATGGATCGTTTTCATCAAAAAAGCTGACTACCGATGCAAGCCCAGTAATATTCTCGACAATCGTGGAAAGAGAGTCATCAATTTCTTTCTCTCCCAAATTGGGGATGGAAATGGGCAAATCAAGGGACTCTCTAAGCTTGTTAGTGTCTATTGCAACCGTGCCTCCAGATTGAACGTTTCTGATAGTTAACTCGTATATCAACTCCTCTTTGCGCAAGTAGTTAAGGAGGAGAACATCGCGAGGGCCGGGCATGATGACAGAACAATTTTGAAAAACTCAAAAAATTCCAGCAACTGAGAAAATTGTTAGAGTTCGAATCAAAGCAATGTTTAGCCGTCAAAAGGGGCTAAATTGAGACCCATTCAACCACGCTCTGCTACCACTTGTTACCGTGTTTTAGCGGTAGGTAGAGGCGTAAGAAGGTGCGGGCGTGAATGGGTTTCAAACTACGGAATCAAAGTTAATGTAAAAGTAATTTAAAATTTAACTAGGTTATATTTTCTTTTCAAAAACAAAGCAATAACAAACATGGCAGGTACAATGTAGCAAAACAAGGGGAGATACAATATTTACAGGTTTTGGGCTTCACGCCCTGACTTCTGCGATCAGCTCAGTTTTACCACAAACACAAGTTTTAACAGAGGGGCAGAAAACCCCATTCATCCCTAGGAGCCCCTGGCTCCGAATTACACAGAAAAGCCTCCACGAGGCATATGACACTCCATTTTCAAAAGAGCGATCCGCTCTTAAAATTTAAGCCTCTCAAAGGCCAAACCAAACTCTACCTTCAAGCTGTCCTTTAAGGACGTATTCACAGGGGTAAAATACCCAACCTACAGAGGTCTATTACATGAAAAGAAGGTTGATTACATGACCTCTAAAATAACAATTTGAGAGGAGGCGATCTTGCACTCCTAATACACTTTGTTTTTTTTTAAAACCTAATCTGGCTCTGGGCCGCTAACGCAAGGGCTAATCCCATACTACAGAGGTGACTTAGAGAAGAACACTTTACATTACATAAACGAAGAATAGTTTGAGAAAATAAGTTCACCTCAAAACAAATGTGAGTGGGAGCTCGAGAGGGTTAGCACTCTCTATCCCAATATGTAGCTTTACAAGAAAAAGATGAAAAGAGTAATTACATTTTAGGAAAAGGCTACATGATGGAAATGCTTCGAACCCGCCGCGAGTGTTAAACTGCCGACCTAGCAAGAAAAGAAGTTATTAATAGGCCATTACCTGGTGTTGAACGGCTGAAGAAGAAAGAGGCGCTTCCCGCCTCCTGCTATGTACTTAATACACTGAAAGATGGAACAGAAGTGGCCCGGAGACCCCAAAATCAGCAGTTTATATCCTCTCGCGGAAGATTCTAGGCGTTAGGGGAAAGAAAACACCCTCCCACACAATCTTTATTGGTTCGGGAAAAGAAACCCCTACATAGAGGAAAAAGAAACACATTATTGGTGGAAAATTAATTAAAGAAATTCGGGATTGGCTAGATCCAAACTAAGGGGAAAAAGAGGGGTATACAGCCAACTTAAACAATGACAGAAGGAAATTTAACAAAGAACAAACTCTTGAAATAAAAATTTCTCCAACAAAATAGTTCTTTAACTCCGCACTAGGTCGCACTATTGTTGATCTTCAGTAGTGTCCTCTAGAAGAGAAAGTTCACACTTCTTACTTCAAGCGAAACAAAAACACATCAAAAGTGACACAGTTCAAAAACTCAAAATTTTCCACGTGGTGACATCTTCTGAGAAAGTAGAGAATTAATAGAATAGATAAAGTTCAACCTTCCTCCAGAAGAGGAGTTTCAACTGGCGCAACTTTTAAATAAACAGAGTAGAGGTGTACCGCCCGGTACAATTATTATTATTATTATTATTATTATTATTATAAATGCGAAATTTTGCACCATCAGTGATATGAAAAAATGGTCAAATTTCTTAGTACGGTAACTCGGACAGAAAATCGAGTGGCAAAGACAATGTACCATAAGGACCATATATGAAGTTAGTTTATACTTGACCTTAATCCATTTTTTGAGTCGGCACCCGGTATGGACTTGGTCTACTTTTATGGTCGAACACTCTTCCTGACACCAACCCTATCTGCTATTAATTGTATCCATGGTGGTTGGTAGTACAGTATAGTATACTGAAGTGTATTGAGACGAACACAAACACCCAGTCCCCGTACCACGGGAATTAGCCACATGCAGTTAAAATTCTCGGCCCGGCCGAGAATCGAACCCGGAGTCGTCTTAACCGAAGAGCAGTAAGCTGACCGTTCAGCCAAGGAGCCGGTTGTATACATTGATTGACTGATTCGTTAATGGTAATAATGACGTATGACCTCTAGAATGTCCTGGTGAACGACCTGCGCGTCTGAATATTAAATTCGTGTCCTCGTTCCGAGGTGGTGCAGCTTCTTCCCCGCACACCTACAATCAAACTTCTGCCTGTCCTTTCAGTCTTTGTAAACATTCTAACTACTACTGTTTACAATGAGAACTACCGTTCCACTGACTAACAAAGCAAAGCCATCTCCGTACAGGCCAAGACGTTCTTGTCCCTAAAGGAGATAGAGTGCTTTGTTCTCTGCCATGCCGCTTTTACCCGCAGTCATTTTTTGTGCAGGTTGAGTAAAATACAAGGCAATGTATCTCTCCAGAAGTGGAATTATCTTTTCTATTTTTTTTTAAATTCCAACTAACGTCCTTCCGGGTGAATTGGGATCGCCTTGACCAGACTTGGCATCCCTTACAGTCAACTAACGTAAGATCGTTTGTAGTTACGTGTAAGAGAGGACTATCAGTCCTATCTTCGCCACTACTAAGATAAATAAATAAATAAATAAATAAATAAATAAATAAATAAATAAATAAATAAAAAATAAATAAATAAATAAAAAGCTCATAACACAGAATTACGTTCCCAGTCCGCTATATTCTTTCTTTCTTTCTTTCTTTTTTTCTTTCTTTCTTTCTTTCTTAATCTGTTTACCGTCCAGGGTTGGCTTTTCCCTCGGACTCACCTCTACTGACTCAAGGGCAGTGTCCTGGAGCGTGAAACGTTGGTTCGGACATACAACTGGGAGGAGGACTGGTACCTCGCCCAGGCGACTTCACCTGCTATGCTGAACAGGAGCCTTGCGGGGGAAAGGGAAGATTGGAAGGGATAGACAAGGAAGAGGGAAGGAAGAGGGAAGGAAACGACCGTAGCCTTCAGTTAGGTACCATGCTGGCATTTGCCTGGAGGATAAGTGGGAAACCATGGGAAACAACTTCAAGAATGGCTGAGGTTTGAATCGAACCCACCTCTACTCAGTTGACCTCCCGAGGCTGAGTGGACCCCATTCCAGCCCTCGTTCCACTGTTCAAATTTCTTGACAGAGCCGGGAATCGAACCCGGGCCTCCAGGGATGACAGCTAATCGCGCTAACCACTACACAGCAGAGGATCAATCCGCTATATAAAAAGTAAATATGTGCGTTTTTATATATCAAATAAAATATCAATTAACCAAAATAAGTTTATATTTTCTAAATAAAGTGCTAGAGTTCTGTCATATGACATGTCAATTGGAGGAGCATATAGATAGATATCCTCTCAACATTAATCGGAAGACTGACAGACTGACACTTGAAAGAATGAGGGTTTCGGAAAAATGAGAAAGGGAAGGCAATCAAAGAATTTAAAATACACTCCATAGGCCACACTACTAAAAATAAATTATTTTCGTTTCTCCCCTGAAGAGGAGGCGGGCCTCCTAGACGGTGACGCCGTATCTCATGCCAGCAATTTTGCGGTGGTAATGGAAATGTGTTGAGAAAGTGATGGGGTTGGCGGTCATTGCCTATACAAGGAACTATCCCGGCATTCACCTTAGTGCAGGAAAACAACCGAAAACCATTCTGAGGACAGCGGGTGATGGAGACAGCTCTTCACCATCTCCTGAATGCAGAGGTGTAGAGCCATGTTAGAACCGTGGCCATTCCTCCTCTGCTCGGTTGGTCGGTCGGACTGCTGCGCTGTGGGATAATGGACCAGCCGTAGCCATTTGTAGGCCAAAGCCTACTCTGAAACCGACAGCCTAGGCCACACAAACATAATTTCGTCAAGATTAGAAGAAAATAATACCTCATTTAACTTCTAAATAAATGTTAGTAGGTTAATATAAATACATACAGATACCACTATACACAAAGCAGTCATTCTGGAGAATATTTCTATGGTCCAGTACTTTCATAACATACGTCAAGGAAACGTCGGCTGTAGATTGGATAGCCTACAGAGAATGGCATGCGTAGTCTACCACCCCCATACCCTCCTACCATTACACATCAACACAGTACACGACATATACGCGCAGATACTTACCTCGCTTACCTCTCTTCATAAATTGCCGTGGATGGACTGGAACGAGCTAAAACAGCTCGGAGCTGGATCCGTGCGTAGACAAAGGGAAGCGAAAGGACAGAAAGGCATGAACCCGTAACCCCCATGAATAAAAAAATGGATCAAGGAAACTGGGGTTTATTATAAACACATATAATATTAGAATGAGAACAGAAATGTGAGGCTGCATTAAAAGTTACTTACATAACTGTAGAAAATTGAAACATCAAGTAGTATCCCGTTCGATGACATAGTAAGTTTCGTGTAACACGCCTACAGTACACACGATCGCACTACACACCTACGTATGACTACATAGAATTTACAAATTCGTTTGAGAAAAATAATGTGACGAAGGAATCAGAAAATGGAACCACTAAAGGAATAATACAGTCGCGGTAATACGGGCCGCGAACATATCACAGTTTGCATCCGCGCTCCAAGCGAGCGTCCATTCGATGCCAGCGCGTCCCAACAAAAGCAAAGCACAGCCTCCCAAAAGGAGCAGAAGCGAAGGAGAAGAAGATGTTGCCACAGTTACAAAAACAGAAACTAATCACCGACAATGGACCAAATAACGGCCTAGAAATATAAAATAGCACACTACACATGGTCCAAATCGGCCAACTAAAACGAAAAGTAAAATAAAATAAAGAAAAATTAAAATTGCAATCACGAGATACGGAGAGTACTATAGACCGTACACAAGCAGACAGCACAGGCTCGCACACACACACACACACACACACACACACACACACACACACACACACACACGCGTATGAACAAGAAGAGAGACCCAATATAAAATCGACCCAGATCAGGCCGGAGCGTAAAGGCACGCGACGTATACTATCGCACAGGATAGCGAAGGATGTCATGGGCTCACGAGCATGGTTCGAACACCACAGATACAATGCTGGACCGCCGCAAAATATAGGCAAGGCTGATCCAAATATAATCGTAGCGATCACAACACTCGTCGACCAGCTACACGAGACATCCAAATTGTCTCACGTGGACAAACATGGATTAAACCCCGTAGCGTCAAATCACACAATACACCAATGCTCAGCCATGATTTCAAATGATGAGTAAACAAAAATGCAAAGTCTCAAAACCCACAAACACACACAGGCCCAAACAAACAGATAGGTAAATACCACTCTCCGTTCCCACACGTGTGCACACAAAGAAAGAAAAAATTAAAACACACACATAAAGTGAAGTAATTAATAGCCTGCAAAGACAGGTGATAAAAGACTACCGAAATACAATCACACAGAACAGTTTTTGTAACTGGCATGAAAATGAAATAAAATGAATGAATACCTGGGAGCAGCAATCAGGAGTCTCGAAATATTTACCTCAATCAAAATAATAACTTCAAGCAGAGAACCGAGCCTTGAAACAAGTAAATCCACGATAATAGCATTTCGCAGATCAAGAAGCACATATTAAGTTCCAGTCTGCTTATCACGTTTGATCCGACCATTGTTGGCATCGCGAGCAGACCAACTTAACACTCGGAGAGCGAGAGACAGACTGTGTCAAAGAGACTGTGTATAAACACAGATGGCAAGAGCGCCATCTTCAATGAGAAACTATAAGTTTCACGTCACATTCAGGTAATGTTATCGCTAATGGCGACAACGACAGTCAAAGAGAAGTAGGAATAAAGGAAGTGCACCACCAAGGCAGGCTTGGTTCGGCACAGTAGCCATAACTACGGCTATGATAACTACGCCGATAGAAGCCTTGAATACTTTACTAGACCCACCCATTACTATGCAATTTCGTAAGAGGAGAGGCTAGAATGTGTTTATATAGATTGGCACAATCAGAGTGCCGGAATGCACAAATACCCAATCTAAGACACTGTAAATTTAACACAGTAATAACAGAGGAAGTTCTACACATGCCTTCTGATCTTATGATACCAAAGTACAACTTTGAAAAACCGTTTGAGACCCAGATAATAAAAAAAGAAGACTGGGATATCAACAAATTGAATACTGAAAAAGAAGCTATAGTGTGGTGCACTGATGGCTCAAAGACTGATGGCACAGGAGGAGGGATCAACGGAGGAAGACCTGAGAGATCAATCCAGATGAGCCTGGGCAGACACACTACAGTCTTTCAAGCTGAAATGATAGCTATCACAACATGTCTTGAAGAAAATCTGTAAATGAACTATAGGGATAAGAGCATTTTCATTTTTACGGACAGCCAAGCGGCCATTAAGGCACTAGAGGCAGTCCGGATAATATCCAGAATTGTCTGGTATTGCCACTCAATTCTCCTGAAGCTCTCAAAGTACAACATTGTCAAAATAATATGGGTACCAGGGCATGCAGGTATAGAAGGAAATGAAAAGTCAGATTAACTGGCCAGGAGAGGGGCATAAACACATTTTGTAGGCCCAGAACCTTATGCGGGATTGTCTATGGACAATCCTGACACTACATAGGGAAATGGGTACAAAAGAAATACATGGAAAACGGGGAAAAGTAATCCAGGATGCAAGCTTGGAAAAGAACTGATAAAATGATCAAACAAGAAGCATACTAAAGAACTGTTGAAACTCAGCAGAGAAAATATAAGATGGCTAGTAGGACTGTTGATAGGACACTGCCATCTGAAAAAACACCTACATAGAATTGGTTAATAAGAGGCAACATATGTAGGAAATGCAATGAAGCAGAGGAATCAGCTGTGAGGCGCTGGGTACAATCAAACTCTCCACTCTAGGACTACCAGGTGAAGAAAGAGAAAATATCCAAGAAGACCCAATAAGAACAACCTGCAGCTTTGTGAAGAAAGGAGGTATATCTAGGTGGGAATGAATGAAAAACATGGTAGCAAAATATCTTAGAGGTCGACGCTAATTAGGAACTAATATTTAGAGGCCCCGTGAAGAAAAGAGGAAGAAGAAGAAGACCTTCATAATATAGCGGTGTACAATGGGTAACGCCATCTATTAGGCGTATCTCGAAGATGTTGACGATGAATATTATAAGAGCTATCGAACTAACATCAGTGGTAGAGTATCCAACTCGTGATTTCAAGTTTATAGATTCAATCCCGGCTGAGGTAGTCTATTTTCGAATGGTGGTCAAAGATCTTGGCTCTCCATGTCCTTGAGTGCCTCACCTATGAACTTTAGCATGCCAACAACAGAGTCACCTTTAAAATTAAATTAGCTCAGCCACGGACTACCACTTCCTATACGGAATAGCTCAGCCATAGAAATTGTCCAATAAAACTCTGCTTTCGTTGCTAAGTAGCAGGAAAATCGGAATGTCGCAATTGGTAGGCAGGTCGGTAGCTGAGGTCATAATAATTTTACTGAAGACTGACTGCGTAGTCCATTTGGTTAGACAAGTCTCCTGTGCTGAAGGGATTGTGACAATATTTTTTTTTTTTTTTTTGGCAAGTTGCTTTAAGTCGCACCGACACAGATACGTCTTACGGCGACGATGGGACAGGAGAGGGCTAGGAAAGGGAAGGAAGCGTCCGTGGCCTTAATTAAGGTACAGCCCCAGCATTTGCCTGGTGTGAAAATGGGAACCACGGAAAACCATCTTCAGGGCTGCCGACAGTGGGGTTCGAACACACTATCTCCAGAATACTGGATACTGGCCGCACTTAAGCGACTGCATCTACCGAGCTCGGTACGAAATTTAGGTATAGCACAGTTTGTATCTTACTTCACCAAATAAATAGCCTATTTTGTTCTTATACACGTGAAGTTATTGGCACAGAAAATTAACACCAGCAGTAGGGAAACTGTTCTCCCACACTATTGTTAAAATCTCAGGTTTATGTGTCTAAATTTAAACTACACAAACTGTGTCATGTCTGTAGATACTTCGGCATGCTGGTGAAACACCTTTCTGAACAAAATTCTACCAATACTACGTTTTCTTAAAACTGAAAGGAGTTAAAATCAGGGAGGCTAGTCACTATAGCAGCGGTCCTAGAGATATTAGGCCACAAGATGCCAACAGGTATGCAGACAATTAAATTTAAAGGGCTATTTTCTTCTTAAATAAGGTCTAATGACGCATATCCTCGGTCACGGACCTGTTAATCTCTAAAGTAGAGCAACTTCCTGAAGTTTCAAGGAAATTGATGATCCCATAGCTGTGGCGTTCCCTTATAAGATGAAAGCGAAAGGACTCAGCAGTTGGTTTTCCATTCAAATGACTGAGATTCGAATCCCAGTATGGAATTGGAAGTTTTATCTGGAAACCAAACCTTTGGCATCGGGAAGGGCACCAGTCCAAAACAATTGTTGAATCAGGGTGACTCCAGAGACCCTTAAAACTTTTAGAATAAGCTGAATAATTTTTTTTTTCTGTGCTAATAGAAATATATTTAATGAATGGTAGTTCTAAGAGACATACAAGGCAAAGGTACACATGTGCCTCTGGCTTAAATTTAGTGAAATTAATTTATAGCTCAGCAAATAAAAAAGGTACCTAAAGAAAATGCCTAAAGTATACCAATACCAATTTACGTAATATTATCCACATTTAAAAAAATCATACTAATGTCATCAAATTTGCATATTACTTCTTTTTAGCTAGATAAGATTTGCATAAATAAAATACTACTATTTGCTGATCAATGATTTTACTGAAATTATTTAAAGACTTGCATAAATAATAATAATAATTATTATTATAATTGTTTTACGCCCCACTAACTATATCTTTACGGTTTTTCGGAGACGCCGAGGTGCCGGAATTTTTCCTCCAGGAGTACATTTACGTGCCGGTGAATCTATCGACACGAAGTTAACGTATTTGAGCACTTTCAAATACCACCGGATTGAGCCAGGATCGAACCTGAGAAGTTGAGCTCAGAAGGCCAGTGCTCTACCATCTGAGCTAATTAACTCGGCACTTCCAAAAACAATATACTCTACAATATTTAAGATATAGTATTGTAAGCACTGAAAATGCTTAAGTTGTGTGTGATTTGTGTATGATTATGCTGGATTTAGATGGTTAAACTAGTAGTATTTCTTGTAATACTTTCCTTTCCATAGAATTGCTTGTTATACTCTTGTTGTTGTTGTTGTTGTTGTTGTGTAATTATGTTTTTACTTTAATTTATTATCACACTAATGTAAGTGATCATTGCTACCGGGATATTTTCTAATCGCGATGTATCTGATAATAATAATAATAATCTCTTTAAAATAGAGTTTTCATTCACATCACTTTTCTAATTATTGCACTATTAAATAATTATTTAAAAGTGCATAAAGCTTGTTCTTCACGTAAATAAAATTTACTGTACTGCAAAATGTAACGAAAATCATCTTCAGTAGCCCTTGAATTGTGATGAAAAACCAAGTATAAAAATGAAAGTATCTGAAAAATGAGGAAGACACATACGACAAAATATGACATAGCAAGTGACATAGGTGGACATTTGCAAATTTTTAAGTAATGGAGATAATTTTTTTCCGGGTCAATAGCTCAGACGGTTGAGGCGATGACCTGACTCCAACGTGGCAGGCTCGTTCTTGACTCAGTCCGGTTGTATTTGAAGGTGCTCAAATACGTCAGCCTCGTGTTGGTAGATTTGCTGACACGTTAAAGAACTCCTGCAGGACTAAATTCCTCCACCTCGGCGTCTCTACACTAGGCAACTATTTCACCGTCAGACACCTCCTCAGTTGGTCTCACGTAGGCTGAGTGGACCCCGAACCAGCCGCCGGAACCAGGTAAAAATTCCTGGTCTGACCGGGAATCGAGCCGAGGGCCTGCGAGTAAGAGGCAGGGTGACTCCCCCTAGAGCATGGGGCTGGCAATACATTTTACAAGGAATTTGTTCAGTATCTTATATATTTATATATAGGCCTGTGAGGGAGTAATGATCTCAAGTTTTGAAGTAAACTACGTACCACGTGATTCTCGAAGTAAAGTACCTAGTCGGTATGAGTTTGAAATTTTAATTGATATTTTATTTCTTAATTCTAGAAAGGTTAAAAATCTACAAGACCATGTGTTTGGAATTATTTTTCCTCACAGTGGCAGTAGATGGGTTCAGCTGGGGCTCCAGCGTGAAACTCGACCGTCTTAACTTCTAAATGCTCTTGATAGGCCTTTAGACAGTCAGCACTGATGACTTTTGGAATTTTTGGAATTCTGACAACAAGCCGCTCTATTTTCCTGGACGTTTTCGATAATATTGAAGCGATTTATTGTCTATTTGATACATCTTTACTATATACATGACTATAGAATCCACTGAAACATATCAAACGACGCCTCACACGATGTGCTACCACATCAGAGTTCAGAGCTATACCAACTGACAGCCTCGCGGCACAGAGATTTTAGTTCCTCAAAATGACGACAATATTGTATTCTACGATCAAGCTTTACTGAGATAAAATACCTGTTAGTAAATACATTGGTTCCTCTTGTTTTAAATGAGGCATTGGGTTTTGTCGTCGCACGTGTCATTTAGAAACTATTTCGATTTTAAATCTGCCATGTTTCTGCAACGCTCACCGACCAAGAACGGTTCCGAAAATAGAGACATTGTCAGAATTTAAAAATAATAATAAGAATATAGTCATATGTCTCCTCAGTCCTCCCTCAATAGACCAGATGTATATGATATGAAAGCACAGACGAAGCACAGCCAATTTTAAAAGTCAGCTTAAGTTAGGCTACTCCTTGCAAAGCGAAGACTTAATTTCCGTTTATTCTAGTGTTGTATGCCAAAGCTGTCATGGACTTTATCTTTAAAATTATACACGGTATATTGCAGTAGGTAAAATATATAATGCTGGTATAACACTGTGGTACACAGCGGAACACGCTTGCAGCTAGTAGTATATTGTTTGCGCGAGATTTGTTCCAGTTCACACCGATTTGAAATGAAATGATAATGAATTTAGTAGATGGATTTGACAATATTGTAACAAAATAATGGAAATCTAACACTATTATAATTATATATTCCATGGAGAAATCTGTCACTTTGCCACAAATGTGGTCGGGCGTTATAGTGAAGTGATTGGTAATGAAAATCCCTAATTATCCATGTTCGATTCCCGGTTCTGAAATTAATTTTTAGACGGTGATTGTGATTACTTTTTTAAAGCATGTTATCCAATCAAGGAAGAGTCTGGCCCTTCGAGAAATGAGGATATTGAAAAAGGAAGTCCCACTGAGGGTGTGAAAGTATTCCCTAGTCTTATATTGTCAATTTAGGGAGAGAACAAGTATTAGGCAAAGAGGGTCGGATAGGAAATATAAGTGAGTAACGTGGCACAAGTAAGTGGAAATATTATGAGACGCGCCTAAGGGCTTCGTGGTCATGAATTCACGCACCAGGGATGGAATGAGCTAGCCGAAACAAGGTGAGCATAAAAGTGGATTGAACCCCACTCTCTTTTTCAGCCTTCCCAGTAGTGTATTTCGTTGTATCGTTATAAACGAGTGGCATTGCCACTGGATCCTTATCAAGGTGGTCTGGTTCGAATCATCGCCGATGCAGGTGGGATTTTGTAAGTTAAAAATTTCGTTGTTTATTTTTTTGTTTGTATCCACGTAAAACTCAAGGTCCTGTAGCTAAAATTGCGGCATCGTTAGTCACGTAAAGTAAGGATACTACAAACTGAAGTTACAAGCTTTCTTCGCTTCTCTCCGTATTTCCGATGGTTTCTTGCTTCACTTACAAACAAAAATGGAGATTTTACACAGCATATAAGCCAAGGCCACTTCTATTCTGCTTGATGCCATTTTCCTATCATCCTTCTCATCATCTACCTTAATCGACTCTTACGAACTCCACGGCATTTGGTTTGTGAAGGCTTAGGGAATTTTATTTTGACGGTTTTCCTGAACTTTGTCGTTTATCTTCTTTCCTGGAAGTTCAAAGTGCCTTGTCTTATCATAATGATTATCAATAAAAGGCAATATATATGTCTGATTTTCTCTTAAAATATAACAATGACCACCACTTCCCAATCCCAGTCCACCAGCACAGTCACATCAATATAGTTATCAAACACGACCTAACAAACATCTTGTAGACGAGGTTGTTGGCTCAAATGGCCTAGTCCTCAGTAACAAGTAATTTAAATTATTAATATTTGCAAATATTTTTGTACACATTTGATCCATATAGATTTTCGACAAGATACCTTTGAATAACACGAATTCCCTTCAACAATAATATTGATAATTATTGTTATTTTCCGCTTGTAAAAACATTTCCTTTGAGGATATTTACAGAGAAATCACTTTGAACACCCAATATAATGAGTTATTAGAAAATTAGTTAAACTAAAAGGAACTATATTTGTGATGAAAGTATCAATCGGTTTATGAATAATGCATAAAAACGTTTAGTCTAACTTCAGGATTCCTAATATGGCATATATCTAATCTGTAAGTTATTTCGTCCCAAATTCAATTGTTACTACTACTTCTTTATCCGAAGTCATAGTTCATTTAGACTTGCAGGAAGACTTGGAAGAAACACTTCGTCTGTAACGTTCCTCAACAAAAAGAAATCCAAGAGTGTTAGATCGGGTGATCATGGCTGTCAGTTTATCGTTCCACCACGACGAAAACACGTCACGGTGTGATTGAAGTAAGATATAACCTCATAATGGAAATGTGGAAGTGTACCATCCTGTTGAAAATTTAATTCTATGTTCATGTCTTCTTGCAATTGTGATATTAAATAATTTTGCAACATGTCAAGAACATTTGATCCAGTTATAGTACTACTGATAGGAAAGAATGGACCATACACTTCGGTAGAACTTAATGCACAAAACACCTTTAATTTTGGCGATACTTCCATAGCTTAACCGCCAAGATCACCCGAACTAAAGCCCTTAGATCTATGTTTGGGGCTATGTTAAAGTCAAAGTGTTTATTTCACCCCTTCTGGCATGTCTAAATGAAATGCGAGTTTGGATAAGAGAAGCAGTAGCAACTTTTTTTTTGCTAGGGGCTTTACGTCGCACCGACACAGATATGTCTTACGGCGACGATGGGATAGGAAAGGCCTAGGAAGTGGAAGGAAGCGGCCGTGGCCTTAATAAAGGTACAGCCCCGGCATTTGCCTGGTGTGAAAATGGGAATCCACGGAAAACCATCTTCAGGGCTGCTGACAGTGGGGTTCGAACCCACTATCTCCCGATTACTGGATACTGGCCGCACTCAAGCGACTGCAGCTATCGAGCTCGGTGAAGACTAATTTAGAGAGTCTCTATTTATAATATGGTGAAGCTAATGATCATATTCTATTTAACTGCTATAAACTGTCCAGTAGGATGTAGTCCGCCTCTGTGGTGTAGTGGTTAGTGTGATTAGCTGCCACCTCCGGAGGCCCGGATTCGATTACCGGCTCTGCCACGAAATTTGAAAAGTGCTACGAGCGGGGTCCACTCAGCCTCGGGAGGTCAACTGAGTAGAAGTGGGTTCGATTCCCACCTCATCCATCCTGGAAGTTGTTTTCTGAGGTTTCCCATTCCTCCTCCAGGCAAATGCCGGGATGGTACCTAACTTAAGGCCACGGTCGCTTCCTTCCCTCTTCCTTGTCTATCCCTTCCAATCTTCCCTTCCCCCCACAAGGCGCCTGTTCAGCATAGCAGGTGAGGCCGCCAGGGCGAGGTACTGGTCATTCTCCCCAGTTGTATCCCCGACCCAATGTGTCACACTCCATTACACAGAGGTGGGATTCGTCGCTGAGTCCGAGGGAAAATCCAAACCTGGAGGGTGAAGAGATTAAGAAATAAAGAAAGTAGGATGTAATGTATGTGTTCCACTTACAACGTCTCTTAAGTCTTCAGCCGAAAGCCGGTTGGATCTTCAAAAAGAGCGCCACCAAACATTATGTGGTTATGAAGAAATTGCGAAGACCGATACCGGTGCCATAATGAGCCAGATAAACAATGACGAGGAGTGAGGTAGTTTGCCATTGTTTTCCTCACTGGTTCAGAAAGTGCTATTGAATCACGACCAGCCCAACGAGTAACGCCTGCCATAGAATCCAGACGCACTAGTCGTACTCCCAATGTCATTACTTCACAGCTTCCCTACTGTCACAGCTAAAAATGAGTCTGAGACATCGGTGGAAGCTAAGTTTTGCTCTGACCAGTTCCAAAAGGCAGATGTGAAAGTACAGCACGCATCAAGAAATAACAACAGGCGGACTACTAACATTATGACGCTATTAACGTGTAATATTTGGTGACACAATTTCCCCGGATTAAGACTGCAAATGACCGTAAGGAAAGCACACCTTAAACAATATATCATATTTTCTAAAACCAATTCTATTGATCTTGGATTGTTATTATTAGTATGCATTCGGCATCAGAGAACTCAGAGAGATATGCTACGAACAATTTATTTTTTCTGTCTATAAAACTAGTGATACAATTCATGGTACATACTGTACTAGCAGAGAGAAGTTGTGACGTCATAATGGGAAATGCTGGCACTGATTTATGACATCACAATACCTATTATTTATCCAGTATTTAACATTTTAAAATGAAAAACAGCGGTGTTTCTACAACAGTTTTTGGATGTATCAATATTAACAGAGAAATAATTCACGACCAGGCCTACAAGCGCTGTTCTCATAAATCAGTGGTGTACGGAAAACTCTATATATCTGAACGCAGAATCTCGCGCCATTTATTTTGTTAGAGCACGGCTTTGAATTGATGTCATTGTTCTTTCCTCTAATATCGTCATCCAAGGGTACACGAGTTAGGCAGCGGGAACAGTGCCAAAGCTTTAGCGGAATATGAGCCACTTAATCATAATTTTGCAGGTTTCTTATAGCCAGTTTTATGCCTTTCACTTCCATCTCGCTATATTGTAGTATATAAGAAATCTTCATAAAAGCAACATATTTATCAGTAGAAAGTGTCCTTGGTCCTGCTTTCTTTATGTATTTTTGTAATACAATATTTTACCTTTCAGTCTTGATGTATCGTACAGCCTGCCTTCATTTTGATTTTGACACGATGTATGATACCGATTTGAAACTTTTGTGCAGGACACAGTGCAATCAACTTATATTTAAGACGAATCTAAACGCTCCTTCCGAGTCATGCAAATTAACCGGACGCAGTTAATATCCCCACTAAGCCGGGAATTGAAACTAGGACACTCTGAATCGAAGGTCAAAATGCTGGCTATTCAACCAACTAACTGGACCTTTGTTTAGTAGCACAGACCGGATTATGTAAGTATAACTTAAGAGCACAAAGAATAGAACTGGAAATTTTTATTAACAGTCATCCGCTTCGACATTCTTCCTTCTTCGATCCTCTTAACATATGCAAACTCTCTAAGTTCACTCCTTTCCATTCTGCCGTAAAGCTTTTCAATCCTGTTTCCTTCCTGACGTCCTCATATCTTACTATATCCTTTCTTTTATTTCCTATGATACTTATTTCACTGCCGCGGTTGTTATTTTCCTGCCTTTCTGACAGCGTCCCGGTCTCCACTGCATTTGCCAGTATTGGGCAGCAGTACATTTATAAATCACCTTTTTAACACTTCATTGATACTTCCTTCCTCCACACCAGGTTTCTCACACTCTGGTAGAATGCATTTCCCTGCAGAATCCTTCTACTGTTCTCCATGTCCAGCCTGCATCCTACGTCAATTTGCTTCCCAAGTACTTCAAGCTCTCCACAAGTTCAAGGTTTTATCCCTTTACTTTTATAATTCCTTTCCCTTCCCCTTCTAGTCAACACCGCTGTCTTCCTCTTTTCCACTCTGGTTCTAATGCGATAATTCTCACTAATCTCACTCAATATGTCGAGGTGTACTCATACCACATTATCATATGCAAACTGCATTACCTTCAGGTCCCTACGCCCTCATTTTAGGTGGCGATGGCTTTCTTTTAAAATCTTGTGTATCCATATGCTGTTCTTACCCATTATATTCCTTAAGACACGTCACGCCTCCCAGCCACATATTTATGTGCAGTCCATCAGAACAATTTTCGTTGTGTCCATTATCCCATGCTCACGTGTTAAAGGAAAATGAACCTTAAATATATTATACTACAGGAGTGCGTAAATTTGCCATTCAAACAACGCCCTACGATACGGTATGGTGAGGTCCATTTTCTTTTACACATTGGCATAGGAAAACGAGCAGAACGAAAATTATTCTGATGGACTGCATATAAATATGTGGCTGGGAGGCGTGACCAATCCTAAGGAATATAAAGGGTAGGGAGAACATTGTAACATACGAGGTTTTAAAAGAAAGCCATCGCTTGGCCTTCTTCACAATTTCGTCCATAACGATTTTAAGCAACAATGGTGACAGCTCACTTTCGTGTCTTTGTCCACTTTCGTTTCAAAACCACTCTGTCTTCCCCACGTGTGTTTGGATACTGCTGCAACAATTTGTGTACATTGCTTACACACACATTCCATCGTGTCTTGTTTTCAAACACTTTATGTTGTATTACTTTCCAAAGCTTTCCTCTGGGTACACTATCGTGAGCCTTTTTTTCTAAATTAAGGAATATCGTCATAATATCTCTTCCGTATTTCCATGTTTTTCCATTTACTGCCTCATATTCAAGATGGAGCCTAGTGTCGATCTTCCACTTCGAAAGCCATATTGCTCTACTTGTAATTGTCCGTCTACCATTTCGTCTTAAAAATAATCACCACTACCAACAATACAATCACCACCACCATCTGTCCTTCAACATTTCTTCTCATTTTTATTTCTAGTACCTTTTAAATATTTTTGCTGTCTGATATATAAGCGTGATTCCTCGATAATTATGACATATTTTCCTGTGCCCCTTCTTATATACGGGAATTATTACTCTTTTACTTCAGTCTAGTACCGATTTTGCTTTCCATTTACAGTACATCCTATACAGCCATTGAAGACAACAGGTCCTGCTGTTTTTATCATTTCCTCACACAATTCATCCAGTCCCGCAGCCATTCCCACTTTAATTAGTTTGACAACAGTTTACGCTTGTTCCATTATGATTTCACTATCAGCTTCTGTCTCCTCACATTCTATACCTCTACCATTTCATCTACACCTCTTCTCACATTCCATATTTTATTTTCTCCTCCGCTTGTGTTATTATCTCTCCTTTTTATTCTGTGTGTAACTTTCTTTTCTCTTCTTACAAGTCCATACAGTACCCTTTAACCGCTATACACACCATGTTCCAAATATCGTGTAAATGCTTCCCACATACTTTTTCCTTTTTTAACTACTTTCCTGCACCTTCTCTAATTTCCTGTTACTTCTACTTTCCTTCTAATCCACAATTGCCATGCTTTTCTATTTTTCACCGCCTCCTTTACCTCTCATTACACCTCTCATTATCTTTCACTCTTTTAGCTGTTCTGACACAAGCGCTCTCTGCAGAGCATATAAAGGCCTTAGTGAACATGTCCAGTTCCACTTCCACTATCTCCACGTCAATACTTCAAATTATACTGGAATTTTCCTTTTAGTTCGATACCTTTTAATTTCCATCTGCATCAAAGTCAACTTATTGCAGGGCTGTTGCATCTGACAACTATCTACAAGTTTTTTTCCTCACCAAGAAGTAGTCAGTCATTGCCCTACTGTTTCCATATCTTGTAATATTTTTACAATTTTTCTTTCTGAACAAGTGATTGCCCACACTTACCTTATTTCTCAAACAAATATCCTTCAACTTCTCTTTCCCTTAATTCCTCTTTCCATATTCATAAGGTCCAATCACGTCTTCCATTCCTTTTCTGTTGCATTCCACCAATGCATTAAAGTCTCCCATGGCAGTGACTTCCACATCCTTTATTTCTCTCTCCATTGTCTCCAGGAAATTGTCCACATCTTCTTTGCAACCTATCAAGGACGCATACACCTGGATGAAATTCTTGACTCCATTCTCTAGTCTTTGTCTCTTTATAATCTATCACTTATGTAGTCAAATTTATCTACGTTAGAGGTGATCACGTTGGGCATTTCGTCCCGCGCGAGCACAACATTGTAAGCGGGCGGGCAGCCAGGAGATGATGGGCTATGAGTGGTCACGTCACAAGCCGTGAAGGTTGGCCGAAGTTCTCCCCAGTCATTCTCGATCACTGCGGCAATACCCGAGTTTGAAATGGAGGCAGAAAATAATGGAAGAAAGAGGGCAGATATTCACGTCACTTTCACCTTACGTTGTAAGAAATGTTATAGGCCTATATGTTCATTGCAGTTTACGGAATGTATTTTGACCGGATACGATAAAGAGTTAGGCCTACCTCAGATTAGTTTATACTGTACTTAATGAATTACAAATTTCACTATTATATTCTAAGATGTGCTTTAGAAGTATGTCTGTTATAGTACTGAGTTATGGTGGACAACCTGTGGCTTGTGGTTCCCTGGCTTTAAATTATATGATACATTCACCAACAATTCAATCATTCTTACCGCGAATAACATCAGTTAGGATATTTATTTGAAGGCATAGTGTATATCTATTTTTTAGATACATTTACATTGTTGCTCTACTTTGATCGCGGATAGTAAATATCTATGTCATCACTCGTGATGACACTCGCTCACCATTTAGAGGCTAGCTGTTATCATCGGATGCCTGATAGGTTTTAAATACTATTTTCAGAAATTAATTAATTAGAGGAAGTCACACAACAATACAACACTATGCAAAATCAAGCAGTAAATTTGCTGAAATTTGTAAATATATTACGTTTTGCTGAATGAATAGCAGGAATTTTACTTTCAAAAAAATTGAAGTACCGGTACTGTTATCCCATCCAAAGAATTTTAAATCGCAACTTGTACGCTTAAACGCTGTATCTTTGTAAATTGTAACACAAAAGTTATAACGTGTCACTTTTCTTTGAATGTATAAGTACAAGAACTGACTGACTGTTTGTTTATATAGAGCGCAGTACAAATCAAAAGCTGAATATCTTGGAAAGGTTGTTTTCCTTGCGATTATAGAGTTAAAGATAAAAGCTATACCCCAGTTAGCATTTCACCAGGTCGTGGAGGAGAGCTTAGTAGTCACAATCGAACGTCATTGCTCCCTTCCCTACAATGTGCGTTTGCTCTCTCGCTTCTTTGTGACTTATGCTTGCTACGTGAGCTGCCCGCATTTGTGTCACGCCAGCCCGGCCCCACGGGGCTAGCCTCAAAGGGCGCCCAGCTGAGCACCTCTGATCTACATACTCATTTAGGATCTTGTTGATTATTATTACTACCCCATTCTTTGCCTTATGTCCCCCACTCCAGTAGAGTGTATTCATTTCTCAATTTCTTCTTTCCTTTTCCTCTCCACTTAACCTCAATCAATCCCGTCATAATTCATTTTCCTTCTCCCTGAATTCAATCACCTCTTCTGACTTTCCAGTCAGAAGAATTCTACTTTAATCCTATTAGGCTGGAATTCCTATGGAATGAAGGTCTTGTTGTTTCTCATCGTTTCAACAATCGTATGTCCATTGCTGAGAAGCTGCTTTCATAAAACCAGATCAGTAAAGAAGTTATTACATGCCACGTTTCAATTTGTGAAATTGTATGGATCTCTACGATGTAGAACTAGCGATGCACCCACATTTGAGGACCGTTTTTGCAAAACTTGCTTTGTGAAAAAGTGAAATTTTTCAGGAGATACAATAAACTGTTTTCCAAGAAGGGCTTTTCAGTTATAAACTTTCTTTTTTGTTGATCAACTTTATAATTAGTGCTTATTACAGGGTGATCTTTGGGTTTTATTTAATTTAAGAATTGTACACTGTATGAGGGTTCAAAAGTCAACAGTTCTTTCAAAACTTGCATTCTACACAAAATATTAGTGAAGAAAGTGTTAGTAATTTTACTAAAACATGAGTTATCTTGGTTTTTCCATCAATTAAACGTATTTAATAACAGTGTAAGTTTTACAGTACACCATTCCTGCAATTTCTGATATGTACACTCTGATGAATATCGGTATCCCCTGCCTGTCGTAAGAGGTGACTAAAAGCGGCTCCAGGGGCTCTGAACTTTGGACCGTGGTTTGGCGACCACGGGGCCCTTAGCGGAGTCCTGGCATTATTTCCACTTAATTGTTCCAGGCTCCTCACTTTCATCTATCCTATTCGACCTCCCTTGGTCAACTCTTGATCTTTTCCGACCCCGACGGTATTACGCATGGAGGCCTAGGGAGTCTCTCATTGTCATGCCCTTCATGGCCTTTTTCTTCCTTTGGCCGATACCTTCATTTTTCGAAGTGTCGGATCCCTTCCAGTTTTCCCTCTGATTAGTGTTATATAGAGGATGGTTGCCTAGTTGTACTTCCTCTTAAAACAATAATCACCACCACCATCAGTTAATTCAGAAGAGAATGTTATTCTTGTTCTATGAAATTTATTTACATGGACATTTTATCCAGCTTTCACTCAAAATCATTCGATATCATAGTCTTCAAAATAATTTAAACATTGTCTTTGGCATATACGCTATATGAATATAAAAGAAACCACAAAAAGAAAGGAAAATGGTATCATTCTAATTTTATCAGATATTTATTAACACCAACATGAGAACCATTGTCGTATTAATTTTAAACCAAATCCATGCAGTTATAAAGATTAACAGTTTCAATTACTTCAAAATGAAAATCATTCCTGTAGAAAGCAAGTTTTGCTGTAACTCTAAAGTAGTAGAAAGCTAGTTTTGCAAAAGCTCGCTAAATTTTATCGACTATTACTGCAGCAAGAAGCAAGTTATACAAAAACAGGTTTCACCATCCTATAGAGGACTTCAATATGAATGTGAATCAATAAAAAAGTAAATTTCCAATTTTTTGCAGAAAGCAAGTTTTGCAAAAACGTCAATCCCGTCATAATTCATTTTCCTTCTCCCTGAATTCAATCACCTCTTCTGACTTTCCAGTCAGAAGAATTCTACTTTAATCCTATTAGGCTGGAATTCCTATGGAATGAAGGTCTTGTTGTTTCTCATCGTTTCAACAATCGTATGTCCATTGCTGAGAAGCTGCTTTCATAAAACCAGATCAGTAAAGAAGTTATTACATGCCACGTTTCAATTTGTGAAATTGTATGGATCTCTACGATGTAGAACTAGCGATGCACCCACATTTAAAGCTTTAGTTGTTCCATCCTTCACCGAATATCAAATAGTCACCACTGATCTGCATTTAGGGCTGTCGCCCACGTGACAGATTACCGAACAGTTCTTTACCTAGTCTATTCTTAAATGATTTCAAAGAATAGTTAGACATTTATCAACCACCTCCCTTGATAAGTTATTCCATCCTGAATTCCTCTTCCTATAAACGAGTATTTTCCCCAAGTTTTCTTTCCGAATTCTAATTTATCTTCATTTCATGATATGTTCTACTCTTAAAAACCCCACTCAAGCTCATTCGTCTACTAATGCCATTCCTCGCCGTCTCACCACAGACAACTCCAAACATTCCGCTTAGACGACCAGTCCGTCTCCTTAATTCCACGTGTCACCAGCCCAAAGTTTGCGAAATTTTAGTAACAATACTCCTTTGTCAGAAATTGTCCAGAACAAATCTCACTGCTTTTCTTTGGATCTTTTCCAGTTTTCGTATCAAGTAATCCTGGTGATGTTCCCATACACCAGAACCATACTCTAACTGCGGTCTTTCTCGTGACTTATATGCCCTCTCCTTTACATCCTTACTACAACCCTAAGTACCCTCATAACCGTGTTAAGATATACAGTATATAACCCTCATTTATAGTCCCATTTATGTGATTACTCCAATGAAGATCTCTCCTTATATTAGCAACTAGGTACTTACATTGATCCCTATCAGTTACTGTAACCTCATCAACACAGTATTTAAAACTCAGAGCTTTTCCTTTTTGTGAAATTTACAACTTCACTTTTCGGTCCTTTCTTATTTGCAATACAAAATAATTTTAGGCCATATTTATCTGGTTTGGATGACATATATTCTCGAAAAGTACGCCCTGTAAATTGTACCAACAAGTCATCAACAGTAACAATGATGCCAGGAAGGTAGTGCTTAGCAAGGTTTATTTCCACCTATCTCGGACTGGGATCATCTTGTTCCGCTCACGCTGTACACTTCTCATTGCCTTGTCATCAGAGTGAAGGAAAAGAAATATATTTTTGAATCTGTTTTTACTCATTGTGCAACGAATTACCATCGACTCTGAGATTGTTGCATTTCAGGTGACCAGCCTACGAAAGATCTGACTTCTATTATATCACATTTCTTCCATCCGGTCCGTTTGGCTTTCAAATTGCATACCCTTCCGGCTTACATGTAATTATTTCAATAATTTCCCAAATTTCTAATGGCCGTCACTCTCCAACGCATCTTAACGAGAATAATAAGCTTAACTACAGCACCGAACTTTAAACAATGCTTAACTCGCTGATCAAAGAGTTTATATCTCTCAAAGGGAGTGCAAACTAGCGTTGACTATAAAGAACATTTCAATACAGTCTGTACTGTTGGCTTTTATCACTTTATCAGAATCGTTCCCAAAAATTAATGTTATATTTTACTTCCATGGACACATTTCTAATCCGTTTTCACCAGTTTCTGCAGTCACACGTGTAGCAAATTTAACTGTCAGGAGAGGATGAAAATAAAGTTGAATGAAATGAAATAGAATTTGACTATATGGTACTTTTATTCTTATCACAAATCATATATGATAAGCCGAGCTCTCAACAATGCAGATCTCTTGTCGTTAGAGAGATATTAGTCGAAAACTTTATAAAACCTATGAAAATGCAAGTTAGGAGTATCTTTGGGTGACTGTTATTCTTAAGCTATAAGACGCAGTTTGATAATAAACTAGTGGGACGTGATTTTCAGTTTAGAGGATCTCATATGATGAAGATTATACAATCATATAAAGAGTCTTGGTGAACTACAGTGCACATAGATTTGTAGCTGGTACACCATCAGCGATAGTTGACAACGGGATCGAAGACAGGTTATAAGATAATCTTCGAGAAGTACCAGTGATAATGTTCACACTCATTCTCAGTACCAGTATTCGCCTTCTGACTCGTGAGATTTCTCCCTAATACAGAAAGTAGTCGGCATTACCTAAAATCCTGTCCAGAATGAAAAACCTGCATGATGTGAAGATTAATATAGTGCTTTCTAGTACCAAACATAAAACATTATAATGAACGTTAATGACGTTAGCTGTAAAATAGAATATTAGACGAAGGAAAACTTTCAGAAAGCACACTAATATTTCCTTCTTTACAGTATCCCCTCTTCACACAATTTGTATACTGCTTTAATTAGAACGTAATTATCTTAAAAATAGCCTTATAAGTAAACCATCTCTGTAGTTAATCTACAGTAATCTACGGCCTAAGTCAATGAACTATTTGGAGATGTAGGAATGTATTCTCAACTAGATATAAAAGGTAAACTATATACAAGCTAAGGTATTTTATACTACAAAATATCGCTAATCTTTTGCGATATACGTCCTTTACCTATCTGAGAACAGTCCCATTCTTTACGACCATTCATTTCTGCACATACACTGTGTCTTAATGTTATCCTTTATTTTTTCATTTTTGAAATGGAAATTCATGTCACTGTAGTTCGGATTGCACGTATAATTGGAGGTCCCCTGTTATGATCACAATATCATCAGTGACGTTCCCACAAGAACCGTAGAAGCATTGTGGAATAGTAGTTCCATCTTAAGGAATCTAATAATCACAGAGCTTAGTTCATACAGTTCAAACATGGCACTTGTTGGTGCCGTTGACTCATGCTTTGAGCGCATAACATTTGCAAGCTCTTTTAGATCATACTTCACATAATGAAGTTCAATTTCGCGATTGTAACTAAACAAACCACCGATAAAATGCCAATGTCTCTCATTTTCCATGTAATGAAGGATTCTATAAAATATTGTTGTTATGCCAATTATTGATGTGAATTCTATGGTAATTCTTGTTTTATTAATTTCATTTAGATCGGTAAAAATTAATAAATATTAACTTAAACATGTGACTCAATTAAATTTGCTAACGGTGATAACGTATATAATCATCATTGGGTTAATGGCCTCGAATTTTAACCCCTTGGAACATCATAGACAATGTCATGATAATAATAAATGTAATTCCTTTCAAGCTTCTGGGACCACCTGGCGAGTAACACCTCCCGGACCTTCTCAAGTACTTCAACATTTGCTTTTATAGTTTAAGGAATCTCTCCATAGGGCAAAATGTTGACACTCCAGTGCCTCCTCCTCCTATGGCAGAAAATTTCGAAAGTGCAACAGAACAGATCAATGAGTTGAAGGAAGTAGCAGAACAAACAGGTTTATAAATTTCCTTTCAAAAGACAGAAGTAATGTCAAATATCAAAGATGATACGGCACAACTAAACACCAAATATGGAACGATAAACCGTGTTAGTAAATTTAAATACCTTGGGGAATGGATTCAGCAAAATGGACTTGACAAAGAGGCCATGGCACCAAGAATCAAGAAAATGGAAGTCACTTTCCAAACCACCCGCAACATTTACAACAAAAAGTGCTTTTCCCTGAACACAAAAATTCTTCACTACAACACTGTCATCAAACCAATATCACTGTATGCATCTGAATGCCTTATCCTGTCCGAGAAATGTTTGCTTGCGGATTTAGAGAGGAAAGAAAGAAAGATCCTACACACCATACTTGGTCCAAACTACAAAAATGGCATCTACATTAGAAAATCTAGGCAAGAAGTATACTATAAGATAGAGAAGATCACGGACACAATGCGTAAAGGCAGAGTTCGCTTCTACGGTCATATACGACGGATGATCGACTCTCGATGGACGAAACGTATCTTCAGTATATTTGATGCAAAACCAAAAACGGCAGTGCCATGGTACGTTAATGTCAAGAAAGATCTTAAAAAACTGGGCCTACAAGCAGAAGATGCACAAGACCAAAATCTTTTCAGAGCAGCCATCAAGACTTTTGGGACTTTCTGGGACGAAAAACGGGCAACTGGTGCTAAATGGACAGAAGAACGTCGTGCTAAACACAGTGAGCTGATGAAGACGATGTGGATCAAGCGAAAGATGAACAAATGCCAGAATGTAAAGTGAGGCTTATCGTGGTCCCTAGTTGGCCGATTAGCGAAGTTGAATGAATGAATGAATAATAATAATAATAATAATAATAATAATAATAATAATAATAATAATTGCAGAGCTACAGTGAGTAGTCACTTTAATTTGACACAATTCAGGTTGCCTGTATTCTAACGACGGCCTTCCATTTAATTTCACCAGATGGCAGAGGAATCGCATTTGTCATGAGTTACCTATAGCAGAATTTTAATTAATCGTATTTCATGAACACCAGATGTAACATCAAAAATATTTTAAACGTCGACATTGTACAATGTGGAGTGGCGAATAAATATATCTCCGTCGTACAGAAACCCGACCACCTGTGCCGTGTTTGAACCTGTCATCTTTTCAGGATCATGGCTGAATGGTCAGTGATTTGATCTTCCATTCACCGAGCTCGATAGCTGCAGTCGCTTAAGTGCCTCCAGTGTTCAGTATCCGGTTCGAACCCCACTGTCGGCAGCCCTGAAGATGGTTTTCCGTGGTTTCCCATTTTCACACCAGCCAAATGCTGGGACTGTACCTTAATTAAGGCCACGGCCGCTTCCTTCCCACTCCTAGCCCCTTCCTGTCCCATCGTCGCCATAAGATCTATCTGAGTCAGTGCGATGTAAAGCAACTTGCAAAAAAAAAAAAAAAATTCATCCGTTCTACGCACCCGAGTTCTAATTTTGGCCACGTCAAGGAATTTCAATTTTTGACGGTTAATTTCTTTGGCTGGGGACTGGGCGTCTGCACCGTTAGCAACATTCCTGTAACTCATACTCCGCATACAAGACTACCCTCCAACATGCAGTTCCGCAGTTCCTATACATGGCAGATAATGCCGGAGATTTTGCCGTCCAAAAGCTGCACCAGAATGCCAAAGGCCACATGAAGATATCATTATTATCATTAGAGAAAGGTGCCCAAAACAGGACTCTCATTTTCTTTCTGATGAAGAAAAAAAGAGAAAATATTAAGAAATGTTTTAAGAGCATGTAATATTTACTTCAAAAGATTATGCACCGTTTACATTTTAGTTTTAGAAAATAAAATTAAAAATTAGTATTTAAAAAATATTTCCGAAAATCGTACACTTTGGCGATTCGGAAAAGTTGCCGAAATCGGACCCTTGTAAAAGAAATAATCAATATAACGCTAAACAAAATTATAAAAATGTATTAAATCGGAGAAAACATAGCCTAATCAATTTTCAAAGTAAAATTAACTATTACAGGTTTCGGTATAAAAAAATGTGCATAATATATTCAAAATAGATACAAAAAATATATAGCATAATTAAATCGTTCAGCGACAATAATCGCAAATGTACACGTCCTTTCCTACCCCAGCACAATCCAGAAGGGCCGACAGCGAGCACATAACGCACATGGCCCAAAGTTCTACTTTGGAATCCTTCGAAAATTTGCTGTCAGAAAACATGCACCAAGCATCATCTTTGGATGGGAAAACTCCCGGGAGATGCTCCAATTCAGGGGTTCCAGATGAAACGCTGTTTTCATTTTCGGTGCTTGTTTCTTTCACATTTGTCTCAAAATTTAGTTGCCTTTTCACGAGTCCTTTCTCCTTTCCTGAAGGCTGTACTGTTGAATGACGTCCCCGGCCACGATTGCTTTTAAGTCCTTGAGCAGGATTCTGTGCTTGCTTTTCAGTTTCCTTGGCTTGTTTAGCTTCTACCAATTGGGCTTTATAAGGCTTAGATGCGATAACCGTAGAACTACAGGCCTCTCGTCCCCTGCTGTGGGTCCTCTTTTTGATTTTTGGAATGGTATTAATGTCAGACGAGCTTATCTTAGATGAAGTAAAACCCTGTGGATCCTCAAGTGTAGATGATGACAAAGGAACACCCCGAACTGCCGAAGAAGTTGATGGTTGGTTTTAATCAAAATCTATACTAACTTATGGTTCGTCCACATCGCATTCTTCTCTGTTCTCTGTAAAGCTCCGATTTCCTACTGTTTGTTTCTTTAACACAGATTCATAGAAAGAGGAATCTCGTTTTTTTTTTGCCTCTTCAGTGTATTTGATATCTGAGAACAGCTTCTTGTTCAAGGCCTGTTATTTAAATCCATTGATTGCTATTTGAGCTGTTTGGCATCTAATATTGGCTTTGCCAAACAGTCCCATTACATCAAAAGCATTGACGGAACGATCATTGTGCCTTAACCACTGTCTGATTTCCTCGCTGTTGTAAACCTTGAGAGGACGCATGAAAGTTTTATCCAACGATTGTAGTTTGTGTGAGGAATAAGGTGGCAGCGACACAATGGTAATATGATTTGTTTTTCCAAGTCGATCACATCAATATTCTCTGTGTGGCTAAAGTGGCCATCCAAGAGCAACAGTACAGGTTTTTCCTTTGTAAGATTGGAAAACTCGATATGTCGAATGCACTGAGTGAAGGAGTTGATTTGGATCCACCCTGAAGGGTGCGCTGGAAAGGTTGCTCCTGGTGGGGTCCCCTTTTTCAACTGTTCATTCATATTTTTCCTCGGAAAAAGTACTAAAGGGGGCACAAATGAGCCGTTAGCATTCATACAACCAACAATCGTTATAAGGGCCCCACGCTCTCCCGATGTCAAACCGGCTACTTGTTTTTTACCCTTAAGCCCAATTATTTTCGCTACTTTAGATTGTTCCACAGTAATGCCGTTCTCATCAACATTATAAACTCTGTCAAGAGTGAATTTACCGTTCTCATATAGATCTTCTAGAAGGTTATAGAATTTATGTGTGTTTTCTTTGCTGAACCCAAGAGCCTTGATATAGGATGTTCCAGTAGATTTTCTTTCTGACAGTTTGGTTTTATGGCCTTCAAGAAAAAGTCTAACTCACTTCTTCCAAGCAATTTCGTCTTTAAAAGGGTGGTCAGTGTTTTTCCTCTCTGCCAATTGTACGGCCTTTCTTCGCAGGTCATTGCGAGTAAGTCCCCAAAAAATAAAAGCTTTTATAGCAAGACAATAGTGATCCAGCTCTTCTTCAAGATCTTTACCCAAAACTGTAGGTCTGCCTCCTTTTGTTTTTGCTACTTCGTCAGGTGTACCGTACTTCATACTGGACAACCTCATGAGTGTTTTTTTCGGAACATTAAACTGTTTTCTGGCTTTCTTCCAACCCATCTTCCTTTTCCGAACAGCGTCAATAGCTTTAGTCATTTTAGACGGACTCCACTTTCTTTGATCAACCTTCCCCATTATCCTCTTGGAATCTGCAACAGAATTCAAAGTGAATAAGAGTATGTACAAATACAGGCAGACTTTAGCCATGAAAAAATAGGCAACTGGGGGGGGGGTCCGGTTTTCGTGATTATCACCAACATTTCGTTAACCCAATACATTTCTAACCACAAATCTATATGAAAAGGTTTCATGATAAGCATTAACCTTAAACCTTACCATTTAAGAATATATAGAGTTTGAAAGGCTTATTTGCCCTATATCTGAGAGAAATAACGAATCATATAGCACAAACGTTTACCATTGTCAGAACACGTAATAGCGAACTGATAAGCAACACGTGAAGCAGGTGGCGTGTGCGCTGCGCTACAGAGTAGTAGATGCCTAAACTACTATTTACACTCAGTCCCGCTAGAGTTCAGGTGAATACAGAGCCAGGAGACCGGGGGGTCCGCATTAGGGTGAGGGGCCCGGTTATGGGCATTTTCCTCTATTATTATTATTATTATTATTATTATTATTATTATTATTATTATTATTATTATTATTATTATTAAAGATATGTTGGGATCCGTAGGCCAACACCCACTGATCTGTAGAGGGAGCCGTCTCTTAAGGCTGGTAACAACTGAACGAATATGAAATATATACTGACGGAAAATGAAATTCCGATACCAAAAAGATATTAGTTTAGAGGAAGGAAATTTAAGTTAAGCAATTTCCTAGGTATCATACTTATTTGATTATAGTTTTCAGAACACAGGTTGAAGTACGCGCGAGAAGGCAAGCCACAGGGTGGTACATAAATCACAGCTGTAGTCAGCAGGATTTTGAATGCAAGCATGCAAACGTGTATGCATAGTGTCGTACAGGTGTCCTATGTCATTTTGAGGGATGTAGTTCCACGCTTGTTTCACTTCGTCATTCAAATCAGCAGCGGTTAATGCTGGTATTAGATGACACTGAATTTGTCGTCCCATAATGTCCCATACGTGATCAATGGGTGAAATGTCTGGAGATCTCGCAGGCCAAGGCAACTGGTTGATGCCCTGTAGGGCACGCTGAATAACAGCAGTGGTATGAGGGCGAGAGATATCCTGTTGAAAGACACCTCCTTGAATACTGTGAATGAATGACACCACAACCGGTTTAATCACCAGTCTGACGTACACATCCGCTGTCAAGTTTTTGGATTAGCGACGAGAGTGCTCCTACTGTAAAAGGAAATCGCTCCACAGACCATAAATATTGGTAATGGTCCAGTGTGTAGACGCCCCAAACAGCTTGGTTACAAGCACTCATCTGGCCTCCTCCTTAGCAAACTATGGCTATCGCTGGCACCAAGACAGAAACGGCTCTCATTTGAGAACACAACAGATCTCCCTTTCGCCTTCCAATAAACTCTAGCTTACCACCACTGAAGTGGCAGAAGGCAGTAAGTCGGCATGAATGCTTCAGGACGTCTGGCTCGGAGCTTTCTCCCAACTAATCGATTTCGATTTCTTACAGTTCGCTGTATCACTCTGGTACATACTGAAGACGTAATGACTGCTGAGATGCAGTACAATCTGCCACATCCAAGCGGCGAATACGGTGGGGGTCTTATCTCTCCGAGGTGGTTTGTGTGCGGCCGCTGCCCGGTTTTCTTGAGATAGTGCCTTCCCGTGACCATTGCTGCGAACATCGATGCACTGTGAATGCATCCCTCCCAAGCCTTTCTGCAATATCTCGTAGCCCTATTATAAGGCCTCGTTCAGACTCAGTTTGCTGCTTACACTGCTTTCTTCGTCTTCTTAAAGGCATATTTGACTAACGCTCACGAATTGCTTTTGCGAGGTCATAGTGACACTACTAGCACTGCTCTTCCTCGAATAGGCATCATCTTTCACACGCCTCCCGAATTTCATTTATCTAGCACAACTTCTTCTTGGTGTTGTGATTTAATTTCCCACCAATGTATATACTGTATATTATTTCTTATATCCTATTCAGTATTGTTTTAACTGCAGTGTTGAACAAAACAACTCAATGTCAGATAATAATATTTTGATTTAAAAATCTGAGATCTGAAGTTAAATGTCTAATTGTATCAAGTTTGAAAATGTTGTTTGTGTTTAAGATGACTGATTTTTGCGTTATGTATGTTATCTTCTGAAAGTTATTTCATACTTTTTATGTATTTGGCTAGTATTGCACAGGACTGCGGTGAATATTCATTATTATTATTATTATTATTATTATTATTATTATTATTATTATTATTATTATTATTATTATTATTGTGCATACAGAGTTATGCGGTATAATATGTAAACATATCGGAAAAATGTTTTAAATGATTAGGGCAAATATTTGGCTTTATGGAGAGGCACGAAGGTTTGTAGATGAATTGTGGCTAAAACTAAGTTGAAACTTGTGTTGTTAGTGTTCCTCGGAATATCGCTCGTCTTGAAGCTGGCTAATGTAGTCAATTATAGGCCACAGCTGTTCGCCTGCAATTAGACAGGATAACAGCTCTCGATGTTACTCTGCCTTGTTGCTGTCGAGCATTTATCTTCGAGAATTACAATTAACATCTCGAAATGTTCTAACTCGTGATCAGGTACCCCTATAACTACATAACAACTAAACTAAATGTTATTGCATCATACAGTGATTTATGTTACCCTTCCAGTATTTATTGATGCTACGCAACCTGCAGTTGCATGCCCCTAATTTTCCTCCACATATGCATTTGATTGATCTAAATTGAAATCAAGTCGAGTAACACAGGCAACATTCAATTAAGAGAACATTCATTCACTATTTCTTTCTTCCTTCCGTTCGAGTCTACGTCTTTCAGTTCGGCTATCCGAAATTTACTTGCGGTCGGCACATTATTTTCTTCTTCTTCTTCTTTATCTGTTTACCCACCAGGGTCCGTTTTTCCCTCGGACTCAGCGCGGGATCCCACCTTCACCGCCTCAAGGGCAGTGTCCTGGAGCTGCAGACTCTGGGTCGGGGAATACAACTGGGGAGGATGGCCAGTACCTCGCCCAGGCGGCCTCACCTGCTATGCTGAACAGGGGCCTTTCGGGGGGGGGGGGGGATGGGAAGATAGGAAGGGATAGATAAGGAAGAAAGAAAGAAGCGGCCGTATGTTTTTTTTTTTTTTGCTATTTGCTTTACGTCGCACTGACACAGATAGTTCTTATGGCGACGATGGGATAGGAAAGGCCTAGGAGTTGGAAGGAAGCGGCCGTGGCCTTAATTATGGTACATCTCCGGCATTTGCCTGGTGTGAAAATGGGAAACCACGGAAAACCATCTTCAAGGCTGCCGACAGTGGGACTCGAACCCACTATCTCTCGATTACTGGATACTGGCCGCAGTTAAGCGACTGCAGCTATCGAGCTCGGTAGAAGCGGCCGTGGCCTTAAATTAAGTACCAGTCCGGCCCCGCGGTGTAGGGGGCAACGCATCCGCCTGTTACCCGGCGGTACCGGGTTCGATTCCCGGCCGGGTCAGGGGTTTTTAATTATAAATGATTAATATCCCCGGCCTGGAGACTGGGTGTTTGTGTTGTCCTCAACGTTCCTTTCCTCACATTCAACACTCTACACTTCCGCAATTCCAATTACACGCAGGTTCATAGCATATGGTGCAAGTAGGGGCAAAAGATCTGCATAGGTCTACTCCCAGAACAAATAGCATTTAAGAAAGTTAGGTACCATCCCGGCATTTGCCTGGAGGAGAAGTGGGGAAACCACTGAAAATCATTTTCTGGATGGCTGAGATGAGAATCGAACCCACCTCTTTTCATTTGACCTCCCGAGGCTGAGTGAAACCCGTTCTAGCCCTCGTACCACTTTTCAAAATTCGTGGCAGAAGCGGGAATCGAACCCGGGCCTCCGAGAGTGGCAGCTAATCGCACTAACCACTACACCACAAAAGCGGCGATCATTAAATTGCGTGCCAAATATCTAGATTTAGTCGTAAAATCATCCACATTCTTCATATAGTGTGAGATCACAAGACGCTTTTGATGGTGATTTGTCCGTCGAATGGAAACTTTACACCTTCAGCAGACCCGTTGGTGCTATTCGACAGGTTTATTCTGAGTGCCGGCACCACATTTCACCCTCTCTCTCCCTGTTATCATATATCTAACTATCCATTACATCTCACTACTTCTTCTCATGAGGTTGACGTCGGGAAGGTCATCAAGTCGTAAAATCTCACTTCATACCCGATCCTGGAGAGAAACGGGACAAGGGCTGGACATTCATACATGTGGCCTTCCAATTACTCTTCAACCTTCCTAGGTGTCCAAGGAAGGATATAAGAAGTGGAATTCATATTCTCTCAATATCTTAAGTTTTAGTCTGCTGGCCTGTGATCCTAGTAGTCCCGAGTTCGATTCCCGACTGGGTCGTGGTTTTTATTTTGTATTCTTTATGTATTTAGTGGTCAGATGCAGGTATGAAGTAGCCTACGCCATTTTATACTGACTGTATAAGGATATAAAATATTAACCTATAAAACAATAAAATTTAACAAAGAAGGGTCTTAATGTTAACAAATTCTTTAAAAATTCAGTAACAAATAAAATACATAAGAAGGGATACAACATATCCAATAATTTCCGTGTCACTAGTAATGTTCTGGCCAGGTTGTCAGCAGAGATTTTTTTAATTTTTTTTTTTTTTTTTTTTTTTTTTTGCTAGTTGCTTTACGTCGCACCGACACAGATAGGTCTTATGGCGACGATGGGACAAGGAAGGGCTAGGCGTTGGAGGAAGCGGCCGTGGCCTTAATTAAGGTACATCCCCAGCATTTGCCTGGTGTGAACATGGGAAACCACGGAAAACCATTTTCAGGGCTACCGACAGTGGGGTTCCAACCTATTATCACCCGAATACTGGATACTGGCCACACTTAAGCGACTGCAGCTATCGAGCTCGATCAACAGAGAATCAAGAGCCTACTCCCTCAGTATATGTTCCAGTTTGATTTTGAAAACATGATAGGGAACAAAGATGTCAGTTTCATGAAGGACATTTGCTGTTGTGGGAATGCGATAGAATATGGAACATTGCTGGAGTGTTAGGCGCACACGGTGAATATGGAGTAGTGGGCTTTTAAGAGTACCATTAACCATTCTGTGAAGAAAGCCGAGATCTGTACACTGTAGTCGTATATTCAGGTCCAAGATGTTGAAATATGACTTAGTTATTTCCTATGACTCGGGGACTGTGTTCTGCCGTCTTCAGCATAGAATTCATCTTAGATAGGCCCAATCGTCAGAGATCAACTATACGGTGTCAACTAGAAAGACCTGCACCAGTCCTCTCCAGAAGCCACATGCAGTTATTATTATTAAATTATTATTATTATTATTATTATTATTATTATTATTATTATTATTATTATTATTATTATTATTATTATTATTATTATTATTTGATTTACGTCCCACTAATTACTTTTACGGTTTTTTTGGAGAAGCCGAGGTGCCGGAATTTAGTCCCGCCGGAGTTCCTTTACGTGCCAGTAAATCTACCAACACAAGGCTGGCGTATTTGAGCACCTTCAAATACCACCGGACTGAGCCAGGATCGAACCTGCCAGGTTGGGGTCAGAAGGCCAGCGCCTCAACCGTCTGAGCCGCCACTCAACCCGGCATTATTATTATTATTATTATTATTATTATTATTATTATTATTATTATTATTATTATTATTATTATTATTATTATTATTATTATTATTATTATTATTACGGTGGTTCATGTTTGCGGGTTACTGTAGTCACGTCCTAGTTCGTGAACCATGGGCAACGGCTGAGTGGCCTAGTAAGTGGTCCTGAGAGTCGGGATACCAGTTGCTATCGAATGGGAGTGGGCATCTCGGACATATTCTGAGTCGTGGCCCTCCTTGTGCTCAGGCGGCTAGGACTATACAATTCACCGGTGGTCCATAACCCGTTAGAGGAGTGATCCTCACTTGGACTATGTGCAAGTAGGGCAGCATCCTGCTTCATGAATTTACCGAGCTCAGAACACTTTAAGCAAGCCTCGGACCTATGGGAGTAATGGAGTCCCACTCCCATTTGACAGGCGAGGGACTCCTTGGAAACAACTTGGCGAACGAAATGGAATTCGATGGGGAGCTATCAATATTAATGGGGCTTATGGATGAAAGAAGGTAGAACTGGCTGAGTCAGCAAAGAGTATGCATCTGGATGTGCTAGGAGTAAGTGATATTCGGGTAAGGGGAGATAAGGAGGAAGAGAGAGGAGATTATAAAGTGTACTTGACGGGTTTTAGAAAGGGAAGAGCAGAGTCTGGGGTAGGGCTCTTTATCAGGAATACTATTGCGCGCAACATAGTTTCGGTTAGGCACGTAAATGAGCGAATGATGTGGGTAGATTTGTCAGTGGGAGGAATTAGGACAAGAATTGTGTCTGTGTATTCACCATGTGAGAGTGCAGATGAGGATGAAGTTGACAAGTTTTATGAAGCATTGAGTGACATCGTGGTCAGGGTCAACAGCAAGGATAGAATAGTGCTAATGGGCGATTTCAATGCGAGAGATGGGAATAGAACTGAAGGATACGAAAGGGTGATTGGTAAATGTGGGGAAGATATGGAAGCTAATGGGAATGGGAAGCGTTTGCTGGACGTCTGTGCTAGTATGGGTTTAGCTGTTACAAATACATTCTTCAAGCATAAGGCTATTCACCGCTACACATGGGAGGCTAGGGGTACCAGATCCATAATAGACTATATCTTAACAGACTTTGAATTCAGGAAATCTGTTATGACTGTACGAGTTTCTCGGGGATTTTTCGATGATACAGACCATTATCTGATCTGTAGTGAACTAAGTATCTCTAGGCCTAGGGTAGAGAAAGTGAAATCTGTCTGCAAACGAATGAGGGTAGAAAATCTCCAGGACGAGGAAATTAGACAGAAGTACATGGATATGATTAGTGAGAAGTTTCGAACAGTAGACAGTAAGCAGCTTCAGGATATAGAAAGTGAATGGGTGGCGTATAGGGATGCTGTAGTAGAAACAGCAAGGGAATGCCTAGGAACAACTGTGTGTAAAGATGGGAAAAGGCGAACATCTTGGTGGAATGATGAAGTGAGAGCAGCCTGTATACGTAAAAAGAAGGCTTATCAGAAATGGCTCCAAACAAGGGCCGAGGCAGACAGGGATTTGTACGTAGATGAAAGAAACAGAGCGAAACAAATAGTTGTTGAATCCAAAAAGAAGTCATGGGAAGATTTTGGTAATAACCTGGAAAGGCTAGGTCAAGCAGCAGGGAAATATTTCTGGACAGTAATAAACAATCTTAGGAAGGGAGGGAAAACGGAAATGAACAGTGTTTTGAGTAATTCAGGTGAACTCATAATAGATCCTAGGGAATCACTGGAGAGGTGGAGGGAATATTTTGAAAATCTTCTCAATGTAAAAGGAAATCATCATGGTGGTGTTGCAAACAGCCAAGCTCATGGGGAGGAGGAAAATGATGTTGGTGAAATTATGCTTGTGGAAGTGGAAAGGTTAGTAAATAAACTCCATTGTCATAAGGCAGCAGGAATAGATGAAATTAGACCTGAAATGGTGAAGTATAGTGGGAAGGCAGGGATGAAATGGCTTCATAGAGTAGTAAAATTAGCATGGAGTGTTGGTAAGGTACCTTCAGATTGGACAAAAGCAGTAATTGCACCTATCTATAAGCAAGGGAACAGGAAGGATTGCAATAAATATCGAGGTATCTCATTGATTAGTATACCAGGCAAAGTATTCACTGGCATCTTGGAAGGGAGGGTGCGATCAGTCGTTGAGAGGAAGTTGGATGAAAACCAGTGTGGTTTCAGACCACAGAGAGGCTGTCAGGATCAGATTTTCAGTATGCGCCAGGTAATTGAAAAATGCTACGAGAGGAATAGGCAGTTGTGTTTATGTTTCGTAGATCTAGGGAAAGCATATGACAGGGTACCGAGGGAAAAGATGTTCGCTATACTGGGGGAACTATGGAATTAAAGGTAGATCATTAAAATCAATCAAAGGCATTTATGTTGACAATTGGGCTTCAATGAGAATTGATGATAGAATGAGTTCTTGGTTCAGGGTACTTACAGGAGTTAGACAAGGCTGTAATCTTTCACCTTTGCTGTTCGTAGTTTACATGGATCATCTGCTGAAATGTATAAAATGGCAGGGAGGGATTCAGTTAGGTGGAAATGTAGTAAGCAGTTTGGCCTATGCTGACGACTTGGTCTTAATGGCGGACTGTTCCGAAAGCCTGCAGTCTAACATCTTGGAACTTGAAAATAGGTGCAATGAGTATGGTATGAAAATTAGCCTCTCGAAGACTAAATTGATGTCAGTAGGTAAGAAATTCAACGGCATTGAATGTCAGATTGGTGATACAAAGCTAGAACAGGTCGATAATTTCAAGTATTTAGGTTGTGTGTTTTCCCAGGATGGTAATATAGTAAGTGAGATTGAATCAAGGTGTAGTAAAGCTAATGCAGTGAGCTCGCAGTTGCGATCAGCAGTATTCTGTAAGAAGGAAGTCAGCTCCCAGACGAAACTATCTTTACATCGGTCTGTTTTCAGACCAACTTTGCTTTACGGGAGCGAAAGCTGGCTGGACTCAGGATATCTTATTCATAAGTTAGAAGTAACAGACATGAATGTAGCAAGAATGATTGCTGGTACAAACAGGTGGGAACAATGGCAGGAGGGAACTCGGAATGAGGAGATAAAGGTTTATTTAGGAATGAACTCGATGGATGAAGCTGTACGCATAAACCGGCTTCGGTGGTGGGGTCATGTGAGGCGAATGGAGGGGGATAGGTTACCTAGGAGAATAATGGACTCTGTTATGGAGGGTAAGAGAAGTAGAGGGAGACCAAGACGACGATGGTTAGACTCGGTTTCTAACGATTTAAAGATAAGAGATATAGAACTAAATGAGGCCACAACACTAGTTGCAAATCGAGGATTGTGGCGACGTTTAGTAAATTCTCAGAGGCTTGCAGACTGAACGCTGAAAGGCATAACAGTCTATAATGATAATGTATGTATGTATGTATGTATGTATGTATGTATGTATGTATGTATGTATGTATGTATGTATGTATGTATGTATGTATTATTATTACGATACCAGCAAAACCATTCCTAGCTGACAGAGGTGACCTTAAACCTTCCTCGTCGATGTTCATTTCGGTTTGTTACATTCATTGACCTATCTCAGTCTCATCTTTGGCTTTGACAATTTGAAAGTTACCGAAGTACAAGTGATGCTACCAATAGGCCTACCATTCCTTATGCGGACAGTCCCTGTTATAAACGATGTGAAAATATCGCTCATGCAGTAGGTTGGTGCATGCATTTCAGTGGGCTTGCCAGACTAATATGTAGCCTAATAGCAACTTCTAGTCCGGAGAGGAAAGAAACGAGAAACTACCTCACTCCTTATTTCCCTAGTAAGCCTCTTCAGTGACACCTAGGCTATCTATGAGAGTTGTGGGCGGAGCTGTGGAGGGTTACCCAGCTTTCGGGTTGAATACCTATCATACATAAATACATACATACATACATACATACATACATACATACATACATACATACATACATACATACGTTGATTTCGGAGCCGACCTATCAACGTGACGCCAGAAGACCTCTGGAGCATTCAGTTGTTGATCAAGCTTTTTCTTCTTTTTGTTTACGTAAAATACGTCTTTCTTTCCAGTCCAGCGCTGGGCGTATACTAACGCTGAAAGGCCCGCCACAAAACTTGACGCAATTTTGCAACGCAGATATCTCCGTAACTTTTAACGATATTGCCGTTGCAATTATGTCACTTCGAAGAGGAACTCTTTAGTTGCAATTTGACAGAAGAAACGTCTGTGCATTTGGGAGATAGTTGGTTCGAACCCCACACGCTGCAACTCTGAAGATGGCTTTCCGTGGTTTCTCATGTTCACCACTAGGCAAATGCTGGAGCTGTAACTTATTTAAGACCACGGCCGCTTCCTTCCCCCTCCGTAGCACTTTCACATCGCATTGTCGCCGTAAGACCTATCTGTATCGGTGCGACGTAAAGCAAACTTATAAAAAAAACGGGCGAGTTGGCCGTGCAGTTAGGGGCGTGCGGCTGTGAGCTTACATCCGGGAGATATTGGGTTCGAATCCCACTGTCGGCAGCCCTGAAAATGGTTTTCGTTGGTTTCCCCATTTTCACACCATGCAAATGCTGGGGTTGTGCGTTAATTAAGGCCACGGCCGCTTCCTTCCCACTCCTAGCCTTTTCCTGTCCCATCGTCGCCATAAGAATTGTCTGTGTCAGTGCGACGTACAGCAAATTGTAAGAAAAGAAACAATTGTTCGTTAAAATAAAAGTTAGAATAAAGAAATAATGGATGAATGTATATAACTTACAAATAAAGAAAACATAAACACATGATGAAATAAAGAATAAAATAAATGACGAAATATACCGGGCAAGTCAGCCGTGCGGTTAGAGGCGCGCGGTTGTGAGCTTGCATTCGGGAGATAGTGGGTTCGAATCCCATTGTCGGCAGCCCTGAAGATGGTTTTCCGTGGTTTCCCTATTTTCACACTAGACAAATGCTGGGACTGTACCTTAATTCCTTCCAACTTCTAGGCCTTTCCTGTCCCATTGTCGCCATAAGACCTATCTGTGTCGGCACGACGTAAAGCCACTAGCAAACAAAAAAAGACGAAATATGAATATGTATTTGAGACGTTTTCACGTCTTTAAAGTTAACGGCAGTCTCCGCAGATATATCGTCTATGGTAAAGGCAAGAACGGATTATGAATTTATAACCTTTTCTCTTCAATTCGACCGGCTTCTCTCCCTTTTACACGATTCTATTTAGCCCACGTCATTTCATCCAGCCATTAATGCGGTGTTTAGCGTCAACATACGAGGTAGCATTAGCAGTGACAACAAATCCTAGATACGTACATTCCTCTGCCATCGTTAGCAGTTTCTCATCCAAGAAACAGTACAATCTGGTCCGACTTGTTTGGGGTCGACAAAATTACCGTAAATCACATGCACTCTGTTTTATTTCGACTGATTCTGAGTTGAATTTATTCTAGTGCTTGCTGCCCATCATCTCATCACGACTGCCTCGGCTTCTTCTCGACTCTCACCAATTAAGACAATGTCATCCATGTACAACATAGTCTAAGGGTATGCTTACATCAACTTCTCTGTAAATTACCGGTTACAGATGATGATAATGAACAACAGTGGGCTGAACTCCGATTATTTAAATAAGTCTCCTAAACCAGGGGAGCTTTCAGAAGCTCATGATATTCTTCGGACTATAGTTTTGGGACGATGAAGCATGTCCTGAACGATACCAAACACTATTTAACTCATTTCTCAGTGAATGTGTGATTGGAATGGGACCCACGTATCGAACAATTGCTTTAAACTGGATATTACGATACGTATTTAATAAATAGAGATCCCATAAAGTGTGTCATGTAATGTTCTTACTACGAATCGCAACAAAGTGGCTTATTGTCTTGTTTTCCTCCATATTCAGAAAATTTACTCATAATAATCTAAACCATATTTTATATTTAAAATTTTCAAGGTTAGTTGAAACACAGGATAGTCAAAAAGTTGCTACTGTTTTATTCCTTCAAAACTCGAAATTAAATCTATCGTGAATAATCGTTAGTATTGGATTTATGTGTGCTGATGGCATTTATAAATGAAGCCATGAAACAGAGCCATGAAAATAACGTCGTCCGAGTATACTGAGGTAAGCAATGTTAAATCAGGAAGTCATCAGCTATGCAAGGCGATTTCACAGAAAAGAACTATTATTCGCAATGAGCGTCCTTTCCTCGCCAGTTCTAACCATAAAACTACAGAATCACACCGTATACCACATCAGCTTAAATAAAAAGGCGTTTCAAGTCTAAAGACCTCGTTCCAGAGTACACCTCAGGATGTAAATCCGCGTTCAGAGCCATTCTGTGTAACCTTTGTTTTATTACTTCTCTTTCATGATTGTAGATGTGCCCGTAACTACGGCACTCCCAAGTTATTTTGAGTTAACATGAACAAATGGACATTACTAATATCGTTCGGATTACAGCCAATTTCATGTTTTAAATCCAATGTTAAGAATTAGACTAAAAAATGTAATAAACTTGTAGCCAATTCAAGAAAAGACAATGCAATCAACATAAATATTTCATCAGTGTCAGACCATACTTATTTAGCGGCTACCAGGTATAGATGCTGTATTTAGACTCTTGATAGTATCGACTTTTGCTCTACCCAGTGTATTTCACCGGAAAGCTATATGAGTTATTGTGACGATAAAACACTAGCAAAATTTATATTATTTCGTGGCAGTAGCATAAAAAAGGAAACAGAGAAACAGCTGGCATGGAACGTAGGTGCCACTGTCATGGTCTTAATCTGAAACGTATAAAAAGAGAGTAAATTTAAGTAATGTCCAGTCATTATATTCTTCTTCATTTAAATAATAGAGATTTACTTCAAGGAGGGCGATGAAATCGTAATACGCTGTGATAAAAATTATTTGTTGTTTCGTGGTGAGATACGAGATTATATACTCCTATCAATATTTTCTTAAGATAAGAAGAAATGATCTCTCCAAGGGAGTGCCGTAGTTACGGGTAAGAAAAGAGCGAAGGTAATGAAAGGGGATGAAAGAAAGAACCTTAGAAACGTAGGGAAGCAGTACCCTTCGTTCACTTCTTCAGAAATACAAGCTGATTTAACTGATCATAGAAATGAAACAGGGACTTGGCCGGAAAAACATATACCCTGGGTGCGGATTCCCGACAGTGGGTTCTATATCCAGGATATGATAACACTACTACCAAATGATAACATCCTAGACGGTCGACAAAAGAAGAAGAATCTCGCAAACCAGATACCGTCGAGGCCAGTATGGAGCAGTAGTAGATCGTGGGAAGACAGGAAGTAAATTCGAACTATAGTGTTGGCTACTGAATGCATGATTCGAAGCAGTGTATCGATTCATTCAAGTGTCCGAGTGAATCGATTCACAGGAACGGCGAGGTTACGGCACACGATTCAGCTTACTCCCAGCGGACAGTGCTGAGTGGTGCACTCACTGGACTTTGACGGGGAGCCGAGCTTCCGCTGCAGCGAGACAGTGAATCATGGCACACCGAAAGAATCGTGAACGAGCGCGGCTCAGTGAGACACAAGATACACACGGCTCCTTATTATGCTATAATGGACTATCGAGCTCAGCTCATTTGAAAATAATACCCATTTGCATTCACTGTCCTCTTCTTACATGGAGGTTTAAATAATAGATGGATTTATTTGCAGTGTTAAAAGGGTAGTCACAACATAATTCTGAAGTAAATAGTAAGTAGGTAGGCTATTAGGTTGTACTATTTATTACTTTAATGAATCTTAATATTATAACTTAGTTGACTTTTGACACTTAAACTCGACTCTAGCCTGCTCTATGACTATGAGTCATGCTCATGACCACTCAAAAGTACCTGTTTTATATTGGGAAGAACGGCTCAGTATTCTCTCAGTTCATATGTCACATCGTTGCACAAGACTTCAATCATACGCGGACAGACGCAATAACAGTATGTTGAATCAGAAAATCAGCGGGCTACTGTACATCTCGGGTAGCCTATACAAAATATGACGATTAAAAAAAATCCTCAGCTGATAGAAAAATACATATTTTCAAAAATGAATGAGTGAGTTATCGTGCTGTTAATATCGCGTGGCTATGCGCTTGCATTCGGGGGATGGTGGGTTCGAATCCCACCGTCGGCAGCCGTTAAGATGGTTTTCCGTAGTTTCCCCATTTTCACACCAGGAAATGCTGGGACTGTACCTTAATTCAGGCCATGGCTGCTACCTTCCTAACCCTAACCTTTCCCACCCTGCGTCGCTGGAAACCTTCGATGTATTAGAGTAACTAGCATTTTTTCTAAGAAAGGAGTTCATAGTATGAAGACCAGATGGCAGCTACGAGTACTGAATGCTGTTGCTGCTGTCTTACCAGCACGTACTACACAGATGCAGTAGGAGCGGTGACCAATGAGCCGTGAATCGGATCACTGTATCGATTCAGTAACGTGAACGGAATCAAATGAATCGATTCAGTAAAATGAATCGAATGTCCCATCACTATCGAACTAGGCACAAACAATTGAAAGTAGTGGCTCACGCTGATCACTACCATCAGTATGTGTTTAAATTAGATATTGAATTAAAAAATAAATAATGAATATCATACATAAAATAACAACTATTAAACAAGGATTATTTATGGACAAAGAGACAGTTACTATTGCCCACGCCCTATAAGGAGATCGTCAGTGCAGGTACGCTAGTTACATTAGTGATAAAGCAGAGCCAAGTTGTAATACACAGTTAATTACGCCAATAATGGTGATGCAGCGATAAATCTTCCGTAAGCACTACTGCCTCTGTCGGCAGCAATCATATCGCAATCTCGCTCGCAGCAATGTATTCGTTTTCCTGGGTTCGTTAATGAGTTTATGAACAGCCTGTTTACATGACGTAACACCATTCCATAGCCCATTCGTTTTTTATCGGCATTGTATGTGTTGAGGATACCAATTAAAGAGTAACATTAAATAACTTGCTTCGTGTGACGAATAAATAAAACTCCATTAGTTCATAGGATGGTACGATTTATTGACTGGAGTTAAAAACTTCAATCTCCGTTTTAGAGCGGAAACTACTTTACACATAACAAGGGTGACTTTAATAATAGATGCTCTTGAGGTTACCGAGCTCGATAGCTGCAGTCGCTTAAGTGCGGCCAGTATCCAGTAATCGGGAGATAGTGGGTTCGAGCCCAACTGTCGGCAGCCCTGAAGATGGTTTTCCGTGGTTCCCCATTTTCACACCAGGCAAATGCCGGGGCTGTACCTTAATTAAGGCCACGGCTGCTTCCTTCCACTTCTTAGGCCTTTCCTATCCCATCGTCGCCATAAGATATATCTGTGTCGGTGCGACGTAAAGCAAATAGCAAAAAAAAAAAAAAAAGCTCTTGAGGTTTTAACAAGGATCTTCTGGTTTTTAAGTCTATGTTCTAAGAGAAACATTCTTAAGACATAAGTAGGCTAAGTTTCTTAAAATTTGTAGACTGTGTTAGACATAGACAGTCTGCTTAGTAGAAAGGAACCGAAATTTTAGAGGATCTGGATTAAAATCTGCATAATGCACTTTTAGGTGAAGTTGAGTTATGGATGGCAGCACGTACCCCGGAACTTCCTCTACCAAATGCAGTACCTGCCCGTTTCAAAATAAACTGTCTCTCCTTACAGAAGCCAGTGATACACGGACTCCGTAGTAAAACCTGCTTAATGCATAGAGGCAAAATGAAAAGTCTGGATCAAACCTAATGCAAAATCAATATGAATAAAGAGCAGGAAATGCAAAAAAGAAATGGTTTAATTCGTAAATCTTCAGCAGTGTACTTGAGTGAAAAGGGAGTTTGGAACAGTTTGACATACGGGCAAGGAATGGTTTCCTCCGACTGGAAGGTAGAGATCGATAACAATAATGAAAATTTCATTGTCCATGCATTTTCAGATATCAAGACTCAAACGAATATTATTCACACAATAAAAATAGACCTTACCGGGCTGAGTGGCTCAGACGGTTGAGGCGTTGGTCTTCTGACCCCAACTTGGAAGATTCAATCCTGGCTCAGTCCGGTGGTATTTGAAGGTGCTCGAATACGTCAGCCTCGTGTCGGTAAATTTACTGGCACCTTAAAGAACTCCTGCGGGACTAAATTCCGGCACCTCGACGTCTCTGAAAACCATAAAAGTAGTTAGTTGGACGTAAATCCAATAACATTATTAAAAGGGATCCATATTTTTTAGGACACAAAGGACGTATTATTATTATCACTACTGTTGTTATTATTAAACAAATGCATCGCAATTGTGAAATATCCCGGTGGCAATGGTCACTTACAGTATTGTAATAATACAGTAAAGTTAAAACATAATTTTTTTTCTATTTGTTTTACGTCGCACCGACACAGATATGTCTTATGGCGACGTTGGGATGGGAAAGGCCTAGGAAGTGGAAGGAAGAGGCCGTGGCCTTAATTAAGGTACAGCCCCGGCATTTGCCTGGTGTGAAAATGGGAAACCACGGAAAACCATCTTCAGGGCTGCCGACAGTGGGGCTCGAATCCACGATCTCCCGATTACTGGATACTGACCGCACTTAAGCGACTGCAGCTATCGAGCTCGGTAAAACATAATTACCCAACAAAAACAGCAACAACAACACTATCGGAAACCCCCACGGGGACTGCTGTTTCAGAAGCAAAAGTCGAGGCCGTATTGTTGGGCAAACACTTCCGGAATTCATAAAGGGAAAATCCTGATTGAGAGTATTACCGAGAAGTTGTAGATGGAATGATTTCGTCCTAAGAGATTGAACTTCTTGGTGCTAATTGTGAACCTCGTGAGCAGCATCCCTTTGCAAGCACTAGATTGTTTTGTTGCAAAAATATAGTTGCGCCGCATACAGTAGATGCCCAATGTGTATAATAATGTCACAAATGTAAAGAACAATAGTTTCTTCGCTCAGATAACCAATAGGCTATATGTAACGAACACTCGTACTAGTTTTTGTTACAGAAACTCCCCTACAAAACCCAACTAATGCTACAATGAACTACTCGCAACTCAGAAATGGATGGAGTAAATTTCATCAACGTTCGGGATCTACAAAATAAACATTCCGGGTAATTTTTTTTGTAGTTGCTTTACGTCGCACCGACGCATATAGGTCTTATGGCGACGAGGGGACAGGAAGGCCTAGGAAGGGGAAGAAAGAGGCCGTGGCCTTAATTAAGGTACAGCCTCAGCATTTGCCTGGTGTGAAAATGGGGAAACCACGGAAAACCATCTTCAGGGCTGCCGACAGTGCGGTTCGAACCCACTATCTCCCGGATGCGAGCTCACAGCCGCGCGCTCCTAACCGCTCGACCAACTCGCCCGGTAGGGGTAAATTAAACAAAGATTTGTTTTATATTACTCATGGATAGACAGGTATGTAACTATCTTATTTCCCTCATAATCTCAAATATCTCGGGCACGATATTACGTCACGTCCTTGCTGCCCCCGCGATATCTCGTTTGTAACTTTAGCTAAATTTCTGAAAAGGTAATAGATACCTCTCTATTTTTCTATGTTTATCAGACTTTAATGGCAACAAGAAACATCTTTTAGCAGCATAATGGGCCATCAGTCAAAACGGAGACTGCATTTTAACGCTATCTGCGGTCAAATATCTGAAATAATGTACTCAGCTCAGTGCGCAAAAAGGTAGGCAGTCCCGCAAAGCACCTATGTCCAGGGTTTGTAAAAATGGCTTCAAGTAGCGGACAGCGTGTGCTTTCCGAGTTCGAAATTATAAAAGCTGTGAATACTCTTGAATCGGAAGATGATTACTCAGATATCACTAATTTGGATAGATTATAGTCCTAGTGACAGTGATGATAGTGCTGAGCAGTAACTATCAACTCCACAAATCAGGAAAAGAATTTGTTCCGAACCTGATTTATTTCAATGGCACACGGGTAATATGTTTAGTCCTGTATTATACAGTTTTCATGACAGTTCATCGGGTATACCACTCTGTGTGATTCATGATAGACCACCAGCTTTAGACGTATTTCAGTGCTTCTTTTTACGAGAATTTATGGAACATATAGCAGTCGAAAGAAACAAATATTTTGTATTTGTTACGCAAACAATCCCACCGTCTCCAAGTACAACGCTAAAGAAATTGAGGGAAAGTACACCTGAAGAACTGTACGTCCTTTTCGCCGTGACAATGCTTATGGCAAGAACGAAGAAACTTACAATTCTTGAATATTGGTCAACTGATCTCCTAATAATGACCCACCATTTCTCTGATTTCATGTCCAGATACAGGTACCTCTTATTATTGTGGTTGTTACTGAGAAGATCCTAAGTCGCTGACTAATTTTACAAATATTATATATCTGCATTTAACTTGAAAAATATGAAATATCTGCATTTAAAATGGAAAATCTGAAAATTAACATTCATTAAATAAAATACACAATCGTCGAACCTTGTACTCACACTTACTTGTTACCTGCTTACTTACACATACGTTATTTGAAGGGCACCAGCTGCCACTCAGTGCAGCAATAATAGAATGAGACTCTTGACTATCTCTAGGGTGTGGGGTAATAAGCTTACTTTTGACAACATACCATATAAGTTCTGGGAAAAGGAGATTGGCATTCGGTTTCCCCATTAATTTTGAGGTTAAGATATTTTACTGTCATTGAAATAAAACTATGAATTTGTTTGATAGAACAAAATATATTCTTTAAATAATATATAAAAAATAGTGAGTCTTGTTGCGATAAAACAGATGAGAATATGAAATTATGACATTGAAACTGAAAGAAACTAGGCATGAATTTGAATTCTTCTTGACCGGACATTTAACAATTTATACGAAATATTTCCCTCACTGATTCACTTGACTGTACTTACAACACTTTGAGTGTAATTACGACGTATTCCTTTGATCTGGTGTTTACTGTAGATGTGTCACGCCTAACTTGGTGATACATCCTTGTGACTGCTTCTTCTCCATATCATCTGACTTCTTTGTAAGTCAATATGGTATTACCTCTTGGCAGGTCCAGGGTTGCCCTCTCTGACTCCATGGTAAGCCCTTGTGTCCGTGTCTTCAACTAAGTAACCGACCAACTAACTTTGGCCTCACTCTCTCAATGACCAATGATTAATGGCTCACTGAGTCTTCTCAATCTCTCGTTCACTCTCGTTGACTGACCGACTGAGGCCTCTTAATCTCGTAGACTTCTTCACTGTTCAGCTTCCGTTTAACTAATGACTGATGCTACAATATGCACCCACCTTTTATAGACGTTGGTTGACACAGCTACGTAATCTCCAGAAATAACAATGATATACTCCCACAACGCCTCAAACTGTTGCATGTAATGGTGAAATCCCCTGGAGCGGCTGAGTCTCTGAGCGCATTGATAAAAGCTCACGATGACGTAGCCATGATGTAGCAATGACTTGGCAGAATCGCCAGCAATATTGCACAATGTAACGATGCCATATCCAACATCTGATATATAAAAATTCTCACTGTACGTGACTTGAGTGTTATTCTACACATACGTATATATGCATACATCTAAATACAATCCTGCAAGTGACAAGCATTGCAAAATTTAATTGAATAAGAATGATAATTACAATAATAGTAATAATATCACAGATAAAATAATAATAATACTGACTTAATAATAATAATGATAATAATAATAATAATAATAATAATAATAATAATAATAATAATAATAATAATAATAATAATACAGATAAAATAATAAAAATACAGATATCATCTTGTAGCGGGATTTGAACAGTTACAATTACTTCAATGACAAAAAACAGCCAGCCTGAAGGTGACTGGCTGTATAAAATAAAGCCTGCAATTGATCATTTCAAAAACAAGTTCAGAGAAGTGTTCACCCTATTCGAAAAAACATTTGCATTGATGAAAGTTTGACGCTTTTCAAAGGTAGGCTTTCATTCATTCATTCAGTTTATCCCATCAAAGATATACAGATTTGGATTAAATACATTTTTATCTGTGATTGTGAGACTGGATATGTGCTGGATTTTATTGCCTACGCAGGGTCAACCACAGAAATAATTCCTCAGCGTGAATTTGTAACTGGTCTTGCGCTATTTGAAAGGTACTTGCAGAAAGGACATATATTGTGGTTAGATAACTGGTATTCAAGTCCAAAACTGCATGATCACCTACACAAAAACAAAACCAACACATGTGGTACCGTCAGAAAAATCAGCAGGGGTATGCCGAAATTCACTAAACAATTGTAGAAAGGACAAACTGAATCAAAAGTGACAGATAACATGATTGCCATCAGGTGGTTTGCTCATAGGGAAGTTAATATGCTGATCACAGGACATACTGACAACATGAGACCCATAGAAAAGACAGACCCACAGAAAAGACAGACAGACAGACAGACAGACAGACAGACAGACAGACAGACAAGACAGCTTGCAGAGAAACCCCACTGCGTTATTGACTATAACAAGTACATGGGTCCTGTTGACCGGTCAGACATGATGATCAGTTCCATCGAGTGTGTGTGGAAGTCAATGAAATCGTACCGAAAGTTCCTTTTCTACCAGCTGGACATCATCGTTCTAAATTCTCATGCTCTCTTCAATGTCAAAACTGGACAGAACATGCCTCTAGCAGATTTCCAGCTACAGCTTATAAGAGAACTCAGCCAGAAGTCCCATGTTTCCAGACAAATTAGTAAAAGAGGACGTCCTACATCTGGTCACCAACCACTCAGACTGATGGGAAGAAATTTCCTACAGGATGCTGCCATGTCTGCTCCAACACAACAACTGGCGAAAAGAAAAGGCGAGAGACCCAGTACATGTGTGTCAAATGTGATGTGGCTCGCTGTGTTCACCCCTGATTCTAAATATACCCCACATTAGTAACGTTTTGAAGACGGACACATTGGAGTGTCTGCTGTAAATAATGAAACAATTTTGTGTAGGTTATGTGAGTTGATATTTTAGTACTTAGTGGTTTCTCTACATTTTGGCCAACCCTGATTTAAATATAATTTTTGTTAAATTCTTAAATAATGAAATATTCTTTGATTGCCTTTTATTAGTAAATAATTAGCCAAAGAGGATTTTGGCGACGTTTAGTAAATTCACAGAGGCTTGCAAACTGACCGTTGAAAGGCATAACGGTTTATAATGAAGATGTATGTATGTATGTATGTATGTATGTATGTATGTATGTATGTATGTATGTATGTACAGTATGTATAAATAGCCATACCCGATCTATTCAAGGCGATGACCAGTGACTAGTTTGGCTATTATGGACAACCCTGATTTGTAAAATAGCTAAAATGTCCGACATTCGTATTTTTGAAAGAGAGTAGTGCAATTTGGTGAGAATTTAGCACTTGTGAAGGAGGAATATCGAAATTTTTATAGGAAATGTTATTCTTGTATCCTATGGACAACCCTGATTTTCTCTGCTCTTAACTTTTGTGAAAGTAATTAAAACTGAAAGCTATTATGGATTTGTTTTGCCAGTTCATATGAAATTTCTCATCATTTTGCACACTTTTCATATACTTCATGTACTTTGAGAAATTATCCCTATAATGCCCGGCGTGACAAATTTGTCACACGAGTTTCAGATGCTATCAGAAGCTATAATACTTCTCTTTTATTCTTATTGCCCAGTGTAGCACATTTGTCACACAGTCGTGAACACACTCTGGTGGATATTTTCTTCAACTGTGGTCCGGGAAGACTAAAAGAGATGTATTATAGCTTCTGATAGCATCTGAAAGTCGTGTGACAAATTTGTCACGCCGGGCATTATAGGGTTATATTTCAAAAAATAATTTTGCACGGAGGGTTCTGTTAGTCACTCACGATATTAACAGTGAAGAGGGTACGTAGATTTTGCTCCGGACCCCGTCAGGGAAGCTAAGATAACATTCAGTACAAATGGTCCTTAAAACACAAATATGGTAGACTTAAGTAAGACATATCATTGATGTCACCTTGAATTCTTCTTATGAAAATCACCAAACATTACCAAAAGCAAAGAACATATCAATGCAATAACAGACATATAGTTACCTGAATACATTATTAACGAAATATAGTTTGTAATCCGTCACTAACCAGGTTAGTAAATCCATTATCCGTACGTTATACTTTCCTAGGCTACTGATTTAATATTACCATAAATAGCCTTTCAATAAAATATAGTAAAAATAAATAAATAAATAAATAAATAAATAAATAAACAAATAAAGTAAAATATTGATCAAATACACTCCGACATGTGCCAATAAGTGACTTCCACGATGCAACAAAGTTAACATTGTCAATACTTCAACTCCTCGCAAATCATTAATTATAATATGCGTACAAGTAGAAATTTGTAAAAAATATTTCTTAAGCGGGAGTAGAAGTTTTAATTTTGAATATATTTTACCAAATCTTGTAATTACCTGGATTGTACTGTATGTGTTCTTGTCACAAGCCGTTTAATTTTTATATTATGTTTTGCTAACAGTTTTACGTCGCATTATGTCATATAGGTTTTTCTCCTACGATGAGGTCAGACATTTTTAAAACTGCGAAGGGAATGACCGTAGCCTTATAACGTACAGCCTCAGCGTTCACCTAGTGTAAATATAAACAATTTACAGAGCTGCTGACGGTGTGGTTCGAACCCCAAGTCTCCCGAATACAAGCTCACAGCTACGTGGTCCGTACTGTGTATACTCGATCGGCAAATAGTCTATATATTAAAAAAATTGATGAAAACTAAAGTCAGTCAGTACGGCCATTCTATCCAGTTGATTTCCTTCATTTTTTTACCTGAAAGGTATTCATGCGCAGATTTGTTATCAGGCACTATAAATCACTTAACTTTCGCCTTCCTCAAATTATTTGATTTTTTCAATTTTTTGTCTCTTTGAAGCTATCATATCTTTGGCTCTAATTGAGGTACGGAGTTCGCTTTTGACCTAAGAACACTCAGTGGATCAAGATCTTTCATTTCAGCTCTTAACTATTCAAATTGGCTTATTCTGAGGAAAGGTATGAGTGCACATTCAATTTGACGTCCCATTTCAACATTTTTTTTACTCATTTAAGCAATTAAATCTTTCGTTCTAATTGAGGTACTGTACCCTGATGAGATAGGCCCTAGTTTCATGATTTGATTTTGATATGAGAAATACAGATATATAGAAATATTAAATGAATACAGTGTCAGTTTTGTGTGGACGGGAAAATTTCGACATGAGCTAAACATATCGCGACTGTCCGTCGCCACAGTGTAAGCTTGTCATTAAGGGGAAAATGTTTCTTGGCCAGAAGATAAGAGGATTAGATCTAGAGCTCACAACAACAGAATAATGACTTCGAGGAAGTGAAAGAGTATATATTTCGGACCAAGGGCGAGCGGATGTGTCACCAATACCGAGAATGTGACGAGCCAGTTTTTCTACGCCCGAGGCATTTGGTGTTGTCAACGTTACAAGGAAGAGATTTCAAACTAACCGAAGCGGTGTTGACCAATGAGAAAATATATCACAGGCCCGCAGATAAACCAACATAAGAAAAACTCAGAGTGAACTCCAGTTAGCTTCTCCGATAACAATAATTAAATTATTCCAACCACATAATTGAATAGAGGGGATTTTTGTGATATCGTTCCCATGTTGATTAATTGTAATCGTAATAAATTAAAGTAATGAATTCGTGGAAATGACCCACGCTATCTCGCCATTGGTCGAGATGAGCACGCCATCAGGGACGCCGAGTTAGCGCGCGAAAGGTGGAGGACAGAAATTAAGTGATATTTTCATGATCACCGAACGATAGGAGTTCAGAATACGACACATGAATGTGTATCACCAGTGTATTAAGTAGGATAAAGCAAGAGATCCAACTCCGCCTGCATATGCCGATTTAGGATAACCAACCCCCCTCTCCAGAAGTTGACCGCGGATGACCCCGGCGGGAAATCATATCGTCCATAAAAGTCCAGAGCGGACCTCACATCACTGAGTTCTTACCAGTCACCAGTCGTTATCGGTCACCAGTCGTGTCAGTCTATGAAGTAGTTGAGACTCTGACACGTTGACTCTGTAAGTCAGTACCTCGGGACGCATTCGAAGTCAGTTAGAGCTGAAAGTACGTGAATTATTAGGAGAATGAATACGAACAGTGAAATTATCCATAGTACCGAGTGTGTATAATCAGCACAACTGTATGTTGAATTTAATGAATGTCATGTGTTTAAATAATAAATAACTAACGGAACGCCGATAGTACCTTTGGAAGGCAGTGTGCGGAGCCTGAAGTAAACACCTCAAGATAGACGGTGAATAACTATCCGAGCAGGGAACCATAGGAGCTAGGCGATTATCAAGACGGCTTAGAAATAAACCAGGAAGTGCCGGTTGAAGACGCGATACGCGCCGGTTCAAATGAACGACATTTCGTCGTAATGTGCCACGACGTGTGTTTCGGGCGTATATGAAGATTATATTGTGCGAGTGTCAGGGGTCTAGGAGCACCTATAAGTGTTTTTTTTTGTTATTAGTATTCCTGTGTAAAATAGTGTAATAAGGTATTAATCATGGGTAGTCACCCAGAAGTGTTTTATGGTGTTAAATTTGTATTGTGCGGCATGATGGACGAGTAGATCACCATGGGGCCGTAAGGCCTATATCTCCTCTGCTACGAGACAATGGAATTCTACATAGGAATGAGTACACAATTTTGATATTGGGGAATGTTATCGCGACTAAACGGGGTTCAGTGTAAATTAATTATGGTTACTTAACATGGTCCGCTTCCCGAGTCCATGATTTTATTTTTTTGTTAGACGGACGAACTAATTTATATTAACGTAATAATGAGTTAGATTAATTAATTTGAGTATTTGTTTGTTGTATATAATGTAAATATGGGATATATTTCTTTCAATTAATGCATGCTGTTTGTAATACTTTGAATTAAGTTCATTTCAAGTGTTAAATTCTTTTTTTGTGCTAACCCATTTATTTGAATTTCATTCACTGCGGTGATCATTTGTATTTTAATTAGGAATAATTTCTATTAGACAGCCAGATTATGAAAGAGCCAGAGTATGGAAGATTTGTGTTGCGTACGGAAGGTCATTAAAATACTAATAATAATCATGTTTGTGAGTCGACAAAGGAAAGTAAAATAATAATAATAATAATATTTGGGCGTGTGCAAGTTAAAGTATAATAATAATAATGACGGTGCTTTGCGAGTTAGCCAGTGCAAATATAATAATCAATGTGGAGATGACATGTAGCGTTAAAGACTTTCATTCACGTAGTCAGTTTGATTTTACGTAAATTTTTGATTTTACGTTTTTGGACTTTAATTTAACCATTAAAATTTTGTTTAAAAGCGATATAGGCACGTGAATTAGAATGGTCACGATATGTTAAAAGCCCAGAATGATTTGAGCCCATATTTAGAGTTGGAAGTCATGAGGGACGAATATCCGGCGTGAAATAAATTGAGCCGTATTGTTTGTAATGATGAAATAGATGAATCTCAAGACCTAAGATGATATAAATGCATATGCCGGTGTTATTAGTGGTAGAATCCACGCACCGAGGATTATTTTATGAATTAAATGTTTGAAGAGTTCCGATGAAAGGAAATGGACTTCAAATTTGAAGGAATAGTTTAGCAATCGCCGGCATTGGAGGTATTTGCCCAGCCGCGATGTGCCATAGGTTGTGAGATGTGTCTTGGGAGGACAGGTGTCCCCATATAAAATTAACGGCAGTACGAAGTTGAAGGTACGGTCCCGAATACCGTGTTGTCCCGACTAACATAAAGCAGATCTTAGTGGTTCATAACGGGATTTAACATATGTGACTAAATTCTAAAGAGTGGAAATTAAAATATCATCTTTCCATTTTTAATAATAATAATAACAATAATCATACTCCAAGTGAATCTTGTCTTAAATCGAGTGCTTAGTGCCAAGATAAATCGGAATTGTAAAAGGAGTTATGCGTTAAACATATTAAGAGTGAACTACCGTGTAACAGGCGAAATTAAGTTATTTTTTAAATAATAATAATAATAATAATAAAAACTAAGCTACTTTTTTTTGAAGAATTAATTTTTTTTATATTTTGGACATAATAATGATGTTGGGAGATGAAATGAAAGATTTGAGATTTTTAACTAATAATAATAATAAATAAAATATTTGAAGAAGGAGAAGAAGAATAACCAATGAAGGTACTTTTTTTAAATTTTTTTTGATGAAAATAATAAGAGCGAGAAGTTGAAGTATTATAGCGAGGATGATTACGGGTTACGATAATCACGATTTCCACTATTAATAATAATATTAATAATAATAATAATACTAATAATAATAATAATAATAATAATAATAATAATAATGAAAAGTTGAAGGAGCAGAAGATAAAGAACTTGCAATAGTAATTTGAGAATAATAATTATGATGAAAGGAAATTAAGATATTTAATGGGCGATGATTCATTGTTACGAATATAATAATAATAATAATAATAATAATAATAATAATAATAATAAATATATTTATGAGGAAGCTGATCATTATATTGTGCGGATAATAATTAGGAGGAAGAACGACCCTTCGTTTGAAACGTCGGCAAGGGTTGGCATATAATCATCCCGGATGACAAATGATAATAATCAAATACCGGATTATAATTGAAATTAATGATAATAATAAAATTAATTGAGGGTAGTCAAAGTATATGCTAATGATCAGATAGAGAATGGTAATGATATTATTTGATAATCATAGGAGGATATGCTAGGGACAGTCATCCTGTGTCGAACTGCTCCGAACCACATGTTGGGTTTTCACGGGGAGATAGCGGTAGATACGTAAATAACCCACGGACGGCACATGTTTTCATGGTCAGAGCAGAGTAATGAACCTTTCCGTACGTCTTGTCGTATTGACAAGTGTAAATATTAAAGTAGCTTTTGAGTTAATGAACTCTACCTGGTGTGTTTGTGAATCTGGAAATAATAGGCTAGAGTTTGTCCGTATTATAAATTCCCGTTTTTTCGAGGCGATAACATTTTTCACGGTGGGTGTCCGGCTCACCAGAATGTACATACCGGAAGTGTCTCATGTCCAAACGGAACGAGGAGACGACAGTAAAAAGTTACTGTCGTGCCTTCGTCTCCGAAAGAAGATCTCCAGCGGTGAAACGTCCAATCATACGGATGTGAATTCGATCCCCAGTAACCAATTGGGGCGAATTCACCAGATGTTTTACACTACCAGAGTAGTGAGGTAAAATCCAAGTATTATGTCATTTATTTTTCAGGATTAAAGTGTCCCAATGTAAAATTGTCATCATGTGTAGTATGCAAAATAAGTGAATAAATTGCTCCTCATTGCAATTTCAATAGGAAACAGCTTCCATATCTTTTCATTGTAGTTAGTCCAGTATGCCCATGGAATTTAAGTTGTCACTTCCCAGTCCTATTGTGGAGTCAAAAAGTTGTATCCATGAATGAGTCGTCCCCCGTAACCTTAAATTTTCATGCCCCGTTCATCCCTGTGTTCATTTGATGCGCCGATATATTTTTTTTTTGATTTTCTTTATATAATTTTTTTATCGTTTTCGAACTGATCACCCCTGAGATAAATGCTAGTCTGGGACTCAGGAAGTGGGCGGGTGCAGTACGTAGTTCGTTTTGATCTAAAATACTCAGTGGATCAAGCGCTTTCTTTTGAGATAATAACAGCTTAAATTGCTAGATTCTGAGAAAACTTATGAGTACATTTGTCTCCATGACGAAGATTTTTGAAAGACTTCTTAACAGTTCGGCGCGTAGATTTGTTTCAAGGAACGTTTAATTCAATTTTTTTGTGTTATGTATTTTCAAGTGTTTTGTTGACATAATATTACATTCTGTCATCACAGCAAATCATGTGTTTTATTTCATTAAGTCGGAACTTTGCAATTACATCCGTGAGGATAGTAACAAACAACACCATACTTTGTACATTGCGGGCGGAGCCAGCGGGAAACTGCTAGTTTTCAACTAAACAACAGATACGAGTAAATGAAATTGGTATTGGAAACTATCAATTAGGCCTATGTGATACAAAAAATTGTAGCTAATATTATAATTTTAAAGTAAATTACAATAATTTTATCGATTACGATTTAATTTAAGGAAGGTTTGATCACAATAACGATTATACACGTTACAAGGTACTACGAAATATCACTTAATCAACGGTAACATCACCTCTCAAGTTTTAAGTACTCCGGGTATCCTCGCAGGAGCATCTTGTTTCTCATGTACGTCAATCACCCAGCTAGTGATGTGTTCTGGTATTTATCCTCACTAATTTCATCATCTGATCTTAGTGGCAATGAAGTTCAGAATACTACGTGTATTCACTCCAGATATCATTTACAATTCTGGTGATCCTACAAACTACCAACACCGTTATTTGTGAACTATAAACATTTAATAATAGTAATGTTATTGCTTTTTATCCCACTAACTACTCTGAAGACTTTTCGGAGACACCGTGGTGCCGAAAATTTGTCCCGAAGAAGTTATCTGACGTGCCAGTAAATCTACCGACACAAGGCTTATGTATCTGAGCATTTTCAAATACCACCGGACTGAGCCAGGATCGAACCTGACAAATTGGGGTATGAAGGCCAGCGCCTCGACCGTCTGAGCCACTCAGCCCTGCTATAAACATTTAAATAACAAGTGGAAATTATATGCACCTTACCGATAAGTGTTAAAATTCACTTTCCAAACTCCATTCATCACAACCACCTATAGTTGAACATTATCAGTTTCCGTGGGTACGCTTCGAAAACTAATTAAACAACCAAATCATTGGACAAACTAATAACATTTTATGCACCACCCTTTTGATTTATCGTGGTGATGTATCGCAGAAAGTACATTCTACTTGGGTCGTATATGATGTGAAGTATATTTGATATACAGTCAGTATACACAAACTGTGTATACAGTTGGGTAGTGTACATGTATTTCATCAACTTAACATTCTTATTTATATTATCAACTTTATTATTTTGTTATTTAGGTTTTCATCCCTTTTTAGTTCTGTAAATATGTCTTTTGTTCATATTTTCCGTAACTTTGTATTTAAGAAAATTACGAGTATTGATGCCTCTCTATTTGTAACCTATAATCTACCGTATATTATTACTCTTCATATTATTGCATGTCCTGTAATATCTTCTCTCGTCTTGTGGTACTACTAATTCGAATAATGTATACATAAATAATGTATACAATGAAATATTTTGAATGTCCATATAAACGATAATCATACAGGATATACGTAGTTTCCAAATTAGAGGTTCTAAAGAGAAAGAGACAGAGATGTAATTTTTGTCATTGTTTTAAATTATTGTTAAAAGGAACAAATGGAACAATGACAAAAATAGATATTTAATGAAAAATACAGTACAGTCAAATTATGAACCGACTCGTTGGATAAACGTGTGTGATCGAGTTGGTTATATGAGGGAGCCAATTTTATAGGAAGGGTTTGAACTATAATCGAGTGAACGCTAGGAGGTTCCTGAAGTAGGCGTACGTCTGGGACACGATGGTTGGACCCTGAATTTAACTATTTCTCGGTCAGTGGAATGTAAATTTTGATGGCTCCAGTAATAGCTCAATACAAGGCCATGAAGGTACATTTTGCTTACGAACTCAGTTTGCAGAGTAAACCATAAATGTTCCTGTCTATAGTCAATATATATGTCGTAAAACAAACGACTTCATGCTTATGCAAACACTCAGGGCTGTTGACTTAAAGTTCCCTTACAAATAAAAGATACAAATACAAGAACACTTCATTCCAATCGCAAAATGTGTTAGAGAGACTGACAAATCAGTCCTCTAGGAGCAACTATCGAATGTCAAACAATCATGAAAATTTCTCTGACAGTTAATACATTTCACACAAAACCATTGAACAGTCTACTGTCGAAACCTACTTAATGGAGTCGAGAATGCTCCTGATGATTGTGGCAGAATACTTCCTTGGAAATTGAGGAGAAAGCTGCGGTACAGATTGATCGGTGCTGTCCCAGCTCCCTAGGGAGCCCTGTCGCGCCTCCGCCTGTGGTTTATATGCCTCGTGGGCATTCAATGGAGTGTGTATTCCGACTGGTGATTGGCGTTGAAGAGATGAAGCGCTACGTGTGGGAACACGACAATGTATTTCCTCTCAAACCCGAGATACGACATCCGAGCAGGAAGGAATCAATGTTACAAGAAAGAGTATGTGTTTTTTATTCCATATGGATAGCTTCAGTTTCTAAAAAGGAACTTTTAATTCAGTTTCTCACTAACTGGAGGGTTTATACAAATTATGACGGATGATCTAAGTTTATTCCTTTCAGAATTAGAGAGAGAGAGAAAAGTAGCTGGTTTGCCTCGGGGACCAAGTGGCTCATTGTCCCGACACTTTGCCATGATGTGCCGTGGATGTAGTTTGGTCTTCCCAAGAAACACATCACGAATTTGGTGATCATAGTAATGAGGGGTTCCCTATTCATTCGTATACATCACATCTAGCTAGAGAGTGGCTTATACTCTTATATTTAGTGGAATTTCGTACAGTTTTGTAATCAGATCTAATTATCCTATAATAATTAAATTTGTTTACTCTCTGGCAACTGGCAATGCTCAAGTGTGGGATGAGTTATTATGTGTTCATACACAGTCAAAAAAAATGGAATTAATAAGTATGATGCAAAGCTCCTTCTGAAGATCGGTGATAGAATGCTGGTCGTTGGATCCCACGATCAGAGGTTCAAACCCGGAGGAGGTAATTCCTAAGCGGAGAAGGAAAACCACACAACAATTCAAATCTCACGATGTCGGCATGTATTAGATCCCTGGAGACACATTTTAATGCTGACCCGACAATAATTATTATAATAACTAATACATTGCTATGGATCGCCCAAAAACATCTGTTTCTCTACCACCAGGAGGAGTAAAGTGAAACATGGAATTAAGTCGATAAATCAGTTTAATTTGACACAAAGCTAGTCTAGATGGCGTCAGACAAAAATGTCTTCACACTCTGGCTGAGGCCTACGATTATTATTATTACTTTTATTATTATTATTATTATTATTATTATCAGTAGTAGTAGTAGTAGTAGTAGTAGTAGTAGTAGTATTGGTAGAGACTCCTGTGAATTCCAAGAACTGCGAAGTTCTCAGCAGTGCCATCTTAGATTATATTAGAACTATTTATTTATTTATTTATTTATTTATTTATTTATTTAGTAGCAAACGTACCCGTGCTTTGCTACGGTATTATACATTGTATAAGGATTTCTCCGTAAATTACTCTGAAGGCAGTGAGTAAGATTATATTAAATGGAATTTCTCTTAGCGCTATCCGAGAAACAAAACAGGGAGGACGCTATACGTTGTTTCCGATATCAGGTAGGCATTGGGGAAGTTTTGAGGATAATGGCAGGCCACATTTCCTACTGCCGGCCAAAATCGAGTTAGGGAGTAGCTACTGTAATGGCAGGCTCACTTGGCAACTCCAACTCACAATAAAGATTTAGAGTTTTATTACAAAGACAGGACCCTTTTTCTAATGCCAGTCACAGTCAGGTTGAAGAGCTTTGAATATAATCGACGAATGCAGCGCTATTTAACGTGTCAACAATCGAGATACGACAAAAAGTGATTGGGCCTAAGTTGTGGATCTCTCCAAATTGAACTGCGATTGTGCTAACTGTCTTGAAATACGACTTACCGTTTAGATACCAATTACACCGAAATGAAGGTCTGCATATATATAGTCCACAGATTTAGAGAAAAGAATATAAGAGAAAACGGAAGAAAACTGTTCTTGTTTTCCTATAAACACGCCCTCTATTCAGATATTTTTAAATCATATGCATATCAAAACCTTCCCCGGGATGAGTATGCTTTAAATATGGAGTTTGGTCGAGATCTATTCACCGGTTTCGCCTTGGTGATGGAACAAACAGACACGAAAAGTAAAAACCACTGATACGGTCTTGAGTTGACCTAAAACGGATAAATATATGAAAAATTGGCAAAACAAACGATATTACAGACAGCGGATCCCTTACAACTTTATTTGTATAAATAAGCATGGACACGTCTTTAAGTGCAGACTTTTATTTCGAAAGTTACTGATTTAGAACTTTACGACATATAGACAATCTAATTTCACCACCAGACGCCTCTTTTAGTGTTCTACATGGTTGGACCTATGAAATTTTCTCGTATCTTTTATATTTATGGGTTAGATTGAGTTATAATCATTGGATAGGGTGATATTTGGTACAGTTCTCACATATTACTTTATGATTTTGATACTCATGTGACAGCTGGAGTCATAATATTTGGCTAAAATACGGCCACTGGTCGTGTCATTGTGCGTGCCGCATGTGATGTTTCTATCTTTCGTATAAGTGTGTCAAACGATAACATATACATGTGGAAAGTATACAATTAACTTAAAATCGAGAAATACACCTCTATTTAACCTACAGTATAAGGGATATAGATACGATATAAAGTGATAGGACACAAGTTTTAGATCCCTGAAAATTGAACGGCGATTGTGCTATCTATTTTGTGATACGACTTACCGTTCAGCCACCAATCATCCTAAACGAAAGTCTGCACTGCCATTAAAATTGCATCCATATTTCGATATTTTCCGGGACCAAAAGTTATCCATTTCAATAACTTGGAATTTTTCCTCAAAGAAAAGAGTGTTCAGGTATCGAAATTAGCACTCGCATGCATACGGAGTAATTAAGGAAGGAAGTAATACGGTTAAGAAAGTTGAAATTAATAGAAAATAGGATTATAACTGACGACAGCCGGATAGGACAAACATGTAAATACCAAGTGATATTGGAAAATAAAATATACCTCAATAAATTGTGATGTATGAGTTGCGGATATAAGAAGGCGGTAACAGAGCAGAAATTTAGGCGCAGGGATTCTTAGGTAAACAGATAATAAGATGACTTATCGTGTTATTACTTAAGCCTAAAGAGGCAAGTCAGAGGCAAGAATTAAAGCGGAAAGCAGAAGTAGAATACAAATACAGTATAAATTATAACAAACGCCAGAAAGCAATTTAAGTTGTGAAATAATGGGATACAGTCGTCGGTACTGTTCAAATATTAACACGCTCCTTAGTGCTATTCGAGGCCGATTGAAACCTCCAACGGTATTCCGCCAATATACCGCAGAATGGCCGATTGACGTCTCTCTTTCTTTCTACCCAAAGAACAACCGCGAGTTTGCATAAATGATGACGAAAATGGCAGTACGGTACTTCCCTGCTGGCAAGCAGTCAGAGACGTTGCCATGGTAACCTGTAGGTTCGTTGTCGGTCTGTCGACCACTCAATCGCAGAGCTTGAGACCCGCAGAAAATAGTAATTTTGTCCGCCATTTGAAAAGTAAGAGAAATTATGAAGATAACAAAAGTTGTTTATAATGTAGAGACGTTCCACATATACTCCACGCATTTTAGAGAAAAGCAATAGTATAAAAGAAACTGGAAGAAAACTGTTCCGGTTTTCCTATCAAACACCCAGACTGTTCAGATATTTTTAAATCATATGCATATCGAAACCTTCTCCGCGATGAGTATACTCTAAATATGAAGTTTGGTTGAGATCTGTTTATCCTTTTTGCCGTGATGGTGGGACAAAGAGACACGAAAAATAAAAACCACGGATACGGTCTTGAGTTGATCTAAAACTGATAAATATCCGAAAAATTGGCAAATAAACGAAGTTTAAGACAGCGGAACCACTACAACTTTATTTATATAGATTTACTCGTTAGGTCCATCGAGGACCACGTTAAGTCTTGTTACATTCGGCAGTGAACTTTGATTTATTTTGAGCCCAGAATTCCCTAAATTTTCCTGAGTAGACCTGCTTGTCCAAGGGACACCGTGACTTCTTTTCGGTTGTTCGGTTCGGTTCAGCCCGTTCGTCACTATCTTTTTCCGGAATAGACATCTGTCAAAGTCGTCTTCCGGTTTTATCTGTAGCATTTGAAGGTCTTCTTTACTGTTTGTATACCAAGGCATCGTGGTTTTAGGTTTTGAATCAAATAAAGGAAAGATCTGTTTGATCAACCTGTTTCCGTCTATTCCTTTGAGGTAACCGTAAAATCGTGCCTGAGTTTTGCGGAACGTGTCCGTATTTTTTTCTATTACGTCATAGATTCCTTGTTGGATCTTTTTTGGTGGATGCCATTCTTGTTGTTGGATCCCATAATTCCCCTAATTATTATGCGCTACTTTTTCTCCAGTTCTTCGAGGAGTCCTTTATTCCAATTTAAGGATAGGGTTTCGGCTGCATACGTAACTACTGGCTTCAGAACAGTTTCGTAGTAACGTATCGTAGTGTTTTGGGAAAGGCATGTTTTGTTGTAGATGTTGCGTGGTGTTTGGTAGGCTATTTCATGTTTGCGAATTCGTTCCCTAACTGCTTCCTTGTCCAGTCCATTTTCCATGATGATCTCACCCAAGTACTTACATTTTTCTGCTCGTCTAATTTCCCCGTATTTCGTCCCAAGTTTTGGTGGTACGTCTTTGATGTTAGTCATCACTTCTATTTTTTCAATCGATACCTGCAGGCCAGTTTGTTCGGCGATATTTTTTATTTAGTTTATGTCCCTTAAAGCCGGGTGTGTCCGCGGACGTGTTCAGCTCATTTTTTCAGGTTTTCTGTTTGACACCCATGACTGACCTTCGCGTCAAGGTGTGATATTATGATAATGAGGTAGGGAAAGGGTGAAATCCGGTATTTACACATCGATGGCCTAGAATGAAAACCTCGTATCTCACAAAGTTCTTCCTATCCATTATTTCCCTTAAGACTGGTTACGCCTCCCAGCCACGCATGAATATGCAGTCCATCAGAACAATGTTCGTTGTGTTCTTTATTCCTATGCCGACGTGTGAAGGAAAATGAACCTTACCGTACCGTACTATAGGAAAGTATGTCTGCGTGACTTATTTACTAACTCCTAGAGTATAACTTTTATAAGGTTCATTTTACTTTACGCATCAGCATAGGAAAATAAACCCAACGAACATTGTTCTGATGGACTGCATATCCAAATGTGCCTGGGAGGCGTGACCAGTCTTAAGGGAAATAATGGATAGGAAGAACGTTTTGAGATACGAGGTATTCAGTCTAGGCCATCGACATACAGTACTCCTGCCGAATAACGGGGTTGAAAAACCTGCACGGATCCCTTCACTCTGTCTAATAGTACTTAGTGAGTCAGAAGTTGAATGGTGACATTTGCACGGAGTGACACTTGTACGGAGTCTCGATTATCATATATTCCGATATTAATAGACCCGTACAGTACTTCTTATAGCCTCGATTGAAGAGCTGACCTACCTCTTCGGTGTAAATTGTTGAAACCATACTCTGTGTTTCTCGAACATTTATTTATTTATTTATTTATTTATTTATTTATTTATTTATTTATTTATTTATTTATTTATTTATTTTATTTATTTATTTATTTATTTATTTACTACACTTTTTGTCACTTCATTCGCCGCTTCATCCGGATTGTAAATATGACGTGCCTCGCCTTAAACTATATTACTTTTCCTTGTTATTCTTCCTTTACAGCCGGGATGAGTGGCTCAAACGGTTAAAGCGTTGGCTTTTTGAGCCGAAGTTGAGAGTTTCGATCCTGGTTCAGTCCGGTGGTATTTCAAGGTGCTCAAATAAAAGTCATCCCCGTGTCAGTAGATATACCGGCACGTAAAAGAACTTCTACGGGACAAAATTTCGGCACCTATGCGTTCACGAAAACCGTAAAAGTAGTTGGTGGAACGTAAACCATTATTATTATTATTATTATTATTATTATTATTATTATTATTATTATTATTATTATTATTATTATTATTATTCACTTACATTTAATTTTCTAGTAATTACGCGGTAGTAAGTCAGTTGAACTTTATTGGTATAGTCCACTATGCACTGATGTCCGTTGTGAATCAACAAGGGCTTCTCCCTGCTTGTCTTGGTGAACTGCATAGCTGTAGAACAATTATCACCAGTTCAACACGGAACACTTGTTGTCACCAGGTATGAACTGTAGCAATGAAATTTAAAGGTATCTATTCTATTCTATTCTATTCTATTCTATTCTATTCTATTCTATTCTATTCTATTCTATTCTATCTATCGCGTACGTATTTCCCTTCCCTGCTTCTGCTTTCCAACACTCCATAGGTCTCCGTGCAAGTGTCACAACTTCCCGAATAACATCAAGGGGTCTGCTCAAGGCTCAACGTCTCCATCAACCGCGTGATATGCCCTTACTTCACACGAACACTGCGGAGAGGTTTGGAATTGAATCCAAGAATTTGGTAGGCAATCTAGTGTACAGAAATAGTACGCCATCACCTCTCCTGCCCTACTGCCCAACATTCTAGCGGATAAGTTATTTTCCACCAGTCGGACTCGAACCGGTGAGGTGTGACCATTTAAAGATTTTGCGTTAACGATCATGGCCGCCAGGCGGCCTATTGGACCAATGATGTCATTGAAGGGGGAATTCACCAAGGAGCGGGTGTCATACTTCTGTCATATGATGTACATTGTTCTTCAGAAACATCACTGATGCTCGACAAACGAAGACCAAGCTCGCCAAAGAATCGCTATGAAAGACTGTAACCGGATACAAATACATGAGATGAATGAATCAGTATAGAATTGAACATCGTGATTCATAGTGTCCGAAAATCATTCTCCATTGATTGGATCTACAGTACTCATCTCTCAGTTATTACATTTATCATAGCCTAAATGATTTAGCTTTATCTTGCTTAAATTAACTGATGATAGAAATTAAACACAAAATTTGAACATTAATGTATATACACTGACTGACAGAGCAAATGCAAAACCAAGAAGGAGTGGTCAGAACTTTATGCCAATTGCAGGGTAGACTGACGTCACTGAGGTATGCTCATGATGTGAAATGCGCCGCTGTGCTGCGCACGTAGCGAATGATAAATGGGACACGGCGTTGGCGAATGGCCCATTTCGTACCCTGATTTCGCAGCCGACAGTCATTGTAGAACGTGTTGTCGTGTGCCACGGGACACGTGTATAGCTAAGAATGCCAGGCCGCCGTCAACGGAGGCATTTCCAGCAGACAGACGACTTTACGAGGGGTATGGTGATCGGGCTGAGAAGGGCAGGTTGGTCGCTTCGTCAAATCGCAGCCGATACCCATAGGGATGTGTCCACGGTGCAGCGCCTGTGGCGAAGATGGTTGGCGCAGGGACATGTGGCACGTGCGAGGGGTCCAGGCGCAGCCCGAGTGACGTCAGCAAGCGAGGATCGGCACATCCGCCGCCAAGCGGTGGCAGCCCCGCACGCCACGTCAACCGCCATTCTTCAGCATGTGCAAGACACCCTGGCTGTTCGAATATCGACTAGAACAATTTCCCGTCGATTGGTTGAAGGAGGCCTGCACTCCCAGCGTCCGCTCAGAAGACTACCATTGACTCCACAGCATAGACGTGCACGCCTGGCATGGTGCCGGGCTAGAGCGACTTGGATGAGGGAATGGCGGAACGTCGTGTTCTCCGATGAGTATGAGTCACGCTTCTGTTCTGTCAGTGATAGTCACCGCAGACGAGTGTGGCGTCCGCGTGGAGAAAGGTCAAATCCGGCAGTAACTGTGGAGCGCCCTACCGCTAGACAACGCGGCATCATGGTTTGGGGCGCTATTGCGTATGATTCCACGTCACCTCTAGTGCGTATTTAAGGCACGTTAAATGCCCACCGCTACGTGCAGCATGTGCTGCGGCCGGTGGCACTCCCGTACCTTCAGGGGCTGCCCAATGCTCTGTTTCAGCAGGATAATGCCCGCCCACACACTGCTCGCATCTCCCAACAGGCTCTACGAGGTGTACAGATGCTTCCGTGGCCAGCGTACTCTCCGGATCTCTCACCAATCGAACACGTGTGGGATCTCATTGGACGCCGTTTGCAAACTCTGCCCCAGCCTCGTACGGACGACCAACTGTGGCAAATGGTTGACAGAGAATGGAAAACCATCCCTCAGGACACCATCCGCACTCTTATTGACTCTGTACCTCGACGTGTTTCTGCGTGCATCGCCGCTCGCGGTGGTCCTACATCCTACTGAGTCGATGCCGTGCGCATTGTGTAACCTGCATATCGGTTTGAAATAAACATCAATTATTCATCCGTGCCGTCTCTGTTTTTTCCCCAACTTTCATCCCTTTCGAACCACTCCTCCTTGGTGTTGCATTGTCACTGTCAGTCAGTGTAGATAAAGTATCAGTGTTATATGAAAATTCACAGATCATGTTGGCTACTCAGTACAGCTCGTATACCTGTAGGCTTGAATTGGGACACTAATACAACCTCGTGAAACCCTGAAGATGGTTTCCAGTTATTTCCCAGTATCATACCTGATAAATGCTGAGGATATACCGCACTGTCTCCTTTTTGTCGATCCTAGTCCTTTCCCACCCAATTTTCGTCGGAAACTTGTGCAAGTTAGTGCGAAGTAAGCCAACTTAAGAGAAACCAGTATCCAATCAATGGAGAATGATTTTCGGACACTATGAATCACGATGTTCAATTCTATACTGATTTCAAACCACACATACAATTTAAATTACTTGGCTCGTACTATATTTCTACTCAATCGCACTTAGAAATTTGCTATATGCTTCGAGCTAGGTTTGAACGCCATGCCGTGCTGTATCGACTTGTAAAAGATCTCTTGCATTCGGGATACAGTGGATTCGAACCACACTGTCGGTAGCCCTGAAGATGTTTTTCGTGGTTTTCCATGTTTAAACCATGCAAATGCTGGGACTGTACCTTAATTGAGGCCGCGGTCGCTTCCTCCCCCACTCCTAGCCCTTTCTTATCCCATCGCCTCCATGAGACCTATCTTTGTCGGTGCGACGTAAGGCCAATTGTAAAAAAAAAAAGTAGTGCACGAATACTTTATATTCAATAAAACTCAACCAAAAGCGCCCAAGATTCTGTTAACTTTGCCATCTGGGAGAGTAAACTAGAACCTGCAAATTGTACGCAATCAGCCAAGGTGATGTGAAATTTTAAAAAATGCCTGAACCCAGTAGTTGATGCCATATTATTATTATTATTATTATTATTATTATTATTATTATTATTATTATTATTATTATTATTATTATTATTATTATTATTATTATTATTATTCCACTTAAGAGCTTAAGTAAAATTCGACCTATTCCGTATTTATTAACTTCTTATTACCTGGTCTAGAAAGCCAAAAATAACGGCCGAGAGGATTCGTCGTGCTGACCACACGACACCTCATAATCTACAGGCCTTCGGGCTGACCACCGGTAACTTGGTAAGCCACGGCCCTTCGGGGCTGTTTCACCATGGGGTTTGGTTTGGTTTTTATTACCGTGTTACCAGGAATTTTGAGAAATAATGAAAATTTTATTCTATTAATTAATAACATTGCTAAATATTTTTAATTAAATGAAATAGGGATAATGCAACAAAGCTGGAACAAGTAGAGTGGATAAATAGGATTGATTCTTCATATCAAAATATTGATCGAATTTGTTCCACTGAACATCTTTAAAACGTTCATTCAATATCCAGATAAATCCGGCAATGCGAACAGCTATTACCTATCGATTCACTGTGCGCAACTTGCACGTATTGCGCCTAATTACTTAGTAAATACCTGGGTATGTCATTCGTAAGTCAATGGACTATCATGACTGCCTCATTATTTTCGGTTATTTTAAAAAGGTCGAGTGAATTGGCTATCAGTACCAGTAAGCTTTAATTCTCCGGTATCGCTGTAGATTATTTTCAGCCATTTTCTACTTTCATACGAAGATGTCGTTTTGATTAAGGCTATTATCCTTCTCTCGCTGATTAAAAGACGCTAGAAATAGGACGAAGTTAAACATAGCGTGAGCTTGATTGTTAAGGGGCATAATAACAGACTTCTGTCAAAAGCTGTCTGGTTTGAATCCCTGCCAACACACGTCCGATTTTTGAAATGAACACTCACGCCCCTGTGATTTGGATTCCGCGTAAAACTCGAAGCATCATCACAGTCACGTAAAACTTTAAGTTGATTACTTGGTTAAGCTATTAACAAAAGAAAAAGGACTAATTTGAGAAGAGCTCTTTGCAACCAGCACTCAATGAGAATTTCAAAAAGAACTCTCATACTCTAACTACAAATATGATAGTACGTCCAGGTTTTACGGTTGTATGGTTTTATGTAGATAGATCTTCCAACATTTTCTTTGAAATATTGTATTCTAGACGAACTATCTCACTCTATAATGAGTTCTCATAACTGAAGACTATTAGCTTTCAATTCTACCTCACTCTCATCTCGCCGTTAGTAGCAAAAGCGAGCGTTATGTATCATTAATTTAAGATGCTTGACTTCAGTTGATCGCTACTTTAAGCATTCTGTTAAAATCAGGAGATTTGTAAGAAATCGTGTCAGTCAATGATACGCATATGAAGCACAAAACAAATATTGTAAACAATGTATTATTGTTAACAAATATCTGCTATCCTGAAACATTGTACAATAGAACCATGAAGACAAATAGGAAGTAAGAGGTACAAATATAAAAAATGAGAGGATGGCATCATAAGGGAATATTTAATAATAATAATAATAATAATAATAATAATAATAATAATAATAATAATGATAATAATAATAATAATAATAATAATAATAATAATAATAATAATAATAATAATAATGTTATTTGCTTTACGTCCCACTAACTACTTTTACGGTCTTCGGAGACGCAGAGGTGCCAGAATTTAGTCCCACAGGAGTTCTTTTACATGCCAGTAAACCTACCGACACGAGGCTGTCGTATTTGAGCACCTTCAAATACCACCGGACTGAGCCAGGATCGAACCTGCCAAGTTGGGGTTAGAAGGCCAGTGCCTTAACCGTCTGAGCAACTCAGCATGGCAAGGGAATTTTAAACAGTGTTGAACGTTACTGTACATCACGTAGTTATAGTACCGTACACACTTAATTACAACGGAATTACTTCTACACAGTTTGCAAAAGACAAATCAGTTACGTAGTTGCCCAGCTACTTGGCTGAATACGCAGCGTAGTTCCCTTCGGTTCAGAGGGCCCCACGTCCGATTCCCGGCCGGATCGGAGATTTTAACCATACACCTTGTCTCGGTGACTGAGTATTTGTATTCTCCCTAACATCCCTGCAACTCACACACAACACTATCCTTCACCACAATAACATCCAGTTTCCTACAAACGGCAGATGCCACTCACCCTCGTCGGGGAGTCTGCCTAACAACGGCTGCATTTTTCTGGAAACAGCCAGTCGAAATTATTATTATTATTATTATTATTATTATTATTATTATTATTATTATTATTATTATTATTTATTATCACCTAGTTGGAGTTCCTTATACCGCGAATACGATCATCATCAGTAGCTTGAGCCTAGGATATTACCACCACTGAAGTTCGGAAGGCATTTATTTACGAAATGATCGCACAGTTTATTGTATTTAAATATTGCATCAGTTCACTGAGAACGTGTTGTTTCATGACATTCTTCAATATATCTGATGTGAGGTCGATTCCAGTCAGCCTGCAGAGGTAGACACGGAGTAGCGAGCCATCTATGAATCAATAATCAGCTACGTCAAAGAATCACACATTTCCTGTATAAGGGAGCAAGAGGAACCATATCAAAATTATTAGTTGAATTTTCCAAAAGTGTGAGCATTCCCAAGCATCTATACTGTGATTTATCCGCCTCGGCCGTTAAAGGTTCTGTCCAAATCGTTAGAAATCACCTCTGGAGTACTGCATACGAGAAGGTTTAACTCCGAAAAACTCTTAACAATTGAACCTACATTCAGTATTTAAGTGTTATGGTGTACTTCGTCAGATTTATGAGCCTATCATTGTAAGAAGTACAAATAAATAATTTAAGAATTTGGCATTCAACTTTACGTGTCCTTTATAATATCGTTTCCAGGAGTTACGCGGTGTCATTCCGGCAGTACCCAAAATTGCCGTTTTCTTTTTTTTGTTTTGTTTTTTGCAGTTTTTAATTCCAAATGCGTAAAACATGCCCTGAAATATTTCATCTTCTTTCGGCAACTATTTGTGAAGGCCATGCAGACCAGTTTTTCAACACTTCATCACTTTCACTTGCAGTGCTTTGCTTCACAGCTACTCTGATTCAAACTTTTGAATTAAAATTATGTAATGGTTCCCTCTTCGCCACAAGATGACCCTCAGTGCCATTTCATATGAAGAAGTAGTGCATGTTACCTTATCAGCATGGATGTTTACGTGGTGCAAGGTTACTGAAACGGCTAAATGGTTAGCGTGCTAGCCTTTGGCCACAGGGGTCCTAGGTTCGATTCCCGGCAGGGTCGGGAATTTTAACCTTGATTGGTTAATTTCGCTGGCACGGGGGCTGGGTGTAAGTGTCGTCTTCATCATCATTTCATCCTCATCATGACACGCAGGTCGCCTACGGGAGTCAAATCAAAAGACCTGCACCTGGCAAGCCGAACATGTCCTTGGACACTCCCGGCACTAAAAGACATACGCCATTTCATTTTTACTGAAACATTGAGTAAATGTAAATATAATTTAACAATTAGATCTGACATGGCTTTAACTCGGAAGACTATCATGTCAGCTAGACCACGTGGTTAAGATGGTAGATCGCCAACATTCTGAGCTCAGGTAGGTGGTCGGTTGTTCAGTGGCAGTCTATCTGAATATGCTCATGTACGCCAGCCTTGTGTCGATATGTTTACACCTCCGTCACTTAGACTCTCCGAAGACCGTAGAAGCAGTAAACGGAATAACATAATCTTTATTACGGTTCGGGTCACGAAGCTGTGGGATTGCATTCTCGAGATGATAGGTTCAAACCCCACTGCAGGAAGCCCTGAATGTGGTTTTAAATTGTCAACCATTTCGCACCAGGCACACGCTGGTTCTGTACATCAATAAATAAATAGGCTGTACTTTAATTGAAGTCGCAGTCGCTTCCTTACGAGTTCTAGCACTGCCCTTCTCATCCAAGGCTTTTTCGGTTCAATTCCCGGACAGTGCATTTGGGAAAATCACCCTCCCGTGGATCAGGTTCCACTTGGAGGTCCCGTGGCTGTGGTCACGATATTAACAGTCCTGTGAAGCCACAAGATAACATTCAACTTAGGAACTGAAGTGGTGGACTGGGAACCATTAGGCCCAGTAGTTGAACCTGGTATTGCTTCAAATTACTGTGCCAGATTGCAAACTTTTATCATTCCTCTTCTGCTTACGATGGCCAAATTTTGCCCGTTTCAGACTCCATCACTTTCTTTTACCGAGGTTTATTCTTCGAAGAGTAAAATCAATTCTTTTCAACCGATTGAAGCTAATAATAATAATAATAATAATAATAATAATAATAATAATGTTATTTGCTTTACGTCCCACTAACTACTTTTACGGTTTTCGGAGACGCCGAGGTGCCAGAATTTAGTCCCACAGGAATTCTTTAACGTGTCAGTAAATCTACCGATACGAGGCTGACGTATTTGAGCACCTTCAAATACCACCGGACTGAGCCAGGATCGAACCTGCCAAGTTGGGGTCAGAAAGCCAGCGCCTCAACCGTCTGAACCACTCAGCCCGGCACCGATTGAAGTTATCTCATTGCCTGTCATCCGGGAGGGTGGTTAGGTCTTCAAAATATCACCACAAAAATTTATGCTGTTGGCGGAAATCTGCAACCGCTATAATGAGGTGTACAGAGCATAGGGAAGAATGAGATAGTTAGCATGGCTTTTCTCACTGGGATAGAAGTTGCTATTGTTAAACAGTCATCCCAATGAGTAGCACCTTACATATCATTCAGGTGCACTAGTCGTAACTCTGTGTCATACCTCAGCAACTTCTATACTATCACAGCCATAAATGGGACGGTTACTTCAGTGGAAGCCTCATTTTTCTCTCTCCTGTATCAAAAGAAAGGTAAAAAATTGCAGCATCAGTTAATAAATTGCAACAGTCGTATATCTTTAATGATATTATCTATTAAAATAATCACCAATGCTTGTAGAATTTTCAAAATAAATATCCCTTTGTTTGTATTCTGTGTAAAACTGGAGGACCTGTTGCTGTGATCACGATGTCAACAGTCATTAATGACAAGCTCACATTCAACACAAATATTATCACGTTAAATACAAATATACATACTAAAAGCGGAATCACAACGACGCAGATTTATCTGATGTTTGTAAACACACGGTAAGTTATGTCCCTAACACTTTACGATGGCTATGTTCTGTCAGTGAAACATCCTTGTTATATTTTAGCCACTGATGTAGCTTTAGACCAGGCTAGCTTTAAAGAACGGGCCTCACCGTCAAGCGTGGTCACTTGATTATGTTTGCTCTGAAAGCTCTGGTCAGTTTATCTTAAGGGGACGCGCCAGGACACGTATTGAGTTCCTTCGGCCTGCTGCTCATATTACTCTCAAGAGTAGGCTCTGGTAAAATATTTGACTGTTTGAATAAATATTGAACTCCAACACACTACTCAAGCAGTCGTCGGATATCTCCCTTGTACAGAGAGCTGTTTGGAGTTACATTCCAAAATCATACGATTAAAAGGAATGAATGAGCTTTGAAATGACAGAATACAGATTAAGGTTTTTGAACATTCAGTCAATATCAGTTTCACTTTCGGATTACACAGAATGTAATTCCTATACAATTCTACAGGGACAGTGTAGAAGTTTGGCGTATGAGAAAGACATTAACCCCATGTTTGCTTGACACTTAAGAAGGCTATAAAGACAATTAGAACGAAGTCGACGATCGCATTCGAACTTGCATGCCCTCCAAATTCATATTTTGCGTCCAATGTAACAGATATTTTAATGCAGTGAGATCAGTAAATTTGCTCAAAGTTCTCAGAGATTAATAAGAACCTAACCGAAACAAGACCACTATACTGGCACAATAGGTGTCGTAGACCCTTAGTTTAGTGAACGACAACTTTCTTCTTTGAGTCCCACATTGATTGTCGAAAGATCAGTCTCCTATCATGGAACACTATAGATTAAGTGCCGGCCCCGTGGTGTAGGGGTAGCGTGCTTGCCTCTTACCCGGAGGCCCCGGGTTCGATTCCCGGCCAGGTCAGGGATTTTTACCTGGACCTGAGGGCTGGTTCGAAGTCCACTCAGCCTACGTGATTAGAATTGAGGAGCTATCTGACGGTGAGATGGCGGCCCCGGTCTAGAAAGCCAAGAATAACGGCCGAGAGGATTCGTCGTACTGACCACACGACACCTCGTAATCTGCAAGCCTTCGGGCTGAACAGCGGTCGCTTGGTAGGCCAAGGCCCTTTAAGGGCTGTAGTGCCATGGGATTAAAAAATAGATCAAGTAGCTATGTAATTCTCTTCAGGAGACTAAGTGCATCCCGTTTCACGCATTCAAGTCAGTTTCAATTTTCTAGCAGAGATAAGCACGTAATTCATTCTCTAAACAGCAAGAAAATTAACCAAGAGAGAGTCTGTAAGAACTTACCATATTTCAAAATTTTACATGATATAGTTCTGATATGCCTCGTCACTGAATAAACTTTTACCAATCGTCGCACCCTGTGCTCTGTAAAGTTTGAAGAAGATATATTTTTATCTCTATATAACAACTTTTTTATTAAAGAGCCCGATGATATGACAACACCCAAACGGATTCTTCTCTCAAGTCTCTATAGTGGCTTTGCGTTCTTAATAACAGGTTTTATATACGGGCTGATGAATGCTGTTTGGGTTTTTTAAAATAATTGTCATCATATAATCACCATCATAATCATCATCAAAGAATCTTATACAGAGGTACTCGGGAAGTTTAATTCAATCTGTAACTTGCAAAGAACTTGGCAAATTGTCACGACCTCCGCGAGGCTCAGGTGTGCCCTACGAGCTCCTACTTCACTTTGTGTATCTGTTGGACAGTCCAGACAGTCATATCGATCTCATCAAGTAGTTTCATTTTCGCTGAGAGAACAATCAGAGAGAGAAGGTTGGCTCCATCCTTTCTACTCTTAATCACAGTCACGAAGGAGTTTCCTCTCCTCCACACTAATCAAGTGATGCCTCACTTGGGAATATGTGCTACAATGGTAGTATATATAACATTAACCTATCCTCTCTAGCCTCCTCCCACTACTCTCTACCCCTCTTCTCCTACCCTCACACTGGCCAACCTTAGAGACGTTGCCGGGTCTTCATTCTCTCTGTTCGCAAGATAGTATATTCGAACCTCACTGAGTACAACGTAAATTTTGTTCATATAAATGCCACAACTGTCTAATTAGCCTCCGACTCATGTAAGGTACGGTACTTCGTTATGAATTATATATTGCTATAGAAGGAACGTTCAACACATCATCATAATCATCATCATTATCGAGTGAGATGGCCGTGCGGTTACGGGCACGCAGCTGTAAGCTTGCATTCGGGAGATAATCCCACTGTCGGCAGCCCTGAAAATGGTTTTACGTGGTTTCCCATTTTCACACCAGGCAAATGCTGGGGCTGTACTTTAATTAAGGCCACGGGTGCTTCCTTCCCACTCCTAGCCCTTTTATCCCGTCATCGCCATAAGACCTATCTGTGTCGGTGCGACGTAATCAACTTGTAAAAAATAAGACCTTTAGTATTAATAATAATATTGTTGTTGTTGTTGTTGTTTCGAATAGCAAGGTCTATTTCAAGTGGAAATAATGAAAAGAAAGTAATGCATATTTCTGAGGTTAAAATTTTAGTTTTGTAACTACAGGTACCATCATGAAGAAAGTTAAACATTGAATTATAATTCTCCCAATCAACTACTGAGGAACTTATGCGAGTATCTGACAAATAGATTCACTTGTAGGAAGCAAGAGAAGCATAGCAGATGGAGGATAGCATGTTTAGATTTGATATTAAAAGACTTAAAAACGAATTATAAATTAAAATTAATTGAGATGCAGACCAAGGATTATAGAGAAGTTAAATGTTTAGTTTTCTAGATCATACAGAAATATCAGTCGTTAAAAATAATGTTCAAAACTGTTTTAATTAAAGATATATTTTGTGTTTAATGAAAATACGCCAACGGCCGTAGCCGTGTTGAAACGCCGGATCCCGTGAGATCTCCGAAGTTTAGCAACATTGAGCGTTGTCAAGATTTGGATGGGTTTCCACGTGCTGTTGGTGGGGGTAAGGGAATGGTGGAGCGGAAAGGAACTGGCCACCCTACCGTACGTAAACTCCGGCTCAGGCACACCTCTGTGGAGGTTCGAACCTGCCTTCGGGCAGAATACACCCTTACCTTACCTTAATGAAAATACCTGGGTAGTTCAATATGTATGGTAACAAAAGTTGTCACTTGTGCATTATTCTCCATTTAATTCCAATTTTCCACTAGTCCACAGACACATAGATCATGTTCCAACGTCATTTGTAGGACAGAGGGGCTGCCTAAATGTAGGTTAGACACTGGTACTCATTGCATAGTTACCTCTCTAAAGAGAACTTCCACACATGAAAGTGGTAGAATACGACATATTGCTTGAACAGCTACACGATAACGTCAGGCTTCCCTCAGCCAGCCACACACCGTCTGTCGTTCCGCCGCCACCATTGAAACCTACTGAAGAATCCTGCACTGATCTCACGCCAACTAATATCCTTCTTGTTAAACAACTGAAGTAGTATTTAGAGAAAAGAGCATTAAGGAACAGACGTAGAACTTCTGAAAAGGAATGCTTGCCGTTAATTTGTTCTGCACCGAAAGGGGTGCCTTAATATAACGTTAAAACAAATCTTTGGAAGAATTTATGTGGCGAGAGAGTTCGCTATGCGGTTCAGTTCACATAGCTGGAACTCGGAAGATCGTATGTTCGAACGTTGCCGGCAAGTTTGGCGTGTTTTTCACACCAGAAAAGTGCTAGGTCTGTACGTTAATGAAGGCCAAAGACACCTCCATTCCATTCCTAGCCGTTTTCTATCCCATCGTTGACGTAAGACCTATCAGTGTCGGTGTAACGTATAACAAACAGCAAGAAACGAATTTAAGGGACTGTGTGTAAAACTGATCTGCACCAATTTGGTATTATGCGTTTATGTAGAACGGCGTAAATTTGTCCGGATCTTAGGGTGAATGGTCAGTGTCAGAGCCTTCGGTTCAGAGGATCACGGGTTGGATTCCTGGTCGGATCGGGTATTATAGCCTCGTCTGATTAATTCCTCTGGTTCAGGGGCTGAGAATTTGTGTTTATTTCAAAGACATCTCCGTGCATAAACACAAAACACCACACAAACATGAAAATAGTAAATACATACTTCCAGATAGAGTTGGCGTGAGGAAGAGCATCCGATCGTAGAACAAGACCATTTCTGCGAAACAAAGCGCACTCATGACCCTACCAGAATGTATGAAGAGTTGAAGAAGAATAAGAATAAATGTAAATTTTTCACAAAGAGAAGTCTTTGTATCTTATGTAGTGAATAGCACTTCTAAAAATGTATTATTATTATTATTATTATTATTATTATTTATTATTTACAATTTTCTTTACGACGCACCGACACAGATAGGTCTTACAGTAACAATGGGAGAGGAAAGGTTTAGAAATGGGAATGAAGTGGTCATGGCCTTAATTAAGGAGCAACCCTGGCAGTTACCTGGTGTGAAAATGGGAAACCACGGAAAACCATCTTCAGGTCTGCTGACAGTGTGGTTCGAACCCACTATCTCCCGGATGTAAGCTCACATCTGCGCATCCCTAACCGCATGGCCAACACGCCCGGCATTATTATTATTATTATTATTATTATTATTATTATTATTTAATGAAATAATGTTATTGGCTGTAAGACTCACCAACTACTTTTACATTTTCGGAGACGCCGAAGTGCCTGAAGCTTGTCTCGCAGGAATTATTTTTCGTGACAATGAATCTACGGACACGAGGCTGGCGTATTTGAGCACCTTCAAATACCATGGGACTGCGCCAGGATCGAACCTGTTAAGTTGGGCTCAGAAGGCCAGCGCTCTACAGTCTGAGCTACTCAGCTCGGCATTGTTTGTTTAATTACTTTCCATTTTGTGTGTTACCATTATGATAAAGCATTCTACACAACGCTTATCTCAACGATTAAAATTTGCAGTATGAGGGAATGATTCGCAAACTACTGTAATTTTTTTACAAATAACCAATCAATCAGTCAGTTAATGATCTGGATTTTTAGCTCTGGCGCAGGTGTCAGGTTCCCTATCTATTGCTTACCTAGACTTATCTTTAAAAAAATATTTCGAAGAACTTGGAAACGTATCGAACATTTCCCTTGATAAATTATTCCAATCCCTTATTCTCGTCCTGTAAATGAATATTTGGCCTATTTTTCCCTCTTGAATTCCAACTTTATCTTCATTAGTATGCATGTATGTTCAGTCCGTCAGCGATGCCGCTGGTGGGATCCTCAACAGCTCTGCCATCAGCTGTCATAAATGGCCTAGGCATCACTGAAGAGGCGTACTAGGGAATTGAGGAGTGAGGTAGTTTCCCGTTGCTTTCCTCACCGAGCCAGAGTTGCTATTACATATCAGTCTGCCAAGCCCACTGAAATGCATACACCAACTGACCCTATGAGCAACATTTTCACACCATTCATATCAGGGACTGGCTGCATAAGGATTGGCATTACTAGCATCGCTCATACCTCAGTCACTTTCACATTGTCAAAGCCAAGGATAAGACAGAGACAGATCTATGAAAGTAACAAAATTGCTCTAGCCTATACCAGAAGACATAGTGCACTGTAAACACTAGGTCCTGCCAGCAAAGGCATTTCATTAGTATGATCCTTCCTAAATTTAAAAGTTCCACTCAAGATGGTTCGTCTACTAATGTCATTTCACGCCCTCTCACCACTGACAGCTTGGAACATTACGTTTAGTCCAAGACACCAAGGCATTTGTGGAAATTTAAAATAGTGTCGAAAAACCTGAACTGAGATTTAGTTCGCTAATTACGAAATTTATTCTCAGAGACGGGAGCAGCCTGAGAAATACGCTCCAAATTGTTAGTTAAAACGAGAAATATACTGATTCCATCCTAAATTAGCCAGTGTTAGCCTCTAACGAGGTACAACATCTCAGTTGAATTGCCCGATATTATATTTGTGGATGTTACTTCTATGTTTCTTTGCAAACATAATGAACTGTATTATAAATACATTATGAAGGTTGGCGACTGTTGTAATCAACCGCCAGTCCAACGAGGCCTGGAGTGCGTGGTCTACCCTTTTTTACAGTTTTTAATTATTCTTCTGAAATTCATCTTGAATCAGAGCAAAATTTCATTCTGAAAATATCAAATTTGAAACAGTGCTTTAAAAACGTTGTGTCTGGATATTTTCTGTTGGGTAAAACCACTGACGAAATATTATCAACATGTTACATTCAAGGGATTCTATAGAATTATCAGAAAATTACTTTACCTCCACAAATTTCGTAGCCTTCCCATAATTTTCACCACCCTTGTAGATTTTCACATTCCTTGCATGTTATCCTTTCTCTCAACTCCAGATATCCTCCTGGAATGAAGAGGAGGAAATAATAAACTACACTACTTCTTCTGCGTCTTCTTCGTCCACATTTCCCACAGCCTGGTAGAGTCGCTGGTGCAATTTATGTCTGGCAAGTGAAGTTGACCCACTTCTACGGCAAGATGTCCTTTTCGACTCCAGGGCTATTCACCATTGCATGTTTCTGTGTTGGTTGGTAGATTGGTGTGTTGTGTTGTGTTGTGTTGTGTTGTGTTGTGTTGTGTTGTGTTGTGTGTACATAAAGAGGACTGGATCGGAACAAACACAATCACAAACAGTCCCCGAGTCAAAGAAATTTACCAGATGCTATTATAATCCCCAACCTGGTTAAGAATAGAACCCGACCCCTTTAAACCCAAGTATTTAACGCTGGTAATTCAGTCAAGGAGTCAGACTAAGAATAATGTGTTTATTTTATCCTAAGTACGTTGGCAAGTCAATAAGGTTCTGCAGTTTTGCTCTAATAGTCTTCAGGTTGTCTCTATGGCGTCACCAGCTGCTTGATGGCAGCGTTGGCAATGTCTGTGGTAGGTTTCAGCGTTATCAGATCAGTACAGCTTGCGCTGTTGCGACGTAAAGATGGCCGCGCCACTCTCTGCTTGCACTAAGGAAGAACAGCCTTCCCTAATCCGTTTTTTGTGGTTTGAGGGTGTACCAGGAGCAGAAATTCATATAGACTTTCAGCACAATACGGGGACAATGTTTTGCCACAGCGAAGTGTTGACCAGTGGATTTAACAGTTCAATAGGTGTCGCGCGAGCATGAAGGATGAGGAAAGATCCAGGCGTCAATCTGCAGCCGTAACTGATGCCAGTATTGAACAAGTGCGTGTGATATGATCCTGAATAACAGATGAGTGACTGTTGCTGACGTCGCAAAACATATCCAGATTAGCCCCGATCAACAAGTGAAGGGAGTGGTGCTTGCGTGGCTTGCTGTGCAACCAAGAAACCTTTTTTTGGAAGAGGATATTAGAAATCCTGTGAAACGGTGGACCATGTGCATTGAAAACTATGTTGAAAAATGATGTCAATGATAAGTATGTACTCTTTTTGTAATACATTATAAAAATTGATTGAAGATACTTATTGACTTGCTCCCTGTATATCTGTGATCACTGAAGCCACCTGACTTATTTTAGATTTTGGTCGGGGATTTAAATCAGGACACCACATTATTCAAATAGAAATCACAACCCTGAATCTACCGGTAACAGAATCCTGGCCGTGCGGATGGAAAGCCAGCTACGCAACTACGTTAACTTCCAGGGAGAAACACACCCTGGAAAGCAATTATAGTACTGAATTTGAGTATCAATTTCTCAGGTGTATCGTCGAGTATGAATACATGTTTGCAATTAAGTGCATACAAATTTTGTAGAGAGGGAGCTATCGTAATGTGATTCCAGCACCACCTTGTGTCCTTCCCGATTGTTTTTACATTACTGGTTATATAGACTATATTATTGTTTGAGTTATAGCTACTATCGATTGCTCTACAGTAAAATCTGAGAACATGATTCATGAGAGCACCTGAATATTGGCGGAAAATGTGTATTCCTCTACAACAGAAAAGAACAAAAATACAACCACCAAAATAAAATGAACATACAAATAAATAAATAAATAAATAAATAAACAAACAAGCAGGGAGAGAGAGTTCGTGTAAGTGACGGGGTGGCGGGGCTCATAAAATATTGATTCGTCAATTGTTCAGTTACCAATATTACAAATATATTGTATATGGTATATAAGTTTCAACCAATACTGTAGTGTTTCATTTATTTTAATGTTTTTAATTTTCCTATATTCGATTTATATTTGTTCGTAATGAAAATGTGTGTGTATGTGTATGTGTGTGTAATTTGGACACTAAATTAATACTGTTCAATGTTCACTGTAATATTTTATTGTATTCATTTCAACTTCTTGTCATTATTCATTAGTGTGAAATTTATTAGCGTGTACATTTTGCATTTGTTTCCCAGGAGAAAACTGGAATATTTTCAGTGGTATTTACGATCAAATGACATTTATTTTATAACACGAACATATAGTGACATCCTGGCAAGTACACCACTTGCGGATTATTGAGTGTTGGTAGTGAATATGAACTCATGAAGTTCTTCGATTTGATTACAAAACTTTTCAGACCTAATGGCCCAATTGAACTGGTGATTATTGTTTCAGGGGAAGAACAATAAGTTAACTATCGCCAACTGACACAATAACAATAGTGAAAATGAACAATATACGGAACCTGTACGTGAGACAGAGTATTGTATATTAACCAATTGATTGATTTTTTTCTGGTCCGCCTCTGTGGTGTAGTGGTTAGTGTGTTTAGCTGCCACCCCCGGAGGCCCGGGTTCGATTCCCGGCTCTGCCACGAAATTTGAAAAGTGGTACGAGGGCTGGAACGGGGTCCACTCAGCCTCGGGAGGTCAACTGAGTAAAGCTGGGTTGGATTCCCACCTCAGCCATCCTGGAAGTGTTTTACCGTGGTTTCCCACTTCTAACTTGAGGCCACGGCCGCATCTTTCCCTCTTCCTTGTCTATCCCTTCCAATCTTCCCATCCCCCCGCAAAGCCCCTGTTCAGCATAGCAGGTGAGGCCGCCTGGGCGGGGTACTGGTCATCCTCCCCTGTTGTATCCCGACGCGGAGTCTGAAACTCCAGGACACTGCCCTTGAGGCGGTGGAGGTGGGATCCCCCGCTGAGTCCGAGGGAAAAAAACCTACCCTGGAGGGTAAACATATAAAGAGGAAGAAGAAGGTTGATCTATTTATTGGCTAATTACTGGTTAAACTCTAGTAAGCACAATCAATAATTACGTGACTTGCACTACATATGAATTATTATTATTATTATTATTATTATTATTATTATTATTATTATTATTATTATTATTATTATTATTATTATTATTATTCAATTTAGGTCCCAATAACTAATTTTGTTTACCCAACATATCGATGTGTCGGAATTTTGTCTCAAGGAAGTTCTTTTCTGTGCCAGGAAATCTGCTGATTATTTGAGTACATTAGAACATCGGCGGACTAACTTGCGATCGACCTCTCTTCCACTAATTTCAATTCTAGTCCGATGGCTATAATGGAGTTCACTGAACATAATTACGTCAATTTAGTTGGTGTCTGGTGTAAGAGGTGACGAACCTGGTCAAAGAAAGCCAAGGAATAGGCTGAGAAGTCTTGACGCTGGCAATGCGAGTTGGCTATGTGGTTTGGATCACATATCTGTGAGCTAGCTAGCAGTGCCCAACAACCTGAAGATGATTTTCCGTGATTTCCCATTTTCTCACTGGGCAGATACTGGGGATGTAACTTAATAAAGGCTACACTCGTTTCTTTCACACTCCTACTCCCATCCTGTCCTATAGTCGCCATCTTCTGTCTCGGTGCGATACAAAACAAAAGTCTTTACGTTGGCTACATCACAGTTCAGTATCTACAGGCCACTTTTGTGGGCAGCAGTCGTTTTGGCAAACAATGTTGTTATGTTCACGTCGCGGTAACGAACTTTAATGGCATTTGGAGACGCAGAGGTGCCAGGAATTTCTCCCGCAAGAGTATGTAAATCTACCAATATGAGGTTGGCATTTTGAGCACGTTCCAATACCAGCTGAGTGAATCGGGATTGAAATCTCAAACCTGGGCTCTGATCCTCCGTCTTGGCATGCCCAAGGCTCTTAAAGGACTGTATGGAGCTCGTGTGTTTTTTTTTTTAAATTTCAGAATGGCCCATATATGGTGTAAAATTAAGAATGTGTTCAGCCTGAAACATGTCGGTATGCAATCGAAAGGTGGTCGACCAAAATGTTGAAAGAGGGACATGAAGTACGCTACACTTTGTTAGATCTTCTTTCAGACAGCCGTATTTCCACATATCGTCGGGGAAGAAACCAAATCTCGTATGTCACAACACTCTTCCTATCCGTAATGTTCCTTAAGACTTGTGATGCCTCCCAGCCACATACGGATATGCTGTCCATCAGAACGATGTTCGCCGTGTTCATTTTCCTATGCGAAAGTATCAACTTGTGAAAATTTGGATTATATAATTCCACCTTTACAATACTGCAAGTGTCTTTATTAAAAAGACTACATTAAATAACATTCATGATGTCCCATAAGAGGACGAAACATGTATCATGAATGTTATTTAATGTAGTCTTTTTAATAAAGACACTTGCAGTATTGTAAAGGTGGAATTATATAATCCGAATTTTCACAAGTTGATACTTTGACAATACGGGCTCTAATATGAAGTTTATTACGTGTAATGCTATGCGAAAGTGTAAAGGAAAATTAACCTTAAATATAGTATACTGTAGAAGTGAGTAAAGTCGTTGCACAAACATGCTTTCCTACAATACGGAACGGTAAGATTCATTTTCATGTTCCTGAGAGGCGTGACCAGTCTTAAGGAAAATAAAAGAATTTGCTTTGGATCGCACCGACACAGACAGGTCTTATTGCGACGATGGCATAGGAAAGGTCTAGGATTTGAAAGGAAGCAGTCGTGGCCTTAATTATGATACAGCCCCAGCATTTGCCTGGTGTGAAAATGGGAAATCACGGAAAACCAGCTTCGGGGCTGCTGAGAGTTGGGTTCGAAGTCACTATCTTCCGGATGCAAGGTCACAGCTGCGCGCCTCTAACCGCACGGCCAACTCGCCCGCTTAAGAAATACAATGGATAGGAAGAGCATTGTGGCGTTTCTTCAATGAGGATATGCACAGTACATATATTGAAAAGTCATGGTTATTACTCCTAATCCCAGACTCATTCTGGAGAGACAAAGTGTTTACAATGGAATGCGCCTTCTTGTATCGGCCAGAATAAATTTGTTACTTACAAAGGTGTCATTCTCATACTTGACTTTGACAAAATGAAAGTGACTGGGATATGAGCGATACTAGTAATGGCATTCCTTTTGCATGCAGTCTCTGTTATAAATGTTATACGTTGACCATTTTTGTTCTGTTCTTAACATCTCTTCAACATGACCGACTAGGTCGAATGTCGATTTCGATTAAAATGCGGTCGTGAAAATTCAATATTCATTGACTTGGCTCACAGCGGACGATTTGCATGCACTCTACAGTGTGATTGCAGTAGTTTCAGACCTGTAGCTTAGATCCTTTCCAACAGAACAAGTATGCCCTAGGCCACCATAGCGTAATTGGTACAGCAACCGACGCGAAATAGGGAGGTTGTGGGTCCGGGTCCCAGTGGTGTCCGGTTTGCCATATTTGTTCTGTACTTAACATCTCTTCAACACGCACTATGTACGTATAACACGACCTAATAGGTTGAAAGTCGATTTCGATTACAATGCGGTCGTGAAAATTCAGTATTAATTTATGATAGCATTGTTTGGCCTAATGAGGAAAGAAACGTGAAACTTCCTTAATACTCTTTTCTTCCTAGTGCACCTCTCAGTGGCAGCTAGGATATTTATGACATATGATGGTGAATATATTGAGGATCTAACCAGCCTTGGATTCTGCATAATTATTCCATAAACACCAAGTTACAGTTCTTGAAGTAACACAGTTTCCATCTAAGGCTGGATGGATCTTGATTTACTCACTTCATTTTATGAAAGAACGCGGGTTTAAATGCATTGCACACTATGGTTTAGTTTTCAAGGAATGCTGAGAAAGATGGCGCGCACAGTATGCTGACGGTCTATATCCTCGCACCGGTTGAGGCAATCCCATCTCATTAAGGGTAATTGGGCATGCGATAAGCCGATCTTCGTACTGACCACTGTAATACGAACCTAGCGCTCGTAATGGGCTTTACAACCGGTGTATTGCAGGTTCACGTGATATCATGCAGGCTCGATAATAGCCTGCAGCCCTGTCTACCAGAATTATAGGTGTTAAACTAAGAATAATCATTAGTAGCAATTATTAATTTGTTCTCTTCCTACTTTTCACAGATAATCGAGTTAGATATAATACGTAGTCTAATATGTTCGTAACTCCAAACAACCTAACTAGATATTCAAGAAAGCGAGCGTCCCTGGTTAAATCTCTGAAACACCAAGCCCGCTTAAAAAAATTTCTCCAAGACTTAAGCCATATTCAGTTGCAGGTGGTATTCTCTATATCCGTTATCCAGTGCACCATTAGAAGAATTAAGTTCCCCTGTGGGTAGTGCCATTGAATACATGAGAATACATGCACGTATCGTTTATCTGTCCAAAGGACGTCTGAAATAGGGACGTCACCAGAGTCACTTCTCTTGTGTTGGTGACCACGGTGCTCCGAGTACGCTTTCGCTTACTTGTGCCACGCATCTGCCTTATCTGACCTACGTTGATCATCTCTTGTTCCTTACTGACCCCAACGATGGTAGGCGTCCGAGATTGAATATTTTAACGTCCTCCCTTTCCCCATTCTTCCTTTAGCCTCTAACTTAATTCTTATAAAATTTCGACATCATCCTTTCTCCTCTTCTAATTAGTATTGAGAGGGAATTTTTGTCTAGTTCTACGTATCTTCAAAATAGCAACCACACGCACCACCAACAAATTTATGAAGTAGAGGTCAATGCTCCAATCTATAGTAGTAGCAATATTATACGAAATACCCAAAGGTCTTTCAATACTTCAACAAAATTTTAGGAAAACATCAACTTTTCAAGTTGTTGAATGTTTTTATTTCTTTTATAATTTAGGGCCGATCTAGTATTTGTTCATTATATTTAGTTAACATGACAGGTGACCGGTAATGCCTAATCATTCAGAGGCAGCATAAGTTAGAAAAAATCCTATTTGAAACAGCATGATTTAGTTCTGGTTTTAGGAATGCCACATTTGATCACCTTTCATCTTTGTAGTATTTCTTATGAAGTGTAATCGAAAATCACATCTTTGTGGTCTATGGTATTTCCAGCATTCTTGTGAACAAGGATCAATATACTGTTCTTACTGGAGATGATATCACTGAACAATTCCATTCTTCATGTTTGTAGCAGTTTTTTGACATAATCCATCACATTGTACAGGACGAACCAAAAGTCCGTTTACAATTTACGAGGCAAGACTTCACGGAATATGGGCATGGCATGGGGTTTTATTGACGCCAAAACAGATGGCGCTTCATGCGATACACACGTAATAATTAGCATAACAATCAAGGTTTAGCAAAGACGATGTTCTTCGTAACACATGCTCAACATGTCGGCCGTCATTCATCAACAATAGCTGTAGTCGAAAGACAATGTCGTGAACATCACTGTACAGCATGCCCGTAGGTTTGGTGAGAAATTGCCATCGGATGTTGTCTTTTAGCATCCCTAATGAGGTCGGACGATCGCGGTAGACTTGCGACTTCAGGTAACCCCACAATGACACGGATTGAGGTCGGGGAAGCGGGGATACCAAGCATGACGGAAGTAGCGGCTCAGCACGCGCATCTGACGCCCTCTCTTTTTTCCTATGTCTTCATTGCCCTCCCTAAAGGGGATGGGCGGGCCACCTTGAAGGTTACGCCTTCACCCTGGCCAGGAGTTTCGGCTGGTTGGGGAAGGAGCGATAGTGTTTTTTTTTGCTAGTTGCTTTACGTCGCACCGACACAGATAGGTCTTGTGGCGACGATGGGATAGGGAAGGGCTAGGAGTGGGAAGGAAGCGGCCGTGGCCTTAATTAACGTACAGCCCCAGCATTTGCCTGGTGTGAAAATGGGAAACCACGGAAAACCATTTTCAGGGCTGGCGACAGTGGGGTTCGAACCTACTAACTCCCGAATACTGGATACTGGCCGCACTTAAGCGACTGCAGCTATCGAGCTCGGTGAGCGATAGTGTGAGGAGGAGTGTAATTCGAAGTAAGGAATGAGGAGGTGTGCGGGGATATGATTTAAAGTGATCTGTGCAAGGATTAAAAATTCAGAGGAGAGTATGGGGGTGGATATTTAAAAGGTGAAGTGCAAAGTTATGATGGGAGGAGGAGGAGTTTATAAGGGATGTGAGCAGTAGGCGAAGAATGTCTGATGGGGGCGGAGGTGGGGAAAAGTAATTGGGCGGAGGTGGATGAAACCGCATATTGGGAGTAACTGGAGGGTTAGGAGGGGTAGGCCAGGGAATCCGACGAGGCGATGTAGGCCGGGTCAAAAGTTGGGGAGGTGAGCGGGAGGTTTCTACTCGATGGTGGCGGCCGAAGAGATGGATTCCATGAGCGATGAGGCGTTGATTGTCTGCAGACGTCGGAAATTGGAGGCGCACGAGATATGTGGTTCCTTCGGCGTTGTGGATCCTGAACGCTCTCCGCACGGGGATCACTGCCAGGCAATGTTCGTGGACGATGACGTCAGTTGGGAGATTCGGATTCACGCCGCAAACAACACAGCTGTAGATGGTATGCTGGTCTGTCGGCGGTGATGGTGGAGATGGTGGGCACGCTGTATCTTGAACGGTGGCATTTTCCTCAGCAGGCGGCTGGTTTGTTGCATGTTGTTGAGTAAGGGAAGGTGGGATGAAGAGTGGAAACGTCATAAGTGGGGAGGAATGGGACATAACGGCAGTAGTTACAGTGTTATCAGAGGAAGCGTGGACAGAAATGTTGGTGGTAGTTGTCATGGTGGAAGTGGTGGTGGTGACAGGGGAGGTCGTAGAAAGAGAGCGATGTCAGGGGAGGCGGGAGTCCTTGGGGTAGTATGGGTGTGGCGAGGGGCTCAAAGGCGTCCAAAAATATGAAGGACAACATTCCACACTATGCGTGGAGTGGTCGAGGTACACACTGTCTTGGAGCAGTTGTACCCGAGGTACGTTGGTAATCGGGAAGCAGTTATTGCGGAAGTAGTGGAGAAGTTCTTCATCCGAGTACTGTAGGTCAGATCGACATCGTGAAGGATGCAGTTGGGCATGATGGTGATGGGAAGGCTGACTTCCTACTTGGCATCAGCCGATATGCTTTTTTATCGCGGCCGGGTGCAGAATTAAAGATGTGGCGTCACCCGACCGATCAAAAAGAAAAAAGTGGTGTTGAGTACCGAGAAATCCACGTTAGAGACGTGTGGTGTGATCAGTGTGATCGTTGCGAAGTGTGTTGCGACGCACCCTCTCACGACAGCTGCTTTTATACCATACACGGCTCTCATGCGGCATCACTGACGTGTTGTTGTCCAGCGTCATCTGTTAGCCTGTTTATGCACTCGTTGGTGTCAATTAAACCTCATGTCATGTCAAGCATGTGTGACCAATTGTACCTAACGTGTTGCTGTCCACTGCTCTCTGTTGGTCATTTTGTGTACTTTACTTTGGTGTCAAGAAAGTGTCCTGTCATGTCAATCATGTGTGGAAATTATTATCTCTCTATCTCCAATATTCAGTGAAGTATTGCCTCGTAAAATGTTAGCGAACTTTTGAGTCACCCTGTATTTAGCAAACTAAACCTTGGATGAATTGACTGCTGGTAACACAATAAATTAAGCGCTTGTCACTTGTACTGGAGTTGTGGAAAAGAAACTCCCCGCAGTTGGCTGGTATTTAAAGGTTCTTAAAAGTGAAAGATGGCGATGGTGGTGGTGGAAATGATTATTGTTTTACAAGGAGTACAACTAGGCAACGATCCTCTGACAGTGACGAGAGAGATATTAACAGGCATCGTGCCAGGCATTTTATCCGTACACTGCAAAAGCTAATAATAATAATAATAATGATAATAATAGTATAATATTATCGTCGGTTACCTTTTCTTCTCCTACTGGGCGAGTTGGTCTTGCGGTTAAAGGCGCATGGCTGTGAGCTTGCATCTGGGAGATGGTAGGTTTGAATCCCACTTTCGGCAGCCCTGAAGATGGTTTTCCGTGCTTTCCCATTTTCGCACCAGGCAAATGCTGGAGCTGTACCTTAATTAAGGCCATGGCCGCTACCTTCCAACTCCTAGGCCTTTCCTAACCCATCGTCGCCATAAGACCTATTTGTGTCGGTACGACAGAAAGCCACTAGCTAGCTTTTCTTCCGATTCAAACGGTATTAGGTTTCTTGCTTTCCGCGTCTTTCATGGGCCTTCCCTTCCATATTCCCTTGTATCACACTCTAACACCTGTAGGTTTACATTTTTAAATATCTTCACTGTTCGAGAGATCAGGCCACCTGCATTTTCTCGCATGGCGAGAGTTAATTAGGGATAATAATCTCTTTGTACTTCACTTAAGAACAGCACTCACTACTGCCACCATCAGATCACGTTGAACACCTAGAGTGCACACCCTTCCGGGAACACGGTTAGGGAAGCATGTATGGCTCTGTATGCTGTATACTCTCGTACCTGAATTTAATTTTTATTTGCTACACATTTCCACTACATTGTCAATATCCAATCAAGCTAATACAATTTCATCAATGATTGAAGTTGCTTATATAATACCACCTCGACATTGATTGACACTGGTGCTACTGGTACTGCCGCACACATGCTGCATGCTGATCTGCCTATTAAAATGCAGATTGTCCAAGGTTAGCATATCGTTAACCCTTAGTCTATATCAAGGCATGTGTGCTACGCTGATAGCTCAAACACATCAGCGTATTAGTCTACTTGAACCATCACTCACTTGAGATACATTTCAGATGGAGTGCAGACAATCTGAGATATTATGTTCTTCGTTTCATGTCGGCAATTAATTCCATTGTCACCAGCGAGAATCGCAATCTCGTACCATTGATTTTAAAATCGTCGCCTTGCTTTTCATATTGAAAAAAATTATTTTAGTGTAAAGAATTTACTGGTAACTTGGCACGTGTTACTGTTCAGCAAGGCCATGATATATTATGTCAACGCGACTTGATATCCCGAAGTAAAACCATCAGTTGTGTGGCGTCACCGACCAACAAATTACTTTCACACGCAATTTTCTTTTCTTTCCTTTTCTGTCACGTGAGATTTTTTATGACAAATATAGTTATCGAAAGAAGCAGTGAATATGGGAAATGACATCTAACTCAGTCTACAATAACGACAAAATGATAATAGATTAAAATATTTATTAGTTCTAAAACAGAGACTGTCTAAGGCATACATAAGCCAGCCTATAGGACATCAGATAATTTGCCGACTAACACTTAATTCAACAATTCCACCATTTCTTTTCAAGGCACACATGGCATCAATGGACTTAACCAACTGATGATAATGCTTAATAATAACAATCTAGATAAACTGAAATTGCACGAGGAGTGTGATAGGCGACAATGAAGGAATAAATAATTACACAAGTATAAATATATAAAAAAGAGAATCCAGAGCTGCCTAGTAAAATCACAAAAAGTAATTTTCTAAACCAGCATTCAAACATGTCAAGCCACAAAAATAACGCAATAAACCAAGACAAGATCTATACATTTAAAATGGCCGATAACGATAACCTTTCGTAACTAAGGCAACATTTTTCCGTATTTCATAACTGTCACGGGTGTTAATAGAGAATGAAATACATATCACAGTGCTGAAAATAAAACAAAATATCAGACCACAGAAGTACTCGTCCTCTACCATGCCGTGTCACACTTATGCTCCACATCGTCTAGGAGCTATACTACAAAATATCGACACATCGCTTGACGACTGATCTCTATGTGGAAATAAAAAAGCCAAATACAAGAATTTACAACACTTCAAGGAACTCGGGTTTATCTGTCCTCTGTGACCAACTTATGACAACTCAAAGTAAACAGAGAAATTGAGTACTGGTAGTATTAAATGGAGAAAAACCAAACATGAAAAAATAATTGTTCTGAGACAATTTCAGGCAATAATTGACGAATAGTGAAAACGCACGGGTAAATTCAATAATAAAGTAATTCATTATACGGTGTAGACGTAACACGTTATGTAAATAATTTACAATCAATTAGTCATCAATCAATTGCATATAGGGCTGTCGTCCAGGTGTCAGATTCCCTATCTTTTGTTTACTTAATATTTTCTTAAATTATTTCAAAGAATTTAGAAATCTATGGAACATCTCGCTTAGAATCCCTATCTCTAGTTTCCTTCCTATAAAGTGTATTTAACCCAGTTGGTTCACTTGGGTTCCAACTTGATCTGCATATTACGGTCCAACATTTAGAAACTCCACTCAATTTTATTTATTTCCGAATATCACTCCACGCCATATCTCCTCTGACAGCTCGAAACACATTCGCTTAGTTGAGCAGCTTGTCTCCTATTTTCCAAATCTTCCTAGCCCACTTTCGGAACACTGCTCTTTTGTCGGAAATTATGTACAACAAATCATGCTGCTTTCCATTGGATCTTTCCCACTTCTCGTATCAAGTAGTCCTGGTAAGGGTCCCACACAATGGAATCATACTCCAATTTATTGTGGTCCTACAGGTGACTATACGCTCTGTCCTTTATATATTTACTATAACCGCCTAATACCCTCATAACTATGTTAGACATGATGCAACCTCGTCAAGCTGATTACCATTATGGAGGTCTTTCCTTACGTTAATACTTAGGTACTTAACAGTGATCCCCATGAGACACTTTCTAAAGGAAAGTGGAAGGGTATGTATTGTATCCTTTTACGTCATAAGCTTACTGTCAGGAAAACGTCAATGTATTTCCAGTAGACCTAAATGGTAGAACAACTGAACATCGGACAATTCCTATTGTTTTAACTCGGTTCGTCCATTTTTCTGTAAGGGTTGGCCACATCTTTGTCTCTCTTGCACATTAACGTTTATACTTTGTCTTGAAGCTTTCGCTGTGAACATTTGGTTTTGTTTTCCTCATCATGTGTAGATATTCTAGTCACGTACTCGTTCTTATCTGGCTAAGAACAGCAAATAGAACATGCTTATGCGTGTTCCTTCTGGATTAATAACTTCCTGTCGAGAGAACAAAGTCTTCTCTTAGGTTTCGTTCAAATGCAAGAAAATCTGAAATGTTTCAAATTAAATTTGCGTCTGATTTTAGGATTACAGGTGCAGTATGTAGGTATATGTACAGGTACAAGGAAGAGCATTCCAAGAATCATAAATGACCCAGGAGAGTGCATATGCGAGGATAATACGGAAGGTAGATATATTTAGTCAGCAGTATGATCAATGGTCTCGTAATATGTTGTTCGTACGCTGCAGGTAACTGGCATGTAAGAGAGCCCCATTTGATAAGAACAGTTGGATGTACTAAAGGAATTATGTCTCAATAATAAAGGAATTATGTCTCAATACAGGCATGAGGAGCAAATTACAGATAAGCTTGTTCACAGAAACCACGCGTGGAAGACAACACCGATGATAGAGCCATGCCATAGAGGAGTGAAGAATTCGATTACCTAGGAACGTAATGAGCTCTGTGATTAAGTGAGAAATTTTAATAGCGTTATGTCTGTGATAGAGAGAGGCTTTTTCACAAATAGAAGCTTCAGAACATGTATATCGCAGCTCCGTTAAAAATCCTGTAAAACCACTTGTATTTGGTGCTACTCCCTCGAGGAGAAATACAAGCTTGCGTTGAGACGATCATTAAGGTCAGGTGCTACCTCAGTGGATCAAATTCTAGGGTTCAATCCCGACTAACATAGTCAGTATTTTCTTCCAGAACGGTGGCAAATCTTGAAACCTCGTGTTATTGTGTTAAAGATCTCCGGTGGGGCATTCAATGTTCCTGGACAACTTAAGTAACTAAATTCTCCATTAGGAATCTTCCGGTAGAATTCTGCTTTCGTTGCTGGACAACAGCAAAATCCGACTGTCGAAATTGGTAGGTACGCCGCCTAGATATTACTTTATATGACGGCCTGTTACTAATCTGAGGTCATACATTTATAATAATAATAATATTATTATTATTATTATTATTATTATTATTATTATTATTATTATTAAGTTCAGAGGATCAACTCCAGTGAGAACTTTCAGTGCAGTGGATGGAGAGATACATTAAGAATCGTGGAACATAAACGATTTTTTATTATTTATATTTTAAAACAATGTGCTGTTCATTCTTAATGTATGACCAAGATGACTCATAGGCGTTTCGCTTTTCTGCACTGTCCTGCAGAACAGGGCAAACCTGAAAGTAGCTTCCGGGGCCAGATTTCCCGCCTCTGATATTAGCCATCTCTGCAGTTGGTCTCACCAGCGTGAGTGAACTACAAATTCAGACCTTTGTCCAGAATTAACATCGATGAAATGACCGGGAATCTAACCCGTGACCACGAAAGATCCAAGTTCGGTTGGGACATACTGAAAGAACGGAAGAGGAAATAAGAATGAAGAAACTATTTGTTGACAAACTAGACGGTCGAACAAAGAGGGCGTTTTAGAAATGGAAATTTGCGGCAAATAAAAGACGATTTGAGGTTGATAAGAGTAAAAAAGAAGAAGACAACAATTTGCTTTACGTCACACCGACACAGATAGATCTATGGCGATCATGGCATAGGGAAGGAAGCGGCTGTGACCTTAATTAAGGCACATCCCCAACATTTGCTTCGTGCGGAAATGGGAAACCAAGGACACGGCTGCCGGCAGGTGGATTCGAACACACTATCTCCCAAATGCAAGCTTACATCTGCGCGCCCCTAACGGCATGGCCAACTCTCTCGGTAGAAGGAGAAGAAATCTCGGAATACGGAATAATATAATATGAACATGAAGAGAGGCCAAGGTTCTTCACGGACTGTAGAACAAGGGGTAAGGTAAAATGAGATCAAAATTCAACGACTCCGTCGGAAATTAAACCCAAACCCTACAGAATGCTGGAGCCGAATCGGTTTAATAAATAACATGAAGTGGTGGCAGTGTGAAGGTCCTTGCTGACAATATTTATTTATTTATTTATTTATTTATTTATTTATTTATTTATTTATTTATTTATTTATTTATTTATTTATTTATTTATTTATTTATTTATTTATTTATTTATTTATTTATTTATTTATTTATTTATTTGCAAAGAACGTATCTACGAATATACTGTTATCATAAAAGACATCTCCCGATATTTTTACTTTCTCATTGACCTTGCTAAATGGAAAGTTTTACTCGTTCATATTCTAGTTTCCAGTTTTAAAACCCAGTATAGAGAACCAGAAGATGCTTTAAATCCCCTTTGTTTAGGTAGTTCGGATAACGGGCGAGAAGCACAGTAGACGCTAATTCCAGCAGATCAAACTCCGTAATTGCCATTTACGTCATACCTCCACTTTCCGGCCCTGGGGTACAGCATTCTTCACACGTAACAAATTAGAAAAACGCCGATCCCAGGAGGCACAAACAATTAATTGACCGCGGGAGAACACGTGGTCCGCATACTGCTCGCCCCAGTGAGCTCTTAATCTGCCCTCGCTGATCCTGGTAAGTACACTGGCTCTGTATCGGAACCAGGCTAGGACGCAAATTAATTTCACCGCTCTAACACTTTACAGTCTGTCCCTATTTGTTAAGAGACAGATATTGGATGCCACGGCACAAAATTTACAGGAACTGATGTAAAATATCTCGTTGTACTGTCTGATTTATAACTGTGTGTACATAAAACGAGGCGAATTATAAAAAAAATTAACTTTCTTTTGTTCAGTAAATAACTTATGGCGCACAAAAAAGTAATCTTCGTACGGGTCATGAAGACCCTTGGAGGAATGGAAGATAAAATATTTCTCTATCCGCTGTAACCTCGGTACTATTTTGAACGGAGTATTTGGCTGTATGCCTGGCCAATTTTGAACTCAGGAATCATCCTGATACTCAGTTTTTGTATAGTGTAAGTGAACCTCAGGGCCAGATCACTTTCCGGAATTGAAATGCTCGACTCAGTAAATCAGAAAATTTCATTTTCCGACCATGACCGCCTGCCTCCACTGGGCAGCCTCTAACCCGTGGCACATTCAGCGCATTTTCTGCCCATGTCTTGTCAAGACTCCTGTCTAGGCAAGTGGGTTACAAACATTGAAATGCCAATTTGTCAGTGTGTTGACATCCGTAGGCATGTTACTTGACTCTCTAGTCCTCTGCTTGCATTTCGGACACCTCCCCAGTCCGCTGTTCCAGTCCTCAGTCAAGAATTAAAATTCCTGAACTGGTTGGTAATTGAACTGAGGGATTCTGTATGAGAGGAAGAGACACTACCCCCACACGATGGGGTTGGCTCGTTTCAAAGATAACAAAGATTGAGGACTACGTTGAGGGGTAATCAACAAAGAGAGAAAACAACTCTTTGTTCGATACGTATTTAGTTAGTCAAATGACTTCAGCTGTCGTGGTTTGCATATATTCTTCAACGGTGCCTTTTAGGTGACCTGTCGACGTATTTATGAGTCTCATTCACTGCTTTCTAGCTGCAGGCGGAATTTTGGTTTACCGTTTCGAAATGTGAGTCAATGTGTCCTCCGTTGAACACTGAGTACGCCACCTGATGTCTATGGCTGGTATGGGGTGCTAAGATAATTGAGCACTCTTCAGAAGTCTGCTACCATACACATGATTGATCTGTTGACTATCTTTTTAACGTCACGTAAGTCATATATGATTTCGATGGTATAGAAAAGTGCTTCATGTCCTTGGTTGAGTGGTCAGCGTTGAGGCCTTCGTTTCACAGGGCCCAAGGTTCGATTCCTGGCCGGTTCGGGGATTTAATCTTGTCTACTTAAGTCCCCTGACTTGTGGAACTGACTGCTTATGTTTGTACCATCCCATTCCTCTTCATATTCGTACAACATACCACACTATCAACCACCACAGAAACACGAAATATTAAACACATTCCTCCGCATAGAGTTATCGTTAGAAAGGGCATCCAGCTATAAAAAAAGGCCAAATTCACATAGGCGCCACAGTTCCCAACCGTGACCCCACAAGGGTGTGGGAAAAGCGGTAGAGGAAGAAGAAGGTATGGGAAAGTGCTTAGACTGGGAAGGTATGAGAATGTCCATTCGTAGTCGTTGTATGGTGATTTTAAAAATCACTTAACCGTATATCGTTGTTGTTTCTTTTTATTGCAAATAAAAATGTTGTGGGTTGTATACTTCGTTTTCAATACCGAATGCCCATACCTAATGAACAGATTATTGGACTCGTCTATATGGTATATGAGACACCGACAGAGATCAGATATTTAACAATTACAAGATACGAGGCATGAGAATGGGTAAAGGATATTGGTGGCGCTTATTAAATTCACAGGAGGTTGAATAGAGTGCTTAAATTGACTAGGCCTATATTGTAAACGTATGTATACCGAGCTCGATAGCTGCAGTCGCTTAAGTGTGGCCAGTATCCAGTATTCGGGAGATAGTAGGTTCGAACCCCACTGTCGGCAGCCCTGAAAATAGTTTTCCGTCGTTTCCCATTTTCACACCAAGCAAATGCTGGGAGTGCACCTTAATTAAGGCCACGGCCGCTTCCTTTCCACTCTTAGCCCTTCCCTGTCCCATCGTCGTCATAAGACCTATCTGTGTCGGTGCGACGTAAAGAAACTAGCAAAAAAAAAAAGTATGTATATTAACTGTAATAGAGCTCGCTGTATGATAGCCTATACTGTATATATCTTAGTGAACGTTGATGTGCAATCGGGTAATATCTGTTTTTATATTCTGAAATACGTCTGTGGTTAATATTCTACCCGCAAGCCAAACGGTCTAGACTGCAGGGATTGTTATTACTGACAGGGTTTTAACCATATATTATCTCAGTAATGTATAAAATAATAGAATCCAAGGTGATCCATGAATTTTCGCTAGTGATTTGGTGTACTGAATACTGCAAAAATAAGGGCGTGGCAGTTAAGTGTCCTTATCACTCTCTTCTCACAGGAAGGACTGCGATCGATTCCTGCTCATTGCAAGTGACTGTTGATATTGAAGTAACATCCCTGTGAATTGGATTCCACATAAAACTGCAGGTTATGAGGTTATGAGGGGCACGCAGCTGAGAGCTTGCACTCGGGAGATAGTGGGTTCGAACCCCACTGTCAGCAGCCTTCAAAATGTTTTTTCCGTGGTTTCCCATTTTCACACTAGGCAAATGCTAGGGCTGTACCTTAATTAAGGCTACGGCCGCTTCTTTCGCATTCTTATTCCTTTCCTAACCTATCATCGTCATAAGACCTATCTGTGTAGGTGCGGCGCAAATCAGCTTGTAAAACAAAGATAAAAAGAGATTGGTCTTACAGAGAAGAAATTACGTTTTTGTACAAAACTAAGTTCTCAAGAGTGGAGTTGCAGAGTGTATTGTTTCAAAATTTTAACATTGTAACTATTTCGTTTTCTCAAATGACTGGTAATGTAGTGTAATGCCCACTCCTGATTAAAACGTAGTATCTAGTACACAACGCCCATGGATGGGAATCAGTGTTCAAAGTCGAATATTTTTCATAAAATTACTATGGTGTGCTTGATTACAAGGGTGAAGCATGTTAAAGGATATTTTAACTACTTGCATTTAAGGATAATAAATAAATATCTGTCTGGTAAAGCTCCATTATTGTACACCATGTTTATGAATGTAATATTGTCCTCTGTTGTTCTTCATCTAATTAAGTGATATTTTGGTTATCACCTGTAATACTTATCAAACTGAGATTTGATTATGGCCAATATTTGGACTAAGCAAAGACATGCATATTACCTTAGGGAAGTTTACCGTCAGTCTTCTTGCTGGTAGCTGTGGTAGCGCTGTAGAACTTCGCTCCCACACTGCCACTTACCGATGGATCAGGTTAAGTAAATCCGTAAGTTAGCAAGTTTAAGTCCCTAGAGCACCAAGTTCTAAGACTTCCCCGTTGCTACGTAAGCAAACATTCGGTGCATTGTTTCTGATATGGAGATTTTATTATGAACAGACAGTTCCACTAAGGGCTAAACTACTAACAACTTTTATGAATATACCGTATACATTTAATTTTATAACGTCCTCATACCGCATTAGAGTGGTAAACCCTAGATATTGTATAATAGCTCTTCATCCATGTTCAAAGTGTAAAGATATATGTAACAAAATATAACTTCATTTGTAACCTGGAGAGGTAGTATTTGGAAATGAAATATAAATACCTTAAGAGTTACATGGATAGGACTGATGGTTGATTAACATAGTCACCGACTTCTGCTCAAGTCAGCCACTGTTCGGATCTCGACAAGTACATTTGGATTTTCGAAATATAATTATACTTTCCTCAACTTGGATGTATCTTGACATGTTCACGTTACTTAATAAAATTACAGCTTACTTCCTCCTTTAGAATATTACTCCATTTATTAACGTCTGAGTTTTTGATGACTTCGAAACAAAATAAACATAACTTTGTACAATTTTACCTTTATCTTTCCTTATTATAAGTTCAATGTTTTAAGAAAAGGCAATGACCTATCAGCATCCGGTTGTAAAAAGATCCAAATCCACGCTTTAGAATTTGCACTTCTAAATATACAAAATATGCCCTCCCTCGTTATCTTACTTTGTTAATACATTTCCAGAAGAGAATGTCACTGTTCGACACAATTCATTCTGACGAAATTCATCTTGTACAGGCATGGATAAAATTATCTCTTACGGAACGTTAAATAATTGTGAAGGAACTGAAATATTTTACGACTGGATCGCAATTTACTCCTTGGATGCATTCAGTAACACAAATGGAAAATAAACAAGTACTGAGATATCAACAGCGCGCAAAATATATATGGTATCTGCAGCCCATTAAAAGGATCATAGTATATCAATAGTGTGTCTTACTTTTACATGGGCCGGGCCGAGTGGCTCAGACGGTTGAGGCGCTGGCCTTCTGACCCCAACATGGCAGGTACGATCCTGGCTCAGTCCGGTAGTATTTGGAGGTGCTCAAATACGGCAGCCTCGCGTCGGTAGATTTACTGGCACGTAAAAGAACTTCTTCGGGACTAAATTCCGGCACCTCGGCGTCTCCGAAAACCGTAAGAGAGTAGTTAGTTGGACGTAAAGCAAATAACATTATTACTTTTACGTGAAGGCCTTGAGTTCTATGCCTTGCTCGTCTCTAAAATTTAATTCTGTACTAATGGTTAGAGAGTGATTCACCTAGCCTCATGGAGACTAATAAGGATGTGTTTGATATGAGAGACAGCAGAATCTGTGAAGCGAGGCAAGCAATACCGCTGAAGATGTCGTGACACTAAACGTATCACAGTTCAAAACCTGCAGATCATGTAGCTGGGCAGCTGTCATCTTGGTATACCGAAGTGCTTAATGGCCTGCATGTATTTTAGTCCTTTGAAAATGCAATTCCTATAAATTTATTAATATCGAGGAATGAGAACTTGACTTGACCAAGGAAGTTGAGAGAGAGACTAGGCACAAGTAACGGAATTTAACAGAGTAAAGTGTGCTTCTCCGTCGCTCATCAAAATATAAATGTTTCAATTGGACTAGCTGTCAGTCATAACGATCAAAGTTTGTCCAATCCTTCCATCTTTTCTGGTATGAGGTGAAATGAATCTTTCGTGGCGGGTTTTTATGATCGGATGCCCTTCCTGACGTTAAAATAATCAGAGGAGTTAATGATATGAAATGAATGACGTTATATTTGTATGATAGTCGGAAGGTAGAGGCTGAAACCTGGTGCTAGCACATTGCCTACTCCTGTCGAATAACACCAAGAGGTCTCCTCAAGGCTTAACGTCTCCATCCGACGGAAAAATCAACCACCAACAACGTCATATGCCCTCACTCCACATAAGCACTGCGGAGAGGTTTGGAATTTTATCCAGGCTTTTGGCACGCAATTTAGTGATTATAAATTGTATACCGTCGCCTCCCCTACCATGCCGGCCAACATCGTGATTGTGAAAAATTTTTCGACCAACGGGACTCGAACCGGCTAACCACGTTGTCAGACCGTTTAGACTTCAACGCCTTAACGATCATGGCTACCAGGCGGGGCCTAAAACAATCAAAGTGCACTTGATAAATGGAACATAAACAATATTGCTATCATAGCTCACTAACTACTTTCACATTTTCTGAAAACGCTGAGGTACCGCAATTTTGCCCCGCAGGAGTTATTCTACGTATCAATAAATCTACCAACACGAAGCTGGCGTATGTGAGTACTTTCAAATACCACCGGACTGAATTGGATTCGAACCCACCAACGGAGATTCTAAAAGCCAGAGCTCCACATTGTGAACCACCGAGGGTGGCAATGAGCCAGAAAATTAATCTCACCGATTGTCTGGATATCTGAAATGAAGGACACGGAATTATGTGAAAAATTAAGAAAAGAACACAAAAATACAAAACATGTAGGGGAGATAATATATCCTAAACCACTAGCTATAGTACCCACCTTTGACGGGTTAGCTTTTGTACATTTTCTGAAAACGTACCTTCATAAATATTTTAGTCTAGTCCAACCAAAACAAATCCAATTCGGTTTCAGTTTCGATTACCGCTAACATCAATATAACACATATTCAGAAACTAAATAGAATTCATTGAATAAGCTCAAAGGATAGCGGTAGCTAGTAACTAGAGAAGCCAGCCGTGTTGGTTGACTGAGAACATTGACACTAATGTCATCTAGGGAAGATGGGGGAGCATCCGAAGAGACAGACCACGCCACAGTTAAATAATAATCAGTTTGTGTATTGTTGAGGGCATCCGAAGAGATAGATCACGCCTGTTAAATAATGATCAGTCTGTGTATTGTTATTGTTGATTAGTTTTAGAGAATTATGAGATTGCTGGCAGTCTGCTGCGGAATCTAAGTTCGCCGAAATGTGTCTTATATTATTGTACAACTAATACGATCTCTTGAGACTTCAAGTAAGGTTACCCAAGCAATTTTCTGGGGAGTGTAAAATAACTCGGAAGAAACCCGTACTCTCCATAACATAAATTATTATTATTATGAAGATACCGTGGAGCACAGAAGTGTAAGAAGGTGTGGGCGTGAATAGGTGGATAGAGAAAAGATCAAAGTATAATTAAAAAATCTAAAAATTTGAAATTTTATTTCTTTCCTTTTTTCTTTTCTGAATTCAAGGCTTGGTGAACAAAAACAAATAATAGTTGGATAGACAAGGTGAGCTCGTCAGCTCTTGTAAAAATAAAGGTTAAACTTCAGGTGCACAGTAATTTCCAGAATTAGAATAGGACTTTATTCAAAATTATTTCAATCAAAAACTCTTTCATGTTCTTTCTAAAAATCACAATAATTTATTATTATTTCTTGACTTCTTTAGATAACAGGAAATATTTACGCCGTAATGGCTTCAAAATGTTCAATATTAGAGAACACACAATAGCACAATAATTGTTTAGCCTGAAAAGTTGTCATGTGTTGAGTGAGTAAACCATTCAAGTCAGTGTACAAACTCTGAGTAGACAATACCGTAAGTTTCGGCTTCTGAATGAACCTCAAGTAACTAAACTGGATCATCGTAGTTTGGAATTTCACTTTGAAAATCGTCTGATCAGATGAGTTAATAGGCTGCACTGAAGTCCAAATGGATTCACTTCTCGCTGGATTCATACTTGCCACGGACTCGCTACATCTCGTAGCAGCATGACTAACATGAACACTTCGGTCAGTTATGAGGGTTTCAATAAATGACTTAAGACCTACTTTGACTCGTTCATGGTATCCTATCGAGGATACTTAAAACCATTAGTCCCTTCAGTTCTGTTGTGGCATCTGTAACATACTTCCTACTGACGCACGACAATGAACGTCCTCCCCGAGCACAGTTGGTCACCAATTTCGCGGGAGCAGTGCTCGCATGGATTAGCTTGCCTGCTCTATAGAATTAAATCCGATAAAACGTGTTTGGGATGCTCTAGGGCAGGGCCTCTCAGGGTGCATGAACTTCGCTTGGTTGACCAGAGTGCAGACCCCCATTCCTCGATTTGGAGCAATAGCGCTGTCTCTCTCTTTCCCCACTCCTGTTTCGCTCGCTCCCCCTGTCTCCCTCTTCCTCACTTGCTCCGTAGCGCTCCAAATCCGAGCCGAGTTGAGCCGAGTTAAGCAGAGCTTAGCCGAGTAGCCCAGAAACGAAGCGTTGGTCCGGGCGGAGCCGAGCGGGACCGATACACTGTGCATAGGAACTCTGCGCCGTTGTCTGCACGCGTGAGATTTTGGGCGTTTGAGAGGCCCTGCTCTAGGGAGACCCGCCGCTTCACGTCAATATCCACCACTCATGCACTAGGAGTTATGGGTTGCTCTACAGGAAGGATGGGAGTTAATATCTCAAAATGAGATTGATGACCATATTCGCAATTTGCCATAGAGCTGTTAGGCCTGTATTGCTGCCAAGGTGTTCATACACCATACTAGGCTGACGTAACCCGTTTCGCTGTTGTTATGCAAATGTGTCTAAATTTTGAAAATAAGAAAATTGGTTCTTTTTTCGTTCTTTCATTGAAAAATTATGTTGGAATGTTTACTTCGTTTATAGATTACATAACAAACACCCATTCGATCCAAAACCTGCAAGCTCATCCAACTTTTGTGTGAGTGTTCGTGCGTGTGAGTATGGTGCTGAGAAGCACACATTGCTTCATGTTGTTGAGAGCTGTCTAGTGTCAGCATTTAAGGACGGTTTACGGGCTCTGCATTAATTGACACCAAGTGCAGTGAACCGGTAGTCGATGCTGGACATTCTAGTTTAATTACTTCTATATTTTAATTTATATGTTCATTGTATGTTTTTACAAATTATGCTTGTAAATGCCATACGATAATAATAATAATAATAATAATAATAATAATAATAATAATAATAATAATAATAATAACAATAATAATAATAAATCATCAATCAGTCATCAGTGATCTGCATTTAGAGCTGTCGCGCAGGTGGCATATTCCGTATCAGTTGTTCACCTAGTCTATTCTTAGATATTTTCAAAGAAGTTGGATATTTATCGAACATTTCCCTTGATAAATGATTCCAATCGCTTACTCTTGGTCCTATAAATGAATATTTGCCCCAATAAGTCCTCTTGAATTCCATCTTTAACTTCATATTATGATCTTTCCTACTTTTAAAATCTCCGCTCAAGCTTATTCGCTTACTAAGTCATTGCACGCCATCTCTCCACTGACTGTTAGGAACATATCACTTAGTCGAGCATCTCGTCTCCTTACTTCCAAGTAAGTCAATATGGAACAGCCTATCATTATTGTAATATCATTACTTGTAATAATACTGCCAACCAGGCAAACAAGAAAGCAAATCAATCTCTCAATCCCAGAATTAAAATGGTAAAAATTGGAAATTGGGAAAGTTATCACTGTTTAAAAAAAATGTCTTATTGACAACTACACTCCGAACTTTCAAAATTCCAATTTTATTCAATACAAGAATACAAGCTGGGAACGAGAAAAACTAATCAAAGTTAGTGCATTATGTATCAAAAAGGAAATCGAATTTCTCCACAAAAGGGAAAACTTCAAGTTGTGCGACACGCATCTAGCCATTTCCTTTCTATATTCTTTCTAAAAAGCACAACATTTTATTATTTATTTTCCAACGAATGTGGCCCTATTTTACAATATTAAATGTTATCACCTCGTAGAACAAAATACTGCAAAGTATATTACAATGAGTTAAAGGCATTATCTAAGGAACAAATAAAATCTGAAGTGCAACCCCTCATCAGAAACTAGCGGGTAGAAGTTTACATTGCAGTAACTCAGGTGTCCTAACAAATTGTCCCTCTTGATAGGATGTAGTGGACAACAGAAAATTAAATGACCTACTATTTGTTTTGAATGGCACTTACAAAGGTATCCCTCTGATGATTGTATTTTAAACCTTTGAAAATAACTTCTAAATTTACTATGTTCATTAATAAACTGTGTAAGTATAAAAGTGGGTTCAAAAAATGTTCAAGTTAAACGTTGATGCACGATTGGGAAGAACAGCTACTATGTGATATGTCTTTTCATGCTATTTATCCATACAGAGTTCCAACTCTCTTCCATTTCACTTCCAAGTATCTTCTTCACATGAGATACGGGACACGTGGAGAAGCTGACATCTGTATCCCATCGAGCTAAGGGTCTTGCTAACATGTCCGCCCTCTCATTTCCAACAATTCCAGCATGGCATTTTACCCAACTAATATTTTAAACTAACACTTTAAAGAAACTGAAACTTCAGTTTTGGACACCAGTGCACATTGTTTTCCTTAACATGACTTGTTCGTCCTGATGTGCCTTATCTTCGGATTTTCATCACTGCATCTTGTGATCAAATCTTGGTGACAGAAAGTGTACGAACTTATAGTCACTCGACCCGTGTCGCCAAACAATGTTGCTTAAATAGTTGTACTGTAGACCATCAAAGAAAGAATGAGCGCATGCACGTTCCTCACATTTAATATTTAGCACAATTACTTCAAATTACTATCAAAATATAATTCACTTCCCATGTAGATACAAACAATGTGAATATTCATGACAAAAATTGTATCTGTAGGTGCAATTGTTTCTAAGGAAAGTGTACCTGCTAAGAACTTATGCCATAACATGCGTTAATTTTTTTTCATTCTGGGTGATCTGATTGGCACTTACAAAAGTATCCCTCTGGTGATTGTATTTTAAACCATTGAAAATAACTTCTAAATTTACCAAGTTCATTAATAAACTGTGTAAGTATAAAAGTGGGTTCGAAAAACTTTTAACTTAAGAAAGATCATAAAGGGAAGCTTTGACTGTTGAGAAAGATTTTAATGCATCATCGACAAATTTAAGGCAATCTTATTAAAATTGATGCGATCACAGAGATTTAGCCGGCGATGTTCGCTCTCATCTTTTTTTTTTTTTTTTTTTTTGCTAGGGGCTTTACGTCGCACCGACACAGATAGGTCTTATGGCGACAATGGGTTAAGAAAGGGCTAGGACTGAGGAGGAAGCGGCCGTGGCCTTAATTAAGGTACAGCCCCAGCATTTGCCTGGTGTGAAAATGGGAAACCACGGAAAACCATCTTCAGGGCTGCCGATAGTGGGATTCGAACCTACTATCTCCCGGATGCAAGCTCACAGCCGCGCGCCTCTACGCGCACGGCCAACTCGCCCGGTACTCTCTCTCATCTTTGGCTGTCAACAAATACTGAAGACAAATGCCCTACACTGATACAGACGGGTGTTTACAACTTGGAGACGAGAGTTAAAATCACGGGGTTTTCACAGATACTGTCAAATTCAACTCATTCTGTCGCCTCCGTCGCGGATATCAGATTAGTGATTTTAGGGGGTCATTCTTTTGAATTTGTGTGGCCCATCCCGATCCAATACCGACATTCTATGAATTGTTCGAAATATTATTCTACCTTCTTCAGTTAATGACACCAGTAGCCCTCGAGTAAATTTCCATCCTCAATACCCCATCCTCCAAATGCTGATTGCCTTGAAGATGTAATGGCCTTTACCTCACTATAGACTATAACAATGATGAAATTGCATGCTACGTGCTAATATAGGGTCATTTAACGTGTCACTAAATTCACTGACTGGTTTTCAAAGCAGTCTCAAGCACCAATGCACCGCGATGGTATTTTATGGAGAAATCTGGAGCACAAAAGGCGAACTCATAGCCAGTAGCCCTACGCAGCTATTGCCACACAATGTCACGCTCATTGAACCTTCATTAGGTGTTGAAATTCTAATAAAAACAACTAAAATTGCATGCAAATTACCACCCCCATTAACACTAATTCTATGCAGGATAGAGATTATATTCGTAACAGAGTAGAGAGTAATATTATTATCATTCATGTGAATATTCAAATATTTGTTTGTTAAACTCAATAAATATGTATGCCAGACAGATCCCAGAACGATAACCTCTGTCGGCCTTATCACAGAGAGAGATTCAAACACTAGTCCATGTCTTGGATCCTGTCCACGTGGTGAACTTTCACGGAACTCATCGTCATCATACAGCCAGATCCTCCATCGCTCTAAACTGAAGGAGAAAGGGTGTAACGTGTAGGAAGAGGCACATGGTCTCTCAACCGATGGCAGCAATAAACGGGCCTTTCCTCCACATTCTTCCAACAGGTAGATTATAGACTCGACCACTATATTTGAACCGAAGACAGCCAACCTAAAGAAGGTGACGCAGAAGCGAGATGTATGTACGAACCTAGGTATTATTAAATACTTCCAAGGAAAATATCATTTCGTGTCTGTGACTATATTATTGGTTGGATAGGAGCCAGAAGGCCCATCCCAAAATTCTTCGCTGGATTTCCGCAAAAAGGTTCGGTCTCACCATAGCTTTTATTTCACGAGCTGTTTTAATTACTCTTAGAGGTTCTATTGGCTTAGTCTATGTAGAACTTTTCCCCGATGATTTAGCCACATACTTAGTAATCTATTTATATTTATTTCAAACTGTTTGCTCCCGCATATATTATTTTACAACTTGCTTTGCATCGCATCGACACAGATAGTATTTATGGCAACGATGGATTGGAACGGCCTACGAATGGGAAGGAAGCGACTGTGGCCTTAATTAAGATAGAGGCTCAGAATTTGCCTGATGTGAAAATGGGAAACCACGGAAAACCATCTTCAGGGCTGCCGACAGTGGGATTCGAACACACTGTCTCCCGAATGCAAGCTGATAGCTCCCACATAATTGACTTCTTGTTTGTTTGTATTCGGCACTCTTTGTCATACTGCCATCCTGTAACTGCTACAGAAAGGTTTTTAAATTAATTAATTAAATATATTATTATTGTTATTATTATTATTATTATTATTATTATTATTATTATTATTATTGGCCTTTATTCCATTGTGTGGTTGGCACTTGGTATGGAATTGACCTTATTTTACGGTCGGATGCCCTTCCTGGCGCAATCCCTATGTGGGGTGATGTAGGCCTATTCACTATGTATGTTGCCGGGCTGAGTACCTCAGGTACTCAGGTTTGTCAGGTTTGATCCTGGCTCAGTCCGGTTGTATTTTAAAGTGCTCAAATTCGTCAGCCTCGTGTCTGTAGATTTACTGACACGTAAGATAACTCATGTGGGATTAAAATCCGGCACCTTGGTGTCTTCAGAAACCGTCAAAGTAATTAGTGGGACGAAAAACCAATAGCATTATTACGCATGTCCGTGGTGGTTGGTAGTGTGTTGTGTGTTGTGTGTATGAAGAGAAGTGTATTAAAACGAACTCAGACACCCAGTCCCCGTACCAGAGGAATTAACCGTACGCAGATAAAATTATCGGTCCGGTCGGCAATCGAACCTAGGGCTCTGTAATCTGAAGGCCAGTATGCTAACCTTTAAGCATAGGAGCCCGACAAATGAACAGGCAAACAAATCAGCAACGCAACTGTCCATTAAGGGCTCTGATCTGTCAAGAAGACTGCCGTTACTGGAGTGTCATATGTTCAGTGTGATGATATGCTCAGCCGTAATGCTTGGCCCTCTTGCCGAGTTCGTTTCCTCTCGAATCATTCACCTATTAATCAGCTCCTCAGTCTCACGAGGCTGAGTGAGCCCAATTCCATCGCTTAACCTAGAATTAAAATTCTGGATTTTGCCGGGTATCAAACCCGTAGCCTCCGAGTAAGAGTAATATAAATAAATAAATAAATAAACAAATAAATAAATAAATAAATAAATAAATAAATAAATAAATAAATAAATAAATAAATAAATAAAATTCTTCATTATTAACTATTGTACCTTTCAGATTTGAGTGCAAGCGTCTATGAAGGGTTTCCGCTCCTCAGCAAGCGCCCATCTAGCGCTGAAGATAGGAAATTGTGCCGGTTGCCGAAGCCTGTCGCACTCCTTTGGGACAGATGAAATGAAATGAAATGAAATGGAATGAAATTATATTGGAGAGTGTTGCTGGAATGAAAAAGGACAGGAAAAACCGGAGTACCCGGAGAAAACCTTTCCCGCCTCCGCTTTGTCCAGCACAAATCTCACATGGAGTGACAGGGATTTAAACTTCGGAATCCAGCGGTGAGCGGCCGGCGTGCTGCTGCCTGAGCAACGGAAGTTCTACTCTGATTTCAAATTGATCTAAAATTGTACCTAGAAATGGTTGAAAGCTGAGTCCAACTATCGTCGCCTATGTCTGAACACATTTATTTATTTATTTATTTATTTATTTTATTATTTATTTTATTATTTATTTATTTATTTATTTATTTATTTATTTATTTATTTATTTATTTATTTATTTATTTATAATCGTGGTTTGGTGCCTCGACCTTGCCTCCTTACTCTTCAAGATAGTGTATTCTCTTCCATTCTCTTTAAAGACTCGTCCACCTAAGCCAGTTCATACACAGCCAAAATCCTTCCTTATTTAACTCCTATAATTTCGTTGTAAATAAATTATCTTCAACTGCTACTTTTTCTACACCCTATAAGAGTTTCAGGAGTCGTATATGTGTACTTGGCCCTTTTTATGACTGTATCGCCTTCCTAACGCCAATCCCATGCGGAGGAAAATATTCGCTGCTGCGTATTCCTGTGGTGGTTGGTAGTGTTCAGTACGTTCTGTGCGTATGAAGAGGTGTGTATTGAGACATTAAAAAACGCAGTCCCCGTACAAGAGGAATTATTTAGACTGTACAAAATCCCCGAAGCGGCTGGAAACCGAACCCGGGACCCTCTGAGTCGAAGGCCATATCGCTGATCATTCAGTCAAAAGAACCGGACTGTCACTGTAAATAAATAAATACATTAATTAAATAAATAAACAAACAGACACATGCTGTGTGAACAGACACAGCTGCACACCACAGTCAGCAGATATTCTGCATGACAGCTCCTGTCAAGTTCTTTGAATTCCTACTCTCAGTTGGTACATAACGTTGCTGGAGCTAAGATGAAAGACTGCTTCACTTAAATCCCAGTTCGTAGGCACTTCTTCTTTATTACCCAGAAAGGAATATTCCGCCTCTCGTCGCAGTATTTAATTGGTTCTCCTTATTAGTTTTCTTAATCTCTTCTTTCAAAACCCCGTCGCTTGTTATCCAGTCTTTCATTTAAAACCTTTCCTTGTTTCACTTCTACTCCACAGAACACGCTCGACACATTTTCCATAATTACTCCTCTTTGTAGGTTCTAGTACTATTGTACTGGTGAGATTCTTTCCTTCCGCACAAGAATGACGTCCTAATTTCGAGCGCTGATTATATAAAGTGAACTGTACTCTATAAATGCAGACCTCTATACTGGCAGTGAAAGTAAGTGCACTGTAATACTACCCCTGTAAGGAAAGGAAATTGAGAGTCGAAAGGTTGTTGAGGAATCACAGCCTGGCTTGTAGCGGAAACTAGAAGTAACCCACCTACTGTAACTCGTTGTTTCAGTAGGACATTCAGTATACCGAGCTCGATAGATGCAGTCGCTTAAGTGCGGCCAGTATCCAGTAATTGTGAGATAGTGGGTTCGAACCCCACTGTCGGCAGCCCTGAAGATGGTTTTCCGTTGTTTTCCATTTTTCACACCAGGCAAATGCTGGGGCTGTACCTTAATTAAGGCCACGACCGCTTCCTTCCCATTCCTAGGCCTTTCCTATCCCATCGTTGCCATAAGACATATCTGTGTCGGTGCGACGTAAAGCAAATAGGAAAAAAAAGACATTCAGTATGTTATTGAATGTACACCGGGCGAGTTGGCCGTGCGCGTAGAGGCGCGCGGCTGTGAGCTTGCATCCGGGAGATAGTAGGTTCGAATCCCACTATCGGCAGCCCTGAAGATGGTTTTCCGTGGTTTCCCATTTTCACACCAGGCAAATGCTGGGGCTGTACCTTAATTAAGGCCACGGCCGCTTCCTTCCAACTCGTAGGCCTTTCCTATCCCATCGTCGCCATAAGACCTATCTGTGTCGGTGCGACGTAAAGCCCCTAGCAAAAAAAATTGAATGTACACAATAACCCCGTTTATCCGGAATAAGTGGGACCGGAACTAATCCGGATTATGAAAAATCCGGATAATCCGGAAAACTAGAAAAAAAACAAATACATTACATGTTATATAATCTATTAACATAAGTTGTACAGTGATACCTTTCTTCAATTGTACCAAAAATATAAGAATGCTTTTCTTACATTTACGACTCTGTTTTATGCCCTAAAATAATGTGGAAGTTTTTTTCTGTTTTATATTTTTATAGCGTTTGCGCGCAGCACGATCACGAAGACGTTTTACTAACAACAGTTTTGCCGGTGTGGTTTCAGTCTAGGATTCTAAATGGCCCATCAGTTTGTTCAGCTGCATTGTTGCCTCTGCATGAGTCATTGTTTTTCTGATGGAGCGCCGGTTTCATTTACGAATTCACCATCAGTTAATTAGAAGTGCGATGCATTCAGAAGAGTTTAAGGTTCGAATCCCACCTCGGCCGTCCTGGGAATGGTTTTGCACGGTTCTCCAATCTCAATTCCAGGCGAATGCCGGGACGGTACCTTTGATAGAGAGCGGCCGAATTACTTCCAATCCTGTCCTTAACTATCCTTGGCAGAGAAGATATTCAAGAAGAGTCGACCCCATAAGATAAATACTGTACAAGTTAAAATACATTTTTTTTTAATTTTCGATCCGGATAAACCGGAAATCCGGATTAATGAGGGCCGGATAAACGAGGTTCTTGTGTACTTGATTTTACGTCCCGCCGACTGTTTTTACAGTCCTTGGAGATACCGAGGTGTACAATAATACTGTTCAGAGGGACTTCACCCTTAAGCGTTACTGGATCAGATAACGCATCCCTTCCTTTAATTCTGTGTGTTCTGTTTTCTATAAGGTATGTGTACACCCAGAATTTTATTTTTTTAATTACAAGGCTTCCTGTTTGGAATTTAGGTTACTGGAATGAGCAAGAAAAAATAGAATCAGTATGTATATAAACTAAATATATTGCATTATTTGTTAGTAACAAATTATTTTGTTTAAAAATGTATTATGTTGTTTTAAACATCATAGCTCCCAAACTAATTGACATTCCTCAAATCTGTTTTTTGCATTTTATTCACAATACTTATAGGTAGAGCATAAACCTAAAATACATGATCCTAGAATGAAATTGTGCCTGTTGATGTCCTATTACTTTAGTGGATGCAAATGTTTTGGTGAGTGTTTATAAACAAATCAAATAATAAATTATACTTTACAACAATAGTTACATATCTGAGGTTTGTGCCCTGGAGTAGGCTTTTCGCTTTAATTTAAAAGAATATTCAATGAAATCGGATAATTAGGTCTAATATTATGATTTTTTAAATTACGGAGAGCATTAAAAATTATTTTCCTGAGAAATCCATCTCAAAGTTTCAACACAGTTTTAGGAACCTCCTGTATCATATGATGTCCCTTCTAATGCAGTATTCTAGTCTTCCTTCATCTTTCTTCTTCCTCTCAGGTACCTCCTCCTGGTTTTCTGCTCTAGGGTGTTTTGTAGGTGATACTTTTTTCTGTTTTAGAGCTTTAGCCAACTCCACACCGGCTTGAGTATGTTTATCAATAGTAACATCCACTCGCTTTAGAATTTCCAGTTCTACATATAGGCCAAAATTATAAGCAAATAGCATCCATAACACAAAATTTGAATGTTTTTAGTCGTACATAACCATCTTTTGGGCATCTTCTCCATATCATGCCATTAAAACTATCATTTTGATTTTTGCGTTTGCCATGGAGACAACGCCTCAACATGGCAGGATCAGTCAGCTTGGAGTACACTGGCTTGACAGCTTTAAGTACATTGTCAGGTAGTCCATTTTTAGGCTTATCTTTATCCATTGTGCCAGGTGCCACTGCTGTTTGGAAGGAACTTCAACTGCCTTCACTTTTGGGTATCCAATTGCATTGTCCTAACCTATCAACTTTCGTCATGTTTGTAAACTGGTTTCCATGGAACTTCCTTACAGGCCTCCTTTCAGTTTTTCTGTTACCCATGGTTATAACAACAATATTCAAAATAAACAAATTAGAATTGCTGGAAAACTTTCCAAAAGTACAGTGTATCAATATAAACGGCAGGCCTACAAAATGCAAGGGTGCTCAAAACATTCACAGCTGTTTATTTAAATAATTACGAACAATTCTCATAGATAGCAGCACAGGGTTAGTGTGGACCAGCGCCTCCTAGAGAACAAGGCCTGGCAATACGAATGAGAGAAGCTGATGACGTATGTTGAAGTTGGCCCACGCCCGTAACTCAGTTAGCTTGTTGCCGCTTGGTGTATTTGGACGCGTTTCCCTGTTATGTGTGTTTTCATCGATTATATTAATCTTAATCGAATCTTGTGTGTTAACACTCGCTTAATATTCCTATTAGTGTAAGTTCAGTTAAAGGTGTTAGTACTTATAAATTGTTAATATTAATAAATTGTGTTTAAAATGCCGGTATGGCCACCACGTGAGGTTAGAATTGAGCTTATTTTTAATGGTGTGTTGTGAATTGCGATTTTTCAAATTTTGAATAACGATGCCTCAGAAATGCAGTGTTCCAAATTGTAAGGGCAATTATCGCACTGGCCCTAAAGAGAATGTTTTCTCATTTTCAACTGACGACTCGAAGAGAGCTAAGAGGTTAAGAGCTATTCGCCGTGATGATTTCGTTCCTTCCAAAAATGCAAAGGTAAGTCTTAGTTATTAGTATATCGTATCTGATTTCAATCATTCAATGCCTTAAGTTGTGGGATGGTCCTTGAAGTGGAGCCCTGTGTTGTAGGTGTGCGAGCTCCATTTCAAAACTCATGAGGTTGAATGGACGACCAGCATGTATGATGAGAGAAATGGGAAATTATTGACTGCACCTTTATCTCATCCAAGGCTTGTGAAAGGTTTGTGGATAGGTCTCTTATATCTTTGCTATTTATAAATGAAATAGGAGACTTTTCCGGGGTGATTTATATCTTACTGATTTAAGCATTTGCTGTATTGAATTTACCAGTTATTACATTTAGTTTGGGATGTGCTGAGTATTCACCTTACTTTATAGGACTACTGTTGTGGGTATAGTGATATTCTGGGAAAAATTATCGGGCCTAAATTATGAAGGCATATAAGGTATTGGCTTTCAAGTATTCCTTCTTAGCTGAACCCTTAACTGCAAGTGAGGCAGTTATATTTATTATATCGCATGAGGGACTATACCTTAGTGTGGGTTAATATCTTTAGTTCAGGCTAGACAGCAATGTTATTGTGTTTATTTCATTTATGTTAGGTTCTGTATAATTATTGTAAATTACATTCACTCAATGATTTTCTATGTCTCCTTGTGTGCTATTCATTTTATATTAAAATCAACCAGATATATCTAAGACATGACATGGTCCTGTGAAGTAAGTGGTGCCATGCATTAATAGACAAGCGCATTTATATCTAGGTGAATACATTCTAATTTTGTCTAAACGTTTTAGGAGCTGTTCCTTCTCAGTTTCCAAACTGCCCAGAGTACCGGTACTTGTCTGATACCACATCTGCCCACCGAGAAGCTCCAGATGATAGGCGTTGTCGAGTAGACAATGAAAGTTTGACCAAGACTCTTGTTCAAAGTTTAGAGACCTATAAAGCTCATGTCAGTACTGTTTCTTTCAAGAACTTCAGGAATTAAAAAAAAGTTCAATATCTCTAAAAGAAGACTGGAACTGCATTGAAAAGGAACAGTGTGTTTACTTCGTTTTAATCAAGAATGAGCCTATCCCACATCTATCCCACACTGATAGTAGTGAATACAGTATTTTCTAAACTAGAAACACTTGCATTTATATTGGTGTGTTGTTATTTGCTAGCTTTGTGTCTCATGGTAGGCAATTTAGGTCCTACAAGATTTTTCACTTCTTGTGTTAATATGAAGTATTATTAAATGCATATTACAACACAAAATTGATTATAACTTCATCTCATATACTTCATAGGGTACTTTTACTACTTATGATAAACAAGTAATACTGTCTACTAAATCTCTCAATGCAATGGTTGGTTGCCTTTGTTGATTTAAGAATAGCAATATTTTTGTTTGAATTGGTAAGAAGTGTTTGAGTACCTGTGGCAACACAAGTGCTCCATCACTCAAAACTGTGGTAATTGTGCTACTTGTTCTGCAACAATTGTCATCCAATACAAGAATTGCTTATGCTGGGGTGGGTTTGTTGGTTCCAGAAATTCCTACCTGGTATGGGTGTGGTATTATTGAACTTGTGGTATGCTTGTGGAATAATAAATTTCCAATTTCTTTGCAATCATTTAAGAAAGGACTAGAAAAACAACTGATAGGGAATCTGCCACCTGGGTGACTGCCCTAAATGCAGATCAGTAGTGACTGACTGATACTTGAGTATGTATCAAATCAATCACTACTGATCTGCATTTAGGGCAGTCACCCAGGTAGCAGATTCCTTAAACTATTCATTTTATATTAAAATCAACCAGATACTGTATATCTAAGACATGACATGGTCCTATGAAGTAAGTGGTGCCATGAATTAATAGACGAGAGCATTTTTATCTAGGGGAATGTAAGCTGAGGGGGTTGTATTTTAATTTTGTACATGCCATATTATTTATTATGTTGATAATGTGACAATATTTAGAAGTTTATTGAGCTATTCTTTTATTGTCTGGGCAACAAGATCTCTGTATCTACAGTATGTACTTCTTAACACATTGCCAAATTTAGTAGCTGTGTTTTCCATAGTAATTTCTTTACAAGAGAACACAGTAATAACACAAGAGCACTTTTATTTTATCATGTTTATTGCCAGGTGTCAAATTTTCAGGGAGTGATGTTACATTTGAGAGGGCACCTTTTATGTTAAACAGGTATTTTGCCATTTAACAAATATGATTCATTACCTTGGTGGCACATATCCTACAAAATTATTAACCCTCCTTTTCTTTTGTCTGTGGTAAGCTGAGGCTTTCTCATTTTTTGAATACATTACTATTATTAATTACTCATTTGATGAACCTCTATGAATTCCACTGAAAGGGAATGTGTAAACTCTGAATTCAGGGTTAATCACTGTAAGCTCTTTCAGTAGTAAACATTCCTGTTTGAGTAATTGTGAATTCAATTATGAATTTCCTCTTCCAGCATTATGCCTATTCACACTTTGGTTATGAATTTTGTCTTGGAGAAAGTACTCCTTCCAGCTTTTGTTATTGCATGTAATGAATGTAACATGCATCTGTGAAAAATTGGGGATTGATTACTTAATTGATCTCATGTGTGTCATATCTATACAATGCAGCTGGTTCATAAAGCATGAAATGACTAGTTCAGTGTGTGTTCTGCTAAATTTTTATGAATTTAATGGCAGGGATGTAAGTTCTTAATATGGTTTCTTAGGATTTTAACAAGTAATGTTCGAAGAGATTTCCTTTTATATTTTCTTATATCATGTTCACCCCATGTCCATTTCAATTTTAAGCAACCTGGTGAAGTTAAATTGAGAACAATTTCAGAAAATGTCTGGGTGAAGGTCAGTTCAAATGTTATCAGAATTGGCATGCTACTTTTCAAATTTAAGTTCATACATTTTAATAAGTTGTTTTATTTCCAGTTTAACTTCAATTTTTCCCCTGTTCTGGTTATTTGAATCAGGGTCCAAAATCATAAGAGTACATTTATATACACTAGGGAATGCGAATATAATTTTGATGACTTGATGAACAAACTATTGTTGGCATGTACTGTAATCATTCTCTTTGCATAACAGCCAAATTTTGTGAGTTCTTCACCCCCTTAATTTATGTTAGGCTTCTATTGTAAAAAAAAAATGTTTACCTGTTTTCATGAGCGACAACACTGAGCATTACAGCTTGTATGTACCTGGACTGCTACTAATATCCTGTAGGTAAGGTAGTTTATACGTTATTATTTTTATTTAATAGCTTTTGCTGTTCTTACATGTTGTTTTTGATCTGTTATCAGCAAGTTCAGTTTTGTAAAAGTTTTCTTTTTTTGCTAGTGGCTTTACGTCGCACCGACACAGAGAGGTCTTATGGCGAGTTTTGTAAAAGGAACTGATCATTTTTGACTCTGTCCGACTCGTTGGCTGAATGGTCAGCGTACTGGCCTAAGGTTCAGAGGGTCCCGGGTTCGATTCCCGGCCGGGTCGGGGATTTTAACCTTAATTGGTTACTTTCAATGGCTCAGGGACTGGGTGTGTGCGGCGTATTCAACATTAGAAATCATCCCAGTTAGGGCCCTCATCTTCACAGACATGCAGGTCGCTTAATAGGCCGTCTACTATAGAAGACCTGCCACCAGGCCTCTCCGGAGGCCATATACGCCATTATTATTATTATTATTATTATTATTATTATTATTATTATTATTATTATTATTATTTTGACTCTTAAATATATGAAAGAAAGTGTCATATAGGCATATTATTAAAGTTGTTCAGTATTAAGACTCTTAAAAGAACTTAATTCTTTCTTGCATTTTTAATTATTGTTCTTCCTAATTATTACGGTATATTACTAATTTCGCTTCCGATATGCGCGCCTACGATAAAGAATATTCGTAGAATGTAGTTTAACCAGCGTATTTTTCAATTATCGTAAGGAATTAGCTTCATCTACTATCCACTCGCGCTGAGCCCAGTCGCGTGACGTCACGAATCGTATTGCCAGGCCTTGTTCTCTAGGAGGCGCTGTGTGGACCACCGCCGTCTCAATCCCATATACTGCCTGCTCTATGCTATGCGGTTAACATGCTTTTCAGCGTGAGCTCTTAGTGTCACGAACCTCCGCTAGGGGCGCCAACTAACGCACCCAACTTATCTCCGTACCCACGTTATTGTGTTCCAGTGCGTTTGCATCGAGCATTTATGTGTGTGTCTCTGTTTGTAAAATGATTAATTGTTGTGTTCCTCTCTGTATATCAAAGCAGGAAATCCAAATCCTTCAGGTGTGAGGATTCCTGTTATCCCCCCAAGTAAAGAACTTTGGGAAAATTATCTTAACGCTATATCAAGGCAAGGAGCAACCAAGGGTGGTCAGTGGATTCCATCCGATTATTCTCGTGTTCGTAGCCTGAATTTTAGAGATGGAGATAAAAGATAAAACTTTTATTTGCTACGGGCTTTACGTCGCACCGACACAGATACCGTAGGTTTTATGGCGACAATGGGATAGGAAAGGCTTAGGAGTTGGAAGGAAGCGGCCGTGGCCTTAATTAAGGTACATCCCCAGCATTTGCCTGGTGTGAAAATGGGACACCACGGAAAACCATCTTCAGGGCTGCCGACAGTGGGATTCGAACCCACGATCTCCCGGATGTAAGCTCACAGCCGCACGCCTCTACGCGCACGGCCAACTCGCCCGGTAAAAAAGATAAAATTAAAGAAAAATATATTGAAGCCAGAGAGCGTGCCTAGTCGGTCTTCGAATTATCCCCATTACCTTCAAACCAGAAAAATAGCTCCACGAAAGACCAGACAGCGACAAGATATTTCTTCGGAAGAAATCTATGATGAAACAAGCTCTTCAACTGCAGGGAATACATTGGATGACGAGTACGAAATTCATTTGAACAACGATGTATCAATCCAAGTCAATATTCCAACGAGTAAGAATGACAGCAGTGACCAGAAAATCAGACATTAGAGGCTACGATCAAGAATTCTGAGACTGCGATAACAGCTGATCATGATGACTAACCATAGTGAAGTTAAAAGACTACAGAGACAATTCGAAGACAACCCAGAAATTGATCGTCTGGATAAAGTAAAGGAAGCAGCCATATATAAAGGAAAAAAAAAGGTTTTTAAAATCAAATCCATAATTTTCGCAAGACAAAATCCGGGCAGTCAGAACAAATCAGGTGGTACTATGTGGCGTGGGGAATAGTATCCCAAACGGTTACGAATATGGCAGGACTCCTGCTCTAGTGTCAGCTCCATCACAAAGTACTCTGGACAGGTAGCCTAAATGGAAAATGTCGATAGCCTTTGTCGGGATTTCCCATTAGTGAAGGAAAGACTTAAAGCTGAATATAAAACCAACAGAGAGGAGTGTAACAGTGATCGCCGATTAAATGGTTAATTAGGTACGGCTCCTCTACGACCAAACCAGTGATAAGTTCCTTTGCGTGGTCAATGTTAAAGGCGTGTGCGGCACAAATATTGTAAAATCTCCTGCTCTCGCGAATAAACTGTTGTTTTCCTGTAACCCGACTTTCAAAGAAGTTCTCTAGTCCTGCTACCTACTTCCTCGTTAAAGGCTTAGAAGTCTCCGATCTAGCACTTTTAGGTCAGAAATGATTACTGCAATGCCTTTCGGCAAAACAATCCAGATTTGTGCATTTCTATTCACCAGCAGATAAAATACTTACAATGGTTGAATGATGACTTCATCGAGTACGTTAAAATAATTCGGTTTGAATCAAAACGTGAAAAACTGAAGTGTCTGACTAATGAGACGGCAGATGCTTTCCCGCTATCTGTGAAATCTATAGAGGAATGTGTGTCTTATCTGTTACAAAATCGGTTATTCTATGTTCTCACTAGATGATTTTCTGGAGATGCAATAGGCTAGAAGCTATATTTAGTTCAGCGAGATTGGATGGTGGATTTAATGACATGACGAACGCACGCACTGCATTATATGCTATAAAACGTATCCTGAAAACTGGTCATGAACAAAGGGTCAGCGAAATAGTAATATAATTTATTTATTTATTTTTTATTTTTATTATTTTTTTTTGCGTCCACTGCTGGTATTTAACAGTAAGAAAAGGACTGAAAATGTGCTCCGTTACTCGTGGCGAGAAAATTCTGAAATGATGATGATGATGATGATGCTTGTTGTTTTAAGGGGCCTAACATCGAAGGTCATCGGCCCAATTCTGAAATTTGTATGTATCATACATCAAGGGATGATCCTAATATACCTACTGTAACTGGTAAGATTTTATATATTTTACATTTCTATACCTTAAGACAAGCTCAAATGTGAAATGTTAGTTTCTGTATGTGCATTATATTCTCAATTAGTAGCATGTTAAGGATTATTTTTCATTTTATATTGGCATTACGGACCATCTCTCATTTAACCAACATATGCTCTGGGTGCGGTAAGTGCTGCCATCTGCAATGTCGCTGTAAACGCAGTTCTCGCGCCACAGAGCAGGCAGTATATAGAGATTGAGACGGCGGTGGTGTGGACTGAACTCTATATTGTACATCAGTAATTAGAAATAAAACAAAAGTTACAGACCATCAGCATGAGCAGAAGGCAAAGAATAAACACTTGTGTCCATAAAAAGGGGGCGTGGCTCAGTGTGCTGCATTTTACCTAAATGTCAATGTCTCAAAAAGTAGTGAAGATAGGGTTCGGTAATTTATACCAAACTAAACCTAATAAAATAACGAATCCAGGTAATGTGAAATTCAAAATTTTAAAAATGAGACTTTTTAGCAATTTCTGGGTGTACACATGCCTTTTATATTTAAAAAAAATTCGATCCGGATAAACCGGAGATCCGGATTAATGTGGACCGGACAAACGAGGTTCTTGTGTACTTGATTTTACGTCCCACCGACTGTTTTTACAGTCCTTGGAGATACCGAGGTGTACAATAATACTGCTCAGAGGGACTTCACCCTTAATCGTTACTGGATCAGATAACGCATCCCTTCCTCTAATTCTGTGTGTTCTGTTTTCTATAACTTTAGTCGCCCATTCACTCACTCTTTTGTCTAGTCCAATAACTGTCATGTTCATCACCAGACTCCCAAGATCAACCCTATCAAAAGCCTTGGATAGGTAAATAGCAATACAGTTCAGTTGACTTGATGAAACTGAAATACATTTTTCAGTTTCGCCGGATTCTCATTATATTAGAAACTTAAAAACAAAATATAAATTCTTGCTAATTTAGCAACTCTTAATAGGACTGACGTATCACTGCGATTCACACCTTTTGCCTGATCTTCCTTTTTCAAATCCGTGTACATATTTACGATAGTGTCCTGAAATAAGCTCTGTAGAGCAGATAACTTCGCTTTCTTTTTCGGAGGATTTCTTGCAGATTTTGGTTACTTCTTTGACATAGTAACTAAAATCGGCTGTCATCAAGGTGATTTGGCATTTCTTCTCTGCAACTCGGAACAAGTGGTCACGTGTAAGAGAGGACCATGAGTCTTAACTTCGCCACCACGAATAGAGGCAATTATATTATTATTATTATTATTATTATTATTATTATTATTATTATTATTAAAAAAAGGAAGTGCTGATTTCCTAACCATGACTTGGTTCCTTTAGGTTTTATGAACAACACATATAGTCAGGTAATGGTCTTAAATTCTTAAATTGAGGTTAGGGTTTTTTGTAATTTTAGTATGTAAGCAGTCAAGTTGACAGCATTGGTGAGCCATACTTTCCTTTTACGGGCAAATCTTACTAGAATCCAGGTGGAATATACGAGGTTGCAGATGCATTGTATCTTTCTGTAAATTTACCGACACGTAAGAGAACAAGTGCGGGACAGAATTCTGGCACCACGGCATCTACAAAAACAGTAAAAGTAAATAGTGGGACATAAACAATTTTCCTTGTTTCGATGAAGCCCCCTGGACCACGTGGTTCCTAACTCTGATGAGCTTTCTTCTTAGCCCAGTCTTCCTTCATCTTTGCGCTGTGAGTTGCTTTCCTTTCCTGAGTCTACTTTACTCCCACTCCAAGACACAATATTTTTGCTGCCATTGACTGGAGAGTGTCGGATGTTCTAATTATTCTAAATTTATCCCTGTTGAAAATATCCTTGAAATTAATTCTTAAAACTTCTAGGTCTTTTCGACCCAGTTTCGTCCATTTAGTATTTGCTGAATAAAATTATTATTATTATTACAGTATTATTATTTACACGTTCGTACGTACGTAGACCCTTTATATGTTAGTAGGCTGGTGACTTGTTTGAACGCAGCTCGGGCTGTCTGAGGTACTTTCTACTGTGAACATTTCCCCCCTGGTCTACAAGGCTTTCGAATGTTTGGGATCAGTTACAGACATGCTGAAACATTTTAGGGATTAGAACGTGAACTGACTATTTCTTCAGCTCATCCCAATTATTTCTGGAGCTACCCGGGCTCTTTACAGTTTTAGCTAGGGATTTCAGCGCTCTTCCTGACAACAGGCCACGTGACTTTTCAGCTGAAACTCCCAATCCTGGTCTGACTTGGATTCGAAATTCAGCCGTCCGGGTAGAAGGTCGGCAGCTAAGCCAATGCTTTAATCACCCTCCCCGCACTAGAACGTGAATTGACCAGACAAAAGGGGTGGATATAATCCCTGAACGATTCACTAGCAGATCACCACTTGTCTGTAAGGCTGTGAAGGGACTATGTCGTAACAAGAAGAAGTATCTTGAATTTCTTAGCATAAATGTAGCTTCTTCTTAAGTCTGTCTCCTTTATGGCTCTGACAGTACGGAAGCAGCCGAGGTATGGGCAGTGCTCGCTAATAATAGATGACGAATGCTGTGAAAGGTGCTGTTCATAGCAGTAACACTTTCTGGCTTCCTGAGGAAACTACCTCACTCCTCATCTTGCCCAGTAGTCATCATTACGGCACCACCATCGGTTTTTGAAATTGCTGTACAACTGCATGATCTTCGGTGGTGCTGTCTCAGTCCCGAGGCCAATGACGTAACAGACATAAACACTATTGCTCGATTTTTGAAGTTAGATGTACAGGTTACGAAATGGAACACGTGCAATGAGGACATCACAGCATCATTAATAGCTCTGGAAATCATTTCCTGTTGTCCTCATCTTCACACAATCAATATGCCGAGGTTGTAACTTGATCTTTTCCAAGTCCTACCCTTTTCCTATTCTAGCATTTCCGGAATCTTATCTGTATTAGTGATAAGTTATTCATAGTCATATTCTTATTATTATTATAATTTGTATTCTAATTTTTATTCTAATTTTAATTTTAGTTTCCATTTTAATTTTTAATTTTTAAGTTTTAATTATTCATTTTTAATTTTTAACTTTTAACTTTTAATTTTTAATTTAAATTTTCATTTTCATTTCCATTTTCATTTACATTCACATTTTTATTATTTTTACTTTTAATTTTTATTTTATTTTATTTTATTTTATTTTATTTTATTTTATTTTATTTTATTTTATTTTATTTTATTTTATTTTATTTTATTTTATTTTTCTTCGTGGATTTTTCCCGACTCCATTGGATTCAGCACATGATTTGGATTTCGCTTAGTTTACGGCCAGATGCCCTCCGTGACGCCAACCCTACTGTATGTGGACGGACACATTCACTATTGTGTGTTTCTGTGGTGGTGGGTTGCGAGATATGCGTGTGTAAATGCAGAAAAGTGTATCAACAAGAACGTAAACACTCATTCCCCGAGGGAGAAAAATTAACTACATACAGTTAAAATCTCCGGTCTGACTGGGAAACGAAGCTGAGGTTCACTGAATAGAAGACCAGCACGCTGACCATTCAAGCAAGGATCCAAACCGATAAGTTATACCACTACTAAGGAAAATACAGGGTGGTCGGAAACAACGTTAGCTGGGTATATGAGTGTTAGAAGGTTGGTCATGCTGATAAATAATTTGAAAGAAATAATTCGATATCTCGCACCGTCGTCATTTGATCAGCTGCTGAAGTCAGCCAATCAGATCTCTTCGCGGGTGAATTCAAATGGGCGTTGCACGGCGCTGTCTCTCAATCTGCACGTGACTTAAGAACAGCTTGAGGGCCATGTTGAGAAATCAGCATCTAACACAAACACTCCGTTGGTTTCAGCCCGTCTCACCGTAGCGTACTTGCTATGGTGCGATGCTGTCAGCTCGGAGGTCTTTACTCAAACCCCTCCCCTAGCGAAGTTTTGTTCTTCGACTGGTGCTCTCATGCCGGTCTTCAGCCACGCACAGGTTTGTCAACACCGCCTCCCAAAAGCCCACTTGAATTTACCCGCAGAGTGATTTGTTTAGCTAACTTCAGCAGCTGCGGTGCGAGATATCGAATTGAAAATCCACAGTCCGTTTCCAGTCATTCGAGCGAGTCAGGGATGGAATGATTAAAGCTCCAATCTAGTGGCGAGGATAGGAATTGTACCGGCTACCGAAGCTTGTCGCACTCCTCCGGGGCAATGATTAATGACTGACAGATGAAATGAACCTATATTGGAGAGTGTTGCTGGAGTGAATGATGACAAGGAAATCCGGAGTACCGGAGGGAAGCCTGCCCCGCCTCAGCTTTGCCCAGCACAAATCTCACGTAGAGTGACCGGGATTGGAACCATACAAACGAGCGGTGAGAGACCGGCGCGCTGCCGCCGGAGTCACGGAGGCTCTAGATATCGAATTATTTATTTCAAATAATTCATCATGTAACCAACCCGCTAATGCTCATATATCCGGTTGACGTTCTTTCCTACCATCCTGTGTATTTAGTACATTGTGTGGCCGTTTCCCTGTATTTCAGTTTCCAACATATGGTTTTCCGTGGTTTCCAATTTTCACACCAGGCAAATGCTGGGGGCTGTACCTTAATTAAAGCCACGGCCGCTTACTTACCACTGTTAGCCCTTTCCTGTCCCATCGTCGCCATAAGACCCATCTGTGTCGGTGCGACGTAAAGCAATTAGCAAAAAAGTTTCCAACATTGTAATTAATTCGAAAAATAAAAGCCATAGACGTACTTTAGAAGATTTGTCTTCAAGTCCTCTTCAGGGAAGATGTTTGAATGCTGGTCTCTGCACACTAGAATAGTATCAATGCTAATCTCAGGAATTGTTTCCCTCGTTTCTACAATACTGATAGAAAGTCACGGTTATGTTTCTAGGATGAAAGAAAAAACAAAGAGGGAAGTTTTGAAACAAAGACACAGCTCATTTTTGTTCGGAACTCATACAGCGCGCGCGCTTTACTTACATACACACATTACAAGAGCGATGAGAACCCTTTGATCCACATTAAAGCAGCTCTCTATAAGAACATACGATTTGCTATATGCTTTGTGAAGAGAGCTTGTTTTGTGTGATCAAACTCGCAGATAAAAAGACAAAACCTGTTTGTGAAATGAGACTTTCTCAGAGGATGGTCTCATCCTTCTATAGGAGGCCTCATAATGTTCTCTGATCAGTTCCCCTTCACCAGTATGTGTAAAAGAGGAAAATAAGTACACTGATAAACATTCAAATATAACGTAAAAATTGTAATACTACTACTACTATTGGTTTTATATCCCACTAACTACTTAAAGGTGTTCGGAGACGCTGAAGTGTACGAATTTTGTCCAAAACGAGGTAAGCGCTCTACTATCTCAGGCTCAGATGATAAGGAAAGATGGTTATAGAGGGGGGGGGGGTGTATTCTGCCCTAAGGCAGGTCCGAACGTCCGCAGAGGTGTGCCTGAGCCGGAGTTTGCGTACGGTAGGGTGGCCAGTTCCGTTCCGCTCCTCCATTCCCTTTCCCCTCACCAACAGCGCGTGGCAACCCATCCACTTCTTGACCACGCCCAATGTTGCTTAACTTCGGAGATCTCACGGGATCCGGTGTATCAACACAGCTACGACCGTTGGCCATGGTTATAGACATTGATCATTAATTTGTAACGACGCTAACAAGCGGAACGATCGTATTAAATTCGGTACCTTCTATAATATCTAATCGGCCTGCATATAAAAACCCTATTCTGGCTGCCATTCACAGAAATATTGAGTAAACGAGAATGCCTCAACAGCTGAAATTGGTACCAGTTATAGGCTGTTATCTCTCCGTTACAGAAAGAGACAACGAACATCTCACGACCACGATCTGCATTTTTAAAGAAAATGCGTTTCTTTCAGCGAAGTGATTGTGCCATAATGACGCATTCAGCGGTATCTATCGTTGTGAGTTCGAACTACGTACATCCTAAATTCTGTTACCTTCCACAGAGACACTGGGGAATGTTTGAGAGGCCGAAACTAGTACCAATTGGAGGTTACAAGAAGAATGCAATAATGACCATCATACATGAACTTTTCAGTGAAAAATACTATCCACCAGCGAAGTAATGAATGTTTGTGCTTTTCTGTTCTGACGTAAAAAAACATGCTATCTCCATCGATAAGCCCGAGTGGAACGTCTTGCGTTGGGTTTAAGGAATTGCATCTTAACGCATGTTGATCGTGGATGCTTCGTTGTAGGTGTTGCCATGGTCGAGATAGAGTTCGGCGACACAGAATGCAATTTCGTATGCTTGGTTCTTTCTCAATAAAATGCCTCTCATTCAATGAGGTGAGATGACCATCTTGTTGCACGTAATAACATTAACGTCATCTATTGACATAAAACTGAAACAAGTCCTACAGTCTGCTTTGAAGCTTTCGCGTATTGAAAGTCCTGCTGCTTCACGACCGACTGGATCGCTCGCTGCGCTCCTTATACCAGCCTTGACAATCGCTTGTGAAGCCCAGCATAAGGCTGTAATCGAGACGTTTCACCGTAATGCCGCTGCAGCCCTGGCCTACTACCCACTGACAGGAAGCTGTATACCGCAAACTGGTGCATTTCCAGTTTTATTTATATGGTTTTGCTGTCGTAAATGTTGGCAATGTGTTCGCAATGGGGTGCTTGTTGGCTTGATATTGAGATCTGATAGTTATGTGCTAGTGAGTTTATTTTTTATTGTGTAGTGTGGTGATTATATCTTTTAAATTGTGTTTACAAAACTTAGAATTTGTGACATTCTTGTGCACCTTTTCGTACTTCGAGCAGAAATTTTACGGAAACAAGAACAAAGTGATTTCTCGCTGTAACTTCATCCTGAACAAGGATTTTAATTTTTGCGCCAATTCGTGTTTTAATGGCGTGGTGATTTGCTTTTCTTTATCTGTGTTAGGAAATATTCGAATATATATTGCTGTGTGCCTTTGTTGTATTCCGAACAGGAAAAAAAGTGCAAAGGGACACTATCATTTCACGAATTCTCTGTAGACCAGGACAAAACTACGGAGTGGCTAAAAGCAGGTAGCACTCTCATCTTAGTTTTCCGTTTCTATTTCGGGTATTTACCTTCGTTCTTTCTTTCTTTCTTACTCTGTTTACCCCTCCAGGGTTGGCTTTTCTCTCGGCCTCAGTGAGGGATCCCACCTCTACCACCTCAAGGGTAATGTACTGGAGCGTGAAACTGCGTGACTTGGGATACAACTGGGAAGAATGACCAGTACCTCGCCCAGGCCGCCGCAATTTATATGCTGAACAGGGGCCTTGTGTTGAGCGTGGGAAAATTGGAAGGCATAGACAAGGAAGAGGGAAGGAAGCAGCCGTGGCCTTAAGTTAGTTAACATCCCGGCATTTGCTTGTAACAGAAATGGGAAACCATGGAAAACCACTTCGAGGATGTCTGAGGTGGGAATAGATATCCCCCTCTACACAGTTGACCTCCCAAGGCCGAGTGGACCCTATTCCAGCCTTCGCACCACTTTTGAAATTTCGTGGCAGGGCCAGGAATCGAACCCGGGACTCCGGGAGTGGCAGCTAATCACGCTAATCAGGTACTTTTACCCATGAATTTTCTTTCATACAATAATCCTTTAGGCAGTGTCGTATGATTGCCAGATGACAGCAACACAACACATTTTTATCCAAGATAATCTGAACTTTAACATTTAAACATTGACAAGTGAGAATCACTACTGCTATGACGGTAAGGCCAACGTATGAAGTGTTGTTACTTGAGCAATGGGACCAATGACCTAGATGTTAGGCCCCTTTAGACAACAAGCATCATCATCATCATCGAGCAGAGAACAGTTTACAATTTATTTACTCAAAATACTTTTCTCTCACTGAATTTTTATTTAAAATTCTTCTTCTTCTTTTTCCCTATTTGTCTTACGTCGCACCGACACAGATAGGTCTTTTTCCCTATTTGTCTTACGTCGCACCGACACAGATAGGTCTTATGACGCCGGTGGAATAGGAAAAGGCTAGCAGTGGGAAGGAACCGGCCGTGACCTTAATTAAGGTACAGCCAGATGTGAAAACTGGAAACCACGGAAAACAATCTCCAGGGCTGCCGACAGTGGGGTTCGAACCCACTATCTTCCGGATGCAAGCACACAGCTCACAGCTGCACGCCGCGCGGCCAACGTTTTCCACCCTCCTGCATTTCAAGTAAAAATTGTCTGAATTTAGCACGGCAAATTGTCCGGTATTTAATATTCTAGTGAATGAATGAAATGTAATCTGAAACTATATATATTGAAATTAAAATTTAAACATGTTTGAGTCAAAATATTTATGTTATGCATACAACGAATATGGTAAATGTAAGACTTTTATGTTTTATCCAGCCCCTACCTAAGAGCAGCGCTTGAAGAATTTTAAAACTATAATTGAACAATGACTCTTAATCTCAATATTCACACCAGAACACAAAAGTATTGTTGAAAGTTCTGCTATGTATCTAAATGCCATGATAATAAAAACGATTACTATTATTCCTCACAATTAAGGGACGTCATTTGGACTACTCCATCCTCCGCAGTTTCATTTCACGACGTTATTTTGGCACATATCAATGAAAGTAGCCTTTAGGATGAATCATTTTTAACAATATTAGTCAATGCAACATACTATTGTATTCCGTAAATTAAGATACATCGACAATCAGAGTCAATATCAGAACGTCAGCTGGACTAAGTCATCTCCCCGCAGTTTCATTTCACGACATCGTTTAGGCAAATATCAACGAAAGTAACCTTTAGGATTAATCATTTTAACAGTATTAACCTATGTAACATTCTCCATAACTCTAAATTACGATAAATTGGCAATCAAAGTCTAGATATTTTCCATAAAGAAATATGCATTTCTACCGCAAATAGGTCGGCCGCCAGCGCCAAGTGTCGAGTTGTGTAACTACTCCGATTACAGTGCGTGGACCCGATTGTCAAGGCCGGTAAGAGCGACGCATCAAGTCGGCCGTGTGCTGCTTGCTATGGTGTCTTGGCTTACAGAGGGCGATATTAGCAAATTAAAATACAGTAATTCAATATTTAATATATTGGTGTTCTGTGTATTTAAGTGTCTGGGTTGTAGACATCGTCTCCATTTGCTCGTACTGTAATGACAAATTTAATGAGTAAATTAGAATCTGGTGATTTTTATAGGGAGATTAAGCCAATTATTTCAAGACGTCTCCAGAGAAACAAATTTTAGTCCACAAAATGCTTTTTTTTCATTGAGCTTGGAGCTCTGGACTTAGTTTAAACGGCTATACGTCCACACATATTATAGAAAATGTCCATATGGCTTCAACATTACTATTTACAATAGTTTAAACACTAATGCTTTGTTGCCGGGGCAGAAGAATTTTATATTTAGGCTATTCCCAACTCTTCTCTTAGTGTGTATCAACGTGTAGATCATTAGCCTAACATGATCGATTGAGCTGTTCATGTCATCGCTCTTGCCACATCTATCATTTTCAGCAGAAATCCATCGGGAGAAATTTACCTCCATGAAGGCATGAGGCCTCACTTGAAAAGACTCTTCGATCATCGAAAGGTTGTTAGAATTTCCTGTTTTAAATCAACAAATTATAAATGACCTGGCCTTCTAACGTACTAAACCTCCATGAGGAAGACAACAAAATGAACAATGGCAAAATTGGCAAAGATAAAATATGCAGTTACAAAGACAAAAACTGAAGCTAAAATTATACGTTTGGAAAAAGATGGATTGAGAAAAGTTAAGTCACATGAAAGGGAGTGTAAAGACTCTGAATTTTCAGACCTCTACGTCTAATATAAGAAAGGTATTAGAAGATGCAATGGAAAGGAGACAGTCTGTTAACCATAATGGGACGAAGCATCCTTGTCTCCCAATACGCACTTTCAGCAGTAGATCAGCTACTTACTGTACAATGAACAACAAATCACCTTTCGCTAGAAAAGTGACCTTCCTTAGTGCAGACTCCCTTCCTACCGTGCCTGGCAGTAATTCCTCACACTCGCTGAGCAGCTGTTGTCCAATCAAGTTTAAAGTATTCTATTTTATTGCCCTAAATTAGTATGTAACTTCGGTGAATGCTTTTTGAAACTCAGGTAACATTATCGGGATTCAACAAGACCAGATTTCAAAAAAAGTATTGTACGAAATTTACTTCCGATCTTATTTTCATTCAAGTGAGAGTATAATTTTTTCCTAAGTAGCAATTTCGTACCCAAGAAACGCACAAATTAACGTCATCAACCAACAGGTTTTGAATAGTTTGATAGGTGGCCAAATAACGTATTGAATCCATAGAGTACAATGATATAGATGAAGTTAAAAAAGCTGACTTATGAAACGGACTGAGATTGACTGTACTGAAGCTGGAAAAAAATATAGCTCATGCAGAAATTCTGACGGATTCAGCTTCGGGAAGAAAGTTTTTAATTCCAAGAATATATTTAGCATTTGTTAATCCCGATATACTATTTCTTCTTAAATCGAGGCAATTTCCTCTCAAATTTGGCTTTCTCGGTCACAATGAATCTGTCACCCGGACAAATTTTAAAAGGATTTTACCTAGTGTGTTGCCTTCTTTACCTTCCAAGTAGATGCAATAAGATCTGGAAGAATCAAGGTGATACCGGTTCACTTTATTGTAATCGTACTCGCTGAGCTGAACTGGTTTTTTCTTATTCGTAGGGGGAAGTGAAGCTGGTACCTCAGTCCAATTAGAAACACTGTCGCCGTCACTAGAAGATGCGCTAGATAATAAATCTGTGTGTGAACACATGTATTCTGAAAGAGTACCTGTAGCATCATCTGGTATAAGTGGTTGCTTTTATCAGTGTGACCTGAAGACTCTTTAAGTGCAGTTGTTTATCGGTACAGAAGATGAACAACTTGACTGCATATTAAAATCATTGGTAGAAGCTGAATTCAGCATTTCCATAGCACTGGAAATGCTATTAGACACCTGTAGTATATCGTTTTGTTCGGCATAGGCAAATTAGAGCGTGGTATTGGTGGTGGGGGGGGACGGGGGGCCTTGGACAACCCTCCCCATATAGGCCCCGTCCATAGAATAAACCGATTATTTTGTAGCAAAATATACAATTAACTACACTCTAAGCGGTTCTGTCACATAACAATAATGAAAACTACGAATGACGATATAAATCGCCTGCTTATATATCTCACTGTACACATTGTCAGTACAATACTACCTACTTGATTGTTTGAAAGTATTTTGTCACTAAACGAAGAGAACGGATTATTGGTTCCAATTATTTTTCCTTTGTTTTTTAAAATCGATTTTATTTAACATTATACAAACATGATAGGTACCGACCCTGGGAGCATACTGTAGTCCTTGTCGCTCTGCTCCCGGCTATCCGGGATGAATGGTTCTTTCTCTGCCTAACTTGGTAGATACGTTTGATTTCAGTAGGGTGTACTTGAAGGTGCTCCGATTTACTATCATTATTACTAATTGTTATGATTATTATTCGAAGGATGGTTCATTATATTCTACCTGCAGGAGATCACCAGTAGACGATCGGGTTTACACACTGTACAACTCCTCACCAGCCCTGGACGGAACAAGAAAGCTTCAAGATTCACTTGGCTGTTGATATCGTGACTACAGTCACATGATCTCCAGTTTAACTTGAAATCCGAACCATAATATTATGACATTCCATTTCAAAAATTCAGAGGCATTGGCAGGGATTAGAACCGCAGCCTCGTTAGTGAGAAGTCAGGGACAATCCCACTCTGTTATCACGTTCTTTAGCGTAGATGTTTCTTAGGAGAAAGACACCTGCTTCAATATATGAATAAGCAGATTGTTTTAGATGTGTGTTGGTGAGTTTCCAGGAGCAATAAAGATGGAGACGGAGACGTGGGGAAGTCTTCTTTAACTACATTAAATATAGAGAGAAGCTTAGGAAGTGCAGTTTAAATGGTTGATGTGGGCTGGGAACCATTAGAGCGAGTAGTGTGGAGCCGGCCGGTCCGGGCGCATTGATTTCTTGCCACAGCCACAAGAATTAAGGCTCGTACGTGTGGACCAGGGCCCGTTCCACCTGATAGTCGGGCTAGTGTTACTTTCTGAGAGACGCTCTCTGATCTACGATCACGGCCTCATCTTTGTATGACGACAAAAGAATGGAAATGCTACGTCACATTATATTTTAATAATAAATATACAATTTTGACGCGCTGGAGGATCTCAGCAGTGCCAGTCAGTGTGACAATGAAATAGGAAGGAAAATGGCTTGAAATTCCAAGTCGAAAATAAAAAGCAAGCATGATGTTTTACGCGTCTGTTGTTACTGATATTATAGCGAAGGGAATTCCAGTTTTACGTGGAATCCGAATCCCAGGGACGTAACATTTCATTTAAAATCCCTATGCATTGGTCGGGATTCGAACCACAGCCGCCTTGTTGAGAAGCCAGTGACAACATCACTCACTTATTATGCACCCCAATTTTCAGTCCGCCTTCCTAAACACCGAGAGAGTAGGCTTTGCGATACGGGTAATATAGTTGTAAGCCTCCAATTGGGAGGTGGTGGATTCTTCCCCCGATGTCAGCAATCCTGAGAATGGATTTTCCTTAGTTTTCCCAATTTTCACTCTATGAAAATGTCAGACCTATAATTAATTACGACCTCGTCCGATCTACTGTATATTTCCAGTGCTAGTGATATGCCTAGTTACCTGTGTTAGTGAGATGTAGCCAGCAAAACTCAAAAACAAAAGAAACAAAAAGGAAAAGAGAACACAGAAGAAAATAATATATGTATCCACTCTTTTGTAGGCTGATGAACCTGATTTAATGCAATTTTATTTTGATACTAGCAAATATACCCGCACGGTGTTCTACCTTGTAAAGGGAGTTCTACGTAAATTACTGTACATGCAGTGAGTTTATATTAATTTGCATGTCTCTTAGAGCTACCCGAGATATAAAAAAGAGGAGGACCCCATACTTTGTTTGCAATGTAAGGTGCACGTTAGGGAAATGTTGCTGGTAATGGCAGGCTACTGCCATTGACAATCGGGTTCGGGAGTTTCTACAATAACGGCAACTGTCATTCGCAATAGAGATGAATAGTTTTCATTATAATCACAGGCCCCCCTTTTTTACTATCAGTCAAAATAGAGTTGGAGAGATTTGATTATAATCGATAAATGCAGCGCCATCTGAAGTATAAAGAATTGAGATAGGCAATAAAGCTTAGAATCAAAGATGAAAATCTCTCCGAATTGAGCAGAGATTGCGTAATCTCCTTTGTGAAACGACTTGGCGTTTAGAAAGCAGTTACCACGAAACGAAGGTCTGCACCGTCAATGAAACTGCCCCCATAATTCGATATTTTGGCGGCCTAAAAGTAATAAATTTGAACAGCCTGGAGTTTTCCCTCAAAGGGACCAAGGTAAATTATGTACATAACAAAAGTTGTTTAATATGAAGCGACGTTTCATACATAGTGCACGGATTTTACAGAAAATCAGTAGTAAAAGAGAAAATGGAAGAAAGCTGTTGAGGTTTCCGTATAAATCCTAACTCTATTCGGTGATTTTTAAGTAATATGCTTCCTTCCGCTGGATGCGCATACTCTATATATGAAGTTTTGTCAAGATCTATCCAGCCGTTTCTCCGTGATGGTGGAACAGACGGTCAAACACACACAAACGCTAAAAACCACTGATACTCTCAGGTTGACCTAAATCGGATAAATATCTGAAAAATTGGCAAAACAAACGAAATTACAGACATAATGCCCCCTACAACTTTATTTATATTAATAATCATGGGTACGTTTAAAGTGCAGACCATCATTTTGAATTTTACTGCTTTTAAATGGTCCTCATATCAACAAACGGATGCCGTCATCAGATGCCTCTTTTAGTGTTCTACATGTTTGGTCCTATGTTATTTTCTCGTATCTCCTACGTTTATGAGTTATATTGAGTTAAAACATTTTTTTTTTTTTTTGCTACTTGCTTTACGTCGCACCGACACAGATAGGTCTTATGGCGACGATGGGACAGGAAAGGGCTAGGAGTGGGAAGGAAGCGGCTGTGGCCTTAATTAAGGTACAGCCCCAGCATTTGCCTGGTGTGAAAATGGGAAACCACAGAAAACCATTTTCAGGGCTGCCGACAGTGGGGTTCGAACCTACTATCTCCCGAATACTGGATACTGCCCGCACTTAAGCGACTGCAGCTATCGAGCTCGGTAGTTCAAACATTAAATAGGTTGAAAATTGGGTACAGATTTCAAACATTACTTTATTTTCTTTATACTTAAGTTATGTGGCAGCTGGAATCATAAAATTTGACTAACATATGACCACTGTTCGTGCCAATGTGCGTAGTGAATTTGATGATTCTGTCTTACCTATAAGTGTGTCAAACGATAAGATGTACGTGTATAAAGTTAACTTCAAATTGAGAAATGCAGCTCTATCTAACGTGTAAGGGATCGAGATACGACAATATGTCATAGGACCAAAGCTGTAGATCTCTCCAAATGGAATGGCGGTTGTGCTATCTGTTATGTGATACGACTTACCATTTAGCCACCAATTACCCCGAAATGAAGGTCTGCACCATCATTGAAATTGCATCCATATTTCGATATGCTCCGGTGACAAAAAGTTATACATTTGAACACCTATATGAATACCAAGTGGATGTATTGTAAAATGAAATGCCCCTTGCTAAATTGTGATGATATGAGTTACGGATATAAGAAGGCAGTAACAGAGGAGAAATTTAGGCGCAGGTATTCTTAGGTAACCGGATAAAAAGATTACTTATGGTGTTATTACTTAGTCTAAAGAGGCAAAACAGAGGCATGAAATTAAAGCGGAAAATAGAAGGATAGGAGAAATGCATTAAAAATTATAGCAAATGCCAGAAAATACCTTACGGTGTGAAATAATGGCCTACACTCCGCGGTACTGTTCAAATATTCACAGCCCCATTAGTGCTATTCGAAGACGGTTGTAACCTCCAACGGTATTCCGCAAATATCCCGCAGAATTGCAGCATGACGTCCCTCTCGCCTTTTACACAACGAACAACCACGAATTTACGGGAAGATTGACGAAAATTACATTATATTACTTCCGTGCTAGCAAGCAGCCAGAGACGTTGCCATGGTAACGGTAGGTTCGTTATCGGTCTGTCGACCACTCAATGCAGAGCATGAAACCCGCAGAAAATAGTAATTTTCTCAGTCATTTGAAGAGTAAGTGAAATTATGCTCGTAACAAAAGTTATTTATAATGAAGGGACGTTTCACATATAGCCCATGGATTTTAGAGAAAAACAATAGTATGAAAGAAAATGGAAGAAAACTGTTCCGGTTTTCCTATAAACACCCCGCCTATTCAGATATTTGTATATCATATGCATATCAAAATCTTCCCCGGGATGAGTATATTCTAAATATAAAGTTTGCTTGAGATTTTTTCAGCCGTTTCGCCATGATGGCGGAACAAAGAGACAAACAGACACGAAAAATAAAAACCACAGATATCTTGAGTTGACCTAAATCGGATATCTGAAAAATTGCAAAACAAAGAAAATTAGACAGCGGACCCCCTACAACTTTGTTTATATAGATGTATATGCACTCTTGACACTGATAGCGTCCCATAGAAGGCATCTACAGCATGACGTTTGCGAGTTACATTCTATTTCGTAGTCCGTATATAGCCACAGGGCATGGCTTGTTACGTCCCTCCACCTGGAACATAATGACAGACTATCCGCCCAGGGCCACGTTAGTCGTAATGTGCGCAATATATTTTGTCCGGCGGTCGTGTTATTGTTTTGCGAAGTACCTCCGAGCGTGCAGGATGTGTCATCCAAGGCGTTAGTCATGCGCGCTAAATCGTGAGTTCTCCCATTCGCCTCTGGTGTCAAGAGTTCGAGTCTGTAGGGTAAAATATGTTTATGCTTACACTCATATGATGAATGACGTAAATCTCGTTGTGCAAGACATTTTCCAGGCGTGTGGCTAAGGTATTTATTATGGCAGAAACATACATATTGTCATCACCTGCCTCATCGACCCATGCCGCACTGGAGACATACCTGAGAGCGTCGTTCGTATTAGGCACGGGATCGGACCAGGTCTCCACCTAGGGCCCGGATATTTTAAAAATGCATATGTGCATATGCAAATGCATATTTTGAACGTTAGTGCATATTTTGAGCTTTAGTGCATATATAGACATATTTTTCTCTTATGTGTGATCAATTATCTAAGATTTGTGAACGAAGTGAAAAATCTAATGAACTCTGTAATGTTATACATCCCTTGGCAACGTAAGAAGCATTCCCTGATCAAGGAAAAAGCTTTCTGTGTCGCAATAGAAGTTGGTAGACGGATAATGACGCTTTTCGCAATAGCTATTTCCTTCTCCTTACAGTAGCCTCCGGAAGTTTGCTTAAACAATTGCATTCATCTGTTAACTTGCTCTTCATCTACTGCAATGTTTCACCAGATTAAATTGAATAATGCCTTAAGGTTTTGCCAGAAGAATGTTCCGAGCAGTCAGTGCCAGTGTTCAAGTATCACCCACTTACATCATTCGACGTAGAACGATCATTTTCAGGGTATAAATTAATTCTGGCCGACAACAGAAAGTTATTGACTCCTGAAAACATTGAAAAACTGTTGAAACCTACTGACGTGCATCATTTTGCAAGGAATTAAAGATGTTTGTAAATTTAACACTGAGTTAAAATTAAATGATGCGTCTGGTAAGTGTATTTTGTTTTATTTTTAGTGCATATTTTCGTGCATATTTACAACATTTTTAGTGCATATGAGCATGCATATTTTCTGAGTTTTTAGTGCATATGAATCCGGGCCCTATCTCCACCATTACTCTCTTCGTCTCGGCCAGTAAGTTCTCGATGGGATTCATGTCGGCCTGGCCTTGCCTTGAGAACCATTCCTGAACTAATCGGGACTTGCTGATTGGAGACAGGTTCTGCTGAATGTGTATACCACGCGTGGCATGAAGCACTGGCACAGAAGAGACCATAATATTCACTGTATTGTTCACACACTACCCAGTGGTGAGACGTTGCTCGATTCTGTACAACATTCATGTCCCGTGAGAGCTCATTCAGCCTCAATACGCAACAGATACAGTACATAGCCAGAGCGCCGATGCTCCGCCACGTATGCTGGATTGTGGCGGGTGCCGAAAGGACGTACCGCGTACGGAAACATGCTCTCGTCGGAGAATGCGACATTCAGCCAATCACCTAGCACGTTGTCCTCTGCTTATCAGTGAACTTTTGTTTCTTAGCCGCTCGTCGGCAGTGGAAGTAAATACTGTAATACAGATTAGAGGATGTTGGCTCTGTATACCAGACGAGTCATGTTACCCGGATCCTTGACAGGAATTAGAGGCGTCCCTCGACCAACCATGATAACACCCACAAAATATTCAGGAACGCCTTTCCTGGTATGACAATGCCTCCTGCCTGGAAAATGTCAAACCTGATCTGTGTTTAGCACCACTATGTCTGAGGAAGACGTCTCCGAGCACGGCCGTGCTCCGAGAAACTTAAAATTAGTCTGTGGGACGTATAAAACTATTAACGTTTACTTTTTATTTGCTTTACGCCACACTACACAGGTGGACCTTACGTCGACGATGAGATAGGAAAGGCCTAGGAGTGGGAAGGGACCAGCCGCGGCCTTAATTAAGGTACAGCCCCAGCATTTGCCTGGTGTGAAAATGGGAAACCACAGAAAACCGTCCTCAGGCCTGCCTAGAGTGGGGTTCGAACCCACTATCTCCCGGATGCAAGCTAACAGCTGCACGTCCCTAACCACACGGCCAACTAGCGCGGTATTATTATTATTATTATTATTATTATTATTATTATTATTATTATTATTATTATCCTAGACATTGCCCTAAATTGAATACTGTACATGTTTGACGTGTCGTGATATACACCATCTGAAATTGGAATACGTAAAACGTATTTTGAGACCTGTATAATGTTGGCCATTCTTAAAATGATCTCGCATTTCAAACGGAGGTTCATGGTAGGATAGTACCACCCTTATAAAAAACCTTATTGTACCGGGCGGTACACCTCCACTCCGCTAATTTAAAATGTGCGCCAGTTGAAACTCCTCTGCTGGAGGAAGTCTGAACTTTATCTACGCTATTAATTCTCTACTTTCTCAGAAGATGTCACCACGTGGAAAATTTTGAGTTTTAGAACTGTGTCATTTTTTATGTGTTTTTGTTTCGCTTGAAGTAAGAAGTGTAAACTTTCTCTCCTAGAGGACACTACTGAAGATCTACAATAGTGCAACCTAGTGCGGAGTCAAAGAACTTTTTTGTTGGAGAAATTTTTATTTCAAATGTTTGTTCCTTGTTAAATTTCCTTCTGTTATTGTTTAAGTTGGCTGTATACCCCTCTTTTTCCCCTTGTTTTAGGTTTATCCAATCCCGAATTTCTTTTAGTAATTTCTGACCAATCTGGTGTATCTTCCCCCAACTTGAATCTGTTGCGGGGTCCTACCCAATAAAGAGTTTGTGGGAGGGTGTTTTCTTTCCCCTAACGCCTAGAACCTTCCGCGAGAGGATATAAACTGCTGATTTTTGGGTCTCTGCGCCACTTCTGTTCCATCTTTCAGTGTATTAAGTACATAGCAGGAGGCGGGAAGCGCCTCTTTCTCCGGCAGCGGTCAACAATAAGGTAATGGCCGATTAATAACTTCTTTCTTTGCTAGCTCAGCAGTTTAACTTTCGGGGCGGGTTCTAAGCGTTCAACCATGTAATCTTTTCCTAAAATGTAACTACTCTTTTCATATATTCACTTTTAAAGCTTCATACTGGGATAGAGAGTGCTAACCCTCTCGAGCTCCCACTCACATTGTCTTGAGGTGTACTTATTTTCTTAACCTGTTCTTCGATAATGTAAATCAAATTGCTATTAAGTCACCTCTGTAGTATGGGATTAGCCCTTGTATTAACGGCCTAGCGCCAAGTATGTCTTAATCTAGTGTATTAGGAGTGCAAGTTCGCCTCCTCTCAAATTGTTATTTTAGAGGTCATTTAATTAACATACTTTTCGTTTAATAGACCTCAGTAGATTGGGTATTTCACCCCTGTGTTTACGTCCGTTGAGGACAGCTTGAAGGTGGAGTTTGGGGTGGCCTGGGAGAGGCTTAAATTAAAGAGCGAGTGGCTCTTTTGGAAACGGAGTGTTGTATGCCTCGAGGAGGCTTTACTGTGTAATTTGGAGCAAGTGCTCCAGGGTTTGATTGGGGTCTTCTGCCCCTTTGTTAAAATTTGTATATCGGAAAGTTGGGCTAGTTGCTCAAGAATTGTGAACTCAGGGCTCGAAGCCCAAATTCTGTAATCCCTGTAATTGTACATTTCAAATTGTGTTTCGGCTACTAAGTACCTGTTCTTTTGTTATCACTTAATTTTGAAAAGAAAATATAACCTTGTTAAATTTTACATTAACTTTGATTCCGTAGTTTGAGACCCATTCACGCCCGCACCTTCTTACACCTCTACCTACCACCAAAATACGGTAACACTTATAAATGCAGTTTTAATCAAAGATCATGTATAGGCCCTATATCAGGAATAATTTATTTTGTAGGCCGGTCCTTCGTTATGTTCTCTCTTTGTCCCAGTTGAATGTAAATACAACAGCTACAGCTTGAACATTAAAAAAAGAATGCCCTTTGTTCGGGGCGTCGACCCATGTGGATCTTTTGCCCCTACTGGCATCATATTGTATGAACCTGTGTGTAATTGGAATGGCGGTAGTGTGGAATGTTGTGTGTGAGGAAAGGAAGATTAAAGACGTCACACATACCCAGTCCCCAGGCCAGGGATATTGATCATTACAATTAAAAAACCCTGACCCGGGCGGGAGTCGAGCCCGGAGCCGCCGGGTGACAGGTGGACGCATTGCCCCCTACACCGCGCGGCCGGATCAGCTTTAACTTTCATTTTTACATCCACCACTTTATTGGCATAGTTCGTCATTTTGGATATGAAATCCCTTTCAATCATCCCTTCCAAACCTGATTCAAATGCTTGTATGATAAATTTTTGAAAGGCAACTAACCTTTCCTCACAATCGTATTCCAAGTTTATACTAAATACAAAGGTCCTTAAAAAATTAAGGTAACACGTGATCGCACGGAAAAACTTAATTTTAATAATAATAATAATAATGCTATTTGCTTTACGTCCCACTAACTACTTTTACAGTCTTCGGAGACGCCGAGGAGCCGGAATTTAGTCCCGCAGGAGTTCTTTTACGTGCCAGTAAATCTACCGACACGGTGCTGTCGTATTTGAGCACCTTCAAATACCACCGGACTGAGCCAGGATCGAACCTGCCAAGTTGGGGTTAGAAGGCCAGCGCCTTAACCGTCTGAGCCACTCAGCCCGGCAAAAAAAACTTAATTTTACTGGCAGATATAAGTATACATAGTGATATGCCATACATACGGAACAGAATTCAACACATTAGACCCGTTGTATAGAAAGAGATCTAAGGTCTAATTTTTCCTTTTTGAGATTTTTGTGGTACTGAAGTTGGCCTGAGGTATCCCAATCAGTGTTGAGAGCCACCCGCCTGGTGGACACACCCCAGGGGAGCGTTGGCGCACCTCCTCGTATGGGGTGGCGCCGGAAGTAACTGGTACCGATGTACTACAAGCCAGTATTGTTAAGGGTTAATGAAATGAATTGTTGTTTCTATTACTGAGAATTTGTGTATGAAAAGAAAGAGAGAATAGACTTGTGTATAGAATTAGAATAGAGTGGCGTGGTAAAGGTGTGCTGATAACATTAGGAAATAGTAAATAGTAAATAGTATAGATTAGTTAAATGAATTACTGAATTTATGTGATTATAGAGATAGTGAGATGGAGAAGATGATTGTTCAGTAGATGCACCAATGATGATATGTCTGATGTATTTGAAGTATTGAGATTTTCCTGTGATAAGTGTTGAGATCTGGATGGTAGTCATCCAGGTGTCAACCACGCCCAATTTCCCTTATATATATGCAATTGGGCTACTTATGACCGGTATTCGCTTAATCTGTGTCATTTGCTTCTATACTTCACAAGGCGAGGCAATTTTTTATTAACTCCTTTTACAAAATTATCTGAAGTTAAAAAAAAGGAAAAAGACGCAACACGTGGAAAGTTAACGCTCTGTTAAGGGGTTGAAACTAAGAAAACATATATGAATTTCAACTACTTTTTAACCAAATATTCCAAACATAAAAAATCACGAATATATAACAGATATCTTTTTTTTCCGTCTTAGTTTCCGCCACATTGGCCGTAACAAAATATATAATTGAAAGTAATACGCGATTTGTAGCTTATTATATATATATATTTAAAACTACCTGTTACCCATGGCTTCGCTCGCGAGGATTTCGTAATTTGATAAAAATTACTTGTTCCTCTGTACTGCACTAAGACATTGTCCGCAAATCCCTAAAGTATAAAAACTCATCGAAGAATTGCAATTCATTTATCCCAGAACCTCTTTGTAAACCACGTTTGTGGCATTGTCTTTTGGGGCTAAGATGACCAGGCTACTGGCAGACCTAAATTTGGAACATGCGCGACATGGAGCTCTATACGAGAGAAACAGTCCTCTTTTATGTCGAAAGAAATGTTTTCTTTATTTATAAAGGAGATTCCAAGTACCAATTTTCATGTCTGTAACATCTTAGTTTTTGAGATATAAGTATCCTCCTAAAGAGTACTCAACTCCTTCTTCACTTATTTTCGATCTCCAGCTTGAGTTTCCGAAAACAAAAAGTACGTGTTTCTTTATATTTAAAGGCGACTACAAATACCAGTTTTCACGTCTGTAACGTGTTAAGATTAGGAGATATGCTGTAGATATACTCATTTTAAAAGCTGCCTCCCTCTTTGGCTGAGTGGTCAGCATTGAGGTCTTCGGTTCACATGGTTCCGGCTTCGATTCCAGGCTTGGTCGGGGTTTTTAATCACGTGTGATTAATTCTTCTGGCTCGGAGACAGGTGTTTGTGTTTGTCCCAACACTCTCTTCTTCATATTCAATCAACACACCACATTACCAACCGCAACAGGAACACGCAATAGTAATTGAATCGTTTATTTCAGAAACCACCTAAGTGACACTTTTACCAAAATTGAGATTTTGACGGGATTGTAATATTCGGAGATAAATACATTGTTTTTAGCAGAAACAACCCGTATTCCATACAAGTAATGGTGTTAGCCAGCTGTGTAAATAATGTGTTTATTTCAGAAAGAACCTGAGCGGTAAATTCATTCCTCAACTCATGACGATTGGTGGCCCTGTTAGGATAACCTGTTTTGTGACTCACACAGAATCACACAGTTGTGCGTTTCTTATTGAATCTCTGTGACAGAGGTCAGTTTGAGACGATTACGCATAACTTCCCTGTGCGTGGGCACTTTTTTCGCCTTGTGACAGGGATGTTGGAAGTATTAAACGGCTCTTGAGGAAGGTGCTCAGAATTTATACTCTAGATGAGTATACTGAGCTCATGTTAAAGTCAAGTGCGTCTGGACGTTTTACCGTTTATCATCTTACCTCGGACAATGTCTTAAGTTTTAAACATTGGTGGCCTATATCGTACAAGAAAATAAACTCTAATGAAACACAGGCAGGGAAGTACCAAGAGAACGTAAGGAGCCATTCATGGTTTTTAGTTACGAACAGTTTCTGTTCTGTACTATAAGGATACTCCAGGACAAGTTGTGGCAAAGGCGTTTATTGGAGGATTTTCATCTACTTTCGCACTACTGAAAATTGAGCTACCTTCCGAGAAGGCTTATCCTGTGGGAAATGTAAATTGATTACAATAATATTATTAAAGGAATATAAAATTATTGAGCAAGAAAAAGCATTTTGTAGCCTATAAAAACTTCATAAACTTTTACTGGGTTCTGCACAACGCAATTTTTGATTTTAGGTTCCAATCAACAAAAAGAAAGTAGAAGACTTGAAAAAATGAATGGACTACACCGTTGGTTATGAAGACGTATATGATAGCATCATTCAATGGCCAATGACCGAGAGAGAACCTGCTGAGGATATGCCAGAGGCTGAATAAAGCCAGAAGGGGTTTTACTGCTCGAATTTGTATTTTGTGGTTCATTAACTGATGTCTATTAAATTTTGTATGAATAGAACGGTGTTATTTACGTAACCTTTTATCTTAAAACTTGCATAGATTAATCAATTAACTGGTTTTTTTAAATAATTGCTACAAAAATTAACAGGAAAAATGCAATGTATTTTAAAAAATTTCTATGGCATTAAAATTGTTGTAAAATTTATTTCATGTTTACTACACTTTTCTACCACATTGAAGTTCAATTTTTTAAAAAAATTAGGAGGAGATCAGACTTATACTCCCACACAGTTTTCTTCTTCATTTTCCCAACAGTTTGAAAAAGTGCACTTAGGTGGTTTCTGCAATTAGCGATTCAATTACATCACAACACATAGGGTTGCCGTCAGGAGGGGTATCTATCCGTAAAACAGGGTCAAGACCACATGTGCGACACAATTCGCACCCGCAACCCCACAGGTGTGGTAAAAGCTCTAGAAGAAGAAGATGCTCATTTTAAAAATTCACCCGCTTTTTTATTCTATTCACCCCCTTAAGTGGATTTTTAAGGGAGATTCCAAGTACCATTTTTAACGTCCGTAACGTTTTTTTTCTGAGATATATGTATCCTCATATAAAGAATTAAACTCCTTCCTCACTTCTTTTCATCCCCCCGGATCCCCTTAAGTGGATCTTTTGGAAACAAAAATTTGTGTTCTTCTATTTTTAAAGGAGATTACAAATACCAATTTTCATGTCTGTAACATGTTAGGATTTTGTGATATATTGTAGATGATTTCGCTGCTGCTGTGTGGTGCCAATATCTTAGTAACGGTTGGTTTAGGGCCTTAAAACATGATTTTCGGGCCCGCAGGGCTTACCGAGTTTTGGTCTTTGCTTCAAGGGGCTTAAATCGAGCTTTATCTTGTCCTTGTACGACAAATTCTATATTTTGCCTATATTAGCTTATTATTTTTATATCTCCCCCCTCCACGTGCCCCTCCCGGCGAATTGTTTTGAAAATAAAATACAGCCCATGTCCCTCAGGGATAACGAATATTTACATTAGTAAAATAATTTTTAAAATCAGTCTAGTAGTTCCTGGTATTAGCCATTACATACAAACATTACCTCTTATATATTTGTAAAGATAACATGTTCTGACTGACTGACTGACTGACTGACTGACTCATCATTGCCGAGACAAAACTACAGGACATAAAGAAATGAAATTATGGGGATACATTTTTATTACGGTGTAGGTGCTCAATAAGGGAGGATTCTTGGATATTTCTTTTTGCTAAGAGGGTGAAAAGGGGGGAGAAGTTTTAAAATTAGATTTATATCTAAAAAACTGAAGAGTTTATAGACATCAAAATTGGAATTTGGCATCTCCGTTAAGAATAAGAAAGTACGTATTATTTTGTGTTCGGAAAATCCAATTAAGGGAGGTGAAAATCAGTGAAGAAGGAGATAAAGAAAAATACTTCAGAGATAATAAATAAAATTATACCTCATCGAAAAAGTGGTTGAATGCTTTTTATGAGGATAGTCATATATCAAAAACTGAAGTACAGAAGTGAAATTTGGTAAATGGAATCTCTATTAAAGGAAACAGATATGTTTGTTTTTCGAAAATCCACTTAAGGGGGTGAAAGAAAGTGGAAAGTGGTGTGATGTTTTAAAAATACCGGTATATCTCAAAATCGTAATATGTTACAGATATAAAAATTAATATGTGGAATCTCGTTTGAAACTAAAGGACACAATTTTTTTTTGTTTTCGGAAAATCCACTTAAGTAGCGAAAATGGGGTGTATTTTCAAAATGACTATATATCCAAGACTTACTGTAATACGTTACAGACGTAAAAATTGGTATTTGGAATCTCCTTTAAAAAGGAACAAACACGTGTTTATTTGTTTTCGAAAAAAACACATGAGGGGTTGGGGGGTGAAAAAGACTGAAAAAGGGGTATACGTGTTTATTTACATTTAAAGGAGACTCCAAATACCAATTTTGACAAGGTTTTTTTTTTGCTAGCGGCTTTACGTCGCGCCGACACAGATAGGTCTTATGGCGACGATGGGATAGGAAAGGCCTAGGAGTTGGAAGGAAGCGGCCGTGGCCTTAATTAAGGTACAGCCCCAGCATTTGCCTGGTGTGAAAATGGGAAACCACGGAAAACCATCTTCAGGGCTGCCGATAGTGGGATTCGAACCAACTATCTCCCGTATGCAAGCTCACGGTCGCGCGCCTCTACGCGCACGGCCAACTCGCCCGGTACAAGGATTTTTGTTTTGGAAAATCCACAGAAGAGAGTGAAAAGAAATAAAAAAATTGGTACATTTTTTAAATTAGTAAGTTAGATCACAAAACAGACGTGAAAGTGTGTATTTGGAATCTCCTATAAAAATTAAGAAACACGCAATACTGTTTTCGGAATATCTACTTAAGGGGTAGGGGTGAAAAGAAGTGAAGGAGGATTTGAATTATTTTTATGAGGATACATATATCTCAAAAACAGAAGAAGTTACAGACGCGAAAGTTGTTACTTGGAATCTCCTTTAAAAATAAACACCATTTGTTGTATCCGTAAAATCCACTTAAGGGCTGAATAGAACTGATAAAGTGTGTGAATTTTTAAAATGAGTATATCTTCACTGTATCTCACAAACTGAACGTGTTACAGACGTGAAAACTAGTAATTGGTATCACCTTTAAAAATAAACACCTTTTGTTTTCAAAAAATCGACTTAAGTGGGGAGGGGGGTGCTGAGGTGGAAAGAAGTGAAAAAGGAGTTAAATGTGTTCATGAGGATACTTATATCTCAAGAAGTGTAGATGCTTCAGACGTTAAAATAGGTATTTGGAATCTCTTTTAAAAATAAATGTTCCGGCGTTACCCGTGGAGCAGAAAGAGGTGAAAAAAGGTGCTGGGGTGAATGGGTCTAACTACGATATCAAAGTTAATTTAAAACTTCAACAAAGGTTATATTTTTTTAGAATTTCCAAAAATAAACAAATAACAACGTATAGGTACAATTAGCAATTTAGCAACAAGGCAAGGAAAATACAATAATAGTGAATTCTACAAGTCTTGGGCTTCAAGCCCCTCGCCTTACGATTCTTGATTTCTCAGCTCAAATTTACAAAAGAGCACAAATTTGTACAAGGGCAGAAATCCACTAATTCAACGAGCGCTTGCTCCCAAAATTACAACATCTAGCCTTCAAGGGGCATTCATAAATCTTACAAAAGCTTTGAAAAAGAGCAAACAGGCTCTCAGTTTTCCAAGCCTACTCAAGGCAACATCAACTTACAATTCCTTGCCTCTCAAGGCACAACTTAAAATTGGAAAATGATTATATAGGGGTATTTAATACCCAATCTACTGGGCCTTCATGGAAAAAGAACAACGGTTAAATGAATGGCCCGAACACAAAATGAATGGAGGCGAATACTTGCACTCCTAGATGTGAACACTTAAAACCTAAAGGGCACTAGGCCGATGAAGCAGGGGCTATTCCCAAATTACTGAGGTGACACGTATAAGGGTAAACTAAAGCGTTACGGAAAGGAAGAAAAACAGTTACATGTAGTCACCTCAAAAACGAAGATGAAGGGGAGCTCGAGAAGGTACATCACTCTCTATCCCCGATTTACAGTTAAAGATTTTATGAAATTTTTACATTAGCCGGCAGAAAGTTACATTTTTGGGAAAGTAGGTTACATAGTTAACGATTCGGACCTTTCCCTCGGGTTAAACTGCGGAGATAGCTACAACAAGAAAGATGGAATTATGTGGCCATTACCTTGAAGATGTACGGCTGATCGATGAAAGAGGCAACCCGCCTCCTGCTTTGACACACACACACACACACACACACACACACACACACACACACACTTAGTAAGATGACGATCAATTGGCCAAGAGACGTGAAAAGCCGCAGTTTATAACCCTCAGGGAAGTTTCGAGATCATTCAGGAATAAACCAGCCACACCCTCTCACTTTAATTGGTCCAATTCAAAGTTACACTTCAGGATCGAACAAGAAGCCAGTGATTGGTAGAAAATTAATTACAGAAATTAGGGATTGGCTAGATTCAAAACTGGCGGAAAGGAAAAGAAAATATTGCCAACCCAAAAATAAATGAACATCAAGCAGTAAAAAAAAAAAACTTATGAATACAAAACTTCTTCAAATCATAAGTTATTTTACTTCGCACCAGGGTGCATGATCATAGTTTTTAGTAGCGTCATCTGTGGAAGAATGTCCAAACTTGTTGACGGATAGCAAACAAAACTAGTAGAAATTCACTCAGGTTAGGCAACTACATAATAACAAAATTACATAATACTTCAGTGGTGACATCTTCTGATTAAATTTCTAAGTTGGTGTAGTTTCAGTTTCACTGTTTTACCAATAGAGGACTTCATTTTAGGCGCAGAATTTGAATGCGCGGCATTGGGGTGTACCTCCCGGTACAATAAAGAAAAACGTATGTTTTTGTTTCCGGGAAATCCACCTAGGGGTTAGTGAGGGCTGAAAAGAAGTAAAGGAGTTGAATTCCTTTTATGAGAATACATGTATCTCAAAAACTGAAGATGTTACAGACGTCAAATTTGGTATTTGGAATCACCTTTAAAAATAAAGGAACGCGTATATTTTTGTTCTGTTGTCGATTTGAGAGAGGACTGTTTCTCACATTTCTATGTCGCATGTTCCAGAATTAGCTCTGCCAGTAACCTGGTCACCATAGCCCCAAAGTGCGATTGTGGTTTACAAAGAGTTTTTTGGGTAAATGAAACTCAATTTTTGGCGAGCTTTTACACTTTAGGGATTTTCAGATAATGTGTAGTGCAGAGAAATGATTACTTTTATCATATTATGAAATCCAAGCAAGCGAAGCCGCAGGTAAGAGCTAGTAGCAAATATACGATCCACGATTCACCAACCACCGGCTCCACTTTTGCACATTTATGAAAATATCCTGTGACATTTCTTTTCTCGTAAATAGTGAAAGTGTTTTAAATCACGTAGGAGTCCTTCAATGCCATAGTCAATTGGATCTCCGTTGGCAGCCTTTAAGTTGTAGCGGAACACTAGCTTTCGTCCCTTAACACCCGTAAAAGCCATTATCTGCTCTTCCCTTGTTTCCAAAATGTCCCTCAATAGATCTAAACACAGTTCCGTAAAGCCTAAAAACATTAAAAGCATCTAAAACAGTCGCATACTGCTTTAGATACTAGAATACAATAAAATTATTGTTGAAGAATAAAGGTACTCGACAAAAACACTTGTTTTGGAGACTCTGCATCACTTAGATGGTGGGCCAGCGATGTTGGACGGTGGTTAACACTTTGTTTCATAGACCTTCTGTTCACTTTGATACCGGCTGTAGATGTACTTGACGCGGTGACTATGATATGGTGACGTCATGCGTAGTGATGGGCAATCGGTAGCGAAGACTGTTTACATCTTTGTTTAGATGGACGTAGGTCCCATGGACGACGCATAAAATGGTGGCCCGATCGTCTGAAAGAAGACATGAATTTCGTTGAAGTTGTTCCACGCGACGTGCTCTATCGGTAGAAGTGGTGACTGAGCAGTAGGAAAAGGGATTTCCCATCTTATGGAGGAATAAGAAGTGTGATATTTAAGTGGATGTCTTCTGACACGATAAGTGGGGAGAAAGCGAGGTCAGATTTTCATCAGGGATGGAAACTACATCTACCAAATAAGTTCGATAAGGGATTAGGGCCATGTAGCTGTGACCTTGCATTCGGGATATGGAAGGTTCCTTAATTTAGGCCACGGCTGCTACCTTCCCAATCCTAACCCTTTCCCATTCTTGCGTCACCGAAAACCTTCCATGTGTTAGTGCGACGCAAAAGCACTAGCATAAAAAGAAAAAACGATATCTGCAAATGATGATAAAATATACGTAACATTTGAAAGTATTAGAGAGCTTCGAAAGATTACACTGTATCGTTAATTGTACGCAAATGTATGGTTACATGTAGCTATAGATAATACTCCCGCAATGAAATAATATAACATAACTGTAACTATTATTATCTGCAAAGTAAATGCTACATTGCGCACGTATAATCACATGTATTAATTCGACACAACGATGTGTATTAACATTCATTATAAACTCCAAACTGTATAGTTGCACGTGAAACAACCAATGAAGCTTATTACCAAACATTTATGATTATCACCAACTGTGATATTCTAGTCTATCTGTCTTTTAGATTCTCATCTTAATGTTATTATCGTTTTCACCCTTCAAACAGTATCTGGTGTAAGGGGGAGATACATCTAAATTGGTCAAAAAACTTCAATTTCCAAATTTTATTTTCTTAAATATACAGTACTTTCCTCTTTAATTTGATGATTTATTTTGAAATGTTCTCCAGTAATTCAATCATGTTGCTAAATGTCCATGCATGTCAATTCATACGGTCCATTCTGTCATTGGTTTGTTGCTCATATTGTGTAACATTAGTTTTACTCATGGCTTTCATCTTAACTCACAAACTATTAAAGGTATTTGCATGGAAGGCCTCTTTGTTTTATGAGATCAAAACGATCTATACATTTTTCCTTGACACAAGTAATTTTACTTCCTTAAAAATAAGAAAAATGTACCGTATATGAACGTTTTAGGAGAAATCTCTGAAGGAATATCTTGGAGATTCTATTGTAGAATATGTCGCTGATATAGGTCTTCAGATCACTTCAGGTGAAACATCATATCAATATTCAATGAACTGTAGTGTTTATAGCACAAACTGCATTTAGCTGTGAAAAACTAATTTGAAAATTTTATTAAATTTTATAAGAGTATTTTTAGAAATATGAACATTACTTCAATCACTTTATGACAAACATGTAAAATGTTGTTTAACAAGTACTTGTAGCAACCGCGCAATGAAAATTCGAATTTTACTACATTTGGACTAGCGAGACATGTTATCTGCCCCCATTTAATGTTATCATAGTTTCAGCATGCAAGCAGTTTCAGATATTTCTTACTCATATGACAGATTCTGTAGTGTGCTTGATTAGATGCAGGCTTTCTACAATCAAAGTTGCAGGATTAAATTACAAACGTAGTTGGCTGGCATTTCAGAATGTTTGCGAAGAACAGATCCCTAACAGTCGTCAGATGAATTAAAATCACTTCGTGGCAAAATTAACACTTCATCTTCCCTTAAATCGTATATCAATTTAAGAGTCTTTCAGATATAATCCATATCGTCTTATAAGCGACTAGCGGTACAAGTCCACTTCGCTACACCTACATGTCTTAATGGGTTTCAAGAAATAAGTTCAAAGAAATATGCATATTATCTCTCGAAAGCAGTCTGTTTCGTTGAAGTATTAACGGTCAAGTGACTAAAATCGAACGCTTCCTTCAAAGTAAAGGGCCAAAATACAGTACATTAGTTGTGTGTGTATACACATTAGATCCTTGTAGGTTTATTTAGGGTTTCGTATTCCTTAAATTGTCAATACGCCTGTTTTGTTCTTACAGTACATTGTTTTTATACACCTTTCGGTAAATAACTTCCCTGAGGTTGAAAAACGGTTGCGCTCATGCACTTATGTCCTTTAGTTTCTAAGCTCTAGTTTCAAATTCCTCCTCTCCTCAAGGTGGCTATCTCATGAACCTCTCGGATTATTTGATTTTTCTATGGTGTTAAGAGTAATCAGATTCTACAGTACCATGTTTTACGTTTCTAGGGTGCCTAGAAGTGTCTCCCTATTTCATGTTTACCGGGCGAGTTGGCCGTGCAATTAGGGACGCGCAGCTCTGAGCTTGCGTCCGGGAGATAGTGGGTTCAAACCCCACTGTTGACAGCCCTCAAGATGGTTTCCTTGGTTTCCAATTTTTACACCAGGCTGTACCTTAATTAAGGTCGCAATTGCAAATAAAAATTACCTTAATTCTTTATGGGGGTCAGTTTAGACCTTCAGAAAACTATTAAGTTGCTCTTCGGATGAAAACTCTATTACAATTGTGTACTTACGTTTCTTGATTCTGAGTAGGCCTATCCATTTTATGTCATCCCGAGAGATTCTTTTCATTTATCCGAGTATCTTGGGGATATTATGATCTCTTGGATCAAGTTTTAATTTGTATAGTATCTCAATATGCTTCATTTATTCATATCTATTTTATTTTTCACACCTGCCTGCTCTTCGACTTACTCGTATTTCATTTCATAATCGAAATGTATGTAATTCCTAACATTAATATTGACAAAGTTAACATTTCTTCATGTGTGCACGATTTGTACTGTTTATGGTAAATATTTTCTTCTTCAAGATTGGTGTTTCCCACAACAGAAGCTAACACCTGTCTCTATATGTTACAGGCCTTGCGAACCGAGTTTCACCATGCAGTGATCCTCAGCAGTGGTCGCGCTTTCAACAGACATGGTGTGCGCGCTCGGTCTTGTGGTTGCTGCGCTCGTGGTCTGGTTGCCTGGACTGCACGGCACGGAGCAGTGTGAACAGTGAGTAAGAATATGCAACGTTTCATAAACTTCTTAAATTCTATACAGACTTCAGTTCTCCAAGTTTTCTTCCTTCCTGGCGCGTTATTTATTTTATAGAAGGAGAAGTTCTTCTTTAAATTAACCTAAAGGAATGTTGAGGTTTGTAAACTAATATAATATGTTTAATACCTCAAATATGTAATGTTAAGTAGTCCAGTTGCGCGCAACATACTGTAGGCTATAGCAGGTCAGTTACAATATATGAAAACAAACTTCTTATAGCGAAGTTAAAACTTGTATAGCTGCAAAAGAGACTTAAAATAACTGGTTTAGTTTTCAAACTAATGTTGCGCAGTTATAGGGAAACAGCAAAATCTGGTGGTGGTGGTGCCAAATGAGGCGTGCAAGGCAAGTTGAGGATTGAGGTCATTCGCTATCACTTTCCTAATTGGGCCAAAATGTGCTACTGCAGCAAGACCTGCCCTTTGAGTAGCATCTTTCATAACCTCCGGATGCACTAGTCCTACTCCAAATGGCATTATTCAGTACCATCAATACCTCAGTGGCTTCTATAAGGTCACAACCTTAAGTAGAATGAGGGTTCGATGGAAGCTACCACTCTGACTGAATGGTCAGCCTCCTGACATTCGGTTCAGAGTGCCCCAGGTTCGATCCCCGGCTGGGGAATTAAATGACGTCTCTAACTCGGAAACTGGGTTTATGTGTTCTTCTCAATAAACTATTCGAATACATACAGCACATCACCATAGAAACGCGATGTAGTGACTACATCCCTCCACATAGGTTTGACGTCACCCGGCGGTACACGTCCACATCGCTTCACCTACATCTCAACGGGTTTCAAGAAATAAGTTCAAAGATAAATTCATGTTATCTCCGAAAAAGACCGTGTTTCATAATAATATTAACGATCAGATCAAATTCTTCCTTCAAAATAAAGGGCCAAACAAAAGTACATTAGGTAAGATACATGCGAATATTTTGTTCTTACAGCAAGTTTCAATGTACCTTTAGTGAAAGGAATCCCTTTGGTTGAGTCTATTCAAAGTGCCGACCCCAGATAAATGGGGAAAGGTGAGGAAGAAAGGGAAGACAACTTGCGGTGAAAACTACACTTTGCTCTGAGGTATGCCAAGAGATGGATGAAAAAAAAAAAAAAAAAAAACCAACTTCATGCCTTCTGAAAGAGAAATCGGTACATATAGATATCGTCATTTAGGAAATAATGTTCAGATTTGTATTAAATCCTGTGCTTAATTCATCATTTTTATCAAATTCGCATACTAACTTTCTATAGCTGAATGAAATATGTACCTGAAATACTGTAATACTACAGTATAATTCATTGAATACTTACATATCGAAAACATACTCTATAATAGCCAAGACAAAATCTTTCAGGAGTTATTTTCCTTGATCGTTAACTTCTATGTATGTATTTATTGAACCTGTGGCACTATTAATTACTATTTTAAAGTTAAATGGTCTGTGTCAGAGAAAATGGCCTAGGTCGTAATGTTTATAACAAAACACACTTCCACACAAAATTGCATTCAGATATCTTCAATTGATTTCGAATTATGTGTAAAAATAAATGTTATGGAGAACTAGCAGCAGACATCTGACAGACTAGCTGTTGTGTAGTTAGTATCTGTAGTTGCAGCAGTGATGCCACCTAGCGGACATGAGCGACAGTAGAGGAGAGGGAGACCATACTCTTCAACCATCGCCCTCTACTATGAATGCTAATATTAGCGCAGTCATAGTAGAGGGCGATGCTTCAACTTAACAACAATAGCCACCGGGCGAGTCGGTCATGCGTTTGGGGTCGCGCAGCTGTGAGCTTGCATCCGGGATAGCCCTGAAAATGGTTTTCCGTCGTTTTCCATTTTCACACCAGGCAAGTGCTGGGACTGTACGTTAATTAAGGCCACGGCCGCTTCCTTCCAACTCCTAGGCCTTTCCTATCTGTGTCGGTGCGGCGTAAAGCCACTAGCAAAATTTAAACAACAATAGCCAGTCAGTGCAATTATCTTGTTGATAAGCGGCGGACTGAGTAGCTCAGGCGGTTCAGCGCTGGCCTTCTGAGCTCAAGTCGACGTGTTCAATCCCGGCTTAGTACGGCGGTATTTGAAGGTGCTGAAATACGTCATCCTCGTATCAGTAGATTTACTGGGACGTAGAGGAACTCAATGGGACAAAATTCCGGTACCGCGGCTTCTCAAAAAACCCTAGAGGTTGTAATAAATGTAATTATTGTTTTTGATAACGTTTAGGGGCTTTCAACATTCAACTATATTCCGTGAAATATTAGAAACTGAAGTTCCTATATTTTTGGTTTTATATCCTTTTAAATATATTTAATATTTATGGATGTACTTTAAAATTTTGGGAAGAAAAGGTAATATTCCGAATATCGTTTATCTTCGTACGGAACATACAAGTAGTGTTCTGATGGTGGTCGCACGGTGAGGTGTAAGTGACGAGGTGTGTGTGATATAGATGGTCCTCGAGGAAAGTCTTCGAAATCTTCGTATTCTCGAGATTTAAACAGTTATTTCTAACTTTCTAACAGACTGAGACAACATTGTGAAGGAAAGTTTAAGATGTCTGTAACCTTGTCAAGTTTCATAAAAATAGATTTTCAATTTCAATTCCATGAGAACGACAGAGAGAGAGAGAGAGAGAGAGAACTTTCATCATTAATTAAATTAATTTCTAGCCGGGTGGAGCCCTTGTATGGCAGACCCTCCGATGACGGTGGGCGGCATCTTCTATGCGTTGGTAACTGCGTGTTATTGTGGTAGAGGACAGTGTTATGTGTGGTGTGTGTGTGTCAGGGATGTTGGGGACAGCGCAAACATCCAGTCACAGAGCCAAGGGAATTAACCATTTAAGGTTAAAATCTCCGACCTGGCCGGGAATCGAACTCGGCGCCCTCTGAACCGAAGAGCACTGCGCTGACCATTCAGTCAAGGAGCCGGACACTTAAAAAAATGACAGCTATCGTCTCAGCATTAAATTCATGAAAAATTTTATATTCGTGAAATTGGACGTAACAAGTACCATACTTGGATATTTACAAACATACATATTGAATTAGTGGAGATATTTTTTCCTACCTATTAGAGAAAATATATTCACTAGAAAGAACTTTAAATCATTATTGATCCATAAATTTCACCACTCTTCTTAAGTAAGTTAAGGAAAGACCAATCAAGGATAAAGTTTCCCTTAAATGTGATAATTATATTTCACTAATTTGTCATCTCCTGAAAGCACGTAGAAGACCTGAAGGTCACTCCGATGAACTAGGCAGAACTTTATGCAGCATACTCTGAAACCTCACCATATTCTTACGGAGGAAAAAGACCAAGAATGCACACGACCTTTTGGTTTTAACGAGTAAATTTACTGTGGAGTTGTATACATGGTATGTGGCGCGTGAAAACAGCAACAAGCCGCGGGATATTTCATCAAACAAATGCGTTCTTTGTTTCCCCTTCTCATGGCGCGTGTAGCGACACAAGAGTCACAACGCATAGTTTGTCCGGCTCCACGGCTAAATGGTTAGCGTGCTGGCCTTTAGTCACTAGGGTCCCGGGTTCAATTCCCGGCCGGGTCGGGGATTTTAACTTCGTCTGGTTAATTTCTCCCGCTCGGGGGCTGGTTGTTCGTGTTCGTCTTAAATTTATAAGTTCGATTCATCAAGTCAATTCATAATTAATAATCAGAAACATACAACATTGTATCCGGTAAGTGATTTTTACGTAGACCCGAGAGCTGAATCGATGTCCACTCAGCCTACACAAATGAAGTTGAGACAACATTTAGTAATTTGGCCACACGGTTTGGTTCACGTAGTTGTGAGCTTGCATTCGGGAGATTGCGGGTTCGAACCCCACTGCCGATAGCCCTGAAATTGGTTTTCCGTACTTCCTAATTTCGACACTACGGCATGGTCGCTTCCTTTCCCATCGTTATCAATTCCTATTCCATCGTCGCCGTAAAACTTGTTTGTGTCGGTTGAACGTAAAACAAATCGTCGCTCCGCGAGCAATACCTGCTGTGCCACAAATAGCATTCCTTCACTACTGTATGCGATGTAACATGGTTCTATTCACACGTTTAATACATTATAAATATATTTTACTTCGAAAGCAGGTGGCAGTAGCGTGATCTACGTTAAAGCCGAATAAAGTCCAGACAAAATGAGGACGATTTCCGAATATTCTACTGTACAGCCCCTGTTCCAAAGTCGTGCGAAATTCCCCCTGCTTCTGGGTTACTCATAAACATTGTTTGTGGCGTGACACTGTGACTGAAGACTAACAAAACTCATTGTTCATTGTTATTATCTGTTATTATCCTTTAGATAATTAGTATGACGCGTGAAACAAATAAAAATTATAAGGAAATCTTGCCTTATAATTTTATGTATGTACGGAGGCAAGTCAATACGTATCTGCTATTTTGCTCTAATAGTCTTCAGGTTGGTTCTATGGCGTTGTGTGGTCGCCGACCGCTAGATGGCACTGTTGTCTATGTCTGTGGTAGATTTCAGCGTTGTTAGATCAGTACAGCTTGCGCTGTTGTGACGTAAAGATCGCCGCGCCACTCTCTGTTTGTACCCAGGAGGGACAGCGTTGCGTAATCCGAGGAGGATGTACCAGGAGCGGGAGACTTTCAGCACAATACGGGGATTACGTTTTTTACACAGCGAAGTGTTTACCAGTTGATTGAACAGCTCAAAAAGGGTCGCACGTGAGTGAAGGACGACAAAAATCCGGGCGTCCATCTGCAGCCGTAACTGATGCCAATATTGAACAAATGCGTGATATGATCCTGAATAACAGACAAGTGACTGATCATGAGGTGGCAACCCATACGCACATTAGCCTTCGTTCTGCATATGAAATCATGCATAACTAGCTTAACTTTAATAAGGTCTGCTCGAGATGGGTTCCAAAAGAACTCAATGAAGATCAGGAAGGCAATCATGTGAGAAGCTGTCAGCACCTATTGGATCGTCATGCTAACGAAGGTGAAACGTTTCTGAAATGGATCATCACTGGAGATGAAACATGGGTTCACCACTTCGAACCAGAGAGCAAACGGCATACATGGAATGGAAGCATCCGCTGTAGCAAATCATTATCCTCGCATTATGCTGAAAGTTTTCTATGAATTTCCACTCCTGGTACACACCCAGACCACAAAAAATGGATTATGGAACGTTGTTCTTCCTTGGTGCAAACAGACAGTGGTGTGGCCATATTTACGTTACAACAGCGCAAGCTGTACTAATCTCATAATGTTGGAAACCTATCACAGATGTAGACAACGGTGCCATCTAGCGACTGTTATGCATACAACGCCATAGAGCCAACTTAAAGACAATTAAAGCAAAACTGCAGATACTTATTTACTTGTCCTCGTACATATGTAGATCATTATCATCATCATCGCCATTATCATCATCATCATCACCGTCATCGTCTTCGTCGTTATCATCGTCCAGGTATTCTAATGTTTCTCATGTTCTTAGGTGTTCAGTTACATTAGGCGGGATTAACATCTAAGCCGGGCGAAATATTATGCATACAATAATTTCAAGCCGTTGTGGATCCTTCAAATCACTCTTCATCACTTTCTTCAAAATCCTGCAGGTTTTACATATTACTATCTTCTGCAGTTCAACGTAGATGTTTCACCAGAGGTTTAGGTGACGAAATGCATAATGTGACCTTTTTTGTTTTTTTTTTGTTTTTTTGGTTTTTTTTTTTTTGCTAGGGGCTTTACGTCGCACCGACACAGATAGGTCTTATGGCGACGATGGGATAGGAAAGCCCTAGGAGTTGGAAGGAAGCGGCCGTGGCCTTAATTAAGGTACAGCCCCAGCATTTGCCTGGTGTGAAAATGGGAAACCACGGAAAACCATCTTCAGGGCTGCCGATAGTGGGGTTCGAACCTACTATCTCCCGGATGCAAGCTCACAGCCGCGTGTCTCTACGCGCACGGCCAACTCGCCCGGTAATGTGACTGTGAGGAACTTTTCCTAGTCCTCGCACGGCTATGTTACCGACAGGATATTTCTGCTTAGCAGACACTTTTGCCGGGTCATTCTTCCGAACAAATTTAGTTTATAAAACCATTGCCCCAACAAATGTGGATTATCGCGTAAAACATTTGAAACACGCTTGTTCCAAATAAAAATAAAACATTATGTTATGTCCAATAGCTCTTAAATACACTATTTGTTGTTGGAATTTTGGAAACAATGTTTAAAGTGTAGGACTAAGTCATTTATTGACGGCAGCATAGTGATTTCCTTACTGAATGACCTAGTTGTAATGGGTTCAGTATTGTTTCAGTGTCTGTGTGTTTATTTTGTAGTTCGGTTAAGAACTAATAAGACTTAGATGATGGCGTCCCAAAACAATTCGTAGGCGATTTTACTACCCCTTGAAAAGGTTATTAGTCCTCGAAAGTCGCTGAAGTAGTGACTTTTATTGGTTCTGTCGTTCTACTGGATATCGAGGAGTAATTTCTTGCAGTCGTTGCCTTGTTCTTTTACAACGAATGTAAGTGATTTCAAAAATAATCACTGATTGGAAGGAATTCCAGTGGATCATCACCAGGACAGATTTTGAAATTGTTGAACACCTTCCGACTGGGGGACGAAAGCTAACTAAGACATTATCATTCCCTCCATTTTCTTGATTATTACCAGAAGAATTACTCATCATTGATGGGAAGGCACAAATTCCCACACTAGATAGCTGAAATATATAAACATTTAGAACATATATTGTAGATTGTTTGCCTGCTGCCATTTCTTGATGGATACAGTACTTTTGTATCCATCTCTTGGCACAGGCCAGAATAGCTTTCACCGAAGTCCCAGTCTCATCTATGGCTGTGACAATATGGATGCTGCTATGAAAGGTGTTGCTCATAGTGCAATAGCACTTTCTGACCCAGTGAGGAAAGCAATGACAAACTACCTCACTCCTCGTCTTGCCTAGTACGCCTCATTTTGGTGCTGCGATTGGTTTTTGCGGTTTCCTTATAACCGCATAACCTTTGGTGGTGCTATTTGAGGAATCAACCAGCCTCTGGGCTGATGACCTAACAGACAGACATTGTAGATTTTGAAGTGGGGAATAAACAGACTCATTGAAGATCCCCTGTTGATAGACTTATAACGCCGATCAAAATACTATTCATCACCCTCATGTGTGTTCAGTATATCAAAACTCTGGACATTGTTCACCTATCGAATATGGCCATTTCAGGGATCGCCCTAGTCCATGACTATAATATGTGAATTTTACAAAAGATGCAAATTTTTTGTCGTTACATTTTTTCTGACAGTTCAGAACTAATTTCATTATCAATGTCGACAGTTAGTATCCTAACGTCGGTGCGTAACAGCACAGCAAACCTCGCATTTGTCACTCAACCGAGGACATAACTGAAAGTGTGTCTAAATATTTAACCTTCGGTTGGTAAGTGCATGAGAGCTTTCAATTTGAAGTGAAATACACATGAGCACGATCATTCGGCGACTCACCGTATTAAATTAAATTAATTCTCACTTCGTGTTCATTGTACTTGTAATAGAGAGGTCGGATCAGGAATATTTACTCATGCAACATACTGAATTCATTCACGTACTCGTGTGTACTAAGGTCGTCCAGTGAAAATGCCTGAAAAGAAAGTTCCCTTGTTCTGACTTTTGATATATTTAAGGTGAAGGTATCTTCCTGTCCTTTTGTGAGTTCTTATATAGACTGACCTTGCAGTCTCTATCTCCGTAAAAATGCCAGTAGTTCATCTCGCCTTGCCTAAACATAATCTGATAAGTATAGAAAGCGACTGATATTTTCTTTAGAGGAGTCTTTCTTTCTCTGGAAAGCCTTGCTTATCAAATTCCTCCCACGTTAGAAACAGGACTACCTTGTCTCTTGTCGACTGGTTATAGCTGCCTCAATGTCATTTCTATGGATCCAGCATGACTCCTCCGCATGCGGGCTGCCAGTGATTTGGAATGCTCAGTTTTAGGAATATCACAGACTGAAAGAAATGTTCAAAGTTGGCATGTATCCCTCCTTTTCCGTAGAGAAATTTGAGACTCTGATGAGTCAGCCATAGGATCCAATTAATTTTGGAAAGTGGAGATATCTAACTTTAGTTGAGGTTGAGCTTAATATTCTAACAAATGGAATCTTGCTCTATCTTCTTTTAAGAGTTTTCAATCTTCATCAGTGTTCTCTGGTTTTCATTACTAATCTGGCCGTCTTTCCTATTTCTGACGAAAATTCTGTATTTCGTTTGATGACGTACAGCTATTTTGCCGTTCTGGTAAACGCCAGCAAATATTTTTGAGCGGCTGGGATTTCTCGTCTAAGTTAAAGGACCTTCCTACCAGTTTTATTCGATCCGCCCAACGATGTTTCACTTAAACGGTAATATCTGACCATCTGAGAGCAGCACTTTGGCTTACGATCAGCATCGAATATCGATTAACACTCCTTTTAAATCTGACGGCAGAGCGCTCGCTCTGAAGCAGTCTTGCTATGCTAAACGGGCTAGATAGTAGAGCGTTGGCTAGCTGTGATCGTGCTTCAGTTCGATGGTATGTGAAGAGGTGTCGCTCGTGGAAAGCTACAAAGTGGCACAAAATATTCGGCTCCTCGGCGTCCTCGAAAATCTTGGGACGTAAAACAACATTATTAAAAAAGCAGTCTCAGAAGCCCTGGATTTACAATGTAGTTCTCTCTGCGAGATAAACCTGGTCTGCTATCAGCATCACTCTGTATTGGCTTCTTAAATTTGTCCGTATTCAAACCGGATTGACGTTCAGAAGCATTCTCAGACGCCCTAGACCTGGTCCGGTGTTTTCCAGATTTGAGCAATGATTTTCCTTAGGCAGCTCGTTTTTATTGGCCATAGTAAAAGGCACCAACTCTCAAAAGTATCACAACCTACCAACTGGCTCTAAATAAGTTCTAATTGGCGGTGCGTTATGCGACTTAATCAGGGAAATTATTGACTTCGAAGGAGAAAACTGCTGGAAAGAAATAGTGCATAACACCTTTCAAAGGAAAGGGAGTCCAAGTTTCGGGATTAGGATTCCCATACATAGGGAGTAATTAATGCGGTTAAGAAAGTTGGCAAGAACTTAGGATAATATCTGAGGACAAACGGATAGGACAAATATATAAATACCAAGTGGATGTATTGGAAAAATGAAATGTTCCTCACTAAATTCTGATCATATTTGTTGCGGATTTTTGAAAGCTGTAACAAAGGGGAAGTTTAGGAATAAATGAGCAAGGCAGAGGCAGAGAAATTAAAGCATACAACTGAAGTAGAAACTAAATACAGTAACAAGTATCGGAAACGCCGGAAAACGCCTTACAGTTAGCACTATTAGAAAACGATTGTAACTTCCAACGGTATTCCGAAAATATCCTTCAGACTGGCAGCTTGACGCCTCTCTCAACTTCTACGCAATGAACAACCACGAGTTTACAGGAATGATGACGAAAAATGACATTACGTTACTTCTCTGCTGCCAAGTAGACTGACGGGAGACGCCCCCCTGTGGGTGGGGGCGGTAGAATAACACCCACGGTATCCGCTGCCTGTCGTAAGAGGCGACTAAAAGGGGCCTCAGGGGCTCTGAACTTTGGAGCGTGGGTTGGCGACCACGGGGACCTTAGCTGAGTCCTGGCATTGCTTCCACTTACTTGTGCCAGGCTCCTCACTTTCATCTATCCTATCCGACCTCCCTTGGTCAACTCTTGTTCTTTTCCGACCCCGACGCTATTTGGTTTGCGAGGGCTAGGGAGTCTTTCATTTTCACGCCCTTCGTGGCCCTTGTCTTCCTTTGGCCGATATCTTCATTTTTCGAAGTGTCGGATCCCTTCTATTGTTTCGGTCTGATTAGTGTTATATAGAAGATGGTTGCCTAGTTGTACTTCCTCTTAAAACAGTAATCACCACCACCACCACTGACGAAAGACGTTTCCATGGCAACTCGTAGATTCGCTGTCGATCTGGGAAGTGTCCGTCATTGGCTGCAGAGCATGAAGCCCGTCGGATATATATTATCCGTCTTTTGAAAACTAAGCGAAATTATGAAATAAAGGGAAGTTTCACATATAGCTCACATATATTACAGAAAAACAATAGTAGCCTACAAGAGAAAATTAAAGAAACTCGTCTGGTCTTCCTATAAACCACCAGTATTTGCAGTGATTTTTGAATCATATGCATATCTAAACCTGCCCCTGGGTGAGTAGACTCTAAATACGAAGTTTGGTCGAAATCTATTCAGCCGTGTACCCGTGGTGGTGGAGCAAACAAACAAACAAACAAACAAACACGAAAGCTATAAACTGCTAATACGATATTGAGTTGACCTGGAACGGATAAATATATAAAAATGTGAGAAAATAAATGAAATTACAGACAGCGAACACCCTACAACTTTATCTATAAGGTCCTCTTCCTATCCATTATCTTCCTTAAGACTGTCCACGTCTCCAAAAAACTTTTGAGGTGCTATCCGACGGTGAGACGGCGACTATTGTGTAGAAAGCCAACAATAACGGTCAAAAGGATTCAGCGCGCTGACGTCATCTCATAATATACAGGCTTTTGGGGTGACAAGCAGTCGGTTGGTAGGCCAAAGGCCTAATTGTTCTCACAGCAATAAAATAGACCATCAGAATATTTACATTTAACCTCCTGTTGACGCGCTCAGTGTATCGCAAATAATCATTTATTCACTTTTTTTTATCTGTTCATGTCTGATGTGGGCTATTAATTAATAAGTTTATCGTAGTATTCTAGAATCTCGAAGTCATATGTAACTGCAAGAAGATAATGATCAATTTCAGTAAACATAAAACTACTTGACAACTGGATTTGTATCCGCCTGTGAATTTACTTAGATCAGCCCAGTAAGCAAACCATTTCCGCGTGTAATCCAGTCACCGGAACGTATTCCATTTCCATATTCTATTTTATATCCCCTGTATTTAAATATATTGTCATTGAACAAAGGATTTATATATCGTTGAAATGTTTATCAAATGCTTTAGGTGTCATTGCATATAAAGCTTCTACAGAGGGCACAAAATGGAAACCATTTTAACTCCCATAAAATCTGATACATTTATTTGAAAGAGCTGTTTTTTAGTAATGGTCATCACCAGTGGAGTTGAATTAACGTTTTCAGTTATTATACATAGAGTTTATTTGAAGAGAAATTCAATTGAATGGATGTTATGCTTTTCTATAATGTAATCGAAAAATGGCATTTTAGGATCAATTTCATGTTAATTTCGAGTGAATAGATGGGCAATATTTTAAAGCTTTTATAATTGGTAGTATCCACGCCTTAAGTTTTAGACTTGTATCAGTTATCCTTACGATGACAAAACGAATAAGGATGATGTGTAGCTTTGTTCTGTGGTCCGCTCGAAGTGTTTAACTCAGCTCCAAATGCGACTCTTCAATGTGCATTACAATTCGCCCACGAAGCGATCTGATTGGCTAACTTCAGCAGCTGATAAAAAGACAACGGCAGGAGATATGGATTTTTTTCAAATTATTCATCAGTATGGCCAACAACAGATAGGGAGGGATTATGCCACCTGGTTGACTACCCTGAGTACAGATCAGTATTGATTGATTGATTGATTGATTGATTGATTGATTGATTGATTGATTGTGCACTATGACATCATATACCCAGTTCACGTCGTTTCTGACCACGCTGTGCATCATGTTTATAAGACAAGTATTAAACTACCGTCAGCAGGTATCAACTCTGGGACGTCTTCCAATAATAATAATAATAATAATAATAATAATAATAATAATAATTAGGGCCCGGATGTTGATGACATGTCATATTTTCACCGAGCTGTCTGAAACAACGCTGAAGCACATACAAACTCCGGCCGGGCTACCCCGTCTTCAAATATGTCATTTTTATTTTGCATCTTTTAGCATTTTTTGCTATTTTTTCCATTTTAAGAGCATTTTTTGTAAGTTTGGTAGATTTTTTGGGTGATATTTTAGAGAAATCGGCCTTTTAAGGTCATTTCTCCTGATTCAGTCATGACAGCTGTATATGAGGGAGTTACGTCTGTCAGAGTTAAGAACAAGCTAGTGGCTGACACAAGATAATTTAAAATAAAATATTTTAGTATATCTATTAGTAGTAAAATATATATCTTGGATGCAGAAGGTTATGGGGGGAATATACAGATACTCTTGTTTTCGTCGCAAACCAGTTATTAGCGGAATGGAATGTTACCTGCTCTGTTGACAAGGTGTGCTTAGGCTTGGCAGGAAGGGGAAGGGGTGGATATTCTAGTCTCAGTTCCGCATAGTTCACGACGAGAGATATTAGTTCATTGCCGCTTTCAAAATGCCTAAAATAAAACAGAGTGTGTCAGTGCATTAAAAACAACCGGTATCTGAATTTGGTAACAATGTGTTTTCCACCGATGGAAGCATATCGTTTTGCAAACTGTGTGGAACTAAAGTAGCTGCTGAAAGAAGATTTACTGTAACGTGACATATCGGTCGCGCTAAACACGTTCGTGCTCTTCAGCGTGTTTCAAATAAACCTGCAATTCAGCGCTTACTGCCTTCAGTTGCTTCGACTTCCGGCAAGTCCTCACAGTTCAGTAAAGAATTGTGTGATGTGTATGTATCTGCAAACATTCCACTATATAAACTCAACAGCACGAAATTACATGGATTTTTGGGGTAAAAACATACGACTCAAGAAATACCAGACGAATCGACTTTATATAAGAAATATTTGCCGCAGTGTTAAAAAGACACATTAAACAAAATAAGATCTGAAACTCACGGGAAGAAGATATAGGTGTCAATCGATGAAACTTCAGATGCTATGGGGCGTTATATAGCCAACGTTGTGATTGGAACTTTAGAAGTGCATACACCAGGTGAAATACTTTTATTGACTACCGAAGTGTTAGAAAAGACCAATTATTCTACCATATCAAAACTGTTTGATAGTGCTATGTTTCTCCTGTGGCCTGATGGCATAAAACATGCCAGTGTACTTTTATTTTTAACTGACGCTGTACCGCATATGGTACGAGCAGCTAATTCATTGAAGGCACTGTATTCTAAAATGGTCCACGTTACACGCCTTGCCCATGGACTGCAAAAGTTTGTGAAGTAAGGGCTCTTTACCCCAGTGAAGACAGGCTTATATCGTACGTTAAGAAAGTTTTCTTAAAAGCACCCTCGCAAGTCGCACGTTTCAGAGCTGAAGCTCCAGACATTGCATTACCTCCACAATCTATCATAACACGCTGGGGCACGTGGTTAAACGCGTATATGTATTATTGCGAAGACTTAATGAAGGAAATAGTGTAGAGTTTTGACAGTGAAGAAGCTGCAGCAATAAAAATTGCCCAGGACATGCTATCTGAACCAAACATTGAAGGTAGTTTGGCATTCATAAAATCAAATGTTGCCTTATTGACAGCAACAATCACATTGTTTGTAGAAAACGGGCAAAGAAATAGTTGATTCCATTTCCTTAATCAACCAGGTGGTAACTAGTCTTAGCAAAAATCGTGGCGAAATTGCTGCGGGTATTACGTCAAAACTGAAAAAAGTGCTGGACTAAAAACACCGGGTATAAAACATTATGCAAAATCTCAGACATTCTTTCTGGTGAAAACTACTGCATGGATGGGACTGAGGAGGATTTAGCAGCAAAAGACGTTCCCCACTTCAAGTACGCTCCGATCACATCAGACTAAAGTGAACATAAACCTTTTGTTAAGTGCTAGAAATCTACTTTGATTGACTTTTCAGTTTGAGCTTAAGATGACATTTTTGAAATACTGGTGAGTTTATGATTATAAGATCATTTTCATTTTATAGTGCATTTTTCGAATTTTTAGATCATTTATTAAAGTCATTTTTAAACATTTTAAGGACATTTTCTAAACTTTTCATGGCATCAACATACGGGCCCTAATTAATAATAATAATAATAATAATAATAATAATAATAATAATAATAATAATAATAATAATAATAATGTGTGGATGATTGTACACATTGCTGAGCTGAATTACGGGTATTTCACGTATTATGCACTCGAGAATATAGCACCTTCCACGGAAAAAAGCCACAAAGTTCACATATACATCCTAGGTCAGGTTCATAGGGCACTTAGGTTTTACAATATTAGCGATCCACCGCCACAGTATTCACAAAATCTCGATTGGCACCCGTCTAAGATCGATTCATGGCCTCTGTTGAACATAATTCCAACAGATATCCTTAAAAAAATTAATTTTATTTTATGGTATTAGTCTCTTCCATAAAGTTGTAAATGATGGGTCAAAATTCATTCATAGACCTTCAGTACACCAAACTGGACGATAGTTAAGTACACAAACAGCAACTTTTAAGAAGCACATCTTTACGGCTCGTAAAGGTGCTGAAGTCGTTACAGTTAAGTTCTCCCATGTTACCTCGATCCCATAAGTGAGTATAGGCACTAATTTGGAACCAGAAAGCGACACCGCTTTTTTAAGGGAAGCCTACGCAGCGCTAGGGGGAACCTACACCTTTTACGGCTGAAAACCCACACTTAATGTCGTATTTTCTTTCTGAGCAAAAGAAATGGTGACTATAAATTTGATTAGGATAATATACAATTCTCTCTCAATGTGACCATGTATGTAAATGTCACATAATGCATGCCATTACAGAAAATCAGGTATTCAAAATGGCGTCTGTAAAATGTACACTCATTTGCAATTTTCCTTATAACATTTATGAGTATCAATTCTTTTAACGGATACTTTTAATTGAATTATTTTAAGAATTAATATCTCTTTTACCAAGTTGTTTTAAGCACAACAATTGCGTTCAAATTTCCACCAAAAAATTAAACTTTAAAAGACAGAGCTTCAGTCTACTATGGCTTGTTCTTCTCTATGTACTGCACAAGAGTACAAAATGTTAACGCAGTGCCTTGAAACCTCTGGGAGTTACCAGGGAAACAGGTTTGAAAAAAAGAACGTTTTTCAGGAAACGAGCGACAAGTCTACAGAAATGTTGGAAAGCTTCTAAAAGTTAAAAGGCTGAGGTAAAATGAAATGGCGTATGGCTTTTAGTGCCTGAATTTGATTTGATTTGACACCCGTAGGCGACCTGCGCTCTCGTGATGAGGAGGATGATGATGAAGACTACACATACATCCAGTCCTCTTGCCAGCGAAATTAACCAATTAAGGTTAAAATTCCCGAACCCGCCGGGAATCGATCCCGAGACCCCTGTGACCAAAGGCCAGGACGTTAACCATTTAGCCATTTAGCCGGACAAGGTTAAGGTGAGTGATGTCCCGTCAAACTTTAGGTCATAACGTGGAACGTATTAGATATATCTACGACATTCCAAAGCTTATTTTGAAAGGATATTTCATAGTGAATGAAAAAAAAAAATTTTTTGACCCCCCCCCGCCTTAATGTCAAACTGCTGCTGCTCTTATTTTTATGCGTAGTCTGAGGGATTTTATTGTAGTTTGTAGTATCACGCCGACGTATTTTAATGAATTTGTTATTTGTGACAGTACTTTATTAGTATTGTGCTTATTATTAATAATAATAATAGTCATAATAATAATAATAATAATAATAATAATAATAATAATAATAATAATAATAATAATAATAATAATAATAATAATAGCCATAATTGTGCCACTCAACAACCATGTCCCTAAAGTACATCTTACAAACAAAATTAGTGATCACACACACATACTTATGATGCCGGAAACCAACGAGCAATATACCGCGAGCTCATTTACAAGGCCAAGATGTGCATGTCACCACAGGTTTATTTCTTAAAGAACACGTAAGCGGCACAGTGGTTCTCTAGTTCAGTCACTTCTTTACCGAGAAACCCATATCACTGCCAGGTCGGGCAAGTACACTGTTGTTCATACTGCCGAAAGTACCACACAACGTCTAGTTCATTGCGCGAAATCCGTTGCTGATAGAACGGTTGAAAATTGACCTTGAGGAGGTGGTAAAAGCATCTGATTCTATATATAAAGATCTGTAGTAGGTTGTAATTGTCAGAGTTCACTAAATGATCAAGGCAGACCACCATGAGCAGCGACTGAAGAACGAGTCATGTCACGGTCGTAGGAACGTTTCGTCCACTAACTACCCTATCGCTTACTGACATTTCACCCACGCTTTTACATCCACCTTTTTGGTCTATGTCAAATTCGTCCACAGTAATATTTCATGCATTCTATTTCATTGAGAACAGGGCATTTCGTCCATTTATTTCTCGCCCTTCGAAGGTAAGTCCACACATTTCGTCCATTTAAAACCTACCCATTTCCTCCTAATCCAATTCACTCAATCCTTCTTATTTCTTATTAACAGTAACACGATATCGACGGCTTACTTCTAAGACCTCGTATGTCCTAACGCTCTCCCTACCCATTATATTCCTTAAGACTGGTCACGCCTACCAACCACACATTTATATGCAGTCCATCAGAATAATTTTAATAGTGTTCATTTTCCTGTGCTAACGTGTAAAGGAAACTATACCTTGCCATACTGTATTGTAGGGATGTTGCTTGAAAGCGAATTTGCGCACTCCTACAGTACAATCTATTTAAGTTTCATTTTCCTTTACACATACCCACAGGAAAATGAACACAACGAACATTGTTCTGATGATCTGCATATCCATATGTGGCTGAGAGGCGTGACCAGTCTTAAGGAATATAATGGATAGGAAGAGCAGTGGGACACACGAGGTCTTACAAGTAAGCCATCGATATATTAATTGTAGCTTAGTACATTTGAAACCTTAGTATATTTAAAACCTTAGTACATTCAAATCAGTAGCGTAGCCAGGATTTCAGTTTGTGGGGGGGGGGGGCATTCATCCAGATTTTTATTTTGATAGGTGTCCAAACTTCCAGAGTAGGTGGTGTAGAATACCTAAAAAGGAAACTAGTGTTCTTCGATCCAAATAAAAGTGGTGGATTCTTCTTCTTCTCTTCCCCCGCTTTTCCCACATAGGTGGCTTCGCGGGTACAAACTGTACCGCACATGTGGATTTGCCCCTGTTTTACGGCCGAATGTCCTTCCCGACGCCAACCCTATATGGAGGGATGTAATCACTGTTGTGTGTTTCTTTGGTAGTTGGTAGTGTAGTGTGTGGTCTGAATATGAAGAGATAAGTGTTGGGACAAATTCGTAGTCCCCGAGCCAGAAGAATTAATCAGACGCGATTAAAATACCCGATCCGGCCGGGAATCGAACCCGGGACCCTCTGAACCGAAGGCCTCAACACTGATCATTCAGCCAATGAGTCGGACACCGGAAGCTAATATTAATATACGTTATAGTAGATTCGTTAAAACTCCTGGGGTGTCTGGACTCCTTGGATGACAACACCCCCCCCTCCATCCCCAGCTATCTCTGTTACTCCCATCCCAACATAACTGCACCATTTCATATATTATGAATACAAGTGAAATGGATGTAAGAATAAACAGTGTGAGTAAAGATGCAATATTCTGGTTTAGAATAAATACGGTAATGTTATTATAATAATGGACATGTGATAAGCAATACAGAAGTGACATTTAATACAAATAATGCGGCAAAGAAATACACACAGACACACACACGCGCGTCGAATACAGGTTTCTCGCCCTTCTTGTCCATGGCTAGATGATGAAGCCAAGAGAATGATGGCCCATTGTGACTCGTTATTTCGATATTATAAACAAACCCTAGATGACACAGACTTCGAATATTGCCGCATCTTAAAACATCGCACAAAGAAGTTAATCAGAAATAAAAGATGTATATATTTCCGGAATTTAGCTAACAACTTAAATTCTAATCGCGCATGGGACCAACTTAGAGCTCTGGGAATAGGAAAACTTCAACAGACGACTTCTGACATTTCGCTTGACGAACTGAACGGTTACTTTACTAGAGTAAATATTCAACCTACCCCAATTAACTGTACCGACTCACCGCCCTCCCCTCCAGCCAATCCACCTTTCACATTTCACAGTGTCACAGAAAATCAGGTTGAAAAGGCTTTGCATTCCATTAAATTAAAGGCTACAGGTGTACATGATATTCCTATTACTTTTTATACATAACATTATGGGTGCTGTCCTGCCTATACTACTGACGCACATACTGAACTACTCTTTACTAAACGGAACTTTCCTTACTGTTTAACAGCCAATATTATACCGGAACCTAGGAGTTTAGACCACCGGGCGAGTTGGCCGTGCGGTTAGGAGCGCGCAGCTGTGAGCTCGCATCCGGGAGATAGTGGGTTTGAACCCCACTGTCGGCAGCCCTGAAGATGGTTTTTCGTGGTTTCCCATTTTTACACCAGGCAAATGCTGAGGCTGAACCTTAATTAAGGCCACGGCCGCTTCCTTCCCATTCCTAGGCCTTTCCTGTCCCATTGTCGCCATAAGACCTATCTGTGTCGGTGCGACGTAAAGCAACTAGCAAAAAAAAAGAGATTAGAGGCACAATCACCCTTGACTATCGTCCTATGTCTGTACAACCTGCGCTTTGTAAAGCCTTTGAACGTTTAGTATACGAGCAAGTACTGCAATACCTAAATCGGAATGCTCTTTTGGAACCTTTGCAATCTGTATTTAGGAAGGGCCACAGTACCGCGACAGCACTTTTGAAGGTTACTGAAGACATTAGAAACGCTATGGACAAACGACTGCTCACTATACTTATCCTTCTCGACTTCAATTACGCCTTTGACACTATAGTAATTCCGACTATGATAAAGACAATGAAACTGTTAAATTTCGACCTGGCTGCGCTTTTTTTAGTTCTTGTTTGAGGAATCGTCAACAGTGTGTAACAGTAAACGACAAGGCTTCTAAATGGAAAATTAAAACTTAAGTCTTGCCCCACAGGGCAGTATTCCAGGGCCTCTAATTTTCTGTATTTATATCAATGACATACCATCTGTGACAGGAAATAACACACACCACCTCTATGCTGACGATCTTCAAATATATCGACACTGCAAGACAAGATATTAACAATGACCTCCGACGACTCAATACATATGCACAACGAAACTCTCTTATACTAAACTGCACAAAATCTCAGGCAATCATAATTGGATCACGAAAATTACTGAGCTGCTCAAACAATCTCGCATTCTCGGCTATCCTACTGAATGGTAATATTATTCCCTACAGTACAACGGTTAAAAATCTCGGCATAATAATGAATGAAACAGTTGATTGGTCTGATTACACGAAAGAAATACGTAAAAAGATTTTTGGAGTGCTTCACCCTCTAAATGGCAGAGGGATGTATTTCCTTTTGATCTACAGGCCAAACTCATACAGACACCCATTCTCCCTCTTCTTGATTATTGTGACGTTGTTTTAGTTGATATGACGAGAGAAGGAACACTTAAACTTCAACGAATACTGAATTCCTGTCTGCCATTTATTTACAACATCGAGTACGAAGTTCATATCACCCCATATTATCAGGCTGTCTCATGGCTGAAGCCTGATAAACCTCGGCAGCTACACACTTTAACGGTGGCGTTTCGAATGGTAGATGAAAGTCAGCCACTGTATATTTCTTCTAAATTCATCTTTTTATCATCATTTCACAACTTAAATACATGTTCTAGATACATTTTTATTATTCCAATGCACCCCATAAATAAAATTAATAGAACATTTGTGGCTACTGTCGCCAGATAATGGAATTCTCTGCCATGTCAGGTCAGAGAAACTAGCTTTTTTTAATCACGATTTAAGGTCACCTGCCGAGACTACCTGCTGAGGGCAGCTGACTTAATGGTTGAAGTATGAATGTGTGCGTGTCTGAGGATTAGTCATTTTTAAGAGTTTTTAATATTAATTTAGTTAGTAATATATTTAAATTTATTTTCAATTCTATTAATTTATGTAGGTTTAACTATTTTAAGTATCTCAGTATTTTATTTAATATTCTGATTAGTATGTGGTTAAGTATACGAGAGGGCCGGGAGCCCTAACTTGGCAACTGTAGAGAAGGCACTAATAAATAAATAAATAAATAAATATAGAATATAAAGCGTATGAGTATAGATATTTTGTTAGTTGGTAAAGAAAAATACAAGTCACAAAATATGCTGGGTAGGGTTTAACTTGTTCTATTAGTTTCCCTCGCGGTTAGTGTCGCGCAGCTGTGAGCTTGCATACGGGAGATAGTGGATTCGAACCCCACTGTCGGCAAACCTGAAAACGGCTCCCCGTGGTTTCCCATTTCCACACCAAGCAAATGCTGGGGCCGTACCTTAATGAAGGCCACGGCCGCTTCCTTCACACTCCTAGGTCTTTCGTATCCCACCGTCGCCATAAGACCTATCTGCGTCGGTGCGACGTAAAGCAAATTGTTAATTAGTTTCCCTCGCAAGCCTAAGATGCAGAATATAGCAGTATAACGTTACAGTTTTGTGACGCTTTTATTAACGCGCCAGAAACCAACGACACGGAGCTGTTGCCATTTCAACACCGTTTTAAGGGCCACCGGCCCAAGCCGGGATTTGAACCTGCGAACTCAGACTCAGAAGGACAGCGACTCAACCAACTGAGCCACATGAAAAGGAGGCGTTTGCGATTATTGTTATAAATAGATGCAGTTAGTATTTTTACAAAAGTTTTATGAGGAGCATTTATTACGGTGTACGTTTTCCAACTGTCCGAAATGCACGAGGCCGGACAGAAGAACTAGCTGGAAGCTAAAGAGCCTTGCAGGGGAGTCGCTTCTTTCTCTATTCACTTTTCCAAACCAAACTCCATGGTATAACAGCCGCTAAGGGCCATCGCCTACCAAGGGACCGCTCTTCAGCCCGGAGGCCTGCAGATTACGAGTTGTCGTGTGGTCAGCATGACGAATCCTCTCCTCCGTTATTCTTGGCTTTCTAGACCGGGGCCGCCATCTCACCCTCAGATAGCTCCTCAATTATAAACACGTGGGCTGAGTGTACCTCGAACCAGCCCTCATATCCAGGTAAAAATCCCTGGCCTGGCCGGGAATCGAACCTGGGGCCTCCGGTAAGACGCAGGCACGCTACCTCTACACCGCGGGGCCGGCTGGTTACTTTTAACTCTCCTTATTTTAGAATTTAACTTGAGGCATCCTGCGTTCGATTCCCGGCACTGACAGTGTTAAGAAAGGCATGGGATGGTGAAGACACAGCCTTGTTTGAGGGTGCAGTAGAGTTGGCCTTGAGTCTCCCGTAATCGAAATATCTACGACCTGGAATGTAGTCACCTTCATGGGGTGTAGTACCAAAGTGGTTCCTTTTTTTTTTCAAGAAAACAAATTAAATGAAATTTCTACTTCCTCATAAACGAAGAACGATATTATCAATTTTACGAACAGTTTCAATAATGCAGTAGGTTTATGTTAAGAGTACAGAAGCTATGATTGTACATGGTAACAATCAAAACCATCAATATCTACTGAAGATCCGTCACTGCACTCAGTAGGACCGGCTTTTTTTATGTCTACCGGGCGAGTTGGCCGTGCGGTTAGGGGCGCACAGCTGTGTGCTTGCACCCGGGAGATAGTGGGTTCAAATCCCACTGTCGGCAGCCCTAAAGATGGTTTTCTGTGGTTTAAAATTTTCACACCAGGCAGTACCTTAATTAGGGCCACGGCCTCTTCCTTCCTACTCCTAGCCGTTACCTTTCCCATCGTCGCTATAAGACATACGGTGCGACGTAAAGCAAATTCTAAATAAAAAAAAATAAAAAATCTTTTCACAACCCCTTCCAAGGAAAAGTTGTATCCACGCTGGGTGCGCCATTGCATCTACTCACCATTTAAGGTACAAGGTAAGCCCGAAGAATGGTTGGATACTGAAAATACACCACCATAAATGACGCGGTTATGGCTCAAAAGTATAAAAAAGGTATCAGTGGAACGTGACTTCCCATTTTAAAAGTGTTTCATGCATCGACTGCGATTCAAGCCTGGGCCGTCCTGATGAGAAGGTAGGACCATTGGAACTGAGTTATCACGCCCCCCAATTACAAAATATTTACCCACACTGTTGATGGTGCAATTTGAGGTTCCGATCAGTCGCCGGGCATTTGACTAAATATATAGGCCTACATATCGAACTTAGGCGCGCATCCGCGATTGTCTTGCTACTGTTAGAACTTTAAAAAACCTTTTTCATAACTTACCGAGGATGTTCATAGTTTTGGCTTCCCAGTGACGAAATGGCCCTCTTCAAAACAAGTTACGTATATGGCACAAAATGCGGAACTAACGTGCAGCTCAAAATTCTGCCACTGTCTTCCCAACCCTGCAACTTAAACACTGCACATCTCTCAACCACGCTACAACCCGAGGATCCCTAGGACATTATTGTTTCCTAGAACCGATGTGCAAAAGCTGACACTATGTTGTAAGCTTGCAACTGTTTCTGGCCGTCGCCCCAGTTATCTCGGTGGACACGGTCCGGCTCCCAACTGAGTAATCCCTTGGTAATTGCCCTTTTCCTGTCCGGCTCCATGGCTAAATGTTTAACAATATGGCCACAGGGGTCCCGGATTCGATTCCCGGCAGGGTCGGGATTTTTAACTTTAATTTGTTAATTTCGCTGGCACGGGGGATGAGTGTATGTGTCGTCTTCACCATCATTTCATCCTCATTACGGCGCGCAGGTTGCCTACGGCAGTCAAATCAAAAGATCTGCATCTGGCGAGCCAAACTTGTCCTCGGACCCTCCGGCACTTAAAGCCATACGCCATTTCATTTTTTTTTTTTTTTTTTTTTTTTTTTTTTGTCCGTTTCCTCATGTCATGACATTACATTCCCAATATTGAGGTCTCTACAGGAAAATATCCCAGCGCATCACAATCCTAAGTGTTTTCCTTATTCTTTGTCGCTACGTTAATTTAACATTTCGGCGTAAGTTTTAAAGTTGTTCGTACCGTACGTAAAACAATGGCTGATACTCTTGTTTCGGGAAGTAGTTTTATTTTCATTTTACCGGGCGAGTTGGCCGCGCGCGTAGAGGCGCGCGGCTGTGAGCTTGCATCCGGGAGATAGTGGGTTCGAATCCCACTATCGGCAGCCCTGAAAATGGTTTTCCGTGGTTTCCCATTTTCACACCAGGCAAATGCTGGGGCTGTGCCTTAATTAAGGCCACGGCCGCTTCCTTCCAACTCCTAGGCCTTTCCTATCCCATCGTCGCCATAAGACCTATCTGTGTCGGTGCGACGTAAAGCCCATAGCAAAAAAAATTATTTTCATTTATTTCAATTTTGTATAATTATATAGGTAAAATTGCAGCCTATGATTTCAAATATTCATAATATCATTGAAATCTGTTTTACAATTTTTGACAGACAACACAATTAAAGAGTGACTGCTACCGCTTTTCCCACACCTTGTGGGGTCGCGTATGAGAACTGTGTCGCACATGTGAATTTAACCCTTTTTCGGCCGATTGCCTTTTCTGATACCAACCCTATGTGATGGGATGTAATGTAGGGGAGGGTAAGAGTACGCACTTAGTTTATTTTGGTTAATAACATTCTTATTAAGCTAGCTATCTTTTAATAATAAAACTGCACCACATGAAAGTAAAACAATCAAACAACGTTGATCAGTAGACCAGCGCCGACGTGTTATGTGTTGATGTATCTGTATGTATCTGTTGTATGTATTTGAAGATGTGTATTAATATGAACATAAACCCCAGCCCCCATTCTAGAGGAATTAATCAGACGTGATTGAAATCGAACCTGGAGCCATCTGAATCGATGGCCAGGACGCGGACCTTTAAGCCAAAGCGACGAACCGGTTACGAATACCTAAGTATTTTATTTGCTTTTGTTTATTTCCACACTCTTATTATCATTACTTATCTAATTTCGTAGTTGATCGCTAAATAGTGAAGATCAAACCTAGCTCAGCTCCAAATTCTCTCTAGATAAATTCTGGAGCACTCATTATATTTCTTTTTTTTTAATCTGTTTACCTCCAGGGTCGGTTTTTCCCTCCAGGGTCGGTTTTTCCCTCGGACTCAGCGAGGGATCCCAACTCTACCGCCTCAAGGGCAGTGTCCTGGAGCGTGAGTCATTGGGTCGGGGTATACAACTGGGGAGGAGGACCAGTACCTCGTCCAGGCAGCCTCACCTGCTATGCTGAACAGGGGCCTTATGGGAGATGGAAAGATTGGCAGGGATAGACAAGGAAGAGGGAAGGAAGCGGCCGTGGCCTTAAGTTAGGTACCATCCCGGCATGTGGGAAACCACAGAAAGCCACTTCAAGGATGGCTGAGGAGGGAATCGAACCCCCCTCTACTAAATTGACCTCCTGAAGCTGAGTGGACCCCGTTCCAGATCTCGTACTACTTTTCAAATTTCGTGGCAGGGCCGGGAATCGAACCCGGGCCTCCGGGGGTGGCAGCTAATAACACTAACCACACTCGTTATATTACTACACATAATATTTAATTATTATTATTAATCGATACGGCCACCTGTGGGCCACGTTTACACAATCTTCCTTCTGTCACGCAGACTGATACCCTTCTCTTTACACTCTCGCCAAAGATTCTTGAGTCTTTGACTTCTTCTTGCTCGTTCTTCCACCGAGATGTTCCGTGGCTTCGCATGTTGCTCTTCAGACGCATCCCTCAATCCCGCAACCTTCTTCCTAAATGATGTCCTAATTTAGTTCATCTGTGTGTGTAGGTCCCCCTGAAATCATGTGTTTAAGTGGGGCTTCTTTATTATTTTAGTACAGTAGTTCTTTCTTAATCGCGTTGAGAGCCCGAGTAATACGTATGGTTGGGTAATTGAACAGAAGTGGGCTATATGGCATATACATTTCTTGATGAAGTTTCATTGAAGACAATTCTGTCGGAATTCAAAATTTAAAAGCACTTTGCCAACTCCACATCAGTGGTTTACTTATAAATCATTCACAAGGTTTCCGAAGAAATCCCTAGTTTATTCTATCACCTCGAATGCTCCAAGCAGAAGTAAATAACTTGGTTGCGGCGTGGAACGTCAATTATTCACGGCCTGCTTGAGACTGGCACTGACTGAATGTAGGAATGCTGAGCCAAGACTTTGCATTGTCCAGTTGTTAGCTGTAATTGCGGTGCCTGGCTCCACATTGTTCTAACAACTACAGCTAATTAAGGAGTAATGACTGGGCCACCCGCCACATGACAGGCCTCCTGTCCGAAATGCGACCAGGGGCGGAGCAGGTACATCTTCCATGGAAGAGCAAAACTGGTATGTTGGAGTAGGCGACTAACCATCGTCATTAAAGGCTACTGTGAACTTCCAGAATTTTATGCTCCGAGATTCCACACCTTCTGCTCAGAACTAGATGGCTGACTTAATTCATTTAGTCCCATTGTGCGTTAAAATGCATACAGATTTTCGTATTTTTCTGTAATACTTCATCGATGTTTACAAGATTTGAAATAGCTATAAAAATTAATTGTAAATTACATATAAAAATTAAGGATGTTGCTGATTTTGTCTACTCTATCTGGATGAGTTTGTGCTCATGTATTTTCTTTTTCTTTTTTATTGCTAGTGGCTTTACGTCGCACCGACATAAATAGATCTTATGGCGATGAAGGGATAAGAAAGGGCTAGGAGTTCGAAGGAAGCGGCCGTGGCCTTAATTAAGGTACAGCCCCAGCATTAGCCTGATGTGAAAATTGGAAACCACGGAAAACCATCTTCAGGGATGCCGACAGTGGGACTCAAACCCACTATCTCCCGGATGTAAACTCACTAACCGCGCGGCCAACTCGCCCGGTGTTCATGTATTTACAGTATATTTTATTAGAATATACTTCTTTGTACAATAATTCTGCGCTAGGTGCCGTATAGATTTGTTTGCACACGTAGCAATTTTGTCGGTAGATGTAGAGTGCGTCTCGGTCCATAAGTGGCTGGTCCGTGGTCCAACAGCTCTGCACTCTGACCGGCCAACCGCACAGAGGAGGGGTGGTCACGGCTCTACCGTGGCACCACGCCTCTGCATTCGGGAGACGGGACAGGGCTGGCCCCAACCGTCGGCTGTCCTGAGAATGGTTTTCCGTGGTTTCCCATTCTCCTGCACTAAGGCGAATGCCGGCACATTTCCTAGTATAGGCCACGGCCACCAACCCCCTCACCTTATCCAAGCATCTCCTTCGACGTAACAAATCTCCCGGCCTGAGAGACGGCGTCACCGTTTAAGAGGCCCGCCTCCCCCTTCAGGGGAGGAATGAAAACATTTTAGTAGTAGTAGTAGTAGTAGTAGTAGTAGTAGTATTTTGTTTATAATACCAAGCTCTTTGTTTATCCTCTTTCTGAATATGGCTAGGAGTGGGAAGAAAGACAGTGTCCTTAATTAGGATACAACCGCGGCATTTGTGTGGTGTGAAAATTGGGAACCAGAGAAAATCATACTCAGGGCTGCCGTCAGTGGGTTCGAACCAACTATCTCCTGAATGCAAGCTAGCAGCTACGTGACCCAAACCATGCAGCCACTCACTCGGTATTTGATTTCCTTCTTCGATGATAATCCTCCTCACATATTCTTCTTTTACCTCACGTTTCGCGAAAATATTTCCTTGTGTTACGAATCTTGTTTTTATCCGCATCAGATATGCATTTCTCTCGGTTTTATGGCCGGATGCCCTTTCTGACGCCAACCCTATGTGGAGGGAAGTATTCGTTATTTCGCGTCTCTGTGGTAGTTGTATGTGCGGTGTGTTTTATGTATATGAAGAGAAATACAGTATATTAAGATGAAGATAAACGCCCAGTCCCCGGGACAAATGAATTAACCACATGCAGTTGGAATGCCCGACCCAACTGGGAATCGAACCTTGGGCCCTCTAAACCGAAGAACACAACGGCAACAATTCATCCAAGGAGCCAGACTCTGATGACTTTGCCGTATACGTTTCAACCTTTACTCTGCCATATCGCAAACTATTTCTCCGTACACATTGACGTACATAAATCCATCTGAGGATGATTGATGTCTCTCTTTATCAACAAAGCAACGATTACATTTTAGTTCAAACGTAACGGTGTTGGTAAATAGAGCCGTGACTTCTTATGAGGTAATAGAACGAAGGCCTTCGCGAAAAATTTCAGGCATTTTTTTACAAGTTGTTTTACGTCGCACCGACACAGAGAGGTCTTATGGTGACGATGGGATAGGAAGGAACTAAGAGCGGGAAGGAAGAGGCCGTAGCCTAAATTAATGTACAGCCCCAGCATTTGCCTGGTATGACCAGGCAGTCTTGTTTCAAGACTATCATAATTTATTTAAATTTTTGTTTGTCCAGCCCTTGTTCCGTTTCTCTACGGTGTTGGATATGAGGTGAGATGAATCTGTCGTGGCGGGTTTTTATAACCTGATGCCCTTCCTGACGTCAACCTCATCAGAGGAATTAATAAGATGAGATGAGTGACGTGATATGATAGTAGGAAGGGAGATGGGGAAACCCTGTACCGGCACATAGCCTACTCCTGTCGAATAGCACCAAGGGGTCTGCTCAAAGCTTAACGTCTCCATCCGTCGAGAATCACCATCAACGGCGTCATATGCCCTCACTCCATATGAGCACTGCGGAGGGGTTTGTAATTTAATCCAAGCTCTTGGCATGCAAACTGGTGATTAGACATTGTGTACCACCACTTCCCCTACCCTGCCGGGTGGTGAAACGGGACTCGAATCGGCTAACGAGGGTATCAGACTGTTTAGACTTCAATGACTTAACGACCATGGACACAAGTCGGTCATTGTATTTTACTTTTTGTATAACACATTTCTGTTCATACTTCGAGGTATTTATTGGTGTCACTGCTCTAGCACCAATATATAAAATGATTATAACTTAATTTGCGTCATTTGAATGCAATTTTCTTGATGAATTCTACATAGATTTAATCGAGCATACCTTAGTATACATGATTGATAAGCCTTATAGTGGGAAGTTTGGACAACGATTACTGCAATGGAAAATTTTGGAAGGGAGCAATAACAATAATATCACAAATGAAGATTTTCTGTACTTAATTAGGAAACAACCTGCAAAAATTCAAGTTGAGAAAACATAAATGAAGAGATGGCCACGAAAGATTAGGTCTTTTTTAATAAATTTTGAATAACTTTTTACAACATGATGTAGGGAGAAATGAAGAGGAAACAAAATTGAACACAGTAGTAGTTACTTAGATTAGATTGCGCTCCAAATTTCCTCCTTCAGCTTCTATACTCATCTGAGTACTACGACATTTTGATTACGTGAGGTCCACACAATTGGTGCGCTAATGCCTTATTTGGTTCACAGCAGCAAATTGTACTTTCTCAGAGCGTTGCTAACTTACAAACAGACTACAGATACTACTCATGAAATTATTTTCTATATTAACATTTCCTATCATAGATACTGTAATCTATTTTTCCCAAATTTCGGCTTTGTATCTCATAAACTATTACAATTTTGTATTAAGGTACATTGGGATAAGTTGATGTAGATTCCCTTTATAATCTAAAATTATGCACATTAAGTTATAATCTAGCTGTAAGCTTGTATTCGAGATTTAATGGGTTAGAAATGCTCCACTTTTCGGTATGGTTTACGGTGGTTCTCATTTTCATACCAGGAAAATGCTGGAGCTGGAACTTAATTAAGAACACGACCACTACGTTCTCGTCAAGATTTGAGGATGAGGAACTGTGCTCTGAGTCAGCGGCTGGATTGAGTCAGGCATGGGCATGGATGTTTGTATTATTTAAGTATCCCAAATATCTGGAATTTTCTAAAAAAGTTCAGGTTTTAAAAATTGTATTTCTTGTGTTGTGTTGGTGCCCGTAAAATTATTTCGAACAAATAGAAATAATCTGTTCGAATAAACAGAGTTTGCAGTTAAAGACAGCTTGCGGAAAAACAAGGGTTCCCAACAATTACTTCAAAAGCGCCTACTTACTCATGTGTCTATGTGACTAGTTTCACCGGGCGAGCTGGCCGTGCGATTGGGGGCGCGTAACAGTGAGCTTGCATCCGGGAGATAGCTGGTTTGAACCCCACTATCAGCAGTCCTGTTCCGTGTTTTCCCAGTTTCACACCAGTGCATTAAGGCCACGGAACCTTCCTTCTCACTCCTAGCCCTTTGTTGTCCCATCGTCGCCGTAAGACTTGTCTGGGTGAGTGTGACGTAAAGCGAATTTTGGCTAGTTTCCACTTCTAAATCATTCTGAGCGCCTACTTCATTGTTAATCAGTTGCCTACTTCTTCTAGAAAGTTTCTTATCACGAGCCGCATCTACACTGTTGTGTTGCTTGCAGCTGGTGCTGTCCACATTGTCGCCTTTGCGGCGGTACTATCGACTCTCGCCAGCATTATTGCCTTCCCCCCGGCCACCCAGTACTTGGCCTTCATTTTCACAATATACCGAAAGAGCATCGATATTCGAGTACAACAGGATATCATGATGTTGGATCATATCCCACATACAACACGAGCGTAAAAGGTGAACAATTTTAACAGTGCGTTGTAGTCAACATGTTTGGTATTTGTTTCTATGGAAAATTATCAATACGTAGTCACATTTTTATATGATTTTATATACTGGAAATTTCTGTATTTGTCGCAGCAAATGCGTTATCGTATCAAGATGAAGCGAACTTCTATAATATACCTCCTGCCTATGTGGAAGCATGCTAATTACTATTGTAAGTGTAAGGGTCTGTACACAGCGCCCCTGTCAGGACAGCAACCAGTAGCACAAAGAAAAACATACACTGTGTTCCCATAAACAGAAAGATGAAAGGAAATTGTAAGGGTGCAGGAGCAAGTGTCGATGAGGGGATGAAATTGGTTGGGGAATAAAAAGTAATCAAGAGACACAAAAGTGTGGGTTAATGGCCGATATGTATGAGAGCAAGAGAGAAGGGTGCAGCGACGGAGATGGAGAGAGTGTAGTTAATGAGGGCGATGCAAAGAACGCTTGTGGAAGTGAAGTGCAGGGTGTCCCACAAGTTAAGTCTTATTGAACGTGTTGCCAACTTTTATTTTACCAAAACTTCATTATCCGGAGCACTTCAGAAATGTACTTCATATTGATTCCTTGAATAAATACTGTGTAACCCGTTGCGAACCATAGTGCATGAAGCGAGTTGATTTAGATTATGTAAAACTGATGGCAGATGCATGTTGTTACCAATACTCAGAATTCAAAGTATTAATTTTAATTTATCGTTGAAGTCCCATCTTTTGAGCCGAAATGAGTTGTGCAGGTGACAGACCGCAGACTTTCTGATCCCAAGTTGACAGCTGCGATTCATTCACATTTTGGTGGTATTAGAAAGTACTCCTATACCAACGTCGTGTCGATTGATTTACCACCGCGTAAAACTCCTGCGGGACAAAGCTTGCAGCACTTCGGCGTCTCCTAAAACTCTCAAAGTAGTTAGTGGGACGTAAAATTAACAACGTTATTGCAACTCAGGTAATAGAGCGCCCGGACGGTGGAAGTGAGTTAATTTCGAAATCTGATATTCAGATACCACATAGTAACTTACAGGGCACCTGTCTAAGTATTGTATATATCCAAGTAAGTAGATATATTTAGAGTTCGGCCTCCTCCTCCTCCTCCTCCCGGGGGGCCTTCCGAGGGGCCTGCCGAGGGGCCTCTTCCTCCTCCCGCGGGAAATTTGAATTTTGGCGTGAGATTTGAATTTGTAAACAAAGCCATGTGCTTTTTTGACAGCTGTCATCGACAACAACGCATCGCTAACCCCCCTCTGCCGTCTTGATGGGCCTAAACCTCAGTGCTGCCAACTTAACCTCACTAGCGCGAGATTTGAATGGGTAAAGTATTGTATTGTATATATCCAAGTAGACAGTTACAGTACACATTCTCTGTACTTCAGTAGGGCAGAAATCCAGGTAATTTTCAATATAGCTTACGCTGCAAGAAATTAGTTATTTCTGTTCTGTTTACGTACAGGATAACCCAAAAGTCCGTTAACATTTGACGAGAAAATACTTTGCGGAATATTGGAGGTAGAGAGATAATAACTGACACATGATTCGCATAATATTTGGTTTTATTTACACCAAAATAAAGTACACAAAATGACCAAAAGAGGGCGCTGTACAGCAACACGTCAGATACAAATGACCACACATTCTTGACATGACATAGGGTTTTATTGACACCGATAACGAGTGCACAAACAGGCCAACAGATGGCGCTAGGCAGCAACACGTCAGTATGGCGCATGCGATCCGTGTACGGTATAAATGAAGCAGTCGTGACAGAAGGCTTCAGATGCACCTGCAATCGTGGCATGTTGATGTTACCATAAAAGGCACCGTTAGTGAAGCTTTATTCACTTTATTTTGGTGTGAATAAAACTCTCAATCATGTGTGTCAATTATGATCTCTCTGCCTTCAATATTCCGTGAAGTATTGCCTCGTCAAATGTTAAGGGACTTTTGGGTCACCTGTTTATTGACAACAAAAAGTTTACCGGTACCTCAAAATAGTTTTGTGCTCTACGCAGTGAATTACAATTTTCACTATTGTATTTTAAGATCGGTATGCTATAGAATCATTCGTAATATAATGAGAAGTAATGTGGATAAGCTGTGGCTTGTTTTTCTCTTTTTGCTTGAGTTTGAATGGTCTGATAAACTCATCAACAATCCAGTCATGTTTACAGGGAATAACATTAGTTAGATTATTTTTTTGAAGAAATATTGTGTATATATCTACGTGTTACTGCATTTACAGTGTTCTCGTACTTGGATAGTAAATATCTGTGTCTGTATAAATGTCTGTGGCGAAACTCACTCACTATTTAGAGGTAAGCTCTTATCAATGGATGCCTAATAATACGTATTAAATTATATTTCAGAAACTTAATGAACAAAGAATGTCACTTTGCAAAATCAACCATTAACTTGCTGAAGTTTATAAATAAAGTACATTTTACTGAATGAATATCAGGTATTTTACTTTTAGTGGAAATTCTGTAATTTTCTTCTAATAAATTGCAAATCATAGCTTGCACCCTTCAACCCTGTATATTTGTACTTTGTTTCACGAAACTTGTAATACGTCAGTTTTCCTTGAATGGGTAAATAGGAAAATAAAACCATGTCTATTAATATCGAGTGCAGTATAAATCAAATCCAAATAGTTTTTAAAGGTTGATTTTCTTGCGGTTATAGTGTCTTTTTCCAAGCATTATTCGGGTCAGTGGCAAGATAAAGCCTACTGGACTGAGGAAAACGAAACACGACACTAATAGCAAACCTACAAGAGGCATAAATAAATCCTTCAGGTTCAATGATACCATTTTACTTATAGATCAAGAAATGTGTATTTTATCATTGCAGACGTGTACAATTACGACAAACGATTCAAACAAAATGTTGATGAGAAAGATGAAAGTTTAAAAGCAGATGTGAAACACGCTACACTTCATCGAAAAACACCCGTAAATTCCAACAGTTAATTTAATACCAACAAAGTGATTGAAAGAAGTAAGGAATATCAAACAAAAGGGAATATCGTAATATGAAGCAACGGAGAATGTTATCCTATAAAAATAACATAATCACGTACAATGTGACTGGACATGGTTTCTTCATGCAGCACTCCTTTCATAATCTTCTGAAAGATAATTAATTACCTTCATTCACTAAGCTCAGCGCACACTTCTCCATCTTCTTGGAATGCACATCACCCCTAAATATATATTTGAAATTAATACTAGCGTATATTATTATTATTATTATTATTATTATTATTATTGTTATTATTATTATTATTATTATTATTATTATTATTATTATTATTATTATTATTATTATTAAGCTTTGGCTGAAACATCAGCGTAGCAAATTTCGTTTGACAAGATACTAGGTTCGATTCTCACCCACTACGAAGATTTTTGCTAGCGTTTTATGTCGCACATCTTCTTCTACTACTACCACTTTTCCCTCACCATGTGGGGTCGCGTGTGAGAACTGTGTCGCACATGTGAATTTAGCCCCTTTTCGGCCGGGTGCCTTTTCTGATGCCCACCCTATGTGATGGGATGTAATGTAGAGGAGGGTAGGAGTCCACACTTAGTTTATTTTGGTTAATAACATTCTTATTAAGCTATTTTTTATTCATAAAACTGCACCACATGAAAGTAAACCAATCAAACAACGTCGATACGTAGTTATAACTTATTACTATTGAAGTACTTTACATTAATTTATTTCAAACAATTTTTGGGAAATGCGCACTCTTGGTTGCCCTGGGCGGGTAAGAGTACGCATTTATGGAGGCCAAGTGTACGCATGTAAATAAAAATGTTACCGTCCTTATACGACAATAAAATGAAAACACCTTTCAATTATACCCAATGAGAAAATAAATGTCTGAAAACACTTACGATGTCTGGAAACAACTAACAATAGTCGCAAACAAATGCGCTTTCGCCCTCGTAAGAGGAACATAGTTCGTGCCACCACTCAGAACACTAATTACTTTGCACCCAGGCATCATCATCCTGCACTTCACCACACACTGGGTAGACGTATTGCACAGTTTCAGTTTCGACCAACTTTGAAGTTGAGATTGAGGGTTTATCAGTGGCTTTGGACGTGACGAAGTTCAGTTTACGCCTAGTCGAATTTCTCACAAGTGTTATTCCTCTTTCTTCCCAGCTTTAGATTTTATCTTCTCCTCCTTCCTTCTAAGCACTTCATCGATTTTTACTTGTTTCTCCACGACTGAATTTTTGCATGGAGAATCTGATAGAATTTTAGACCTTTTTTCCATGCTTCTGGTGTGAGTTTTGTTCTCGTACTTCGGCAGTGGGTGAAGAGCATTGATCCTAACACTTCCATTAGATTTATAGTTTGCTGTTTCTTCGGTCGTCTTTTTAATTCTTTCCACCTCTGAGGTCACTTCCATAGCTTCTCTCTCTACCGAATCTTCTTCGAAGTCCTCTTCGGGCATTATAACATGAGTGACCTCTGCGGGAAGAAAATCTTCCTCCGAAAAAATAGTAGGGTTGAATGGGTAAATACCCGTAGCAGAAAATGAGTGTGCCGCCTTCTTTGCTACTCTATTGAACGCCTCTTTAAACAGCCCGGATACCTGAGTTTGAGTGACAGCTCTCCCTGGATGAGAACACAACCACTTTTCCACTTCTTCAGCGTAGGTTTCCTTGAGGGGAGCAAAAATAACCCTATCCAGTGGCTGCATCATGTGACTTGCATGAGGTGGCAGGGACAGGAGAATTACGTGATTCTCTCTGCAGAAAATCACAGCGGGGGCAGAACAATGGGACACATGATTATCCCGAATGAGGAGAAAAGGGTCATCAGCAGAAGGCTTTACGTGATTAACGAAGTGTCGTAACCATTTCAAGAAAAACTCTGTGTTCATATAACCAGAATCTGAAATCATAGGCAACGTGCCTCTAAGTGCACCCTCGAAAAGTTCCAATTTCATGCGTTTTCTAGGGAAGATAAGACCCACTGGTATGTACTTCCCAGTCGGATTTAGGCAGAAAACAGCTGTAATTATGAACTTTAGGTGACTTGTCTGGAACAGTGGAAACTCCTGTCTCACCCATGTTAAATATTCGATGAGGTGAAAACTGGAATCTTTCGAGGCAGTCCTTCAAACTGACAAAGAATCTGCTTGCCTGAATTTTGTTAAACCCCATAGTTCTGCCTAAACTACACTGCTCGGGGATGCAAAGTGAGAGGCCCTGTCTCTTACAGAAGTGCGCTACCCAGTCCTTGCCTGCTTGTTTCCTTTCTTCATTGAAAGGATGTTGAAGTCCGTTCAAACTTGAGAAATCGTACGCCACTTTCATCAGCTGCTTTCTGGTTATTCCATAAAATCTTGAATCTAAGTCTTGAACATGTTTTGCGAGCTCAATTTCCATGGATTTATTAAATACTTTCTTAAATCGGCTTAATGAATCCGGAACAGTACCCTGCAACGACAATAAAAATTGCTAACTAAAATTGTATTTTCCCCCTTCTTACTCTTTACACTATGTCAACTAATTTGGAGCTTGAAAGAAAATACTCACTGCTTTAAATCTTTTCCGAAGGGTAGCCTCATTGACTCCTATTTTTGCCACGGATCGTTGACTCTCTCCATTCCTTAGGAGGACTTCGCTTTATCAAACATTTCCTGAGTACAAAATACTCCTATCTGCCGTCCGTTTGTAGTTACCCATGATGACGATTTGAAAGTTAATATTAATGATAATAATAACAATTATAATTAATATTTCGCAAGAGAAACCTGATCGCGTTGACTACCTTAAAGAAAAAAATGATTAACAGATCATTTTTCGGAAGGCGGCCAAGAGCAAACATCTTCAAATGTGGCGCGTGCTCTTGGCCGTTCTGTTCAGTGTACCGGAAAAACTCTAGATGGCAGAAGCGTTAGCGTTAGAGTAAATTTTGACACAGTAGTGTGGAGTATATGAACACACAATTGTTATCGTATAAAACTAATTCACTCCATTTAAACTCACTAACCGTACACTCTAATTATGAGTAATAACATTTACAGTGAAAGTATCCAAAACAGGATATTACCTCTACTTCGCAGCGAAATTCACGGAGCTTCTAATTCACTTGTAAACAGCAATCAGTAAGCAACTTCCTGCCACACTGCACCACGAAATCTTTATCAGTGCTACCAACGGTTGAATTAAACCACTGCGTACTCTTACCCGTCCGCGTACTCGTGCCCCCCCCCCACTACCTTAATCACTACTGCGTGTTCGTGTGGTGTTTGGTACTGTGGTGTGTTGTCTGAATATGAAGAGCAGAGTGTTGGGACAAACACAAACAACCAGTAAGAACCCGAGCCAGAAGAATTAATCGCACGCGATTAAAATCCCAGACTCAGCGAGGAATCGAACCCGGGACCCTCTGAACCAAAGGCAGTACGCTGACCATTCAGCCAACGAGTCGGACAGATACACTGATGTATAATGGGCTTGGGAGTAAAGTTGTGACCATCATCAGGAAGCTGTACTGGATCCAAACAGCTCACGTCATAATAAATTGGTGACGAAGATACAGAGAGGTGTGAGGCAGGGTTGTGTCCTCTCACCAATCATTTTTAATTTATATTTGTAGCTACGTTTTAACTCGCCATGATGAAGTTGCTAAAGGTGTCAAGATCAATGGGAAGTAAACAAACACCTTCCGGTATGTAGGTGCCACCGAGATGTATGGTGACAATTATTTATTTATTTATTTATTTATTTATTTATTTATTTATTTATTTATTTATTTATTTATTTATTTATTTATTTATTTATTATCTTTCTCCAGACCTGCAGTATACAAATCCAAATTGATCTGAAAAATGAGAAAAATAACAATGTCCAGCCTATAGCCAGATTTAAACTACAATGAAATGAACAACAGATATTGATAAATGGCCATGCAGAACTCCTTTCCGGCATTAACGGCACACACATTTACAAACAGGTAAATTTAAAATGGTAAATGATAATGGCAAGGTTAAATACAATAAAACAAACTAAAATGAAATGAAATGCGCCACTGAAAGGTGCAAAAATAAAAAATAAAGGATCGACAGATGCTGATAATCGGTTGACTTAACTATTTGCGAACCCGCTGAGGTTACGCAACCTTAACCATGTCCCAGATCTGCCTGCCTGAGTAAGCTAGTCTGGAAGACAATTCCGCTCTTAGCAAACCCAGGCATTCACGTTTACTGCTGAGTGCGCTGGCTTTTATGTTTACACAGGACAGTCCTCTAACATTTAAATTTCTTAATGATATTGTTCCATTTGCTTAATCTGGTACGATGTACTATCACAGTTGCCACACAAGCATTGCATTGTTTAGAGTTACATAATGAAATTAATAACAACTCTAGGTAATCCCAATCTGTTCTAATAAATACACTACGAACATCAAATACCAACTATCTGTACACCAATTAACCACTTTTCTTAGCCTTATGCCATACGGTGACAATTATATATATAATTCTTTATTTAGGAAATTAACCCTCAACGGGTTTGCAACAAGACACAGTATTGTACACTTGTTTACCTTTTACTTTTTCTGAAGAGCATCAGTGGCATAGGAAAGGAATTTGGTCTTAACATAAACATTCATGAAACTAAATTCATGGTAATCAGCAAGCAGTAAGTCACAAACATTGTTATCGCATTACTTCGAGATATATTGTTCGGGTGCACGGTATCTAACGATAGTGCAGTGTATTGACATTTAGTTATTTGTTTTTGTATTGAGGAATGTTATTTACACTACTTAGGTGAGATGTTTATTTACCGATCACTCTTCCTGTAGTTTAGATTAAGGGGACAAGTGTAGGTAGAGAGATCGCATAGGACGGAAAACCTATTGAAAGGGTGTGACATTTCAAGTACTTAGGACATTAGAATGGGATCTACATGTAGGTAACAAAACCAGAATTGGCATCGCAAGAAGTGTGTTTAGGAAATCAAAAACTAAAATACTCTTCTGTGCCACCGTGACCACCGATTCGAAACTCATTGGCGTGTCTTGAAGTGATTGATATCTGTTATCGGTGCTGGTTTACTATGTCCGAGGATGGACACTAAAAGCCTCGTCAATGCAGGCGTTTGAAATGCACAAATACCGAAGAATGTCTAAAAACCCAAGTCACCAACGAGGAGGTACTCCATGAACATGTAAATCATGTAAAATCTTAATCCATGCGAAGCAAAGGAAAGCAGCGTATTTCGGTAACATCTTCGAACATGACAAGTAGCCTGATACTAAACCCTTGAACCTCCCATTCCATCGTCGGTCATCTGCCTCGGTTCATTCGGTAGAACAATATTGATTCATAGATCTTGGGGTCGTGTAGGATTCTTTTCGATCACTTCACTGACCGATCGACAGGATTCAGAGAAGAGCTTAACTACTTCAAATGAGGAGCAAAAATGTGCTTACTAAAAATTCATTGAACGAAATAACGACAATCGTATTTTCTGAACAACAAAAAAAAAAATACCATATAAATTTATCAAGAAATGTTATAAATCTTCACATTGCATAACGTGAACGGCGAAAGTATCTTGAAATTATTTACATTAGTGTCTTCCCAAGTTTGAAAATGCAATTTGTAGAGAGCAAAACCAGAAAAGGAACAGAAAACCTGAAAATCGGGCAACAAACAGAATTCCAGATTTGCATTTAATTAAGTTTATCCACCATTTTAATATTCTCTAGGATACCGGAACATCCCCCGAATGGATCCTTAATAGAACCGAATTAAATATCATTAGCTCTGGGTACGTTACGAAATATTGTTTGAAAGCCTGGTGTTTGTTACAAGTTAACAGCCATGATCACAATCTGAAATAAAATCACACCATGTGTTGTAATCTCGTGACACCCTTCAGTTGTAGATAAATCCCGATGCTGAAATTTGCATCACCCCGAACAGATGTTCAGAATGAAGCAACAATACTTGATCCCAGTGTATCTTACGTTACATCCTTCTGTAGGAACAAAACTGCCAAATACAGTGAAACATTAACTCACTATGCGTTTAGAAGAAACGACAAACACTGACGTTAAAGTGATAAATCACTCGAAAAGTCCTCTTACTAAACCAACTTTCAGATTATGAAACAGTTACGTCCTTAAATTAGTTAAAGTACAAGTCAACAATATTAAAAAACAGCAACATGAAATCTTTCCAATTCTACATAACTACAATTGCAAATCTCTTTACCTACACTTGTCCCCTTAATCTAAACTACAGTACAAGTGATCTGTAAATCAACATCTCACCTAAGTAATGTAAATAGCATAATAAAATACGTGTAACAAGTGACGAATCAAAACCGCATTCGTAGTGTAAATTCCTCAATACAAAAACAAATAACTAAATGTCAATACACTGCACTATCGTTAGATACCGTGCACCCGAACAATATTTCTCGAAGTAAAAAGGAAAGCAATGTAAAATAGAAAATGAAAGGTCGTCGAGTTTGAGGGTAGGGACCTGTCTCCCTTAGCCAGGTTTCCACGTGGGACATCCCTTACATTTAAGCCACTACTGTTGCAATGCTATTATGGAAGTACTTTCGAGCTGGTAAACGGTATGCCGAAACGTGGCCTAAATAGTATCTGCTAATATTGCAGACGCTACATAGTTCAAGTCGATTCATGAAAATATCTAACATATGACTAGACTAAGTACAAACGGCGTCCTATCCTATCGTGGAGCCAGCGCTACAGTATCTACACAGCTCTGACGGTAATTATGTACATGCGGCATCCCGAACCTATCGTTGAGGTAACACTATGGCATCTACAAAACTGATACTGTCGGGAGAAATCAAAAATTTAAAACAATGCCCGGATATTTAAATCTAATTCTCACTGAAGTTCAAACACATGAAGTGAAATCCGCTTTAAAACAGAACTCGAATTTGGAATAACGTTAACTAGAATTTGGAATAACATTAACTATGTCCATTTCCTGCGATAAGGTGTGAAATCAAAATTTAATAACCGGTTTGAATAGTTCAATCTATCACTCATTGTAATGTAAACACATGAAGTTCGCTAAATAAAAGTGAAATCAAATCTCGTTTGATATTACGTGATATTAATGAAAACAATAATCACAACCACCATGATATTCACGGCATAGCTTAGAGTGTGAGGCTCCAAGTAACCTATGCCAACACTCCAATCACGTGTCATTGTAAACTCTCCAGTGAAGTAAACTCTCATCAACGTACGCAGGGTAAACTCTTTATTTGGTAAACTCACTCGCCACCCGCAATGTTTCCAATTCGCGAAGTTTTTCGCCTCGTAAAGATACAGACTAAAATTCAATTTTAAATAAGCAAGTATTGCCTCGACCGTGTGTAAGAAATTTTTTTCGTGAGGTCGGTTATAACAACATGCGCTTCTCTGGTATCAAATGGAATCACCAACTTGACTTAACTGACTTTATCTACTGGCTTACGTAAAATAAAAATAATGGGAGAATATCACTTGTATTTATAATAAATATGCGTTGCAATACACTCACTTTAATTTGACACCCCTTATATTTTTCTATCCCGATGTTTATCATAATTCAGGATTGGTACAGGATGTCGCTCCTCTTATACAAGCTCTCTCGGAAATATTACACACCAAGATATACATCCTGTCACAAAAATTCCTCTCTATCAAACTACAGGGCCTTTTCTCTTCGGCATTCTGCTTAGAACTTCCCACTCATAAAATACAGTGCCTACTCTGCCTCGAACTTTCTTCATAATTATTCTCATAAATATTTCATTCCTCATTTTTCTTGAATTTATTTTCCTCCAGAGCTTAATCAAATTTTATGAACAAGTTATACCATAACCAAACAACTTCAAAATAGTATCAAAGTGGCTTCTATAAATTTTCCCAGACCTTGGGAGTAAAAGAGCATGCCGTGATTCTAACTCTCATATACACGGTGTCACAAAATTAAATTTCCATTGCCAAAAATTAGTTCACTGGATTTCAATATGAAACTATAAACCTCGCTCACACAACTGCTGACTGTATTATCATCTCAATTTACTCACAGCGTGATTATTATTATTATTATTATTATTATTATTATTATTATTATTATTATTATTTGACTTTCACATATATAATTTTTATCTTTATCATTATTAGAACTTTTTACCGGCGTGAACCTGTTGAACTGATTTTTATTGTAATATTTAACTTCATATTTTAAGAAAATTAACAGTTTTTATGCCTCGCGACTACACGTGAATGCAAATCGCACCTACAGTATTTCCTGGTGCTTTTTCCGCGGACATGACACAAAATCATCATCGTAACACACTTAATTCTATATACGCCACATACACAACGCGGTGTCATGTTTTACTAACTAATTTAAGAGGACAACCATTCACAATTCTAACTAAAAGGACATTATATTGGAATTAGACAGACCTGTAATTGTGCTGCTTGATGTGGCGTCATTTTGGCTGCATTTAGCAAACCAGCAAACTCCTACTTAGTGCCTCATAATGATAGCTGATATTCTTCACTTAAGCACTAACTTATCAATTATACTGACTCTGCACTTCTTAATGCAACACAAATTAAGAAATGTAAAATGAAAGATATAAAACCAAAACCCAAACCCCATGGCCCAACAGCTTCAAAGGGCCATGGACTACCAAGCGACCGCTGCTCAGCCCGAAGGCCTGCAGATCACGGGGTATCATGTGATCAGCACGACGAATCCCCTCGGCCGTTATTCTTGGCTTTCTAGACCGACGCCACCATCTCATCGTCAGATAACTCCTCAATTGTAATCACGTAGGCTTAGTGGACCTCTAACCAGCCCTCATCTCCAGGTAAGAATTCCTGTCCTCGCTGGGAATCGAACCCGGGGCATCCGGGTAAGTCAAAGGCACGCTACGGCTTGAGAGATCCCAAGTCTATCACCTAGTTCCTGAATATTTGTAAGTTTTCTGCTTGTTGTCTACTATCGCAGGTTCATTCCCTTGGACCGATGAATGCTGAATGCTCTCGTGGTCAGAGGGAGTATTTATACAAATAAAGGGACGCAGTACAATGCTTCCCCTTTGTTGAGCAATCATCCCATCTCCTATAGCGCCAGACCGATTTTTCTGAAACTCACACCAGAGATTCCGCGTATTTTCCCTATCACAATGGTGTTGTTCGTTGATTTCCTCTGCATCATTCACGGGCGTAATTAATTAATTCCGTGGGTGACTGTCCCGCGTATTCTGACTGGATGACCTTGCCTTGTTTCTTTCCCATTCTGCCGATAGACGGGCGAACTTCTCTATGGGCATAATTAATTATATTTCTACCTGTGAAGTGAGCGTCATGTAATCATTCCAAAAATTATTATTTATTACTTGCTCTCTAATGACATTGCCAAAATGTCTCCCAATAGGGGTTATTAGCCAAAATTTCATTAATTTCCCAAGGTCCTCGGAAATGTTCTGTTCTTACTCGATGATTTTTGGTCACCTCCTGCTGTCACCTCTTCTGCAATACAGAATTATGGGCTCACGAGGTGCATCTCAAAACTCCTGTTGCTGAATTAAACATTAATACCGCACGTAATTTATCATAATTTGTTAGTTCACTGCTTCCTTGTTTTATGTTGAACTTAGTGATATTGTTTAGTAGTGTGCCAGCCTTATGGTATAGGGGTAGTAGACCTTGCTCATACCTTGGCCCAGGGTTCGATTCCTGGCTCGTCGAAGGACTTAAATCCCGGACTGCGGGTTAGAACGGAGTTCTCAATCTCGTAAGAATATTTGAGGATCTGTCTGATGTGAGAGACAGTGGATCGAGTTATGAAAATCAAGCAGTGTAGTTAAGTTTGTCATCACTTTAAACTATGTGGCAATCACATATCTGAAGGCTATCTGACTGGGTAGCAGTCATCTTGGTAGAACAAGAGGTTATTGTGTCAATAATTTGTTTGTTTAGTGATGTGCCATATATTGTAATGTTCGTATTTCATACATCAACGGTATCCGCTACCTGTCGTAGGAGACGACAATTTGCGTGCGCACCAGCAGAGATAGGTCTTACAGCGACGGTGGGCTAGGAAAGGCCTATGAGCGGGAAGGAAGTGTCCGTGGCCTAAATTAAGGTTCAGCCCTAGCATTTTCATGGTGTGAAAATGGGAAACTACGGAAAACCATATTCACGACTACCGACAGTGAAGTTCGAACCCTCTATCTCCCGAATGCAAACTGACAGATACGTGATCCAGACCATGCAGCCACTCGCTCTGTTCAAGTTTTAGCTCCCATCAGAATAATTATGAACACGTCCATCATTATCAATTATCGTAAAAAAAGGTCAGTGTGCTTAAGAAGTAGCCCTTTTGAAGAAATCAAGAAATTTAGGCATTCTGAAAATAAAATGGATGGTATCCAGTGAGCAACACTAATTCTGTAAGCCTGGCGGTAACAGGATTAAAGGTATATCACATTTCAAGTAATATGTTGACTAACATGAAAATGAGATTTGTAGGTAGAAATCAAAACCAGAATCAGCTGTTCAAAAACAGCGCTGCTGAAATTAAAACATCTTACTGTATGTGCAATAGTGATTTCAGATTATACACAGGTTGGCGTGTAATGTAATGCAATGTACTGACGGAGTTTATTTATGGCGTGGAACCTCCGAAAATGCTTCCACAACAACAATACGATACGGGAAATGCAAAATAGGAGAAATTACACCAAGATGGACGCTAACCTTCTCTGAAAGACTAGCCTACACCAGATTAAAAAGAACATTGCTACTGGTAAAGTTAGCCTATGTTCTCGTCCCGAAGTGGAGCAGCTCTTTTCAGACACACCTCCCAATGGACGTGAGCTGCATGTACCATCTTAACAACATTCCAGTCCTCCTGCCGTTCCTAAATATCAGTCAGTACCGGAAATTGAACAAGGGCACCTAATAACGCTAACCATTACGCAACGGAGTGAGACAATACTAGTACATATATTGTTGGGAGATCAGAAGAATGCACATGCCCGGTGAGGCACGGGGAGAAGGGGTTTTCACCAGCAGAACCAGTGACGCAATGGTTACCATAGCAACTCCACTACTACCTAGGCGACTTTATATTATCTTCTACTGGCAGCTCTTCGCTCTTGTCAATTGTAATCCAGGAAACTGCAAAGTGTGAGTCAATGTTTTCGTGTAGCAGATAAGAGCCGATCTGTCTTGGCAGAACAGGAAGTTCGTGCTTGCAGACCACATTCCTCATTCTTGCATTCTTCTCATCTCTACACAGTACAAGGTGCTCGAAAACAACGTTAACCTAGTATATGAACGTTATAGCGCTGGTCATGCTGATATATAATTTGAAAAAAATATATCGATATCTCGCGCCCCTTTCATTTTATAAGCTACTGAAATTAGCCAGTCAGATCGCTTCGCGGACAAACTCAAATGATCTGTAAGAGGCGGTGTGCTAAATTTGCACGTGGCTTGGTCGGGGTTGAGAGTCATGCCGAGAAATGCGCATCAAACAGTAACACACCGAGGGTTTTACCTAATGCCACCGTAGCGTGCTTGCTATGGGCCGATACTATCAGCAGGGAGATCCTTGTACAAGTCTCTCCCCTGGAGAAGTTTATTTCTTCTATTGGCGCTCTCAAGGCGGTCACAAGCCACAGGCATAATTAGCAACACCGCATCACAAAACCCATCTGATGCCGCCCGCGAAGTGATCTGATTGGCTGCTGATAAAATGACAACGGTGTGAGATATCGAATAACTCTTTAACAATTTTTTACCAGCATGACAAACGCTCTAAATCACATATACACGTTTCACATTGTTCCCAACCACTCTGTATAGTATTCATTTCGTGACCTAGAAATTTTTTGTTTCCTTACATAAATATTTCAATTTTTGACTTTATTTCACTTTTTTTTACTCGCTTGCTTTTTAAATGCTATTTATTCAGGGCGTCGACCCATGTGGATCTTTTGCCCCTACTGGCACCATATTGTATGAACCTCCGTGTAATTGGAATGGTGGAACGTTGTGTTTGAGGAAAGGAAGATTAAGGACGTCACAAACACCCAGTACCCAGGCCAGGAATATTAATCATTACAGTTAAAATCACCCGACCCTGCCGGGAATCGAACCGTTGCCCCCTACACCTCGTGCCCGGACACTCCCTTGCTTACTCAGCAACCGAGATAACTCGGTAACCATAGAGGGGTCTTAGAAAATAATGTACCATTTCGATCGTGATATTTTAGCTGACTGGCAAGTCTTTCATTAAGTGACCTGATGATGTAATGCGGATAGAATCAAAGACAGTCGTAAATTGCGTTGTGGACTGCATATCCGTTAATACCGGGAGTGCTCTCTTCACCCCGTTCGGCTATCTCAATCTCGCTGGTAATGTAATCACTGAACAGTGTACCCTTACATGCTCCAGCGGGGATAAAGAGAAGCTACAGTAATCAAACCAGGGCGGCTAAGACTGATTGAATGCTTAAGTAGAGAATTTTTTAATGGCGGAAATATTAATTACTCTGGGTTAAGACTCTGTGAGGTGACAAAAATGTCAAGGCCGTCCCTGCTGTCTGATTACCTGATAGAGCACACTATTCCGAAATTTAATACTTAATTCCTTTGAAGGGATTGCACGAACCTTTCGATTCTGAGAGTACCTTAGCGCAGTGTAACTTATAAAAATTAACCGCATAACTGTATCTGAAACTCACTGTCATATTGAATTACTTAAAAGTACATAATGATAAAATGGAACCGAATGTTAACAAGTATTAAGTGACTGATGAGATCGTGATCATAGCCACGGGACCTCTAGTTTTACATGGAATCCGAGTAAAAGGTTTTACATGCCACATGCATTAACTGGTATTCGAACCATGGTCACCTTTGATAGTAAGACACCGAAGATTTACCTCAGCTGCAACGCTACAAACTGGAACTGAACTTTTGTGGAAATTCACAGAAAATGGTGAAACTTCTATGTATTCCTCTTGATATAGCGGTGTAAATATAAACATATGTAACAATTTAGAAATTCTTAAATACTGATAAAATTCCACGCAGAACGTCTGTATTTTATTCATTTTTAGCAATTATTTAAAACCAGGCGATTAGGTTAGTGGAGTAAATTTTATACAATCATAAAAGTGAGTATCGTATCTTGATTTTTCATGACATTCACAGTTACAAACTCTAACACACACATTGACACACTTAGAGAGATTTTGAAAGCGAACGTTCTTGACACTGTACATTACAATAGTCATTCAGGTTATTTTGCACACTGATTCAACTCCTAAAGTCAAGTTGTTTAAATTCTGCTTTCAGTGTAAATTAATATTAAGGCCTAATTAACCTCCGAATTGTAACACTAAACCAGTCCAGGATTTGATAAATGTTCAAGGGCAATTTTGGGAATTTCAAAGAAAGCTAGTTTGTAATTTATGTGAACATTGATACAGGGAACTCGAACCACTGAATAGCAGCAACCTTGGTGTGAATTCAATGACGATGCCAATCGGATAATACACTGACTGACAGAGCAAATGCAACAATAAGAAGGAGTGGTCAGAACTTTATGCCAATTGCAGGGTAGACTGACGTCACTGAGGTATGCTCATGATGTGAAATGCGCCGCTGTGCTGCGCACGTAGCGAACGATAAATGGGACACGGCGTTGGCGAATGGCCCACTTCGTACCGTGATTTCTCAGCCGACAGTCATTGTAGAACGTGTTGTCGTGTGCCACAGGACACGTGTATAGCTAAGAATGCCAGGCCGCCGTCAACGGAGGTATTTCCAGCACACAGACGACTTTACGAGGGGTATGGTGATCGGGCTGAGAAGGGCAGGTTGGTCGCTTCGTCAAATCGCAGCCGATACCCATAGGGATGTGTCCACAATGCAGCGTCTGTGGCGAAGATGGTTGGCGCAGGGACATGTGGCACGTGCGAGGGGTCCAGGCGCAGCCCGAGTGACGTCAGCACGCGAGGATCGGCGCATCCGCCGCCAAGCGGTGGCAGCCCCGCACGCCACGTCAACCGCCATTCTTCCATTCTTCAGCATGTGCAAGACACCCTGGCTGTTCCAATATCGACCAGAACAATTTCCCGTCGATTGGTTGAAGGAGGCCTGCACTCCCGGCGTCCGCTCAGAAGACTACCATTGACTCCACAGCATAGACGTGCACGCCTGGCATGGTGCCGGGCTAGACCGACTTGGATGAGGGAATGGCGGAACGTCGTGTTCTCCGATGAGTCACGCTTCTGTTCTGTCAGTGATAGTCACCGCAGACGCGTGTGGCGTCGGCGTGGAGAAAGGTCAAATCCGGCAGTAACTGTGGAGTGCCCTACCGCTAGACAACGCGGCCTCATGGTTTGGGACGCTATTGCGTATGATTCCACGTCACCTCTAGTGCGTATTGAAGGCACGTTAAATGCCCACCGCTACGTGCAGCATGTGCTGCGGCCGGTGGCACTCCCGTACCTTCAGGGGCTGCCCAATGCTCTGTTTCAGCAGGATAATGCCCGTCCACACACTGCTCGCATCTCCCAACAGGCTCTATGAGGTGTACAGATGCTTCCGTGGCCAGCGTACTCTCCGGATCTCTCACCAATCGAACACGTGTGGGATCTCACTGGACGCCGTTTGCAAACTCTGCCCCAGCCTCGTACGGACGACCAACTGTGGCAAATGGTTGACAGAGAATGGAGAACCATCCCTCAGGACACCATCCGCACTCTTATTGACTCTGTACCTCGACGTGTTTCTGCGTGCATCGCCGCTCGCGGTGGTCCTACATCCTACTGAGTCGATGCCGTGCGCATTGTGTAACCTGCATATCGGTTTGAAGTAAACATCAATTATTCTTCCGTGCCGACTCTGTTTTTTCCCCAACTTTCATCCCTTTCGAACCACTCCTCCTTGGTGTTGCATTGTCACTGTCAGTCAGTGCACATATAAGTGAGAATTTCAACCCATATTTTTCAGGTGATTCTCACTTTTCTTGAGTAAAAAAGCCTTGATATTATTTTAATTTGCTATAACGAAGTAATGTTGTTTATCAGACTTAAATATCCTAAATTAAATTAGCCACCAGTTGGTTGCCTACAGAACTTAGTGTGTTTTGAATGTTCGTAACAGGACAATGAATGTACTTCTAAACACACTCCAGTTAATCCTAGATAATGAGTGACACATTTGTTACTAAAAGAGCTAAAAGTATTTTTCTAATCGAATTTCGATGATATCATGAACCAAAATTATTTTGGTTAAAAATCAACTTTTGCCCTTAGAATTACATTGCTACAATGAGACAGAAGCCCTTCTCCATGTCCTTGGATACTGCCCACCTGGAGAAGAACTCCGCTTATCTAGGCATTATGTGATACAAAGCACCATTTCTCAGGCACCAACAGACACTGGTTATTTTTTTTTTTTTTTTTTGCTAGTTGCTTTACGTCGCACCGACTCAGATAGGTCTTATGGCGACGATGGGAGAGGGAAGGGCTAGGAAGTGGAAGGAAGCGGCCGTGGCCTTAATTAAGGTACGGCCCCAGCATTTGCCTGGTGTGAAAATGGGAAACCACGGAAAACCATCTTCAGGGCTGCCGACAGTGGGGTTCGAACCTACTATCTCCCGAATACTGGATAGTGGCCGCACTTAAGCGACTGCAGCTATCGAGCTCGGTAGACACTGGTTATAACGTCTAAAATGATGTCCGGTTTGTCAGTCAATGGTAGCACCCGGACGATAGACGTAATAGCCTTCGATGACAAAACTGATTGGTATATCGTCGATACAACAGTCCAATTTAAATCCAAATCCAATTAAAAAGTGAGATCACGAAAAGAAGGTGATATACGATCTGACCATCCTACTCTACCACTGCGAATATGGACAAAGAAGAAATAGGTCTGCTAAGTGGAGCAAGGGGAACCATTCCTAAGGCTTTTTTTGAGAAATCCTGTGCGAGATTTAACCTTACTGCATCACTGATCAAAGTTGTGGTTTTGTCATTTTCAAATGGTCCTCTTTCAATACTTCCAATACTAAGACACGTAAATTGTGCTGGTATACTTTCTTTTCCTTTCAGGCTACCTCTTTATGGGGGAAGAGTTTCTTCTAGTAAAGAATGAATTGTATGCACCAATTATTATCGTTATGGCCATGAAATCCCTTGCTGCGCATGGATACTGAGGTTTGCATGAGATATTTCTTGTGATATTTACGATCTTATAAGTTTCACCTTGTTAATTATTACCAAACTGTCTACCCTTCTAGTAGAAATTCTGAAAATCCTGATAAATTAACCTCTGTGTACTGTGAAATTTGAGATATCAGAAACTTACTTGAAGGAACGGACATGTTCAATTTCAGTTCGTTTGTCGTCAGTGTCCGTATACAGCACATTCCCCGCTCTGGGTTTAGCTAGCCTCTTTGGAGAACAGTATTCTGATTGCATAGACAATGTAACTACTTTTTATGTCTGTGTAATTTTCACAGCTGAGTGCTTAATCTCCCTTCTGTATCATGCTAGATCTCTTATTTTAGTTACCATGAAGAAGAAGAAAACCGATCAAGTTGGCCGTGCGGTTAGGGGCGTGCAGATGTGAGCTTGCATTTGGGAGATGGTGGGTTCAAACCGCACTGTCGCAGCCCTGAAGATGGTTTTCCATGGTTTCCCGTTTTCACATCAGGCAAATGCGGGGGCGGTATCTTAATTAAGGCCACACTCGCTTCCTTCCCACTCCTAGCCCTTCTCTATCCCATCGTTGCCATAAGACCTGGCTGTGTCGGTGCGACGTAAAGAAAATTGTAGAAATGAAGAAGAAAAAGAAAACAAGAAGAGCCGAAGGGAATAGTTCAGGCGGTTGAGGCGCTGGCCTGACCCCAACTTGGCAGGTTCGATCCTGGTTAAGTCCGGTGGTATTTGAAGATGCTGAAATACGTCAGCCACGTGTCGGTAGATTTACTGGCACGTAAAGGAACTCCTGCGGGACTAAATTCCGGCACCTCGGCATCGCCGAAAACGGTCAAAGGTACGTAGTGGGACGTAAAAACAATAAGATTATTTGTTATTAATAAGAATAAGATGTAGAAGAAGGAGGTATGGCCTGGATTACCGTGTGCATATATTTTAATTTGATCGCATTTAGGCTGACTGTGGGTCAGTTTTAACATTTTAGTGCACCAAATCGCAGAGAAACTAGAACTGACTCCAGTGAACGACCTGTTATTGAGGGTATTTTTCTTATAAATGCTGTTTGTTCGGGGCGTCGACCTATAGAGATCTTTTGCCCCTACTTGCACCATGTGATATGAACCTGCGTGTAGTTGGAATGGAGGAATTGTAAAGTGTTGAATGTGAGGAAAGGAACGTTAAAGACGACACAAACTCCCAGTCCCCAGGCCAGGGATATTAATCATTTACAATTAAAAACCCTGACCCAGCCGGGAATCGAACCCGGGACCGACGGGTGAGAGGCAGACGCGTTGCCCCCTACACCGCGGGGCCGGACTGGTACTGAGTTAGTATTAATTTTGTCGGGTATACACCGCATATGTCACCGACACAGTACGACATGGAGTGCCGAATGATTTATTTCCACCTTTAAAACATCTGACTACATCTACTGTGTTTGAGCCTGCGATCTTGGTATTCAGATGCCGACACACGCACACTGGCCGATAGAGGGAGCTAAGAAAGCAATGTTAAAAATTATAAATACATTGCAACTTCATTCGCGACATATCAAGTGAAATTCTCCAGTAATCTTGTACTCTACAGTATATCCTAGTAGACATACTGATATTCGATCTCGACGCTCCAGGGAAAATCTCAATGGAAATGCGAGATCTTTGTCTCTATTGGAGGTTTCCTTGGAGTTTCGTAATCCTCTGTTCTTTCCAATTCCAACATCATTCCGTTCCTTTTACGTGTTTCTTTGCCGTTACCTTTCGCCAAATCATTCCTGTCTGTATTTTTCTGCTTGTCTCTTGGCGTAACGAGCCCTAGAATGACACAGAGAGTACGTGTCGCGACAGTCGTTTGTTTCACCCGTCTCACTTTGAAGCCTTCAGGTCGTATTTTCTCCACCTGGCCTGTGGGTCACGAGCGAGCAAAACAACACACATAACGGGCTCTGTATGAAAGCTAGACCCAGTTAATAATCACGCAGGGCCATATGAGTGGTGATACCAGTTTGTCCGAGGCGGCTGGGGGAATTATGTTACGAACTTTTTGATGTGCAGGATAATTTTATCAGAAAACTTAATATACACATATTTTGCTATTTCGCATGACTTCACCGTCGTCTGGATATAGCTATGGGGTATGAAGTTTTAGGCTGTGATACAAACTATTATGTCAACAAAATACCACCCAAACAAGAATTAGTGCGGGGAAAGAAACATGGACATGAATTAATTTATATATCTCGAGAGGCTCATGACTTGTGGGATGAGTATGTCAGTCATTTTGATCTAAAATTCCATCCAACTACATACTCTAAAGCTTTTTCCTCTTGATATTTCTTGAACTTATGCCGTTAGTTAACACTTGTCTTCCATTTCCATTAATATGTTTACAGTGCCTAAGGAATCCCCATTTCACCGTATTTTAAAACACCTTCAAACACTCCGTATAATTAAATTCCCTACCGAACATGGAATATCACGACGCCGCTGTATGCTGTGTACTGTGAGAGCAGACGCACATGCATGCACATACACAGTTATTCACTACTGATCTGCATTTAGAACAGTCGCCCAGGTGGTAGATTCCCTATATTTTGTTTTCCTAGCCTTTTCTTAAATGATTTCAAAGAAATGGGAAATTTATTGAACATTCTCCCTTGGTAAGTTGTTCCAATCCCTAACTCCCCTTCCTATAAACGAATATTTGCCCCAATTTGTCCACTTGAATTCTAACGTTATCTTTATATTGTGATCTCTCCTACTTTTAAAGACACTACTCAAACTTATTCGTCTACTGATGTCCTCCCATTCCATCTTTCCACTGACAGCTCGGAACATTCCACTTAGACGAGCAGCTCCTTTCCTTTCTCCCAAGTCCTCCCACCTCAAACTTTGCAACATTTTTGTCACGCTACTCTTTTGTCGGAAATCGCCCAGAACAAATCGAGCTGTTTTCTTTGGATTTTTTACAGTTCTTGAATCAAGTAATCCTGGTGAGGGTCCCATACACTGGAACCATACTCTAGTTGAGGTCTCAACAGAGACAAATATGCTCTCACTTTACATCCTTACTACAACCCCTAAATACCCTCATAACCATGTGCAGAGGTCTGTACCCTTTATTTAGAATCATACTTAAGTGATTACCCCAATGAAGATCTTTCCTTATATTAATACCTAAGTATTTACAATGATCCCCAAACGGAACCTTCACCCCATCAACGCAGTAATTAAAACTGAGAGGGCTTTTCCTACTTGTGAAACGACCTGACTTCCATCCCCGTTTATCATCACACCATTGGCCACTCTACATCTCACAACATTATCGAGGTCGTTTTGCAGTTGCTCACAATCTTGTAACTTATTTATTACTCTGTACACAATAACATCCTCTGAAAAAGGCCTTATCTCTGATTCCACTTCTTTACACATATCATTGATATATATAAGGAAACATAATGGTCCAATAATACTGCCTTGAGGAATTCCCCTCTTAATTATTACACGGACAGATAAAGCTTCACCTACTCTAATTCACTGAATTCTAATTTCTAGAAACAGAACCACCCAATCAGTCACTCTTTTTTCAAGTCCAATTGCACTTATTTTTGCCAGTAGTCGCCCATAATCTACCCTATCAAATGCCTTAGACAGGTCAGTCGCGATACAGTCCAATTGACCTCCTGAATCCAGGATATCTGCTATATCTTGCTGGAATCCTACAAGTTGAGCGTCAGTGGAATAACCGTTCCTAAACACAAACTTCCTTCTATCAAACCAGTTATTAATTCCGCAAACGTCTAATATAATCAGAAAGAATGCTTTCCTAAAACTTACATGCAATGCATGTCAAACTGACTGGCCTGTAATTTTCAGCTTTATGTCTATCACCCTTTCTTTTATATACAGGGGCTACTATAGCAACTATCCATTAATTTGGTAAAGTTCCTTCATGCAAACAATAATCAAACAAGTACTTCAGATATGGTACTATATCCCAACCCATTGTCTTTAGTATATCCCCCGAAACCTTATCAATTCCAGTTGCCTTTCTAGTTTTCAACTTTTGTATCTTACTGTAAATGTCATTACTGTCATAGGTAAATGTTAATACTTCTTTATTATTAGTCACCTCCTCTATCTGGACATTATCCTAGTAACCAACAATCTTTACATACTGCTGACTAAATACTTCTGCCTTTTGAAGATCCTCACATACACACTCCCCTCGTTCATTAATGATTCCTGGAATGACCTTCTTGGAACCTGTTTCTGCCTTAAAGTACCTATACATACTCTTCATTTTTCACTAAAATTTGTATGGCCGCCAATTATGCTTGCCATCATGTTATCCTTAGCTGACTTCTTTGCTAGATTCAATTTCCTAGTAAGTTCCTTCAATTTCTCCTTACATCCACAGCCATTTCTAACTCTGTTTCTTTCCAACCTGCACCTCCTTCTTAGTTTCTTTACTTCTTTGCTATTATAGTGGATCTTTACCATTCCTTACCACCTTTAAAGGTACAAACCTATTTTCACATTCCTCAACAATTGCTTTAAACCCATCCCAAAGTTTGTTTACATTTTTATTTGCCGTTTTCCACCAATCATCGTTACTTATTAAAAACTCCCTCATACCTGTTTTATCAGCCATATGGTACTCCCTAATAGTCCTAATTTTAATATCTTCCTTTCTTTCACATTTATTTTTAAGTACCATGAAAACAGCTTCATGATCACTACCACCATCTATTACTTCGGTTTCTCTATAGAGCTCATCTGGTTTTACCGGCACCATATCCAGGATACTTTTCCCTCTAGTTGGTTCCATCACTTTGCGAATCAGCTGCCCTTCCCATATTAACTTATTTGCCATTTTTTGGTCTTCTTTCACAAGAATTAATACTCCTCCTACCATTCGTATCCTATCTGTACGATACACACTCCAGTTCCCTGAAAAAAATTTCTGCATCCATTATATCATTTCTCAGCCATGAATCAACTCCTATTACAATATCTGGAAAGTACATATCTATTAGGCCTAAATTACTTTATTCTATTCCTTTGTTTACATTACTTCTACAGTTGAGCACTAACATTTTTATGTCATCCCTACTTGATTTACAGTTCCCTGTTCCCTTAACACTACTCCCTAGGCCACCCTGTTTCCCTGAATGTATTTCCCTATAACCCTTCTAAACAAATTTCCTAACTTATATGTACCACTGCGGTTTAAGTGAAGGCCATCTGAGCGCAGATCCCGATCACCTACCCACCCACCAGTTTCAGTTCACTTCAAATATTTGGAGAGAGCGGACCTTTTCTGGACGTAGTATCCGATAAAATTCTGGTAGTTTCAAACTCCAGTAGACCACGGGAATCTTCATTATTACCGAATTATTATAAATCTAAGCTTTCCAGTATTTTTATGTATCATAATTTCTATACTTAGATCTTTATGAGTTAAATTTATGAGCCTGTCTGAACACACTGCTGTGAATTATTGTTCAGTTATTTTGTACATTCTATTTCGTAAGATTACATACATTTTCAAACAAATTATGTTAATGGAGAAAATAATACACCATTACGACTGAACAACATCACATCGATGGCCTAGTTCCAGTACCACGTATCTAACAATACATTATCTGACAATCCATTATTTTTCCCGGACTGGTCACGCTTCCCAGCCACATATGGTTATGCAGTCGATCGGAACAATTTTCACTCTGTTCATTTTCCTATATTAATGAGTAAAGGTAAAAAAATATTAAATATGTTTTACTTCAGAAATGTAAGTTTTCATGACGTATTTACTTACTCCTACAGTACAATATATTTCAGTAATTAGATTTACTGTACCTTCTGCCATTTTTCAATAGGTGAAATGCTTTATTAAATAAATAAATAAATAAATAAATTTCACATCAATAATAAACAAAGGGTACAAATAGGGATAACTATAACTAAAAAGGGGTACAACGGATTTCAAGAAATTTCAGAAGAAGCGGTCTAAACAATATTTATAATGAAACGTGATAAACCGAATAATAAACGGTTCACCAAACAGAGAAGTGAAACCTTGCTGAGAATAATTATCTGTGAAAGTTCAGAATATATGAGCATGGAAGCTCATTTTACCCAACAAGTCTGGTACGTTCAAATACCGCTAAGGAAATTTGAACGTCATTCGCTCAGTTATAAAAAAACAATGCAAGCTATAAAGAATAAACCTTAATCACCCGAGAAAATGAGATTCAATCTCATACCATGACAGATGGAACAATTGACTGAGAAAACACAAATATAAAATTAGAAACGACCTAGCATAACCAGAAGCAAGGGATTCATTACCATCAGTAAATTGATGACATCCTACTGGGTACAGTTGCCCAATTACAAAAAGGATAAATTTATACTAAGCTGCGGTCGGTGAAAAGGAAACCTTACATTCAAAAAAATGCAAATGAATTTTAATTCCTTTAACCGAGGCGGAGAGGAAGCACACTCGATCATCCCTATAACATTAAAGAAACAGATACACGGTTTAATACCTAATTTATCTCCACGTGACGATACGAACAAAGGGCGTAAATGCATTCATACTTGCGAAATTACTTGCTTGAGAATAGACAACTTTGAGTTTACCTACATAATTTAGTAATGAAAATAAATGCATGAATTTGAAATTGTATTATAATAGTTACATAAAAGTATTTCCGTCAACAAGTAGGGAAAGGACGTTTGGCTGCTCTTTTGAACAAAACCTAATTTATTCCTACCTTCTTCGACCCCCACCCCAGCCATAAGGCACTTCCCCTGTGGTGACAGTCACATTTGTAAAGCCACACAGTAGGTACACCCTAACTTTCCTGGAATATCACCAACCCATGGTCAAAAATTTCTCTTAAAATGTTAATACCGGTAAATTACACTACGTGGCATGTTGAATCAAGATGTAAGAGGTGTTGCCTAAGTTCAAGGGAGTCCAAACTGTACGGCATAATAACCTATCAAGGAACAAAAGTTCCAACACAGAAATATTGCACTTAATGGGAAATCCGAATCATCTTCATATCACAAAATTCAGCACAAAATGACTATTCTTTATTAAACATATTGAACTTGTCTTCGGACACTCCCGGCACAAAAAGCCATACGCCATTCCATTCCATTAAACATATTAGCATGCACGTCATACTGAGGATCTGAGTTACCACTCCTGCTCCCTTATGAACACAGAAGAAATGATACTCACTACAACATGTACTAATCGGATGACGCACGTAATCTTGAACCGAACGTCCATTCCGCGCAAATATTTCCCTGATGGTTTCGTCTACAAAACAGTTAATGACCCCTGAAAACTACCGGTATTCACTATTGTGAATCAAAGTCTAACTACAAACATATACGGTGAAATGTAATGTAAACGAATGAAATCCCACCGAAATCTACACGTATTAAGACAAATTTAAATCATTCAGATTTTCTACTAAAACTACACTCATGCCCTATGTTAGAGGCACATTTAGTCTAAAACCTACCATTTAGTATTTACACAGCCGGACTGAGTGGCTCAGACGGTTAAGGCGCTGGCCTTCTAACCCCAACTTGGCAGGTTCGATCCTGGCTCAGTCCGGTGGTATTTGAAGGTGCTCAAATACGACAGCCCCGTGTCGGTAGATTTACTGGCACGTAAAAGAACTCCTGCGGGACTAAATTCCGGCACCTCGGCGTCTCCGAAGACCTTAAAAAGAAGTTAGTGGGACGTAAAGCAAAATAACATTATTATTAGTATTTACACAATGAATTTGAAAAGGAAAACGCATCACGCTACATTCCATGCTCTAAAATACAGTTGTACTCAGCCTCTGTTCTCAGGAATGCCTTCGTTCACGTCGGAAGGCCCTTATTTGTAGTCGACACCCTTTCCAGGTAGACTTCCATAACGTTCAGGTCCCAGCACACTCTTCTGGAACGTAGATCCTGTGGTACTTCCAGTCCTATTGCTGCGACAAAGGATTCATATGATTATGTTCAATCCGAACGTTTCAATCTAAGCGCGCACTTTTCAACACGGACGTCTCTAATTCAGATCTTCCGAGATCAGATTATCAAAAACGGATCTTTACTTAATCACTCACTTCTAGTTCATATAATTACGTGTCTTCAGTGACTATCCCTGCGTATATTCTCATTGAAAATATCGCAGCTCAAATTTAGATCACTCCCTTTGTCTTGAGTGATATAATAATAATAAGAATAATAATGATAATAATAATAATAATAATAATAATAATAATAATAATAATAATAATAATAATAATAATAATAATAATAATAATAATAATAATAATTCACAAAGTTCATCAGATAATCCACCTGCTCCAATAATGTTTTTCCCTCACAATATCTGCATAAATTGCTGTCACAAGGAAAACGTTCTACGGGACCGTCGCACGTCTGTCCCGCACGAGATAGAATAGTGGGTGGTACTTACATGCCATCGGTGGAAAAAAGGCGTAACTATGGATGATTCTTCCACTGAAAAATCGAATAATTCCTATCCACGGGGTGTTATGAATGAAATAGTGCGATGGTCAGGTAGCCAATATTATTAGATGTTGTTTGAGATCGGTCCGTAAATAATCCTATTGTAAATTACCGAATTATGGGCTTGCCATTACTTCCTTCTCGGGGATGAAACCCCATGTCTTAAGTATCTGCCAGACGACAGCAAGATGGCTTGTGAAAATCTCCGCATTATGTCATATAAGTACCTATTCTCATCATTTTTAGTGCAATATAGTATGTCACTGGTCCTTATAAATTTAAATATCAATGTTCCAAATTTATGACCCCATGTCCTACGTCGTAATAATTAAATGAAATGCAAGCAACCAGATTACTGTTGGCTAAACTGTTTTACGATGGGATTGGAGAGTCCACTCACTAGAAATAATACCCTCTACACGCTGGCTGAGTGCTCGTGACCGAACTGAGTCACTCCTTCTTCCTAGGAGGTTCCCTAGTTCGTTCCGCCGTATCTCCCTGTCCCGCTATGAGGACGACTTGGGTGACGCTTCTTAGCCCTCGACGCTTCAAAACCCCGTGAACTTCCCCACAAACAATGGCATAAACTTTCTCATGTATTCCCTAGTCCTTGGTTCATGACCCTGTCTGGTACAATATGCTGTTTTACTTTTGTTTTTAAACGCTTTTTCAATATGTCGGCATCAGAATAACACATTTACGTCCTGCTGATTGTGCTGTCTGTGGTCAAATGCATTACTGAAGCTGTTTCAGTTCGCTATTCTGATGAATATGTGTAGAAACACGTACAGTATGTGTTGTGCGAAGATGCGGAAGTGAAAATACGAAAGTGACATTGCTGTGGTGACAGACTGCTTTTGGTTGTTTGAAGTTGCTGATATTCTTTTACCGGATTAGTCATTAGAGGCATGAGCTAAATAGTCTCTGAAATCACCCATGGTACTGATCTCAACCTTTTCCTTGCTATACCCTCTGAGTGTGGGGAGGAATCTGATCTAGCGCAAGGATTTACAATTCAGTTGAGTTTCTTTCACTCAATATTTTTTTGAGTGTAAACTCTTTATCCTACTACTGCCAAACAAGAAATGAGCTGTTAAAGTTCTACGGATTGATTCCAGTGGTTAGGTTATGTGAGATGAATAAAGGATTAGGCCACAGAAGATAAGAGAAGCAGAAGGAGATCAAAGTAACAATGACTTAACTTTGTCTTTGTTGATTTCAAGATAAGAAGTGTGAAGCTAGACGACGCCAAAGAACTAGTAGCAAATATAATATTGCGGGGGAATTTATTTAATTCACAAGGAATTACACACTATATGTTATATGGCATAAATCTATGAAATATATGTTTGTATGTCCCTCTGTAGTTATGGATATAATGTATCCATGTACGTATAATGTAATATACATGTAAGCATGCAACAGTTTTGATTGAATACAGTCCCATACAAAGTGGACGATCTGGGAAGGTGTTATTGAAGCGCAATTTTAAATAACAAAGTGACAGGTAGCATCCCGATATTTCGTGCCAATATTCTTAAGAATTCACGAGCTTGCCATTATACGTCAGGTCCCCCCTCTAGTGGTTGACACCATTTTTTAAATGCTATTTGTTCAGGGCGTCGACTCATGTGGATCTTTTGCCCCTTAATTGACACCTTAGTACTGGCTGATGATCTCCGGAAAGTGACGTCACCAGAAGTCATGCATGTCATATTTTTACAGTTTCTCAGAGATTTTCAATAGAAAGGCAGTGAATCTGCAGTGATTAAAACAACGAAAAGGAGAAAGGATCCAACTGAGTACACTGTATTTTTTAAATCTAATAATTGTGTAGTACGCCTCACAGAATATAAACAGCACGAGCTCTCATTTTATTATTCATCGTCCTGTAACGTTTGTTTTTATTTCATTCATAGTATTGTAACTGGTATTCGGATCCATGAACAAACTTGTAGGTGTTGTTTTATTCGGAAATTAATTTAGAGCACGTATAGCTTGAAATGAAAATGAAAATACATCTGCAATGATGAGTGAGAGTGAACAAAGACTAAACCATATATGTAAGAAAATTGGCTCTTAACTTCAAGGGTTGAAATTATTGTTAATAATATATTCTGCAGTATTAATCAAAACATGGATTACCTTTCTAAAACAGAGCAGGTCCTATAGCTGTAACCTATATCAGAGAGATTGCATTATCATCTGCAGCTGGGCGGAATATATTTCTCCGGGGTTTCCTTTATTCACACAAGAAGAATGCTCTACTGTACCTTGCCTAATTAAGTCCACAACTGACTTATTCTTATCCTGAACTTTTGTGTCCCAGTATTGCCGATAAACTGTGTTAATACGACGTTAAACAGCTGGCGAAAACTATATAAATTAATATAAATTAACATCTAAATTTCATATTTCAACTTGTCAGTCATCAACGATTTCTCTGTTTTCTGGAAATATACAATCGACACAAAGGAAGTGACATTGAAATATTTTCTGGCGTATTCAGCGATATTTCCTGTAGTGGGATATAAGTAATCATTCCAAAATCATATTTCTGAAGCGTTATACGATACTATAAAACAACCGCTGGTCACACTGACTATGCTGCTATTTTATAACCTGAGATACCCACCTTCTCACGTTCATATGTCCGGTGTTGTTGCATTAGGTTCTAAGACATTTGTATTGTTTGTAATATTTAACAAATGAAGTTAGAATGTCTTTCCCTCAATTGAAGGTTGTCCGGTTCAACGGCTGTATTGTTAGTATGCTGGCCTTTGGTCCAAGAGGTGGCGGTTTCGATTCCATGCCTGGTCGTGGATTTTAACTTTAATTGGTTAATTTCGATGGCTCGGGGACTGGTTCATTAAAGACAAACAGGTCACCTGTAAGGTGTCAACACGAAAAATGAATATGACACTTGTAAAGGAGTTCTCAAGTGTCTGACTCGTTGGCTGAATGGTCAGCGTACTGGCCTTCGGTTCAGAGGGTCCCGGGTTCGATTCCCGGCCGGGTTGGGGAATTTAATCACTGGGTGTATGTGCCCGTCCCAACACTATCCTAATCATATTCAGACCACCACAGAAAAACGCAATAGTGCTTACATCCCTCCATATAGGATTGGCGACATTAAGGGCATTCGATCGTAAAACAGGGCCAAATGCACATGTGCGACGCAGTTCGCACTCGCGACCCTACAGGTGTGGGTAAAACGGTAGGAAAAGAAGAAGAATTATCAGGTATATTAATTTGAATTACAACCTATCGAAAATTGATGGGCCCAACAGATGTTATATTTTCAATAGGAAAGATTGAACGTCTTGGAAATAGGATATTTACTTTCTTTAGTCTTTAAAGTTAGTTGAAAAACTGTCAACTACATAATAATAATAATAATAATAATAATAATAATAATAATAATAATAATAATAATAATAATAATAATAATAATAATAATTGTTACGGAATTATCCGTGGTAGTTAGAGGTGAAAGAAGGTATTGGGATGAATAGGTCTCAACAACGAAATTAAAATTAATTTAAAATTTAACAAAGGTTATATTTTCTTTTCGAGATCAAGAAATAACAAGTATAACAGGAACTCAGTTATATATCAACCAGTTAAGAATGTTCAATTACAGTTTATTAATGGATTTTGGGCTTCGAGCCCCAGATTCACAATCCCTGAGCAATGAGCCCAACTTTACCTATACACAAGGTTCAACAAAGGGGCAGAAAACCCCAATCATGCCAAGGAGCATTTGCTCCCAATTACCCAGTTAAGCCTGCTTGAGGCACACAGAAAATACAATTTTTAGAAAGAGCGAACCCGCTCTCAAAGTTCAAGCCAATTCAAAGGCCACACCAAACTCCACTTTCAAGCTGCCCTCCAGGCACACAAGAACAGAGGTAAAAAATACCCAACCTACTCAGGCCTATTCAGTAAAGAAACAGGATAATTATATGCCCCCAAAATACCAACATGAGTGGAGGCGTAACTTGCACTCCTAATACACCTTTTTAAAACCTATTTGGCTCTTAGGCCGCTTATGCAAGGGCTAATCCCATACTACGGAGGTGACACGATAGGAAAATTTATTACATTATGAAGCTATGAAAACGTAGTCACCTCAAAAACAATATGAGAGGGAGCTCGAGAGGGTTAGGCACTCTCTATCCAGATTTGTAGTTAAAGAGACGGAATTTATACCAAGTATCTTTTACATTTTAAAGGAAGGTTACATGATAAAAGTTTCGAACCTGCCCCGAGGGCTAAACTGCTGAGCTAGCAAGAAATGAAGTTATTAGAAGGCCATTACCTTATGGAAGAACTGCTGCCCGAAGGAAGAGGCGCTTCCCGCCCCCTGCTACATAATCACACTAGGAAAGATGTTACTGAAGTGGCCCGGAGACCAGAAAATCAGCAGTTTAAATACCCTCGTGGAACATTCGAGACCTTTCAAGAATGAGAATCCACACCCCCCTCAACTTTATTGGCTAGGATCAAGCAACATATCCATATCGGAGAAGACATACGTTATTGGTCAAAAATTAATTAGAGAAATTCGGGATTGGCTAAATTCAAAATAAGCCGAAAGAGAAGGGTTATACTGCCAACCCAAAAATGACTGAAAGAAATTTAACAAAGAACAAACTTATGAACACAAAATTTCTCAAAAAAACAGTTCCTTCACTTCGCACTAGGGTGCACAATTGCAGTTCTTTAGTAGTGCCATCTAGAAGAGAATGTTCACACTTCTCACTACAGAGAAAAAAAAATATAAATCGAAAAAGACACAGTTCAGAACTCTTCAAAATTTACAATAGCGACATCTTCTGAGAAACTTTAGAATTAACATGGTGGTTAAAGTTCAGGCTTCCTCCAGTAGAGCAGTTTCAACTGGCGCAATGTTTGAATTAGCGGTGCGGAGGTGTACCGCCCGGTACAATAATAATAATAATAATAATAATAATAATAATAATAATAATAATAATAACCGACTTCCGTCTACTTTTTTAATTCTCTGATACCGCCTGTGCTCACGCTGGTAAGGATTCCTGTCACTCTTTGGAACGTCAGCGGTGACGACTATACGAGTCTTGAAATTAAAATTCGAGGCAATGGGTAAACAAGTTTATAATATATGACACATCAAAATTCACCATGTTTACATTAATTTACGTTAATTTTGCTTTAGGTGTTGGTCAGTGGTAAAGTGTCAACCTCTGTATCCCGAGATCAATGGTTCAATCCTGGCAGTAGTTGCTGGAATGGAAAGAAGCCAATTCAGCATTCAACGTCGTGCGATGTCAGTTTGCAAGTGATCTCTCATGAAACATTTGTTATTCTCATGACAGAATAATGTCAATCAAAAATCACCCAGTAGTATTACGGTTTCCTTTCTTTCTTTTTTGAAAACAATTTGCTTTACATCGCACCGACACGGATTGGTCTTATGGTGACGATGGGATAGGAAAGGGCTAGAAGTTTGAAGGAAGTGGCCGTGGCCTTAATCAAGGTACATCCCTAGCATTTTCCTGGTGTGAAAATTGGAAACTACGGAAAACCAGGGCTGCCAACAGTGGGGTTCGAACCCACTATCACTTTGTGACTTGTATGGGTTTACTGCCGGATGCCCTTCCTGACGCCAACCCCGTACGGAGGGATGTATCCACTGTTGCGTGTTTCTGCGGTGGTTGCTAGTGTGATGCGTTGTGTGTAAATGAAAAGAAATATATGATGAACACAAACTTCCAGTCACCGAGCCAGAGGAACATGCCGTTTTCGTTAAAATCCCTGACCCGGTCGGCAATCGAACTCGGAGTCCTCTGAGCGTAAGATCATTACGCTCACCACTCAGACAAATAACCGGGCCCCATAATATTACTACTACTACTACTACTACTACTACTACTACTACTACTACTACTAAAGAATTCCGGCGAAGTTCATAATGCATCATTCTAAGACGCGCTTGTCTAGATCAGATGTAGCCTACACTATGAGATTATTCTACTCCTAGTAGTTTCAGATGTTGTTCTAAACATGATCTGCCCATGGATACTTTCAAAATTACTTTAAGAAAATGCTTCATTGTATTTGCACTTTCGGTTGCTTGTTGTCGTGGTTAGTGCTGTGACAGTAGATAATTTAAATGTCACCTCCTGAGGATTGTAGGAAAGGTAGTCACTATTTAAGAGTAGACTATACCATAGAATATCTGTTACGCTTGAGCGCATAAAAAAAAAACAAGGTTAAGCAAACGCTGTACAGTCTATTAAAGACCCTGGAAGAATAGAAGATAAAATATCCCACCGTCCGCAACTTCAGCACCAAGTAGGATAGGGAAGTTCACTCTATACGTGGTAGACTTCGACCACTCTTCTCACCCAGAAATTAACCTAATCTCGTGTAGGGTGGGTGAATCTCACGGTCATGAACCTCATCAGAAATTAAATTATGAATCGAACTCACTTTCTTCATGACCTGAACACACCTTTGCCATCTCGGCTAGTTATTATCCCTTAATAATTCATTTCCATATTGAAATTCTGGCACTCTAGCGTCCCTTAAGGTTATTAAAGTACCAATAATTCAACACACGTATTTCTTATAAAGAGATCTCTGTAGTACATAAAGTCAGACATTTTTTACATGAAGTTATTGCAAGGAACTGATAATACCTTTGTTTCTATCTGCTTTAAAGAACTTGGGCAGATATAGAGGAGTGTTTTCCCCTTCAAAATGACTAAATTATAAAGTTTAATACATAACCATGTATATCATATCTCCAACCTGGGAGAAGAGAGAATGCCAGAAGGTATAAGCATGTGATAGAAAATATGAAGTTTTAAAATATTTTTCTGTGCACGGCGGCAGAAACAGCGGAGATGAGCGCCGGCGTTCCCTGAGAGGTTAAACAAATGACGACCTGGAAAGGGGAGAGGGAAAAGGAGTAAAAGAAGAAAAAAAGGCAGAAGGTCGGGCAGCGAAGGAAAGAAATATGTAAAGTTGTTCGCAAAAAAGAAAAGAAAATTTGCATTTCATCGTCTGTGTGTTTCCTCCTCATTCCAAACCCGCCCTTTGCGGTATAAGAAGAAGTAGCGAAACAATTTGGAGAAAGGTGAAGTGTCAGGACTTCAAATGGCTCTTTCCAGGACGGGAAAATGGTGACTAATTTTACTGTATTTGTGAATATAAAAACGAATAATCGAGATATGTTATTAGATCGTCCTGGATGCTATGTTGTGACAGAAGTGTTCGGGAGATACTTCTTCATCTGCCATGAACCTCGCCCTTCTTGGTGACTGAACGATGAATTAGTAAGTTCGGCGGCACAGCAGGAAAGCTAAACTGTTCCAAAGGCCGAAGTTAAATTATCTGGCGCTAACTAAGATCTTTCTTGGCATGGCGTTTTCCCTGGGATTGTAAGAAAAAAGGAATGTGAGGAAATAGATGAGAAGATACCACATGGAGATCTTTGGAGATTGTTTAGAAATAACAGTGCCGGGTCCACCTCTGTGGTGTAGTGGATAGTGTGATTAGCTGCCACCCCTGGAGGCCCGGGTTCGATTCCCGGCTCTGCCACGAAATTTGAAAAGTGCTACGAGGGCTGGAACGGGGTGCACTCAGCCTCGGGAGGTCAACTGAATAGAGGTGGGTCCGATTCCCTCCTCAGCTATCCTGGAAGTGGTTTTTCGTGGTTTCCCACTTCTCCTCCAGGCAAATGCCGGGATGGTACCTATCGTAAGGCCAAAGCCGCTTCCTTCTCTCTTCCTTGTCTATCCCTTCCAATCTTCCCATCCCTACACAAGGATCCTGTTCAGCATGGCATGTGAGGTCGCCTGAGTGAGGTACTGGTCATTCTTTCCAGTTGTGTAGCCGACTCAGAGTCTGAAGCTCCAGGATACTGCCCTTGAGGCGGTAGAGGTGGGATCCCTCGCTGAGTACGGGGGAAAAACCAACACTGGGGGGTAAAATGATTAAGAAGCAGAAGAAGAAGTATATATGTGTTTCCCGTTTTACTACGATGTCGGGTATAAAGTGGTGTGAATCTTCGAATCGAGTTTTTACCACCAGATACACTTCCTAATGTCAACCTCATTAGAGGAGCTAATGAGGTGAAGTTGTATACCGAGATGGTGGTATACAATATCTTATCACTAGATTGCGTTCCAAAATCCCGGTTCAATTTCACACCTTTCCGCAGTGTTCAAATGGAGTGAGGGCACAATATGCTGTTGATGGTGGTTCGTCCGTCGTATGGAGGTGTCAAGCTTTAAATAGACTCCTTGATGACTGACAGCGGGTTTCATCCTCTGCCTACGTCCTTATCATCATCATCATCTTCCCATATCCAGAAGTGCAGGTCGCCTATGAGCGTTAAATAAATTTACCTTCCCCAGACGGGCCGAACATGTCCTCGGAACTACTGGCACGAAAAGAAATACGATAAGGGAGTACCATTTCTCGTACTCTGCCGGCCAACATTCTGATGGTGAACACTTTTTCGAACGGCCGGGCTCGAACCGGCCAACCATGGTGTAAGACCAAAGAGACTTGACGCCTTAAAGATAACAGCCACCAGGCGGGCAAAGTTCCTTCAGCTTATCCCAGTTATTTCTGGGTCATTTTGGTTTTGGCGCCGGTTTAAAGCCGGATGCCCTTCCTGGACGCCACGTGATTTTTGAGATGAAAATCTCACCCCAGAATCGGGGTTGGAATCTCAGTCTTCTGGATAAACTGATTATTAATCTCAGAAAAGTAAATTATTGCGGTTTGGGTTACGTAACCGTCAGTTTGCATTCGAGAGATATTGGGTTCAAACCCTGCTGTTGGTAGGTTTTCTGTGTATTACTATTTCCAACCAGGCACATGTTGGAACCGTACTTGAATTAAGGCAACTGTCACTTCCTTCCCACTCCTAGCCCTTTTCTACGCCGTAGACGCCATAAGACCTGTCTGTGTCGGTGCGACGAAAAACACATTGCAATATATATATATATATGTACAGGTATGTACTGAGTAGAGCAATATATGTGTGGTTATTCTACCAGTAGTTATTGTGGACCTACCACTGTTGCTGAAAATAATATATCATTGGATAGATAATCTTTAACATCGTACGGCTATTACTAAGCTGGTCCATCGCATGTAATGGACACAGACCACCTACCCAGTTAGCACCAGCGAAAATACGCATTATCAATGAAAAAATTAAACGCAGAGAACGCAGACGCAGTGGAAAAAATCAGTGTAATAATAAAGGCCGTGGATTTCAACCACAGCAAACTAAAATCTGTCGGAATTTGTATCCAGTTATCCTCACCAAATAAAAGTACCATCTATCTAGGGCAAATCAAACTACTTAATGGAAGAAGGTAATTAAAACATGGAGTTTATTAAAATAAAGGGAGAGGTGGATAAGGAAAATGTTAAACAATACATATAATGAATCTTAAACTAATAGTAAGAACCAAAACCACGGTACTCGCTGAAAAATCAGTTTGTAGTTACGGTGGTGGGCACTCCCACTAACGTACCATCATTGTAATGTAACGCCCACATACCGCACCCTCGTAATTCAGAAATCTTCAAAAACGTCTCCAATTGAAGACATGGATGGAAGAAGGGCTTAAGTCAGGTTGTGTCGTTATTCAGTAAATTGCATATATACGTTCCTTGGAGGCTGTTCTAGATACTACCTAATGGCTTTTCGGTAGTGTCAATAGCTGGTGTGTAATCTATATATATAAAGTAGCTTGTCCTGACTGACTGACTGACTGACTGACTGACTGACTGACTGATTCATCATCGCCGAGCCAAAACTACTGGACATAAAGAAATGATATTTTGGGGATATATTCATATTAAGATGTAGGTGCTCGCTAAGAGAGGATTTTTGGATATTCCGTCGCTAAAGGGGTGAAAAGGGGGGTGAAATTTTAAAACGAGTGTGTCTATCTCTCAAAACTTTAAAAGTTTACACATGTGAAAATTGGTATTTAGAATCTTCTTTAAAAATAAGGAAACACACGTATTTTTTTGTTTTCAGAAAATTCCAATAGGAGGGGTGAAAAAGGGTGAAAAAGGGGTTGAATGCCTTTAATCAGGATACTGGTACTTATATCTCAGAAACTGAAGATATTACAGACCTCAAAATTGGTACTTTTGATCTCTTTCAAAAATAAAGAAACACATATTTTTTTGTTTCGGGAAAATTTAATTAATGCGAGGGTGAAAAGGGGGGTGAATTTTTAAAATGAGTGCATCTATATCTCAAAGTTTAGTTTAGAGATGTAAAAATTGGCATTTAGAATCTTCATTAAGAATAAAGGAACACGTATTTTTTTGTTTTCGGAAAATCCCAATAAGAGGGGAGAAAAGGGGTAAAAAAGTAGTAGAATGCCTTTAAAGAGAATACTTATATCTTAGAAACTGAAGATATTACAGACCTGAAAATTGGTGTTTGTGATCTCCTTTAAAAATAAAGAAACACCTATTTTTTGTTTTTGGAAAATCCAATTAATCGGAGGGTAAAAAAGGTGTGAATTTTTAAAATCAGTGAATCTATATCTCCAAACTTTTAAAGTTTGCAGATGTAAAAATTGGTATTTAGAATCTTCATTGAACATAAAGAAACACGTTTTTTTTTGTTTTCGGAAAATCGCAATAGGAGGAGTGAAAATGGGTGAAAAAGCGGTTGAATGCCTTTAATGAGGCTACTTATAACTCAGAAACGTAAGATATTACAGACCTGAAAATTGGTGTTTGGGATCTCCTTTAAAAGTAAAGAAACACGTATTTTTTCGTTTTTGGAAAATCCAAATATTGGGGGGTGAAAAGGGGGGGTGAATTTTTTAAAATGATTGTGTCTACATCTTAAAACTTTAAAATTTACAGATGTAAAATTGGTACTTAGAATCTCCTCTAAAAATAAAGGAACACGTATGTTTTTGTTTCCTTAAATCCCAATAGGAGGGGTTTAAAACGGTGAAAAATGGGTTGAATGCCTTTAATGAGGATACATATAACTCAGAAACGAAAGATATTACAGAACTGAAAATTTGTATATGGGATCTCCTTTAAAAATAAAGAAACACGTATTTTTAGTTTTTGGAAAATCCAATTAATGGCGGTTAAACAGGAGTGACACAATGGGGTGAATTTTTTGAAAGACTATATCTACAGAATATCTTGGAAACGTAAAATGTTACAGACGTAAAAAGTGGGTGTTTGGAATCTCCTGTAAATGCAAAGAAACATAGGTGATTTGTTTTGGGAAACTCCACTTAGGGGGAACTCAAAAGGGGTGAAATTTTAAAATGAGAATTTTTACAGTATATCTAAAAAAACTTAACATGTTACAGAAGTGAAAAATGGTATTTTTTATCTCTATTAAACATAAAGAAACGTGTATTTTTAGTTTTCGGAAATACCATTTGGCTGGAGCGGGGGGTGGGGTTAAAAGTGACTGAAAATGGTGTTGAATTCTTTTAATTAGGCTACTGATATCTCAAAAATGAAGATGTTACAGACGTGAAATTTGATATTTGGAATCTGCTTTAAAAGTAAAGAAACATGTATTGTTGGAAAATCCAATGAAGGGGTGGGGGGTTGAAAGAATTGAAAAATTAATTGACTTAATTGGATGAGAATACATACATTTACTAAAAACTAAAGTTGTTACAGACGTGATAATTCGTATTTGGATCTCCTTTAAAAACAAAGAAAAACGCGTTTCTTTGGTGGGGGAAGCCATCTTGGAGGGCGGGAGTGTAGAGGAGTTGAATTCCTTTCATAAGGACACATAAATCGAAAACTGAAGAATTTTGAGTCGTGATAATTGGTATTTAGAAGATCCTTTACTGTTAAAGAAACAAGTATTTTTTGCGGGAAAATTCACTTGGGGAGGGGGGGAGTAGTGTGAAATGAAGTGCAAAAAGTAAATTATTTTTATGGCGATACTTATATCTCAAAGCTGAAGGTAATAGACGTGAACATTGGTGTTTGGAATCTCCCTTAAACATAAAGAAACAAGCCTTCTTTTAATTTTTCATGGAGGGGGGGAGGGAGGTGGCGGTAAATACACTTAACGGCGGTGGGGTGTAGAAGGAGGTGAGACCAATTGATTTTACTGTTATTAATGTACTTATAAGGATCCTCCGTTGCTCAGGCGGCAGCACGCCGGCCTCTCACAGCTGGGTTCCGTGGTTCTAATCCCGGTCACTCCATGTGTCATTCGTGCTGGACAAAACGGAGGCGGGACAGGTTTTTCTCCGGATACTCCGGTTTTCCCTGTCATCAGCCATTCCAGCAACACATAATAATAATAATGTTCCTGACCGTCGTCAAATGTGCGGACCGCGCTGGAAGGGCTCCTGAACGGATAATGACTAAGAATGCAGCCCGGCCGCGGGTTCAGTGCTGCCAAGGCACCCAATATGACACCAGGCCGGATCTCCTGAAGGATTTTATCCATATTAAAAATGATTATAGGAAAAGATGGCACAGATTTACGGACCCAACTGACCGGGAGGAATACCTGAGCCTATCCCGGGAAGTACGAAATCGATTGCTGAAAAGGAAGATTGAAAAATGGGAGGAAACGTGCCGTAAAATAATGGAAAACGAGTCAGATCGGGAATTTAGGTGGATTCTCGCAGAAGACGAGTCAGATCGCGAATTTCGGAGGATTACATATCTAAAACAATAAGCATTCAATTATAAATTTCAGTATAATACCGTAGCGAAGCACGGGTATCTTGCTAGTGTGCTATATTGGGTTGTGCCATTCTTCCAAATATTGCTCATGCCCGACTTAAAATACACTCCAGTGCTGACTTACGGCGAGTAAGGAGTATTGTCGGGAGGAGAAGCATTTGATATTTCAGCAGATGACAGTGAATATATACCAAGGGAAACCTCAGATGATTCGGATACCAAATCCTTGCTATCCGAATGTTCTGCCGTTCTCAGCCCACTGTCATTTGCAACGCCACAAACAAAAGTACTTAAGTTTTCAATTCAAAAGTATGTCTTATAATGTTACGCTCCTGAAGGAAACTTATCAGGAAGCCGGACTTATAATATTACGTTTCATGACAAGTTTCAGTTATTGAAGGATATAAGGTCTGTAGATACTTTGGGTAGTATCCCAGTCTCTCATGTAGGTATTGAACCTGGGAAATTAAAAGATGTTAAAAGATTTAGTAAGCCTTGTATGCGCAGATGCACGTGCATGGTTTGAAAATATTTTCTGGGAAGCTGAATCTGTGGGAGTAGAAAATTCTCGATATAGTGACTCTCCTAATAACATGTTGTGACCTGCCAAATGTTCTAACCCGTAAAACTTGTCTACATGCTTCCAACAATGTAAATAATACTAATTTTCAGTGAAAATGTCTCTTGAAAATGGAATAAGGGCGTAACTCCAAAATAAAGCTGACAACAAACCACATAATTTTAAAATATTTTTGATGTACATATTATGAAATAATCAAGAATGTAGTTAAGTATAATATCCCAAAATTCTGTATTTCTGAGAAAAGTGTTCGATGTTTTAATTCTTTAAACTCATTTATCTCAAAAGTGTGTTTTTTGAGTTATGCCCTTTTTCCATCCATGTCTTCAATTACGACTGCGCTCATGTAGTCTGATAAATACAGACGAATTAAAACATTTATTGGACCGGTCGTGCAAAATTCGACACGGCCCCGTGTAACCAAAGTAATGAGAGTACGCACCCGCAGCAATAAAAGAACGGAATAGTGTAAGGCCAACAATTTCAAAGAAGAAAAACTTGACTTAAAAATAGCTTAAACACGGACCAAAAATGGAGGTCACAGAAAAATAGCAAAGGAAAGTTATATAGGCAAGTCGCATGGCGCGCAGCATGGAATCATCTCGAGAATAAAGAAATGGATGCCAAAAAATGAAATATGTGATGTAGAAAGATAGCTGAACTAGAACAAACCATTTTCACCGGAGTGTGAAAATCCATATACTTCATCATTCATTAAATTCCACTCACAACCAAGAGCTACCCCACAATAATGGAAAGGATATTCTCATGCGACCCATAAATGGAATCGTAATGCTCTCACAGATTTACTAGATATATCAGTACGGCAGACCAAGACTAATAATTCATAATCAATATCGTATCCAAAAACATTGCCGCTAGAATAAGTAGCATCGCAAGACCATCGTACACATAATCCATCGTCAAATAATTTCCTGCTAACAACAGCAAGATCCATGTCGCATTTTCTGGGCGAGTTGGCTGTGTGGTTAAGAGCGCGTAGCTGTGAGCTTGTATCCGGTAGACAGTGGTTTCGAACCCCACTGTCTGCAGCTTTGAATATGTTTCTCCGTGGTTTCCCATTTTCATACCAGACGAATGCTTGGGCTGCACCTTAATTAAGGCCACAGCCGATTCCTTCCCACACCTAAGCCTCTTCTCTCGCGTCGCCATAAGACCTATCTGTGTCGGTGCGATGTAAAGCATATGTTTTAAAAAATGTCGCATTAAGTCAGAAACCGCACGATGTAAAACTCCAGATGCAGTGAGAGAAATAAAATAAATCCAAGGGTCGATATTCACACAGACACACATCCACCATTTACAAAGAAAACCTGACCCACGATCTATGACGGAGAATTCAGAGCTAGATGCAATATATCATAATTGCGTAAGGCAAAGAGAAACAAATAAATATAGAAAAAAATCACATATCTGCCTCGATGCCGATATAAAACCCCATGTTAATAAAACTAGGCAATGTTACCATAGAAGGTCTCCTTTCAGAATGTGCCCGACGCCAAGGAAGCACAACAAGGACTATAAGTATATTGAAAAATCAATAACTGATCTGTGTTGGCTTCGAGGATTCGTGCTGCAGCAGAGGGGTCATCTGCGTTGATCTTCGGACATAAAACAGAGATCAGGGTTTACGTCATTCTTCCATGTATCAAAGTATATTTGGCATCATAGAATACGTGATAGAGGGCTTTCACTTCTTCCCATTCAGATACATTCTGTCCATCTCTGTTGGTGTCTTTGCAACACTATTTGGTATTTCACTGTTGAAATCACCAACGATGTTGGGTGTTGGGTATTTTGTATGGTTTGAAGTTATTTAAAAGCTTTATAATTTGTGTTATTTGCTTTGGGACAAGTATGTTGTTACCGAAATATGTGTTCATTAGTTATGCTGGTTCAACGTTGTTCTTTAAGGGAATTGCAGTACCATAGCTTCTATCAATGTGCCATTGATTAAAGAATAACCTACGATTTACATCTGGCGTAAAGATAGTACTGGTTTTCACAGTGAGTCTCTTGCAGCAGCGCTACATCTGTTTGGTGGTCGGTCAGTGTTTTTATTAGGTTATCACTTTTTGTTCAACTTATTCCTTCGACGTAGTTGAGGAATATGTAGAATATGATCAAGGTATTTACCAAGTGAGCTTTAGAAAGAGCCATTTCTAGATTGTGTCATTATCTCATAGTACTGTGTCCTGCAATTGCTGGGATACCCAAAAGAAAATTCTTAGGTCCAACAGCCAATGTTGCTTACTTTAATTCGTATAAAGGCAAATGGAATGAAGATGCTGTGCAAAAGTACAGTTAGTTCGAAAAATTATCAGCACATTTTCTCAGTGCATTTTATATTAGGGACTCCTCGCTTCCTGGTGCAGTTTACATGGAAAGAAATTTTCCGCTTATTTATTTCCCATGTATCAATGCAATTTACTACTGCCCCTTACGCACACTTTCAGATGACACTGTACACTTACACAAATATGTAAATAATACATGATAATGACAAACATTTGACTTTCGAGATGTGTTTATATTTGCTTTTACTATTGTTGCTGCTGATGGTAATAATAATAATAATAATAATAATAATAATAATAATAATAATAATAATAATAATAATAATAATAATTAGAGTCCGGATTATTAGGTGCTGATAGGTTAGAATGCAAACTAACTTAAGCCAGTGACAAGTATACCCTACACTGTACAACGGGTGTGCTATAAGATTTGCATAGATATTAGGGGTACAGGCTATAGAGCTCCCTGAATTTATGCTACTCTTCCTACATTACAGTATGGTACAACGGGTTGCATGGCACTTCCTTCAAACCAAATTAATTTGCATTCTAACCTATTACCACCTACAAATCCGAGGTATAATAATAATAATAATAATAATAATAATAATAATAATAATAATAATAATAATAATAATAATAATAATAGACCTAATTATATTGTGATTCAGACTTTAAATCAATATGTACAGGTTCCAAACTGTGCTAAGTCGAAAGTTTTCACTTTTTTAAATCCTTTGAGACATTTTCTAAACCTGGTGCATTCTGCACAAGGCAGGAGTGTCTAGGTGTTTATGCTCTGTCAATGATTGCTTTGATTTGCATAGTTTTCATTTACATATACAATAAAAACGGAACAGTTTAGTGTACCTTATCTTTCTAAGAAAATGCATCTCTTTCGCAGTTAATGTTTGCAGTTGTTATTTGAATAATGAGCAAACCCAGACTATTATAGGTTAATACAGATCCACCAGTGGCTGGGTGCATATAATTCGCTCACCATATCTACTGTGTGTCGTATGATGCGACTAGAAGAGGGCCACCATAGGCCCTTATTCTAGAAGTGTGAGTGTGCTACCAAGGGAGCCTAGCTGAATCAAGTCATGATTTTACTTGTACTATAATCCTCACTTTCTCTCTGCCAGTGCCATCGTTCTTTAGAGAATTGGACCTCATACTTTTAATTACTGCTAATAAGGAGTGATTCCTATTTGTAATTCACTTGGAACAAAAGTCACTAACACCATCACCAGCATATTTTTTTACAATTCACGATACAGGATAATAAATTAAAACAACACCAGCATTATTAATGTATTCTCTTCACCTTGACAAACAGCTGAACACTGCTCTAGCAATCGAATTAATCTGGAAGAATATAACAGAACGATCAGAAGTAACGTTAGGAACGATGGAAGAGAAGCAGGGGAGATGCTAAAGGACAGGGCAATATTTTTCTTTCTTTGATCAGAACTGATGTGACCTGGGCCCGGAAGTGCATTGTTCTGTGCCGCAACTCCCTCCTACTTGTCATGCAAGGCGTCTGGTCGCTACTCCCTCAAGCTCTGTCTTGTCTCTAGCAATTTACTTTGCTTTGAGCTTTAAGATTCCCTGGTGGGATTCCCCTCGCCTCTCACTGCTGTCACGTGAGCAGATTGGTTCAATACTGCCAATACAACACATTCCCTCTCGACGCGATACCAGGAACCTTTCGGAATCTTCACTTTTACCTCCATCGTCATTGGGATGCTATGGAAAGAATGGAGAGAAAATTCTCTAAGGATCATAGCCTAGCACAGAACGTCCATCAACCTCTTGTAATACTTCTTGCCTTCAATATAACCCGTGCAATAGATTTCATATCAATGTCTAATATCCATAAATGAATGCATGACATCTCATCTACTCACACCATTGTTGGATAGAATTGTTAAATGCTTACATAATTGCTGGATAATAAGGAGTACAGTTACATTATAGGGGAATAGCAAAGCAAGAACACAACCGCGTAAATGTAGCTAACGTTATCATAGTCACGAAATCTCAGTTTTGCAATTTGAGCCTAGGTCATTTTAAAAGACACGTGATACAAAATGATGTTAATGGTTTGATATTCAATTCTCATTTTAGGCACACAACAAAACCGTGGTTATGGGTCCGCTGTAGTTACTTTCCATATTTTTGTATTTACAATCTGATTTACGTAACACCGACATAGGTAGATATTTTCGGACGATGGGATAGGTAAGAGTAGGAGTGGGAAGGAAGTGGCCGTAGCCTTAATTAAGGTACAGCCCCAGCATTTCCCTGATGTGAAAAAAGGAAACCATGGAAAACCATCAGGGCTGCCGACAGTGGGTCTCGAACCCGTTATCTCCCGAATGCAAGCTCACAGCTGCGCGACCCTAACCTCACGGCCAACTCGCTCAGTACTCTGCATATTAATTCTGGGTGTTTACCTGCGATGCTCTTGTGTGTATATATGTTCTAATAGTAATTATTGCCGAGCTGAGTGGCTCAGACGGTTGAGGCGCTGGCCTCCTATCCCCAACTTGGCAGGTTCGATCCTGGCTCAGTCCGGTGGTATTTGAAGGTGCTCAAATACGACAGCCTTGTGTCCGTAGATTTACTGGCACGTAAAAGAACTCCTACCGGACTAAATTCCGGCACCTCGGCGTCTCAGAATACCATAAGAGTAGTTAGTGGGACGTAAAGCAAATAACATTATTATTATTATTATTATTATTATTATTATTATTATTATTATTATTATTATTATTATTATTATTAGTAATAGTAATAATTTCAATGTACAGAACCATGAGGCAAATATGTTGCCAGTAATTGAGTGCAGAAGAAATAGAAAAACACAGTAAACTATTTTAGGAACGGCCTGTAAGGTATATATCCCTTCAAAATCAGATTCGCTGGTATTCACCGCACTATATAGCGCTGTAAGTTACCGGCGGGAAGATTTATTCTCCTCAGACCTGAATTTTCCTCACAGGCGAACTCCTTTTCATATAATATAACCTCTGGCGGGGAGATAGAATGAGTACCAGTCAGTTCTTATTAACGTTTATGGTATGCGCAGGTTCATATAGAAAATGGAATAAAAGATGTCATTGCCTAATTTATTGACCCCATTGACCCACAAAAGTACAACTTAGAAACAATGACTATGGTTAGCTGAGTGGAGGGAGCCCAAGGTATCATCCCAAAATGAAATTTCTTGCCGACGTCTGTGAATCATTTGGACTTAATGTAGCCTCCATAAAAAAGATTTACATAAGAGTTAACACAAATAAATTCTAGGTAACAATATATAATTTTCCTAATAACTAACCGCATGTATTCAGGTACTCTGTGCCATCACAGCTACTTGAAAATGGAGCGGAGGGATTCTCAAACAATCAAATGAAATATAATATATGTGAAATTTATCTTCACAGAAATTACATTAATCATAATATCGTTCAGAATGGAAATATATCGTATTTACGGGAATTATTTTTATCTTAATTTTACGAAGGTATACCTTATAGTCAAGAGAAAATGCAGATATCCTGATGAAATTCATTAAAGTTGTGTTAATGGCTCTGTACTACAAGGCAAACATTATCATCATATCGTAAACTACAATAATTCTGTGTTTTCATCTCATAATATTTGTATCAGAGAATGAGCAGATTTTCTTTCCGACACCTGGATCTCAATAATATTGTAAAAAAGCATCGTCGTAACTATTCCTTATTGATATCCTTTCTGTTTCCTGTTCCTATAACATCCGAAAGCTGTAGATATTTAACATGATGATAGGGAGGAGCGGCCCCTATTTACATTTTTTATTTGGATATAGTTTCACTTTACACAGATTTAGCGAGATTTTAAAAATATTTTTCCAAGAAATTTTATTGGATGCGGACGCCAAGAATTTCACTTGTTATAAGTTCATTGTCACTACCTTCCTTATAAATTGGAACACCGAGAGGTTTATCTAACTACAGCCTCGACACTACGCCTATGGTAAATGTGGAAAGTATAAGCCTTCACTCCATACGGAGTGAACAAATTCAAAGTTTGTCCCTTTATGATAAAGACCATTATTATTATTATTATTATTATTATTATTATTATTATTATAAGTGAATAAATGTTTCTCTTAAACACGAGGAAATTTAAATTTGGAGCACCTATATTTATTTTCTGTATTGTAAATGTGATGGACTGGGAAAAAAATATCAAACCCTACTGCCTCTTATCTTTTACCTTCATAAAAAATTAATGAAGGTCCTTAATGCTCTTCAGGACCTGCTCACCTGATGATTTAAACTGAGCACTGTCCCTGCATTGCACGAGACCATAGCCCTTAGGGGATTCACAAGGCTATTCATTTATTTATTAATATATTTTATTTTACATGAAAAACAACAAAATACGAAACATTCTATGTCAAATTTTACGAATTACATTTAAAATTCAAATTATGATGCTTATCGGCGTCATTTTTATTGTAATAAAGTGGAAGTTTGATAGGTTTTCTTGGAGTTTCATTTATTCAAGTCTTATTTCGATATCATGGAGTGACAGTAGTGTGTGAGCAACTGCTCCTCGGAGTTGCAAGACTGGTTTTTGTGGAGGAAGAGCAAGACTCTAATAGCTTTGATAGTGCTCGGGTAGTTTAGTAGTTCCTCATTTATCAGCGGTACTTGTAGCTACAGATCCTAAAATTCAATAAGACTATATGGATTTAAATGAATATAAACCTAGCTGATAATGAATGGAAGAATGCACACATTGCATCATAGACTAACTCATCATTTCAAATGTCGTAATCTACGTGTAAACGACGTTGAAGGTAGTATTCATATAATGATCCATTTTCTGTTTCCCGAATTCCCTGCTCCCAGAACATCCGATAGCTAGTATATATTTAGCATGACGTTTGGGAAGAGCGGCCTCTGTTTATTTTTTATTTGGATACATTTTCTCTTTACACACTTTCGAGATTTAGCGAGGTTTTAAAAATATTTCGTCAAGGAACGCAAATGTAAATTAAGAGAGTTCAAGTCCGGCAACTGGGTGGGCCTTTCTATGGAATCTCCTCGACTCATTCATCTATTGGGGACGGTGTTGCTGGACGCTGGTGAAAGGTAGCGCAACGTAAACGTGCATAGACCAGTGCTGTTCTGCATGCACGCAGTACACCATGCAGACACAGTGTTACAGATATGATTGCTCATAAGCAGGGCTGATGCCGTAATTTCTACCACCTATCTCAAAATACAGGCATATCAGGATTTATCCTTATAAACATGATCTTTCTCCTTGTCCTGACACGAATCTTTAAGGTACTTTGTCCCCATAGTATATATATTTACAATAATACACTGATGAGCATTCGACAGTGCAGCATATGGATGAGCAAGGCAAAGCGGGGTTAGGTTGGCAACAGGAGCATTTCCTACAAGCCCCATTGCTTGCTGATTCTGGTGTGCCGCCTTTACACCTGAGTCTCCAGCAAACGCCGTTGTCCTGTGTTGCGAATTTACGAAAGATACCACTTCACTCAAGCTGTCTCTGTATATTCTACATTGCAAACCGTCGGCTGTATTCGGCTTATCCTCGAGCAATACAGTAGGTTGGTATACGCTTCGATAGCAGTCGTAGAATTTTTTATGTACCTTCAGGTTCTAGTCTTGTTAGACGACCAAGCGAGGTACCTCCGTGGTTAATACGACGACCTAAAATCGTCCTGCATCTGCAATACCGGTCCTAAAGTGAACACGGAGCTCTCAATTTTATCGGAGGCTCTTCCTGTCAGTTGTTAGCCGGTATCCTGGTTCACTAGTTATTTACACGGACGGTTCGCGGGCAGAAGTGAAAGTAGGGTGTGCGTTTATTGTCGATAATAAGAGATTTCTATTTCCCCTACCGGAAACCTTCATTGTGTACACAGCCGAGCTCTATGCTATCTCTGAAGCTCTGCAGTTCGCGCTGTTCAGTGAACGTCACCACTTTCGACTGTGTACTGACTCATTGAGTTCGTTACAGTCTGCTGATACATATTTCCCGCAGCGTCCTCTGCTTGTAATAGATCTAGGACATGCTGGCCGGGTGTCGGAGGATTAGCACCATAATCACGTTTCTGTGGATCCCGAGCCACTTGGGCTGCCAAGGAGGTGATCACAGTGCCCCCGTTGCCTTACAAGGTACGATCTCAGCTGAGACGTTTGGTAATGTCCCATTGATAGCTAGAGTGGCAGGCCACTCTATTAAATAAGCTGAGATTGATAAAAGAACTACGAAGTTATAAAGATTTCGCTTCAGGTTTCGCAGAGAGAAGCAGTGGTATTTTGTCGTCTTAGGGTCGCCCACCGTATAGTAACGTACTCCGACTTACTGGAGGGAGAAAACCCCCGCCTCCCCCTCCCCAGTCCCTCCCACGGTGTGTGCTTGCGGCGGTCATCCGACCTTAGAACACATCCGTAGAGAGTGCTCGGACAGGTCGATCTGCGCCGAGTATAACCACCCTCATTCTACGAAGATGACGAGCAGTCAGTAGACCTCGTCATCCGTTTCATGAAGGATAGTGGCCTGTTTTATCGTGTTTAAACGTGAAATTGTCTGTTTTTTAATTTTTAATTTTATTGTTAAGCATGATTTTCTTCTTTTCACTCTTCTATATCTTGTTTTGTGTATTTTTAATATGTTCTTTAAACTTTAATTTGAATGAAAATATTTCACTCTAAACGCAATGCCTTATTTAAATTATTACATTTAATCAAATTTTAAATCATTTTTTAAGGGATTAAGGCATTCCGAACTAGATCTGCTTATTATTTTAAATTCATAACTTTTTTTTTTCATTTCAGTGGGTAATTTTAAATTTAAAAGTATATGGTAATTCCATGTCGTCTCATCTCGTACCATGATCTAGATGTTAGGCCTCTTTAAACAGCAAGCATCATCATCATCAACAACAACACCGCATATCCAATGCATTGTGAACACCTCGATCCGCAAATATTTTGGTGGGCCATTAGAGGGGAGAACAACATGTGACATGATGGTAGCATGGTATGTGTGGGACAGGTCTACATGCTTGCTGTTTGTCATGTTTCAAGCGTCAGAATGGGAGAAACGGCCGATCTCCCCGCGTTTCATACAGAGCAAATTATGATTGCACGGGGCCTTGGTACTAGTATCTCTGAAACTCTGCGGCTTGCAGGCTGCTCTCGTGACGCTCTTGTGAGCACATCCAGCCGTGTGTCGGCAGTGTCTCATTAGGTACCAGAAGCCAGCGGAAGCTTTTCCCCGAGCTCCCCTGCGCATGGAACTGCGGAGTAGACGTCCCAGTTGTACCCTAATGCTGGCTTCACTCCACCAAAAGCAGAGCATGAGGCGGGCACAAAGTCATCGCAGCTGGACTGTGGATGATTGAAAAAAGGTTGTTTGATCCAATGAATCGAGACACGATTCTTCTCTTCCATGGCCTAACGCGTGTACGCCAATATCCATGCGAGGCTATGGAACGTGGTTACACAGTCGAGCAGACACCGGCCGATGGAGGGGGTGTGAAGATCTGGGCGATGGTTTTATGAGATACACTGGGGTCCATTATTCTGGTACACCAATCCCTAACGGTTACCCGGTATCTGGACGTTATTGGAAACGAAGTCCACATGTTCATGACCACTTTCAATAGGACAATGCTCCATGCTACACTGCCAGGATTATGAAGGGTTCGCTCGAGGAAAATGATAATGAATTTTCTTCAATGCTGTGGCCCACCAATAAGCCTGATATGAACCACATTGAACATTACTGGTTCGACTTAGAAAAGCTGCTTCATGCTACACTACTACGCCAACTGGAGGAGCTGCTGTTGCACTTGTGGCATCAGATACCCCAGGATAACTTCTGCTACTTCGTGGAATCAATGCCTCACAGATTGGCCACGGTTCTGTGGAAAAACGTAGTCCTACGTGTGTTAGATAGGTGGCCATAATGTAATGGGTCGTCGTTCAAAACTTGTGTTCCTCCGACATGTTTAGTTGTAGCTGAGCATGCCGTAACAAAAGTGACTTTACGAGACTCAGCCCTTGAATAATTTTTTTCAAACAAAGTATATTACAAATTGTTTAATATTTATGTATTTGTGCAGTGATGTATTCTCCACAGAGAATTAAATACATGGTACAATTTGAGCTTTAGTGGATTAAATATACAAAATTTCCAATATAATTGAATAGTCATATAAGTATATGCTAATTGGTGATCAGAACAAGCTAGTCATATGACATGCACATACAAGAGTGGTAGTGGTTGTCCACTTGGATTTCCTCTACTTTGTAACATACGCCAGTGAGTGTAATTCACTTGCCCTCCATTCAGTTGAGCCGACTCTATGTGGCTCTTCCCCATCAATTAAAACGGAGCCTAACGGGGATTACTCTCATTTCTACAGAGATGTGAGGACGACTTACGTAAAGCTGTAAGCTGTGGCTAAGAAGGTGGAGCGATCTGAAAGCAATCTGTTCTGTGTTCCGGCAGGAGAATTGGGGTTTTGAGAAGGCAGCTCAGAGGGGATCAGGATCCGGAGGCTACCGGAATTCAGAGCCGCTGTGCAACAAAAGAAGATACTTCTCTCCGTACTGCAACACGATAAATGAAATACTTCTTCCCTTCCTTCAGTTCAGAATGTTGACAGATGTCTGATAATAAGCTCATTAACTGTATAATACTCCTATCACCTGGAGCTCGCGACATTTTAGATGAATATTAGAATCACAGGGATCTATCGAGACCACTTAAGTGCGGACAGTATTCAGTATTCGGGAGATAGAGAGTTCGAACCCCACTGTCGGCAGCCCTGAGGGTAGTTTTCCATGGTTTCCAATGTTCGCACCAGGAAAGGAAAATGCACCTTAAATAAATTTTACTCTAGGATTTCGTAAATACGTCACGAAAACATAAATTTCTATAGTACTCAACGGTAAGATTCACTTTCCTTTACATATCGGCATAGGAAAATGAACACAACGAAAATTGTTCTGATGGACTACATATCCATATGTGGCTGGGACGGATATGAAGAACATTGGGAGATAGGAAGTGTTCTAATTAGGCCATCGGTATGCGTCACAGAGCCTTTAAAGTGTTTGTGTTGATTTTGATATTGTATCGAATGGAAGTATGCACGACATCCGTTCCAAAAGAAACAACATGTAAGGCTTTGAAAATTAATTATATAGGAGACATACGTAGAATGTGTTACACATGCATACTGTATATATTGTATCATGTTCAAGTAAGAAGATATTTTGCAAAGACTATGAGTGCACATTCTGAGATATACTGGACGTTCTAGCAAGGGAAGCTTTTACAGGTAGTAAAAAGATATATCCTTGAATAAATCTGCAGAACTTGTTTAGTAAGAGTTATGTAGGGGAAGTTATTGCAAGGATGTCATCACATATGACCTTCAATTGACATCATGGAGGTGTAAGGGTAAGAATGATAGAAGAACCTCGAGTTCATTCTTTACTCAGCCTTTACCTCCTCATTCCGAGTACCCCATGCCATTGTTCACACTGACAGGTGCATTCATAGAATTAAACTTACGGTGCACTCCCTGGTAGGAAAGAACATCCAGGTCTTGACATCCTGGGTCTTCTTCTCACTGGGTTAGACAGGGCAGTTTCTATCTTGAGGAGAATGAAGACCAAGGCAGTTAGTACATCTGTTCGGAGGTGTGCACTCTTCAACGCCATGATCTTCTCTTCCATATGTACCACACACGGACTGATTCGAACAACTAGATACCATGTGTCCGAAACTCTGACACTGATAGCACCGCATGGGAGGCGGGATGTATGGCCTCACACTAACTTGATTTTTTCAGGTAACACTTACAACTTGAAAGAAACAACGGTGGCAACGTCTTCACCATTGACTTTGCAAGTAATGTTCCGGACGTGTGTCACGCCATGGTTCTTCATATTTTCAATCAACTGGTCATCAGTGTTCAAGATGAGGTCGTGGTAAAAGATGACTCCGCAAACGAGATTCAAGGAATTTTGGTCTTCCATTTTGACAGGGATTTCGCCAAAGTAGTCACACATGAGCAACCGATCTGTTTGGAGTGCAGTACACGTCTTGAGGAGGAAACTACCATTGCGCATTTTATTCAGATTCTCAAGTTTGCCGTATACACCTTCAATGTGACGACTGAAAATAATGGATTTAAGAAGCTTGAAATCTTTCCCAACAGTTCTGGTAGCAACCAGGAACCTAGGGAAGCTGTAACCCATACTTTCACGCTGTGTTTCTTCCCACGGAGGTTGTCCACCTGAGGGAATCAAATGTTAAAAACTTGAGTGGTGGATCATCTTGGACGGACTTGAGGTGCTTTGAAGTCATGTCCAAAAGCATCCTCCCTGAATGCCTCCCATTCCCATCAGGGGCCCCTGTAGCCGAACCAAGCAGCCAAGGACCCACCTGGTCGTAGCAGGAATTGTCTGGGATCCGATGTTGGACGATAACTTATACGGACTGACTGAGGCAATGAGCACCAGGACTCCTTCCCTCAAATCACCCACAATAGAATGTACCCCATAGCGTATACAGAATGATAAGTATAGATAAATAAATACATAAATTGATAATAATATGCTCTTCTGGCATTCGGCTGTGTGGAGACCTCCACTCTCAGGTGGATACTACTGCCATGTACATGGCGTTCCCACTCAATGGGCTGGGGATACCATCAGGACTTTAGAGCATAGTTGCACACCTAAGAGCCCTTCCCCAAGCAGCATGCGCATCAAATTTTGATCGGTCTACAAGCAACCCTCAATACAAAAAGAAAGAGGGGAGCAATGGCCACATGACCCTTTCAGTCACCTTCTCAGACAAGCAGTACAGCTCATGGTCCCAAGCATAATCCATATGTGCACCTAGGTGGCCCCTTTTAGTTGCCTCTTACAAGAGGCAGGGGATACCATAGGTGTATTGGTCTGCCTTCTCCACCCACAGGGGGTCAGTCAGCTTGAAATGTGTTGCATGTAAGCTCTGGGAAAGCATTTTTTCTGATTATATTAGACATTTTCTTCAGATCCTCAAGTTTGCCGTATACACCTTCAATGTAATGACTAAAAAGAATGGATTTAAGCAGCTTGAAATCCTGCCCAACAGTTCTGGTAGTAACCAGGAACCTAGAGAAGCTTTAACCCATACTTTCACTGGTTTAATAGAAGGCAGTTTGGGTTCAAGAAAGGTATTCCAGTGAGACTCAACTTCTGAGATTCCAATAAGATCGTATATTAGCAGGTATTTTAGATTCAGGAGGTTAAATGGACTGCACAGCTACTCACCTATCCAAGGATTCTTGACATAATAGATCATTAGAGACTACTGATGAAAATTAGGGCTATTGGACTAGAAGAAAGAGTGATTTGAATGGGTGGCTAAATTTCTAGAAAATAGATCCCACAGAATTAGAGTTGATGAAGAAGCATTATCTGACCCTGTAATGATTAAGAGCGGGTTTGAAAAAAAGGCAATATTTTGGAAATGATTCTTAAATGTTTTCTTACAATTTGTTTTACGTCGTTCCGACCATATTATGGTGACGATGGGATAGGAAAGGTTTAGGGATGGGAAGGAAGCGGCTGTGGCATTAATTAAGATACAGCCCCAGCGTTTGCCTGGTGTACACATGGAAAACCACAGAGAACCATCTTCAGGGCTGCCGGCAGTGGGGCACGACCCACCATCTCCCAGATGCAAGCTCACAGCTGCCCCTAACCACAGGGCCAACTCGCCCAGTACTTAATGTTTTCTTATATATATATATATGAAGAAAGAAGTGAAATCACAGATAATGTTGCAGATGATGTTATACTCTACAGAGTAGTAAATTACAGGACTGTGAGAGACTGCCAAAAGATTTCGACAATGTTGTGAGTTGGACAGAAGACAATGGCATGATGGTAACCAGGGTGAATAGTCAAGTTTTAAGTTTCACCAGGAAGAAAAATTTTCTCAGTTTTAATTACTGTGCTGATGGGGTGAAAGTACCTCATGATCACTGTCAGTGTTAACATATGGAAAGATCTTCATTAACAGGATTTTTACAATTTGATTTACGTCACACTGATACAGATATGTCTTAAGGTGACGATGTGATGGGAGAGTGCTAGGAGTGGGAAGGAAGTGGCCGTAGCCTTAATTGAGGTAATTGAGGTACAGCCCCAGCATTTACCTGGAGAACGAATTAAAACCATCTCCACGGCTGTGGACAGTGGGGTTCGAACCCACTATCTCCCCAATGCTAGCTGATAGCTACGTAACCAAAACCGTACAGCCACCTGCTCAGTTTAACAGGATTTTAAACAGGATATATTCATACGGTTGTGAGTAGGAAGCAGATTTTTATGACCTAATAATGTATAAAATACGTATGCGTTTGTGACATAAAAACATAAAAATATGACCTATAAAATTCGAAATATGACTTAATGGCATCTGCATTACGTACAGAAACATTTTGATTACAATTCATAAAGGCTGCAATTAATGTACAGTTAAAACAGTTTTAATTCTTCAAAATCATTAACCTAAATATGAAATGTAATGCTGAATAATCCATGAACTCATTAAGGTTACACTGAATACTCCTAGGTAAGGACGGACTCTGTGGAAGATAGAAACACTATAGTTACTTTCACTGTTAAACATTCAATCAGTTTTATAATAATAATAATAATAGTTTTATTTCAGACAAATGGCCATGTAAGTAAGTACACTAATTTAACCATTTCCAAGCCACATGGGTCTCATTCTTCTGATCAGAATTTAATCAACGATTTCCCTCTATTAGGATATTAGTACATTAATAAAAACTTATTAATGTACTAAAGTCAGGATTAAATTCAACCACCGCATTTTCGTAATAATGGTAATAATAGTAATCTTAGAAATAAATATTAATTTTAATAATGAAATAATAATAATAATATTAAAAATAGTTATAATAGTAATAACAACAAAACTTAATTAAAAATTAGTTGATATCAATAACAATACTATTGATAACTAAGTTGAGATAAAACTGTATATATTTATCGAATAAGTCAGTGGTCTGTTTGGGGTGTTAAGGCATGTAACTCTATGGTCATATAATTAAAATATATTATATCATTTTATATCACGGCCTTTGTATAATAGGAACAAGTGAAAAATGTGTACGGAATCATAAATTTTGTAGGGCCATAACTCAGAATATGGCCACTCCCATTCCATAGCAACTGATATACCGACTCCCAGGACCACCTACTTGACCACTCAGCCGTTGACCATGGTTCACGAACTAGGACATGACTACAGCAACGCACACTACGAACTATTATTATTACCACTAATGCTGATATTTCGTGAATGTCAGGATTAAATTATATCTCAGCCCATCACTTCCAACTTTGAGCACCCATCTGTAAAATATTTTAGAACCACCCATGTAGACAGAATTTGCATGTATAAAACGGCAGGGAGTCGAGTAAAATATGTTATTAGATTACTATCCATTAGCTGGATGACTGAGAGTATTATTCTGTTTTTAAAATATCGCTCACTATTTGCTGGTAGTGTTAATTACATTATCCTCAAGCTAATTGATCACTTATTGTATACATTGATGTGTGTATTCGTTCTAGTCCATCAGACTACGCACACATTCGACTTTAGAGGCAGCTAATTAATCGGGATGTCTGTTTTGCTGTGTACAAAGTTGCGAGTGGAGCGTTAGCATCGTCCACATTCCTGTGCGTCAGGCCAGCCTTTGTTTCTTTTTCCGACGAGAGATAACTAATTCAGAGTTCCAATACCTCCTTCATATGGAGCTCCCACGTTTAAAGCCCAGATGCTGAATATATTTTATTCTATAAATTGACGATCATGGGTGGACACGCTGAGAAACCTCCGAGCTCCATTTCCTGCTGCACGAGGGTATGAACAAGTAAGGCAATTATGATCTATTCAGCAATTTACAGCCCAGTTGTACGGAAGAACTAATATAATAATAATAATAATTTCGTCTGGCTATTTCTAGCCGGGTGCAGCCCATGTAAGGCAGACCCTCCCATGAGGGTGGGCGGCATCTGCCATGTGTAGGTAACTGAGTGTTATTGTGGTGGAGGGCAGTGTTATGTGTGGTGTGCGAGTTGCAGGGATGTTGGGGACAGCACAAACACCCATCCCGCAGGCCATTGGAATCAACCAATGAAGGTTAAAATCCCCGACCCGGCCGGGAATCGAACCCGGGACCCTTTGAACCGAAGACCAGTACGCTGACCATTTAGCCAACGAGTCGGACAACTAATATTATAAGCCGGGCTGAATGCCTTGGGCAGTAGAAAGCTGGCCTTCTGAGCCCAACTTGGCAGGTTCGATACTGTCTCAGCCCGATGGTACTTAAAGGTGCTCAAATACGTCAGCCTCGTGTCGGTAGATTTACTATCACGTTAAATAACTCCTGTGGAACAAAATTCTGGCACCTCGGCGTCTCTAAACCGTAAAAGTAGTTAGTGAAACGTAAAATTATTATTATTATTATTATTATTATTATTATTATTGTTAACTAATCATGCGCTCTCTTCAGAAATTCAAGCCAGTATTTCAGCATGTTTCAGTGATTCGTGAAAGCGAATTTACTGGACTGGTAAGGGACACTTACATCTTCCACCACTGAAAATAAGACCATTTTATAAATGTTGTTCCTTCAAACTCATAAGCCCTATCACAATAAAATTCAGTTACAGTTATGTTTGAAACTTGCTCTGAAATCTACATAAATATATTTTATGCCAATTTTAAAGAGATTTCTTTTTAATTTATCAGTGCAAAATTTGCACTAAACCATCATTTTCAAAATTACCTCCAACATGATTTACATTTTCAAGTAATGTGTATTTTGCTCTGAATTAAAGAGTTACTGGTTAAGATGTTTGAACTCTTACAGGTAGAAATTATTTTTGAACTTTCAAATTATAATATATCTTACAAAAAAAATTTAAAACCTCTATAGAACAATATCCAGGGACCTTAAAATTCATATTGTTTAGTAGGGTTATTGTTATAATGAGGTCCCGTGACTACTACAGTGCTGTAGCTACTGTACGGAAAAGTGCTGTATACACAACACTCTTCTGACGAAATAGAACATTAAAATCCAATCCATGAAACACACTTCGTTCACGCCCATTTATTAGTAGAGTATCTTACTTTTGTATACAGAAGAATTCAGATATTTTTCTATGTTTATTTTTTTATTAACGACTCTCTTGTAAATATTGTTTTTATCTCCGCTAACGCAATTAATTGTTTCGCTGAAGCACTGGGAGTTGAAGATGCTCCTTGCTGGAACAATGTAGAGCCGAATGTGATTGCGAACTGACCGATTAGTTCCATCAGAGGAGGAGGAGGAATCACACTTTCCACATGACTGTCATCATCAGAATCTTCATCAGGCAAATCTCCCTTTAACTCTCTCATGATAGATTCGTCGGTGTGTGCTTCAAACACCAACGCCTCATCATCCACTGACACTTATCCAACCACTGATAACATCTATGGTTTTCCCACGTACTGTTGAATACACCTCAAGATCACTTTGAACAACATCCTGTATTTCTTTATCCACCACAACATCTTCACTTTTGGACATCCTTCCTTTTTTCCAGCAGTTCGCAATCACATTCGGCTCTACACTGTTCCAGTAACTAGTAATCATGTCACAAGCCTGCTTCACATTGAAACTGTAGGGGTTGTCCACCTTTTTTTCAATGTTTGCAACTACATGTTGAGCTAGACGTGAACGGTATTTTGTCTTGAAGTTCTTAATTATCCCCATGTCTTGTGGCTGAAGAATCGAAGTACAATTCGGGGAGAAGTAGCATAGTTCTACATTATTCAACGCTGGCATGTTGTTATGCGCACTACAATTCCCCACCAGCAATGTAATTTTCTTTCTTTTCCATCTCTTTATCAAGCGAAATCAACCACTCACTAAAGAGAACAGACATCAACCATGCTTTTCGATTTGCCTTGTTATTGACTGCAATAAAAAATCACATTTAGAATTACAAAAAAACTGAAATTGATGTAATAGAGTACCGTAATCTTCATGCATACTCATAAAATGACTACAGTAGGTACTGTATAAATTTATGAATTAAAGAAAGATAAAATGTATGTACTCTTATCTGGTAAGCTTTTTACTTTTTTGAACCATCGGGGGTTTGCTGATCATCCGATTACCAATGTGTCTTATGTGTCCCCGTCGCGTTGCTGCAAAGAAGAACCGTTAGGCGTACTTTAGATTGCTTCCCTCCTTTACATTTTTCTCCTCTAAAGGCCATCGTCTTCTCTGTCATCAGCTGGTAAAACAATCCCGTCTCATCTGCATTGTATGTGTGTTCAGGAACGAACTTTTCCAGCAGTTTACACATGGTGTTTTTCCGCCAATATTCTGCATCACCTAACAGTGCCGATTTTTCTTCACCTGAAATAACTTTTAAAATGATCCCATGCCACTCCTTAAACCTCTGCAGTCATCCGTTACTTGCCTTAAAATTAGAGTCGCCAAGCAAGTTAGCGAAATCTAAGGCTTTTTGACATATCAAGGGGCCATTAATTGGAATGTTCTACGCACGGATCTCATTAAACCACCGAAGTGTAGCACTGTCCACATTGTTAGCAGCAGCCGTCTTCATTCACTTTCTTGAAGGGTTAAACTTGCCACCTAGAAAACTTTCTTAAATTTCTTTCCATTTCTTTAAGGAACGTAGCCAACGCCGATTGTGCAAGTCCATACATCCTTGCCACGTTCCCTTTTTCATCCCATTGTCAATGTCTTGTAAACTTCCAGTTTATTCTCTAAGCTTATCTGTTTCCGAGTTCTAGCCATTCTCCAAATCTCATTAGCCAATTACAAAACGTATTTATCACCTTAAAAGCGTTTACATATAGCACAGATCACGTAAATAAACTTAGTACGAGCTCAACACAACACTCCTGACTGCATCTCAAGCTCAATAATGTACAGACTACTAGAGTTAACACTGTTTGAAACACAGGAGTTCTTTGACTCTTGATACTTGCCGCTGAACACAGCTTGCCGCGGCTATTCGCTACCTGCTTACAGCAATCAACCTGCTTACAGAAATCGAGTAGGAAATCAAGTAGGGATGAGATAAAAATGTTAGTGCTCAACTGTAGAAGCATTATAAACAAAGGAATCGAATTAAGTAATTTAATAGATATATACTTACCAGATATTGTAATAGGAGTTGAATCATGGCTGAGAAATGATATAATGGATGCAGAAATATTCTCACAGAACTGATGTGTGTATCGTAGAGATAGGATAGGAATGGTAGGAGGGGGATTATTCGTTCTGATGAAAGAAGAACTTGTAAGCTACGAAAAAGTTAAGGATGAAAAACATGAAACTCTGGGAGTAAGGCTCATCTCTAGAGATAATAGGCAACTTGATGTCTTTGGAGTGTACACACCAGGAAAGGGTAGCGCTGACGCTGATTCAGAATTATTTAATAAGATAAACAACTATGTTGGAAATGATATGGAAAGGAATGTGATAGTAGCAGGTGATCTCAATTAACGAAATGTCAATTGGGGAAGGTAATGCGAACGACAGGAAGCATGAACAACAAATGGCAAATAAGTTAATATGGGAAGGGCAGCTGATTCAGAAAGTGATGGAACCAACTAGAGGGAAGAATATTTTGGATGTGTTGCTGATAAAACCAGATGAGCTCTATAGAGAAACCGAAGTAATAGATGGTATTAGTGATCACGAAGCCGTTCTTGTCGTAGTTAAAAATAAGTCTGAAAGAAAGGAAGGCATTAAAATTATGACTATTAGGCAGTACCATATGGCTGATAAAACAGGCATGAGGGAGTTTTTAATAAGTAACTATGATCAGTGGAAAACGGTAAATAAAAACGGGATGGGTTTAAAGCAATTGTTGAGGAATGTGAAAATAGGATTGTACCTTTAAAGGTGGTAAGGAATGGTAAAGATCCACCTTATTATAATAGAGAAGTAAAGAGACTAAGAAGGAGGTGCAAGTTGGAACGAAATAGAGTTAGAAATGGTTTTGGAAGTAAGGAGAAATTGAAGGAACTTACTAGGAAATTGAATCTAGCAAAGAAGTCAGCTAAGGATAACATGACGGCAAGCATAATTTGTGGTTATACAAATTTCAGTGAGAAATGGAAGAGTATGTATAGGTACTTTAAGGCAGAAACAGGTTCAAAGAAGGACATTCCAGGAATCATTAATGAACAGTGGGAGTGTGTATGCGAGGATCTTCAAAAGGCAGAAGTATTCAGTCAGCAGTATGTAAAGATTGTTGGTTAAAAGGATAATGTCTAGAGAGGGGAGGTGAGTAATACTTAAAAAAAGTATTAAAATTTACCTATGACAACAGTGACATTTACAGTAAGATACAAAAAATGAAAACTAGAAAAGCAGCTGGAATTGATAAGATTTCTGGGGATATACTAAAGCCAAAGTGTTGGGATGTAGTACCATATCTGAAATACTTATTTGATTATTGTTTGGTTGAAGGAGCTATACCAAATGAATGGAGAGTTGCTATAGTAGCCCCTGTGTATAAAGGAAAGGGTGATGGACATAAAGCTGAAAATTACAGGTCAGTCAGTTTGACATGCATTGCATGTAAGTTTTAGGAAAGCATTCTTTCTGATTATATTAGACGTTTGCGAAATTAATAACGGGTTTGACAGAAGGGAGTTTGTGTTTAGGAAAGGTTATTCCACTGAAGCTCAACTTGTAGGATTCCAGCAAGATATAGCAGATATCCTGGATTCAGGAGGTCAAATGGACTGTATTGCGATTGACGTATCTAAGGCATTTGATAGGGTATATCATGGAAGACTACTGGCAATGAGTGCTATTTGACTAGAAAAAATAGTGACTGAATGGGTAGCTATATTTCTGGAAAATAGATACTCAGAGAATTAGAGTAGGCGAAGCTTTATCTGACCCTGTAATAATTAAGAGGGGAATTCCTCAAGGCAGTATTATTGGACCGTTATGTTTTATGTATATCAATGATATGTGTAAAGAACTGGAATCAGAGATAAGGCTTTTCGCAGATGATGTTATTCTGTACAGAGAAGCAAATAAGATACAAGATTGTGAGCGGCTGCAGGGTGACCTCGATAGTGTTGTGAGATGGACGGTGGGCAATGGTATGATGATAAACGGAGTTAAAAGTCAGGTTGTGAGTTTCAGTTTTAATTACTGCGTTGATGGGCTGAAAGTTATTTTTGGGGATCATTGATGGCTAAGTACCTAGGTGGTAATATAAGAAAAGACCTCCATTGGGGTAATCACATAAATATGATTGTTAATAAAGGGTGAAGATCTCTCCACATGATTATGAGGGTATTTAGGGGTTGTAGTAAGGATGTAAAGGAGGGGGCATATACGTCTCTGGTAAGACCCCAACTAGAGTATGGTTCCAGTGTATGGGACTCTCACCAGGATTACTTGATTCAAGAACTGGATGAAATCCAAAGAAAAGCAGCTCGATTTGTTCTGGGTGATTTCCAAAATAGAGTAGCGTTACAAAAATGTTGCAAAGTTTGGGCTGGGAAGACTTGGGAGAAAGGAGATGAGCTGCTCGATTAAGTGGTATGTTCCGAGCTGTCAGTGGAGAGATTTCATGGGAGGACATTACTAGACGAATAAGTTTGAGTGTTGTCTTTAAAAGTAGGAAAGATCACAATATGAAGATAAAGTTGGAATTCAAGAGGACAAATTGGGGAAAATATTCGTTTATAGGAAGGGGAGTTAGGGATTGGAATAACTTACCAAGGGAAATGTTCAATAATTTTCCAATTTCTTTGCGATCATTTAAGAAAAGGCTTGGAAAACAACAGATAGGGAATCTGCCACCTGGGCGACTACCCAAAATGCAGATCAATAGTGATTGATTGATTGATTGATTGATTGATTGATTGATTGATTGATTGATTGATTGATTGATTGATTGATTGATTGATTGATTGATTGATTGATTGATTGATTGATTGATTGATTGATTGATTGATTGATTGATTGATTGATTGATTGATTGATTGATTGATTGATTGATTGATTGATTGATTGATTGATTGATTGATTGATTGATTGATTGATTGATTGATTGATTGATTGATTGATTGATTGATTGATTGATTGATTGATTGATTGATTGATTGATTGATTGATTGATTGATTGATTGATTGATTGATTGATTGATTGATTGATTGATTGATTGATTGATTGATTGATTGATTGATTGATTGATTGATTGATTGATTGATTGATTGATTGATTGATTGATTGATTGCACAGTTGGCTGAAGGTCTAGAGGTTTAACAAATATACGGACTGTTATGGTCAGATTCTTAGAAGCAGAAAATAGTAAGATCCTCGAAACATTGTCTTCGTTATAACAGGGTGTTACTAAAATTATTCATCGTTCTAATGAGGAGTAATTAACATAATAAATATAGTAGATCTGCCGGGCCCATATAATATTACCGCTGTACCAGGGTTTATCGTTGTATCGGTAATCGTTCTACGGAGGTTTGCATGTATAATATTTCTCTTAAAGGTAGACTAAAATTTGAGGTTCGAATTCTAACAAGCAATAGAAAAAGCAGTAATATAAAATTTCAAGCATTTGTCTTGAAAGCTGTAGAAATCATGATATAAATGGTTCTAAATGTATAGAAATTATACCCTTCCTAGCTCCACGCACTGGTCCTAGAGGAAATCCCACCCACCAGGTTTCGAGCCTGACGCACACATCGTCGGAGAGAAGCTACTAGACCACCACGCCAGCCATCACATTATTATTATTATTATTATTATTATTATTATTATTATTATTATTATTATTATTATTATTATTATTATTATTATTATTATTATTGAGCCTCCGTGGCTCAGGCGGCAGCGCGCCGGCCTCTCACCGCTGGAATCCGCGGTTCAAATCACGGTTACTCCATGTGAAATTTGTGCTGGACAAAGCGGAGGCGGGACAGGTTTTTTTCTCCAGGTACTCCGGTTTTCCCTGTCATATTTCATTCCAACAACACTCTCCAATATCATTTCATTTCATCTGCCATTCATTAATCATTGCCCCAAAGGAGTGCGACAGGCTTCGGCAGCCCGCACAATTCCTATCCTCGCCGCTAGATGGGGGCTTCATTCATTCAATTCCTCACCCGGTGGAAACAGACTGTGGATATTTATTATTATTATTATTATTATTATTATTATTATTATTATTATTATTATTATTATTATTATTATTATTATTATTATTATTATTGTTCCGAGGTATCTGTGGAACAGCAGAGATGAAAGAAGGTGCTGGGTGGAATAGGTCTCAAATTACGAAATTAAAGTTAATTTAAAACTTTAACAAAGGTTATATTTTCTTTTCAAGATAAATAAATAACAGAATATAACACGTACCAAGTAGAAGATCAACAAATTAAGAAAGTACAATTATAGTGTGTTACTGGATTTGGGCTTCGAGCCCCAGACGCACAATCCTTGAGCTATAAGCCCAACTTTACCTATATACAAGGTACAACAAAGGGGCAGAAAACCCCAATAATGCCAAGGAGCACTTGCTCCCAATTACCCAGTAAAGCCTCCTCGAGGCACACAGAAAATCCACTTTTAAGAAAGAGCAAACCCGCTCTCAAAGATCAAGCCTATTCAAAGGCCACACCAAACTCTGCCCTCCAGGCACACAAGAACAGGGGTAATAATACCCAATCTACTGAGGCCTATTCAGTAAAGAAACAGGTCAATTACATGGCCCAAAATTCTGAGTTGAATGGAGGCGTAACTTGCACTCCTAATACATTTTTGAAACCTATTTGGCACTAGGCCGCTTATGCAAGGGCTAATCCCATACTAAGGAGGTGACACGATAAGAAACTTATTTACATTACGAAGGGAGAAAAAATGGAAATGAAAACGTAGTCACCTCAGAACAATAGGAGTTGGAGCTCGAGAGGGTTAGGCACTCTCTATCCCAATTTATAGATAAAAAGCCAAAATTTTACCAAATGTCTATTACATTTTAAGGATAGGTTACATGAGAAAAGTTTCGAACCTGCCCCGAGGGTTAAACTGCTGAGCTAGCAAGAAATAAAGTTATTAAACGGCCATTATCTTGTGGATGAACTGCTGCCCGAAGAAAAAGGCGCTTCCCGCCCCCTGCTACATAATCATACTAGGAGAGATGTTACTGAAGTGGCCAGGAGACCAGAAAATCAGCAGTTTATATACCCTCGTGGAAAATTCGAGACGTTTCATGAATGATTACAACCCGCCCACAAAATTTTATTGGATAACAGCAAAAACTAATACAGCAGACGAAGAAGAAACACCTTATTGGTGGAAAGTTAATTACAGAAATTCCTCATTGGTCAAATTCAAAACTGGCGGAAAGAGAAGGGTTATACTGCCAACCCAAACAATGACTGAAAGAAATTTAACAAAGAACAAACTTATGAATAGCAAATTTCTTCGAAAAAGTTCCTTCACTTCGCACTAGGGTGCACAATTGTAGTTCTTAAGTAGTGCCATCTAGAAGAGAATGTTCACACTTCTTACTAAAAACAAAACAAAAACAAATCGAAACCGACATAGTTCAGAACACTTCAATATTTACAGTAAAGACATCTTCTGAGAAACCTTAGAATTAATGTGGTTGTTAAAGTTCAGGCTTTCTCCAGTAGAGGAGTTTCAACTGGCGCAATGTTTGAATTAGCGGCGTGGAGGTGTACCGCCTGGTATTATTATTATTATTATTATTATTATTATTATTATTATTATTATTATTATTATTACATCAATTTGATACTTTAATGCATCCTCATTGGTTTATAATTGATTTACTCTTCCTGCATGATAACAGACGAACCATTCGTACACTGCAAGTTTCAGAATCATCATTAGGGCCCGGATGTTTATGCAGTAATAGGTTAGAATGCAAACTTACTGAAGCGAGTAACAAGTAGAGTCTACCTGCACGACGGAAATCTTGTGAGGTTTGCATAAACATTAGGAAGTTCTAATGGGCCGAACCCCTAATGTTTATGCAAACCTTACAACATTACCGTCGTGCAGGTAGACTCTACTTGTTACTCGCTTCAGTAAGTTTGGATTCTAACCTATTACTGCATAAACATCCGGGCCCTAATCATCATTATCAAGTACAAAGGGCTAAGCCTCTTCAATGAAACTAGAAGTTCCTTTCCCCTGCTGTTCTATTTAGGTCCTCATATCATCCGAAACCGATCGGTTTCATCACTTTGTTCAGGTACTTCTTCATTGGATTTTCATTCCCCATTGTTTCCCGAATCTTCCCTTTTAACATTTGTTTCGATAACTCAGAAATCTATTCTTCATTCAGTAAGAATTTGTCATAGCGTCTAGTTTATTCATCCTAATACCGACCGAAATACGACGCTCAAGTCATTTCTGATAACTGTACTTATAGCTCTAAGCAATATTATGTTTTAGCCACCATACAAATATCTATGATGATGAAGTCCATTGGATATTAATGATATCAGGCTGTAATGTCTGATTTACTTGAGGTTTCTTGTTGTATTCTGTAATAAAAAGGACTGTCTGGGTGGGACAGTTAATGTTGGCTAATTTCAACCGGGATGAAGTCCAAGAATTTAGAAAATAAATCTTCCTTTTCTGAGTAGACACTTCGTCCTTGAATTCATCCATTCTGCGACAAAGAACTACATTATTTACTAGTGGAAAAGGCAACCAACCATATTACAATCCACTTAATGTCAAGCCTGTAGATTCCAACTACGGATCGTAATTTCGGAGACATTCATGGAGGTAGCCTAACGAATATTGGTACTGTCTCTTCTTATTTCTTGTCATTGATCATGAACAGCCTCATTTTCTTGACTCTTACTGTAATTCTAACCCAAACTTATGAAAGTATCCGAAGTCTCGAATGCCAATGATTAGTCTTTCATAATTCTACTAGTGCATCGTAACATTTTTCGTAGTTTGAGGCTTCGAAGCGTTACTTACTTGTTTGGCACTTGTGACCTTGGTGTTATTGTCCTTGTACATTTATCATCCTATCAGATACCAGATAGAGGAAATCGACATAGTAGGTCTGATGATTGGAGCAAAGGGAACGACTCCCGCTTTTGCCGCTAATTTTTGGAAACAGATGTCTCTGCCAGTTACAACGTTACGGGAGATTGCCATCATAGCCTTAAGGGGCTCACTGATAATTCTAAGAAATCACTGTTACAATTAAGTTACCTTCAACATTTCTCAAGTATAGTATATCTATTTCTTTTCTAAAAATAAATGTTAAAGTATACTTTGTCGCAAGGCAGCCTCTGCATGAAAGGAAGTATTTCATAAAATAAAAAAATAACCTTCGATTGCCAAACTAACAGAGAACCCATCCTACTTGCAAGCAACTTGAATTACTTGATCCCAGCCTAGTCTGGTGGTATTTGAAAGTGTTAGAAACGGAGACTGTTGCTGGTAGATGTACCGGCTCGGGAAATAACTCTACGGGACCTAGGCATCATTGAAAACCGTGGAAGTATTTAATGGAACGTAAGGCCAGTATCACTATTTATTATTCAATATGTATCACTATTCATTATTCAATATGAAGCCCTTACATTTTATTTTTTCCTGGTGATAACTCGCGGAGTATACTGTCATGATTTATTACAAGGTGCATCTATCCTAGTGGCTGGCAGAAGCTGCGATTGTATCATAAGGGTCAGTATAGGTGAGAGAAAATGGGAGAGCGAGCAATTGACTCGTGTTATTGTAAACACGCACGGGCGCGATGGTCGCCAGTGCAGCAGTACAAGAAAAAATGTCAGGTTAAGCCGTTACAGTGTACTGAAGCACATGTAGTAACAATGCCAAGGACACAAGAGTGTATAGTGAAATCATCACTCTCACTACATTTAATTTATATCAGTGTGGGATAGCATATTATTGTTATTTATGGAATATGGGTTATTAGCAAAAGTGATTTGTGACAAAATGATTCATAATGTGAAAAGAAAATCAATACATAACGTCATTATTCTGCGTTCCATACCAGTGAATATGACAATAATGGGAAAAGATCGAGAAGAATGCTAATGTAAATACACTGACTGACAGAGCAAATGCAACACCAAGAAGGAGTGGTCAGAACTTTATGCCAATTGCAGGATAGACTGACGTCACTGAGGTATGCTCATGATGTGAAATGCGCCGCTGTGCTGCGCACGTAGCGAACGATAAATGGGACACGGCGTTGGCGAATGGCCCACTTCGTACCGTGATTTCTCAGCCGACAGTCATTGTAGAACGTGTTGTCGTGTGCCACAGGACACGTGTATAGCTAAGAATGCCAGGCCGCCGTCAACGGAGGCATTTCCAGCAGACAGACGACTTTACGAGGGGTATGGCGATCGGGCTGAGAAGGGCAGGTTGGTCGCTTCGTCAAATCACAGCCGATACCCATAGGGATGTGTCCACGGTGCAGCGCCTGTGGCGAAGATGTTTGGCGCAGGGACATGTGGCACGTGCGAGGGGTCCAGGCGCAGCCCGAGTGACGTCAGCACGCGAGGATCGGCGCATCCGTCGCCAAGCGGTGGCAGCCCCGCACGCCACGTCAACCGCCATTCTTCAGCATGTGCAAGACACCCTGGCTGTTCCAATATCGACCAGAACAATTTCCCGTCGATTGGTTGAAGGAGGCCTGCACTCCCGGCGTCCGCTCACAAGACTACCATTGACTCCACAGCATAGACGTGCACGCCTGGCATGGTGCCGGGCTAGAGCGAGTTGGATGAGGGAATGGCGGAACGTCGTGTTCTCCGATGAGTCACGCTTCTGTTCTGTCAGTGATAGTCACCGCAGACGAGTGTGGCGTCGGCGTGGAGAAAGGTCAAATCCGGCAGTAACTGTGGAGCGCCCTACCGCTAGACAACGCGGCATCATGGTTTGGGGCGCTATTGCGTATGATTCCATGTCACCTCTAGTGCGTATTCAAGGCACGTTAAATGCCCACCGCTACGTGCAGCATGTGCTGCGGCCGGTGGCACTCCCGTACCTTCAGGGGCTGCCCAATGCTCTGTTTCAGCAGGATAATGCCCGCCCACACACTGCTCGCATCTCCCAACAGGCTCTACGAGGTGTACAGATGCTTCCGTGGCCAGCGTACTCTCCGGATCTCTCACCAATCGAACACGTGTGGGGTCTCATTGGACGCCGTTTGCAAACTCTGCCCCAGCCTCGTACGGACGACCAGCTGTGGCAAATGGTTGACAGAGAATGGAGAATCATCCCTCAGGACACCATCCGCACTCTTATTGACTCTGTACCTCGACGTGTTTCTGCGTGCATCGCCGCTCGCGGTGGTCCTACATCCTCCTGAGTCGATGCCGTGCGCATTGTGTAACCTGCATATCGGTTTGAAATAAACATCAATTATTCGTCCGTGCCGTCTCTGTTTCTTCCCCAACTTTCATCACTTTCGAACCACTCCTCCTTGGTGTTGCATTGTCACTGTCAGTCAGTGTATTAAAATATAAGTAATCATGGGAAACATTCTGGAAACATTCCGCAGGCCGGTGAACTAAGGAAACAGGAGTAGCTGTGACGTCACAGCGCTGTAAGCGCTGAGCGAGCCATCCAGTTGATTATTGCAATACGCGCTCAGCCGCTCTTCCGTTTACTTGAAGTGTTGTTAATTATAATAGCGCGGTGACTGTTTGTCGAAATGCCTTCCTGTAGTGTGTACGGCTGTAACAAGGCAACGAGTAGAAACCGAAAGTGTAGAGAGAAAGAAATACATTTCCATAGGTTTCCAATCGAAGTAAGTCGCCTCGAAGGTTTAGCAGTTGGGTAAATTTTGCAAGAGGGAACACTTTTCTCTAAGGGAGCTACTGTGTGCTCAGTGCATTTTAAAAATACAGACTATGATGAAACGCAACTTTTGAAAGTGAAGGTGATGCCTACGGAAAAGCTGCAATGTCCGAAATTGAAGCCAGGGTCTGTTCCTTCAATAAGATGTCTGGCGTCGACAGATGGAGATACTTCTCAGGCAGGAATGCTATTTCATACGGAAACCGCTTCACAAAATACACTGTGGGAGTACTCGTCAGAAACTAAAAAGAGCAGGGCGGAAAGGTATGAGGCTAAAAAACGAAGGGAGTTTGTTGACACAGTATTAAACGAAAGTGATAACGATAATGATGTACACGACGTTCAGAATGATATGAGTGAAAATATTTCACCAGACAGACACGAATGTGGTGTAGAAATACAGTGTGAGTTAGGAAGTGAAATAGCTAGAAAATACTTCAACGTTGCAACTTCTGGCACAGCCTTGAACAGTGACGTAATGGGAGAACAGTTGAATGACAGTTTCTATGAACCAGATGAAAGTGAGAGTGAAAGTTATATTAGTGACTAGCAAAAGTACCCGTGCTTCGTACGGTATTCTACATTGTATACGGATTTCCCCGTAAATTACTGCAAATGCAGTGAATAAGACTATATTAAATTGCACCTACAAACGGACTTCACCATCATACGACTCGTTCAGTGTTCTACGTGGTTGGTCCTGTGACATATTCCCGTATCTCCTATATTTATGGGTTAGATTCAGTTATTTATTGAATGGGGTGAAATTTGGTATAGTTTTCACATACGACTTTATTTTCTTGATACTCATGTGACCCTGGAATCATAAAACTTTCCGAACATAAGGCCACTGGTCATGTCAATGTGCCTGCCCAATATCATGATTGCATCTTTCCTGCAAGTGTGTCAAGCAATAAAGTACACGTGTAAAAAGTACAACATTAACTTGAACTCAAGAAATGCAGTACTATTTAACGAATAAGGGATAGAGATACGACAAAATGTCATAGGCCCAAAGTTGTAGATCTCTCAAATTGAAACGCGATCTTTTGTGATACGACTTACGGTTTAGCCACCAATTATTCCAAAAGGCATGTCTGCACCATCGTTAAAATTGCATCCATATTTCAATACTTTCCGGGGCCAAAAGTTATACATTTGCATAGCTTAGAATATTTCCTCAAAGAAAAGAGTGTTCAGCTTTCGGGATTAGTAATCGTATACATACGGAGTAATTAAGGAAGCAAAATAATATATAGATATAGATAAGCATGGACACGTCTAGCAGTGCAGACCTATATGTCGAGAGTTACTGCTTTGAAACTGTACGACATACCTACAAACGGACTTCGCCATCAGACGCCTCGTTCAGTGTTTTACATGGCTGGTCCCATGTGGTCTTCTCGTATCTCCTATATTTATGGTTTTATTGAGTTGGAGTCATTGAATGGGGTGAAATTTTGTACAGTTATCGCATACTACTTTATATTTTTGATACTCATGTGACAGAGAGAATCATAAAAAATGGCTATCACATGGCCACTGGTTAATGTGCGAGCCGAATGTCATGATTCAATCTTTCCTACAAGTGAGCCAAATGATAACATATGCATTTAAAAGTAGAAAATTAACTTGAAATCGAGAAATAGAGCTCTATATAACGTATAAGGGATAGAAATAAGACAAAAAGTCATAGGACCAAAGTTGTAGATCTCTCCAAAATGAAAGGCGATTGTGCTTTCTGATTTGTGATACGACTTACCGATTAGCCACCAATTATCCCGAAACGAACGTCTGCACCGTCGTTAAAATTGCATCCATATTTCGATATTTTCCGGGGCCAAAAATTATACATTTGCATAGCTTAGAATACTTCCTCAAAGAAAAGAGTGTCCAGCTTTCAGGATTAGCACTCGCATACATACGGAGTAATTAAGGAAGCAAAATAAAACATCTAAGAAAGCTGACATTAATAGAAAAAGGATTTAAACTGAGGATAGCCGGATGACGACAAATATGTAAATACCAAGTGAATGTATTGGAAAATCAAATGTCCCTCAATAAATTATGCTGGTGTGAGTTATGGATATAAGAAAGCGGTAACAGAGGAGAAATTTAGGCGCAGGGATTCTTAGGTAAACAGAAGAAGATGAGTAATGGTGTTATTACATGAGCTATTCGAGGACGGTTATAACCTCCGAAGATATTCCGCCAATATCCCGCAGAATGGCCGATTTACGCCTCTCTTGCCTTCTACCCAAGGAACAACCACGAATTTAAAGGCATGATGAGGAAAATGGCAATACGTTACTTCCCTGCTGGCATGCAGTCAGGGACGTTGCCATGGTAACCTGTAGGTTCGTTGTCGGTCTGTCGGTCACTCAACGCAGAGCATGATACCCGCAGAAAATAGTAAATGTCTCCGTCATTTAAAGAGTAAGGGATGTGTTTCACATACGGTCCGCGGAGTTTACAGAAAATCAATAGTATAAGAGAAAATGGAGGAAAACCGTTCTGGTTTTCCTATAAACCCCCCGTCTGTTCAAAGATTTTAATATGATATGCATATCGAAACCTTTCTCGGGATGCGTATACTCTAAATATGAAGTTTAGTTGAGATCTATCCAGCCGTTTCGCCGTGATGGCGGAACAAACAGACAAACAGACACGAAAAATAAAAACCGCCGATTCGGTCTTGAATTGACCTAAAACGGATAAATATCTGGAAAATTGGCAAAACAAACGAAATTGCAGACAGCGGATCCCATACAACTTTATTTATATAGATACTGATAACGAATACACTCTGGACGATGTACATACTGTATTACAGGTTCATATTTCTTTGTAGCAGGGACAAGTATGCTCACACTCTTTGAAATTTGTCACATTTGTAAAAGTAAAGTGAAAGACATTTCACATTACATTAAAAGGGACTATGCTGTGCGTAAAATCACTTTTGCGATTGTGGTAATAAAGTCCGTTGGTATTCTCAACCTATGGAAGGAAAGAAACCGGATCAAATGTCCTAAGTTCATCAGCATTATTGTTGTCAGGCATTCTGTTTGAACCTCTTCGGTCATTCTGCAAATCCATTAACTTACATATGATGTCACGAATTGTATATGATAGAACTATTCAAAGAGTAACTGGTCCTATAGAGGAGAGTGCTTGGAATCAAGAAAGGACTAATGTTATTGATTGTTTGAAATGCAGTGCCAAACCCATTTGGTTAGCCGCAGATGGCCAGTACGATTCTCCCGGCTTTTCAGCCATATATTTAGTGTATTCACTAATGGATATAAATACAGGCCGCATAGCTCATTTGGAACTTGTTCAGAGAGTGATGGTGAAAGGTGATCTTGAAAGGGCTGCGTGTGAAATCGCGATGAGGAAGATTGTACAGGAAGAAAATTGTAATCTAAAACTCTTCCTTTCCGATAGACACAAAGGAGTAAGGTATTTACTGAGAACGCAGTATCCTGATATTGAACATGAATTTGATGTTTGGCACATATCAAAAAGTCTAATGAAAAAGATGAAAGCTCTCTATAACAATCATCCAGAAGTTCGAGCGTGGAAGGCCAGCATAAATAATCATTTATGGTGGGCAGCAAAAACATGTAGTGGAAACAGTTCTGTGTTAATCGATAAATTTACGTCAATTTTGCACCACGTAAAAAATGAGCATAAGTGGTTAGAAAATGGTGAATGGAAATCCTGTGAGCACGATTCATTAACGGAGGAGGAAGAGAGAAAGAAAATGTGGATTAAAGGAAATCAAGTTCATATGAAGCCTTGAAGAAAATGGTTTGAGACAATTTTTTTTAAAAGACGTGGAACATATAAAACACTACTTTCACACCGGAAGCCTAGAAAGTTATCACAACCTTCGTTTGAAATACGCTCCTAAAAGAGTTCATTTCTCGTACAGAGGCTTAAAGCTCAGGTGAGTGATTGCTGCATTGGACTATAATTGGAACATCAATAAATTGAATGCTGGTATCAAAACTCAGTACTCAAAATCAGCAGAAGCCTGGGTGATAAAACAGAAATATGAGGCGCCAAGCGGTGGATGGAAGATGGCAAAGATGAACAAAATAAATCTCTTGCAAAGTAACTATAGTAGAGCCTCACCTGAAGATCAAGCAATGGATCTGTCACTGACTAAAAACATCGCTCCAATACCTCGACCTTCCAATGACGACCTGATCAAGAAGCACTTCTCACGATTTCACTCGGAACAATAAATGAGGTACCGTACTTCATGTCAAAATAATACATTATATATATTTATCATACAAACAAGCTTAGGAAACTTTTACATAATTCTGCTGTTTTAATTTCATTTTTTCATTTACAGCTTGAAGCCCACATAGGTGCCATCGGGTTCCGGAAATGTGTTCCTTATGGTGTTGACAACACATGATGGTATGACAACTCTGTTCCTTTTACCAATCGCAGTCTACGAACTTACCCACGAAATGAACTGTTTGTAACAAATAAAACGCCAAGTTCTATTTGATGGATTTAAAGCTGTCAGTAAACGTTTCCTTGCCATGTTCTTTGTTTGTAAGCTCATCTTATGCCTCGTCATTGTCAATACTTCACGGTCTAAAATAAGCCTTGTAAACGAGGGATTTCTTGTTATACACATACATTTTTCATATTTCACTGCTTTTACATTGTCTAATTCACAGCAGCATACACATTCTTCATCCGTATCCATGATGGTACACTCATTACATTTACAACAAATTCGCGTGCCGGCACGGCCTGTAGTGTTTAGCATATCCATGTCAATATCGCTAACTGAATGGACATCAGCAAACGTCGTTCGTTCTGGACCATACTGATACGGACGAATGATATTTACATCCATTATAAATAAAAATACGCCCACTAACAGTGGCAACAGAAGAACACGGCAGTAGCAGATAGAGTGCGGGAAAAGACTGCGCGAGTTTACTCCCAGCGTCAAGGCTGCCAGGTAGACTCTACAGCGCAGTGACGTCACGACCAGTTACTACTTCCGCACATAACTTGAGAATGGTTGGACATAGAGGCATCGGATTAACGGCATTGTTATTACATTCCGATAATACATATTTAGCAATGAATAACGAAATATGTGTTTTTGTGTTGTGTTCTCCTTTAATGACAGGGAATTTGCCATCATGATTGCTGCCTCTGTTCAGTTGAAGCAAATCTGCCCTTACTCTATAAGGCATACTCAGTACGCGAAGCTTGTCGATGAGGGATCGCAGCTGCTAGGAAGCATGACCTCTCAGAGCACGGAATATGCAGCCACTGACCTTTGCTAAAGATGAACACACATTTTGACAGTCGGTTACCCCCGTACTCACTGACTTGGAAGCTTTCTCAGACAGAAACACTCCACCACTTACTCTCATGTGAAACTTCTAAATATGTGAGGGAAATAAATAGGCTGATGTATACAGAGTATTCACGAGTTGCTAGTCAACTGGTAATAATTGCTAAGCACTTCTTCACTTCACCATGTTTCTTGCTCTGAATTATCTTGTAGGCTGAATACTGGTAGGGTAGCTGTGCTCATCGTTGAGTTACTGAAGGCATTGGGAACGAGTGACATGCAATTAAGGCAGTGTTGGATTCAACACGTAATATTTCTTCCAGACGTGTCTGTGGTTGATGATAGACATATAGTACACATCCTGAGACTTTTCGTATTGTGTAGGACTTTTCGACTATCATGCAAGAGAAAATTGTTCCCAACAAAAATAATATATTTTAAGATTGTTGTAACTTATACTTCGTTCACAAGCGGATTTAATATGAGCCTCTGTTACATTGTATTTCCAAACTACTTTAGAAATGTTCAGAGTCTCTCTTCTATTTTAAATAAGAGGTTTATATTTTTCATACTTAAGTAACTTTCGGCTTGAAATACCTTCTGTCTTCTTGAATTCTGCCATACAAATTGCATGTTGTTGTTGCTGCTGTCGTCAGTGCAGCAGTACAAGAAAAATGTCAGGTTAAGCAGTTACAGTGTATTGAAGCGCATGTAGTAACAATGGCAAAGACACAAGAGTGTACAGGGAGTGTATAGTAGTAGTAATTACCTGACACATGTTCGTATGTGCGAGTAACTTGTATGATAATAAAATTTCTTATTGTGCTGTCTGTACCTGTGCCTAACCAAGATGGTGAAGGCTTGCTCCGTTCACCTGGATGGACCTGGGTTCGCTTAGCAGTGATGAATTCAAAAATGTACAAACGAGTCCTCCTTTTCTGGAGAGGCATAATGCCCTGAAGTTCACTCACCCTGCTCCAAAGTTGAGTACCAGGCTCGTTCCTGGGAGCGGAGCCAGCTGGGCATGGGACTAACCGCTCTATTCTATTTAGTACTCTTTGAAACAAATGCTTCCACGCTGACTATTAAGCCAAAGAGCCAGACGCAAATTTTAGTAATCGTGATACTATTCATTCAGTTGTAATCAATTTCATATTCCCCTCAAGGACAAGCACATTAAGAGAATGGAATGGTAACAACTTGCATTTTCTCCATTTACGTCACCCTCATTCCTTCCTTTAAACTTCTCCATATGATCTTTGCTTAACTCTTGTTCCTTATTTCCCTGATAGAATTGTTTGCGAAGGCCAGAAAGAGACTTCCATTTTCACGCCTTTCCTGTTATTCCCTTTCATTAATCGATACCTTCGTTCTTCGGAAGGTCATCCATCCATGTTCTTCTCCTACCATCAGAGAAGATGATCATGTCGTTGTATTTACCCTTAGCAAAATAATTACGACCATGATTACGGATATTTTCCTTTCATTATTAATGAAAGCCATGAAAGAGATAAGTTGACATTCACAAAATAGATTACTATATTTTGGACATTCACTTTGTACAGTCCCAGAATAATTATTTCCCACTATGTGGAATCTCGTTTGTTACGTTCTTCAAAATAATGTATGATGCCGAATTTTACGATACCATACTCAACTTCTACCAGCATGAAAATATACCACGAGAAACTATTTTCAGTGCCTGTTAAATAATTACCAGGTTGATACACTGATATTGTGGGCAAGTCAAATCGACTGTTTGAAAGGTGGTCACTGAATTGCCTAAAATAATACCTGAATGGTGGGTCTTGAACTGAGCGTCACAATGTCTTCGCCTTAACGTTATTTCCTAAAATAAAATGTTAAATTCAACGGCATATATAAAATATATATTGTATGCTGAAAGAGAGAAAATATTTCACGTATTCGTTCCGAAATTCCGGTCGAATCGTTCTGAGTTCGTATGTAAAAACATCACCTCCAGTCCTTGAAACGTAAATGACTATTGTGCGTGATTTTCTACGGTAGGCGTATATCATTTTGAAGTCCGACTCGTTGGCTGCATGTTCAGCATACTGGCCTTCAGTTCAGAGGGTCCAGGGTTCAATTCCCGGCCGGGCCGGGGATTTTAACCTTAAACGGTTAATTCCAATGGCTCGGGGGCTGGGTGTGTGTGGCGTCTTCAGCATTATAAATCATCCTAGTTAGAGCCCTCATGTTCACAGACATGCAGGTCGCCTAATAGGCCGTCTACTAGAAAAAAGACCTGCGCCAGGCCTCTCCGGAGGCCATACGCCATTATTATTATTATTATTATTATTATTATTATTATTATTATTATTATTATTATTATTATTTTAAAGATTGGCTGCATCGTACAGAACCACGACCATACCTTGAGTGGCTGTTATACTAAGCCACGGGTTATTTCACTGATAAGTGAGTTCACTTGTTCACTTTTTCACTACTGGTTAAGGAGACAATACATCAACCAGGAAAAAATACAGGTATATATAATATTTTCTCCCTAAACCAAAACCTCATTCAATGCATATGAGAATAATAATAATAATAATACTAATAATAATAATAATAATAATAATAATAATCGTATGATATTAGTTACCAGGTTACAGACATTCTGAATTGCTATCATATACGCGATCTGCAGGGTTGCGATTTCGTGCCAGTCCAGGAATTGTAATTGTGGGCTGAAGGCTGTAAAGGGGGTCACGAAAACTCGTGAGAACTACTGACGTTCTGTCTGATATGAGAGGCAGCATACTCGGTCAAGAAAGCCAAGCAGTAAGCTTAAAAATTTCCTCGCACTAACCGCGTGCCACTTCAGTATCTTTCGGCCATTTGACTGGGCTACAGTCGTCTTCACGGGCACCTTATGTTTGGCGCTTATGATGATGATGATGATGATGATGATGATGATGATAGCAGTAACATTTGTCTATAAGTTGCAAACTCAACAAAAATAGAGTAACAAGACGTGTAGCTCTTCAGTTGAATGAATCTTTTTTTTTTAAACCTATAGTGAATATGAATGGAGGTGGACCACATCAGTCTAGTATCCCATAAAATAAAACAAAACAGAAAATTGTACTTAAATGTGTTGCTAGTGAGATTTATTATAAGAGCCTAAACAATTCCTCTTGTGGGTAGTGGTGGTGGTACTTCCTGTACTTTCCGTCCGTCGTAAGAGGTGGCTAAAAAATCTAACTCTAAAATCATCTCAAATTTTGAGCGCGGGGTGACGACTACGGAATTCTTGCCTCTATTTGCTTATTCCTACTTGCTATTTGCTTTACGTCGCACCGACACAGATAGGTCTTATGGCGAAGATGGGACAGGAAAGGGTTAGGAGTGGGGAGGAAGCGGCCGTGGCCTTAATTAAGGTACAGCCCCAGCATTTGCCTGATGTGAAAAATGGGAAACCGCGGAAAACCATCTTCAGGGCTGCCGACAGTGGGGTTCGAACCAACTATTTCCCGGGTGCAAGCTCACAGCTGCGCGACACTAACCGGACGGCCAACTCGCCCGGCTTTGCTTTTCCAGGCTCCTTACTTTCTTCTTTCCTACCGACCTCACTTGGCCAACTTCTGCTCACTTCCGACACCAACGGTATTAGATTTGCAAGGCCTAGGATGGCTTTCATTTTCATGCCCTTCCTGTCCCTTCCTTTCTTTTCCTGATACGTTAATTCTTCGAAGGAACTGACGACCTAGATGTTAAGTCCCTTTAAACAACAAGCATCATTATGATCAATTTTTCGAAGGATTGGACCTTTTCCATTTTCCCCTCAAATTTGTGTCAATCGAGATTGGTTGCCCAATAATTGTACTTTCACTTAAAACAACAATCACCACCACCACCATCCTAAACAACGAACTTAATTGCCCCATAAAAGAGAAGAGCACAACTTTCAGTGAATCATTGTCGATCCATTACATTTAACTTCGTTTTAGTTTTCTTCAGGTATGTGAGATGATGCTTCCTTTGTAGTTTCAGTTGTCGTTTTCTCTGCCTTTCAATGCAAGAGGGCTTAGAACATCTTGATCACCAGCCATTAGAGGGAGTTAAAGAGAAAAAGAGAGATAATATTTTTCCAATAACTAGTGCGGAGTTATGTCTATGTCGTTTAGTACATTTTAAGTTAACTACCGTAAAAATTCAAAAAGAATCAGCCGTGATCATTAGGCCTACGTATTACACTATCATTAATCTGGAGTGGGGTTTGTGACAAACGAGCGGCATTATTAATGGCTTCTTACCTAGGTGTCAACGGTTAAAATACCGGTCAATGCATGTGGAGTTTTGGAGATGAAACGCCACTTCCCACAGAATTGGAGGTCTTGTGGAGGCCACTAAAGCTGTCAACAATCACGTAAAATCACAAATTTGCTCTCTGCCTTCACGTAAGACTACTTCCAGGATGCCCGCGATCGGTATTTCACCCATTTTCTCTACACAATTATGTTACTTAATATATCCTAATTTTGTTCCTAAAATCAGTCTGGCATTCGTGGTAGAGCCAGAAGTCGAACCTGGCCAACTGCACAATTAGTTAACCCTTAGATAACAGCAACCAACTCGCTACTTTTATTCAGATCTTATGCTTGATCTTCATCTCTCATAGCATTTCTGAAATGTATGTATTTTCAGACAATCCTTAGAACCCATGTGCTTTTTTTTTTGCTAATGGCTTTACGTCGCACCGACACAGATAGATTTTGTGGCGTCGATGAGATTGGAAAGGCCTAGGAGTTGAAAGGAAGCGACCGTAGCCTTAATTGAGGTACAGCCTCAGCCTTTGCCTCTTGTGAAAATGGGAAACCAGGGGAAACCATCTTCAGGGCTGCCGACAGTGGGGTTTGAACCCACTATCTGCTGAATGCAAGCTGATAGCTACGTAATCCAAACAGCGCAGGCACTTTCTCGGTAAATCCATGTTTATTTATTTATTTATTTATTTATTTATTTATTTATTTATTTATTTATTTATTTATTTATTTATTTATTTATTTATTTATTTATTTATTTATTTATTTATTTATTTATTTATTTATTTATTTATTTACACTGCTGTTCGTAGGAGGTGAAACACTAAGATCGAGGGCTGTGATCACAATGCCATTTATTCCACATATTAGGGACATGACAAGACACAAAGTATTACAATTACAGAACTGTACACGCACGGTGACCGTGGAAATTCAGTACGGCGGAGCACCACCACGCGCTGCAATCAGAGCCTCTAGACGTCGTGGCATTAAATCAAAGAGCGCCTGAATATGGTGCTCGGGAATACTCTGCCACGCGGTTTGTAGGGCGTCCATAAATCATCAACAGTGGCTGCAGGAAGACCTGAACGAACAAGTTGCCGACCAACCATATCCCAGACATGTTCAATGAGTGACATGTCCGATAAACGGGCAGGCCAGGGAAGCAATTGTATCCATCGTTCTTCGAAGAAGGCTTGCACATTCCTCGCCACATACGGCCGGGCGTTGTCCTGCTGGAATATGGCGTCTGGAACGGCCTGCAGGAGGGGCAGTGCCTCGTGCTCTAAAACCTCGTGATGTAGCGGTAGCTGTTCAGATTACCCTCAAGACGTAGGAGGCGCCCCAAACCATCGCTCATGGCGTTTGTCTGCCCAAGTACCGTCTGCCCAATGGCGTTCACCATGGCCGCGTCTAAAGCGTATGCAGCCATCACTGTAGGACAAGGTGAAGCGGGACTCGTCCGGAAACACTGCATTTTGTCACTCAGCACGCCAGTGTCGGTGTTCACGTGCGCATTGCAGTCTACGGCGTTGGTGGTTGCTGGTCAATGGAAGCCGGCGCAATGGCATGCGTGCTATAAGTCCGGCCCTCGAAAGACGGCGTCGAACCGTTGATGCAGGCATCCCCACACTCGTTGCAGTGCTCCAACGTCGAGCCAACACCGTGGACGAAGCTGTTTTGTCCGTTAAGGCCAAGCGGAGAAGATGGCGGTTATCTCGCGCTGTGGTCACATTGTGTCGTCCAGTACCCTGTCGGCGCTGTGTACGGCCCTCTTCTCTGCACTGGTTCCACATACGCCTCACTGTTGAAGCAGCGTACCCTGTACGAGGGGCATTGTCACGGAACGACAGACCCATCTCCCGGAGCCCTATCATGCTGCCCCGTTCGAGCGCACTCACATGCTGATATTCCCTCCTGTGATGTCGGCGAGGCATAGTGCCACTTAGGTACACGTTTCCACTTCGTATGACGGCTTCGCAATGACTGAGCTTTGCGTAACACTGCCCTGGCCGATCGCATGGAGGAGGGCACTGCTGGGCCTACGTGCACGCCATCTGTCTGCAATTTAAATCACTTATTATGGTTCCACTGTCCCACGTCCTCTGATTTTGGCGTGTTTCAGACCATTGCTTCCGAGTGTCTCACTTTCTACAATCAGCAGAGTATTTAGTAGTAATCGGGTGCAGGTAGGAAGGATTTCATCATAAACTGACTGTATAATGATATAACAAGATAAAAAGTAAAAAAAACAATAAAAGGTAACGAAAAGGGGAATTAATATAAACGAGTCCTCTAGAAATTAAATTTAAAATAATAAACAAGGAAATAACCAGATATAATAATAATGCACGTGTCACTAAAACCGTTCTGGCCAGGTTGTCAAGAGAGAATTGACATTTCAATTTGGTTTTGAAGAGATGATAGGGAATGAAGTTGTCAATTTCATGCAGATAGCCTACATGTTGTGGGAAATCAGTGGAATATGAAGCGTTGCTGGAGTGTTCAGGCGCACACGAGGAACGTGGAATAGTGGTCTATTTCGGATCGTATGTGCATGAACATGTAACGGGAAATGAGGTAACAAAAATGTGAATTTATGGGTATCATTAATAATTATGTGAAGAAAGCAGAAATATGTGTATTGTACACATTGAATCAGGTGGTTTATGTAAATTTATTTATTAACGTATATTCACGTGAAAATAAGATTGCATCATTTCTCACAGCTAGAAAAGTATTCATTTTTTACAAGTTGCTTTACGTCCCACCGACACAGAGAGGTTTTATGGCGACGATGGGACAGGAAAGGGCTAGGAGTTCGAAGGAAGAGGCCGTGACCTTAATTACGGTACAGCCCCAGCATTTGCCTGGTGTGAAAATGTGAAACCACTGAAAAACATCTTCAGGGCTGCCGACAATGTGGTTCGAACCCACTATCTCTCGAATACTGGATACTGGCTGCACTTAAGCGACTGGAGCTATCGAGTTCGGTCAGTTAGGGAAACACCAAAGTATCTCTAATAGACTCGATTTCAATATTCCTTCAAAATATGGTGTATTATTTGCTTTAGGACCCATAGCCACACGTTGGTGATATGTTTGTCTCCACTTCTGAAATGTATCTTCTGTGATCCGTGCGTGTTTCTTTGAAGTTGTTTATATCTCACGGAGTGGATAGAATTCAGGCGATTTTGTCATGATCCACGGTAAACTCGAGCATTGTGGGAGGCAGTTACTTAGCCAATGTTGTTTTCAAGAGTTGCGTAAGAAGAATTCGTCCTTCAGCAGAGCTTTTGTGTTACTCTTAGCTGGATATCAACATCTCATCCATTTCAAGGTAGAGGCCTGTCCGGAATGTAAGGATACAAATAGCACTATGCATTCTCATTATGTTTAGTGGACAAAATGTCCTCTGTAAATGAATTACCGATACACACTTGGCTTTCCAATCTTGTTGTCATCAACGTACGAACAGTTACTTAGTCTGGCTGGTGGCTTCTGTATCCTAGTCATAGAATTCATGGAAGTCTGCTACCTGCCTCTTCACTTCAACCACAACATCTTGGCTTATTCCCTTAACTCATCATCGTTGTAAAATCGTGTTCGGCAAAGATGTTTTATTTTTGAGTAAAGGAAGAACCGAACATCGTTGGACACACGATCACAAACGCCTTACTTTCACGAATTAATTAAGAATATCGGTTCTGTTTCCAGAGAATTCTTCACACAACAGTTTATTTGCTCATAATGTTCGCATTAACAGCAACAATTTGCCGATGAAATTCCGCTGGACGCTAACTTTTTGATGGCGGATTGCACCTTACATTTGGTGGGATTCGGATCGGCACAGCGGATTCCAACACGTATTACTCGATCAAAACTTGGCATACCATCGCCGGATGAATTCGATGGGAAAGCGATATGATCATGGTCAAAGCCAATGTAGCCGCAGTACTCATTACGAATGTACCCTTCGGTCTGTAAATGATGTATTCTTATTTATTTCCTGGACTTCATTGTGAACATTAATCAGTATTATGTAAGTTAATCACCGGTCCACGCTGTCACTTTATTTTGTAGGTTTAGAATATCGCAGTGATCGTCACCTTATCCTTGAAGTCCACTTGTACTGATTTACATTGCAGTCAGAATAAAGATTAAAAGACCGAGTGAGCTGGCCGTGTGGCTAGCTGTGTTGCAATCTTATCTACTGTAAATCCACAGCCTGTTTCCAGTCATTCGACCAGGTCAGGAATGGGATGAATGAAGCCCCCATCTAGCGGCGAGGATAGGAATTGTGCTGACTGCCGAAGCCTGTCGCACTCCTCTAGGGCAATGGCTGATGAATGACAGATGAAATGAAATGATGCTGGAGAGTGTTGCTGAAATGAAATATGACAGGGAAAACCGGAGTACCCGGAGAAAAACCTGTCCCGCCTCCGCTTTGTCCAGCAAAAATCTCACATGGAGTGACCGGGATTTGAACCACGGAAACCAGCGGCACGACACCGGCTCTGGGTGATTCCGTGTGATCTTTTCCCTAGATCCCTCAGCAAACTCAGACTCCATGTATGTCAAATTTATTAATTTCTTGTCACCAGCAGAAATACCCAATTTCCACATACGTACACTACTAGACAGTGAACATTAACGTGAAAAATGACAACGTATCCGACCATGTCCAATAATTGTAATGACTGTGGTGTATGCATAAAGAGAATCCTCATGACCTTGGCATACCGAGCTGATCACAGCCCAGCCAAGTGGCATGCATAAAGAGAATCCTCATGACCTTGGCATACCGAGCTGATCACAGCCCAGCCAAGTGGCATACAGATACTAGAGTGGTACTTGGTCATTACGACTACAACCTCAGACTATTGCTTGGCTGTGTTGACCGGGGCCAGTACCTCTCCTATCAACATCTTCTCGTATCAACAGTTCACAAAGATGAATTGACCCAGTTCCTGCTCTCAGTCCCGAATTAAAATCACAGGGCAGGGTACGAATAGAACGCGGGATCTTCGCGTAAGAGGTACACACGCTGTACTGGTACTATAAGGCTTGTATTCATGAAGCCAAGCTAATACTATCAGTGTAGTAAACTTACTGCTCCAAAATAATGAGTTCAATTAGGTGAACACTCTGAATGTATTTTGTAGAGATTTTCTTGTCACAGATTCGTATAATAGGTCTGGCACACCTCTGGTCATAAGTTACTTGGTCCTGTGTCGTCATGATATCAGTTCATAATTGCATTATATCTTTATGGTATTGTATATCTGTATTGTATTGCATCTGCTTAAAACTGTATTAGAATTTAGAATTCGTAACGAGTACTACCCACCATGCAGAAGAACCAGATAGAAAGCTATTATCACTGGTGAAATTCAAACGTACGATCTCCTTCTATATATTTAACATAATCTTTCTACTACCTTTGTACTGTGTTAAAACTAATAGAATCTTGTACCTAAATCCAGTTTTAATTTCTAACATACTGTTTCTCTTTCTAGGTGAGTATTGCTGATTAGTACTATAGATGACGAAACCTTCTGTCTGTAAGTTACACCTTATCATCCAGAAATGTAATGTTTTTGAAAGGCTTCTTCTGTAGTATTTTTTATTTTCCTTTTGCATGACATGTTTTAGTGACATTTGAAAGAATTTTATTGTGTATTACGCACAGAATAACTTCCTACCAACTAACTTTGTCGGTAGTAAGCCTATGTCTGGTAACACCTTAGAAATTTTGTTTTAGTCTTTAAACGTTTTACAACAGTGTGAAAAAATATTAATTTATTTTCGCAATTACGTAATATAATGAGTCTAGTCTACTTTGTGCCACCATGCTGTAAAACTATCTTGTCACATGAGTAGTTTCCGAGTTTACCCTTTCGGCAGCTTGATGTGAACAATATTACAAGGAATGTCACTGGTAATAAACTGTCATAAAGTATTAAGCATGAAGTAGTAAATAGTAAACTATAATGTTAATTCGTTGCACATGATAAGTTTCTTTCATATCTGTGCAAATGATGATTGCAAAAATATTGAATTTCAATACTTTACTGTGGTTTTCACAGACAAGTACTCTGACCATTCAGCCAAGTAGCCGATAATTTACCTTTCGGGCGTGCGGTTAGTGGCGCGCAGCTTTGAGCTCGCATCCGGAAGATAGTGGGTTCGAACCCCACTGTCGGCAGCCCTGAAGATGGTTTTCCGTGGTTTCCCATTTTCACACCAGGCAAATGCAAGAGCTGTACCCTAATTACAGCCACGGCCCCTTCCTTCCCATTCCTAGGCCTTTCCTGCCCCATCATCGCCACAAGACCTATCTGTGTTGGTGCGACGTAAAGCAAATAGCAGAAAGGAAAAAAAAAATACCTCTCGAATATTGGTCTCTTAGATGCGGGGCAGACGTAGTCCTATTCACCAACATATGCTTGATTTGATCAGATCTGCAGGCCAAGTACTCAGCATATCCCATTCCATTGCTGTAATCGCTTTACAATATGTCTTGAATGTCATAGTTTGAGGTCATGCCTTGTGATGATGTTTTTAGCACGCGAGAGGTCGCGCCCGCGGCAGTTTGCCGCACTTTTTAACTATTTGTTAATAATTTCGTTGCTAGCCGCTGTAGGGCTTAGGGCGCTCGTTTCATCCCTCCCCTCGCTCTCTCTCGCCTGACGTTGATTATTGTTAGTTTATTGCCTGCTGCGTTCCGGAGTAGTTCAAGTTTTCTTTCACTCTCGCATCAGCGGCGGCAAATTGCCTTCGGGCGACCCCTCGCGTAGTGCATTCTTATATCACTGCATTTCCAAGAAAGTTTCTTAAGTAAATTTCATGAGGTTTATGGTGGCTTTCAGTGAAGTGTGGTGCTGTAGTTTTATCTTGAATTGTGACCAAATCATTCATTGAAATGCACAAATGCAAACGTTGAGGCAATTTGCTCACGTGCGACCTCTCGCGCTCTTTAAAATCTCTCGTAATTTTACCAGATTTTGAAAAAAATCATTAATTTTTTATATTGAGAACATATTTTGAATGGGTAATTATGTTAGTACTAGTTGAAAGACAGTTAAACAGGGTACATATTTATATTTTTATCAGAGCATTCACTGCAAAAATCAAAATAACAGCTCATTGAAATATAAGTGTGAGCAATTTGCCTTCGCGTGACCTCTCGCGTGTTAAAACTGTTTCCCAGTCTAACACCGTTCAAAAACCGGACGAGTTGGCTGTACGGTTAGGAGCGCGCAGCTGTGAGCTCGTATCCGGAAGATAGTGGGTTCGAAGCCCGCTGTCGGCAGCCCTGAAGATGGTATTCCGTGGTTTCCCATTGTCACGCCAGGCAATTAAGGCCACAGCCGCTTCCTTCCCATTCCTAGGCTTTTCCCGTCCCATCGTCGCCATAAGACCTATCTGCGTCGGTGCGACGTAAAGCAAATAGCAAGAACACCGTTCAAAAATGTGTGATAGTACGAGAGTCATAAACCTAGATAGCCTATGGTCCAACTTTATCATTGTGATTCAGTTTATGCTTCTTTCATCACGCATGAAGATAATTGTATTAGTTTGTTTTTCAAACTGTGCTCGCATCTTCTCTCTTAAACTGACAGCGAAACGTAACGCTCGACATGAACTTTCGTGGCAGATTGAATTCATGTTTCCCTTGCTGGAGGTTCGCCTTAAGGTGGCAACTGTAATAACATAACGGGAGTGCCAGTCAATCTGGCGAGCGAACACGCCGAGACCTCCACATTGTTATCGCACTCTCCGCGCTGCTCAGAATATTTAATAGTGTAACAGGCTGGCTGCCACTGCGCTAATCATCCCGCAACAAGCCCATCTGCCGGCTGTTACAGGCGGAGGAAAACGAAACCGTCTATGCGGATATGGTGCAGTGTTCCGAACTGTTCGATCTCTTCAGTTCTCTAATAGGGAAGAAGTAGGCCATGTAAGAATACTGTCTACAAATATCTTCTAGTTATTTCATTCCGGCACTACCTAGTAAGGCGTTTATGCCCAATTATGGACAAGTATAATTATTTATAGTTTAAACTGTATCTGCTTCTTATTGCGCACAATGAGACGCACTTTCACACCAGGCAATTGTTAGAGCTGTAACTTAATTAAAACCACAGCCGCTTCCTTCGCTTCCCCGACGTCACCAAAAATCTGTATGTGTCAGTGCGACATTACAGAACTTTCCTTCCCATCCGTTTTTTATTTTCACACCCTACTGGGATATATGGACTGGATCATTTGCACAGTGAGATATGTTTTCCGAAGAACAATGTGGATGGAAAACGCTTCACTTCCCTATTCCATGGAGTGAACAATTAAATACCAGTTCGTGTAAAATGTGGCAAGAGTTGTCCTGCAAAACAGATTAGTGGGTATTACAATTTTTCATAACTTATTCTGCAGCAGTGTTTCAGAAAGAAATGGCCATAACTTCTTCAGGCGCGTAGCGCGTAGCGCGTTCGCTACGCTGCTTGAGGTGTGTAGCTGTTAGCTTGCATATGAGAGATAGTGGGTTCGAATGCTACTATTTGCAGCCCTGACGATGGTTCTCCTGCTTGTTTTTCACTTTGAGGCCGATGACCTTCGATGTTAGGCCCCTTAAAACAACAAGCATCATCATCATCAGTTTTTCACTTTTGCACCAGGTAATTGTTGGGCCAGTACCTTAATTGAAGCCACGGGCGCTTCCTTCCCAGTCCTAGCTCTGTTATTCCCCATCATCGCCCTAAGACCTGTCTGTATCGGTGCAACGTAAAACAGATAATTAAGAAGTCTGCAAAACACACACATTTTGTTACATGAGATCGTACGAGCGCGTGTTACATAGATATGATTGAGTTATTCTACCGATGGGGCTGTGGAATGCTGTTCCGTCCACTTTACTAGCGCCTGTGATTTTGACTGCCTCCCTAAGACGAAGAAAAGACTTGTTAAAATTCGATTTAGAACTATTACAGATGTTCTGGAAACGGTGAACTGCTGTACATGAATGGTCAACTAAGGGGGCACTGCCACTGACATCCTAACCTAGGATATCCATACAGCAGTCAAAGATGCTGGTGGCAATATTGAAAGCCAGCAAAATCTTGAAACATGTGCACTCATTAGCAATTTAATTAGATATAGTGGGCGTTTTGGTGAAAATTTACCGAGTGAGTTGGCCGTGCAGTTAAGGGCGCGCAGCTGTGATATTGCATTCGGGAGATAGTAGGTTAGAACCCCACTGTCGACAGCCCTGAATATGGCTGTCCTTGGTTTCCCATTTTCACACCAGGCAAATGGTTCATAGTCATGGCGCCGAAAATCTGGCTGCTATCAAATGCGATGAGATCTCGTGTCTTACCTAACCTGTGCTCAGCAGATACTAACAAGGTCTGACGACATCGTAGTCACGTTCCACGACACACTATAATACTCACCTGGCTGACCACAGAGGTCTTTCACCAAGTTGCTTTACGTCGCACCGACACAGGTAGGTCTTACGGCGACGATGGGATAGGAAAGGGCTGGGAGTATGTAGGAACCGGCCATTTGAACACAACAGCGATGCTGTCAAGAAGAATGTGCGAGCCCTGGACTCCCTTCCGACCAATCTCCGATTATTGTGCGAGGCTGTGCAGTGATGATAGAACAGCACGTCTGCCAAAATCTTTCGGTGTGTTGTAGAGTCAATGTCACACTCCATCACCTTCAACATCCAGTCGAAAATTTGTGTAACCCACTGGAAACGGCGTATGTCATTTAGTGCCGGGAGTGTCCGATCCAAATGCAGATCCGACACGAGCTGGTGGAATGAACTCCCCAATGACATCAGGGAAGCTAAATCTAAGACAAAATTTAAAATCCTTTGCCAGCGTCATCTTTTAAGCACTTCCAGTCTTTCTTGAGTGTGAATGGGATGCATGAATGAGAGTGAATATGGTTGTTTATTGCTACGTGTTCCTGTATATAATTTAGTTATACTTTACTCACCTTAGTTTAGTTAGTGATACTTTAGTTGCTTTAGTTATACTTTAGGTTGTAAAGATTTCATATGTTTAAATTTTATGTAAAATATACATTGTATATACATGAAGTGGTTAAGTGTAAGAAAGGGCCGGGAGCCCTAACTTCGCCACAATAAAGACGCTTTAATAATAATAAAAGTAATAATAATAATAATAATAATAATAATAATAATAATAATAATAATAATCTTTTGATTTGTTGCCCGTAGGCGACCTGACCGTCGTGATGAGAATGAAATGATGATGAAGACGACATATACACCTAGCCCCCGTGCCAGCGAAATTAACCAGTTATGGTTAACGGGAATCGAACCCGGGACCACTGTGACCAAAGGTCAGCACGTAACCATTTAGCCATGGAGCTGGACTATCTATGGACCTGTAATGCAATTGCTCATAACTGTATCAGTGTTAATTAAAATTTCAGCCGTCCTAAATACAGTTTTGTCATACACGAGGAAGTACGGATGTGTCTGTCTCAGTTGAGACTTTCCTTAGTCGCTGACTAATTTTACAAATATTATAAAACTGCATTTAACTTTTTTAAATCTGAATATCTGCATTTAAAATGGAAATTATGAAAAGTAACATTCATTAAATAAAATACACAATCGTCGAACCTTGTACTCACACTTACTTGTTACCTGTTTACTTACACATAGTTATTTGAAGGGCGCCAGCTGCCACTCACTGCACCAATAATAGAATGAGACTCTTGACTATCTCTAGGGTGTGGGGTAATAAGCTTACTTTTGACAACATACCATATAAGTTCTGGGAAAAGGAGATTGGCGTTCGGTTTCCCCATTAATTTTGAGGTTAAGATATTTTACTGTCATTGAAATAAAACTATGAATTCGTTTGAAAAAACAAAATATATTCTTTAAATAATATATAAAAAATAGTGAGTCTTGTTGCGATAAAACAGATGAGAATATGAAATTATGACATTGCAACTGAAAGAAACTAGGCATGAATTTGAATTCTTCTTGACCGGACATTTAACAATATATACGAAATATTTCCCTCACTGATTCACTTGACTGTACCTTCAACACTTTGAGTGTAATTACGACGTAATCCTTTGATCTGGTGTTTACTGTAGATGTGACACGCCTAACTTGGGGATACATCCTTGTGACTGTTTCTTCTCCATATCATCTGAGTTCTTTGTAAGTCAATATGGTATTACCTCATTGCAGGTGGTAGCCCTCTCTGACTCCATGGTAAGCCCTTGCGTCCGTGTCTTCCACTAAGTGACGGACCAACTTTGGCCTCACTCTCTCAATGACCAATAATTAATGGCTCACTGAGTCTTCTCCATCTCTCGTTCACACTCATTGACTGACTGACTGAGGCCTCTTCATCTAGTAGACTTCTTCACTGTTCAGCTTCCGTTTAAATAATGACTGACGCTACAATATGCAGCCTCCTTTTATAGACGTGCATGGCACACCTACGCAATCTCCAGAAATAATAATGACATACTCCCACAACGCCTCAAACTGTTGCATGTAATGGTGAAATGCCCTGGGGCTCCCTAAGAAAATCAAAGGAACAGAGCTCAGTGCTAAGTGAGCACGATGACGTAGCCATGACGTGGCGATGACTTGGCAGAATCGCCAGCATTATTGCACAATATAGCAATGTCATATCCAACATCTGATACATCGAAACTCTCACTGTACAGGTATTTAATGTTAATCTACATATACGTATATATGCATACACTCAATTATAAAAACTAATTATAACAAAATAATAATAATCTCACAGATAAAATAATAATAATACGGACATAATAATAATAATAATAATAATAATAATAATAATAATAATAATAATAATAATAACACAGATGCAATAATAATAATAATAAAATACGTATTATCTTGTAACGGGATTTGAACCGTTACAGTCTCATCCTTGATTTCGGATTTTGGTTGAGATATCATCATGTTAGCAATGCCCTTCCTTATCCAGCTAATCCGTGCAATTAACTCTATGGAACGGTCTCTCATAGGGTCGGTTAGTGTGTACATTTGCTGTTTGTTTCATTTTGGATTTTATTTTTCCTTTTTTCTTTCCTTTTCCTTTTTTTGCTAAAAGTTTTATGGTCGGAGCCATGCTTCCAGCTCGCTAGGTACTCAGTAAGCTAAGTTGAATGCATCCCGCTCAAGTCATAACATTGTATTTAAATTCACGAGTCTTGAAACGAACCTGAGACTTTCGGGACCAGAGTGCCACGGCAGTGGTTAGTGGTCACTCTCCTTCACAGTTCTGTTAGTTGGTTCAATTCCGTAAGCAATCTATCATTTAACGACTCGTAAATGCCAACCGATTCCACCCAGATTCTATTCCACAATATTTGGCATTAAAAGTGGGCACTTAGGTCAGACTGTTACGCTGTTGCTTATTACTAGGGCCCGGATGTTTATGCAGTAATAGGTTAGAATGCAAACTTACTGAAGCGAGTAACAAGTAGAGTCTACCTGCACGTCGGCAATGTTGTGAGGTTTGCATAAACATTAGGGAGTTCTAATGGGCCGAACCCCTAATGTTTATGCAAACCTCACAACATTACCGTCGTGCAGGTAGACTCTACATGTTACTCGCTTCAGTAAGTTTGCATTCTAACCTATTACTGCATAAACATCCGGGCCCTCCTGATTACTATGTCCTAAACCCATACCATACATCAACAACAACAACAACAACAACAACAAATGGTGTTTTTCAAATTCTTCGGCATTGATTTCAGGATCTGTTATGTTAGAGATCTTTGTTCTCATTATAATGACGAGTCAGCACCTTTCTTCATCTAGGTGGGACTCGCGAGCACTCCTTGACTAGTCACTGACCCCTCGTCTAGTCTGTTTAATTTTACCTCCCATTCCGACAACTTAAAGAGGGCACACGAGTTCCAGTTCCGTTATATCGTCCAGGCACTTGGTTCCTTATGAGTACTTTGAATGACCTAACTCGTGTCGTGATGTGTTACGTGATAATCGTTGCTGGTTTGCAGTGCCGTAACCTGGACGTTAAAAGCTTCGTCAGGTTTCAACGTAGATATGTCGCAGATGGAGGTAGATGGAGACGTACTACATCACACTGTGAAATAAAGAAGAAAGCTTGTATTTTTACGGAGCTGTTGATATAATAATCATGGGACTTCCAGTTTTACGTGTAATCAGAACCATATAGACGTCACTTATTATAAAATTACGACATTTATTGCTTTCGATATTTGACTTTATACATTGCACAACCCACCTGAACTAGAGGTCAACAAACTATGGCCACACAATATGTAGTTAATGGGTTCCCCTTTGGATGCTACACACTGCAACACATTACTTCACCTATGTAAGTGAAAACAGATTGTGAACAGAGGTAGTTTTACGGCACACCTTCAACTGTACAGTCAATCATATATGTCAGTGGTGCCTTTTCTTTTTGTCATAACAGGCGATAAAACAGCCCTACCCCTTCCATCCAGTGAACATTCCCGCGTAACCGTTTATTTACCGTGGGTTTTCACCATCACATTACCAGAAGGTTCCACGAGTACCTCTGGCTCAACCTCAGAGGCATTACCGACCTACGGTCGTGCAAGTACACATGCGCCTTACGTACCCATGGCAAGTAGGTAGTAAGATCGGTCTTTGAATGTTAAAAGCTTAGTGTAAAATCGCGAAAATCGTATATATAGCCTACATTATTATGGCAAAGCACATCACATACGAGTCTTAAGATATTAACCCCAGTTAAGAATTGTTGGTAAGTCTAAGATACTGAATGCTAGTTCATGTTTAAAGGACACCAAACGCAAATGAAAAATAATTCATGCAGTAGATGGTTAACTTATGCAAGCCTGAAGATTAAATATTAATAACAACACTGGATGAAATTATAGTGAACTAATTCTATGAAAAAATAATATTTGTGTTGTTATTGGCTTCCTATACATCGCACCGACACAGATAGGTCTTATGACAACAATGTGATAGGAAAGAGCTAGGAGTGGGCAGGAAACGGCCATGGCATTAATCAAGGTACAGCCCCAGCATTTGCCTAGTACGAAAATGGGAAACCACAGAAAACCATCTTCAGGGCTGCCGACAGAGGAGTTCGAACCCACTATCTCCCGGATCTATCCTCACAGCTGTGCACCCCTAACCGCAAGGCCAACTCGTCCGGTATATTTGTTCTTAATGTTGGTTTATTGCTTCATATCCGACTCATTGGCTAAATGGTCAGAGTTGAGGTCTTCCGTTCAGAGGGTCCCGGGTTCGATTCCGGGCGAGGTATGGGACTTTAATCATATCTGATTAATTCTTCTGACCCGGGGAATGGGTGTTTGTGTTTGTCCCAAAACTTTCCTCTTAATATTCAGACAACATAGATCTTTCCTTATACTACACTACCAACCACCACAAAAACAGGCAATAGTGATTACATCCCTCCATATAGGGTTGGCGTCAGGAAGGGCATCCGGCCGTAAAACAATGCAAATCCACATGTGAGACATAGTTCGCACCCGCGACCCTACTGATGTGGGAAAAGCTGTAGAAAGAGAAGAAGAAGAAGTTCGTTTATAGCTTCATACAAGTTCTGTGGCTGTCATAAATATTTACACCAGTTTATTATTATTATTATTATTATTATTATTATTATTATTATTATTATTATTATTATTATTATTATTATTATTATTATTATTTGACCGTGCCCGAGTAGCTCAGCGGTAGAAGTCTGGTTGGCTTAGTCCTCTGGTATTTGAAGATGCTGAAATACATCAGACTTGTTTCAGTAGATTTATTGGCACGTGCTGCAGGACGAAATTCTGGCACCTCGGTGTGTCCACAAAATATAAAATGCCGTTAGTGGGACGTAAAACCAATACAATTAATATGTACTTGATGATAATTGGAACATTCAGGCTCCTTGGATGAGTAGTCAGCTTAGTTGCCTTAGGTTTAGACACTCCAGGGCTCAATTCTAGCTGAGCCGGAATTTTGAGAGCACCAGGTTGATTCACTTCGCTCGGGTTTGGGTATTTGCCTCAATAGGCCAACTAACCCCTTCATGTACACACAATGAACTAAACAACCAGTCGTCATAGAAAAGCATAATAATGGGTTATATCCATTCACATAGTATTTTAATATTTTTTGTTTGTTGTTAACTGGTGTCTCTACTGTTATTTTGCTAGTTTTTAACTTTTTCCCTTTATTTTCATCATTAGGTGTTTTTTCCTCATTGTTCTTACACTTATTTTTTATGTGCTACTCCATCGTAAATGTTTTACATTGCAAAACTTTGTAATTCGGCTTCTCGCTGTTTTGGTTTCCCAATTAAATAAATAAATATCGAACAAAATATTACATGAATATACAAAGAATGCAAACATATTTCTCAGTTTAATTCGAAAGTTATGTGTATTGAACATTGTATCAGATGCTTCATGAACAACATCCTCAATTCTTCTATGGATGGTCCTCGGTGAGTGTTCTGACACTATCTGTTTTCTGAAATGAGTATCACAGTCTGAGTGAGGAGAGGGCAGCTCATTACACTTTTTCAGTGAGTCAGTACGTATGCCATGAGTAGTCCGAATTCTGTTCATCTTGGACTAAATCTCTCTGGGAAAATCAAACCCGGGTACATTCATGGCGATATATGTCATGTCACGGAATTCTGAAGTAACGACGACCTCCATTAAGGCGATCACTATCCTACCGAGTATTTCGAGTTCACATCAGTAACAATATATAAGTTACATATATGTTACAGACGTTAAAAGATTACAGTTCCCTCAACTATTCAATTTTATCTCCTTTCATTTCCCACAAGTCACTGTATTGCTCCAACAGTTACGCTTCAGAAATATATTTTTTTCAGGATCACAAACAATTGAAGGCTTCTGTTTCCAGTTAATAAAATTACATGTTATTTCTTGTATTTCATCATCAATTATCACTTATTGCTTTAGTTTTGACTCCGTTTTAAATTCACATATGTTCACAATATGGAAAAGTCCTTTATGCTGGCTGCTTCGGATCATTACTTTATGTGTATTTTCATTATGTTCTTCATTTTTATTTTGTAGGTATTTATTTTTACCTACATGTCCGACTTATTTGGCTGAATGGTCAGCGTTGAGGCCTTCGGTGTAGAGAGTCCCGGGTTCGATTCCCGGCCAGGTCGGGGCTTTTAATCCTTGTTGATTAATTCTTCTGGCTCGGGGACTGGATGCTTGTGTTTGTTCCAACACTTTCCTCTTCATCTTCAGACAACACACTGCACTACCAGTTACCAGAGAAACACGCAATAGTGATTACATCCTTGCATATAAGGTTGGTGTCAGGAACGGCATCCAGCCTTAAAACATGGCCAAATCCACATGTGCGACACAATTCGCACCTACGACCCCACAGGTGTGTGAAAAGCGGTAAATGAAGATGATTTATTTTTACCTAAATAGGCAATATAAATATTATGTTAAAATACTCCAAGGCCTGTACACTTTTAAAGGGACAAATTAATAATTTCTCAGATACCTGTGGAAATTTCTGGGTAACATGGTGGCTATCCGTGCCTGAGTGAGAAGAGTATCGTGCACGAGCGCAATTCAGTCATGAAGTCCTTCACTCACCAACTCATACAGCCACTCGGTCATTCTTTCAGTCATTTAGTTCATTCAAAATGTATGTTATAAGTGTACGATAATTCAATGAAGACTGATGAGACCTATAAGCAGTAATACAACTTAGGTAAGGTAAGATACATGTTTGTTCTGGACTATATGACTCTGTTAACGTCGAGGACAAAATAAATAAACTTTCAAAAAACTACTACAATTTAGATATTAGATTGAAGTAGTTAGTAAGTTTAATTGTAATGTTTAAGGTTTTAATAGGGAAAAAAATCCATGCATCAAAACACATATTTTGGATTACAATAAATGATAACTCCCTTGCCAGTACAGATGATCAGAAACGGGGGGATGGGAGTATTCTATTAAAAAATTAAAAGTTACTGGGTAGTGCAAATGGCTGTGTATCTTGATAGGTAAGTCACCCTCCATACAGATTTGGTAGCAGGAAGGGCATCTGTTAGTAAAACTCGAGTTACGAGGCAATGGGGAAATGTGGACGCAAGAAATAACGTAAGTGTAAATTAATGTCTAAACGCATCATTCATTTTATTAATGGACTATCAGGATCCACAAAGTATATTGATATGTGGATAGCATAGACGAATATGGGATTTCTGCTCAGATATACTCAGAAGTCCACGCTCAGATATGATTCACAATAAATTTCCAGTCGTCATCTTGTGGTTTACATTCTGACCGTGATCCCGCGAGTGACCTGTTTCACTGATTAGATTGCAGGATAGTAATTACCGATAGCACTGTATCGGTAAATTCGTCCGATATGAATGCATTGCATTGTCAGGACAAACAAAGGTTCAAAGAGTGGGGTTTGGGATACACTTACATTCTTATTTCGATTATCGTATGGGGAACTACTTCATAAATGTGACCAGTACACATTACGTTACAAGTCACTGGACTACTCGCAAATCTCTATAGTCACGTTGTGCAGAAATCCTGTTCTGACGTTAGAATATGAAGTTAACTTGCTGTAACTCGAAGTGGTTTGAAAATGAAAAGTGAGTGACTACGCGGTTTCGGTGACGTAGCTGTCAGCCTCCATTCAGGAGAAAGTGGATTAAAACCCCACTGTCGTCAGGTCTGAAGATGATTTTTGGTATTTTCCCACATTCACACCAGGTAAATATTAGGAATGTAGCTTAACGAAAGCCATGGTCACTCCCTTCCCAGTCCCAGCACATTTCTATCCCATCGTCGCCATCAGACCTATCTGTGTTGGAGTGACGTAAAACAAATATAATAATAATAATAATAATAATAATAATAATAATAATAATAATAATAATAATAATAATAATAATAATAATAATAATCAAAATGGAGAAGTTGCCTACAACGACAAGGATAACTGCCAAATCTTGGCTAAATATTTTGAATCTCTTCTTAACTGCGAAGAACCAGAATCAGAATTCACCTTTGAAGAATCCAGACATCCCAACCCAGACTCTTCTCCCCCCACAAAAGAGGAAATCAAACAGATAATTACATCATTAAAGAACAACAAAGCACCTGGAGAAGATGCGATAATTGCTGAACTCTGGAAGGCTGCAGGTGAAAAGGCGATCGATAAACTGAGATCATTCGCGAGATCTGGGAAACAGAGAAGATCCCAAATGATTGGACAGCAGCCCTGATTCATCGCCTACATAAGAAAGGTGACAAAACAGATGTAAACAACTATCGCGGCATCTCCCTTCTCGCAGTAACATACAAAATTATCTCCAAAGCCCTTCAAACTCGGGCAGAAGAGCAACTTGATTCACAGTTGGGTGAATACCAAGGAGGCTTTAGAAAAGGACGATCTTGTGCAGAGCAGATCATGAACCTTAAGTCTGTCCTGTCGTACCTAAAATCCAGGAATAAGAATTTTGTAGTTACTTTTGTTGACTTCCAAAAAGCCTACGACTCCATAGACCGACACACACTCCTCCGCATTCTGAAGGAAATGGGCTTAGACAACAAAACGAGAGCTATCATTCAACAGACCTTAACCAGCACTACGTCCAGGGTGAAATTCAGGGGAGAAATTTCGAACGTCTTTGAAATCAAGACTGGTGTTAGGCAAGGGGATGGACTATCACCGCTTCTCATCAACTGCGCTCTGGAGAAAATCATTCGGGAATGGCGCAAGGAGATGTGCAAGGAAGAGGTTGAGAATGGCCTTAGAATAGGATATAAGGAAGATGATCTTATCATAGACTGCCCAGCTTTTGCAGATGACCTAACGATCTTTTCTGATTCCCTGGATACTGCTGAAAAACAAATTAACCAACTGAGAATCCAAGCAGCAAAAGCTGGCCTCCAAATCTCTTTCCAAAAAACAGAGTTTATAACCAACATCAAGCCAGCCCCCAGAGAGCTCATTGTGGAACAGGGAAAAATCAAGCAGGTGGAAAAGTTTAAGTACTTAGGCGAGTGGATAGTACCTAACAACTCTGAGAAAGAAGCAATCATGTGCAGAATCAACAAGATGGAGGTAGCATATCAGCTGTCTAGGAATGTCTACAACAAAAGATCAGTGTCCATCAACTCCAAGCTTAGGCATTATTGTTCGGTTGTACGCCCGGAAGCACTGTACGCAGCAGAATGCCTCGCAATGAACAGAAACGGTCTAATGGAGAAGCTAGAAGCTAAAGAAAGAAAAATCCTGAGAAAGATTCTTGGACCAATCAAAGAAAATGGTGAGTACAGGAGACGACACAACAGCGATCTGTACCAGCATATGGAGAGGATAACGGACACGATTCGGAAAAGGAGGATTAATTTTTATGGCCATATAGCACGCATGAGCACACAGAGACAAACCAATAGGATCTTTTCCTACTTTCTTAACAAGAAAACCAAGGGACCCTGGTTTATCGAAGTTGAAAAAGACCTTCAAGAAATAGGAATCACACTCGAAGACATCCAGAAACGTGCTCCTCTCCAGAAAAAGCTCCAGGGATACAAGAGGTTCCAAGAAAGGCCAAAGTTGAAAACAGGCAAGAAGTGGACTGATGAAAGGAAGGAGGCTCACAGAACGAGAATGCGTGAGTACTGGGGAAGAATTAAAGCTCAAGGATGCAAACGGTTGAAATAACGTGGTCCACAGCAGGCCGAAACGAAGAAATAATAATAATAATAATAATAATAATAAATATTTTGAAAAGTGTAAATATTAATTTCATATAACTTTGAATAAAAGAGGTTCCGAATCATATATAACACACACTTCATTAAGAGCATATTGCTTTCAGAACAGCTGATGCCCAACGAGATGGTCTGCAATTACTGTAGCTTCGTGTTGCCAACGAAATAACATTCTCTGTCTTATTGTTTAACATTCTTGATTGGGGCCCATCATCTCTCAGATAATTCGGCACCTTGGTCGGTGTCATAGCGCCGATTGAACCTCGTTCCAGTTTTAAGTCTAGTATTGAAATCCCTGGACGATCCAGGAATTGTACTCTGCTCTCTGGGTAAGAGATAGGTACGCTACTCCTATACAACAGAGCAGACTCGTAAAACATTTATTTTTATTAATAAGTTATCAAGTGCTCTGCATTACCGCATCAATCACAATCAGGACCATGGTACGCCATACAGATCAAGCGGTGGAGTTGGAAATGGATTTGGTATATGATGTGGAAGGGAAATGAAGCCACTGAAGATCTTCGTCTGGATCTCACAAAGAAAAAGGAAGAAGCGGAGACCCATGCACTAGTGACGATTTTCTGTCAACAATGGGGCAGTGGAAGAAGGAAAGAGATTGGCTGTCAGCTGGATCAGATGGCGCTTTGTTGACGCCCATGAACAGCTCACTCTCACTAACTAAAATAATGATAATAATAATACGCAGAGACAAAGACATAAAAGGAAATCAAAGGTAATATACAGTAATATCCCGTCGATGGTTCGACTTGAGGCTGGCAAACAAACAGCCTGAATTCAGATTCGCCGGGCCTTTCTACAAAACATCGAATTACAATACGCTAACTACGAAATAAAAGAAAGTAGTTACTGAAACACCAAGTTTATTAAACAAGCAGAGTCAAACGTCAATGGAAATACGATCACTGTAGTAAAAGACATAAATATTCACAAATGAAAATACAACGGTGGAGATAACTTACAGATTATCCATTTGCATTTATCAGTGGAGGTGTTACAAATCAATGGTCACATCATGACATACAGCATCTCAGCTGTGAGAATACTGTAAGGAGCGTAGAATCAATCAGAGTACTCGCCTCACGAGAAAAATATTGGTCGCAGTAACTTTCTTTTTCGAGTTCATGATACGAAATAAGAGGTGCATCCAAAACTCTTTACTTCAAAATATTTTGAGAATTATATCGTTCCGTACACCCACGCTATCCCCCTTACTCAGCCCCCATATAATGATCAAAAACCAAATAAAATATATCAGTGATCCCCCTTGCCCTAAAGAAAAGATGACGACACCAACTCTCAAACAGAGTCGGAAGGGCCTAGACTATGGTGACAGATAAAAACAAAACTAGTGGTATCAGAAAAACAAACTGACTTCTCTAATTCCTTGTTGTCTGTCGCGCTCCAGAAATTAAACCAAAAGTACTCAAAGCCATAGGGTAAACTGCAATAGATAAAATAAAAACATAAAAGAGAAGGGAAGTAAAATCCCGCGAGGAAACGAAAATATATCTCACACGTTCAGCCAACCATTCATTCACAGCAGTATGGCAAGGGCACGTGACATATACAGTCCCCAATTGCAAACGAGAATAGATGTTTTTCACCCACTGTCGGCAGCCGTGAAGAAATTGTTTTCCGTGGTTTCCCATTTTCACGCCAGACAAATGCTGGGGATGTACCTTAATTAAGGCCACGGCCGCTTCCTTCCCACTCCTAGCCCTTTCTTCTCCCATCGTCGCCATAAGACCTATCTGTCAATGCGACGTAAAGCAACTTGCAAAAAAAAAAGTACATTTTTTCACACATGATTCAGAACAGTTTTCACGCAGCGTGAACTGATCTTCAATGCTATCAAGCTTTGACCGGAGGACACTAACTACTTCCTCACAACGTCGCCGATAACATAAATTTTATCATCAGTCGCCTCTTGTTGTGTATCGCTTAAATACAAAGGGATTATTCGCAGTTTACACGAACAAGTTACAATACTAAGTCCAAGTTTTCCAGCCACTCGACACCTTCTCAGAGATGAACGAGATCGCTGGTGCTTCCAGAAAAGGAATGTAGGGCAGCGCTGGATTAAATAGTCCAGGGTCTGCTCCTCTTCGTTGCATTCACACACTGGAGAACTTATCCACCAACACTTAAGACGCAAGTATTTGCAGTGACCATGCTTGGTTCTCAATCTGTTGAGGTGATACAATAATTGTTAACCTTTAGATACTCGCGCTCAGTTTTTCCCACTCGCGTGGGGTCTTTAAGGCCTCCGGGATAGTATGCATTGAAAAAATGCTCTAATTACAATACAATTTCATCTTATTTTACTGCAAACACTGCACCACATTAAAAAGCATGTTTACAAGAAATCAATGCACATTAAGTAACATGAAGTTTATGACAGTGTTCTTTTTCTCACATTACACGCACTTCTCACATATTTTATTCATGTGTTCTCCACAGACATGTTCCTTGCATTTTTCACATCTAGTTTTTATTTTCCCTTCCTTTGACCTAGGGCAAATCTCTGAATTGTCTGGCTCCTCTACATCTTCCTGTCACCATTCTGTACGTAGTCTTTTCTTGAGATTTCTAGGCAGTCTAGGTATAGCAGCACGCGCCAACAGCCATGGTTTAATGAGTTCTTTCACCATCTCTTTCAAAAATACTCTCCTTGGCATGTTTTTCTCGTAGCTGGAATTGAATTTCAATACAACGAAAATGTTCATACCAAACGCATTGAAGAGGTGTTAGAAAACGAGTGTCCATCTGTTGGTTCCACGTGCTACGTTGTAATTTTGGCATAACTTGTCATTTGTATCTACACCACTTTTCTTGCTGTTATAATACACCGTCTGAATCCGAACTCACTAATTCACTTTCTTCACTTTCGGTGTTATAATTGCTGAATATTTCACAGTCTGGATCAGAATCAGAAGCAACTGGGACATCATCATCGTCTTCTTTTTCTTCTAAAAGCCACTGTTCAATATCCTGTAATGTGCCTTCCAGCTATATTCATCTGAAAGCGAAATGCATATAGAAGTAACCCGGACATATGAGAGAAAAACAATAATGCATCGCTCTATTTGCTGCACTCTATCTCATGTCAAAGTACAAGAGCCTTATACTCTAGGATATAGGCTTACTTCCTGTATGTTAACCATTCCCAGACATTACAAGAGGTTCAGATGCTGGCCAAAATATGTGTATTACACGTTCACATCACCAAAACAAAATAAATAGTTATATGCAATATGTGAAAGAATATGAAAAGAGTTCCCCTCTTTTATTTTCATTCGTAATTACTCGCGTGGGGTCTTCCAGGCCCGGTCACTGCTCTCCACTGAGTACCTTACTTGGCAACAGTGAGCCAACTACTGAACTGAGCTACTCTCCCGACTACATGAAGCTATTGCATGTGTCAAGTTCACAAGTAGTCACTTCGGGAAAGTGTAACAATTTAAAAAGGGGGTGGGGCCTCAAAGACCCTGCGCGAGTAATTAAAGGTTAATGGTAGCTCGAAACTCTTAATTTTCTTTGCTGGTTATAACACATGAGTACTAGTTCCTGATATTGCATTTGAAGACTCATCCTGGTAAAACTGATTTAGATTGAAATGATTCGTCATGAGCTTACCGGCCAGTACACTTGTCGATCTCCGGAATCGAAGTCGTTGTGGCAGTGGGTAACCAAATTCCTGGTCAATTGGTCATGAGATCCACTTTGCTTCTCTCGGCAGAGCTTCCTTTCTCCACAAGTGGGGTGATGGAATATAATTAACTGCGAGTAACCTGATGAAATGAGACGTGAATTTTCTCATTAACGTGATATGCGTTTGGGTGTAATTGTTACCTTAAAATATTTCGTTATTTATAGATCCCAATCAGCATTTTGATTTGTTAAAAGAGTAAAATCTATGTTTATATTATTTGTAAACTTATTTCTGTTTGAAGTAGCTGATAGCTGGTCCTAACGGGAAAAGGTAGGTCACCACAAGAAGCAAGTTAGCTAGGCCTGACATAGAGGAATGCATACTATCTCAAGATAAAATGTGTGAAGCTGTGTCAAAGCCACAGCTGCAGGTCTTTTGGACGTAGAAGACATCGCGTGGGTTTTAGATGGGTATTATAAATATGTTAATGCGCACAGTATATGTTTAGACAGGTTTTTCTTTGACTTGGCTCCTCACTTGTGAATTCTGTTATCACACTATCTCTAATCTACATCAACTTAACGACATCGTCTTGAGTGTTTTCGGGCGTATTCATCTCCAAAGGATAGACGGGTACAGTATGTGTTCGTCTCAGTTTTCTTACGTTGTCCATGGGCTCTCCTTCGCTAAACTTTGAAGATTTTGTGGTTGTTCCATTCCCTTCTACTTGCTCTTTCTACTCGTTTTCGTCTGCAATAGGTTTGAACCTCCTTTACATACAAATATTGATACACTAGCGCTCATTAATTTCAATACACCCTGGTATTTCAGATTTAAAACACAAATCAAACGTTATTTATCACAAAAGATAATTATATTAACTTACACATATATAATACAATCACAAACATTATATTGTACTTTCATCAAAGTCTCCTCCTTTCGATTTAGTGACTGCCTCACAAACTCGAGGCATGCGGTCAATCAGTTTTTGTAGGTATCGTGAATCTATATGATTCCACACATCCTTAACAATATTCCAGAGATGTTCCTTGCTGGATATATTAGCTTCCCTGCGTCTGTCCACTTCATCCCAGACCATTTCAATGTGATGGCAATCGGGCGTTTGGGACGGCCATACCATATCTTTCAGTACTTTCTGTTTTTCCTTTGATGCAATGTAGTTCGTACAGTATTCTGACCGATGTTTTTGGTCATTATCCTGTTGTCAGGTGAACCCTTTCCCTATTAAGCGCAATCCACTTGGTACTGCATGATACTGAAGTATGAGGTGGTACTGCTTCTGATCCATACATCCTTCTATTTTCATAATGTCGCCAACTCTATCTCCGGCAAAACATCCCCAAACCATAATAGAACCTCCGCCGTGTTTAACTGTAGGTAGAACACACTGCTGGGATACCCTTTCCCCTACAAATCGGTGAACAAATATTCTCCTTCTGGTTCCAAAAATCTCTAACTTTGATTAATCGGTGAATAACACCTTCGTCCACTTTTCCGATGTCCCATTACGATGTTTTCTAGCTCATTCAAGTCTCTTCTGTTTATTTATGGGCCTTATAAGGGGGTTTCTTGCAATGACACATCCTTTCAAGCCGGCTTCAATCAGTCTCCGTTTTATTGTTGCAACATATATTTTTGTCGTATTCATTTCTACTAATTCTGCACCAGTTTGGGGCGCTGTTTGGAATATACTTCTCTTACTGGTAATTCTGATATATTTATAATCTGTTAGTTGTTTTACGAGGTCGTCCTGGTCGTGGTATGTCCTTATTGCTACCTGTTGTCTTCTGGCGGTGAAGGATGTGTAGGGTGTATTGCACTCTCCTATAGACGCACTACACTGTTTCACAATTTGGCGAATAGATAAACCTGCTTGGCTAATTGCTACAATTGCAGCACGTTTTTCTATGGATATATCCACTCGTGGAGCCGTACTAGCGATGTGCACACTTCAACTGTCACGAAGGAACTGACATGCAGGAACCACATGTTATGTATCGTAGTAATGTTTGCCGTTCGCTGCAGATATCACATCACTACAGGGAACAACACAGATGCACCAAATGCGGCGTCCGTCGGCAAAAAGGTAAACAAACATATCCGATAGGTACACAACATTGGTTGTTGGGTACTATTGTATCTCGATGACCACAAACAAAAATCATGTCATGTGTACAACTGTCGTACTATTCCACTGCTTCCTCAATCGTACCCACGGTACTAGACCTTATCTACCGAGAATGAGATGTCAGTTATCGGATGTATTGAAATTAATGAGCGGTAGTGTATATTTTGGAAATTTTCACACAATTTTTCACACTCCTGATCAAATTTAACCACCAATATTACTACCGAAATCGATGTTATCATGGTACATATTATCATGTCGCGTCTCGAGTTATGATTATTTTACTGCGTACACTCAGGTCCTATGGCATCTCAACTACGCTATCTGACTTTGAATATACTCTTGGAACCTTCCTATTTCTAACTAAAATTTTTGCTGGGTTTTACAGGTTTGAAGAAACTCTGGTGTACAGCTTGTTGAGACACATGGATATTTACCAAGGGGTCTAGTAATAGGATGAAACGTTAGACGTATTGTATAATAACTTCAATAATGGCTAATATGCTGAAGGTATTTTGGGCGATAAATATTCATATCCTCGGAAATAAAGTAATTTATATTCCAATGAGCCTTTGCTGTTAACGTCGACATTATACCGAATCCAGCAAATACTCACTTGGCTTCACTAGTTTAACCCCACGGATGAATTATCGAAGTTAATGGCCTTAAACTTTTGTTATGAACAGTGCCTTTTTCACAAAATTATTCATTGCATTCAGAAATAAAATCATCTTTTTAAAATACGTAGGTATTTATCTACTTTTTAGATAAATCTGAGGAAATAAAATCTCAATACGCTAAAAGTTTATTTTCATCCGGAATGTTTGAACTTCTACTAATTAATTGCCGTGGCCATCAGACGATATTCGTGCTTGTTTAAACTACTGTACGTTACGGAATACCTCCTTCTGTGAGAACAATACAAAACGTACGGGCCCTGGGGATCTGGAATATAAACTAGAACTTTGTTGAACATTTTATTCATTAATACTGTATGACTGAACATCGTCCGAGAAAACATCTACAACGGTAAATTTCAGCTCTACATTGAACAAATAAAATGCCGCTTGGAAATTGCACACCGAGGCTGCAACACTTTATTACGTGAATTTTTAACAAGTCGTTATCTAAAGTGGATTTAAGAAGAAAGGTATCCATATGTTTAACATTCCACACCAGGCAAATACTGGGGCCGTAACTTCATTGAGACCACTCCCAATCCTAGCCGTTTCCCGTCCTTCCGTCACCAAAAAATCTCACAGAATTAGATTAGGCGAAGATTTATCTCACCCTGTAATAATTAAGAGACGAATTCCTCAAGGCAGTATGACTGGACCTTTATGTTTTCTTATATATATAACTTAGCAAATATACCCGTGCTTCGCTACGGTATTCCACATTGTATACTGATTTCTCTGTAAATGACCAAAGGCTGTGAGTATGATAATATTAAATTGCATGCATCTTAGCGCTATTCTAGAAACAAAAGAGGGAGGACAGAATACGTTGTTGCCGATGTAAGATAGGCATTGGGGAAGTGTTGAGCATAATGGCAGGCCACATTTCCTGCTGCCAATCACAATCGAGTTCGGCAGTTTCTACTATAATGGCAGGCTCACTTGGCAACTGCCATTCACAATACAGATAGAGAATTTTTATTATTAAGATCTAATCAGCCGTTTCACCGTGATGGTGGAACAAACAGACAAATTAATAGTATCTTTCCTAATATAAGTCACAATCTAGTTCAAAAGATTTGATTATAACGGAGAATTGCAGTGCTATCTAACGTATCAATGATCGTATCAACAATATAACGACGATTGTGCTATTGTTTTGTAATCGACATACCTCTTAGCCACCAATTATCCCGAAATGAAGGTCTGCATCGTCATTAAAATGCATCCATATTTCGATATTTTCCTGGACCAAAAGTCATAATTTGAACAGCTTGGAATTTTTCCTCAAAGAAAAGAGTGCCCAGGTATCGGGATTAGTACTCGCATACACGCGGAGAAATTGAGGAAGAAAGTGATACAGTTAAGAAAGTTGAAATTAATAGGAAATATGATAATAACTGAGGACAGCCGGATAGGACAAATATGCAAAAACCAAATGGATGAACTGGAAAATCAAATGTCCCTCAATAAATTATGATGGTATGAGTTACGGGTATAAGTAAGCGGTAACAGGGAAGAAATATAGGCGCAGAGATTCTTAGGTAAACCGATAAGATGATGATTTATGGCGTTATTACGGTTATAACCTCCAACGATATTCTGCCAATATCCCGCAGAATGGCCGATTGACGTCTCACCTGCTTTCTACACAAGGAAAAACCACGAGTTTACAGGAATGATGACGAAAATGGCAATACGTTACTTCCCTGCTGGCAAGCAGTCAGAGACGTTGCGATGGTAATATGTTGGTTCGTTGTCGGTCTGTCGGTCACTCAATGCAGAGCATGAAAGCCACAGAAAATAGCAATTTTCCTCGTCATTTGAAGAGTAAGCTAAATTATGAACATAATAAAAGTTGTTTATAATGAAGAGTCGTTTCACATACAGTCCACGGATTTGACAGAAAATTAATAGTATAAGGGGAAATGGAGGAAAATCGTATTGGTTTCCTATAAACCCACCGTCTATTCAAATATATTTAAATCAAAAGCATATCAAAAAATTTCCCGGGATGATTATAGGCCTACACTAACTATGACGTTTGGTAGAGATCTATTCAGCTGTTTCGCCATGATCGTGAAACGAACAGACAGACACGAAAAATAAAAACCACCTATTTGGTCTAGAGTTGACCTAAAACGGATAAATATCTGAAAAATTGGCAAAAGAAACGAAATTACGGACAGCGGACCCCCTACAACTTCATTTATATAGATGATGTGAGTAAAGAAGTGGAATCAGAGATAAGGCATTTTACAAATGATGTTATTCTCTATGGAGTAATAAATAAGTAACAGGATTGTGAGCGACTGCAAAATGGCCTCGATAATGTTGTGAGATGGACAGCAGACAATGGTATGATGATAAACGGGGTTAAAAGTCAGGTTGTGAGTTTCACAAATAGGAAAAGTCCGCTCAGTTTTAATTACTGCGTTGATGGGGTGTAAAATCCTTATGGGGATCATTATAAGTATCTAGGTGTTAATATAAGGAAAAATCTTCTTTTTGCTAGGGGCTTTGAAAATGGGAAACCACGGAAAACCATCTTCAAGGCTGCCGACAGTGGGGTTCGAACCCACTATCTCCCCGATGCAAGCTTACAAATGCGCGAACCTAACCGCACGGCCAACTCACTCGGTAGTAATCTTGTTAAAGTGTAATGTGAAACGACTAGAATATCGCGTTTAAAAGCAGTCGTATCATACGAAATGGTCTATCAAATGAAAAACGACACAGATATCACTTTTCGTGAATAGTACTACGCTAGCGTTTGAGTGGCAGTAGCAGAGACAAACAATATTCAAATTAATGTCATTGTTATTCAATTTTATGGTCTTTCGGTATTGTAGAGCTCCATATTTAGTTCTTTCAACTTTGTGATTTTACGGCATCCAACGTAAAGGAAATGACTCTCTCTTGTCTTATTGTTCAAGCGATCGTTCCTTCATGTTTTTCTTTCTTATCGACATGGTCTGATGACTATGCGGATTTTCACCTTAAGATAATAACTACAAAACCTACACCATTGCTAGTTAAACGATTGAACAATATTCCCATGTTAGTTATTTGTTAATTTCGTGTGGCTATTTCTAGCCGAGTACAGCCCTTGTAAGGCAGACCCTCCGATGAGGGTGGGCGTCATCTGCCATGTGTAGGTAACTGCATGTTATTGTGGTGGAGGATAGTATTATATATGGTTGTGAGTTGCAGAGATGTTGGGGACAGCACAAACACCCAGCCCCTGAGCCATTGGAATCAACCAATGCAGGTTAAAGTTCCCAACCCGGCCGGAAATCAAACCCGGGGCCCTCTGAACCGAATACCAGTACGCTGACCATCCAGCCAACGAGTCGGACCCCATGTTAGTGATACTTGGCGTTGATATTGACTAAGTAACGAAAGTCTAAATTAATGAATAACTCTGTTATCAGTTATCACAGCCGGTACGGCAAAACTGTGTGAAACATAAATGATCTAAAATTCTATTTTATATAACTTCCGTTACGCAGTATTTATCGATAGGACCACTGACGTATTAGGAGTTACATTTTAGGTCTTCTCCTAAGCTACCACTGCACCCAGTGTGAATAAAGTTATTCATAGCCCGAACTGTAGTGCTTCATTCCCCGGATTTACAAACCGATTTTTATTAAATTTTGTTCGACCATTTTTTCACTATGCGCCTACTAACGGACAGACAGACAGACCAAGATGACGGAAAATTAAAAATTGCATTTTTCTTCTTACTGTGGACACATTTCTTTTGCCTACGTTGTAACTATGGGATGTAGTGTCAATACAGAAAAGTTGAAGGATCTAAAAAATCTATGAAAAATTTCTCCAACCAGTGCATCATCTCTTTTATGAAGGACTGAAAGCATCATCTGAAGAAGAGAATTACTGATGAAAGATGATAACCACGCTAGTGCAGATTATCCTAAGATACAGTTACGGAAGAAAAGTAAGTTTACGGTGTTTGATATTACGCCCCATGAAGTACAGAACATAGTTCAATATTGCTATAAATTTCGCTGTTTTACTTGATCAGCAGTTTATATTACTCTTTGCATTGACAGAAGTACAGTATTAATACCTAGCTCTTAAAATATCGGTAAATATGGACATTCAACTCAGATTATTTGCTCAGGATTGTTGTACAATTTGTTAGCGTAGAGTACCTGTGTAAGTTACGAATGTAAAGTAATGAAGTACAACATCATTAATAAATTAGTACAGATCCTTGGTGAGAGGTCAGCGTGTCCGTCTTCGGTTTAGAGGGCTCCGGGTTCGATTACTGACCAGGCCATGGGTTTTAACTGTGTATGCCATAATCAGTTCCTTTGTTTCGGGGACGTGGTGTTTGACTTCGTCTCAGTACACTTTATCTAGACGCGAAGTACAGCACTACCAACCACCATAGAAACACGCATTAGATATTACGTAAGGAAGGGCATCCGGCCTTAAAAATAAACCACCGAGCTCGATAGCTGCAGTCGCTTAAGTGCGGCCAGTATCCAGTATTAGGGAGGTAGTGGGTTCGAACCCCTCTGTCGGCACGCCTGAAGATGGATTTCCGTGGTTTCCCATTTTCACACCAGGAAAATGCTGTGGCTGTACCTTAATTAAAGCCACGGCCGCTTCCTTCCCATTCCTAGACCTTTCCTATCCCATCGTCGCCATAAGACCTATCTGTGTCAGTGCGACGTAAAGCAACTTGCAATCCAATCAATCAATCAATCAATCAATCAATCAATCAATCAATCAATCAATCAATCAATCAATCAATCAATCAATCAATCAATCAATCAATCAATCAATCAATCAATCAATCAATCAATCAATCAAAAATGAACCAAACCCACACGAGCGAAGATCCCAAGAAAATTGGAAAAAAGTCAGGGGGAAGAATATAGTCAATATATGAATCATAAAATAATTAACACGTTTTATTATTAGCAAAGTGCTCTGCAAATCATGTTGTATGGAAAAGGTAAGAAAATTAATTTTCTGCTACTATAGCCAGATGATGGCTTTATACTGAAAGTAAATGAGTTGTGGGAATGTGCCAACGTATTTTCCTAGATATCATGTTAATATCGCTATGGTGTTTTTAGCGTAAGATCATTCAGGTGATAACCTTTGGCATCTTCGACTTTCTTCCAATAGCAATGAAAATCCACAGCCTGTTTCCAGTCGTCTGACTGGGCCAGGAATGGAATGAATGAAGTCTCATCTAGCGGCGAGGATAGGAATTGTGCCAGCTGCCGAAGCCTGTCGCACTCATCTGGGGCAATGATTAATTCCAATAGCAATATAGGAAATGTATTATTACGGAAATATCGTGGACTACAGAGGTGTAATTAGGTGCCGGGGTGAATGGGCGGACAAGGAAATTACCAGAGCATAATTAAATCAGTACATTTTGAAATTGTATTTCTTTCCTTCCGTTTTCTTAAAATTTGATAGATAGAAAATCTGAATAGACAGCAACAATGCAATAATGAGCTCGTCAGCTCCGACGACAATGACGACAATGACTTAAAGTCCCAAAATCTGGTACAAAACTAGAGAAAAATCAAGATGATAATATACGAGAGATATAGCTTTGGAAAAGATACACTATTTTATAAAAGCATGTTTGCTCCATTAACTTCCATAGCCTGGCAGTATGAGCTCCAAAATTAATACAGTCCAGCCTCGGAGAGGCATACATTTCTTCAGCGCACAAGGATAAACTCGACAATCTTCAAATGAGGTATTTACAGTCACTTCTCCTCAACATTTCTTCATTTTCTCTTCCAGAAACATAAACAGGGGCAATGAGTGTCCATACTAAATGGCCACAATGTAAAAAGAAAATATTGATAATGATTGGCCAAAAACAAAATGCAGGGAGGTGAAAGCCCTGCACTCCAACAAAACTCTTAAAACCCTAAGTGGGATTATGGCCCAAAGATACAGAGGCTAAGCCTATTCTACGCCGGGGTAACTAAATTCGAAACATTATATACCAAAAGAGTGTTAAGAATTTTAGAGGATAAGATACTTTAGTCACCCCATACCGAGTTGAATGGGAATCAACAGAGGGAAATCACTCTTTCTTCCCTTACATTACATATTTCCCACTAGGGAATAAAACAGAGTCATTAGACTGACCGATAATTTCGCCTACAAACCACCAGGTTTTAGAAATTTACATAAAATAAAAGAGCTTTGGAAACTTCCCCTCAAGCTATCTGCCGGAGATATCACATGTTAAGAAAATTCTGCCATTTACTTGAGTTGCTGGGCCTTCCGAACGCCGATCTGCGGCCCCTGCCCCCTTAATGTACGCCGCACGCAATAAACCGGTGCTATAAAGATGACAATATGACCTTAAAGCGCCCAGTTTTTATATCATCTTGAGGGGTTAATAGATTCAAGAGATTGAGGGGTCAGAGATGTTGACAACCTTGACTCAAGAACAAAACAATCTTCAAAAGCTAAGGTTATCCAACTGTGAAAATTAACTTTCGTTAATAGTTAATTGTCCTTAATCCCGCCAGAGGGGGCACTTAAGCCGATGGTAGAGACATCTAATAGTTGAAAATCCAAGTAGCTTGCATAACATTACTTCAAGTTCAATCACATAAGGCGCGCAGTTTAACTGGACTAAGAAGGTGTACCCTCGATACAATTATTATTATTATTATTATTATTATTATTATTATTATTATTATTATTATTATTATTATTATTATTGTTATTATTACTATATCGATCACCAATGGGGAGCAGTAATTACAGCGGTATGCCCGCGGCACTTGTCAATAGCAGCCTACACGCTCCAGTGAATTGCGATACGTGCTCCCGACACGCACCGAGCCCCACCTCATTAATATGCGAGCTCTTCATCCCCCGAGAGCACATGATGTATACAATCATCACAGTGCACGTCAAGCTCATAAAAATAGTTCCCTGCTTCTCAGGCGTTACGCGGCGAATGAAATTTATTTATTATCGGAGGTTAAAGTGGTATTTTTAACGTTATGTAGGCCTAAGCAGGCTACTACAATTTCCAAAATCTTAGGACTAAGAATCGGTGAGGCGTGCATATCTATCTCAGGGCCTTGTAATGAATATCCCATTGCTTCTACCTACTTGTCCAGAATCTCCTGCATTTTCCATTTGACCTTTCCCGGAGGAAAGATTGTCCTTAAAATGCCTTCCAATTTCATAATTACGGAGCAAGTGGCCGTACGGATAGGATCACGCAGCTGTGAGCTTGCATTTGGGGGATAATGGGATCGAACCCCACGTTTGGCAGCCCTGAAGATGGTTTTCCGTAGTTTCCCATTTTCATACCAGGCGTGTGCTGGGGCTGTACCTTAATTAATGCCACGGCCATTTCCTTCCCACTCCTAGCCCTTTCCCATCCCATCGTCGCCATAAGACCTAACTGTGTCGGTGCGACGTAAAGCAACTTGCAATCCAATCAATCAACCAATCAATCAATCAATCAATCAATCAATCAATCAATCAATCAATCAATCAATCAATCAATCAATCAATCAATCAATCAATCAATCAATCAATCAATCAATCAATCCTGGCAGAACCCGGAATCGAACCCGGGCCTCCGGGAGTGGCAACCAATCACACTAACCGCTACACCACAGAGGCGGACCAGGTAAGAGGTCCTACCGGACAAATTTCCTGTGCATCGGCATCTACAAAAACCATAAAATCAGTTGTTGGAACGTAAAATTAATTACATTATTTTTCATTTATTATTCTCTCTTTATTAGGCGGTCTTAAAACAATTAAATCATCTGCAAGCCTCGGGGAGTCACGCACGTCCTCTCAAATAGGTTGAATAAACTTTCCTCTACTACGTAATATTATTTGATGTTTCCTCACTGCGCGTCTCATTACTTTTCAGTGAACTCGTCTGCTCTTTCAACCTACCACTGCTGTATGTTGATCTTGAATTTGAAAAAGACGTTAATTAAGGCATGTTGAGTACGTATGGCGAAGAGATTTTAAGTGCAGAAGAAAAATGACCCCTCGGACACCGGTTAACCCACTATCTTCAAATTTCACAAAATTGGTCTATCAGATACCTGTGGAATCCGATCCCACAACATTCCGATTACGCGTCTGATGCTCTTACCAGTTGAGCTATGGTAACCTAGATCATAGTTGTTATTTTGGGAAGGATCTAAACTACATGTCTGCCACTACTGCCTTCACAAGTGGAAAGTGCGCTCAAGTTGCCCGTTCTGGGCCAATTCAATGAACATTGAAATTTTACGACCAGATTGCATTAGATATAGAATTTCTACATACTTGAAATATACTTTTAAAGACTGTTTCGAGTGATTTCTTTCGGAATCAGAACCTGGTACTGTGCAAAGACATTCGAACTAATTGGTCATCCCACAGGCTGACTGTATCGTCAAACATCACCATCAGAGGTGTCCGACTCGTTGGTTCAATGGTCAGCGTACTTGCCTTCGGTTCAGAGGGCCTCGGGTTCGATTCCCGGCCGGCGATTTTAACCTTCATTGGTTAGTTCTCTTGGCTCGGGAGCTGGGTGTTTGTCCTGTCGCAAACATCCCTGCAACTCATACACCACACATAACACTATCCTCCACCACAACAAAACGCAGTTACCTTAACATGGCAGATGCCGCCCACCCTCATCGAAGGGTCTGCCTTACGAGGGCTGCACTCTGCTAGACATAGCCACACGAAATTATTATTATTATACCATCAAAGGTTATACGGTTATAATAAAATCGGCATGCCAAGCAATATGAGGAGTAAGACTGTTTTACATTTCTTTCTCCACTAGGCCATAAAGGACTATCGCACCACGAGTGATTCTATGATTTCATAACATTCAGACGCGCTAATCGTTCTCCGAATGTCAGTACTGTTATGACGACATTTCTTCTTCTTAATCTGTTTACCCTCCAGGGTTGGTTTTTCCCTCGGACTCAGCGAGGGATCCCACCTCTACCGCCTCAAGGGCAGTGTCCTGGAGCGTGAGACTTTGGGTCGGGGGATAAACTGGGGAGGATGACTAGCACCCCGCCCAGGTGGCCTCACCTGGTATACTCAACAGGGGCCTTGTGGTGGGATGGGAAGATTGGAAGGGATAGAAAAGGAAGAGGGAAGGAAGCGGCCGTGGCCTTAAGTTAGGTACCATCCTGGCATTTGCCTGGAGGAGAAGTGGGAAACCACGGAAAACCACTTCGAGGATGGCTGAGGTAGGAATCGAACCCATCTCTACTCAGTTGACCTCCCGAGGCTGAGTGCACCCCGTTCCAGCTCTCGTACCACTTTTCAAATTTTGTGGCTGAGCCGGCAATCGAACCCGGGCCTTCAGGAGAGGCAGCTAATCTTGTTAACCACTACACCACAGAAGCGGACTATGAGGATATTTAGGGATTAAAAATCTTGTTTTAGGCAGCCTAAGTAGGCAGTAAATTTTCAAAATAGACATTGTAAAAATATTGTCATTTATATAAAATACAATTAAAATTATTTATTTGTTTTAGTTCTTTATAACCTAGATTTCTTTTCAGATTCTTCCTGAATTTTGTCCTGAAGGATTTTCCCATATCTACAGTTTCTATATTGCACACCATCTCCACTGCCTTCACTGGCAGCAGCTCTCTGGCCTCCAGCAATAATATGATATATGATAGCATACCAAAGCCTTGTCAGTCTTTATAAAACATAACCACCGAAGAAAACTCAACGTAGCGTCACGGCTTGATTATTCTCCGCAGGAAGTTGCCCTGTATCTCGTCATGAGGCCGCGATTATGCACACCGATTGAATGCAGCAGTACCCAAACAAAATCTCATCCTCTGCTGTCCCTTTCAAGGAACCTAGGTAACCTATAATCCCTGTCCGCCAACGAGATATATTGAAACAAAAATGAAAATCACATAGAATTTTAAACATTTCAAGAACGCTTTATGCGCTAAAAAATGTATTCGTCATAATATAGGCCATAATATTTGAAGTATTAATTTACAGGCACCAGGAATTGCTTTTTATTCGCCACAGTGGTTTATTAGCTTTACACTGCGGTTCAACAGTTACACTAACAAACAAGTTTCTTTGGAAATATCCTCGGCTTAGTCATTAATCAGCATCATCCATAGCTTACTGCCACTGTCACAGTCATGAATGAGACTGGGACTTTGGTGGAAGCGACAATTTGCTATGGGCTTTGTCAAGAGGTAGGGGGAAAATACCGCCTGCATTAAAAATGGTAACAAATTGGTACCAGAACAAAACCATGGACCAAAATCTTCAATACTGTCATTTTCCTGCCCAATAAATGAGGTCCAGAACTAATGAATTAATAAGGGTAGAGTTACTAGGTCTCATCACTAGAGATGGATTTACTTTAAAATTTGCCACCGAGAAAGTGCCTGCGCGGTCTGGATCACGCATCTGTCAACCTGCATTCGGTTCGAACCCCTATGTCGGCATCCTGAAGATGTTTTCCCATTTATTTCCATTTCCACACCAAGTCGTAAGTACGAGTAAATATATCGGTGTGTGATTGTAAAGAAGCGACGTACTTTTATTGAGGCCACGGTCGCTTCCTTCCCACCCCTAGTCCTTTACTATCCCGTTGTCGCCATAAGACTTCTGTGTCGGTGCGACGTAAAGATAATTATAAGTAAGAATTTGCCACCATTTTCCGTATTGAGAGAACTGCCAATATATCTAATGAGATGATACTATTTCGGGACCCATCATAAAATGCATGTCTGAATAACCACGTTTTAAACTATACTAAATATACTGAAAATTTTGGATTTTACAAATCTGATTCTCATAACAGACGTCAGTAACATCTTGCCAGTAATCCCATTTATAAAATTGGGTTCAATTGTCAAAGAACCTTACACCCTTATTGTTAACAAACAGCATATGAACGATTTTCTCGGTGAAAGAAACAGTTTTCTTCTTTGCTGTAATAAATATCCAAGAAATAATACTGTATGTGAGATTTCAAAGTACGAGAATCATGGATTAGCAGAACACATGAAATTAGCCGTGAAATGACTAGCTCCACGATTTCCGAATCGTAAGTGTCAGTGTATGTTTATGAAGAAGCGATGCATTGAGTGTGTTTAGGTAGTGTATGTATGTATGTATGTGTGTATGTACTGTATGTATATATGTGTGTATGTTGGGTATTCAACCCAAAGGCTGGTTGAATCCTCAACAGCTTCACCATTAGCTGTCATAATGGCCCAGGTGTCACTGAAGAGGCGTACTAGGGAAATGAGGAGTGAGGTAGTTTCCCGTTGCTTTCCTCACTGAGCCAGAAGTTGCTATTGCATATCAGTCTGTCAAGCCCACTGAAATGCATGCACCAACCGACCCTACGAGTGACATTTTCACACCATTCATAGCAGAGACTGGCTGCATAAGGAATGGCATTACTAGCGTCACTCATACCTCAGCCACTTTCATATTGTCAAAGCCAAGTATAAGATTGAGATTGGTCAATGAAAGTAACAATTTTATTCTAGCCCGTACCAAAAGACATAGTGCACTGTAAACACTACATCTTGCCAGCATAGACCTGTCCAACCCTCATGCATGTCTAAGTTGCTAAGTAGACAGTAGACAATTTAGACAGTAACTACTAAATTTTTCAACCCATTATATGCAGAGCATTTGTGAAGAAAATGTCTCCAAAAAAAATTCGTCGAAGCACTTAATGAAATTTATTGAAACACAAAACTATCACCTTTTTTGAAATAAGGGCTTTCAAATTAAGAATAGATGGCGGGAAATTATTTTCCTGATGCAAATTATGGACTTAATGTTCATGTGACGAATCGCTGGGATACTAATTTCCCAACATCGCAAATAAATTCATTGTTAACGAACATATTTACAACGTTGTTAACATTTAGTGAGATTTTTTAAACTAGCGAAAAGGAAACAGTTTTAAGAGTGATGGTACAGTAGCTCCTGTTGGTTTTGAAAGGGAAATATATTGCAACGCTCTTGGGTCCTTCTATATTACTACCATTTCTGTATATCGTAATATTGTATCTTCCATTATACACGATTCAGAAGTATTAAAACCAAAGTAAAGTAGGCTTGTAGGGCGTGAAATTCTGCTGTTGTTATCAAAATATCATCTTCGGTATAAAATGTTTTATGTAACTTTAAAATAGAACCACTGGCATATTTCTACAGTGCAGACAAAAGGTCACTGTATTGGTCCGAGTAGCCAATATAATTATTAATTAAATACCGTTTATTTTACGGATAAAATATAATTACCAGTAACATTATATTTAAGATTTGTTAATTGGTCGTTTATCCAAGTTTCTTTAAATAATTTTGGTCCATCCCAAACAGTTAACTGCGTGCATGAATCAGGCTAATCATTAATTTATTGTTGTCTGAATCACATTGCCATATAGCGGATATTACATGAATTGAGGAGTAGTGAATGACATGCACTGTAAATATTCGACATGTGGAAAGGCTAGCAATGTCCACTGTGTGTTATTTCTCTTCTCTTACATTGCCAGATTTTAATTGCACTGGACTGAAAATTCATCTCTTGACTTTGTCTTGCAAACTACGTATTGAAACAAAATGAAAATTAGGTTCACTAGTGGAGTGCCTTGTAAAGTTTCAGTGATTCTGGTGATGCTCTTTGATGTCGCTGTTAATAACGTGTGCTGAGTATCTTCAAATTGAACTACATGTAGCTCTCATGCAACAGGCACACGGAACAAATAACTTTAGAGACGTAATTACAAAATACATCAGGGTTTCCAAGTGAAATTACTGTACGGCTTCATATTTCTTTACGTTAAAACTCCCTCGTGAGCATTATAACACGGTGACTTTTAGGCGTGTTTTAAGTTTGGTTGGGATTTTAAATAGAGGGATCACACAACTGTAAGGAGACCGGCCAAACACGTTAAATCAGCGTAATCAGCTGTTGGCAGCAGAGATGTTCTTAAAATGTGCTGTATGTTGGTAATAGTCGTAGTTATTATTATCTTAAAAGGAAGAACTTACGGGTAAACACTCTCTCTTAACACTGGTCAAATAACAATAACAATAATAATAATAATAATAATAATAATAATAATAATAATAGTAATAATAATAATAATAATAATAATAATAATAATAATAATGTAAAAGTCCGCCTCTGTGGTGTAGTGGTTAGCGTGATTAGCTGCCATCCCCGGAGGCCCGGGTTCGATTCCCGGCTCTGCCACGAAATTTGGAAAGTGGTGCGAGGGCTAGAACGGGGTCCTCTCAACCTCGGGAGGTCAACTGAATAGAGGTGGGTTCAATTCCCACCTCAGCCATCCTGGGAGTGCTTTTCCGTGGTTTCCCACTTCTCCTCCAGGCAAATGCCGGGATGGTACCTAACTTAAGGCCACGGCCACTTCCTTCCCTCTTCTTTGTCTATCCCTTCCAATCTTCCCATCCCTCTACAAGGCCCCTGTTCAGCATAGCTGGTGAGGCCGCCTGGGCGAGATACTGGTCATCCCCCCCAGTTGTATCCCGTGCCGTGACCCAAAGTCTCACGCTCCAGGACACTGCCCTTGAGGCGGTAGATGTGGGATCCCACGCTCAGTCCAAGGGGAAAACCAACTCTGGAGGTTAAACAGATTAAGAAGACGAAGAAGAAGTAGACGAATGTAAAAGGTTCTACCCTTTTAAGAATGACGGTATCGGAAAAGAAAAGAAAAGAAAAGAAAAGAAAAGAAAAGAAAAGAAAAGAAAAGAAAAGAAAAGAAAAGAAAAGAAAATGAAGGGCCACGAAAGGCGTAAAAATGAGATATTATAGGCCTCGAAAAACTGATATCATCCGGGTCGGAAAAGATCAAGGATTGATCAGTGGTGGTGGAATAGGAAAGATGGAAGTGAGAAGCCCGGCATAACGTCGCTGCGTGATCAGTACAGCGTATCAGACAATGCTCTTCTCATCCATTATTTTCCTTAAGACTAGTCACGCCTCCTACCCATATATGGACATAAAGTCCATTAGAACAATTTTACATTGTGTTCATTTTCCTTTGCTTGGAATATATGTTTGAATGACGTATTTAGGCACTTCTACAGTATAATGTAAAGGCAAAAGGTTTCGCCAGAACCATTGCAACATTACAAGATATTCTAATAATAATGACGTTGTTGATTCTACGTCCCTCTAACTACTTTTACGATTTTCGAAGACACCGATGTGCCAGAATTTTGACCCACAGGATTTCTTTAACCTGTCAGTAAATACCGACACAAAGCTGACGCATTTGAGCACTTTCAAATACCACAGGACTGAGATAGGATCGAACCTGCCAAACTGGGCTCAGAAGGCCAGTGTTCTACTGTCCGAACTACTCAGCCCGGCACAAGAGATTCTAACTAAATAGTCTTCCATTAATAATGATAATAAATATTTCAATTTGCAAGCACTGCAGGAGAAGTGGAAATGGACTTTAGGTCATAGGACTGAAGAAAAAACAGGACTGGCAGAAAGGTAAACACGCTGTCGAAGAGCAGACAGGTCGTATGCTTAAACGATAAACTCGATAATATTTTTACCGTTGTTAGTTTCCATCTTATAGAAATTTAAGGTGTAGTATTGTGTGAGTGTTACGCATAATTTCGTGTAAAGATATAAGCTGAAGCTTATCACGTACATTAAAAATGCATTCTTATTTTGTTCAAACAAACAAACAAACAGGCAAACAAACAAACAAAAAGACACATAAACCCACGGCGCATACAACCCGTTAAGATCCTTAACCTGCCAGGAAGATTGTGAGTAAAATCTCACCAAGGCCCCCTAATTTTCCTCCAATTAAGCCGTAAATATAATTGTTCCGAGATTTTGGTGGATCAGCAGAGGTGAAAGAAGGTGCGGGCTGGAATGGGTCTAACTACAAGTCCGAAAGATGAATTTTAAAATTTAAATAAAGGTTATATATATTTTCAACTGATAACAAGATTTAGCAATTTTTACTAGGTGAAATAACAAAGAAAAATCAGGTACAATGCAACTTTACAAAGGAAAGCACAAGTTAAGAGTATTTTACAAATTCTGGGCTATGAGCCCCAAAGTCTTAACAATTTCTGAGCTCTCAGCTCACAATCACAAATTACCAAAGGGCAGAAAACCCCTCATTACATGGAGCACTTGCTCCCAACTTCGCATCTCAAGCCTCTCTAAGGCACTTTTACCACAACACCATAAAGAGCTGACCCGCTCTCGATCTTTCGAGCCTATAAAGGCAATAACAGACTATTACACTAAACTGCCATCAAGGCACAACTTATAAAGAAACAGGGGTATCTCGTACCCAATCTACTGGGCCTTAGTGGGCAAATACTAGGTTAATTTAAATGGCCCAAAACGCATAAGGGATGGAGGCGTGAATTAGCACTCCTAAATACACATTTTAAAACCTAAGTGGCGCTAGGCCGATTACACAGGGGCTAATCCCAAGCTAGGGAGGTGACTCGTATGAGAAAACTTTAATACATTAAGGAAGAGAAGAAACGGTTATGAAAACGTAGTCACCTCAACTTCAAAATGAAGGGGAACTCGAGAGGGTAAAGCACTCTATATCCCCGCTTTACAGTTAAAGAGATTTGTAGTTTTTACATGGACAGAAATGGGATTTACATTTTAAAAAGGTTGGTTACATATTAAAGGTTTCGAACCTTCCCCGCGAGTTAAACTGCTGAGCTAGCAAGAAAATATGTTAAATGGCCATTACCCTGTTGAAGATCTGTTGCCGGCAGAACGAGGCGCTTCCCGCCCCCTGCTACATATCCACACGCGAAGCTAGATGTTATTGAAGTGGCCCGGAGACAAGAAAATCAGCAGTTTTATACCCTCGCGGAAAATTCGAGACCTTTCATGAATGATTAAGACCCGCCCACAAAAGTTTATTGGCTAACAGCAAAATTACACACAAATCGATGAAGAAACACCTTATTGGTGGGAAATTAATTACAGAAATTTAGGATGGTTAAATTCAAAACAGGCGGAAAGAAAGCTTAATATTGCCAACCCTCAAATGAAAGAACAAAATTTAGTAAAGACAAAACTTATGAATACAAAATTTCTCCAAGAAAGTTCATTCCTTCGCACCAGAGTGCATTATCATAGTTTTTAGTAGAGACATCTGTTAGAGAATGTCCACACTTCTTGATCAACAAAAGCAAATCAAAAACACCCAGAGACATCTTCTGATAAACAGTTGAGTTGATTCCGTTTTTAAAGTTCAGAGTTTCTCCTGTAGAGGAGTTTCAATTGGCGTAAGATATGAACTTGCGTCGTAGAGGTGTACCGCCCGGTACAATAATATTTAGAGCTATAGCTAGTTTCTCACCAAGTCCGCCTAGTTTTTCTGAACTTTGCCTTCATTAAGATGATAATAAACGCCCAAATACTGTCATATCTATAGCTGTGCATAATTTCTCACCAATACGCCCTGAGTTTTCTCAATTTGGTCTGCATTCTCATGACCATAACACTAACGATTTTCGTGTATATACCTACATCTCCTGTCACATCGTGGCTTTCTCATTTCTCTCGCGGCATGCTACGCTACTGAGCTCTGTCCATCATCGCTCCCTCTGCGAACAGCTTTTAAAAAACTGCTAATGTTTGTTTTAGAAAGTGCACTTGACAACACGTGGTAATGTATTTTGTGTCATAACGGAGGCCAGCCCTTCCCCTACGCTCTCCATGGGTCATAAAGGTCCCCTTCCTGGAGGAGACAAACCAATTTGTATGTTGTTCTGCTTGTGGTGTGACAGCCTGCACGTGTGGTCCGCACTAAAAGCTCGTCCACTATCCTCGCAATGTTTGTATCACCCCAAAACAATAAAACATCGTTCTCCCCTTCCGTGCGGACTGCTTCCCGCAATTCGCTCAGTGGCCGGTGATTGTCATCGCCATCATCATCAACAGCAGCAGTAGGATAAGGCGCAGTTGTGTTGCCATTTGTTTCCCTGCAAGGGTGATTCTAGTGGCATCATTATCACCAATATTAACAGCATGAGGGCCTTTGTAGCTGTCTTTGATGTCAGAGGTCACGAGTTCAATATCGGCTGCCATTCTGGTACACACCCACTACTAGGAGCAGTATCATTCTTGACGACAATACTAGAATACATAATGGGCAATTTAGCTCCGTTATTGTCATCTTGTATGTGTCCGACTCATTGGCAAAATGGTCAGCGTTGAGGCCGTCGGTTCAGAGGTTTCCGGGTTCGATTCCCGGCTGGGTCGGGGATTTTAATCGCGTCTGATTAATTATTCTGGCCCGCGGACTGGGCTTTTGTGTTTGTCCCAACACTTTCCTCTTCATATTCAGACAACACACTGCACTATCAACCATCACAGAAGCACGCAATAGTAATACATCCCTCCATATAGGGTTTGCGTCAGGAAGGGCATCCAGCCGTAAAACATGGTCATCCACATGTGCAACACAGTTTGCACCCGCGACCCTGCAGATGTGGGAAGAGTGGAGGAAGAAGAAGAAGAATTTTCCTATTTTATGTCAATATACAAATTAGGGCGCTTTATGCACTGAACTAAACCCTTTATAAGTTCTTCTGATAGATCATATTTTCCTTCCTCTGTTTACCAATTTTCTTTCGAAAATTCCCAGCAGTTTCCCTTTAAATTTTTCTTTTAGATATTTGCATATTATTGAATATTTGCATATTTTTCTATTTGTTTAACGTTGCACCGACAAAGACAGGTTTTATGGCGACGATTGGATAGGGCAGGGTTAGGATTATGAAGTAAGTGACCGTGGACTTAATTAAGGTACAGCACCGGCATTTGCCTGGTGTGAAAATGGAGAACAGCGTATCGTGATCCTAAGGTTGATGTCGATGATTTATAAGACTGAATAAATGCGACAACTCCATATTGTTTTCTTCTGCTACGTTTAAGAACTCCGGAGCACAAACGTAATTCATTCGGTGTCTCCTAAGGCTGTTAACATTTAGGACGGGCGTTATAAAATTGCTCTTACTACACGTCTCAAACTATGCTTCCCAGTAACATCCGTAATACTTATCTGATACGTGTAAAAATGCAAATAATGAACCAATAACGTCTTTACCTAAAATGCTCAGTGAGAATGAAATGCTCGCGTCCTTGGCTGACTAGTCAGAGTAGTCGTCTTAAGTTCGGAGGACGCCAGGTTCTATTCCCGATCGAATCACAAATTTTAACCACGGATGGTTAATTCTTCTGAAGCTGGGACTGGGTGCTTGAATTCGTCTCAATACACATTTTCATCTATGCATAACACAACATACCACTATACTAGCGAGCACAAAAACACGCGGTAGCGGCAACAACGCTTCGCATAGTGTTGGCGTCCTGAAGGGCATCTTACCGTAAAATTGGGCCCAATCCACACGAAATATTCACCCCCAGAAATTGGGAAAATGCCAGTAAGAAGAGGAGGAAGAAGAAGAAGAAGATGATTAAGTATCACAATGATCCTGGAATAGAATTATTAATTTTTAAGTATGAATTTAATCACCTATGTTTGACGTGATTCTTAATAATGTCCCTCTATAGTTGTCCACGATGTACGACCCTTTCATAGAACTTAACATGCGGGCACGAGAGAGAACTCAGGGAAAGCCAGTAAGTGTCGTTAACCGTATGAACGTTTGTTCTATATAATACTCGAAAGTTTCAGGAAGTTTTATGGCATTTTCAGTTTTAAATCTTAAAAATAATTCATTTTATCTTTCAAGTTCTTATAACAGTAATAACAAAATCTAGATACAATACAAGTTATAAAATATCATGTTCAGGTACTACAGTAATATTCGTAAATTTGTTATAACGGGCCATTTTACGGACTGAGGTCAGAAAGCAGATACTCGACCATCTGAGTAATTCATATAAGCTGATGTTGAATTAGAAGTGACAGAAATATTATTATTATTATTATTATTATTATTATTATTATTATTATTATTATTATTATTATTATTACGCCATCATTTGCAGAAGAGAAGCTAGACAAATGACCACACAAAAAATTTAAAATGTGAAAGTATGTTTTTTCTTTCTTTTCTGTTCCTTCTCAAACAGCAACAAAAAAGACAATAACAATTTAACAACCACACTTAAGAGTGGAATAAATATTTAGAACTGAATATAACAACATTTAACAGTTAAGTGAGCTCAAATACATGTCGGGGAGAAGAAGATCCCTATTCACGAGACCTATTAGCCTCTGAAAATGTACAACAGTATTTGGTATTTAACACAAGAGTTTTGGCTTCCAAAAGTTAAGTTATACAATACAATATGAGGGCGATAAAACTCCCAAATTTCATGATTAAAGGCCTAACGAACCTAGGCTTCACATCCAGGTATCTTTAATACCCCAAAATGTTCATTAACGCATACACATCTTTGACACATCCTTATTTTAGAGGGAAGCAACAACACAGCATAGGGATCGGAAGGTTCCGGAAGAAGCAGAAACAGAAGCTCTTACTACGAGCCAAGAACGAGAAACTAGACGTCCGAAAACAAATAGACTGGGATGCTGAACCCACTCAAGGAAGCTCGTGACATGGCTTACAATAATACCTAATGGGGCAGAAGGCGCGATGACACAGAGGATAAGTCATGCTACATTGGTGGCTAAGACGGGAAAGAACATTTCTGACCGCAAAGCGAGAAGAATATTTAAACATTTGAAAATGCTTAGTCAAAAAAGAAAGCAATGTGAACAAGGGAAACTAGGGTCCCCACTCGTACAAGACACCCTCTTGGGTGGTTAAACTCCGCAACAAAAATGCCTGAAACCTACATTTTGAAGATTACATTAAATTAACGGAAACCTACATAAAAAATCAGGTAAATGCGGTTCAACCCTAATCGTTACATATTGGAGGGGAACACTGGTATCTTCCCGTTGCTACACGCAAGTAAGTTCACATGATAAAAACAATTCTTAACCCGCCTACCTTAGAATCTGCCCCAGCACACTTGTAACCTTGTGTGAGGATATCACTCTGCGTAGCACTGATCAAGATAAAGACATAAGGTTCAAGTTTGCTTCTATTTATAGGGGCGAGCTGGGTGATGGTTAGTTGATTACATTTGAAATCACAGTAGTAGCAACTTAAAAACAAAACGAGCAATCGAGTGCCAACCCCCTAAGAGGTACTATTCTCTACTAAAGAGTTGTCATACCATTCCCTTAGATTGCACTTGAAATCAAAAGTAGTGACATCTATTAATAAACTAAAAAATTAGGTGGTTTTCATTAATTCAGACTGTCACCGCGATACTTCGTCACATTCAGGCGTTTAAAATGTCGCCTACAGCTAGGAAGAGGTCGTACGTATATTATTATTATTATTATTATTATTATTATTATTATTATTATTATTATTATTATTATTATTATTATTATTATTATTATTATTACGGGGATACCCGTGAAGCAGAAAGAGGTTAAAGAAGGCGCGGGCTTGAATGGGTCTAACTACAGTCTCAAAATTAATTTAAAACTTTAACAAAGTTTATATTTCTTTAGATTTTCAAAAATCAACAAATAACAATATAACAGGTACAATTAGCAATTTTGGAACAAGTTAAAGAAAATACAATATTAGTGAATTCGACAGGTCCTGGGCTTCAAGACCCTCGCTTTACAATTCTTGAGCTCCCAGCTCAAATTTACAATTCAAAAAAGGGCAACTTTAGTAAAGGGCAGAAATCCCCTAATTCAAAGAATACTTGCTCTTAAATTTGCAATATCAAGCCTCCCAGAGGCACACTTTACAATTACAAAATTTGAGAAAGAGCTAACCGGCTCTCCGTTTCCTTTCAGCCTCCTAGAGGCAGTATCAAAAATCGTACACTCTCTGGCCTTCCATGGCCCAACTTAGAATTTGAAACAGGGGTATCTTGTACCCAACCTACAGGGCCTTTGCGAAAAAGAACAGGTTAAGTAAATGGCCCGAAACACAAACTGAATGGAGGCGTATACTTGCACTCCTAGATATGAACACTAAAACAACCTAAGGGGCGCTAGGCCGATGAAACAGGGGCTGTTCCCAAACTACGGAGGTGACTCGTATAGAAATTACTTTACCATACTACAGAATGAAAAACAGTTATAAAAACGTAGTCACCGCAAACCAAGATGAAGGGGAGCTCGAGAGGGTAATTCACTCTCTATCCCCGATTTACAGTTACAGATTTTATGAAGTTTTTACATTAGCCGGAAGAAGTTACATTTTAGAAAAGCTGGTTACATAAGTAAAGAGTCGGACCTTTCCCTCGGGTTAAACTGCGGAGGTAGCAAGAAAGAAAGAAGTTATGTGGCCATTACCTGGTAGATGTTCTGTTGACCGATGAAAGAGACTGCCCGCCTCCTGCTTTGACACACACACTCAGTAAGATGACGATCAATTGGCCAAGAAACGAGAAAAGCCGCAGTTCATAAACCCTCAGGGAAGGTTCGAGATCATTGAAGATTAAACTAGCCACACCCTCTCAAATTTATTGGATAAATTCAAAAGTTACACTTAGAATCGAACAAGAAGCCCGTGATAGGTTGAAAATTAAATACAGAAATTAGGGATTGGATAGATTCAAAACTGGCGGAAAGAAACAGGAAATATTGCTAACCCAAAAATAAATGAACAGCATTCAGTTACAAAAACCTAGAAATACAAAACTTCTTTAAATTATAACTTCTTACAACTCGCATCAGGGTGCATGATGATAGTTTTTAGTGGTGTCCTCTGTAAAAAAAAATGTCCAAACTTCTTGATGAATGTGGAACAAAACAAGTAGAAACTCACTCAGGTTAGGCAACTGCACAATAACAAAATTACTCAGTATTTTTGTGGTGACATCTTCTGAGTAAATTCTAAGTTGGTGTAGTTTCGGTTTCACTGTTTTACCAATAGAGGAGTTCTTTCAGGCGCTGAATTTGAATGCGCGGCTTTGGGGTGTACTTCCCGGTGCGATTATTATTATTATTATTATTATTATTATTATTATTATTATTATTATTATTATTATTATTATTGTACCGGGCGGTACACCTCCGCCCCGCTAATTCAAACATTGCGCCAGTTGAAACTCCTCTACTGGAGGAATTATGAACTTTAACCACCATGTTAATTCTAAAGTTTCTCAGAAGATGTCACTATTGTAAATTTTGAAGAGTTCTGAACTGTGTCTTTTTCGATTTATATTTGTTTTCTCTGTAGTGAGAAGTGTGAACATTCTCTTGTAGATGGCACTACTGAAGAACTACAATTGTGCACCCTGGTGCGAAGTGAAGGAACTGTTTTTTGAGAAATTTTGTGTTCATAAGTTTGTTCTTTGTTAAATTTATTTCAGTCATTTTTTGGGTTGGCAGTATAACCCTTCTCTTTCCGCTTGTTTTGAATTTAGCCAATCCCGAATTTCTTTAATTAATTTTTAACCAATAATGTGTGTCTTCTCCGATATGGATACGTTGCTTGACCCTAGCCAATAAAGTTGAGGGGGGGTGTGGGTTCTCATTCTTGAAACGTCTCGAATTTTCCGCGAGGATATATAAACTGCTGATTTTCTTGTCTCCTGGCCACTTCAGTAACATCTTTCCTAGTGTGATTATGTAGCAGGGGGCGGGAAGCGCCTCTTTCTTCGGGCAGCAGTTCATCCATCAGGTAATGGCCTTTTAATAACTTCTTTGCTTGCTAGCTCAGCAGTTTAACCCTCGGGGCAGGTTCGAAACTTTTATCATGTAACTTTCCTTTAAAATGTAAAAGACACTTGGTATAAAATTCTGTCTCTTTGACTACAAATCGGGATAGAGAGTGCCTAACCCTCTCGAGCTCCCACTCCTATTGTTTTGAGGTGACCTTGTTTTCACAACCGTTTCTTCCTTTCTTATTGTAATTAAGTCTTCTCATACAAGTCACCTCTTTAGTATGGGATTAGCCCTTGTGTATACGGCCTAGAGCCAAATAGGTTAAAAAAAAGGTGTATTAGGAGTGCAAGTTACGCCTCCACTCAAATTGGTATTTTGGGGCCATGTAATTGAACTGTTTCTTTATTGAATAGACTTCAGTAGGTTGGGTATAATTACCCCTGTTCTTGTGTGCCCGGATGGCAGCTTGAAAGTGGAGTTTGGAGTGGCCTTTGAATTGGCTTGAACTTTGAGAGAGGGTTGCTCTTTCTTAAATTTGGTTTTTATGCCTCGAGCAGGCTTAATTGGTAATTGGGAGCTAGAGCTCCTTGGTATGATTGGGGTTTTCTGCCCCTTTGTTGAACCTTGTGTATAGGTAAAGTTGGGCTCATTGCTCAGGGATTGTGATTCTGGGGCTCGAAGCCCAAAAGCCATTATTAAACTGTAATTGTACATTCTTAACTTGTTTATATATATATATAACTGAGTTCCTGTTGTACTTGTTATTTCTCGATCTCGAAAAGAAAATATAACCTTTGTTAAATTTTAAATTAACTTTAATTTCGTAAGTTGAGACCTGTTCATCCCAGCACCTTCTTTCACCTCTGCTGTTCCACAGGAACCTCGGAACAATTATTATTATTATTATTATTATTATTATTATTATTATTATTATTATTATTATTATTATTATTATTTGTACCGGGGGTACACCTTCTCCGTTCCGTTGAACTGCATGCCTTCTATAAAGCCATCTGTGTGGGGAATTTGGAGCTAATATAACCGAATATACTTGGACCTTATACTTGGACCTTTAACCTTTAGACGTCCCTGTCATCGGCCGATGTGCCCCCTCTGGCAGGATTAAGGACAATTAATTGTTAAGGGAATTTTCAATGATCAATGTTTGTAAATCCGGTATAGTGTGTGTACGGTGTAACGGGAGGTAGGAGCTGCAGGCGCGCATTTGAAGGCCCAAAAACTCAATGTAATGGCAGACATCTCTTAACATGTGATAGCTCCAGGCAGATAACTTGAGGGGAAGTTTTCAAACTTCTTTGATTAATGTAAGATTCTAAGGTTTTAAATCTAAACTATCAGCAAGTCTGAGAACTTTGTTCAAATCTCTGCTGAAAAACATGTAATTTAGGGAATAATGAGTGTTAATTCTCTGTTAATTCTCATTCAGCTTGGTATGGGGTGACTAAGATTTTGTAAACCTTTTCACACTGCTTTTGTACTTAAGAGTTCGCATCTAGTCAATCCTTTGTAGTGTAGTCTTAGCCTCTGCAACTTCGGGCCATAAGCCCATTTAGGATTTTAAGTGTGTTTTTTTTAAACGAATCCTAGAGTTTTGCCTCCTAGCCTTTTGTTCATGACCGATCGTCTGAAACCTTTTATTTTTGGATTAAGGCCATTTAGTATGGGCACTTATTGCTCCCGTTTAAAGTGTAATTACCGATAGACAAATGTCTAAATAACTGTTGAGCAGAAGTAACTGTGAACACAGTGTTTCAAATGTATCAAATTGTGCCTCCAAGAGACTGGATTATATTAACTTTTGAAGCTCAAACTACTAGATGATGTGAGTGGAGCAAGTATGCTCTTGTAAAATAGTGTACCTTCAGAACTACACTGCTCATCCCTTGTAAATTATTTTGTCGATAAGTTTCTCTATTGTACCTGATTTCTGGACTTATAGTCAGTCCACCCTTGTTATCCAAGCTGACGAGCTCTTTAACTATTGTTTGTTGTTGCTCATTCGGGTTATCTATCAAATTTTAAAACTCAGAAAAAAAGGGAAAGAAATACAATTTCAAAATTTAGTGCTTTAACTTATGCTCTGGGTATTTCCCTGTCACCCATTCACCCCGCACTGTCATACCTCTCTGTTCTACAAAATCATGGTAACATTATTATTATTATTATTATTATTATTATTATTATTATTATTATTATTATTATTAACGAATATTCAAACCATCTAAATGTAATTCACATAGTGGAAAATCCTTGATCCGTATGCTCTGAGTGGCGATGCAAGTTTTAATGTTCAAGGTGAAGCCTTTGAAAAAGAACAATTGCTAAAGTTGGATGAAATACCAGATACAATAAAAACTAGACACAGAAAACAGTTTCCATGCACTTGTATCGGTGAGAACATCCTTCAATGTGTGATGTGTTAGCGTCTCTTCCAGACATACATTGGGCTCATTAGTCACGCCCGAGCTCATCAAAGGAACAGGGACGATAATATAGTGCAGTATTTGCCTGGCCAGCTACAGTAAGAAATTTTTATATTTGTGTGAATAGTCAGCATTGATCTCGTCGACCAGCCCCATGGCTAAATGGTAAGCCTGCTGGCCTTTGGTCACAGAGGTCTCGGGTTCGATTCCCAGCAGGGTCGGCAATGTTAACCATCATTGGTTAATTTCGCTGGCACAAGAACTGGGTGTATGTGTCATCATAATTTCATTCTCATCACGACGCGCAGGTCGCCTTCGGGAGGCAAATCAAAACACCTGCACCTGGCGAGCCTAACACGACACTGAACACTCCCAGCACTAAAAGTCAAACGCCATTTCATTTACCGGGCGAGTTGTCTGTGTGGTTAGGGACGCGCAGCTGTGAGCTTGCATCCGGCAGTTAATGGGTTCTAACCCCACTGTCGGCAGACCGAAGATGATTTTCTGTGATTTTCCGTTTTTACACCAGGCAAATGTTAGGGCTGTACCGTAATTAAGCCCACGGCCGATTCCTTCCCACATCTACCCCTTTCCCACACCATCGGCGTCGGTGCAACGTAAAGCAAATTGTAAATTTAATTCCTCTGGTTGAGTGAGTTGGCTGCGGGATTCGGACACGTAACTGTGAGCTTGAATCCGGGAGATATTGGTTTCGAACCCCATTGTCGGTAGCTCTGCAGATGGTTTTCCGTGATTTTCCATTTTCACACCAGGCAAATGCTCGGACTCTAAATACAAGAAGGAAGGCGACCGTTAAACTGAACCAGATCCGCGACCTCAACGTTTCCTCATCCCGAGTCGAGTAGAAAAAATGGTTGAAAAGAAGAAATTATTGTTATTATTATTATTATTATTATTATTATTATTATTATTATTATTATCACCATCATCAATCAATTTTCGTTATAAGGTGTCCCATACTGGATGGTCTCATTCAGATAATTTAAGGGAGTCAAATATTTTCGCTGATAACTCCATCCGTAATAATTCGTTCATTAATACTGTTCTTGAATACCTTAGCCCAAAGTACTTACTACTCTCTGACCAAGAGTCCTTCGTGCCTTAAGTGGGACACATTTGTGTTCCACTGTCTCTGTACAGGTTCTTTTTTGTCTTTCGCTTTTAAAGAGTAAGGTGTGGCAGCTGTTTATGTCACTCCTGCATTCCCTTGGTTTTGTATTTTGGAACAGAAGCTGAAATCCCCTTCTTTTCATCATTATTCTTGAAGTACAGTGTACAATATTTTGTTCATCATATGGGTCATCCCGAATATGTAGAATTTCTGTAAATTAAGTTCTGAAGTTGCATGTTTAATTGGAAAATAAAAATGGACTAGCTTATGACATGGAAATGTAGGTCTTCCAATATAGATGGCGAACTCGTGTTCTCCCACGAGATTCTTTACTATATCTGTATACGGTGTATCAACCTACTGGGCGAGTAGGCGCGCGGCTGTGAGCTTGCATCCGGGAGAATCCCACTGTCGGCAGCCCTGAAGATGGTTTTCCGTGGTTTCCCATTTGACACCAGGCAAATGCTGGGGCTGTAGCTTAATTAAGGCCACGGCCGTTTCCTTCCAACTCCTAAGCCTTTCCTATCCCATCGTCGCCATAAGACCTATCTGTGTCGGTGCGACGTAAAACCACTAGGAAAAAAAAAGAGAATATCAACCTGATACTTGGTTTCCATACCGGACAGGACAAATAATGGCTTATGATAAGTTCGGTTTCTAAATGTTTATTTCCAATTTATCATGTTTTACAGTATCATGGATGTAATAGGTAAATTTTCAGAATACTTGGTAATCTAGTTTAAAATAAGGACTACTTGGATCTTAATTATAATTTGTTCAAGAAATCAGTAGGAGTGGACTTCAGAGGGAGCCTAAAATATAAAATTATAGGTATCACTTTTACAGTTAGTACTTAAAAATATACTTGAGGATATCGTACCACATGGAGTGCAGAAATGAATTTATCTCGTCCTTAAAAAATGGACTATCTTGACTTTAACCATGGGATTCGGAAGCCGACATTCTACCACTGATCCAAACATGGAACTTACTAAAGCTTTGTGAGCACAGGTCAATCGTGACTTAAAAGTATTGGTATTTCTAGATACTGCAATAACGTTTATTTCGGGGAAAGGTGACGAACTCCCCTAGCGGTGTATCGAAAATTGTCCTTTGAAGCATTGTACACCACCGTATGAACTGCGTGCTCATAGAGTTCAAAGTGGATATTAATACACTGTAGGTACGTGGATTGAAGCGGGAAGGAAAAGCACAGTAGCAGAAAGCCACATGGGTTTACTATGAGAAAAAGAGGCATGCACGTTTCGTTTCTCAATCACTTCATGGGAAGACACAAATATTGATGCAGCTGAAATTCTGGCCGTTTACTGATCACTAGATAAAGAGAATTTGTGATATTGCCTGGTCTGAATATGCTTCCTAATGCCGAATTGTGACCCACTATTCAGATACAATGGCCATTTGAAGGAAAGGGAAGGATAGATGGCTTCTTTTGCATTGGCACTCCTCGGAGCGTTGCTTGCATCAGGATGGGAAGCCATACGAGTTCTGGTTACAGGAAACTGCTGAATTAACCCAGTTTTAAATGACGTATATTCACATTTGCTAGATGAATGTAAACTCTTCCCGGTTTATAGGTTAAGTTGTATATCTGTAAACTTAAAGAAGGCTGAAGTATTCAGTCAGCAGTATGTAAAGGAAGTTTGATATAAAGACAATGTCCACATACAAGAGGCAATTGGATTTTCCAAAAACAACAAGATACTTGTTTATTTATTTTTAAAAGAGATCAAAAGTACCAATTTTTAGGTCTGTAATATCTTCAGTTTTTGAGATATAAGTACCGGTGTCCTGATTTAAGGCATTCAACCCCTTTTTCACCCTTTTTCACCCCTCCTATTGGGATTTTCTGAAAACAAAAAAATACGTGTTCCCTTATTTTTAAAGAAGATTCTAAATACTAATTTTTACATGTGTTAACTTTGAAAGTTTTGAGATATAGATACTCTCATTTTAAAATTTCAACCCCTTTTTCACCCCCTTATCGACGGAATATCCAAAAATCCTCTCTTAGCGAGCACCTACATCTTATTATGAATGTATCCCCAACATTTCATTTCGTTATGGCCAGTAGTTTTGGTTCGGCGATGATGAGTCAGTCAGTCAGTCAGTCAGTACAAGTTATTTTAGTTATATAGATGATATTAGTAAGGAACTGGAATCAGAGGTAAGGTTTTTGCGCATGATGTTATAGTGTATAGAGTGATAAATAAGTTACAGAATTGTGAACGACTGCGCAAAGACCTCAGCAATGTTTTGCGATGGACAGTTGGCAATGCTTTGTTGATAAATGGGTTGAAATGTCGGGTTGTAAGTATCACTGAGAGGGAAAGTCCTCTGAGTTTCAATTACTGCGTTGATGGTGTGAAAGTACCTCATGGTTATCACTGTAAGTGCCTACGATTTGATATAAAGAGTTATCTTCATTGGGTAATCACATGAACTGGATTGTAAATAAAGGTTCCAGGTCTCTTCATAGTTTTATGAGGTATTTGGGTTTTGTAGTAAGGAGGTAAATGAGAGGTTATAAGTCACTGGGAAGACCAAAATTAAAGTATGGTTGCAGTGTATGGGACCCTCACGAGGATTACTGGATTCGAACACTGGAATAAATTCAAAGGAAAGCAGCACAAAAAAACAGTGTTACGAAAATGTTACAAACTTTGGACTGGGAAGAATTGGAAGAAAGTGAGCTGCCTGACTAAGCGTTATGTTCCGAGCTGTCAATGGAGAGATGGCGTGGAATGACATCATTAAACGAATAAGGTTGACTGCTGTCCGGTCTAGAAAGCCAAGAATAACGACCGAGAGGATTCGTCGTGCTGACCACACGACACCTCGTACTCTGCAGGCCTTCGGGCTGAGCAGCGGTCGCTTGGTAGGCCAAGGCCCTTCAAGGGCTGTAGTGCCATGGGGTTTGGTTTGGTTTTTTTGACTGCTGTTGTTATAAACAGGAAAGCTTACAATATGGAGATGGAAGTTGGAATTTCAAGAGGACAAATTGGTGCAAATATTCGTTTATTGGAAGAGGAGTTAGGGATTGGAATAACTGAGGACAATAAATGTGGAATAACTTCCAACTTCTTTGAAATTATTTAAGAACAAGCTAGAACAACGATTGTTAGAGAATCTGCTACCTGGACGACTGCCCTAAATGCAGATCTGTGGTGATTAATTGATTGATTGATTCTTATTCTACTGCTATGCCCACACCCTGGTGCTGTTGTAGGTGTTAACTGTGTCACAAATTTGTATCACTGGGCTGGGTAGCTCCGATGGTAGCTAGCTGCACTCCTGAGCTCACGTTGGCCGGTTTGATTCCGGTTCAGTCCAATGGTATTTGAAGCTGCTCAAATACGTCAGCCTCGTGTCGGTAAACTTAATGGCGGATTAAAGAACTCCTGCTGGACATAATTCCGGCACCTTGGCGTCTCCCAAAACTTTAAGGGTAGTTATGGAACTTAAAACCAATAACATTATTACCCTATTTTACAGCCGGATGCCCTTCTAAACGGCAACTCTATGTGGATGGATATATTCACTGATGTGTGTTAGTGTGATGATGGTAGCTTGGAGTTGTGTGTGAATATGAAGAGGAAAGTTTTGGGAGACATACGAAGTCTCAACCCACGAGTTAAAGGAGTTAATCCTCGATCTGACCGGGAATCGAACCCAAGACCCTCTGAACCGAAGGCCTCACGTGTGATCATTCAGCTAACGAGCTGGACCCCTGTAGTAATAAATGTGGCGTTATCATATTGAGAATCATTTGTGTAAAAGAACTTCATTAGTTCTAAATGTGGTGACAATTAAATACTGACCCGTTCGAACATTAGCTTGTTCCTGTCACTTTAACCGTTAATCCCAATTTTTAGAGTCTAGTGACTACGGAATTATTATAAAATTCTTGCTGGGAAAGAATCTCCCTTTTTATAAGAGAGTTAGTATTATCAAACACGAAAGGTGATCTCTTGTTTTTTTCTTTCTTAGATTTTGTTCTTAATAAATGAGTGATTAATCGACGAATGTAAAATCCTACCATTTTGAAAATGTATTCAACTCATACACACATAAGCTGCTGTTTACTATTGGTACATATTATATTTTCCAACCGTACATCACGCAGATCCTGTCATAGAGGAAACTGATGTCAATCACCGGAACCAGGACATAGTGGCTAGTAAAACTTTACTGTAGTGTACGAATCACTTATCAATCAGATACTTCTTCAATGATTAGAAGAGATCAAAATCAACAGTTAACAGATCAAAGCTGTAGTCATATAAGTCGTGGGTGTGTGGAGGCCTGGCGTCATCGCGAAACAAAACATCTCAGGTCGTTTTCGGTGAATCAGAGTTTGGATAAGCCTGATGTGCCCCTTAGACAAAATATTCCTATCACAGTATGCACCTCAATACAGGATCTCTCTAAATCAGTTGTAAAAAAAACTTGAATTGTGAAGAAATTATAAATCAGATTTAATTGAATAATACAGCAAAAGATTCAATAAGATTTCAGGTTTCGTAAGACGGTATGTACCTAATGTAATTAAATTTTATCACAAATTCTACGAACCACGTCATACCGCGGTCGCGGGTTGCCAGAGCTTCTCTTATCCGAACTCTGGGGTAATCACATAAATTGGATTGTAATTAAAGGGTACAGATCTCTGCACATGTTTATGGGGGTATTTAGGGGCTGTAGTAAGGATGTAAAGGAGAGGGAATATAAATCTCTGGTAAGAACCCAAATTGAGTATTGAGAATTACTTGATTCAAGAACTGAAAAAAATTCAAAGAAAAGCAGCTCGATTTGTTCTGGGTGTTTTCCGAAAAAAGAGTAGCGTTAAAAAATGTTGCAAAGTTTGGGCTGGGAAGACTTGGGAGAAAGGAGACGAGCTGCTCGACTAAGTGGTATGTTTCGAGCTGTCAGTGGAGAGATGGCGTGGAATGACATTAGTAGAGAATAAGTTTGAGTGGTGCCTTTAAAAGTAGGAAAGATCACAATATGAAGATAAAGTTGGGATTCAAGACAACAAATTGGGGCAAATATTCGGTTATAGGAAGGGGAGTTTGGAATTCGAATAACCAAGAGAGATGTTCAATAAATTTTCTAGTTCGCAATCATTTAACAAAAGGCTAGGGAAACAACAGATAGGGAATCTGCCACCAGGACGACTGCCCTAAATGCAGATCAGTAGTGATTGTGATCACAGTTCATTTAGACTTTCAGGAAGAGGTGGAAGGAACACTTTGTCTGAAACGTAGCCCGTCACAAATAAATCCAAGGGCGCCAGATCGGATGCTTTTAGTGGTCAAGCTATCGTTCTACCACATCCAATCAACATTACCATACACTTTGGTTGAACTTGCTGCACAAAATACAGTTAACCTTGGTGGATCGCTTACATGTTCAATAGCTTGGCCACCATGTTGCCCAACACATATAGGTATTATGGCAACGATGGGATATGAAAGGGTTAGGATCGGAAAGGAAGCGACCGTGTCCTTAATTAAGGTACAGCTTCAGAATTTGTCTGGAGTGAAAACCACGGAAAACAATCTTCAGGGTTGCAGACAGTGGGGCTCGAACGCACTATCTCCCGAATGCAAGCTCACAGCTACGTGACGCTTTCGCTTACTATACTGATTAGATACCACGGCAAGTTAAATATGTCTCTCAATAATTGTAACACGAACTCGCTAATGCTGTTCAAGTTATCATTATTTTGTGAACTGTAAAATCAATTATTGGATTCAAGTTTAGCTTAAACCCAAAACAAACCTTAAGCTTTGCAATTTCAAGCATGCTGTAATGCTCTTAAATGATCTCTTGTATCTGAACTATCATTCTGATATTTGGTCCCCTTTAAGCGGGTAATATATTCATTGCCGCATTATGGATTTAAATTAAACGCACTGCAATTAAAATAAAATGTAATTTCGGAGCAAATTTACATTCACTTCAATTAAAACTCAGTGGACATGGAAATATTATCAGATATGTAATTTGCATACTCACTGTTGACTCTGGCTCCTTTGTATGAAGCTAGGGGACGGCTGCTGCGTATTGCTCAAAACAATGCATGAGTAGTGAAATATGCACCGGCCAATAATCTTTATTCAGGACACCTCATTCGCAGTGTCACCGAGGCAGTCTGCCGGTTACAGCTTTTATATGCATAAAACATGGAGCAAGCGGGTTTAAAATCAATATCTATCTCCGGTGTGCTAAATGGTTCATTTGCTGTCCGCTGTTATGTTGGGTTATCTCCTCTAAATTAGGACTCTCGTATTGTTAGCTGATTGCCGTTTCAGTGTCGAAAGTAGGAACAGATTAATAAAACCAATATTGTTCCTAATACTTGATTGTATTGCAGTCAAATTTTAAATGAAACATTTAAATGATGAAATGTGATGTGGATTACGAGAAGAGATTGAACAGTGTACACAAACAGACTCATCGGCTGTAAGCCTCCAAAGAATTGTTGAGCCATCCGCGCTGAAACAGCTATTGACATCGAAGAAACATCTTGCAGCCATTCCAGTAGTAATTACTTTTTATTGGCTCTATTGCTTTTGCTAGTCAGATTCTTCTATAATATGGGTCCACACAGTGCTACCCACTTTATTTCTTAGTCATTTCCCAATTATGTTGAATAAGACATATATATGATCGAATGCCGGCCCCGTGGTGTAGGGGTAGCGTGCCTGCCTCTTACCCGGAGGCCCCGGGTTCGATTCCCGGCCAGGTCAGGGATTTTTACCTGGACTTGAGGGCTGGTTCGAGGTCCACTCAGCCTACCTGATTAGAATTGAGGAGCTATCTGACGGTGAGGTAGCGGCCCCGGTCTAGGAAGCCAAGAATAACGGCCGAGAGGATTCGTCGTGCTGACCATACGACACCTCGTAATCTGCAGGCCTTCGGGCTGAGCAGCGCTCGCTTGGAGGGCTGTAGTGCCATGGGGTTTGGATTTTACATGATCTGTTACCCTTCCTGACGCCAACCCTATTTGAAGGGAGGAATACACTATTGTGTACTGTATGTAAATAAATGTGCTAAGACGGCCACAGACACGCAGTCTTCGAACTACAGAAGTTAACCAGCGTGGTTAAAATTTTCGACCCGGCTAGGAATTAAACTCGGGGCCCTTTGAACCGAAGGCTGACCTTTAATCCAAGGAAATGGATCTCACTTCTATCCACTATCCTAATATATACACCAGGTTTTCTAGGTCTTCACATGACTGTCTGGCTCTTGGTAGTGCGTTCTGAACTTAGTCTTCCGTTCATTATCTTTCGCGCATTTCAAGTAAACACAAAGAATGCCAGGAACGGATATGACAATGAACTCGTGGCCAAGCATTTAAACTGAAAGCTTTGAAATCACAATGCATTCCATTAGGTACCCGGCACAATCTAGCGTACAAGTAGATCACTAAATTGCAATCCACTGTATTATGAAGACACGCTACAAAAACCTAGGACAGCTTATTACCAAATCAGATGGAATGCTCGTATTTTAAATGTCTTTCAGTAAGTGATTTATTATTTTTTGTTTCATGGCAATACTCAGAGAATTATTGCCTTAAAATGTAACAAACCTACTTGTGCAACTTACGAAAATGCAAATCCTTGATTACTGGGATTCTCACTATCCTGAAAACGTCACTTTAAAACAACTGCCAACAAACCCGTAATACATTTGTTCAGTTAATTCCTTATATACTCCATTTTTATCCAATCTATTCAACGTTTTCTAAATTCACTTGGCTCCGTTTAGATGAGCGGTATAATATTCACTGTGTTTTCAGGGTGAATCGTTCATTAAGCTTAAGTGTCCATGATTACCTCACCTCTCAGTTACAATACATATATATTCTAGGTCTGTAAATGTACAGAATACGGTACGTAGACAAGGAGGGGAACGAAACGGGGAAGTTGTGAAAGATTGTAGGATAATGCTTTAAAAGGAAGAAAATGAAGGGCCAAGGGGTCTAGTCAGGGCCACAGCTCTGCAGAGATGTCGGTGAGCAATCGGTGAGTCACTGCAGGTAGTACAGCAGTGAGATGAAGGAAGGTGAAGTGTTACCGAAGAGGAGGGGGGGGGGTGGGTAAGGGGAAAGGTAGGAAAGGTAGGAAAGGGAAACGTAGGGTAGAAGAAGGTAGAACAGGGTCATAGGAGGGATACAGAGAGTAGGAAGATGGTTCTTCAGCCGTCGGGGAAGATAAGAAATACCAGGCGGTGAGGAGATCTAATGAGTTGGGTGGAGTTGAGGCCTGGTTATGGTGGAATGCATTGTTAGGCACGTAGGAGAACCACGGTAGAGTGTTATGCAAGAATTGGATTAAGGCAGATGTTAAGGAAAGAAGAAGGGAAGGAGAAGGTGGTAGTTTTTCACTTTGTTAAAACAGATTAACGCAAGCAGGAATGAATATCAACATAGTTGGGGATGTGTGGGATCTGATTATAACAGCACTGGAGAAGTCTTAGGGAGTAGAGATTGTTTTCATGGAATACTGTGTAGGAGGGATACTGACTAAAGTGTGAACGGGGATGTACGTGAGACTGTGCAGTGGCGTGTGTGGAAATTGGGAGAGAGATTTGTAGATACTAATTGATAGGTTGGAGATATGGATCTCCGGTCAGATGGCCTTCATTTGAACCGCGGTGGTTCTTATAACTTAGGGATGTGTATTGAAGGATTATAGCCTGGTAAATTCAAGGAAACAGAGTAGCCTATACTAGGGAGAGGCAGTGGCAAAGCTGTTAGTTAATGAATGGGTAGGCAGGAAATATTAGCTTAAAGTTTCTTGTAGGGTAGTTCCAAAATTCGAGTTTTCTTGGTTGCAAAATGGTCAATCACACGGTCCTTCAATAATTCATCATTCATCAATTCTTTCACAGGCTTTTTCTTGGTACAAATGGTTCTAAGACTGCTGAGTCTTTCATTGCTCATTGTAATACACAAGAAGGTTTTAACCCTCTTCAGAATACTCATACTCCTTTCAAAGGAAGCCGTGATCACAGGAAATGTTAATATTAAGCGAATTAATTTTGACACTTCAACATACACGGGTTAGAAATCATTGAGGACAATATAGGCTAATGTGAAAGCTTTTAAGGGGACGAATGTTTTTCTATAGGTTATCGGAAAAAATGTTTATCAATTCATTTTCCGGTATTTCTCTATTAAAACAGGGTTATATGTTCATAAGATTGTTCAGTTTAATAGCAGGGAAGCTCTATTTGTAAACTATGACCTGAGTTGGATCCAACAATTCAACAGAATGCTTTCAAAATCGTCGAACCGTATTTCCATTTGCATATTTAAAGTATCAAGGACTTCACTGATAAAAAATTTTTGAACGTTTGGAATGTCCTGTCATCGATATCTCACTATTTATTTTACATTTTTCAACGCAAGAGGATACCGTGTTCCCTGATTGCATGTCCTTGAGGATACCAGTGGTTTTCCTAATTTCAGTATTGCACAGAATTATATCAAATTTGGTTTTATGTTGCAGTGTAACAAGAAGATGGTGTGTATAAATTAAATAAATATCTATAGGGACAGTGCAAATAAATGAATTGGGCCTTTCTGAGTATGTTAAGCAACCTAATAGCTGAAATGTACGACTCACTGTCCCAACCTTCATCGTTCTGTACAATTATCTTAAAAAACTTGGCTTAAATGATCATAGTGTGAAAAAGTGTGTGGACTGCTCTGGAATGAAAGCTCAAACGGGTAAGTACATGCTTGTGGAAGTCTGAATCCTTTGGATTCCAAAAGAAGAGCTCTCTTTGAGGATCTACTAAAAAAATGAATGAAACTCTGTCAGCTTATGAATAAAGAGTCCGACTGATTTTATTGTTTTGGAGCAATGGAGAAGAACAGAGTTTAATATTGCTGGGCATAACAATGTAGAAATATTGCCCGTCGGCAAACTTGCTTAACGTAATGCTGAACACACCCCGTGCTTTCCTGCCACTGTGGAGCACCCGTCATATGTTTGACATACGATTTTATCAATTACTCCTCTCTTCCGCAGAATATCGACAATTAATTCCGATAAGCCCGATGCAGCCTTATCAATCGAAACATCACGAAAGCCTATGCATCTTTCTGTGGGATCCTGTTTTGAGCAGAACTGGAATATTACACCGACTTGAGATCTATTTGATACATCTAAGGTCTCATCCGCCTGAATACCAATGGAATCATAAAAATATAATACTGCTTTGATTGTCTTCTGGATTATGGTAGTTACAGACTCCATTCAATCTGTATTTCGCTTGATGTGCCTTTAAAGCCCGACGTGTCGGGTTGAGTGGAACAGACGGTTGAGGCGCTGGTCTTCTGATCACAACTTGGCAGGTTCGATCCTGGCTCAGTCCGGTGGTATTTGAAGGTGCTCAGATACGTCAGCCTCGTGCCGGTAGATTTACTGGCACGTAAAAACTCCTGCGGGACTAAATTCCGGCACCTCGGCGTTTCCGAACACCATAAAAGTAGTTAATGGGACGTAAAGCAAATTATGATTATTATTATTATTATTATTATTATTATTATTATTATTAAAAGCCAGACGTGGACAGGAGGTGATCTCGAAAGTACTGTTCCTGTATTGAAAGAAGATCTAACAACTCTAGGTAACTGCTCTTCTTGATCGAGTCTTCCCCTTTCAAAATGACCTCGAAATCCAAGCTCCTGTTTCCCAAGAAAACACACAATATCAAGTTTCTCAACAAGCCGATTTAGTTTTACGACTTCGCTATGTTTAACGGCTTGAATCCTTGCACCTTCAAATGAAGAAGGTTCTATTTCCCGGCGTCTCAGTAAACGGAAATTATCTTCATTATGAATATGTTTATTTCAATTTTGATTCCTCTCCGCTTTTCTAAGAACGTTTTTGTAATTATCCCCTTTAAAATCCATTCCTTTTCACCATCAAACTAAACACACGTAGACCTTATAACAAAACCACGAATATCGTGTACACTAAGAAAATTGAAATTTTCTACCTACTTTACCGTCAAAAACCTTAATATCTAAATTGGGCATACATGTTTTGATTTTGGCTTCACATTTCTCTTAGTAAGTGCAAAAAGGGAACGGTTTACATTTTAAAGAGTTCAAAAGACTTGTAAAGTTCCCGAAAGTATATTTGAGTTTTTTTGTTTTTTTTTTGTTTTTTGTTTTTTTTTTGCTAGTTGCTTTACGTCGCACCGACACAGATAGGTCTTATGGCGACGATGGGACAGGAAATGGCTAGGAGTGGGAAGGAAGCGGCCGTGGCCTTAATTAAGGTACAGCCCCAGCATTTGCCTGGTGTGAAAATGGGAAACCACGGAAAACCATTTTCAGGGCTGCCGATAGTGGGGTTCGAACCTACTATCTCCCGAATACTGGATACTGGCCGCAATTAAGCGACTGCAGCTATCGAGCTCGGTATTTGAGTATTTACAGAAGGCAGAATCATTTAGTCATTGTTATACAAATATTGCTGTGTATAAGGAAAATTTCTAATTAGAGGGCGTGACTAATAAAAAAAGGCTATGTACTATAATTCACTTGTGGTAACAAAATATTTACAAAAAAAATACAAAATTTGAAAAACTAGAAAAGCCGCTGGACTTGATAATATTTCTGGGGATAAAATACATGCAATTGAGCAATTGTTTGGTAGCCTTTATAGTACCATGCATGAAGTACTTATTTGATTACTGTTTTTATGAAGGAGCTATCTACCTAACGGATAGGGAGTTGCTATAGATGCCCCAGGCTACAATGGAAAGGGTGATTAAAATAAAGCGAATAATTAGACCAGTCAGCTTTATATGTGTTGCTTGTAAGGTCCGGAGAAGTCTTTCTGATTACAGTATACCAGGCACGTTTGCAAAATTGTCAACTGGTTTGATAGAAATCAGTTCAGGTTAAGGAAATGTTCCTCCTGTGAGGCTCAACTTGTAGGATTCCAGTAAGATATAGCAGGTACTGTATTTTAGATTCAGGGGGTAAAGTGGACTATATCGCTACTGACCTATCGAAGACTTTTGATAGGGTAGATCATGGGTGCCTACTTACTAAAATGAGGGCTGTCGGACTAGACAAGAGAGTGAATGATTGGGCTGTTACATTTCCAGAGAATAGAAATCTGAGAATGATAGTAGGCGAAGTATGAGCTGATACCGTAATGATTTAGAGGTTGTTTAGCAAAGCAGTATTATTGGAAGTTGATACATACAGCTGATGTTAGTAAAGAACTGGAACTAGAGGTAACGCTTTAGAAGGATGATATTATAATGCATAGAGTAATAAATAAGTTGCAGGATTATGACGAGTGCAAAAGAAAAACAACCTCGACAATGTTTTGAGGTGGACAGATGCGGAGATTGTTCCTCGGAACTGGAATGTTCATCGAGAAAAAGTAAAGTAATAGGCAAGTTTTCCAAACACTGCTCTACAAATGATCACAGGGTATGGTCACATAACTTCTGGGATCCAGGTTACCTTCAATAATAGCCAGTTCTCCAACAGCAGCGTATTTCATACTGTGCCACACCATGACATGGCTTCCGTCATGCATGACCGGATGGCACCACGCTCAAAGCGTCAAGTTATTCGTTTCGCTTACGGCACACAAACCCTCGCTCTTCTGTCCCAAAGATGTTGAACATCTTACTTTCACAATTCTAATGATTTTTTTAGATACAAATGTTCCAGTTTTTTTTACCCTGACGCGCTCAATCAAGAACTCTTTCTTCGCCCACGCCCATCGTAGCCAGCTTTATAGAGGTAATTTCTTACTGTTGCGGTGCCAATTGTTTGTTGATGTTGCGATGTCCTCAGCCAGTATCTGAGCTCTAACTCGCGAGCTCCTTCACACTTGTTGCACTATTCATCGTGATTCCCTGCCTTTTAGAGATTTAGATCGTCCATAAATCGATTCATTCTGACCAGATACCGTCCTTTTGAACTTGTTTTACATACTGAACAGTCACATGAGATAAAGTCGGCTTTGGTAGCAAATTTTCCGATAACTAGCCCTTTCTTACCAGAGTAACAATTTTGTCTTAAACACTGATCGTTCACTCTCCCTGTCAGCATCGCAGTGCACTTCACTATCTCTTGTAAACAGTGGCGAATTCTGCACACGTTTGCTGAAATAGCGGACAAGTGTTCGTGGGATTTATTTATTTATGTACTGTACTTGAATGCACTGTGATCGTATGAGATCTTATTTCGCTGTGATTATAGGCCTATTTCTTCTCACCGGGCGAGTTGGCCGTGCGGTTAGGGGCGCGCAGCTGTGAGCTCGCATCCGGAAGATAGTGGGTTCGAACCCCACTTTCGGCAGCCCTGAAGATGTTTTTCCATGGTTTCCATTTCTCACACCAGGCAAATGCTGGGGCTGTACCTTAATTAAGCCCACGGCTGCTTCCTTTCCATTCCTAGGCCTTTCCTATCCCATCGTCGCCATAAGACTTATCTGTGGCGGTGCGACGTAAAACAAATAGCAACAATAGATTATATTTCTTTCTTCCGGCTCCAGGGTTAACTGGTCAGCGTTCTGGCCTTTGGTACAGAGGGTCCCGGGTTCGATTCCCGGCAGATTTGGAGATTTTAATCTTAAATGTTTAATTCCCCTGGCTCGGGGACTGTGTGTTGTGCTGTTCCCAACATCCCTGCAACTCACCCACCAGACACAACACTAACCTCCACCACAATAACACGCAGTTACTTTCACATGAAAGATGCCGCCCACCCTCATCGGAGTATCTGCCTTAAAAAGGCAGCGACCGGCTAGAAATTGTCACACGGAATTATTATATTTCTGTCGTTGTTTACAAAGGAAATGTATTACGCATACATCATAATTATGTCCCAATTTATCGACCCACTCATAACAAAAGATTATTCGTTATTATTCTAAAATAGCTGTACTTTGTAAAGTTTGTGTGTGAATATTTATTTTACCCGCGGTAAGGGCAAGACTGGTCCGAGTAAAATCGTCAGATTGTTTCCGCTAGTCAGTCGAAGTTGAACAGATCTAAACCAGTTTATGCGTATGTTAATAAATGCTCTGCTTTGTGCTCGAGCAGAGTGAATGCGAGCATCAAAGTGCATGGCCAATAACCACTTAATGATGAGTGGTCCTCACCCATAATAACACTCGAAACAATCCCTCAAGCACCCGAATTAACAAGTGGGTATTATTTTCTTGTAGTGCGTAACAGTACTTGATGGACTTCCATGTTAAATACATGTTATAGTCTAATTTACTGTACAGAGCCTGGCAGATATTATGAGCAGGTTTGAAGGATCGATTGTTTGGATTCTCACTGTTATTATACACACATATGAACAAAAAAGTTTTTAACCTTGGACAAAATAATTTTTAAAAAGAAAGAAATACAGTTGTATCATGTCAGCGTTGTTTATTCTTCCTTTCTTAATCTGGTTACCCTCCAGGGTTGGTTTTTCCCTGGGACTCAGCGAGGGATCCCCACCTCTACCGCCTCAAAGGCAGTGTCCTGGAGCGTGAGACATTGGGTGGGGGATACAGCTGGGGAGAATGACCAGTACCTCGCCCAGGTGGCCTCACCTGCTATGCTGAAGAGGGGCCTTGGTGGGGGATGGGAAGATTTGAAGGAAGAGGGAAGGAAGCGGCCGTGGCCTTAAGTTAGGTACCATCCCGGTATTTGCCTGGAGGAGAAGTGGGAGACCACGGTAAACCACTTCCAGGATGGCTGAGGTGGGAATCGAACCCACCTCTACTCAGTTGTCCTCCCGAGGTTGAGTGGACCCCGTTCCAGCCCTCGTACCACTTTTCAAATTTCGTGGCCGAGCCAGGAATCGAACCCGGACCTCCGGGGGTGGCAGCTAATCGCACTAACCACTACACCACAGAGGCGGACAGCCAATTGCCCAATAAAACAACAAATGAGAGCCTCTACAACAATACAGATTTGCTTTCTCAGTTTGAGACACTGAGTACTGCACACACCAGTACCTTTAATATCGGATAACACGTTCCCTTGCTTGCCTGAATTCGTCTTGCCATACTGTCCACTATTTAACCAAAGTAATGTTGGTCCAAATTGTCCCTTATCTGGACGTTAATTCAGTGTAGATCGTTCACAGTGGTTGGTGGGCCGCGATGTCCAGAAACAGCCTTCTTTCGTTTGTCCCAGGTATGCTCGATAGGGTCATATCCGGGTAACACGGCGGTCACCCTTGTCGACCTATATCGAGATAACGGAAGAAGTAATTAACGTGAACTGCACGATGAAAGCGCGCATTGTCATCCATTGAGACAAAGATACAGTGTCACTACGATCGGAGAATGCCGTCCTTATATCATAAAGCCGTGATATTACTCTGAGTAACCAGGCATGACGTACTGTGGTCCCACATAATATCACTCCAAAACACCAGGGAAACACCACCTTGCTGCACGTACTGGATAGTGTGCCTGAGACGTGAAGTCTGAACAGACTGTTTCCAAACACGTTGCCGACGATCAGCAGGAACAAGATTCTATACGACACCCATCGGCGAAAATAACTTTATCCTGAATGGTCTCTTTAGGACTGGCACAATGTTTGGCCCACATCTACCGCGCCCCATGATGTCTAGGTCTGATAACTAGGCATCTCTATGGCCGTCGAGAGTGAAGTTGTGCCTCGTGCAACCTGTTTCTCGCAGTTTGATTTGAAACCTGGCAACCTGGAGCTGTACTGTTCAGCATTGCGGCACTGCGAGATGATATTCTAATTTATCGGTCGTTGACTGCAGTCATAGCCCTTGGGACGGCCTGTGCGAGGCAAGTCATCAACAGTTCCTGTCTCCCTGTACCGCTTCCATGTTCGAACCACATCAATTTGGTTACGATCAACACTTCGAGCATCCACCTATGTTGAACATCCTTCTTGATATAATGTGATTATGCGTACTCGTTCGCATGTTACTTTTGCGCTTTTCGGAGGATAATTGTAGAATTAAAAAATATATATTTCCCCCCATATTTTTCATTAAAATATTATTAGGTTACGATGCTTCAGGAACACTGACGAGTTTAAAACAGTAGCAGTGTATATAGCGAAAAAAATGTAAATAACAACTAGTTAAAGCATCTACAGTGAAGCTGGGAATTCTGGGAATAGCAAGAATAGGTACCTGTGCGCAAGTGCACAGTAACCAAATAACCTGTGTAAATTACATTAATTGGAGAGAATGACAGCGACAGGATGCCGATGCATGCTATAACATTACGTAATACGATAACCGTGGAAAATATAATAACTGTAGATTACACCTTATAAACCAATATAAAATAGAAGTAACACAAACTTAGAACTAACTGGATATGATGAGGATATTGTATTTTGGTAGATGGGGATGATTGGCTATAAACATTTCATCGTGTAAGAAGAAAGATTTGTTGTTTCCAGGCACGTTGTAGGGACGTCAAATCCGTGAGAGGTATAGTCATTGGCTCGTGAGGATTGCTATTTTTATACACTGAACAATCAAAACTTGTGCATACCTGAAAGGTTGTAAAAGCTAGCGTACTACCCCATGGTAAATAATCTAATATGTGATGATATTGTTGTTGTTATTGTTGTTGCTTTAAGGGACCGAACATCCATGCTATCGACCACAGGATAATATAAATAATACATTTATCTGGTTTCCAACCAAGTGGTGGATCATGTAGCCTAGTGTATATTTTAGCTGAGTGTCATCATACCTACCTTCCAGCTGCCCGAATCGTGGCAAGTGTACACCGTTTTTTAATGCAGGAACTCGTCTTTGTGATTTTAGATTCATTATAAAACTGTAGATTATTGTGGTCTCAGTCACGTAACTCAAGCTATTCCAAGTGTTGAGAAGAGCCGTGCCGAAACTCGTGAGTCCTGAATCCGGAAGAGAGAGATAGCGAGTGAGTAGAAAAGAGACTGAATACTGATCGATGAGTGGGGGAATGCATGGTAGGAGTAAATGGTACATTTTATGAAAAATGGAAAAAATTACAAACATCAGCCTTTAAAAATAGAATGAAACAAAGTAATTCCTCCTTTCTTTGCATCTAAAGTGACGCCTGACATTTCTTTGATTCACCAACTTAGTTATAACAGGAAAAATTGTTTGATCAATGAATGTTTAAGACTGCTTTCAACGCAACGTTAGAGAGAGAGAGAGAGAGAGTCAGTCAGCCTCAAGCGCTGAGTTGGAGGGGCCTGTCGAAACCAAGTGAGTTGGCGGCGTGGTTCGTACTACATAGTTGTGAGTCTGCACTCGGGAGATGGTGGACTTAAACACCACCGTCGGCAGCCCCGAGGATTTTCAAACCAGGAAAACGTTGGGGCTTTACCTCAAATAAGGTCAAATCATCATCATTCCCATCATTGTGTCGCAGAAGAAAGTTATGTGTCAGTGTGACGTTAAACAACCAGAATAGTAGTCTCATAAATCTACAAGCTTCCTTGTTTTAAAATTCGGAACTATCGTGTTTTTGAAGGAAACTTTCATTTAACATACCAACGGCAAAGAATGAGTTTCCTTTAAAAGCATATTATTGATTTAATACAAAATTCAGTTTTAAACTACGGGTACAGAAATAAATTATATTTGATAACATTTAGGTGATATTGATCACATTTCAATACAGTATAGGGCGCGACGGTTTCACATGTTAGTGGCGGTACCCCGACAGCGTCTGATCCACATGTTAGTGGCGGCTGAATTATAAAAACTCAGAAATGGAACTCTGAGTTCAATCAGACTCCGATCCCAAACTCAGTCAAAAATCCAATCCAAGTAAGTCAACATGGATATAGCACCTTCAAAAGGTTTTACCCCAGTGGGTCAAATCCCAAGGTTGAAAAACCGCAAGTGGGATTCTGGGAAGGCCACGGAAGTATGCATAGAAGTAAGGCGGAGTGCCTCGAGACCCCGTAAGAGAAAAATCCAACCGAAATCAAGAATTTGGCTTCTGACATTCAATACAAATTCCCTTTTGAAAATTGGAAAACCTTAAAACATACTAGACAAATCCAAAGAACGCAAAATTAAAACGATTGCATTTCAATAATCACGATACAAAGATGAGTAGGAAAACCAGGAGAACGAGTTATGACAAATCGTCCACAATTTGGGTACGGATTTATAGTAGTTAAGTCAATAGTTGATTCAGTTACATCTTTCAAGTCCTACTCAGGTCGACTCTCTACACTGACAATAAAATCAGCAAACAACGTTTTCACGCTAATCAACGGACACACGCCAATTAATATCGACAACAGAAACAACCCAGAAAAAGTGGAAGAATTCTGGTATCAGTTAGATAATATTCTCCAAAAAACAAAAACATCGTGTCAACGTCCTCGTTGGTGACTTCAATGCTCAAATCGGCAAAGAAAAGAAATATAGATACTGAGTCGGTGAATGGTCAGGGCATAAGCAGACCAACAAGAATGGTATGCGACTCATTGAGATCTTCAAAAACCATTACTTTTTTTTTTCAAATCTACACTTTTCATGAAAAAAACCGTCTAAAACCAAAACTTGGATTTCGCCTAATCCACTATTAGGCGAATACCAGTTGGACCATGTAATGATCTCCCGTCAAAACCCAGTAGAAATATGAATCTCGAAGTTTTTAAAGGACTAGATCTAGATTCAGACGATTAGGCCACAAAATTATCTTTGGACATCATTCCAGAAAAGAAAGTTCACTCAGAAAGCACCACACCGCAAATGTGATGTACGAAAGGTAAAAGGCAATGACCAGTTTAGAAAAGAAACACAGAAATTGAATCCACAAAACTGGCAACAACTTCAAGCAGGGCTTGTAGAAATTGCAGAAAACATAGCATCACAATCCAAGACACGAAAACACGCATGGCGGGCAGATGAGTGTGATCAACTCATGAAACTCAGAGAGAAGGCATGGCTAAATTGGTCATGCAATAAAAATCCAAAAACTAGGCAGGATATCAGAAAAATGGTCACTAAATCTATAATAAAGACTCGTAAACAGCACGAAAACACATAATTACAAGAAATAGAATCTGCCTTCAGGAAACACAATTTACGAAATTACTACAGAACATTCAAACAATGATTAACCAAGTATTCCCCTCCGTCGCTCCAATTCAAGAATGAACTCGGGGAAATGCGTCATAACAACGCTGAAAACTGTGAAATTCTTGGGAAATACTTTTCAAATTACTAAATTGTGAAAAGCCCCAAGAAAAATTCAAATTCTACCAGCACAATGGAACCCAGACTCAGAACCACCCTGTATACAGAAAATTAAAGAGATAATACTCTCATTTAAAAATGACAAAGTATCAAGAGATGATCAGATTACTGCACAATTATGGAAAAATGCAGGATAAAAATCATCACAAAACTAAAAGAAATTACGGATGATATCTTGCGTACTGGAAACAATCCCTGCAGAATGGAAGATGGCGATCATACGTCCACTGTACAAAATAGGAAGCAAGACGGACTCCAACAATTATCGTGATATTTCACCCCTGTCAATAGCCTATAAAATTATATCCAAAGCTCTCTTGAATCGTGCAGAATCTCAACTGGGTCCAGAAATTGGCGAATATGAAGGTGGATTAAGAAAAGGACGATCATGCGTAGAGCAAATAACAAATCTAAACAACTCTAAGAAATATTTCCACAGTTCATGAAACAAGAACTATGTCACCGCGTTCGTCGACTCCAGAAAACATACGATAGTACGATAGAGATTCACTTTTTCAAGTATTAGCAGAATTTGGAGTTGATCTGTAAACAACAAACATTATTATCAACGAAACACTCACGGAAACCAAATCCAAGTTGAAGGTTACGGGAGAATTGAGCACAGAATTTGAAATAAACACAGGAGTACGAGAAGGCAATGAACTATGCCCGTTGCTCTTCAATTGTGCGCTTGAGAAAGTTGTACGGAAATGGAGAAAAGCTGGTGCACCAACCCGCCGACTGGAGCCAAAAACTGAAAGGTATAAAATTAGACTGCTTAGCATTTGCTGATGACATGGTGCTATTTGCGCATATAAACATCTTGAACTACTACAAGAACAAGCAGCGAAAACTGGCTTACAAATCTCGTTTAAAAAAACAAAATTTATGACCGACGTCAAAATCGCATCAAATGAACTTCTAATTGGCAATAACAAGATCTTTAGAGTAAAGGAATTTAAGTATTTAGGTGAATGGATTACAGCAAACTGTAACGACTAGAAGTCTATTGATTCGATACTCCAGAAAATGGAGATTGCTTTGCAGTTATCAAAAAATATGCACAACACAAAGAGCCTCTCCTGGAACTGCAAAATCCGAAATTATACAACTGTAATCAAACCTGAAGCACTCGATGCTTCGGAGACACTCAACCTCCAGCACAAAATACTAAAACACCAAACAGAAATGAAAGAACGTAATGAGAAAAATCCTTGGGTCAAGGACCAAAGACGGTGTACATTATCCAAAGCATAACACAGAAATATGTAAAAAAAATCACAAAATCAAAGACACAATGCGAATGCAAATAATTAAATTCATGGGACACTTAGAAAGAATGGGCCCGAACAGACTAACACGCAAAATACATACATTCATAAAGAACAAGGCTACCAGACCTAATTGTTTCAAGCTTACAGAAAGAGACCTGAAGGCATTAGGATCACCAAACCTACTTGACCGGAATGAAATCAGGAAAATCACTCTACACACGAGGTTTTGAGGAAGAAGAGAAGACTACACAACATACATGGTCAGAGCAACGAAAACAGATTCAATCGTTGCGCATGAAGGAATACTGGGTCAACAGGAAGGCTAGAAAGTGTTTATTCCGCGTGGTCCTTGACGACCCATTCAGGAAGAAGAAAGGAAAGCAATGCAGTATTTATTAAAACTGTGAAAATCTTATTAAAATTGTATTACATGTACCGCAAATAATACAGTTCATCTTGAACATCCTGTAGAGGTAATTAACAGCAATGAATATTAACTAGAACAGAGAATGCTGTTTTCTGCCAATGTACACCCACCAGTTACATTCCCGAGCAGTGCGGTGAGATTGAATCCAGCTGAATTATAATGGAAAATCATAATGGAATGTTTCAGATATTTGAAACATGTCGAGAATTATGCTTTGTATTCGGGTAGGTTCAATCATTTTCAATTCATTATGTTGATAAAATTGTTTGCTTAACTACCGACCTCGACCACGCGACTCGGTGGACTCAAAGGTAAGTAATCAATGAACAAATTGGTACCTTATATTCGTATACAAGAGTTCTCAGACGGGTTGAGTAGCTTAGATGGCTGAACCCCACTTGGCAGGTTCGATCCTTACTCAGTCCGGTGACATTTGAAGGTGTTCAAATGCGTCAGCCTCGTGTTGGTAGGTTTACTGGCACGTTAAGAAACTTCTGAGGGACGAAATTCTGACACCTCGGGGTCTCCATAAACCGTAAAAGTAGTTTTTTTTTTTTTTGCTATTTGCTTTACGCCGTACCGACACAGATATGTCTTATGGCGACGATGGGACAGGAAAGGCCTAGGAATGGGAAGGAAGCGGCCGTGGGCTTAATTAAGGTACAGCCCCAGCATTTACTTGGTGTGAAAATGGGAAACCACGGAAAATCATCTTCAGGGCTGCCGACAGTGGGGTTCGAACCCACTATCTCCCGCATGCGAGCTCACAGCTGCGCGCTCCTAACCGCACGGCAAACTCGCCCGATCAAGTAGTTAGTGGGGTGTTTTATTTATTATTATTATTATTATTATTATTATTATTATTATTATTATTATTAAAATTATTAACAGTTCTCAAGAACTACAGATCTCGGCGTATTGTAGAATGAAGAATTACTGTTTTATTATAAGTTTTCACCCAACTGTGTGCGGCTCTGGTTTCTTTTATTGCTTTTGACTCTATTAACTACTTCCATTTATCTGCCTAACTGTGACAAGTCATACTGTACTCGTTGAATATCATACTACTCCGTCCCACTAGATGGCGATATGATTACTTTTGTGACCTACGACCATTTTTCAGCAAGAGTCTTGAACTGAGAAATTGTCTTCTCCTTGCTCTGTGAAACAGTATCTAACTTTTTGTCTCGTACCTGGTTCGGATAGCAGCATTACGAGTAGGATGGATTGTAACACATTTCGTTATAATTTCGGGATCCCATCCCCCCCCCCCCCCCACTATTAGTATGCCGCTTTCTGACATAAAGGCAAGAGTGCAACTGGGTCGGCGGTTGCAGAGTGGGCTTCAGCTGGTCCGACGGCTGTGCACTCCGACCGACCAACCGAGCAGAGGAGGGGTGGTCGCGGCTCTGCCGTGGCTCTACGCCTCTCCATTGGGAAAACGGACAGGGGCTAATCCCCCCCTCCCCGTCAGCTGTCCTGAGAACGGTTTTCCATGGTTTTCCATTATCCTGCTCTAAGGCGAGTGCCGGGACAGTTCCTAGTATAGGCCACGGCCCCTCACCTTCTCCGAGCATCTCCTTCACCGTAACATTTCTCCTCGCGCGGCTGTGAGCTTGCATCCGGGAGATAGTAGGTTCGAATCCCACAATCGGCAGCCCTGAAAATGGTTTTCCGTGGTTTCCCATTTTCACACCAGGCAAATGCTGGGGCTGTACCTTAATTAAGGCCACGGCCGCTTCCTTCCAATTCCTAGGCCTTTCCTATCCCATCGTCGCCATAAGACCTATCTGTGTCGGTGCGACGTAAAGCCACTAGCAAAAAAAAAAAAAATCTCCTGGCCTGAGAGACGGCATCACCGTCTAGGAGGCCCACCTCCTCCTTCAGGGAAGGAATAAAAACATTGAGTGGTATAAATGTAACAGGAGTGATACGTCACAATCAATGTGCGTTCATTTAACGCTTTTCTTTTGACCTCTCCTGTGGAGCCATCTTGAAATGATAGGTTATAGGCTTTCTTACTTCGTGTGTCTGGCGGTCATTACCATTTGTACGAGCAAACTCTCCACGTGGAGTTATGTTTCTATTTTATCAGTAACTTTAATTTTCCCCTATGTGAGTGACCAGCTACTTCTTGCGGCATTATTTTTGATAGTATGATTTCACTTATATTTTCCCCTGCACGTTACCAATAATGCAAAGTATTTCATATGAGTTCTGTATGAATGTGCTTCTCATCTGCGGCTGACAATTTTACGCAGTGGAGGTTATTATACATTATGGACATGCTGTTATCGCGGTCTGTAATAAATGTCGTTTGGAATGACGTAGTGGGATTTCACACATCCATTTACGTACCACAGAAGTTCAAGGTTTCCTACAGAAAGGTAAGTGTTTTCTCTGGAAGCGAGGATGGAGAGGTGTGTGATGTGCTAAATTACGGCATATAATATCTTTCGGTCGACATGAATTGCGATCACCGTCCAATGACGGACAAAAGAGGATTCTTTCTGTGACTCATCACATTGTCTGCTTTACCTCCAGCCCTGTCTACGTCGCTTTTTGCTGGATGCAAGTCTATGTGTGTATCTTTTTATACTTCGCCTTATATGAAGCTTTTTCAACTTGGTAACAGTTTTCATCAGTTTTATTTTCCTTCTTTTTTACCTTACAATTTTGCTGTTCTTGAGATTAAGTTATTTTATGGCATCAGGCACTCAAAACGAACAGTCATCTTATTTTCTTGCATATCCATGGCTTTTATTTCAGTTTCCATTTTACATGATTTTATATTTTCTCTGGGGACATTTTAGGTCATGTTTTTGTCGAGAATCGTGAATTGTACTCTTGGTGAAAAGGAGGTCTTGCATGCTTGGTAATATTTGTTCCAGAAACACGTTGTGGCGTAATTTCTTCTTACGAGATTTCTGTAACGAAGTAATACACTTCTCCACAAGAGTGTTCCCCTTTAGGGCTCCAAATGTTTGTCCTGTACAACGAGGAAGAGAATAAGCCTTATGCATGTATGTTCTGGAGCCATGATGATTAAAATTACGCACATTTTATCATACACCTTCTACGAATCTTCTCCGATTTACGTAAGAGCTTGACTTTCATTGTAATGATATCTCTATCCCTTCACTAATCATTGTTGTTGTTATTTCTTTCGTCATGGGTATTTATATTTATTAACCTTCATGTTTAGGCCAATCGTCTCCAGCGTTCGCTAGGACCCTCTTGGGAAGAGGATGGAAATATATTAAGGACAACAGCTCAGGCTGTGGTATATTCTAAAACTGAGTGTTTGGTTTAACTGTACTTTCACACAGCTCCGCCTCAACGCGCATCATAACCGGTACACTTAGTGCTACACCAATCCGATGATTACCAGTGTTAGTAATGTACCACGTCCTCACGTCAGAAGACAGAATATCCTGTTTCGCTTTTGGTTTAGGATGCCGAAGAATGAAGTACTACCAATTTACGATGATGTCAACCAGCAAGGCACACAACTTAAGTCTCTACAGCCTGGAAGACTGGCATGAAAATAACATCTACTTGCTTCAACCCCCACCGTCAACTGGCTAAAAGAGTGAGCACTATCTCCACCACGAGGAATATTGTATATTAAAAGTCCACCCACAAACCTCACTGGCTTCAACCTTCCACGTCGAACCTGGAGTGGATTAAACTGCATCAGATGTGGAGTGGGTAGGGTCCGACTCGTTGGCTGAATGGTCAGCGTACTGGCCTTCGGTTCGGAGGGTGCCGGGTTCGATTCCCGGCCGGGTCGGGGATTTTAATCGCTTCTGATTAATTCTTCTGACTCGGGGACTGGGTGTTTGTGTCCGTCCCAACACTCTCCTCTTCAAATTCAGACAACATACCACACCACAAACCACCACAGAAACACGCAATAGTGATTACATCCCTCCATATAGGGTTGGCGTCAGGAAGGGCATCCGGCCGTAAAACAGGGCCAAATCCACATGTGCGACCCAGTTCGCACCCGCGACCCCACAGGTGTGGGAAAAAGCGGTAGGAAAAGAAGAAGAAGAAGAAGAAGAAGATGTGGAGTGGGTAGAACAGCATCTACCCGGCACAACTGGAGATGATCAAATTATCCCTGTTGTAACTGTGGTGGGGCTCTACAGACAGTGAGGCATATAGTACAAGAATCCCACTTCGAACTTTCTCAGACAGCATAGAACACCTCAACTCAACAACACCCGAGGCAGTGAACTAGGATTGGATATTCACCTGTAGTTCAGTAGGCAGTGCACATACTCACTGTGCAAGTACATTTCTATACAAGTTGAAACTAATTTGGGTTTCTACTTCAATGTTGTTGCTCTTTATATGTTTCACATTAGCTGTCTGTATACTTGCTTTGAAAGAGGCTGTTATATATGAATCATACGCCAAATAAATATAAAACACTCACATATTTTTCAATATTGTCCAAGATATATTAAAATATGGCCTCCTCACGTGAGTGAAATTCAAAATATGTGCTTTTAAAAGAGAACTATCCCGGACTAGCAGTAGCATTATGAAGTATGCACCATATTATAGAAAGATTTCCATCAGATTCTTTGAGGGGAAATATTTCGCAATAATTAGTACGAATTACATATAAGGCTTCTTTGATATGGCTTTTTAAGGAAATATTCAACAAAAGCTATCCATCACGAAATAATAATAATAATAATAATAATAATAATAATAATAATAATAATAATACCGAGCTCAATAGCTGCAGTCGCTTGTAATTTTCCTACCTCGCTGACTATTTTACAATCATATATTATATATAAAACTGCATTTAACTTGAAAATCATGAATATCTACATTTAAAATGGAAATTATGAAAATTAACATTCATTAATTAAAATACACACTCGTCGGACCTTGTACTCACACTTACTTGTTACCTGCTTACTTACACATACGTTATTTGAAGGGCGCCAGCTGTCACTCAGTACAGCAATAATAGAATGAGACTCTTGACCATCTCTAGGGTGTGGGGTAATAAGCTTACTTTTGACAACATACCATATAAGTTCTGGGAAAAGGAGATTGGCGTTCGGTTTCCCCATTAATTTTGAGGTTAAGATATTTTACTGTCAATGAAATGAAACTCTGAATTCGTTTGATAGAACAATATATATTCTTTAAATAATATATCAAAAAATAGTGAGTCTTGTTGCGATAAAACAGATGAGAATATGAAATTATGACATTGCAACTGAAAGAAACTAGGCATGAATTTGAATTCTTCTTGACCGGACATTTAACAATTTATACGAAATATTTCCCTCACTGATTCACTTGACTGTACCTTTAACACTTTGAGTGTAATTACGACGTAATCCATTGCTCTGGTGTTTACTGTAGATGTGTCACGCCTAACGTGGTGATACATCCTTGAGACTGCTTCTTCTCCATATCATCTGACTTCTTTGTAAGTCAATATGGTATGACCTCTTGGCAGGTCCAGGGTTGCCCTCTCTGACTCCTTGGTAAGCCTTGCGTCCGCGTCTTCCACTAAGTGACGGACCAACCATTTGGTCTCACTCTCTCAATGACCAATAATGGCTCACTGAGTCTTCACCATCTCTCGTTCACACTGGTTGACTGACCAACTAAGGCCTCTTGATCTAGTAGACTGCTTCACTGTACTGCATTCGTATAAGTAATGACTGACGCTACAATATGCATCCACCTTATATAGACGTTGGTTGACACCGCTACGTAATCTCCAGAAATAACAATGACATACTCCCACCTACGCGGCAGATATTACATACAGTGGTGAAATAGCCCCGCGGCGACTGAGTCCGTGCGCGCATTGCTAAATAAATACGATAACGTAGCCATGGAGTGGCGATGACTTGGCAGAATCGCCAGTGGTCTAGCAATATAACGACGTCACTTCCAATCTCTGATATATACAACAATTCTCACTGTACAGGTATTGAGTGTTATTGTGCACATAGTATATATGCATACATCTAAGTACAATCTTGCAAGCAACAGGCAATTGCAAAATCGAATTGAATAAAACGGATAATTAAAATAATAGTAACAATATCACAGATAACATAATAATACGGACATAATAATAACAATAATAATAATAATAATAATAATAATAATAATAATAATAATATACAGATAAAATCATACAATAATAAAAATACAGATATCATCTTGTAACGGGATTTGAACCGTTACACGCTTAAGTGCGGCCAGTATCCAGTATTCGGGAGATAGTGGGTTCGAATCCCACTGTCGGCAGCCCTGAAGATGGTTTTCCGTGGTTTCCCATTTTCATACCAAGCAAATGCTGGGGCTGTACCTTAATTAAGGCCACGGCTGGTTCCTTCCCACTTCTAGGCCTTTCCTGTCCCATCGTCGCCATAAGACCTATCTGTGTCGGTGCAACGTAAAGCAACTTGCAAATAATAATAATAATAATAATAATAATAATAATAATAATAATAATAATAATCCTCGAATATAGTGTGAAAATTGGTATCCACAAGAAACCCTCTTTTGGGCTAACTAAGGTAAGGTTTGCACCAATTCAAGCCTACAGCTACACGACCCATACTGCGTAACCATTTCGCTATGATTCTTCTTTTGAGTTAGTGTGACGTAAAACGGCTAGCGCGAAGAATTAATACTAATCTAGTTGACAAAGAAGATGTACAATTGTTACTGTTATGTCCTTTTAAAGTTGGCTACGGATTTCTCCTCAATTTCATTAAATTAGGTAACCAAATACACGGGATGATTTAGAACATTGAGATAATTGTATGTTACTCGCAATGTTTGCAAGTTATCACAGACACATCAAGATGCCATTCACGTACATCAGTAAGTAACCGCCAACTGCCATGTGTAATCCAGTCACTAACCATTTAGGCCCTTTTTCAGAACAATACGATATACTGTAAACTAAGATATAGTTTCTATACCTGCTTCTTCTCTCTACATTCACCTCCCTGGCCGCTCCAGGGAAGTTCTCAAACTTAACAGTAGGTGCCTTCATATTGGCCATACACAACACCTGGCTTGTTTCCAAAATGTGAACTCTTCCATCGTGAAAGGACAATATCCTATAGTACTTCTAACTGTCTGACAGTATCAGAGTAAATGCCAAATTAATTTTTCTTTGTTTAATACATCCACGAACCTACTGCGCTGGCGTAGCAGGAGGAGAGGTGATACTCCCACGTGGCGCGTCCCAGGTGGCGGATAGGGGGGTCCTAACCGGCTTGCCAGCGGACTTGACGGAAATACCTCTCGCGGACCAAACACACAACCCCCTGTGGGTGGGGGACGCAGACGAAGAAAACACCCACGGTATCCTCTGCCTGTCGTAAGAGGCGACTAAAAGGGGTGACCAAGGGATGATTGGATTAAAACCATGAAACTACTTGGGATTAGTACCAACACGCGGGGAACACCATGGGTCGCTATTACTTGCGCGTAGTAGCACTATGTTAGGTACCAAGTAGGTTTGTGATTAGTAGCACGCAGGAGCACCGCGCGGTCAGGCTTTTACGGTACCTGTGATTAGTAGCACTATATGAGCGACACCAGGGTTCTGGCTTGCCTATGATTAGTACCCACTATATAAAGAACACCACGGGATAGTACGAGTCCTTGTGGTTAGTACACCTATGTGATGAAAACCATAGGTTTGCGTTGTCTGTAAATGGCGCCGCTATGTGCGGAACACCATAGGTCTGTATTATATGTGCGAATTTCATAACCTGTCAGTAGTACCATAATGTGTGGAATACCGCGAGTCTACGATACTTTTCATTAGTACCGCACTATGACAAATACTATGGTTCTACTTTCCAACCGATAAGTACCATTATGAGAGGCCGATAAGCTATATTTTGGACCCCTTTAGCTTGCAAGCATCACCGATTCAGTATTGAGCTATAGAAGCAGTCCCTTGGTCAGTATATTATTTTCCGTCTGATTCTGAGACCGAGGCATTGCGGGTCGTCTCCACTGATTGTTTTAACTTCATATCCATCCGTTACACATAACACTATCACACGCAGTCACCTACACATGGCAGATGCCGCCCACCCTCATCGGAGGGTCTGCCTTACAAGGGCTGCACTCGGCTAGAAATAGCCACACAAATTTTTTTATTTTTTTATATCCATCCGTTCATTTTTCGTCCTCACGCTTTGAATTCTGGTCAGTGGAGGATTTTGGATTTTATTTTTTCATTGCATTTCGCCTCATTTCGTACCATCAGGGGCCGATGACCTAGATGTTAGGCCCCTTAAAACAACAAGCATCATCACCATCATGTTTAATGACTATAGCTCATTCCATGTTAAGAAAACAATATTACTCTTATGGACTTACCAGGAGTTAACACACCCCCTCTGAGACACCCATAATTCCTCGTGATGAAGGGATATTATACTGTACTTTGTAATGTATTATGATATAGAGATAAAAAGGATGAGACATTTTTGACCGTGAATTATTAAAACAACTACATAACATTTTCTTTTTCATAAATATATTCCTATGGAGGAAGCACAATGGCAGGAACAGCCATCGCTTCGTTGCCTTCCTTCATTTTCCTTCTTCTGTGTTGCTCTTGTAGAAGGCTCGTGTAGTCCCTCACTCTGTAAACCGCCGGCAGCTCACTTCTATAGTGAAGTAATCTACAGTATTTATTTATTGCGTGTGTGTTTTAGGCTTTAAATTAGTGCGTACTTATCTTGTGATGAGTGATAGTTGGTTATATATTGCATAATATTTGTGTGTGTTCCATTATTTTCATACTGTATAGAAGTTGTTATTGAAAATTTTGGTGTTGTAATGTGCAGCGATATGTCATGATATAACTTGTATTGATAAAAAATACCGTGTGTTTTATTTGTGATTGATTATTGTTATTTCTTCTTAAGCGCATTTTAATTTTACCACTTGTTACGACCGAGTTTAATTTTTACTATTGGCTTTGCGAGCGATACGACAGCACAGTAGTACACCGCGTTGCCTTGGGAAATTCATTAAATGCAAGTAAATGCATCCCTCACCCTTTGAGCCCATAGAAAATATTATTTTTCTATTTTCTCCCCCAATTTGCCGTACGTTTCAATGCTGAGATTTTATGTGCCGTAGTTTACCTCTGATTCTGTACAAACCAAAAATACCCCGGGGTAAACACCCCATCCCCTTTAGTTCATAAAAGGAATTTGCAGCATAGTTTCTTCCGCTTTTAATCTTGAACTTAAATACTGAATTTCACAAATTTATATGCTGCTGTTTTCCCGTGGTGGTGTTGAGTAGAGCCGTTTGATATGGCAACCCTGTTGTCATAAGAACAATACTGTTTTCTTAACATGGAATGAACTATAGGTATTCGCTTTACGTCGCACCGACACAAATAGGTATTGTGGCGGTGATTGTATAGGAAAGGATTTCGACTGGGAGGGAAGTGATCGTGGCCATAATTAAGGTGCCTGGTGTGAAAATGTAAAACCACGGAAAGCCACCACCAGGGCTGCTGACATTGAGACTGGAACGCACTATCTCGCGAATGCAAACTGTTAGCTACGTGACCCAAGCCGCACAGCCACTTGACTTGGTTTAAATTACTCTCTCAGAATAAGTTCTATAAATAGCAGTAACTACTCGTAAATCAACCCAGTATTGAATTCATGTGAGAAATACTTTATTATTAGAGCCAACATAATTAAAGTCGATACTGTTCTTCATCTAATGATTAATCTACTGTACATTCATGTAGTCTTTGTGAAGGAAGTATTCCTTCCGTTTCATTATCAATAACAACGATTTTTCTCTGTTCTTTTCTAGGTAAGTATTGGTGCCCCACTTTGTTGATGAAGAAGCCTCATTTGCTGTAGGCCTAAGTGAATTCTGCTTAATTTACTGAAATGGACTTGACTCCCTAGATTTTTTTCTTCCTGTATTTTCATTACTGTAGGAACATTTATACCTCAATATTTGACATACTATTTTATTACCATTTGATGTCCTCTTTCACACTTGATGCTTGTAAATTATTCATGAATGAATAAACATCCTTTGCGCTAGAAACTTATATACTTACAAGTGCGATCCCAATTGCTGCGTTATTTTCAACTTATTGAGAATCCGTGGCTCAGGCGGCAGCGTGCCGGCTTCTCACCACTGTGTCACTCCATGTGTAATTTGTGCTGGACAAAGCGGAGGCGGGATAGGTTTTTCTCCGGATACTCCGGTTTTACCTGTCATCTTTTATTCCAGCAACACTCTCCAATATCATTTCATTTCATCTGTCAGTCATTGATCATTGCCCCAGGGGAGTGCGACAGGATTCGGTAGCCGGTACATTTCGTATTCTCGCCTCTAGACGGGGGCTTCATTCATTTCATTCCTGACCCGGTCAAATGACTGGAAACACGATGTTTATTTCATTTCATTCATGTATGTAATTCTACCATGTCCGACTGCTAGGCTGAATGATCAGCGTTGTGCTCTTCGGTTCAGAGTGCTCCGGGTTCAATTCACGGCCGGGTTAGAGATTTTAACCTTAAATGGTTAATTCCCTTGGTTCGGGGACAGTGTTTTTGTACCTTACCAAACATATTTGCAACTCGTGCACCACAAATCACTATCCTTCACCACAATAACACGCGGTTCCCCATAAAGGGCAACTGCAGAGGTTCTGCTTTCCAAGTGCTGCATCGGCTAGAAATAGCCACACGGAATTATTATTAAGTCTATTGTAATTCATATCTTAGTTTTCTCTCTATAATAACTCTTATCACTGCACTGTGATGGCCAAATATGATAAATTACAAAGGACAAAAAGAAAAAAAAAAAGAACCGACGCCATTTATGCTTTCTACAAGTTAGCGACGTTCTGTTGTACTCCACCAGCTGGCAAAGAAAGTGGAACGCTGTTGGATAACCTACTGTACAATACTATACATTTAATAATATTAATGCAGTGCTCGAACCCACCTTGGACTTCATTGTAGGAATTATGAAATTAGCAGACCAGTTTTGTAGAAGTAAACTCCATTTCGTCTGATTTTTATTAATTAATTTACACCCTGTTCAATCTTACCACTACAGTGCGGTGTTTTCTCGCGACGGGGGAAGTCACACGTTATCCTGGTATCCCAGGAGTCTAATGACTTCACCTATTTTCCAGAACGTGCAGGCGGGGCCAGTGAAACATTAGCACGATACCTTGTTAAGTGAAGTGTGCCGTGCTATTCCAAACACTTTGAAGTTTCTTTCCTGAACTTTAGCTCCCCACAAGTTGGGTAGAACACAAAGTTTGCACAAGACGCAATCCTCTGTGTGTGTGTGTTACTAAGTACACAGCACCAGACAGACAGGACAGCTACTGTCTCACTGCACGAGATCAGCCCAGCCTCCTAACTAGAGAAGTAAATGTACCGTTACTTTCTGCATCAGCTGCAGAGAGTGGAAAACTTTGGAGGACTTGCCCACACATCCCTTAGTATCTTCTGCGACTGTGACATTTCCACTTTCATCCAAGGCACCGAAATCACGTCTCTCTCTTTTTAATAATTTTGCTTCGCGGTACAGGTACGGGTCTGCCATTCGAGAGATAAGGATTCGGCTATAATAAATATGTTTTTTCCATGGTTCCTCATTTTGACACCAGTCGAGTGAGAGGTTTTGCATGCCCACTATCTCACCAGTCCAGCTATCTTCCATCTTACCGTCACCGAACAACTTCATGTGTCAGCGTGGAGTTTGACACTAGCACAAGAATGCACCCTTCTCTTTCCTGCAAAAGATTATTAGTTGCAGTCGTGCAGAAATCAATTCAAATATAACGCATATAACAACACCGGTAGAACAAGATATAAGACAGAGTTTACATCAGTAAATGAATGAAACATTACATTATTGGCCAATTTGTTAAGATATATGGAAAGTTCTGATTTCTGCCGTTAACCAGAATTTCAAACATCTTCGGTACGGGGTCATTCATTCTTTATTTTGCTAGTGGTTTTACGTCGCACCGACACAGACAGGCTTTATGGCGACGATGGTATAGGAAAGGCCTAGGAGTTGGAAGGAAGCGGCCGTGGCCTTAATTAAGGTACAGCCCCAGCATTTCCCTGGTGTGAAAATTGGAAACCACGGAAAACCATCTTCAGGGCTGCAGACAGTGGGATTCGAACCCACTATCTCCCGAATGCAAGCTCACAGCTGAGCGCCCCTAACCGCACGGCCAACTTGCCCGGTCATTCATTCTTGTGAAGTCAATTTGTAATCTATGGAATGTAACGGTATGAGAAATCTATCGAAGGACATCCGTCCATAATTCCATTATTCTTCATTTTGAAAAAAGAGACGGTAAACTAATATCTTCGCATGCGGTAAGTATGAGGAAAACGGAGCAAGTGTCACTCATAGACGTTACAATTCTGAATTAACCGGGAGAGGCCGCGCGATGTTTGATTACACGAAAGGGCGCGCGGGGAACCTTTCTCCGCGTGGGTATGACCTCGCAATAAAGAATGCTGCCTTTGAGCCATGCCTTATTTATTCGGCTAACCGTAAAATAACACTTTTTTGTGCTATACGTGTGATATTTAGCCACATTTGCGCATGCGTTAAGGTACAGTATGCAGATTATTTGCACATGATCTAGACAACGAAAATTTCACCATATTTGCTGTTATAAACATCTCGTATTCATTCATTATAGGCCACACTACATAAACTGGGTCATTATAAGTATATACCAAGTCAATTTCCTAAATCAGAGAACTTTTCGATCTTAGTTCTGTCAGTCACATTTAAAATTTATTGCTCATAACTACAACTTATACCTTTCCAGAAAACTCGTTTTTCGAATCTCAGAACATTTGAGATGTGGTGTTGGAGACGAATACTGAAGATACCTGGACTGATAAAGTCTCAAAAGACTAAGTGAGAAACGCACCCTGTTTGAATCCTTGAACAAAAGAAAGAATAGCTTTGTTGGCCATTTGATTCGTCATTCTGATTGGTGCATCACCCTTATTGAAGGGAAGCTGGAAGGAAGGAGGAGTAAAGGAAGACCAAGAATTCGATTTATAGACGGCATTCAAGGCAAAAACACCTATTGCCACTTGACGCTATTGGCTAAAGAAAGAATGCGCTTTGAAGACGTGCATGTCACCCACCAACCTAACGGTTGATGAGGAGGAGAAGAAGAAGAATAAGAAGAAGAGGAGAGTACGACCACATTTTTTGCACAATGAATATTCCAGAGAGTTTCCCCGTCTTTGCCAGTGTATTGTGGGGTAGCTTCAGTGTTATGCGGTGGAATATTCTCTCTATATTCCGAGTCTACTGATACTTCGCTATCCGTCTCATAAGCACTTATTTCAACTTCATCTTCTTCTGCTTCGCATTCTTCTTCTGAATTTAGAGTCAGTTCAGTATCTTCATCAAGTTCATCTTCACTTCCGCCAAAATGAATCCGACGAGCCGAAATCTGCGCGCATAAAAGTGAGTCATTCCGACTTTTTTCACACTCATAAGTAGTTTATTACTCCTCTCCTCCTCTGTTATATCCATTATACTAATTAGTGAAAAAGCACAGCGAGTAAATAATATCATACACTGAATCACACTCACACGGAAACACAAAAATATATTGTCAGCAAGAGTCGCGCGCGGAGAATACAAGACAGTACCCAATAATAACAACCGCCACAGCAGAGTTAGAGATAAAAATAAACTAACCTTGACGATTGGTTTCCCGAGAACAGTAAGACAAGCGCACGTGCGAGTTGGTGAAAGTCACATTCTCGTAGAAACAGAATTTTAAAAAATGCGGAGATTTTCTCTCCGGTGCAACCCCTCCCGGGTTAAGTAAGGGATACTGTATATAAAAGAAGAAAGACAGTGACGTAACTAAACAATATGGTATTACTAATGCCAGGAGATATTGTTGGTGTTCTTGCTGATGTTGCTGCTGTAGAACTTTCGTGTTGTCTTACCGGGTTTGTAGAAGGCAGTAATAATACTTGGCGCATATCTGATATGCAAACATCTCGCCTATATCGAAGAATGTTTGTGTGAGACTCCTTTTAAAGCCCGAACTGTGAAAGATGGAAATGATACCGATGTTAATAACATCTATGGCGTGAACTATGTACGTCATAAGTTATATATAGTCACTCAAAATAAGGGGGGGGGGGGGGATAGTGAGCGAATGGTATTGTATACAGATTGCCCAAATGAAACAGAAATTTTCGTTGTTTTCTGTAATGGTTTATTGTTTGGAATACGTGAGCATACAAGAAGTAAGGAGCGATGTATTTGCTTACATGCTGTATAGTCGCCTTGTTGGTTCAAGCAAGTGTCCCAGCGGTCCATTTTATGACTGATACCCCGAGTGAACAACTCCCGTGGTTGGTGGTAGAACCATTCTTCAACAGGTATCGAACTTGCCATTGCTTGTGAACTGGCATCTCTGATTTTTTTTTTTTTTTTAAAGCTGTCTGCTGTGCCTGAGCGGGTTTCGGAACGTCCTTCCTCGTCCTTGAATGAAATTCTCAACAGCATCTGAACACTTTACGGTGTGATACACACTCATTCTCAAACACATCTTCATACAACGGTAAATATCAGCTCCGTTGTCCAGATCCATGGGTGAGTAGTTAGCGTCCTGGTCTTTGGTCACAGGGGTCCCGGTTTCGATTCCCAGCAGGGTCGGGAATACTAACCATCATTGGTTAATTCCGCTGGCACGGGGTATGGGAGTATGCGTTGTCTTCATCATCATTTCATCCTCATCACGATTCGTAAGTCACCTACGGGCGTCAAATCAAAAGACCTGCACGTGGCGAATCGAACTTGTCCTCGGACACTCCCAGCACTAAAATCCATACGCCATTTCATTTTATCTGCTCCGCTAACATCATCGGCCACTACAAACTGAATAACCGACGCTGGGAAATTCTCGACGATTTAATAGCAAAACCGTACCAGTTACTTCGCTTCCGCACGTACAAACAGCACCTTGACACTCATCGACGATGCTAGATTTCTTCCTGATACACGTAGCCATCCACTGACGGATGTGCAGAATTCTCTTCCTACAAATAACGACGATCGTGCTAAATTATCGATTGCCGAGCTGAGTGGCTCAGACGGCTGAGGCGCTGGCCTTCTGACCCCAACGTGGCAGGTTCTATCCTGGCTCAGTCCGATGGTATTTGAAGGTGCTCAAATACGTCAGCCTTGTGTCGGTAGATTTACTGACACATGAAAGAACTCCTGCGGGTCTAAATTCTGGCACCTCGGCGTCTCCGAAAACCGAAAAATTAGTTAGTGGGACGTAAATCAAACAACATTATTATTAAATTATCGATTTCATTTGGGTAACTGTTATATTTTCTCGAATTTAATGTATTATGACTTAATTTTAACTGTATTAAAATATAATTCATCTCCTATGTAAATACGAAGCCTGTGGATACCCACAACGAACATAATATTGCAACCTTGTATGCCGATTATCAACGAATATCTCCGGTTCTTACAGCTGTAGATTCTTCTGTTCTCATGGGTCATGGGTTCTTCTGTCACTTGTTGACATATATCGACGAGTGACACAAGGGAAACTAATTTTTAATAAAAAATAAAAGGAAACATTTACAGCACAGATGACAGAAATTAACATGACTGTGAATTGAGTCCAGGACTTCCTAATAATAAGCCTTTGTTTATTCTTAAATTAATTTAACGTGAATTACCATTGCTAGAAATGTAAAGAAAGGAAAAGAAAGAAATAAAGCAAGAAAGAAAACCTGAAAATTATAATATCGAATTGCAAACAACTCCGTTGGTCGGTTCACATGACCCGTGAAGATTCAGCTTCCGTGACTGGACGTAGTGGGACGTAATATTATTATTATTATTATTATTATTATTATTATTATTATTATTATTATTATTATTATCAGGCAAATGCGGGGGTTCTACCATAATTAAGGCGACGGCTGCTTCCTTCACACTCCCAGCCATTTCCTATCCCATCGTCGCCGTTTACGTCTATCCGTGTCCGTGCGATGTAAAGCAAATTGAAAATACAAAAGACTCCATGTTCATTTATCAACGAAGTTCACGGAATATTATTGTTAATGCTATTCTTAAAATCCCATACTGTACAATGCTAACTTGCCTGAAGCGGTCTAACCGGACATCTGACCCTCGCTCGCCTGGAGATATGCTATCAACCACCTGCTCCATTCTCACTTACCTGCATTAGTAATTCGTACGCGGAGGATAATAATTCTGAAACATGCCAGATTTATACATTCACGTGAAGTGAAATAATGCTCATTATACGTGTCGTGACATCTAACTCGCCGAGATGCGGTAGTGTTACATACATTAAAGTATTTCCATTGAACGGCATGATAATAATGTTACTTGCTTTACGTCCCACTAAACATTTTTACGGTTTTCGGAGACGCCGAGGTGCCGGAATGTAGTCACGCAGGAGTTCTTTTACGTGCCAGAAAATCTACCGACACGAGGCTGACGAATTTGAGCACCTTCACATACCATCGCCAAGGGCCGTAGCCTTGTTGAAACACCGGATCCCCGTGAGATCTCGGAAGTTAAGAAACATTGGGGGTGGTCAAGATTTTGATGGGTTGCCTCGCGCTGTTGGTGGGGGGTAAGGGAATGGAGGAGCGGAAAGGAACTGTCCACCCTACCGTACGTAAACTCCGGCTCAGGCACACCTCTGCGGAGGTTCGGACCTGCCTTCGGGCAGAAAACACCCTTACCTTACCTTAAATACCACCGGTCCGAGCCAGGAACGAATCGGCCAAGCTGGGATCAGAAAACCAACGCCTCAACCGCAGTGTTGTCAACTTAGCGGATTTACCACTAAATTCGGTGGATTTTAAATGGAACAGCTGATAAATGTTCCATTTAGCAGACAGCGGATTTTTTTGACGGATTTTCAAACTTCTTAATGATTTTCAGCGGTAACAATCACCTTTCATTACCAGGAGAAATAATAATATAGAACTTACTACGGTATCATAGTCTACTTAATCCCGTTATATTGAACTTATCCTGCATACTACCACTCATTTTCTAGACCAGCTCTGGTCCACAGCCCCAGTGAGAGCTTTGTTGCAATCGTTACTGTAACCTTGATGAACCGGGTAGTGTCGTGTTTGATATCGTGTTCGTTTTTTGCACGTCAATATGTCGAAAGAAACGTTAGAAAGTACAGTCAGATATTTTGTAAAGAGTGGTTAAATAATTGACCTTAAAGACTAGTTGGTTGAGCTTCCCACTGATCCCAAACACGGACGGTGCATCTATTGGCAGTGCAAAATAAATTCGAAATTTATTTGACATTATTTCTTTCCGTACTTATCAAACACAATGAAATCAGTAATGAAAGTGAAAATAACTTTCCAAACAGATTTGAAAATTTTCGTATGAGCTTTGCTGCTGTGAACAGCCAGCATATACATGACCTCAACCCAGCACATCTGCTTCAGAGCATACAGTGTGAGGAGAAGATTATGACCTCTTGTTCTAAAACTGGTGAGTGTTGAGATAATCTCCTTCATTAAACGAGCTGGTATATGCTACATGTCTTCAATTCAAAAGTTAACGGAATTTCAACTAAAATTTAGCGGAAGAACGTTTTATGGGTTGGAAACACTACTCAACCGTCTGAGCCACTCAGCCCGGCGTGAATGGCATGTTGCCATGTCGAACCACAATAGTCTCCCTTAAAATTCAAACCACGAGCCTCAAAATGTATCTTTTAGCATCCCATTAAATACTATCCCAGGGCCCTCTCGCACATCGTGAATAATCAATACATATTTCCACGGGGATTCGACTCTCGGATATAAGTAGATGTGAATCATCAAAAATTAAAGGAAACATTACAATACAGATGACATAAATAAACATGAATGCGGGTTAAGTCCAGGATTTCCTTATAATAAACCTTTGTTTATTATATTAATGTGGATTTCCATTGCTATAAAGGGAAAGGAAGATTTGAACATATATCGGATTGCACAGCCTCAATAATTAACACATAACTCCACGGGGCATTCCAAATCTTCCCAGATACAAATTCCATTCTGCCCAATTTACCATTCTCCCTACTGGTTCGCTCTTTCTTCATATTCAACTCCAGTGGCTGTAAGATATCTGTGGCTTCAGATGGTTGAGGGCTGGCCTTCTGAGCCCAACTTGGCAGATTCGATCCTGGCTCAATCTGATAGTATTTGAAGGTGCTCAGATACGTCAGCCTCGTATCAGTAGATTTACTAGCATGTAAAAGAACTCCTGCGGGGCTAAATTCCGGCACCTTGGCGTCTCCGAAAACTGCAAATGTAGTTTTAGTGGGACGTAAAGCCAGTAACATCATTATAAGATATCTATCTGATCTTAAATCATTTACTAAATGGTATTTCATGACCAGCATTTGTTCCAAATTACATTTGAATTTTGTAACTTGTTTCAAACTTCTGCCCCTCATATTTTAAGGAGTAAATTAGTGGAATAAATTTTAATGAAATCTCAGAATTTAAATGACACAGAAAAATAAAATAATACGCTGTCCTTGACTTAGACATAACGGAAACCTAGCCGATACCCGCAAAAAATTTACAACACTCATTTACCTTTATTATTAATTTTAAAAGAGAAATTTCGGCCCACGATTTCGTGACAAAACTGGGATCTGGCCTATCTTTATCTGATACCTGCATGGATTCGTTTTAGGATTGCTTTATTAGATTTCGTAATTTAGACAGAAAATTACACCCGATATTCCCATTACTATCCACACGCGACACCTTGATTCGTAACAAAGCACTTAATATTTACATGACAAGAAAAATGTTTCGGCCTGAATCTGGCCACTATTTGTATTTTATGACAACGTAGAATATACTTAAGTAATAAAAATCATGACAGGCCGTGTTTCAGCTGGACGACCTGATGCCATCAAGACATCGCGGCTGGCCTGACGCTGGAATGGTTCCTTACCCAACCATATCGCAGCACATAATTAACGTATACACAATCTTCTTTCCTTTACCATATAACATATTTTATTCTTAATTATCACTTACATTCTAATGCGATTTTTTCGCTTATGAACTATTTCACATCTTAACGTATCGTAACACTAGATATGACAACACACTATTTACATATATTTATTTTGTAAGACAAACTCACGTTCATATATTACACCCTATTAGCGGCAGTATACATTTTCGACCGTCTAATTATTTGAAACTTCACTCGTATTGTCGGACATTTGGTTTAGATCCAATACGACAATCAGACATGAAAAAAAAAAAAAAAAATGTTCACTTGCTGAGATATGCCTGCGCTAGCGCTATCTTAATTCGATCCGCACATTCGCATGATTACAGCTTTCAAACCGATCGAGTTACTCTGTTGATACATATAATTTAATTCATTAACCTGTGACCGGGCTAAGTATTTAACTTCACCGCTGATAAATATGATATACAGTATATAGAACTGCATACACAATAATTTTAGTACCACGAGGGACGTGACGGAGCTCGATAGCTGCAGTCGCTTAAGTGCGGCTAGTATCCAGTAATCGGGAGATAGTGGGTTCGAGCCCCACTGTCGGCAACCCTGAAGATGGTTTTCCGTGCTTTCCATTTTTTACACCAGGCAAATGCCGGGGATATACCTTAATTAAGGCCACGGCTGCTTCCTTCCAATTCCTAGACCTTTCCTATCCCATCGTCGCCATAAGACCTATCTGTGTCAGAGCGACGTAGAGCAAATAGCACGAGCGACGTGGGTCTTCACTCGCACACCGTGCGTAGGTCAGGGAATGAATCAGTCACTGTCGCATCCGTTTTATAAATGCACATATTTTGGCGAGAGGACTCTGGGAGATGTTGCAAATTATTGGCCATCTTTATCATCCAACGGATCTTACAAATGTAATTAGGGTCCACCTTGCTCAGAAAAAATTGGGAATCGCGAATTTCCTGACTGTAATTTTATTGCAGCTCTAGAAGGTCTTAAATGATGAAGCTTGCCTTGAATAAAACATCTCTCCACTCCAGACTGATGCAACCTCGTTGGCTACTCTTACTGGGAAGATTTCCACGGTCCTGTTATGACTGAAGGGAATTGTTAGCTACATAATTACCTATAAATTGTTTGGCGTCCCGCTTTGTCACTGTTTAGTCTAATTAGAGTTTAGGTTCATCATCGTAATTTGGAGAATAACTTAATCAAGGATAACCTCAAGTCCTTCCGTAATTCTCCCCTAGGATCTCGTAAATATGGACTCAATTTCTGTCCAAGGAGATTGCGACATTGTCTCAAACGTTCACCTGGTTGACATCAAATGAGAAAGAAGCGTATCATTATCGATCTGCACAGGGTGTTTGTCAAGTAGGCATAGAAGTCTCTGGTAAGACCCCAAATAGAGTATGGTTTCACTGTATGGGACCCTCACCAGGATAACTTCGTTCAAGAACTGGAAAACGTCCAAAGAAAAGCAGCTCGATTTGTTCTGGACGATTTCCGACAAAAGAGTAGCGTTTCAAAAATGTTGCAAAGTTTGGGCTGGGAAGACTTGGGAGAAAGGATATAAGCTGCTCGACTAAGTGGTATGTTCCGAACTGTCAGTGGAGAGATGGCGTGGAATGACATCAGTAGACGAATAAGTTTGAGTGGTGTCTTTGATAGTAGGAAAGATCACAATATGAGGATAAAGCAGGAATTCAGGAGGACAAATTAGGGCATATATTCGCCTACAGGAAGGGAAGTTAGGGATTGAAATAACTTACCAAGGGAGATGTTTAATAAATTTCCAGTTTCTTTGCAATCATTTAAAAAAGGCTAGGAAAACAACAGATAGGGAATCTGCCACTTGGTCGACTGCCCTAAATGCAGATCAGTATTGATTGATTGATTGATTGATTGATTGATTGATTGATTGATTGATTGATTGATAGATTGAAGTGATGACGTAAAAATGGATGTACTACTGTACTTTCAGACGGCGTACCTCTTGACGATGGGTGATAAGTTCAGTTGTTCTTGGCAACTGTGAGTGATGGATTCAATATCCATAGGTTCAACTGTGTTTGAGAAAAGTGTAGAAACGGAGAAATAAAATACCATACGCTTGTTCTTTTCTTGTGGGACTGTACAATCTCAGCTTTTCTACAAACGTAGCCCAGCGAAGCAAATGCCGTCAATCTCCGTATAAGTTTCAGGAGGAGTGGAAGTTAAAGGTATCTACGAGTATTGTTCGTTAACCTCAACACTATGCTGGATAGACGTTAATAATATGCTGAGGCCTTTTCACCTCCAGAAATTAACTGGTTATTTCCATTGAAGGATGAGTGAAGCATGTATGTCACTAAAAATGTAAGTCACTGTCTATATTTCTCGACTGTCTGCCGTAAAATGAAACCTACTACCTTCTGGTTGAATCAAACATTATTTTACCACGTCGGCTGATCAACACCGCTTGAAGTGAGAAAGGGAGGAATCCGGAAACATTCATTCAAGTTGTCCAGGGGATAAAAACACGAGAACAGGGCGAGTTGGCAGTGATATTAGGGGTACGCGGCTGTGAGCTTGCATCCAGGAGATAGTGGGTTCGAACCACACTGTCGGCAGCCCTGAAGATGGTTTTCCGAGGTTTCTCATTTTCACACCAGGTGAATGCTGGTGCTGTACCTTAATTAAGGCCACGATCGCTTCCTTCCCACTCCTAGCTAGACCTTTCCTATCCCATCGTCGCCATAAGACCTATCTGTGTCGATGCGACGTAAAACAAATTGTAAAAAAACATCAGGATTATCTTCCAGTGAGATGAATTTTGAACGAAAACGACTACCAGGACATAAAAATTGCAACCTTCATTGTTGATAACTGCTGTCTATGTTATGAGTACTTAGTAAATATTTGTGTCTCAGGTTTCATCAGTGATTTAAAATAAGGGTAGAAGGCAAAACATTTCAAAGAATTTCAAATAGAACTCGTACAATCAATTAATTTTTAAATGTGCACCAGTTTCGGACATTCACCAGACGTGTATTCAGACAAAAAGTACCCACATGCACATAGTACACAAATACGCATGTCCATCTCCACTGTTTTTCTTTAATGCGCCGACTTGTTTACAGCACGTCATCTTAAGAAATTTTAGAGGAGTTTTTATATTGTTCTTAACGCTGATGGTGGTTATTGGTTGATTGTAAGTACAAACAGGTAATTACCCTTCATAATTCTGATAATAAGATAAGAGGAAGAGGTCCAACCCTTCGGAGAATGAAGGTAGATGCCGTTTATCTAAGTCTTGTTCCTGATATCCAGTTAGATTATGCAGATAGCATTCCCAAATTAAACCTTACCCTTTAAAATATTTGGTTTATATCTAAGATAAATGATATTTCAAATTAAGGAGGAATTCATTGGAAAAACGAAATAACATTAACAATTGAATGATTGTTCTCAAACACTGTGAAAATAGTTGGAAATGATTTTCAGTTTTAGCTGAAATGAATCAAGAAAAATAATTTTGTGTTGTCCATGAAAACTTTTTGCTTCTTGATATAAAGGATATTTAATTGTCTACGAAAAAGAGGCGTGGACATGTCAACAAGAATTTACTTTGAAAATAAAAGAATATTTCCTGTTCGAAAAAATCCTTCTACTCAATACTAACTAATCTCATGGCACTACAGCTCTGAAGTGCCTTGGCCTGCCAAGCGACCGCTGCTCAGCCCGAAGACCTGCAAATTGCGAAGTGTCATGTGGTCAGCACGACGAATTCCCTCGGCCGTTATTCTTGGCTTCCTAGACCGGGGCCGCTATCTCACCGTCAGATAGCTCGTCTATTACGATCACGTAGGCTGAGTGGAACTGGAACCAGTCCTCAGATCCAGGTAAAAATCCCTGACCTGGCCGGAAATCGAACCCGGGGCCTCCGGGTAAGGGGCAGGCACGCTACCCCTACACCACGGGGCCGGCCATCTTTTCAATAGGTTTTCCCCAATGCAGATATTTCATTGGTGTTGCAAGACATTCCCTTCCTCACTGATTTATTAATTGTAATGATTTACAGTACTCTAATTGAAACCGAATACAATGTTCACCTTTTGTTCTTTTCTTCTTCTGATTCATAAAATTTTATCGACTGAAATGATTTTTAAATTAATATTTCGACAGGGATTGCAGTACATGAACTGTTAAAAATACTTCTCACATACAACTAATTTAATGCAACAGTGTTCAGTTTAGTTTGTGTATTGGACAGGAAAATAATCATCGTTGCTAGAGTAAACAAAACGGCTGGTAAAGGGATACAGCATTCAATGTGCGAATTATACATTTGTAATGCGAATGAGTTTTGAATAGTTGTTACCATGACAAGAATACAAATATATACACTGATGAGCAATTGAACTAGAGATACCTGGTTAATAGCGTGAAGCCCCCGACCAGCCCAACATCTCGCACTGATTATGGCAGTGATGTGGCGTAATATCGACTCCGCAAGATAACAAAGACGTCAGGGAGCCGGATTTGTTGGAGTAAAGTCCAGAGTGCGAAGATTCCCTCTCAAGTGCATCTCAGAGGTGATCAGTCGGGACTAGCCAAGCATCCTCATGTCTGTTGAGTGTTCATTGAACAAATCGTGTGCTGTAATAGGTTCGAATTTCAAATTCGTATTGTGTTTGAAAATGTGAAGTAAAAATATAGCTTGAAGTAGTAAATTTTAATTTAATTTCTCCCAGTCGTTTGAGTAGTTTTGGAGCTTGCCCGTATTACAAATATGAGGTCAATTAGGTAAGATAATTTAGTAAGGAATATTTATGATGTAGGAAATTGGGCACGGGTCCAATTATATTCACCACGCCCGGCAAATCGATACGTCAGCTATCGTTTTCTTACACTTATAGCAGTAGTGTAATCGGAGGTTATGAAAGACGCTAATCATCAGGTCGGTAGTGCTGTAACGGCACTTTCTGTCTCGGTGAGGAAAGCAACGGCAAATTAGCTCACTCCCCACCATGCTTTGTACACATCATTATGACACCGCCGTCGGCTTTTGTCGTCTCCCTGTAACTGCAAAACAGTTGATGATAAGCTTTTGAGGATTGAGCTAAACTCTTGGCTGAATATTTAACAGAAAGAACTATTTTTACGGTTTTTGGAGACTCGAAGATTCCAGAATGTTGTCACCCAAAAGTTGTTTATGTACCGATACATCTGCTGACACGAGGCAGGATTATATGAGTGCCTTAAAATAACACCGTAATGAATCGAGTTTGAACTTGGATTCAAAAACCCCCACACAGCCAAGTTTTCATAACTGGCCTCTCCCAGTGAACTCTCGTCTGTTATGACAAAGGCATTAAGATTTGGAGAGCAATAAAGTCGTAGATTGATTCGCCTTTCACCCTTTCATGTTCCATTCCTTAATTCAGTCCATATTCACATTCTTCGATAGGTCTGACGTCTCGTTTTTCTTGCTTCTGATTATTGTTAGGATTGAGTGATAACCCCGTTTTCACTCCTTGTAAGAAAACACCCTCGGAGACTTATTAAAATTTTCAGGTCGTGATTTGGTTTATTTATGAGATACCTCAATCAAGTTTTCCGCGTCTCTTCTTGATAAGTTTGAAGCTTATCGTGATATTAATAACTTCCGCCATCTGGTGGCTGATGACTATGATTGATTTATGGCAGGGTAAATGAACCGGGAAGACGCCTTGCCAGGAAGTTGGGGCTGGCGGAAGCTGTAGGGAAATGATTTTCCGGGGAACGTGTGTCAAAGCGAGGGAGACATTGAACCTGGCGACAGACGCCGTGATGGATGGGCGATGAGATTGCTAAGGAGAAAAACAGCATTCAAGTGAAGCCATTTTTTACGTCCGGGAGAAGTCTGGGGTTTATGGCAAAATCATATTAGGATGGAAATCTACCTGGAGGTGCATTTATCTCCTTCTTTCTGCGGACTTGCTGAATTCTTTCATGCACGAAGGGAAAAGTACATTACTCTAATGTACTTCAATCTTGGTATAGAGTTAAAGCATTGATTTCGATACCCCTTACTGTTGGAGAACAGAAGGGTATATTAATATAAATTATCGGGTTAATTATGAAGATAAAAGTAGAATTTCATTTTCAAGTTCAGTTTTGACAAAACGTACGGTACTATCGAGTGCTTCAATATAACCAACACTATCAACAGCTGGATTCTATATGAAATTAAATGAAATGGCGTTTGGCTTTTAGTGCCGGGAGTGCCCGAGGAGAAGTTCGGCTCGCCAGATTCGGGTCTTTTGAATTACGCCCGTCGGCGACCTGCGCGTCGTTATGAGGATGAAATGATGATGAATACGACACATACACCCAGCCCCGTGCTAGCGAAATTAACCAATTATGGTCAAAATTATACCCTACCGGGTATCGAACCCGGGATCCCTGTGACCAAAGACTAGCACGCTAACCATTTATTCATGGAGCCGGACAGCATTCTATATAATCTACAGTGTTAAGTAGAATTGAGAGAGCTCAATAACAGCAATAATAATAATAATAATAATAATAATAATAATAATAATAATAATAATAATAATAATCATAATAATAATAATAATCATAATAATAATAATAATAATAATTTTACACTTCTGTTTTACTTCGAACCGACACAGATACATCTTATGGAGACGATGGGATAGGAAAGGGTTACGAGTAAGGAGGAAGCGACCGTGGCGTTAATTGGGGTACATCCCCATTATTTGCCTGGTGTGGAAAGGAGAAACTACGAAAATCTATCTTCAGGGCTGCTGAGAGTGGCTTTCGAACCCGTTATCACTCGAATGCAAGCTTACAGGTACGCGACCCTAATTCACTCGGTAATACTACTACCAATAATAATAACAAGAAGAAGAAGAAGAAGAACTCCCTCTACTGATCAGTAGTAGAGTTTCGGCCACGGGATCCCAAGTACGTGGGTTCGAACATGGCAGAAATAATCAGGTCCTGACTCTATGGGTGGGGGACGCAGATGAGGAATACACCCACGGTATCCCCTGCCTGTCGTAAGTGGCGACTAAAAGGTACGACCTTGACGCGGACATGGGTTGCGGCTTGATATCATGTGTTGGACCTCCTGTGCATGTGAGAGGCTGAGTACATTCACAGGTAATCCCTGCCTGTCGTAGAAGGCGACTAAAAGGGCCTTCGGTCCCCTCATTTTTTACGGTTAGTTGTAGACCGATTCAAAATTATTGATGTGCGTGCTACTCGGAGATGGGCCTCTTATATGTGCGATTACGTCCCAGGAAGCGGCGGGTGGGAGCGTCATGTATCCGTGCAGTAGTATCCGAATGCCAGAAGGTCATATTATTATTAATTGTTTGTTTTATATATTTTTTCTCTACATTTATTACTCTGTACACGCTATGTGGTACATGCTATAGCGGGTGATTGGAGGAAGGGAGTCCTAGTGCTCATTGCCTCAGTCATAGCGTATTAGACATCGTCCAACATCGGACCCTGGGCAATACCGGCTATGGCCAGGTGAGTATTGCCTTGGCTGCTTGGTTCGGCTACAGAGGCCCCTGATCGGAGTAGGTGGCGTTCGGGGAGGATGATTTCGGGCATGGCTTCGAAGCGTCTTCGATCTGCCCGATGTGGTCCCCCACCGAAGTCTCTAATTTTCGATTCTTTGAGGGGTTCAACCCCGTGGGAACCTACGCAGCGTGAAGGGATGGGCTCCAACTTCCCTAGGTTTCTGGTTGCTACCAGAACCTATTGGCACGATTTTACGCTGGTAAAATCGATCCTCTTTAGTAGACACATTGAAGGCGTCTACGGCGAAATTGAAGATCTCAAGAAAATGCGCAACGGTAGTTTGCTTTTGAAGACTCGCACAGCGCTGCAAGCCGATCAGTTGCTTAAGTGCGACCACATGGCGAAATACCCGTCAAAGTGGGGGAGAACAAATCCTTGAATCCGGTTCGCGAAGTCGTCTTCTAGCGCGACCTTGTTTTGAACACTGACGAAGAATTGATGGAAGACGTGAAAAACCGTGGTGTTACCCAGGTCCGGCGCATTACGCGTAAAGTCAACGGTGAGGACGTTGCCACTGGTGCCTTCATTGTCTCTTTCAAGTTGTCAGTGTTACCACACAAAGTCAAGGTAACAACTTATTGTTGCAATGTGAGGCAGTACATCCCGCCTTCTATGCGATGCCAGCAAAGCCAGAGATTCGGACATATGGTATCTCGTTGTTCGAACCAGTCTGTGTGTCGTACATGTGGAATAGCAGTTCACGGCGCGGAGGAGTGCACAGCTCCATTCAGGTGCACTAACTGCTCTGGTCTTCATTCTCATCGCGATCGGAACTGTCCGACGTATCTGAGTGAGAAGAAGATCCATGAGATCAGGACCCTGGATGGTCTTTCCTACCAGGAAGCGTGCCGTTAGTTTAATTCCACGAATATATCAGTCAATACTACAGCATGATAGCTGGCCGAAAATCAAAATGTTAGGAGGCGAACTCACTTCTTTGGAACTCACCAGAACATCATTAAAACCCTATGTGGACTTATGTCCTGAAGTTACACAGGCTAAGCCTATATACTACGGAGGTGACTAGACGGAGAGAAAGTTTTAATTTACAAAATTAAGAGGCAGATTTGAAAGGTTACAAAATCACAGTCACCTCAACATCAAGTTGAAAGGGAATACAAATGTGTACCACTCCTTATTCCCTAGGTTCAATTAAGTTCTTTAGACTAGTTTGAGAATTTAAATTGAGAAAATAAGTTTCATTACGAAGTAACTTGAAAACTTTCCCTCGAACTAGCTTTCAAAGACTATTACATGGTTAAACGGAGTCTGCCATTACCTTGAGCTGGTGGACCTCCCGGCGGTGGTCAAGGCAGCCTTTTCCCCTTCCACCGCTATGAACGCACTCTAAACTTCTTGACTGAAGCGATCACAAAGACAACGGTCCCAACTTTTATAGCGGAGAGGAACGTTGCAGATTTCTCTGGGCCAAACCCCTGAAACACCCCCAATTTTCATTGGACAATCAAATAAATATCAAAAACTCTGATTGGTTACTTAAATGAATGTAAAAAATTTCTTATTGGCTGAAATATTAAGTTGGCGGGAAGAGATAGAAGTGTTGTCAACTTTAGAACACAAGAAACAAACTATAAACAAGTCAGTTTAGGAAACATTAACACGCAAAATTACTTTGAAATTGAATAGTTCATCCTCACCCCAGAGGGCGCACATACGTGGATAGTAGCGACATCTGTCGATATATGTTTAAACTATTTCCGAAATGAGTTTCAAAGTTTCTGTTACAGATAGCCTTCTAAAAGGCGGTTATTTTCAATGCGCGGGACGGGTGTACCTCCGGTATAATAATAATGATTATTATCATGATTATTATTATTAATATTATTATTAATATTATTCTTATTTCCTAGGATTATTGAAACTTGGGTGCAACCCTTCTTAATCGGACACTCCGTGCAGGGTGGGTGGTGTTTACCGTAGTTGTGTACTGCGTATAGTCGTAGTGAAGCAAAGTCATCTCCGTACAGGCCACAAAGGCCGTTGGAGAGGTGGAAAGTAAAGGCTTCCAAAATCCGTAATCTCGGCCCTTGGTGGGTTAGACTGGATACCTCTGCGCCCAGGAACATTTGCTCCCAGGTATTAACCTGGTACTCATTTTTGGTGTAGGCTGATTAAACCTCAAGACCATGTTCACCTCCGAAAGTGAAAGTGTCGTTCCTTAATTTTTTGTCTCCCTGATGGGGAATCGAACACACGTCATTCCGTCATTCCGGGTGAACCGAACATGCCTTTACCGCCTCGGGCAGGCAGCCCTTAGTCGTAGTGAAGGAACGTGTTGTGTGTTGTGAGTGAGGTGCTGAGAAGTCTGAAGGCAGTAGAAGCACACAATTCCCGACCCATTGGAATTAACCATCTGAGGTTAAAATGCACAGCTCACCATTCAATCAAACTCAGGACACCTCAGTTCAAAGCCTAGCGAACAGCTGCTCAGCGAAGAAAGTAAAAGTCAGTGGGGTTGCTAAGTATCAGTATCAGTGGAAGGCAGACCGAAATACAGACTTAGTCAAGTTTAGAGACTTCCTCTACGGCTGAAGTTGGCGAATCGTAGTAAAGATGCCCTCACTACAAATAGTCGTATTTACTGAGGACCACACACTGTCAGGATACGGAACAATAACTTCAACTTCGTATTGAGGTAGGCTGCCTGCCGTCTTGTATTGTGCGAGGAATGCATTCACATTCCGGAGTCGAGATAGGTAATCTGAATAATTGTAAGTTGTTATTAATATGGCAAATAAACCGAATATTTCATTGTCACGCCTGGGAAAACCGCTATGTGATAATGGAGCGAAGCCGGCCCCGTGATGTAGGGGTTGCGTGCCTGCCTCTTACCCGTAGGCCCCGAGTTCGATTCCTGACCAGGTCAGGGATTTTTACCTGAACCTGAGGGCTGGTTCGAGGTCCACTCAGCCTACGTGATTAGAATTGAGAAGCTATCTGACGGTGAGATAGCGGCCCCTGTCTAGAAAGCCAAGAATAACGGCCGAGAGGATTCGTCGTGCTGATCTGCAGATCTTCGGGCTGAGCAACGGTCGCTTGGTAGGCCAAGGCCCTTCAAGGGCTGTAGTGCCATGGGGTTTGGTTTGGTTTTGGATAACGGAGCGACAGAAATACCGACCCGCAGCACATATACCATCAAGACCGGGAATTGTTTGAATATACTAGCATGATATTGAGCCTTAGATGAGGTAACCTTACCGGCAAAGTTTCTAAGCTAAAATATTTCAAATAGCGGTTTTTTCAGGAGCAACTACGACGTATGGCACTTTTTATCAACATTCCTGTAAGAGTTATGAGCTTCCATATTATACTTGTTTCAGACAAAAACCTAACGTGCAAATAAGGAGATATAGAGCCCAGCACATCAATAATTCATCAAATGTATAATACCCACGAGTTGAGGGGTCCAGTTTCACCTTCAAGATATATGGTGCATGTCGGTAAAAACAATTACTTTCAAATTACGGGGCACAAGAAAGTTTTCCATATAACGATTTTACACGGTATATGTCACGATACCTTTTAGTGACGCTAAACCTATGTTAGATGCGATATTTTTCCGACAGGGGGCATTTGTCGTGTCGTTCAGCTTTACAACATCACTTCTAAGGTCGATGGTGTATAGGCAGCACGTGTAAGGCTGAGGTAAATATGGCTACTAAACGCATTCAAGTTGTAACATAGCTGCAAGACGGATGGCGACATGTGGATGTCGATGATCGTATTGAAGTGATTCAGAGTGATGTTTCCAGAATTTTAGAAAAGTACAGGGAGAAACAAACGATTACGCAAAGACGCTCACATGGAGGATCGGTACTTGTTGCTTTCAGCATTTGGTAGGCCCGTTTCTACTGCCACCTCGTCCACCAGGATCTCCGACGGGCCACCGGAATGAATGTGTCAGATCAGACAAAATCGTCTACACAACGGAGAACTGTGCTGAAAGCTCCTATGAAACCACACCACAGGACAGCTCATGTAACGTTCATGGCGTACTCCAGGAACAGTGGAAGCATTCTCTCTTTTCCTGATGATTTCACCATAAGCTTGCAACCATACAACAGGAGTATTAAACTCTGGAGAAGAAGCGGCGAGAGACGGAACGGTCCCTTCACCATCTAGAGCAAATTGATATAGAATCCCCTATAAGTCTCTGAATGCTTTTACATTGGAGTAACTGGAAAGAAATTTGACACCATATTTCAAGAACACCTGGTGACACTGAAAAAGAGCAGTTATTGCACATCAACATGACCCAGGACATGATGTATCATAAATACAAAATTCTCACCATTATACACACACACACACAAACAAAAGGGATAACATTAAATATTTAGAAACTCTGTATACGTGTTTATAGATATCAATAAATGAATGCTCAACGCATGGTCCATAATAAAATTCAAAATGAATATTTAAAAACAATATTGAATTACAACAGGAATTGTATATTCGTGAGACGACTCTCTCTCGCTCTCGATCTCTCTGAAAACAATTTTGTATCAACGAGAGGAACAATTAAATATTTCACCACCTGACAATGGAGCCTAGAATCTGAAACGCATTTAATAAATATTGTTTCTGGTAAATAGTTTTAATTATTCATAAAAAATCACTCACAGTCACGGACAAAACCCACGTAAAACATGGTTATGTTTTAGTCTAGTGCATGTGACATTTAAAGAAGTGAAACTTTTCGCTTAGTGTAACCCATTGAGTGGATGCGATAACATGGCAGTATAACAGCCGCTTGGTTGGACAATTCTGAGTAACCTTCAGAGGCAAAAGCTCTTCCCATTTGATACGAATTACAATAGGCAATCATACTGTGAAGACAGATACAGTAGCGGTCGAAACGATCAAATTGGTGGTTCTATTATGTTTCTTAGTTTACTCTGTTACTTTACCAGTATCAGCTACTTGGAGCAATTGTAGATATTACGTCAACCAATTCGGCACTGGTAAACTAATAGAGTTTTCTAAGAAACATAATAGAACCGAAAATGTGGGCATTTTGACCACTGCTATTAGTCTACGGCCTTCACAGTACAATTGCCTATTATGAAGACTTCTTTTAAGTAGAAGATAACTCCCTTAGCGTCGGTTCTCACAGGTTCGATTCATGCAACTTTAGGTTTAAAATTTTCCTTCAAGTTAGTAGCAAAGATACCTATCCTAGATATTAATATACCGTACACACTTCTGTACTGACCACCTCCCGAAAATATGGTGTATGCCAAGCTACAAGTACTATGGAATATTGACCACAGATAGATTTGATGAGAATTGAGATACATTGCGAGTGCAGTAAGTAGGTATTCCTTAAATAAATGCTCACTAAGCATTATGTGAAAAATCAGTATAAGCCCTCCCAGAACTAGGGTTCGAACCTCAGAAGTCCATTAATAGCTGCTGTTATGCCACGAGAGCCTGACTCAATATCGATCTTACTTTGCTGAGAACTACAGGTAATATGAAGATTATTTCAGGTAATATGAAAGTTATATACTGTAAGATTACTCAAAAATAGCGTTTAATTTATCCATAAATACGAAATTCACACAATATTCCATTGATAGAATTAAATTTATTCACAACGGATGTATTGTAGAAGTTAGTATACAGTGAAAATTCTCGGGATTGGTCGTTATTGCATATTAATCTTGTATAAGTTACATATAAACCTGAATGAATAATGAAATGAAAAAATGAAATGGCTTTCAGTGCAGGGAGTGTCTGAGGAGATGTTCGGCTCGCCAGGTGCAGGTCTTTCGATTTGACTCCCGTAGGCGACCTGCGCGTCGTGATGAGAATGAAATGATGATGAAGACCACAAATACACCCAGCCCCCGTGCCAGATAATTAACCAGTGATGGTTAAAATTCCAGACCCTGCCGGGAATCGAACACCAGACCCCTGTGACCGAAGGCCACAGTGTAGGTAACATATTTTGCGAAAATATTTAACGTACTTGAATTCGGGTTTGTACCATCTTCCGAGACGTTCCCGAAACTCTGTTGTAATTATATACGTTATCACACAGCCTTGTACTACTACTACTACTGATACTACTACTACTACTGATACTACTACTGCTGCTGCTACAACAATTTTTTTTACAATTGGCTTTAAGTCGTACCGACACAGATTGGTCTTATGGCTGGAAGGGGACAGGAAAGGTCTGGAAGTGTGAAGGGAGCGGCGGAGGCCTTAACTGAGGTACAGCCGGAGCATTTGCCTGGTGTGAAAGTGAGAAACCACTGAAAAACATCTTTAAGCCTGCCGACAGTGGAGTTCAAAACTACTATCTCGCGAACGCAAGTTCACAGCTGCACGCCCCTAACCGCATAGCCAAATGGGTCAATAATAATAATAATAATAATAATAATAATAATAATAATAATAATAATAATAATAATAATAATAATAATAATAATAGTGTGGTCTCAGCAATCGTATGCCGACATTTTGATTTGGCTGCCTGCATGTCAAATTCAACGTTCCGTTTTACTCTGCTAGATAGCCGAGAAACGGATCTCTGATTGGCGATCTGTGGCTAAGTTCTAAATATTTTGTTGTGTCACCAGAGATCTTTTACATGTCGGTATCGTACACATGTAGTACATAATGGACTTTGGTTCACTCTTAAAATATCAGACTAACTCTGTCGGGTTTGAACCCGCGAACGTGGGATTTAGAGGCAGATAATTTACCACTAATCCACAGAGGGAGCATACTCAGCCATGTGAGACGGACAGATTACTACGAGAGGTACCGTACCCGGTCAAGGAAACCAAGCAATACGGGTGATAATTTCAACACACTGACCAGGTGACAGTTTAATAACTTCAGGTCATCTGGATGGACATCAGTTATTTTATTTATGAACTGTCTGAATCAAAGTGTGTGTGGTGTTTTCACTATACCTTAATTTCTAATTCATCTGAATCGAATGTGTGCATGTACGATATGCGATCAAAGTTCGATTCACGTTTGGTCATTAGTAGCCAAATGTTCGGTAACTAATTGAATTACGATTCTATTCTATTTCGGAAGTATTAACGTGTTTGTAAATTATTTTAGTTTGTTGTATTTTTTGTTATCCGTAATTATTTATTAGACTACGTTGCTGCATACTCTATGTTCGTGTCGGTACATATACACGGTGTTAGGTGTATACGTGCAGATATTAAGCTAGTCGGCTAAGAAAAATACATCTCATAATATATGCTATGTACTTTTTACCTTGTCCTATTAGTTTGCCCATAACTGAGCCAAATATTTCAGGACCTAATGTGTTTTGAACGGCCGTAGCAGGATACGCCGGTGATGTCATTCTGTCCACGCGTAGTGGAAGTACAGTAGCCGAGTATAGGGCTTGTTGAACCTGTTTCTTATCGCAGGCCAACACATGTTGTTGTGCACTTCCCCTAAAGGCTTGGCAAGTAGAAGAGGATGACTCACGTGCCAGGTCACTTGCTGTACTCGAAAACCGGTGTAGGGTACTCTGTGTGAAAAGTACACAGAATCCTTACAGTGACATCGAAGATCCGTACAAGCACATACGTGCGAATCAAGTGTTGTGTATTTGTGTGCGATTTTTAAGACGTCAATGGCATTACTCAGTGATCCAAGCTGACAAAATGAAAGGAAATGGTTAATAAGTAAATGAAATATGGGCGCAACATTTCTGTGCTGTTATTGCGACAGTCTACGATGAATTTCTGACAATAGACAATGCGGGTTGTCTATGCTTATTCATAAACTTTTTAGGTCATTGAAAGGACGGTGGACACTGAAAGAAAAGGCTATAAGTATTCAGTGAAATTGTTATTAATGAGAAAAATTTCAAAAGCCGTAGTTGCATCCATCGTGAACATTGCTCGAAGGAAAAAGACCTACTGTGGAATTGCCGCCGGGCATTTCTAATAGAAGGCTTATTCTTCTTTTTCCTAATCTGTTTACCCTCCAGGGTTGGTTTTTCATGGGACTCAGCAAGGGATCCCACCTCTACCGCCTCAAGGGTAGTGTCCTGGAGCGTGAGACATTGGATCGGGGATACAACTGGGGAGAATGACCAGTACCTCACCCAGGCGGCCTCACCTGCTATGCTGAACAGGGGCCTTGCGGGGGTATGGGAAGATTGGAAAGGATAGACAAGGAAGAGGGAAGGAAGCGGCCGTGGCCTTAAGTTAGGTACCATCCCGGCATTTGCCTGGAGAAGGGGGGAACTACGGGAAACAACTTTCAGGATGGCTGAGGTGGGAATCGGACCACCTCTACTCATTTGACCTCCCGAGGCTAAGTGGACCCCGTTCCAGCCCTCGTACCACTTTTCAAATTTCTGTCAGAGCTGGAAATCGAACCCGAGCTTCGGGGGTGGCAGCTAATCACACTAACCACTGCACCACAGAGGCGGACGGAGGGCTTATTACTGAACAGTAAGTACCGATAGGTAAAATGATGACTGTAATGGACCCGTTTAATTAGAACTTCCGTAAAAATAATATTACTACTACTAGTACTACTACTACTACTACTACTCATAATAATAATAATAATAATAATAATAATAATAATAATAATAATAATAATAATAATAATAATATATTTAGGTTCCACTAACTAATTTTCACGGTTTTCGGAGACGCTGAAATGCCAGAATTTTTTATCGCAGTATTTTTTATTGCAAATAAATCTACAGACACGAGACTGACGTATTTGAGCACCTTCAAATACCACCGGACTGAGCCAAGACCAAGCCTCCCAAGTTGGGTTCAGAAGACCAGCACTTTACGCAGTGCTGCACCAATCATCTTGCCGGGCTGAGTGGCTCAGACGGTTGAGGCACTGGCCTTCTGAGTCCAGTCTTGACAAGGTGCTCAAATACGTCAGCCTTGTGTCAGTAGATTTACTGGTACGTGAAGAACACCTCTGGTACTAAATTTCTGCAAATCCGCTTCTCCGAAAACCGTGAAAAGTAGTTAGTGGGACGTAAAGCCAATGACATTATTATCATCATCTTACCTGCCCAGTTCATAGGGGTATCTTACCTGGAGTTCCTCATAGGTACGTTATTAGAGCTTTCAGAGGACGCTCCGTTTCGATTACGCCGAAACATGTGGTTTTTACACGATGGTCCACCACCTGATATAAGCCGCTTATTGCGTGATCATTTGGATCAGTCCTTTGGTCTATGGCGAATAGGACGACATGGACCCATCAATTGGCCCGCCAGATCTCCAATGGATATTGCGGAAGACTGGATTCGGAGAAGTGATTTTCTTTTGTTAGTTGCTTTACGTCGCACCAACACAGAGAGGTCTTATGCTGACAATCGGACAAGAAAGGCCTAGGAATGGTAAGAAAGTGGTCGTGGCCTTAATTAAGGTTCAACCCCCGCAATGCCTGGTGTGAACTTGGGAAACCACGGAAAACCATCTTCAGGGCTGCCGACATTGGGGTTCGAAGCCCCAATCTCCCGGATGCGAGCTCACAGCTGTGCGCTCCTAACCGCATGGCCAACTCGCCGGGTACGGAGAAGTGAAGCCTGCAGAGTAGTCCAGGGAGGTCACTTGAACAATTGCTACGTGTTTCACATTGGTATGTCAGATGTTACACCATTTCTGCAGCGTATTGAGTTGGGAGTTCAGTTCTCAATCGATGTAGTATTTTGAGTCTCGATAGTTCGATATTCTCATAAATCCGAGCAGAAAAATTGAAGTACCGGTAACAAAAATTATAAATCTAGAGTTTCAGTTCGCGATTGCCTTGTACGTGGCGCAAGCTGAACACAACACACGGAAGACGTGCTTGTTAAAACGCTAGATATTGACCTTGAACACAGCATGGCAGTTCTTCATTCTACACTGTACTGGTTTGGGTACATTGCGTGTGTGTGTCTGTTGATGTGCATGTTTGATGTTTATACACAAAACCTGTTTGTCACACTTTGTCCTCTAGTGCTAACCACAATGCGAAGATACACCTGACTCATCGCAAAGAGACCTGGTTCTGGTCTTACGCATACTATAATGTAGTAAACTACTGCGAGAGATGTAGGCACGGGTGAAGTACATTTCATCTTGTTTCCTCCTACACCACGCATATTTTACTATTTTCTTCCCTGCCTTTCAGCTCCTAATGACTTGTTAATAATAATACCGGTAATGTTATTTGCTTTACGTCCCACTAACTACTCTTACTGTTTCTGGAGGCGCTGAGGTGCTGTAATTTAGTCTCGCAGGAGTTCTTTTTACGCGCCAGTAAATCTACCGACACGAGGCTGAATTATTTGAGCATCTTCGAATACCATCGGACTGAGCCAAGATCGAGCCTGCCAAGTTGGGGTCAGAAGGCCAGCGCCTCAACCGTCTGAGCCACTCTGCCCGGCAGCAAAAAATATTATTATTATTATTATTATTATTATTATTATTATTATTACCGGGCGAGTTGGCCGTGCGGTTAGAGACGCATGGCTGAGATCTTGCATCCCGGAGATAATGGGTTCGAATCCCACTGTCGGCAGCCCAGAAGATGGTTTTCCGTGGTTTCCCATTTTCACACCAGGCAAATGCCAGGGCTGTACCTTAATTAAGGCCACGGCCGCCTCCTTCCAACTCCTAGGCCTTTGCTATCCCATCGTCCTATAAGACCTATCTGTGTCGGTGCGTCGCACCGACACAGATAGGTTTTATGGCGACAGATATAACTAAGGACTAGGATCGGGAAGGAAGCAACCGTGGTCTTAATTAAGGTACAGCCCTAGCACTTGCCTGGTGTGAACATGAAAAACCACGGAAAATCATCTTTAAAGCTGCCGACAGAGGGATTCGAAGCCAGTACATCCCGAATATTGGATACTGTTCGAACTTTGGCGACTGCTACTATCAAGCTCGGTGATGATTTAAGAGTGGATTTCTGCCGCTGGTTAATTGATCAAGCACTCAATCCAGAATTTCTGTCAAGTGTATTAGTGACACATGAGGCAATTTTTATAGAAGGAGTGTTTAATATTTAGTATACCAAGGCAACCTCTAGCACCGGCTCTCAATTAATATCTGGATGGATGCAGTGGGAAGTCTGTCTCTTTGACCAATCGTCTTTTTATTAGCGTTATTTTGCTTTACGTCCCACATACTATTTATACCGTTTTCTGAGACGCTGAGGTGACGAAATTTCATATCGCAGGAGTTCATTTACGTGCCAGTATTTCTACGACACGAGACTGACGTATGTGTGCCCCATCAAATATCATCAGACTGAGCCAAGATTGAACCTGCCAAGTTGGAGGTCAGAAGATAAGGACCTCAACGGTCTCAGACACTCAGACCGGTACCAATCACCTTACTTGCATAAATTTGATCGGTGTAGCTTCCCTTATGGTGACGATGGGACGGGAAAGGGCTAGTATCGGAAAGTAAGCGATCGTGGTATTCATGACGTTACAGCCCCAGCATTTGACTGGTGTGAACATGGAAAACCACGGTAAACCACCTTTAGGGCTGCCGACAGAGGGGTTGGAACCCACTATATCCCACTCATGAGCTGTGGAATATCCCCATTCAATAGGACAAGGCAGTTTCCAGCACCGGTTCTAATTAATATCAGGATGGGTGTAGTTGGAGGTCGGTTACATCTTTTTATTAATGTTATCTTGCTCCTGTACAGTAGATACAGTACGTTACTGGAGCTTTCAGAGGACGTGTCGCTTCGACTACGCCGAACCACGTGGATTTTACACGATGGTGCAGACATTTCCTCAACGGTAGACAGGACGATGTGGAACTATCAATTGGCCAGCCCTTATTCCAGTGGATTGTTATGCCTGGGGGGACATGAGAAACAAAGTATACCGAACTGAGGTAACCACTTCTGATGACCTCCGTGAACGTATGTTTAAGCACCAGAGGATATTCTGAACCACAGTGGTGTCTTGGCTCGAATGCCAAGTTGCTTTACGTCGCACCGACACAGATAGGTATTATAGCGATGACGGGGCAGGTAAGGGTTAGGAGTGGGAAGGAAGCAACCATGGCCTTAATTAAGGTACAGCCCCAGCATTTGCCTCGTGTGAAAATGGGAAACCACGGAAGACCATCTTCAGGGCTACCGACAGTGAGGTACGAACCCACTATCTCCCGAATACTGGATACTGGTAGCACTTAAGCGACTGCAGCTATCGAGCTCGGTGTACCAGTAAATATACCGACACGAGGCTGACGTATTTGAGCACCTTCAAATACCACTGCACGGGGCCAAGTTCGAACATGTGAAGTTGGAGTCAAAAGGCTGGCACCTCAACCGTTTTAGCCACTCAACCAGGCAGGAAGCACGAAATGTAGGTACGTTTAATTTACTTAGTTGTATAATATGTCCATTTTTCGTTTGAAACAAAACCTTCGATAATTCAATTCTGATTCTGCTCATATGGATATCCTATGCCATGCATTTGTTCGTTGGCGCAAGGAACTGTCTTCCTTCTTCTACCTTTACGCAATGCACAACGGGGATCGTACCGCATTTCACGTCCCGGCGTGCGTATCCCAACCAATAATTATATCACACGCTCGTACAGGTCGCGCACCGACACAGGTTTTCAGGTCATTTCCATACTCACTAGACCACAGGGCTGACGACCACAGATATCCCTATTCCCTAAAGGACGTAACAGCAAATGAACCAGTATTAACGCTGAGAATTCAATACATCTCCAGGGTCCGAAACCGATAACTAGTGTTGTCTGAAACCCCTAAGACGGAAACTAAATACTAACAACAACAAACCAGTCTGGCGATAATGTAACGTAACATGTTGTAGACTGGTAGCCTTCAGCTGTTACCGTAGGTCAGTTGCTCGTAAACATAAAACCAGTTTGGCAAGTAAATTACGTAACATCTCGTGGCATTGAATAGGGAGCGCTCAGCTGTCACAGTAGTACATTTGCTCAAAACATAAACAGAACAGAAACCAGTTTGGCAGGGATGGCGCGTGACTTGCCTGTTATCAAAGGAAAGCTATTCATTCGCAAGAACAAGGCATACTACCTATTCTAAAAACATCGTACCCCTTTGCTCTCGAAAATAACTTCCTAGGATTACTAAAAGTTTGATATGTAGTGGTTCGTCACATCGTTCTGTATTGCTACAATAAATATCTGCACGTATACACCTAACATCCTGTATACATACATACATACATACATACATACATACATACATACATACATACATACATACGTACATATATACCAGGTAACGGGGAAGCCATGTGAAACTTCCGACTTGCTGAAATATCTAAAGTTAAGCAACTTGGACAGACTATTGTTTGTTGTCGGACGAGCAAAAAAAAAAACAACCGTCCTGTAATAGGAAATCCTGACCCACGTGCCGCATTAGCGGTCCTTCGGTTTAGTAGGGGCACGGATAAGGTCACCAACATCAAAATTGTCTTTTACTTACTATATTTTTCTTCCTTGCCTACTTATTCGCTTATTGTTCTGATCTGAAACGAACTTCACCGGGCTATGTAGTTCAGAGGATAGAGCACTGACTTTCTGAACTCCAGCTGGCAGCTTGAATCGCGACTCAGTCCGATGGTGTCTGAAGGTGCTTGAATACGACAGGCTCGTGACGATGAATTTAATGCCACGTAAAGCTACTCCTGCGGAGAAAATTCCGGGACTCAACATCTCCGGTAAGCGTAAACACGACATAATCATATTAATAAACTTCTGAAGAAGGAGCGAGTGAGTTGACCGTGCGGTTAGGTTCGCGCAGCTGTGAGATTGCATTCGGGAGATAGTTGGTTCGAACAGTTCTGAAGATGGTTTTCCGTGGTTTTCCATTTTCACACCAGGAAAAATACTGTGGATGTACCTTAATTATGGCCACGGCCGCTTCCTTCCTATTCCTAGCTCCTTCCTACCCCATCGTCGCCATAAGACTTACTTATCTGTGTTGGTGCAACGTAAAATAAATTGTAAAAATTTGTCAAGAAGGACATGTCTACTCCTACAGTCTGGATACTTTCCGCGTCTCACCCATTGGGTTAAACTACTACTAAAATGTTTTCATTCCGTACCCTGACGGGGTGTGGCGGGCCTCCTATAGTGTGACGCCCTCTCTCAGGCCAGGGTGTGTGTTGTGGTGATTTGAAGTGTGGACAAGGTGAGAAGGGAAGCAACTGTGGCCTAGAAAAGGAACTGTCCCGGCATTCACCTTACTGAGGAGAATGGAACACCATGGAAAACTGTTCTCAGGGCAGCAGACAGTGGGATCGGCCCACTGCCTCCTGAATGCAGAGTTGTAAAGCCACAGTAAAGCCGCGACCACTGTTAGTCGAAACCATTCTGCTCGGTGTTAGATTGAAGTAGAACACAAAAGGAGGACACCGGCTAGAGAGCCATTGTCTAGTTCCCAATGCACAGTCCGTGGAATCAACGAAGAACTCTTGTTAAGTCAATATAAACTAGTCCTTAGTTCATGAAGTCTCGAGTGTGGGATTTTGTTCGCATCCGAATTGCTGCAGTTGACCTCCATCTGAGACGATAGAAGCGTTCAAGTATATTTACTCTGTTAAAACGTCTCGGGAGTCTTCACCAAGAAGTCTAGGTCGGTTTGTTATGCGCTTGTAGTACAAACTTTCGATCACCAGAGGCTCTGTCACAGAGAGTGGAGGGAACTGACTTTCAAGAAGAGAAGTTAACCGGGAACTTCCTCCACCATCCGTAATTCCTTAATTAATTTTAATGTATTTAGATATAATGTTGACTTTTGAAAAACATAGTTACCTTAATAATAATAATAATAATAATAATAATAATAATAATAATAATAATAATAATAATACCGGGCGAGTTGGCCGTGCGCATAGAGGCGTGCGGCTGTGAGCTTGCATCCGGGAGATCGTGGGTTCGAGCCCCACTGTCGGCAACCCTGAAGATGGTTTTCCGTGGTTTCCCATTTTCACACCAGGCAAATGCTGGGGCTGTACCTTAATTAAGGCCACAGCCGCTTCCTTCCAACTCCTAGGCCTTTCCCATCCCATCGTCGCCGTAAGACCTATCTGTGTCGGTGCGACGTAAAGCAACTAGCAAAATAATAATAATAATAATAATAATAATAATAATAATAATAATAATAACAATAATAATAATAATCGTCTTACGCTGTTCCTACCATACCCTGAAGGGTTGCAGATACTAACTGAACCCCGTTTTCTACAATCAGATCCCCTTTCAGGCGCCAATCCTCTCTGGAGGGATTTACTCACTATTCCGTGGTGGTTGATTGTGTGGTGTTTTGTGTGTATGTGAAGAATGTGTTGAGACAAACACAATCTCTCTCAATCAAAGGAAGTAACTAGATGCGATTAAAATTCCGACCAGGCCGAGAATCGAACCTAGAACCCGATGAAATGAAGAATTTGACGCTGACAATTCAGCAAATGAGCCGAACAACAACAATAATAATAATAATAATAATAATAATAATAATAATAATAATAATAATAATAATAACAATAACATAGCTTCAGCTACCGTGTAAGTGACACCTTTTTTGAATCACTTCTTCAGACTGTAGTTTTCTAAAATTACGTTTGTATGAATTCACCACACTCCTCCACATTTTCAATTATTTGCACTACTGCTTTACAGTTTTAAATGTGGCAGTTTATTTATTTTTATTTTGATCATTATTATTACGAGGATTGGGGCAAAAGTCATGGCAACTATTTTTTTCTTGCAGATCACAAACGTATATGTGTCGTGTGGCAGTTCTCCAGGCATAGTGTGTATGCAAAACAACATATGGCTCTGTGATAGCTGGTAGTAGCGCAGCGAGGGCTGTGAAATCAGTCATTTGGTGAGTGTCGTGCGAGATGGAAGTAACCCGTGTTGAGCAGCGCGCTTACTCGTACATCAAAATAGCCGTTCTCCGAGGGAGAAATGCGATGGACTGTCACAGTGAATTAGTGGAAGCCCTACCATACCGTACAGTAGCACGGTGGGTAGGAAAGTTTCAGCAAGGACGTGTGTCAACCAGTGATGAGCAACATTCTGGACGACCTGTCAGTGTGCGGACCGACGTGGCACGTGCCGTCATCGAGCAGCTCCTGGATAAAGACAGACGATGGACGCTACTGGAGTTAGAGAGGGCAAGTATCGTCGAGAAACGCACCGTCCACAGGATATGGCGTAATGAGCTGCAACTGCGCAAAATCGCATCTCGGTGTGTACCGCATGCACTGACGGAAGTTCAAAGGTGGGTGCGCTATGCAGTATGCTCCGACCACCTTGACGCTCGCAAGAGGACGGCGAATAATCGCCATCGATGAATTTTGGGACAGGACATACGAACCAGAACTGAAACGTCAGTCCGCAGAGTGGCGACAGAAAGTCCGTCAGAATCCTTCCCCAGTTAAGTTGATGGTGATCGTCGCGTATGACGTCAGGGGTGTCATTGTTTGCCACTTTGTTCCACATGGCAGAACAGTGACCGCACAGTACTACATGGAATTCCTGGTGCGACAGGTACGACTTGGCGTTCGGGAGAAACGTCCGGATCTTGTGGACAGTGCAATAATCCTGCACGGCAATGCAAAACCACATAAAACAGAGTGTGTAGGGCAGCTCCTGCGACGTCGGGGATGGGAAGAATTAGAGTACCCACCGTACTCTCCCGACATTTCGCCCTGTGACTTTGATCTCTCGTGGTAGGCGGTTTGCAACACGAGAGGACATTGCTAATGTTGTGCGCCAACAGGTGACCCGACTCACACATGGTGTGGTAAATGTTTTGAGGCAGGTGGTATTCAGCGCCTCCCACATCATTGGCAGCGTGTAGTGTCAGTAGTAGGGAACTACTTTGAGAGTCTTTAGGCCTAGGTTTGTCATGTCAATTTTATGTTTACTGTGCTGTCATTCTTTTGCACCGGGAAGGCCATATTGCCCTGTATACTACCGTAATAAATTAGTGTGTTACGATATTTCAGTGCTATTCATTGTCCACACATGTAGGTAACACCTTGTCCTTTCGTCTGTATATGTCACATTTTCCAACCGGACTGGTATCTTCAAGGAAAAAATAGCTGCCATGAATTTTGCCCCAACTCTCGCTTTATTATTTTTTTATTTTTCATTAATTTTGCCATTTTGTCTGCTTTTTAAAAATACAATTATTTAGTATCCTGTAGTTGGCATAAATACTTTTTTAAGCTATATAGGCTTTAAGCCAAAGAATAAATTTTCACCCTTCTGCGCCAGTTAGCTCTCTGGTGATTTAAAAATTGAAAAGGCCCAAGGAAATTGAATGGTTTAAAATTAGCAATCAATGAAATTAAATTATGGTTTCCTTCTGCGAACTTAATTTTTTATATAAGAAGCAAAAAGCAGACAGGCATTTATACTCTTGCAGGTACATACCTCCCCTAGCGCACCGTCACTGCATTGTCCTGCATAGGAGGCTTGCAGTGGTTTTTCTACTCCGCAATAGCCGCCAGCACGTTGGAAAGGTGTGGAAATCCAACTGACGAGCCCACTGCCACACTGGGGCGAAACCTCGTAATTTCACGATTGAAAAGGCTCATATTATGGTTTCCTTCTAGAAACTAAATAATTGTAATTAATGTGCAGTTTAGGAAATAACTATATTTCTGAAATATTAAACACAGTCTGAAGTTATTAATTGAATCGGTCGGTGGAGAAAGGAATTGTAACTTTTTGCGCTGTTCCCGATTTCGGTTTCTATCCATCAATATAAAATTTCTGGAAATTCAGATGTTATTCAGCAAGTTTCTGGCAAGTTTAGGTCTCTGCAAACATTGGTAAAACTCATGTAATCTCAGTTATTGCCTTAAACATAACTCTCAGCACCAAATTTATTGCTATAAATGATAAATATTTCAATATAAGTGAACTGCTTACTCTATTTTATTAGAATTTTTTTAAAAACTGTTCATTGTCACTGTAGTGTGTTGTATCAGGCGAGTTGTCCGTGCGGTTAAGAGCGCGCAGCTGTCAGCTTGCATTCGGGAGATAGTGGGTTCGAACCCCGTTGTTTCCATTTTCACACCAGGCAAATGCTAGGGCTGTGCCTTAATTAAGGCCACGGCCGCTTCCTTTCCCATCGTCGCCATAAGACCTGTCTGTGTCGGTGCGACGTAAAGCCACTAGCAAAAAAAATGTAGTGTGTTGTTACCTATATTTCAAGTACTTCTCGAATTTAGGGTTTGTTTTACAGAATTGATTCACTTGTTTTGAATTTCAAGTTTAATTTTCAATCTATGTGGGGAGCACAAAGACAGAGAATAATATCGAACAGGTATGGCTAAACTTACAGCAGTTTATTGATAATGTTCCGAATTGCCTGCTCTGTTTATAACGTTCCCAAGTCCTCACTAAAAATATGACCAAGTTGTGCTTTGGACGCCGCTACGTATTACAAAGCTTAACCACATGCCTTTGTAAAGACCTCGTCAGTGCTTTTATACCTTCAGTCCTGCTTAACCACAGCCTGCAGGTGTCAGGCTTGGTTACTAAAATGAACTTACGTAACATCACTGAACTACGCTGTGTATCAGAAATATCAGGAGTACACAATTAGAAGGATGTTTAAAATTATTTTCCTCTCTCGTAACATCTTGGTAGATTTAAAATTGGTGAAAAAGTGTTCAAAGTTACTGGAATACAAAAGAATAGTTGGATATTCCCATATTTCCTTAAAATGTATTTAGTAATAAGCCGAAATTTACCTAAATATTGCTCCAGTAATAACAACAGCAACAATCAAATTAATAACAGTGTAGACGTTCATTGTCTGTACCACATTGATTATTTATATAATAACATAACTGATAATGCGTCCCTCGAACTACCTTTACGACTTTTCGGAGGCGCTGGTATACCCAAATTTTGTTCCACTGGAATTCATGAACGTGCCAGTAAATCTACTGACAGGAGGCTAACGTATTGGAACACCTTCAAATACTACTGGACTGAGCGGGATCCACTAGTAAAACTGAGGTCGAAAGGGTAGCCCTGCACCATCTGAGCCGCTCACTGTGGTCTTTAGAGAAAGTAATAGTACATTGAGGTTTCAAGCTCCCAAGTTTTCGTCAACAACTACGTTCGGGTCCTCGAACACGCCGGACTCGGTTATCAGCGAAACGTAAAAGGCTACATGCTCCACTGGACTGCATATACCAGCGCTAAGATTTTCACTGTTTAATGACACTGATTGCTTTGTCAGTGACGTTTAATGGATGCACTCGAACACACATTTTATATACTCTCCGTCCTAGATTGTTTTACTTACAGTATGAGTAAACAATATTGCTCCTTTATATAAATGTTATCTGAATTAATTGAAAATCACCCTTTATCACAGAGAAATTTGACTCTTCACTTTCTTGAAGCAAACATCTGAAACCTTACGCAGTATTGTGAAAGATACTTATAGGGCCTACTCTATCCCTCACATGTTGTAAACAACCAAGCTTGATGTTAGTTTCAATACCGTGAAATAGCAAAGGAACCTCCAATTTGATGTTGAATCTGAATCACAGGGACATGGCTTTTAATTTCAAAATCCCTTGATGCAATGGCCGAGATTTGAACCGAAGCCTCCGTAGTAAGAATCCACTCACTTATCCAGTCCTGCACTACCGGACGTACCTTAGTAAAGGCCTGGGAACCTCTACAGTTCGGGAAAGGAAGGTTTCTTCATCCTATCGGACAGTGGTAATTCACTGATGAATTCACGCACACTCCATGAAAATGAACAAATATTTATTTGAGGGGTTTCAAACATTAGTGAGCGTACATTTCATAAAATATTCAATATCTCTGCAAATAGTGGAGGGATTTTCTTGGAATTTGATTTATATGTAGGCCTTCATATTATTATTATTATTAGAACGTTTAGTAGCTATAGTGTGAAAAATATTGTATCTCATGCGAATGATAACGAGTATTAACAGTTTTGTGAGCAACTGCAAAATGATTTCGATGATGATGTGAGATGAACAGTAGGCAATGGTATGAGGATAAACGGGGTTAAAAGTCAGGTTGTGAGTTTCAAAAATAGGAAAAGTCCTCTCAGTTTTAATTACTGCATTGATGGGATGATAGTTCCCTTTGGGGATCATTGTAAGTACCTAGGAAAGATCTTCATTGGGGTATTCACATAAATATGATTGTAAATAAAGGGTACAGATCACTGCAAATGGTTATGCGGGTATTTACGGATTGTAGTAAGGATGTAAAGGAGAGAGCATATAAGTCTCTCGTAAGACCCCATCTAGGGTATGGTTCCAGTGTATGGGACCCTCACCAGGATTACTTGATTCAAGAACTGGAAAAAAACTCAAAAAAAAAAGCAGATCGATTTGTTCTGGGCGATTTCCGACAAAAGAGTAGCGTTACTGAAATGTTGCAAAGTTTGCGCTGGGAAGACTTGGGAGAAAGGAGACGAGACGAGCTGCTCGACTAAGTGGTATATTCCGAGCTGTCAGTGGAGAGATGGCGTTGGAGGACATCCGTAGGCGAATAAGTTTGAGTGGTGTCTTTAAAAGTAGGAAGTATCAAAATATGAAGATAAAGTTGGAATTCAAGAGGACAAATTGGGGCAAATATTCCTTTATAGGATGGAGAGTTATGGATTGGAATAACTTACCAAGGGAGATGTTCAATAATTTTCCAATTTCTTTGCAATCACTTAAGAAAATGCTAGGAAAACAACAGACAGAGAATCTGCCACCTGGCCGACTGCCCTAAATGCAGATCAGTAGTGATTGATTGACTGATTGATTTTCAAAATTTTCTTTTCATATTTTGCAAAAAGCACAATATTCACAAAAGTAAATCGATTTCGGGCAGTTTATTTGCTCCTTATAAAGGCAGAGGTTGTAGAGAATGAACCACGATGAAGAGGTGCTTATTTATACATTTCAGAAAAATGCAAATTTTCATTCGCCCACTGTTAGCAACAATATACTGTTGCCACATCAGCAAGTTTGTAATATTTATAATTATAAACCACTCACATGTTAATTGAATGTGACTTCCCCGAGAATTGCTGCATACGAAGAATGCTGCCAAATGTAAGTGAATCATCCAGTTAAGTTATGAAACATGAATAGCACCTGATACTTTGTTTATTCTTTGACCAATCCATAACTCTCCATCCTATAAAGGAATATTTGCCCCAATTTGTCCTCTTGAATTCCAACTTTATCTTCATATTTTGATACTTCCTACTTTTAAAGACACCACTCAAACTTATTCGCCTACGGATGTCCTCCAACGCCATCTCTCCACTGACAGCTCGGAATATACCACTTAGTCGAGCAGCTCGTCTCGTCTCCTTTGACTCGAACAACAAGCGACATATAGGCCCTACGAGTATAGAACATTGTTTTGCTCATACAACACTCCCACTATTCTGACTGTTCATTAAATGCAGATATGTAAAAAGGCAAAGAATACTAGAGGAAGAGAGTCTAAAAACCGCTTTTATCTACTAGAAGAGCAAAGAAAGTAAAATATGTATGAAACACTGTTTAGAGCTCCTTAAAGTCACTATTCCTCCAGAAAATAGTTTCGCGAAGTTTGTGTACGATGTCGTCCCACGTTCTTATAGTACAATCATCAATAACAAACAATATAATTAAATACTAGTTGTTTCTGGATAGGTTAGCCTCCAGGGACCATTCTGAATATGTAGGTGAAAGTGATCTGTGCCAAGTAGCCATCATGTCAACACTTAACTGTTGGGAATGCCATATTAGCAACGCGCAAGAGTAAATTTGAGGCTCATCTAGATGATGTGAGTGTGAAATGAGATTAGGCCTGTCTATTTAACGTTCTGGTGAACCCAGCGTAATACCTTGCTCCCGGCTCAAGAAGGTTTGGATTGCAATTCAGTAGAAGCAGCAAACCTTCTTAATAAAGAAACTGTGATTGAAGCTGACTTTCCGGAAGACGGGAAACTTTAAAATTAAATAAAACGCTAAACATCTCATACTGTTACTGAACTGCAATTAATGAGATTTTTCGTCCTCTTGATAATGAACAGAGCAATCGTTCGCAACCATCCACATGTCTTTAAAATTCATCTTAATTAAAATAAATGGCAAAATTTGATAAGATGGAATCCATGCCTTTCAGTGTCTAATTAGTTAAAATAATCTCTTTTTGAGTCTGTTCAATGTATAGGTAGAAATTCATAATACACCAGTTCGTACCTCAGGAAGAAAACACAGTTTATTAATAACAGAATGACTTGTAAACTAAATTGAAAATGAAAATGAAAAATTAAAATCAATAACTCCTATGACGTTTATTATTATTGTTATTATTATTATTATTATTATTATTATTATTATTATTATTATTATTATAGATTAACAATTACTTTTACTCTGATGACACTAAATCCAAACAATTCTTAAAATATTGAGGAATATACCTCAAAGTATTTGAGGATGGTTGCCTAGTTGTACTTCCTCTTAAAACAATAATCACCACCACCACTAACCAAAAATAGTATTTCTTGGCCGTAATTGGATTTCAAAATCACTTTTATTTAGCATCCTTTCCCCGACTGATGGCAACATTGCACTGTTGCCACATCAGTAAGTTTATAATCGGGTAGGGTGTGAGGGTGGCACCATCAAGCTGGAATGAAATTGAAATAACTTCTCGTGAAAAAAGTCTGAACCACCCGCGTTAACGAGCTTATTGTGAGCACACTCACAAAGGAGACAGACGTTTCTCGATGCAGAAAATAAATTAAAAACTGAATCAGGTATGATTATTATTGTCCAAATCATCTGCATAATTTCCTCTTAATCTATGTCATTTCCTCCCACATGAAACGTATTTTCTCACCCCCCTACTGCGCGTGGGAATGAGCGTATACTCTGGCTTTCACTGAATTTTGAAATGTGCTCTTCCATCATATCTAACTGGCTTAGCCTTATAAGATTCTCAAGTACCTTTCCCAATTCATCATCCTCGTTGCTCATTGTTCAACGGAGCCCTTTGCTTTAGAGGAGTAGTTAGCTTGTTTGAAAGGAAGCCACGATGAATGGAATTAAGTCTCTAGACAAGACGACAGTGTCTTCATTTCAACTTCATACACATCCTGTGCTGGTCTCTTTCATGACTTCTTCTTGTACACATCTATGATAGTGATTATTGTTTAAGTGTATGTACCAGCAAGCAACCATAGAGGCATAATAAATAATGGAAGTATTCTGACACTTCGAAGAATAAAGGTATCGGTTATTAATTGCGAAGAGTGTAAATGGCGTGAAAATGAAAGTCTCTGAAGGTCTCGTGAACTTAAATCCTTGGGGACCGGAAAGGAAAAAGAATTGACCAAGAGAGATCAGACACGAAAGATGAATGCAAGGAGGTTTGTACCAATATAGGAGGAAACGATAAACTGAGCAAGGAACCTCCTAGTCACCAACCCAATTTGCAAAGTTTAGAGTTCCTGTCGAGTCACCACCTTCAGCTACCCATTGTGACAAATGTGTTATTTGTCCCCACTCATATGAGTGGAAAGAAGGGTGCATAGATAAGCCTAAGAAGAAATCAAGTTATATTGTCTTATCTCGATTCTTTATACCTTAGATAGCGCAGCATTTCTCGATTATAATCAAATCTCTCCAACTCGATCGTGACTGGCATTAGGTAAGGAGGCCTGTCATTATGATGAATACTAACCATTTATATTGTGAATGGAAGTTGGCAAGTGAGCCTGCCGTTATTGTAGAAACTCCCGAACTCAATTGTGAATGGTAGTAGGAAATGTGGCCTACCATTATCATCAAAATTTCCCCAACCTGCACTTTGGATCAGAATCGACGTACGGAATCCTCCCCGTTTTATTTCTCGGGTAGCGCTAAGAGACATTCAGTTTAATATAATCGTACTCACTGCGTGTACAATAATTTAAGTAGAACTCCGTGTACAAGGTAGAATACGGTAGCAAAGCACGGGTACATTTGCTAGTCTATTATAATTACAGTAGCTATAACTCTTGTTCTTTACATTGAATGCGGGGGGATAATAGACGAGTGATATTTTCACTGGCTTCGAACAATGGCGGGCGTGTTTCGAATTTCATCCAATGTATGTGGAACTTTTGAGATTAGAATAGTCATATCCCTGTGGTTCTGATTCTGCATAAAACTGGGAGGTCCAGTGGCTATGTTTACGATATCAACAGGCGCGTAAAACTTCAAGCTTCCTTACTTTATACGTTGAATCTGAACCAGAAGGATGTCGATTTTAAATAGAATTCCTCTTGCAGCGGTCGAGCAGTTTCAGTGGGAAGTCAGGTCGATATCCCTCAGATAGCCTACTGCACTCTTAAGCTCACATGGTCTGTAAGGTAACCTTCATTGCTAGTGCAGCTTTACCAGTTTGATTGTATTGTGGAGACAGGAAAATCTCTGATCTCGTGGCATATGTAGTGATGTTATCCTATCTGCATACAAGGTGCATCGAAACATGACTACATGAATTCCTCTCACCCTACATCTTGGTGATTCTCCCTGTCTAAAACAGTCTCACCTCAGCGTTCCCCTGACTGTCATCCTCATTACGTTAGCTCATACTGCAGGAATTTCTAATTACCAGGCGCAGTCTAGCCTCAGAGAAAATTGTCTAGCAGCTAATCACCCTCAGTCTTGTGGCTCAGTAAGCTCTAAGAAGTGAACAAGGAGTAACGCACGACGACCATCGGAAAGGAATCTTACATGGTAGTAAAATAAATAATCAAGTCCGAGATAAATCGTTTTACGTACTTGTTGACGTGGAAATCGTATAGAAAAAACTGAATACTTTCACTCCCAATATCTGATGGCAAATTATTTTACTCTATTGATGATGATAATGATGATGATAATGATCATTTTATTTATTCTCAACTTTCTGTGTTACGTCTACAGGACATGACATTGCTAAAGTACAGTATGAACTTTCATTAAAAATGAACTGTTCTATACACACACACACACACACACACACACACACACACACATATATATATATATATATATATATATATATATATAGACTTCTGTTTGTATACAGCTCAGAATTTGAAGAGAATGGTATTTCAGTATCGGACGTGCCCACGGTAACAAGGAAATGCACATTTTAATTGTATGGCTGTCTGTCTGTAGTAATTATATATATATGTATGTATGTATGTATGTATGTATGTATGTATGTATGTATGTATGTATGTACGCGCATTACGGGAAAATGGATGAAGATAATTTAATGAAAATCGATTTCTAAAGTCCGGAAATAAGACACTAAAATCTTGACTGTGAATAATTTTATTCACGCTGAGTGAAATGGTAGATTAGAGGAAGGCCTAACATTTAATTCTTAAATACCTATTTTATTAGTGGTGCTATCGATAAATACCTGCTACGTAACTAAAGTTATATTGAATTAAATTTACAATTATTTTTAGCTTATACATTTTTAGCGTGCCGGCTCGGATAACAGACAGATTCATGAATTTCGACTTTTTTTGCTAAATCCATATCAACGCCGAACCAGGAGAAAATAGGTGAACAGAATATAATGAAATTCGTTACGTAAAGTCACGGAATAAGGCAGTATAGTGTAGGCTATACATAATTTTATTCACGCTTGATAATTTCTGAATACGTTATTGCTCCTATCGAAACGTACTACATATCAAAACTCTATAGAGAATAAAATTTCCGATCTTTTATCTCTTTCACAGTTTTACCATACCGACTATGATAACATAATTCATGAATTTAGACTTTTGTTGCTTAGCGCGTATCAACGCCGAGCATTGCTAATGTGGGAATGTTGTTCAATCGTGAGAACTGTCATGATTTTCTTGAGGTTTAAAACCGCGTGATCATCGGTCCATGTTGACAAGGGAAGTTGTTAAGATGATTATAAAAATGAGAAAAGAAACGTAAAGGAACTATCGCTTGAAAAAAAGACAGGAGGGAGTCATGAAAGCAGGATGGATTCCCTTTACATTAGATGCTCCAGAGTCGGAAGAAAACTAAATGTGAAGGCCTACCATACCAAAAACTCATAAAACTGATCAACAATAACATTACATTGACTATTTTTGTGATGTAATTTGTCTCTTCTGCTGCCAGTCATCTCCGATAGATGGGATTACTGATGCATCCCGACTAAAACAGCCTGCCTGAATATTGGTGGAACGTAGCTGGGGAGTTAGATAACTTTTCACATTCTGTTTGGTTGCCCCGTCAACGACGGGTACTACATACTGTATGTGTCGCAAAGCCCAGAATTCGTCAATGCGTAGAGTTTGCCAGTTTCTGTAAACAGGTCATCCAGTCTGCAAGCTTCCTCTAGCTCTCTGAAAAATAAAAGGTGATCTGGATCACCTAAGAGATGATAATTATAACAATAAGTATGATTTAACGCAGGGCCTCTCAGGGTGCATGCACTGCTCACGGTGCAAAAGACGACTTCGCTTAGTTGACCAGAGTGCAGACCCCCACTCCTCGATTTGGAGCAATAGTGCTGTCTCTCTCTTTCCACACGTCTCGTGGCTTGGTGATACTTTAAGAAGTCAACGTCTTCATCATCGCTCCGCCTGTCTCCCTCTTCCTCACTTGCTCCGTAGCGCTCCAAATCCGAGCCGAGTAGAGCCGAGCTTAGCCGAGTAGCCCAGTGACGAAGCGTTCGTCCGAGCCGATCCGAGTGGGACCGATGCACTATGCACAGGAACTCAGCGCCTCAGTTTGCACGCGTGAGATTTTGGGCGTTTGAGAGGCCCTGATCTAATGCATCATTATCTGAACGTTGCAAAGAAGTAATTGTCTCTAGTGTTTTTTTTTTTTTTTTTTTTTTTTTTTGCTAGTTGCTTTACGTCGCACCGACACAGATAGGTCTTTTGGCGACGATGGGACAGGGAAGGGCTAGGAGTGGGAAGGAAGCGACCGTGGCCTTAGTTAAGGTACAGCCCCAGCATTTGCCTGGTGTGAAAATGGGAAACCATGGAAAACCATTTTCAGGGCTGCCGACAGTGGGGTTCGAACCTACTATCTCCCGAATACTGGATACTGGCCGCACTTAAGCGACTGCAGCTATCGAGCTCGGTTGTCTCTAGTTAGGCCAGAGGCAACTTATCGGACAACCTAAGCTTAGAATGTAGCCTATTTGTGGTTCAGTGACCAGCTCCTTTCCGTCCCTGGTCTACTTAACAACTCGTGAACTACCCACTCATTTGGTAACCGTGATCATTGCTCAGTTTTACTGACCTTCGGAGTTTTCGCAGGATTTAGTGTTTCAGTACGGCAGATGAAGATGATGATCTTTCTGCCCTGATTCCAATTCATTTGGCTTAGTACTTGGAGAACATTTGCCAAGTTTTACTGGCGGATGCCCTTTGTGACACAAAACCCTATTGGAGGGATTTGTTCGCTATTACGTGTTTCTGTGGTGGGTGATGGTGTGGTATGAAGTATATAGACGAAGAGAAGTATATTATGATGAACACAAACATCTAGTCCTCGAACAAGATGAATTATTATTCTCGGCCCGGCAGGGAATTGAACCCACGGCGCTCTGAACCAAAAGGCATTACGCTGACCATTCAGCCAGGGAACCAGTCAATAATAGTATTAATAATACTATCAGTTTCATCACGGTAATCTTAATTTACCCCCAGGTTCGACCAGTCTCTTATGACTCCGTGAGAGCTCTAACATTGGCACTGCAATTGAAGAGTATATCGTCGTTGTGTCTGCAAAAACCGTTATGTGATAATGTTTTGGGAGAAATACTGACATATGTCATCAAGAGCGAAAATTAAATCACTCGCACAATAATTAACTTCAGGCGAATGAACCTCTCCGGCGGAAGTTCTAAACTGAAATATTTCACATAGTGGTTTTCGCAGGTGCAACTACCACATGGGAGATGGACACATACTGTTCGGTAGCAAATGGTGGAGGGGGGAGTATTTGGTCCTTCGCTCAGGTGGCCGATCAAGCCAGGCCGGAGGAGGATCTTTCAAAAAGAGAAATCTTGAAGAGATAGGATGAAGTTTGGAAAGAAGTAGCTGAGATTTTGTGTTAGGTACTTTTTGGGGAGTTTAGCTGGAATTAAATTGCAAAATCATGAAAAACCACGTAGAGAATTGGACGACCTCAGCTTTATCACCCCGAATCCCGCAAACTGCGTGAGTCCCACACTTGACTTCACACGTAATTTGAAATTTCTGACAGATCCGAAAATGGATATCAATTATACCATTACATTTCTCTACTGTTTGATATTTCCGGTCTGGATCGGTATTATAAAAGGCTATTTCCTACTTTATTGGCTACTGTATGACATCGAGGCTTTACTTACAGTAGAGGGGTTGAGGACGGTGCAATCATGTCTATCCCGATGTACATAATGTGTCAGATAGCGGTTGTCAGAAAAATGCAGAATAGTTCATAAATTATTTCCCCTACCGTGAATCAAACTTCCGTTCGTGGCAACGTCTTACCTGTCTAGTCAGCGTGATAAAATGTGCCTACAACGTTTACATTCGAACTATAATATTGTAAGAATGGAAGGCTTCTCTCGTTAATTCACCAAGAGAGACGGTTGTAGTGGCGATTTTCGTAAGTCCGGTAGGAAAAGAAGGGGCATAGAACACACTTCTTATTGCCAGGAGCACTTCTAGAAGGTAACAATCGATCAAGCTGGCTGCAGGGTACGGGTCACTTAGCTGTGACCTTGCATTCGGGGGATGGTGGCTTCGAACACCACTGCTGAAAGCTCTGAAGATCATTTTCCGTGGTTTCCCATTTACATACCAGGAAAATGCTGGGACTGTACCTTAATTAAGGCCATGCTCGTTTTCTTCCCTGGCCTCGTCCTAGTCCTGTCCTATCCCATCGTCGCCACAAGGCATATTTGAATCGGTTTGACGTAAAATAAATAATAATCGGAAAGGATAATCAGCTCTATGACCTATCATAGACAGGAAATATAGTTATAAATGTACAATTACGGATAACATTCACTTACTTCAAACATTTGAAAGATTTATTTATTTATTTATTTATTTATTTATTTATTTATTTATTTATTTATTTATTTATTTATTTATTTATTTATTTATTTATTTATTTATTTATTTATTTATCTGTTCGCATTGGTGACCATGTTCCGTGATACATAATTCGCATCATTTGGGCACCGATTTAGAGATGGTGGAGCTTAAATGACGACTTTTATCGTTTTTATCAAACAACAAGTATGAAAATATAGAACGACATTTTAAGGTAAGCTGTTTTATCTTACCCGGTGTATCACATGAAATATAACAAATTGCGAGTTTCCCTACAGTTTGACGTCTATATACCTTCCAAAAATAGTTAGTTCATAAGGGAACCAAGAACTGAGATTCAAATTTTCCATCTAATTGAGTTCTTTGAGCTGGAGCTATTCCTTAGCATGATTATGCCCTGAAATTTTAATCTATAAAAAGAAAATTCATCTATTTCCCTATGAACTCCAAAAAGAAGTGAAGAGTTGACATTAAACATATGAATTATAAATACTCTAATTTCATCAAAAAATATATTAATTTATATAGATATACAAACATTTAGAAATTTACATCTAAGTAGTTTTCATTCCATGCTCTACAATTGATGATACGTTCAGATCTGATCAGGTAGAAGACATATTTTCCATATTAGAGTTGTTAGAAGTGAGAATATTAAAACGCCTTCCAGTCGAACAAAACTTATTTATGATAACAAACAAAATATTGAGGCACAGCAGATGTAGGGGAGAAGATAGTGAGCACATCATGATGTGTTTTATTCAATCAAGCAAATTTTCTCAGATTTATTATATACAATCAAAAGTAAAAACAAACATATTAGGAAATGTGTACAACTTTCATTTACCCACACGTTTATGAATTGCGAACTTGATAAGAACATGGATTAAATCAATGCAAATTCATATGTAAATAACACACATATGTATTTTGCAATGCGATTATTTATTCTTCTTTGTAATTTAGACAATATGAAGATAAATCACTTTTTTGCACCAAGCATGTCATTCTGTGTATAATGATATCTTCTCTCAACTCTTATCTCTCAATATGTGTTCGATCGAATGGAGACCTCCTTCATTTTGTACTCCCTCTGATACTAATAGATTCAACTGAACGTAGTCGGGGAAGATTATATTTTCCAGGGTTTGAATTGCCATTAGGTTTGAGTATGGTATATGCCAGTTTTCAACTTACCCGTAAAACTTGACACAAAGCAGCAGGAAAATCCATTATATTTCTAGAATAAAAACGAAACCATTTTCATTTCGAAAACTTCCTCCAATTTAATTCATAAAACTTGCTCTCCAAGAACTCTAATATTAGTATTTATATGTATATTCTGAACATATAACATTAATGCTAATGTCTTCAGGATAAATTAATTCTATGGAAAGCAGATATCCACAAGAAGTAAACTCCTTTCGCACCCTATTCAAAGGACTTCTTGTAGAGGCCGGTAAGAACATATTGTGCTGGCTGAATTCATATTTCTCAGTGGTGACTGGATTTGTAGCACACGTCGTAATGAAGCTGAGGTTTATAACCACTTCATTTAAAGCCTCTAGGATTATTTAAATACCTTCTTGCGCACAAAGAATGGTCCACTGTAGAAAAGGTACAAACATTCAGACTGCAGGATTTAGTACAAATTTCTCCTCTGACACTCCAATTAGCGTCTGGTATCAGTTTCTGTATATTTTAGTCTGTATTAAAGGGGAGTGCTTTGAAGTAACCTTTGAGATTCTGGGAATAAAATAAATCAAATAATGTAACAATGGGTTTTCTTTTGATACATGTGTTACAGTGTATGGAAAAATATGTTGTAACTCCTTGACATCTTTTAATTTAAGACTCAGTTATGATTAACTATGTAATAAATAATACATTTTCTTTTTCCAAATATTGTAAACACAAGGTGTGACAGTAAGGAACGGCCAACATTTAAGTACACATATCTCACACGTAGAATAAGGTATTATATTATATGGACATACGTCTGAAAATGCTTTATTTCCAAATTAAAACATTTTCTACAACTCTCTCTCTGTTTTCTGACATTTGCTTTACGTCGCACCGACACCGAGGTTTTATGGTGACGATATAACTACAACTCTAAATAGCACTTTAATCATGCGAAACACACACGGAAAGAATGTACCAGCATATCACATGAAACACATGAAATGTTCAAAATGCCCACCGTTAGCGTTGATGCATGCACTAATACTCCACGGATACATCAACGCACCCGGAATTCAATGCGACGCGAATCGAACTCGAGGCCAGTACGCTGAACATTCAGCCAAGTAGCCGAACTCTACAGCTTTATATTGATTGTTGTGTACATATATCTTCGGTCCTCAGCCCGAAGTCTGCTTGGATCCTCAACAGTTCCACCGTTAGCTATCATACTAGATAGCATAGGCATCACTGAAGAGTCGTACAAGGGAAATGATGAGTGATGTGGTTTCCCGTTGCTTTCCTCACTGAGCCAGAAGTTGATATTACATATCAATCCGCCAAGCCCACTTAAATGCATCCATCAACCGACCCTATGAGCAACATTTTCACACCATCCATAGCAGGGACTGGCTGCATAAGGACTGGCATTACTAGCATCGCTCATACCTCAGGCACTTTCAAATTGTCAAAGCCAAGGATAGAGATAGATCAATGAAAGAAAAATAATTGCTCTAGCCCATACCAGAAGACATAGTACAATATAAACATTAGGTCTTGCCAGTAAAACTGCAAATCATTCTGAGGTGAGATATACTACAGCCAGTATATTTTTTGTTTTTGTAAAATTTATTTAAACCAGAAATCGTCTTGATGTCCCATTCTTTCCTAAGAGGATGTGATAGGAATCAACTTCTCTTCCTTGTTTTGCTAGTTAAATCACAGGTATCAAGGTGTTTTTAGATGACGCTGCAACAGAAGACCAGTGCGGGGAAAGGATGGATTAGATCATTCACAACTGGATTTGGAGGTGTCTAGTTTCGAAACCAGCGCAAGACTGACGGTTGCTTTGAGCTTCTGTTGGGGAACTTATTTACAATTTTTTAAGGTTTCAAGCATCAGAACTCATTTTCAGCCTTTCGGTGAAATTATTCTTTCACCTTCGTTAGAAAAATATATGATTTCTTCTTAGTAACAGCCATGCCATTTTTAAAGCACAGACCCAGCACTCGCCCGGAATTATAAATAGCAGCCACAGAATACAATCTTCAAGGTTGCCGACAGACAAGTTCGAACCTACCGTCCTCTGAATCCAAGCTTACACTTACAGGATATGTACCGCGTTGCTATCGATACGAATTAGCTTCTTCCTCCATTGTCCCTCTGTTCTGCTACCCTCATCACGCATAACATTTTGACTGCCTTTTGACAGTTAAGATTCAGTCACAATTAGGGACTATGTGAAATTATATCTCAAAGTATTAATCAGATTGTGAGTAACCCCATATAGGTGAAACTTTTTATATGATGGTGTTTTGATATGCAGTAGCTTATGTTCAATCATGAGGAAATGAGTGTCATGAATTAATCAGGAAAGTATTCTCAGAAGATGAACACCAAATCCTAAATCATTCCTGGTAATATAAAGGTTTCTATCACTTTGTGAATGGAAGATTCTGAAGACTTCGTACCATTTTAGATGTAAACGAAGTATTCTGATAACGATGGAGAAACATCCCGTTCACGACACACGGGTTTGGAGGTGTCAAATTTGAAAACCAGCGCTAATGTTTGTATCTAGTTTGGTCCTCTGTCGGCTAACTTATTTTTAACCTTCTAAATATTCATACATCACTTCTTATTTGTTAATTGGTCAGTATTAATAATTATTTCCTTTCCTTAACTCGTCTTCGAAGACGAGTGTTAAAATACACTTGGCATGAAATGACGCTGGACCTGTACCGGGTATAGATACATTTAGGTGGTTATCCTGTATGTGTTTGCATAATTAGTGCGTTCTTCCGGGAAGTAGTAGGACATCCGTTGTGCCAAAGGTATGTAACATCAACAACAACAACAATAATGATGAAGACGTTGACATCTTCAAGTATCACCAAGCCACGAGTACCAATTTTTCCGATTTCCTGTAGAGTTCCCTCAAATAAATAAATAAATAAATAAATAAATAAATAAATAAATAAATAAATAAATAAATAGATAAATAAATAAATAAATAAATAAATAAATAAATAAATAAATAAATAAATAAATAAATAAATAAATAAATAAATAAATAAATAAACCTAGTTTCTCCTTATGCCTTTGCTGGCAGGACCTAGTGTTTACAGTGCACTATGTCTTCTGGTATAGGCTAGAGCAATTTTGTTACTTTCATAGATCTGTCTCTGTCTTATCCTTGGCTTTGACAGTATGAAAGTGATTGAGGTATGAGTGATGCTAATAATGACAATCCTTATGCAGCCAGTCCCTGCTATGAATGGTGTGAAAATGTTGCTCATAGGGTCGGTTGGTGCATGCATTTCAGTGGGCTTGGCAGACTGATATGTAATAGCAACTCTGGCTCGGTGAGGAAAGCAACGGGAAACTAATTCACTCCTCATTTCCCTAGTACGCCTCTTCAGTGATGCCTAGGCCATCTATGACGGCTGATGGCACAGCTGTTGAGGATTCCACCAGCGGCATCGCTGACAGACTGAACATACATAGTTCCTCCTTATTCTTATGATAATAATAATAATAATAATAATAATAATAATAATAATCGTATGGCCTCAGCTACCGTGTGCAGATATTTCAATTTGACGCCATCTGGCTGTCTGCTCGTCAATTTCGACGTTCCGTTTTACTCTAGGCCCACTAGATGGCAGACCGAGCAAACCGAAACTCTCTTGGGCGTCTATGGCTGAGATTTAATGAATTTTGTCGGGTAAACACCAAATGTGTCACCAGAGATCTTTTACATGCCGACATTGTACGACATGGAGTGTCGAATGGACTTTTTTTCGCCCTTCAAAAATCCGACTACCTCTGCCGGGTTTGAACCCGCTATCTTGGGATCCGGAGGCCGACACTCTACCACTGATCCACAGAGGCAGCTGATTCATATGATGAAAAGGATGGAAATTCCAGCCTCCTACGGCCTAAATCTGGTTTTTTTATACATTTTCGGTGACAGTTTCTATAAAAATGTTCTCTGGGTTGTTGGGGAATCTAATGAGCTCGGGTTTCATCTCTCGTTGGATAGGTCAGATGATATTTATTGAGGTTTCTTCCAGCCCATTTTATGCAGTGTGTCACTAAAAACTCAGTTATTTTCTCCTGAACAGAGTTCATTTAATATTCCATGAATTTTATATGAGCAATGGATATTTCCATAAGAGGTAGAAAGAACCCTAAAATTATTATGATTGCGCAAGACAAAAATATCAGCTGGTGGATGAATGACATGGGAGCCCAAATTGTCACTGATAACAGCATTATACATAAAGGAATTTTGAATGGGTTAATGACAGGGTTAAATAGATATCTATCCCAGTATATTTCAGCAGCTGCACTAAAACAGTAGAACTTCAGCTGTCGATTTACACAGCAAATAAATGAAGTTGTGGATCTTGAAACTGAGTCTCTATAAATATTTTATGCCAGCACTGAAAAGAAGGTGAAATCGTTGGAGGAAAGGACTTCTGATTTAGTTCCTACCGTCATGTGCCCCCGTGACTACGTTCTTCACTCACATGTTCTGTCATCATCATCATCATCATCTGTTTACCCTCCAGGTTCGGTTTTTCCCTCGGACTTAGCGAGGGATCCCACCTCTACCGCCTCAAGGGCAGTGTCCTGGAACTTCAGACTCTTGGTCGGGGATACAACTGGGGAGTATGACCAGTACCTCGCCCAGGCGGCCTCACCTGCTATGCTGAACAGGGGCCTTGTGGAGGGATGGGAAGATTGGAAGGGATAGGCAAGGAAGAGGGAAGGAAGCGGCCGTGGCCTTAAGTTAGGTACCATCCCGGCATCGCCTGGAGGAGAAGTGGGAAACCACGGAAAACCACTTCCAGGATGGCTGAGATGGCTGAGGTGGGAATCGAACCCACCTCTACTCAGTTGACCTCCCGAGGCTGAGTGGACCCCGTTCCAGCCCTCGTACCACTTTTCAAATTTCGTGGCAGAGCCGGGAATCGAACCCGGGCCTCCGGGGGTGGCAACTAATCACGCTAACCACTACACCACAGAGACGGACCACATGTTCTATACCGGAGGTAATAAAGTGCTGAATATTTAACCGTATGTTCTCCTCCGACTGCAAGGTCAGTCAGTTGTGGGATGGGGCAGTGTGCCATCACTGATATTTCTTTTAATGGGATATGTTTTTTCTATTTATTTACCATTTCTTTTACGTCATACCGACACAGATAGATCTTATGGTGACCATGGGATTCGTAAGGCCTAGGATTTTGAAGAAAGCGGGCGTGGCCTTAATTAAGGTACAGCTCCAGAATTTGCCTGGTGTAAAAATGGGAAACTACGGAAAACCATATTCAGGGCTGCCGACAGTTGGGTTCGAACCTACTATCTCCCGGATGCAAGCTCACAGCTGCGCGCTCCTAAGCACACGGTCAACTTGCCCGGTAATGAGATACAGTATATTGAAAGATATCCCAAGACAATCGTTTAACCTATGGAGCTCATAGCTGCACTCACTGTAACGTGCTACTGCCATAACCTCTCCATCGACGTTCTACGAGTTTCTGCAAACTTCGTCGCATGTACATCTCCACATACTCTACAATTTTATGTTTCTACAAGACTATAATGCTATAATTATCTGCTCTGGTTATCAATACTTCTTCCTATCATCGGAATTACCTTACTTTGCTCACTTGTCGTTACCCTCCGACATTTCTCGACACACTGACTGCTGTCTTTCTGTCTGCCTCGCACCTACTACGTCATCTGCCACGTCACATGATCTTTCTCGAATGAACTGGTCTTCGCTTCCGGGCGTGTATGTATTGGACTGTTTGGCCCGTCTTGGGCAGACTGGCATCATCTTCTGTAAATAGTGTGTGTGTGTGTGTGTGTGTGTGCGCGTGTGTGTGTGTGTGTGTGTGTGTGTGTGTGTGTGTGTGTGTGTGTGTGTGTGTGTGTGTGTGTGTGTGTGTGTGTGGTGGGTGGGTGGGTGTGTGTGTGGAGGGACTACGGACCTCGCACGGCTTGCCGTGTGCTGCGCCATTTTCTTCCCTACCAGCTGATGGAGTTATTCTGAAAGGACTTTGGTGAGCTAAACATATCATTTACTAAACTTGTTTTGGAAACTTTAAACTCGGCCTGTTTCGGCATTTTGAGTGATGGCATGCTATGAAAACTTTCAAGTCCTTGGTTTCGAGTCTAACTCCTTGCCACCTTCAAACTGATTAAGATTAATTGATTTTTAGTGCTGAACACTTGGTGATGTGGACTGAGCCTAAACATCGTCAAACAGAACTTTCACAACCGCGGACGATTCTGAAAAAAATCTATTCGCAGATCAAACATTCTCCAGCATTACGCAGTCGGAGTTTCCTTTCTTTTCATCCTCACTTATCCTTATTGTACTGATCCTCCTTTTACCCTACCCTTTTCTCTTTTATTATGTGTATATGCTTTTTATATTAAGGCGCCCTGGAGGCGTATTCGTTTTTATTTGTGTGGCCAAATATTTCTTGATCTTCATGGTAAAAGTGTACTTGTTCCCTCCAAATTGGATCAGATAATAATATTAATAATTATCATTTGAGGTGATTGTGTGTGTGACACCTCTCTTTTCAAAATAATAATAATAATAATAATAATAATAATTGAGAAAACTGGTTTTGTGATCTAGTTCCATTATATGGTCGAGATTCACGCTGACACGGTGTTCTATGTAACGATTTTTGTAATTTTGTCCAAACTTATCTGTGGGTTAGTCCCCTTTCGAAAACGTTTCCTCTAAAACGGGGACCCGAGCTATTTTGTATTTGTAATCAATGCCTGGGATTTTTTGCTCGGACTATATCTTCTTGGTTAACAAGGTGTATATTGTGATAAACTTTTTTCACCAATTTTATTGACAAAAAAAAAGAGTTGTTCTTTCAAAGGTTTTGAAACTCTACATAAGAAATATATCATCTGAGATGATTATCTGTATAACTTTGGAAAAACTTTTAAAGCACGGACCCTGCATGGCAGTTCCTTTTTAATCTCTTGTATATATATTGGTCAATTTAATTCTGTAGGTTTAGCTTAATTATCCCTTTGATACTTTCCTAAAATGTCCAGGGTATATTTGAGGATCTATTTTCTCCAAAAATGTTAGTGTGTACTGTATTCTCGTTAAAGCTGCTGTTTCCAATACACTTGGTCATCTAAATTTTTTTTGTAACGTGGTGTTCTGTTTTAATGTTTGGTACCTACCACGGTAAACCTCTCCTACTATACCCCCCCCCCCCCCAGTACTGCTTCCGCTCACTCTGCTCCTTTCTTGATGTGATCGACTCCTTGGTGCAGTGTTGCCTATGCACAGACATCGTTTGGTAGTTTTTTCTTTCAACCGGGATGAAAAGATTAATTTTGGAGAAAGCTCTCAAGATATCTTAACTATGTTGCACAATACGTCACATCACTTAAGTGCCTGTATCCAGATAGTGGGTTCGAACCCCACTGTCGGCAGCCTTGATGATGGTTTTCTGTGGTTTCCTATTTTCACACCAGACAAATTCTGGGACTGTACCTTAATTAAGACCACGGCCACTTCCTTCCCATTCCTAGCCCTTTCCTGTCCCATCGTCGCCATAAGACCTATCTGTGTCGGTGCGACGTAAACCAGCTCGTTATTTAACCTACATAAATGTTTTTATTACTTACATCATTAGCTATACCGTATTATTGTAACCATGAAGAAAAAATGTAAATTAGGAAGGAAATCGTAATGGTTTGGACCAATTAATTGGGCATGAAATAAGTTATGAGTTTCAAATAGAAACTAGCATGAAGATTTCACCCCATATGTGTTCATATAATGATTTTTCTATACTTTTAAGAATGCATAGTTTTATATGTGCATTTATAATTATGTAGTAATATAACAAGAACTCCAGAATTTATCTTGAGATAATCAGGGGCTATAATTGTGTTTATTTTGACTATTTAGTGAATAACTACAGAATTGAATAACGAACACAAAAGTGATTAAATATAAAACAAATAAAATGTAATGGTATAGCTGTAACCTGTTCAGAGAATAAAATTTCCAGCGCGGATATATATTTAATTTTTTTATTTAACCTCTATGGGCCACAGACTGCCAATATGTCGGCTGTTGGCTTCATCAGAATAACAGTGATTGTACATATCGTGATCAAATTTACTATTGGAGACAACTCCAAGAAGCTATGAAGGTATTTCAGTGCGCTGTTGTCCACCTCCGTAGCGTAACGATTGGCACTATTAGTTGCCGTCCTCGGTGTCCCGGGTTCGATTCCTGGTACTGCCAGAAATTTAGGAATAGCAGGAGGGCTGGTATGTAGTTGAAATGGTACATGCAGCTCACCTCCATTGGGGTGTGCCTGGAAAAGGCTGCACCACGTCAGGATGAGAACACGAGTTTTGTCCGCCTCCGTAGTGTAAAGGTTAGCACTATTAGCTGCTTTCTTCAGAGGCCCGCGTTCGATTCCGTATACTGCCAGAAATTTAAAAATGGCAGGAGGGCTGGTATATGATCCTAATGGTAAATGCAGCTCACCTCCTTTGGAGGTGTGCCTGAAAAAAGCTGTACAACCATGAGATGACGACTCTTGTTTACTTTTGTCCGGTTCCATGGCTAAATAGTTAGCGTGCTGGCCTTTGATCCAAAGAGTCCCGGGTTCAATTCCCGGCCTGTTTGGGGGTTTTAACCTTCATTGCTTAATTCCTATGGTTCTGGGGCTGGGTATGAATGCCGTCTTCAGCATTAGAATTCACTATCGGTAGGACCCCATTCTTACAGATGCGCAGGCCTATGAGATGTCAACTCGAAAGCCCTACATCAGGCCTCTCCTGAGGCCACATGCCATTATTATTAGAGGGCTGTTCTGAAGAATTAGCTTAATAAAGACAAATGCACGTAGATGCGACAACATGAAATTGAAACGAAATCGCTAACGTTTTAGTGATAGGCAGTTGTGATTGGTTGGAATTCCTGATATTCTTGTACTGGATTGGTCACCGACTCCTGAGCTAAATAGTCAATAACTAACATACTAAATCTGGAATAAAGGCTTCCAAACAGCGTTAAATCTCATATAGTAAAACAGCCATGACCCTTTCTCAAGGGTTCTTTTTATGTAGGTTAAAATTAGAGCTACCGTATTATCTGTTTTTATTCACTGATGGGCTAAGAACTTTATAGTAATCAAGCTTCTATACTCGTTCAGAAGGTGTATAGTAATAAAAAACCAGTTTTCCCTTTGCGACAATCAAATTATCATAAATATGTCTATCGGTCATGGCCATGGCGCCGATTTCTGATGGCCATCAGCCATAAGGCCTGGCCTGCACGGTTCCTAGTGTTATACTTCCGTCACACATTTCGAAACACTAACTTCCGTAACGCAAATTTTCAGCCATAAGACATATTTATATCAATAATGTTACGGCGTTAGTATTAGAAGATAATGTCCGGCTCCATGGCTAAATGGTTAGCGTGCTGGCCTTTGGTCACAGGGGTCCCGGGTTCGATTCCCGGCAGGGTCGGGAATTTTAACCATCATTGGTTAATTTCGCTGGCACTGGGGCTGGGTGTATGTGTCGTCTTCATCATCATTTCATCCCCATCACGACGCGCAGGTCGCCTACGGGAGTCAAATCAAAAGACCTGCACCTGGCGAGCCGAACATGTCCTCGGACACTCCCGGCACTAAAAGCCATACGCCATTTCATTAGAAGATAAGAAGACAAGAAGCGTTTACTGGTAAGGAAATGTGGTTGTGGAATGGACAATTATTAGCTGAAGTGGAAGAAAAGCCTATAAAATTTTACAATCAATAAATAAACAATGGAGCCTCGGTTAATATTCAGAGGAGTAAAACAACTTTTTTGTCAACTCTTTCAGATATAATTACTTTATGACTAACATGTTTTGAAGGAAAATTTCTGATTAAGAGAGGAAAGAGCAGACCATGTAAAGAGATGATTGAAGATGTGACCAGAAGTCAACATAATCATCAAATGAAGAGGACAGCAGAAAAAAAATAGTAAGGTAGGCGCAACGACAAACATACAGCCTTTTGAAAAAGAGGAAGAAGAAGAATATGGTGGCGGCCATGAAGATGATTACGATGATGATGATGATAATGAATTATAAAATTTGAAACGGGTAGTGGGAAACAAAATCTAGGATAATAAATAACTATCGGATGACTTTTCTTTAGAATGAGTGTAGAAAATGGCGTAATGACCATACACTACTCTAAAAATGGCTGCAGTCGGCCCCAGTATTCGAAATACAAAATTCCTAACTTCGTAGCTACTACTGTCACTCCTTACATCTTGTTGAGTGGAAGGTAAAAGTTTTCATTACCTGCAATACTTGTTCAGTACCGGTAACCTAGTAGGAGACTACGTGAATCCTAGTTCCGTGTGTTCCCCACAAGAGGTGGGTTCTTGAACTTCATGTGTAAGTATTCAAAACCTAATCCTTCAGAGCGAACCGTGTACTCCTCTTTAGCTAGCTCCCCATAACTATTCACGATATAACTTATAGTCATAAATTATAACCAATAATATGAAAACGTCCATTATTTCACTATTTTACCAAGCGAGTTGGCTACACGGTCATTCGAGGATGGTAGGTGCGTCGGCAGACCTAAATGTGCTTTGCTGTTATTTTTCATACATACAAGACGAATATCGGATGTGTGCCTCAATTAAAGCATTTGTTTTGCTATATTAACGTACTATGTACTAAGACAGTCTCTCGGATGAGGAAGGTGACTCGATTCAGATCACATGGCTATAAGCTTGCATTCGGGAAGTAATTAGTTCGACCCCCACTGTATATCCCTGAAGATTGTATAATGTGGTTTCTCTTTTCCACACCAGAAAAACTCTGGGGCTGTACCTTAATAAGGGTAAACGGTCGATTCCTTCCCACTCCTTTCCCTGTCTTATCGCATCGTCAGCATAAGGCCTGTCTGTGTCAGAGCGACGTAAAACAAGTGGTAAAAATAAGAAAGGACACTGAGAAATACTCGTAAGCAGTTGGTAATTTAGTCATGAAAACAGAGTAGAACCTCTATGTACTTACAAATGAAGTATATCTTTTTCTTCCACTTCATGGATTATACGGTTGCATTTTCTGGCTTCAGACCACCTCCATCGCGGTCGTTCTATATTTCTCCTGCCTTCTGGAGTACCGATATAGTAAGGAACCTTTACCCGCGAGTCATTTATTACTCATTCTTTCCTGTAATGTATTGAGATCTCTTCCTATGTCTTTAGCTGGCTCAGTAGCTCAGCTCAAGCTGGAGGGTTTGATCCCGGTTCATTCGAGACGTATTTCAAACAGTTAAATTACGCCAGTCTAGTGTGGTAGATTTGGCAGCACGTAAACGAACTCCTGCAGGACAACATTCCAGCACGTTGTTTTCTCCGAAAATAGTTAGTGGGGCTTAAAACAATTATTATTATCATTATTATTATTATTATTATTATTATTATTATTATTATTATTATTATTATTATTATTCATTTTCTGACTATATTTGCACAACATTTCAACCTTACCAAAGCCATAAGGACTTCACCATAAATCTGACAAGAGTTTTTATAAGATGCTACCAGTTTTAAATGGGACTTCTCTATCACTCACAATTTAGCTCCGGCTTGTGACAGACAGTACACAGATACTGGGCTCATGTTGGCTGATGAAGTACACTGAGTTTCCAAAAGTCACAGAAAGGTGTCCCATTATAAAATGTGCCGTGTATGACCCCTGAGCCTTGCGGCTAACTGCTGCGTAGCTGAGCAGTTTGTTACGGATACCAGTGTAGTGAAGACAGCAACAAGTTGCGAGTTAACCGACTTTGAACGTGGAATGATCATCGGCGCACGACGTGTGGGTCATAGCATTGCGGAGATTATACGCGAATTCGGGTTTCTGAGGTCGACAGTGTCAAGGGTGGATCTTTAATATCGCAGAGAGAATGTTACCACCCGCGTAAACCGCAACACGGGAAGACCACAGGTGTTTAAAAAATGGACATCACGTCGCCTCCGCAGAGCCATACTGGGCGCTAGACGGGTTATTATCAGTAAGATCACTGCCATATTGAATGATAGGAATCAGGAACCCATTTTAACCAAGTAAGGAGGCAACTGCACCACATAGGCTTCACCAGCCAACGACCGACTCGTGTCCCTTTGCTGACACCTCGACGACACAGAGCTCAACGTCGTGCATAGGCCCGCGAACATCGGCAATGGGCCATGGAACAGTGGAGGCGTGTTGTATGGTCCGATGAATCCCGGTTCCAGTTGTATCGAGCTGATGGGCGCGTGAGAATGTGGCATATGACCCATGAAGCTATGGATCCTGCGTGTTAACAAGGTTGTATCAGGCGGCAGGTGGCTCGGTTCTGGTCCGAGCGGCACTCTGATCGTCGCAATTAGGCCCCATTGTCCGGCTGCAGGGAACGCTGACAGGTGCATGTTATGTGGTCATTCTCTCAGACCTTTCTGGTCGTAGAGTACCCTGATGAAGATGCCATGTTTCAACAGGATAATGCGCCATGTCACCGCTCTGTGGTGGCACGCAGGTGGTTGGAAGAACACTCATGGATTTGCCCTCCAGATCCCCCGATCTTAAACCAATCAAGCACTTATGGGATGTTTTCGATCCTAGTGTATGCTCCATGAACCCCGCCCCAACTACACAAGACCAATATTGTGGGTAGCAGTGCAAGATGCGTGGGTCCAGATCCCTTCAGAACGATTCCAACACTTTGTAGAGTCGATGCCTCGCCGTATTGCTGCTGGTTTGATAGCTCGAGGAGGACCAACTCGTTGCTAACATCACATTCAATGTCTCCCCATGACTTTTGGCCAGTCAATATGTATTAAAATCCATATGGGGTCATTAACGATCTATAATGTTTCTACTGTCCCTTTTCTGCTTATTTTCATTGATAGTTTAAAATGCATTCTAGAACACGTTAGCAGTTCCATGTTTATGCAATTGTTGCCTAATGGCTGCATTGTTGGATTTTCTACATAAAGATACGAGTACGTAAAACTATTCAAGCGTGGGTGTAACGAACTGTGGCAGGAAATTGCGAGTAGACCATTAACGTTTCAATATTTTGGTTTGGATTATGTGTAATTACAAAAGATTGCGATTAAGAAAAAATGGAGACTTTATTTTTACTTGTGTCGACTTAACCCTAGAAGCACCAGGGGGGAGGAGCAAATTTTGCCACCGTCTTTTATTTCTGTATTATTCATGCTTCAAATGAATTCGCAGATCAGTGTTACTTGAGCTATTTGTAAAGGACTTCATAAGCCACAGTTATTAACATATTTCATACTCTCTCTTCACATACACTCTCTCTATATTTATCTTCGCTTCGTGGTGGCAAATTTTTCCCCTTCTTAGTGCTCCATGATACGTAAATTCTCAAGAATCGCTATGAGTTTATAAGAATAAAGGAAGTGTTCCATTGTTTAATTTAATTTAAAAATCCGTGTTTTAGCATTTGCATATATACTGCTAATAATAAGAGTTGGTGTCTGACATTTCTTAGAGGGAGGTCCGTTTACTGCCTGCCGAGGCGGGATAAAGGGAGTGGCTGTGTGGTTGCCATGGAAACGAGGGTGGGGCGACTGCGGTTGCCATGGAGATAACACTTCAGGGCAGCTCGTCTTGCTGGGAGTTGCTAAACCTGTCACTGTCGCTGATAAGAACCTGATTGTTTGTATAAGAGTGATCGCAAATGGGACGACACCGCCTGGCCAGGTAGTCTACAACAGATCACAGCGGTCAGAATGAAGGAGGGAACAAGTGAGCCGGAAGCGAGGGGTAAGAGTATGTAGAAAGAAATGCTGGAATGTGGCAACATCGTGAAATGGTACGTGCAGTGCTCCTCCCTCCAACCTTATCTGTCAGACGCCAACTCTTATTATTAGCAGTATAGTTGGTTACATTTTATGATTTGAAAACTTTGTATCCAGTAGTTTTCTGGTTATCAGGGGGAATGATTTAGCTTTTCAGTGTGTGCATAATATGTTGGTGAAAATGAATAGATTCTATGAAGAATATTCACAAGAGCATGCCATTAGGGAGGAGTTAGAGGCTGATTTTCCCGAAGACTTTGAAATTGAAAGTGTAGATGAGGTAGATGATATTGAAAAATTGAAAGCTCGTCAGATTCAAGTGATGACGAAAGAAGCTAAGAAGCAATCCATACGGTATTTTGCTAATGTTACTCGCCATGCGCAAGGAGTAGCACGTGAAGGGAAAACTATAGTCATCTGTGAATCATGTCAAAAGTTCATACCTGCTGAAATTGTTGTCTGTATACTTAGACATTCTAGTGAGGAGGCCGCAAGAAAAGGCATTCCTTCCACAAATGACCATGAAGTGTATGCTTTCATTGGTCTATTGATACTGCTGGGTGTATATCAAGACTGTGGTATATCATTGACGGACTTGTGGTCAAATGTGTTCGCTAGGGGAGTATATCAGGCTGTAATGAGCAGAACCAGAATGTATGAAGTACTTTCTAAGCTGAGGTTCCATGATAAGGACACAAGGCAGGAAAGACGTAATACAGACCAATTCTCACCTCTTAACGAGGTTTTGAAAAACTAAATGAAACATTTCCAAAATACTTCAGATGAGGCCCTCATCATACCATTGACGAAATGCTGTCACTCTTCAGGGGACGTTGCCTATTTAAAGTATTTATTAAAGAAAAACCGGGCAAATGTAGAATCCTTATACGAATCCTGACTGGTGCAATTGAAAGGTATGTCATAAACGCGGAGGTTTATGCTGGTAAGGACCACAGAACCTGCAGCGGAACGTAGGCCACTTGAAGTTGTGAAAAGACTCGTGCAGCCATTACGTAACACAGGTTATAATGTTAACCACTGTCCGATTTTATATTTCTGTTGAGTTGGCGGATATACCTTACAACTACTTCAAATTGACACTGGTCGGGACATTAAAGTCCAATGGAAAAGGAATTCCAGAAGAACTGCAGACCACCAATGGAAGAGAACTCTACTCCTCTAAGTTCGCTTTCACTGATCCGTCAACTGGGAAGCCTCCAGTTACTCTTGTTTCCTACATTACCAAAGACAAGCCGAAGAAATATATACTCATGTTATCTACTCAACATAGGAATGCTGGGATGGAAAGAGACACACTGAAAAAGAAGTCGCATATAAACACGATTGACCAAATGGCCAGGGCCTTCAGTACCAAATGATGTACCACGAGATGGCCACTTCCTGTATTTTATACACTAATACATATTGCTGCTCTAAATTCCTACACTTCATTAACGCAATGTGTACCGACCTACAACAAGGGTAAAATGTACACCAGAAAACTGTATCTTCCAAATTTAGGTATTGATTTGGTGAAAGCTTGTTTTGAAGTACGTTCTCAAAATTTTCAAGAACTGCATTTCTTAGTGATTCATGTTATGTGGGGAGTGTACTTGGAAATAAACTGAAGAGAGAAAGAAACGAAGCTACACGTGATCCGGCGAAGAGAGCAAGATGTCATGTTTGCGTTCAGGATGCTCAGAACAAAAATCAAATGAAAAATGTTACCAAAACTAACATTGTATACGGAAATTGTGGAAGAAATCTCTGCAAACTTCAGACTGTAACTCAAGTTCAGTGCCGTGCAGGGTCATGTTCCATAGTTTTGGATATTTAATAATAATAATAATAATAATAATAATAATAATAATAATAATAATAATAATAATAATAATAAATAATATTAATCTATTGAGACTTTAAAAGGTCTTGCAGAAAGCAGAAGTGGTTTTAAAAAATAAAAACGAGAAGTTTTGTGTTATACTGTGTGTTGTGTTTTGGTGTTGTTACTCAGGTTTGAAATAACTGCAATAGTTTAAGTAACAATAACAATATCTTCAATAATCGAGTGCTTACATTGTGTCAAAATTCGGTGGGCAAATTTTGCCCCTCCCCCCCGCCCTCGTTGGTGCTCCATATGACAAGAAAAAGGTTTGTGCTTCTATTGATAAAACTTTTACGAGTTGGATTAACACGCACTTTCCATTGCATAAGTACGAATTTCATATTTCCGTTTCTGAGACTAAATGCAATAATATTATATATAAATGTTCATTCAGAAATTACAAGTTACAGGGATCGCTGTTAATGAGATACTATGCTGTATAATTTGTCAACCGAACTTCCTTTACTCTGCTGTTCTTATTTTGTAGTGTATATTCATGTGCTAACACAATGAACATAGCTTTAAAACAAATTGTTGTTCAAGCATTAATGTGCCGGACAAACATCTCCTCTTTACTCATGATCTGCGTCATTATGTAGTAGCATCGGAGCTCAAAGTAACAGCAAACAAATTCCATATTTTTTCTGAGTTTCGTTTTCATCCCCTGTACAAATGAGATAATTATTTGCTTCTTTGTTGTCCTCGTACCTTTAGTCTACAGAGGTTATTTCTAGAATTTCCTTTGTGTTTGCTTAATTGCACTCCTACCTCCTCTCTTCTTCTGGAAGCGTGTGCCTGGGGATAATTTGATAACCTCCACAACAGTCCGCTCCTTTGTGTGCTACTGGCCTCGCAACATTTATGTCGTTCAACTTAACCTGACAATATTAAGAGTTTAACTTATTTTAGTTTCCACGCTAGGGTCGTCATAGGTCAAGCACAGCAAGAAAAATACGAGACACGCAATACAACACATAACTTGTGTGGTGTCAATATTCAGCGCCTCCAGAGTTACAGAGTTTTATAAATATTTGAAGTATCATTAAGGTATCCGCCTAGCGTTGCGAATATTCAACGTAAAAATACATGTTTGCTTGATACAGTGCGAGCCTCAGTATTTTCGTGTTGCATATTTTAAAAGCAATTCGCATCGAAATTTTGAAAATTCATGAGACTGAATTGCATACGGAATATAATTAAACGTGATATTGCCTGACTAAAAGCTGAGACAGGGCATTTAAACAGTTAGTGTAATGCCGTGTTATTGGTTTTCAATCTGATTATCCATTTTTCGAATTTGATTTGTTTTCTACGGGCATACGGGAACAGTGTGATGATGACTGCGCTCTCCTTTACCGACATGCGGCATTCAGGAAGGACGACAACCCTCGCAGGACATTTTTACGAAAAAATGATGTACCACAGTATATTTTATTTTTCTGACAGATGGTTTTCAGCTTATTTCTAGTAGTATCAAGAACAAACTATATCATTATTCTAAGAGACTACGTAAAAGGACTGAGCGTGTGGCCTCCGGAGAGGTTGTGATGCTGGGCTTTCGAGTTGACATCCATGGGTGACATTAGTGTCTATGAGGGTTGAGCCCAATCTAGGATGAAATCTAATGTTAAGAACTGCGTTAACACCAAGTCCTCGAGCCAGAGGAAATAACCAATGAAATTAAAAAATGCCTGACCCTGCCAGATATTGAATGTATAACCCAAAGGTGAGTATCCTAAACAAACACAGAGCTGTGCAGAGACTACGTAAAGGCTATCTGTCTAGTACTGATAGGCAACGGACGTTCATTCTAGTATTATTTACACCTTGTACGATAAAGATGCATACAAACTTCAGATATGTCCTTAAAAAGAGACAATTTGCAGTCATTTCCTTCAAACAAATTATGTGTATTTGAATGAGGTACGTTAAAGGCACAAAATTATTAATTTCCTTCGCACACGTTCAGATTTTCGATGACGATAAGAGTGAAAGGGGCAAGTATTGGTAACGAAATGGCCGTGATCATAAGGTCAACATCGGCATGGTGATGATGATGATGATGATGATGATGATGATAATACGGATACTAATGATGAACACTCTTTGTACACGAAGTCCAGCGGGACATAATGTACATTCGCCAGCCGTCAACTGATGTATAGCTTACCGATCCTGGCACCGCTTGTCACAATCTGTACTCCTATCCAGTGTCTATTTAACTCCATATACTACTTTTACCGATTTTTCCTCCCTGTGAGCATAAAATATTGTCTTAATCATTCGTTTCCAAAATCATTTTTAATTTTATAAATACCTTTTCACTGCTTATTAACTGTGATGTATACAGTTCAATAAGGGACGTGAAAGCACTGTGTCATCGTCACTGGCCCCTAATGAAGCCAAGCCAAGCCAATTCATGTGGAAATTTTAGAAAGATAATCCACGTCCCTGTGATTTTGATTCCATGTAAAACTGGAGGTGCCGTGGCTATAATCACGAAATCAACAGTCACGTGGTACCACAACCTTATTTGCTTGCTTGGTTGCTTACAGCTAATTAAAATTTCCAATATGATCGCTGCCCGACTAGGCAGCGAGCATATCCTAGGGGTGTTATGTGATCAGTACGGCGATGTTCTCAGCCGAAATACGGGTTTTCTTGATTGATTCCCCAATCGATCTTATTGGACATCTCTTCAGTTGGTCTCATCAGGCTGAACCCATTCTATCTTTAGTTAGGTTTAAAATCCTCGGGAGATCTGAGAATCGAATCCAGTCAGACATACTATGCTTATATCACGAGACTTGGAATAATACTCTCACCAACAAAAACGGTATTATACATAGAGAGATATCGATGAAATGTTGATTAAAACATTGCTATGCACTACTGGGTTAAGCAAAGAGTTATGAGAAATTGGTGACTTCGTCACTACTTTCTCTCTAATGAATCTTTAGTTGCGATAGTGACAAGTGGGTGTATGCAAGGTTACCTCAATGGGGTTAAATTTCCACGTGCCCTTGGTCATTATAATAAAATGAAGACTTTACCAATTTTTAGAGAACTTTAATGAAGTAGGATCGGAAAGATCTGTGACTCTGTGCATCCAGTAAACCACAAGAATGTAGGTAAAATGTATTAAATGCATCTCACCGTCCCTGCTGTATATAATCAGAATATTTCACCCGCGAACAGTAATACCACTACGCAAGCAGACGAGTTCTTTAAATGTTAGTCATGTTTGTACTGCAAAGAATGAAACAAGGATATTCACGAACAGCGTGCTAATATTAAATGTTGACAATGTGTGGGTAAAAGCACCTTCAGATACTTTCACAATCCTAACTGCAGTGTACTATGACTGTACAATGGCGAGATGAAATGTGGTATCGACATCATAAGGGGAACTAGAATTCATCGGTTTTTCGAAAAGGACTGAAAATGCATCGTAGTTTTAACAACGGCCGAGATTCTATCTGAGTTTCGAAGAGTGTTGAGAACCCATCGGCATTTTAAAGAGGGCCCAGAATTCATCTGCGCCTTCAAAAGGGCCGAGAATCCATCGCCGATAATGACTACTTTGATTGACATATAACTACAGGGACGGAATAAATCATTCATCGTGTGATGTAAAGAATTCCATATATAACGAGTACATCGCCAGCACTAATAAGGTGTCGTTGACCACCTGCCAGCGTAACCATGATAGCACACCTCAACATCGGATTGTACTGGTTACAAGAGTCTCTTACACAACACTAAACTGTGTGTTTTAATATTTCTCCTGATTTAGTCCCTCTGACATTTATTGTGCTCCTCATGGTGAAAAAACATGTACAAAGATGTCGGTTTGCAGCAACATTTGAGGTAAATAAAGGATAGCGGGCCATTATAGAAAATGTTGCACAAGATAGCTTTCAGCATTGCTTCAAGGAGCTTTACCAATGCAGTTATAAGTGTATAGTCACCCTTGTGGATTACTTTGAAGATGTTTGTACACCGCGGTAAGGAACTGTACACCATGCCCCCCAAATGCGTGGATACATTTTAACTTCGAACAGAAATATTCCCTTCGAAGTTTTTATGGGGTACTATGAGTAACAGCACGCGTATTTGTGTATTTCTCATGTAAATCAATTATGAAATATATTCCGGTGTTTAATACATTGAAATAAAAGAGGCATATTCTGCATCGAAAACCTTCATTAATAAAACGCGAATAACAATACAATATAATGGCAACCTTCAACAGGCCAGATATCATACACAGCTGCTGGATCTCACACAATACAGCTCTCGTGAACAGTTTCTGGTATGATTAATGTTCGATTCGATATGATTATGGAATAATGAATGTAGTGTATCAACTACTACTGGCTGAGTGGCTAAGTCTGTAAAATGGTCTCCTGAGCCCAAACTAATTAATGCAATTCCGTTTAAGATAATTGTAATATAACATATATAAGGTAGCGCACGTTTTATCGGAATGCCAAATTCTTTAAACGAAATGTATGAACAACGTCGTCGACAGCCACACAATACATGCGTGAACCCTTTTGTCGTCATTGTTTATTATAACATCGGAGGGTGAAAATTAAGCCCATTTATCCATTACATGTTTGTTTACCTATTCATACATTTTAAATACTGTTGGGAAAGATAACAATGGTCTATTAGAATAAAATAGAAATAGTAGTCATAATTGTAAATATTTTATAGACTCTTAATCGTAAGCACTCCTCCTATTGGAGAAACAAAGCGATTAAGAAGTGGATGCAGGTTGTAAATAAATGAAAATGGCTGAGGAAGTACGGAGAAATTGAACTTACCAGGAAATTGAATTGGTAGTCATCTGAATATCAGTTAAAGTCAATGGGTTTGCATAGGTACTTTCTGCCTTAAAGTTCCAGGAAGGACATTTCAAGAATCATAATTAAACAAGGAGAGTGTATATAAGAGAATTTACAAGAGGCAGAAGTATGCAGCCAGCGGTATGTAAAGATTGTTGGACATAAGGATAATATCCAGGCAGAGGAGGTGACTAACAGCAGCGAAGTACTGGCATTTACCTCTGATAACAAATATATTTGCAAAGGAATACTAAAGTTGATAACTAGAAAAACAGCTGCAATAGATGAGATTTCTGGGGATATGCTACGGGAAATCGACTGGGATATGATACCATTTTGATGCACTTATTTGATTACTGTTTGCATGTTGGAGCTATACGAAACGAATGGAGAGTTGCTATAGTAGCCGAAGTGTACAAAGAAAAGAGCGATAAACACAAAGTGGATAATTACATACCAGTCAGCTTGACATGTGTTGCATGTAAACACTACGGAAGTATTATTTCTGTGATTATATTAGATGACTTTGCGAATTTACTGACGAGTTTGATAGAAAGCTGTTAGGATTTGGGAAATTCGAGGATTCCAGCAAGATACAGCTGATATTTAAATTAAGGAGTTCAAATGGACTTGACCGCTTATTATTGGACCTGTATGTTTGTTATATATAAATGACACGAGTAAAGATCGGGAATCACGGATTTGGGTACTTGCGGATGATGTTATGGTAGTAAACAAGTTACTAGGTTGTGAGGAACAGTAGAACGACCTCGAAAATATTGTGTGATGTGCAGCAGATGATAGTAAAAGGAATGAAAAATCAGGTTGTAACTTGTACCAAGTGGAGAAGTCTTCTTAGTCTTAATTACTGTGTTTTTGAGGTGCAAATACCTCGTGGCGATCATTTTAGATACCTAGATGATAATATACGAAAAGATTGTGGTAATCAGATTAACGAAGTTTTAAATGACGGTTGAAGGTTTCTACTGATTATGAGGATATTTAGGGGTGGTAGGTAGTTTGTAAAGGAGAGGGAGTATAGCTCTCTGGCAAGACTCCAATGTTGATCTGTATCTGTACCAATGTACGGATAGAAACGTTTTTAGAAATGTTTATAAAGTAAAGTGGAGTATGAAATATGGCTTTTAACTGTTAAAATTGCCGTATAATCAACGTTACTTTCAGCCTCTATAAAATGCTAACCGAATTTCGTGAAGTAAAGTTTTGAGCCACCCTTAAAAGTGAAGGACCTAAGCAATATTTGCCATTTTAATTGTTAAAATATTGTGTAATTGTAGTTAAAATTAAGATATTATAATGACAAGGAAGTGTGTAAACCTAGTTATCACTATAGACTACACATCCTACCATTTACTAACATAGAATATTAAGTTTGTTCTTCCAAAGCGACTCGCACTTAACATTAATTTCTTACACAAACTACGACGTAGCGTTCAACTTGAGTTACAGGTAAATTAGAAAACAAATTCTCCGTTGTCAGCGCATGGTAGTAACAATAGCAATGATTTACTTAATCAAACCGACATTCCTCTGCACTCTCTTTTTATTTATTCGCCTGCCTCCCCTCCTCACCCCTATCGCTACCTCCATCACAAACAGTAATAGATATAATGAACACGTTGTTACAGAGCAGTCCATGATGTGTAATTTTAAACCTCATTATATAGCTAAAGGGAATCCTGCGCCGAACAAGCCTAACGGAGCTAATAAAATAACGCATGTATGTGGGTACGGTTTAAAGGAATACACAACATTGAAGTTTTATACTAATTTCTGTAGTGTACGAACACCACTGGCTGCGAACGGCGTAATAATATGTCAATATGAAACAAACGATTATCGTGATGTTGTTTTAGTTAATTTACGAAGGAAGGTCGATGTGAAATCTAATAAAGGAATCACAGTTCAAGGGAAGTAAATTAAAAAACCTAGGATTTGCGGATATTTTTATCTCCTCTGAGGTTGCAGATTATGTAGAGATTGTTGAATATTTTAGCCACAGAAAGGGATTGTAAGACCATAGTCGGACAAAATCAGTCCTGCTAAGAAAATCTGAAAGAACCCATCCATTCGGTAGAGGCAGAAAACGACGGAAAAGTTCCTGAAAGACATTCGGCAACTTGGGGTTCGTAAGAACTGGATCCAAGCAGTACAAGATCACATAACTGGAGGTAGATTGTGAGGACGGTACATGATATTTGAGGACCTTGATCACCGATTGATCTGAGCTCAATCTCAGGAAGGAATAGCAGAAGGAAATAAATAACTATAAACCTAAAGTGGCAGCAGTTGAATGGAGACAAATGTAATTATGTGGTGGAGGAAATATTGGATTTTTAATGAAATCACACAAGAAGCGATGAATATCTCTATTTGTGTAGTATAATATCAAATGATGGCTGAAGTCAGAACCAGTCTGATAGTGTAAGAATAACGTACATATATCCAAATCTGAAGTCCCGATTTCGATTCCCGAACATTACAAGTATTACAATGAATTCTCGATTGAATCCTTACACAGGGCTCATTGAGTCTCGTGAAAACAGCTGAGAAACTGTCTGGTACAAGAGATAGTGGACCAAGTTGCGAAATCCAGGAAAAAGAACTGAGGATACTGTCACGCTGGCATGTGATATTCCAATACCTGAAAGCTATACGGCTAAGTATAATTAATCTGAAGGAACCCAACCATTCGATAGACCCAGACATCTATGGAAAAATGGATTCCTGAAAGACCTTCGGCAAGCTTAAAAATGCATATAGGCGGTGTTAACTTTTCCGTAACATAATACAAATACCAAATACCAAATACCAAAGAAGACCTGTAAATGCTTCATGTCTCAGCTGAAGACGCCCTTAACAGAGATCGCTTCCGCAAGAAAATATTGAAGAACGGGTTAAATAGAGACGAGCAACCGAAGAGAAGACACGGTGTCTCTTGGACAGAGGAGCGTAAGCAGGCGCAATCACAAAGAATGAGGGAAATTTGGGCTCTAAAGAAGGCCAAGTTCAATGTGAAATGCAACAAGACTTAACGTGATCATTGATGGCCCCAGCAAATTATTTATATAATAATGATAGTTACTGAGTTCGGTGGAAGTAGCGGGGAAGAAACGGCAGGGCCAAAACATCAGGACTAATGACCACACAAAACAAAACTCAATGTATTCCCAATATTGTTTTTCCTTTTATTTTTCCCCCTTTCAAAGCAATGCAACACAATTTACAATCAAGAAGGTACTACAAAGGTAAAGCTTTAGAGCTTGATAATTAACAGGAGAGGAAGAGCTCCAGTTTATTCGAACCAACTAAAGATTATCTGCACCAAATATTCTCTGTACCAAAGATTAGACCCATCATAAGTAGATCATCCTTATCAGGGATATATATGGAAGGACTAGCTAGTCTTTGACATAATCCTTGGTGCAGAGAATATTTGGTGAGAATAATCTTTGTTGGAGATAATTTTGGTATACTAGAATCTTTGCTTTTAACCCAAGAAGTTGAAGCTTCCTTATTAGTTCAACAATACAAAATAGAGGAGACAGAACACCTAAATTTTATTACCAATGGCCAGGGGAGCTACGACTTCACATATACGTAAAGTTCACTAAAAGGGAACACGCACTGTACTTACTCTAAGGCGAAGCAAGAACAACATAGAGATCGGAATGATCTAGAAAACGGAGCATAAGCTTATACTACACGGTTGTGGAATAAACAAAAAGCAAAAGATTAATTAGAAATGGCCAGAAATTAAATATTATGGGATGCTGTACCACACAAGCAATCTCGTGACATGACTTGCCATAAAACCTAATTGGGCAGAAAGTCCGGCGATACAGAGAATATGCCATACTGCTAAGTAGTGACCAACCCGGAAAGAAATTACTAGCCAACGTTTGGAGAAAAATGTAGAAAAATGAAGAAAGTCTTATGACCAAAGAGCAAAGAGAATAAGAGAAACGAGGGTATATACTCGTACATCCTAATTACATGGTACCCACTAGGTTAATTACACTCCGTCCGCAAACAGCCAAGAAACTTACATATTACAACTTAACTGAAATGAGAAACCCTACATTTAAAACTAACGTAATAGAGGGACACCATAACTGTTACAAGCTGGAGGAGAACACTGGCATCTTCCTGTCGCCACACGCAATAGAGTTCAGCAGTTAGAGAAGTCAATCCTCCTACCTTATATACTGCCCCAGTATTGTGACAGCCTCCTATAAGGAGAAACTCACTTGTCATTTACTCAACGAAAATCCAGATAAATCATAAGGTCCAAGATTAGCAGTATATTTAGGGACGAAATGGGCGCTGATTGGTTGGTTTGAATGGAACAGACAGTAGTGGCAAATTTAAAAAATAAGCCATCTTGTGCCAAACCCTAAAGAGTAGCAATTCTCTACTAAGTTGTACACTATCCAAGTCCCTAGGAGGCACTTCAAAGTCAAAAGTAGTGCTTTCAATAAACAAAAAATCAAGTATTATTCATTCAGTTCAGCCTAGACTTTACTGCTTTCGGGCATTAGAAATGTTGCCTGCAAGAGAGAGGTCTTACTACTGTTACAATAACAATATACATGCTGTTTAGGAAGTAAGTATAAATATTTTGTCTGCCTCTTATCCGTAAGGCCCTGAATACATATGACGTCAAAAGAATGTCCTATTTCAAAAATAAAATATGAAGTTGAAAATTATATATTTGTAGCTTAGTTTTGTTACAGTGAGGCGGTGCGATAGACAACATGATGATGATCTGAGGCACGAAAGAGTTCGCTTACCTCAGCAGCAAAATATGGACTGTTAGAAGAAGTAGAAGAGAAATTTTCAGTCGCATCAACCAAGCCAATACACTGTTCAACAATTAAAGAAAATAATTTATATCTAATAACATCACAATGAACCTCAAGAAACGCCTGGTGAAGATCCATGGGTGTGTAATGAACTACTGTAAGGAAGCGAAACCTCGATCACTGGCTTGGCCGAAAACTTACGGATTGATGCTTTCGAAATAAACTGCTACAGAAGGATATGAAAATTTCGTTGGTGGCTAAAATTTTAAATAACGAAACGCTGTAAAGGACTGCGGAGAATCCATTATGGAGGAGTAAACACTCATAGAAGAAGCAGCTCGGTCGGACATACATTGAGGCATGGAAGTCCCTTACACACGATACTAGAGGGCAGTGTGGAAGGAATAAATAGCAGAGGAAGACCGCGTCTATCGTACATAAACGAAATGCAGGACATGATTTGTCATAATTACTTGAAACTAAAGAGATTAGCCACAGAACGGAGTTCGTGAAAAAGCCGCTAAAACAGATATTTCGATTGAATACCTCAGGAGTGAGAAAGGAAAACATATTTTTTCCTTTCGTCTAATATCTGGGGGTGAAGTCTTCCACTTGTCTACTAGGCTTAAAAATGCGCAATCTACTGTCTGACGACCCAGGCCAATGCACTCTTCGTTAAAGGCATGACTCCACTACATCGCCCTGTTGTCTATTGTGAATTGAGAATGACAGAATGTTTACTGTAACAATGAGTACTCACAAACATAACAAGGCATCATTATCACAACATGATGCAAGTTAATGATACGCAGTAGACATGATACAGCTTAATTAGTGTTGACTCCCGTATGGATGTGACAGGCTCCAGTACAAATAGCCACTTTACATTTGTGGGTGCTTGTCCCGAGCAGGCAATGACAGTCACTCCAAGTTCGTCAATGAGCTCAAAGCATACAGTATACACTCTTCATGGAATGATGATATCTTACCCACTATTTCCAAAACGCATTCGAATAAGCAGAGAAAAAATTAGAGAAACCAAAAAAATTACAAACTGCAACCATGAATTACAGTGTCTTTGGAATCAGCTCACCTTATTTGTGTTACTTGGTTCTAATAATAATCATAATAATAATAATAATAATAATAATAATAATGTTGTTTGTGTCATCACTCCATAGACTGGTTTGATGCAGCGCTCTATGCCACCCTATCCTGTGCTATTTTTTCCATTTCCACGTAACAACTTCAACCTACATCTGCTCTAATCTGCTTGTCATATTCATACTTCGTTTGCCTTTACCGTTCTTACCACCTACACTTCCCTCAAAAACCTACTGATTAAGTCCTGGGTGTCTTAAGATGTGTCCTACTGCACCCGTACAGTCGGTGTCGTGGAGCTCCGCACTCATACAATTAGCTTTGCCGCAATGTCGGTTAAATGTGATTACGTATATCATCGTTTCTAGATTGTCTGGACACATGATATTGATGACACATTGCATGTTGATAGGCATAATATAATTGTATGTGATCACGGATAGTTGAACAAATATATATTACATCGAAAACCAACTGAGATATTCTGAATGGTAATGCGTTTACCCAATAAAATCCCTAACCAAAGATTAATATTAGGTCAAAATACTAGAAAACGAAAACGATAAAATTGAAATCAGTTATTAATTTAAGTCTATCACAACACAATGCAGTGGTAATCGATTCTCATTTCTCATCAAGTTACGATTGTTCTTATTATACGAACACTGGTTTACAATTAACATTTAGATTATACTTTTCTTTCAATCATTGTTAATGTGATATACCATCTTAGTTGAAACTTATAAATCTGTATGTAATCATCCTGCTATATAACATAGACTTCACCGAGCTCGATAGCTGCAGTCACTTAATTGCGGCCAGTATCCAGTATTCGGGAGATCGTGGGTTCGAACCCCACTGTCGGCAGCCCTGAAGATGGTTTTCCGTGGTTTCCCATTTTCACACCAGGCAAATGCTGGGGCTGTAACTTAATTAAGGCCACGGCCGCTTCCTTCCCACTCCTAGCCCTTCCCTGTCCCATCGTCGCCATAAGACCTATCTGTGTCGGTGCGACGTAAAGCACATAACAACAAACATAGACTTCTTAATATTCAAGATCATTCTGTCGCGTGTATCGCAATTATTAAATTACATAAGATTTTGTTGTTCAGATTTCATTCGAGACAATGTCCTAACTGAAAATGTTTTCTGCAGTGGAAATCAAATGAAAATGAACCTAAACTAAACTATTCTAAGTAAAAAACTGCCCTGAAAGATCAAACGCATAATAATGTGCCCACATGTCTCCGAGGATATATCTTACCAACAGCATAAAATGATATAATGAATGAAATGGCATGAAACAAGAACAAGAAAATAAAATCATATTTAAGAAATGAAAATAAATCAATTACACAACATCTAATCTACGAATCATACCGTAACTTACTCATAAATAACTACAATTAAATTATAATTAAATAAAAGGTTAGACATCCTCGAAGCTATGTGTGGTAACTACTTAAATAGTAACGATGTCACACGCATCCCATCTCGGTAATAAGCATTACGATATGAACATTGCGGAGATGATTATTCACATGAAATATTTGGAATTAGCAGGCAAACGACCCTACAGTAAAATCAGTGGTAGCTTACGAGTGGAAATCATGACATCCAATTCAGCGATGTTCTCTTACATGCATGATACGAATATAACCTATGGATTCGAACGATAAACAATAACTACCCAAGATTAGCAAGAATCGGACATAAATTCGAAGACTGTCTTATTAATGAGTGCGTACGAGTCAAATTCATATATACTATACGTCTTTGATACGTTTCGAAGAACACGTCTATATCAATTAATCGTCAACTATATCGACACTATCATTCATCAACAAATTATTACCATTAAAATTTCTCATCAACGAAGACCAATAAATATAAACACTCACGTTGAATACTAATCATAAACGCAACATTACGTATACGACTTACCAGTATTATATATATTGAAGACGATGTAGTATATAACACACAACATAACTGTAACATATCTAGCCATGACCTGGGCAATAATTAAACATTACACTCAAGAATCCAATTCCTAGCATTCGTATGAAATTATGCATACCATTAAACTTGTTGACATTTCCTCCCATGTAATCAACATGTCTTAAGTAAGACCGGCATAAATTTGTATTCTCGCAGTTCTGATCACAATTCTCACTTATAGACATCATGTGAAAATGGCACACTACCATTTTCTCTTCTTTTGTTCGCCAAATGGTTGTCCTCTCAACAATTCGATTCAGTATCTCTTCTTTCGTGTTTCGATCTACCCATCTCACGTTTAGCATTCTTCTGTCAATACCACATTTCAAAAGCTTCTATTCTCTATTTGAGCTAGTTGTCGTCTATGTTTCAATGCTACGTTCCAGACGGAAGTCTTCAGAAACACCTTTCTGATTCCTATATCAATGTCTAAAGTGAGTAAATTTATTTTCTTAGAAAGGCCTTCCTTGCTTGTGCTAGTCGGCAATTTATGTCATCCTTACTTCTGCCATCGTTTGTTATTTTTCTAATCGAGATAAAATTTTCAGGCTCCTTTAATACTTCATTTCCTAATCTAATATTTCCTGCATCACCTGACTTCGTTGGACTGCACTCGGTTACGTTTGTTGTGGACTAACTAACTTTCAACATGTACTCCTTCTCCCTGATCCTGTCCATACTGCACCGTATCCTGTCACAAATTTGGTCTAGCTCAGGGTAAAAGCTCGTGGAACGTCCGTGAGTGGGCAACAAAAATCTCTACTTACTAAATTATACTAAATGTATATGGACAGGAAATACGTACAAATAACTACTGAATGATAACGCAGGTTTTCGGGTTAGATAGATTTATATTTGAAAAGTTGAATTGAGCTCATACTAATCAAATAAGAAAAATCTACCCTAAAATTGGTCAGAAAAATAATACGCACATCTACATAATTGACATTTTGGCACTTGTTTATACAAGAGAAAGACGGCCAGCGACCCGAAAAGAACGGTTACCAAATTTTACATGGAAATTGGAATGTGCATTTTTTGGATTATTTGTCTGCTTCGTTAAATTCCTAAGTCTTTTGCCCGTAGGCTCGATCTAAAACTGTCCATTAGATGCGAAAATAATATTCGACACACTAGTAATTGGTCTGACATATGTACATTCCGAATACTCGGAAACAAATATATATGAAACACTTGTTCAGGACTGCGCCTAAATTACCCATTCAAAGTAGCACAGGCTCTAATCATATTGGTCTGTACCCATTAGCAATGAATCAGGGCAAAACCTATCTTCCCTCAAATTAGCCGAAGGGCTCATGTAACCTCATTACACAGCAAAGGACAACATCACAAGACAAATACGATAAATATACAGGACAATAATAAACAACACAAGGTTCGCATACAAAATAACACCTGCAAAATAAAACACACACAAATACACTGAGAATGATAGAGGCGTTGCGATTCGATTCCGACATATTCAGGCTCCGAATATTTATGCCTCAACGAGACACAGCACTGTCGTCTTTCTCCACACGGCCTCGGATATCAGCTGTAGAGCAACAAACATTTAAATAACTCGCGCAGGTAGACAGTAGCTCGTGGAACTAACGGAATCTCTCGTAAATATACTTTCACCCGTTGTGGGTTCACATGGTACAGCTGACTTGGGGACTTCTACCTGGGAGCTTTCACTTGATCGGGACCACGCCTATTCCTTATCTCTACATCATGGCACAAATTCTCTCTGACAAAATTTACGCACAGCCAATACATTCCACATGCATAATCGCAGGCTGGCTTATTAACACATGCAAATCAGTGCTCCCAGTAAACACTACGGCTTAATCGACTTCCTCTCATTATTTCAGCCCCGTCAACATCTCACGGCAATTCTAGCCCCTCGCATAACGTATCCTTGGTTCAATCCCCTTTATATTCCTGAACTTGCTTGCCCCAAAAGTTGAAGACCCTGCCCTGTATTCAACTCTACTGGACAACTCGTCACAGCTGAAAAATTTATGCGTCATGCATAGAAAAACATCCTGATCTAATGCTGTCTTTAATATACTCTGTAAAATATCGCGACGCCGATGGCGTGCAGCCCAATTGATACTGTGAAGAATCTGCCCAACACTATCTAAACAAAGAAAAACATACCTATAACTAACAAATTTTACCCTTTGTTCCCATCTAATTAAAATATAAACACTTAGCTCGGGGCTTTAACATGCATTTCAGCCCTGAAAGTATTTAATCTTACTAAAACAAATCAAAACAAGTGTCGCACTGGCTTACATTTAATCAATAATTAATTGACTTCAGAAACCCTATACTACAGCTCGAATATCACTTTGCATTCTTATGGAACTCAAGGACTTAACTTAGCAGCCATCTCCCCATCAGCGATGAATCACATGACCGCTATATCATATCTGCCTAGCCCATAGCAACTTCAGGCATCACGGGCTGGATGCTCCTCGTCTCGAGTCCTTGTAAAGCCACGGTTGGCGTCTGATTGATCCTGGAATCATCTGGAATGGTCATATATTTCAGTACATCTGCTTCACCGCTTGGCGTGATCGTGCACAAGATTTTTACCTTAGTAATAGACTACCATTGACTATAGCCTACGCACAAATATTAGTCCTGATTTGTGTGTCACTAATTTATGGGAACTAGCCCGGTTGAAATCAGTATTTTACAGCGGCTGTATCTGCATGGTCCGCACACGTTATCATCGCCATCCGCGAATGCGTTTTAATGTTTTATGCTACTTGATAGCGTTCTTAGCTCTAGTGAGGTCACTCAAAGTGGTCGAATAATAGTCTTACAAAGCTCACAAATAAGTGTATCTAGTAAGTTTGTGAATTACGCCATGCCGCACTTAGCGTTTCGTAAGGGTGAATAAAAATCAAGTGAAAACTAACTATCACTGATTACTGAGGGTCACAAAGGGCTGAGAATTAACAAGTTTCTGTACCCCACAATGAATACATAGGTACATAGTGACAGACTGAATTCGAAAGAGAGAATGAGTACGCCTCTCCCTCCAAGCAAGCATATTGTGCCCTTTTCAAGGCAATAAATGCGGTGAACTTCTTCCTCCTTCTGTGCGCCGGCTGCTCCTGTAATAAATGACATTTAAATGATACTCACCGCTGTATGTAGACTCTTCTTCCTCAGTCGCGGACCGTCCGATGATATCCCCGAAGATAGGCCACACGTCGATCAGGGAGTGAGGAAATGAAAAAATGGGTAAACTAACTATCAATGACGGTACCCAAAGATTGAATTAAAATTTAAATAACAAACTGATTTATTGAATAAAGTGCAAAGTGTCAAAATTATGAAAATAAACTGATGAAAAAAGCAAAGTGTAATGGAATAGAAATTTAAAAAAAGATTGAAGATCTGCCTTACAATAACTCAATTATCTGCCTAATAAAACTGACTGAAAGTCGATCAAAATTTAAAATATTCCAGGTTATGTTGACACTGTCTTCAAGACGATGACGTGAATAAATTCAAAACTCTGGTCAGAAAATACTACCTCATTTGAAGTACTGAATTGTAATACATAGAAATGTCACTCAAAATAAATTAGTGTAGTTGAATAATTAATTAATTAATCATCAAATCAATACTGACTCAGAGGTGTTTATCAAATATTTAACACATGTGACTCAGTTGGGAAACAGCCAACTTTAAAATAATCGTGGACTGCACTAACCATGTGTACCAAATAAAAGACAGAATTCAAAGAAAACAGCCATGAACATCGTACTTCATTTACCACATAACCACTGCCACATTCAAAACTACTCGTGGTTGAAAAGGAAATTATTGACACATGAACCTGAGTGTTACAATCACTCATTTAATTATTTAAACTTCACTTGCATGACTGTCATAGCCTGGATCTCTTTAAAATATAAATAATTAGGCCAAGTGCCCCATGTTTACATTTTAAATGAAAGCGATCCTTGTACATTAAAATTTTACTTAATTTGCCGCTGACTGTATTTCATTATGAACTCATTATTTGTGGTATCACCACTAGATGGAGGCAGATCCCATCTTATTTACCTCATTCATTGCGGCAGTTATTATACAACTGGTTCATTAAAGATCGCTTCATTTCCTAATTAAAATGTAGTGGATTGTTTTAAAGGTTTGGTAATTACTGAATGCCTGGTATGAGCATACCACTACTATGGTTTTGACTATGACCTAATCGATGATCTCTTACCCTAACACATGAAATCTTATTTACATAATTAGACTTGTTAATGGAGAAACACTGCTCCAACAAAAGGAAATACAGAAATCAAAACTAGCCTAACTACACCTATCTATTTACATTAAATCAAATGCAAATAATTCACATACGATCACATTCTACAAATAACAGTAATAAAAGGTACACAAAGAAAGAATAATATATAAACAAATCTAGATCCCAACATCGCTGCCTGCTGAAAATTAATGAGAATAAACTACGGAAAATTTTACCCCGCTACAAGTAGCAAAATATTGTGAATTTGACGGCAATCTCTAACCTCAGACGACAAATGTCTGGCCATGACACAATTTAACCTTTATGGACAATAATTACTGCTACTCCATGTCATCCATGACTCTACATGACTATCAAAATGCACATTGATTCGTCGCTCTGCTCACATCTACCTTCGTGCTTAAACTGGCCTATTTACCGAGCATCTACTTTCCCTGGAACTATTTGAAACAAAATACAGGCTTCTGCCTACAATCATAACCCATGTCGTTACGTATTTAACACTCTTGGTTAAATTATTCATCTCTCAATTCTATTTACTCATCATTATTCTCGACGTTGTACCTCATAATACGGCCTCGCTCGTATCCGGCGGGCGAAATATCTGTCGTGCATATCTCTATTTCTTACGACAGTTCATGACATGGTCCAAATATCACATTTCCATTATCAACGTAGATCAGCTCGATCTCTAGATCATTCTCTGCTTCACATATCACAAAATATCAGAGCTGACTCATTAATAGCCTCCTGTCACTAACTGTTTACTAAAATGACGAGATTGCCTCTCAAAAACACGGCTATTGAAAACTGTGTAACCGCAACTACACACAGAAATAAATGCTCGCGTCCACCAAAATATCGTCGCAAAAATACACGGTATAAGAACTACCGGAAACGGTCATCTGAATGATTATTCCACAACATAAAACAAACTGAAATACGCAAATAGCAAAATAAGCATTAAAAATCAACAAGGCGGCGTCTATACAAAATCATAATTTCAACAGAAATATCTTTCAAAACCAACGTTATAACAACATGATTATTATTATTATTATTATAAATCGAGATTACACTCATTGAGATCTAATAATATAACGGTCTAAAGTGTCAAAGTGACTTACTACAAATGATCCATTATAATACGCAAACACATCTACGTAAAGGAAGTGCGCAAATAACCCTAGCTCAAAGTGCAAAAATTACTATAATAATAAGTCTAAGCTACATTTGATCATCGATTAGTCACAGTCCTACATATTCTATTTACACATTATTTGTTGTTGCTCATACCTGGGTGCTGGAGGCATGTTGGATCACCCTCCGGGCTCCGTCATGATGAATTAGAATTTCATCTTGAAGCTGATGTGGTATTCCAAATTTTCACACACGCATACTTGATATATTTTTATCATGGCGTTACACACGCTCACATTAACATAACACACGCATTTTTTAGCACTTCAGTGAAGATGATACAACAGCACTGCATAACATCGGACGTGAAGTCGAACGTTTTCTCTCCGCTACCTGCCTGACGCCTCCTGCTGGTGTCACACCCCCTCTCAGTTTGTTTACTTACAGCTTACCGGTTGTTCACCTCTTCGGAACACAACAGTTTACTCAAGGTCTTTAACATTGCGGCCTTCCATTAATGAAAAGTCATTCTCCTCCCTGTCTGCTTTAGGTAGTTTCTCCCCGAAACATCTCGCTTGCCATAACAGTTTATTGTAAGTGATGAAAAGCAAGCTAAGAGTACAGTTTCCAATGATGTGTGGAGAAATTTATACCGATCGTCCTCCAAAATAAAAAAAAATAGCTTCCCAACAAATGTCAAACTACACGTGGATTTGAAAGGTTTTATGCAGTCGCAACATGTTCCATTGTCCATCTCGGTTGATAATGTGAGTTCATTTATGGCAAGTGTTGAAAAGTGTAGCTATTGCCTGTTATCTCTGCATAAGCTCGAAGTGAGGTAAAAGTTTGTTAAAGTGTTCATTTCTCCTGAAATATAACTCTCCCAAGTAAAATACATGGCTCAGTCGCAATGCCAACAAGTGTCTTTGATCGCGTTCCTACCAGACTCAGAATTCATACAGTAGAGTTCACACAAGAATGAAATTGAAAGCTGACTAACTGAAATAGCTGACACACTCTAAACACAGTGAACACACTGAACACAGTGAGGAATCATCACTCTGATCGCTGGTTTTGTAATCAGTTCTCCCTCCACCTCGAAAATAGTTCTGTGGAAGGGATGTGGCGTAGTGATCTAGCACTTGGGAGCGCTTTATCATACATCTGTAGGTTAAAGCTTCAAAAATTATGTACAAAATCTTCCTAATTTCGTTCTGACTTACTTGTTACATTGCGCCGTGGGAAACGATCACAGGATAATCCACACGACGGCGCGCGTCACCGGCGTTATTTTCTTCCAGCGAATGATTCCTTCCCGCCATGACAGTTCAATTCCTGGGCGATACTACTCTTCCGTGTAAAGTTAAATTTTTATTAATTAGCCAATAATTAACCACACCTTCGCACCGATAAATTTTCAGATATGATTAGGAAGTCGGGACACTGTTTTTCCACAACCACTCCGGGCTCCAAATAGCGAAATACTGACTGTAGATTCCCGCTATGACAGGACATTCAAATTTGGAATTTTGTGAATGGCTGAGACTTTCGCGCTCTTCGCAGCGTGGATGCTTCCATTTTCTCCCAAGGGTTGGTGGGTGTTATCGTTGTCTCTTTGTCCTTCTAAGTAGGTCAGGCCTCAACGCGTGATTTTCTCGTGAGAACCAAGTAGAAAGTTGCCACTTCTAGGCGGTACCATAAAATTTATTGGATGGAGCACTCAGGGCCGGTCTATAAGTTGTTCGTGCTCTAAGAAGAGTTTCGAGGATTTCCTTGCCGACTGACTGGCGTCAGAATGTTGCTTTGTGACTGCTAGCTCTCACAGCCTACTGTAGTATTCCAATATGCGAAATATTCAACTTTTAATTCATAAATTAATTACGTAAATTCGCTTATGGGTGCAATATGTAGCCTTAAAAAGATACCGCTCTCGACTAACAGAGAGTCTTTCTTTGTAACGGCGTAGCAGATGTCAACGGCCTCACCTGTAAATACGCACTTCTCTCAGTTGAGCACCAGTAAATACTATTATCGACTCCTGGCATACGATAATTCTGTTCTTAAATTATGTGTAGAGTCAGAACTGTGCAACTTAGCTTTGTGTTGGATATATGGACTTAAATTCAGATCATTCCGGCCATGTCAACCTGGGACAACTGTTCTGTAGATCCGCATGTTTAACTTTCATCCCCTCCAGGTTACAGCGGTTGGGCTTGTGGCTCAATTCAGACTCGAGGAATCCGGGATTCGCATAGCCTAGGGTTTCTCTCTTCATTCCCTGCTACTCTATGACGCATTAAATAAAATTATGCCACAGTGTTCTAATAACTAAATTTAGGCCTATTATGAAAAATGAAGTGGCGTGTGGCTTTTATTGCCGAGATGTGTCCGAAGACTTCGGCTCGCCAGGTGCAGGTCTTTTGACTTGACTCCCGTAGGTGACCTGTGCGTCGTTATGAGGATGAAATTATGATGGAGACGAAACATACAGCCAGTCCCCGTGCCAGGTGAATTAACCAATTATGGTTAAAATTCCCTACCCTGCCGGTAATCGAACCCGAAACCCCTGTGACCAAAGGCTAGCACGCTAACCATTTAGCCATGGAGCCGGACGAGGCCTATTATGATATGGCTCAATACCATTCAGCAATTTCTCCAAATTTTCTGCAGACAGCGTCAGCGGCAAATCTCAGAGTTTGATTTCCTCTCCTTGATTTGAGAATTCCTTTCTAAATTCCTCTTTGATTTCCTGTACCGTCTGTTCTGTATAAACATTGAAAAGGAGATGGGACAAATTGCATCCCTGCCCTACTCCTTTCTGGATTTCTGCTTCTTCTTCCTAGCCCTCGATTCTTATCACTGCGGACTGAGTTTTGTACAGATTGTAGATAATTCTTCTTTCTCGGTATCTCATCCCGATCACCTTCAGAATCTCAAGTAGCCATTGCCGTTGCTGAATACCTTTTATAGATTCACGAACGGCGTGTAAATGGGCTTGCTCTTCTTAATTCTATCCTCTAAGTTCAGACATAAAGTTAGGTTTGCTTCACATGTTCCTACCTTTCTTCTGAAGTCAAACTGATCTTCTTCCAACTCAGCTTCAACCTACCTTTCCTTTTTTTATCTGTAAATTAATAATAATAATAATAATAATACGCATGCTAAGTTAACGGCCACCATGGCGAAGGAACTCCTGCCGGGCTGAGTGGCTCAGACTGTTGAGGCGCTAGCCTTCTGACCCCAACTTGGCAGGTTCAATCTTGGCTCAGTCCGGCGGTATTTGAAGGTGCTCAAATACGTCAGCCTCGTGTCTATAGATTTACTGGCACGTAAAAGAACTTCTGTGGGACTAAATTCCAGTACCTCGGCTCTCTGAACCCGAAAACTTAGTTAGATGGATCTAAAGTTAATAACATTAATTTTATTATTTGGAAGGATCACCTGCCTTTCAGCAGATAAAAGAGCTGTTGAACCTCTTCATTTCTCTGATGTCGTTCAGCCAGGTACTTCTTGTATGATTATGGTAACTAAAATGCAAATGTTCTGAGAATACGACCTCTGAATGACTTAAATTCATTTTAGACGTTCTGTTCTCGCTAGTAGCTTGTGTCACAGTCAGCGTACCTAGCAGTGGAACGGAGAATCAAGCCCAGTTGAATTAGAGATCTTCTGAATGAGCACCTAGCGAAGCCATCGGAGTTCGTTTCCTTTCCGATATGACTGGCGTGTTATGAATTTACCTATTTTCAAAAATCTGCCGATCTCGGTCGGGTTAGAAACTGCAACAATCTTATCACTAGGATCGGAGTAGCACTAGTAAAATTGCATATATTGACAACTTCTTCCCCTTCCCCTTGATGAAAAAACAAACAAAACAAGCAGGCTAGTGGATTTTTGAGACTATCGATGTAATAAAAACCACGGCTTACTTGACGTGGTTCCCGTCCAGTTGCAGAGTCATTTTCTCTTCACCACACCCTCTATTTGTCCCAGCCTGCTATGTTGGTAGCATATCTTCCCATAGGTATCTCACTGCTTTTAGGGTCGTCTCTGAGCTTCTCGATTGTCTGGACTGAACACTATAATGGAATGTGCAGCAGCTTCAGTCATAGCCTATTTCACTACAACCACAGCCTACTTTCCCTCAACACTTTCATGGCATTAGCCTACTACGCGTTAAAGGAACTGCTTTCCCCAGCGTCTCCTAAAATATCTGTAGGAATTAAAGAAACGTTAAAGAATTATTTGGCAGATGACCTTAGATGTTAGGCCGCTTTAAACAACAAGCTAGCATCAAGAATTATTATTAAAATCTTCAACAGGCACTGTACAAGTTTTTTACGGTCAAGGGAGGGAAAAATGAAATATTCCCGGAGTCACACAAAACGAATATCTTTGAGGTCAGAAGGGAGAGTTTATGGTGGAGATTTTTTTTTGCTATTTGCTTCACGTTGCACCGACACAGATAGGTCTTATGGCGACAATGGGAGAGGAAAGTGCTAGGAATGGGAAGGAAGCGGCCGTAGCCTTACTTAAGGTATAGTCCCAGCATTTTCCTGGTGACAAAATGGAAAACCACGGAAAACCATCTTCAGGGCTGCTGACAGTGGGGTTCGAACCCACTATCTCCCGGCTGCAAGCGCACAGCTGCGCGCCCCTAACCGCACGGCTGGAGGAGATTTGACAAGAAAGAAGAGGTCATACATACATACATACATACATACATACATACAGTTGATAATATAACGTTGTACCAACTCAGACAGGACTTTTGGTGAGTGTACAAAAGGACATAGCCAGGACAGGAGGAAGCGGTCGTGCCCTTAATTAAGGCACATGTCCAACATTTGCCTGGTCCGAAAATGGGAAACAGCAGGAAACCTTCTTCAGTGCTGCGTCACTTTCAGGAATTCATCTCAGAAATTCAAACCGCACAGCCTGAACCGCGCAGTCAACTCGCTCGGTACACATACACATAGACACGTGCCTCAAGTTGCGAAATCATGTGATGAACGGACATCGAAATGCCGACCTCTGCAGGTTTAAACAAATGAATAAGCGGATGAGGGATGTAATTGAAATATCTGGTCTATCAAGCATGCAAGGAATGTTGGTGTTGGTATGCATGAACAGATACCTTTCTTTAACTGAATGCTTCGTTAGTTCCATTTATATTATAAAACAGTATTATATTTACTGATGAACGTGAACATTCATCCATTATTGACATTCATGATTAATTCATATTTGAATTTAAGTAGCAGTATTTAACCACAATATAATTAACATATTCATTGCATAATATTTTTTAAACTCTGTTATCATTGTGATTGAGAAAATAGTGGACTGAGCCTAAAATTATTACATACTTGTGGAAGAACAATACCATCACCAGGTCTTGCGTGCTAGCTCACCTTCATTGTGAATTGGTTTCCAAACCATACCCTTACATTCTCACATTGCTCGATCAGTTGGTTAGTCAAGGGAAGTGTTGCTACGATGTTTACCAATGCAACACCGTATAAGCATGAAATCACTTCTCGGTTCAATAAATGTTTAAAGAAAATGAAAGCTTACCGAAGGTACAACTAGTCCATCATGAAAACAATAAATATATCCTTCAAATATTACATCCTTTCAATTTTCTCGTGATCCAAATTATTATAGAATTTATGTCTAATTGCTAAAAGCGGTTTCGTTTCCATTTTTCTGCAATCCGTATTTCACTTCGACAGGCCGAGGAGTTCAAACGTTAGAAGTGAAGCGTCGACCTTCTGAGCCCATGTTAGTGAGATCGATCCCGACTCAGTCAATCGGCAGGGAAAAGAACTCTTGTTGGACAAAATGCCTACAGTTTGTCTCCAGAAACTGAAAGAGTAGATAGTCGTAAAATTATTATTATTATTATTATTATTATTATTATTATTATTATTATTATTATTATTATTATTATTATTATATAACCGAATATTCATAATTATCATTACAAATACAAATTTTCATAGATTTATATAAATTTACAAAATATTTTCTAATAGTAAAACTGAATACTCTTCGATGTAGGATTCTGAAGATATAGTAGATAGCTATATTTAAAACACAGGGACAAAGAGTAAAGTGAACTCGACATTTGTCGGTAATTTCCCTGCCTGATGTAGAAAAGAATTATCAGGTCATTATTCTACAGGTACATATAGAAGGATGATTTAGTGTACAGTATAAATAGTACTTTCTCAAGATATTCTGTGAAAGAAAATATACGCGCTCCTTTAATTTTTTGTTTCCAACTTTTGTCTCAGGTTGCGAACTTGTCTTTTGCCTTTTGAAACTATTTACAGTTAATATTGAAGTAGTTGCCGACTTGTAAGGAAGTATCACCCATAATCTTTTGAGAAATAATAGTAAACAAGTATCTTATTCTCGAATTTCCATTTCTTATGAATTGGCATTACATGTGGTTTAAGCCCATTTTAATATCCGGATGCCTTTCATAAACGGATGTATTCAGTATTCATTGCTTCTGTAGTGGTTGGTAGTGTGGAGTGAATATGAATGATGATGTGTGTTTTAAAACAAGCACAAATACCCTGTCCCCGAGCCAGACGAATTAACCAGATACGGCTAAAATACCCGAACCGGCCGGGAACAGAACCCAAATTCCTATGAACTGAAGATCATTAAGATGACCATTCAACTAAGGATCTTAATAATAATAATAATAATAATAATAATAATAATAATAATAATAATAATAATAATAATAATAATAATAATAATAATGTTCCTTGAGTTGATGTAGATTTTATGAAATGCCGGAGTAGCAGAACTGTGCAGTAAAAATATACGAGTAATTCTACTGACCCTCCTCTCTCTCATTTAGAAACGTCTAAATGCTAAGTGACTGCCCCAGGATTCGATCTGACACCCTTAATTATAGATGATGAGTACTTTGACTTGCTACACTACGCAGTTAATCCAGGAGACTTAAATCTAAAAAGAAATCGCACTCCTAAGTCTGGAACGAGAAACTCCAAAATATCTTCACCTATTTAACAAGTTACCGGTGAAAAATTTAATTTTTGTTTTCGTTACAAATTTTCAACGTCATGGATGGACTATGGTAAGATTTTCTAGATTTGTCCTTTTTGTCCCAAATCAATCATTTTTCAGATTTATATTGTAATGCTAAATACTGCTGGTACACCGTATGAGCATCATCTACGAAACTGAATTACTATATGATGCACTTGGCAGTGCTGTTCGTTTAACCTAATAATCATATTCGTGCCTCTTTTCAATCACTAATGCTCATTGCTGATGGAAGTAATTAGTTGATGTGATTCTGACAGAGGGCCGTGACACAACTCTTGTAGCGTGTCAATACAAACAAAAGCTCATCCAGGGGGATTTGGCTGTTGTATCCACTACATACAGTTTTATTGAAACACACAGCAGGGTGGAAGTGTACTTTATTGTGTATTGGACTTGGATTAGCCTCATTACTGTTATTACAATTGAAATCAAGTGGCAAATCTGTTAGTTACCACTGTACTCCAACGACTGTTTTGTTTGCTGATATTTCTTTTCATTGCTAACCACTACCAGGACACTTAGCATTTGAAAAAACATACTACAATTACAATATGTCTGAAACGAATCCTGTTAATTTTTAAAATAGGGGATAAATCCACTCTTTTCAGTCATTACAATTATTGTTTGTGTCGGAAACACACCCACTACCAATTGCTGTTTGTATAGATCGCTACGTACACTCACAAAAAGTGATAGTTTATGAGCACAACTGTCACTGACATTCCTTGTAACCGAGTGAAACTTTTTTACACTTTAGAGAATCTAAGACATGGATAACGTTGATTGTTAGCCATGAAAGGGATTAATAATAAAATATGTCTGTTTGAAGAATGAAATTCAGTAGTGTTTGGTTTTTCTTTTAATATCAAATGGGTTTACGGCTATCTGCCTTGTTAGCTGAATGGTTAGCATAACGGTGTTCGATTCAAAGGGGCTTGAATTCAATCCCCTGAGGGACTGGGGATTTTTTCCTAGTTTGGTTAATTCCTATGGCTCGGAGAGTGAGCGTATGTGTTCGTCTGGGTAAACATCTCTCATAAACACACACAACACATTACGAACTACTTCATAAACAAACCGCCCTTTCATGGGTCATAATCAACGTTACCCGTGTCATATTTCTAAAGTGAAAAAAGAAAGTTCGTACCATTACAAGAAATTTCAGTGACTGTTGTGAACATAAACCACCCTCTTTGTGAATGAGTGTTACGTTTATCTTCATTCTCCTCTTCGGGATCACCACTAAAATACCATAGTCGTCTTCCCTTAGGGTTATACGGGATCAGACGTGAACGACATGTGCTGAAGTAGATGACCAGCGATGTATGGGTATCTCGTGCAATGGCATGCTCATAGGAACAGTGTTCAGAGGGGCAGAATATATACTACTGGTAACTTACTTCCACATAGTGCTGGTGTCAAGAAAGACACCCTGCCTTTAAAAGTCGCTTAATATTATCAGGGAATTAAAAGTAATACCAAGATGAAGTATCCAATAGGCTTTCAGCTATCAAGTCGTCTCAAGTACTGGATTTTTCGGAGTATAGCTCAGTGAGTTTGGTGGGTATGAAGAAACTGGTGCCCCCGGTATGTTAGCAACTTCTCTGCTTTACCTGTGCAGCGGGGCGGTCTACTCTAACTACAGATTAACGCTGCAGGTTATTTATTACTATTACAAGCAAACAGGTCTTTCTACCATTTACTAGATGGGGCATGCTGTTTGTTATTGAATGGAGCAGGAGAAATGTGGAAATGTTCTTATTGTATGATAAAAGTCGAAGAAATGGATTTACTCTGTGTGTGTGTGTGTGTGTGTGTGTGTGTGTGTGTGTGTGTGTGTGTGTAAAATAATGTACACAGCATTACCTGATAAAAGGGAACTTGTGGGAAAAATGAGTGCAGTAATGAAAGTGGTACTGTCGGCGGTGCAAGAAACCGTTAAATGGCATATCGATGGCCTAAATAGAAAACCTCGTATCTCCCAGTGCCTTTCCTATCCATTATTCTCCTTAACCCTTAATTTGTCGCTCACGGAGATTTCCTCCGGACCGATTACATTTTGCATGGTACTGAACTTCCCAGTTGAACTGTGGGTCTCCCCATCCTTATACCTTTCTCCGTGTTCACTTGGACTCGTCCTGTCAGCATTTCCGCGCGATCGTGCATCCTGTGTGCGAGTGAGGGATCATTGTTTTGACGAGTGATATCGCCTGGACGTTTCCTCCGTGTGAGAAAAGTAAATTGCCTTATATTTTAGTGCATACATTTTGATTTTGGAGGTCGATGACCTTGTTGTTTTGTTTTCTAATTTTAGAAAAATATTATTTCATATTTTATATAATGTGATCGTCGTAGGTAATGGCGAGTCTCACGAATTTAATGTCATAAGATTATTCGACATAGTTAAGGTCTACAGTATTCTGGTTTTAGATCAAACGAACTGTGTAAAATTAACCTACTAGTATTTAAAAGCGTTTCTTCTATTTATTCCGAGCTCGATAGCTGCAGTCGGTTAAGTACGGCCAGTATCCAGTAATCGGGAGATAGTGGGTTCGAGCCCCACTGTCGGCAGCCCTGAAGATGGCTCTCCGTGGTTTCCCATTTTCACACCAGGCAAATGCTGGGGCTGTACCTTAATTAAGGTCACGGCCGCTTCCTTCCCATTCCTAGGCCTTTCCTATCCCATCGTCGCCATAAGACCTATCTGTGTCGGTGCGACGTAAAGCAAATAACAACAACATATTTATTCCGAAGAATACTGCAAACGAACATTCCAAAACAACATCTCAAAGGACGAAAATGACGCGCATTTTTAACCCCGGAAGTTATCTCCGTGCGCGACTAGTAATATAATAATTTTCGCGCAACTAGACAAGGGTTAAGACTGGTCACGCCTCCCAGCCACATATGAAAATATAATCCATCTAAACAATTTTCGTTGTGTTCATTTTCCTATGCTAATATACAGTACACTGAAGCAGTGCGTAAATACGTCACGCAAACATACATTTGTATAGTACGGTACGACAAGGTTCATTTTCCTTTACACATCGGCATAGGAAAATGAACCCAACGAAAATTGTTCTAATGGACTACATATCCATACGTGGCTAGGAGGCCTGGCTAGTCTTAAGGGAAATAATAGTTAGGAAGTGCATTGGGAGATACGAGGTTTTCTAATTAGGCCATCGATATAGTGCTTTGTATGGAAGAACATGGTGATTACTTTAAACATAGTTTGAAAATAAAATGGCAGTGCACAGTAATGGAACAGCACCATTTATTTCTGTTTTTCATGATTTCATTATTTGAGGGTGTCAGCAACGTAAAACAAGCCTTCTCTGAGCATGAAAAACTATCATACGCCATTTTCGTGCCAAGGGAATCAGACGTTTTCACAAACTTGCTATTTATTGATTGTTGTTGTTGTAACATCTATGTTGGTAATGCAAGCAATTTCGAAGTGATCTGCCTGTTAGCAGAGCACTTCCCGTGAGTAAGTAGCGTGTCGTCGTAATAAGCCGGCCCCGTGGTGTAGGGGTAGCGTGCCTGACTCTTACCCGGAGGCCTCGGGTTCGATTCCCGGCCAGGTCAGGGATTTTTATCTGGAACTGAGGGCTGGTTCGAGGTCCACGTGATTAGAATTGAGGAGCTATATGACCTTGAGGTAGCGGCCCCGGTCTAGAAAGCCAAGAATAACGGCCGAGAGGAATCGTCGTGCTGACCACACGACACTTCGTAATCTTCAGGCTGTGCAGCGGTGGCTTGGTAGGCCAAGGCCCTTCAAGGGCTGTAGTGCCATGGGGTTTGGTTTGGTTTGGTTTGTTCGTCGTAATAGTTGAATCACTAAGACACAAATCGTCTTCGTTATGTGAAGATTGGTTGGCGGTTCGAATTCTATACTCTGCTGATATTTTTCTTAGGTATTTGTTGTTCACGAGTACGACATTACGAACACATTCGGACTACAACACACTCTAATCAGCACCTTCTAATGACGGTTGACAGTGGGCGGGGGGGTGGGGGGTTGTTAAATTGTTTTACCACGGCTACTCAATGGATTACTCAACCTTTACCTTCATTCTTTTCTTAAGGGTCGCCAATAAAATATTATGGTTGTCTTCTTTCTTCCCTCAGGATCAGGCGGGATCAGACATGAACGACGTGCACTAAAGTAGATGGCCAGCGATGAATGGGTGTCTCGTGCAATGGCATGCTTATATGACCAGTATTCAGCATGGGAGAATGTACACCAACGGTAACATAAATGAGAACACATTGCGTATATTAAAAAAGGCAATTATTGAAGTATTTATTCACATCTGAAGAACAAAGGAATATGAGCAGACAGTTAGGCCACTTACAATTTCTAAAACTGATCTCAAAATTAATTCAATTCGTACAAAAATGGGGCGTTACCTCTAACCATTATTGAAAATCTGCGCTAAAATTGCAATGGCTGTCAAATTCAACAACCGGCCTGCGTTCCAGATAACATGCTCCAGCTTTATTTAACGCAATTAACTTACTTTAAGACATCGCTAATATAAGATCAAAACAACAAATTTTAAACTGATACCACGCATAACCATTCAGAAATACAATGAATAGCCTCTCATTATATAACCGAAGACCCTAATCAACACAGCAGAGTAAACATATATTTCCATAAAATCACATCGTATCATAATGTTTCAAAGCTAAAAATGATTGTATAAGACCTGCGTCCAAGATATACTGCAATGTTTACCTCCCTATCCTACCACATGCACTACCTACTCAACATTTTATCAGAATTTATTATTATTATTATTATTATTATTATTATTATTATTATTATTATTATTATTATTATTATTATTATTATTATTAAAATACTAGCTGTTACCCACGACTTCGAGGATTTCGTAACTTGATAAAAATTTATTTTTCCTCGGTACTGCACTAAGAACACTATCTGAAAATCCTTAAAGTATGTTATAAAAACTCGCCGAAAAAATTGCATTTTATTTACGCCAGAACCTCTTTGTAAACCACGTTCGTGGAATTGCCTTTTGGGGCTAATATGACCAAGCTACTGGCAGAACTAAATCTGCAAGATGCGACATGGAACTCTACATGTGAGAAACAGTCAAAAAAGGGGGTTTCTTCATTTCTAAAGGAGATTAAAAATACCAATGTTCACGCCTGTAACATGTTAAAGTTCATGAGATGTACTATAGATATATTAAAAAACTGCCCCACTCCTTCGGTGAGAGTTCATCGTTGAGGCCTTCGGTTCACAGAGTTCCGGTTTCGATTCCGAGCTGGATCGGATATTTTAATCACGTGTCAATAATTCTTCTGGCTCGAGGACAGATTGTTTGTGTTTGTCGCAACACTCTCCTCTTCATGTTCACTCAACACATCACATTACCAACCACAATAGAAATACGCAATAGTAATAACATCCCTACGCATAGGGGTGGCGTCAGGAAGAGCATCCAGTTGTAAAACAGCTTCAAATCCACATGTGCGACACAGTTCGCACCCACGACACCACAGGTGTGGGAAAACCGGTAGAAGGGAAGAAGATACTCATTTTAAAATATTTGAATGGATTTTCCAGAAATAGTGCGTTCATTTAATTTTAAGAGATTCCACGTAGGGCCTACCCATTTTAACATCTGTAACATGTTCCGTTTCTGAGATATATGTATCCTCATACGAAGAATTCAACTCTTTCCTCACTTCTTTTCAACCCGCATACCTAAAGTGGATTTTCTGAAAACAAAAATTTGTGTTCATTTATTTTAAAGGAGATTCCAAATACCAAATTTTATGTCTGTAACCGTGTTAGGTTTTTGTGATATATTGTAGGTAATCTCTCTGCTGTAAGCATCCGATTCCTAGAGCAGGGGTCGTGTGGTGCCAATATCTCAATAACGGTTGGTTTTAGGGCCTTAAAACATGGTTTTCGGGCCCGTATGGCTTACCGAGTATTATTCTTTGCGTCAAGGGGTTTAAAATGAGCTTTGTCTCGTCCTTGTACGACAAATTCGATATTTCGTCTATATTAGGCCAGTATTTTTATATCTCCCCACGTCGCCCCGTCCCCCTCGAATTATTTTGAATATAAAATATAACCCATAGCACTCAGGGATAATGTATCCTTCTATTAGGGAAAGAATTTTTAGAATCGGTCCAGTAGTTCCTGAGATTAGCCATTACATACAAACTTTACTTCTTTATATATTAGTATACATAATTCACATCCCATGTTTATACAAACCCGGAGGATACCGACAATAGAAATATTATATATAGGCTCAATCGTTTCTGAGAAATGTGTACCTGCGGGGAACTTTTATAATACCACACACTCATTCACTTTCTGAACGACTGTACGTTGTTTTATCCCTTTCTAAATGTCCAGAACCTGTTGGTTGATTATCTTAACTTGTTCTGCGATTTTCGGAAAAAGAATTGAATTCTCATTCGGTGGCGAAGAAAACACAAACTAACATAGTTGAATTTTTAAAATCTTTTTTTTAAAATCTGAGTTTTGTTATTTTGGCCTGGTGCTCCATTCCTGAGGTTTAGGAGCAATTTACTATGGCTGATATCTACAGCAATTTGGATGCCTTTCTTTTAAAATCCAGTATATCCCAATGCTCCTTCTACCCATTATACAGTATTCCTTAAGACGGGTCACATCTCCCAGCCACACATTTACATGCAGTCCATCAGAATAATTTTCATTGTGTTCATTTTCCTATGCAAGAGTGTAAAGGAAAATGAACCTTAAAAACATTATACTTTGGTAGTGCGCAAATTCGCCATTCGAACAACATCCCTAAACTACGGTATGGTAAGGTCCAGTTTACTGAATGTGGGCGTTTGTCCCTAATGGAACGACGTAACAGTCTCTGCAGGAAGTCTCTGTGGTACGTTGCTCTTACTATTGTGTGATGTGGAATGAAGTGACACGCAATCACGTCTCTCACGTCGTATGACCATCAGCTTTACGGGCGAAAGTGTTTGTCCGGAACTTCCGTCTTCGTGGTGATCCTGTAGGGCGCTGTTCTGCAGGCTGGCGTTTGAGCTCTGGTCTTTACGCCCTGCCCCAAAATCCAGCCACCGTCACCATTCTCTCCAGCATTTGCTCGCCTTCTTGCCGGTGGCGTAGCAAGCGGTGAGAGTATATGGCATACCGTGTCCATTTTGTACGTCACTGCGTGCAATTGGCATCCACCGTGATGTAATTTTACGCAGATGAAGATCTTCCTATAAAATTATGCGCATGGTTCGTTTTTCAATGCCTGTTTCGTCTTGTAGTTCAAGTAATGTCTATGTATTGTCCACACCCATGTCCTGGGTAATTACTGCACGTGACACATCAGTCTGGAAGCTATCAAGCCTCCCGGACCGTCGCAAATCATTGCTTGTTTCACGACCGTGCTGATATGCTGCTGCCTATCTCGTAACGGTTCGCTGCGGAGGGCATTATTCCCTACAACTTCCACAAGCTATCCGTGACACTTCTTTAGCAAGGCGACCCCGGTGAACGGCCAGGTTGATGTACGCACGCTGTTCGTGCTTCTGCATGGCGTTTGAGTCACTACTGCAGTCCCATAGGCCTGTCCGTGGTATTTGTCAAGCTTGCCATAACATTGTATGGTAGCTCCGTGCAAATGCGAGAAACCAGCATTTGTCATGATTTATGCCTCAGCACCCGTATATCCTAAGATACATTGTTGTTGTTGATTGGTTCTAGATACTTGGCCATACGATTCAACTGCTCCAAATGCCTAGTAAAATGAAGTCCGGTTGACAACCTGTGTGACTTTGGTGAGCATGTGTGTATTCGCAATTCACTTCGTATACGAGTGAGGAGGAAGCGGCCGTGATTTTTAGGCTGGGTACCATCCCAGAATCCGTGGAGGACTGAAGAGAGAAACCATAACATAGAACTGGATTCGACCCCTTTCCCCTTTTAATTATGCTCAAGAGACTGAGTGTGCTGAGCTCGTGTCTTTGTATTAGGATTTAAAATTTCCATGGCTGATAACAGTCAAACGTAGACGAAAATATCTCACGCATGAGTGTTAAAGGCATCAGCCTGCTCTCTTCAATTTTAGCTCCACTTGATATAATTTAAAAGTAATATACCGAGGTAAATCTCCTCGGTGTCGTCAACTGGTAGCTAATAGGAAGTTCAGTATTTCAAAGTGCTTTTCCCTTTCCTAATCTATTAGAGACATTCGATGACAGTAGATATTCGTAAATGCTTGACTCAGTCTCCGGTGAAACGTTGGGAGCAAGGAACCGCAATGGACCACGGTGAACAAGCCAGAAAACTCATACTCATTATTACACTGGCTGCGAAAGCCTAAGCAGTTAGCCCCCTGCATTGTTGATTTTACTTCACTTTCAGACGCAAAAGTCATTCCTTCAAACTTTTTCATCCTTGGAATGAGATGAAATTCCTAGGTTACTAAATAGAGAGAATGCATGAGATGTTCATTCACAAGTTTGCTGTTTGGTGAGAAAGTCCGAAAACAACACGAAACTATGAACACATGCGTTAGTATGAAAATATATCATTGTCCACTTCACCATATCTCTGGCCCTTTACGACGGATGAATTCCCACAAAGGGACCAAATATCCAGATACAGCTCTTTATTTAGTAATTTTCCAACGGAAATGAATTCTCGGCGAATATAAAGTAAATATTACTCTACGATTTAATTCCCAAACGTGGCATTTTTGTGAATCAGTGACTTCATATGACTCAGACCCTGCGACGTTTACCTCTCTCTAAGAATGGAATAAACCTGAAGGTTAGACAATGAAAGAGATGAAAACGGCAACCCAGCAGGAACTACGGCAATCTGGAAAAGATGACTTCCAGCGGTGCTTCCAGAAAGTTGTCGAACGCTAACAAAAGTGTATAGTCTCCCAAAAGAAGAACTTCAAAGTTGCCTGTGTGTCAATATTTTGAAGCATTTACGGCAAGGAATTAAATCACAAGTCCTTTAGTTTTAGCATTCTACAGCATGTAATTTTACTTTGTCGTAAATGGCGAGGAAGCATGGTTGTGAAGTTTTGTAAGTATGAAGTTATACCCAGTGATCCGAATCCCTCGTTCAGCTCCGGATTCCGTAGCTTATAATTAAGGCATTTAAGAGCGCATAATAAAACTTACCTTAAAAACTTACCTTGATTAAATTTCCGATATGTGTGATGCCGACGGAGATGTGCTTAGGTTGGTCCCACCATTTTGCTGTAGCATGGAGCTCCTATACCTCCCTTTCTGAGACATTAACAGCCTCCTCCGTCTTCCGTTGTTTACTCATAACAGAGGGTAAACGCTATTGGAGATATCCAATAGATTGAGAAATAAATCCACCCCTGAATTCCTTGAGCACGTCCCTGTGTGGGAACTTAAGTTCCCTCGGAGTTTCGGTGTGTAACAGACTAGTGCTTTTAGAAATGATAATTCGTTCATAGTGAGATTATTCATGGAAGGCGGGGGTATTAGAAACACTTAAGACCATCATTATCAGTGTCGTGTAAGCCCACGGGTTTGAACTGAATATTTCAACATTGCATACTGCAGTGTAGAAAGAGAGAGAGAGAATTCCTTGCATGAGGATTACCGTGAAGATACAAACTAATAACTAGTTTTTCAAACAATATTTTAATAAAGGTTTGAATTGAAGTGTCTATTAATTATTGATTTAATTAATTTTTTAGGATTTCCCTAAAGAGGCAGCTATCCCCGAAAGGAAACATGTATTTTATTTATAATGAGTCAAACTGTAATGGTGTACTACAAGTTGGAGGGAATATCTGAGAATATTAGTGGCAATTTTTTCTAGTTGCAAAGTACCAATTCTAAAACTCCGAAAGAAATTCACGCAGAATTTAGACACCAGAAAGCAGCTCAATAACAACCCAGTTTCGGAACAGAATGTTGTATTTCTCCTCCATATGTTTAAATCATGATTGGCAGTGCCTCTTATTTTCAGAATCAACCTCTTCCGCTTGTGTGTTTCTTCCTATAATCGTCACAGTTTAATCGATAACGAAACCACTGAGATACTTGAAAGTGAACTGAGAAAACATACCCCTACGCACCAGTTTAACTAGGTGCCAACTGTACATACCTGAACCGTACAAATAATGAAGTTAACCTTTACGTGTTTTGAACAACCTTCTATAATGTTATAGTAGGTGACGTCATCAATGAAACGCCCAACATGAGGATAATGTTACCTCCTATAACATTATCAACATCAAGCAAGCCTGTATTATTGCGTGACTGTTGTTTTCGTGATCATAACCACACTTTCTCTTGTTTTCTTGTTTTACGTGCTTTACGTTCAGTTCTAACCGTGGAGACATGACTATTCATTCCAAAATTGGCTAGTATTCGAACCGCATCGATCTTGGTGCTTTGTCATTAAGGCAACCCCAGTGAGGACACGGCTTTTGATTACATAACCTTTGATGTTGGTGGTATTGGTGATGATGGTTGTGAATTCACTCCTTGATGTTGAAATAGGTGAACGTTGGGGATTTCTGTTGTCATTGTTCAAAGTTGACAAAACCTATTCCAACCAAATTTTGTAGAACTTTTGTTGAAGTTCTGTACATGCTCCTTTCATCGCGTTGTTTCAAGTCATAATATTTCTAAGTTACTACTAAGGGAAGTCTCCGAATAATTACACTTCGATTTCGTTCAATAAGCCGCCTCTGTGGTGTAGTGGTTAGCGTGATTAGCTGCCACCCCCGGAGGTCCGGGTTCGATTCCCGGCTCTGCCACGAAATTTGAAAAGTGGTACGAGGGCTGGAACGGGGTCCACTCAGCCTCGGGAGGTCAACTGAGTAGAGGTGGGTTCGATTCCCACCTCAGCCATCCTCGAAGTGGTTTTCCGTGGTTTCCCACTTTACCTCCAGGCGAATGCCGGGATGGTACCTAACTTAAGGCCACGGCCGCTTCTTTCCCTCTTCCTTGTCTATTCCTTCCAATCTTCCCATCCCCCTACAAGGCGCCTGTTCACCATAGCAAGTGAGGCCGCCTGGGCGAGGTACTGGTCATACTCCCCAGTTTTATCCCCCGACCAAGAGTCTGAAGCTCCAGGACACTGCCCTTGAGGCGGTAGAGGTGGGATCCCTCGCTGAGTCCGAGGGAAAAGCCGAACCTGGAGGGTAAACAGATGATGATGATGATGAGGATGATGATGATGATGATGATGATGATGATGATTTCGTTCAATTTTGCATATTGGTAGCTAAGCTATTGCACTTTTCAAGAGTGAAAATATTTTTGCGCAGAATACTTTATACTAATGTTTTTTTTAACTTTGAAAGTGGTAAAGATACGCCGAAGACGAGCCATGCAGTATCTCGTGGCTGAGGTGAGGTTGAAAGGGATGAGTCACAGTCATAAAGTTGAGTGGGCCTTGGCTGGCCGATAATTTAGGAGTATCTTGTAAGACAGCGTAAACAAGAACGTCTACTGGTACAGCAGAGGCTCGCGACGGCATCGAATTTTGAGTACCTAACGTTATTCTTCTGCTCGTACACAGACAACATTACCTTACACTGGTGCATTCACCGAACGAAAATTGAAAATATGCGCTAGTTCCTAGTCGAGAACGTTGTGTTGATAAACATAACTATGTGTGCTGTGTTGCCAAATATAACACAACTAATATTATTCATTTTAACGGTCACCCTAGCGTAGAGGTGTGTTTTTTGCTATGGGTTTACAGTTGCACCGACACAGACAGGGCTAGGGCTCGAAAGGAAGCGACCGTGCTGGTGTTAAAATGGGAAATTACGGAAAACTATCCTCAGGGATGCCGACAATGATTATGGATCCCACTATCTCCGGAATACAAGCTCACAGCTACTGTACGTGACTCAAACCGCGTAGCCAGCTTGTCCCGTATGTGGATATCTTTGTTTAAGTTGTGTCTTTGATGCTACTCGTAAAGTATCGGCCCGTAGTGGACTTCCGACACTCAACCGTATGACTGTGACTCATCCGTCTCAACCTTACCTCAGTCACCGAGCTACTGAATGGCGCATATCGGCACGTATTTGCACAGCTTTCAATGTTAAGTGAACAGCATTCAATATTAATAATAATGTTATTTGTTTTGCGTTCCAGTAACTACTCTTTTACGGATTTCGGAGACGACGAGGTGCCAGAATTTAGTCCCCCAGGAGTTCTTTTACGTGCCAGTAAATCTACCGACACGAGACTGACGTATTTGAGCACCTTCAAATACCACCGGACTGAGCCAGGATCGAACCTGCCAAGTTGGGGTCAGAAGACCAGCGCCTTAACCGTCTGAGCCACTCAGCCCGGCACATTAAATATTAATCTGGGCACATACAGTTTTCAAGTTCTTAATGTACACTAGCTCAGTTACCCGCGTGTAAACTTTCAACGAAATCGACATGTAACACCTCGAAGAAAACTTTCCATAAATGTTTAATTAAAAGTAACCAATACACTCAAATTTGCAAATATTAGGGTTAGTATGTAGACGATAATACATTTTTCAGATTTGTGATCTTAGAAGTTAACAAATAATAATAATATTAATAATAATAATAATAATAATAATAATAATAATAATAATAAAGCCACGGTACATATGGCCTATTAAATCCTTTCGCCTGCCAAGGTGGCTGTTGCCACCCGCATTACCCGCAGATATCTGAGCGTCACTTGATCAGATGGATGGCACCCTCAGTCATATTATTTGGCTTTCATGACCGAGTCCACTGCCTCTCTCATCGACCAGCTCCTCAGTCAGTCTCAAAACGCTAAGTGAACCCCATTGCAGCCTTTCAAGAGCCGTAAATCGAAACTAGGACCTTCGTATTTTTGAAATGTGTTAATATGATATAAATTACGTTCATATTGCCAAATTTAAGTTCTGGTCCTGGCCAAGATCTTCTCATCTTGGTAAGATACGGAACACGGATATATTTTCATCTACTTGTACGAACTTCTGCTCTTTTACAAACATAAAAGTTTCCGTAATTGGGTGACGTTTAACCTTATAATGCTAGCATGTACAACACAAAACAGGAGCATGATATTATGTCGCTCTAGAAAGGACAATATACCGGAGAAAATAAAACTTGTTAATACCGGGAAAAGTAAACATATACAGTTTTGACTTGTGTTCAAGTGGATACATCAAAGAATTAAACATCAAAGCAAAATTACAGTATTCGCTTGTATGAATTGCGTTTAATAAAATTAATGAATATTTGAATGTCAAGCTTCATTTACATGCTTGATGCAGTGAACTCATCACTTAAATATATTGTATACTAATATTCATTACAGAGAACGACCACAGATAATATCGAACATGTGATCTTATAGTTCCTAAGCTGAGCAGTGATACCCTCCTGATATAAGGCAACAACACTGGATCATGTTCTTACTGGACGTATATCAGTTATTACTAATTGATTTTCCTGATTCTTTGTTTATTCTGGCAGGATTAGATTCAAATGATGTTTTCTCTTCTTCTCCTTTGTGCTAGTGGTTAAACATCGCAACAACACATCAAAGGTTTTCAGCTCCGTAAGGATGGGAAAGGGCTAGGATTGTGAAGGAAGTGGTCGTGGTCTTAATTAAGATACAGCCCCAGCGTTTGTCTGGTGTGAAAATGGGAAACCACCTTCAGGGCTGCCGACGGTGGGATTTGAACCCACCATCTCCTGAATGCAAGCTCACAGCTACACGATCCTAATCGCGCGGCTAATCAGACTGTACCAGGTGAATCAGCTGCACCTACTTTTCTTGAAAATACGCAACCTGCTACGAATCAAATGTTCCCTAGCAAATTTTACAGCATAAAGGGTTATGAAAATATGGTAAGAATTTGGCACTAGCATTGAGTAATTATAAACATGGGAACATAACCAGAATGCAGCAACTTTCTTAAAAAAAATTGCTCATCACTTCAAACGCATTTAAAATTTTACATTAATTCTTTTTAAAGCCATGCACGGCAATTTTTCAACCACGATTTTCTATTATTATTATTATTATTATTATTATTATTATTATTATTATTATTATTTTAACTTAAGCATAAATCGCTACTTAGAGTAAGTGTGAAGAATAAATTGCTTTAGTTTTTATTTTCAGTGTGTGTAATCACTTCGTGCAATTTATGAGAACAGTTTCATCCAGTTTACGCACAGCTCCCAATGCTGTAATGTTTTGACGCAACTCGAACACAGAATGTGACCACTACGTGGGACCCCTGCATCACCAATTTTTGAACAATGTGTACATGAATTAGATTAAATTTAGATGAATGTATTATGGTGACTTATATTACCATCACTATGCAGAAAGTAGGCATAGATGACAATGGCATGATCATCAACAACAACATAATATACAAGCATCAGAGAGGACAATTCAGAGTTAAAGGGCATATGACTGAACAGGTCCAGATTCGCAGAGGTTTGTGACAGGGTTGCATGATGTCTCTATTATCATTTAACATTTACTCACAGAAAATTGTTTCCGAAGCCTTGCCTGACCTCAACATCGGCATCAGGTTCATTGGGGAATACTTCAACAACATTTACTTTTCTGATGATGCCGTGCTGCTTGCTACAAACCTCGTGGACCTTAAGTTACTGTTAGACAGATTCAGGGCTTCAAGTGAAGATTATCGTTTGGATCACAGCATCAAGAGAACCAAGTAACTACTCGTTAGTAGCCCTAAAATTAAAGGTAGAGTTCTGTTACAATAAATTAAGGTTTTCAAAGGTCCACCTATTCAATGAAATAATATTGTATTATTATTATAGTATTATTGTATTGAATAGGTGGACCTTATTATTGTCTTGAATAGGCGGACATTTGAAAACCTTAATTTATTGTAATCCCACTTCAATACGGAACACAATGAAATTTATAACTATTATAGTAAAGTTCTGGCAGAAAAGAAGGAAAATGAAAAGTCGGTGACATTATCTACCTGAAAAATAATCTAAATTAGTCTGGGGCCAAAATAACGAGATCAGAATAAGAATGGAAGAAGTATATTTACGAACATGAACTTTTTAAATGGCGAATGCTATCCTCACCGGTATGCGAGTGTGGTGCACCGCGCCAAACTATTAAACACTTCAGGGAGGACTGCAGCATCAGAGCATATGGAGGGCCATATGAAGACTTCTTGTTAGCAACCCCAAAATGTATTGAGTACATACAAGGTCTAGATGTTTGTTTTTTGATTATTGTTGTTCATTTGTAATAATGTATTTGTATACCATACGCTAAATAAAGAGAGACCTAACACTTGATTTGAAAATAAGAATGGTTACATTCTGCATGTTCCCTGTGTTCCGATATGAAGTTTGGTCCTTGACATCGATTAAAGCGTCTGAGACATAAAGCGGTCTCATAAACAGCTACATATAATACCATCAGTTGACCAATTTTCTAACAGAAACGTAATGAGCCGAATATAAGGAATAACTAAGTAATACCAGCAAACAAAAGAAGCTTTGGGGATACGAAATGAAGGTAACACCGAATGCAAGGAAGACGTTCAGGAAGATCGGAAGAGTTATCCGGAAGACCTTCGGATTAAGAAAACTGACAGACTGTTGCTAACTGTCTTCAGTAGATCCGTTCCTAATCGCCTAAAAATAATTCTGAAGTCACATGATGATAATCAAGAGCCGGAACGGATAAGACGTTATAAGAAAAAGACAAGTATTTAACAATGGAAATTTTGAAACCTTTCAAAGGGTATAGAATGAAGCTATGGAAGTGAGATGACGTTATTGGAAATACTGTAGTTGTAATGAAAATGAAATGTTTATAACGCACTGCAATTAGCCTGGACATAACATGGTTGAGATACAGCCCTGACTTGATTTCTGAACTTACCGTTTCTCAAATCCAGACAAGAAGTGTGAGAGAGGTGAACATTATCAAAGGGTCGGGAACGGTCCACCTATTCAATACCAATTAATTTAATGTTTTCTTCTGCTGATATTTGCACTCGTTTCGACCATATTATATTAGGTCATCTTCAACCACGCTGTATAAACTGTTGCGCATACATTCGAATCGTTGAGGCATAATTTGGAATCGAATGATGCTACAACATACATACATACATACATACATACATGATGAATTATCAGCTCCAAGATAAATTCAAGAGCCAAGAATACTTGTTTATAACAAGTACCTTGGTATGGTACAATAGTACCACTATCAAGACTTTTAATGTGTTATTTTAATTCAGTTTTTAAATGTGTACTCTGACATTTTATGCACACTGTCTTAGATTAAGACTCTATTTACTAAAGAAGGCAAGATATCATTACTCATTGGGCTTCAGAGACGTATATAACAACATCAATATGGATAGGGTTTACGTATGTTCTCAACATTGTGTAATACAAATTAAGACATACCAGTTGTAATATTTTATAGGTGTTCATATATATATATACATGCTGTTTCCAATTTTGATCATGGCTGAAGATGACCTAATATAAGAAGGTCGAAACTGGTACAGTGGACCTTTCTCTACCATTTGATAGTGATCAATTGTCCATACAGACCATAATAGAATTCATAACTTACGACATATGTCAGAAATAAGTATACATACTCAGCCGAAACAGTAAAATCACCACACAGATAACAGGCGAATGCGTTACATTATTATTCCATACTATAGCGTAAAGGTATTCAGTGGATGTTGTGACAGGTTGCGCTTTACTATCTTTTAGCAGCAAAGCGTAAATCCTCACATTATTACAAATAGGCCTTGTGATTTTGATATCTCAGGCGAGTTCAGTGACAGGTCGTGTTTCAGAGAAACCATGCTCTTAACCCCGACATGTGTCTCGTTGACTGGGAAAACTTCAGCAGGGGCTATTACGACTCTCCTTACTATGCATCCCTCCCCTGCTCCTTATGTTCTGTGGCCAAAGATACAAAAAGTGTCGGCCTTGGGATGGAATGAAATAACAATGAGCACAATTCTCAGAGGAACAGTAGCAGAGGCAGTAAAAGTGTCGGACTCCCTCTAGTGCAAGTCTTGGGGTCCCCAGAGACTGTTATTTATTTAGCGCCTGTGTTTGCATGGCGCGGTCCGACACTCACTTGTCGCGCGAGCTGCACCCCCAGATCAATAACGGGGATGCGGCAAGATCAGATAAGAAGATTAAGATAATAGCATGAGCTTACGTGCGGAAGAAAAATAAAATGATTAAGTCTGATAAAGAAAAGGAAAAGTGAGGAGCGGTGAGAGAATATTGATGTGGTAGGTGAATGGAAACAAGACTGGAAATAAAAAGCCAAAAAAATGAAGGATGCGAGGCGGATTATTTTAAAGAAATCCGCTCTCAATTTTATATTCCATGTGAAGGAGTAGCAGGATATGAAGTAACTCAAAAATAAAACGCACAGCTTGTTTAAATTATCTATGGCTGCAAACGTATTTTCGCATTATTTTGCACTAGTTTAGTTGTTATTGTTGCTTCCTGTAGTGAGATCATCATCTCAGCATTTTTAGTGCGTGTGTGTTTCTGATGACCTGTGTCCATGTTGTGTCTATGCTGGTAAAGTTATCTGGGACTTGTTGTAAATTGGAAATGAAGCAGTCGAGACATATATATGACACTATCAAGGTGTTCAAATGAAAGTTGGTGGTGGTAATTATTGTTTTAAGGGTATAGTGCAAAGTCCTTAAATGCGTTCCAGCTTGAAACTACCCTGTATGTTACAATTGTGGTCTCCGTTCATCATGTCACCTGGAGTGTATTTTTTCCACTTCTTGATACGATCTCATGCACAAGGAATTAAGCTCGCCGGACAAAGTGTTAATCACCGCTGGAGTAATCATTACAAGCATTATTTAATACCGTGCCTCTGGAATTGATAACCACCTGGATTTGATTAGGAAGCGAGTCCCAAAAGTCGTGCAGGTACATCGCATCCAGGTTAAGCCACTCGCTAAGAATTTTATCTTGAAATTCCACCAAATTTTGGGGATGCTGATATCGGCGTTTTACCCGTTATTCCAACATGTCCCACATATTTTCAATGGGGTTCAAGTCAGGCGATTTTGCAGGCCAATCGAAATGTTATAGGGTGGTCGAGTGTTCATAAAATCAGTCGCATATGCGTCCAGTCCGATGAACTTTCCTGTTACTTTGAAAAATCGGGGTTCCAATAGCTTACTCATCATGCAGATGTTGACTGAAAGACAACACCTGATCATCCAGAATATTTAAATAAACATGCCGGTTCATGTTAGTGGTCACATCAGTGGGCGGGCCCAATCCATGATACGAAAAATACCCCCCAAAATATCACAGACGCACCTCCGGCTTGAACCTAACCTTGCACACTTCCAGGATGTAATGGCCTTCAGTGCACTTGACGACGTGCCTCATTCGAATACAAGAAAAAACGTGATTCGTCAGGCCACATTACGTTCCGACAGTCAACTACTGGCCACGTTCGATGATTTCTAGCCTATTGAAGAAGTGCAGCTTTGTATGACTGTGAGAGCAAAGGCCTCTTGCCAGGTGACCGACTCTAAATGTTCAATGCATGCAGTTCTCGTCGCAATGTTCTCTCGGTAACAGGTTGGGATGGACCTTCATTCACTGATTGCGGCAAATCGTGTCGGGTTTGGAAGTGGTTTTGAATCTCAAGCCGTGAAAAGCGTCTGTGGTCCCTCTCAGCCCGGATTCTTTTCCGACCAGAATTATAACGTCGTGGTGGCCACACATAGTACACCACTGCTTGTATACATGCTGAACAGTCCGCTGCGAAACACCAACAAATCCAGCAACTTCACGCGCCGTATGGCCATGGGCACGGCCAAACACGATTGACCCTTTTTGCCACATTCGAGATTAATGGCTGAGAGGGTCCATTGCGCTGACCACGCGTTATCTCGTAATCTGCAGGCCTTCTGGCTGAGCAGTAGTCAGCATAGTTTACTAAGGCACTTCACGGCTGTGCTGCCTTGAGATTTGGTTTCCTTTAAAATAATAATTAGAACAAACGCATAATAATTCATACGAAATGTATACAAAATCTGTTAAAATACCCCTTTCCATGTACCGTAACATATTAACAACGCAATCAGGAATTCACTGAAAATTCACGCAATATAATGATACCTCCTTGGTACGATTTACACTAGACTGGGTGATGTAATGATTTGCTACAAATTTTACTTTGTAAATTACCGCCACAAAGAAATCTGCACCTGGTTGCTGTAGGAAATATTAAACACAGAAGTGTGCGTAAGGTTGAATGGCTCAGATGGTAGAGTGCTGCCTTTCTAAGCTGACGTTTTTGGGTTTGGTCCAAGCTGAGTCCAGAGGTACTTGAATACCCCAGCGTCATGTCTGTAAGTTATCGTCACGTAAAAGCACTCCTGCAGTACATTCAGCCAATTTTGAATACTTGTGAATTACGCACGGATGCCCATTCCTCAAGTTCAAAATGAAAATCCACAGCCGGTTTACAGTCATTCGACCGGGTCAGGAATGGAATGAATGAAGCCCATCTAGCGGCGAGGATAGGAAACGTGCCGGTTGCCGAAGCCTGACGCACTTCTCTGGGGCAATGATTAATGAGTGACAGATGGAATGACTGGAGTGTGTTGCTGGAATGAAAGATGACAGGGAAAACCGGAGTACCCAGAGAGAAACCTGTCCCGCCTCCGCTTTGTCTAGCACAAATCTCACATGGAGTGACCGGGATTTGAACCACGGTATCCAGCGGTGAGAGGCCAGCACGCTGCCACCTGAGCCACGGAGGCTACGCCCAGTCCTCCAGTTATTTCTTAAATACTTCTGTGATCAGTTACCTAGACCAGTACGGCAGGTGGTGTTAGCCAGACGTCGATACTCTATTTATGTTTTAAACTGCACATGTTGTACGAATGGGAGAAACTGTTAATGGTTTGTTCAGTACTGATTAATGAAATTAATTATCGAATGTAACTGCAGCAATGCTTGCATTATAATCATTTATGAACCGAAGTATATTCTCAAATTACCCCCCCGAAATTTGAATGTTGTGTAATGTGCCTTTACGCTGTTTTAATGAGAGAAATGAATACCCAACAGACATCATTTTTGACTTTTATCTCTTTGCAGTCCTAGTGGGAACATTCACAAGAACAGTGTCCGATACTCCCCTAGGGAATCACGATGGTAAAGGGAGGTTCTGTCACAAAAAGCTCACAGCTCTTGTGATGACTACACGCTCCGTTCTGTAGGGGGACTAATGAGATACAGACATGTGGGTGTCAGCTGGAGCAACTGGTACGTCTCGTAACCACATAATGAGGGAAATAATAATAATAATAATAATAATAATAATGTTTAATTTTAATTTGTGTATTAAATTATAAATGCAGATATTATTATTATTATTATTATTATTATTATTATTATTATTATTATTATTATGCTGCATCGTTATCTGTTAGCCTCATTGATTCTGCTGTTTGTATTCAGACGTTACATTTAATGGTATGATTATTATAAACAGATTTTTAAACCATATCCAATGAGAGTGCAAATCTAAGTCTCTATACAAATAGGACGGAAAATTCTGCCGCCCAGAAATTCATCATAGAGAGCAACTGATGTATGCCCAATTAGACTACCGAGCCCAACTGATTCTTTCAGATCAAATATAATTTTACCTTGAGAGCAACTTGTGATCTCAACGATAACGATTTGACCCAGAACACTGCATTTTACTCTTTCTTTTATCCAGTCCTAGGTCAGGATTTTGGCACGTATAATCCATAGAGATTGCACTGGACTGCCAAAAATATCTGTCCGAGGTCAACTTTGCGACATTCATCTCTGACCTTCTAGACAGAGTACACTGCCTCTAATATCAGACAGTGTTGCCATTATACATACACGAGTATATTCTGAAGAAAAACGTACAGTATGTGACAGTTCCATGAATGTGTAGGATTAACATAATAAGCGAATTTTGATACACCGAGCTCGATAGCTGCAGTCGCTTAAGTGCGGCCAGTATCCAGTACTCGGGAGATAGTAGGTTCGAACCCCACTGTCGGCAGCCCTGAAAACGGTTTTCCGTAGTTTCCCATTTTCTCACCAGGCAAATGCTGGGGCTGTACCTTAATTAAGGCTACGGCCGCTTCCTTCCCACTCCTAGCCCTTCCCTGTCCCATCGTCGCCATAAGACCTATCTGTGTCGGTGCGACGTAAAGCAACTAGCAGAGAGAACAGAATTTTGATACAGTATAATGAGAAAATCCAAGTCGAATTGTTTTGTCACGGATGTTGAAAGGTTATGAAATGTGGTTAAAATTAAAGGTAGCCTCTGGACAAGAAAATACCCATGAAACATTTTAAAATGAAAGTATTGATAATAGAAAAGAATCTCTTCCTCCTCCTCCTCCTCATCATCATCACCATCATCATCATCATCATCTTCTTTATCATTCTCCTCACCTCATTTATAATTTTACAGGATGTTTTCAAGCTCTTTTACAACAACCTATATTCGTTTAAATATTCAAGTCATTATACTAGGTGTGACAGACTCGTATAAGGTGTTGCAAGTGACTGATTCGGAAGGGAATAACACGCTTCGCTGACTACAAAAATTTGGCAAGTGAAGTTGAGTGATTAATTTAAAGTTACATGGCAAACGCATTTTCAGAACGTCGGAAATACAAAGCTAGCCAGGGGCACGCAACATTGAGTAACTGAATTAAAAGTCCATCTCTCTCTGTGTACCCTGATTGATTCAATTCCAGTTACTTTCATATGCTATTATCTGTAATGCTTCGGGGCATTCGTTAGTGCTGAGCCTCAAAGTGCATGACGTGAGATCTATGTTCCGAGAATCAATATGTTTCTTCGGTAGACAGTATATACTGCTGTCAGAGAAATATTCACAAAATGAGCTTGATGACAACTTTTTATTTACCAGTGGTACGGTGTCACCCACGGTTATTTTCAAATAAAACTATAAAAGAGACAAGGTTCACTTTTCACAACTAAATGTACGAGTATTCATCCATGTTCAATACATTTTCTATTTACTGTAGCTGAACACCGGTCGTTGACGGGAAATCACTTATATGTGTTAATCATATTATTGCTGACAGTTTACTAAGCGATTCACATAGAAGTGGGACTTGGTAATTACGGTACTGGTTTACTATCTTGATCTTTAAAATATTCGTATTTATTGTTAGGTGTGTCACATAGAGTACCGTCTATCAAAATCAAAATACAAGATGTGTATTCGAACGATGTTTCGTAAATACTTTGAGTCAATTAATAAGCAGTAATGCCGAAAAGAAACAAAAAGAAAATCTTCAGCAGGCGTGTTCAACTGGATGTGACCACTCGCTAACTCGAAGATCAGAACTATTCGCACAGGAAGTCGGGTTAACAGGAAGACATGCCTGACGACCCCGAATCTTCTCCTTACAACACGTCTCGTTCAGTGCTAAGACACGTGGTCTCCTTATTTGTCGAATGAAAAGAATGTACAGAAGATCGTGGGGATTAAAGTTCTCTATAATCTTAGTAATACACATTATTTCAACTTGACTAATATTAAGGAAGAAATTAATGACTTTTATTTTAATTTCGTTCTACATTTATTCCATTCGCATTCTAAATTCTCCTCCCATTTACACATGTCGCAAAGAAAATAGCTAAGACTCTAAAATCACCCATACCCTGCGAGATTTCTTCCAGCTGTTTTAACTGACCAACGAACTTAAATTACATTGAATCGACATTGAACATGAAGTGCCCTTTCAAAACTAAAAACAAATGCGTGATTAATATTCAAAAAGTATAATCAGAAAGGCAATTTATAATCCCTATAGGAACCATTTGCTGGCCCTGCAGTTTATGAATAAGGAACCTGGCTCTTACCGGGAGGATGCGCGTTCGATTCTCAGCCAAGTCAGGGATTTTTCTTAGGGCTACTTTGAGGTCAACTCAGCCTACGTGCGAGTAATTGAGGAGCAGGTCAGTAGTGCCATGGGATTCGTTTGTTTGGAGAGCTGACCGATACCATTACGAAAAGGATTGAGTGACGAAATATAACCGATGGCTGCCAGTGGCGGCTGGTGCAGAAAATCAGTTCTGTGCTGTAACCCATCCCCACTCCAAAAAATAAAAATATTTAGAAACATACCGTTATGTGGTTTTCAAGAGGCTCTCCACTGAGTTTTCCACACTGAACAAACACGCAAACAACCCCAACACATATACACATTCCTCATAAAAGAAACTATGAAAATATATAATTAAACACACAACAACACCTGCAATGGCAAAATATTCACGAACTCAAACACTTGGTGTGAGCGCGCAAGAACAGAACTTTCCAATGTTACCAACATCATTGAAATAAACCAGCAACGGCGTAATGCAAAATTACATCTTATGTTTTTATAGTGACATTTATAAACTAGACATTTTTAATTAACTAAAATCACAATATCATGTCCTTATTTTGACAACATAAAAAGTACAATTTTTATAGTTCATCGATTTACAAATGTGGCTATGGAATAGGCAAGTTGATAGTATTCTATCCTCTTTGGTATTAAAAGACCTGGCGGGAACAGCTGTACAGTATTTTGTTTTCCCGTTTGCTTTGAGCGATCCCCTCTTAAATACTACCGCTGAGTCAAGAGGGTGCCACCTGCCACCTCCTCATATCGATCGTAATGCAAGTGTGACTAGTGCTAGTGCTGCCTCTCTGTGGTCGAACGAAGAATCGCTGTGAAGTGATGTCTTGGCTGTTGTTTCCACAGCCCATCGGAACACATTCTCTTTGTATCGGAAACGTTGGGTACGCATGCGCAAAAGGCAGAGTTCCTGGTTTCCGGCTAAAAGCTTAGAAATTCTCGCTGAGCTGTGGATCTCGTAGGCAACGGCTGTGGTCGTACAGCACCCGGCGTGGAGCGCACCAATAGTTAACTGGTTGTGAGGGGAGTTGAATAATTTCCTATTCCTTGGCTGACGTCTTTCTCAATGCACCGCATTTGATTGTACATAATATTTTTAAACTAATTTGTTTTTCCAACAGGCAGTGTGCTGCAGCACTTCAGCACATAAGGTACGGCCGCCCCTGATTGGCTGCACTAGCTGTGAAGACCAGCTGATGATATTTTCTCCATGGAATAAATCTAAAATATGTTTGAAAATAATCTCCTTTCCTGCGAATAAATTATTGTTTCCTCAAAAGTTTCGAAGAAGATCATATAGATATATTAGTTAAATGTATGCTATGGATTGATAAACGGAGAACTTCACAATACGCCTTGGTATTTTTCACCACACTTTCACGTAAACCGAGGTCTTTCCAAGCACACTCTTTTTAAAATTTGCCTATACCCGGCCATAATAGGAATAATATGTTTAAAACTGTGAAACTTATCCCCTAAAATTAACTACACTTCAAGAAGGCATGATAGCCGAGTAGCTTAAGCAAGGGCCTCTCACCAGTGTGGCCGTGGCTCAAGTTCCAGCCAACGTACATAGAATTTTTTGGAATTAAGTCACGACCTTGTGTTTAGAATTTTACATAAAACTGGCTAATTCATGACATCGACAGCCGTATAAAACAGAAAAGCTTGCTTTTCTCTTTTCGTTTCATCTGCAACACACGCAGTTATTTTTTTATTATAACGTCTAGTTTACGGGTCATTAGCATGTAACGTTCAAGCTTTTCAGTTTCACCTGAACACTAATTATAACACATATGGTGTTATAATTAATGTTTTCGACAGACTGAAAAGTTTTTGCGTTACAGAACTAAATCGTTATTGGAAAATATGGCTTCCTTCTTAACAGGTTATTAGCAAGTATATCTTCCCCTAAATGAAATGTACAGTACATACAGGATGTTTCTAAATTCCTATTACGGACTTTGAGAGCTTGCAGTGGGGATTAAGACGGTTAAGTTTATCATGGTGTCCCCGACTAGGACATATTAATGGCGCCCAACGTGGGGCTGTGTACGGTCACAGTAGGAACTTGTGTCCGGAAACGTGCCGTCTTCCCGCTACCCTCAAGAAACCACCACAGCACACTTTCACGGCTCCCACATTTTCGGCGCCCTGCCCGACTTCTGCTGCTTGTCGTCTGGATCCAATTACAGGCGGTGCTCAATGTGACTACCACCGACGTCAACACAGGCACGGATGGTACCTACGTATTATCATGTTCTCGTACACATGATCATCAACACCTGGTCCTCCCACATCCGCCGCAGCCATAACCCGCGCTAGTAGATCTTCCTCAGTTTCCACAGAGGTCTTGTAAATCAAGTTTTCATACGACCCCAGAGGTAGTAGTCTAGCGGTGCCAAGTCGGGTGAACGTGCAGGCCAAGCAATCGGACCACTACGACCTATCCACTATTGCCCATATCTTTGGTGCAGATGTACGTAGTAAAGAATTACTGTTGTACTGCAGTATGAACGAAAAGCACAAGTACAACAGCAGGTACAACAGGTCTCCGTGCGGATGACACACTCAACTGAATGTCAACAAACCTGTAGGGGTATGGGGCATCACGTGATCGTTCAATGACGTACGTACTCTAGTCAGTTTTAGCGTTACAGAAATAATTCGACACTGGAAAATAGGGCTTCCTTCTTAACTGGTTACTAGCAGTTTCCCGGTGGCTCCGCCCGCAATGTACAAAGTATGGTGTTGTTCGTTACTATCCTCACGGATGTATTTACAAAGTTTCGAGTTAATGAAATAAATCACATGATCTGCTGTGGTAACAGAATGTAATATTATGTCAACAAAACACTTGAAAGTACATAACACACAAAAAAATTAAATGAAACGTTCCTTGGAACAACACTACGCACCAAACTGTTCAAAAATCCTTCAAAGATCTACGTCATGGAGACAAATGTACTCATCACATTCTCAGAATCTACCAACTTTAGTAGTTATTACCTCAAAAGAAAGCAATCCACTGAGTGCTTTTTGGACCAAAACGAACTGCGTACCTCAATTAGAACGAAAGATACGATTCCTTCAATGAGAAAAAATGTTGAAGAAATGAGACGTCAAATTGAATGTGCACTCATAACTTTCCTCAGAATCAACTAATTTGAATACTTAAGAGCTGAAATGACAGAGCTTGATCCACTGAGTGTTCTTAGGCCGAAACAAACTCCGTACATCATTTATAACCAAAGATATGATTGCTTCAAAGAGACAAAATTTGAAAAAAATAAAATAATTTGAGGAAGCCGCAAGTTAAGTGATTTATAGTACCTGATGACAAATCTGCGCATGAATACCTTTCAGTTAAAAAAGAATGAAGGAAATCGACCGGATAGAATGGCCGGACTGACTGACTTTACTTATCACAAAAAAATTAATATATAGATTAGCAAGTACTGTATATCTTCCCCTAAATGAAATGTACATACAACATAGTTGCGAGTAACGAGGGTGGGCCTCTTGTACAAAACTAGCTCGTAATACAATCAATTACCACTTACACATTTGTGTGTTTGTTGAAGTGGAGGGAACACTTCGATGAATGAAGAAACCGTCAAGAAAAGGGAAGGGTCTGTAAACGTATTAAAGTGAAGGTCTCAGTACATATTGTTGATATTGGAAGACGATAAGCGTTGACCAAGGGACGTCAGATAGAAGAGATGAAAGTGCCGAAAGCAAGTGGAGGTCCCGTGATCCCCATATCACGCTCTCAACTTGAGAATTCCGAACGAGTGGGTCGTGTGGCAAGGGGCGCGCAGCTGTGAGCTTGCATTCGGGAAAGAGTGAGTTCTAACTACACTGTCAACAGCCATGAAGATGATTTTCCATGGTTTCCAATTGTCTCACCAGGCAAATGCTAGGGTTTTACCTTAATTAAGGCCACGGCCGCTTCCTTTCCACTCCTAGCCTTGTTGCATCGTCACCATAAGGCCTGTCTGTGTCAATGTGACGTAAAGCCAATTGAAAAAAATCTTTAGAGTGAACAGGCAGGATATAGAAAAAATAATTATTCATATCAATATTTTGCTTATCTCCCATACACTTTGCTATGATTGCTGATAAATAACGTAAGAAATGTCAGTACTGTAATATTGAAATGGCAGGTTCGAATTCCACCGACGGCAGCCCTGAAAATATTTTTCACTGGTTTCCTATTTTCACACCAAGAAACTTCTGGGGCTGTATCTTAAATTAAGGCCATGGCCCCTAACTTCTCAACGCTAGCCCTTTCTCACCCTTGCGTCGCCGAAATCCTTCGATTAGTTGGTGCGAAGTTAGACAACTAGCAAACAAAGCTTACTGTAATTGCCCACTCGTAATTTGAGATGAGTTAAATATGCGCATCAGTGACATTTATTTCAGAATGTCTATAGAAACATGTTACTTACAAACCTAGCAAATACCTACCAACTTTCGTTTTGAATTCAAATATGACATCCGTTTGATACAGAATCACAAATATTGTTGCACACCTTTCTGGAAATATAGGTCTTAGAAAAGCCATATATTTTACAACAAATTTTAAACTTTATCCTTTAATATTCACCACACAGAAGGGTGCATGGAGGAAAGATTTGGTAAATTGGCTGACCATTCAATGATACCACATCTACCAAACCATTTGTCGAATATTTAATTTTGAAAGTATATTAGAAACATTCCGTTATAAGTGGATGCGCTACCTTGTTATCGCATTATTAAAGATTCTACGTAAGTGGACGCAAGCGGTAAATTTGAAAAAAAAAAAAACATTGGTATACTACCAACCCTCCATTGTGTACAGATAACAAATCTTATCACAAATATTCTAGAAATGTAGTCCTAATTATTCTCCTTTGTAAACCACACATCATGAACTTACAATGAATGAACTATATCTTTTACTATTCCCACAACCGAAGAGCTTTTTAGTAAACATCTGGTGAATGAGCTGGCCATTCAATGGAACCACATCCACATCTTCCAAACTTGTTATCAAGTATTTAATTGTAGAAGCTTCTCAGTCATTTCAAAATGAGCAGGAACACGACTTTACTGACAAATTACGGTAACCTCTACGTAACTGGATATATGTGATCCAAAAGGATATTTTCCCATTTCAATTATTTACAAAAACATTTTGAGGTGATTTCAAAACGTGATAGGGCCCTGTCAGCCTTCATCAAAACTTCCAACTGCTCAGTCCGTCCTGGAATATTTCTTTCTAACCGTAGCATCAAATAACAGACCGTGGACTTTCATCATTCATGCTGACACACTCGTGCTCTTTAATGTATCTAAAACGTTAGTCCATTTAATGGTTTGGTAAAACTTCACATCTCACACATGTCACATTACTTGCCGCTATCAAAATTGTGTATATACCTGCCATACCACCTTTATTTAGACCCTGAAGTAAAGTATTCGTACAAGGCCTCAGTTTCAATTTCCTCTGTCCAGTGTTGACTTTTCCGCGTATGTAATATTTACAGATCGCTCTTTACGTTGATTTTCGTTGTCAGCCAACCAAACATATTGCTCTGAAACTTAAATATTTCAGCCTAACTGATTTAGAATGTTCCTAGTTTACCCGAACCAGTAATTGAAGTAGTGAATACCTTCGTGATATGTAGAAAATGCTCTATGAATACTTTAATAATAGTAATGTAATTGTAGAAATGTTTTCATATAAATTATGACTGACAAAAGCAATTTATTCTGTATATAGATCCAAACACTTTTACTCGACGCACCTATTCCATAACGTTCTCTAAAGTGCATCTTCGTCATTGTTGATTTCATTCGTGATGGTCTCCCTGAGTTTAGCAAGTGTCCACGGTCTAGTCCCGCATACGTTGTCCTTAAGAAGCCCCAGAAGAAGAAATCTGGAAAATCTGGAGCAGTTAATTTCTTGAGAATAAGTGGTCACAGAAGGAACTCGCTATTAGAGCCATGGGCTAGTTAGATGTATGTTAACCGAGCTCGATAGCTGCAGTCGCTTACGTGCGGCTAGTATCCAGTAATCGGGAGATATTGGGTTCGAACCCCATTGTCGTCATCCCTGAAGATGGTTTTCCGTGGTTTCCCATTTTCACACCAGGAAAATGCTGGGGCTGTACCTTAATTAAGGCCACGGTCGCTTCCTTCCCATTCCTAGGCCTTTCCTATCCCACCGTCGCCATAAGACCTATCTGTGTCGGTGCGACGTAAAGCAAATAGAAAAATTAAAAAAGATGTATGTTAGGTTGAGTCATCTTGTTGGAAGTAGCCTTTTATCAATTCAATGTCGTCCAGTTATTCCGTAAATCCATTGATGATGCATTCAGAAAACTCAGCGTTCATCATTTCACAAGTTAAAATGGGGCTTACAATTCCAGTTGGAGACATTGCATACTTGATTCAAGCATTTTCAGAATGCAGCGTTGTTTTGTAGATAATACTGGGATTTTCACCAGCGCAGTATCTGGCGTTTAGCATGTCAGGTGGAACAACGCCTTATTCGTATTGTGTAAAGAATGTCTGAGCTTACTGAAAGAAGAGCCTGGAACAATTAACTATAAAAATTCACATTTCCACGCTTGATTTCTTCAATTCAATTAATAAATCAGTCACTACTGATCTGAATTTAGAGCAATCGCCCAGGTGACAGATTCCCTATCTGTTTTCCTTGTATTTCCTTAAATGATTGCAAAAATATTGGAAATTTATTGGACATCTCCCTTGGTTAAGTTATTCCAATCGCTAACTCCCCTTCCTATAAACGAATATTTGCCTCACTTCGTCCTCTTGAATTCCAGTCTTATCTTCATATTGTGATCTTTCCTACTTTTAAAGACACTACTCAAACGTATTCGTCTACTGATATCGTTCCACGCCATCTCTCCACTGACAGCTCGAAACATACCACTTAGTCGAGCAGCTCTTCTCATTTTTCCCAAGTCTTCCCAGCCCAAACTTTGTAACGCAACTCTTTCGTCAGAAATCACCCAGAACAAATCGAGCTACTTTTCTTTGGATTAGTTCCAGTTCCTGAAACAAGTAATCCTGGTAAAATGAAATGGCGTATGGCTTTCAGTGCCGGGAGATCCCAGCACGGGTTTGGTTCGCCAGGTGCAGGACTTTTGATTTGACTCCCGTAGGTGACCTGCGCGTCGTGATGAGGATGAAATGATGATGAAGACAACACATACACCCAGCCTTCGTGCCAGGGAAATTAACCTATGATGGTTAAAATTCCCGACTTTACCTGGAATCGAACCCGGGACCCCTGTGACCAAAGGCCAGCACGCTAACCATTTAGCCATGGAGCCGGACAAGTAATCCTGGTAAGGGACCCATACGCTGGAACAACACTCTAGTTGGGGTCTTACCAGAGACTTATATGCCCTCTCCTTTTCATCCTTATTACAACCCCTACATACCCCCATAACCTGTGCAGAGATCTGTACCCTTTATTTACAATCATATTTATGTGATTGCCCCAATGAAGATCTTTGCTTACATTAACACGTAGGTACTTACAATGATCCCCAAAAGGAACTTTGACCCCATCAACGCAGTAATTAAAACTGAGAGGACTTTTCCTATATGTGAAACTCACAACCTGACTTTTAACCCGGTTTATCAGCATACCATTGCCTACTGTCCATCTCACATCCTTATCGAGGTCATTTTGCAGTTGCTCACAATCCCGTAACTTATTTATTACTCTGTAAAGAATAACATCATCTGCAAAAAGCCTTATCTCTGATTCCACTTCTTTACACATATCATTGATATATATAGCCTACATTCATATATATATATATAACATAAAGGTCAAATAATAGTGCCTTGAGAAATTCCCCTCTCAATTATTACTGCAGTGCACGCACTGAATTCTCGTAAGTTCTATTTCATTTCTGCTCACTGACATGTACCATATTGTGGCCTGTCTACTGACTTAATAAGTGTACAATTTCTTTGGTGATTTGATAAAATATTATTGATCAACACAAACTTGACTGATTGCATAATTCAGTAGCAGTATTCAACTATTCTACTGTACAATCAAAAAATTATTGACTTGGTTTTACATCCATATACTCGTACATTCTTTTCGCAATGCCCGTTTTTTTCTTTTTTTTTTAGGTAGGGAGTTCATCTTTGTCTTCCGGTAAGTTTTCGGAACAAAAACTCGCTGCCAAAGGGAATACAGAATGTTTGAATAATATACTGCAAAGTAATCACTGCGTAAGTTAGCTTATGAAATAATAGCCAACAATGGTGAGAAAGGTAACAGTATACAGAGTAGATTCTTCCAGAGTTACAGAGATGATATTCGATTCCAAGTTTACACTTACAACTCATTAAATAGGTAGCGGTTGATAATGGTCACTCAGTATCCTTTATTACATGCATTCAACTCCCTATAACCCCAAATATATAAAAACTGAGCTCGATGGTTGCAGCTGCTGAAGTGCAGCCAGTGTCCAGTATTCGGAAGATAGTGGCTTCGAACCACACTGTCGGCAACCCTGGAGATGGTTCTCCGTGGTTTCCCATTTTCACACCAGGTAAATGCTGTAGCTGTACCTTAATTAATGCCACGACCACTTTCTTCCTACTCCTAGCCCCTCACTATCGCATCGTCGCCATAAGTTAAATCTGTGTCGGTGAGACGCAAAGCAACTTGTAAAGAAAGATATCTAAAATTGAACTCAACACAAAACGTTGTTACTAAACGAAGAAATTGGGAAGAATTAGTGACAGCTAATTCAAGGGATAACCAACTCGAGTATTTCTTTATTCCTTCCTTTGTACTTTTCCCTGGACGATTTCCTTCATTACACTGTAGTTTCGAGGAAAGCGAGGAAAATTCACTCCTGTGAGTGTTATTAAAGAATTTTCGTTACCTTTTCTTTTAACTAAGTCTTTGATTGCTATAATAGATAATACTCGTTACGGATTATGAACATTTGCACATCCGTTTTATTTTTAGTGTTCTTTTAAGTTAAATTTCATTTTGTTTAGGCCTATAAATTTAGTGTAACTTCACATTTGAATGGAGTATGGAATAGTTTTACTGAGAAATGTGATTAACCCACCTCAAGAGCCAAATTGTCATGACAAAGACCAATTTTCAAATCCAGTGAAAATGTGTGTATTTATACACATGGATGAGTCGTTGGTCATTTAGAGAGGATAGTTTGAAGAAGCTCTTAATTATATCTTGGTATGTATATACCACTGCTGTCAGTTTTCTCAGGGTGAAAAATAATTCTCTAGTCTAAGTGTTTTTCTTTTAATTGTGATCATGAGGTGCGAGAAGAATAATTGCATTTGGAATTTGAACTGCGGGGTCGTAATTTTCTATCTGTAAAAAGACACGTGCATTGAGAGGGAGGCGATCCATATTCACCTTTGTGAGAAGTTAGCGGCCAGTATCCTTCCTACTGTTCTTACGCAAGAAGAATGGTGCGATGAATGATTGAAGTCCAGTAATACGTGTAAATGTATCTTATATATAATTCTTAAGCTGGAACTAGACGTCAGTGACGCAATATATATGTTTTGGGAAACAATTCTAACAGAAAGACTAGACTATCATATCTCTTAATGGTGTGGTGCGTGGTATGGATGTTCATGATGGTGATAATAACTCATCCTCATGGCCTGCCATTATTTGGGCAGCCGACAAGGGTGACAAGCTGGCGATAGCAATAGAACTCGCCATAAAATAAACAAACAACATGAGATGGTCATGTCATGCCGCGGAGAGAACGTTGGGACTGTTTCTCCCGACGACGACGCTTTGTTGTGGAAAAGTACCAGTTGGCATATCGAAGGCAAATACATCATCCTTTTTGTTTGTAGACATTGAATGTCATACATTTCATAAAATACTGAACGTATTAAAATCCATCTACACAAGAACTTTCATTTGCCTCTCATCACACCATGATAGAATATAAAACATATAACTCCACCCTCCTTGTATTACTAATCCACAGAACTATGTGCGACGTTCAACAATTCCTTCATAGTTTTTGCATCTCATGAACGCAAAAAAATATTTGATAATATCAATGGGAGCTTATCTAAGTAGGTCTATGTATTTCATTTACATGTTACTAATACATGCGTATATTTTCTCATAAATCCATGTAATATTACTCACTGATTCATGTTAATTTGTCTTAATATTGAGTAATTTTCATTAATGTATTTCTCCTTAAGGTACCGATATCTTTTTAAAAATAATGCAGATATTAATTATTTACTTTGACACTGTAGGCATACGTATATTCTTCGGGAGCTATTCAGCCGAGGTGGTAAGGGTGTGCTGGTCCACCTGGGAGAAGGTGGGCTTGATCTTCTCTCACGTAGTCGAAAAGGACAGCGAGACATTTGGCCTCTGGGTTCATTCAGTCTACAACAGGTTAGTTCCTGGGTTTTAAAATGTCTGGGCATAGATCGAACCATTCCAATTACCTTATCGCGTAAGTTACAGTTCACCTTTATTTCCACAACTTCAAGGATCCTCCGAAACGTGTGTGTAGATGGCTTTCCTTTCCTCTATCGTTATCTGTACCTTTCTTCTAGAAACACAGCATTCTTTCTTACATATTTAATACATTATTTGTCAATATATAGTCTATCTTTAAATCATTTCATTTGCGTAAGACAACGTTGAGAACTTCCTAGGCTACACTAATATGTCAATCAGAATATTGGTCAGTTTGTATGTCTTTCATGTGCAATCCACGTGTCCATTTGAACTAAAATTTGAAAAAAATATGGATGGTACATTCACACAACATACAGGCTCTTAAAGGTGTCATCTAGAAGAAAAAATGTGAAGCAAGTCAGTGGAAAATGTACATCTAGGAGACTTAAAAATTGAACACGTTGCCTAAATGGAGCCTATCACGTGTACTTAGAATTTAGTTTTCTACAAAATAGTACATATATATTTTCTTTTTAATAACAATCTTATTGTCTTTACGTCCCACTAACTACTATTTTACGGATTTCGGAGACGCCGAGGAGCTAAGATTTAGACCCGTACCGACGCTAGGACTGAGCCAGGATCGAACCTTTCAAGTTTGGGTCAGAAGGCCAGCGCTCAACCGTCTGAGCTACTAAGCCCGGTCGATGTATTTTCTTCCACTCAAACAGTTTTCTAAGTAAAATGATTTTCTGCATAGTTTATCCATTGTAAACCAAAAATACAGGTGAATTGTTAGTAACGCAAACGAAAGAAGCATACGTACATGGTTTTGAATTCATCGTGGTCACTGCTCCGTGGTTTCTCTCGGGTAGCTCTGAAAACCACTACCTTTCACTATGTAATTAGCCATTTCAAGAACAATTTATTTAACTAAGTAAATATTATGTATCCGGGAGAAGGGGTATTGCAGCTAACTTTTATATAAATACAATTATCTTTCCGTCAGTGCATTCAGAATTACTTCCGTCTCAATTCGCAGTATACTACGGGATATTAATGGAATATTTACACATTTATGATATTCATTACGAATGGTAGCCATGTGACTTTCCCAAATATGCTATAAAATTCCATCCGGATTCTCCTCCTTGAAATCTGTGGTATCCACTTTATTGGTTAGCCATTATGGGATGTTCTAGAATTTTGATATAACATTCGTGCATAAGATCTACGCTCACTTTTCCTGGAAAGCTACCTTCACGATCAGCCATTCGGGAACAACCCTGCGTCACACGCTAAATTGAGGGGCACTATTACAAGTGATAGGAACGTAGTATGCCTTTGCTGAAGTGACGTAGTGTTTACAGTGCACTTCGTTTTCTGGTATGGCTTGGATCCAAGTCCGGCTCCATGGCTAAATGGTTAGCGTGCTGGCCTTTGGTCACAAGGGTCCCGGGTTCGATTCCCGGCAGGGTCGCGAAATTTAACCATAGTTGGTTAATTCCCCTGGCACGGGGACTGGGTGTATGTGTCGTCTTCATCATCATTTCATCCTCATCACGACGCGCAGGTCACCTACGGGAGTCAAATGGAAAGACCTGCACCTGGCGAGCCGAAGTTCTCGGACACATCCCGGCACTAAAATCCATACGCCATTTCATTTTGCCTAGATCAAATTTGTTACTTTCATTAACCTTTCCCAGTCCCATCCTTGGCTTTGACGATATGAAAGTGACTGAGGTATGAGGGATGCTAGCAATACCATTCCTCATGCAGTCAGTCCCTCTTATGAATGATATGAAAATGTCACTAATAGGATCGGTTGGTGCGTGCATTTTAGTGTGCTCGGCAGTCTGATATAATAGCAATTCCTGGCTCGGTGAGGAAAGCAACGGGAAAATAGCCCACTGCACCTTTCCCAGTATGACTCTTCACTGACGCCTCGGCCGCCTATGAAAGCTGATCGTAGAGCTTTTGAGGATCAAACCAGCCTTCTGGATAGATACCCAAAATACATACATAAGAACATAGTGTGCGGCCATATGATGATGAAGTTCAATTGTCACTCAGACTTATAAAATTAGCGTTTAGCTATTTCCGATCCATAGCGGCGCGTGGGTATTATGACTAGTATAGGGAGCAGTCGAGTGAAAACGGGACAACTGCCAAAAAGTATTGAAAAACACTTTTTACTTAAAAGGTAACCACCAGGAATGTTAAAACGTTTATCGCACTGGGCGTTGAGATTGTCAGCCCGTTCTTTAAAAACCTGGTGAGCTGTCGACGGAACCACAGCTCTATCCAATCACGCACGTCGTCCGATGTCCATGAATGCATTTCTTCAACTCGAACATGGTGCCACAATCAACATATAGCGCTATGATGAATTGTTACAGAAACTGAGGCGCATCATTATGCTATCGAACGGCATTCTTCTTCTTGTCCTCCTTCATGAAAACGTTCGCCCCCACACTGCCAGTTATTTTGAAGATTATGCGTCGTACATTCTTGTGGGAAACTCTTCAGCAATCTACTTGGAGCACAGAGCTGTCCTCACGCCATTTTGCACACCTTTGGAGAGCTGAAGAAAGACATTCGAAACGCATCGGTTTCAATCGGACAACGATGTGAGTGACTGAGTACAGATGTGGGCTCGTCGACAGCTTATATCTTTTTCGAGAATGGGTTTGTTTCATCACCTAGTGGAATATCTAACTATCTTAATAGTTCTAGTGACTAGTTTTGAGGTACGAAATGCTCTACTATAGTTTTAGGCTGGTGACCCAGTTTTATATGACTGTCCCTGATAGTTGCATATATGTCTCACTTGTAAGTATACTTTAGAATTAACCAGTTCTGTCTATAAAGGATAGTGAAAATAATACATCATGCTATGTCTTCATGGTCCCTTCAATTGTTATATGCTTAATAAGACGCCGAAGTGTCAGAATCTTGTTCTAAAAAGAGTTCGTTTTCATGATCGTAAATCTAACAATACGGGTCTCACATTGCAAGCTCTCATTCGTTCCATTCGATCTCGCAGTTCTCAGTATAGAAGGTGAAAACTTAAATCAACAATGGTCTATAGTTGGTCAGAGAGTGATAATAAACCGACCAACTTTCTTTCTTTCTTTCTTTCTTTCTTTCTTTCTTTCTTTCTTTCTTTCTTTCTTTCTTTCTTTCTTTCCTTCTTATTATGCCTATTGAGCTGTGCCATACATTCTGTCGGTATAATCTGTGATATGTGATAGCCTTGCGCCCTTTACGTGTACTAAGGTGACATTCTCGCCAGTAGGTTTTAGATACCGGAACTGATAATCAGGATTTAATATAACCGGATATTGGGTGCTCAAAAATCTTCAGTGTGTTGCCGATTGGTACCAAACATGCCTGTCCGCTAGCTTTTTTGTTTTGCTACTTGCTTTACGTGGCACCGACACAGATAGGTCTTATGGCGACGATGGGACAGGAAGGGGCTAGGAGTTGAAAGGAAGTGCCCGTGGCCTAATTAAGGTACAGCCCCAGCATTTGCCTGATGTTAATATGGGAAACCACGGAAAACTATCTTCAGGGCTGCCGACAGTAGGATTCGAACCCACTATCTCCCGAATATTGGATACCGGTCGCGACTCCAGCTATCCAGCTCGGTTGTCCACTAGCTAGCGCGTGAAACAGTGTGAGGGACTTCATGATAGGCCGATACAAGTGGTCGTACGTGAACCAGCTAGTGGGCAGGTCATGTGGTAGTAAGCTCCTGACAATATGGGGCTGTAGTTTTCTAAGTTTTCTCTGGTTAGGAAGAAGGAAATTCAACTTTACTCCACCTTGTATGTTATTTATTTGGAAGTTAATGTAAATTTAGTATTCTCTGATTGGCCGGCTGGACTTTCGAACAGGGCCACTGAACTGAAGTTGAATCCCCATATCTTGTAAGATTTATTGATTGTATGCCGGTGCTTTTTGTGATAGTTTGTTTTGGGTATTTTTCAGGAGTATGTCCCTCAAAATCCTATTCGTTTTGTTTGAGAGTTGTTTTCTTGAAATATTTACGTTTCGCTTCGGCGTAATTCATTTTTCAGCCATTCTGCAGAATATTGTAATATTGGGTGTTTTTCCTCTACAGAATTTGTTGTAAAATGCTGATTATCATGTGTTTCACCCTCGAAATCACTTCTTTCTGGATCAATAGTGACGCTTAGTATAGTTTTTTGTCTATTCATGTCCTATTCCTCTGTCACTTTTTGGTTAGTGGTTTAACTCCACACTAATACATCGAAGGTTTTCGGCGACACTAGGCAGATAAAAGGCTACGATTTGGAAGGTAGCAGCCCTGGTCTTAATTAAGGTGAAGAAACTGGGCGGTAAATTGGGAAACTAAGGACAACCATCTTCTGGGTTGTCGACGGTGAAATTCGAACCCACCAACTCCCGAATGCAAGCTCGCAGCTACGCGACTCTAACCGCTCGGCCAACTCGATCGGTGTGTCACTTTGTAAGATGGGACTAGTCCGTTTGTAAGTGGACAATTAAGTCCTAGTAAGTGGTTTACAGTATACTGATATTTCAGAGCGTGAATCTTGAAATTCCTTGCTCGTTTGCTTGATAGAGTTCTTTTGTAAATTTATTTAATAAATTGTTTGAATTTCCTTTCATAATGTATCACTCAGTATTACGGGAATAGCACCGTTCTGTTGAGGATCTTCCATCCCCAAGTAGGTTAGCTGCGTAAAATCTGCCTATGTAAAGAATCCAAGTTGCGTTCACAAAGTGTAATTACATTTTCCTTTGGCATTTGTGTTCGCCCCTTGAAGACTGTTTACTTGCCAACAGTTTCTACGTCAAATTGATTAGTATTCATTTTTATTTTAAGTTTCTTTTTTAGTTTTTGTTCTATATGATTTTTTATTATGTCTGTATGAAACTGATTAACCTTAAATTAATTCTATAAAAGTGCTTTTGTGTTCTGCTGTCCGTTTTTCTACAGTAAATACCTCGTTAAGAACTAAGACCTGTCCCTTCTTTTCAGAGTTAAAAAATCCTTTTCAGATATCGTGTTGTGGAGTGACTTGAAAAACGTATTTATTAAAAACGAGTCCTCTATCTTTCGCGGGATTTACCATAAAGCTCGCACGTTTGCTTATCTTCCATCCAAAGACAAGGAGCGAGTAGCGCCGGGTAAAGCAGCTAGCTCATAATAAAAGAACAATAATGCCACGATAGCGCAGAGCGTTCACTTTGGAGGTGGTAAACCTCGGCAGCTCGTACGGAGTGTGCAGCTGTCACCCTCTCTGTTACAGTCTTCTCTTTCCCTATATCCAGTCTTGAGGACATACATCACGTGGGATTACTGCCAGAATTTATACATTTTAAAGAAGCTTGCTCTACTTAATACTTTCAAAGTTCCTCTGGGTGAACTATAAAAGGAGAAGTGCTTCATCTCTGGTAGTTTAATAGCCTAGAACTTGTTTTTAAATAATTATCGCATATAAAAATCGACAATTACATTTAAACTGTCTCGGTGGCATCACTACTACGAAATAGTATCCCTTCTTTTGAAGCTTAAAGGTTTTTTAACCTATTGAACGGTATTTCAAAATACATGTTCCATGTATAGTTAGAGTACTTCCTTAACATATGAATATTGAATTTTATTCCGTTCAAATATCGGACATTTTCATTCTCCATATTATTGAGATTAGATATAAAATGTTACGTTCTCTTTGGAAGAGTACGTCAGTAGTAATTATTGCGGGTTCGAACAACAATTTTCACAGCACTGCACATCGTTTTTCATGCTTCTCGATTTTTTCATCAGACAAATTCTGGGGCTCATCCTTAATTATAAACACTGTCGCTACCTCCCCAAACCTACCAGTTCCCGTCCACCATCATTGAAACCTTTACGTGTTAGTGCGACATTTAAACGATTGAAATTATTATTATTATTATTATTATTATTATTATTATTATTATTATTATTATTATTATTATTATTATCATCATCATCTGTTTACCCTCCAGGTTCGGTTTTTCCCTCGGACTCAGCGAGGGATCCCACCTCTACCGCCCCAAAGGCAGTGTCCTGGAGCTTCAGACTCTTGGTCGTGGATACAACTGGGAAGAATGACCAGTACATCGCCCAGGCGGCCTCACCTGCTATGCTGAACAGGGGCCTTGTGGAGGGATGGGAAGATCGGATGGGATAGGCAAGGAAGAGGGAAGGAAGCGGCCGTGGCCTTAAGTTAGGTACCATCCCGGCATTCGCCTGGAGGAGAAGTGGGAAACCACGGAAAACCACTTCGAGGATGGCTGAGGTGGGAATCGAACCCACCTCTACTCACTTGACCTCCCGAGGCTGAGTGGACCCCGTTCCAGCCCTCGTATCACTTTTCAAATTTCGTGGCAGAGCCGGGAATCGAACCCGGACCTCCGGGGGTGGCAGCTAATCACGCTAACCACTACACCACAGAGGCGGCATTATTATTATTATTATTATTATTATTATTATTATTATTATTATTATTATTATTATTATTATTATTATTATACAATTTTCTTTGCGTTGCACCGACGCAGATAGTTACTATGGCTACTATGGACCCGATGTGCTAAAATGCAGTTATAACACACACACAGAATTTTTGCTCAAGTATTATGTGTTTTCTAGGGGCTGCCTTGGCCGAGGCGGTAAAGGCGTGCTCGGTTCACCCGGAAGGACGTGGTTTCGAATCCCCGTCAGGAAGTCGTAAAATTTAAGAAACTAGATTTCCACTTCTTGAGGTGCATATGGCCCTGAGGTTCACTCAGCCTACACCAAAAATGAGTATCAGGTTAATTCCTGGGGGCAAAGACGGCCGGGCGTAAAGCTAACCACTCTACCCCGTCACGTGCTGAGGTTAACAATGGTGGAAGCCTTTATCTTCCACTCCTCCAAGGGCCTTCATGGCCTGTACGGAGGTGACTTTGAATTATGTGTTTTCTGAGGATCTGCCTAGTCGTCTTAGTAAAATTATGTTCATTTCATCCGGAATAACGTGGGTATTTCGCATCTAGAGTTTCAAAAATTTAGAATAAAGATTTTCTCTTATGAAGAGGTAGTCGGGCCTGAGGTTCATACCAAAAATGAGTACCAGATTAACTCCTGGGGACAAAGACAGCTGGGTATGGAGGTAATTACTCTATCCAAGTTAGTGCCGAGGTTACGGATAATGGAAGTAGTCACCTTTCACTCCTCCAGCTGACTTGGATTTGCTTTTATATATATATAGCACCTTGTAATGTAATAGATATTTATACAGTAAGGGAAGTAAGGAGTACTTGCAAGTTGATTTTGCGCCAGAACGATGAAGATGACTGGCAATAGAGTTCTAGACTGTTCTCCTTGCGTCACGAATTACATAAAATATTTCTTGATATCAAACCCGTTTCAAATATTGGGGTCAGGGGTATCTGGAGAAAAATAAATGGGACGCTCTTCATATATAGAAAAAATGTATTATAGCTCAGAAAGTATTGCATGCACAGGAATTGTTTTGATATTATTTTAAGGTAGAATGATGATGCACAAAACGCAACTACGGTAGCTGACGTAGTGCATATGACGTGTTCACAAGATGATCGCCCACTCATGCTTTCGGCGTAGCTAGGCCTGTACATGTCATGCAAAGATTTCATTTGATTTGTCTTGACGAGACGTATCTTTAATCGCCAGAAAAAATAAAATGTGGTTGTAAATGTGTTGAAGATATTGTGACTGTAAACTGACTAATTTTGGCATTTATAAAAATGTCCAAATATGAAAGCAATAACCGAACAAAAGCCTATAGAAAATGTATACAGGAAGAAACCAGACTCAATAGAAGGTCGAATAAGACGAAAAGTATATGTTTAGATCTAATGAGGCGGCTGCTTGAAGTGGTCTCTTGTAAAGTCAAACGACAAAGACATGTAAGAGATGCAGTTGAAGATCTAGTGCCGTATCCATCTTCGGACGTTGGCTATCTTAGTTTTGTTGGTGGCTGCGCCGAAAAACGGAACAGTTGTTTGACCGAACTACTGTCGCAGGTTCTCCAGCCAAGCCCTGCGGGGTTTCCTGGGAATTCTATTCCTGTCGATGTTCTTCGTACAATTATTTGGAGGAGGGTTTGATTTCCGGGTGCCTCATGATATGGCCAAAGTAAGAGAGCTTCTTGATCTTTACAGCCCTACACAGTTTATTTTCTTTAAACACCCTGGTCAATACCTCCTCCTTTCATATTCTGTCTACCCAGCATGTGACGGTAGACCCACATTTCAATGCTTCCAATCTTCACATGGTAGCTACTACTACTACTACTACTACTACTACTACTACTACTACTTCGGATTATGTACAGCATACTGGACGAAATAAGGGCCCACATGGACAACACTCCGTTTCAATACTGCAATCGGGCTCACTCATCCCCTTCTGAGCAACTTGAATGTGGTACGCACATCCTTCCAGTTCTTTAAACTTACGCCGAACAAACCTATCTCTGCAAGCTAGTTTCAGCGATGTTCGTCATAGACTACGCTTTGAGGACTGTACCAAATGCTGAAGAATAGTCCAAGATTCTCGTTTGTGGTGACGATTCTTGGGCGGCCTGTTGTCCCCTTTCGTTAACATAAGACCGAAGCCGTATGACGGAACACGTGAATGACAGCTAACACTATTCTGTTATTTGGCACATCCTTATTCAATCGGACGTCATACTGTCGTTTAACATGAAACAAACTCGCCCCATTCTGACGCCTCAGTCCGTATGATTGGAAATAATGTTCAACGAATGAACACCTTCTCGTATGTCGTGAGATCCATAACTTCAGAAATAAACAGAACATTGAATTGTTAATATGACAGAAAATAAGTACTTAGTTGCTAGGGCAATGTGCACAGCAGATGAGCATAATTTCATTGCTTGTCTTGTATAATACCGTCAACTTGTTAGGATTTCTTCAACTGCGTTACTATAGTAGATAAGTACTCTGGCACTACGTATCGTAAATTGCGGGTATTTTGAAGCACGTCGAAAATGCTACAGAATGCTGCAAAGTACACAACACAATAGTTGTTTACTGTAGTAGGTTTTATTGCTTTTTGTGTTTTTTTTAACTGTTATGTTCTTCAGTCTGTCGAAACTAATTTTAAATAAATACATTTATAAACTGTCTGAAAACGAAAACATGCGGTAAGTGAATAAAATTGTACCTGAAGAAACGAATAATTTAATTAAAATAGAATGGTATGTTACGTTCATGAAAGAATATCATAAGATTATATCAAATTACATCCAAGAGTTTGGAAATATAGAAATATTTGTGTTAATTTATCTTAATGAAGTCCTCACTGCTCCCCACTCTAGCATAGGATGCGAGTGTTGCAGTACCAGTACTCTTTTCCTAGCATGATTTTAGCTGGCTATAGCTCTAATATCTAAAGTTGAATTCGGACAGTTCTTAGAGGGAGGTCCTTCTACTGCCTGCCGGGGTGGGATAAAGGGAGTTTGGGGTATGGTTGCCAAGGAAACGAGAATAGGGCGACTGCGGTTGCCATGGAGATAAATCTTCTGACCAACTCGTCTTGCTTGGAGTTGCCAAACCTTTCACTTCTGGAGTTAGATCGTGTCGCAAGCAGTTCAGATAACAGAACATGAAACCAAGTCAGTGAAAGTCTGACCACCTAGTCTACAACAGGTCACAGCGGTTCGAATGAACGAGGGAACAAGTGAACCGGAAGTGGGGGGTAAGAGAAAGGAATGCTGGAATGTGGCAACATCGTGAAAAGGCACGTGCAGTGCTCCTCCCTCCAGCCATAGCTGTCGGAATTCATCTGTATTTAATAGAGGACTATTAACCTTCCACCATGCCAGGCCCTTGCACCTTGGATAGGTCAATGACCCGCTGTACTTTTCTTTAGATATCTTATTTCTAGTGCTCCCCTTGTTATTTATATTTTTCTACTTGTTTTTCTTCTTCATATTATTGTTATTATCATAATATTAACATTGTTTTGCGAACTTATAGGGATTTTTTACAGAGCATTTAATGGGCTGCCTATTAGTGATGGTATATTCGATTCATTTTACTGAATCGATTCGATTCCGTTCACGTTACTGAATCGATACAGTGAACCGATTCATGGCTCATTAGAGTCACCGGTCCTGTTGCATCTGTGTAGTGTGTACTGATAAGACAGCAGCAACAACATTCGATTATTGCTGTTGCCATCTGGTCTTCATTCTATGAACTACTTTCCTCTGCGTCATCTACTCTCAGATTCTCGTTCCTCCTGCAGCCACTTTTTCGCATCAAATTTTGATTTCTTTGTTTTTAATGCTATTTGTTCGGGGCGTTGACCTATATATATCTTTTGCCCCTACTTGCATCATGTGATGTGAACCTGCGTGTAATTGGAATGGAGGAAGTGAAGAGTGTTGAATGTGAAGAAAGGAACGTTAAGTACGACACAAACACCCAGGCCCCAGGCCAGGGATATTAATCATTTAGCCTACAATTAAAAACCCCTGACCGAGCCTTGAATCGAACCCGGGGCCGCCGGGAGAAAGGCGGACGCGTTGCCTCCTACACCGCGGGGCCGGACAACTTTTGATGTTACAAAGCCTTCCTCCGACAGTGACAACTCCATTAAATAAGAATATAGAGTTAGAGGAAAAGATTTGCACACACAATCATCAATGATCTGCATTTAGAGCTGTCGCGCAGGTGGGAGATTCCCTATCAGTTGTTTGCCTAGTCTTTTCTTTAAAATGATTTCAAAGGACTTGATTTCATTATATTCTCGGTAAGTACATAATACAAAATAAATAAGTTAAATATTGAAATGCAGGAAAAAATAGGTACTTGTGCAGTACTATACTTATTACAGCACAAAACTTACGTAGTTAATAATAATAAAATTAATAATAATAATAATAATAATAATAATAATAATAATAATAATAATAATAATTCACATAACTCAAATTGTATACACTACCTTATGCCTTTCCACAGTTATCTGAAAGTCACAACTCTATTATATACTGTATACAGAATTATGTGTAAACCTACCTGTGTCCACAATTAGTAGCCTACATATTAAATATAAATGAGATAAGTTGCTTTACGTCGCACTGACACAGATAGGTCTTATGGTGACGATGAGATAGGAAAGGGCTAGGAGTAGAAAGGAAGGGGGCCGTTACCTTAATTAAGGTAGAGCACCAGTATTTGCCTGGTGTGAAAATGGGAAACCACGGAAAACCATCTTCAGGGCTGACGACTGTAGGATTCGAACCCACCATCCCCTGAATGTAAGCTACGCGACCTTAAACGCACGGCCAACTAGCTCGGTCGTCTTTAGAAATGTATTTTTCTATCAGCAGAGGATTTTTAAAATTGTCATATTTTGTATAGGCTGCCCGAGATGTGCAGTAGCCCACTGGTTTTCTGATTAAACATATGTTTACTTAAGCTATTGCATCAGTCCGCTCACTTACTCACTGTCCACGTACACCGGTAATCTCGTGATTTGGTTATTGAAGTATTGTGCAACGAAGCGACATACGGACTTAGAGTACCGAGCGGTTCTTCCCAATATAAAACAGATAATTTCAAGTGGTCATAAACATAACTCATAGTCATAGGGTAGTCTAGATAATAATGTTATTGGCTTTATGTCCCACTAACTACTGATACGGTTTTCGCAGGAGATTTTACGTGCCAGTAAATCTACCGACACGAGGCTGACGTATTTGAACACCTTCAAATACCACCGGACTGAGCCAGGATCGAACCTGCCAAGTTGGGGTCAGAAGGCCAGGCCTCAACCGTCTGAGCCACTCAGCTAGGCGGGTAAGCTAGAGAGCTGAGTTTAATTGTCGAATGTCAACTAGTTATAAAAATGCTGATTGATTAAACTAACCCGGTAAATAGATTAACCTAATAGCCTACCTACTTACAAGCTAGGTTCTTTGGAATTATGTTTTGACTATTTTTAACACTACAAAATAAATCTGTCCATTATTTACTGGGCATTATTTTCAAATGAGCTGAGCGCGAGAGTCTGTTATAGGGAACGATTCTTTCAGTGTGCTATGGCTCTGTATGTATCGCTGCAGCGGAAGTTCGGCTACCCACCAAGATCCAGGTACCGATAATGAACCGTGTGTGTGTTGTGTCTCACGGATCCGTGACTGCGTACGATTTTTTCGGTGTTCCATGGCTCTGTATGTCTCACTGCAGCGGAAGTTCGGCTCTCCGTCAATGTCCAGTGTCCCGCTATTGAGCCGTGTGTGTATTGTGTTCCACTGATCCGTGAGTGGGCCACTCAGCATTGTCTGCTGCGAGTCATCGGAATCGTGTGCCGTGAGCTCGCCGTTCCTGTGAATCGATTCTCTCAGGCACTTGAATTAATCGATACACTGCTTCGTATCATACACTCAGTAGTCAACAGTACTGCCTATTACATCGATAATTTTCCGTTAAGTCATTTTCCGCTTAGGTCTTTTGGAAAATTGCCGTATAATAGTCAACCCTTTAAATGCTCATTAAAAAGCCCTGCATAATTTATAAAACAATGTTATTACGACAATAATAAGAATAAGAACAAAAATAGCAACAATAAGGGAAGCACTAAAAGAACAGCTAAAGGTAAACTACAGCGTGTCATAGACCTAGACAGAGTGGGGGTCGTGGCACGGCAGAGGGTTAACGGGCTGACAATCCAGCTGGAATCACACCAACGAAAGAGTATCGGTATTGCAATAAGTTGTATTCTACGCTACATTGGATAGAAGTGAGCATTTCATTAAGACAAGTTCCAAATTTCAAGTTTGGATTTCATCGGAAATAAGCATACATTTTTACACATTTCTAAATATTTTTTGGGTGTTATTTGGTAGAATCTGATGAGATTTTCAAGAATGAAACGTAATTCTATTTTAATTCAGGTGTTTCTTTTTTCAGGTATAATTCTGTTTCTGTTTTCCTATTCGGGTAGTTTATAAATTTTATTCAAAATTAGTTTCGACAGACTGAATAACCTAAAATAAACTGAGTAGCAATAGAAAGGAGATGCTTCAGATATCTAAAAAAGAAAAGAAAAACTCTTACAAGGACCGAAATTCAGGATTTATATATGAGTTGAGATGTTTACGGCCGACTATATAGAGGCAGTGATGTAATTCACTAGATCATGAAGTGTGTGCTTCACGTCGCAGTGTCGAGAAGAAAGGCCTGCTTTTCGAAAATAAAACTGTTTAATTTTTATAGCTAGGTGTGCAACAAGATCCTCATTAAGCTGAAAAGAAGAAGATCATCATTCAAGAATAGTTTCAGTACTGACGAACTGAAGAATAATAGATTGTTGTAGTGCTTGTCATTGTAACTATAAATAGAACCCACACAGCGTATTGTGAGAAACTCAACATCAATTAGTTTGATACACTAACCATACGAGTTTAAAAAAATTTAAAAGAGTTTACTCAGTGTAATTCAATTGCCCATGATATTCATATTGCGGATCACTTTTTTTTTTCATATTTCACGAATGATGGTAATTATTTTAAATTCCATGATACATCGCTGTTGTCAGAATCTGCCTGTCTAATTAAGCGTGACGCAGTCACAATTCCATACCCTTTGATGTACTTAAAAAATTAAAAAAGTTTCTCTAGTCGATTAAATGAGCAATGCTGTAATATAATTTTCTGATCGTATTACCTTATTACAGTAGTTGTTCGTTGGTGCGCTGCTTGCAAAGACAAATCAAATAACACTTGGAACTCTTGAGCGTGTAACATTTTATTACCTTTCAGGGTTTTGATACCCGAGTTCAGAATGTCGTAGCCTCAATGGTCCAATTAACGTTCTTTTATGGCACTGGCAGAATAACATTTACGAGACCTCCAGACTCTCCAATTTTCACACTTTTTATGGTCTTCTCCTTACCTGGTAAGACACATGAATTTTAATTTTATAGGTACCCAAGTCAACAATGACCAGAAAGTACCCTGAGTTGACGCAGAAAATTATATGAGCTGATACCATAGTGACCTGATTGTGCGTTACGGACGCGTAGCGGTAAGGCTGCATTTGGAAGGTGATGGGTTCGAATTCTGCCATCGGTGGTCCTAAGGATGGTTTTCCCGTCGTTTTCTACTTTCATACCAGGCAGATGCTGATGATTTATTTCAATAAAGTTCAAGACTACTTCTTTCGTAATACTAGATTTTACCTACCTCATTGTCTTTGGAAACCTACCTGAGTTAGAGCGACCTTAAATCATCAGCACCACCACGAATTGTGAATAAAATGTATTGAAACTTGACCTATTTTACATCTTCTAACATAGAATATACGGCGTATGTATTATTGCTCTTCTATGTAGTTGTTTTTCTTTATTTCATAGATTTTGTATCATATGTACCATACAAGCAGCAACCGAGCAGAAGCATCAACATTAAAAATAAAACTGAATGTATAGATCTTTGGCCGAATAGTCAGCGTAGTAGCTTTGGGCTCATTGAGCCCCGGGTTCGATTCCCAGCTGTGTTGTCGTTAATTTATGTAGCTCGGATGTTTTTGATTATCTTAGTACAATTAATTCTTCAATTACATACAATACATCACACTATAAACCACTAGAATAAAACAGATTATTAAGATATCTCTGCACATACGGTTGACGTCAGCTAAAGCATCCGAATGTAAAACTGGGCTCAGTCCAGACTAGTGCTGACCTCAGATGATTAGTAAACAGTCAGAAAGAAAAGAAAAATAATAAATAAATATTATATAAATAAAAAAATATAATCTGTAATAATAAAGGGAAGTGTTTGTCTGTCTGTGCGCGATGTCCAGCAAAATCTACAGCACGCAGAGATCTAAAATTTTGAACATAGGTAGATGGATAGGGGTTAGAATGCACCTCGGAGCCGGAATTTTCATTTTCGCTTTTGTTGGGGAATTATGAACAAAAAACCATCGGAAAACGTGTATTGTTATATGACAATCCAACGTGCTGTCACCAAGATTATATGCAGAGTCACTGTCGCTAGGCAACGTACGTAAGGTAGGTATAGAACACAATTCAAGGAGCCATTTTACGTCCATGGCGTAGGAAGCCGTTTTTGGTCTTATATGGTGGGAGGGCGCCTGCCCCGTGGTGTAGGGGTAGCATGACTGCCTCTCACCCGGAGGCCCCGGGTTCGATTCCCGGCCAGGTCAAGGATTTTTACCTGGACCTGTGGGCTAGTTCGAGGTCCACTCAGCCTACGTGATAAGAACTGAGGAGCTATCTGACGGTGAGATAGCGGCCCCGGTCTAGAAAGCCAAGAATAACGGCCGAGAGGATTCGTTGTGCTGTCCACATGACACCTCGTAACCTGCAGGCCTTCAGGCTGAGCAGCGGTCGCTTGGTTGGCCAAGGCCTTTTAAGGGCTGTAGTGCCATGGGGGGGGGGGGAATGGTGTGAGGGCATATGACGCTGTTGATGGCGATTCGTCCGTCGGATGGGGACATACAGTCTTGAGCTATTAGAGAGGAGTGGGCTATGTGCCGGCACCGGGGTTCATCCTCTTCATTCTTACTATCATATATCATGTCATTCATTTCATAACATTAACTTACCTGATTTGGTTGACGTCATGAAAGATATCCGGTCGTTAAAACTCGCTACGAAGATTCACCTCACTTCATACCCAAACCGTGTAGAGAAAGGGGACAAGGGTTGGACATGTATACATTTAGAGGAAATGTGTAGGACACAAGATAGACGATAAGAATAAACAAGGAATAATACATATATCAGTCAAGATGGTATTTTAAGTCCGTGGAATAGGAAGCCATTTTCCTTCGGTCCATGATGTCTGTATGTGTGCATGCGTGCGATTCCCAGCCAAATCTATGGCAAACAAAGATCTGAAATGTTTGTCATAGATGGGCACAGGTTCTCACCTAAGACGCATGGCTGTGTCTAAGAGCAACTCTTGCACCAAGACATGAAGCTGTCAACGTCATCAATAAGCAATACTCACAAGAATTATCCGGTTACCATGTTTTCTTTCAACTAACTCAATGTCATGTTTTATTATTTCATTTAGAGAAAACATAAGCTATAGTAAAGATGATTAGATTATTAAAAAAACACGCACAGGTCTAGAATTTTTAACATTCGTGGCCCACAGCATTTCACCAATTATGCATGGCTATGTCAAAGAGCAATTCTTGCTCTAAGAAGTGAAGCTGGCAACGTCATCAACAAGCAACTTTTACAAGAATTACCCGATGTTCTACAAAGTTACAAGTCTCTCGACTACACGGCAGAGGGTTTGAAAGACTTGGAGTCACCTGGAGTACCCTCGAACATCTTAGAGCGGACGATTGTGGCACCAATTATCCTTCTTAAGAATAAGAATCCTGCCCTCTGCAATGAACACGACTCTGAAACTGATGACTAATATTATTGAAGCCATTCTCATGACTGGGCATGCCACGAGCGAAGTAATATTCATTCCTCGGATTCGAATAATTTCCCGTTCCCCGTTTGTTTCAGCTTCGCTATGAACATCAACAAGGCACAAGAACAATCTCTTAAAGTTGTAGGACTCCATCTTCGAAAAGGCTGCTTCTCCCATTGTCAAGCCGCGGGTAAAGCCGCAGGTACATGCTAGTTTAATATATAAAATTACTGCTTGTTACAAAAATTTGAAAAATTAACACCTAGAAACTCGAGAATATGCTTCCTTTGTTATCAATACTCTATTGCTCGTCAAGTAGAATTATGCTCAAAATGTATAAAATAGAGTACCATTACCCATTACATGTAACAAGCTTTAACAGTTTCATTTCTAATAATAATAATAATAATAATAATAATAATAATAATAATAATAATAATAATAATAATAATAATAATCCCATACTGACTATATATCAAATAGAGAATGTTTAAGATAAACTTAAATACTATAATACAAGTCGTCCACCTATTCAATACAATTTATAACTTATTACATTAGTGCGTGTTTCGTCCCCTAAGAGACATCATCAGCTATAATAAATTAACATTAATATATCATAATACAAAATAGATATTATTAAAATTGGCAAGAGGCACTAAAAACACTGATGTATGGTACGACATTTAACATACAATCTTAGCAAATTTTGTTTATAAGTCATATGATCGATTAAAACAGTTGAATTGTGCATTAAACTCTTGATAATGCTCTTGGGAATAACAGTTGTGCTTTATAAAATCTTAAATGATCACTGTTGTGAATAGCACTCTTGGTTTAAAGTTTTTTGATGAAAGAAATGATATGAATTAAAAAAAAAGTATATATACTGAATGCTTCAGAATTTAAAGTCAACTCGGGCCGTAGTGGTAAAGCTCTTTGTAGTAATGAATATTACTTTGTTCCTTTACCATTACTCAGATTCATTACTATCTGTCACAGTATCTCTGCTGTTGTTTTATCGTAATGAATCAATCATCGGAATGTAGGGATAAAAATGATCGAAGCTTTTGGTAAACGTTCTTTCTTGAAGGCTGAAGGTGTGTATGCATTTATGTCGCGGCTTTAACCTCAAATTCACGTTTCTAATTTAGTCCCTGTTATATTAGTTGTGGAATATTGGTGTTAAATTAAGGAAGTCCAGTGTTTATGACAACCCTCGAATGTGGGGAGCAAATATAATGATAAGCCGACCGTTACAGGATCAATAGTTGATGGTCGTCTCTGTGTAAATGAGTTATAATCCTAGCTCACCCTGCGGCCGAGGGCATCCCCTATGGAAATATATTGAAATTACGTTCCGCTAGCGGGGTAGGGCCGTTGTGTGGAGCACCAGCTCAGAGCAGTCTGTCATCGACCCACTAGTGCCAACACGGGACTGTTCCTGAACCCACTGAGAGCTCAGCTTCTCTTTTCCTTTCCACAGCTCCGTTCTTCAGCGGTCAGCCCTATTATGTGAATAATTACCAGTACATGTCAGCCCTTAGCAGCACTGAACAATTTTAAAAGTTAACAGTTTTCATGAACACATCATGAATGTTGTATGACAATGGAAAGGCACACGCATGTAAATGAAACACTTTGTTATTATCCGAATGTATTCACTCGATTTCTAGAGTAATTTTCACTTTTCTCAAGAATCAAATACCGTGGGATTAAGCTCGGACGTTACTGATGGCCCATGGCCTAGCAAGCGATCGCTGTTCATCCTGAATGCCTGCAAATTACGAGCTGGTGCGTGGATAGCGTGACGGATCCTCTAGGTCGTTATGGCAGGTTTTCAAACCGTGACCGCAAACTCGCCGTCCTATTGCTATAAAATTGTTCTCACGTAGAATGGGTGATCCCGAACCGGCCCTGAGGTTGAGGTATTATTCCAACATCACTCATCCCAGGGAAAACCAGATACGAATTTTTTCGGAATTTTCAATTTTTGCAGTAACCTACCGAGGTCATTAACAAGCTAAGTCATTTCATCATAATATTGAAGAAATAGCTACATTTTTACTTTCAAATTATTTCATCATAATATTGGAGAAATAGCTACATTTTACTTCCAAATTATTTAAGAATACAAAACAGTCCCCGGTAAGAATCAAATATATTATCCTGTTAATATTCTGAATATTGTTAATAAAAGTGGCTTTAATCAGATAAGTCAGTTTATCTTAAGTGTAATATACTTTTTCTGTGGTTATCGTGGATGTGGATATTATTATCTTGTAAATTAATTAATGGAAGTGAATTTACAAAGCTGTTTCTGTTATAGAGAACTATTAAATCTTACTAGCTAACAATGCACGAATATGACTTACACGCTTTGGTTTTTACTGGTCTACATTAGAAAATAATTCCTGATCAATATAAGAGAAGTCAGTTTCATTCATTATCCAAAGCAGATACTTCATTCTGTTTTTGAATTAAACAAAATGTAATCAAAACCATTATTTAAAAAGCTGGTACACGCACGCACATTAATGGTGTTCCGACATAAACAATCAACACTGCCCCACTCCAGTACTGAAAAGGAGGGGAGAGAGTAAAGGGATAGTGTTGAAGGCCACTCCAGTACTGAAAAGGAGGGGAAGGGAGTGAACAGGTAGTGCTGAATACACAGTGTGTGTATTCCGGCGTTATACTGTAACATTGTAATAAGATGGCTCCTATCCTATCGCAGGTGAATCGAGGCCGTATTATTGGATGTGGGAGGCTCACATGGTCCCCCAAGCAATAGCAGAAGCAATACCATGCAGTCTTAAGACAGCTTGGAGATGGATAGAAATATGGCAAGAACGAGGTGAAGAAGGATTGGTAGACCCGATATAACGCAGCTACAAAATATTCCTAACTACTGTAGTATAAAATACTTTTCGGTTAAAAACTTCCGTTACTTCTTAATACTGTAATTATCAGAGTAGGTTACTTTTTTAATTGTTTATGTTAAAATGCTACTTGTTCGGGGCGTCGACCTATAGAGTTCTTTTGCCCCTACTTGCACAATATATGAACCTGAATGTAATTGGAATTGCGGAAGTGTTGGATGTGAGGTACGTTAAGGACGATACAAATACGCAGTCCCCAGGCCAGGGATATTAATCATTTACAATTAAAACCCCCTGAACCGGCCGGGAATCGAACCCGGGGCGGCCGGACGCGTTGCCCCGTACACCGCGGGGCCGGACGAGTAGGCAACCTAATGCTGTACTTCAATAGATCCACCATTGTGCCCATTTCGATCACAACAAAGTCTTGTAGCGGGCTGTCTGCATGCAGTCCATTCAGCAATGCGTTAAGCGAGAAGGTGAGTCATTGTGCCTTCGACACTACCCCTTCACTCTCTTCCCCCATGTTTTGTACTGGATTGGCCTTCAATACTTCCCCTTCACTCTCTCCCCTTCTTTTCAGTACTGGAGTGGGGCAGTGTTGATTGTTTATGTCGGGACACCATTAATGTGCGCGTCTGTACATAACGCAAAATGGTTTGACAACATATGGTGAATCGGTGGTTTCGTATTGTTTAAAAACAAAAAAATGCTTCCCCTGAGAACTTTAATTTTTGACTTATCTTGTTATTCCCTGCCAACGGCCGTAGATGTGTTGAAACACAGGATCCCGTGAGATCTCCGAAGTTAAGCAACGTTGGGCGTGGTCGGGAGTTGGATGGGTTGCCACGCGCTGTTGGTGGGGGGTAAGGGAATGGAGGAGCGGAAAGGAACTAGCCACCCTACCACACGTAAACTCCGGCTCAGGAATACCTCTGCGGAGGTTCGGACCTGCCTTCGGGCAGAATAACCCTTACCTTACCTTTGTTATTCCCTGAGGTTATTGGGTTATTTGCCCTAACAGTACAGATTACTGGTAGATAAACGAAACATATAGCCTAATTCAAGAGGCCTATTTTTCACACTGCAAAATTATACTTAACAGTGGTTTATGGCAGTGACGCCGTGAATATTTTCGTAGTTAGTGGCGAAGAGAGAGTCAGGGAAATTTCATGTTTGGTATTGGTCAACCTGCGGAACTCACTTCAGATGAGGGTCAGCCTGCGTAAAAAGGCATAACCTGGAAACAAAACTATCGAAATTAAGAAGACGGTTAACAGCGAACAGTTATTTTTATGTTCTCAACTGTTTTGTTATGTTGTGGCTTTTTTATAAAGTTGATAAACAATGGAAAAGTTTTTAAATTTGGCAAGTGGTAATGAAAAACGAGAACTTTAGGACAAAAAGAAAATTTTCATTCATCATTATTTGTTTACCCTCCAAGTTCGGCTTTTCCCTCGGACTCAGCGAGAGATCCCACCTCTACCGCCTCAAGGGCAGTGTCCTGGAGCTTCAGACTCTTGGTCGGGGGATACAACTGGGGAGAATTACCAGTACCTAGCCCAGGCGGCCTCACCTGCTATGCTGAACAGGGGCCTTTTGGAGGGATGGGAAGATTGGAAGGGATAGACAAGGAAGAGGGAAGGAAGCGGCCGTGGCCTTAAGTTAGGTACCATTCAGGCATTCGCCTGGAGGAGAAGTGAGAAACCACGGAAAACCACTTCGAGGATGGCTGAGGTGGGAATCGAACCCACCTCTACTCAGTTGACCTTCCGAGGCTGAGTGGACCCCGTTTCAGCCCTCGTACCACTTTTCAAATTTTCGTGGCAGAGCCAGGAATCGAACCCGGACCTCCGGGGGTGGCAGCTAATCACGCTAACCACTACACCACAGAGGCGGACAAAAGAAAATTTTAATAAGGATAAAACCCGTAAGTATAGAAAATAAGATGATAATTACTTAGATTTTGGTTTCGCGTGAACTCTTGTGTTTTGTGTTTGAAGGTACTCCCTGTTCAATGTTAACTACGTAGTAGATTGAAGCGTAGTTTAGAAATAGTCGATAGAAATGACGTGGACAAACCAAGGGAATATTACCGAGTCGACTGAAACAATAAAACATTTTCTAAACGGGTGACAATCTCGAATGAATCTCTTCTGCAGACCTATAATGTATTTTTTCGGGTGGAAAAGTGTAAGAAAGCCCTAGATTGTAGAAGCACTCATTCTATCGTGCGCTATTGTCATGATATCCATTATGCTTGTATAGTCCACGGTAAAAATCTTTTTGCCCATTCCTTTGTTCGACACTACAACCAATCATCGAATTCGAAATCTGTAAGAGTGTATTTATGATAAAATAAAAAAATAAAAAAATTTAACAAATAAGGGGAGATATTTTTATTTGTAGCTTGATGAGGTCATTGATATCATTGAAGATGCACATTTATTTATGTGAGATTTTTATAAAAAGTAACAATATCAGGTGAACTTGATTAAAACTCGTCCTCAGGAAGTTATACTTTTTAATCAGATGTATCATGATATGGTTTGTTAACACACAACACTCTTAGTTTACAGCAGATCACGTTGGCTTTCGAAAGGAAATGTATTACTACATATTTTACTTTAAGCGAGAATTCTATTTTTACCTAGAAGAAGAAAACCATATCAGTGCTGAGTTCTTTCTGGACACTGACTTGTTAATGGCCACGTACTTATGTTATATTCTGTATAAATTAATTCATCAAACAAGTCTCAGCAAGAAAGTGAAATTTGATTCAGATTATTGGCAAAGTTTCAACCTTACATAAACTTACAAAAAAGTAAACTTTGGAATTTTGCACACCACTAGTCTTGTTCCATTGAACAAACCTTGAGCAATATTGAAGTCGCAAAGGAGCATTACAACACGGCCTGGTTTCAAGTTTAGCTGATTTGGTGGCAATCCGCTAACCTCTAGGTTATTTAACAATTCTGATGGAAACCGCATTAACTCACTTTTATCCTCGGTTATTAAGTGGTTCACCTTTGTATAACTCCTGGCTTCTCCAGGTATTAGAGATAGAACCTTGTTATTTATTTCGTCGCAGTGTTCATTTTTTGGAGCGAGAATAGCTAATTTAGATATATTACTTTGCAGTGCTGAGAAGTCTTCGACAAAAGTTTCGGTCACAATTATCTCCTGCTGACACTAGAAATGTAGGTAAATCAATGAAATTGGAATCATCGCCATCTACAGAATTGTACTTTAATGAAAAGTTCGCAAGTTTACACTACTCAACTCCTCACGCGTGCTGCGCATATTTTTGCGAAAAGTTAATTTTTTGAAAACTGACTACAGAGGAGAGAATTTAATCGAATTCTGAACTGTTGTAGCTCGTGATGCATCAGGCATAACAGGTAATTTTTGCCTAAAATATCCTCCTAATACTATAATTTTTCTACCAAAAGGTACATCAGTATCCATTAAGTCCTCTACAAGTCTGTTTACACACATTAAAGAATACTTATTGGCCATTGTTGCTTCATCTCAAATAATTAAACTGATGGATCGAATAAGTGTACTCCTTTACTGTTCACTTTTAGCCCCGATACTGAATGTTCACATGATATAAAGGCAATTTAAAACGGCTGTGAGCAGTACAACCATAAGGCAGTAACATGAACGATACATATCGCTGCTTTATATTATCGGAAATGATCAAGGGGGCTGTGGAGTACGGGCCGAGCTTTGGTTGTATTTCTTTGCAGTAAGCAGTGAAAATAAAATTATACGCCTCTTTTTTTAATATAACATTTTCACCGACTTTAGTGGACTTAGGGCGATATATCGTTTGCTGCGGAAGCCGACTATAGTCGACATGATACCTTCCAAGACCAATAAAAGTTATCAGACCTGAAGGGATGCATCGATACGTGATAAAACTATCAAGAGCTTTGGCCGTGCATTGTGAGAGTACTGGGTCTTGTTTACATTAGGTTTGGTTTATATTGCTCGTGTGTCCAAACGAAATATATCATCTTGTATTCGAGACTTTAATATATCAATTAGCAGTTTTGTAGTTTGTTGCCCGTTAATGATATACGTATTTATACCGTAAGCTATTTAGAATTTTTACCGTATCTTGAATGTTTCCTGGTTTTTCGATTGCCTTCTGTGGTGTGTTGTAATGGATATGCATTACATGTAGAAAAAGTTATAGAAAAATATAATGGGTCCTAAATGTGTATGCCAGGTTGTCGATCTAATTATGAATGTACTAATACCTCAACCTATCGATTCTTAAAGGTCAAATCATTGACGGGAAAATAGATTGTGAAAACTATCTTCATCATTCAGAAGTCACTGGTATTCGGTATACATTAATTTTATACCAAAATTGCAAGAGACGCAGATTTTCCTTTCGATTGTGAATTGAACATTATATTTCATTCAATATTGATGAAACATAGTTTGAAGTGTCAGTTATCAATATTCTTGATCCTGTGTTGCAATGTTTACAGACTTTTCCAGGTGTCGATGATTGACAGTTATGAATATGAATGTTCTTAGTTCCAGAATAAAATAGATCCACTGGTAGGTTTACGAATTCAGTGTGTCCGACCCTTGTCCTTTTCCTCTACGGGGTCGGGTGTGAAGTCAGATGAATCTTCGTAGCGAGCTTTTATCACCGGTTGCCCTTCCTGGCGTCAACCTTATCAAAGTTAATGAGATGAAATGAATTACGTGATAGTAGGAAGGGAGAGGATGAAATCCGGTGCCCACACATAGCCTCCCCATGTCGAATAGCACCAAGGGATCCGCTCAAGCCTTAACGTCCCCATCCGACGGACGAATCACCATCAACAGCGTCATATGTTATCACTCCATTTGAACACTGCGGAGAGGTTTGGACTTGAATTCAAGCTTTTGCTACGCAATCCCCTATCCTGCCAGCCAACATTCTGATGGTGAATACTTTTTCGACCAACAGGACTCGAACCGGCCAACCACGGTGACAGACCGTATAGAATTCAACGCTTTAACGATTATGACCACCTGGCTGGCTAGGTTTATGAATTCAGTAAGTGAGAAAAACGTGTGTAACTTAATGTTGATCATGAGTGTGTATGTTGTTTCGTTGGAGGCATTCACTAAAACGCGGAATGAAGTGAAAGCTTCTTTCTTCTATACTGCTGTGGTTTACTGGTAAATGTTAATGATTTTTGTCTTTCCTAGGTATAGTGTTATGTACGTAGGTCGAACATTTGTTTGTGGTTTCATTACGTTTAGACGATACAGCAATATCATTTTGTGATTTTTGGCTACAGAAACGTGATGTATGTTGTACGTAACATCTTCTTCACGGAAATTATGGACATTATGAGTGTTAATTATTTTATCGAGGATTTTATCAACAATTACAAAAATTCTGTTGAGATTTTTTAAAGGAAGTTGCTTAGGACTTCCAGACCAAAAAAAAAATAACAAGCCGAACTGTAAATTTCCAGGTGCAAAAGCAGGGGAACGCGAAATATTGAAACCTGACAGAAAAGTATCTTCTTTATGAAAATAACGTGTTACCTTAATTATACTTCCTTTTCCTAAATCTTAAGTAATTTTTAAATACATCGTAAAGAGTACATTTAAAGTTGACTACTGAATTTTATAGTAATTGATAACAGCACTTCATGGTACTGGAGTCTGTGCTTTGTGTTTTTTCCTTTGAATATTTTTTACGCTGTTATGATAGATGTTGCTAAACGTTTATGATTATCAGGTTTTTTTGGGGTTACGTGGGTTGAACATGTGTTTGTGATTTACGTATGTTTTTAACGGTACATAATATCATTTCGCTGTTTTGAACTTTATAAACGCAGTTAATACTGAATATAATAGTTCATCGTTACGGAAATTATTAACATTATCAGTGTTAATAATTTTATTTAGAACATAAGTCCATCGATTTATTGTTGTTTCACAGCAGACTATGCCAAGGGCAATGACCCAAGATAATCGCCATGTTGGATTCTGCATTACTGTCTGATATATTGTAGTTGGTCTTATACCTTCCCGTCTGTTCGTACGTTTACTGTTTTCTGTTATCAGCATGTAAATCATTAAGAACGTTTTGCTATCTGTTGAATGTATTTGGAGGCTGGGAAAGGTTAAAGAATCAAAAGAGTATGTAGCAGGATAGAGTATTCTTCCGTGATCAGGGGAAGTGTATACTCTCTGGCTTGACAGGTAGTATTCAAACATGGCTGCGTGCAACATTAATAAGTATGAAAATCACATATATAAGAATATTGATGGAAGTGTTAGTCACTTAGCAACCAGCTGTATTGCGGGTTAGGGTAATCCTTCGCCTGCAATTATTGGAGTGATCATTTAATAATTTGATATTATGATTACTCAAAATTGGCTGAAGATTTACTGGCAGGTAATTCCGGAAAGAATAAAACAAAACTGAAGCAAATCGGTCCAGTAGAACGGACGGATGGATTTGCCAAAAATGTCTTCTGTAAACTCTGTTAATATATAGATTAATTAATAATTTCTTTAATCAACGGATGCAATTTAAATTTTATTGAAAAGCGCTATGAGTGGGAATCAAGTGATCTGTGGCCTGCATGGTAAGAACTACCGTGTGATTCACTCCAAGGTTAAGTTGGAAACTACCAGAGGCCACTTCTAAGGTGATCGGAACTGGGATATTAACTTCCTTCTCTCCTCAACTGTATTACCTACAGCTGAGTATAAACAAAACTGTAGTCTGTTTTCTAACGGACATGATACACACTGGGGGAATCATTTCAGCCTTAACGATTCCATTCAAAGTATCCCCTGTTAAAACTTGCTATCACCCTTTGCACTACGGCTTTCAAAATGAAGGCAGGAGCTGAGGTGATACAGCGCGTGTTTGTCAAACAAGATGAATGTGCGGCGGTTTCCACTTTACAACTCTTCACGATCCATCATTAATGTGGCCTCCCATTCCAAGAACATTAACATTGTTACAATCTCTATGATGAATGGATTCTTACCCAACTTTATCCTCTTTACAGTCTCATAAATCTAGTTTCCTTGTCTGCACTTAAGTACGTACTTCTTCTTTTAGACCAATTTCCTTCTCCAGCTTACCGGCAGAAGAAACTTTTCGTACGGGCTTTTTTTAATCTTTAACATTAGTTCATTATTCCATGTTGTATTGTCCTTTCCCCTTTTCTTTCGAGAGATGAGATATTCCTACAACTTAGAAAGTAAGTCGTATTCGTTTCTTATTTCTTACATCGGGTATAACTCAATATAACAGAAGGAAGCTTTTAAAAGTCCCATGACTCTTATAATTATGTTACATTAAATACTCGTGTCCAGGCGAGGTGCAAGTGAGGAAGACGGATTGTACGAGGGAGAGATATAATTGCCCCTTATTTACCATTCTCTAATCTCATGTGAATCTCCATTATCACTCGGGATTATCGCATTCATCTACCGTTGTAGCTCGTTGACTGAATAATCGTACGTAAGCAGATAACGGGAAGAAACCACACCAAACGGCATTCATAGAGAATTTATAAGAAACATATCGTCAAGGTCATTAATCTTCCAACTGGCAAGCATAGATATTTTGACGATATTTCCCAGCCCTGAAGTAGCAATTTCGAACAATGTACGTGTTCGTATTCAATTAGTCCAGATAAAACCTAACATATCATTACATATGTGTGATCATAGAAGAATTCAGATATTTTATAGTTGAATTCTTCAACAAAACAAACAATTTGAGAAATGCATCTTTGTAAAATATGTCCCTTACTTCTAAAATACACCTCGCTATAACGATAAGCTTGTTATTATTTGTTTTATTTGTGATTATGTATATTTTGGAGCAATTTACTTCATTATTATATGAAACAATACAGGGTAATTGTATGGACTTGGCATTTTCTGACCAATTATTCATATATATAAAACAAAGGCCTGCATTGAGCAAGGAGTTCGGTAAGGTTATTGCTGATGACGTCGCAATGTTGGTGGAAGACGATGAAGACCTCAGCCAGGTCTTATCTGCGATATAGCCTAAACCACCCTAAACAACCTTTAGAACTTACAACACAAATACTAATAAATGAGAAACCAAGATCCTTCTCTCTGTCTGCCATCCTGCTCAGTGCCATTGTATTTTAAGGGGCGAATACATGGAAAGTGTGAGGGAGTTCACACACGTTGGCATTAAAATGGAAAACTGTTCAGTCGCATGAGCCAAGTCAGTCCAGCCTTCAATAAGTAAAGGCTGCTCTTCGCATCGAAGTGGCTAATAGTGGCTAATTACATGTAGAGCAAACAACTGTATGACCGAGCTCGATAGCTGCAGTTGCTTAAGTGCGGCCAGTATCCAGTATTCGGGAGATAGTAGGTTCGAACCTCACTGTCGGCAGCCCTGAAGATGGTTTTCCGTGGTTTCCCATTTTCACACCAGGCAAATGCTGGGGCTGTGCCTTAATTAAGGCCACGGCCGCCTCCTTCCCACTCCTAGCCCTTTCCTGTCCCATCGTCGCCATAAGACCTATCTGTGTCGGTGCGACGTAAAGCAACTAGCAAAAAAAAAAAAAAAAACTGTATGGAAGTGAAACCTAGACCTTAGGCTTGGACGACAAAAAGCGGATTGTAGCGTTCGGGATATGGTGCTGCAGAAGGGTATATAAAGTAACGAATAACGAAATGATAAAAATATTGGAGATAGCCTTGGTTTGTGGAATTTTTCTGACTCGGGATTTCGGGATTTCATACATAGAGCCATGGAGTCCCACTTGTGTATATAATCCGCTCTCAAACAGCAGGTGGGTGGTTTTACGTCTCACTAACTAATTTTACGGTTCACGGAGACACAGAGGTGCCAGAATGTTGTCCCATAGGAGTTCTCATACGTGCCGATAAATCTACCAATACGAGGCTATTGTAATGAGCACCTTCAACGGACTAATGTACAAATTGAATAACTATTACCTTTGTTAAATATTCTTTGATACCCGGACTGGAACCATTGAATAACACTGTCAGAAAACCCAATTAGGGACAGCTTGGAGAGAAGGAGCCCGTCAAAGGCCTTGATGAAGTCAAGGAGGCACAAGAGAATTTATTTCCTTTCGTCCACAATAAGACGAATATGATCACTAACTCGCAGCAATGCTATGACTGTAATGTGATCATTATTATTAAAACCTGAATTGCAATTGTTTATTATATCCATGCAGATATAGACAGATTTGGCCGTACAAGATGTTTTTAAAGACTTAGGGCACATAGGATCAAACTTCCATTGGATTGGAAATACACCGTTCTGGAGGGAATAATCATAAATATGTTCAATAAATAGAAAACCCAAGTATTTCGTCCTTAAAAACATGGTAATATTTTCTGATCCTTTAGCCTTGTTTCAAATAGAAATTATCCCTTTTTCCGTAGTTACCCATTTTCACAACATGAAAATACTGGGTCTGTTCATTTAATTAAGACCACGGTCACTTCCTTAATAGTTTTAGCCCTGTACTATCCTTGTGAGATGAAACAAATACCGCAGTAAGGAAGGAAGGAAAATGTGGAACGTGTTATAAGTTTCGAAGAGCTACCTTCAGTATGAAATTGCAGTCATTTATTTTACAAGCATAACATGGAGGATGATAAGTCAACATAATTTTGAATTACGAAAGTAACATAATAATAATAATAATAATAATAATAATAATAATAATAATAATAATAATAATAATAATAATAATAATGATAATAATGATACAACGAAATTACTCATCCGTAACATTCAGTCGCAAGTAATGTACGAGTTGCGTGTTGGTGTGTTCAGAGGTGAGTTAGACACATTCGGGAACAGGAAAGGAGGCTATCACAACATTGATCTCGCCTCCCGCGCTCTTTGTCTCTCTCTCAGCCAGCCTGCTGTTTCCCACCGCCTTCTAATTAGTACGAATGTTCATTTTATCTCTTTGTTTTGGAACATTTCCTCATCTTCTTCCACTTCTCAGAGCGGCTTCACGCTTCCATGACAACTACTTGACGCTCTGAAAAATACGACTGCTTGTCACGTGATATTCCATTACCTTTTGGATGAACTGATCACCGGAAACTGACGATTCTTTGATTCATGGATGCTACTTAAAAATGAAAATATTTCCAAGATATTGACAGAATATCTTGCTGTCTTTCCCCAGGAACTTACAAGAGGCAAGACGTGTGTAATGAGCTAGGTTTGATTGATATACCTTTCTTTTACTTGTACGACGCTTCGTCTCTTGTGTTTTCCTGGGGTTATCTGAAGTATTTCCTACCCAGTCCTAGTCTTTTCCAATCCTACTGTTGTCATGAAATATGTCTTGAGTTTGTGTGACGTAAAACCAATTTAAAATATCTGAAGCCTAGGATATCTTGTTTTTCACACCAGGCAAATGCTGGGGCTGTACCTTAATTAAGGCCACGGCCGCTTCCTTCCCACTCCTAGCCCTTCCCTGTCCCATCGTCGTCACAAGACCTATCTGTGTCGGTGCGACGTAAAGCAACTAGCAAAAAAAGAAAAAAAAGGTATCTTGTATCGTCGTTGTGCCTGCGTTAACGCTCGTATCATTGATACTGTATATTTAAAATAGCTCTTCCATTTCAAAAAATTCTATCAAACTAGTATTGTACATTAAGTAACTATTAATCTTAAGTCTTAAACCAAGTGGAATCGGAACAACCAGGCGTGCCGATATTTGGAATGTCTTGTTTGTATTAACCAAGATTTGAACCACAGCCTCCTTGGTGAGAAAGTAATGAGAAAATTTCAGTCATTTCGATAGTGCCTTACTAAAATATTCTAAAGCAAAGTCATCTGCGTACAGGCCATGAAGGCCCTTGGAGGGGTAGAAGGTAAAGGCTTCTACTATCTGTAACCTGGGCACTTGGTGGAGGTAGAGTGGTAAGCTCTTACGCCTTTGCCTCCAGAAATTAAACCTAGAACTTATATTTGGTGCAGGCTGAGTGAACCTCAGAGCCATGTGCACCTTCGGAAATGGAAATCTTAAAATTTGGAATTTTTAAAACAATTTTGACTTCCTGTCGGAGAATCGAACCAACGTCCTTCCAAATGAACCGAGCACGCCTTTACCACCTCGGCCAAGCTACTCCTCACAAAGCATTCTGTTTCTTTGGTTTAACTGTACGACAATTCAAAATGAAAGAGATGTAATATGTCGATAAATTAATGGCACCTATTTTCGGTTTTATATCGTGAAATAATTCATAGGCGTATCTGAAAATTTACAAGTTACTTTAGATCGCACCGGCACAGATAATTCTCATGGATACGGCGTGGGAAGGAAGCGGCCGTGGCCCCAGCATTCGCCTGTTGCGAAAATAGGAAACCACGAAAAACCATCTTCTGAAAACTTAAAATTGCTCCTTGACAGATCTGAGAAGCTGAACTGCAGCTTCATAATATTATGAAAGTTGATAGGAAGATGTATTACCTGTACATGATTTAGGAATTTTCAATACTTGGATACATATTTATCCAAATGGAAAACAAAAAACGCCCTGCGACATGCCGTTCCGTTCTGTCCCCTCTCTGCTGATGCAAGTCCTCATTCTATCGCGTTCTCTTCGACCAGCGCCTTTGTAGTTTTCAGCTTGCGTAATCGAAATGTCTATCTCTGTGTTTCAAATAATTAACTATTACAGGTATTCATGCTGCATTGTCAGAAAATTAACAAATTATAGGGATATTTCAAATCTTAAAGGAGAACTTGAGAAATCCCGCTGACTACATTTATTACATTAACATGTAGGCCTACCGTAATTTCCTCCCACAAGACTTTCCCTACTTTGTTGTAAAAGACGTATCATGGTTTGTTTCTCAAATATCACACTCAAAAGTATGAGTTTGGCGGAATGGATGATGTAAGCTCTATAGGAATGTCGTGTGGGAATGTGGCATAGTTGCTCTTAACACCCCCTCACCCAACATAATCCTGTCTCCGATACCAGAGACACTGTTTGCTCAAGTCGTTGGAGCTTAGCGAGGCTTTCAATTAGCTGGCCATTAGATCTCCTCTTCTACCCCACCTCATCGGGTCATGTTCCTTTTATATGAGAGGTTCATAACCCCTCCTGGACAGAAACCGTCAGCAAGTCTCACAATGGACTAAGCATTATATATTATATCGTAGCATAATATAATGTAATATAAATAAAATTTACGTCTATTATGTGCATTATGTACGAGTAAACAATCATTTTAAGGACTACTGCATACTGTATAAAGACATAGGTGACCACCAGTTCATTTTCTGTTTTATATATAATTTTCAACACTTATATTTACAGCATCCTCCATTACTCATACCACACGCGTCAAACAACCATCTATGTGTATATTTAGCCATTTAAACACTGAATTACTACAATTACACTTCGTCATATTTTACCAGTAGTTATATCCTAATAAAATATTCCGTCTGTTAAAGTTTTCAAAGGCAATAGAATTCGGGAGATACATGAATTGTCGTAGATACAACATTGCGAATTCACTTTTCTTCACCGGCCAATTTTCTACCATAAAAGCAGCGTTAGCACAAGTATTTTGAAGAATAGATTCAGTATCTGGCAAAAATTAATGAAAATATATTTTTATTAGAAATCAGTACTGCGATGTGACATCCGTTAGCACATGGAATGAAGTTTATAAACTGGCTTCAGGTAAAGTAAAACGTTGCCTACCTGTAAAACTCTGATGAGACACAAGAAAAAATCTAAAGGAAACCAGGGTGTACCGTATTTGTTATACAGTCTTCTTAACAGAAGATGAAGATCAGATCGTCATAAGGAAATCAGAACGTTATCTTGTGAATCCATTTCACATAAAAATGTATGTGTGTGGAATTGTCTTCTTTAATTTTTCGAGTAACATATGAAAATGCCATAGCATAGTATTATGAAACTGTTTCTCAAGTTCTCCTTTATGAAACGTAAAATAACTCCCGTGGGACACAATTCCGGCGCCTCATCGTGCCCTAAAACCTTACAAGTAGTTTCTGGGACGTAAAACAAGTAACATTATTTTTACCTTTGACAAGTGCGTAAAGCAGTGTTCATCTGCACCTTGTCCGACTCGTTGGCTGAATAGTCAGCGTACTGGCCTTCGGTTCAGAGGGTCCCGGGTTTGATTCCCGGCCGGTTTGGGGATTTTGACCTTCATTGGTTAATTGCAATGGCTCGGGGGCTGGGTGTTTGTGCTATCACCACCATCCCTTCAACTCACACAGCACACATAACACTATCCTCCACCAAAATAACACGCAGTTACCTACGAGTACACATGGCAGATGCTGCCCACCCTCATCGGAGGGTCTGCCCTACAAGGGCTGCACTCGGCTAGAAATAGCCACACGAAATTATTATCTGTCCCTTTTGATATAGAAGATAATGAAGATGACTATCGAAATCAGATTTGTTATGAAGAAAGCCATTCACTTTCAGTGTCCACAGTTAACATTTAGGTTTTTCAGTCTGTCGAAGGACGAAATAAAACAGAATACTATAGCATAAATGTAAATCAAGACATCAATAACAGAATGGCATGTTTCGTTCTACAAATACATCCTCAGATTCTACTAAAGCACTTATAAACTTGCGTGTATATACAGTATATGTAAACACAATAGTGTTTACGTTGCGTAACCATGTCAATGATTGTGAATGGGTGATAATATGAACAAGTGTGACAAATTGTATAGTGATGTCCGTTATTGGCACTCTGAGGGTTTGTTTCTGTACTTAACGCTCTGGTTCCAAACGTCTGCGTCTGTTATCTCCAATGTCGGAGCTTGAACTGATTAGAGGTCGCTGACCTCGGTCCTGGCTTGCTAATACAAATCTGTCAGTAAGAGAAGAGTAATTCTGCGCTCTAATTAAAAGGAAATTGCTTTTTAAAATATAATATTATTTTGTTTTTTTGGCTAGAGGCTTCACGTCGCACCGACACAGATAGGTCTTATGGCGACGATGGGATAGGAAAGGGCTAGGAGTGGGAAGGAAGCGGCCGTGGCCTTAATTAAGGTACAGCCCCAGCATTTTCCTGGTGTGAAAATGGGAAACCACGGAAAACGATCTTCAGGGCTGCCGACAGTAGGATTCGAACCCACTATCTCCCGGATGTAAGCTCACAGGCGCGCGCCTCTAACCGCACGATCAACTCGCCCGGTATGTATGTTGTTTCTCAACTTAATTGTTCGTTTCAGGTAGTTAAATTTAATTCTGAAGAAACTCGCATCATGTTTATTGCTAAAAAAGAACATGAGCGCAGCGCTCACGTTTAAAGATGGAAGATATAAAGATGGAAGTATTTTAAATACCTCAATTTGAGACAGTTATTTACTTAGGAACAAGAGCGAGTGGAGTGGCTGTGCGTGTTAATTTACTACGGCTATGGATTCAAGCTGTACATTCGGGAGATACGTGGGTTGGAAATCCACCGTCGGCTGTTTTCTATGGTTTCCCGTTTACACTTCCATGCAAATACCGGGATAGTTCCTATTCGTAGGCCACACCTGATTCATTCCACATCCTTACCCAACTTCATATTCATTCATTTCATTTTCATTAGCTGCTCAACTTAGGTTGGCATTAGGAAGGGCATCCGGTCGTAAAACATGCGATATAAATTCATCTCTTTTCATCTCCGACCCTGTATCGAGAAACAGGACTAAGAGATAAACTAACTATTTATTTAGGAACAGGAATACTTATACCTAAAGAAAGTTGAGATGGGAGGAGTATGCTCTGTATGAACTAAATAATACAAACGTATAATCCAGCATAACAGGAAACAAACATTTTACACTCAGTCATCACTTCTTTTGTTGTCGACATCTTTCCTGAAACATTTGCAAATTTTGCTTCCAGGTTCGAACATTCGTAGCAGGAGCATGGAGGCCTCGCTAGGTACTACCATTCTTTTTTAAAACACATGGAATACAGTTTTCAATCAATGAAAGTGCCCCCTTCTCCCTCAGAAATTGCAGATACTCCGTTTCAGAGTTATGATCACTTTCGTAAACATCATCTGTTGCATTACCATCCATTTCGGTGTTCAAGTCCATTTACTCCACCGTTTTACCCAATTACGAAAGTATCTGATCAGTGCCTGGCATTATAAATTGTATAAATTCACTAATAATAGACACAATATAAACATTTCACATTAAACACAACCATAAGACGCGCGGCTGTGAGCTTGCATCCGGGAGATAGTAGGTTCGAATCCCACTATCTGCAGCTCTGAAGATGGTTTTTCGTGGTTTCCCATTTTCACACCAGACAAATGCTGGGGCTGTACTTTAATTAAGGCCACGGCCGCTTCCTTCCAACTCCTAGGCCTTTCCTATCCCATCGTCGCCATAAGACCTATATGTGTCGGTGCAACGTAAAGCCCCTAGCAAAAAAAAAAAAAAAAAACCCGTAAGACAAAGCGCGAAACGTGAGTAGCACTGTTACTGGCTATTGAGCGCATCGCTCACCAAACATGCACTGTCACACCTAATAATGGATTGTGGGTCTTCTTTTTCAAATATAATGGACATAACTGACACTAGCCCTTCTTAACAACATATTTGAAAGATTAATGGAGGTTCAAAAGTACAGGTGTTGTAACATTCCAACAACAAGCAATATACTACAAAGGTGAGCGCTGCGCTCACCATGCCAGAAACTGCGGGTTAATACCGCTTTAATTTTCAACCTAACATCTCATCGTCCGTAGTAGATTCCTTACTAAACATCGTCCATGCAAGAATCTCTTGGTAAAAGAGCTGAACATTATCTTGTTGCAAATATGGTGGAAATGTCTCATGGATTTGGTTGGAGGAGCACTCCAGTGATGTTACGACCATGGATTTGCCCTCCAGATCCACCCATTTTAATCCAATCGAGCATTTATTGGATGCTGTCGATGCTGGTGTACGCTCCATGAACCCCGCACCAACTGCACAAGACCTATTCTGGGCAGTAGTGCAAGATACGTGTGGGTCGAGATCCCTCCAGAACGACTCCAACATCTTGTAAAGTCGATACCTCGCCGTATTGCTGCCATTTCGAGGGCTCGCGGAGGAGCGACTCGTTATTAACATCACATTCAATGTCTTCCCGTGACTGTTGGCCATTCAGTGTATACTCCGGTAATGAAATATTAATCAGTAATAATTAATCCTTTGAAAGTGTACTTACACAGCTACGTATTGAAGACCCCTTTATTACGTTAATATTGTTGTCATGCTGGCTTTCTGCCCATTGGAAAATCCTTTAATAAATAGAAAAACCACAGAGACAGACTTTCTGCGAATATAAAAAGTTCGGTGGAGAGTGATTGTCTGCTTTTATAAAGAAAACTGCCCAACTCGATTGTGACTGGCAGTATGCAATGGGGCGAGTCATTGCAATGTAACCTCCGTAACTCGTTCTGTCTGTCGGGTTTTTTGGGTCAACGCTAAGAGGTATGCAATTTAATAAATTCTTACTCACAACGTGTACACTACTTCACGTACAATTCTGTATACAGTGCAATATTCCGTAGCGAAGCATGGGTACATCAGCTAGTATTATATAACACTGGATAACGGCACAGTGGTTGATAATAGAAGTTCTCCATCACTTCCCTATGGACATTTCAACACCACACTCGTGCGAATTGCCTTGAAATTGTAGCCAAGAAAAAATGTTTCCTGTTGTCATAGTTGGACACTAATAAAAAATAAAGACGCTTCCGTTGCACTAGTGAAGGAGGACAATGCAACTGTTGCAATATCTTAGTGTATAACTTGGAGCTGTTAATTGTGATATCTGTACTGATAATTTGATATCAGAATACGAACTCTACATTATGTGTCCTATGCAGATGTGTAGAAAAGTGTCCTTCTTCATTACCATGTGTCACTTCTACCAACATTTGGGGGGAATTTTGAAGGCCCATAAATACGAACTAAATTAGATCAGATATGCTGACGGGCGATAACCAGGTTTCTACTGAAAGATGGACTTCTACAGCAGCTGACGATCCCTAACCAGTACCATGAAGAATTGCTATAGTAGCCCCAGTGTACATGATAATGGGTGATAAGCATAAAGTGGATAATTACAGGACAGTCAGTTTAACGTGAATTGTATGTAAACTCTGAGAAAGCATTCTTACTGACTGTATTAGACGCGTTTGCGAAAATACTAACTGGTTTAATGGAACGCAATTCGGGTTTGGGAATGGTTACTCCAGCGAAGCTCAACTTAAAGGTTTCGACAATATTTAGCAGATATTTTAGATCAACAAGGTCTGAATCACTATTGACGTATCCAAGGATTTTGAGAAGGTAGATCATGAGAGACAGCTAATAAAAATGAGGGCTGTTGGAGCAGAAAAATGAGTGGTTGAATAGGTGGCTAGCTTTGTAGAAACTACATCTCAGAGAATTAGAGTAGGTGAAGAACTATCTGAACCTGTAACGATTAAGAGGGATCCCTCAAAGTAGTATTTGTACCTTTATGTTCTATTTTGTTTATACATGGTACGAGTAAAGAACTAGAATCACATACAGTACGAGACTTTGTGTAGATGATGGTATATTGTATAGAGTAGTATATACTGTAACACAGGACTTTTTGTGAGTGGAAAATGACTTGGACAATGTTGTGAAATGGACAGAAGATGATTATATGAAGATAAACGGGATGAAAAGTCATGTTCTAAGAGGAAAGGTCCTGTCAGTTTTAATCTCTGTATTAATGGGGTTAATATACCTCCCGGGGATCACTGTACGTACCTAAATGTTAATAAAAGGACATATCGTCGCTGTTCCACTAGTTTCCTTAAGACTGGTCATGCCTCGAAGCCTCATATGGATATTTAGTCCATCAGAACAATATTCGTTGAGTTCATTTTCCTGTGCTTACGTGTAAAGGAAAATTAACCTTATCGTACCGCACTCTAGGAATGCATGCTTGCATGACTTATTTACACGCTCCTACAGTATAATTTACTTAAGTCTCATTTTCCTTTACACGTTCGCATACGAAAATGAACACTATGAAAATTGTTCTGATGGACTGCTGGGAAGTGTGATCAGTCTTAAGGAAAATAATTGATAGGAAGAGCATTGCAATATATGACCTTTTCCCCGAACAGCGACGATATATTCAATCACATAAAGAGGGCTGTAAATAAGGGTTAGATATGTCTTAATTTGGTTTTGAGGGTATTTAGGGGTTGTAATAAGAATGTAAAGATGATGCGTATACATCTCTGGTAAGATCCCAATTAGAGTATGGTTCCAGTGTATAAGATCCACACCAGGATTACTTGGTATGAGAACAGGAAAAGAATCGAAGGTTAGCAGCACGGTTTGCTCTAGTGATTTGCGCCAAAATAGAAATGTTACTAGAATGTTGCAAGCTTTGGGCTAGGAAAAATTAAGAGTTAGGAGACGAGCTGTTCGACTAAGCTGTATATTCCAAGGTGTCGGTAGAGAGATAGCGTGGATTGACATTAGTAGGCGAATAAGCTTGAGGGAGCTTTTATAGATAGGACAGATCATAAAATTAAGTTGGAATTCAAAAGGAAAAAGTGGGGAAAAATTCATTTGTTGGAAGAGGAATTAAGGACTGGAATAATTTATCCAGGAAAGGTTCGAAAAATATCTGAGTTCTTTGAAATTATTAAGTAATGACCTATAGGAAATCTGTGTTCTGGGTAGCAGCCATAAATGCAGATCAGTAATGATTGATTGATCTGGAATGGCTACAGGATCTGCTGACAATCCGGGCTCTACCAGATACAGCATATATCTCTTGCAATACTCCGTAACTCCCTTACGTAATAAATAACTGCTTGATATGTTTGTACTCTATTAACTACTGTGTATAGGAATTGGAATTACATGATGCCCGCATAGTCAGATATTGTAATCAGTATCATTTACTTGTTTAATATGTAAGGTTCTAATTTGCTTCATGAAAAGTGTAGCTGAAGGGTGTAGAAGAGTAATCTCAGAAGCTGTCACATCATCTTGCTTCCAGCCGAGCGGCGGGGTTCTGCGAACGGAGCAAGCCGGGCAGAAACTCTCTGGGATAAGGAGACTTCACCACAATGCCGAGATGTATCATCCTATGAATTTTGTAATAAATAGCCCAGGGGTATTCTGATGGTTCCCGTATCTCGGCTGATACGTCCAGAGTGAGCCCTTCTTTGTTCTTGCATGGCGAGCAGCCGAAAGAAGAGAGCTTTAGTTGCGTTGTATTGTGGACTCGTTTCTTTGAAAATTCATGGAGTGTAAATGTTTTAGGGTGCATTTTAATTAAGCATTACAAGATTTGCTGGGTAAAGTATTGCGTTTTCATTTGGTTGCGATTTATATTTGACGCTCCAGAGAGAGAGGAGATCCTAATATAACTGAGAGCTTTCTTGGAAGGCAGTAATCCATTTTATTTCAAAGACGGAGCAAAAAGACAAATTAAATTCCACTGTAATTTATTTCAGTTTCTTTTTCTGTGATGGTCATGTATGGTCCGGTATTGCCTTTTTAAATATAATGAAGTTACCATAATTCCGGCAAAGGACATAAGAATGCGCGTTGTCGAATAATGTGTTTTTCTACTAATACCCCATGCTGGTTTTTCATTTAGCGAATAATATTAATTCAATTAATTATCTTCATTGTATTATATTATAGAAGTTAAGCTAGAAGACTTGCCGACCAGAAAGTCGCTTCATTTCTTGACTCCTCTATAAACGTAAAATTTCGATATACTGTGTTTTAAATGTGATATGCTGTTAGAGTATGAACTCAGTTCACTGAAATGACCGAACGTTAAAAAGTACTTTTAAGGGGACATAGACGTGAAAATATACCCAAATTTTGAAGGATTTCTCAAAAATGTCTTCCTGAGTTTCATGACATTTAGCGTACCAATTTTATGATATGTTTACAGGTTTCTGCTTGCGTTTAATATAATTTGTCTACATTATCTCCTTTCTGACTTATCATTTTATAGGAGTTGGCACTTTATATGAATTTGGCAAAGTTTTACGGTTGTGTGCCCTTCCACGCACCAACTTTGCATGGAGGAATATATTCACTGTTGATGTTTCTATGGTGTGTTCTGTGTAGATGAACAGAAGTGTTAATAAGGCATTACGTCTACGAAATATAGAAGTTAAACTTACAGAGTTAGAATCTTCGGCCCGGCCGGATATCGAACCTGGGCTTCTCTGAACCTAAAACGAGTACGCTGACCATTCAACCAAAGAGGCAGTCAATATCAGTAAGCTACAGTGTGGACAGTACATTTGTCATATCAAGAAATGTTAAAGCATATTTCGAATGTTAAAATAACGCAAGCATTTTTAATACACATTTCTCAGAAAGTATTTCATGAAGCAGTATCAAATTTCACAATTTAAAATATCATATGGACACTTCACTCTGAGTATTCTTATCCATTTAGTGACGATTATGCTGCTTGTTGTTTCAACGGGCCTAACATCTAAGGTCATCGGCCCCTTATCGATTTAGAACCACAAGTAATGGATAATGTCGTCTAAAAACGTTGTACCCTAAATTTATTGCAAATATTTACGATATAGTGCAACGTTTTCAAGTAAATAAATTTTGTTTTCGATGCAGAAAATGGAACTGGCGCATACATACTTTCATCATAAATTGTATTACTTTGTACAGATTATTTTTGGAGATAAATATACCATAGTTGGAAAAATATGTATGTTCAGTTCGTCAGCGATTCCGCTGGTGGGATCCTCAACAGCTCTGCCATCAGCTGTCATAGATGGCCTAGACATCACTGAAGAGGCGTACTAGGGAAATGAGGAGTGAGGTAGTTTCCCGTTGCTTTTTTCACCGAGCCAGAGTTGTTATTACATATCAGTCTGTCAAGCCCACTGAAATGCATACACCAACCGACCCTATGAGCAACATTTTCACACCATTAATAGCAGGGACTGGCTGCAGAAGGATTGGCATTACTAGCATCGCTCATACCTCAGTCATTTTCATATTGTCAAAGCCAAGGATAAGACAGAGACAGATCTATGAAAGTAACAAAATTGCTCTAGCCTATACCAGAAGACCTAGTGCACTGTAAACACTAGGTCCTGCCAGCAAAGGCATATTGAAGAATATAGAAAAACAAAATTAAAAATTATTGAACTATTCATTAAACAGTTATTAACTCAACATAAATTTTAATTATCTCAAGAATGAAGTAATACACAGGGTGGCCCACCGACATTTTTTACACAAAAGATCCTTGTATGTGTATCCCATGCTTTAACAATCGCCGTAAAAATAGTTCACATTTTCACACCAGGCAAATGCTGGGGCTGTACCTTAATATTTTTTTTCTAGGGGCTTTACGTCGCACCGACACAGATAGGTCTTATGGCGACGATGGGATAGGAAAGGCCTAGGAGTTGGAAGGAAGCGGCCGTGGCCTTAATTAAGGTACAGCCCCAGCATTTGCCTGGTGTGAAAATGGGAAACCACGGAAAACCATTTTCAGGGCTGCCGATAGTGGGATTCGAACCTATTATCTCCCGGATGCAAGCTCACAGCCGCGTGCCTCTACACGCACGGCCAACTCGCCCGGCCATACCTTAATTAAGGCCAAGGCCGCTTCCTTCCCACTCCTAGCCCTTCCCTGTCCCATCGTCGCCATAAGACCTATCTGAGTCGGTGCGACGCAAAGCAACTAGCAAAAAAAAAAGTAGTTAAAAAATAAAGCCATCTCCGTCAAGGCCATGAAAGACCTTGGAGGAGTGGAAGGTAACCTTAGCCCCTAGGACTTAGCCGGTACTCATTTTTGGTTCAGGCTGAGTGAACCTCAGGGCCATGTACCGCTTCAGAAATTGAAATCTCGTTTCTTACATTTTTCAGCTTCCTAATGGACACCTCTCACCTCTCCTTAGCGGACGACTGTATGAATCCATGATAAAATTCCCTGTTTCTTATACGGACACCTCTATTACGGACAAGGACATATTAGGCTGGAGCCTCTACAAACTCCAATGAAATATTTCCTAAACGGACAGTTGTTTTCAAAACAAATTCGTGTGGGCGCTGATTTTTTAATGAAACTACCGTGGTGGCAGTAAAGTATTAACTTACTTTTTGACACAGACGGTACTTACAAGAATTGCAGTTATCGTTACTTGTGGCGCAGATTATACATATTCTTGGAAGGCAATACTAAGCTGTGCTCTCACCCCCAGCAGTTTTGTTACGTATAATGCTCGATAATACTGGAATTCGAACTTTCACTCTCAGGTTACATTGACTCGTACGCATTTGATGTGTTCACTTTTACGTTTCTAATTTGGTGTGTTTTAACATGACTCCGAGGAAATGCTTCAACTCTAAAATAAATGGTAGTCATAATAAACGATAGTAAACACGTGAAGTGTGGTGTGTGTAAACTGTCACAAGTGTTTAAGATTGTAAAGACCGAGCTCGACAGCTGCAGTCGCTTAAGTGCGGCCAGTGTCCGGTATTCGGGAAATAGTAGGTTCGAACCCTACTGTCGGCAGCCCTGAAAATGGTTTTCCGTGGTTTCCCATTTTCACACCAGGCAAATGCCGGGGCTGTACCTTAATTAAGGCCACGGCCGCTTCCTTCCCACTTCTAGACCTTCCCTGTCGCATCGCCGCCAGAAGACCTATCTGTGTCGGTGCGACGTAAAGCAACTAGCAAAATAATAATAAGATGAAGAAGATTGTAAAGACACAACCAGAAGTACCAAAAGGAACTAATGAATGAATGGCATTTAAATAGCGATGAACACCGGATTAAGCAGTTTCAAAGCGGTAGTGGAGCTTTCATTGCCAACGCAATGCTAGGGTAATTCGATAAAATAAGAACGCAAAATGTTCCTATGTTAAAACCAATGATATAAGGAAAAGCGTTTGTTGTCTAGAGAGATTCAGAAAGCGACTTTCTCATGTTGGAACAGCACATTGCAGACATTTAATGTGAGCTTGCATTCGGGAGATAGTGGGTCCGAACCCCATTGTCGGCAGCCCTCAAGATGATTTTCACACCAGGCAAATGCTAGGGATGTATCTTAAATTAAGGTCATGACCGGTTCCCTCCCTCGCATAGCTATTTCCTATCCCATCGCCACCATAAGACCTATATGTGTGCGTGCGACGTAAAGCCAATAGTAAGAAATATACAAATAATACAGTATACTGTACAGTACAGTGGGTACTACTAGCCAATAGTAAGAAATATACAAATAATACAGTATACTGTACAGTACAGTAGGTACTACTAATTCAGAAGATATTTTATCACATACAGCTCATGGGTTACTAAATTAGTAATTATTTAATGGCCTGTAATCGCTACAGTGAGGTGGTTGGCGTGAGTTACTGTAACGGCCATTATAATTAATCAGGGATTGTTCGTAATTTCGACCCCCTTCATTTTATTAGTTATGTGTGGAGTTTGTTATAATTTTCAGATGGGAAAACGGAAGCAGTGGGATAAGGATGCTATGAAAAAGGCAGTGAGGGACAAGATAATGGGTTAAAAGCGTGCAAGTAAAGTGTTTAACGTCCCACGAGTAATGCTGCAAGACTATGTGAAAAGGAATACCAAGGTAACATTTTTCATAAATGGCCTTCAAGTAATTAATTATAGGGAAAGGTTAGAAATGAAAAATATATTTAAATTAATTGTATTCATAAATTTGGTGGGGGACGAAATTACGAACACCTTTTTGGTGGTTTAATTTTTGCAATGTTTATGTCAAATATCGACTACCTTACGTTATAACAGTTTCATTGTAATTTGCCGGTAAGAGGAGAATATATGCAATAATCTCTCTCTCTCTCTCTCTCTCTCTCTTTCTCTCTTTCTCTTGGGCAAACGGCCGTAGCCGTGTTGAAACACCGGATCCCGTCAGATCTCCGAAGTTAAGCAACATTGGGCGTGGTCAGGAGTTGGATGGTTTGCCACGCACTGTTGGTGGGGGTAAGGGAATGGAGGAGCGGAAAGGAACTGGCCACCCTACCGCACGTAAACTCCGGCTCAGGAACACCTCTGCGGAGGTTCGGACCTGCCTTCGGGCAGAACAACCCTTACCTACCTCTCTCTTGGAGTCCAACCCTTCGTAAGCGTGTAGTGGCATCACGTGACAAGCCTTTTGGTGATCTGCTTCCAGGAGTCTCTGCTTTGGGCATGGTGACTTGCTTGCTGTAAGCTCATCCTGGTCAAGCTCTTCATCTGGTCCATCCATCGTAACGGTGCACGTCCTCTAGGTCTTCGGCCGTCGACTTTTCCCTCTATGATAAGTATTTCCATTGCTTCCTGTCTTCTGGCAATATGACCAAAATATCTTATTTGTTTTCGGTTCTGATACCGAGCTGTTTCAGGATCGATTCATTAATAAGGTGTGCTGCCCATGGTATGTGCAGTAATCTCCTATAGCACCACATTTCTGGAGCATCAATCCTGCGGCGATCCGCCATCTTCATCGTCCAAGTTTCTGCTGCGTAAGTCGCAATAGAGAAGATCAGATTTCGAATGAGGGTGAGCGTTTTCTTGGAAGTGATGGAGGTGTCCTTCCTGATGCGAGTAAGTTTTGCCGTTAAATTTCTAGCAATCGCAATATGCTTACGGATCTCAGGTTCACAGTCTCCGGTATTTGTGACAATAGATCCCAGATACTCGAAGCAACTAATGCGCTTACGGATCTCGGGGTCACAGTCTCCGGTATTTGTGACAATAGATCCCAGATACTCGAAGCGACTGACAACCTCACAATCAGCAATTCTTGTTATGGTAGGTCTGTTGTTATTAAAATGATCTACAATCATCTCTTTGGTCTTTTTATTGTTGATTTCATATTCTCTGCTTCGCTCGTCTAACCTCCCCATGATGGTTTCTATTTCATGATCATCCGTTGCAATTATCACAATGTCATCCGCATATCTTAGATTATTAATTTTCCTGCCATCAACTGTGATGCCGTCATTCCAATCCTCGAGAATCTCCCTCATAATGTACTCACTGTATACATTGAATAGGAGGGGGGAGTGAATGCAACTTGTCGTACTCCAGCAGTAGTAGAAAAGATGTCTGAGATGTTGCTATTAACTCTCACCGTCTCAGTGTTCGAAGAGTAAAATTGTTGAATCAGGTACACTAAATGTATCGGTGTCCTCATCTCAACGAGTATAGCCCAGAGCTTTGCCCATTTCACCTTGTCGAAGGCCTTCTTGTAGTCCACGAAGCACAGGAACATCGTGATATTGTACTCCCTTGTCTTCACTATGAGCTGCCGGATGTTTAGGATCTGTACACGGGTTCCTTTGCCTGGAACAAACCCGGTTTTTCCTCTGACATTCGTGGAAGTAAGAAGGTCTTCAGCCTCCCGTTCAGCACCGTGAGCATGATTTTACTGGCATGGGAGATGAGGGCTATCTTTCGATAGTTTGCACAGTCAAGTGGAGAACCTTTCTTGAACAGTGGTACGAAGATAGAGTGGCACTACTGGTCGGGCCAATTTCCAGATATCCATATCTTCTGACATAACTTGTGGAGGATGTCGACACCTAGGTCACCCATGTTCTTTAGGATTTCAGCCGAGATTACATCTTGGTCTGATGCTTTCCGGTTCCGGAGATTTTCTATTGCTCGTTCTACTTCCTCTCTAAGGATCGTTGGCTCAATGTCTATTGGGTTCTGGTGACCTGGCATTGGTTGTGAGTCATCAGTGAACAGATTGGTGCAGTATTCTCTCCATACTCTGGCGATGCCCGGTGCTTTTGTGATGGCATTCCCTTGGTCGTCTTTAAGAATCTGATTCTTAGGCATAAACTCTTGTGAAAAGTATTTCACCTTGTCGTACAGTACTGCCCTGTTATTTTTGGTCGCATGTGCCTCTAGTTATGCACACAGTTTCTTATTATGTTCATTCTTATCTCTTCTACAAGCGTGTTTGATATCATTGTTCATTTTTTCCATTAGTCATCCTTGTTGTTCTGGATCTGTAACTGTGAGCCAGATGTTAAGTCTTATTTCAACCAGTGCCAAGGTTTCGTCAGTCATCCAAAGTTGTCGCTTCACTATGATGTTCATCTTTGAGACCTTGTTCGCTGCATCTGTGTTCCATTCTTCAATTCTCTTCCAAGCCATGTCACAATTTCCCTCTAGGTCTGGTAGTCCAGTGCTTCGGAGTGTTTCTTGGAAAGTAATTGGCTCAGGGGCCGTTAATTTTTTCGACTTTATTTTGACCACTGGTTTGCTCAGTTTGATTCTAAGGTAGGCCCAGAGTAGACGATGATCCGATCCGCAATGAGCACTAGGTATTGTTCTCCATCTTTTATCGATAAGGATGTAATCAATTTGGTTCTTAAAATGCCCAGTCGAGGAGGTCCACGTAAAGAGACGACGTTTGTGGTGTTTAAACATGGTATTCATATTGGAAAGACTCTTCACGGTTGCAAACTGTATCAACCGATTGCCTTGCTCATTACTTGCACCCAGGCCATACTATCCAACAGTTTCTCGCAAGTGGTTGTCGATCGGGGCGGTTCCTACTTTTGCAGTGAAGTCTCCCAATATGATGGTAATACCTCTTGGTACAAGTGATGCTATAGTATCTGCCCTGTCTGCATTGAGGTCCTCGATCTCTTGCGCGTCTGCAGCGATGGTGGGTAGGTATAACTGGATCGGATGTAGTTTATATGCTTTGGTTTTGAGAGTGAGGGTCAGTATTCCTTCATTTATAGGTCTGTATTCCTCAACATATTGGGATATCCGCTTATCAACAAGAAACGCGACGCCATTCTGACCTGTATCATTTGCCCCGGAAATGTATATACGTACATGGTCATCTGTTTCAAAATGCCCAGATCCTCTCCAGTGAGTTTCTGACAGTCTACAAATGTCGATTTGATGTTTCTTTAGTTCTCTTTCTACAATGCGAAGTTTCCCGTCTGAAGTAACCCTTTCACATTCCTTGTAGCTATTGTTTTACCTTTGCGAAGTTGGTCTGCATTTGTTCCATTAGTAGCAGATTTACCACGCAAGGCCTGATCGTTCACCTCTGCACGTCTGGTCGCACAGTTCACATCGTTCGGTCGGGAATCAAACTGACGCCGATAGCTACTCGGATCGCGCAGCGTACCAATATTATTTTTTGACTCTGCATGATGCGCTCATGGGATGATAATCAAGTGGTTTTCCTTTACCTTCCTGATCCTATGCCGTTGGCCATCTAGTGGCTCTTCCGCCTTTAGCGGCAGCTTCCCACCCCGAGGAAAAGAGGGTGTCCTGGACCTCTACCTGCTTATCCGCCCTCCGAGGAAGCCGTTGGCACTTGGTAAAGGGGGACCACTTATACCGGTGGTCATTCGGTGGACGCATTTTAACGCCATGCCTTGGTTCGAAAGGGCTGACTCTTCCGCCAGTTCCGCCGTAATGGTGATCACCATCTCCGCCTTCACTGTCGTAGAGATTTGCACAGGTAATATTGTGGTAGTGTGTAGAAAGAAGGTTCTGGATAATAGGACACAATTGAATGTAGATGAAAGCAATACAAAACCATTACGTCCATTGTAATGGCACCCAGAAGTATAAACACCATGTCCTAGGCAACGCCGCGCCGGTAAGAACGTACAGTGTGTCCGTCTTCATAGTTTCGATGGCATTGATGGTAAATATAAAAACATGGTTGACACTACGCTTAAAGATGGTAAACATATAACCGAGTGTCTCTCTGCGTAGTGTTATCTATGGACTTAATTGTAGGAAAAACAAAACGGATGACACTTAGGGCACAAAAGATACATAATATTTGTGCAAAAAATCCACATTAAACTATCTCATATTCATTAAACAACACTAACACACACACAATAGTGTCACAAACACTCTCAGAATATCATAAACGAAGCACAGTTCCTTCTTAAGGTGGAGAATTTACTGCACCTACACTACGAACGTCCACCTATTTTTCTCATTCAGTAATATATATTTTTATACCAATTTCTAGCCTTGTCCATAATATTCCAGAATTTCTACAAGTCCTAACCTGCTAAGGGGATGAAATATGGGCCCCCTACCTTATTCTTCTTGATTAACACCTATACTGCTAATAAGAAGAGATGGCGTCTGACAGGTAAGGTTGGAGGGAGGAGCACTGCACGTGGCATTTCACGATGTTGCCACATTCCAGCATTCCTTTCTGTACATGCTCTTACCCCTCGCTTCCGGCTCACTTGTTCTCTCCGTCATTCTGACCACTGTGATCTGTTGTAGACTGCCTGGTGGTGGTGGTGGTGATTATTATTTTAAGAGGAAGTACAACTAGGCAACCATCCTCTATATAACACTAATCAGACGGAAAAATGGAAGGGAGCCGACACTTCGAAAAATGAAGATATCGGCCAAAGCAAGACAAGGGCCACGAAGGGCGTGAAAATGAAAGACTCCCTAGCCCTCGCAAACCTAATAGCGTCGGGGTCGGAAAAGAATAAGAGTTGACCAAGGGAGGTCGGATAGGATAGATGAAAGTGAGGAGCCTGACACAAGTAAGTGGAAGCAATGCCAGGACTCAGCTGAGGGTCCCATGGTTGCCAACCCACGCTCCACAGTTCAGAGCCCCTGGGGCCTCTTTTAGTCGCCTCTTACGACAGGCAGAGGATACCGTGGGTGTTATTCTACCGCCCCCACCCACAGGGGGAAATAGACTGCCTGGCCAGGCGGTGTCGTCCCATTTGCGATCACTCTTATACAATCAGGTTCTTATCAGTGACATACAAACAGTCAGGTTGCTGTGAGGGAAATCCTTACTGAAGGATTAGTACAGGAAGACATTCCTCAAGTAACTGGCGAAACTGGGAATCTTACGAATCGTATGTTGAAAGTCATTAAATTACTTATATTTACCGTTTGAGACTGATGCGTTTATATCGGGATTGACAGGGAATAAACAGGACTCAAATAAACCTTTTATTTACCGAGCTGGATAGCTGCATTCGCTTAAGTGCGGCCAGTATTCAGTATTCGGGAGATAGTGGGTTCGAACCCCACTGTCGGCAGCCCTGAAGATGGTTTTCCGTGGTTTCCTAATTAATTTACACAGCATGTTTCTACTGCCTCTACTACCTCAGTTGAGGAGCTAATGAAGACGAAATGTGTTATGGTGAATAAAATTGGGTAAGGGGTGCCTATGGATAGGAACTGTACCGGCATTTGCCTGGAAGTGAAGATATTAAGCCACAGAAAACTATTCTGAGAAGAGCCGACGGTGGGATTCGAACCCACGCGTTTCCCGAATGCAGAGCTTGGCTCCATAACCACAGAGCGTTAAAATGCGCGGCCACTCGGTCTACTTTCATCTATATAAATAAAATTATAATTTTTGTCTGTACGCTTCGATTAGATGTACAAGATTCCAGAACTTAATGTTAAGAAAATGTTTAGATTACAATAAGTTGAAAAAATGACGATTCTATAATGATAGCGCGAAGAGAATATATTGCGTTCGGAAAATAGTGGGTTCGAATCCCATTGTCGGTAGCCCTGTAGATGGTTTTCCGTGGTTTCCTATTTTCACAACAAACACAACAAGCCAGGGTCGTTTCCTTCCCACTCCAAGGCCTTCCCTATCCCATTGTCGCCGTAAGACCTATCTGTGTCGCTGCGACGTAAATCCAGCGGTAAAACAAACCCTTGTCACCAAACATCCTCACTTTTCCGTAAATTTCTGTAAGAGTATACATTATATAAAGCTACGCCTTAATTAGCAGTCCCCTTGCTGCGTTAAAGTTGGGAAACCCTGACAGGCTGCTGAAAATTGTACAGTGATCGCAAATGAGACAAGAACTGGTCTTTCTTCACATTCTTGTTTTCCACTGTAATGGAACTGGTCGCAAATAGAACAAATTTTGCTCTGGAATGGAATTAAGGGAACATTCCTTTCCGATAAACTCGTAGCCTCGTCTTCAAAGAATTCTCTTGCAGCACATATCATTTCTCTTCCTTGGTGATGAATTGTCACACCATGGCCGGCGGTATTTTTTTCACGAGGTGGACGAGTCCTGGGCCTCCCTCTCCCTCGAGGAGTATTCATCGTACTCAAAATATAAATACAATGATTGCACGTGCGTACGTACGTAAATAGTTTTTAAAATACAATTAGAAACTTACTAACGGCCACTCACACTGAACTGCTTGCAACAAGATCTAGCTCACAAGTGAAGTGAGAGGTTTGGCAACTCCCAGCAAGACGAGCCGCCCAGAAGTTTTATCTCCATGGCAACCGCAGTCGCCCCACCCTCGTTTCCATGGCAACCACACAGCCACTCCCTTTATCCCGCCTCGGCAGGCAGTAAACGGACCTCCCTCTACGAAATGTCACAAGCCATCTCTTATTATTAGCAGTATAGTCTGCTTATAACAGCTGATAGTGGACCTGTTCACATTCATCCACTGTATCCCCTGCCTGTCGTTAGGGGCGACTAAAGGACGGACCAGGTGCTCTGAACTTTGCAATATGAGTTGGTGACTATGGTTCCCCGGAGTCTGGCATTGTTGCACCAGACTCCTCACTTTCACCTTTGCTATTTGACATCCCTTGGTCAACTCTTGTTCTCTTCCAACTTCGATGGTATTAGGTTTGCGAAGCCAAGGGTGTCTTTCACTTTCACGGTCTTCGTGATCCTTCCCTTCCTTTTGCGGGTACCTTCATTTTTCGAAGTGTCTAACCCCTACCATTTTCCTTCTGAGTTTTAATAGAGGATGATTGCCCGATGTGCTTCCTCTTAAAACAGTAACCACCACCACCAACACTGTGTTAAGGTTGCAACCAACCTACGAGCAGAGGACTCAAAATGCATATGTTCATATACCGGTATAGGCTTACATATATATATATACATAAATACTTATATTTAGCAGTAAGGGAATGAGTGTTGAAGAATGCACATTTTTAAATGTCGCGCTGTCAGGAGTTCGTAGCCGAAAAGTCCAGAAGGCGAGGTCTAGGTATGATCCGTACTTCGTATTACCGTCACTGGGGACAGAGAACATACAGTCTCTGATGCAACACTCTCACCGTATCTTTTTAAGAATGTTTGTACCACATTTGTAAACGTGTGCAATTCAGTATTCCTTATTGCCAGTGCTACATGTCTCTATGTGAAAATAATTGCATTATTAATGTAACTGACTACGAATAACTGTATGAGACAGAAATGAGTATATTCCGTTCTAAAAAGAACAACTTGCTAAAGCTCCCTCGGTACTAATTAAAGCTCGGGACATAAATTTCACGTTCTTTTACGAGTTTATTATTATTATTATTATTATTATTATTATTATTATTATTATTATTATTATTATTATTATTATTATTATTATTATTATTATTCGTGATGTGGGTTACTGTAGTCACATCCTAGTTCGTGAACCATGGGCAACGGCTGAGTGGTCTAGTAAGTGGTCCTGATATTCGACATACCAGTTTGCTATGGAATGGGAGTAGGCATCTCGGACATATTCTGAGTCATGGCCGTCCTTGTGCTCAGGCGGCTAGGACTATACAATCCACCGGGGTCCCTAACCCGTTAGAGGAGAGATCCTCACTTCGACTATGTGCAAGTAGAGTAGCATCCTGCGTCATGAATTTACTGAGCTCAGGACATTTTAAGCAAGCCGAGGGACTCCTTGGATACAACATGGCAAATAAAATGGAATTCGATGGGGAGTTATCAATAGTAATGGGGCTTATGGAAGAAAGAAAGTAGAACTGGCTGAGTCAGCAAAGAGGATGCATCTGGGTGTACTAGGAGTAAGTGATATTCGGGTAAGGGGAGATAACGAGGAAAGAGGAAATTATTAAGTGTACTTGACGGGTGTTATAAAGGGAAGGGCAGAGTGTGAGGTAGGGTTCTTCATCAGGGATACTATTCCACGCAACATAGTTTCTGTTAGGCATGTAAGTGAGCAAATGATGTGGGTAGTTTTGGCAGTTGAAGAAATTAGGACGAGAATTGTCTCAGTGTAATCACCATGTGAGGATCCAGATGAGGATGAAGTTGACAAGTTTTATGAAGTGACATCGTACAGTACTCAGGGCCAAAAGCACGGACAGGATAGTGCTAGCGAGCGATTTTAATGCAAGAGTTGGAAATAGAACTGAAGGATACGAAAGGTGATTGGTAAATTTGGGGAAGATATGGAAGCTAATGGGAACGGGAAGCGTTTGCTGGACTTCTGTGCTAGTATGGGTTTAGAGTTACGAATACACCAAGCATAAGGCTATTCACTGCTATACCTGCGAGGCTAGGGGTACCAGATTCATAATAGACTATATCTTAACGGACTTCGAATTCAAGAAGTTTGTTAGGAATATAAGGGTTTTTCGAGGATTTTTCGATGATACAGACCACTGTCTGATGTGTAGTTAACTATGTATCTCTAGGGCTAGGATAGTGCAAGTGAAATTTGACTGCAAACGGATAAAGGTAAAAAAATCTCCACTGTGTGATCTGTAGCTAACTACCTCTAGGCCTAGGATAGTGAAAGTGAAATTTGTCTGCAAACGGTTAAAGGTAGAAAATCTCCACTGTGTGATCTGTAGTTAACTACCTCTAGGCCTAGGATAGTGAAAGTGAAATTTGTCTGCAAACGGATAAAGGTAGAAAATCTCCAGGATGAGGAAATTAGACAGAAGTACATGGACCGAGCTCGATAGCTGCAGTAGCTTAAGTGCGGCCAGTATCCAGTATTCGGGAGATAGTAGGTTCGAACCCCACTGTCAGCAGCCCTGAAAATGGTTTTCCGTGGTTTCCCATTTTCACACCAGGCAAATGCTGGGGCTGTACCTTAATTAAGGCCATGGCCGCTTCCTTCCCACTCCTAACCCTTCCCTGCCCCATCCTCGCCATAAGACCCATCTGTGTCGGTGCGACGTAAAGCAACTAGCAAAAAAAAAAAGAAGTACATGGATATGATTAGTATGAGGTTTCGAACAGTGGACAGTTATCAGGTTCAGGATATAGAAAGATAATGGGTTGCACACAGGGATGCTGTAGTAGAAACAGCAAGAGAATGTCTAGGAACGACTGTGTGTAAAGATGGAAAAAAATTGAACTTCTTGGTAAAATGATGAAGTGAGAGCAGCTTGTAAACGTAAAAAGAAAGCTTATCAGAAATGGATCTAAACAAGGGACGATGCAGACAGAAAATTGTACGTAGATGAAAGAAACTGAGCGAAATAAATAGTTGCTGAATCCAAAAAAGAAATCATAGGAATATTCTGGTAGTATGGAAAGGCTAGGTCAAGCAGCAGGAAAACCTTTCTGGACAGTAATAAAGAACCTCAGGAAGGGAGGGGAAAAGAAATTATCAGTGTTTTTGGTAATTCAGATGAACTTATCATAGATCACATGGAATCACTGGACAGGTGGAGGAATATTTTGAAAATCTTCTCAACGTAAAAGGAAATATTCCTGGTGGTGTCGCGAACAACCAAGCTCATGGGGAGGAGGAAAATGATGTTGGTGAAGTGACGTTTGAGGAAATGGAAAGTATGGTAAATAAACTCAATTGTCGTAAAGCAGCAGGAATAGATGAAATTCGACCTGAAATGGTGACGTGTAGTGGGAAGGCAGGGATGAAGTGGCTTCATAGAGTAGTAAGATTAGCATGGAGTGTTGGTAAGGTATCTTCAGATTGGACAAAAGCAGTAATTCCACTTGTCTATAAGCAAGGGAACAGGAAGGATTGCAGCGACTATCGAGGTATCTCATTGATTAGTATACCAGGCAAAGTATTCACTAGCATCCTGGAAGGGAGGGTGTGATCAGTGGTTGAGAGGAAGCTGGATGAAAGCCAGTATGGTTTCAGACTACAGAGGGGCTGTCCAAATCTGTGTGCGCCAGGTAATTGAAAAGTGTTACGAGAGGAATAGACAGTTGTGTTTGTTTCGTAAATCTAGAGAGAGCATATGATAGGGTACCGAGGAAAATATGTTCGCCATATTGGGGGACTGTGGAATTAAGGGTAGATTCTTAAAATCAATCAAAGGCATTAATGTTGACAATTGGGCTGCAGTGAGAATTGATGGTAGAATGAGTTCTTGGTTCAGGGTAATTACAGGTGTTAGACAAGGCTGTAGACTTCCAACTTTGCTGTTCGTAGTTTACATGGATCATCTGCTGAATAGTATAAAGTGGCAGGGAGGGATTCAGTTAGCCTAAGCTGATGACTTGGTCTTAATGACAGATTGTGCCGAAAGCCTCCAGTCTAATATCTTGGAATTTAAAAATACGTAGGTGCAATGAGTATGGTATGAAAGTTAGCCTTTCAAAGACTAAATTGATGTCAGTAGGTAAGAAATTCAACAGTATTGAATGTCAGGTTGGTGATACAAAGCTGTAACAGAGAGATAATTTTAAGTATTTAAGTTGTGTGTTCTCCCAGTATGGTAATATAGTAAGAGAGATTGAATCAAGGTGTAGTAAAGCTAATGCAATGAGCTCGTAGTTGCGATCAACAGTATTCTGTAAGAAAGAAGTCAGCTCCCGGACGAAACTATCGCTAGTTATTCTACTAAACAGGTAACAATATTCATCTACTTCCTTTAAGACTTTACATCGGTCTGTTTTCTGACCAACTTTGCTTTACGGGAGCGAAAACTGGGTGGACTCAGGATATCTTCTTCATAAGTTAGAAGTAACAGACCTGAAAGTAGCGAGAATGATTGCTGGTACAAACAGGTGGGAACAATGGTAGGATGGTACTCGGAATGAGGAGATAAAGGCTAACTTGGGAATAAACTCGATGGATGAAGCTGTACGCATAAACTGGCTTCGGTGGTGGTGTCATGTGAGGTAAATGGAGGAGGATAGGTTACCTAGGAGAATAATGGACTCTGTTATGGAGGGTAAGAGAAGTAGAGGTAGACTAAGACGACGATGGTTAGACTCAGTTTCTTACGATTTAAAGATAAGAGTTATAGAAATAAATGAGACCACGGCACTAATTGCAAATAGAGGATTGTGGCGACGTTTAGTAAATTCACAGAGACTTGCGGACTGAACGCCGAAGGGTATAACAATCTATAATCATAATATATGTATGTAATTTATTATTATTATTATTATTATTATTATTATTATTATTATTATTATTATTATTATTATTATTATTATTATTATTATTATTATTATTATTATTATGCACGTTGGTGAAAACCGCTCATCACTATCTTCAAGTAATCAGGATATATTTAAGGTGTAAAACGTATGTGAGCCACGCAGTGTATGAAATATATACACAATATTCTTACTGAGTTTTTTCCTTTAAATACTGGTGATAAAATTGAAAAATTGTACTGTTGGCCACTTTATGACGGCCAGTTTCCTTTAAGGCTTGTTGCTGTATCGGTTACTATTGCAAGTGATTTCCCATTTTAATAACATGGTCAACGTAACGTCAACTTTATGAGTTTACGGGTGGGAATATCTGAACCCTCCTGCCTGCCTGTTCTGCTATAGGAGAAGTTAGCTCCATTACTAACACAATGTAAACTACCTTAAGTTCTAGTTAACAAGCTTTCCTACACCGCGGAGTCAGTCCTTTATTCAACTAACAGGATATTTTCCAGCATCTTCATAACAAAGTCTACTCATTGCTTGTTCAGTTTATAATTAAGAGGGCCGATGACCTTCGATGTTAGGCCCCTTAAAACAACAAGCATCAGTAATTAAGAGGACTAGTCTAGAAGTTAGAGTAACAGGCTCATTCTGGTCCTTCTGAGTTCTGTTAGTGGCTCTGCTGGAGAAATGTTGTTCAATAATGAGTAGATAATAATAATAATAATAATAATAATAATAATAATAATAATAATAATAATAATAATAATGTTGTTGTTGTTGTTGTTGTTTGAGTCATCAGTCCATAGGCTGCTTGATGCAGCTCTCCATGCACGCCTATCCCGTGCTAACCTTTTCATTTCTACGTAACTGTTACATCCTACATCTGCTCTGATCTGCTTGTCATATCCATACCATGGTCTACCCCTACCGTTCATACCGCCTACACCTCCCTAAAAACCAACTGAACAAGTCCTGGGTCTGTTAAAATGTGTCCTATCATTCTATTTCTTCTTCTCGACAAATTTAGCCAAATCGATCTCCTCTCACCAATTTGATTCAGTATCTCTCCATTCTTGATTCGATCTATCCATCTCAACTTCAACATTCTTCTGTAACACCACATTTCAAAAGATTATATTCTCTTTCCTTCTGAGCTAGTTATCGTCCATGTTTCACTTCCATACAATGCCAAGGTTTCAGACGAAAGTCTTCAAAACCACTTTTCTAATTCCTATATCAATGTTCAAAGTGAACAAATTTATGTTCTTAAGAAAGGCCTTCCTAGCTTGTGCTAGTCTGCATTTTAAGTCCTCCTTACTTCTGCTATTGCTAGTTATTCTACTAACCAGGTAACAATCTTCGTCTACTTCCTTTTAGACTTTGTTTCTCGTCGCCATAAGACCTATCTGTGTCGGTGCGACGTAAAGCCAGTAGCAAAAAGGAAAAAAAATACTTCGTTTCCTAATCTACGTATAATATTTCTTGCATCACCTGAATTCGTTCGATTGCACTCCATTACTTTTATTTTGGACTTATGTATTTTCATCTTGTACGCCTTGCCCAAAGACTCTGTCCATATCATTCTGCAACTTCTCCAGAGCTTCTGGAGTCTCAGATAAAATAACAATATCATCAGAAAATATCGGGGTTATGATTTCTTCTCCTTGGATTGTGATTCCCTTCCCAAATTCCTCTTTGATTTCCTTTACTGCCTGTTCTATAAAACACTGAAAAGGAGGAGGATAAACTGCAACCTTGCCTCACTACTTTCTGGATTGCTGCTTCTTTTTCCAAATCCCATTATTCTTATCACTTAAGACTGATTTTTATACAGATTGTAGATAATTCTTCGTTCCCGGTATCTGATCACGATCACCTTCAGAATCTCAAATAGCTTGGTCAAATCAACATTATCGAATGCCTTTTCGAGATCTACAAACACCATATATGTGGGCTTCTCCTTCTTTATTCGATACTATAAGAACAGACGTAAAGTTAGGAATGCTTCACGTGTTCCTACATTTCTTTTGAAGCCAAACTGACCTTCCCCCAACTCAGTTTAACTTGTCTGTCCATTCTTCTGTAAATAATACGTGTTCAAATTTTGCAAGCATTAGATACTAAACAAATGGTGCAGTAGTTTTCACACTTGTCAGCACCGGCTTTCTTGGGAATAGGTATAACAACATTCTGCCGAAAATCGGATGGCACTTCTTCTGTCTCATATATTTTACACACTAAATGGAATGACCTAGCCATACTGGTTTATCCTAAGACAGTCAGTAATTCAGAGGGAATGTCATCAATTCCAGGTGTCTTGCTCCTATTTGGTCTCTCAAAGCTCTGTAGAAATATGACCTCAAAATTGGGTCTCTCATTTCATTAGCATCAACAGATTCTTCTTGTTACAGAACCATATCATCTGCGTCTTTACCTTGATGCAACTGTTGGATATGTTCCTGCCGTCTTTTTGCCTTGTCTTCTTTCCATCTGAGCTCTCTTAATAATCATACACCTAGTTTACCTTTCTCCAGAGGTTTCCTTGATTGTCCTGTATGCAGCATTTACCTTTCCTACAACCATGCAACCTTCAACATCCTTGGAGGTCTCCTTCTACCATTCTTTCTTAGCTGTCCTGCACTTTCTATCTACTTCATTCTTTAAGCGTCGGTATTCTTTCCCGCCCTCTTCACTTTTTGCATTTTTGTTCTACCGTCTTTCATCGATCAGGTCCAGTAATTATCTCCTGAGTTATCCATTGATTCTTAGTTGATCGTTCCTTTCTTCCTAGCATTTCTCCAGCAGCCCTAGAGACCTCATTCTTCACGGCTGTCCACTCTTCCTCTGTTGTGTTACCTTTAGCCTTTTCATTTAGTCCTTGTGCAATATGTTCCTTGAAACAATCTCTCGCACTCTTGTCTTTCAACTTGACTAGATCCCATCTCCTTGCATTCCTTCCTTTCTTCAGTTTCTTCAACTTCAGATAGCCTTTCATGACCAACAAGTTATGGTCAGACATAACGTCTGCTCTTGGGAAAGTTTTGCATTCCAACATTTGGTTTCTCAGTCTCTGCCTAACATACTGAAGTCTATTTGAAACCTTCCAGTGTCTCCAGATCTCATCCACGTATACAGTCGTTCTTTGTGGTGTTTGAACCAAGTATTAGCAATGACTAAATCATGATCGGTACAGAATTCAACCAGACGGCTTTCTCCTTCATTCCTTTGTCCCAGTCTGAATTCTGCTACTGTATTTTACCGAGCTCGATAGCTGCAGTCGCTTAATTGCGGCCAGTATCCAATATTCGGGAGAGAGTGTGTTCGAACCCCACTGTCGGCAGCCCTGAAAATGGTTTTCCGTGGTTTCCCATGTTCACACCAGGCAAATGCTGGGATGTACCTTAATTAAGGCCACGGCCGCTTCCTTCCAACGCCTAGCCCTTCCCTGTCCCATCGTCGCCATAAGACCTATCTATGTCGGTGCGACATAAAGCAACTAGCAAAAAAAAAGTTTTCCTCCGGCGATCAATGCTGTAACAAGGGAATTTATTCGTAGAAATACAAACCATTTTATTGCCACGCATCTGATTACCATCCTAGAGAATGTTATCATTCATCATAGTCAAGATTGCCGTACTTGCAATGCCTTTATATAGACGTGAACAAAGTATTTAGAGTGTGCATGGCTCCCTCTGTCGAAAAGAATGGTAGTCCCACGTAGTTCCCTTGAAGCTATCTTTGTTTTTACATGCTTTCTGTTTATTTTTTATTTTTTTTTTTTTTACTAGTTGCTTTACGTCGCACCGACACAGATAGGTCTTATGGCGACGATGGGACAGGGAAGAGCTAGGAGTGGGAAGGAAGCGGCCGTGGCCTTAATTAAAGTACAGCCCCAGCATTTGCCTGGTGTGAAAATGGGAAACCACGGAAAACCATTTTCAGGGCTGCCGACAGTGGGGTTCGAACCTACTATCTCCCGAATACTGGACACTGGCCGCAATTAAGCGACTGCAGCTATCGAGCTCGGTCTGTTTATTTAAATACTGACCGAGATCGATAGCTGCAGTCGCTTAATTGTGGCCAGTATCCAGTATTCGGGAGATCGTGGGTTCGAACCCCACTGTCAGCAGCCCTGAAGATGGTTTTCCGTGGTTTCCCATTTTCACACCAGGCAAATGCTGGGGCTGTACCTTAAGGCCACGGACGCTTCCTTCCCATTCCTAGGCCTTTCCTGCCCCATCGTCGCCATAAGACCTATCTGTGTCGGTGCGACGTAAAGCAAATAGCAAAAAAAAAATAATAATAATAATAAATACTGACTGAGACTTTATCTCACTGCCCCATTCTTTGATCTTGGAAGATTATGTTTATTACTATTATTACATTGCTATTCTGTTTAATCAGTAGATCACTATTTTATCATACTATTGTTGGCATGATCCAATGTATCTGATATATACAAGCCCACACACAAGTTTACTCATGAGGAATTTATTGAAATATTTGTCTTTTATAAAAATTGTGTCTTGTAAATAATCTAAATAGAAGAAGACCTCACGTACATACTAAAAGATGTAAACATTAAGACGTTTGTAAACATTGCCGTACATTTCATTAGATCAGATACGAGCAAGTGTTGGCAGTTCGATTCGTAGATATTTTGTCAAGACTCTTGAGTTGTGCATTATTAGCATGATTGGAGAGAAAATCTTTCGATTTCGTCATGGTGACAATGTACTTTCTTTCGTGTCCTTCAATAAAATGGGAGAATAAGTCTTAAAAATTATATTGCTCTCCAAATAACAATTATATCTCTGAAGTACACACATTCCACTAGAAACCGCTAGAAAATATTATGGAAAGGTAGAAAATTAAGAGAAATACTAACGCCCGCTAGGAAAGTTTCTTGAAAGAATCTCTTATGGAATTTGGATCGACATAATATAACCATAAGAAAACACGTCTTCACACTACTTTTGGAAATTCAATTTTATTACGGTTCAATAGAAACTTATCACAATAATTATCTCTGTTACTCAAATAGATTCGCTGCCAAAAGTACACGGATATCCATAAACATTTGAAGGAGACGCGGTAAGTATCAGTTCGCAGTATTGTTATTACTGTGCTCCAACTACAGTGACTTTAGACCTACTGGACGGCTGATCATCACCTGATAACGAATAGAGGTGATAATCACGTAAATAAATCTCAGCTAATGCTTGTTAACTAGATTCTATTCAGACCTGCAAGTATGCTACATCAGTATGCGATACTGCTCTTCTGTCCGACTGCCAATTGCACGGTCGATGGGGAACACGTTTAAGACCACTAGCCGCTACCTTGTTCTTCTACTACTACTACTACTACTACGAAACGTTTTCATTCTTCCCCTGAAGGGGGAGGCGGGCCTCTTAGACGGTTACGCCGTCTCTCAGGTCGGGAGATTTGTTACGGTGAAGGAGATGTGCGGAGAAGGTGAGGGGGTAGGCGGCCGTGGCCTATACTACGAACTGTCCCGGCATTTGCCTTAGTGCAGGAGAATGGAAAACCACGGAAAACCATTCTCAGGACAGCCGACGGGCGAGGCCAGGCGAGAAGTGCAGCACTGTGCCCCAAGCCCGTCTCACGAATCCAGAGGCGTAGAGCCACGGTAGAGCCGTGACGACCTCTCCTCTGCTCGGTTGGCCAGTCAGAGTACAGAGCTTATGGGACAGCAACCCACTCTGCATCTACCGACTACCTTGTTCGTGCGTGCGAGAACGTTTTCATTCCCCACCCTGAAGGGGTCGGGCGGGCCACCTGAAGGGTTACGCCCTCCCTCTGGCCGTGAGCTTGGGCGGCGTTGAGGAGATTTGATAGACGAAGGAGAGGGGAAAGGAGATGTGTAATGAAGGAGTGGGGCAAATAGGGGCCTTTTTTTAATTACAAAAGTAATGAGTCTTTATTGAGCAGAGATATAATACAAAAATCTATGGTGCTGTGACAATTTACAGGTTCGTTGGGAAATAGTAGGGACTACTAATGTAGGGTTGGGATAAGATGAAATGGAGGGAAGTTGTGATGTGAGCGATGGAGGTTGCTAGTAGACGGAATAGGTCCAGTATCGGGTGATGGGGTGGGAAGAGGGGTGTTTGGGGAGCAGGTTGGTAGACTGTTTGCGGGGGTGGGGTGGGTGGCCGGGAGCGGCGTTGCGAGTTAGTAGGAGGGGGCCGCATGGAATGGGGTGGGGAGCGAGAGTGTTCCAGTCGATGGTGCTGGTTGCGAAGTCGGACGCCGGTGGATATCAGCTGGCATACTACTTCTTCTGAGGGGAATTGTAGCCGCACCATGAATGTTGGTCCGTTGACGTTATGGTTGCGATATGCGCGGCGGGCTGATATTCCTGCTGTTTGAAGTTCTCGGAGTATTTCTGAGTCTGTGATGGCTGGATCTACGCCTCGAAGAACACAGCTCGGTGGTGGTATTTGCTGAGGTGTCGGAGTTGCGGTGGCGGCTGCGTTTCCTTGTGTGGCTGATTGTGTTGCGTTGGTTGCATCTGGAAGGTTGGTAGGGGGTTGCTGGAGACGGGGTGGTGTGGAATTGAGGGAAGTGATATAGGATGACATTAGAGAAGGGTGGCTGGACGTGGTACTAATGGTGGTCGTATAAGCAGGAGTATAAAGGCCGATGTGGTGATGGTGGTAGTAGTGGTCGTAGTGGTGGTTGTGGGAAGGATGGATTTGGGAGGTGGTGGGGGCTGGTGTTCATTGACGTAGGGAGTGGTGTTAGGGTCTTCGAAGAGGTGCTGCGCTATGTACTCCGGAGTGGGCTCCACTTTGTGGCGTCTGTTCTGGATGGTCACGCCTTTGTTTACGATGTTTACCTCGTCTTTTTTGCTGTGTACAGATGCCAGGACGTACGTGGATGATGAGTAGGTGGAATGTTCTAGGAGCCTGATGACGTCGTGGACCGGGGCGCCGGTGATACGGAGGTCGTTGAGAATGTCCTTTTCAGTAAGAGCGGTGTCCACGCCTGAGATAATGCAGGAGAACATGTTGTAGGGGAGGCGACTGCCAACGAGGCGTCTGCCTAGTTATTGTTTATTGGGCCGACTGAGTCGCGAATACAGGTGAGGGACACCCAGCCGAAAAAATGTCGAGGCGTGTTGCTTTTCCTACTCTTATCTCCCTACCTTGTTCATCTTAACCTTTTTATCCCACTGTTGGCGGAAATCTATATGACTTGGTGCGACGTTAAACATACAACAACACCTACAAGAATGATCTAATTATCAGTTATTAACTTTATGCTTTACTTCAACTTAATGTGTGTTTTAACATTTTTGTAAATTGACCACATGCTGAATTGATTTCAAAATTTATCACATCCTTTTACAAAGAGACATTTTTATTCACTATCTGAGCAGTCTGCATGGCTGGATCGACAGCAGAAGCTCAGAGTCATCTGGTGGACTCTACCGACACTTCTTGGGCTATTTACTCGTTTCTCGCCCTGTAGTAGTGCATTTCTTTATTCTGGATACGGAAGTTGTAATAGCAGTGCTGTGAGTGATACCGCTTGTTTCAAACAACTACACCGGGCGAGTTGGCCGTGCGTTTAGGGGCGCGCAGCTGTGAGCTCGCATCCGGGAAATAGCGGGTTCGAACCCCACTGTCAGCAGCCCTGAAGATGGTTTTCCGTGGTTTCCCATTTTCACACCAGGCAAATGCTGGGGCTCCACCTTAATTAAGGCCACGGCCTCTTCCTTCCCATTCCTAGGCCTTTCCTGCCCCATCGTTGCCATAAGAGCTATCTGTGTCGGTGCGACGTAAAGGAAATACCCAAATAGCAGATCAAACAACTACTGTAGTTATAGCCAGGAACGCTTATGTGTTGGTGATTCTCCCGAAATTACAACAGAGTTTGAGAAATTTACTTTTGAACGGTGTATATAGGCTACCCTTACGATCGTGTTATAAAAATAATAATAATAATAATAATAATAATAATAATAATAATAATAATAATAATAATAATAATAATGGATAAGTACAAAATAAATAACCTTGCACTTTAATTTCTATTAGCGTTCCACACATAAATACAGTTCATAATAATGTAAAGAAAGTAAAGAAAACAGAGTCGTCTTCGAACAAAGAGAAATTTAAACGGCAAATCCTTACAGAAGAGAAGGAGGACGTAATCCGAATTACTTTTGCACGTTCGCCTCGAAAATACGACCAACGTATGGTACAGCAGACAGGAGGAAGTCCACCGACTGTCCAAACCACCGCAAATTAGGGTGTCCCTTATTTTTCAAAGGTTTAATTTTGCAATGCATAGGTTATTGTTTTATTCATTTGGGCCTAGAACACCCGAAAACATTTTTTTTTTCCTTATTTGGAACAGTGCAACTCGTGCCTCCTCGCGCGCAAACATGTCCATACAAGTTGCGTCACAAGACTGGCGCGCTCTCATTGTTATTGTCACTTAGTTTTCGCTTATCGGGTAGCTATCACGGATTCTTTTCGAAATTATCAGTGGAACTAAGGAGCAATAAAAAAGCATTTTCTTGGTTGGTGAAGTAAATCACCAAATAACAGGCGCGAAATTACCATCTAATCGTCAAGTTCTCGCAGTTCTATTTTTCAACATACGTGAGGTTAAGTTGACTGTTAGTGAAAGCTCAAATCTTGTCATACGGGAGTGCAATATATTCTGGGAAAAGGTTAGAATACCTACCAGAGCTGTGCCTAATTGTGTTAAGAATTTAGTGGATCTTTATCAGGTCTGGCGAGAAATGCAAAAAAATAGCAAGAAGATTCAGGATTTACATAGGCGCCGCGAAGAGAACTTTCAACTTGAATTAGGTAATTTATTCGATATCGCACATGCTGATGCTCTTGAAAGAATAAAAATCGAAGAAGATAAAATATTTTTGCAAAAGCAAAGAGAGCCACGTCCGGGGTGCCTAGCGGGTGTTGACAAAAGTTGGCTGATATTGAAGAAAGGGCCAGGCTGAGAAAACTCGCAGAAGATAAAAGGAGACTAAAGCAAATGCCTTCCGCGAGCTCATTGGAATCTCCAACTTTACATACTTTTGATACACATGAAGACGTAGAAGAACAATCCATAAGCTCCGAAGAAAGCCTGTAAGAATCTCTGCCATCCACATCTCAATCAGTAAGTTCTTAAGCTACGTCGACAAGAAGAGGAAGAAAAGATTTTATCACATCTAAATTAGTTGCAACTTTAGACAGATGTCAACTAAGCATCAGAGATTCTCCTGTTTATACAGGATGAAGCGAAATTCGCGCACTCGGGCGTCGCAGCGCGACTCCTCACATGCCAGCAATAAAAAAATGTATCTCACAAAAATTCGTACTTCGAGTATATCCGACAGAAAAAGGACGTTGAAGAGTGGCAATCTGGCAACACTGTAACCACATGTATAGTAACTACCTCTGTCAGCACATATTATTCGTGCTGTACAGTTAGTGCAGCGGATAGAGTTTTGGGTTAGCATGCAGGAGGTCGAGGGTTCGATTCTGGGTTGAAGCGTTTCTTATTTCGTAAATGTAGTCCTGGTGGTATGGTATCAGGCATCTTAATCGTCAACAGCGATTGCAGCGGGTCCTCTAGAAATCATTTGCACTTACTACGAACAATCGTTTTCATTGGTCAGCTTTGAAAGACGCCCTTTCTACGTCGTGGGCGTGAATTATTCGCACCCTCCTCCAATGGTCTCATAGATTAGTCATCATCATCATCATCTGTTTACCCTCCAGGTTCGGTTTTTCCCTCGGACTTAGCGAGGGATCCACCTCTACCGCCTCAAGGGCAGTGTCCTGGAGCTTCAGACTCTTGGACGGGGGATACAACTGGGGAGTATGACCAGTACCTCGCCCAGGCGGCCTCACCTGCTATGCTGAACAGGGGCCTTGTGGAGGGATGGGAAGATTGGAAGGGATAGGCAAGGAAGAGGGAAGGAAGCGGCCGTGGCCTTAAGTTAGGTACCATCCCGGCATTCGCCTGGAGGAGAAGTGGGAAACCACGGAAAACCACTTCCAGGATGGCTGAGGTGGGAATCGAACCCACCTCTACTCAGTTGACCTCCCGAGGCTGAGTGGACCCCATTCCAGCCCTCGTACCACTTTTCAAATTTCGTGGCAGAGCCGGGAATCGAACCCGGACCTCCGGGGGTGGCAGCTAATCACGCTAACCACTACACCACAGAGGCGGACCTCATAGATTAGTACCAACTATTATTCTTGCCTCGTTCAGGTCCATTACATTTCGTTAGGGCCTTACGTTACCAGTAGGCCTAGCAAAGTATTTGTTGTGTTCAGCGTTACAAAAATGTTGTAAATGTAGGATACATGTGACCTAAGGTACGGTGTCTTACTGTATTACAGTATATAATGTCCGATGGAAATTTGCAAATAAAATAATGCGCCTCAACCAAGTATTGAACCCTCGACCTCCTGCATGCCAACTTAAAACTCTATCCACTGCACCAACTGTACAGCACGTGTAACGTTTGCTGATACAGGTACTTACCGTACATGTGGTTACAGTGTTGCCAGACTGCCACTCTTCAACGTCCTTTTTTCTGCCTGGTATACTCGCAGGACGAACTTTCGTACGATACATTTTTTATTGCTGGCATTTGAGGAGTCGCACTGCGACGCCCGAGTGCGCGAATTTCGCTTCACCCTGTATAATTCAGTCTGCAGTAGAAGCACTTGGTCTTAGTTCTGACAATTACCCGATCAACAAATCTTCTATTCAACGCGTTAGATAGAGCGAGATCCATTAAATCCGATTTTCAGAATAACGTGCCCGAAGTAGTTACTGTTCATTGGGATGGAAAATTGTTACATGCTCTGGACGTAAGAAGTTCTGAAGGAGAACGCCTACCAATTATTATTTCATATGACGAGGAAGAACAACTTCTTGCTGTGCCGAAGTTAGACAACTCTTCCCGCAAAGAGCAAGAGAAAGCAGTGTCAAATGCCCTTCATGACTGGAACCTGGATGATAAGGTACAAATAATGTGGTGTGATACAACAGCATCTAATACAGGACGCTTGAACGGAGCTTGTGTGCTTTTAAAGCAAAAACTAGAAAGAGTTGTTACTCTTTCCTTGCCGCCATCATATTTACGAACTGGTGCTCAAAAGTGTGTTTGAATCAAAGATCCAACAAATCACTAGCAGTCCTAATATTCCGCTGTTCAAAAAGTTTAGAGACAATTGGAAGAGTATTAATCCTAGTGCCATCGAACCGTGCACTGATTTTGTCCAACAACATCTCTGCGAGGCAAATTGGTGAGTTTTTTACAATGAGCTGGCAAAATCGATTGTAAGAATGATGATCTTGTTTTTCTGGGTGGAGACATTAAAAATAAAATAAAAATCAGACCTCCTGGTGCAATGCATCAAGCACAATGGATGGCAAGAGCTATTTACTCCTTAAAAATGTTTTTACTGAAGTTCCAGTTTAAAATGATCGCTAAGGACAAACAAGCTTTACAAGATGTTTGTTTATTCGTTGTGGCAGTTTACGTGAAGCCCTGGCTTGGATCTAGTTTGGTGATAAAAGCGCCAAATCAAGATTTTTGTTTTTTAAAGACCTTAAAATATTACGAGAAAGTTGACAAGTTGATTTCCAATGCGGCTTTAAACAAGTTCAGTCAACACATGTGGTACTTGTCAGAGGAAGTAGCCATCCTTTCAATTTTTGATAATGAAGTTGATGAACAGACTAAAGGAAACATTGTAGAAAACTTACAAAAAGAAAGCTTTGGTGATTCCGGAAAGAGATATGTTCCATCGAAAGAAGAGATGTCTGGTTCTCTATATGGTACGTAGTAGACTAGTAGTGTTTAATCTGGTATTTTATTTAGAAATTTGTTTTTTATAGGCACTACAAGTATTTTTTATCTTGTTTCAGGGAAATCTTTGAGTGATTTGGTTTCTGTCAAGAGTAAAGATTTATTTTCACGACTGAAGCTTGACAGTGATTTCCTTCAAGAAATTGTATCTTCATGGAAAGACAACGCGGCGTTTGTGGAAGCTAGAAAGAAGGTTTTTACCTTAAAAGCAGTTAATGACACAGCCGAAAGAGCTGTTAAACTGATGACAGACTTTGATGGTTTGATTATCGCAGATGAAGAACAGAAGCAGTTCTTATTACATTGTGTGCAAGAACATAGAAAAATTTACCCAGACTGTAAAAAAGAGACTTTGAAGAGGAAATATCCGAATGAATAACTATAAAAATTGTATCTTGTTGGTTACTTACAAGAAGAGCATTACATAAATTTCTGCTTTCATTTATATTTCTCTAAAATAATTGTTTTGAGTGATCATCTACAACTACATTTAAGAGACCCTTTAAGCAGCTATTTTCTAAAACATTTTGACCCCGTCGGCACGGGTTAAAATTATTGTAGGAAGTTGAAATTCTGTACTTGGGTAACTAATCCTATATATATAAAGCCACAAGGCTAACTGACTCACTCACTCACTCACTGACTCACTGACATTAATGTTTGCCCACTTCCAAATGAGCTAGGAACTTGAAATTCTACAGTCTGATAGCTATTGGGGTGCAACCGAAGGAAAAATTCAAAAAAGTTCAATTTTTTTATATATAGCCCCCCTTACGCCCAATCAAATTATCGGACTAAAATTTAGTGTTAGACCCTTCCAGATGAGCTAGGAACTTGAAATTCGGCGGTCTGACAGCTCTTAGGCTGCAACCCAAGGAAAAATTGCAAAACGTTCAATTTTTTCATATTTAGCCCCCCTTTCGCCCAATCAAAGAAATTTCTTGTAAGACCCTTCCAGATGAGCTAGGAACTTGAAATTCGGCAACCTGATAGATATTAGGCTGTAACCCAATAAAAAATTCCAAAAAGTTGAAATTTTTCATATTTAGCCCCCCTTCCACCAAATCAAAGTATCGGAGTGAAATTTCGTGTTAGGCCCTTCCAGATGAGCTAGGAACTTGAAATGTGACAATCTGATAGCTATTTGGGTGTGTCCCAAGGGAAAATTCCAAAAAGGTCAAAATTTTGTATTTAGCCCCCCTTCGCCGAATCACTCAAATTTCTGTGTTACAGCCTTGCAGATTAGCTAGGAACTTGAAATTCGGCAATCAAATAGCTATTAGGCTGCAACCCAGGAAAAAATTCCAAAAAGTTGAAATTTTTCATATATACTCCCCCTTCCGCCCAGTCAAAATATCGGAGTGAAATTTCGTGTTAGGCCCTTCCAGATGAGCTAGGAACTTGAAATGTGGCAATCTGATAGCTATTAGGGTGTGTCCCAAGGGAAAATTCCAAAAAGTTCAAATGTTTTGTTTTTAGCCCCCCTTTCGCCGAATCACTCACATTTCGGTGTTACACCGTTGCAGATTAGCTAGGAACTTGAAATTCGGCAATCAAATAGCTATTAGGCTGCAACCCAAGGAAAAATTCCAAAAAGTTGAAATTTTTCATATTTAGCCCCCCTTCCGCCCAATCAAAATATCGGAGTGAAATTTCGTTTTGGGCCCTTCCACATGAGCTAGGAACTTGAAATGTGGCAATCTGATAGCTGTTAGAGTGTGTCCCAAGGGAAAATTCCAAAAAGTACAATTTTTTTGTATTTAGCCCCCCTTCGCCGAAATACTGAAATTTCGTGTTACACCCTTGCAGATGAGCTAGGAACTTGAAATTCGGCAGTCGAATAGCTATTAGGCTGCAACCCAAGGAAAAATTCCAAAGAGTTGAAATTTTTCATATTTAGCCCCCCTTCCGCCCAATCAAAATATCGGAGTGAAATTTCGTGTTAGGCCGTTCCAGATGAGCTAGGAACTTGAAATGTGACAATCTGATAGCTATTAGGGTGTTTCCCAAGGGAAAATTCCAAAAAGTTCAATTTTTTGTATTTAGCCCCCCTTCGCCGAATCACTCAAATTTCGGTGTTACAGCCTTGCAGATTAGCTAGGAACTTGAAATTCGGCAATCAAATAGCTATTAGGCTGCAACCCAAGGAAAAATTCCAGAAAGTTGAAATTTTTCATATTTAGCCCCCCTTCTGCCCAATCAAAATATCGGAGTGAAATTGCGTGTTGGGCACTTCCAGATGAGCTAGGAACTTGAAATGTGGCACTCTGATAGCTATTAGGGTGTGTCCCAAGGGATAATTCCAAAAAGTTCAAATATTTTGTATTTAGCCCCCCCCCCCGCGCAGAATCACTCAAATTTCGGTGTTACACCCTTGCAGATTAGCTAGGAACTTGAAATTCGGCAGTCTGACAGTTATTAGGCTGCAAACCAAGGAAAAATTCCGAAAAGTTGAAATTTTTCATATTTAGCCCCCTTCCGCCCAATCAAAATATCGGACTGAAATTTCGTGTTAGACCCTTCCATATGAGCTAGGAACTTGAAATTCGGCTGCCTGATAGCTATTTGGTTGTAACCCAAGGAAGAATTCCAAAAAGTTCAAAATTTTCATATTTAGCCTCCACCGAATCGAAATATCGGACTCAAATTTCGGGTAAGACCCTTCAGTTCCAGATGAGCTAGAAACTTGGAATTCTGTAATCTGATAGCTATTAAGCTGCAACCGTGGGAAAAATTCTAAAAAGTTGAAATGTTTCATATTTAGCCGCTTTTCCGTCCAATCAAATTATCGGACTAAAATTTCGCGTTAGACCCTTCCAGATGAGCTAGGAACTTGAAATTTGGCAATGTGATATAAATTAGGCTGCAACTCAAGGGAAAATTCCAAAAAGTTCAAATTTTTCATATTTATCCCCCCACCGAATCAAAATATGGGACTCAAATTTCGGTTTAGAACCTTCCGTTCCAGATGCGCTAGAATATTGGAATTCGGCAGTCTGATAGCTATTAGGCTGAAACCCAAGGAAAATGCCAAAAAGTTAAAATTTTTCATATTTCATCCCCCCGCCCAATCAATATATCGGGCTCAAATTTCGTGTTAGAGCCTTCCAGATGATCTACGATCTTGAGATTCGGCGATGTGATGGCTATTAGGTTGCAACCCAAGGAAAAATTCAAATTTAGTTCAAATTTTTCATATTTAGCCCCCTCCCCGCCCAATCAAATTATCAGACTCAAATTTCGTGTTAGGCCCATCCAGATGATCCAGGAATTGAAATTAATCAATTTGATAGAAATTGGGCTGTAAGCCAAGAAAAAATTCCAAAACATTCCATTTTCTCATATTTACCCCTCCACCACCCAATCAAAATCCTCTGCACCCCTCCCCCCCAAACAGAATGGTGGACGCAATGATGCAGTGCCCTACAAAATTAATATTTGGCAATGCTCTAGATCCAAGCCTGTAACCGACGAAGAAATCGCAACAAGTTCAAATTTTGAATAATTAACCCACTGAAAAATCGAAATATGAAGCCAAATTTAATGACGATGCAGACTTTCGTTTAGAGCTATTTTGTGGCTGAACGGTAATTGCTATCAATGAACTGATTGCACTTTCGCGTCCTAAAATTAAGATGTCTACAATTTTGGTCGTATGACTTTTTGTCGTATCTCGGCCCCTTCTACCTTAGACTGACCTTCATTTCCCCGGTTTTTATCAATTTTGTTAAATTTCCATACATATTTTACTGATTAACACACTCATAAGACAGATAGACACTAAATTCAGCACGCTCCCTGACACGACTATTGGCCATATGTAGACCGACTTTGATTATTCTACTGCTATGAATGTATGGGAAACTGAAGGAATACAGTAACTTACCAAGAAACACTACCTTAATTTCAGCATAATGTATGTACCGTAATCAATTTATGGTGAAGACCATGGAGATACGGCAAAACCTCAAACAACCAAAATTGCAGGTCGTTATATTGTCGTCCAGCGTGCCAAGTTTCAACAATGTAGGTTTCTGCTAAGTTGGCAAAATCTTTTTTCAACTTGTTTAAAGCGGTCGAAATTTAACATGGATCGATATGTTCACCTCCTTCCTTGGTATAAATACGCAAGATACTAGAAAAGGCCTAAGACAGTAATGTAGAAGACTAAAGGGGTCGTCTGATGGCGCAATCCATACTTTGATACGACGTACCGTTTTTCCGCAATAAATTTCCTAACCAAAGTCTCCACTATTTAGCGTGCACATTGCCTGGCTCTATATTATATATATAAAACTGTTTGGCTCACTGGCTGGCATAAATGTTTACCCACTTCGGCATGAGCTAGAAACTTAAAATTTGACAATATGATAGCAAATAGGCTGTATTGTGGAAAAGTTCCATATGTTGATTTTGTGTTATTTTTACTTCCCTTGCCTTAAACTAAATTTTGGACGATATGTTGCAGTGCGCCAAAGAATTAAAATTTGTCGCAGTTACATCTTTGGCCTGCAACCGACGGAGAAATTCTAAGGAGTTGAATTGTTTAACGTTTTCATCTCCAGAAGTTATCGAAATCTGGAAGCTATTTTCATTATGGTGCTAAGTAACGTTTCGATAATTTTGGTGGCTAAACTGTAAGTCGTACCGCCAAATGGACAAGACGTTCGGGTCCCATCATGAAGGGTTCTACAACTTCGGTCCCGGGAATTTTAGTCTTATCATGATCCCTTATGCCTTGGATAGAACTCCATTTTTCAGATTAACGTCAATTTTTTACAGTTTTCGTAATTAATTTACTGTTTTACACACTTATAAGACCGATAGAATCATGAAATTTGGCAGGCTCATTGGAACGTTTGTGGGCCACAAGTGACCAAATGCATGATTCTAGCACCCTGTAAACATGGACAAACGAAAGTAATACGTAAACCCTGTCCTCCTAATCCAAGGTTCTAAACCAATCTACGGTCAACTCGAACAGATACGACAAAACATCAAATAACGGAAATATAGAGCGTTTCAACCACAATAAACCTTCCAAGTTTCAAGATTATAGCTCCCCGTTACGTTAGGAAAATAATTTCTTATCTTGTGAGAATCGTACGTAATTTTCACCACGTCGGAACGTTTAAGGCTACCTCGTCTATAAATCGTGAATATACGGTACGAGAAAATATTACAGGACCAAATATGTACGCGAATATATGCGCCGTCTGGTGGCGAATTCGTTCTTCGTAACGAGGTACCTTTTCGTCACAGTAGTTTTCCATGTGAGCACTTGAAATATAGAGGAATTGGGGGTTTGGGGGCGCAGCCCCCAACGAGCGAAAGCGAGTCTATATATATAAAGTAGCTTGTCCTGACTGACTGACTGACTGACTGACTGACTGATTCATCATCGCCAAGCCAAAACTACTGGACATAAAGAAATGAAATTTTGGGGATATATTCATATTAAGATGTAGGTGCTCGCTAAGAGAGGATTTTTGGATATTCCGTCGCTGAGGGGGTGAAAAGGGGGATGAAATTTTAAAATGAGTGTGTCCAAATCTCAAAACTTTGAAAGTTTACAGATGTGAAAATTGGTATTTAGAATCTTCTTTAAAAATAAGGATACACGTATTTTTTTGTTTTCTGAAAACCACATTAGGAGGGGTGAAAAAGGGTGAAAATGGGGAAAAATGGGTTGAATACCTTCAATCAGGATACCGGTGCTTATATCTCAGAAACTTAAGATATTACAGACCTGAAAATTGGTACTTTTAATCTCTTTTAAAATAAAGAAACACGTATTTTTTTGTTTTTAGAAAATCCAATTAATGGGAGGGTGAAAAGGGGGTAAATTTTTAAAATGAGTGAATCTATATCTCCAAACTTTTAAAGTTTGCAGATGTAAAAACTGGTATTTAGAATCTTCGTTAAAAATAAAGAAACACGTATTTTTTGCTTTCGGAAAATCGCAATAGGAGGAGTGAAAAGGGGTGGAAAAAAGGTTGAATGCCTTTAATGAGGCTACTTATATCTCAGAAACTGAAGATATTACAGACCTTAAAATCGGTGTTTGGGATCTCCTTTAAAAATAAAGAAACACGTATTTTTTTGTTTCTGGAAAATCCAATTAAGGGAGGGGGTGAAAAGGGGGTAATATTTTAAAATTTGTGTATCTATATCTCAAAACTTTTAAAGGTTATAGATGTGAAAATTTGTATTTAGAATTTCCTTTAAAAATAAAGAAACACGTATATTTTGTTTTCGGAAAATCCTAATAGGAAGGGTGGAAAAGGTTGAAGAAGGGATCGAATGCCTTTCATGAGTCTACTTATATTTCAGAACCTGAAGATATTACAGACCTGAGAATTGGTGTTTGGGATCTCCTTTAAAAAAGAAACACGTATTTTTTGTTTTTGGAAAATCCAATTAATGGGCGGGGGTGAAAAGGGGGTGATTTTTTTAAAATTTGTGTATCTATATCTCAAAACTTTTAAAGTTCATAGATGTAAAAGTTGGTATTTAGAATCTCCTTTAAAAATAAAGAAACACGTATTCTTTTGTTTTCGGAAAATCCCAATAGGAAGGGTGTAAAAGGGTGAATAATGGGTTGAATGTCTTTAACGAGGTTACTTATATTTCAGAACCTGAAGATATTGCAGGCCTGAAAATTGATATTTGGGATCTACTTTAAAAGTAAAGAAACACGTATTTTTTCGTTTTTTGGAAAATCCAAATATTGGGGGGTGAAAAGCGGGGATGAATTTTTTAAAATGAGTGTGTCTACATCTTAAAACTTTAAAATTTACAGATTTAAAAATTGGTAGTTAGAATCTCCTCTAAACATAAAGGAACACGTATTTTTTTGTTTCCTGTAAATCCCAATAGGAGGGGTGTAAAAGGGTGAAAAATGGGTTGAATGCCTTTAATGAGGATACATATATGTCAGAAACGAAAGATATTACAGAACTGAAAATTTGTATATTGGATCTCCTCTAAAAATAAAGTAACACGTATTTTTTAGTTTTTGGAAAAGCCAATTAATGGCGGTTAAACAGGAGTGACAAATTGGGGTGAATTTTTTGAAAGACTATATCTACAGAATATCTTGGAAACGTAAAATATTACAGACGTAAAAAGTGGGTGATAGGTATCTCCTTTAAATGTAAAGAAACATAGGTGATTCGTTTTTGGAAACTCCACTTAAGGGGAACTCAAAAGGGGTGAAATTTTAAAATGAGAATTTTTACAGTATATCTAAAAAAACTTAACATGTTACACAAGTGAAAAGAGGCATTTCTTTATCTCCATTAAACATAAAGGAACGTGTATTTTTAGTTTTCGGAAATATCACTTGGGTGGAGGGGGGGATAAAAGTGACTGAAAATGGTGTTGAATTCTTTTAATTAGGCTACTGATATATCAAAAATGAAGATGTTACAAACGTGAAATGTGATATTTTCAATCTGCTTTAAAAGTAAAGAAACACGTATTCTCTTAAAATCCAATGAAGCGGGGGGGGGGGGGGGTTTGAAAGAATTGAAAAATTAATTGGCTTAATTGTATGAGAATACATACATCTAATAAAAACTAAAGTTGTTACAGACGTGAAAATTCGTATTTGGATCTCCTTTAAAAAGAAAGAAAAACGCGTTTTGGGCGGGAAATCATCTTGGAGGGCGGGAGTGTAAAGGAGTTGAATTCCTTTCATGAGGACACGTAAAGCAAAAAATAAGAAGTTAGAGTCGTGATAATTGGTATTTAGAAGATCCTTTACTATTAAGGAAACAAGTATTTTTTGCGGGAAAGTTCACTTACGGGGGTAATAGTGTGAAATGAAGTGAAAAAAGTAAATTACTTTTATGGGGATACTTATATCTCAAAACTGAAGGTAATAGACGTGAACATTGGTGTTTGGAATCTCCCTTAAACATAAAGAAACAAGCCTTCTTTTAATTTTCTTTTGGGGGGCGGGGGTGGCGGTAAATAAACTTAACGGCGGTGGGGTGTAGAAAGAGGTGAGACCAATTGATTCTACTGTTATTAATGTACTTATAAGGATCCTCCGTTGCTCAGGAGGCAGCGCGCTGGCCTCTCACAGCTGGGTTCCGTGGTTCAAATCCCGGTCACTCCATGTGACATTCGTGCTGGACAAAACGGAGGCGGGACAGGTTTTTCTCCGTCGTCAAATGTGCGGACCGCGCTGGTAACGGCTCCAGGACGGGTAATGACTAAGAATGCAGTCCGGCCGCGTGTTCAGTGCCGCCAAGGCACCTAATATGACACCACGCCGGATCTCCTGAAGGATTTTATCCATATTAAAAATGATTAAATGAAAATATGGCAAAGATTTACGGACCCAACTGACCAGGAGGAATACCTGAGCCTAGCCCGGGAAGTACGAAATCCATTGCTGGAAAGGAAGATTGAAAAATGGGAGAAAACGTGCTGTAAAATAATAGAAATCGAGTCAGATCGGGAATATTGGTGGATTCTCGCAAAAAACGAGTCAGATCGCGAATTTCGGCGGATTATATATCTAAAACAATAAGCATTCAACTATAAATTTCAGTATAATACCGTAGCAAAGCACGGGTATCTTGCTAGTAGACTAATAAACACAATAATGGGGTATGCGTTTCAATAAGTGAAAAAAACAATTTTTTGGCCCTTTTAAGGGACACCCTAGCAAAATTGTTAAAGATGAAACCGGAGGCGTCAGGAATTCATACTAGCTAAGGGAGAGTATTTTCATCATTTTCTAGGAAGGAAACGCCGTACACTTAATACCATGCTTTCTTTCTTCTTTCTTTCTTTCTTTATTTCTTTCTTTCTTTCTTTCATTTTTCTTGTAGACTCGCTCACAGACAGTACGACACGGCAAGTATCTGAGGTACGATAGCATGATCGGCCGGTTAGTGGACCCCGTAAGGCTCAAATATCAAGCTAATATTCACCCAGTACTGCATTAACTCACTGGTGTAAAACGAGACAAGCTGCCTGAAAATCTTGCCACTTCGGTTCAAGAGAATAAATCACAAAAACTATGTTCCTATAAAATGTCAAGGTTTTCGGGGAGTTTGGCTTTCTTTTCACCGGATAAACCCCAATTCCAATAATGTTAGATCAGGGCCTCTCAAACGCCCAAAATTTCACGCGTGCAAATTGAGGCGCAGAGTCTATATCATCTAAATATCAGAAAAACTATTTTATTGTGGACTATAATATCACATCACACCATGGAAGGGAAGAGGGCAGCCTAGAACAGGACGCTGGCTACTACGAGGAGGTTTAGACAAGTATGGCAAAGGGCTGTTGGTGATGTAGCCTACTTTTTACTGGATAATGTGCTATATGAACAGACGACTCTACAGTATAAACAGAACACTATTATACAACATTGGAAGATTTATAGATATAAAGTTCGTATGGTATGTAAAAGTGAAAACAGTTCCTTCGTTCCCATTTAAATACATTTCACAAAATGAGATTACCGAGAAATTGTGATAATAAACAGTAATTATTGTATTAATGATTTCTCCTTCAGAATAATTACGAATGCGCAAAAATAATTTTTCCTTGTGGAAAGAGAGAACTTGTGTATAAAGTGATATGTCCAATAAGAGAACTTATGTTGACATTTTCTTTACCAAATTAAACCAAGCTCCATGGCGCAACAGTCCCGAGAAGGGTTATGGCCGTCCAAGCGACCACTGCTCAGCCCTTAAGGCCTGCAGATTATTAGATGTTGTGGGGTCAGCACGAAGAATCCTCTCGGACATTATTCTTTGCTTCCTAGACCGGGACCGATCTCTCACCGTCAGATAGCTCTTCGAGTGTAATTAAGTAGACTGAGTGGATCTCGAACCAGCCCTCAGATCCAGGTAAAAATTCCTGACCTGCCCGGGAATCAAACCCGGGGCCTCCGGGTAAGAGGCGGGCACGCTAACTCTACACCGCGGGGCCGGCTATATTTCTTTAACGAACTGTATATTCGCAAAACCTGAGGGCTGGTTTGAGGTCCATTCAGCCCACGTGATTACAATTGGGGAGCTATCTGACGGTGATATGGCGGCTCTAAGAATAACGGCCGTGAGGATTCGTCGTGCTGACAACGCCACACCTCATAATCTGCAGGCCTTCGTGCTGAACAGTGGTCGCTTGGTAGGCCAAGGCCCTTCGGAGCTTTTGAGCCATGGGCTTTGGTTTGGTTCTGGTACTGTACCTATATATTCACAAAATCATAATAACTGACATTTTAATGTTTCCCTTTGTAAGAAATTAGTAACAAATAAACAGACCTCAGTAATCACAAATAAACAAACTGTTACTTTTGCAGCATCATGTAACAGAAAAAGTAGATATATCAAATTAATTAAAATAGAACACACATGTGGTTTGGAAGGAGAGCCCTGTTCGCTGGTTTGTGCTGGCCGGGTTAAGGGAGAACTAGCCACGGTAGAATAGTCTGGCCAGTTCTACGTATGACTCGATCCGTCATCCCTGGCCTACAAGGTGAAGGTCGTAATGGGGTTCACAAGATGAAAATTAAAACCTACAACCTGTTTTACAGTCAATGCCCGGGTCAGAGATGGGATGAATGAAGCCCCCAACTTGCGGCGAGGATAGGAATTGTGCCGGCTGCCGAGACCTGTCGCACTCCTCTGGGGCAATGACTGACAGATGAAATGAAATGTTAATGGAGAGTGTTGCTGGAATGAAATATGACAGGGAAAACTAGAGTATCCGGAGAAAACTTGCCCCACCTCCGCTTTGTCCAGCACAAATCTCACATGGAGTGACCGGGATTTGAACCACGGTATCCAGCGGCGTGAGGCCGGCGCACTGCCGCCTGAGTCAGGGAGGCTTTCTGGATTCACAAGATATAAGAAGTTAAAGAGCGGCGAAAAAAAATAGAGTGAAACCTTTCATGTGGAACGATACTGAAGACAGGATATAATGTCAATATTGAAAGAAAACAGACTTATAGGCTTACGATAATGTTATCTCAAGAGAATACGTGCGTAATTTACTGATATGTATACTGCGACATTGTTTTGTGATTTATTTGCTTTCTATCTTATGAATGTATATCTAAAGCTGATTTATTACTTTGGAGCAAATGGATAAGTTGTGTCGCACAAAGACGGGCAAAGTCGTTCTCCGTAGCTAATCCCTAAAGACATGCTCGCAAATATCACTATGCCATCAAAATCACTGGTTCGTACCTAAATTACCGTTTTCATGAAATGGGATCTGTTTGAAAAACGAACTGAAGTACGTATCTATTTCGAAAGGTCATATTATAAATAAAAAGGTTATTGAGAAGAAATATTTTACGCTAAATGCATATTTATGTGTTCATAAACTGAAGATTATATCTTTAACAGACTCTTTCACAGAATTAAAGATTACATGAAGTGTGAAGAGGCACTGCGGAGTTCAACATTCAAATGGGAAGTATGGTAAACTTACGAAATATTGTCGCATAAATATAACAATAATATTATTCCTGTTTATTATCATCATCATCATCATCATCATCATCATAATCATCATCATCCCGTGCCCGTTTATGCATGGAGACTTTCCTCTAAACCTCTAGTACTAGAGGTTCTACATAACTGTGTGCAAAACTGTGATTGTTTATTTGGATTTTGTGATAGGATGGATACGCCGAGATTTGAAATAAGTTAGCGTGCCTGTGTTTCACTGAGGGTGCTACGCGTAATCCAAGCCGGCGTCTCTTAAAACCTTTCGCAGAAGAAGGGACGTTAAATAAATAATATTATTAGATGTGATATTCTTTTAGGTTTATGACGTGCAAAAGAGGCACTCTGCAAGGAAACTTTACTTTTTGCGAAGATTTTGCTCCATTTCCTCAGAAGCGAACCTTGATCTACAAAGACAACAGGTTTGAATTCAACAGACATTTTTGTATTCGTAAGTATATTTATTAATTTCCAGTTCCTTAACAAAATGATCAGTGTTACGTCCTTCGGTTCAGAGGGACCAGGATTCGATTACGAGCCATATCGTGGATTTTATTCACGTCTTGTTAATTTCTCTGGCTTACGGACTGAGTATTTGTATTTGTGTTCGTCTCAGTACAAACAAAACACTGCATTACCAGCCACCACAGAAACACAAGATAGTGAATGCACCTCTCCACACAGGCCTAAGGTTGTTGTCAAGAAAGACGTCCGCGACCCCAGAGCGTGGAAAAAGTGGATGAAGAATTATTACATTTCTCTACGTATTGAATATGACGGTGTATGTCTTTTAGTGTCGGGAGTATCCGAGGACAAGTGCCATATGCAGGTCTTTTGATTTTACACCCGTAGGCGACCTGCGCATCATAATGAGTAAGAAATGATGAGGAAGACGACACACACAACCAGTCCCCGTGCCAGCGGGATTTACCAATTATGGTTAAAATTTCCGACGTTGCTGGGAATCGAACCCGGAGCCCCAGTGACCAAATGCCAGCACGCTAATCATTTAGTCATGGAGTTGGACTCTCAACTTATTAATGTAAGTATAGGAGAAAGTAGAGTAGAAGGCATTCCAAATCAAAGTTTCCCAAAGAAAAGCTACTAACATGGGTCAATATGTCCCAAATTGGACTATACATGGAATCGATATCACAAACTATTCAAGAAGAGAGCGAATGATCATGTGAATTACGTATCAGTCTATGAAGGTCGTCACACACCGGATGTGGACAGTTCACTCACGCATTAGCTGATGCATTGATGAGCAATAGGCCTATATGATTTTATTATAAAGTCTCACATAGACTGCAGACCACGTTCAATTTCCAAATTACAAGAACCCGTACTTTTTGAAAGGCTCTCACTTCTTCTATCCTCCAAGTGATTCATCATCGAACAACTCACGAAGTGTAATTTTAGCTGTCCAATCACTTTGTCACTGTAGAGCATCATTCTCTGCCGATTTTCGTTGTTATTTTCTGCTCTGATCCGCTTCACAATTCCCACACTTTATCTCTCCGTCTTCCCATTCTCTTTATTTCATCTGCGCTCCTGTCCTTTTATTGTCGTCTTTTGTTTCGGCCGGAGAGCTTTGGGCAGAGGCTCTTGGAGGGAGCTCGTCTCGCGAGGACAAAGCATCCCACCGAGCGGTACTCTTAGACTGTATGAATGTTCTGGCCATATTAACACCAGAACTGACAAACGCTTCTTCACTAATGGCAATACGGAAATGCCTCCAATCATTTTATTTTAGAACGGGGCCTGTCATTTCAACGTCTCATTAACACACACTGAGGATTATGGCGAGGCTGACAGAGGAAAGCGGGCTTGGAATCGTACCGACCGTAACCTTAATTAACATACCTCAGTATTTCCATGGAGTGAAAATGGGAATCCACGGAAACCCATCTTCAGAACTGCCGACAGTGATAATAGAACCTATCATCTGCGGTTTGCAAGCATACTGTTAAATAACTCGTACTGAGTAGCCAACTTGCTCGTTAGGGATATTCTCGTGATGTAGAGGTAGTCTATCCTTTCCCCTTATCTCGAAGTCACAGGTTCTATTCCTGCTTCGTCCTAGGATTTTAATTTCGATCTGAGATTTAGGAAGTTCACATAACCCATTCAAATCGTTTATAGATCTGTTTGTCATGAGAATTAACATACCCGGGGAAACATTAATTGGGCAGTGCATTAACGTAGAATACGACCTTAAATTTCATCAACTGAGCGAGTTGGCCGTGCGGTTAGGGGCGCGCAGCTGTGAGCTTGCATCCGGGAGATAGTGAGTTCGAGCCTCACTGTCGGCAGCCCTGAAGATGGCTTTTCGTGGTTTCCAATTTTTACACCAGGCCAATACTGGGATTGTCCCCTTCCATTCCTAGGCCTTTTCTATCCCATTGTCGCTGTAAGAGCTGTCTGTGTCGGTGCGAAGTAAAAGCCAATTTTAAAAAAAATCATCAAATGTTTCATAACGAAACGTTTTCCTGAGTTTTAACTTTTCTTACAAGGAATACATCAAAACGTATTGGAGAATAAAATGAAAACCGTATTCCTCGAGATTGTTTTTTTTTTTTAAATATTCCTGTATCAAATGCAAGCGGGATTTTTAACAAAGAATATCGTTTTCAAGAAACCATTACTTGCACATTGAAACCACAGTACCCAGTGAAGCTTAGGCAAATTTTGATAATCGAGATGATGAGAGATATTATTACGGCAGGGAGAAGTGATGTCAATATTCCAATAGAGTCCTTTAGTGTAGTTGGTTCAGTGCATTTGATGAAAGCCTTTGGCAGTCCAAATGACCTGCAGAAGTTCTCCAGAAACATGGAACAGTCCCTCTGTCACACGTCATCAAACTAAATTGGTTTTTAGATGATATATTTATTTGTAATATTCCTCCGTTAGTTCGTTTTCGTGTCCCTTCCCTTAATTTAGTTCCTATGGCATCTTATGCATCTCCAGCCTTATTGTTGGGTATTGTATATTCAATGGATGAGTTTCATTTAAGGTCAACGCTAAAAATCCGCCAATTACTATCTTCAAGGCAGAGACCCTGTACCTCTTAAAAGGTGGCTTTTACTTCTTTTAGGGAAAGTATTACAAAGCAGCCATCTCTTAAACTCCTTAAACATGAGCAATAATTTCAAAATCTCTGTGTTAATAGACGCGCTTAATGTTTTATTTTACGATGCTGCATATACATTTCTGCGTACCACTCAATATTTCTTAACGTAGTGTGATTCATAGCTTTGAATGAATGTGCGTAAATCAGATTACTTTATATACAACTATATTGTAATGCATTCAGTTGAGAAAAAAAGATGGAAAAGAGTGAAAGTGCCAGAAACATATTTTCGAATAAGCGCCTATAATAGAGTTCGCGAGCACAATGGCACTTTCTCCCTTCTCTACCAAAGGAGACCAGGAATTAATGATTACCTACGGCTTTTAAAGTGCAAGTATACTACATCCAATACAATGTATATAATTATATAACAATATTTAGCTTCTTTACATTTCTTTAAGTGGCTCAGAAATTAGAAAATGCATGAGTGATAGCACACTGACACAATGGACAGCACAGAAGAATTGCAGCGCGAGGCGCTGGCATATTCACCCTTCCTCACTAAACTAACCTGGACACATTGGACTGTGGCTCTACCTGTTGAACTTCCTACCAACTAAACTAATGACCTCAGGCAAATGCACAAGTTTCCACCATATGCAGTGTGGCTAATATATCCCCTTATTACACAAAAACACATTTTTCATATTTCTGCACTTTCACACTTTCCCATTTTTGGTCCTCAATTATAAACTGGCCTCCATTCTCGGTGCATGAGAATTGAATAAAATACAAACATTAATTATAATTAAAATAATATTTAAGCAGATTGTCGTCAAGTATCGAGTCAACTATCTTCAAGGCAGAGACCCTGTACCTCTTAAAAGGTATTTATTTAATGTTGCGCGAATATTAGGATGCTTCACATTAAAGATAGTTCCAATACCCATGATATAACTGTGGGAGGAAAATATTACGTTGATACTACAGTAACTAGGATGTGGGACGAGGATAACTTAATAGGACCGAACTCGATAGCTGCAGTCGCTTAAGTGCGACCAGTATCCAGTATTCGGGAGATAGTAGGTTATTAACCCCACTGTCGGCAGCCCTGAAAATGGTTTCCGTGGTTTCCCATTTTCACACCAGGCAAATGCTGGGGCTGTACCTTAATTAAGGGCACGGCCGCTTCCTTCCCACTCCTAGCCCTTTCCTGTCCCATCGTCGCCGTAAGACCTATCTGTGTCGGTGCGACGTAAAACAACTAGCAAGAAAAGAACTTAATAGGAGAACCACAGTTCAGTAACACTACTATTTGCTTTTAATAACAATAACGATAATAATAATAATAATAATAATAATAATAATAATAATAATGATAATAAAAACGTTATAAGGAGAAGAGAAAGAAATACCCCCCGGTCCTTCTTCGACCCTTCCCATGGAGATATTTTGATCACATTCGTTCAAAGCTTCCGTAGTTTGATTTCCCTCTGATCTCTTCTGGAAGAAGGTTCCATTCACGCCTGCCCTCAACAGTGATAGAGTCGTTGCTAGTTATAGAAAAATACTGGCTGCTGAATTCTGTCGCAGGTCTCCGGAGCAGTCACATATATAAAACGCCCTTTAGTAAACGGTGTCCTTCTCAAACAAGATCAGACCTACAATTTTGATGACTTCCAGGGTGCATTTGTTGTATTAACTTTGGAACTACTTAACGTAGATCCCTGAATGGATCAGATTATTATGCTCCACGCGATTTTGGATTTATCACTCGGACTGTGAATTAAGATCGTTCTTGGTAGATGTGTTAACTCAGTGACATCATCGTTGGTTTCGCACCAAGGCGAATTAACCTGTGAAAATGGAGTTTAAAAAAATGAAAAAATGTAGGTCCTGCGAATTATGACCAAAACATCCAAGATTTTGATTTGGTTTGTTTATAAGTTGCCAGCCCCATGGTGTAGGGGTAGCGTACCTGCCTACCCAGAGGTGCCGGGTTCGGTTCCCGAATATATCAGAGAATTTTACCAGGGCTGGTGCGAGGTCCACTCAGCCTACGTGCTTACAATTGAGGAGCTATCTGACGGTGAGATGGCGGTCCCGGTCTAGAAAGCCAAGAATAAGGGCCGAGAGGATTCGTCATGCTGACCACACCAGACCTCGTTGTGTGCAGGCCTTCGGGCTAAGCAGCGGCCGCTTGGTAGGCCATGGCCTTTCAGGGCTATTGTGCCATGGGGATTTGTTTTTAATTTACTAGGGTCTAAATTATATTAGATTTTTATTACGTATGATCGAGTTCTTCTAAGCGGTTTCAATCAATCACTGAAACGGATATTCAAGATAAGCTGATAGTGACCTACTACCCTACTACATTAAAAAAAAAAACTCATGCTAACATTAAATCTAAGTGGATCGCTACCGACTACATTGGAGTTATTTATTTCTATCCAGACGATTTCATAAGGATACATATTACTTTTTGTTCTGGATCTCCCATGAGCAGACGGATTCTGTTCCACAAAAGAAATAAGAATAGCATTAAAGAACGTCGGCTAAGATATTACATTTGCTGACAAAGACATATTGTTTGACTTGTGGAGATGTCGATATGAGATCATGCTCCGCCAGGCAGATTACGGGCGAGAAACAATATGAAGAGCAGACGGCGCACAAGAATGATGAGCAAATAAAACGCAGACGGATCGTATATATTCTTTTCAGTGGCAGGAAACAGAGGTGTCTCGTTGTGTTGTGTCTGTTCTTTTATCAAAGAGTGCTTTGAAGATCTGTCCCGGGTAACCACATCCACATACTCTAGAAATGTGTGGGTTCATATTCTACAGCCCATCGTTCACAGAATGCTACTCCACAGATTTCCATAAATATTACTAAAAACGATCGGATACTTCCATTCCAATCCTAACATCCACTTTTGGGTTGAGTGAGTCAGTTAGTAGAGCGCTGGCCTTCTGAGCCGAAGTTCGCGGGTCTGATTACAGCTCAGTCCGGTGGTATTTGAAAGTGTTCAAACACGTCCGCCTCCTGTCGGTAGATTTACTGGCACGTAAAATAACTCCTGTGAGATAAAATTTTCGGTTCCTCGACATCTCTGGCGATCGTTAAACTAGTTAGTAATATGAAAAATTATTATTATTATTATTATTATTATTATTATTATTATTATTATTATTATTATTATTATTATTATTATATTGTGATGAAATATTCTAACATTCCATTCCCATAACATATTCTGCCATAGAACTCGTCTAAAATTTCCAATCTGAGTCTTGTCTATCCCGTAAAATATTAGATCGATGTAGAATTCAGGAAGGAATGTATCCATAAAAGATAATGCACATTCATTTATGTAATTAGAAAGTAATATGCCACAAATTTCACTATTAATTTCAGAAACAGTCTGTATTTCCACACGGAAATATCAATCATGCCCAAAACTCGATGCACTAGGGAGAATATTTAACTAGATTTGAGATAAGACTTTTAAACAAACTTATGGTGTGATGTTGGGAATTTAGTGGCATAAGTAGTATGGAAGGGCTGTATTGTCCTAAAGAATGTCACCATGGTTGAAAGCAGGTATCTGGAGGTTTTGGAAGATCATTTGCTGACCATTTAGCAACTTCATACAAATGGTTCCCCTACCCACATAACAAAGATTCACAAGTGGTTCAGTGCCAATCATATAGCCTACGTATGTTTGAATGGCCAGGTAACTCATACAACCCAAAACTCCATGGAGTATGTTTGGAACGACAGGAAGAAATAAGATTCGAGAATAACAACCATCAAATATTGGTGGCTGCAAACCGCCAATAAAATTTCTTATAACTTTATACATTAAACAGTAAAGAACATCCACTCTTTAAAGCTAAATAATAGTGTTTTAAAGGGTTAAGGAGCTACAAGACTCCGCGAAGAAGTTATGAGTGCATTTGCATAAGAAATATCTGTTCTAACTAGCAGACTCAATGCCTGAAATACTGCATAATGTTGTAAGTGTGAAAGGAAACATGACAAAGTAGCGGGAGGGTTTCATCATACTACATCCTTATACATGTAAGGATTTCTATTGTGACCATTGTTGATCAACCCAGTAGTCTGGATGGCACACTGAGGGAAGGCTAGCACCAAAAACATAACGATAAACAGGTATTTGTGTAAATTTATTCAAATTTCCATTTTGCTATATCAACTGTACAATACGTCCTCATGTAGCTGTGAGCTTGCATTAAGGAAATTGTGGGTTTGAACCCCACTGTCGGTAGCCCCGAAGATGGATTTCCGTGGCTTTCCCTTTTCACAGCAGACAAATGCTGGGGCAGTAGTAGTTTTTTACCATCCAATCATCGTCATAACGCGTGTTTGTGTCGGTACGACGCAAAGCAAAGTGTACATGATGGTTGTAGAAGTTGATTATTGAGGACATATAATATGCATAGCCCCAAGGGCTATTTAACATTGATATTCGGACTCACTTGTTGCAGTTTCATTATTTTAATTCTCCAAAAAGAGGAGAGGCTTTCAATTGGATGTTGAATTTATCATGTTTATGCATAGAGTTTGAATTGAGCAGTCTTTATCGGTATGAGTTCAACGGAGTAATTGAAATCTGCGGCGCGGTTGAGCGTTATATTGTAGTTTGTTCCTCTCACGTTGGAAACGTGATGTGCCCGTTAGGTATTACATTACCGTACTGCGAACTGTAATAATTAATATACTATTCATAATTCTAGTTTCTCATCTCCGAAAGAAACAAAAATTTGAATTCTTCTCTCAAAGCTCTTTTAGCACATTACATGGCACTTCTTCTACTTATTCTTCCGCTGCCGTCTCCTTACAGAAGGTTGGTGACCATGATAGAGTAATTTTTGTTATTTTGCATTATCCAGATTCTGTTTCCAGGATAAACGTCTCCGCAAACATTTACGTTTCCTTTTTATTTTGTCTTCCCTGATCTGTTGTACGAGACTCTAGTTGTCATTTCTAAAAATCTTACGAAAATTGGCTGCTTTCTTACGATGGCATTTGCTAATTTCTGATAAAAAATAGTTGCTAGGTTCACACGTTGTATTAAACACTGCATGGATCAAGAGAATTAGCTGCGCGGTTCGCGCCGTGTAACTATTGGCTTGTATTCAGGAGGTAGTGTGTTCAAGCCCCACTGTCGGCAGAACTGAATATGATTTTCTGTGGTTTCCCCTTTTCATACCAGGCAAATGTTGGGGCTTCCGTTTTGGAGTTATTTCAAGTTAGGTGAAACACGCCATTCAAGTATTTTCTTGTACGTAACTTACTTGTCACGGCGGTCTTGAGATACTCTTCTTTCGAATCTAAGATTTCGGGACTGAGACTTGATACATTCATTCGGAATCTTTTGAAACCTAATTATGAACCACTCGACGCGTGGGATTATGCAGTATAGTAAGGAACTCCGTTCTAGTCAAATGTAGACACTCGGGTTTCTCCTAAAACTGTTAGTAGGTAGAGAGTCACTTAGCATAAGGCAGCAAATGCAAATTTCATCGCTTTGCTATTGAGACGATAACTCCCGTCTACAAGTCTAGATAGTCGATATTACGATGACAAATTAGACAGATCAAAATCAGCTAGTGATGAAAAAAGCATCAGCAAGTCGCAAATATCCGATCTGTTATAGGTTTTGATAAGTCTCCCACAAAGTGACATAAAGTCCGCAAGACGAATACAGTACATCCCTGCGGGATGTGACCACATACTGGGGTATATTCATACAGAACTCCAATATATTGACTGAACTTCGAAATTATCATCTATCAAAGCGCGCCGGTAATATTCTCTATGGCGATGTGAGCATCCATTCTGTGGTTTCATTATCAGTTCCAGTTCCGCAGAATTTACAGTGATTGCCTTTTCAAGATAATTGCATATACGTTGTATTTCTTTATATTCATAAAGTTTCTCGTACTTTGCTAATTTATATCCCCGCTGAAAGCTATTTCCCAAGCATGAGAAATCACTTCATTATATCCATTCATTTCCAAACTTATTTGATCTCCTTACTTTCACAGTAGGTTAGGAGTTCGTCAGTTCTGTTCATGATTGGACCATCGAATCCTGGAAAAATCGGTTGGAATTTAAGAGTGGTTAGACGCAAGAGATTGATGTTAAGGATTTATTAACCTCCGGTTAATGGCGAATTTTCATGTTGAGAATGTGAAATTATTTCCAGTGAAATGAACGCAGCTTATAAGATGACCGATGAGATAAGCCTAATATTTTAAATAAAGAAGGTTGACATTCCGTCCTAACAACTAGACAATTAATATCTATCAAAATTAAAATTCTGTTCTTAACCAACTCCTTGGCTGAATGGTCAGCGTTGAAGCCTTCGGTTCAGAAAGTCCCGGTTTCGATTCCCGGCTGGGTGTGATGAGTTCCTCTGGCTCGAGAACTGGTGTTTTGGTTTGTCCCAACACTCTCTTCTTCATATTCAGACAACAGACTACACTATCGAACACCGCAAAAACACATAATAGTATTTACATCCCTCTACATGGGGTTGTCGTCAGGAAGGGTATCCGGCCGTAATACAGGGACAAATCCTCATATGCTACGCAGTTCGCATCCGCTACCCCACAAGGTGTGGAAAAGCGGTAGAAGAAGAAGATTCTTATTCTTATCTTTCTTCTACAGCATTTCCCACACCAGGCTGGGTCACGGGTGAGTTATGTCGCACAGGTGGACTTCGTTCTGTTTTACGGCCAGATGCGCTTCCTGACACCATTTCTAAACTAAACGACACAAGAACCACTGCTCCCTTCCAAATGTTAGCCACAGAAAGAAAGTTTCACGAGGAATGGAGAGTTACATTTACATAATACCCATACATAGGTTGTCCTTAACCCACATTTCATCCGGCAATGAACGTTCGCCTATTAAGTGAGTGGCTATCGGGATGGCAGCTTCTGAATTACAATGTGTTTCACGGTAAGTAAGAAACATATCCACCAACTCGTTGTGGAAAATTCTTTTTTCAGCTGTTTTTCTGTGATTGAATTGCACACACAGACCACGTCTGTTATCAGTCTAGACATAACCAGTTCCTGTGCTTGTGATTCACTCTACTACTCTGACATGTGTTGTGTTTGTCACAACAGGTCGCTTGACCTTGTGACCAGCAGCAAGCCACTGTAATGCTGCGCGTAATCTTATCTATTGTATTACGGTATATACAAGTATTGTGTTTATTACACCATGTCTAAACCATTAGAGTACCTGTAGCGTGTCCGGAAAATAAACATCGTTTTCACGTACACCTTTCAAATATCCTTCACTGATGTTCCGAATTTTCTCGGAACAACACTTTTTTCTCACTGTATAAATGCAAAAAATTATATACGTTGCGAGAACAAGTACAAGTACAAAAGTTCGACAGTCCAAGCAGAGCTGCTGAAGGGAGCATACGTACAACAGCAGGTTGCACTAATTCAGAAGAAATCGCGTTTATTAAGGTTTTCGACAAAGTATTTATTTTAAGTTTCATTTCTTTTTTGTACTTGTACGTAATATCTCCCATTCAAAATCAGTGAAACGCTCGCACAATATAAAGAATTTTGTACATATGTTCGCCTGATAAGAGTTGATTTAACTTGAAATGTTATAGTACAAAGAAACATGCAATTTTTAAATCGTTTTTCCTTTTTCTGGTGTATTATAGTGTATAAAATAGTGTATAGAATGTGCTTCTTCTCAACATATTTTATCGCTGGTGATAAATGATGGAGGTTTCAAGCGTAAGGGTACAAAGAATACCAAACGTTGGATTACTCCAATCGTCAATGGATGATCTCGGTGGATAAATTTTACTGTGAATAAAGTATGAGATTTTCAGAAGAAAAACGTTCTCTGAAAATTGAACCGCTGATCGATATGATGATTATCTCCATAAGTTGTATGCGCTGAAGATTCCAACCTGTCAACCTGACAGAGACTGTGTGGCGATCGACTTAGAGACTACTTACTGTAGGCTTGACTGGACGAGACAGTGCAATGGGCTGTTCGGCTTACGAAAGAAATGAGTGGTTATATTAATGTGCGGAGATACATCCTGTCAGTTATGATCTTCGTGAATATTTAATGCCCCTTCATACTCGAGAAATATCAAGCTGTTAGTTTTACGTGAGTGTTGAAATCGTGTTCGTTGCCACGGCATCTTCAATTTTACATGGGATACGAATCTCTTGGACATACATTTTTATTTTAATGTACTGGCCACAATTCATATCGATGTCGCCTTCCTGAGAAGCTAGGGATAATTTCGCTCTGCTCTCGCACTTCTTAAACTCAAGAAATGACAACTAAGTACCCTGCGCAAAAACCAATGGAAACGACCTTTAGTTACATTCTTTGAAACTTTGTAACACAATAGACCCCAACGTGATGATACAAAGTATTAGTGTTGAAAAGGCATGGATGTTAAATATTTGGTTTTAAAATGATTTTAATGTCGTCGTAACCTTAATTAAGGTCACGGCCACTACCCTTCCTATCTTCGCGTCACGGAAAACCTTCAAAGTGTTACTGTGGCTCAATTCGTTAAACTTGGGGGCACCTCCTTCATTGAATTTAATAGGGAAGATTGGATTGTTTAATAGTTTAGTAACTATATTTACATTTTTAGAACAGTTTATTCACTGTACTTCTATTCTTATACTCAACATGGCATCTTATATTCTACGATTTATTCGTCTTCTAGAGGTTACAGTCATAACTTTATTTTATTGTCGTTACATTGATTGCCTTTAAATACTTTACTGTTGAGGGGATATTTGTGTATTTTGTGGTTGTGTTTAGATAGTTTAATTAAAATGTTGGTTTGTGATATTGAAGTTGTAGGAACCTGCTTTCATCCAGTTTATGGTCTTTTCCATGAGTTTGTTGAATGTTTTTGCTCTTGTTTATTATGGCAGTAGTTTTAATTATACTAGGATTTTATTTTTATTATATGTGATCTACTAGATTTTATTAAATATGAGGATTTCAGTTATAACCAATAGTAAAAAAGTGCAGTAACAGATGGAAGTCAGATTTTTATTTATTGTTATTAAAAAATGCTTGAATCTTGTTTCTAATTTGTTTCGTGTCAGATGCCTATACTGCTTATTGTACCATTTCATTATTTTGACAGGGGTTTCTCTGTGGTGGCGCCAGAGCTTGCCGTGCCCGGCAAGACGACTGCTGTGCTTATCACCCTTCATGGCGCCTCGCGACGTCAACCTCTCAATGTAACACTGCGCCTCGTATCGGATCGTGTGGAGGAGGTGACCCAGGTGCTGGCGCAGACCACTCGCGAGATACGGGGTAAGTTCTCTCATTTACTTCTATCTTATTACATCCGTATACAGCAACGATCAGCCACTACTGCGGAAACTGTGATCATTCCTCAAAACAGCGAATACTCCCGTGACTAAATAATTTATAATGATAAATGTATAATTGGCTTTAACGTTAAATTAATTTTCTTATAGCAATCAGTGAACATAATATCTATGATTTTTAAATAGCTTCAATTGGTTTCGAACTGTTGAAGGTAAACGAATTAGATCATGTGAACATAAACTAGAGGCAAGGGCCTATTAATAGAGGAAGTATGCATGAACTAGAGGACAAAACAAGAATTAGACGTGGTGCGGAAAATAGAATAGATAAATAAAAACTGTAGAAGACGTACATGAACTTTTTGAGGGAGGCATGAACTAGGGAAGGGTACATTATTTACAGGAACAGGACGTGATTCAAAAGGTGGGGAGACAGAACTAGAACAGAAAAATATTAAATGGAGCTGGGAAACATGAACTACATGAAGGGTTACAAACGAGAGGATAGATGAACTACAGGAGAAAGACAACATAGACCAGAGTAGGTAAACTTAAATTTAAGGAAGGACAATTAATTAGAAAAGAGATATACACAATAGAAAATGTGACGCAAACTGAACAGAGACATGAACTGGAGGAGGTCACGTCAACATTAAAACAAATTCTCCCTCATTCCATTACTTCGTTGTCATTTATTTTGCGTGTAAACCTTTATCATCGAGATATGTAAAAACTATACATTAGTCGGTGGATAACTTCCTAATTCTAGATTCCCCTTCCCCTTGCCAATACAACGATCAATATAACACACGCCACTCAATGAAGAAGAAAATATTCGCTAGGTTTAACATTTTCAAAAGAAAACACAAACAGGGTTGGGGGGGGGGGCGAAACGCCAGAAAAAAACACACATAGAACTTTATTTGCAGATTGAGAAGTGCATACTGCATGTAAGGACTGAACCTGTAGATCTCACAATTAATTAGCTGAGGAGCAATCAAATCCAAGGGATTCTTCAATCCGCAGACTTGCGTGAATATTCTACAATTTACTGTGGGTTCTATGGAGATCCAATGGCCTATAGACAAATACTGACTCATTTGTTGTGTTGTCTGTTTTCTTTTGTACGGGAATAAACGGGAAAATAACAATCCTATCTACTTTGATTTTAGTTAGAATTTCGTAGTCGACAATCTCCCACGCACTCTTACAGACTTACGCTAAAATGAGTGGAATCCACAGCATGATGGTGGGATACAATGAACTGTGTCTAACATATGACTCATTCTGTACATTTAATAGCAGATAGATGTCAACAGTTATAAGCCCCTGCTGTCTCTGATGAGCGGCTCCATTGTTTGCATGCTCACCTGCATGCGGGGAGTCTCCAATTGTGTGGAGAAGGCCCTCAACTCAGCAGATAGTTGATTTACTACGGATCGAGTTAGTTGACTCATCTGACACTCTTAATACTGTTATTTAATCTTGTGTTCTTAAAACTTCGGACGTCGACCTCAGTTATGCTTGAATAATTATTATAATGATTGAAGAACTTGACGCTTTGAAGGCTGGTAATATCGTAAATTATAGCCATTGAAGGTTTATAAGCGATCAGCATGGTTAAATGGTTCTATTGCCATAATAAATTAAAACTGTGTTGGAATTTTATAATTATTTAATAGGAATTATAACAACAAAGGTTCCTTTACACTTTTCACATAGAACAGATGGTAAAGGAATTTGGTAAGGAAATCACAATCCAAGGATACGAAATCAAAAGTAAGACATTTGTCAATGAGGTTGTTATTTTACCCGAGTCTGCAGACGATCTGGAGAAATTGCTTAATGGTTTGGACACAATCTAAGAGAAGGAATACAAGATAAAAGTAAATAAATCCAAAACAAGGCTAATGGAATGCAGTCGAACGAAGTCAGGTGATGTAGGAAATTATTACCTTAGGAAATGAAGTCTTCAAGGAAATACATGGATATTGTAACTTGAGACGCAGTATAACTGACGATGGCGTGAGAAAGGAGGACATAAAAGGCAGACTAGCACAAGAAAGGAACGTCCTTCTCAAGAAAATAAATTTGCTCACTTCGAAAATTGATATAGGAATTAAAAAATAAGTTTTCGGAGACTCTCGTCTGGAGTGTGGCATTATATGGCAATGAAACATAGGTGATAATTATCTCAGAAAAAGGATTATAGAAGCTGTTGGTGTCACAGAATAATGCTGAAGGTGAGATGGGCATTTCGAATCACGATTAAAGAGATACTGAATCGAATTGTTGAGAGGAGAACAGTTGGCGAAATTTGATCAGAAGAAGAGAAATAATGATAGAAAACACCGTAAGATGCCTGGGATTTGTTCAGTTAGTTTTTGACAGAAGTGTATGTGGTAAGAACGGTAGGGACAGACCAAGAAATGAATATGACAAACAAATTTGAGTAGATATACGGCTTAGTAGTTACGTAGAAATGAAAAGGCATGAAAATGTTAGCGCAGGATAGGGTGGCATGGAGAGCTGCTTCAGACTAGTCTATGGACTGATGACTCAAACAACAAATAATTAATTCCAAATAAAATTATGACGTGGGTAGAACAATCCATAGGAATAATACTGAGAGTTATATTATCATTTAGACTTTCACGGCCCGTGTAACTATTCATGATGTATATTTTGGGCTTATGCCGCGCAAGGAAGTATAGGGTATAAACGCTCTCAACCCGTTTCAAAAGGAACCTTGCCTTTCTTCATCAGGAGACAAGAGAGAAACGAAACATGGCGCATCAAACGTTGCTAGGAGAAAGCAACAAGGAACTTAAAATAGTGCCTTAAGGTGTAAAAGGGACGCCATTTCAGCCCCATGCTAGAGACAACGAATGGCAACAATAAAGCCACATTCTCTAATGGTTCTGATAATAGGTAGCCATGATTCACTCAGGTTGCACTCCGTACCTCGGTTGGAATTATCTGAGTGTTTACGTATTTCAACCGCCACCGTGATTATTCTTGGGCGATATTGCTTTATACGGACAAGAACATCCACTTCTTGGAACATGATATCATGATCAGGTATTAAGGCATGAGCAGCAACAGCTGATTTATCAGGTTCGCTGAGTCTGATACACCTGGTATGTTCTTTGATACGAGTACATACCGTTCTCGAAGTCTGCCCAATATAAACCTTGCCACAAGTACAAGGAACTCTGTTGATATCCGGTTTTTGCAATTTAGGCAAATTGTCCATAGTTGGTCGCAGGAGTTGTCTAATCTTAACCGATGTTCCAAAAACAGTTCGTACATGGTACCTATGTAAGATTTTAGCAATATGATTCGTCGTGTTATGTATGTAAGGAGGGTAAGCAGTTTCTTTTAAATCTTTTCCTTAACGGACGTCCGATTATACGTCGATTTCAGAACCGTAGAGATCAAAGCCTTGCTGTAACCGTTGCTCTCAAAGGTGGTTCTCAAAGTGTTAATTTCCTCTTATAGAGCTGGAACTTCACGAATCATCCTGCCCCTGCTAGTTGTAAGGATACCATGTTTCTGGGCAAGGTGATGGTGAGAATCTGCGCGGAGAAACGCGTTAAGAGTGTTTATATAGTTCATTACACGGCAAAAACCTAAAATATACATCATGAATAATACTGAGAGTTCTCTCATCTCAGCGCCGGCGTCGCTTAGTCGTTGTCCTTCCATTAGCAAGATAGCGGGTTCGATATCTGCCGAGGTCGGAGATATTTCAAGAAGATTAAAAGAGGAAAGTCCGAAACTTTAGCTCTTACCACGTTATTCACACCAGTTCAGTACAATCCTTGACTTTACACTAATGCAATAGCTCTTGAAACCGTTTCTAAAGACAGAATAAGAATTGCTCGTGTAGTGGCCGATTTATTGTTTTCCATTTAAAAATAGGAAGCGTAAAAAAGCCTATCTCACCTGCGTATATAGTCGGAAAGAGAAGTAAAACTTCTGTAACATCGTTGCTAAAGCTATATGTTTCTGTCTTGAGTTTAGTTCAAACTGAATTCTGTTTATTTATGGAAACTGTGACTCAATACTTCAAAGTTTATATCCTGGAGAGCAGCAATATCAGTGTTCCAACAAATGAATGTCCCTATATTTGGTCATATATTTTGGAATTTAGTAAGCGAAGTGAACTGAACCAATCATTTATTTTCTTCAAATGCCCAAATATGAATGTAATCATCTATTTATTAATTTAAGTTTGACCGGGCTAGTTGACCGTGCGGTTAGAGTCGCGCAGCTGTGAGGTTGCATCCGGGAGATAGAGGGTTCAGACCCCACTGTCGGCAGCATTGAAGATGGTTTACCGTGGTTTCCCATTTTCACACCAGGAAAATGCCGGGGATGTATCTTAATAAAGGCCAAGACCTTCCTTCCCACTCCTACGCCTTTTGTATCCCATCATCGCCATAAAACCTATCTGTGACAGTGCGACGTAAAATAAATTGAAAAAAAAAGTGTGTTTAGACGGAATATAACTGGACCAATGGGAAGGCTAATAGGAGGTACTCTATTTGTTTATGATTTATTAAATTATATATTTACAGCCACGCTCACTTTTCCGACTTGAAAATTATGCAGTCCCGTAGTGCTTTACCTTTGAACTTGGTTACTTCTCCTGGACACATGAGCGCTACACGTGATTTTTATAACTATTGGTCGTACGTTAGTATACACCCATTAATTTCTAGTGTCTATTATGGAATTCTTTCCCGCTAAGTGACAGAAAGTACACTACATTAGCCTCATTTCAAACATATTGCTGGGATTTCCTCTTCAGTGCGTAGCCATACTGTAGGAATGCTTAGGTTAAAGTCAGAATTAAAGATATAACATTTAAGAGTTTCCATTATTTTTTTAATAGTCGCTTCCATAATGTCTCTCGTCTTTCCCTCAATTCTGAGGACGGTGATCTACGAAGAGGTCATTGGTCAGTTGTCTCCAACTCTTGCGCCACTCGGGCCAGACGTGCTGCACCAAAGAGTTTCAACCCAGTTATATCCTTGATCATGTTCGACCATCGAGTGGGAACTCGTCCACGACCTCTGTTGCCGGGAACATTTCCAAATGTGATCAGTTTTTGTATGCTGTCATTCCTGCGTCGCATAGTGTGCCAAAAATTAATATTGATGATAATGTGATTCTGAGGTTGAGCTGGTTTATAATGGAATCATTGGTGTGAAATGATGTTCAAGATATGTGGAACACCGCCTTTAAAAAAGAATCTAGTTTCTTCAGGTCTGTAACAATCCACGCTTCCGCTCCATAGAACAAGACTGAAAATATCAGACTAGTTGCCATTAGCATCTTCAGTGATAACGAGGATAGAGAGAACCTTCAATAAATGAGACAAATCCGTCACTACACTTTTGGCCCTGACTGTCCTTCCCTTAATCTTAGGAGCACACCTACCTGAACTGGAAATGAATGACACAAGATATGGCATTCTGAGATGTTCTCCATTTCCTTCAAGATGCCTGTACTAGCCAATTTCTCGGCTCTACCAACAATCGTTATTTTGGTCTTGTTCACGGGAATTTGTAGTCCCATTCGAGCACTAATATTTTTAACACGAGAAATGAGTTCTGCCATTTTCTTCTCATCAATAGCCATGAGTGCAGTATCATCTGCATATCACGTAGGATATACTCATGCAATCAACAGGAAGTCCGCCATCGCATTCCTCAAGTGCGGTATAAGAATACATCAAACTTCTCTTTGCTGTTGGCTTTACGTCGCAGCGACACACATAGGTCTTATGGCGACGATGGGACAGGAAAGGGCTAGGACTGGGAAGTAAGCGGCCGTGGCCTTAATTAAGGTACAGCCCCAGCGTTTGCCCGTTGTGAAAATGGGAAACCACGGAAAACCATCTTCAGGGCTGCCGACAGTGGGGTTCGAACCCTGAAGATAGTTTTCCGTGGTTTCCCATCTTCACACCAGGCAATCAATCAATCAATCAATCAATCAGTCAATCAATCAATCAGCAGAGGTATTTCGCGAACCAATACCTGGAATCAATAGCACATATTACGTGAAATGCTGCCCGCATCGATGATTTTGCGAGCAACGTATCTGCGAGATAAATTATCTAAAGGGAATCTGGACCTCGATTTGTGCTAATTGAGACTATTTCGCGAGTATTTGAAATAAGTAATAATAATACTAGTGCATCAATATAAAAGAAATCAAATACTTAGATATTCGTAACCTATATGGAGAACAAAACTTTCAGCACGGAAATATATTTTATTTTTCCATTTAAACTCTTAGGGTGGCTGTTACCGGGCGAGTTGGCCGTGCGCGTAGAGGCGCGCGGCTGTGAACTTGCATCCGGGAGATAGTAGGTTCGAATCCCACTATCGGCAACCCTGAAGATGGTTTTACGTGGTTTCCCATTTTCATACCAGGCAAATGCTGGGGCTGTACCTTAATTAAGGCCACAGCCGCTTCCTTCCAACTCCTAGGCCCTTCCTATACCATCGTCGCCATAAGACCTATCTGTGTCGGTGCGACGTAAAGCCCCTAGCAAAAAAAAAAAAAAGGTGGCTGTTGGCTCAATCAGAATGACAGAGTGAAGTAAATATATTATTCAAGACTATTGAAGCATGATAATACGGCACAAAAGGTGCCGTTGTGCGGCTCCAAATATTATTATCTGAAAATGTTGAGGAGAGAAATACTGACCCGCAGCACTTGTATCTCTTAGAATTAAAATTTGTTGAAATAGTTCATGCAATACTGAACCATAGGTGACAGGACATTTCTGGTCAGAGATCTAAGCTGAAATATTATCACACTACGGTTTTCCGGGCACAACGACGATATACAGATGTTTTGGTGCGCTATTCTGATGAATTAATATTTTTAAAGGCAAGTATATGCCTTTGCTGGGGAGATGTAGTGTTTACAGTGCACTATGTCTTCTGGTATAGGATAGAATAAATTTGTTACTTTCATTGCTCTGTCTCAGTCTCATCCTTGGCTTTGACAATATGAAAGTGGCCGAGGTATGAGTGATGCTAGTAATACCATTCCTTATGCAGCCAGTCCCTATTATGAATGGTGTAAAAATATCGCTCATAGGGTCAGTTGGTGCATGCATTTCAGTGGGCTTGGCAGACTGATATGTAATAGTAACTTCTGGCTCGGTGAGGAAAGCAACGGGAAACTACCTCACTCCTCATTTCCCTAGTATGCCTCGCCAGTGACGCTTAGGCTGTTTATGACAGCTGTTGGTGGAGCTGTGGAGGATCAAACCAGCCTTCGGGCTGAATACCCAACATACATAGACCCTACAAAGGCAGGTGTACGTAGGCCTAGGTACAATGATTTAAAAACAAGTGCACATAATGTGTGAAATTCTAAATAGATAATTTGGTTGATTGTTTAAAGTTCATTGTATTATACCGGTTTGGTCAGTGTAGTCATGAGGTAAATAATCGTTAATATCACAATATTATTCAAAGTTTTCTGTACTTACATCAAAGAGTTAAGTTTTTTGAACACCCTGTCATATCCTCTTTTTTTTTACAGGAAAACAACACGACTCCTTGGCTGAATTGTTAGTGTCCCCAGATTCAATCACGGCCAGGTCGAAGATTTAAATCTTAACTGGTTAATTCCCTTAGCTCGGGAGCTCGTTGTTTGTGGTTTTCCCAACATCCCTGAAACCTGTACACAGCACAAAACACTACCCTCCACGTCAATAAGGCGCAGTATCCCATGCACCTCAGATGCAATCCATCGATGTCGGAGGGTATGCTTTAAAAGTGCAGTTTAAGGCTAGCAACAGCCACACGAAATGATAAATATATACCGTACTGGGTACCTAGCAAGACTGAGTAGCTCAGATGCTAGTGCTCTGGCACTCTGAACCCAAATTAGCTGGTTCGATTCTGGCTCAGTCCGTAGTTAAGTGGGAGTCTTCAAGTGCGCCAGCATCGTGTCGGTAGATTTACCGGCACATATAAAAGAGGAACTCTTGCGGTTGAAAATTCATGCACCTCGGTGTGTCCGAAAATGATCGTCATCATCTTCAAGAACCAGACAGTCCAAGAGCCCTACCATTGCTCATTGTGAAGATATTGCATGAATATAAATAAGTAAAGCCAATCATGCAGGGATGGTGTAAGCATGCAATAATATTAGAAAATAAATGAAGAAGAGTCATAGAAGAAACTAAAATTAATGTTGAGTCACCGGAATTGTCTAGTGTCACAGTAGAAATGAGCGGACGTAAAGAGTAGAGCACAGACCAGTTCAAATTATCTTGTGTTGCATGAAGATTTTTCTCTGGAGATAGGCTGCAGTAGCCGGCTCTGTACTTTGCATATAGAACAAGTCCACATTACTTAGAGGATAATCCGACCCCGATGTCTGTGTGCTTGAAACTTTTAAAAGTAAAGTGGAAGGTAGAATGTGCGCAGAATGCATAAAATTAGTAAATATATAGAGCATTGCAGAGAGAAACTGGCTTCTAAATTGTATACTCGTGTTTGAAGTGTATTTCAGAATTACTCACTTGAATATTGCAGTACGTCTGCTATCCTGAGAATGCATTAGTCGAAATGAACGAGAGCTACAATATGTAGGAAATTTGACAAAACATTTCCTTCCTTCCTTCCTTCCTTCCTTGGAACCTAAAGGAAATATGTCTTTCTTTAAGGTATTAACTTGAGTTTTTTGTATCTCAATCAGTGGTAATGTGAAATGCATTACTGGCCATCATTTCTCTATCTCTCTCTGTGTGTGACCGTCACAGTAGTGGAGGGATAGCATGCATGCCTCTTACCCCGAGGTCTCAGGTTTCATTTCCGGACAGTGAAACGCAGTACACTCAGCATCATTAGACAGTCTGAGCTGTCTGATCCGGTAGGAAGTGAGCCCGATCGCAGAAGTCAAACAATATTGCTGGGAACGTCGTTACGCTGGCTACGTGACAGTCCAATATCTGCAGACCATCTGGTTAGGCAGCAGTTGTCTTGGTAGACCAAAGGCCTTAGTGTATATATATATGCGGCATGGATTTTGTACGTATGTTTGAGAGAGAGAGAGAGAGAGAGAGAGAGAGAGAGAGAGAGAGGCATGGTGTTGGAGGGGGGGGGCAGGAACCTGATAGAAGACATTAAGAAAGTTTACTTCAGACACTGAAAGAATAAATCAAAGCTATCTGAATCAGGATCATGAAGGTCCGTGGAGGAGTAAAGGAAATGGCTTTTAGTATCCTTAAAATACCGAGTGAATTGGCTACGCGGTTTAATTCACGTAGCTATCAGCTTGCATTCGGAAGATAGTGGGTTCGAACCCCGCTGTTGTCAGTCCTGAAGATAGTTTTCCGTGGTTTCCTCGTTTCACACAAGGCAAATGCTTGGGCTGTAACTTAATTAAGGCCAAGGCTGATTCCTTCCCACTCCTATCCTTTTCAATTCTATCGTTGCCATAAGACCTGTCTGTGCCGGTGCTATGTAAAGCAGATTGTAAAATAAATCCTCATCGGAACTTAATCCGACTTCCCAACGGGGAATCGAACCCTCGTCTTTCTGGTGAATGAATCAAGCCTTTGTTGTCTCGGCCAGACAGTCTCAAACGTTGCCAGAAACTGACGTTGATGAATTTTGCCGTGGCCAGAATAACAACGTAGGGAAAGAACAACAAACAAGTTCTGTAATTACGTACAATCGTGGCCGTGACACGAATTTATGACCAGTTTGTGGAACTGGAACGAGATGCACTTAGCCATAGGCAGCACATTTGAGAAGAGATGCGGGTTAATATACCAAATATTGGTAACATATTGGTTTCCGTGGTTTCACACATGCACTCCAGGAGAATGCTGGAAGGATGTCTAACATAATTTCCATGCCACTTCGTGGTGATAGTCGTGATTGATGTTTTAAAGGACAAAATAACTCCCCATCCCCACCCACCTCCCAAACTCGCGCTCCCTTCCCAGTACAGATACGACTACCACGCGGGTTATCATGTACGAATTATTGCCGATACAGCCAGGTGCGAACAGTGACAGGAATGCACTCGGAATAAGGAGATAAGGCTAACTTAAGAATTAAATCTATGAATGAAGCTGTGCACCCAAACCGTATCATGTGAGGCGAATGGAAGAGGATAGTCCTTGCTCATGGAGGATAAGAGAAGAATAAAGAGACCAATACAACGGTGAAGAGACTCGGTTTTAAATTATTTAAAGATCGCTGGATTATTGATTGATTGATTGATTGATTGATTGATTGATTGATTGATTGATTGATTGATTGATTGATTGATTGATTGATTGATTGATTGATTGATTGATTGATTGATTGATTGATTGATTGATTGATTGATTGATTGATTGATTGATTGATTGATTGATTGATTGATTGATTGATTGATTGATTGATTGATTGATTGATTGATTGATTGATTGTCAAAAACACAATTCGAGCTTCAGATTCTCTCCAGATACATTCTGGAATTCTCATATATCACTAGAGATAATTCTTGCAGTTGTATAAATGTCGTATTAATCACACATTCTTCACATTCGTAGCCATGGTTGGAGCATATCGAATTAACACATTCTAATACCTAGCCAGTATCAAAAAAGAACAAGAAGAAATCTCGATAAAATACATAGTAAAACGTTCCGATGAAAAATTTTGATCGCTAAATGAGGATTATGTACGTCTTTTGCTGGAAAGTTTTCAAAATGTGGCTCAAGAGCCTGTATTAGTTTTCGTTTTTTTTTTTCAAGTATTTAATTTTAAATTATATACTATGGCATTGTTGCGTTCCGAATTTCTAGATCCGTACATTTCGAATTTCAGGATATGCTGCATTGAAAACGTCTCCAAATTTAACACTAATTTATTAAGGTCATAAATAATCCAAATATCAATCATCAATAATTAACTCATGTCGAACTCTGAAATTGACAGAGGAATGTAATGTGTAGTGTATTTTCAGTCGGTTTCGGTGGTTTCTCGGATGGTGATCACTTCCGCGATTTATCCTCATTCATTTGAGAAATATGATTTTATAGTGACATTCATACTCTGAATGTGTCCTTCCTAAGTCCATCCCCACAGATATACAGAACTGTACAGCACGCAATACAGGTTGTCAGAACAACACCCATAACAAGCCACACAAATAGATCTAATAACCACAATATGCGTATTGTGTTAAATATAAACAGCAACAATTAAAATTAATTCTTCGATTCGACTTAAAAACAATAACTAATACATCTATGTAAATAAAGTTTTAGGGGTCCGCTGTCTGCAATTTCGTTTGTTTTGCAAATTTTTCAGATATTTATCCGATTTAGGTTAACTCAAGACCGTATAAGTGGTTTTCAGTTTTTGTGCCTCTTTGTTTGTCCGTCTGTTCCACCATCACGGCAAAACGACTGGTCAGATATCGATCAAACTTCATATATATGGTATACTCTTCCAAAGGAAGGTTCAGCTTTGCACATGATTTCAAAATCACTGAATAGAACGGGGGTTATAGGGAAACCACAGCAATTTCCTTCCATTTTCTCTTATACTATTGATTTTCTGTAAAATCCTTGGACTACGAGTGGAACGACCATTCATTCTAAACAACTTTGTTTGGGCATAATTTCGCTTACTCTTCAAATGACGGATAAAATTACTACTTTATGCGGGTTTCATGTTCTGAATTGAGTGTCCCACAGACCGATAACAAACCTACCGGTTACCATGGCAATGTGTCTTGCCAGCGGGGAAGTACCATAATGTCATTTTCGTCAACATTCCTGTAAACTCGTGGTTGTTCCTTGCGTAGAAGGCGACAGAGACGTCATGATGTTATTCTGCGGGAAATTCGCGGAATACCCTTGGAGGTTACAATCATCTTCGAATAGTTCTATAGAGGCTGTTGATACTTGAACATTACCGCGGAGTATAGTCTATGATTTCACACCGTAAGGTGTTTCCTGGCATTTGCTATAAATTTCACTGCATTTCTCCTCTATTTCTGTTTTCCACTTTAGTTTATTGCCTCTGTCTTGCCTCTTTAGGCTTAAGCAATAACACCGTAAGTCATTTTTATCTGTTTACCTAAAAATCCGTGCGCCTAGATTTCCCCACTGTTATTGCCTTCTTATATCAGTAACTCATATCATCACAATTTAGTGACGACATTTCATTTAAAATACACCCACTTGGTTACATATTTGATCCTATCCGGCTGTCCTCAGTGATAATCATATTTGCTATTAATTTCAACTTTCTTAAGATTAATATTTTCTTCCTTAAGTACTCAGTATGCATGCGATTGCTAATCCAGAAACCTGGACACTCTTTCCATTGAGTAAAATGTCCAAGGGGTACAAGTGTATAACGTTTTGGCCCCGGAACATATCGTAATATGGAGGCGATTTCAATGATGGCGCAGACCTTCGTTTCGGGTTAATTGGTGGCTAAACGGTAAGCCGCATCACAAAACGAATAGCACAATCACTTTCAATTCGGTGAGATCTGCATCTTTGGTCCTATGACAGATTGTCGTATCTCGATCCCTTATACGTTAGATAGAGCTGCATTTCTCAATTTTAAGTTAATGCTGTACTTCTTACACGTGTATGTTCTCGTTTGGCACACTTACAGGAAAGATAGAAACATCCAATTCGGTCCGCACATTGACACGACCATTGGCTATATGTTAACCAAATTTTATTATTTCAGCTACCACATTAGTATAAGAAAAATAAAGTATTGTATGAAAACTGTACGTAAATTTCACACTATTTAATGTTTATAAATCAAACCCATAAATATAGGAGATACGAGAATATGTCACAGGACCAGCCATGTAGAACACTAAAACAGCCGTCTGATGGCGGAATCCGTTTGTGATATGACGTACCGTTTAAAAGCAGTAAACCTCGAAATGAAGGTCTGCAATTATGAACGTGCCCATGCTTAATAATATGAATAAAGTTGTAGGGGGTCCGCTGTCTGTAATCTCGTTTGTTTTGCAAATTTCTCAGATATTTATCCGATTTAGGTTAATTCAAGACCCTATCAGTGATTTTTAACTTTTGTGTCTGTTTGTTTGTCCGTCTGTTCCAATACGGCGAAACGGCTGGATAGATCTCGACCAAACTTCGTATATAGAGTATACTCATCCAGAGGAAGTTTTGATATGCATATGATTTAAAAATCACTCAATAAAATGGGGATGTATAGGGAAACCACAACCCATTTCTTCCGTTTTCTGTTATACTACTGATTTTCTGTAAAATCCGTGCACTATGTGTGACACGTCGCTTCATATTAAACAACTTTTGTTATGTACATAATTTAGCTTGGTCACTGGACACCCTTTCGTTTGAGGGAAAGCTCCGGGCTGTTCAAATGTATTACTTTTAATCCCCGGAAGATGTCGATATATGGAGGCAATTTGAATTATTTGCCGTCCTTCGTTTCGTGGTAACTACTTTCTAAACGTAAGTCATTTAACATAGCCGATTACATAATCGGTGCTCAATTTGGAGAGATCTTCAACTTTGGCCCTATACCTTGTAGTCGTATCTCGATTCTTTATAGTTTAGACAGCGCAGCATTTATCGATTACAATCAAATCTCTCCAACTAGATTGTCATTATTATAAAAACTGTCCATCTCTATTGTGAATAGCACTTAGCAAGTGATGCTGCCTTTATTGCAGAAACTCCCGAACTCGATTGTGAATGACAGAAGGAAATGTGACCTACCATTACCATCAAAATTTCCCCAACGTTCACACTACATAGGAAACAACGTATGGGATCCCCCCCCGTTTTGTTTCTCGGATAGCGCTAAGAGACATCCAATTTAATATGATCTCACTCACTGAGTGTACAGAAACTTACATATAACCCCGTATACAAGGTAGAATACCGTAGCGAAGCACGGGTACATTGGTACATTTCATTGTCTATACTAATATTATAAAGAGGAAAAATGTGTGTGTTTGTAACGAATAGACTCAAAAGCTACTGAACCAATTTAAATAAATAATAGGCTAATATGGGCAAAATATCGAATTTGTCATATAAGGACGAGACAAAGGTAAATTTAATCCTCTTGATGCAAAGAACAAAACTCGGTAAGCCCTACGGGCCCGTAAACCATGTTTTAAGGCCCTAAAACCAACCGTTACGGAGATATTGGCACCACACTACCCCTGCTCTAGGAATCGGATAAAAGCAATGAACTGCCGTAACCATGGCAACGTCAGCTCTAGGATTCTAGAGCAGCGAGATTATGCATGTACGTTTGGGCATAGCTGCCAACCAAAACTGGTACACATAAGACTTACGATCTGTAAAAAATATACTGTTGTGTAAAGCATTCATAGGACTCTTTTGGGCGGGGATGGAAAGGGGGTGAAGTACAAAAATCTTATCTTACTCTATATAAAAATGGATGTATGTGTGTGTGTGTAAATGACACATCTCCTCCTAAACCACTGGAGCAATTTCAACCAACCTTGGTACACGTATTACTTATTATCGGGAAGCGAGCACTGTGGGGGTAAGCCATCCCTAGCGCCCTCAAGAGAGGGGGTTAGGGGGTGAGTTATAAAAATAATCGAGAATAGTGTCGAATTCATAGTTTTCGGGGTCGCTGAGTTGAAAAGTAATACTCCAGAATTTTTACAGTCTAAGTTCAGCCCCCTTTTAGGTGGGGAGCGAAGGGGGTGAGATATAGAAATAATTAAAAAACAGTTTCGAATCCATAAATTTCAGAGTCTCTGGGATGAATAGTAACACTCCGGATTTTTTACAAGTCCAAGTGGGGGGTGGAGGGGGTAGGATATAAAAATAATCGAAAAACTATATATAAATATCTTATCTTCTTCTTCTTACTATATATAAAAATGGATGTATGTATGTGCATGGTGTGTGTGTGTGTGTGTGTGTAAAAATGACACATCTCCTCCTAAAACACTGGAGCAATTTCACCAAACTTGGTACACTTATCAGTTACTGTCAGGAGACAAACCGCGTGGGGGTAAGACACCCCTAGCACCCTTATGGGCATGGGGCTAGAGGTTTGTTATAAAAATAATCTAGAATAGTATCGAATCCAAAGTTTTCGTGGTCGAATTTTTTAAAGTTCATGTTCAGCCTCCTTTGCGGTGAGAGGGAGAGGGGGGAGTGAGACATAAAAATAATCGAAAACAGTGTCGAATCTACAGTTTTCGGGGTCACTGAGATGAATGGTGACAATCCAGATTTTTTTTCTCTTAGGGGTGTGGGGTGAGTGGGGGACAGTCTCATTGACAGTTGAATTCCTGTACATCGTATCTATAGTGCGACGGCTAAATACATATAGTTACCACTTATTACTTTTTGACGGGATCAAATACTTCCCAGTCGATTCGAGCTTCCATAAGGACGAAGTTCTACTCGAAAATTAAATCATCTAAAACTTGAAATCAAACACATCTAAATAAATCTAAAACTACACAATAGATCGTAACATATTAATCTGCAAGTCAAAAAGAAATTCTATAAACATTCACTTCACACATAACCAACAAGTAATGCAAATATTAAAGGTAAATATTCAGAAACTATCCGGGCAACGCCGGGTACTACAGCTAGTTACAGTATAAAATGATGGATCCATTTTAGATTAAATTTTGTATGTCAGCGCAGAAAATGTTTCAGAATTAAACGAAATAATTAAAATTTAGAATTTTTTATTCAAATGAAATTAATACAAAAATGACTGCTCGGAAGTCGTGGAAAAATACATAATTTCGTTTTTGAGAAAAATCAAAATCTCCGGAAAGTAGAATACATCAGAAATTGATCGTAGTTAATTGCGAATAGGTTAAATAAATTCATCTCCTACTATATGAGTAGTAGTAATAGTAGAAGACAAGGTGATAAATTTGTCTGAAGGCTCTCGTGGTAATCAACCGTTTTACACTTTTTTATTACTTCCAAATATATGAGTTGCCTAACATGGCAAGTGTTGAAAATCATAACGAACAGTGGTTGTTAAAATGGGTTGTAAAAGTTATAAGGAATATTGTGAAGTAACCCCTTGGTCGCTAATATTGATACATCTAGGAGGATGCTAGTAGGGACCCTAAGTTTTCGCAGATGTTTCACATACAATTTAGGCATTGTTCCTCTGTCCTAAATTGAGAGTCCAACAACTTTAACGCAAGAAATTATGTAGGAGTGTTTGAAATATTCTAGTGATAACTCATAGATGGCTCTCTTTTCCTTGTCTACCTCTTCAGGCTGGCTGGAGCTCGCTTGAAATCTGATGCTATCTTTTCTTCGGTTGATGACGATTATGTCGATCCATCTACTGCTCCCACCAGCGAACGGTAATACTTAGAACTTCCTCATAAACTTCCAGGCATTGCTGGTAACCGGCGGTTGCGATCCTTGTCCGGATTCTGTGATGTCGTGTGTGTTTCTAAAGAGCTTCCCTCTTGAACGTGAGCATGGGTTTCGGTCTCGCACAAGTGCCTACTTTTCAGTAGCTTTTGTCGGGTATACTTTGTTAACTTATTACTGTGATACTGTACGGCTCCGTGACTAAATTGTTGGCGTGGTGGCCTTAGGTCACAGGGGTCCCGGGTTGATTCCCGGCAGGGTCGGGAATTTTAACCATCATTGGTTAATTCCACTGGCACGGGGACTGGGTGTATGTGTCGTCTTCATCACCATTTCATCCTCATCACAACGCGCAGGTCACCTACGGGTGTCAAACAAAAGGCCTGCATCTGGCGAGCCAAACATGTCCTCGGACACTCTCGGCACTAAAAGCCATACGAAATTTCATTTTTTTAAACTGTGATAATGTGTAAAACTGAATGAACTTTGGGTTTGAGTTTATCGATGTCATCAAATTTAATGTAAGGTTCTTATCTGCCTCTCTTTGAGACCAGCGTAGGAAAGTCCAGGCAAAATTACTCTTATTATTATAATAGCTACTGACAGTGTCGTAATTAATTTTGAACCAGATTTATCGAATAAAGTTAATAAAATGGTAAAATAACTTTTAACACCAAAGTTCAGTGCTAGACTTACGGCAATGTATAGTCCAGTGTTCAGTTCCTCAACATGAGGAACAGAGCTTTATTTTTTCTCGGTTCATTTTTGCCTATCCTGAGTAAAATGGATAGAATTATTTGTTTCTCTATTTTCTGCGCCCAGCAAGTAGATATCTTTCAAACTTTCAGCAGTAGCCTACTAGTAGTTTCCTCTGGGTTACTCACTAGCGGGAAGAGCATTTGAATCATAAAGCACTGCTGATAATATATACATGTTGTGGACCAATGGACTTAAGTTTACGGCTGTAGTTTCAGATCGCGTAAGGTATAAATTTGCCGGGAGACCCTTTTGTAATTAATCCGATAATGTGCAACACAAGAACGCTCTTTGTGGTAAGTAGCGTGGTCCCTTGGTTACCATACTTCATGCTCTACTTATTCTTCAATACCAGGCACAGAGTAGTACTGCAGAGTACATCCACATAAAATATAGAGGAGTAACAAATCTGGCCGTGCGGGTAGAGGCTTTGAGCTTGCATCCGGGAGATAGTGGGTTCGAATCCCACTGTCGGCAGCCCTCAAGATGGTTCCCCGTGGTTTCCCATTTTCACACCAGGCAAATGCTGGGGCTGTACCTTAATTAAGGCCACGGCCGCTTCCTTCCAACTAATAGGCCTTTCCTATCCCATCGTCGCCATAACACCTATCCGTGTCGGTACGACGTAAAGCCACTAGCAAAAAAATCTTATCTCCTCTGTTGATCCTAACAAAACACAAAATAATAGACTAGAATTTAGCTAACATGAACTTCGGCCATTATTTTTTCTGGCTTTCTCGTCATCATATAGCTCTTCAATTACTTCCACGTAGGCTCAGTATACCTCGGATTTGCCCTCAGATACAGGGAAAATTGGCTGACCTGGCCAGCAATCGAATCCGAGACCTCCAGATATGAGGCAGGCTCGCTAACTCTAGGGACGAACTTGTATATCTCAAATATGTTAATATTTGTCTTGTCGAAACATTAGGAGGTGTCTATTTACCGTACCATTCCCAGGAATTCAGAAACTTTCCATTTCCTCCCTTTAAGATTGTAATTCTTAATCTGATACTCCCTACATCGTTCGACTTCAGTCCACGGCATTCCATTACTTTTGTTATAGAGAGTTACGTATGTTGCTCTAGCACTCGTCTTCTAAAACGTTGTCCTTACTATTCAACAGTCTACCCAATATATTTCCGGACTCACAAATATCAGAGTTTTGATATCCTTTCATTGAATAGTGATTATTTTCCCAAACATCTTATGAATTTCCTTATTATATTTAAACATGAAGAGTAAGGGTACATACTGTAACCTTCGTCACTGTTTTCTCAACAATTGTTTCTCTTTAGTTCCCCTCGATTTCCTTCAGGGACACCATCATCAGTACTTAATACAATTATACACTGCACATTCCCGTTGCTTTCAGCCATGCAGCAGTATCAACATAGCTAAACAATGTTGGGTAATGTTAAAGTATGTATCAGGTTATTTCAGTTTTTCACGCAGACTGCCAGCCTTGCAATTTCTGAAATGCTGCGATCCTTTTTCGATGAATCTTCGTTTTCTGGTCACTGGATAAATACCCATCATATATTGTTGTACCTTCGACTCGGTCACCGAGATATTATGAGACACGCGAATTTCCCCACAGTGGTAAGTTGCGTCGCATGGTCCACATATACATTAAGAGTCAGGAGGAGTTATCGCCACATACTGTATATAGCATATTATTTCTTACGGCAAGTTGAGCAAGAGATATCATATACACCCGTGTTCTATTCTCAATAATCACCATTCTCAGTAATTTTAATATTGTTACTATAATCCGTTTTCTTTAGCCAAAGAACATTCGAAATAAAGGACGATTGTTTGCTTAATGATTCTCTCTTTAACGAGATAGTATCCGGAATCTTTAAATCGGATGCGAATTTACTACTTGCTTTTTACATAAATTCTAACTACCGAAACAACGTTTATAAATGCTTTCAGAAAAATGTTCACAAATTATACCACTTCTATCCAATAATAAGTCATCAACATTGTCAATTCTTGTTCAATAATTTAAGTTACATCGAACGATTGTGGAGTGAAAATATGTATGCATGCTAAAAGAAAATTAATGGTCAGATCATCAAGATCAGCATACAGACATTGGAGTCAGAAATAAAGTGCCTTTTTCTCTGTGTGTGGGGAGGCATAAAACACATCCTCTTGCCTGCCGTAAGAGGCGACTAAAACGGGTATTGTCAGGAGCTCTCAACTATCGATTGAGGGTTCGGGACCACAGGGCCCCTAACTGAAAGTAGCATTGCTTCCATTACTTGTGCCAGGGTCCTCACATTCATATTTCATATCCGACCTCCCTTACCAACCCCTTGGTGTAGGTGTAGAATTACTGCCTCTTACTCCGAGGTCATGGGTTCCATTCTTGGCCAGTCTAGGGACTTTTATTCAGAATTGAGGAGTGGAACACGGTTTGCTCAGCCTCGTGCCATCAACTGAGGATCTGTGCAATAAGGCTGAGGCTATCGTCCCGCCGACTACGTGACGCACCAGTATCTGGCTGGAGAGCAAAGGCAAGGCCCGAATATGGGATGTAGCAATGTGTACTCTTATTGGATCCCCCTTGGTCGATTCTTGTTCTCTTCCAACCCTGATGGTATGAGATTTTTGAGACTATCTTCCACTTCCACTTCCTTGTCCTATCTTATGCCGAACACACTCATTCTCTTCTCATTTCTCTTTTTATTGATTGTTGCCTAATTGTTCTTCTCTTAAACCACCACATCCTGTGACCAATGCAGAGTCCTCTGCTTGTCTGAAGATTTGTTCTGACATATTATCCTGAGCTCTTACCTAAGATACTTTAGGCAACAATCCCCTGTTAACACTAATAAGAAAAGAAAGGATAAAAGTGTGAGTGTGTCGGCAAAAGAAACGGAAAACCCGCGGAGGATGTGGAAGTGAAAATTTTCTACATCTCAAAAGCCTAGTACCGTCTGTTTGGAAGGAAACAAGTATGAAATATTAGCCAGCGGCAATCCCAAACATCAGAACTCTTGCTGTGTTAATCGCAGTCAGAGGTCGATTTCCCGAACATGAATATGTCCTTCACTCTATCCAGGTATTCCATACCTATTTTTGGTCTTAGTCAACTGTGACCGAAACTGGTAACTATAAAACGTAATAAAAAGTAAATAACGAGTTAAGTTTGAGATTAAATTATCTCATGTTCCTCTATTATTTTATACAGGGAATAAGACAAGACTTTAAGAGTCATCTCTTCTAATTTGTCAGTTTTATCACAAGGGATCAAGTCTCCATATCCAAGCACCTTTGTTTACGCCGTGCTCGTCATATTGCAGAAACCAGGTCGAGGTTAAAATACGACGAAGTCAAGTAATAACAAGTCCTAATTACACCCCGAGTGTCGCCCTCTGGAGATCAAAGGCTTCGAGAGCTGCTTGCTGACGATGAGTTTCCATTGTACCCCCTCTTTCCGACCTGCGCTAATAGGATTTCCTGACATGGCGGTCACGCTGACAGCAAATTTTGATTTTCAAAGAATGATGAAAAATATTAATAGTTACGTACTTACTTCCTGATACAAATTTAACATATTGGAATTAATATTGCTTTACCAAAATAGAGAAACGTCAGTTTCTGCACTTGTCACAGTCGATTTGTAAAGTATTAATTATAAAGGGCAGACACACACCTTCTCGATTGCTACAAATGATGATGTCATATAGGATGACCATACTCACTCATGCGGTAGTCTTCTCCCGTTAAAATAACATTTGGTAGAGGATGGAGTCAATTGGAGTCACATGGTTCATATACTTTATTCTTGAGTGTAATTGATCTTAGACATTGAGAGTTGCATAAATAGCACGAAACATTTAAGAGGCACGACTGCGAAGATTTGGCCACATCATGAGAAGAGAATAGGATTATGTGGGAAAGAGTGCGATGAAGATTGAGAGTGGAGGTAAACAGAAAATAGGGAGTCTCAGAAGAAAGTGAAGGGAACTGATCTCTGAAGACCTGAAGATGAACCTACGTGAAATATGGCCTATAAGAAAAAGGAATAGATGAAGCTCGTCAAACATAGCGCTTCTGTATAAATAAAGACAGGAAAAGCTGGAAAAAGTAGTGTAGTTCATCTTCAGTTAATTTAACACCCCTCAGTGCATCACATTAAAGACTTTGAGTTATCATGATGCTAACCAATCAGATAGTCTACAGATTTAGGGCTTAAAGATTATAAGCAATTCACAACTTAGGCACTCAGTGGCATTGAATAATTAGTTTCACGTAGTGTGTTGGGTATCATGCGAGAATTGAATCTGGAGGTGAGTAAAAGAACCGTTATGAAACACTTCTAGGATAGCGGAGACATGGAATTTAAGTCACTTCTCTCCTCATTTGTCCATATGAGGCTGAGAGCACTCCGTGGCAAATCTTATATCAAGATTTAAAAGCATGAAACATGGTTAAATCAGCCTATGATTAACGTTGCTAAATCCCATACTTTGGTAGTCACACTGCAACATTAACACACGAATGTCTTCTGTATTCTTTGAACTCCCACGGTCGTACCTTCCGTTAATATTACAAGGGATCTAAGAACGGTAAACTCGCTCGTCAATGCTGGAATATAAGTTCTAAATTGATTTTCGTCCTTTCACAAATACAGTATGTAAAATTAGAAATATTTAACTTGCTCAGGTATCCACTATTATCTTCTTCGGTCTCAAGTACCCATATGCATTACCACTTCATAGGCTACCTTTAAAACAGGCTTTATTAAAATAATGACTAATGGGGTGCAGAATACAGTTGTTAGGGTGCTCATCTTCCTTACGTATGGTTTATAATCGAATATCGGACCAGTGGGTTGCAGAGCGCTCTAATGTAAGTGACTCTGGTCAGCAGATTTATTAGCATCTTAAGTTAACGCACCTTGATTTCTCTTCAAATCTAAAACAGTTGACGAGATATCAAATACATTATTATTGTATGCTTTTATTATTGTATTATTTTTATTATACTATTGTATGCTTTTATTATTATTATTCATTACAGTGGTAGGCCCTCCTTACTAATGACAGTTACACAGGAGTTGGAGAAGGACCATACTCCTTCTGCTTGTCAAAGTCGGTGTGGGGAGTACTGATTACAATAACAGACGCCCTCCTGTTGACAGTCACTGTCTATTTGTAAAGTATTAATTATAAAGGCAGACACACACCTTCTCGATTGCTACAAATAGACTTAAATAATATATATAGCTTTACATACGAAATTATATGCATGTTTATATATTGCAGACCTTCATTTACAGATTAAGTGCTGCTAAACGGTAGGTTATATCGACAAATGGATTGCACCATAAGTCGCCACTTTCAGCAGCCTAATGGTTGATCATATAAAATTTCCTCGTATCTCCTCTAGTTATGGGTTAGATTGAGTCAGATACTTAGAAATTTTGAATAGGGAGAAATTTGGGTAAGGTTCCCACACACTGCATTACTTTTAGGATACTTATGTGATAGCTAGAAACCTAGAATTTGGCTCACTTGTGGCTACCGGGAGGGCCATTGTTCGTGCCTAATTTAATGTTTATCGGGCGAGTTAGCCGTGCGGATAGGGGTACGCAGCTGTGAGCTTGCATCCGGGAGATAATGGGTTCGAGCTCCACTGTCGGCAGCCCTGAAGATGGTTTTCCGTGGTTCCCCATTTTCACACCAGGCAAATTCTGGGGCTGTACCTTAATTAAGGCCACGGCAGCTCGGTTCCCATTCGTAGGTCCTTCCTATGCCATCGTCACTATAAGACCTATCTGTGTCGGTGCGACGTAAAGCCAAATCTTATAAAAAATAAAAAATTGATGATTCCGTCTTTCATATAAGTGTGTCAAAATATGAATTAAACGTGCTAAAACTACAAAATTTACGTACACTCGAGAAACACAGCCAAACCTAACGCATAAGGGATAGAATTACGACAAAAAAGTCATACGACGAAAGTTGTAGATTACTCCAAATTGAACTGAGATTGTGCCGTTTTGTGATACAACTCACTGTTTAGCCACGAAATCTATCGAAAGTAACGCCTGCACAGTAACTAAAATTGCCTCCATATTTCGATATATTCCCGGGGTATAAAGTGGAAAATTTAAAAATCTTGGAATTTTTCCGTCGGTTAGTTTTCTAAATTTTCCAAGTTTTCCAAATTTCAATTTTCTAGCTCGTCTGGAAGATTGTTTCGCCATCTTGATTTTGGGGAGAGGGGAAGAATTGAGGACTCCCAGGAAAAGAAAGCTAAAATATGTACAGATGGTCATTATTACATCTGAACCGGATAACTGTACGATAATTTCGCCAAAATAGTCAATGTTGTTGTAACGATTTTCTTTATATTTATAAATATCATAACAAAAATACTTCAACCCCTATTTCACTTCTTTTCAAGCGCCCTCAAGTGGATTTTCCGAAAACAAGAAATTCGTGTTTCTTTATTTTTAATGAAAATTCCAAATACCAATTTTCACGTCCATAACATCTTCAGTCTTTGAGATATATGTATCGTAATAAAAGGTATTAAACAGCTTTTCACCACTTTTCAGAAAACAGAAAATACGCATTTCCTTATTTTTTAATTAGATTCCACACACCAATTCTTACGTCTGTAAACTGTTAAATTTTTGAGATATAGATGTACTCATTTAAGCAGTTCACGCCCTTTTCATCCCTTTAGAGACGGAATATCCAAACATCCTCCCTTAGTGAGCACATACACTGTAATATAAATCCATATCCAAAATTTAATTTCTTTATGTCCAGTAGTTTTGGCTGAGCGTTGATTACAGCCAGTTGGAGTTAGTATTTTATGTAAATAGATAACCTAAAATATCCTTCCTTGATTCACTTAAGAAATAGAAAAATTATTGTTAATGGAATTACTGGAAAATTTCCAAGAACTATGACTTAGATTTGTCGGCATCGATAATAATAATAATTATATTTTGTGTATGTGATATGAAGTCCAAATAATGTGTGGGAGGACCAAATAACGATGTAAAAAAACACAACTCAGACGTTACTATGTATTTATTTTCATACCTTGTTGCTAAGGGGAAAGGTGAGAATCATTGTATTTCTGAACGTGTTTCGGGAACTATGTATCGTGGGGCTACATTAATAAATTTTCCACAGTTCATCTCATCGACCCAGAAAACTATGGATCGACACTAATATTGGAATTTTTCGATAATGTCGATCATTTTGGATACTATTCTTTTCAACCCCTTCTCACGTCCCATGCTGCTGGGAGATGAATAATGCGTATGGCGAATAAAAGATAGTAAAATGACAGTATCTTGATTCGGGAAGTGAGTATCATGGTCCTACATCTATAATTCTGCCACAGTTCATCTCTGCGACCCAGAAAACTATGGATCGACACTAATATTGGTCTTCTTCGATTATCTAGGTCATTTTGGATATCATTCTTTTCCAGCGCTTCTCACGCCCCATGCCGCTGGGAGATGAATAATATGTCTGATGAATAAAAGTTAGTCAAATGAGCATTATGAAACTGTCTGATAGAACATGTCTGATTGTAATCCTGTAAATGAGACTTTCTATAAATGCATTTATCTACGACAACGTATTGATAAGAGTATGGAGGTTTGGATCCAGTAACCGTATCTCTCGTGGTGCTACATCTAAAATTTTGTCACAGTTCATCTCAGTGACCCTGAAAACTATGGATCGGCACTAATATTGGTATTTTTCGATAATCTAGAATCCTTGATTTAAAGTTGCCATTGTTACAGCGGGTCACTTCTACCGATTCCTAGATCCGGGGTACTGACGTGCCAATATCTCGCTAACGGTTGGTTTTAGGGCCTTAAAATGTGGTTTTCGGGTCCCGATGGGACATACCGAGGTTTGTTCCTCGCATCGCGAGGCTTCAAATGAGCTTTGTCTCGTCCTTGTGTGACAGATTCGATATTTCGCCTATATTAGCCTATTGTGATGTGCCAAAGAGCCTAAATCTAGGGAATGTTGGGGACTTAATATGTCAAACTACATCCATAACCCTCTCAGGAGTAATAAGAACAAAGTATGAAACTTTCAGTGAAATCGGTGCAGTAGATTTTGAGTCTATAGAATACGATCAAACAAACATTCATTTTTATATATAAGATGTGTCATCACATGTCTAGATCATCATATGAATGGTTAGCGTACTAGTCTTCAGTTTGGAGGTCCGCAGGTTTGATTCGCGGCCGGTTCGAGGGTTTTAACTGCATAATATTAATTCTTCTGGCTTGGAGACTGGGTGTTTATATGTTCATATTCGTACACTTCTCATCGTTTACACACAGCAGATCACGCACGAACCACCACAGAAACACGCAATAATGGATACGACCACATAGGTTGGCGTCATCAAGGGCAGCAGGTTGTAAAACTAGTCAAATCGACATCAAGTGTCGAGCATGAAAAGGAAATGGTTAGGAAGAAGAAGAGTGTGTGTCATTACAAGAAATGTAGAACTGCCAAATTGGTTTAGGTATTTTCAAAGCAGAGCACACCAAAAGTAAAACAAAGCCATCTCCATACCAATCAAGGCCCCGAGAGTATGACAACGTGAGGACGTCCACTACTCGGAACCTCGACACTCAGTACGGGAGAATGGTTAGCTACATCTGGATGGACTCGGGTTCAATTTCCTGTCAGGAAATTGAAATATTTAGAAACAAGTCTCAAATTCTGGAGGTCCAGAAAGATCCATAATGGTTGAGTAACTTTACTTCTTTATTCAATACAAAGGGGAAATGTGGTCAAATTTTGCCCATATTTGGTGATAGTGAGTTTACATTGCCGGTCCCGGGGTGTAGGGGTAGCGTGCCTGCCTCTTACCCGGAGGCTCCGGGTTCGGTTTCCGGCCAGGTCAGGGATTTTTACCTGGACCTGAGGGCTGGTTCGAGGTCCACTCAGCCTGTGTGATTAGAACTTAGGAGCTATCTGTCGGTGAGATAGCGGCCCCGGTCTAGAATGCCAAGAATAACTGCCGAGAGGATTCGTCGTGTTGACCACACGACACCTCGTAATCTGCAGGCCTTCGGGCTGAGCAGCGGTGGCTTGGTAGATCAAGGCCCTTCAAGAGCTGTAGTGCCATGGGAGGGGGGTAGTTCACATTAGAAACGAATACCAAGTTTATTCTTCGATGGAAAAGAAGCCGGGCATAGAGTTCACAATTTTATCCCAGTAAGAGCTGAGGTTACGAACTGTGTAAGTCTTTACTTCCTACTTCTGCAGGTGACTTCATGACCTGCAGGGAGGGCTTTGGTTTGCTTTTTATTGCATGAAGTACGAGATAGGTCAGTGTTATATGTCGGCCTCAAGACTCTAAGATCCCAGGTTCAAATCCTGCAGAAAGATAGTCGGATTTTTCCATCTTGTACGTTGTCGGCATATAAAGGGATGCTGGTGACACACTCGATCATCACTCGACAGACTGAAATAAAAGTGAGCAATTGGTCGCACCAATAGAGCTATGAGTTTTTTGCCATCTGATAGAAGAAAGTGGAACGTCAAAATTGACATACTGGAAGCCAAAATGGCGTCAGGCTCCTGATTCGAAAACCAGTGTAATAAATATCTACTTCGTGTTTAGTTGTAACTATACTGCCTGAAAAAAAATGAAGCACCCAGAAAAAATGACGGGATGTCAATGTAACTTCGTACATGTACACGACATCGGCGGGTATTTAAATTATTAGAGTTGTAATTCTCTGTGACTGGTAGAACGGCCACCAGAGTGCATTGCTGTTGTTTGTGTTTAGTGTTGTTACCACGCCTGGTAGAGTGAACAGCGTCAGATGTTGAATAATCACTGGAAAGGACACGAGGAGGCCGCTTACTGTGGCGAGACAGCGTTATCATCCCCTGACAAGGTGAGAATGGGGCCTTATTTTGGGTTCCATTTGGCCGGCTGGTTGAATCGTGCAATATCCAATTTGTGGGGCGTCCGGATGTGACAGTGTCCCAATGTTGGAACTCATGGGAACGTGAGGGAAGGCATACCCGTCACTCAAGGTTCCAGTCAACCACATCTGACCACCACAAGGGAGGACCACCGTACTGTGCTCCAAGCACATCGTAACCTCTTCAAATCTACGCCTGCCATCCGTGAACAAGTAATGGACTCCCTGCAACATTCCTTGTCATCCCACATCATAGGTCGGAGACTGGAAGCAGCCGGACTAGGCTGTTAACACTACTAAACAAATGGCTGCGTGGGAGTGGTGCCGTGACCGAAAATCATGGATTGCTGATGAATGGCATCTCATTGTGTTCGCAGTTCTGCACTGCCCCAGATGGTGGGAAGAGTTCCTATTCTTTCAATGTTTTGGAGAGGCACAGTGGTGTTAATTTTGTCATCGGATATTACCTTAGGACATGGCTGGTAGTGATTTATGGAACACTGATGGCACAACGGTACGTCAGGTACATCCAGCGTCCTCATGTGTTACAGTATCGCGGCGTCATTTTTCAACAGGGAAATGCTCGTCCACACACGGCACGTGTCTCTATAAACTGTCTGCATGATTTTGAGGTACTTCCGGACGTCAACTCGTCCCCGTCCCAGTATACAGAATATCAAGGACCAGTTACAACAGTTGTGGGCCTGCTGGCCTCAGGAGAGGACTTTATGACACCCTTCGCAACCGGGCCAGAGGGCGTGCAACAATATACTGATAAGTGGGCTCGTAACGCCAAGTTCTTTGTAATTTTGACTCGATTTTGTGATCGGCGAAATAATATTACATACCCTCTCAACACGTTAAGTTTCATTTCGTTTGCTCCTCCCCGTCTGGGTGCTTCAGTTTATTTTTCATCAGGTAGTATATTATTATGGTTAAGGTTATTATTACGATTATTTTAATGGTTAATTTATTTAAATATATTTAGTACTAGTATTGAATTTCTAAAATAATTTGTACGTTAGATTCTTAATTATTTGTAGTAGCTTCACGTAACTTAGTTCAGTGGAAGACAAGGCTTCATAGCCTTAATTACACCAAGTAAAGTAAGGCAAACAAATTAAAAGGACTCAGTTAGTTTTCACATGGTAGATGAGGCCATACGCTTCTTATTCTTCTTCCTCCTCTTCATATTATTCTCATTATTATTATTATTATTATTTCAATTATGTTGATGTTTCAATTAGGGGATTCGAACTCCAGGGAAGGCCCATCATGTATCATGTAAGATATCGTATCTCACGGGGTGGCAACATCTCACTGCATTAAATCCCGTTGCCTTATCATAATAGTGAAGTAGACATTGAGCCATATCATATATTTCTTCTGTGAGTTGTCTCCTACGGACTGATGGTAATTTATAACAACGTCCCCCGTCCCAGAGGGCGTCCCCTGTCTTACAGTGATGTCACTCTCCTGAAGCGCTTGTGTCGTGTGCATTAGCGGACCCTTCCAATACGTCATCTCTCAAAGTGGCTCTCTACACACAGTTAAACTTGGAACGCGGCTTACGTGTAAATCATTTGGGATGGGATGTCCATATCTTAATTTGAAAGCACTACCACCTAATTAATTAAATGAAGTATTGCATCTTCTGACGCTGAGAGCTGGAGATTGATTTCAGGACTAAAATTTACGAATTGTAAATACTAAAACATGTTGGAACAGTTGGGATTAATAATAATAATAATAATAATAATAATAATAATAATAATAATAATAATAATAATAATAATTTACTTTCCTTTCGCTTCTTTCTTACAAACAGGTCTAAAAAGCCAAGAATAACGGTGGAGAGTATTCGTCGTGCTGACCACACGACATCTCATAATCTGCAGGCCTTCTGGGTGAGCAGCGGTCGCTTGGTAGAATATAGCCCTTCGTGGGTATGGCGCCATGGGGTTCGGTTCGGTTCCTTCTTACAAAATCCCATTGTTCGCAATTGTGAGCACACTACGTTATTAGAAGCAAATTTCCATTCACTTCTCTGTGTAAATTATTGTTGTATAGTGTTATAGTAGTTGTACTAATGCCAACTTCATTAATTGTGAGGTAGGCCTAATAAGTTATATTTCATTCCATCATCTTATTTGATCGTTGTTTAACTGCTTTTTATGACAAACAGATTTAATGCGTCGTTAAGTGACAGAGTAGATGGGAATCTGATCAGTCCCTTAGCCAATAACGACAGAAATTCGAAGAGGCAGGTATGTGAACCGCAGTTAGATCACCCTAAGTGATTAATGGTGAGCAGTGTTTATTGGAAAAGGTAATTCCACTAGCTGCCTGTTCTCCTTGCTGGAAGACATTAATTGCCTGGAGAGCGCCTGCGACACAGCGGTAAGCAATCTGCCACGCAAGGATGTTCGATGTGTTGAACGTACTCTGGTGCGTACTGCAGTAAAAACGGATGCATTTCCACTTCGAAGCTTCTGTAGCTGTCTCCGACAAGTAAACGTGAATTTTCATCTGTCGATAATTTTAATAAAACTTCGTACATGAGTTAATGAAAATTTTCTATACGTACCTTATTTCAGAGGTGCCGCAATGCTAAATATCTTGAGACCCACCATCCACAATAATTATACTCATCGATTGTGGCGCTTGCATTTGGCTACATACAGAGTGGCGCATGAATAGTTGACACATTTGAAAAAAATGCAACTTATGTACTATGTTGTTAAAATTTCGCGCGTGCTCTATACAATTTTTCATATCAGCTAGACCATATTTCGGCACTGATGCAGTCAACTAAGCTGTATAATACGAAATTGTAACACGTTGAATAAAACACGGCTGGCCAACACTCAGCTCGTCGAGTTAAGGGTATTAAGTATTACGTTATTTACTATGATTCCGTACAGAAATGTGAAAGATCTAGTGAAAAAAAGGGTCATCCCCGTGTACAGATAAAATGCTACCCAAACGTATGCTTAAAATTATATATTGTTTACAATATTTAAATGCTTTAAAAGATGCTGTGTGACATACACGTATACATAATTTCACACTGCTGATTAATTCTCTATCGACAGTTAACTAGTTAACCATTCATTAACTTACATTGACATAAGTTTTGTTCCTTTTGTAATATAAAAAGCAGTGTAGGTTTGAAATTACTACTACTAATTGTATAGAAAAGCTTTGTGGTATGTTCTGCTTATATATTTCAAAATTAGATAAGTATTATATGATACCAAAGCTCGTCCTATTAAAATGACAATTGTGCTTCGGCGTCAGTTCTTCAGAAATTTATTTTATAGCGTTCTGTAGTACATTATGAAACTAAGACTGTATTGAAATATTTGTTTGTACAACACACATACATTCTGTTCTGAAGGGGATGATGGCGGGGTGTTTGTCTCCCTCTGTGGGAAAATTTCTGACGCCCTGTTACGTCTTCAAATGTTAGAGATTGAAGGGACTTCAAAAGTATGACAGTATTTCTTGTGAAATGCACTCGAAGAAGTGACTCGTGTAACATACTACGATACAACGGCTCTGAAGATTATTACATTTTATGAACGAATTCAGATTAGAAGGCAAACAGATTTACAGCGTCTGTAAACAAATCAGCAGTCGTCGTTAGGCCACGTCACAGTGGCAGAATCAATACGACGCTTTGCGCTCAGTTGTTGGGCGTCTTCAGGCGAGACCTGAAGTCTGAACTGTTATCCTCAAAGTCCTTTTACAGTTAGATACAGTAGTAGAATGAAATGAGATTCAAACTTAAATCTTTCGACTTCACCCCTAACGGTAAGTTATACTGTATATCCAGCCACAGGCAATCTTTGAATCAGCGATGCAACCGCGATTTGATTGTTCTCCTATAAGTGGATTGTCTTCCTCTTTTTTTATGTGACAACAACACAAATATCAAGGATTATATGTGTTGGACCTGCACGCACGACCAAAAATAGCACTACTTTTATCACTTTATCAGCAATACCTTCTCAGAGAGATGATAAGAGCTCAGAATTATCGTTGTATTTTTATCCTTGATATGCAATATCGTCGGTTGATTTTTATTCCCAGCTTTATCGTACACTATTTATCTTAAACGTTCCTTAGTAGGTAAATTATTCAGCTGATTATTTGAAGGAGGAACTAAGTGCTAAATATACGAGGAGAAGACTCAAAAGATAGAATTTGGGACTCCATTTTGTTAATATATAATCACAAAGGCATCATACTTTATTGCTATTATTATTAATTTAGTTAGTTAGATACAGTGCTAATCTATATTTTTATAAGTCTACAATAAACTACTACTACTACTACTACTAATAATAATAATAATAATAATAATAATAATAATAATAATAATAATGTTATTTGCTTTACGTCCCACTAACTACTTTTACGGTTTTTGGAGACGCTGAGGTGCCGAAATGTTGTCGCGCAGGAGTTCTTTTACGTGCCAGTAAATCTACAATAAACTAATTATGTTGAACAAAGTCCGTGTTACATACTGTATATATCGTTAGGTATAGGAGTGTTCGTTTAGGTCACGATCGCTAACTTCCGAGTGCTAGACCTTTCTTCTCCTCTCGTCACTGATATGTAGTGAGAGTTACTACAGCATTAATCAAATGGAAAGAAAACGACGGGATTTTTTCGTACTATTGAATATGACTAACAATGTTATACTTCGAGAGCACTGAGATAATTTCACTAAAAAGCCAAACTACTGACTCATTAAAAGAAAAGACAAATACTGCTAAGAACGCAACCAGTAAACTGCTCACCCCGTTAAAGATGGATACATTCATCTGGCAACATTACAGTATCGTACGGCTTCGAGTGAGCTGACGTCCCCTGTGCCTCTATTTAGATGTTTGGTGTCAAAGCTACAGTTACTGCTCCTAGTCCGTAAACCATGAACTCAGGAATGAGGACGTTTTGAATATATATCAGGGTTATTTTATATATCAAGTGACCGATTCGGTTAGCTGTGAGTATTCTCGTTTACATAATCCTTGCTTAGGAATTAACAAGCGCTAAAATTCTGCATTCATTTGTAATATTGGTAGAGTGCCTTATTTTCAGCTCAGGAGTGTCGATGACGGCGCACGGTATCAAACCGGTATAGCCTGTCTACACCGAAAGCTTTAGGCAAGTGAACAATCAATCAATCAATCAATCAATCAATCAATCAATCAATCAATCAATCAATCAATACTGATCTGCATTTAGGGCAGTCGCCCAGGTGGCAGATTCCCTATCTGTTGTTTCCCTAGCCTTTTCCTAAATGATTTCAAAGAAATTGGAAATTTATTGAACATCTCCCTTGGTAAGTTATTCCAATCCCTAACTCCCCTTCCTATAAATGAATATTTGCCCCAGTTTGTCCTCTTGAATTCCAACTTTATCTTCATATTGTGATCTTTCCTACTTTTATAAACGCCACTCAAACGTATTCGTCTACTAATGTCATTCCACGCCATCTCTCCGCTGACAGCTCGGAACATACCACTTAGTCGAACAGCTCTCCTTCTTTCTCTCAATTCTACCCAGCCCAAACTTTCCAACATTTTTGTAACGCTACTGTTTTATCGGAAATCACCCAGAACAAATCGAGCTGCTCTTCTTTGGATTTTTTCCAGTTCTTGAATCAGGTAATCCTGGTGAGGGTCCCATACACTGGAACCATACTCTAGTTGGGATCTTACCTTTTAAGGAAAATTGACTGACTGTTAATACTGTAGTGTTATTGTCTTGCTAATTAAGTCGTTGAATGAAAACTTACACAATTAGACTTTCTCTGAACAAGTAAAATCGACCTCAGCTAATTTTCGGCAAGTCGTTGTCTTTCTCTTCACAAAATAACGTCTTCAACCCCTGTTGAAGCCGGAGGCATTTGAGTGTGTATAAATGCGACTACTCCGTTTCATTTGTTTCAGTAGGTTAAAGAACTCCTGTGGTCGAAATTCCAAAGCAAGCAAGAAACCTTGTAGGTTTACCTGACTCTCGATGTCGTTATCATAGTCACGGGACTCCCAGAATTTAAGAAAAAACAAACAAACCGAAACTATTTTTGAACTGTATGGAAAAACATCCGTTTAAGAACTTTTGTTCATTGTTACACCTATAAATCTATGCAAATACTGTCTTTCATCAGTATTCCTGGAAAAACTCAGATATTTAAAATGACTGGAAAATGTGACATGAAAGAAGTAAAAAAATTATTTTATTGAATTCCACGAAACAAACACGCTTAGGAACCGTTATTCATCGTTAGACGTAGAAATCCACACAAATCAGATTCTTTTCTTAACTGAGCTCGATAGCTGCAGTCGCTTAATTGCGCCCAGTATCCAGTATTCGGGAGACAGTGGGTTCGAATCCCACTGTTGGCAGCCCTGAATATGGTTTTCTGTGGTTTCCCATTTTCACACCAGGCAAAAGCTGGGGCTGTATCTTCATTAAGGCCATGGCTGCTTCCTTCCCACTCCTGGTCCTTTTCTGTCCCATCGTCGCCGTAACAGATATCTGTGTCGGTGCGACGTAAAACAACTTGTAAAAAGATCAGAATTGAAATAATAATAATAATAACAATAATAATAATAATCATCATCATCATCATCATCATTTTCTGTCACTATTGCTTTCCTGGTGTAGCCCTTGTAAGACACAGTCCCTCCAAAAAGGGTGGATGGCATCTACTGTGTCTGGGAAACTGTGCGTTTCTGTATTATAAGGTAGCGTTTTTTGTGGTGTGTGAGTTTCATAAATGTTGAGGACAGCACAAACCCTCAGTCCCCGAGCCAAGTGAATAAATCGTTTTTTTTGGAATTCCTTGACCCGCCCGGGAAATGAACCCAGGGCACCGAGAACTGAAGGTCAAGACGGTGACCATCCATGGAACCGGACATACAATCCTGTATTATAATATGATTTTTATTAAATTCTCTGTTCGCACGTTTGTTGAACGTTAAACATCGCCATAGGTCAAATGGTTCTAGAGAACCTTCAAAACCCTGAGGCATACTACAGTATGTATGAAGACGAGTGATGTAGTTTTCCACTGCTTTCTTCATTTAGGCATAACGTCGTATTGCAGCACCACACTTTTCGTGTAATTCACAGACGTTGGCTACATCCTGAATAACATTAATCAGCTACAGCTGTAGTAGCTCAGCCGCAAGTGTACCACATTAGCCCTAAATGAGACTGAGGCATCTGATAAAATTGCATTAATACCCTGAAGATGCCATGTTTCATGTAACCTACTGAGGGTCGTGAGTTTGCCAAGACATCTGCTGGCTAGCCTGGTGGTCCACAAATATTCGAGTGTTACGGCTTTACTGGATTCACAGTCTCTCGTATTAGACGCTCTTCAGCTGACTTCATAACATGATCGTGTCCCTTTTCAACTCTCAGAATTGTAGTAGAAGGTGTGTGTCACTGTGCGGTGATACTGGACTTGTAACACTCAGCTCTGATCCTCCAAACTCTGGCTCGGTAAAGAGGGAGTGTGGCAAATCACGGGGCTAGCACATCGTATGTTTACCCGAAACGATACTGCGCCCATCAAGACGGTTTAATCATTTAAGTTAAAGCTAGTAACTTTCTTTAGTTACACGTCCAATAAAGCAGTCCCTTTGTTCACAGCGTTCCATGTGTTGATGTCCACTGGCGGTCAATATTTCTGTCGACAGAATCTCCTCCATCCCTTTTTATTAACGTGATTGTAGAGAGGGAAGAGGGGATGTCCTTCCCGCGGGAGTGATTGCGTTAACCCCCTCCGCCTACGCTTTTTAACGATGTCCCGGGAGACCTGCACAAGATTGCGCTTCTCATATTTCTTTTTGTCGAATACACAAAAATGTTATATCTACGGTCCTCAGGTCAGAAGATCACACTTTGTTTAGGCTTAATGAGACTGCAGACGACGTCGATGATTCTGGAGAACACAAGATAAAAAAATCAGTGGCGTGTAAAATTTAACCTCCGGTAACAAGAATATTTTGAAATTCCACGTTATATTGAACGTTTCTAATATCAATTCAAATTCATTTTTCATATGCATAAGAGTACCGAAAATGAAATAGAAACTAAACTCATGGTATGATGGTATGTTGGTCTACTACGTGACCGCTGCTCAGCCCGGAGGCCTGATGGTTATGAGGTGACGCGTTCTCAGAGCTAGAAATCCTATCAGCCGTTACGCCTCGCTTTCTTAAACGGCTCTGCTATCTCACTGTTAGATGCTCAATTGTTCACACGTAGGCTCGGTGTGCCTCGAACCAACCCTCTGATCAAGTTAAAAATCACCGAGCCGGTGGGGAATAGAACCTGAATTCTCCTAGTAAGATGCAGGTCACTACCCCAAGACTGCGAAGCCAACTGCACCTTTCACACTCACGGGGACCCGTTAGTGTTTAAGTTTCTAACAATGGCAATGATCGAACTTGAGAATCTCTCTCATATAGGGATATATATTTAGAAATGTTTGCTTTTAACTCTTCAATAATTAATAACAAAAATAAACTTCACCCTCACTCAGTATTTTCATTCCATGTCTGTGTTTACTTTAATAGATATATATCACTATCGGCCAAATCAATCATCAAATGAGATGGACTCTGTTAGTCATAGATGCAAATAGACTTGTAACAGTATTCTTCAAGTGATACGTTTTTGTGGAATTCTCTGCCAGGTGATATCAGCAATCTTCCTCATATCTCTGTCCCATCTGTCTAGTTGTCTTCGGTCTTCGTCTAGGCCTCCGATGTTCTTTCTGGCCCCATTCCAACACTAGCTTCGTCCATCTTTCACTATTATGTCGTGCAACGTGGCCATCCAACTGCCTATTTTTTTATTTTTATTTTTTGCTGGTTGCTAGTTGCTTTACGGTGCACCGACACAGATAGGTCTTACGGCGACGATGGAATAGGAAAGGCCTGGGAGTTGGAAGGAAGCGCCAGTGGCCTTAATTAAAGTACAACCCCAGCATTTGCCTGGTGTGAAAATGGGAAACCACGGAAAACCATCTTCAGAGCTGCCGACAGTGGGATTCGAACCGAAGCTCCATTTTCCTCTACACATCAGCATAGGAAATTGAACACAATGAAAATTGTTCTGATGGACTGCATATCCATATGTGGCCGGGAGGCGTTGCCAGCCTTAAGGAAGATAATGCGTAAGAGGAGCATCGGGACATACGAGGTTTTAGAAGTAAGCCGTCGATATACAAGATGAATTACGAACAAGTAATAAATATATTTGCAGGTTGGGAAAGGCCTTTACTCTATAATCACTGGTATGTGTTCACAAAGTAGAAGACAAATGTCTCTCTTTTCGGTTAACAGCCCGTAAACTGGTCGGACCCTCAAATAGTACCACGAAGGTTCATGTGGTTATGGGAAAAACACAAAAACCGACGGTGGGGACAAAATGACGCGTACTAGGCTGGGTGAGGTAGTTTGTCACTGCTCCCCACATTGGGACAGCAATTGCTATTTCAGCATGCCAAACCCTATGAGTAGCACTTCTCATAACACTCAGACGCACTAATCGCGCTCCGAATCCCAGCACCAGTCATACGTCAACAGCTTCTATATCGTCACAGAAATAATTGAGAATGGGATTTCATTGGAAGCTACATTTTTCTGGGCTCTGTCAAAGGGGGGCATACTGTATGATGAAAGTACCACATCCCTCAAGAAATAGCAACAAGCTGCTAGATTAAATAACATTTTATTTAATTTGTAACACACAATAATCAGGATAAGTTTGCAGTTTTACATTTATCTTCAGCTGGCACGAGCATAAGGAAATACATTTCTATTGGTTCTTTATTTTTGATGCTTTTTTTTTACACCTTAATATGGCCCTGGGTGTAGTTTCTTTCTATGGCCGAATACCCCTATGTGTACGGATGTATTGAACTACAAAGTGTTTCAAAAAATACTTGACATATATTGTTCAGACAAAAATATTATATAAATATAGATCCGGAAATCCATAATTTCTGATACATTAAAGTCTCAAGTATCGTAAGCTGGAAGATTGGTTAGTATGTACTTTATATATGATAGTCCCCTGCTCTTTATCAGTGAGCATCTTAATGCACGTCATCCTGATCACGGGATATGTAGATATAGACCTATGCTTTGGCCTCCACACTCACCTGATCTAAGCCCTTTGGTGTATGTGAAGATTAAGCACTACTTCGTGGAATGATAGCGCAGACTTATCAAGCGATAGATAAAAAGGCAGTCAGTTTTGAGGGTAATCGTAATGCAATGAGATGACGAGCAGAGTATGGTAATTCGAATACTTTTCATCCGACTAGTGTGCATCGTTGCAGGAAACAAAACACTAGCAAATAATATTACAATTTTGGTACTTGAGAGTCTGGCATATTCAAAATGTTGAATTTACAGATCTATGTATCTATAAACTTACTGTTTCCTCTACGCAATTGGAATCGAACACTGACTTTTTTCTCTGTATTTTTAAACACTCTGTATAACGTGTTACTGTAGTGGTTACCAATGTAGTGTAATGAACAAAATGAAGACATTAGTACAAAGACAAACATAGGCAGACAGGGAAATCGAACCCGGGACTTCCTGAACCGAATATCACAAGGTTGACCATTCATCCAAGGTGCTGGACATCGATTGATAATTTCATGGTCTAGAATAATGGGTAAGGGTTTATAAATCAAGCTGCTGGAGAACTGCTCACTTGGCTTTGGTAATCAGAATACGAAAGAAATGCTTATACTGCGACTAATGAATCTCTAAGGTTACAGACGAGCAACCGTGATGAAACATCAACTCCACCTCTCTCTTGAATGTACGCCTATCGACCTGGTTCCTCCTTCTGCAGTTCATTTCGTGATCTGCCACCTTCCTTCTCGGGAGATCGTTTCAATTTGTTTGTGACTACAGTAAAGCTTAGGTCCTAATGCAACTTAACAGCTTCGAGGTCACGAACTTTAGATCTCACCTGAGCCAACTTAGCAGCTTTTAGATGAGAAAACTTTCACCAGTGGAATACTGCTCTCGGGGAAGCGAGAGAAAGAGACAGAGACACGAACGAGTGCACAATTATTGAACACTAGAGAGAAAATTCGAGATTTCTAGAGCAAATATAAAGTACTCTTTAAGCGGCCATTGCTTACTGTTTTTTACGAATAAAACCCTGTCTTTTTTATCTACCTAATTTAATTCCAGGATGACCCAATTAGTACACAAACGCAATTTCATTCGACCATGAATGACCAGACTCCGCTAATTGCTATTTACAAGACCCTCGCAGCAGGATTCCACTTGGGCACTCTTTACCTGATACAGGCTATAATATTCATTGAGAGGCTTCACCTTTCTGTTTCGCCCCGGCTCTGATCAGTCACTTCACTCACATGAGCTGCACGCAGACAGGTTTGAACATAGTTCTGTGGACCACCACACCACACGATTTCTGTTCTTTGGCTCGACTCCAGAGAATGTCCGCCACTCACACAGTCAAAAGAGTCAAATCACGTAGATGCTCCACATAGTGAACTACTCAACACTTACAACGAAACATCGGTCACACAACAGCAACGATTCAACAATGTTGTTCAGCTTTACAATATTTCTCACAATAACGACAACAAACACCGCTCCTTCCCTTACTCTCCACACCTGGGCTCGACGTCGTTCTACAGTCCACGCTAGCACAAACACAGTACTCCACACAGTACTTCCCTCAGTTCACGACGAGACGCTTGAATGCCAGCAACACTGCCGCCCCAATCGAAACACTCCAACAATACAACAAGAACAACAACAACTCGTTCGCGGTGACTCTGTATTTATAACTGAGGTGATGACGTACTGGAATCTTCACGATGCGGCTACAGAGGGAAGGTTCTCGTTTCCCGTTCCAGAAGACCCAGGTGGGAACCGGGCGAAAGCACACAAGGAGAGGCTGGTCATGCCCTCCAGGCGGGCTGGGAGGTCGCCGGTGTGACTCACTAATCCCTTGCAGGAAATACTGTCGCTTGAGCACGTAACACTGTTATCTATATAAGGCTCTCCTGATTTCCAACCTTTTGTTTTTCAACACTTGTCCCTCATCGATATTGATGTAGGTTTGGGATGTCAAAGAATCATGGATATTCCCCTCTTTCTTACTCGTCGAGCAATCAGATATGTTACTGTTAGAGTAACACAAAATCATTAAAAGCAGAAGGCATTCCAACAATTTAGGCATGTACTGCAGTTGGTACCCTGGAAATGATTTTGGTTACATAGAGTTCTTGATGAAACTAGTCTTAAAAGCATAATTTATAAACGCAACGTATTTTATAAATATAAAATAAGCATAAAATCCAGAAGAAAGCTTAATTCTTTGAATATTAGTCGTTTATATTTATTATAATGAAGAATTAACAATCCAGCCTCCATGACATGTCTGATACAGTTTTCAACAATGGATTTATTTAAGTAAATCAAACGGCAATTCCATGAGAAACATGACAACAATGTTTCAATGTGTTAGTAACGGTCAGAGCAATTTTGACAAGTATTGGATACACAGCATTCCAGGAACTTCATTAAGTGTAGTACAAAAGGTTCGCGAGTTACCTTCAGATTACTTTGTGGCTGAAAATGGGAAGCTATTATGTATTTTATGTTCGGAGTCCATTGCGGAAACATTCATTCTTAAGCATTGCTTTGTTGTACAGTGTGTACTTCGTATTAAGTGATAAAAGGACATTTCAGTGGAGCATTTGTTTTAAATATGAAATAATTTTTATTAATTCAATTCATAACGTTAATAAATAGATAAATTAGATATTTAGAATACTTGCCTTCCTTTATGTTCCTATATAAAATATAAAAAAATAGAAAATAATTTGCTGATAGGTGCATCACAACAGGCCGATTGGTTGCTTGGAAAAGGCATAAAAATTAAAATACCTGCCGGCAAAAACGTTGTAACCCTCAGTTTTCTAGAATGCTGGGTTCCCGTGCATGAACGATGTATGCGGTCAGAGTGAGGCATGTAGGAAGTTATGTTGGCAAACATGTACGTTAAGCGCCTTTGTTTTGTTTAAATTTCGCCGGGCTGAGTGGCTCAGACGGTTAAGGCGCTGGCCTTCTGACCCCAACGTGGCAGGTTCGATCCTGGCTCAGTCCGGTGGTATTTGAAGGTGCTCAAATACGTCAGCCTCGTGTACTGGCACGTAAAAGAACTCCAGCGGGACTAAATTCCGGCACCTCGGCGTCTCCGGAGACCGAAAAAGTAGTTAGTGGGACGTAAAGCAAATAAAATTATTATTATTTGTTTAAATTTCGCCACGGGTCGTACGGGTGCAGAAACGTTGTATCAGTGGAGGAGGAAAGTCGTGTGTCGCTAAGTTCAAGTGTGTGCAACGATATAAATAGGGGACGAAAACGTAAAATTAAATATGGTAAATAGAAGAGGAATGAAAAGAAATACAAGCGGAATTCGAGGCAACCATATTTGGTCCGCAATAACAAATCAGTGCCTGGGAAAATCCTTGCTGAACAAGCGGGTGCAAATACTTTGTAAGGCAATGTTGAAAGTCAGCGTGTTTAATGGGGGGTTCATATGTCTTATATTTTAATGCGTAGTCAGAGTTTTTATTATCGACTGTATTATATACGTATATAATGTATTATATAATATATACTGTATATGCATATAAATATGTTTTGCTCTCTTTACAGATTGCTCATTGTATTCATTAAATGAGGTATTGCCTGTATCTGCGGAAAATAAAGCTAGTCTGCTAGACATGTGTCGATACATTCGCGAAAAATATCGAGGTTTTTACTGTGCCCGTCCTAGTCAGTCTGCGAACACGAGACACCCCAGGGGTGCTCAGTTCGGAGGCTGTAGGCTTATAAAATAAATGAATGTGGCAGGATTATCATAAGGTTCATCAAATGAGTGCGTCACAAATAGAAAACAAATATGACACTTTTATTCAATTTAAAGCAGTATTGGCCATCCTGAAATCTATGATTATGATTATGATCGTTACGTTAAGGAATTTTAATCTGGCTCTTGATGTAACAAACCTAGGCACACACAAATGGGATGGTACACGGCAGTTGTTTCCCTGACATTCTAACAGAGTATTTACATTGTAAAAATTTTTTTTATCGTCTTCAAAGTTATTAAGTAATTTGTTTAAAGTTGAATTAAAAATTTTCATTCAGAAAAATGAGGTCCGGGCCAAGCCTTCATCGATAATCTGGAAAAAATGCAGTAATCGTAAGAACGAATTTAGTAAAGAAATAACCAAGATTCAAAAAGTTAACACTTATGACAAAATAATAAAATTTACAGTCGTTATCTTAACGATAAAATGAAAAGTTGAATTTGCCTTGGTCTTCTCTAAGTTAATCCGAGACGTCGGATATACCTGTTCACGTCGTCTCACATCTCCTTTCGTGAGAATTTATATTGAACGTTAAGTATTTGACCACTGATTAAACTAAATAAAACGCCTCTCGGGCTTGCAAACGTAAATAAATGGGGATAATACCATCCATGTGGAGATCCTGTCCACTATCAATCGATAATATCAGTGTCACATGTTTCAGAATAGAACACATAAAAAAATAACCCTCTAAATACTAATAAATCACTACTTCTACAGCTAACTACGGAAATTGGTAAGAAGACTGTGAGTACTAAGAAGAAAATATCTACACTATGTACATGTCGACGAGTGTCGATCAACCGTTTTACTCTCCTATTAACAAATTTATTGAGTTACAGCAAGATTGAGTTATCACATGAGAGTAAAATTAACATCAACGAATGAGCTGGTATAATCACGAATCAGACGTTATTTAGATATTTCGTCGAAGACTTGTTCTTTAGACCTAAGGCCTTCTCGAACATTCATCTGTACCTTGAGATTGAAATTACTGGATTACTGGAGAAAATTTGGGATATTCCCACGAATTAAAAGTACATCGATAAACATGGACTTTCATTTTCTTCATCTGAAGACACTAATATCGGGCTACACTGCATTTATCGCGAATAATCAATAAACATGTGAAAAGCTCAGTTTCGCGAAGATTCATGCCAATTATTCCATATACTCTATACGTACAATGTACCACAATGACGACTTTAACTTGTCGCATCTTAATCTCAAATATATAGCCGTGAAATATCAGGACCTACCATCGTCCTACAAATACATAATATCCACTTAAAAGTGTCTCGATGATTAATTACATCCAATTAATTATCACATGCTTCCAATGCACATGTTCACATTAAATTCTCACATAGAATTCGGACTCAATGTCCCGATGACACGTTGTCTCAGACACGAGGTACAAGTAGAAGTTCAAATACAAGGAAAATATAGAAAATACGGACGAAATATCCTACCATTAAATCCATCAAACATAAACTAATTCATATTCGTGACGAAATTTACTCAATAAGCAGAGATGGTGTCGATAACACATGGATAACTCTGTCAGAACCCTCACTGTCAAATTCATGGCCACATGGTCATTAAATAATCACATGTGTCAGTTTTATGACGTATTCGAGCAAATAAACTGCCATAAAAAGTGTCAAACTAGCTTACTGAAGAAAGAATAGAACAAAACTACATAGAACAGATATAAATGAGACGTAATCGACTTAACTTATAGATGAATCTTCATGTCTGGAAGTCTGGGTTCTCAATCAGCCATGCCAGGAAGGAAGAATCTGCATCCCGGCGCCGCCAACGATGGTCAAAGGTTTAGAACCTCATGGTGAAGCACTGGTAATCCATGATGTGAGATTCCGTCCTCTTCTGGAATTTATTCACGTCCACGTCTTCCGCGTCCACTCGTAAGAAAGCTGAAACTTACACAAAATGTTTTAGAGTAGGCTCCAAGCACACACGTAACAGTATTTTAGAAATGACACGTACTTTAAGGGATTAATGTCTGCACATTCGACGTCTGATCACAGCACTGTTCTAAATTATATCCAATTTTCAGACGTGTAGAGCGCAGGAGTGAAGTGACGTTCCACGCTGAGCGACTGAAAGTGATAGTCCAAGACACGCCAGAGGGTGTGTGAGAACGAGTATTCGTATCACATGACTTAAATATCATGTCTGGTGCACATACACGGAAGTAAAGTCAATTGAGGGGCTAAATTCTTCTCCTGTACGAATCTACAACTTCATCACCATCTTAGCCACAAGGTCGTGCAAATTATTCCAAAATTTCAGTTTTTAATTTATGTCCTCCAAATGTGCTATTCTTTTATCCAGTTTATTTTACTTTAGTCCTTGAGCCTTCCGTAATTATGCACGTCGCCACCAAAGATATTACAAATATTTCATTCATATCATTCCTCACAATTACAAGTGACACGCGCTGGCCTCCTTCTTCCAGTCACCAACCTTCATTTTTTTTATTTTTATTCCGTTAGCCAGTCGGCCGCTCTCTGCACAAAAAAACTCGTTCTCGCCCCTGTCAAGGTCGCGCGCACCCCATCTCGCCGACAAGTAGACACAAGCCGCACCAACACCTGTTCTTTCATTTGTGGCCTCACGGTCACATTACGAGAACCTAAAGACAAAGTGAAGTGACAATGTAATGTTTATTCATCATTGCAAAATATTCTCGCAACAATATTGCTGGTGTTCAGTGAATTCTGTTAAAGAATGGGAAGCTCTAACAATGGGTACTGCAAATTAGAAATGTGGTTTATGCTTCATTATTTTTATACATAATAAAAGCAATAAATAATAATAAATGTTATAAATATGTTCAATAGTATAAACGTTGTAACCTGCAAAAATGTGCTACTTTCGTTACAGTGACAACCTTTTTGCACGGACGTCCAACGACCATCTCTTATATCTTGATTTTAAAGTCGCACATTGTCAAAATTATTATGAATTAATAACTAATGAACTCATTTAAACTAATTGTCAAGAATAAGCATTCACAAACAATTCACTTGTTTATTTGTTTTCTTTTATCTCCCGAAAAATTTACATTTTGAGGGTTACAAAGTTTTTGGCGGCAGGTATTCAATTTATATGCCTTTACCCAAGGGTTTCCTGAAAATTCATTAACTTCATCTTTGCTTCTCAAATTCAGCGTCTATTTTAACTCTTTTAGCACCGCTGTTAATATACTGACTCAATATTTACGCACCTAGGTCTACCAAACGACCACCGCTCAGCCTGAAGGCCTACAGATCACAAATCGACGCGTGGTCAATACGACGAATCTTCCCGGCCATTATTCTTGCCTTTTCAAATCTTCTCAATTGTTCTCACATGGCCGGGTGGACCTATGTTATCGTATGTAGTAGAGTGAAACACAGAACGGCCTTCAAATGTAAAAAAATGATGAAGGCACAGAGTGATAACTTTTTTCCCATCGTTTAAAAATTTGTGATCTCGACCGAGTCATACTTAACACATCCGATCGACCGAGCCATAATTGACTTGCGTGTCTGTCAGGATGAGGCCCCACCTGTGATGAATTCTAATGCTGAAAACGACACTCGTACTCCTAGCCCCCTAACCATTGGAAGTAACCAATTAAGGATAAAATCCCCGACCCAGTCGGGAATTGAACCAGTGACCCCTTGGACTAAAGGCCAGCACACTAACCACTTAGCCATGGAGCCGGACAAACACGTATCCTCGTCCCGATATGGTGCACTTCTTTTCAGTTCCATTTTAACCACATACCATTTCTCCTGCAAATCTTAAATCTCTGGTAAGTACCGGGAATCAAACAGAGTCCCCGACGAGGGCAGCCACAGCCACTGTTACGCCACAGAGGTACCAGTACAATTCCCAGGTCTCCCACGGTTGTCGAATACAAGGGCCGGGCTGAGTGGTTCATACGGTTGAGGCGCTGGCCTTCTGACCCCAACTGGCAGGTTCGATCCTGACTCAGTCCGGTGGTATTTGAAGGTTCTCAAATACGTCAGCTTCATGTCGGTATATTCACTGGTACATAAAAGAATTCCTGCAGGACATAAATTCCGGCACCTCGACGTCTCCGAAAACCGTAAAAGTAGTTAATGGGACGTAAAGCAAATTAAAATTATTTGAATATAAGGTCGTACACAAATCGAAACGGATGTTCCCGACACTCAAAGCCATAGGCTATGCTAAATACCAATACAATAATTTGTGCTGCGTATAAGTGGCGTTATAGTTTTGAAGGGGAACCTTTCATGGCTGACAAAACCACTGTTTGTGTAAACTCTTCTTTTCATCACAAGAGGTTGTCAATCATCATAAAGTAATTGTTCCTATTTTGTGTTTCCTTTATCAGAGTTGTCGCATGGAGGATGTTGAACCACTATCGGAGATTGAGTCTACATATTAATATTCTACGTTCACGTCCCTTCCATCTTGCTATCAATGATCAGAGTATCAGGCTCTGTTCGTCATTTGGGAATGTGTGACTGAAATACGCTGGCTTCCTTAGTTTTTCGAGGAGAAAAACTTAGTCTCATTTCTCTGCTCGACGAAGTTCCTCCTTGTTGGGGGGCGGTAACTCGGGGATTTGACCATTCTGCGCTACATCAAAGGCCAGCAGTCTGTTCATAGAAGAAAACTTTAGTGTCTGTCCTTCAACATCGCATAACAGCTCTAAAAACGTACAACACGTCACGACACCCCAATGAGTTCAGAATTGGAAGTTGCACTTCTACACAAGATGCTTTAACTTCAGAAATACCCCTCTTGCAAAGCTGATTCTAGTTCTGACTTCCATATCCAGACCCATTTTCCCTTTACTCAGCATCCTAGGTATTTTAAAAGTGACCCCCTTTATTAATTACTATCTGTTACCCGCAGCTTAGCTCGCGTGGATTTCGTAATTTTATAAAAGTAATCGTTCCTCGGTACTGCACTAAGACATTATCTAAAGTGTTAAAACTCACCTAAAAATTCAGTTTCATTTACTCCAGAACCTCTTTATAAAACTACGTTTGTGGTATAGCCTTTTGGAATTAAGATGTCCAGATTAATTGAAGAGCTAACTCTGGAAGATGCAACATAGATCTGTACATTGGAAAAACAGTCCTCTCTCAAGTTGAATTTAAAAAATGTGTTTATTTTTAAAGGAGATTCCAAATATCTATTTGATCGTCTGTAACATCTTAAGTTTTGAATATAAGTGTCCCCATAAAAAGAATTCAACCATTTTATCAGTCCTTAATCAGTGCTTACCCCTCCTCCACCTAAGTGGATTTTCTGAAAACAAAAATTATGTATTACTTTATTTTTAAAGGAGATTCCTAACACCAATTTTCACGTATGTAACATTTTCAGTTTTTGAGATATAAGTATCCTAATGTAAATATTCAACTCGTTTTCCACTTTTTTCACCCCTATAAGTGGCTTTTCAGAAAAGAATAAGTACATGTTCCTTTGTTTTTGAAGGAGATTCCAAATACCAATCTTCACGTCTGTAACATCTTCAGCTTCCGAGATATGTGTCCTCATAAACAGAATTCAACTCCTTCACATATGTTCATCCCCCTCCTCGCAAGTCGATTTTCCGTAAACAAAAAATGCGTGTATCTTTACTTTTAAAGGATTATCTAAATAGCAGTCTTCACGCCTGTAAACATGTTAAATTTATAAGATATGCTGTAGATATACTCATTTTAAAAACTCACGCGCCTTTTCAATTCTTTTCATCCCCTGAGGTGAATTTTCCGAAAACAAGAAATATGTGTTTATTTTTAAAGAAGATACCAAATACCAATTTTCACATCTGTAACATCCTCATTTTTTTATATATGTATCCTCATAAAAACAACTCTCTTCCTTCTTCACTCCTTTCTACCGCATACCCTAAGTCGGCTTTCCGAAATAAATAACTGTTCATAAACAGAATTTAACTCCTTATTCACTTATTTTCACCCCCCCACCCCCACCCTCGCTCTTTAAGTTGATTTTCCGTAAACAAATAATAAGTGTTTCTTTGTTTTAAAAGGATATTCCAAATATCAATGTTTACGCCTGTATCATGTTCAGTTTAATAGATATAACATTTGTTATGTAGTACAGTACTTCTCGACAGGACCAATACCCATTTTTGCATGTCATCCCCTCCCCAGAGAGTAAGTCATATGTGTACTAAGTTTGTTTGAGAGTTATGCTTGAGCATACACGTATAAACCCATAATCTTGGTCATATTGGACATTCCGACTGGAGCTAAACTATGACTTAAACGGCATCCAGATTGCAGATTAACATAGTTCCTCCCCGGGACCTTGAAAACTATGGATTTGACATTAATATCTGCGTGGTAGGGGTGCCTTGCCCCCACAGTATTTTTTTTTCTTTTCAAATAGTAAGTCGTAGCCTATGTGTACCAAGATTGGTTGATAGATTTACTGGAACATACATACTTGCATCCGTAATCTTGATCAATTTTGGACACATCATTTTCAATCCCTTGACACCGCCGTGCCAATAGGGCTGATCTTGGACTTAAATTGCAGTATATCTGGAGTGTAACTGTTCACTTCAGCGACCCCGAAAACTATGGATTCTACATTAATATAGGTTTTTTCTATTATTTTTATACTTTAACCCCTTTCCATCCCCGTCTAAAGGAGTCCTATGAGCGTCTTACACAACAGTATATTTTTTTCAGATAGTAAGTCATATGTGCACCAGTTTTGGTTGGCAGCTATGCCCAAACGTACATGCATAATATCGCTGCTATAGAATCACGGAGCTGACTCTGCCATGGTTACGACAGTTCATTTCTTTATCCCATTCCTAGAGCAGGGGTAGTTTGGTGCCAATATCTCAGTAACGGTTCGTTTGAGGGCCATAAAACATGGTTTTCGGGCCCGTAGGTCTTACGGAGTGTTGTTCTTTGCGTCAAGAGGATTAAATTGAGCTTTGTCTCGTCCTTATACGACAAATTCGATATTTCGCCTGTATTAGCCTATTATTTTCGTATCCCCCCTCCGTCTAGAGCTGTTTTGGTAATAAAATACAGCCCATATCCCTCAGGGATAATGTATATTTACATTAGTAAAATATTTTTTGAATCGGCCCAGTAGTTCCTGAGATTAGCCATTACATACAAAGTTTACCTCTTTATATATTAGTATAGATTATTATTATTATTATTATTATTATTATTATTATTATTATTATTATTATTATTATTATTATTATTATTATTATTATATTTTTACAGCGGTGTGTCCATCTGTGGAGCGCGATAGTGCTTCTTTTAGCTGATGTTGATTTTTTTCTTCTCCCAAAATCTCTTAATCTGGGCACTGAAGATTTTCCTCCGTTCTTCAGTCCATGTTTTGTTGGTCCTAGTATTCAATTTCTCAGCAAAATGATGTATGTTGACTTCTTTTTTGGAACTTTGATGCCAATTTCCTGAAAGTCTTTTTCTACTTCACTAAGCCAATTGTTCTTGACTTTCATTTCGGTGAGCCTGTCATTGTTCATTTTGAGAATGTGGCCATAGAACTTAAATCGCCTTTTCCTGATGGAGTTGGTGATCTTTTCAGAATGCTAATAAACCTCCCGAGACTTCCGTTTCATCCAGATTCTCTCTGAGTACACTGTACCAAAGATTTTCCAAAATATTTTCCTGTCCTATTTCTCTACGTTTTAATAAGTGACCTGCCTCCAATGATCAAGGTTTCGCGTATAGTGCTTCCAATTTGATAACTGAGTTGTAATGTCTTAATTTTGTTTTGGATATGAGCCACCACGCCAGCGCCTTACGTCAAGGAAAAGCTTCTTGAGAGTAACCGAAACACTTGAAGGAACAGCGCATCAAGTAAGAATTCAAGAATGGCGCGCCAGGAGTCAACATACGAGTATCAGTCAATGGATGACCCCAAAAGAGAAACTCCCCCCTGGCCATGTTACAGTTTGGGTGAATTGGAGAGCACTGAATAGACTGCGCTCTGGTGTTACGCGGTGCGGGGTCAACCAGAAGAAATGGGGTTTCAAAGTGGACAAGACCTTGTGTGCATATGGAGAAGAGCAGACCACAGCCCATTTGCTGCAATGTAGTTCATGCCCATTCAGTTGCACAATACAAGACCCGATTAAAGCGAAGCTCAATGCACTTGATGTCGCAAAGTTTTGGCCTCACATAAGTTTAATGTGTCTCTTCATCACTGAAGAATTTATATTATGTTTTATGTTCTTTTCTCATATTTAATTTAAAACTTATGTAAGCTTCTGACACGACATAAATTAATTTTGCGTTCCTGGATATTGTTTATTTCTTATATATGTTCCAGGTGAGTCTATAGGCCTTCTGTAATTTTTAGATACTCTCCTTATTTGCTTCACGATTGAAGCCTGATGGTTGAATTACTTCTCCTAAGTACTTGAACTTATTCACTTGATTAATTTTTCCGAATTTAGTATTTATATATTTCCCATGTAGAGAACGGATCCTTCCATGTACTGAGTTTTTTCATACGATAGTTGGAGCCCAGTATTATTATTATTATTATTATTATTATTATTATTATTATTATTATTATTATTATTATTATTATTATTATTATTATTATTATTATTATTATTATTATTATTTCACTCGAAATCGTCGACAGCACAGTTTACATTTCCTTCTCTTTCCAAGGATCTGATGCGTCTCTTGAGAAATAATGTTATCACAAATACCGCGAGATGGAAGTTGAATCACTCCTATTCCTACTGTTTACGCACCTCTCGAGTTCAATTTTAAAATGAGACTTAAAAAAATAATATTTGAATAACTTTTCACGATTAATATTTTCTCTCTACTCTGATTTCGGTAAACTCAGTAGGGTGAGTCCGCTGCTGCCTTGTTTCCATAAAGCGGCCTAATTGAGCCCACAATGAGCTCTCTCCAATATTCCGCTTATAAATTAATAAAGAGCAATGCGACTTTTATAGCAGATGTATATCAAAGGCACCATTAGCCACCCATTTTTATGGCCATTTGAGTGAATTGTATATTTTTAAATTGAAACTTATTTAATTACGAACACGGTAACGGTGAAACAGTGATATCGTAAACGCAATATTCCCCGATTACCTCGCCAAGTTCCGCACTCCAATTTGATAATAAATTTTAGTGGTCCATGTACGGAATCGAGGGACATTCCATAGAGCGAGCTAAGTACAGCGATAAACATATTGAGCTTCTTGACCCTCCTTCGTAAGGCAGCGTAGTAAATCTTGTTTTACGATATCGTGGGGAAGCTCCAGTGTTCAGAGATCCGAGGTTCAAATTCTATCACAGGCACAGTTAACGACTACAAGCAACACGGAACATTAGATGTAGCTTCCTATTTTACATTCAATCATCCTCATTTACATCCCAGAACAAATCATTACAGTTCTCTGGCCCATTACGGAAATACTATAATAAAACTGTTCTAGGGAAATATTTTTAATACAATTAGATTTCAAACCCGCTTAGTGAGTTATAAATATCGTCTAGCCAGGATTATAATGAAAGATGTATTTGATAAACTAAGATGAAATGGGAATGAATACAATTATGATTCCTTAGTTATAAACAGTGTTAATATACTAATTCCGTATGGTTTGTTCATTGCTGATGAATAACAGTTGTCAACATCACTCGTAATCACCAATAGAAGGATAAATGGATGTATTTAATGAAATTGTGGCAGTTAAGTTTGTAGGTTTGTACTACCGTAACTGGGAAAAGCCTGTGCACATTTCAAGGAAATTAAGTATCCTTAATTTAAATCCTAGGCTCCTTATTATAAAGATAACTCAATCGAACCATATGCATTTACATAACCTAGAGCATGTCGACATTTACGGTTGACCATGAACCTTAGATGTCCTGGTATGCCCAAACGATTGTAGAGAGAGCAAAACTAGGTGGAAATTATCTTTAAATTTAACTACAGTAAATGTACAAACCAGGGAAATTATACATATATGTCTATTACCGTAGATAGCTCAGAATAATATTTTTATGGTTTCCGCTGTTACTGTTTACAGAACAGTACAATGTTCCACAAGAATTTTGTGAAAATAGGCTACCCCTCAGGTGAGCAAATGTAATTATGGTGAAAAGGCATTCCATGGGAAGTATTCTGATTGGAGATATTTCGAGATATCGTCTCAGGAAACGCTTAGTAAGCAAGCAAGCAGATCGGTGGGAACGTGTTCATTCAGCACAACACCTGGATATATTCCAAGGCAAGGCACAAATGCTTAGCTTCAAAAGCAATCCCTGTTACATACTCGAGAGGTGCCGCAGCCAACAGCGATTTATATATTTCCTTCAAACATTATTTGCTTTTTATAAGATCTAATTAAATAACGGAAAATTTAAATGTACTGAACAGACAAAAGAAGGCAAACTCGTCTCCGTGCAGAACTTGAAGTCCCAATCGGACTCGAAGGTGTAGGCTTCTACTAGTCATAACTCGGTACTGTGAGGGATAGAGTGATTATCACAATTCGTAGCCGAAAACTTTGCACTCAAGTGCTGCTCCTGATATAGAAGATCCATATTTCTCGACCTCCTGGCAGGCAATCGAACTCACGTCCTTGCAGATGATGCGTGTATACCTTTAATACTTCAGCTAGGTAGGTCATGATATGACAGTTCATTCAGACCTCGAACCAGCCCCCAGGTCGAGAGAAAAATCCCTGTCCTGGCCGGGAATCGAACCCGGGGCCTCCGGACGAGAGGCTGACACGCTATTCCTACACCACGAATTCGGCGATCATGAAGAACAGATTGTTGTAAATATTATAATGTTTTCATATCGACGAAGGGGTTATTCACAGGGTATGAAACCACCACCTTCCTACTCTTTCCTCGGCAGGATGATGAGAAGGCAAAGAGAGTACGGGCCACTGAATTAGTTTTTTTTTAATTTAACAACATTTTTACACCTAGTATTAGAAATGTGATCACTGCGAATTCACTAGGGTGATTATTTTCAAAATCTGATAACTATTTCTCGAGAAAACATAATGTCTTCAAACGTGCTCCGTTCGCCAGCTGTGGACCACCCATGTTCGAATGAGCGTTCACCCTTAAATGCCATCGCAAATCCTTTTCTCCTTTACTTGTTACCTGTGGTGATATTGAAGAACTTAAATTATACAATATTATCATAATATATTTATTGACACAGTAAGCCCGATGGTTGGCGAATAAAACACATTCGATAAACATTGAGTGTGTTGGCTAACCTGTGTGGGTCCCGTTGCTCTGAGTTTGCATTCAAGAGATGGTGGGTTCGAAATCCACTCCACTGTCGGCAGACATGAAGATGGATTTCTGTGGTTTCTCATATTCACACCGGAAGAATGCTGGGTCACGATCGCTTCCTTTCCAGCCCTAGCTCTTCCCTATCTCATCGACACCGTAAAACTTGTCTGTGTCGTTGTGGCGTAAAACAATTAATAAGAAAATACATTCGAAGACGTTCAGTTTTATTGTCAGAATAATCACACCGCTGAATTTTTTGAACCCATAATTATACGTAAGTTCAAGGGTTCATTTTAACGCCCATATTTCTAATGTTAGGCATTAAAAGCAGTGGAGTTACATTTAAGAGAGCGAAGCTGGTGCCATTATCTCATTAGATACTGATACCTTTGTAAAATAATATTAATTCCATTATGAGCACTGAAGGTGCAAATAGATTTTTCGATGTTGTTAACGGTTCACGAGTTACAAGAAGTGAACAGTTCAGCTGACTTCTCCTGTACATCACGTAAGACAGCATCGTTATTTACGAGTTAGTAAAGCATCCCTCGACAGACCAAGATTGCTAAACTGTATGGGTCATGTAGCAGTGACCATATAATCCGGACATGGTGGATTTGAACTCCATTTTAAGTAGAATACTGTGGTTTCCTATTTTTACACCAAGTCCACGGTCTCTAACCTCCCTTTCTTATTCCTTCTTGGCCAAAATATATTCAAGTTTGTGACATTATAACAAATAGAAAATGCAGTTACCGGCTTTGTGTTTTCAAACTCGGAACCATAAAGACCATAATTGAACTGTCCTCCCGTGGTTTCCCACTTCAACCACGCGTAGGATGGACATGATCACTTAGAGAGCACGGCTGCTTCGTTCGTAATTCTGTCCTCAGTTAATTACAAATGCATACAACAGTACAAAGGGCGCAGCCACATGTTACCGACCAGACTTCACTCCCGCTGAGAACAAAGGCTGATAACCACATCATATAAGCTCTAGATGAATCAATATGTTTTACAATGAGGGACGTTCTACCGGCCTTCAACCAAGTATGTGTATTGAAAGTTTTCAACAAACAAATGGTGTGGATTAAAATCACACGATTCAGAGCTTTACCACACCATACCACAGCCCAGTATACTTTCTGTATACGTATTTCTGTAAGAATATATTTCATGGATGTAGAGGTTCGGCAGTTGGGGGGGGGGGGTTTCAGAGTGGTCTTATTACTTGACTCCCATCTCGGGAGTCCCGAGGGACTCACCTCGGATGGGATTTATAACAGGACCACCGCGGAGTTACAAGAAGGGCTTTCTGCCTTAAATCCCCTGTCAAGCCCGAAACCGAAACTGGTAGCAAGGTGGCTTTGGGAAAAGAGAATTCACACATCTTGGTGTTGTTTTTAATTTACTGGTCCCTTGGCCAATGGCATGACGGGTTCGTCGAAGCTCTAAATCGCGATTGGGAGGATTCGGTCTGCGCGTGCATGTGCCAAGGTGACTGAATGTATGCAACCCTGCCGAACACAAATGGAGTGACGTTTCGTCAGTAGTCTACCTTGCCGTACGAGACACGCTGTACGCAGCGAAACAAAGCGAAGATCAAGATGGCAATTTAGTTCTTTCTGAGAGACCGAGTTTCTTTTCAAAAGACGGGGAAACTCTGCTTATGTGTAACAGATAAGGTACAAGACGATGATTCCACTTAGAACGCCATAGTACGACGAATTACATTACTCAGTATCGTACTGTATGGCAGCTTAAGTCTTGACACAACTGCAGATTTTCCACCTTTTTAATCCCACTTTCTATTCTACTCCAAGCCTTTCGACTAAGAAATCACACATAAGGACAGACTTGAAGCGTGATATACAAATTAAAGAGAGCCTTAGAATGGTCACTATTTTATTTTGATCATCAGTGTTACTGGGTGCAGGGAGATGGTATAGGAATGGCGTACTATTAGGGAATAGATAAACAACTGGTTGTTTAAGAAGGTGGTGCAAAGAGTAATACACATACGTCTTCGTTTTAGTGTTTTGTGCCCTTCAGTGTTCAGTTTGCAGGCCTCTGTGAATTTCTTACATTCCTCCACAATCTTCTGTTTGTAACTTGCTCTGTGGCCTCGTTAAGTCCCAAACCTCTTATTTTTAATCATTATAAACTGAGTCTAACCATCGCCGTCTTGGTCTCCCTCTACTTTTCTTACCCTCCGTGGCCGAGTCCATTATTTTTCCAAGTAACCTATTCACCTCAATTTACTCACGTGACCCACCAACGAAGCCGATGAATGCGTCCAGCTTCATCAATCAACTTCATTCTTAACTTAGCCTCCATCTCCTCATTCCGAGTACCCTCCTGCCATTGTTCCCACCTGTTTGTACCTGCAATCATCCTTGCTACTTTCATGTCTCTTAGTTCTAACTTAAGAATAATATACCCTACGTCCATCCACCTTTTACTCCCGCACTGCGAAGTTTGTCTGAAAAAAAAAAGACTAGTGTAAATATAGTTTCGTCCGGGAGCTGACTTCTTTCTTATAGAATATTGCTGATCGCAAATGCGAGTTCACTGCATTAATTTTGCTGCAGCTTGATTCAATCTCCCTCACTATACTACCATCCTGGAAGAATACATCTATATATACAAAATCGTAACGACCGTGTGTCTGTACATTGACTATTTTGGCTAAATTTTTATTCTGATATCCGTTTCAGGTGTAATAATGACCATCTGCATATTTTTAGATTTGGTGTCTGTTTGTTCCTTTGTCTGAGTTATTATAACTTGAAAATTACTGGATATTGCGCCCGTATTAGTCTAGTCGGAGAACAAGAAACACCCCAGGGGTGCTCAGTTCGACATGAAATTACTGACTCAATAAATACAAATGGCAGGATTAAACATTAGGTTCGGAAATAAGAATATTCGATATGCAATTAATATTATAACATAGTTTATTCAAAAGAAAAGAAAAACTTTTGCCATCCTGATTATCTGTGATTATGGGAAATGATCGCTACGTTAAGTTAAATTACTGATGAATTTTGACGTTACATAAAAATAATTCAAACAAATGGGATGGTACACGTGACTTATTTGCCCTGCAATTTTAACACAGAGTTGTATTCTGTAATTGCATGTATCATTTATTAATCGTATAATTTAATAATATTAATTTTTTTAATCTTGAAAAATGAGGATGATGTATCAAATTCCTCGAACAATCTAAAAAACACATTAAGTTTTAATGGAGTGTATGAATGATAAAATATCCAAAATTTACAAAGTCTACTTCTTCTCATATCAAAATGTTAGTGAAGTTACGTTCTTTAAATATTCATTATCATTAAATATATCTTGAAAGTGCTTTGCAATGAAGTAAAAATTAACTCGAGACGTCGATTATATCTGCTCAAAGTTATTCTCACTTATCTCCTCGTGAGAACTAAGATCTATCATTATCATTACGTAGTCATCTATAAGAAATCGAAATTATTAATCCTCAACCCATTAAATCAAAATAATTTATCAACGTTTGAATGGTGTCAAAATTTAAAATTAAACTTAACTAAAATGTCACAGATTATTCCCTCTGTTAACACAACACATCCGTCTGAAATACACAAGTCGTAACTTATAACTAGAAAATCTGACTAATTCTACCAACTATCTACTAGAAAAATTCTAAAGAAGAAATATTTACAATATTTACATCACGTCCACGTACAAATTAACATTATCACTCTCCATTAGATTCGCTCTGAAGTATCATTGAAAATGTGAAGTCTCCACATGAGTACGAATTCTGGCGATAAAAGTGAGCTCGCCTGGTATCGAACTACAGTCTGATCCGGATATTTATTTGAGAATCTACTTCCAGTTTTAATTCTTTTCCAGTAAGATTCACACAAACATTCGAAGCTTTGAATTAATGATTTCCATAAGTTACAACAGGATAAGATTATTCCTAAATATTAAGACAGAATTCTGGAGTACACCTATCGGCATATACTTATTGATATCATCATCAGAAGACTTTATCAACGTGACTACCATTTATATATTCTCGAAGAGCCATTATCTATTTTCTTCCATGATCAATATCATGTCTTAAAAACGTCGTCGCACAAACACGTCACACTTCATTATCAGAAGACTCATATCATATGTACTAATTCAGTACAATTACAACCTTATAACGACGACTAATATTCTCCACAACTGTATATCACGAAATGTGTAGTTAGAAAATTACGTAAGAACAGGTTATCGTCCAAGAAACAAGTCTTACTTCCATTAACTTCGTCTCGATGATTAAATATACCATTGAGAATTAAATATCTATATTCACGCACTCCTGATAAATCCATAACCTCATTCCGGAATTAACATCCTGATGACATACTACAATTATCACGAGGTACGAATATAAGTCCAAATATCACAGAAATATCGAAAATATTGGGAAAACATTATCTCAATAAATTCCTACGACACAAATTAACTCACTAATGCAATAAGATTCGTTAAATAAGAAAGGATGGCTACGATAACACATGGATAATTTCAGCTGATCTATCATTTCAGAACTCAATAACACGTGGAAAGGAATATCAATCAAGTACACGAGCTAAACTTCATGTCCCAACTTGAATTGGGGAACAATCAATGAAATAACATGAGAAAGAAATCAACTACAGACTACAAGACCACACCAAGAGAATAGGAAAGAATAAATTGCTCCAAGGAACAGATATAAATAAGACGTTATCGAATTAACTTATACTGTAGGCTTCATGTTGAGCTCCTGGCGTCCTCAATCGAACATTCTAGGGTTGAAATCCTTGCATCTTTTCACTGTTGGCGACGGTCCATAGATTTAGTAGTTCATGATGAAATATGTGTTGACTCCGGTATGAACGCCCATCTTCTTGCGATGTATGCCGTTGAGGTCCTCTTCAACTATACACTTCCCGATGATCTTGCTGAAACTTGTACAGAATAAATTATAAAATGTCCTAGACACAATCTTGCAAGTTATTACTAAAAAACACGTACTTTAATTATTTATCTGTTTCCATTCGACATCTGTTGGTTGAATACACTAATTGTAGTCGTATAGACGGGCACAATTTAGGCTTAACGCTGGATATGCGTCCTCTCTATCCCAGGCGATGACTGTATCTCAACTGACGTTCTCGTAGAGCAATGTACCAAGCGTAGCTGAAGAATAACTGCGATGAAGTAAGCTGAAGTGAGAATGAGCGCGTGTATGACTCGCTTTAAGTAATGCAGTACCCCACTGATCGTGGAAAGTACGAGTCAGTTCAAGTACTGAATTCTTGCCAGCTCCTTTAATTATATTCATATTACTTTCTACCACTACACCATTCAAATTTGCATATAAATTCAATTACTAATTATGGTAGTTTGCACGTGATATCATTGTCACTGTTCAGTCTACTTTCACTTTTATACACATTCATAGTACACATATCACGCCGTCAATGTTATTTATAATATTTTCTTTACTCTTAATCAAGTACAACTGCACGCGAACATATTCCAGCTATTTTCTTCTCTCTTCCACATTCACTTCTATTTTATTATTTTCTGATCCAGCTAGCGCTCTCCCCTTCAGGTTTGAAACTGCTCGCCGCCATACTCAAGGACAAAGACATGCGATGCCGACAAAGAACCAGACTCTTGACAACTACCCTATATCCAACCACTTGACACGAAGCATACGGTCATATCATATTTCTACCATACTTCATATTTAGAATCCACCTGTCCTTGGGTAGGTATTTGGGCCAGTATTGCTTCTAAATCCCTGAACTTACTGGGGGTTTATACGGAACAGAAACCGTGATTTTGCACTCCCAAAAATATACACGACCAAACTTAATGGAAATCTACCTGCCTTAATGGAAATCTTTTTCTCATGTGCATCATTTCGAAACGAGAATTAATAAGGGAGATATTATTAATGGACCGTTTTTCAGTCTAACTTCGAGTGGACTTTTTTATTTACCTTTTTTTTCATTTGTCTGTTCGTCCGTTTGTTGAGTTTTTATAACTGGGAAACTGTTCTGTATATATCCATCAAACTTTATATCTGTCCTTGGATAGGTATTAGGGTCAATATTATTTCTAAATCCCGGATTGCCTTGGAGGTTTATTGGAAATCTAAACAGTGATTTTACCCTTCCACAAAATATACATGACCAACCTTCATGAAAAACTACCGGCCTTAATGGAAATCAATATCTAAAAAGTTTTTTCTCATGTGCCCCTTTTGGTAGGAGGATAACGAGGGAGTTTTCATTAAAGGACTGTTTTACAAGCTGTCATGTCATTTCATGTTGGGTTAAATGGTTTAAATGAAGAACCATTCTACTCTTTGCGATATAATACATAATAAGAGGTAATAATAATTTCGTGTGGCTATTTCTAGCCGAGTGCAGCCCTTGTAAGGCAGACCCTCCGATGAGGATGGGCGGCATCTGCCATTTGTAGGTAACTGCGTGTTATTGTGGTGGTGGATAGTGTTATGTGTGGTGTGTGAGTTGCAGGGATGTTGGGGACAGCACAAACACCCAGCCCCCGGGCCATTGGAATTAACCAATTACGGTTAAAATACCCGACCCGGCCGGGAATCGAACCCGGGACCCTCTGAACCGAAGGCCAGTACGCTGACCATTCAGCCAACGAGTCGGTAATAAGAGGTTATCGACAACGACTGGATTCATGCGTCGCCAGTCACAGAGCCACTCCCGACCTCAGATGAACAGCAATATGTAATCGAGAAATAGGAAGAATTACGCACAACTTCGGACCAGAAACTGTATCGTTCAATAAACTTTTTGATCTACCCCATTTTGTCTACACTTTGTTCAGTTTTATTGTACTCCACGTTACTGCCACGTGCTTTCGTAGAAGAATTTCAGTTTAACGTGACTTATTAAACGCTTGAATACAGTCATGTAACTTCACATAAATTCATGAAGGAATCGTGAAATCGATTCCCAATTCCCGTGCGAAGAACGGATACATATGCTAGTATTATACGTACTTTAAATGATCTACCTGTTCCAGGTTTGTATGCACAACCTGGCATTCAATTTTCTTAGGATTCTTTATCACTGATATCACTCAGTCTTGGGAAGGCTGTCGTACTCATTGCATCTATTTTCAAGTCGAAGATATTACGTATCAGCACAGCACAGTGTGTCATAAAGACCAAGTCGTCTGCATAGACCAAACTGATTACTACATTTCCAAGTTGCTGAATCCCTCCCAGCCACATTATACTTTTCAGTACATAATCCATGTACACTATGAAAATAAAAGGTGAAAATTATAACCTTGTCTAACCCCTGTAAGTATCTTGAACCAAGATAAACTCTCACTGCAGACCAATTTCCAACATAAATGCCTTTGATTGTTTTTAATAATCAACCCTTAATGCCGTTTAACATCATTTTCCTAGGTAATCACGCATACGCTTTCCGTAAATATGTGACACATAACTGTCTATTGATCTCGTAGCATTTTTCTATTACCTTGCGTATACTGATCCTGACAGCTCCTCTGTGGTCTGAAACCACACTGGCTTTCATCCAACGTACTGACAACACCGGGTCTGGTATATTGATCAATGAAAACCTCGATAGTTTTTGCAATCCTTCTTGTTCCCTTGCTTATAGATAGGAGCAATAACTGCTTTCGTCGAATCATAAGGTACCTTACAATGAATGCTAATATTATTCACCTATGAAGCCATTTCATCCCTGCCTTCCCGTATATTTCCTCATTTCAGGTTTAATTTCGTATATTCCTATTGTTTTATTACATTGGAATTTATTTGCCATCCTCTCCACTTCCTCGTGCGTAATTTCATTAGCATAATTGTCTGTTTCCCCATGAGAACTGTTGTTTGTAACATCAAGAGGAAGATTTTCCTTTTACGTTAAGAAAATTTACCAAATATTCCTTCCATCTGTCCAGTGATTGCCTGAGATCCACTACGAGTTCACCTGATTTACGCCGAACACTTTTCATTTCCTTTTTCCCGTCCCTTTTTTATATTCATTATTACTGTCCATAAAGATTTCCCTGCCGCTTGGTCTAGCCTTTCCGGGTTATTACCGAAATCTTCCCATGACTTCTTAGATTCAAAAATTATTTCCTTATCTCTGTTTCTTTTCTCTAAATACAATTCCCTGTATGCATCAGTCATTGTTTGGATCTATGTGTAATACGCATTCCTTTTACATTTACAACCCGACCTCACTTCACCATTCCACCAAGATGCTCCTTTATCCCATCTTCACACATAGTTGCTCCAAGACATTCCTCAGCTGCGTCTACTAGCTTGTATGACACCCATTCTCTTTCTCTATCCTGAACCTGCTTACTCGGTTGTTTGGAACTTTTCGCTAATCATATCCATTCCAGAAAATTTTCTACCCGTATTTGTCTGCACCCAGATTTCACTTCCTACACCTATAGATACTTGGTTGACTACAGATCAGATATTGGTCTGAATCAGCGGAAAATCCAAGGAATACTCGCTCATTCCTAACAGATTTGCTGGATTCAAAGTTAGTGATGGATCTGGTGCCTCTACCCTCCCGTGTTTCATGATGAATAGGCTTATACTTGAATAATGTATTAGTAACTAATAATTGCTTACTAGCACAAAATTCCAGTAAACGCTTCCCAATCCTATTAGCTTCCATATCTTTCCCACATTTACCCATAACCTTTCCATATTCTTCAATTCTATTTTCAGCTCTCTAATTGAAATTGTCCATTAGCACTATCCTGTCCTTACTGTTGACCCTGATTACTACGTCCTCAGTTCTTCATAAAACTTGTCAACTTTATCCTAATCTGAACCCTCGCGTTGTGGGTAAACTAAATAATTCTCGTACTAACTCCACCAACATGTAAATCTACCCAAATCATCCAATCGTTTACGTGCCTGACAGAAACTGGTTTTTTTTTTTTTTTTTTTTTTTTTTTTTTTTTTGCGTGCAATAGTATTCCTGATGAACAGTCCTTCCCTAAGCACTACCGTTCCCTTCTTAACACCCGTTAAGAACAATTTATAACATGCTATCCTTGTCTCGTTATCTTATCATAACTGAATACCGTTAACCCTTAACGCATCCAGATGCATCCTCTTTGCTGACTCAGCCAGTTCTTTCTTCCTACCATAAGCCCCATTAATACTGAGAGCTCCCCATCGAATTCCATTCTGTTCGCCAAGTTGTTTCCACGAACTCCTTCGCCTGTGGAATGCAAGTGGGACTCCGATGCTCACACAGGTCTCAGTGTTGCTTAAAAGGTTCTTACCGTGTTCGGTAAAAGTTCTGTGAAGAAGGATTCTGCCCTACTTACACATAGTCCCAGTGAGACTCTCTCCTCTAACGGGTTAGGGACCACCACTGGATTTTATAGTCCTAGCCACCTGAGCACAAGGTAGACTATGACTAAGAATATGTCCGAGATGTCCACTCTTATTCCATAGCAACTGGTATCCCGAATTTGAGGGCCACTTACTAGCCCACTCAGGCGTTGCCTTTGGTTCGCGAACTAGAAAGTGGCTATAGTAACCCACACCATGAACCATCAAAGAGTAAAAGACATAGAAATAACTTATACGTACAGAATGTAACGGCAAGATAGCACGGGGAGAAATCTGTAAAGTCAGCAAAATATGACAATATGGATTGGAATAATAATCAAAACGAAAATGGCAGACGTGAGAGTTAGTAATAATAAATCCCTAAGAATATTTCAAAGTAAAATTCGATGAATTTCATGCAATCAAGATTTGGAAGTGACTTACCCACAGAAAGAAAGCAATGAATGAATAAAAATCAGAATAAAATTCATGGATCAGGGTGGTATATTTAAAAATTAAATTGATCTCTAATTTTAGTTTCTTGCTGAGTTTTTAATCATAGAATGTAAGAAGCTATGGTAATAAAATTACTACGTAATATTATGGGAGTATTGAGCGAAAGGGAATTGAACTAAAAATAACTAAAAACTAAACTAACCCCATGGCACTAGAGCCCTGAAGAGTCTTGGCCTACCAAGCGACCTCTGATCAGCCCGAAGGCCTGCAGATTACGAGGTGACGTATGGTCAGCACGACGAATCCTCTCGACCGTTGTTCTTGGCTTTCTAGACCGCGGCCGCTATCTCACAGTCAGATAGCTCCTCAACTCTAATTACGTAAGCTGAGTGGACCTAGAATCAGCCTTCAGATCAAGGTAAAACTCCCTGTTCTGGCCTGGAATCGAACCCGCGGCCTCCGGTTAAGAGACAGGCGCGCTACCCCTACACCACGAGGCCGGCGTAAGGGAACTGAAGTAAGGTTAAAAAATGGAGATGCATTTAGCTAGAAGTGAGGATGTGCAGGAGAACAATGAGGTTTTCTAGATATAATAAAGAGCAAGAGTCTTCGTGGCACAGGCAGTAGCGCGCCGGCCTCTCGTCGCTGGATACCGTGGTTCAAATCCCGGTCACTTTATGTGAGATTTATGCTGGACAAAGCGCAGGCGGGACAGGTTTTTCTCCGGGTCCTCCGGTCCCTGTCATCCTTCATTCCAGCAACACTGTCCATTAACATTTCATTTCATCTGTCAATTCATCATTGCCCCAGAGGAGTGCGACAGGCTTCGGCAGCCGGTATATTTTCTGTGCTCGCCGCTAGATGGGGACTTCATTCATTCTATTCCTGTCCCGGTCGAATTACTAGAAACAGGCTGTGGATTTTCATTTTTTCAATAAAGATCAAACGCTTTATTAATTAAAGATAATACATTCGTAAGCAACGTCTTTCGATAGCGGGTCTGTAAAATGCAATTCTCATGCCTTACTATTGAGCTGCTATTTAATAATCGTGAATATCATTAAATCGGCCAGGGCTGAAGGCGTTTATATTGGCATCCTAATACTTTAGCTATATATCACTATAAACTGTTAAGAGTGTCATTTCATTTCTTCAAAAGGCAAGTAAATTGGAAGCTTATAGACTATAGGCATGGTGCCTCCTTGCTCAAATACATAAACCACGTGTTGGTAGCTGGACCAGCTTCCGACAACTCGGCATCTCCGAAAACCGTGGAAGTAATTGGCTAGACGTAAAAATGTCAATAATATTATTTTGATTTTTAATTATGATTATATTGCATTATTTAATTCTCTATCTGTACTGAAATAATATGAAAATAAATTAAATATTGAATACAAACACTGCCTATAAGTCCAAGTAATTTGTACTTGCATAATTTGTTGATCACATTTCAACAAAGACAAACCATGCAACTACTCAGATATTCTGTAATTTATCAATTGTTGATAATGTTCACCACTGATACGTTATCACTATTGTGCATTAAGTTATTGCTTTTTCAGTAATGATATCAGAAATTGATTCATATATCATTTAATGTACCAACACACTTTCAGTGAGCTATCTATTAATCAAGAGAGTACGAATTTCGAAAACCGAAATAGAAACGAGGAAGAGAACTTCCTACCCAAGTGTTTAATATCTGACAGCCAGATATTAATTTACTGGTAGCCAGTGTCCCTATTAAAATTATTAGAATTCGTGTAAATTTCTACCGCTTGCCATATGATTATAGACCTATTGTGCTTTGCATAGATAAGAAAATGATTACCTTGGAGCAGTAAAAGTAGGAATGGATCTGCTATCGTTGATTTGGCAGGCTGGCTGGTTGAAAACTATATTTCTTTAGTGCTTTTTTACGCGAGTTCTAATAGACCAGCATATTTGATCAGCATATTTTTCTGCAAGTTAAGAGAATTTTGTGTATCCCACGGTCTAGTAGCAAGGAAAATTTTTCCTTGTTTGTACCTAAATGGTGCTCATTGTTGCAGTTTAGTCCGTGGTATTATAGATATAAGGGAGGGAATTAATTTCGCAAGGAAGAAAGGATGATGATGATTTTGATGAGGATGATGACGATTATGATGACTCAAACATAGGGGTTGGTAAGAGTACTTTTGAACGAAGTGCTGAATTATCCTGAATTATAATGAGAAAGGCATCCAATTCATGAAAACTCTCATGTCCCAAACTAGTGGACTGAAGGGAGCTATGGTATGTAACACAATAATATCGACAGCAGCTACTAAATTTCCCAGCCCCATCAAGTGATTACCTCTTAAATTTAAAATTGATTAAAGTTTGTGCACGGCGTGTTTCTCATTATCGAAGACGGCTCAAACGGGTCACGTTCTGTCTGTCAATTATGGTTCAGTCTAATCTCTTCCATTCCCTCTCCTAAATATTGGAAATTTGAGCTATAGGACTATTACCAACGGCGTATGCAGCAAACCTAAGGGAGTTCTCTTGTAGGTTGTTCGCGTGAGACAGAGTAGTTACCTACATTGTCCTTATTTATTATTTGGTAAGCATCTAGAGATATCAATAACGGTTACTTCGTGAACTTTAGGCCAATACCTTTTTTACCTGTATACCTTTGTCTATGCAGTTGGTACATAGGACGAATGGTAGAGTTACAAGGAATATCTCTCTGCAGCTTGTACAAACTTGAAATCGCACGTGATGGACCCACGCGTGGCTTTCCACATGCACGTGACATGGTGGGAATTCAGGTCTCGCAGCAGGGGTCGATATGGAATTAACAAAGCAATTAGGTGCTCCCTAAATATGCATGAACAAAGTTCGCCATTGATTGAAGAGCTTAATCAATTAAATCACTAAAAGCTGTAGTTCTTTGTTGTTCACATTCCTTGACATGCTTGACAGATAGATTTAAATTCTAAACGCTGTCAGCACCGACATTAATACTGGAGATTCATTTAAAATTGGTTTATATATGTATGTAGTGGAACGGATTGGGTTTCACAAACTTTTCCTCGTACTCATAAAGAAGTGATTTTGAATATTTATGAAATTAAAATAATTTCCTTTGTGAAAGAACGGACATGGAGTAGATCTTCAAAAATGTAAAATAGTAGATTCAGGGTGATATCTGTAAAGCAAATAACTTGCGTTTTCATGTATGGATTTAATATAAGATGAAGATTATATTTTATATTCCTTTAAATTTCGGTCTATTGCATTTCATCCACTCATTCCACAGATTACCACGTAGGCCTATATTCTTTGTAAAATTGATATAATGAAATATCCAAAGGAGGTTTTAAATAATTGTTTCCCTTTTTCCATTTTTGTCATTAAAATATTTATAAAATGTATATAATATCAGTACATGTTTTATGTTTCCTTTGATTCTGATCTTACCTTGTTTATCAAAACTTCGTATGTGAAAGAATATCCATACATTGGCAAGAAGATAATAGAGAAAAGAAATCTCTTGCATTTATATCCCATTCTAAATAATGTAACAGTGGCTTCGCAGGTACCGACTGATCCTGTAAAGACATCCATGGAAATATTCTTTATCACAGTGCTGAAGATCACAAAATCATGGTACACGCTACCATATCTAGATGTTATAGTAAAGCGTGTACCGACCATCAGTCTGGTTACCTCTGTTTTCTTCAGCTCGTACTGTTCCTCATGAAAAGTAGTTCGTAAATGATATTTTCCCCTCATCGATATATTACGGATTGTTCATCGTTTCAGACCCGAATTGTTCTCCAGGAGTAGTAGTAGTAGTTTATTGAACCTCACAGGTTTCCATCCAATACATGGTTCAAATTTGGAATAGCCTAAGCGAGATGCAAAAGGACAGTACAATAGAATCTAGTAAACGACATAAAATAAAAAACCTGCAAAATGAAATAAAATGAGACTAAAATAAAAGGCAATCGGACAAATACTCCTTGGACATGCCATGAAGTCCGTCGGATACTCCGGAAACGTGACCCCCAAAGTGAGCGTCACCACAGCAGCCATCCTCGGTCTCTTCATGCCACGTCCAACTTCTTGAATATGCGATGAACGATGACACACGGGCAAAATTACAGTGGCAAATAAAATGGCAGTGTTAACAAGGCAATTAAAATGATATAGAAACTATAATAATACAAATAAACAAATGGCCTACGGTCAACTCACTTCCGGAGATCCGTTAGCCCTTGCAAAAGATAAGCTCATAATTAGAAATAAAGTTATAATAAAACATTGACCGTACGGCACATGCAGTTACTGAAAGATCTACACCTCCCATCTGACTGGCCTCGCCGACTCGGCACATTCCGTCTCAGCTATTGTCATATCTCTTCGCCCAGTTACACTGCTAATCCAGCCCCCACGTTCCAACACTTGTCTTCCTACACATTACTCAAATATGGCTAAGCTGGCCTTTGCTGGCGGGACCTAGTGTTTACAGTGCACTATGTCTTCTGGTATGGGCTAGAACAATTTTGTTTCTTTCATTGATCTGTCTCAGCTTTATCCTTGGCTTGGACAAAATGAAAGTGACTGAGGTATGAGTGATGCTAGTAATTCCATTTCTTCTGCAACCAGTCCCTGCTATGAATGGTGTGAAAATATTGCTCATAGGGTCAGTTGGTGCATGCATTTCAGTGGACTTGGCAGACTGATATGTAATAGCAACTTCTGGCTCGGTGAGGAAAGCAACGGGAAACTACCTCACTCCTCATTTCCCTAGTACACCTCTTCAGTGATACCTAGGCCATCTATGACAGCTGATGGTGGAACTGTTGAGGATCCAACCAGCCTTCGGGCTGAGGACTAAACATACACATGGCTAAGCATGAGCATGACTTGCCCAAGATTATCACTTTCGATGGAAATTAAATCTCATCATAATATTATCCGCACTAAAGCGACACGGTAAAGTACAGGGAAGTGTAGCTTTGATTATAGCGTTGTTACAGTGAGTGTAATCTACTCATAAATACGGTAGCTTCGACGAAGGGAAGATGAAGCAATAGTGATGCGTCAATGTGTTTTACGGGCCATATAGGTGTAGCTTGCATTCTGGAGATCGTAGGTTCGAAACGCATCGTCGACAGAACTGAAGATTGTTTTCCGTGTTTCCCTATTTTCACACCAGGCAAATACTACGGCTGTTATTATGGCCACGGCTATTCTTCCCTAGTCCTCTTCTTTAAACAATAATCACCACCATCACCACTACTTACATTTTCCTATCTGATAGTTGCCAAAAACGTAAACGATTATAAATATATAAAAACCCATACAACCTACTTTTTGGTTTTCACTATTAAATGTGTTTACTTGGCAGTAAATAAGTGAATCCCTCCCGGATAATGTATGTGACAGCCCTCTTACGATCGGGACACGTAATTCTGACATATATGTAGTCGAAGTGACCTATAATTCCATGGAAATTACCCCATGTATATAATAAAATATATCGGTTGCCAAGAATTGTATTCAAGTTGACAGTCACCGAACTGTCCCTTTATCAGTGTCAAGAAACAAGTGTCTCGAAAAGCGAAACCTTATTTTAAGATCTATCTCCCGTACATGTCCAACGAATTGCTGCGATTTAGGAGCAGGTGACCCACAGAAAGGCCGTCGGACTAAACTTTCTTCCCGGAATCGTCTCAACATGATAATATAAATTACATGTTTCATGGTACATAACCTCTGATTGTGATTCACTCCTCTCATTTGAGGTTAAACGGTGTTCTCGGCAGTGTTTAAACATGACCGGTTGATCATCGGTTTTAGACAGTGTCTAAGTGATAAATAACGTCTCTGCAATGCGGCAGCCATACTTAGAAATTGTTTAACCGTAGACATCGTCTAAATACCATTTCTGCAGTCGGCCCTTTCTGTATATTGTGCCAGTTAGCCATCCGTCCATTCCAGCTCCATTTCTTACCCTAGGGATTCTTTATTACCACTATTTGTACCACCCTTAGCCAGTTTCTGTGTTATGGAGGTTTTCTCTTGGTGAAAGACCAGACAAGCTTCTTTCCGTCCTTCATTGACAAATTTTGAATGTGTTTAGTTGCCTATTAGTCAATTATCCTTCAGAAAAGTGAAACATACAGAAACAAATTTACTTTTGGAGAAGTGCACTTGCCGACACAGGAAGTGAGCGTCCCCTGAAAGGTATGGTTATCCGCAACACGTACAGGGGGGAGGTTGAGACATGCAAGTTATGTGCTCTTTCGTTGTCCTTATACGGCCATAGAACAGTAGGTCTCTCCGCTTGGAATATAATTTATCCGTCCAATGGCCATGTTAGTTGTTATGTCGTAATGTATGCACTATCACCGGGATTGCTTGATTCGGGAACTGGAGAGAATCCAAAGAAGAGCAGCTCGATTTGTTCTGGGCGATTTCCGACAAAAGAGTAGCGTTAAAAAATGTTGCAGAGTTTGGGCTGTAAGGGTTTGGGAGAGGGGAAGCGGTCTGCTCGACTGGGTGGTGTGTTCCGGGCTGTCGGTGGGGGGATGGCGTGAGAGGACAACGGTAGACGAATGGGTTTGAGTGGTGTCTTTGGAAAGTGGGAAGGATCACGATATGAAGATGGAGTTGGAATTCGGGAGGACAAGTTGGGGCAAATATTCGTTTATAGGAAGGGGAGTTAGGGATCGGAATGACTTACCAAGGGAGATGTTCAATAAATTTCCAATTTCTTTGCAGTCATTTGGGAAGGGGCTGGGAAAGCAACAGATAGGGAATCTGCCACCTGGACGATTGCCCTAAATGCAGATCAGTGGTGATTGATTGATTGGATTGATTGATTGATTGATTGATTGATTGATTGATTGATTGATTGATTGATTGATTGATTGATTGATTGATTGATTGATTGATTGATTGATTGATTGATTGATTGATTGATTGATTGATTGATTGATTGATTGATTGATTGATTGATTGATTGATTGATTGATTGATTGATTGATTGATTGATTGATTGATTGATTGATTGATTGATTGATTGATTGATTGATTGATTGATTGATTGATTGATTGATTGATTGATTGATTGATTGATTGATTGATTGATTGATTGATTGATTGATTGATTGATTGATTGATTGATTGATTGATTGATTGATTGATTGATTGATTGATTGATTGATTGATTGATTGATTGATTGATCTATTGCACAATATTTTGTTTGGGGGTAGTGTTACAGTTTTGTGAAGTGCCTCCGAATTTGAAGGCTCTGTAAGTCAAGGTCACAGCCGTGCATGATACCGTTCTTGTGCTTTTCGCATGGTACATGCACCATATTTTTAGTTACGATATCGTACAATACCGGGTAGTATTGTTGGTCAGATAGTTCAGCAACTATAACACTACTAATTTCGCCTGGCTGGATCTTTTTCTAGGCAGAACAGCATATGACAGTGTGGAAAACCGCGCTTTTGCCACTCCACACTTGCCATGTAACATTTCACTTTGCCGAATATTTTATATTTGGCGAATACTTTTTTGAATTTCTTAATTTTTTAATGAAATACCTTTAAAAGTATGTCTTGACGGTCGAATGACCGTCGACCAGGTAACAGTTCCGCTTTAATTTCACCCCATTCCGGATTACATGAAAACGTGACAAAGAAACCGGGTCTCCCATAATTTCGAACGTAAGCCATTGCGTCCTGCGTCTTTTCATGCAGATAACGTGGAGAACCTGTGAATGAAGATGGCACGATTAAATGTTAACCAAAATTTGATGGGTCAAAATTCGCGTCTTGATATGAAGCATGTCTGAGGAGGATGTCGTCATCAGTCCTCAGTCGTTGTTGATTCGAAATGTGTCATTTAATCTTTCTGATATCAGTTTAGCCATCATTTCGGCACAATATTGACTAAATAAGTCCCTGTAATAATGTAACGCATTAAATAAGTTAGCTCTAACCATCAATTTGAATGCAAAAATTTACATACACGAAACGGTTTTATTACGCAATGAACCTTGCTGAGGGAAGGTCAAATAATAAGTCTTCTCCCGTACAAACATTATAGGATACTGTAATGGATCATAGGAGCCGTGCAATTCAGAGAACATTTTTAGCTGGCAGTTTCTATCGTGCAGCACTACATCCCTGGGAACTCTTTCTTCATTAACCAATAGAACGGCTACCTCGTTCACAGTCGGAGCATTATATTTGCCACGGCGTTCTGTCTGTGGTGTGCGGTCTGAGTGAACAATTAACTTCAAATCATCTGAAGAGTTAAGTTCTACGTTTTGTTTAAAACTTCGTATGTACACGTTGTGACTATTCAAAGCGGTCTGTAAATCGCTAATTAAATCAATGTTTAGCATTGAGGCTATCTTTGACCGCAGCGATAAATGATCTGCATCTGAAGTGAAATATATCTGCAAGTATTATGGACTTTGGCCTGATGGTTGTAAAAGGCTACCTATGAGATGATACACTTGTCCTTCGATTTTAAAAGTGGGCATAAAGTTTCCTTTCCAAATTTGTTTCGCAACCAATAGAAGTCATTTGGAAAGGTTATTGAACCTACGTATTGCGCCCTCCTGGCCTTATTCCGCATAGAGCCCCACTGTTGGGTGACAAATATGCACCCTCCTGGCCTTATTCCGCATAGAGCCCCACTGTTGGGTGACAAATATGTACCCTCGACGCGGCGCTGCCCCATAGATTAGCACTGGGAGCACTCTACACCCGGGGTCTTGACGGGTTCTTTTATTGTTGTGGGGCTATTTCATAGGATCACAGGACTTTGTATGTGCCTCAGCTAGCTAATATGTTCTGGTAAATAAAAATCGCATCAACGGTGGAAAATTGGATTCGGAATCCTATCGGGCGGCTTATTTTCAAATTACTATATTAATGTTTTTAAGCCAATCGCTATTGTGTTTGCATCACCTATTTTCATAATTTATGACATGCTTATAATAATCGAGACCCTGTCTTGAATTAAAATTGATTATACCAAATATAATCTTGGAATTTGAATTAATGTCATAAGTAAGGCCATAAATATCCATTTTATAATGAAAAGATGGAGATATTCTGGATCGGATTATATTTATTAATTTAAATAATCCTACTAGTTAAGACGAAACCAAAGTATAACCCAAATTAAAAATATTACCGAAGAACAAATTAGTAATGACATAAAATAGCTGTCGTAATTGAATTAATTTATACTCGATTCAACATAATGCAGTGATTTCAAATTGATCATTCCTCATTTATAATGGCTATTTGAAATTCCGAACCTAAATCTACATTTATTCAATAACGTGCCTAAACCTGAAAAATTACCATAATGACTGTGTTCTTTCTTTTACTCCACAAGTTTTAGGTGTTCTTATTCCTTCAGTTTTGATTTGATGTCAGATTTTCAGTAGGAGAATTTCGTTCATGTCAAATTCAGCTGATAATAATGTCTTTTTGTATGTGATGCCTAACCTAATTAAAATAAATAATCATCACCACCTTAACTAACTCGTACGTCCTGATGAGGTTCGCCTCAACGCGACAATAATTACACGTCCACCCTCGCGCATACCTTCGAGGATCATGTTGCCTTAATGCTAATGCATAAAATAAATAATCAAAGATAATATACATAAAGACAAGAATATATACACTTAAATGTTAATAAAACCACATACGACATCTCTACTACATCTACTAAACTACCATGTCCATGAAGTAAACATCTAACTTATTAATATCACGTCATATGTCCTCGAAGCTGTACGCGTGGTAAGCCTCATGCACGCCTCGATCACGTCGCCGTCATACCGACTAAAAACCCTAATGATTGACATAGATTTTGAATATGACATCCGAAACGTAACGATAATCGATAGGACAATTGTGGCCGACATCTGATTGCAATTAATAATTATCCGCCTTACCATCTTAGCCTACACTTACATAACAACGTTACGATCCCAGCATTCACTCATGTAAGATCATTATAACCTTAACATCATCTTATACTAGGGCATTACAATTTCAGCATTCGCTTATATACAAGTGATACACCTCCTTTTGCTTTATCTAACTTCACACTGGCATAAAGCAATTAAATAATACGTTCCAGGTGGCGATATCAAGATAAACCTTCATTGTCACCTCCCATCTTATTAAATAATCCACACAACACAACACTTTTCATTATTTCAACCACTAAGTTATATGTGAGCTAACCCACACATCGATGGCACATCACGATATCATCCCCACATTTTATTATTCATCATCATAATAACTATTACCACCACATGCACTTAATACACTTGAATTATTCATCAACACAATGACCACCATCACCGCCGGTACTTAATATATCTGACACTTACACCATCATTATTATTATTATTATTATTATTATTATTATTATCTCACGTTGATTCATACCAGTGTCATTACTCACAACTTTACTACATTTGTATCACTTACCTGCAATACCAAGGTTAGCTTCGCGATAAATATGCTGATTCTATGTTGAAGTTGTTACATATGTATACATAGGCTCATGTTTTCCCAGTAATTACGGCACTACAACATAATATAAGCGATGTCGGAGTCATCCACTAACATAACCATTCATTCTCTCGCATGGTATCGTATCATTTCGAATGCCGAGTTACCAAACGCATATGAGAATTCCTATATACCAAATAACATAATATCACGCCGCTCGAAGTGTAATTACTATTACGTTTTGGCGAACTACTTCAGGACATGTACTACATATACACTACTACCTACATTAAATAAACTAGTAACTGAAATAAAATACAGATGAATTTTGCATCAAATAAAATTACACACAGTAAAAAGACATTATTATAATGGAAAGCAGTTACTGACTTGAATGGCCAGGGTTATTTGAATCACTGGCTTAAGTTATCCATCCCGGTAACCACTCCACCGTTTCAGCTGGACCTACTTGTACATAATTTAGCACTCCATATTCTCCTTTGATTTAGTACTTCCTTTTAGACTCATGCAGATTACACCTGAAAAAGGTTAATATTAGTTCTTTGACAACACACAGAGCCACTAGTAAATCAATTACGCATTTACTTCTAATTATACGAACTTATTTACGATACGGACAATCTCTATTATATATCGTATTGCTCCTTCTGTAATGGCTTGGCCTTTATAAATCATAAGCGTATCACCGTTATTTTAGGCCGGGTGCATTTGCTTAACTGCATATATATATATTCCCCATTAATTTCCTTTGCATACAATTTCTAATTTTTACGTATCATTTCCATACTACCATCACATTGACAATAACAATTAACAAGAATACTTTTAACGTTTTACACAAGTCATAGAATAACAAAATTAGCTACTAGATATGGAACTCTATCTTAGGTGTTTACTTACATCTACTGACATCTAGATGTCGCTACCGTTCTTATTAGCAAATATCGATATTTTATACTCCGTAACATTACCCTATGTGTTCAATCTTTGGTTTCGTCTTGTTTTCATACATTCTACATTTTACATTCGACTTAATTCTAACAGTATTTACACATACACGTTTTCTCCGCTTAGAGATGAAAGTAAAGTCCTTTCTTCACAATCACTTCATTGCGTATTCGACATTTATAAACCAGTCCTCGCCTAAACTGCTTCGGCGCCATGTTTCTGGACCTCGTGCTAGTTGGTTTTGTTCGCGCTGTAGCATATGTCACACATGAAAACGGCACAGTATATTTTTTAAATGTCCAGATATTGGATGATTATTTTTCAAAAGGTTTTTTATTCGTTGTAGTGGCTTCTGAATATTGGGGAGACTTAACTTTTCCAGAAGCACAGCACATACCATTAGGTTCATTCGTCCATTTCTTGGCAGAGCACCTAGAACAGATCTTACTCATGGATACGATTTGGACGGAGGTCTGTTGAGCATAATCAATCCATGGATCATATCTGAATGCCAATCTATTACTGAGAGGTAAAACTCGATCGTGAACTCTAGTTTTTGACGCCTGCTGTCTTTCTCTCTGTGTTCTAAGTCGTTGGGAACGCTCAGTGCTCTATTGCCTTGTGTGATTCTAGACCTCGTTTTGTCAAGCCGTTGCGAACAATCGACGCTCAGCTCTCGTGTGCATACTTGTGATATTCTCATATTTTGTTCAGCAAGATGCTGTGAACGTTCGGCGCTCGAGTCTCTGGCATGCTTTTGCGACGCGTATTCTCTCTGACTTGCAAGACAATTTTCATTTTCAGATTAAGATTCTCCATTACAACGTATTTTGGCTGCCTTCGCCTGGGAAGTATGTTTAGAAAGATGAGACTTTGCTCTTTTAGGCATTTTGCAGTATTTCAACAGGTATTAAAATGTTACAATGCATTTTAAGTGCCCTTATCCACGTCACTAAACTGTTTAGATTTCTTAGTATTCTGTTCTATACTATTGGTTCAAGCCTCCAAAAAATAATTTATATTGCTGCACTCAAATTACTGTACCTGGAAAGGTATTGAAGATATAGACCTCAAATTTGTAAGATGTTACTATGTTGCGTAGCAGTCTCTTTAAGGTTACTCCCCGTTTATTGTTAGCCGCTAATTATTCTTCTTCTTAATGTGCCATCTTCTTGCGAAGGTTGGCGGTCAACATGGCGATCTTAAATTTGGATGCAGCGACACGTAACAGAGCCATCGTGTCCAACCCATACCAGTCTACGAGGTTCTTCATCCATAGCGTTCGTCGTCTACCATGACTCCTACGTCCTTCTGTTCTTCCTTCTATAACAAGCTGCAGGATTCGGTACTTATCATTCCGCATTATATGGCCGAAGTATTCCAGCTTCCGCCTTTTAATGGTCAGCATGACTTCAATCTTCTTTCCAAGTCGATCCAACACCTCGGAATTCCGGATTCTGTCTGTCCACGAAATGCGAAGCATTAGTCTGTACACCCACATTTGGAATGCTTCCAGTCTTTTACAGGGAGCTTGAGTAAGTGCCCAGCCTTCCATTCCATAAAGTAACGGGGGAAAGACGTAGGCACGGACCAAACGGAGCCTTAGGTTTAGTTGTAGGTTGCGGTTGTTGAGCAGTTTCTTCATCTCCCTGAACTTGCTTCTCGCATATTCAATGCGGACCCGTATTTGTTAATGATTAGAAATATTCAATTTACTGTCACTTGGTACCTATCAAAACCGGTTTGCATATATTTAATCGCAAATATCGGTATCCGTCAGCAAATGAATGTTGACATCAACGCTGGAGCTCCAGGGAATATCTCTGCATATCCGAATTATTTTCTTAAATACATGAAGGTTTAAAGAAAGAAAGCTGCAGCGATAGTTTATATTACATGACTACACAGTTTGGAACTCATAGCCTCATACATTATTGTATGAATATTGAAGGAAGTACGCGATGCATAAAATTAAGAATTCTTGTAGCCCGTCGTCGACTGTCATCTGAGAAACTATGGTAATTATCGAGAATAATAATTCTCAGGGCTTGTCACTCATGTCTCACATCATATAATGAATCTGAGTATAAATGTTGAAATACTTTGTCATACATGGGCGTGCCATGTTGACAATTATGTATACAGGTTGTTTTCATGGTTACAATTATCGTAAAAGAGGACAAGAATGTGGGAAATAACATCAGTGATCCTACTGCTCCATGATATGATGGAAAATAGTTCAAACTATAGCTAACAGACAGCACAAAATGCTGAAACTTAAGCCAGTACGTAAAAACGGAGGCCCGTCAGCAACCACTGGCCGCAGTACTACAGAGCTCTCCGGGGCCGGTCATCAATGTGTTAATAACATGATACGAATGTCATCACCTTTCCATTATACCCGTGTTTTGATTTAGTGTCAATGGGGCTGATCATGGACTTAAATTATATCTGGAGTGTGACTATTCACCTCAGCGACCCCCAAAAATATGGATTCCACATTAATATAGGTCGTTTTCAATTATTTTTATACATTACCCCCCTTTCCATCCCCGCCCAAAGGAGTGCTATGAGGTCTTACACAACAGTGTAATGTTTCCAGATAGTAAGTCATATGTGTACCAGAATCCTGGAGTTGACGTTGCCATGGTTCGTTTCTTTATCCGATTCCTAGAGCAGGGGTAGCGTTGTGCCAATATCTACATAACGCTTGGTTTTAGGGCCTTAAAACATGGTTTTTGTGCCCGCAGTTTCGTTCTTTGCGTCAAGGAGCTTAACATGAGCTTTGTCTCGTCCTTGTACGACAAATTCGGTATTTCGCCTATATTAGCTCATTATTTTTATATCTGCCCCCGTTACCCCCCTCGAATTGTTTTTAAAATAAAATACAGCCCATGTTACTTACTGGTAATGTAGCTTTCTATGGGTGAAAGTATTTTTAAAATCGCTTGAGTAGTTTCCGAGTCTATCCGTTACAAACAACTATACAAATATTTTCATCGTTATAATATTAGTATTGATTATACATGTTACATAATTTAAAATTTGATGTTAACTAATATGTAATTATAGTTACTCCATCAGTCTCATAAGCAACTTTCGCTTAAACAATTGATAAGCCTGTTATAAACTGAAAGTTGACGCATGGCGTACTTTCCGAAAGAAAAATTCCTATGGCTAATGTAATTCACAAAACAAAACCTGTGTGAGACTCAAAGTTTAAAACATTTACAATACATAACAATACATTGATTTTCATAAAATGCTTTGACTGACGAATGCTAATATGCTTATTATATTTTTGGTAATGATCTTTTTTTAGTTAAATCCGTTTCCATGTGGGAAGGGAGAAACCTCTGATGCAGGAAATATTACTACGTAATTAACATTTATTGATAGTTAATGACATATGTCATCAATACATGTCATAAATATCTGCATTGGCAAAATCACGTATTGTGGTTTGGGGCCCGCGTTTGTCATGCATGCGGACTGACAAGTTTTCCCATTCTTGCTGCACATTAACTATACAAATATACTGTATTTCTGGCTCATCGTGCGAACCACATGAAAAACGCAACTTTGAGACTAGCAGAAAAGTAGATAATACATTTTAAAACCAGTGCAGTAGTTTCAACTTGAAACGATATTCATTTCCGGCTTTCAGAGTTGGAGAAGAAGCGGGATATGTTACCAACAGAGATGGGTCGATACCAAATTTTCTTGATACCACTATATGTTTACTCACAATTTTGGTACTCAGTACTTCCATACTTTGTATAGAAATAAACATATGTGATTTTATTATTTTGAGAGTATTATCAAACAAATATACCTGAATTTCGTTACTCACAGACTGTACATTTTTATGGCTATTTGCTTTATGTCGCACTGACACAGCTATGTATTACGGCGACGATGGGACAGGAAAGGGCTAGGAGTGGGAAGGAATCGTTCGTGGCCTTAATTAAGGTACAGCCCCAGCAATTGCTTGGCGTGAAAATGGGAAACCACGCAAAACCATCTTCAGGGTTGCCGACAGTGGGGTTCGAACATACTATCTCCCGTATACTGGGTACTTTTTATTATGAAACGTTTTGAACATATTCACAATTATACTGTTGAGCCAGAGCTTCCATGGCTCAAGAGAGAGCACGCCGGCTTCTCACCGCTAGGTTCCGTGGTTCAAATCCCGGTCGCTTCATGTGAGATTTGGGCTGGACAAAGCGAAGGCGGGACAGGTTTTTCCCCAGGCACTCCGATTTCCCTGTCATTTTAATTCCAGCAACACTCTCCACTATCATTTCATTTCATCTGTAGTTATTAATCATTGCCCCAGAGGAATGCGACGGGCTTCGGCGAGGCACAGTTCCTATCCTCGCCGCTAGATGGGGGTTCATTCTTTCCATTCCTAACCCTGTAGAATGACTGGAAACAGGCTGTAGATTCATTTCTTTTCATATTGTTGAGCCCGTAGATAAATACAGTATAATTCATTAAAAACTACTCCATTAAATTACTCAAGTTCTTCACTATAGGTATGATTGAAATATGAAAAACTTCTGTATCATGTGGTTACCCATCCGTCCATAAACAACATATTAAAAATAGTCTTAAAAACTGTCTTACTGTCGCATCAATCCACTGTGTTGTACTGTAGTTTGAAGGTGAAGTACGGCAATGTTTTTTGTGGGGATTGTCTCAGTACTTGTTACTGTAGAAGAACTCATGGCAAGTAAATCAGTAATGTTTAACGTATCAGTCAATAAATTAATATGTGATACTGTAAGATTTACTGGAAAATTAGACTGGAAAAAGTGAACAGAATGGCTCTCACTTGTTCTTGAAGTCTTTGTACTATATGAAGAGTTAAATACCATCGTGCGAGTTCACCTTGAATCAAGTGATGTTGTGACAAAGAAAAATGTTGTGTGGCCGTGACAATCGTGGTGGATTTTGGAAATTTTTGAAACTTCCTACTACTTTTCTACATAACAGAATGGGATTCTGAACATTCTTTGTACTGAGAAGTTCCCGTTTCTTTTTGTAACATGTTTTTTACAATTTGCTTTACGTCGCGCCGACACAGATAGGTCTTATGGCGACGATAGGAAAGGAAAGGCCTAGGAGTGGCAAGGAAGCGGCCGTGGCCTTAATTAAGGTACAGCACCAGCATTTGCCTGGTGTGAAAATGGGAAACCACGGCGATAAACTTGGTTCGCCTCTTTATTGATATTATTTTGTAACATAGTCGTCGAACATTTCTTTTAAAACTCAGTGTGATTTGGACGCGTAGCAAAATGCACGGATACTGTTAGTTGGAAATACAATTTGAGAAAACACATATCACATGTACTTGTACACCTTAATGTCCAATATATAACAATTCACTGCAGTTTTATTCCTCACCTCCACCTTCCTACGTTTACGTAGGGTCGACAGAGCACTCGGTATCAGTTAATAACAAGACCGGAGGTTCGAGTCCAGAAGAACTAGCCACTCAAGTTTTGTTACTCGATATATGGAAATCATTTCAGAAATATTTCTCGGATATTGATCAAACGACTCTTTGCAATTTCAGCCATATATGACTGCGTCCCTAAAGAGTAGAATACCTTGCACAATATGAAAATAAATATTGTTTATTAATGTACAATAAGAAATATAAAATGAAGAATCCCTTTATAAGGAGGCATTATTTATTCTCCTCAAGTTCGAAATACGTCATCATCAATATATTATTACATTCTGTAATTGTAAGTCTGCTTTATCTGGACTAATTATGATTTGTTTTCTCTTTGTTCAACTTCCTCGATTTGCTCCCTCTGCTCACTCAGATGATCGCGGACGACACACTAAAACCACGTAAAAACCAACGCCTGTGTTTTCTATGATCAGATTGCTTATTATGGAACTTTGCGCTTGATACGGCCCTTTTCCTGATCCTCAGTTTAATTCTATATAGTGGCATAACCGAAGATCAAGCTAGATAGTCGACTTTAAAGATCCTTAATCTCAAGTGAAACACTCGATGGCATGATAGCTCTACAACGTCGTCTTAATATTTTCAAGGAGATGGTGTTTTGAATATTGGTCACTGCATTAAAATTTGTGAAATGAAAAACCACATTCTTGTGGTTGGAATTATGCGCAGAATTATACGTTCTGTGGAAAACCTTGTAAATTTCTTCAATCTTTAAGCACAAAACTTTGATTCCTTTTTGCAATAAATAATTTACTCAGTTAAATCACTGCTTTCAGCAACTGACTCATTGTCTGTTAAAATGTAACGGTTACATTCCATGTTATCAACTTGTTCTGTGAAGTTATAAACTATATTACAAAGCACTCTTGTTAGAGGGGCGTTACCCGTAGTACCAATTACTGTTCATCCTCATCTGTAGTGGGAGATACAACTTCGCGTTACGCAAACACATTCTTTTCATCTTAGGTCAGGTGTTATAATCACGTTAACTATGCAAAGCATTTGGAGTTCAGCGCCCTAAACTCAGCTGAACTGGCAGATTAGAACATCAAAGAGATCGTGATTGAGTCGTCTGTGTGTCCCTTTACTCTGCTGACAATCTTCTGGCCCGTTGGATCGTAAGCCGGTCCACATCGCTGCCTTCTAATTGAGCAAGATTTAATTTGATGCCTTCCCTCTTTTTTATTTTCTGCACACATCACCACAGAGAAAAAGCATGCAGGGACCAAGTAAAGGCAAAACACTTAGACATCGTAGACCCTCAGAGACACGTGTATAGAACAGGAATTGGATGATAAAGGTAGTGAACTCCATAAATACAAAAATACTTGTAGAATGAAATTTATACATTTATTTTGTATGTTGACAGTTTTATTCTATAAAACAAGTGTTCAGTAATTTCTTTCACTTTAAGGCACTTGTATGGCATTTCAGTATTACTTCGTGAGCTTGGCTTTATCATGTGACAATGACCTGTAATCTATGAATGACCAGATCATTGCCGATTTTTAACATTAATTGCCCGAATATCTTCAGCTTACTCTGTAAATATATCTTAGCCTTTTGTACAATATCGTACTAGTCTAATTAGTTTTCGTGTTCTTAGAAAATCCAGCATTATCACGTTTCAGGTTTGAACAGATATCGTAGCCTCAACCCTTAACATAAAATTAACGTCAAGAAAGTTAAGCTAGAGACGCTAAACATGAACTTGAAACAAGATAAATTCCTGTCCTTGACCAGCCCGTGGTTATCAAATGATTGAAAACGGTGCTCTAGATAACTGACTAGATCTATTACTGCACTCTAGGCCTATTACCTACGACATACTGTACGAATATCACTATGTAAAAGTATTTTTCCAGCCCTGAAAAATTACTTCAGAGCAGTCAAATTCTATTATTGTTAATTTTAGAAGTTAATGAATACTTTAATAACAACATGTATGGTGACTGTCAAATTAATCACATCGCTGTACTTCCCATGTAGTTGGTGTATTCACCATTAATCGAGGATACATTCAGTGGCCGTTCCTGTTCGGTAAATAGGTAATAAAGTTGATGAAGCTGTCGTAATCAAGGTAAACAAGAAAACATAAGAAAAAACAATGACATTTCACCCTTGTAACATTGGCTTGCGGCTGGCACCTGCACTATTTGGACAGCATTTGCCAGTAATATTTGACTTTTCGTGTCGATGTTCGCTCATCCTTCACCTTACAACGGTTTTCAACACTGCACGTCAGGCATGTAGGGCATTCCCTATTGAAAAGTGAACTGAACAGGTGAACACAAGAAACTCCGGGAGGTTTCACCTCAGGACGAGCACATCGCCAGCAATTACCGCAAGACAGGTGGAATAATCTGACCTGAACTCTCTACGGTCTACTGGGACAGACATAATTACCATGTTCCCATATTCGCCTCACTGTCTGGCCACCACAACCACCATCACCGAACTCAGCCAATCAGCCGCAGTTTGCAGTGCTCTCGGCAGTACTGTCCAGTTACGCTGCACCTAATTACCAAGCCAGATTAATCCCAGTGCCACCAGCTCCACAATGGGACACCTTCAGATTTCAATTTACGAGATTGACGCCGCATTCTACGGCAGCAGAGGAACGAGCTCAACAACACCAATCGGCACCTCCAGCAGCGACGACAAATGACCCAGCGGTACTCATGGACACCTCAGTTCAGAATATTCCTCCTACTGCCACCACCGCCCTCCCTACCTGCACTCCTCTCAAACTTGCATTTTCTGCTGAATCCGGTACTTGACGCCCTATCAATCGCTCCGTTTCCTCCAATCCGCTCCAGCAGGAACACATTCATTCTTGGTTTCTAATCCATCCCTGACTTTCAGTCACCCCACTCAGATACAACATGCGCCGAGAAGACACAGCGGACATCATGAGAACTACACATGGAGTCATCATACATATCAACGGGGATACTGCTGCCAATTTTCTCGCCATTGCCATAGGTTCTCAACGTCTAGGATCCAGCAGCCCTCCCCCCTCCTCTTCAACCCATCCCACCTCCACATATAAAAACTCCACCTCCCCCTCCACGCTACAGACTGCTCAGTTTCGTCATACGAGGGGTAGCCCCTCTATTGCTGAAGACACTCTCCGAGCTCAACGCAGAAGGCATCCCTGCGAAAAAGGCATTCGCATCAAGATCGCACGGGGTCCAACATACATGGTAAGGATTCTTTTACCTTCACCAGAAGACATAGATCAGATACTGGCCAGTGGAGTCTCCATTCACCGACACAACCATTTATTTGAACCATTCCGTGCACCACCTCCGCAATCCATCTACGGTGAGAGGTGTCTCGCCTACAACAATCATCCCACCACTCACTGCACTGCTCAAAGTCCAGTATGTGGACACGCAATCAACAACACACTACGCCCAAATGTCCCAACACACCCTGTGTCACAGCTGTGGAAGCACTCACCCAGTACACTCACGCCGTTGCAGAAGCCGCCCTCCGTCTCTCCAAAATCAACCAGAACTTGTAGCCCCTATTAGAACCATTGACCCACCCACGTCGCCCAACCGTTCCCTTTTCTCACTCACGCCACAATTAAAGATCTCATCCGTTTCATAACCTTCACACTGCTCAATATTCAGCCCTACAACAGACCCCTTGTCATCAGTCACCTCCAAGCCGCAACAAATCAAACATTAAATCTTTATTGATCAACCACCAATTCCGCCTTAAATTCTCATTTCAACTTCACACCTCTGGAAACACTGGTTTAAACTCCACAGCTCTCTTGTTATGTAAATAAGATCCATCTTCCACGAATTTGTACAACCAACAATGTTGTCAATCATAGTATGTATATAGCAGGTTTGTAAGTATATCAAAATAACAATGATGTTACCGGTATATTGTAGCCTCCTTACAACGTTCGCTGTCTGTTTCCATATCCGGAATTACAGGCGTATGATACAATGGAAAACAACTCAAGATTTTGTTAAAGTTGTAGAATAATGGTACTTCCAAAACAAGATATGCTTTAAGAAAAGGAGTGTTGGTATATATTATGCAAGCAAACATGTACTTTCCTTCTTGTAGGCCTATATAACAAATAAAATATAGGTGTAAAACCCTTAGCCAAAAGACCATACTCCCCCCCCCCCCACTCTTTCTCTTCCTTCTTCACATCGTTTTACGCACCTCCTTCATCCTTCACATCTTCCCAACCCGCCCACAAATCTTGGCCAGAGAGAGAGCGTAACCCCCTAGGGGCCCACCCCGCCCCTTCAGGGTGGGGAATGAAACTTTTGATGTATATATGTATGTTCGCTAACTCTCAAATCAGAGAATTTCACAATTCACCTCCTAATTTATTGATCTTTTCCTTTATTAATACTAGTTGAGAAGTATAGTAGATCATCCTGTTGGTAAATCGTCTTTTCCATCATCTTCTTTCCAGCTTGAGGATGACGTCTCCAGTAAATCATCATCAATGGGTTTCATAACCAATCATTTTTCATTTACGTCTGACCGACACAGATCGTCCCTATGGCGACGATGGGGTAGAAAAGGGGTAGGATTGGGTAGGCAACGACCGTGGCCTTGTTTAAGGTACAGCCCCAGCATTTGCCTGTTGTGAAAATGTAAAACCACGGATAATCATCTTAAGCGCTGTAGACAGTAGGATTTGAAACCACTATCTCTCGAATGCAAACTGACAGCTTCGTGACTCAAACCGCATATAATACACCATTAAAAATATTAGGGAAACACGTCTTTGAACGCAAGTACACCTGTTCCTTACTGTCTGGTCAGACACCGTGACTCCAGTGACTCCCCTGAGGTCTTGTTGCAGTTCTCTGGCATTTGCCGAACGACGCCGCAACGCACATATGGTAGATATCGGTCATCCTATGGGGTTGTCATGTGTCTACGTCCTTGTCCAACCCTCCTTGTGAACTGACCTGTCTCATTGCAGCGATTCCGCAAGCGTTGAATAACTGACGGAGAGACATTGAGATCCACATTGAGACGAAAAGTCCATCCTTCCTGAATCAAAGTGACGGCCCTTGCGACTTGAATCTCGTCAAAATATCTCATAGGAAGTGCTGGTTTACATACAAAGTGCTCATATGACCGCAGTAGTCTGTGTACCTGACAACGACAGGCGGACGCACCGCTATTCACTTTTTTTTGAAGAGTCACCTCACAGTTTAATGCATGACTACGCCTACAGATGGAGTATAACTTCGATTTGACATACCCTGAGTAGCTAAGGTCTGAAGGTATGCTATACGACCATTGGTAACCCCATTTACGAAATTAAAGTTCACATACCAGACGTTACAATACATTTTCCCCTAATATTTTAGGACTGTGTGCATTGAGATACAGCTTGTAATTTGTCATCGCATAGAACTTATCATTAATAGGAGCATCACGACAGGGAGATATCCCAGTGGCAACATCTGCTTTAAGTAGTATTGCCCAAGCAGACCCCATTGTGAAACTGCCTCGAAGGGTCTTGGCTTACAAAGCGACCGCTGCTCATCTCGCAGGCCTGTGGATTGCGATGTACCGTATCGTGGAATCTGCAAGATGAATCCACTCGACCGTTGTTCTTAGCTTTCTAGACCGGGCCGCTATCTTACCGTCAAATAGCTCCTCAATTGTATTCACGTAGGCTGAGTAGACCTTGAACCAGCCCTCAGATCCAGGTAAAAATCACTTACCTGGTCGAGAATTGACATGTTACCCCTACACCACGGCGCCAGAAGAGTAGTATAGTAACGAAATTAAATTAAAACATAAATCACAAAATAAAATATACAAGGAAAAACAAAAATAATGCAATTACATCAAAAGAAGAAATGTTATGGTAATAGAATAAGAACAAAAACACATTATAACAAGAAACAAGAAGTGCATATCAAATAAAAATTTCTAACTAGTAGTGTATCATAATTATAAATTAATATTTAATTTCCTACACCGCGTTGTATTTTCTAACAGAGCAATAATTATAACTTGTGCCACCATAGCTCTATTAGTACATCCTGCGTTATGGATTCGGCTCCCACTGTTGTTTAGTCGGCCATCTTTGAACTGTATTCAATAACTGCTCGGTAAGTTGTATGTGCTGAGCACGACCTATCAAGGTGAAACTTTGTATTTTCATTACAATAAATGAAATAGGAACCCATATGACATTACAGAAAATAACATACTCTAAGGTAAGAAGACAGGTCCGAACCTCCGCAGAGGTGTGCCTGAGCCAGAGTTTACGTACGGTAGGGTAGCCAGTTCCTTTCCGCTCCTCCATTCCCTTACCCCCACCAACAGCGCGTGGCAAACCATCCAAATCTTGACCACGCCCAATGTTCCAACTTCGGAGATCTCACGGGATCCGGTGTAATACACGGCTACGGCCGTTGGCCTACCACGAGTAGTGCAGTACAACGTAATCGCATGCAGTTTAGTAGATAATGTGAGTATTTCCAATACGTTACAACGTTCTACTACAATGACCTAATACTAGATTAACTTTATAATTACAACACCATGACATAGAAATTCAAACAATATTCACAGTATACAGTAGTTTTTCTCTTAAATCATCTTAAATTTTAGGGAACTGAAGATCGGTCCTGTTACAGGGCTTTTATTTTCAATGAACATTCAATGAACTGTTAATTCTTGAGACCACATTGTACTCAAATAAACTCTCTTTAAGTTGGCTTATTCGTATAAGTATTACACATAGCGCATACTCGTCCGCTTTTTGCCTTCTAGCCTACAGCGTCTCCACCTCCGCTCCACCCCCGTTCTACGATTTAAATAATTAAGCACGAACCTTTTGCTGTATCATCTCTATTTCATTGATTATTCCTATTTGATACGAGACTCGGATGTCAGCTAAATCTTCTAGGATTTTTTCACGAATGGTTAATAGCTCAGTGCCTTCGTTTTGGACCAACTGACCATCATAACACTCGTCTTGAAGGCTGGAGTGATTGAGGAGCTCGCTGCAAGGAACCCGTATACTTAATTAGGGTATTATTCCGTTTCCTTCGTCAGTGACGTACACCTATCCCCTGCTATATGCGTGCATAAATAGAAAATAATGCCATTAATTTAGACCGTAGGATGGAACATTATAGTTGCCGAACATTTACGATTTTCTTGTTTATAGCCCGTATGATGTGTTACATTGAATGGCTAGCAGGACAAGAACAGATAAGTTTGGGTTTGTAAAATATTATCCGAAATATCTTAGAACCATTATACCTAACTTATCTTAAATTTTAAATTGGCATTTGTGGAAGATTCCTGAAGTAGTTTGGAACAATATTATTAAATTTCCTTTAAATACTAAAATACTTTTGCGTTTGTAAAATTTTCATTTCATTTGTTTTCTACCGTCTTATCTTCTTCCTTTTAAACTTTACATTAAATGAGATGTACTTTATTATATTTCAATTTGTCTTAGTTAATTTATGTATTAAATAAAACTAAAACATTATATAAAGGTTGTTTGGGATTATTAACTGAATTATGTACTGCATATATAGGCTATACATGAACCCTTAAATCTCTTGCCCTAATTCATTACAGTCTTTTCGAAATAAAATAAAATGTAAATTGTGTCATCCTCTCTTTTACATTGTTGACTTTTGTTACTAATCTAAGAGTTATGTCACGCCTCTGTTTGACGTATTTTTATATCTGAGAATTTGAACAGCTAATATCTCTATTTCAAATGTTCGGTTATTACAGAGAACGCGTGGCATTATTGACCAGCATAAACTAGTTCATGTCCGCCTCTGTGGTGTAGTGGTTAGTGTGATTAGCTGCCACCCCCAGAGGCGCGGGTTCGATTTCCGGCTCTGCCACGAAATTTGAAAAGTGGTACGAGGGCTGGAACGGGGTCCACTCAGCCTCTGGAGGTTAACTGACTAGAGGTGGGTTCGATTCCCACCTCAGTCATCCTGGAAGTGGATTTCCGTGGTTTCCCACTTCTCCTCCAGACAAATGCGGGGTTGGTACCTGGTTCAAGGCCACGGCCGTTTACTTTCCTCTTCCTTGTCTATCCCTTCCAATCTTCCCATCCACCTGCAAGGCCCCTGTTCAGCATAGCAGGTGAGGCCGCCTGGGCGAGGCACTGGTCATCCTCCCCAATTGTATCCACGGACCCAGAATCTGAAGCTACAGGACACTGCCCTTGAGGCGGTAGAGGTAGTATCCATCGCCGAGTCCGAAGGAAAAGCCGACCCTGGATCATAACCAGATTAAGCAGAAAATAAAGTAGTTTATACTGCAGAGTACCACATGAACCAAAGTTGTTCAGAGTGGCACGTCTGAGAATATTCCAACACACAGCTCTTAATTCGAGTTTGTTTATGTATCGTAACTTACTAACACCATACACTTAATATTAGCAACATGACACTAAAAATTGTCACTTGGCTACAGAAATGTGATGCAAGTGTCAATCAGGCGAGAGAGAACTTGACCCTCTAATGAATATTCGCGCAGCTACTGAGGCAGAACATTTCAATCGAACGGTTTAACTCTCGCTGTTTACACTGCGCTAACACCTGGTGTTAATATTTTCTACCACAATGTTTGCTCAGCGCCAACACGGCCATGGCTTCTACCTCTGTTATCTAGCACCCAGAAGTGATAATTGGATGTTTACTTTCCTCCAACTCCTCCATGTTTTTCTGTGTTCATTTGAATACTCATGCAGGTCATAAAGTAATGTCAATAACATCGTTTCATCTTTTCTATGCATACAGCAATTTAGTCGTGACAATTTGCTAAGCCCACGTAGCAGGTAACTGATTGGAGGAGCGGAATTATGTTCTTGCGTAACACATTCATTGTGATCCTTTTCAGCTTGTTACTCTTTGTTTGTTTATTGACCTACACGAAGTACCACATTTGTCCATAACAATAAAGTAAACGCAAAAGCTCTTACAACCACAAGATTAAGATTTAGTTACATTTTGAATACCTGACAAAAATCATATTTAAACAAAAATAACGAACATCGTGGCAGGTCATTTAAAATAATCACAACTGTTGAAATCGGAGAAATCTTGCTACTGCCTGGTACGATGAATATCTCGTCAACACTACCCATAATGCAAGAAACTAGAGAAGAACGCCACCGGTGTAATTCTTTAAATGTTGCTTCCTCGTTCAAGTTCATACCAATGGTGAGATAATATCGTATCCGAGATAATTAATACTACCTTAAACTTTCTTTAGCAGACTGATTCTTTTCCTGTAAAGAGGACATTCGCTATTGTGTTTCAAGTAAAGATTACTGTAAGGGTATACTTCAAATATAACGTGTTTTAATATAATAATAATAATAATAATAATTGCACCGGGGGTACACCTTCTCCGTCCACTTAAGCTGCGCGCTTTCTGTAAGGCCATTTATGTAATTGAACCTGAACTAATGTTATGCAAGATATTTGGAGTTGCAACTATTAGATATCTCTACCACGGTCTAAGTGCCCCCTCTGGCGGGATTAAGGACAATTAATTCCTAGGGAAAATTGATTTTCACTGTTACCTAAGCTTAGTTTTTGAAGAATGTTTCGTTCTTGTGTCAAGGTTGTCAACACTTCTGCCCTCTCCAACTCCTGTATCTATCAACCCATCAAAAATTTTGGGAATATTTTCCCTAGCCAATTCAAATTGGAGGTGTTTACAGGCATCCAGTCTTCTTTAAAGAGTTCTGGAAACTTCTCCTCGAAATCCTATAAAGGCTGGGCACTTTAGGGAGGTGTCTTCGTCATCTTTGCTCCAGTCTAGCGAGCGCAGCGTGTTCTTTGGGGGCAGCGGACGCAGGTTGGCGTTCGGAAGGCCCAGCAACTCAAGGTAATGGCAGATTTTTCTTAACATGTGACGCATCCGGCAGATATCTTGAGCTTATTTTATTGAAGTAAAATTCTAGTTTCATGGTTTAAATGTAGATTTCCGGCAAGTCTGGGGACCTTGTTCAAGTCCCAACTGGGAAACACTTAAACTAAGGGAACACAGATTGTTCACCCTCTGGTGATTCCCATTCAACTTGGTGTGGGGTGACTAAAGTTTCTAATCATCTAAAATTCTTGACACTCTTTTGGAATTTAATGTTTCTCATTTAGTCACCCCGGCGTACAATACACTTAGCCACTATATCTTTGGACCATATGCCCACTTAGGGTTTCAGGTGTTTTCTAGGAGTGCAGGTTTTTCGCCTCCTCCTATTTTGTGTTTGGCCGATCATTATCAACCTTCTCCTTTTTACATTATGGCCATTTAGTATGGGCACTCCTTGCCCCTGTTTATGTTTATGGAAAAAATTCAAAAACTGTTGAGCAGAAGTGATTCTAAATACCTCATTTGAACATTGTCAAGTATATCCTTGTGCGCTGTGAGAAAGGTATGCCTCTGAGAGGCTGGACTGTATTCATTTTGGAGCTCATACTGCTAGGCTATGGAAATTAATGGAGCAAACATGCTCTTATAAAATAGTGTACCTGTTTCAGAGCTATAATGCTCATCTCTCGTATATTATCATGTTGATAATTCTAACTAGTTTTGTACCTAATTTTTGGACTTTAAGTCATTGCTGATGGAGCTGATGAGATCATGATTTTTGTTGTTATTTATTCATATTTTTAATCAAATTTGAAATGTCAAAATTTAGTTATTTAACTTATGCTCTGGTCATTTCCTTGTCCGCCCATTCGTTCCGGCAACTTCTTACACCTCTGTGATCCACAATATTTCCGTACCAATAACTATAATAATAGTAGTAATAAATTCTTTATATTCTCAATTAAGTAAAAATACCATAGTAACTTTCTTTCATTTATTGTACGGAATGATTCTTCAATAACTCATCGACCTTAATGATGGTACCCTAAAACGTTTAGAAAATCACTAAAGTACAATATCTCGTGTTTCCTTGAACAGCCATGTATAGGCCTACTAGATGATGAAAATAGAAATGAGCCCAGTTCCTATTTCAGATTTCAGAACAGGGCAGGTGTTTGTTTCGAGAATATATCAAACTAAGAATGCCTCATAATCTCCCACTATGAATAATATTTTAGTCAGGGAATAAAGTAAACACTAATTTCTAATAGTAAAGAAACATCATTTCACTCTGGTTTGCTTTAAGAGGCAGACACATAAATACTGCATTCACCAAGAAATAGTCCGACTCGTTGGCTGAATGGTCAGCGTACTGGCCTTCGGTTCAGAGGGTCCCGGGTTCGATTTCACTCTGTTTGTGCTGTCCCCAACATCCCTGCAACTCACACACCACACATAACACTATCCTCCACCACAATAACACGCAGTTACCTACACATGGCAGATGCCGCCAGAGGATCCCGGGTTCGATTCCCGGCCGGGTCGGAGATTTTAAATAGTTCTTTCCCCTGTTTCGGGGATTGAGTATTTTACTGTCATCACATTCCTGCAACTCATACACTCCACTAAAAAACACGCACTTCCCAAACACGGCAGATTCTTCCCACCCTCGTTGGAGGGACTGCCTTACAAGGACTGCACTCGGCTAGAAATAGCCACACGAAATATTATTATACCAAGAAATAGTTGCAGGGAGTAATCAGTATCATATTTTGTTTTACAATTTTCGTGTTATTCTTGTGATTTATTTCACTGCTGGTTTCAGTATGATGTGAATTTACATGTACGGTATGTGTTCTGTGTTAACAATGCACAGTGCATCAATTTTTCCGCTATATCCGAATGAACATTGAGCTGGAAAGTGTTATAAAGAAACTAAAAGAGTTTATTCTTGTTGAAAAATGTTTCGCTGAAATAATTGATATAGTTGTTCATGAGAACCTGAAATTTTTACATTACTAGAATTTATAATTCATAGGTCGTCATGAACTACACCTACTTCAAGAAATTTAGCAGAGAGTGAGATCATTGATCTTCCATAAACAACAATAAATTAGAAAGCGATATTGCTACCGAAATACTCAGATCCTTTCAAACAGAAATAGAAACGTCAAGGCGTGCAGCAAACCATCACCTTTAATAAGGAACTCGCGACGTCTCACTTACTTTACTTTCAGACGGGTGTTTGCTGAGCGCCTTCGTCTAGTATTCCAGACTTTGCCCCACGAGACATCCCATCACTGCTATCAGATTGCGCTGCCATCTGGTGAGGCTTACCGTGAGAGACAAAACAAAATGTACACGTGACAGGAAATAGGATACACGTGAACGAAAAGTCACGACAAACACTCTTCTATTACAACATTTTTGGCTAAGGTTAAAACTGGGAATTATCAAAACAAAAATAGCATTTAAATATTTACTTCACGGCCGGTATTGTTTAATATACAATATCGTTCATGCACCTGAAAAGATCACTAAGTCATGAAATTTTCGGAAAACTCTTTCCTGCAGCACATATCGTCGCTCCTATGCCAAAACCGCGAATGTGACAATGTTCTTCCTATCCATTATTTCCCTTAAGACATGTCACGCCTCCGAGGCAGATATTGACCTACAGTCCAATTTTCGTTGAGTTCATTTTCCTCTGCGCGTATTTAAAGGAAAATGAACCTTAAATACATCATACTCTAGGAGCGGGTCAGTATGTCATGCAAGCATACATTTCTGCAGTAAGGTAAGGGTTATTCTGCCTGAAGGCAGGTCCGAACCTCCGCAGAGGTGTTCCTGAGCCGGAGTTTACGTGCGGTGGGGTGGCCAGTTCCTTTCCGCTCCTCCATTCCCTTACCCCCACCAATAGCGCGTGGCAACCCATCCAACTCCTGACCACGCCCAATGTTGCTTAATTTCGGAGATCTTACGGGATCCGGTGTTTCAACACGGCTACGACCGTTGGCATTTCTGCAGTACGGTACAGTAACGTTCATTTTCCTTTACACACGCGCATAGGAAAATGAACTCAGCGACATTTGTTCTGATGGACTGCATATCAATATATGGCTGTGAGGCGTCACTTGTCTTAAGCGAAATAATGGATAGGAAGAGCATTGTCACATTCGCGGTTTTGGCATAGGAGCGAGAATATATAATTAAAAGCGAACATTATTTGATACAGCTCATACAACATGATCAAAGTATAAAGTATTGGATTTTTCACTTAATCAATACTATTATTTGTTATAAGGTACCTTTTACATTACAGTACTGGTTTCAACCTTATGTTTATGGATCATCTTCATCTGATGAAGAACAGTTCGTTACGAAGTCATTGATCTTGACATCGTAATGGACTGTTGAAATCTTTTAGACTGTCACATTTCTCATCCGAGCACATTTTAACACTACAATGTATCAATGTAACTTGGAATTAGTCATCTAAAGGTAGAATAAGTAGTGTTTTAACATGATATGTTATGTTTGAAAAATATTGAGGTTCTTCAGCAGCTGAAGATGAGCCATAACTGTGTGAGAAGAGATCTAACTTTCCTTTACAACCTCGTTCGTGTAATTACCCCATTGAAGATCACTCCTTATATTAACACCTAGTTACTTACAATGATCCCCATAAGGTACTATCACTCAATCAACATAGTAATTAAAACTGGGAGGACTTTTCTTCTCAGTAAATCTTCCAACCTGACTTCTCATCCCGTTTACCAACACACGACTTCTGTCCATCTCACAACATCGCCGAGGTCTTTTCTGTAGTCGCTCACAGTCCTGTAACTTATTTACTACTCTATACAGTATGACATGACACCAGTTCTTTGCTAATATCATTTATATACGTAAGAAAACATAAAGGTCCAATAATACTGCCCTATGGGGACAGTCCCCTCCCCCGTCTTAATCATTACAAGATCAGATAACACTTCACCTACTCTAATTCTCTGAGTTTTATTTCCTAGAAATTTAGCCCTCCATTGAACCACAATTTTTTTTCTAGTACAGTAGCCATCATGTTCGACAGTAATCTCCCATGATCGATCTTATATCCCCTAAAACCGTAAAAGTAGTTGATGGACGTACATTAATAACATTTTCCTATCCTATAAAATCCTTGGATAGCTCAATAGCAATACAGTCCATTTTACGTACTGAATCTAAAATATCTACTATATCTTCCTGGAATCCTACGAGTTGAGCCTAATTGGAGTGACCTTTCCTAAGTCTTAACTACCTTCTATCAACTCAGTAATTTTTCAAACGTGTCTAATGTCATCAGAAAGAATGCTATCTCAGAACTATATTATTATTAGTTATTTGGTTTACGTCCCACTAACTACTTTTACGGTCTTTGGAGACGCCGAGGTGCCGGAATTTAGTCCCGCAGGAGTTCTTTAACGTGCCAGTAAATCTACCGACACGGGGCTGTCGTATTTGAGCACCTTCAAATACCACCGGACTGAGCCAGGATCGAACCTGCGAAGTTGGAGTTAGAAGGCCAGCGCCTCAACCGTCTGAGCCACTCAGCCCGGCAATATCTCAGAACTTACAAACGACGCATGTCAAGATGACTGGCCTGTGATTATCCTCCACTTTATGTTTAACACCCTGTCCCTTGTACAGTGGGGCTACTATTGCATCTCATCATTCATTTGGTAGCATACCTTAATGCAAACAGTAATCAAATAAGTATTTCAGATGTGGCACTCTAATAAGTGGATATCCATGGATTCCGTGTTCAGCGGCTGCTATTAGATATTAGCCAGCGAGGTAACTATTCGAACTTATTGAACATAAATGTTATTTGTGTTAAAAATGATAGAGATGATTGTGATGCTGTAATCTCACAGAGCTTATTTCACATGCAGGCAATTTCTCATTTGAAATTGATATATTTGTTGCAGTTCAGTGACATTTTGCGCGGCAATGTATTTCACATTTCACTAATTTTAATGAAGTTCATTGCAAATGATGTCAACCAGACTCGTTAAGTATGAATAGTAACATCATTGAATAAATTATTGCCTGTAAGCCTCGGTTACCGCTCACCGGCGAGCTAGTCGAGCGGAGAACTTCGTGATAAACACCCGTGAAACGTTCTTCATTAATATGGAGTATTTATGTGGAAAGATTCACATTATATTAATGTACACAATTTCTTTTTTTAACCGTAGAATTAGTTACTTAGATCCAAACTGACATCCAGCAGCTAGAACAAGTTGTATAGAAAAAATTCTATAATCGCAAGAAAATTCTCTCTCCTTTAAATATTAATGTTTAATACACTGTGTGTAACATTCATAGTGATTTAATATACTGTATAATATTATAATCTACGTATGTAATCTCTCACGTAGACTCTTGTTCCTAGATACATTGCACTTTTCTCTTTAAAGTGATATAGTGAACACCGACAATTTAACACACATTTGACGTAGAATACGCCTAAAGTTTCGTAACCGTACTTGCGCCAGTGAGCGCTATAAAATCATGAAAGTATTAAGTACAGTAGAATCGAAATAATGTATTGACACCACCTGCACATACAGTGTTCAGTTATACCATTTTAAATAGATAAGATCAATGAACCTTGGAACAAGTGTCTAATCTCGGTATGACGCCATCGAGTGATCCCATATTGAGGTACCAAAATCGCCGTGCCCCCTAGCTAACAATTAGTGCTGCTCTGGACTCCGGCGTAGTAACATGTCGTGTGAGGTGTGAGTTGTCATTTGTTTCATCTCAGTGTGTTTTACGTGTATACAGGAAAATAAAATTCAAATGGTGAGAATTTGAGAAATTGTGGTACGAATAAGAGCGAAAAAAGTATAATTTTTTTCTTACAAATTATTTTACGTCGCATCGACACAGATAGGTTTTATGGGCGGCAATGAGATAGACAAGGGCTAGGGGTGAGAATTATGCAGCCGTGGCCTTAATTAAGGTACAATCCCAGCATTTTCCTGGTGTAAAAATGGGGAAAGAATGGAAAATAATCTCCAGGGCTGCCGACAGTGAGGTTCGAGCCCACTATTTCCCGAATGCAAGCTCACAGCTGCGCACCCCTAAACGCACAGGCAACCGCTCGGTCTTTCGTTAATTATCGTAACATATGGCCAGTAAAGAGCTTCAAAATTAGCGAAAATGCGTTTGAGAGAATAAAGTGGCTTGTCAGAATCCTATAAAATTCCAAATCAGTAATATATTATTTCGTGTGACTATTCCAAGCTTGGTACAGCCCTTGTTAGGCAGACCCTCCAACGAGGGTGGGAAGAATCTGCCGTGTTTGGGAAGTGCGTGTTTTGGTAGTGGAGTGTATGAGTTGTAGGAATGTGATGACAGTAAAATACTCAATCCCCGAACCAGGGGAAAGAACTATTTAATGTTAAAATCTCCGACCCGGTCGGGAATCGAACCCGGGATCCTCTGGAACAAAGGCGACTACGCTGAGCATTCAGCCAAGGAGCCGAAGAAATTAAAGTAGACCTACTGTCGATCATCGAAAGCCTTAGCGGTAACATCGCAAAGTTGCGCTGGCCAAGCACATTTTTTGCCGCAGCAGTGAAAAATGATTTGGAACTCCTGTTCTTGTTGGCATGTACATTTGTACTGACTAGGTAATACTTGCCAAGTGGTACGTATTTTACGCCAAAACTGGCAGCCGTGACCCCAACACAGCCCAATCGATTTTTTTCCCTTTTGTGCGTAAAAGGTTTCATACACTACTGAAAGTATAGAAAATATTCAATGTTATGTGAGACTGAGTGTAGTCGCGCTTGTTAAAGCGTTACAGCTATGAAGCTAAGCTCTGGATTCGGAAGACGATGTCCTGAGTAGTTTTCTGTGGTTTCCCATTTTCACTTCGAGACCAATGCCGGGAGAGTTCCTATTCATAGGTCTCATCCGATTCCTTTCACCTATTTACCCAATTTTATTCACTATCATTCAATTCATCTTCACTAGCTCCTCAAGTGAGGTTGCCGTCAGGAAGGGCATCCGGTCGTAAACACTACCATATAATTTAATTTCACCTTACCCACAACCCCATATCAGTAAACGGGACTAAGGAGTGGGCGAGCTTGACATACTTTCCATATTGTTTGAGGAATTTTCTTCAAATTGAAAACAAATGAAGGCATGTGATATACAGAGGAATGACTGCAGGATACACCTATTCACTGAAATATATAAGAACAAACTACTGGACATTTTTGTTTCACAGTTGGTACGGAGATGAAGGAAAGTATGTTCTATCAAATAAATATAAAAAAGCAAAATATCACCTTTACTTACTGCAAAGTAAATCCATCTCCGTATAGTCCATGAAAGCTACTAGATGAGTAGAAGGTAAAAGCCTCCACTTTCCTTAGCCTCGGCAGTGAAGGAGAAAGAATGGTTACCCTTATGTCTGTCCAACTTATCCTACAGTAAACTGATTCTCATTTCCGAAGCAGACTAAGTGAACCTGGTGGTCATGCACCCTCTCATAATTTGTATTCTCACTTATGTGTACATTTTTCCATATTTGGACGATGAATCAAACCCACGTCCTCCAGTAAAACGAGTCTTTCAGACGCGGTTAGGCATATAATAGCAATAATGAGGAAGTGGATAAAATTGCTAACAATCGTAAGAAACACCAGCGGAGTGGTATTTACAGGTTTTATTTTCTCTTAGTACTCAGCATATTATCCTTTTTATTTTTATTGCGCAATATGAAAGTTACTAAAATAGGGCTCTTCATGCACACCTTTACAATGTTAATGACTTACTGCTTTTTAACCAATTCTGAATTACATAGTAGCTGTTGGAGATTCCTCAGAGTAAATATTGTAAATGTCTTCCACTTGCATCCATTCCCCTACGTAGTATTCGGGCCATATTCCGTTACGTTTTCCGAAGTGTAGTCCTGATTTCTTCGTAGCTCTCTGGCATGTGCCAAACGAATAGCCTGTCTCCTGGCTCAGTTGATGCAATGATTTCATTTGTGAGATCATAAAGCGTCATCGAACATAATCATCAACACAATCTTGGCTCATACCAGATCTGTGCTTTCCCCTCTCGCTAAGGAGTGAGCCAGTTGTCTCCGACTTTCTTACCATCGATAAAATTGTGGTCTGATTGGAACATCGCACACACCGAATTCTATTCAAAACTCCCGTTGTTTTCCAATCAAGAAATGTGTTTTCACAGTAAAAACACACATTCAGAGTACTGCATGTTCGTATTATGACTGTAAAATCTAGAGACTGCGAACTAATAATAGCTGACAACAGTAGTCACAATTATCAACAATGGATTGTAGGGGTACCGATGTAGATTTTCCCAGTCACTGAGATTATTAAACTCGATTTCAAGCTTTTACCAGCTTCCAGAGAGAACGTATCATGCTTATGTTCCAAATTTATTTCTGAGCCTTGTGATTGTTGTTATTTATATCTAGCACATTCCAGCAAATTCACCAGTGACTTAGAAGTCGTAATTATTTTGTAGTTGACTTACTTTGTCCTTGTGGCAGCCTCCTCATGGGTGAAATTTTATTAATAAATAATTAGCTCATTAAAATTTTAAAAGCATAAATGAATCGTTAGTGCCGGCCCCTTGGTGTAGGGGTAGGGTGCCTGCCTCTCACACGGAGGCCTCGGGTTCGATTCCCGGCCAGGTCAGGGATTTTCCTCTCGACCTGAGCCTACGTGATTAGAATTGAGGAGCTATCTGACGATGAGATGACGGCTCCGGTCTCGAAAGCCCAGAATAACGGCCGAGAGGATGCGTCGTGCTGACCACATGACCCCTTGTAATCTGCAGGCCTTCGCTGAGCAGCGGTCGCTGGGAAAGCCAAGGCTCTTTCAAGGGCGTTAAGTGCCGTGAGGTGAGTTAATCTTTCACTACTACATGCCGAGTTCAGATGTTGATAATCTTATGCAATCATTTTGTTGATCAAGTCGAAGAAAGAACAGATTTCCCAGATCTTTCTGGTTTTCCCTGCCAATTAAATTCAATTAACACTCCATTATCAATTAAAACTTTACCGTTGCGGAGTCACGTCACATGCCTCGCCTGCCGGAACTTATACGGCAGCATTAGTTAAGGCTTCATTACCTGACGTGCACTTGTTTAATATCAAGTAGATTATTTTGAACACATGCCTGAGAGAACAAGAACACTTTATTTGCCGGTAGAAGCGCTGACCTCCTAAGATCAAACTGGTTGGTTCAGTCTAACGTTATTTGAAGGTGTTCAAATAGGCCAGCCTCCTGTCGGTAGATTTGATAGCACGTGAAAGAATTATTGTGGAACAAATTTCCGCCACCTTGGTGTCACTGAAAACCTTAACAGTAGTTAGTTGGATGTAAACCAATTATTATTATTACTGTTGTTGTCGCACACACAAACGAATTTCGTAAAACTGTACCGTTACTGTAATTCTAGTTTTGGAATTAAACGGCATATTAGATCGGCCAATTCGGGGATAATGAAAAAGAAGAAACATATATGTATCGTTATCCATACAAAAGAAATTCAATAACATGTTTTTGGCAACTATTGATGTTAATTTTTAATTCAATAAAATTAACTCAAAATGATAATACGTAACGTTGAATTAGCCGACTTAAATCTAAGAAAATCAGTTTATATTCCGCGATAGAAAATGAGTTATTTCTTATGTCTATTTGTGGAAGGAGTGGTAATTAAAGAGGTGAGGCACAAGCCACCCTCGTGAACAAACAGCAGTTTAATCCCTATAACTGACAAGAATTTTGTACATTACCCTTACCTTCCGCACGGCTTAAGTAAGTTCACGCAGCCGTACAATTGATTTACAGAGGAATTTACCTCACTGGTGGTCAGGTCCGTTGGAGTAATGATGTTACCATTAATAATAATCACACCGCCTAGTCTGACTGCGGATTTGCACTACTTTGAGAAGTTTTATGAATTAATGTTTGGACGGTATTAAAGGCAAACGAGTTCTTCTAAGCTGCCTCTCATCAAATTTTGACAGAGGCCACGTTTCAGTTACTACAGATCTTGTAGATCATAATTTTCAGTAATTATTATTTTCATTAATCTTCAGTAATCCAGACCAGATGTTTTCTAAGACCATAAAAATACCTATTTGCGCAGATAAACTTTTTTTTTTGGATTTCATCAGTAATATTATTTTTACAATTCTATCTGCACCATATTCAAATTTCCGACTTTCATAATACCGTGCGGTATTCCATATCAAGGTGATTCATTTAATCCTTCCCAGTCCTATTCAGTCTTCCAAGGAAGAAAACCCGATTTCAACCAGAATCGTAACGGAGAACGTAATAGTTTGACAGACCGTGGAAGATTCAAATGTAAATAACGACGGTATCATAATGGGTTTTAACAAATTATCGTAAATTTACGAACACCTGATATTTTGTTGCCATTTACATCTTTGCAAGTCCTACTTTTGCAAACCATTGTCAAAATGCACTAATAAAATGCAGATAATTGCCTTGTATCGTGGGATTATTATTCGCATATTCGAATACTTTTGGCCTGTCTATCTCATAAACTATTAGAATTTTTACCGAGGTATGTTAGGTTAAATTGATGAATAATGCAACAAGGCATATGTCTTCCAAATGATTTTCTTAAATTGTTATGATCACCATCAATAGAATATTCATACAAAATGTGATAAAAAATTTATATTAAGTGTTTATAATACAGCTACAATATAATACAATAGAGTGCACTGATAGAGCCTTACATTTTCTGTTAAGTGTTTATAATACCGCTACAATATAATACAATAGAGTGTACTGATAGAGCCTTACATTTTCTGGTGCAAGTAAGAACGAATTTGAGTAAGTAATACGTTGTCAATTGAAATGCGTGCCAATTGAGATGTATAGCAAATGACTGTAATAGTTATCCTGAAGAAATACCAACAAAACTTAGGCTATTATTACTATTAGCCCATAGCAAACACATTTATTCTCCAGTATGATTTTATAGCTCTAAATAATCCGATAGTGAGTGTTACCAGTCTATTGTAGAGAACTACTGTATTTCGAAACCTGACGATAAGTCCGTAGCAGTAATATGGTTTGGGAGCGAAGAGTGAAGTTGACAAAAGCCCGTGGCTGCGGTCTCCAGGCCATTGTTTGTACGGCTAGAGATCTGTCTTCATTAAGGACAGGCACACCACCACTCTAATTGATCACGTGACCATCCCCTCTGAGAGAAACTCGCCACACTCTACTACTCAGGAGAAAATGACCAAACTTGTATTCCGTGTACAGAAGGGAGCACTTTATTGCGGGTTAGGTGGGCACTTAAATCAGTGTTTTTGTTTTTTAAAAATTAGTGTAAGGTCAGAAATAAGTGAAATCACTGTTATTTTATTTAAGCTTTCACGGTCCAGAATGCTAGATAAGACAAACTGCCAAGCATCCAAAGCAAGTTCATCTAGGTTGTTCATTTGAAATATTGTATTTATTTATTTATTTATTTATTTATTTATTTATTTATTTATTTATTTATTTATTTATTTATTTATTTATTTATTTATTTATTTTGAACATAATTACAACTACACAGAAAGCAAAGTATGAAGTTAATTAATTGACAACTTCACGACTTTTCCCATTTTTCGTTCATGATTTTTCTTGAACTTCCTGTTACATGTTCTGTTTCTGTCCTTAAACACCTCATTTGAAGTTCTGGTCTGGTGACCTAATGCATTTGAAAGTAATCGGCCCTCGTAATTTAGACTTTCAGTTTTTAAATTCATTGATTAATTTCTTCTTCTTCTTCTTCTTAGTCTGTTTACCCTCCAGGGTTGGTTTTTATTTCGGACTTACGGAGGGATCTCACCTCTACCGCTTCAAGGGCAGTGTTCTGACATTGGGTCGGGTGATACAACTGAGGAGAATGACCAGTACCTCGCCCAGGCGACCTCACCTGCTATGCTGAACACGGGCCTTGCGAGGGAATGGGAAGATTGGAGGGGATAGACAAGGAAGAGGGAAGGAAGCGACCGTGGCCTTAAGTGGTACCATCCCGGCATTTGCCTGGAGGAGAAGTGGGAAACCATGAAAAACCACTTCGAGGATTACTGAAGAGGGAATCGAACCCCCATCTACTCAGCTGACCTCCCGAGGCTGCTCATACCACTTTTCAAATTTCGTGGCAGAGTCGGGAATCGAACCCGGGCCTCCGGGGGTGGCAGCTAGTCACGCTAACCACTACACCACAGAGGCGGACTTGATTAATCTCACTTACTATGATTGACGCATCATACACAAATAACACATGAATATTCACAACCGCCTTTCCTAAAACGTAAAAATCTCGTGTCCTCGTCCCGAGGTGGTGTAGCTCAGAGCTGCAGATACCATTTTAACTACATGCCAGCCCTCCCGCCATTGTTAATTCTCTGAAAGTACAGGAATCGAAGCCGGGACCCTGAGGACGGGAGTTAATAGCGCTAACCGTTACGCTACGTAGGCGGACTTCTAAAATGTATCGAATATCCGCATACACCTTCATCGCACACTACAATAAACAATAACCATGTGTTTACTTCCCGCTTATCACTTGCGTTCGGTTGAGCTTGACCAACACAATTGCATGGAAAACTGAGAGAACGTAACAAATATTTGCTAAATTCCTTTATTATAAATGAAAATGTTGCTAAGCCGCTAGGAGAAGTTATAATAACTACTAAATCCCTACGTTAGCATTACAATTAAAAAGAATACCCAGATACAAATATCTCAAATATGCTATGCCTAGTGGAAAAATTGTTACATTGGCATCACAGGTTTGTTCACAGTAAAACAGTCATAGCAAATATTGCACGTAAATTTCGCTTTTCGGTTTAGTTTTTCCTCGCATAATTAGTGATTCGACGTTGTTTCATACAGCTTCTATTATGAAAAAAAGAAGCGTTTCTTCGATGAGAAAGGGGGTTGAACCTTTCTCGAAAGAAAATAGAAGAAAATATCCTTCGACCTACCATTCTGCTCAAAAGAAAGGTACAGAACATCAACTATGTGGAAAGTCTATCAGAACGCCGAAGTATCCGGTCTCAAGATCTTTCTCACCTTGGTCAGTGGATGTCATCGTAACTCCAGGCCATTCATTCTCTTACAGATGTAAGTGAATGTATTGTCCTGGCGTATGAGAGAGGAAGTTCGCATCTAGTATGTGACAACTCCTATGATGCCAAGTTTCTTCCAGAATACGGGAATGGAGCGTAAAGCTACAAGAAAGCTTTTAAAGAAAACTAACGTAAATATGTGTTCTAGTAAAAGAACCATGGACGAAAGGATATGTGACGGTGTGCTGTAAGGATAGAATCGCGCATGCCTTTAAGTTATTTAATGTTAAGAATTTCATTATGATCCGTATTGAATCGAAATTTACAATGTTGAATAAGGATGAAGGGTTTCCACCTGTTCAATACGTTGACATAGTGACTTAATTAAAATATCACATTATTATTATTATTATTATTATTATTATTATTATTATTATTATTATTATTATTATTATTATTATTATTATTATTATTATGGTACCGGTTTCGGCATCTCCCATGCCATCATCAGCCAATGAAAAATTTTGCAAGGTATTATAAGTGATTACATGGAATATTTATGCAGTATAGAAACATATATAGAACATGCTATCCAGTGTTCTGAAATTATACAACTATATATATATATATATATATATATATATATATATATATATATATATATGTGTACATTAAAATATGTGTGATTAAAATACAAAGATCGCTTAATCGTTTAAGATGTTAGACACGTCATAAAATACAACATTTTCTTGTGTGTCAAAAAGATTTTGTACAACTAAAATATAAGTGAATAGCCTTGAAGAGTACAAGGTGTTCCTTTTAAAATTTTATCTTCAGTCTTTATACACCATCTGGCGTACTGAATTAAATATTAATTTCTAGAACATTGTTCCTGTTGTTAATATGATTAGGGCATTTAATCATTGTTCATATTTATATAAATCAGTTACACCTAGTATGTATTCCTTAAATTTCTACGATATACAGATTTTTTCTTTTAGAATGTCACAGTCTTTGTGTAGCTATTCTAAACCATAAGATTTAAGCTTGAACTCTGCATTTTTTGTTCAAAAAGTATTGTAAGGTTGAAGCCGTGCGTTGTTAGGTGAGATCATGAAAATTTCAATATCAGGTGGATTTTGACAAGTTAATATCGATCTTGACCCAACACGGACCTAAAAATAGAGAATGAATTGTGAATTTTACGCTATAATTCGAAATTCAGAGAAGGCGCTTTTGAAAGGTAAAGAATATTGAGGTATGAAACTCACCTCTAAACCCGAAGTGGCCAGGCGAGGTGTATGTGGGGACCTGGATTGCAAAGTCAAAAGGGGCTTAATTTAGACCCAATCAACCACGCTCTGCTACCACTTGTTACGGAGATATCCGTGGAGCAGAAAGAGGTGAAATAAAGTGCGGGTGTTGAATGGGTCAAACTACGATATCAAAATTTGAGTTGAAACTTTAAATAAAGGTTATATTTCTTTCAAAAAACAAACTGTCGCTTGACACTTTGCATTCCACCTACTTGCTGCTTAAGGACGATGATACCAGTAAATCCTCCAAGTGCAGAACAGTCACTTGCCTGCCAGCACTGTTCAGGATATTCACATCAATACTAGCCACCAAAATCTACAACTACTGCTTAAATGCTGGAATCATGACATAATAACGATAAGGCTGCTATAAGAATTCCAAAGGTCGCAAAGGCCAACTTATAATTGACAGTGTGGTAGTTATCAAAGCCATCCATAGCAGGAAAATTCTCCACATGACCTATATTGACTATGAGAGGGCCTTCGATTCAGTGCCACATGATCACCTCCTGGAAGTCGTCAGAATGTACAATGTACATCCAGCAGTTGTAAACTACCTGCAGTTAACAATGCCGAAATAGGCAACAAGACTCTCAGTTGGACAGCACTTCCAAACATAGGAAATAAACATCAGGAGAGAAATTTTCGAAAGTTACTCCCTCAATCCATTGTTGCTTTTGTGTCCACCTCTTCACCCACTTTTTCTCAAGAGGATGTTCACGTTCATAATCTTACGGGGTAAGGAATCCTCCGACTGATCACGACATGACGGTGGAATTCAAAGTCCTGATAAAACCAGATGAAGACTGCCCCAGATTTTAACGGCTGGAGTAGCATCTTCCGATTTACGTTTTCCCGCCATGGTAGTTTGTGTGACAATAATCGTCAGCAGGGAGTGACCCTAAGGCCTCATCAGAGAATATAACCAGATTGGTAAGATCTGGAGCATGTGTGAACAGCCGATCCTAACGACCCTAACCTAGGTTCAGACGGTGGCCAACAAGTCGCCCGATTCGGGGACAGACGCTATAACTGGTCTTGAAATAATGTACTTATATTAATCGCTGAGCACCGAGCTGTTTCCTTCGTCATCTCACACTGCACCGAAGTCCATCTTCTTCACTGTAGATGCCACTGAGGACTTCACCCGTAACCCCGAGCTGGGACCCATACAAGATACTACATACCGGGCCAGTGTGCTCTGGGAGTCACGTGGGCAGGGTCGCAACAGCCACACCCTGAAGTAGAGCTGCCTCCAGGAGGATCTCTACCCGCTACCCATGATAATAATAAAATAACCTGACCGTGTGTTTCTACACCTCATTTCGTTTAAAATGGGTCACGTGTGACTGGAAGCTGACCGAACTTCTCTAGAAGTTTGCAACGTCTTACAGTTTCCTTCCTTATTGATTGGTAATGGTATTATCGGGAATTCAGACGTGGCCGCCGGCCTTATTCAATTTTACCCGCCCTAAGTGCAGAGAAGTTAAATTCAATTTACCCTTGAATCCCTCCTGAATCACCTTCACTTGACACAGTTAGTCTTGCCTCACGTGAAGCAACATCTTAGGTAGAGCAATTTATCACAATATCTGTCAAATGACCAATCGCTCCGTTTCCAGGAAACTGTGCTTGAGAGTGCTCATTCCTTTCTCTGTCGGAGTGAGTGGGTCAGGCAGTAGTGAGCTGGTCAAATGCAGGTTTTGATACCGACTCAGTCTGGTGTTATCTGAAGGTGTGAAATGCAAAAGCCAGCCTCAAGCCGGTAGATTTCTTGGCATATAAGACAACTCCTGCGAGACAAAATTTCGGCAAGTTGATGCCTCCAAAAATCGTTAATGGGACTGAAATTATTATTATTATTATTATGATTATTATTATTATTATTATTATTATTATTATTATTATTCCTTGGCTGAATGGCCAGCGTAGTGGCTTTCGGTTCAGAGGGTACCGGGCTCGATTCTCGGTGGGATCGGAGATTTAGCCTTATATGGTTAATTCCCTTGGCTCGGAAAGTGGATGTTTTTGCTATCCCCAACATCCCATCAACTCATACACCACAAATCACACTGTGCTCCACCACAATTACACGCAATCTCCTACACACAGCAGATGCCGCCCATCGTCTTCGGTGGGTCTGCCTAACAATGGCTGCATCATGCTGGCAATGGCCACATGAAATTATTATTATTATTATTATTATTATTATTATTATTATTATTATTATTATTATTAATTCCTCGATAAATATGACCTGAAAGTATCTAAGTGGGCTGGTCCGTACAAACACAACTGATGTAATAGGATGTCTTTTTTTTTTTTTTTTCACTTACATTGACAGCTGTGGGACCAAGGAAACAGAAATGAGATATTTCGAATGTAAAACATGAAGACTTTCCGCCGTTGTGCTGAGATTTGGTTTCCCTTTATTGATTCCAAGAAAAATGCTGCATTTATTTTGTTTTTGAAGTATTAAAATCCCACATGAGTTAAAACCTGATAATAATGCGGCTCTCAGACAACTTTCACAGTGGTGTTAGTCGATTCATCACCTTGCTGTAACGCAAATCCTGGAAGGACCGGGTGATTTGCTACCTGGTTCAGGCCGCGTAGCTGTAAGCTTGCATTCGGGCAGGCCTAGGGATGGTTTTGCATGGTTTACAATTTTTACACGAGCAAATGATGGGAATGTACGTTAATTGTGGCCACGGATGCTTCCTTCTAGTCCTGGCTCTTTTCCATCCCAAAAAACCAAACCCTATAGCGCAACAGTCCAGAAGGGCCTTGGCCTCCCATGCAACCATTGCTCAGCCCGAAGCCTTGCAGATTACGAGGTGTCATGTGATGAGCACGACGAATCATCTCGGCTGTTATTCTTGGGTTCCTCAACCGACGCAGCCACCTTACCGACAGATCAATTGTTATCACTTAAGCTAAGTGGACCTCGAACCAGCCCTCAGAACCAGGTGAGAATCGCTGACCTGTCCGGGTATCGAACCCGGGCCTTTTCTATCCCATCATCGCAAATAAATCAGAATAAATTTTCGTGACGTTAAATCACTAGGTAAAAAAGGAAAGACGAATCCTGGGAGGAAACAATCGAAGTACAAGTACGGAGTGATTTCGACGCGCGGTTTAGGTCGCGTAATTGTGAGATTGCATTAGGGAGATTGTGTGTTTGAACCCCACTCGCTACAGCCCTGATATAGTTGTCCATGGTTTCTCATTTTCACACCACACTGTACCTTAATTAAGGCCACGGCCGCTACCACTCCAATCCTATCACTTTACCATCCTGGCGTCACCGGAAACCTTCTATGTGTTGGTGCGATGTTAAACAACTAATATCCCCTGTGGGTGGGGGATGCAGGCGAAGAATATATCCACGGTATCTCCTGCCTGTCGTAAGAGGCTACTAAAAGGGATGACTAAGAGATTATTGTATTAGAACCATGAAACTACTTGTAATTAGTACCATTACGCGGGGAACACCATGGGTCCCCTTTACTTGCAAGTAGTACTACTATGTTAGGTACACAATAGGTTTGTGATTATTAGCAACAGAAGGTGAGTCTGTATGGATTTTCCAGTACCCGTGATTAGTACCATTGTGAGAAACACCACGGGGCTGGGTGTTGCGTGTGATTAGTACCCACTCTATGAAGAACACCACTTTACTAGCGATAAGTACCATCATGAGGGTCCGTTGACCTGGATTTTGGACCCCTTTAGGCAACAAACATCCTCGATTCAGGACTGCGTTTAGAAGCAGTGCCTTGGTCAGTAACACCACTGCTTATGATAGAGTTTGAGTCGGATCCACTGATTGTGTTAAATTCATATGCCTCCATTCATTCATTCTTCATCATCACGTTTTCTCATTTTGATCAGTGGATGATTTGGAACTATTGGATTGTCATTACATTGTCTCATTTCGTACCATTAGGGGCCGATGACCTGGGTGTTAGGTCCCTTTGAACAATAAGCATCACCGAGCTCGATAACTGCAGTCGCTTAAGTGCGGCCAGTATCCAGTAATCGGGAGATAGTAGGTTCGAGCCCCACTGTCGGCAGCCCTGAAGATGGTTTTCCGTGGTTTCTCATTTTCACACCAGGCAAATGCAGGGGCTGTACCTTAATTAAGGCCACGGCCGCTTCCTTCCACTTCCTAGGCCTTTCCTCTCCCATCGTCGCCATAAGACATATCTGTGTCGGCACGACGTAAAACAAAATAGCAAAAAACAATAAGCATCATCATCACCATCATTATCATCAAACAACTAGCAAAATTTCTAAACTAATGTCGATAATTTTCTCTTGTTACAGGTAAGCTGAGTTCTGTTTGGAGATAACGAATATGACCTGCCTTGTACGGTGAGCTCCATAAGAATATCCACACCACATTTGAATATGTCTTCGGAAGATGTTGAGCTATTTCAGCGATTTTTCTTTGTTACAGTTCTAGTTCTATGTACACTTATTGAAAGTGATCATTGTTGTTGTTGCTCGGATACGAGGATCAACCGCATAAAAGGATGCCAAGTTATTTTAAAACGAAGTAGGCCTGCGTATTCTCAAAACTGTCCACACAGGAGCCAACTTGTGATTGAGTTCACCGGAAAAGACACAATTGCCTTACAGCATGTACAACATATTACCAAGCGACTTGGCTACGTGATTTGTATCACGTTGCTCTCGGTCTCAGCATTTGCCTGGTGTGAAAATGAGAAACCACGGAGCACCATCCTCAGGGCTGCTAACTGTGGGATTCGAACCCACCATCTCACGAATGCAAGCAGTAGTTAGTGATGAAGAGAAGAGCGAAAACAAAACATTTATATGCAACATAGAATTCCCTTAAACAGGGCCAGAGACCCAGCATTCACAATTATTTTTCATATTTCGGGTAAAATGTCTTCAGGAAAGAAATATGACTTTTCCTTAACATCCGAACTTTACTGCTGCACCTTGTGCATTCTACAGGCAAGTAGTGGATGTTTAAGTACGCTACACCAGGTGCAGTCGTGCAGCTTGGTGACTGAAGCATTCTAACAGTATGCAAGTGACCTCGGTAATAATCATTCCCAAGTCTAAATTTAATTATGGATAATTATTATAATTCCGTATAGCTACTGCCAGCATGGTGCAGCCCTGGTAGGACAGACCCTAACTGTGTGGAGGATAGTTGTGTGTTGTGTGAGCAGTAATGTTAGGTACGTACAAACACTCAGTCCCTGAACCAAATGTTTAAGATTCCTCGGCTCGGCCTGGAACCGAACACTGAGCCCCGAGAATCAACGATAAAGACATTGACCACTCAGTCAAGGAGCTAGACATGGATATTACATGTCGTCTAATGAGATACATCTTGTTGTACCTTGGTCTTCGGGCTGTGTTGCGGAGTTATGTTTACCTTTCACGAGCTGTAAGTACTTCACATTCCTTCAATCATACTAAGAGGGCATGTTCCATAATGACGTCGCTGAAGCCTGTATATGAAAGTTTGTGAGTGCTTGTCGCTAGCCCTGTGTTTCACTTTAGTTCACTAACTAGTTATTAACGACATCAACATGAACTCCCGTCGTGTTTATAAGTTCAATTTATTGGAACAAGGTTGACCATGGAAGCTATCATAGTCTGTTTTAAGTGATTTGCGATGAACTGAAGAACTTCTAGGCAACTCCCTTGCCTGTAATAAAACGAAAACAATAATCTTTAAATGTACTTTCAGTTTTTTTTTTTGCTAGGGGCTTTACGTCGCACCGACGCAGATAGGTCTTATGGCGACGATGGGATAGGAAAGGCTTAGGAGTTGGAAGGAAGCGGCCGTGGCCTTAATTAAGGTACAGCCCCAGCATTTGCCTGGTGTGAAAATGGGAAACCACGGAAAACCATCTTCAGGGCTGCCGATAGTGGGATTCGGACCTACTATCTCCCGGATGCAAGCTCACAGCCGCGCGCCTCTACGCGCACGGCCAACTCGCCCGGTCTTTCAGTTTATGTTGTGTCGAATACATATAGTACATGCCGGAGATGTGTCAAGTATGGAAGAAAAATGAACGACTGGACACCAACAGGAATGGAACCCACGACATATTTAACGTTCGATGTCTTCATTTTAGCTATATACCGAGATCGATAGCTGCAGTCGCTTAAGTGCGGGCAGTATCCAGTATTCGGGGGATAATGGGTTCGAGCCCCACTGCCGGCAGTCCTGAAGGTTTTCCGTGGTTTCCCATTTTCACACCAGGCAAATGCCGGAGCTGTACCTAATTAAGGCCACGGCCGCTTCCTTCCCACTCCTAGCTCCTTCCTGTCCTATCGTCGCCATAAGACCTGTCTGTGTCGGTGCGACGTAAAGCAACTAGCATTTTAGCCACAGCGGGTTTGGTCATTCTAGTTTTGTTGGCAGGGATCGGAGCTGGCTTGGTACTACGGCTAGTACAATTGAAGATCTATCATTCCAAAGCGGCTAACTGCAATTAAGAATTTTTTGGATATTTCAAACTTTATTTCATGAACTTGCAGTAAGATGCACATTATCTTATCATAAATGGTTATGTATTCACCTTAGGAAAACACAATTTTGTCTGGAAATTAGATCTGCTGCAGAAATGAATTTCATTATGCTTGGACAAAAAATATTTTTAAAAATTGTGAATAGGCTGTTTATTAATTTAAAAGAAACCCCTTTCTAAACTTGTATAAGTTTTTCGGAAGTGTTTGTATTCGTTGGACAAGTAGTCTATCATACTGTTGAGATTTTATCTTCTTGGCAGAAAAAAGCAGTGCACCACTGCCTTCTTTGATTTCACACTTACCGAGCTCGATAGCTGCAGTCGATTAAGTGCGGCCAGTATCCAGTATTCGGGAGATTGTAGGTTCGAACCCCACTGTCGGCAGCCCTGAAAATGGTTTTCCGTGGTTTCCCATTTTCACACCAGGCAAATGCTGGGGCTGTACCTGAATGAAGGCCACGACCGCTTCCTTCCCACTCCTAGCCCTTTCCTGTCCCATCGTCGCCATAAGACCTATCTGTGTCGGTGCGACGTAAAGAAACTAGCAAAAAAATTTCACACCATCTGAAATCATCACACGTTGTTCCTTTCTTAAGCACTCGTCTAGTTGTCCATTCCTCGAGTACATTTCTTAATCCATTTACCGTGCAGGGTTGGTGTTTTCCTCGGACTCAGCGAGGGATCTCACGTCTAACGACCCAAGGGCAGTGTCCTGGAGAGTGAGACTTTGGGCTGGAGGGTAAAACTGGGGAGGAGGACCAGTACTTCGCCCAGGTGACCTCAACTCCTATGCTGAATAGGGGTCTTTTGGGGGAATAAAAAGAATGGAAGCTATAGACCAGGAAGAGGGAAGGAAGCGGCCATGGCCTTAAGTTAGCTACCATTCCGGCATTTCCCTGGAGGAGAAGTGGGGAAACCACTGAAAATCACCACTTCGAGGATGACTGAGGTAGGAATCCAACCCCACCTAGTCAGTTGACCTCCCGAGGCTGAGTGGACCCCGTTCCAGCCCTCGTACCACTTTTTCAAGTTTCGTAGCAGAATCGGGAATCGAATCCTGGCCTCTGGGGGTGGCAAATAAACACACTAACCACTACACCACAGAGGCGATCCTCGATTTCACTAATGGCCAAGTGCAAGAAACTTGTTTACCCTAATCAGTGTTTAAGATTTTTTCCTAACCTTGTTTAAATTAAATTGCAGAGCATCATTCCTGATTATTATTTAAATCCCGGATTATTGTCAGTTAAAATTAAACAGTCAAGTTCGAGCGGTTACCAAACATAAACAGTGATTAGCAGCGACGGAAAATGGCTTCCAGATTTGGAGATGATTTTGAAGATGAACTGTTATATCTGGAATATCTGAAACAGAATGGATATGAGCGTGAATATATAAAGAGATGCTTCTTTTGAAGAACTTGGAGATAGGAAATAATGTGGAGACGTTTTTCTTATCTAAAAAAAAAAACTTTTGTTTCTTCCGGAAGCAATGCAAAATTTACAATTTCCAACGCAGAGAAATTATGTTTCTACTATCAACAGGCTGCTCACTACGTTAAGGTATTACACCACTCGTTCCTTTAACAATTGTAGGTGATACTATTAATATGCAGAGAACAACAGATGCTCGGATTATACACGATGTGAGTAATATTATAGCTTCTGCAATTATGCCAGAATACCGGTTTCAAAATGCGACAAATTGGACGACTTTTTTCTCGTTTGTTCTTCCATGTTTCTAATAAGTGTTGTCAGCAAAGAAGAAATGAATATTCCTTCTCCTAACAAAATCGCCGAGACGTGTTTACTATTCTTCACTAGCAAGTTAAACATCTAGCTAGTGTTTAATGCTACTGCCAGCTAAACATGCTTAACTAAATATTGATTAAGAATGGTTGCTCCACACTGTTTAAGCACACACTGGTTCGCCGAATCTTAAACAAGGTTGGTGTACCTGGCCGTAAAAGTCTTTGTAATGTATACCACTCCATGAGTGCTTATTTTAATCCACGAGGTGAAAGTTATGTTTATCTTCGATGTACTGGTTAATATATCAGATATTTGCTGAAAATCAAGAAAATCATACTATCTGCGCACTTTTTAGTGATAGATTTACACCCTAGTGCTGAAGAGGTCAACTTCGGTTATCTTCGAGATTCGTATTGGCAACCTTTGAAAAACAAACTAAGAATCGCTTATCATCGCTGTGCGCCATCTGGCGTACACTTTAAGTACTCGTACTGTTGTTGTTTACACAGCAAAGCCAAACTATAGAATTCATGCTAGGAACACGTGTCGCAACGGGAAATGTTATATAGTATTATATATTGTGTGTGTGACACAGTTGTTTGCTTAAAATAATAAAGGTTTATAAAATTCATATCGATCGATCATATTATCGATTCAATTCAGATTTCATTTCCATTCAGTTGGCAGTATTAACGGAACCTTTCTTACTTCTCCAACGAGTACAAAAATCTATCACTAAAAAGTGCGCATACTATACTATTTCATACCATGTTTACAACTGGTGGTGGTAATGGTTTCGGTTACTATTTTAAGAGGAAGTACAACTGGGCAGTCATCCTCTTGGTTGTGTAGGGCGAGATATTTGCACCATACTTTTCAGATCGTAAGGGAAAAAATATTTTGTGATCTTTCTTTTTTTTTTTCGCAATACGAGCAAAGTCTCAGTCACAAGGTAAAAAGCTGGCTTGAAAGTAATTATTTGTGTTCTGTAAACGTAAGAGCAGAGCCTCCGTGGCTCAGGTGGCAGCGCTCAAGACTCTCACCCCTGAGTTCCGTGGTTTAAATCCCGGTCACTCCATGTGAAATTTGTGCTGGGCAAAGCGGAGGCAGGACATGTTTTTTCTCCGGGTACTCCGGATTTCCCTGTCATCTTTTATTCTATCAACACTCCCCAATATAATGTCATCCGTCAATCATTAATCATTGCGCACAGCATCTTACTAATCATTCGACCGCATCAGGGATGCAATAAATGAAGCCCCCGTTCAGTGACGTACTGCACAAGGCTGTGACGCATACAACTTATAGACAGCCCTTTTAGTACGTACAAAGCTGTGATGCATACAACTTACAGACAGCCCTTTTAGTACGTACAAAGCTGTGATGCATACAACTTACAGACAGCCCTTTTGGTACGTACAAAGCTATGATGCATACATCTTACAGACAGCCCTTTTAGTACGTACAAGGGCGTGACGCATACAACTTACAGACAGCTCTTTTAGTACGTACAAAGCTGTGACGCATACAACTTACAGATAACCATTTTAGTACGTACAAGGCTGTGACGTATACGACTTACAGGCAGCCCTTTTAGTACATACAAGGCTGTGACGCATACAACTTACAGACAGCTCTTTTAGTACGTACAAGGGCGTAACGCATACAACTTAGACAGCCCTTTTAGTACGTACAAGGCTGTGACGCATACAACTTACAGATAACCATTTTGTACAAGGCTGTGACGCATACAACTTACAGACAGCCCTTTTAGTACGTACAAGGCTGTGACGCATACAACTTACAGACAGCCCTTTTAGTACGTACAAGGCTGTGACGCATACAACTTACAGACAGCTCTTTTAGTACGTACAAGGGCGTTACGCATACTACTTACAGACAGCCCTTTTAGTACGTACAAGGCTGTGACGCATACAACTTACAGACAGCACTTTTAGTACGTACAAGGCTGTGACGCATACAACTTACAGACAGCCCTTTTAGTACGTACAAGGGCGTGACGCATACTACTTAGACAGCCCTTTTAGTACGTACAAAGCTGTGACGCATACAACTTACAGGCAGCCCTTTTATTACGTACAAGGGCGTGACGCATACAACTTACAGACAGCTCTTTTAGTACGTACAAGGCTGTGACGGATACAACTTACAGACAGCCCTTTTAGTACGTACAAGGGCGTGAGGCATACAACTTACAGACAGCCCTTTTAGTACGTACAAGGCTGTGACGCATACAACTTACAGATAACCATTTTGTACAAGGCTGTAACGCATACAACTTACAGACAGCTCTTTTAGTACGTATAAGGCTGTGACGCATACAACTTACAGACAGCTCTTTTAGTACGTACAAGGCTGTGACGGATACAACTTACAGACAGCCCTTTTAGTACGTACAAGGCTGTGACGCATACAACTTACAGATAACCATTTTAGTACGTACAAGGCTGTGACGCATACAAATTACGGAGAGCCCTTTTAGTACGTACAAGGGCGTGACGCATACAACTTACAGACAGCCCTTTTAGTACGTACAAAGCTGTGATGCATACAACTTACAGACAGCCCTTTTAGTACGTACAAGGGCGTGACGCATACAACTTCCAGACAGCCCTTTTAGTACGTACAAGGCTGTGACGCATACAACTTACAGATAACCATTTTAGTACGTACAAGGCTGTGACGCATACAACTTACAGAGAGCCCTTTTAGTACGTACAAGGGCGTGACGCATACAACTTAGACAGCCCTTTTAGTACGTACAAAGCTGTGATGCATACAACTTACAGACAGCCCTTTTAGTACGTACCAGGGCGTGACGCATACAACTTCCAGACAGCCCCTTTAGTACGTACAAGGCTGTGACGCATGCAACTTACAGATAACCATTTTAGTACGTACAAGGCTGTGACGCATACAACTTACAGAGAGCCCTTTTAGTACGTACAAGGGCGTGACGCATACTACTTAGACAGCCCTTTTAGTACGTACAAAGCTGTGACGCATACAACTTACAGGCAGCCCTTTTAGTACGTACAAGGGCGTGACGCATACAACTTACAGACAGCTCTTTTAGTACGTACAAGGCTGTGACGCATACAACTTACAGGCAGCTCTTTTAGTACGTACAAGGCTGTGACGCATACAACTTACAGACAGCCTAGTTCGTACAAGGGCGTGACGCATACAACTTACAGACAGCCCTTTTAGTAGTGATGTGCTTGAGCCCGGCTCGAACAGATGACGTCAGAGTTCCAACAAGATCGCGCTTTGCTAGAGTTTTTGTGCGCGCCGCAACCCAGCGGTTGGCTCTTACTAACACCCAGAGTACTTAAGAAGGATGTGTAAGAGCATTATGCTGAACAGTACCGATTCGTCCTCTGCTTACTGTTATTCCCGTGTCATTTGTACATATCACTTTGACCGGTATCTGTATTTTGGAAACAGTCAGAATTTGTGTTTGTGCGATCGTTACAGATGCCTCCATCAGAATAGACTAAACCATTGTCTGCTAAAATATGTTACTTGGGCCGTATAAATACAGAATAGGAAAACAAAGTCTTGACATTACACGTGACGGAATAGTTAAATATTTGAATGGTTATAACACTAAAAATTATGATATTTTGTCCTCAGTTGTTGATACATTTGTCATCAGTTCATGCGAATCATCTATACTATTACTAAAAATGAGATGGTATCTATTTTGTTTGTTCCGAATAGGCTCGAAAACTACTGGACCGATTGACTTGAAATTTGGTAAGGATACAACGTGAAATCCCGAGTGACGCAAAGAATGCTGTTGGTCTTGATATATTTCACGCAATCAGATATTTAACATTGCTGCATAATATTGTGTACATGATTGATTACATATCAGTCCTTTTTTACTGAAATTCTTCTATACGAGCAAAAAGGGTAATTCTTTCCCAAGGATGGGATTCAAGCCCTCCAACATTGAGAAGAGAAAGAGCACCTGGCCCGCCACGCTACACAGCTGCTTAGCCTTCCAAAGCATGACAACATAAGAATGATATTACCGTATTCATAACGTTCCGTCAAACATACGGTTGTTACAAAGTAGACAACTACTGCCTTGGGAGGAAATATTCGTTAATAAGCGGGGAATATTACGGATACATGCTTTGTCCATTTTATAGCACATTATCATAATCTAAGCCTTCTAATTTTATAGGCAGTCTTTATTCCCCAAGAGATATACGTCAATGACTGAATGTAGTAATATATGATAGCACGCACCTGCCATGAACGGTGCTTCACTTCATATGTTATTTACTTATCTGCAGGTTCGCGCTGTAGCCTGAGTCAGACTCCGCCTTCGGTCACGTGGCTGTTCGAGATTGCTTCGAACAGGCTCGAACCTCGGCGCGTATCGGGTCGGCTCGATCCCGCTCGAACACGGGTATCGTTTGCCCATCACTACCTTTTACTGCGTATGTCACACAACACCGAGCTGGCTCAGGGATGTCAAGCTGCGCCACCCGTCATGCTTGCGTACCAGGATTCCAGATACGATTTCGGAGCTTTGCAATTAAATCTGAAGGCCGATTCTCCTCACATTATCGTCTTACAATACAAAGATTGTGTCAAACAAATTTCGAAGTTGGTTTCGACCTGTCGTACCTGATACTTCCCTTGTGAGAAGTGAAACCACAACTTCGAATTTCCTGTCCGATGCTCTCCCATTTGCCCACCTGTGGGTGGGGGCGGTAGAATAACACACACGGTATCCCCTGCCTGTCGTAAGAGGCGACTAAAAGGGGCCCCAAGGGCTCTGAACTTTGGAGCGTGGGTTGGCGACCACGGGGCACTTAGCTGAGTCGTGGCATTGCTTCCACTTACTTGTGCCAGGCTCCTCACATTCATCTATCATATCCGACCTCTCTTGGTCAATTCTTGTTCTTTTCCGACCCCGACGGTATTACATATGGAGGCCTAGGGAGTCTTTCATTTTCACGCCCTTCGTGGCCCTTGTCTTCCTTTGGCCGATACCTTCATTTTTCGAAGTGTCGGTCCCCTTCCATTTTTTCTCTCTGATTAGTGTTATATAGAGGATGGTTGCCTAGTTGTACTTCCTCTTAAAACAATAATCACCACCTCACCACCTCTCCCATTTGAGCTATGGTGACTTACGCCGTTCTTGTTACCGGTGTTCGGTGCCAATTTTGTTTTGTATTTAACATGATCTCAGCTTGTGCTATAAGAACTCCGTACGACCTAATGAGCTTACAGTTTATTTTAAGGTTGAGATCCGGAAAGCTGCATATTCTTGAAACGGCTGATCCAGGCATGAGAGGCGGAGATATTACTTTTTTAGATAGTTCACGTGCAATTTCCAAAGCCCACAGTAAATCTTCGCCTTCCCCTTCTTGCCTCCTGGAAACAGGAATAGAATTTTTCATACTGTACATACATTTTTTACGTTCAATTGGACTTGCCGACGTACTCGTATTTTCCAACTGCTTCTTCCACAAGTAAAAATATCGCCCCTACTTCGCAAAACTAAAATATTTGTGGACGTGTAAAAGCAATAATCGTTTTTTACCACCTTCGTTTATCCAGAATTTTACAGCCCTCTTCTTTCACTCAATACTGATGTTTTCTAGCACACATTTTACGAGACTAGGAACACAATTAGAAATGGACGATTTGTATGGCAGTGGACTCGGAGCATCACTAGCTCCGAGGAGTCATATTCTAGTTTCAAACTGGAACCCGGAGCTTCGCTTGCGATCGGCAAGAGGTTTTGACAAACGGAATCGCTTGAGTCACTTTCGCTGTCTCCACTGCGGAGAAACCTTCTCAATACGTTGCACTCCTCTAAGATTATTCTCCATTAAATTTATCAGATATTGTCTCATTTCCTTTCCTTTGGAGCTAATTCTTCTTATAAAAACGCCGTTTTGCGGAAATAACTCATTACAAACTCTGCTACGTTAATAGGACTTAAAATGGCATCCTCCGAGGAACTCATTTCCACTGTCTTGATTTATTTAAAGTCCGCCTCTGTGGTGTAGTGCTTATTGTGATTAGCTGCCACCCCCGAAGGCCCCGGTTCCATTCCCGGCTCTGCCACGAAATTTGAAAAGTAGTTCGAGAGCTGTAACGGAGTCCACTCAGTCTCGGGAGGCCAAATGGGTAGAGGTGTGTTCGATTCCCACCTCAGCCATCGTGGAAGTGATTTTCCGTGGTTTTCTACTCCTCCTCCAGGCAAATGCCGGGATGGTACCGAACTGAAGGCCACGCCCCCTTCCTTCCCTCTTCCTTGTGTATCCCTTCCAATCTTCCCATCCCCCTCCAAGGCCCCTGTTCAGCATAGCAGGTGAGGCAGCCTGGGCACGGTACTGGTCATCCTCCCCAGTTGTATCCCCAACCCAGAGTCTGAAGCTCCAGGACACTGCCCTTGAGGCGATAGAGGTGGGATCCCTCGCTGAGTCCGAGGTAGAAACCGACCCTGGAGGGTAAACAGATAAAGAAGAAGAAGAACATTCTTTAAAACATCCATCAAAACCATTATGACCGAGCTCGATAGCTGCAGTCGCTTACGGCCAGTATCCAGTATTAGGGAAAACTTAGGTTTGAACCCCATTGCCGGCAGCCCTGAAGATGGTTTTCAGTCGTTTCCCATTTCCACACCAGGCAAATTCTGAGCCTGTACCTTAATAATAAGGCCACGGCCGCTTCCTTCCCACTCCTAGCCCTTTCCTGTCCCATCGTCGCCATAAGACCTCTCTATGTCGGTGCGACGTAAAGCAGTTCATAAAAAAGCTTTATAAAAAACTGCTGGATTCAATGAAAACACCCCACAGTTGACTAACACGTGCGGCTCTGCTTACACCACTGGCCACCAAGGCTGACCACTCCAGCCAACATGTACATTTACTCTATACAGTACTGGCACGACATCCCATTGATCTTTTTTTTTTATTGGATTTGCGTCGCACCGACACAGATAGGTTTTATGGCGACGATGGGACAGGAAAGTGCTAGGACTGGGAAAAAACCGGTCGTGGCCTTAATTAAGGTACAGCCCGAGCTTTTGCCTGGTGTGAAAATGAGAAAATCCATCTTCAGGGCTGCCGACAGTGGGGTTCAAACTCACTATCTCCCGAATACTCGATACTGGCTGCACTTAAGCGACTGCAGCTATCGAGATCGGCACCCATTGATCTATTGAGAGATTCGCCTCATGCTTTCGGAGACTTTCAGAAAAATCTGGAGGCTGATTTCCTGTACGTTGTGCTCTTATAGTACAACGATTGTGCCAAAAAAGATCAGGGTGGGTTTCGACCTGTCTTACTCTTCCTTCTCTGGTCAGAGGTGTCCGGCTGGCCTTGTTTACTCTGTACAGAACATCTTGTCGGCATGTACCAAAGCTCCAGTTAACAAGGTCAAGATCAAGACAGTTAAACAACCAACTGTGTGAACGAAGGGTAAAAGTAGGCTACCAAGCAACACAAATGATCTGCTAAAATCAGATAAGGGGCTATTCTTGGTTGTGCCACACTTTCTACATCTGCTACGTTCCATACACCCGGCTGTACCGACACGATCTTATAAGCTGAAAGCTTATTTCAAGTACAGTGTGAAAGCTATTCACAAAATAATCTGCTCTGTGAACTCTGTGTCTATTTCAGTCTTTAAAGCTGTTAATATCATCTGATTATTTCAAATATGAATTTTCTGTGTACTAATATTTCGGGAAGACGTGACGGGTAAGTGGTTTCATCAATGGATACTCACCAAAACTCGGCAGTTCAAATTCCAGTGAAATCACCTAGGATTATTGCAGTCAAATGTAATATCAATTTGGTTCGAGTTCCACATTAAACTGAGATTTCGTAGCTACGAACAAGAGGTCAACAGCCACGTAAAAATACATGAACACACAAATGAAACGACGTATGGCTTTTAGTGCCGGGAGTGTCCGAGGACGTGTTCGGCTCGCCAGGTGCAGGTCTTTTGACTTGACTCCCGTAGGCGACCTGCGCGTCGTGATGAGGATGAAATGATGATGAAGACGACACATACACCCAGTCTCTGTGCCAGAGAAATTAACCAATTAAGGTTAAAATTCGCGACCCTACCGGGAATCGAACCCAAGTCCCCTGTGGTCAAAGGCCAGCACGCTAACCATTTAGCCATGGAGCCGGACATGAACACACAAATCAATGTTTAAACAACCCGTTAGGGATTTGTCCACTGGAGTACTGTTGCCCAGCCAGATAGACTTGAGGCACTGGTATGCCACATGGTCATCATGACGATATTGTTTGGCTTTATTCACCAGGTCTGTTTTCTTATCCTATCAGACTGCTGCTTATTAGATCCTATGAGGCTTAGTGAACCCCATTACGGCACTCAGTTCCCAACATTACAGGTCGGGCTTACAAAACTACATAATTGCTTCACTTTTTCTAATACCTCCTAAAGTGTGGTGGAATAGTTAAAGAAGAGAATTCACATTAATGCTCACGGAGGATTGCCTCGCTGACACTCAGTATTGAGCTGTAACGTTCAGGATTAGTATTGATAGGTGACGGTGTGCACGACTGAGCTCGCCGTCTCGCGATGTGACAGGTGATAAATATCCTCTGCCTCTAATTACAAACGCTGACACTAAATGTCAGTGTTAAGCTGCTCTCCAGATTGTTAAAAGGAAAAACAATGCGTGGATTGTTAAACTGAAGATTTTTTATCCGTTGCAATGGTGAAACGTTCCACCTGTCAAGCGAATATCAGTGATAGTTTGTGCCGACATACAGAATTTGGAATTTCTGTTTTTAAGTTACTAGATCACTCGGTTTGGAATTATATTCCGATAGTTCTGGCAGCAACGCTAAAAGAATACAAGCTAAATACCAGTGTTAAGAGAGCACAAATTCTGATAGTGAATGAACTGATATAGATGTGAGGAATGTATTAAGCTATGAACCTAAGAAAGTGAACAGGTAAATCAGCCCTAATGTTTGGAAAGCAATACTATACAGTGTGTTTCAACATTATATGTACAACCGGCAGGGTTGAGTAGAGGACATAAACAAGTAAAAGAGCCCTAACAAACGAAGGTGCGAAACCAGCAATTTATTACTGTATAAGGCGTTTTATTGCGTCACATCAGTAAGGGATAAGTTACATTAGACATGCGCTGATGAGAAAGAGCACAATAATATACCATCTGAAAGATCACTGTTCATGCTACTGCAGGCGTCAACACGTCTGCTCATCGTCGCCCCTGCACGCTCAAATAGCTCTGGAGTGTCTCTAAAGCTTTGGCAATCATTGGCAGTGGTTTTCTGAATTTCGTTGACATTATCAACAGAGCCAGAATACATTTACGATTCCAAATATCCCCCAATAAAAATCTAGAGTTTTTAAGTCGGGGAACCTGGGAGGCCACAACCGATACACCTGTTGTGCAAACTTGTGCGTAGGAACTATGGAATACAGGAACGGTTGGCTTCCGGACCTACAATTATTATGAATGTATTTCTTCTTCCATTCTCCTGCACTGATCTCTGCATTTGTACCTAGAATTTTGAAATACCTTGCAGGTTTACTTCAGAGGTCAATAAAACGATAGTTCTTGCTATATAACCAGTCCAAAGCAAGAGTTCTGTCTCAACAAGCAAGCATATGACTAGTGAGACAAGGAAACCCTGTAACACATACTGCTCATTGAGAACCTTGTTCAGGAGCTTTCAAATTGAAAGCTGTAATTGGTGACCATAGGGCTGCTATGAGTCTGATATTATTTCCACATACTTGTGTCTGGTCACACAGTTCCTTCTTTCCCAGTCATCCTCCCTTGGTCAACACTTATTCTCTGGCACCAAAAAATATGTTATGTTTGTGAGGCGCTCGGGTCTGTTAATTTCACACCTTTTCTGGCTCTTCCCTTTCTTCCCGATACCTTATTTATTCGAAATGTCAGACCTCTTTGGTATTATTTCTTGATTACAGTTAAAAAGCAAATGATCAGATGTATTTTCCTTCAAAACAGAAATCAACACTACTACTAGAGTCTTGGCCTGCTACGAGGACTTTTCTGGTGCTAGATGGCTTGCAGACATTGCATTGTCAAGTGGTCAGCATGACTACATTCTAAACTGTATTCTTCTGGCCTTCTTGACCGCGCCCACTGCCTCTCATGTGAGATAGTCTTCCACTTGGACTGAGACAAGTTGGGCATTTACAAAATTATGCATTTGGTTTATAGAGTATATACACTTTCAAATAACTCTGGCGTGTATCTAAAGCATTGACAACCATTGGCAGAACAGTACATATATTGTGCCAGAAATGCCGGTACAGCAATTATTGTGAGTATAAATTACGAAGTACTTCATCGCGTGAGGACACGTCAGCTCTCTGCTTTGCCAACGTGGAGCTAATGGAGTAGGGCACGCCGCTTCCAGGCACAGCGGGGACACGTCACACAGGCTCAGCTGATATTATATTCTATCTCATACATACACACATACATACATACATACATACATACATTATCATTATATACCGTTATGCCTTTCAGTATTCAGTCTGAAAGCCTCTGTGAATTTAATAAACGTCGCCACAGTTCTCTAATTGCAACTAGTGCTGTAACCTCATTTAGAGCTATACCCCTTATCTTTATATCGTTATAAACTGAGTCATTATAACTGAGATGTATTTTCCTATTTGGGAAACTCACAACCTGAAATTTAACCCCGTTTATCATCATACATTGACTCCCAACATTATCCAGGTCATTTTATAGTTTCTCACAATATTGTAAATCATTCATTACTCTGCACAGAATAACATCATCCGCAAAAAGCCTTATCTCTTTTTCCACTTATTTACTCATATCAATTATATATATAAGAAAACATAAGGGTCCAATAATACTGCCTTGAGGAATTTCCCTCTTAATTATTACAGAATCAGATAAAGCTTTGCCTACTCTAATTCTCTGAGATCTATTTTCTAGAAATATAGCTACCCATTCAGTCACTCTTTTGTCTAGTCCAATTTCACTCATTTTTGTCAGTAGTCTCTTATAATATACACAATCAAATGCCTTAGATAGGTCAATCGCGATACAGTACTTTTGACATCCTGAATCCAAGATATCTGCTATATCTTGCTGGAATCCTACAAGTTGAGCTTCATTGCAATTACCTTTCCTAAACCCGAACTGCCTTATATCGAATCAATTATTAATTTCACAAACATTTCTAATATAATCAGAAAGAAAGCTTTCCCAAAGCTTACATACAATGCATTTCAAACTGACTGGCCTGTAATTTTCAGCTTTATGTCCATCACCCGTTCCTTTATACACAGGGGCTACAATAGCAACTCTCCATTCATTCGATATAGTTCCTTCATGTAAACAATAATCAAATAAGTACTTCAGATATGGTACTATACCCCAACCCATTGTCATTAATAAATTTCCAGAAATCTTATCAATTCCAGCTACTTTTCGAGTTTTAAATTATTTTACCTTATTGTAAATGTCGTTGTTATCATAGGTTAATTTTAATACTTTAGTATTTGTCACCTCTACTACATTGACGTTATCCTTGTAGCCAACAGTCATTACATACTACTGAATGAACACTTTTGCCTTTCGAAGATCCTCACCTACACGTTCCCCTTGTTCATTAATGATTCCTGAAATGTCCTTCTTGGAACCTGTTTCTGCTTCAAAATACCTCTACATACCCTTCCATTATTCACAAAAATTTGCATGACTGCCAATTATGCTTATCATCACGTTACTCTTAGCTAACTTCTTTACTAGATTTAATTTTCTAGTAAATTCCTCAATTTCACCTTACTTCCACAGCTATTTCAACTCTATTTCTCCTTCTTAGTCTCTTTACTTCTCTGTTATAATGTAGTTGGTCTTTACAATTCCTTACCATGTTTAAAGGTGCAAACTTCTTTTCACATTCCTTTCACATTCTCATTTCAGAGTATGTTTACATTTTTACTTCCGTTTTCCACCGGAATATTCTTCACTCTAGTTTGTTCCATCACTTTCTGAATCAGCTTCACTTCCCATATTAACTTATTTGCCATTTGTTGGTCATGCTTCCTGTAGTTCGCATTACCTTCCCAGTTGTCATTCGGTAAATTTAGATCACCCGCTACAATCACGTTCCTTTCCATATCGTTTCCCACATAGCTGAATATCTTATCAGATAATTCAGAATTAGCGTAAGCACTACCCTTTCCCGGTCTGTATACTCCAAAGACATCAAGTTGCCTATTATCTTTAGAGATGAGCCTTACACCTAGAATTTCATGTTTGTCATCTTTCACTTTTCCGTAGCATACAAAAGCACCTTTCACCAGAAGTAATACTCCCCCTTCTACCATACCTATTCTGTACCTACGATACACACTCGAGTTCCGTGAGAATGTTTCTGCATCCATTTTATCATTTCTCAGCCATTATTCAACTCCTATTACAATACCTGGTAAGTATATATATCTATTAAATTACTTTATTCTATTCCTTTCTGTACAATACAGTTCAACACAAACATTTTTATGACATTCCTACATGTCTTCCAGATCCCTGTACCCTTATCACCGCTCCCTAGGCTACCCCGTTTCCATGAATGTACTTCCATATAACCCTTCTAAACCACTGCGGTTTATGGTGAAAGCATCTGTGCACAGATCCCTAACTCCTACCCACCCATTACAATCTATAAATCATACTCCCAGTTTCCCACGTACGCACTCCATAGTCTCATTTAAATCCTCAATCACCTTCCAGTCAGTATCCCATGATTCATCTCCTATTACAATATCTGGTACACAGTATTCCACTGATAACAAATTCTGCCTCCTTAAACCTCACTCGTGCTGCATTTACCAGATTTCACACACTACCGCCTTCTCCCATCCTCCATCCCTTCTACTTTCCTCAGCATCTACCTAAACCTAATTCCTGGATAATAACCATTTACCCTAGTTCTTTTTCCTCCAAACACCCTCCCCACATGTCTAACAATGGAATACCCCATGACCAGAGCCTCAACTATATCCACCTCGTTTGATCCCCTCTCCTACTAGTCGGCCATTTCTTTCCTGACGGCTGCAGAAGCTACTTCCTCCTGCCTTTTCTCCCTCCTATGACCCTGTTACACCTGTCTTTTCTTACCCTCTACTCTACATTTCCCTTTCTTACCTTTCCTTTCCTCCTATACCAACACTTCTCAGAAATGGCTCCCTGTTCTTCATCTTTGCTCTGTTCTACCTGCATTGACTCGTACCGATTTCTCACAGACACCTGTCCTGAATTCTAATCCTGACTTATCCTGCAGTGTTATTCCCTTACAGCATATTTCTGATAGCTAACCGTAATCATTGGCCTGCTATTCGAGATGTACAGAAAACGCAAATCCAAATACCTCTCAACTTATTTCAGAACTAGCTGATGTACCCGTGCTTCGCTACGGGATTCTCAGATGACTGACTTGGTGCTTTTCCTAACTTAATTCAACATAGGTAATTACGAAAACGTCAGTAGGAATGTAGCGATTGAAAGCAATGTTATGATATAAAATACTCGATCAAATGAAAAACCGCACACTTTCTCACTTTCAACGAACAGTACTACGGTGCCGATCTAACAGTCCAAAGTTCCAGAGCTGGAATAACCAGGACGCAGACTGCCGTGAACACTCCTCTGTCATTATTCTGTTAAATATGCACACTACTCAATCCAATCAGTGGCTCAGAGTAAGGATTGTATAGCTCGAATACTATGATGAACCAGTGTGTTACGTACCAGATATATCAGAAAATGTATGAACCAGGGGAATGGCATGCTAAAGAAGAAAGTTATCTTTCACCCCAGCTACTTCCCACCAATATACAGGCAGGCTGTTACAGTCGGTACGACCAAGCGAGTTGGCCGTGTGGTTAGGGGCGCGCAGCTGTGAGCTTGCATCCGGGAGATAGTGGATTCGAACCCCACTGCCGGCAATCCTGAAGATGGTATTCGGAAGATGGTGGGTTCGAACCCCACTGTCGGCAGCCCTGACGATGGTTCTTCGTGGTTTCCCATTTTCACACCAGGCAAATGCCGGGACTGTACCTTAATTAAAGCCACGGTCGCTTCCTTCCATTTCCTAGACCTTTCCTATCCCATCGTCGCATAAAACGTATCTGTGTCGGTGCGACGTTAAGAAAAAAATGGTATTCCGTGGTTTCCCATTTTCACACCAGTCACACCAGGCTATACCTTAAAGCCAAGGCCGCTTCTTCATACCACTATTCATTTTCTATCCCATCGACGCCATAAGACCTACCTGTGTCAGTGCGACGTCAAGCAAATTTAAAAAAATCTCGTTACGCTGCAGTAATCCTATCTATCGGGGATGAGAGGAAAGAGAAGACAAAAAGCACATCACAACAAACAATGGTTAATGTAGTGTTATTGTTGATAAAGTTTATGAGCTTTCTATATTGCAAGCCTTCACATTAATTTTCTTTCGACTCTGTGGTATTAGGGTGTCTTACAAAATTATTTATATCGTAAACTGTAGTTCCTTATTCTCAGACTTTACATACCGATTTTCACTAAATTCTGTTAACCCATTTTCTCGTGACTCGGCGCTGATATGGACTTAGTAACAAAAATCCAAATTCATGAATATCTCCGACTAGCGAATGTACCCGTGCTTCGCTACGGTATTCTACATTGTATTCGAATATCGAAGTAAATAGTGTACATGCAGTAAATAAGATTGTTTTAAAATTGCATGTCTCTTAGCGTTATCCGAGAAAGAGCATGGGAAGGTCCCCGTACGTTGTTTCCAATGTAACGTGTTTGTTACGGATTTGTGATATAACGGCAGGCTCACTTGCCTACTGCCAATTACAATCGAGTTGAGAAGTTTACATTATAATTGCAGGCCCCATTGCCTACTACGCGGACAGAATCGATTTGGGGAGTTTTCGTTAAAATGGCAGCCCCCCTTTCCTACTTCCAGACAGATTACAGTTGAGGAGTTTTTATTATAATGGCAGGCAATTACCGTACTATCACTCGAAATTGAGTTGTGCAGTTATCATTATAATGCCAGGCCCATTTTCCTACTGCCAGCCAGCTTACTGCCAGTCACACCAAGTTGGTGGGTTTCCATCAAAATAGCAGGCCACTATGCCTAATGCCAGTCACATTTTAGATGAGGACATTTCTTTATAATGGCGGGCACCCTTGCCTACTGCCAAACACAATCGGGTAGGGGAGTTTTACACAAAACTGCAAGCTCACTTGCCTGCTGCAAGTCAAATCGAGAAGTGGACTATTCATTACAATTTTAGGCCTTCCTTACTAATGACAGTTACACAGGAGTTGGAGAAGGAACCCTTTCCTACTGTCAGTCAAAGTCGGTGTGGGGAGTGCTGATTACAATAGCAGACCCACCCTTTCTCGATCGCTACAAATCGACATCAGTGAATATATATAGATCGACATACGAAAGTATATGCGTGTTTACAATATTGGAGACCTTCATTTACAGATTAACTGCTACCAAACGTACGTCATATCGACAAAGGATTATACCATAAGACACGCCGGATTTAGTGGCCTAAATGGCAGGTCCTATGATATGTCGTCTATTCTTAGGTCAGATTGAGTTAGAAACGTGGAACAGGGTAAAGTTTTTGTAAGATTATCTCACATTACATTACTTTTCGGATTATTATGTGACAGCTACGTACTTAGCATTTGGCTCATATATGCCTACTAGGTGGGCCAATTTTCGTGAAGAGTTTGATGATTCTGTATTTCATATAAGTAATTGAAAGTATGAATTATGCATGTGAAAATTCCAAATTGACTTAACATCGATTAATAGAGAAAAATCAAACGTAAAAGGGATACAGATACGGCAAAAAGTCATAAGACCAAGGTTGTAGATCATTCCAAATTGAACGGATATTGTGCAATCCGTTATGTGATAGGAATTTCCGAAGGTGTGCACCATCATCAAAAAAATTGCCTACATATTTCAATATTCTTCGGGGATAAAAAGTGAAAAATTTAATGATCTTGGTAGTTTTCCGTTTATTACAGGCTAAAACATATAATTTTGTCAAATTTCAATTATCTTCTTTTTCTTATGGCAAATTATGCCGCAATCCGGATTTTGGGCGAGGCGGGTAAAAATTAGGACTTTCAGGAAACTAAACCAAAAAATTATGCAGATGGTCATTATTACCCCTTAAACGGAAAGCTGTACGAATATTTCGCCAAAATAGTCAGTGTAGAGGCACACAGTCGTTACGATTTGATTTATATAGATAAGGAATCTGCTCCATGTAAAACACCTGCAAAACCGACCATTCGTGATATCTCCCTTATTAATCCTCCTGACGAAAAAATGCACATGAAAAAAAGGTTTAGAGGTGGAATTCCATCACGTTTGTTCGATTTCCAGTCAGGTTGGTCTTGTTCTGTATATATTGTGGAAGAGTAAAATCACCATTTCGGTTCCCTATAAACCGCCAGTCCATTCCGGACCATGAAATGTTATTTACGTTTAAAACCTACCCTTGGACAGGTGGATGCTAAATATAAATTTTGGTTCGAATGTCTTCAGTAGTTTTCAAGTTGTAAGGAATACGCTTTACACGCACCCGCTCGTGAGTTAAGTCCGATGGGACTTGTATAGAAAAACGGTCCGTTAATGATATCTCCCTTATTAAAGCTCGTATCGAAATGATGCACATGAGAAAAAGGTTTAGAAATTAATTTCTACCAAGGCATGTAGATTTAAATTAACGTTGGTTGTGTATATTTTGTGGAAGTGCAAAATCACTGTTTCGGTTTCGTATAAACCCCCAGTCAGTTCAGGGATTTAGAAACAATATTTTCCCTAAAACCTATCAAGGACAGGTGTATTCTAAATATGAGTCTTGGTGGAAATACATCCAGTAGTTTGTAGCACTCGCGTACATACGGCGTAATTAAGAAAGAAAATAATACAGTTAAGAAAGTTGAAAGTAATAGAAAATGGATTATAACTGAGGACAGCTGGATAACGACAAGTATGTAAATGCCAAGTGAATGTATTGGAAAATCAAATGCCCCTCAATAAATTATGCTAGTGTGAGTTATGGATATAATAAAGCGGTAACAGAGGAGAAATTTAGGTCCAGTGATTCTTAGGTAAACAAATGATAAGAAGATGACTAATGGGGATATTACTTAATCTATTCGAGGGCGGTTATAACCTCCAACGATATTCCGCCAATATCCCGCAGATGGGCCGATTGACGCCTCTCTTGCCATCTACCCAAGGAACAACCACGAATTTAAAAGCATGATGAGGAAAATGGCAATACGTTACTTCCCAACTGGCATGCAGTCAGAGACGTTGGCATGGTAACCTATAGGTTCGTCGGTCTGATTGGTGGTGGTGATTATTGTTTTGTCGGTCACTAAATGCAGAGCATGATACCAGCAGAAAATTGTAAATTCTCCGTCATGTGAAGAGTAAGGTAAATTATGAACATAACGGAAGTTGTTTATAATGAAGAGACGTTTCACGTACGGTAAACAAAGTTTAGAGAAAATCAATAGTATAAGAGAAAATGGAGGAAAACCAGAATGGTTTTCCCATAAACACCCCGTCTGTTCAAAGATTTTAAAATGATATGCATATCGAAACCTTCCCCGGGATGAGTATACTATAAATATGAAGTTTGGCTGAGATCTATTAAGCCGTTTCGACGTGACGGTGGAAAAACCATTCTGGTTTTCCTATAAACCCCCGTCTATTCAAAGATTTTAAAATGATATGCATATCAAAACCTTCCCCGGGATGAGTATACTATAAATATGAAGTTTGGCTGAGATCTATCAAGCCGTTTCGAAGTGATGGTGGAAAAACCATTCTGCTTTTCCTATAAACCCCCGTCTATTCAAAGATTTTAAAATGATATGCATATTGAAACCTTCCTCGGGATGAGTATACTCTAAATATGAAGTTTGGTTGAGATCTATCCAGCCGTTTCGACGTGATGGTGGAAAAACCATTCTGGTTTTCCTATAAACCCCCCGTCTATTCAAAGATTTTAAAATGATATGCATATCGAAACCTTCCCCGGGATGAGTATACTCTAAATATGAAGTTTGGTTGAGATATATCCAGCCGTTTCGACGTGATGGTGGAACAGACAAACAGACAAACAGACCCGAAACGTAAAAACCACCGATTCGGTCTTGAGTTGACCTAAAATGGATAAATATCTGAAAAATTGGCAAAACAAAAGAAATTACAGACAGCGGACCCCCTACAATTTTATTTATATAGATAGTCAGTTCCAAAGTATATGTAGATGGAAAGAGTGCATTCAAGTCCTTTATACAGGAGTCATCATGGAGCTTGTAAGAAACGCCCATAAACGAGTGGATAAAGCAAAATGATGGATATCGTCTAAAATAAGTGTTTTGATGTGCTGTAGTGAGGCACTTGTATGTTAGAGAAATTAGAAAATGAGTGGGATAAACCCAAGCCGTGTCTGGAAGAGAAAATCAATTGAAGTGCTCTCAGATAGGAACGTACACCTGTACCGCTCACAGGACATTAACTCTCCGATCTTTACGTGTTCCCGTTCTGTCCGTAGGAAATAAACCCATTGTTCAGCTACATCTGTTGAGTTACGGTGATTATTTCTTTTTATACTTCTGAATCACCGAAAGAAATTTAAATTATCATGGAAAAGTACCATCCATTCATATTTATCGAAGTGGAATGAAAGAATACGAAAATTATATTTCTTGGTTAATCAAGAGTAGAGTTGGCCTTGCGATGCGGGCCGTGTATCTTATATTCGGGAGGTGCTAGGTTCAAACCTTGCTGTCGGTAGTCCTGAAGATGATATTCTAAGGTTTTCTGTTTTGACACCAGTAAAATGTCGGGGCTGTACCTTAATCAAGTCCACATTTGCTACCTTCCCAGTCCTATCTCTTGCCCATTTCAGCATTGTCGAAAACCTGTATATGTCTGTGTGACATTAAAAGGCCAACAGAAAGTTAGCAAACATGCTTACAGTTTTACAGACAGTCGATCACGTGATCGTAGCCGTGAGAAATCCAATTTAACGTGGAATTTCTTTTTTTAACTTACATCATCATTGCCTGGGTTTCGAACTCGAGGAGAATCCAGCGATGACCATCACTCAGTTATCATGTGACCACGAAACAATAGAACATACATAAGACTAGAAGAGACTTTATTATTATTACCATTATCATCGACCGAGTGAGTTGGCCGTGCGGGTAAGTTCGCGCAGCGTGAGATTGCACTCGGGAGATAGTGGGTTTTAACCCCACTGTCAGCAACCTTTAATATGTTTTTCCGTGGTTTCCCATTTTACACATCTTAGAATTTAGCTAGATGGTCAACAGTAATCGTGGTAGTTCAAGACCTCATAGGCTGTTGCGCAACGGTTTTGTTTGTATTATTGTTATTTTGCGATGAAGAACAAGAAGCGGAAATATCATATTACAGAGACACTCCATTTAAAAGGCTTGGAGACTGAACTCTGCACCGAGTTAAATTGGCTACGTTGTTTGGATCACGTAGTTCTGAGCTTGCGCACGGGAGATAGTTCGGGCCCTATTGTTGGCAACCGCGAAGAAAATTTCAATGTTCTCCTATTTTCACATCAGTGAACTACTTAGACTGTATCTTAATTAAGGCAAATATCGTCTCTTTCCCTGGCTTAGCCCTTTATTATCCCATCGTCGCCATAATACCTTCCTGTGTTGGTCCCAGATAAAATCAATAGTATAAAGATACTGAAGGCGTTGATGTGCATTGATGTCATGTGGCTCCCAGTGAGGACTGGTGCAGGTCCTTATATGGGCGTTCTGTGCGCCTGGTTGTGTTATCCTATGTCGTCAAATAGCCTGCTGCTGTCGAATAACACCAAGGAGTCTGCTCGTGGCTTAACGTCCACATGCGATGGACGAACAACAATCAACAGCATCACTCCATATGAACTCTGCGGAGAAGTCTGGAATTGGGCGTAGTATTATGGTACGCGCTCCAGTGATTAGAAATTGTGCACCCCCTACACTACCGGCCTATATTTTAATGAAGGAAATTGTTTCCAGTAACGGGACTTGAAACGGCTAGATGTCCACCTGGTGAACGATGTGTATGTATGTATGTATGTATGTATTGAACCCATAATCTCTCAGGCCATCAAAGGGTTCAGTATGTATGTATGTAGCCTATGTGTGTATGCAATGTTTGCACGCTGGTTTAACATTTTTTAAATTATAAAATAAAGTTAAACAATACCAATAATACCAATCGCTATGTTCTGCATGTGGCTGTACGTATGATTAATTCATATTTTAATTACATGTATAATATTCAACACACTTTTAGTAGACAGGAAGGAATTTAAATGAATGAAACGCATTTTGAGTGTAAAACATTCAGAGGTGGACGAAACAAAACAATTTATTTGTGGAATTTACGTGTGGTTCGTTTAATAAGTAATTTATTGGTTATGCTGCAAGTGTATTTGCTCACATTTGGATAATTGAATAGCTATCCACAACAGCATCATAATTTAGGATTAAACTACTGCACAGTACGCAACGTAACTAATGGAATAATAACAATGAGGAAAGAAATAATAATTGTACCGGAAGTACCGTGTCTCTCTTTGAGTATCCTATGAGATGTTCTCTACTATGTGCATCTCTGCTAAAGACTCTGAACTTGGAGATAGTGTAACATATTTTCTTCAATGTTTAGATATATATAAGAGATCTCTTGAGGGACAAACCCTAATTAATCCTGAAAAAAGTTTGTAGCTCTATGTTTGTAATCGTGATAACATGCTGCTGTTATTATTTTCAGTTCCGAAGTTGCACGTACTTCCTCCACCACCTCCTCTAATTCTATCCGCCTATCTTAAGCTATAATGTAATATTTATGACCAATCTGAGTGTCTCTTGGTTAATGGAAGCCGTCCAGTCCGATCCTTGAATTGTATACTAATCCAGATCTTTCGAGCTATATCTATATCATCTGAGGTCTTTTCAACCTCAGTGTCTTGCATTGCTGTTGTGATTGTGTGTGCGTCGTGAAAGAGTTCCATTGGGGATCGCTGGGGGCTGGGGTTTCGGCCTGAAAGAAGTCCCAACTAATAAGGTATGGTGGAATAAACGTATGTAAGTGTACTTAACTGCGTGTGAAGTGTGCCGTTTTCTCAGCTTTCATTTAAAATGTAACCTTTAGGGCTTTCTTTCCTCATCGTAATGTAGGGTGGACTTCGGACTTAAATAATTATTTCTGTTACCGTGTTTTAGCGGTAGGTAGAGGCGTAAGAAGGTGCGGGCGTGAATGGGTTTCAAACTACGGAATCAAAGTTAATGTAAAATTAATTTAAAATTTAACTAGGTTATATTTTCTTTTCAAAAACCAAGCAATAACAGACATGGCAGGTACAATGTAGCAAAACAAGGGGAGATACAATATTTACAGGTTTTGGGCTTCACGCCCTGACTTCTGCGATCAGCTCAGTTTTACCACAAACACAAGTTTTAACAGAGGGGCAGAAAACCCCATTCATCCCTAGGAGCCCCTGGCTCCGAATTACACAGAAAAGCCTCCACGAGGCATATGACACTCCATTTTCAAAAGAGCGATCCGCTCTTAAAATTTAAGCCTCTCAAAGGCCACACCAAACTCTACCTTCAAGCTGTCCTCTAAGGACGTATTCACAGGGGTAAAATACCCAACCTACAGAGGTCTATTACATGAAAAGAAGGTTGATTACATGACCTCTAAACTAACAATTTGAGAGGAGGCGATCTTGCACTCCTAATACACTTTGTTTTTTAAAACCTAATCTGGCTCTGGGCCGCTAACGCAAGGGCTAATCCCATACTACAGAGGTGACTTAGAGAAGAACACTTTACATTACATAAACGAAGAATAGTTTGAGAAAATAAGTTCACCTCAAAACAAATGTGAGTGGGAGCTCGAGAGGGTTAGCACTCTCTATCCCAATATGTAGCTTTACAAGAAAAAGATGAAAGGAGTAATTACATTTTAGGAAAAGGTTACATGATGGAAATGCTTCGAACCCGCCGCGAGTGTTAAACTGCCGACCTAGCAAGAAAAGAAGTTATTAATAGGCCATTACCTGGTGTTGAACGGCTGAAGAAGAAAGAGGCGCTTCCCGCCTCCTGCTATGTACTTAATACACTGAAAGATGGAACAGAAGTGGCCCGGAGACCCCAAAATCAGCAGTTTATATCCTCTCGCGGAAGATTCTAGGCGTTAGGGGAAATAAAACACCCTCCCTCAAAGTTTTTATTGGCTAGGGAAAAGAAACCCCTACATAGAGGAAGAAGAAACACATTATTGGTGGAAAATTAATTAAAGAAATTCGGGATTGGCTAGATCCAAAATAAGGGGAAAAAGAGGGGTATACAGCCAACTTAAACCATGACAGAAAGAAATTTAACAAAGAACAAACTCTTGAAATAAAAATTTCTCCAACAAAATAGTTCTTTGATTTCGCACTAGGTTGCACTATTGTAATTCTTCAGTAGTGTCCTCTAGAAGAGAAAGTTCACACATCTTACTTCAAGCGAAACAAAAACACATCAAAAGTGACACAGTTCAAAAACTCAAAATTTTCCACGTGGTGACATCTTCTGAGAAAGTAGAGAATTAATAGAATAGATAAAGTTCAACCTTCCTCCAGAAGAGGAGTTTCAACTGGCGCAACTTTTAAATAAACGGTGTAGAGGTGTACCGCCCGGTACAGACCTCCCCCCCCCAAAAGTTCCTCCAGGGGTGATACATGAAATCAGTTTGAAACAAAGTCCAAGTAATGATGTTGATACGAAGATAGATAGCAGAAGCATTTACAAGATTTCTTAATTCAGTTTCAAAATGTTGTTGTTGTAGGTGAATGAAAGTCTTTATGTTTGTAGAATTTAAATTTCTGAAGATAAACTTTTAATACTTAAAGGTGAAGAAAAATTTTGCAATGTCCACCAAATATTGTTGTTGAATTCCCAAGTGTAGTTATTGCTTATGGTGACTGTCCATGTAGTTGATGTAGATTGAGTCGAATGGCCGGACCGGCCGTTGCCGCTTGCGTCCAACGGAGGCCGCTCGGACCCCTCAAGTACCCTGAGATACCGCTCGCCCGCACTATGAGGGGAGCAGAGGTGTTGGAGTACGCCGCGCCCGCGGTGAACAGATACAGGCTGCGGGGATGTAGCAGGTCGTGCGCCGCACATCAGCCTTGGCCGGGAGGAGAGCTCCGGCTCGCCGTGCACATGTCGTCCTTGCTGGAGAGGAGGGGGCCCATCCCCCTCCCCAGTCGCTGCACGGCGCTGCGCGGCTGCGGGGGCGCTGAAACATTAAAGCTAGGCGGCAGAATTGTGTTGGACAATCATTTCCTTTGAGGGTACAGGCTTGTGGAGAGGTTGAGGGGCCAGCGGCGTGTAGATATCCATGGCATTTACTATTATGAAGCCACAGTGTAAGGTGGAGCAGGAGACGGGAGCGTGGTAATGGCCGTGGCAAGAACAGGATGGCAGTTTAACGGGTCGGGGCAGTTTTTACACAAGGCTTACATCTAAAACCAAAATATTACAGAAGGGGCAGAATGCCTTAAAAGTGAAACTCAAAAAAAATATAACCTTCATATCCTTTCAAAATAATATGAAGCAAGTTAACACAGAAATTACACCGGTTTCACCTGGGACAGGTGAACTCTAAATATCCTCTCGGTGGCTGGATTACTTAGCAATAAGGTAACCGGCGTAAGAAAATCGAGAATGATACAAGGCCCATGAAATCTGGGGGCAAGCTTGCCCGCGGGAACAAAATTTTTGACCATAACCTGGTCACCTACCTTCAAGGTGGTGGGTCTCCGTCCACGATCATACCTTTCCCTAACCTTTTCATGAGATACTTTAAGATTAGCTTTAGCCTTCTTCCAAAGATCTTTAATGTTGTCCGGATCTATTGTCTCGGGCAGAATGTCATTCAGAGACCAGAGGTTAGAGAGCGGCGTGTTGGGAACGAACTTAAACATCAAAGAAGCTGGAGTAAATTTGTGAGATTCATGAACCGCCGAATTCAAAGCAAAAGCTAACCAATGCAGGGACGTGTCCCACCTAGAATGATCTTCATGATGATAGGCAATAAGTGCGGACCTGAGATTACGGTTAACCCGTTCAGCCAGAGATGGTTGAGGGTAATAAGCAGATGCAGTTACATGAGAGATGGACAAGTCAAAACAGAATTTACGAAACAGATTTGATGTAAAAGCTTTAGCATTATCAGATACAATGTATTGGCACGGACCAAAAGAAGCAAAAATAGAATTTAGGCAAGTAATGGTGGACTGAGCGGTAGCCAGCTTAGTCGGAAATAACCAGGAAAATCTTGTAAAACCATCTACACACACAAAGATGAACTTGTTGGCATTACCCTTTGACTGGGGGAAGGGTCCCACATAATCGATATACAGGCGTTCCATGGGGCGCGACGCTTGATGAGAAGACAAAAGGCCTACTTTAGTGGACATGGTGGGTTTACTGATCAAACAAGATTTACAAGCTTTTACAAGTTCTCGAATTTCACCGTCCATACCTTTCCATATGAACATTTCACGAATCTTTTCACGAGTTTTAAAGATTCCAAGATGCCCCCCCAATGGGGTCTCATGATAGTATTTGAAGATCATAGGTACAAGAACCGCTGGAACAACAACTTTCATCAACTTATCATGCCTCGAAGGGCAACATAGAACACCATTCCTCAGAACATAAGGGACAGCATGTTCCCCAGAAGAAAGGGTTTCCATTATCGGAGCCAGCGTCGGATCTTCACGTTGGTATTTCTCAATATCCCTAAAAAGCATGGGAGCATCTGTTAAGATGGCATTAACACCAGATAGTATGGACTCGGAAGGTGATGAACTGTCGACCGGTTCGTGGGTCTCTACGTCGTTATGAAACATACGGCTGAGTCCATCGGCAACAACATTTTCAGTACCTCTGATATGCCGTACATCGAATTGGAAGGCAGAAATACGGATGGCCCAACGGGCTATACGACCTGTACGACGCGGCCTACCTAAGACCCAGCTTAAGGCTTGATTATCTGTCTCCAGATCGAATTTGACGTGTTCCAGATAGAGACGGAACTTTTCTAAGGCGAATAAGACTGCCAAACCTTCAAGCTCATATATGGAGTACTTTGCTTCTTGAGCTGACAATGTCCTAGACGCATAGGCGATGGGTCGCCTCCCTAGTTCAGTCTCTTGAAGAAGAACTGCAGCTACTGCTGACGACGATGCGTCGGTTTGGACGATGAATTTCTTCGAGAAATCAGGCATAGCAAGTACAGGGGCATTACAGAGAGCTAATTTCAGATCTTCAAAAGCGGCTTGTTGAGAAGGTCCCCACTCGAATTTGATGCCTTTCCTACGAAGAAGGTTTAAGGGCGCCGCTCTATTAGCAAAATTAGGAATGAACTTCCTGAAGAAATTCACCATGCCAATGAACCTGGCGATACCTTTAATGTCCTTGGGAGGTTTAAAATCACGGATGGCCTGTGTTCTAGAATGATCGACTGCTACACCATCAGGTGACACAATATGCCCTAGGAATGACATAGAGGGCTTAGCAAAGGCAACCTTGGACAACTTAACAGTTAACCCAGCCTTACGAAGGCGATTGAGAACTTCTCGCAAATGATCTAGATGTTCTTCAAAGGTTTCGGAAAATACGACGACATCATCCAAGTAGTGATATAAGTACTCAAATTTGATGTCGGAAAAGACCCTATCTAGTAGCCTAGTGAGCACAGCTGCCCCCGTGGGGAGCCCGAAAGGCACGCGGTTGTATTCATATAAATTCCAGTCCGTGGCAAACGCTGTAAGATGTTTAGACTCTTCGGCAAGGGGAATTTGATTATAGGCCTGATTCAAGTCCAAGATGGTGAAGAACTTGGCCTTACGAAACCATGAAAAGCAAGAATGAAGGTCGGGAAGGGGCACAGATTGCAACACCACCTTCCGATTGAGAGCCCTGTAATCAATGACAGGCCTGAAGCCTCCTTGGGGTTTCGGGACTAGAAAAATAGGCGAAGAATACGCTGACTTAGAGGGCCTAATAATACCATCTTTCAACATCTGATCGATGATTTCTTTCAGAGCCTTCATTTTAGGTGGAGATAGCCTATACGGTGGAAAACGGACAGGAATTGAATCCGTGACCTCAATTTTGTATTCAATAAGGTCAGTAACACCAAGAGTATCAGAGAACACCTCGGGAAACGACTGACACAGTTTCCGAATACTATCAGCCTGCTCCTCAGGTAGATGTCTAAGGTCTAACAACATCTCATCCTGGGTAGGCGAAATAGATGAACATGATACAGAATTACACTTTAACAAGGGAATTCTACAATTGGACGCAAATTTGAATGTGCACGACCTACTCTGGAGATCGAGCACAAGACCAGTGTGAGAAATGAAGTCCGCTCCCAATATGATGGGGCAAGACAAACGCTTGGCCACAAACAATTTGATCTTCCATGTAAATTTAAAAACCCGAATTTTGACATGTAAGGAACCTAGAATTTCTAATGGAGATGAATTAGCCGAAACATATTTAACAGGAGATGAGTCATAGTCAGGGAGTTTACAAACAGATTTCAATTTAGAATACCAATCAGCCGAAATAATGGAACAAACACTGCCTGAATCTAAGAGAGCTGTTATAGGCTCGTTATTTAACTCAATCTTAAGAAAAGGAACAGGTGCGGGGGTATCCGCCGCAATCCTAAGACACTCTTTAGGGCATTCAAAAGATGAATTTGAAGGCTGGTCGTTCTCTGCATTTACAACCTGTTTACTAGGGGCTAAGTCTCGGGAAGATGGATTAGTCGGCTCAGCCGACGCCACTAGTCACTTTTTATTATTGGAATAGCTGGAATTTGCACCAGAAGTTGAGCAGGAGGGGGTGCTATTTGAGTTTGGGCAATTCTTGGCGATATGTGAGAAGGCCCCACACTTAAAACAGCCTTGTGATGACCCTACTCCATTCCTTGTCCCACTTGACTTGATCAGAGGACACTTATTCCGCAGATGTTCAGGCGACCCGCAAGCATAACATTTACGGGGATTGACTGGTCGGCGAGGTGGAGGCCGAGTGTTACTAAAGGAAGGCGGGGGTTCTTTCGCGACACGCAAAGAATCGGCGTATCTAACTCCTTCCGCTGAGACGGCCAATGCTTCAAGTTCAGAGAAGGTTTGCGGACACGCCGCGAAACACAAATATGACCTGTAGGATGGCGAAATACCTTCTACAATAGCCTGCACAATCTGATCTTCAGGAAAGTGCAGAGCAAACACCCTAGTGTAGAATTTGATATCTTGAATGAAATCAGCCAAGTTTTCATCCAAGCGCTGTACACGGTAATAGTACTTCTGAATCAGGGAGGACCTGGCCCTAGCCGGGATGAAGTTAGCTAGCAAATGGGCATGGAAATCCTCAATAGATGATTGCTCGGCAATGGCTCTTACGATTTTATCAGAGAGAATACCAATAGCATACGGATAGATAATTTGCAAAATTTGACATGGCGAAAGGGAAAAAACCAGAGCATGATCCTGAAATTCCACTAGAAATCTTAAAAATGAAATTACATCACTGGTGGTGTTGACGGAAAACTTAGAGATACCTCTAAGCAACATTGCCAATGGATGAGGCAAGCTACTGAACCCAGGTGACATAGTCGTTAAAGGTTTCAATGGCAAAGAAGTTAATTCAGAGCGGATGTTACCCAATGACGCACGGCGTTCAGATTCGTTGTTCGATGGGGCAGAAATAGTTTGAGCAGCAACGGTTATCCTATTGACTTCTCCCTGAGGAGGCTCTTCATCACTACCTACGTTCACTGTGGCGGGTTGATCAGTTTTGGGAGGAACTTCGCCGGTTAGCAATTGAGTGACCTTATTAGACAATTCAGAAATAGTTTCAAGGAGCGTATTAGCGTCCTTCCTCTGAACGTCATTCACCTTTAGAGACAACAGATCATTAACTCTATTTGCAAAGTGATACAGCCTGCCTTGCACACGCTTAATTTGATTAGGAGACGGATCGTTTTCATCAAAAAAGCTGACTACAGATGCTAGCCCAGTAATATTCTCGACGATCGTGGAAAGAGAGTCATCAATTTCTTTCTCTCCCAAATTGGGGATGGAAATGGGCAAATCAAGGGACTCTCTAAGCTTGTTGGTGTCGATTGCAACCGTGCCTCCAGATTGCACATTTCTGATAGTTAACTCGTATATCAACTCCTCTTTGCGCAAATAGTTAAGGAGGAGAACATCGCGAGGGCCGGGCATGATGACAGAACAATTTTGAAAAACTCAAAAAATTCCAGCAACTGAGACAATTGTTAGAGTTCGAATCAAAGCAATGTTTAGCCGTCAAAAGGGGCTAAATTGAGACCCATTCAACCACGCTCTGCTACCACTTGTTACCGTGTTTTAGCGGTAGGTAGAGGCGTAAGAAGGTGCGGGCGTGAATGGGTTTCAAACTACGGAATCAAAGTTAATGTAAAATTAATTTAAAATTTAACTAGGTTATATTTTCTTTTCAAAAACCAAGCAATAACAGACATGGCAGGTACAATGTAGCAAAACAAGGGGAGATACAATATTTACAGGTTTTGGGCTTTACGCCCTGACTTCTGCGATCAGCTCAGTTTTACCACAAACACAAGTTTTAACAGAGGGGCAGAAAACCCCATTCATCCCTAGGAGCCCCTGGCTCCGAATTACACAGAAAAGCCTCCACGAGGCATATGACACTCCATTTTCAAAAGAGCGATCCGCTCTTAAAATTTAAGCCTCTCAAAGGCCACACCAAACTCTACCTTCAAGCTGTCCTCTAAGGACGTATTCACAGGGGTAAAATACCCAACCTACAGAGGTCTATTACATGAAAAGAAGGTTGATTACATGACCTCTAAACTAACAATTTGAGAGGAGGCGATCTTGCACTCCTAATACACTTTGTTTTTTAAAACCTAATCTGGCTCTGGGCCGCTAACGCAAGGGCTAATCCCATACTACAGAGGTGACTTAGAGAAGAACACTTTACATTACATAAACGAAGAATAGTTTGAGAAAATAAGTTCACCTCAAAACAAATGTGAGTGGGAGCTCGAGAGGGTTAGCACTCTCTATCCCAATATGTAGCTTTACAAGAAAAAGATGAAAGGAGTAATTACATTTTAGGAAAAGGTTACATGATGGAAATGCTTCGAACCCGCCGCGAGTGTTAAACTGCCGACCTAGCAAGAAAAGAAGTTATTAATAGGCCATTACCTGGTGTTGAACGGCTGAAGAAGAAAGAGGCGCTTCCCGCCTCCTGCTATGTACTTAATACACTGAAAGATGGAACAGAAGTGGCCCGGAGACCCCAAAATCAGCAGTTTATATCCTCTCGCGGAAGATTCTAGGCGTTAGGGGAAATAAAACACCCTCCCTCAAAGTTTTTATTGGCTAGGGAAAAGAAACCCCTACATAGAGGAAGAAGAAACACATTATTGGTGGAAAATTAATTAAAGAAATTCGGGATTGGCTAGATCCAAAATAAGGGGAAAAAGAGGGGTATACAGCCAACTTAAACCATGACAGAAAGAAATTTAACAAAGAACAAACTCTTGAAATAAAAATTTCTCCAACAAAATAGTTCTTTGATTTCGCACTAGGTTGCACTATTGTAATTCTTCAGTAGTGTCCTCTAGAAGAGAAAGTTCACACTTCTTACTTCAAGCGAAACAAAAACACATCAAAAGTGACACAGTTCAAAAACTCAAAATTTTCCACGTGGTGACATCTTCTGAGAAAGTAGAGAATTAATAGAATAGATAAAGTTCAACCTTCCTCCAGAAGAGGAGTTTCAACTGGCGCAACTTTTAAATAAACGGTGTAGAGGTGTACCGCCCGGTACAATTTCCATTATTAGAAATTTGTTGAATGTAAGAGAGAACGAGCGGTTACCCTCATAATTCTCCCATTCAAATTAAATTGGGTGACTAAGTTTTTGTAACTCTAAAATCGAACTTACGATTTTCGGCTTTAAATGTTTCTCCCACTTAATCACCCCCGTAGTATTGAATTAACCTTTACTTCATCGGGCCATCAGCCCTCGAACCTTTTCATTTTGGAGTGATTGATGTCCGCCTCCTTCTAATTAATTATCGGCCTATTGTAAAGATTCCCTTGTATAAATATGTTTGTTATTTGTAACCAAGTAGTGTAGTCCTTTGGCATCTGTACATAAGTTTCTTGAAGGGTAACCTTAATAAGTAATCTATATCTGTATCCTCCAACCAAACAGGTGAATATGCTAGCACTAATGTATTCTGAAAGAGTGTATCAATAGTCCATTATGGGGCTGATCTTGTAAAAGAATTGTGAAATGGGTTGTGACCCATGTTCGAACGTGGAGACATGGTCTCTTTCTTAAATTTTAAGGCTAGCCTCTATTTGAATTGAGATTGAATCAACTCGACTTTATCATAATTATGTTTATGTAAATAGGAGCTCAGTTCCTTGATAATTGTACCTGTTAGTAGCTAATAGACTCACGCTGTATCGGTGTCAGAGATTTTTAGGTTTTATTGTGTTTTCTCGAGCTGATGAGCTCCAGTATTGTTTCAAAGTTGTAAGGGTCTATCGCGCAACCTTGCTCTTCTAAGAATTGTAAACTTACTATGATGAAACCAAAGTCTGTTAGAGAAGAAAGAATTAAAATTTCTTGAATTTTGTTAGTTTAACTTATACTTTGAATGTTGCTTATCTCCCATTCGGACTAGGCACTTACTACTCCTCTGTGATCCACGGAAACACTGTAGTAATAATAATAGTAGGTAGGTAAGGGTTATTCTGCCCGAAGGCAGGTCCGAACCTCCGCAGAGGTGTTCCTGAGCCGGAGTTTACGTACGGTAGGGTGTCCAGTTCCTTTCCGCTCCTCCATTCCCTTACCCCACCAACAGCGCGTGGCAACCCATCCAACTCCTGACCACTCCCAATGTTGCTTAACTTCGGAGATCTCACGGGATCCGGTGTTTCAACACGGCTACGGCCGTTGGCTTATAATAATAGTAATAATAATAATAAAAAATCTGTCTACATCGTCCTTTCAACAGCTGTTGTGTTTAGGAGACAGCGCACTAACAAAATGTTGCCCTCATTAGTTGTTTTTAAGGCGCCTGTGAATCTTCTTACACATCTCTCCCAATTAATAAACTCTCAAATTCTCAAATGCCAATCGACAGTTCGATTACACAACCCTGAATGCAGCAGACAAGTTTCTAATCAACTTCGCTGCTTGGCCTATCATGAAAAATTGTATTTACCCTGTGATTAGTTACTGTTTAAAGACTGATTTATGTGCTGTACTTGTTCAAAATATGACACATTACAAGCTATATACTCTGGCGGAAAATGACATCCGATCTCCAGGAAGACATTAGTTTAGATGAATGCAATTCAGGCTAAACAATTTTCTAGTAACACATTTATTTGATTACAGTTTCCAGGTCACAGGTTCAAGTACGCGCAAGAAAACATGTGACACGGTGGTACATGAATACCCGCTGTAGTCGCCATGATTTTGAATGCAAATGTACAAACTTGCATGATTGTCTCGTACAGGTGCCGTATGTCATTTTGTGGGATGGAGTTCCCCGCCTGTTGCACTTTTTCAGTCGAAACAGCAACGGATAATTCTGGTATTGGATCACGCTGGGTTTGTCACTCCATAATGTCCCATATGTATTCAATGGGCGAAATGTGTGGTGATCTCGCAGACCAAAGGAAGTGGCCGACAACCTGAAGAGCACGTTTGGTTGGATGAGGACGAGCGGTATCCTGTCGGAAAACATCCTCTTGAATACTGTGAAAGAATGGTAGCACAACCGGTTCAGTCACCAGTCTGTCGTACAAATCCGCTCTCCAAGCTCTTGGGATACGACGACAGTGCCAATGGAAATCGTTCCCTAGACCATAATTCCCGGTGTAGGTCCAGCATATCGATACAGCTTGTTTTCAAGTACTCACCTGGCCTCCTTCCTACTAAACTACAGCCATCAGTGGCACCAGGACGAAAGGCCACAGATTTCCACTATACCCTCCAATGACCTCCAGCTAGATGCCACTGAAATCGCAGACGGCAACGCTTCGGAGTTAGTGGCATGAAGGCACAGGACGTCTTGCTCGGAGCTGTCCCTCAAGTAATCGATTTGTTACAGTTCTTTCCTCTATCAGTCTGGTGCCAACTGAAACTCTAATGTCTGCTACAGATGCAATTCTATCTACCACAGCCATGCGGCGGTCTTCCCTCTCCGTAGTGGCTCGTGTACGTCCGCACCACGGTCTTATTGAGACAGTGTTTTCCCGTGACCATTGTTGCCAACACCGATGTTCCCTGTCAAATCTTTCTGCAATTTCGCAGAAAGAACATCCACCTTCTCGTAGCCCTATTACACGGCCTCGTTCAAACTTAATTAGCTACAGCTTCTTCGTCTGCTTAAAAGGATGTTTGATTCACACCTAACTCACAACGTCTACACCGGACGATGACTAACGCTCACGAAGTGCACAGGGCGTATTTACACTAAACTTGCTTTGTAAAGTCATACTACTAACACCACTCTTCGTCGACCACCGCGCAAATTTGAATAGGGGTCGTCTTTCATATGTGCAAACACGCCTCTCAATTTCCATTTATCTAGCATAACTCCTCCTTGGCGTTGGGATATCATGTTCCACCAATGTATGTGTGTGTAAGTTTTAGGTGTCGTACCTGATTAAATCATTTTAACTTCACTGAAATAATTATATAAAATAATTTAATTTGTCATGCATATCCTTATTTCTGCCACCATGATCAAATCACAAAACGCTAGTTATGAATCTAAAAATATATTGTTTATTTTTGTCTTTCTTTTTTTATTATTATCTACTGTAAATTGCAAATATTAAGTCAAAGTTCCCAACAAAAGGATAAATGGACAGTTAACGCAAATAGTATGATCAGTCAATATCGATTTTCGTAAATCCACATAAACTTAATGTATTAAATCAATTAAATATTTTATTTCCTTCGATATGACAAAGCCGGACTGAGTAGCTAGAGTGCTGACTTTTGGCAGGTACCCTGGCTTAATTCGGTGGTATCTGAGAGTACCAAAGTACGCCAGCCTCGAGCCGGTAGATTTACTGGCACGTAAAAAAAACATGCTGTGTGAAGAAATTCTGGCACCTTGGAGTCTCCGAAAACCGTAAAAGTAGTAAGTGGGACGTAAAACCATTATTATTATTATTATTATTATTATTATGATTATTATTATTATTATTATTATTATTATTATTATTATTATTAAGATATAGTAAAACGAACTTGCATCCACCTGTGATGAGATATTATGTTTTCTACAATGCAGTATTTCTTCTAGTAAGTACATTTGCTACCTACATCGATTTTTCTCTGATTTTTCTTTGTCTTTCACAGTATGACAATGTGGAAGTGATGCTAGGAAGGATATTTGTCGTTCATCTGATAAAAATGTTACGAATGGTGTAGAGCTCTTGCGTGTAGTTCAAGCGGACAGATACGACTAACTGGTAGGTAATAGAACCTTCTGGCTCAGTGAGGAAAGTGAATGAAAGCTACCTCACTCAAACATTCGCATCTTCAGCAGTACTCAGGCTTTCTCAGACAGCCGGTGATGGAACTGTTCAGGATCCAACGATCCTTTGTGTTGAGAACTCAATATATACTTATTATTATTATTATTATTATTATTATTATTATTATTATTATTATTATTATTATTATTATTATTATTATTATTATTATTATTATTATTATTATTATTATTATTATTCAAATAAATATATTTCATTGTCGAATCCCAATTGTGAGTGTGGAAAGAGAAGTGTTCCTACTATTTTCAGACCCTTCGTAACCCAGTAGCTGTTTGAACTTCTCGACGTGTAATTAGAAATAAGCCAGTAGTACTGACCTCTATCAACACGAAGCGAAATTAAATACAAATTGCTTTTTTCTCATTAGCGCTTCTTTACCGAGGCGACAGAAATCCCTGGCCGGCAGTACATGGAGTAACGAGACTAGCCTCAAGCCCTGGCTATTTAATTTCTGCGGAATTCTGTAGCAAATGAAAATTAAGGGGACGTACTATACTTGACTTCTTGAAATGCAAGCCTGTCACATATCCATTCTACATACGCGTGTTAATGATAGATAAATTAGAAACTAAGTAGTATTTACTTTATATACTTGACTTTTCATTATTCACTAAATTATAGTCTGGTATATATTTGTATATCATTTCCCTTGCGTTTATTTGAATTCCTCTTCCCGTGTTCTCTTTTGAAAAGAATTTTCACTATAACTTATAGATGCTCATTTTAGGCAGCAGTTGAAGTAATATGTTCATACGAATACACATTGTATGAACATTTTTCGTTTGCTTGTAAGAATGAATTAAATGAAGCAATATATTAATGCACTTTAGTGAGTTTAATAAGGACTGAAATTATAGTCCACGATATCGTGGTTGCACGGGCAAAACCTCTTATCCTACAATGCTCTTCCTATCCCTTATTCTCCTTAAGACTGGTCCCACTTCCCAGCCACATACGGATATGCAGTCAATGAGAACGATTTTCCTCGTGTTCTTTTTCCGGTGCCGACGAAAATGAAACATAAATGCATTATACTGCAGGAGTGCGTAAATACGCGATGAAAATATACATTTCTACAGCGCGGTACAGTAAGGTTCAATTTCCTTTACACATCGGCATATGAAAATGAACAAACCAAACCCCATACCACTACAGCCCTTGAAGGGCCTTGGCCTACCAAGCGACCGCTGCTCAGCCCGAAGACCTGCAGATTACGAGGTGTCGTGTGGTCAGCACGACGAATCCTCTCGGGCGTTATTCTTGGCTTCCTAGACCGAGGCCGCTATCTCACCGTCAGATAGCTCCTCAATTCTAATCACGTAGGCTGAGTGGACCTCGAACCAGCCCGCAGGTCCAGGTGAAAATCGCTGAATTGGCCGGGAATCGAACCCAGGGCCTCCGGGTAAGAGGCAGCCACGCTACCCCTACACCACGGAGCCGGCGTATGAAAATGAACACAACAAAATTGTTCTAATGGACCGCATATCCATATGTGGCTGGGAAGTGTGACTAAGCTTAAGGAGAATAATGGATAGGAACGGCATTGTGGGATACGAGGTTTTGCCAGTGCAGCGTCCATATATTTCCACTGTTTTCGGTTGGGTCCTTTTATGATATGAATACGTTATCTCCATATTTTCTTGTATTTAAATAAAAGGAAAATCTAACACGAAAGAAATGATAGTATCTTCGTAATAGCACCCACTGCATTGATTGCTAGTTGCAGCAGGGTAATAGGCAATGAAGTTCCCTTCGCGCACATGACGCATATAACCAATACCTCTGAAATCAATAAGTGAAGAAAAGAATCAATGATAATTAGCTCCCTCACCTTTTCCAATAAGTCGTTCAGTTATACTTATGCATTGAGCATATTATCTGACAATACTCTACAATACGCACTACAGCCTATGTTATACTAAAATTTAGACCGTTCGTAAGTCTAATTATTGAAATCCAATTAATAAGGAAAATATTTTCAACTAGAAATAAATAATACGTGTAATATACAAAATTATTATAAAACAAACTGTATTCAAAAGATGAAATCATCGAATAACAATTTCCTTTCCCCATCATAAGAAAATAAATCACTAATAAAAATGTACAATTCAGAAGATCAGCTGGACCTTCATTACCTTACACAAATGTAAATCAAAATGTACCTAATAAGTCATTTAGCCGAATACAAAAATTGAATTTCATTTAATAACTCGTGTATACTCGTTTAAAATATTTTTTTCGCCAATTCTTAAAATAAATGCATTCTTGAATAATAACTTCGGAGAAGTAAATCCTATACTTATTAATCTTCATAGAATTGAATTGAATTGAATTTACTTTATGTACACTTAATAAATCTGTCTTAAACATATGGTTCAATTAATTTAATTTCTTATGAATGCCATTAAGCATTAACCACTGCTAAAGCTTCAATAAAGCGATTAAAATATATTACGACCTCACCAGATTTACGTTGCAACTTAAACTTCATAATGGAAAAATTAACAACATAAATAATTCTCTCCATTATTGTAGAAAAATAATTCAGCACTGAAACATGGTCACAACAGTGACATCTTACAACAAACAAACAATTTCCATCACAGAATATATCTTCAATAACCACAAATAAATTACAAAATGGAAATCAACGATGTGCTAAGAAAGAATAACAAATTACATCAAATTACTACACATTTTAATATAAAACATACAATAGGGACACGCTATTTACAAACCATTTATAAGACTTATTGTTACTTTATTATTATTATTATTATTATTATTATTATTATTATTATTATTATTATTATTATTATTATTATTATTATTATTATTATGCGTGAATGGTCCCTTTCGGAACACACGAAGCTTTATTTATGATTTCGTTTGCGGAGGATCCAGGATGATTTCATCTGGTGACTAAAGATCCTTTTCCTTTCTTCCGTCCACTTGGTACCTGCTCTTTTTGGTACTTCATTCCCTGGAGTAACTTCCCAATTGTCAATTTTCTTTCTATATATATTTCGATTCAAAATGTCTTTACAGAGAATTTGTGCGTTCTTCATGTCCGCTTTTGTTTGTTGTATCCAAGGAAAATTCTTCAGTTTGTCAACTCTTTCAAGAACTTGGTGGGTTAGTCTAGTTTCTGGAAGCCTCTTAACATGTCCTTTTTTTCCTGAGGTCTGCCGCAATATTAGATAATTTTTCTGTGGATTTCCGGGTTTGGAGGCGGTACCCTTCTCCCGTGTGTCTTGGTCCTAAAATTTTCCTCATGATTTTCGCTCTTCTTTTAGGATATTTTCCAGTTCGCCCTTTCTATGAAGCGTTACAGTTTCCCCTGCATATAAAGCCTCCGGTTTGATTACAGTATTGTAATGTTTTATCTTAACGTGGAGAGACATACATTTTTTGTTGTAGATTTCTCTTGTTCTCCCATAAGCTCTTCTGAGTTTTGGACACGGTTGTTTTGGGCTATTTTCTCTTGTCCGGTTAGTTCGAGGGTTTCGCCCAGGTATTTGAAGTGAGGGACTCTGTTGATTTGTCCGTATTTTGTATTGAGACTATGAATGTCTAGTTTTGCACAGAAAAATTCAGTTTTCTGGAAGGAGATATGAAGTCCGACCTTTCTGGCACATTCTTGGAGAATTTCAACTTGCTTTATTGCTGTGACTTCATCGCTGGAGAAAAGGGCCAGGTCATCCGCGAAGGCTAAGCATGTAATTTCAAGCTTGTTTTTTCGTGTCCCGATGATTATTATTATTATTATTATTATTATTATTATTATTATTATTATTATTATTATTATTATTATTGTTACAAGGGAGTGAGTAGCGTCAAGAACAATCCCATATAAAATTGAAGAAGATTCAAAATCAAATTCTCCATTAATGCAAACATCGTATAATTAGTATGTGACTGAAATAAATAGGGTTACTCATTTGGACTAATTCAGTCATGACGCTCGAAAGAATATCAACAAAGTGAAATCAAATCAACTTGAATTAGTCAGTGGCATGAGCTGAATAAATGCAGCAGATTTCCTATCCCTGTTTCAATATTATTCCTATAGCATCACAGCCAGCTGAATGCGTAGTAGAACCACATAAATTAAGTAACGTGATCCTCAACAGTAAATTAATGATACTTGCTAACTGGTGCTCTAAAATATTTTCACATCAATATCGTAACAGGTTCGACGACCTAATTGTACTTTCCAACAGCTTAATAAATCCATACAGAACAACATATGAGCACATCTCACTGTCATTTAACACTCAACTCAAATTATTAGTTAAGCATGATTATCATAATTAAGGATGATGCTATATTTTATTCATTATTGTTGTTATTAATATTATCCATCCTAATGATCTGCCACTCTCGAATATTAAAGTAAATGTACGTTGCGATGACTAACTGTATTTGACATGAAGTAACATATTTGTCTTGATGACCTCGCTGAAAACCATTCTTGAATGCATGAAAACCTACAACCTGTTTTTCCATCAATGACTGGGTCAGGGATGGGATGAATTAAACCCCCAACTTGAAATTGTGCCGGCTGCCGAGGCCTGTCGCACTCCTCTGGAGCAATGATTAATGACTGACAGATGAAATGAAATGATATTGGAGAGTGTTGCTGGAATGAAATATGGCAGAAGGAACCGGAGTACCCGGAGAAAACCCTGTTCAGCCTGCGCTTTGTCCAGCACAAATCTCACATGCAGTGACCGGGATTTGAACCACGGTATCCAGCGGTGAGAGGCCGGCGCGCTGCAGCCTGATCCACGGAGGCTCTGAAAACCATTCTATCTTATTCAAATTATAAATATCACTGAAAATATAAAAATGTGCTTTAATTGCGTTAGTTTAATATTTGGGTTCGTGATTATTAAATCTTGAGTGTTATAATTTCACGACGTTGCATTTGAGAGTAATCATAATTGAAGATATCAATGAAATAAATGATTACAAGTCATGTACAGAAAGCAATAAGGTTCCCAATTCTCGAGCAAGTAACAGCTTCAAAAATATGAAATAGAAATAATACTATAAATATGCTAAAGGTATTAAGATATTAGGCAACAGAAAACTAAAGAAATCGTAACATGAAGAGAGTGGAAGTCCAAGACTCTCAAAATCAATAAAATTATAGTCATGTTTGACATCCAGAAGGTCGTTCGGGACCTCTGATGACGAGTTTTAAGACCGCAAGCGGCGCATTTACCAACTTGGGCACGTCAAACGGGGAGTGATGATCGTCAGGAGGCAACTGAGAACGTATGTAGAGTTTCGTGGAGTAGGTAGAACAGCATCTACTTTACACACCGGGGGCTGGTCAGTTTCTCCATACTGTGATTGTGGGGAGGTTCGACAAACAATGAAACATGTAGTGCAGGAATGCCCACTCCGTGCTTTCATTGGCACCATGGAAGACCTCAACTCAGCAACACCCGAAGCAGTGAAGTGGGTGGCGTGTTTGGACATTCACATTTAGTGAGATGTACATCACTCGCACTCAATGTGTATATACGAACTGTCAGAGTTGATAGGTGGATAGTGATGTAATATATTGTGTTTTATTCTTGTTCTTTCAAACTTTGTATATTGCTTTCTTTGACTGTATAGATATGATAATTTGTTTTGTACTCATCTTTCACTGGTTGTGTAAATAGTTTATAGGTTGTCATTATTCATCATACGCCAAATAAATAAAATCTGGCAAGGGAGAGAAAAAAAAATGTGGTGACATTACAGGAGGCACCTTAGTGATTGTAACAAACCCTGCTAGATTTACTACCTCTCTAGAGACAGAAAGCAGTATCAAACATTGTATAATGAATGCCAGGAAAGTTTTCCATGGGGTTTCATGATCATTGCTGGATACTGCTACAACGGCAAGTCAACCATACGCCGTATCACTAATAATGTGAAGGTGAACTCTAAATACTATTAGCAAGAGGTTTTAATACCCGTTTACTACGCAGATATCCCAGCACTGTATGGGAGGGAAAAAAATCTGTTATAGGTACATCATGATAAAGCATCCAGCCATATCTCTTTCAACTCGCCTGTTCTTAGAGAGAATGGATATGGAAACTGGAATCCTTCTACTGACATTCCGGTGTGAAGGCACCCGATGGGTCACCCATGGAGTTCTGTGCATTTGAATTCCTAAAAGGGGGCTTAAGAAATAGACGTCCACGCACTTTCAATTAGCCTCTGGATATCTTCTCAGAAGGACTGAGATAAGATAGACATGCTAGTTCTGCGAAAACTCTGCTGCAATGGAAATTACGTTGTCGGGCTATAGCACGAAATGCTGGCTTTCCAATTGAGTATGATCGTTGGTGGAGACATGGCTTTTCGTAAGCTTCAAACATCGTCCTCAGAGATCCCGAACCACATTCTTTATTGATCATCCTCGTGGTGTCGGCATTGCTCCTCGGGGCTCCATTGTTCAGATCAGGGGATCGCGTTCACTTAGCTCTGAATGGTCTCCATCCAGTCGCAGTTGAAGTCTTCCACAATCTTTAAAAATACCATGTTCGAAGATCATTCTTGTAGCTGATACGACGATAAATCCATTTACTCCAAATCGGAAACTAAGATGTGCTAAATACACAGTTCAAAAAATTTAGGGGAACATGTTTTTGAACGTATGCCATGCTCCACAAGACAATACCTCACACCCAGGTATATTACCAACTAAACTTTTATTCTTTACCGTTGAAGTATACAAACGAAAATCGATGGATTAGCGTTCATTTTCAAAACACAAAATGAAATGTCCAAACGGGGGCGAAAACAAAGTGATAACAGTCCCCCCAGGGCGGATTTTCATCACAGCTTCACTATGGTGTATGTTCTCCACGAGCATTTATCACAGCTTGGCACATGTGGCATGCTCCGTATAAGGCTCCATATAATTCAACGGAGGTCACGTTGCAGTATGCAGTATCAGGTCCCATTCTTCAATGAGAGCCTGTTCGGGGTCTTGGAGAGTCCGTAGTGGAACAGAACGCCCACGAACACTTCTATCAAGTATCCGACACATACTCGATGGGATTAAGGTCGGAACTCGCTGCTGGTTACATCTCTTGAATGTCCAGTTCTCGGAAGACGGCTCTGGTGATGCGCGTTACATGAACATGACTTTCTCTTGTATTCTAAGAAATTAAAATTTCCAACTGCATAAACACTGAACCTCGTGCTATGGTGCAGACATTAGGGGTGCCTAATTATGACAAGGCTAGAGGATTGTCTTCTGGCGAGCGATTTAGCCGTGATATCGGGACCGCGTAGCAATAAGCTTGCATTCGGGAGATGATATATTTGGACCCCATTGTCGGAGAACTTAGGATGGCGTTCCGTGGTTTCGTTTTCACCAGGCAAATACTTGATTTTTAAAAAATGGCTTTACCTTCCCAATTTTAACCCTTTCGTATACTTAGGTCGCCGAAAATCTTTGCCTTGGCAGATGAGGGCCCTAACGGCTGTGGCTTCATGATTTTATTTCTTGTTTTATACAAATATATACACATACATTTGTCTTCGTTTTCTACAATTCATATAGCTAGCGGTTTAACAACGTATTAAAATTTCCGTCGTCTGTGGTATTTCATCCAGGAATTAGCTGTGTTGCTAGAGGTTTTATGAGCATCATACCTCAAGTTGAAAGCAAATCGAAGACAAGAGTTCAATGCTCGTTGAAGCTTCGTAGTTTATTCACGGGTCTCATCAACGAAGACAATGTTTGAATAGTCAAGTATTGGTAGTATCAAAGTTTGGAGAAGATTTATCTTTACGTCTTCAACTACTTCTAAAGATCCGAATAAGGGGACTACTTCTATCTCCGGCATATTTCATCCGGAAAGAAAATATGGTCAGTTTATCATAATTATGACTATACCGAGAGAACTGCGTGTCCTCAGAAGTTATGGATATGTTTCCCATTGCTTTCAGCCACATCGAGAACTATCAACGCTACGAAGTCATTCGTCACCTTCTTCTGCCACCTTTGACACACCCACATGGGATGTCTGGTGGGAATTGTGTTGCACATGTGTGCATCGCCCACTTGTAAGACAAGATGCCCTTCCTGACGCCAACCCAACGTGGAGGGATGTGTTCACCATTGCGTGTCTCTGTGGTGATTGGTAGTGCAGTGTGTTGTGTATGTACGAAAAGGAGCGTGCTGGATAAAGCACAGAGCAACTAACCAAACGTGAAAATCCCCGACCCACCAGAAGATCGAACCCAGGACCCTTTGAACCGAAGGGCACTACGCTGACAGTTTAGCTAAGGAGTAGGTCAACATGACTAATCCATATTACAAATTATTTCAGTCGAAAATCCACACTGACTTCCTTGAAACTTCTGAAGTTTGTCACCACCTATCGGTGAACCTTACCTTAGTTTCTTCTCTCGAACGATACGCGTCGATATGGTTGTACCTACAGCATTATACCCAGCATCACAGTGGAACTTCACAAGCGGGTACATAAACTGCAGCGAAGTATTTATTTTGTTTCTCAGCTAATACATTTAGGAAACTTAGAGATTTACTAACGTAGAACATGAAGTACACGCATCAAAGAATGCCTTGTTGAAATGAACATAATGAGAATGAGAACAGGCTAATTTTGTCAAATTGTTCCCTTTCTCATTGTTACTCCATATGATATTAATGCCTAAAACTCGGTTGCTGCTCCGTCTGGTATCACAAGAATTCGCTTTTATAAAGTTCTTAGAAACTTTGAGTGCACGTGATAGTGGAGGAGCGAACGTGCGAGGACGATAATCAAATGAGATCCATGCGGAGGTAAGTAATGATAATTATATCCGCTAAAATACGTCGTGGAGTAACACCCCGTTTCAAACTGCGTGAATCAGATCGTCTCCTAACTTGAACGGGATATTACCATAGCTGAAACTCGTGGGCTACGTGCGCGAGAAAAGGTTTGGTTTTCTAGCCCAGGCTATTACGTCTCGGTCCTGAATTATACTAATTTTACAGGCAGTCCCGACTCCGAACTCTCCAAAATAGCTGAGGCGCACACAGCTGACCGTTGCGTCATCTGAGCGTCGACGTTACCGCATAAGACTCTTTGGACACTCCTCTCTTCAACTCAGTTATTATACGTTTATTTAGTTTGTAAATTATTGAAATAAATCTCGTGTATAATTTACTTCTTTAGGACACTCAGAATTTTGATCGAGAGATCTAGTAGTGGAACGAAACAATCGACGTATTCCACAACAAAAGTAGTGAATCATGAAAGGTATACAGGGTGAAGCGAAATTCGCGCGCTCGGGCGTCGCAGCGCGACTCCTCACATGCCAGCAATAAAGAAATGTCTCTCACAAACGTTCGTCCTGCGAGTATATCCGGGAGATAAAGGACGTTGAAGAGTGGAAATCTGGCAACACTGTAACCACATGTAGGGTAACTACCTCTGTTAGCACATATTAGTCGTGCTGTACTGTTGGTGCAGTGGGTAGAGTTTTGGGTTAGCATGCAGGAGGTCGAGGGGTCGATCCTGGTTTGAGGCGTCTGTTTTTTATTTCGTAGTCGAGATGGTATGGTATCTGGCATCTTATTCGTCAACGTCGTGGGCGTGAATTTATTCGCACCTCTTCATCTACTAGATGCGTTACAACGTGTTCAGCCTTACTAAATTTTGTGAATGTAGGATACCTAAGAAACGGTGTCTTACTGTATTACAGTATGTAATGTCCGATGGAAATTAGCAAAAAAAAAGTGCGCCTCAACCCACGATCGAACCCTCGAAATCCTGCATGCTAACCCAAAACTATATCCACTGCACCAACTGTACAGCACGAGTAGTATGTGCTGGCAGAGGTAGTTACCCTACATGTGGTTACAGCGTTGCCAGATTGCCACTCTTCAACGTTCTTTTCCTGCCGGATATACTCGCAGGAAGAACTTTTGTGAGAGACATTTTTTTATTGCTAGCATGTGAGGAGTCGCGCTGCGACGCCCGAGTGCGCGAATTTCGCTACACCCTGTATACAAACATTTCGCCAGCACCGAGGCGTAGGGGTAGCGTCTCCTCCTCTTACACGGAGAACACTAGATCGATTTCCGGTCTGCCCAGGATTCACTATTCTCGACTGAGGGCTGGAACGAGATCGACTCAGCATCGTAAGACCACCCGAGAAGCTGATTGGTACGAGAGGCAGTGTACCAGGGTCAAGAAAGCCAAGTAATACAGCAGAAGATATCCTCGCGTTGACCATGTATCACTCCTGTATCTGCAGGCCACCTTCCTACGCCTCGGTCGCTTTAACAGATGAGGGCCCTAATGGTTGTGGCATCATGATTTTATACAAATACCTGCAAATGTACACGTGCTTCGCTACGGTATTCTACATTGTGTACACATTTCTCCGTAAATTACTGTAAAGGCAGCGAGTAAGATTATATTAAATTGTGTGTCTCTTAGCGCTATCCGAGAAACAAAACAGGGAGGACACCATACATTATTTCCGATGTAAGGTAGGTATTGGTGAAGTTTTGTTGACAATGGCAGGCCATATTTCCTACTGCCTATCACAATCGACTTCGGGAGTTTCTACTGTAATGGCAGGCTCACTTGGCAAATGCCATTCACAGTAGATACAGAGGGTTTTCATTATAAAGACAGGCCCCTTTTTCTAATGCCAGTAACAATCGAACTGGAGAGATTTGATTACAATCGAGAAATGCAGCGTTATCTAACGCATCAAAAATTGAGACACGACAATAAGTCATAGGACCAAAGTTGTTGATCTCTCCAAATTTAAAGGCGATTGTGCTATCTGTTTTGTAATTCGACTTACCGTTTAGCCACCAACTACCCCGAAACGAACGTCTGCACCGTCATTAAAATGCATCCATACTTCGATATTTTCCGGAGCGAAAAGTTACACATTTGAACAGCTTGGAATTTTTCCTCAAAGAAAAGAGTGTCCAGGTTTCTGGATTAGCACTCGCATACATACGGAGTAATTAATGAAGAAAGTGATACAGTTAAGAAAGTTGAAATTCGTAGAAAATAGGATTATAAATGAGGACAGAGGGATAGGACAAATATGTAAATACCAAGTGGAAGTATTGGGAAATAAAATGCCACTCATTAAAATCAGATGGTATGAGTTACGGATATAACAAGGCGGTAACAGAGGAGAAATTTAGGCACAGGGATTCTTAGACAAACAGACAAGAACATGACTTATGGTGTTATTACTGAAGCTTAAAGAGGCAAGGTAGAGGAAAGATACTAAACCGGAAAACAGAAGTAGAATAGAAATACAGTAACATTTATAGGAAATACCAGAAAACACCTAATGGTGTGAAATAATACGCTACACTCCCCGGTAATGTTCAAATATTAACAGCGCCCCTTAATGCTTTTTCGAGGACGATTGTAATCTTCAACAGTATTCCGCCTATATCCCGCAGAATGGCTGATTTGGGTCCCTCTTGCTTTCTACCCAAGGAACAACCAGGAGTTTACAGGACTGGTGACGAAAATGGCAATCCATTAGTTCTCTGCTGGCAAGCAGTCAGACGTTGCCATGGTAAACTCTAGGTTCATTATCGGTCTGTCGGTCACTCAATGCAGAACATGAGACCCGCAGAAAATAGTAATTTTCTCCGCCATTTGAAGAGTAAGCGAAATTATGTACATAAGAGTTGTTTATAATGAAGCGGCGTTTTATATAGACCATGGATTTTACGGAAAATCAATATTATAAGAGCAAATGGACGACGTAAACACTGCCAATGGATTGGACTTCAGCTATCATCTACCTGCTGCACAAGAACAGAGACAGGTTAGATCCTAACAACCATAGAGGGATCTCCCGCATATCAGTGACTTACAAAATCTTCTCCAAAGCATTGTTTAAAAAAAGTAGAGGCACAATTAGACTCCTGCATAGGAGAGTACCAAGCTGGATATAGAAACCTTAAAACTATCTTTACCTACAAGAACCTCAGCGCCTCACCCTATGTAGCAATTTTCGTTGACTTCCAGAATGCCTACGATTCGGTAGACAGAGTGTCCCTCTTTGAGACGTTAACTGAAATGGGACTGGATAAGAAGACTTTAAATCTTGTGAAGGCTACTCTAATGAACACCATGCACAAAGTGAAATTCAGAGGGGTATTATCAAAATGCTTCGAGATCAAAACAGGTGTTGGACAAGGATATGGTTTGTCCCCCATTCTGTTTAACTGTCTGCTGGAGAAGGTCATTTGGGAATGGACGAATACACTATCTGACAACTGTAGATTAAAAATCGGCTACAAAAGGACAAGTTAACAGTCACTTGCTTAGCCTTCGCAGATGACCTTACAGTCTTAGCTTCAAGTATGGAAGAAGCTACGTACCAACTAACCACCCTCGAACGCATAGCAGCTAAAGTAGGGCTGAAGATCGCTGTCAACAAAACAAAATTTCTGATCAACATCAGAGAATCACCCAAATTCATTTCTTTGGGGGACAAAATAATTCGAAAGGCCAAGTCATTCAAATATATTTGAGAATGGATGACCCCAAATATTAATGAGGACCTTGCAATGAAGAGTAGATGCACTAAATTAGAAAAAGCTAATCATCTTTGTAAGAGCATATACAAGTCTAAATCCCTATCCTTGAATCTTAAACTTGGACACTACAACACCGTAGTAAGACCATCTGTACTGTACGCCTCAGAATGCCTAAACATGACCCGGAAAGGATAACTCAGAAAACTGGAACTGAAAGAGCGAAAGATCCTCAGAAGGATTATTCTATGGGTCCCATTAAAGAAAGAGATGGCTACAGAATCAGGCACAACAAAGAACTTCACAGTAAAATAGAGAGCATTCTAAAAGCTATGAGGAAGAGAAGACTAATGTTATATGGTCACATAGTCACGATGGACAGCCATAGACTCACTTCAAGGATCTTCAACATTGTATCTAGAGGGTAAGCAACAAATGTCAAATAGACGAATTTAGTTCGGAAAGACCTACAATACATAAACATTGATCACATTGACATTTACAACCGAGATAAGTTCAGAAAGTTAATCAAAACATCTGACTCTCTCCAGTCACTAACAGCTAAATCACTGCGTCCAGGAGTAGGAGCGAAATGGGCTCAAGAAAGGAAAGGCATCCATAGCGCTAGAATGAAGAAATACTGGGCTAAGAAGAAGAAAAAATCTCACCAGAGTTAAGAATCACATGGTCCATTGTAGGCCTAAACGAAGAAGAGCAAACGGAATCAAACGGTTCTGGTTTCCCTATAAACCCCCCGTCTATTCAGAAATGTTAAAATCATATGCATATCAAAACCTTCCACGGGATGATTACACTTTAAACATAAACTTTGGTCGAGATCTATCCAACCTTTTCGCCGTGATAATGGAACAAATAAACAGACACGAAAAAACATTGATACGATCTTGGGTTGACTCAAAACGGATAAATATCTGAAAAATTGGCAAAAGAAATGCGGACCCCTACACATGTATGTATATAGGTAAGCATAGACGTTTGTAAGTGCAGACCTTTATTTTGAGAGTGACTGTTTCGAAACTGTACGATATATCGACAAACGGATTTCACCAACAGACGCTCCTTGTAGTGTTCTATATGGTTAGTCCTATGACATTTTCTCTCATCTCGTATATTTATGGGTCAGAGTGAGTTAAAATCATTGAATACGGTGAAATCTGGTACAGCTCTGGTATATTACTTTATTTTTTTGATGCTCATGCGACAGCTGGAATCATAAAATTTGTCAAAGCTATGGCCACTGGTCGTGTAAATGTGCGTGCGAAATTTGATGATTTGACACACTTATAGGAAATAAAGTGTGTCAAACACTTTTTTTCACAGTATTGACATCATAAAATCTTGCAATAGAGACACATCCCTCCATAGGCTAGTGTCAGGAAAGACAAACGACCGTAAAACTAGGCTAAACCCATTCAAAGTTCCGACGCAAGGCATCTGGAAAAAGGTCGGGAAGAAGAAGCAGAGAGGATGGAGATCATACAAAAGAGTCAAAGAATGCATTTAAGATAAACGTGTTAGTATTAGAAACGCGCAAAAAATGAATACTAGGAAATAGTCCCACTTTTATATCCACTCACATGTTATCCCTCAACGCAAGAGATTCCTTCGTCCTGTTCTCTCACTTGCTCTATGTGCCCTGAGGTGCAGAGCACAAAGCGAGTAGCTTGTACCAGATAAAGCTCGGTGTCCTTTACAAGAGCAAGCGAGATGCTCACTCATGCCATAAGACAAAATTAAAGAAACCCTTTTATAACTGAGTGAGGGTCCCTTTACTCTCTGTGTAATGTGATGTGCAATAGCGATAACCTACTGGCAGAGAAAGAAAAGCGTCAACTGCTTCTTCTGTGAGAACAGAGATTAAGTGCCCCAAGAGGACTGAGTTCATTTTCCTCTGCAAAATGAAACTCGAGGGTTAGATTCAGGGTGAGATAAGGTATTATGATATGCGTCAGCGAACACCAAGACTGCATCACTTTACAATCACATGTAGCACAGTCGCGCCCCATACTATTTCGCAAAGAGCGTGTTTGGATCCCATCGTTGTCAACATACGTATATTAGGAATGGAATTCCCAAAGTATCTTCAGACCCAAGAGGAGACGAAGGTTAACGGCAGTTTACATTCTTTCTTAACACACACTGCGCTAAAAAACACATTTTTAGCATCAGAAAATGTATTTTGTTAAATGTTGTATATATGTGCACCCTAATATTTACGTGGTGTGGGTTTGTGTGGTTAAGTTCTAATTCTTGTAATGTGGGCAACGGCTGAGGTGGAGGGGGCGTTAAAATTCAGGTTACCAGTTACTATGAAATTGGAATGCCTTTGCTGGCAGGATCTGGTGTTTACAGTGCACGATGTCTTCTGGTATGGGCCAGAACAATTTTGTTACTTTCACTGAACAGTCTCAATCTTATCCTTGGCTGTGACAATATGAAAGTGGCTGAGGTATGAGCGATGCTAGTAATGCCATTCCTTCTGCAGCCATTCCCTGCTATGAATGGTGTGAAAATGTTGCTCATAGGGTCGGTTGTTGCATGCGTTTCAGTGGGCTTGGCAGACTGATATGTAATAGCTACTTCTGGCTCGGTGAGGAAAGCAACGGGAAACTACCTCGCTCCTCATTTCCCTAGTACGCCTCTGCAGTATTGCCTAGGCCATGTATTGAGAGCTGATGGCGGAGCTGTTGAGGATTCAACCAGCCTTAGGGCTGAAGACTGAACATACATACGTGGAATTGGAAAGGCCATATCGGACATAAACTGATCGTTTGTCATGGCCCTCCTAGTTCTCATGCAGCTAGGATTATGCAATCCACCAGTAGTTCATAAACTATTAGAGGAAAAAGTCTTAGTGGAACTATGTGTAGATAGACTGACTGGCATCCAACTTCACAGAAAATTTACCGAGAGCAGAATATTTTAAACAGTCCTGGGACATATGGGAGAGACGGTGTCCCGCTACCATTTGACAGGCCAGGGACTCCTTGAAAATAACTTGAGGAACGAAATGTAATTCTGTGGGGAACTATCAATGTTAATGTGACTTATAGAAGAAAGAAAGTAAAACTAGCTGAGTCAGCAAAGCGTATGCATCTGGATATGTCACGAGTTAATGATGTTCGGGTAAGTGGAGATAACGAGGAAAGGATAGGAGAATATAACATGTTATTCACATGTATCAAAAGAGGAAGGGTAGAGTGCTGGGTGGAATTTTTCATTAGGAAAATGATACGTGCAGCATGGTTCTTGTTATGCACGTAAATGAACGAATGATGATGGATAGTCTTAGTGATTAGAGGAATTAGGACAATAGAGGATGAAGTAGACAACTTCTATGAATTACTGAGGGATGCCATAATCAGGGCCAGGAGAGGATAGTGATAATGGGTGATTCGTCCGGCTCCATGGCTAAATGGTTAGCGTGCTGACCTTTAGTCACAGTGGTCCCAGATTTGATTCCCGGAAGGGTCGGGAATTTTAACCTAATTGGTTAATTTCGCTGGTACTGAGGCTGGGTGTATGTGTCATCTTCATCATTTCATCCTCATCATGACGCACAGGTCGCCTACGGGAGTCAAATCAAAAGACCTGCACCTGGCGAGCCGACCTTGTCCTCGGACACTCCCAGCTCTAAAAGCCATACGCCATTTCATTTCATTCATGGGTGATTTCAATGCGAGAATTTGAAATAGAATTGAAGTATATGAGAAGGTGATGGGGAAAATGAGGAAGCTAATTGAATGTGAAACGTGCTCTGTATTGTAATAAAGAATCTTATACAGGAAGGGAAAAGGAGAATGATTAGTGTTTTCGGTAAATTCGGGAAACTCATTGTAATATTTTCAAGATCTTCTGAACGTAAAAATAAATATTTCTTTTTAGTCACGAACAATGATGTTGGTGAAATTGTGGTCAGGAGAGTGGAGAGTATGGTAAATGAACTACACTGTCAAAAATCAACAGGACGTGATTAGACATGATAAGGCAGGCATGTAATGGCTTCGTATAGTAATAGGATTAACACGGAATATTAGTAAGGTGCCTTCTGATTGGACGAAAACAGTAATCGCAGCTGTATATAAGCAAGGCAACAGGAAGGATTGCAACAACTATCTATGTATTGCATGGATGAATATATCAGGCACGATGTTCACTGGCATTTTGGAACTGAGGGTGCGATCAATGGTTGAGATAAGTTGAATGAAAATATATGTGGTTTCAGACCATAGAAGGAACAAAACATGCAATCTCCCTGCAGGCTCACCCAGGGATGGAAGGTAGTGGCTCCCACCATATGTAACCTCGGTGCAAGTGGGACAGAATGGTTTACATTATTCCAGCTGCATTTCCCACCCAAGAATGAATATGGTACTCTTTTTCTACGTAAGCTGAGTGAACCTCAGAGCCGTGTGTCTGTTGAGAGGCCGAAATCTTGTTTCTAAATATCTAGAATTCCTTACGGATGAACCGAACACGGCACGGCTCTACAAGCTCGGCTAGGCAACCCTTTATTACCATATTCTGAGATCATCTTCATCACCTTTCCCACGCTTTGCTTGGGTAGCGGGTGTGAACTCTGACGCGCATGTGGATTTGGACCTGTTTCACGGCCCCATGCCCTTCTTGACGTCAACTACATACAATGTGTTAGGGGTATACGCGCAGATATTTTGCTAGTCGTTAAAGAAAAATACATCTAAGAACATATGCTATGTACTTTTACCTTTTCATATTAGGTTCCCCACAAATGAGCCAAATATTTCAGGATCTAATGTGTTTTGAACGGGTGTAGTAGGAAACTCTGGTTATGTCATACTGCCCTCGTGTTGTAGAGTACAGTAGCAGAATACACGGGTTGTAGGAACTGATTGTTTTCGAAGGCCAACACATGTCACCGTGCCTCCCTCTAGCCGCTAGGGAAGTAGGGATCCCAACACATTCCAGACCACTTCCTGAACCGTACTCGAGAACCGGTCTAGGGTACTCAGTGAGAAATACACGTAATCCTTACCGACGTATCCACCCTTGTAACTTCTCATGTTGCCACCGAATATTATTTTGTACTCCTACAAACACTTTGCAATAAATGTAATTATTGTGTTATTCGGATTTGTATGGAAATATTCATTGGTTAAAATGGAACTGAGCTTATAACATATCATAAACAATATCAAAGGTTAATTAGTTTTAAAATTGTCAAGCTTCAGCACTATGTCCGGTAAAAAATCAGTCTCTACTACGGGCTAGATAATTAAAGCAGTATGTGACGCGGAATATCCGTACAAGTGCATACATGCGAATCAAGTGTTGTGCACTGGTGTGTGATTTATAAGATGTCACTGACATTACGCAGTGATCCAAGCTGACAAATATGAAGGGGAATACTATAGTTAATGAACTCATAAATAGCGGGTGCACGATTTCAGTGCTGTTATTGTGTCGGTCTATGTTGAATTTCTGGTAACAGACTGCGAGTTGTCTATAATATTCATAATATTTTCAGCTCAACGAAAGAACGGTGGACACTGAAAAAAACGCTATCCGTAGATTCAATGAAATTGTTTTTCATGCCACAGATTTCAAATACCTACCGTAGTTGCATCCATGCTTTTGAAAATTTCTAGAATGGTAAAGAGCTACTATGAAAGTTCCGTACCGGGCTGAGTGGCTCAGACGGTTGAGGCGTTGGCCTTCTAACCCAACTTGACAGGTTCGATACTGGCTCAGTCCGATGGTATTTGAAGGTAATCAAATAATTCAGCCTCGTGTATGTAGATTTGATTATTATTATTATTATTTATTATTGTCATTGTTTAAAGGGGGCTTAACAGCTAGATCGTCGGCCCTTAACGGTACGAGGTGCAACGAAATGAAACGACAATTAAAACTTCAAAATGTATCCGTTGACTAAAATCTAAAAGGAATTATGATGACAAAATTACCATGAATCCAAAACAATCAGTGGATCGAATTCACAATGCCTCATATTCTGAGATGATACTTGTTGTCCACAGGGTAACAACATTTAGGTCACCGACCTCCTATAATTGTACTAATCACTGGTAAAGCAGAACCATGTGTTCCTCACATGGCGGTACTAATCACAGGTAACGTAGACTCATGGTGTTCATCGCATGGTGGTACAAATCACAGGTAATGTAGACACATGCTATGTCACATACAATGGCACCACTCACAGGTTACACACATAGGGGTACTACTCACAGGCAATGCAGAGCCATGGTGCTTGTCATATAGAGGTACTACTCATTGGTAACGCAGACCCGTTCTGAATACGGGGGAATCAACGCAATTCAACGCGGCGCACAGCAGCTCCTCCCGCACGGACGCCAGTCCGTGATGCCGCGCGCCCGCTCCCCACCTCGGTGGATAGCACACGATGGTACTAATCACATGCACCCAGTCCCTGAGTAAGAGGAATAATCAGGCGTAGTTAAAATTTCCGACCCGATCGGGAATTCGGGATCCTCTGAACAGAGGGCTTTGATGCTGACATTCCAATATTGCGAAATACAGTACATTACTAGAATTGAATATTATGTAATTAATTCCGCCACAAAGTAGGAAGGTGAGAGAAAATATTGTGAAAACATTTCATGAAAATATCATCTGTATAATTCCTTTTTTATAAAGATGAAGCGACTCAAGCATGTTGAAAAATTATTTATAATGTTCTATTGAATTTATTCCCTCTCTTTTTAAGGTAATTTTCCCTTGTCCTAAATAACAACTACAAAGTGATTCACCTCGAACATTATTGTTTTATTAACAGCGCGCAGCTGTGAGCGTGCATTCGATAGATCGTCGGTTCGAACCCTACTGTCGACAGCCCTGAAGACGATTTTCTATGGTTTCCCATTTTCACATCTTAATTAAAGCCACTGCCACTTCCAACTTCTAGCCCTTTCCTATCCAATCGTCGCCGTAAGTCCTATCTGCGTCCAAATGTGTATTCGTACGAGGTTCTAGGCCAACAGCTTCTCTCATCATATTCAAATCCTCCGGATATCTTTGTCGAGTTTTCAATAAACAAGCTGCCACAAGAAGCGTAACATGCTGTCATTCATTGTGACAACACTCTCCAAATATAAGCAACATATCCACAAGTTTGTCCTTTATATAACTCGGTTATTCCTTTGTTTGAAAATGACTAGTTTCAATATTATATACGTGCTAGAGCAATACACAGAATCCTCCCGCGACGTTTCAGCCAGTCGAGTACTCGGGTGGTCTGCGACCCCTGTGCATTAGGCAACTTATCCGACTTTACGTTGTTGCGCTTAGTATTTCGTGGATCCAATGGGAGCTCCTACAGCGGATCAAGTAAACCACCTTTCCGTTATGCATCCCAGTAGGTAAGTAGTTCTTGAATTTTGTTCCAAATAACTGCTCATTTTCGTCCCGTCGATTTCCCATGGTTATGCTTCTCGTCTGTCTTTTCTAGTGCTCAAGATCTACTCTTTTGTCCTGCTGATTGCTCGAAGTTACATTACCCGGATTATACTAATAGTTCCAAGGAACTGCTCTTTTCAGTCCTACTATTCAATCAGTTATATTTGTCGGCTCTGTCTACGAGCCCCAAGGAAGTGTTTTTTAAAATTCATATTGATCTATCACAGGCTGTGGTTGTGTTTCTCTACTAGTGCTATATTATTCTTCCGTTACTCTCTGCTGATGGTTCATTTCACATTGTTTAGTTATCTATGAAAGCAGTTCATAAACGCAGTATGTGGGTCGCTCACTGCATGTCCCCACTCTGCAGGAGTTATTCCAGCACCTTGATACGCAGATGGAGTCTTCACTTCCGTCTCGCTGATTACCGGTAATTATGGGTTGAGTAGGTCTTGCCTTCCATTAAGTCACTCCAGTTATCTCATTGTGCTCTAGACTAATGGAAGTTCAGTCGAGATGAATTAATTGTTTAGCGCGGAGATTGAAGAATTGGTGCGATTAGAGAGAATATTTCTCTTCATGGAAACCTTCCTTCGTAGTCAAGCGTATCACTGCCATTAGCATGCAATTCCACGCTAGACGTACAATTGTGGTGCTGAACTGCTACGAGCTCGAAGTTCCAAAATCAGGTTTTTCGCTGATCTTCTCATTTTAACTCAGTCGGAATACTGTTCTCGGAAAACGTAACCTGAAAATAACTGATATTTCACACATTAAAAGGTACAGATTGTGTAAGCCGGTTTTTTGAAAGTGTTTTAACGTCGCACCGACTCAGTTAGGTATTTTGGTGAAGATGGAATATGGAAGAACTGAAACTGGGAAGAAATTGACCATGGCCTTAGTTGAGGTACAGCTCCAGCATTTGCCTGGCGTTAAAATACGAAATCACGGAAAACCCTTTTCGAGACTGCCGACGGTGAGGTTCGAGCCTACGATCTCCCAAATGCAAGCTCACAGCTACATGAACCGAACCCCGAAGCGAACTCGTTCGGTATTTGGTTATGTGTACGTTCGCATTTGGTATACAGTATACAAACAATAAATTCTCTCCACAGAAGTACCACTTGAATGCCTTATTTCCGGAGTTATGGAAAGATCTGCATTTTCAGAAATATAGATGTATCTATGTACGTCGTATAATATTTTTTATCAATACATAATCATTTGCCATAGATTCTGGGACTGAGTTTCTTAACATGAAAAACGCAATACATAGAAAATGTTCACAAATCACACAGAATATTGTAAGATTTTAATTTGGGGAATACGAAAGCCAATGTCAACAAAACTGGATATTTAAAACTGCAACGTAAAGCTCATTTCTCTGGTATCACCACTGTTAGTAGATATATAGCCCAGCGTGGGCCTCAGCTTCCCGAAGAAACTTGTTCCGTACTTCGTTATCAATGGTAATTGCCCACCAGTTCTTTACACCAATTTCCTTCACATCCTCAAAGTGCATGCATTTCACATGGAAGTTCAGTTGGAAGGATGTGGTTTTGATTTATCGTCAGAAAATTGAAAATTTAGGCATGATACTCCGACTTATGGAGAATCATACAGCTCTGAGGTTCGCTCAGCCTACAACAAAAATGTGTAACAGGTCAGTTCCTGGGGGTAAAGATGACCGGGCATAGAATTAACCGCTATATCGGACTTAGTACCGAGGTTCTGGCTAGTAAAAGACTTTACTTCCCACTCAACCAAGGGTCATGTCCTTTCCAGAGTTGGCTTTGCTTTGATTTGCTTTGACACTTTGTATACTGCAACAAGAAAATTATTACGCTAAACAGGTGTGAGAGAGCACCAATGATATCGAACGGAAACGGGTATCATTAATAGGAAGCAACGGCAGATTTGTGTCAAATAACCTTACTCTGTAACCACATGTCGCAAGTTGTGAGCCCACAGAGTCAACACTCTGGTGAGAAAATACTACCATAACAGTTTTACAATTTTTCAATATGTTTTCACTATATTCTGTCGTGAATATGACATCACCAATGTTGCTGGTTTAGATTCCGTATTTGAGCAGGCAATTCTCACTTTCCGCTTGTCATGGGAGCAAATACTATTATTGGCTACTCATAGCATGATTAGTGTCGTCATCTTTCCAGTTGTAGCACCCCTAGTAACATGTAGAAATTCAGGGTGTCCTTGTTTAAAATGTCCAGAACTAAGCTACCCATTTCCTATCCGAAAGTACATTTTTTATAAAACGTATGGGTTTTAAGCTTTTTCATGCTAGAAAAGAATGTCAAAATACGGAAAATATTATATAAAGTGAACACCATTTCTTTACACAAATTTACTTGACATTAGTGTGATGTGAGTCATAACCCTTAAATTTGAACTGTAATCACTCAACATTGTAACAATTACATGATACATAATGCTGAAGTCCTTCAGTTTTAAGGATGGCACACGTCTCAACTTCAGTCCTTGATACTTTGTAATTCAATTTGCCTTTTAAAGGCTCAAACGCACTCTAATTATACAGTTTTAACAGTTCAACTAAATACTGCATACTCTACTTTACTTCATGACATCTCTGAAATCGTTTGCATCCCTTTCTAGGGATATATGCAAATCAACAGTTTACAACCATGTACTGAAGCTCCTTGGCAAGTATTGTATCATTAACTAAGCTTCTTTCAATTTCGTGTCGCTATTTCTAGCCGAGTTCAGCCCTTGTAAGGCAGACCTTCTGATTAGGGTGGGAGGTATCTGCCATGTGTAGGTAATTGCGTATTATTGCGGTGGAGGATAGTGTTATGTGTGGTGAGTGAGTTGCAGGGATGTTGGGGTCAGCACAAACACCCAGCCCCCGAGCCATTGCAATTAACCAATGAAGGTTAAAATCCCCGACCCGGCCGGGAATCGAACCCGGGACCCTCTGAAACTAAGGCCAGTACGCTGACCATTAAGCCAACGAGTCGGACACTAACTAGCTGAAACAGAGCAAACAAACGTACAGTGGGCTGCCTAGCAGGAAATATGAAGATAGAAATAAATATGTTCGTTACCTATACATATATGTGAGGAATGTCTGAAAGAGCAACATTATCAATCTCTGCAATTAGTACGTCAAAAACAGAACTACAATAAAATCAGTATTCTGTCTCGAAATGTGCAACTCAGGACTTATCATTAGAAAGTAGGTATTATGCTCTCGGATTCTGTGTATTGATAAATTATTTAAAGTTACGATAAGATGGAAGTAAACATGGAAACGTGACAGCTGAAAGACAGTGTTACTGACTTCTCTATAAAATGGGCTTCGTTCAAAAACCACGTAGTAACTTAAAATCAAAAGCTCTGATTACACACAAACTGGGGACCTTAATGTTATGACCACAATATTCACAGTCGTGTGAAGCTAAAGATTTGCTTGGAATCAAACATGGTCTTACGAAAGGCATCACGATATTTTATTGAAATTATAAAATATAAACCGTATTTATAGGAACTATCCCCTCCTGTGGATCAGTGGCATAGTGCCCGCTCAGAATCCCAAGGCCACGGGTTCAACCCCGATAGAGGTAGTTGGATTTTTCAAGGGCGGAAAAGTCAATTCGACGCTCCATGCCGTATTATGTTGGCGTATAAATGATCTTTGGTAACACATTTGGTGTTTACCCGACAAAATTGATTAAAACAGCTATAGATCAACAGAGATTCGGTTACTCTGCGATGTGGTAGAGCAAACAGGAACGTTGAAATCGACCCTCAGGCAGCCTAAGTGGCATCTAATTAAAATGCCTGGAGCGACAGCTGAAGGCATTCATTATTATTATTATTATTATTATTATTATTATTATTATTATTATTATTATTATTATTATTATTATTATTGGGGACTGATAGCAAAATTATCTCTTTAGAGATGTTGCGTATTTACCACGTCATCCAGTATTTCTCTGTACCAAGCTACTTTGTTTGGTATGAGGCTTACTCTGTTCATCTAAATACTTTTCAAAATCTAAATGAACAATATTTAGAAAGGAATGTGCATAATTTTCAGGGAGCTTACCTTCTAGTTCTAGGCATTTTGATATCCCTAGAAAGTGATGGCATTTATCATTATCTATCTTCCGAATCACTAAATTGGCGACGTTTATAGTATATGTCGGATATACTATTTTCGTCATTGGTCTTTTTCGTCTTGCTTCCCCGTTTCATTCCTCTCCCCATTCTTTCTTCTTGTCTCTTTCAGAACGCTCTCTTGGTCCATTGCAGTAATAAAAGTTGCATCAAGCAGCTGCAAAGTAGCTCTGGGCTAGAAGAAATCTACCGAGCTCGATAGCTGCAGTCGCTTAAGTGCGGCCAGTATCCAGTATTCGGGAGATAGTAGGTTCGAATCTCACTGTCGGCAGCCCTGAAAATGGTTTTCCGTGGTTTCCCATTTTCACACCAGGCAAATGCTGGGGCTGTACCTTAAGGCCACGGCCGCTTCCTTCCCACTCCTAACCCTTTCCTGCCCCATAGTCGCCATAAGACCTATCTGTGTCGGTGCGACGTAAAGCAACTAGCAAAAAAAAGAAGAAGAAGAAATCTATATTCCTCGACAGAAAAGCAGTTGCTTGTGCTTGCGCACACAGTTGCCAGTAGGAAACCAAGACCAACTCTTTACGGGGCCAAGAGAGAAACCAACACAAACTTCACCATAGCGAAGGTAGTCACAAAGTCATTAAGGCTAACAACTTGAGTCAACTGACTCCCCCGGACAAGATTCTAATGAACAATTAGCCTCCAGGTTTTCTCTACACTTCATGTCTGCTGTAGTTTCGAGGGACAAAACTATCTGCATCAACCACTGCAGTAACTGTTGTGAGCTTAATGGTATCTCAGAACAAATGTTACGTATACACATACAGTAGATTAATAAAACTACCTATTAACCACTACGAGAACCTCAAGCGGCAGCGAGCCGTCCTCTCACCGCTGGCTTCCGTGATTCAAATCCCGGTCATTCCATATGAGATTTGTGCTGGACAAAATGGAGGCGGGACAGGTTTTTCTCCGGGTACTTCGGTCTTTCCTGTCCTCTTTCATTCCAGAAACACTCTCCATTATCATTGTATTTCATCTGTCAATCTTTAAACATTGCCCCAGAGCAGTGCGACAGGCTTCGGCAGCCGGCACACGCCGCTAGATGGAGGCTCCATTCATTCCATTCCTGACCCGGTCGAATGACTGGAAACAGGCTGTGGATATTCATTCACCTGTTAACCACTATGGTCAAAGACTCGTTCTTAGGACTTCCCAGTTGGTGGATTTAAATTCTGATATGAGAGCTTGTTGTAAACAAACGAAAAATAATGAAGGTTTTAAGTCCTAGAACAAGAATCAGAGTGAGAGACACCCAATCTGTTGAAGATGAGAGAAAAAATGAAATGAAATGGCGTATGACTTTTGGTACCGGGATGTGTCCGAGGACATGTTCGGCTCACCAGGTGCATGTCTTTTGATTTGACACCCGTAGGTGACCTGTGCGTCGTGATGAGGATGAAATGATTGTGAATACATACACCCAGTCCCCGTGCCAGGGAAATTAACCAATTATGGTTAAAATTCCTGACCCTGCAGGGAATCGAACCCTGGAACCCTGTAACCAAAGTCCAGCACGCTAACCATTTAGCCAAGGAGCGGTACATGAGAGAAAAGAGATGGAGGATTTAAATTCTCGTCTGGGAATTGGAACGAGAGAAAATAGCCTACATTTCGAAAAATGAAGGAATCAACGAAAGAAGAGGAAAGGCTGCGACGGGCTTGAAAATGAGAGACATCCTAGACCTCGTGACCTAATACCGTTATGGTCGGATGAAAAAAAGGAATTGGTCAAGAGAGATTGGATAGGGAAGTTGAAAGTGAGGAATCTGACAAAAGTAAATGGAAACGAATACAGATTCAGCTGGGGGACACGTAGTCGCCAACTCATTCTCCCAAGTTGAGAGTTCCACTTTAGTGTCACCCCTTACGACAGGTAGAGTATATACCGTGGATCTATCTAATTTTTATATTTGTTTTACGTCACACCACATATCAGGCCTTATGGCGGCGATAGAATAGAAAGTGACTAGAATTGGGGAGGAAGCGACCATGGCCATAAGGTACAGCCCCAGTATTTTCCTGGTGTGAAAATGGGACTGCCGACAGTGGGGCTCGAACCCACCATCTCCCGAATGCAAGCTGACAGCTACGTGACCCAAACCGGGTAGCCAACTCACTCGGTAGAGACATAATCATCTTCAGATCGAAATCAGGACCACCTACCTTGATCAGAACAAGGAGAATGTTGTTCATAATTATTTAATACAGTACAAATTACGTAGCTCCCCGACAATCTAAGGTTTGAGAAAATCCCTTATTCTGAGTATGTCCAGAAGTATACGTCAGTATAAGCAAACCTTGAACCAACGACGCTTAGAATGAGGTAGTTTCTTGGCTATTGTACTGTCCTCCCACTTAAGCTTGATTGGCTATATATGTGTCCCATTCTGAATGCAGAGCCCAGAAGGAAGCTGAGTTTGGGGAAGTGATTCTCTCCGCCCCTTGTCGTTTCCACCCTCACCCCATCCACCCCCTCCGAACATTGTATAACTCCATGAAATAGACTCCCCACTGGCTGATGGCTTCTGGAATGTTTGCTGAATGTTAGATCGGTGGACCAGATGTTGAGGGAAGGCTTCTCGATAACTCAAACATGAAACTTCAAGTATAGACGCGAACGGATCGAATTACAGCCACAGTGTACCGCAGCCCTCAAAAACCGAGTCAATATTGAAATATCTGCAGCGTGACTTCCATTTTGTATGCTTCGGCTAGAGTAAACATTGACATTTAAGCAATGAAATAACCTCATATGAGCGCTCATATCATGGCACAGCGCGTATGCATTTTCTGCGTTTCATCACTGCTTAGACATCCGTTTAATGTATTTGAACCCATTCTCGATTGCCCACGGCATAAGAATGTACGGCGTAATTCATTTTAAACAGAAACATTCTGCAATTTATTATTATTATTATTATTATTATTATTATTATTATTATTATTATTATTATTATTATTATTATTATTATTATTATTATTACTATTATTATTATTATTATTATTAGATTTCTTGGCTGAATGGTCAGCATACTGTCCTTCGGTTCAGAAAGTCGAGGGTTCAATTTCCTGCCGGATCGGGGATTTTAATCACTTCTGATAAATTATTCTGGTTCGGGGACTGGATATTTGTTTCACTACCAAGCAGCACAGAAACACTCAATAGTAGACCTAACTGCATCTTCCATACAGGGTTGACGTCAGAAAGAGCATCCAGCCGTAAAAAAGGATCAAATCCACGTGTCCGGTGCAGTTCGCACCTGCAACCCCACAGGTGTGGGAAAAGCGGAATTATTATACCCATCCTCCCTAGTTTTACAGCTGAGCTGATATTTTCTCTCGTTCTTCTACTCCATTTGTCGTTTGGATGATAAGTCATGCACCGAGCGAATTGGCCGTGCAGTTAGGGGCGCGCAGCTGTGAGCTTGCATCCGGGAGATAGTGGTCACAAAATGATGTCATGGCAAAGTGTAGTCGTCGTCAATTAGGCAATCAGTTAACATGTTCCTACCGCTTATATCTGTAGTTACTATTGTCATCTCTACAATACTGATTTTCAGATTTTCTCCTAATGATGCTTGCGTTTACAGTCTGGTCTTATCCAAGGTGAGTCTCTCCTCGGTGACAAAACGAGGAGCGATGATAAGCCCAGAATTACGCTCCAGTACAGTAGTAATGTTTGTTAATTACAATTTGTCAAAGTTGTAGAAGAAGGACTATAGTGTTATGTTGGCTCTAGCAAGTGAAACAGGTCTACTTACGGCGGAACCCACCGCCACGACGCTTGACATTTGTTCAGCGTTGCGCGCATGTACTCTACAGTCAATTGTTTCTTTTTTTTAATGTTTAAATAATTTATTTGGCAGTCGGCAAGCAGCCATGCACCCAGCAAAATATCATTTAAAAATACATACAGTAGTGTACATACCATATGTAGAAGTATACTATATTTAAAATACAGTACATATAATAGATGAAATATCTCAACACAAAAGAAATACATCATCATCATCATCATCATCTGTTTACCCTCCAGGTTCTGTTTTTCCCTCGAACTCAGCGAGGGATCCCACCTCTACCGCCTCAAGGGCAGTGTCCTGGAGCTTCAGACTCTTGGTCGGGGGATACAACTCGGGAGAATGACCAGTACCTCGCCCAGGCGCTCTCACCTGCTATGCTGAACAGGGGCCTTGCGGGGGATGGGGAAGATTGGAAGGGGTAGACAAGGAAGAGGGAAGGAAGCGGCCGTGGCCTTAAGTTAGGTACCATCCCGGCATTTGCCTGGAGGAGAAGTGGGAAACCACGGAAAACCACTTCCAGAATGGCTGAGGTGGGAATCGAACCCACCTCTACTCAGTTGACTTCCCGAGGCTGAGTAGACCCCGTTCCAGCCCTCGTACCACTTTTCAAATTTCGTGGCAGAGCCGGGAATCGAACCCGGACCTCCGGGGGTGGCAGCTAATCACGCTAACCACTACACCACAGAGGCGGCTAAAAGAAATACAACTCATTTTATTTTTCACAGCACACGCAAAAGAACCTTCGGTGATAAATGTCTTATTCAGATCTTCAGATCAGGCACATGTAAAATGTGGGTAAGTGTTAGGTAAATATTATCAGATCTTGTTAGTAAACATATTATACTGATACGAAACGGGACGTGAATAATGGCCAGTTTTTCATATAACACACGTTGAGCCTGCCGATATTCTTTGCAACCGAGAATGTTGTGATTAAGATCGGCGATTTCCTCTTGGTCCTTGTCGCACATAGGAGAATCCATTACTCTAATTCGATGAAGATGATTTTTTGTGTTGCAGCCATGACCGAGACGGATGTGTATCTCGCCTGGCCTGTTAGGCCTACAGGAGCCGCACTCGTTAGCAGTCTGCCTACCGATTGCAGTACGAAAAGGTCTTGTGCACGCTTACCATTCACACTTGCGCTTGAATTGTGTATAACCGGGTGAGTTGGCCGTGCGGTTAGGGGCGCACACCTGTGAGCTTGCATCCGGGAGGAAGTGAGTTCGAATCCCACTGTCGGCAGCCCTGAAGATTGTTATCCGTGGTTTCCCATTTTCACACCAGGCAAATGCTGGGGCTGTACCTTAATTAAGGCCACGGCCGCTTCCTTCCCACTCCTAGCCCTTTCCTATCCCATCGTCGCCATAAGACCTGTCTGTCTGTGTCGGTACGTCGTAAAGCCATTAGCGAATTGTGTATATTATGAATTTTACTACCAGCGTCTGGTGCTGTTTTAGCAGCATAAGTTGTAGTAAAAATTTGTTACCTCCTTGCCTTATACCACACAGGAAAGGCTCACTCTGTAACAACCCATTTCTTCCACTTAGATGCTCATGTCCATGTTCGTGTTCCACTTTCAAATGTTACGATATTAGATAGTTTCAGAAAGAGTCGAACTGAGCGTCTTTGATGTAAATGTGGTGGTCTTCTAATCCGAAGTTGGCAGGTTCATTCCTCCCTCAGTTCCGTGGTACTTGACGCTGCTCAAAAACATCAGCCTTGCGACTTACCGGCCAGTAAGAAAGCTCATATTAGCAAACTCCCCGAATCTCAGCATCTCTGAAAAAAAGTGGTGAGGCGTAAAGCTAGTAACATTATCATTATGAGTTCAAGAATATATCATTTGTATTATATTTCTTACAAAGTTTTCGTAGAGAATGTCGTTAATTCTTCGGGAAAAATATAGAAAGGCTTCCTCCCCATTGGGACTTAAGTTCACTTCCTAGGTACTTATTCTATAATATTTGCATTGATTATTATTTTATGCCTAATTAATTTCCTGTCATACTATTTGTTTAGAATGGTGATACTTAATAATACTCTATTATTTTCTTGAACTTGAAAACATTTTGTTTCATATTCTACACCTGAATAAATACTGTATTATATTAGGCAAATCCGTATAATAGGTCAATTAGTTTCTTTTATGTCTCTCTCCTTCCTATCTTTAATCTATTTCATTGACATAAAAATTAATTTTGATCGTACCAGCATGGAATAAATTTTAAGATTTAGTTTCATCGTAATGTATTAGTGCAAATAATTTATTTTCGTTATTTAATATTATTGTTGTTCATCATCATCATCATCATCATCATCTGTTTACCCTCCAGGTTCTGTTTTTCCCTCGAACTCAGCGAGGGATTCCACCTCTACCGCCTCAAGGGCAGTGTCCTGGAGCTTCAGACTCTTGGTCGGGGGATACAACTGGGGAGTATGACCAGTACCTCGCCCAGGCGGCCTCACCTGCTATGCTGAACAGGGGCCTTGTGGAGGGATGGGAAGATTGGAAGGGATACGCAAGGAATAGGGAAGGAAGCGGCCGTGGCCTTAAGTTAGGTACCATCCCGGCATTCGCCTGGAGGAGAAGTGGGAAACCACGGAAAACCACTTCCAGGATGGCTGAGGTGGGAATCGAACCCACCTCTACTCAGTTGACCTCCCGAGGCTGAGTGGACCCCGTTCCAGCCCTCGTACCACTTTTCAAATTTCGTGGCAGAGCCGGGAATCGAACCCGGGTCTCCGGGGGGTGGCAGCTAATCACGCTAACCACTACACCACAGAGGCGGCCATTATTGTTGTTACTTAATATAATAGTTACGAGTATGTTGGCAAAAGCTATTTTTATTTATAGAGATTAGAAGATGAAGAAAATAAATTCATACTGGCACACAGTTGGCATTCCAATCACTAGCATCCCTGTCAGTGAGTGATCAAGGCAATACGACACTTCCCTGTGTATGCTAAATACTGTATCTGTTTTGGTCAGAGATAATGGAGGGGTTTATTACATTATATTTTTTCTTTTGCTTTTACAGTTTCATCTGATAGAATGTATCTTCTTTCATCTCCATACAATTTTCATACAAAAATTTCCAATAGTTTTTTATTATTTTTATTTGCATTTTATTAAAAAATTTATCCCCCGGTGAGGACAGTGGATGTAGCATATGGGCACAATATTTCTCTGTACATCGCATGACGTTTGTTGAGTTGCATTGTTTACTCTCTTCAATCAATAAGCTGGTAATTAAGCAATTATGACCTCATATTTCATAATTCAGTTGGATGATTCACTTATTTTTTTCAGAATTCTTTATGTGACGTTCCACTTAAAGATGGACACAGAAATACGAAATTTCTAGATATATCTCGGGCCATACTGTATATAAAACGACCGTGGGGACAGTTCCTGACTTCCAGAATTGGTATAACAGCGAACTCAGATATGGTGCATCATGGGGTTCCATGGTCTGTACAAAATTCTTAACCTCTAGAGTTACTTTAAGGAGTTTTGTCAATAAGATCTTCATGTACATTATTACATGGAGCTACCTGCTGTGTGAACAAAATGTCTTTATATGATGCGATTAGTTGACGATGACTTTTCAAAATTTTGTTCCCATAGTTTAAAAAACAATACAATATCCCCAGAATTAAAGCAAAAACGGTCAATATTTTCACTCCTTGAAGTGTATGAACCATCACAAGATTAACAGGTGCATTTATGTAGTTTTAAAAATTACATTCTTAATTTTTGTAGTAGAGAATTATTGGTAGTTATTTGCTTATAACCCTTCAGATTTTTATCAAATATAAGTAATTTAGTTTAAGCTCAAGAAGTATCTCTCAAATTGTCCACTACTTTTAAACGAAATTGAGATATTTATGAAAAAGAACATTTAGAGTTTCAGAACCAAAAAGTATCAAATAAATCCTTTTCCCTTGAATATGTTTTAAATTACAAACGTTATAACAGAAATGTTTTATATCACAAGGCATTTATTCTGTCTGAGCATAATAAACGGGGTAAAACGAATTTTCAGTTCAAATTTTACACTCTTGGGCATTTTCCGCACTCTTGTAAAATTTTACTTTTGGATTTGGTACATTTTGAAATAAGCTTTTCAAATATGAATCAATTATCAATGTTTAATTCAGTGTAAAATGGAAAGTGAATCAGAAATAGTCCCCCTTAATGAAATTTTCTACGGTTGGAAAAATAAGGAAAGGAGGGCTTGAGCAATGTAATATGATTAGAGACTTGAGCGTGTAAAATGCTCGTCTGTTTTCAGGAAGGTAGGTAACTTGGCAGACATGTTGCTTTTTTTTAATTTATTTTTTTGCTAGCGGCTTTTACGTCGCACCGACACAGATAGGTCTTATGGCGACGATGGGATAGGAAAGGCCTAGAAGTTGGAAGGAAGCGGCCGTGGCCTTATTTAAGGCACAGCCCCAGCATTTGCCTGGTGTGAAAATGGGAAACCACGGAAAACCATTTTCAGGGCTGCCGATAGTGGGATTCGAACCTACTATCTCCCGGATGCAAGCTCACAGCCGCGCGCCTCTACACGCACAGACATGTTGCTAGAAGCACACAAAGACGAAAGGAGGTGCACACTGTAGAAAGAATCGCCTTTGATATATGGGCCACATGTTTTGCTCGCAAGTGTACATGTTAACTTACTTTGCCTTATGAACTGTACTTTGAGCAAACTGTACCTAACCTGAGGTGTTCTCATCATTTGGTTCTCCCCACCCCTCTCTCTCTCTCTCTCTCTCTCTCTCTCTCTCTGTGCGTGTGTTCGTCCTCCATTAACATTCGAATGGCCACGTTAATTGGGACTAACATTCATGTGACTGAGGTTCTCCTCAGAATTACCGGATTCCCATACTGTTTAATTGCGTTACAACTTCCAGTTGCAATTTGCTCTAGCTTGACATTTTAAGCCTTAAATGCGTGACTTCGGAGCTATAATTTGTACCAAACTCTATCTTCATACGTTGCATCTACTGAAGGGTGTACGCACTAAGTGTTTCCGGAGTAACGAAAAAATGTTGGGGTCATTACAATTAAGTAGTAAATGGATTTACTTTTTCTCTATTTTACATCATAGTACTTCTGAATATAATAAACCAAACCAAACCCCATGGCACTACAGCCCTTGAAGGGCCTTGGCCTACCAAGCGACCGCTGCTCAGCCCAAAGGCCTGCAGATTACGAGCTGTCGTGTGGTCAGCACGACGAATCCTCTCGGCCGTTAGTCTTGGCTTTCTAGACCGGGACCGCTGTCTCACCGTCAGATAGCTCCTCAATTGTAATCACGTAGGCTGAGTGAACCTCAAACCAGCCCTCAGGTCCAGATAAAAATCCCTGATCTGGACGGGAATCGAACCCGGGGCCTCCGGGTAAGAGACAGGCACGCTACCCCTACACCATGGGGCCTTCCGAATATAATACTACGTGCTAAATTAATCATTAGAACAGAGAATCCCATTGTTTACAAGCATAGTCTGTTTCATGCGAACGGAGATAAGAATAAAAGGGAGTCATTAATAGCACAATATAGTCCAGCTCCATGGCTAAATGTTTAGCTAAATGTTTAACGCGCCGGTCTTCGATCCAAAGGGCCCCGGGTTCGATTCCCGGCCAGGTGGAGATTTTAACGTTCATTATTTAATTCATATAATTAAGACTAGTTATTTTCAATATCACTAATTCTTATTACCTCTCATTATGTTCTTGGATTACGATGTCTATTCTTACAAATGGCATAAATGCTTCATCGAAAAAAAGTCTTCCCTTTTAATTTACACTCCAGTGTTGTTTTTTCCTCTGGAACTCATTGAGGGATCCTTGTGAGGGAATGAGCAGATCGGAGGGATAGACAGGAAATACAGTAGGGAAAAATCGACCGTGCCCTTAAGTACCATTCCGGCATTTGTCGAAAGGAGAAGTGGGAAATCACGGTAAACCATTTCGAGGATGGCGGAGATGAGAATCGAACCCGCTTACTCACTTGACCTCCCTAGGCTGAGGGATCCCGCCTCTACCGCCTCAAGGGCAGTATCCTGGATCGTGAGACTTTGGTCGGGGATACAACTAGGAAGGAGGACCAGTAGCTCACACAGGCTGGACCCCGCTCCGGCCCTCGTGCCACATTTTTAAAATTTTGTTGCAGAGTCGGGAATCGAATCCGAGCCTCCGAAGGGTGGCAGCTAATCACACCAACCACTACACCACAGGGGCGGACCGAAAAGAATTTAATGATCATTACTTAAATTAGAGGCATGGTTTTTCGCATTAATGATAATCGCGACAAAAGTACTTTGAAACGATTTGGGGATGCCTTAACGAATCATACAGTATGAATCTGGTTATTTAGTGATATTGTATTTGTGAATTAAACCTATAATGCCAATTGAAATCGAATGTTACTTGTTTTTGCGGTAAGTGCGAAAATCCAGTGAAATTCATAGAAAAATCCGTTGCGGTGACGGCAGAAATACTACTAAAATGTTCATGCAGATAAAATCCTAAGAATCTCTTGCCTGTGAAAGATATATGTTTATTGTAGTCGTCTTGGAATTAGAAATGTCTGATTATTCATATTTCTATATGCCGGTTAATTCGAAGTGTAGGATAAATGAAATTGCTGACACTCCACTTGCAATATGTTGGTGACTTGGTTTTAAACAACATTGAAAAGCACACGTCTCCATATGAAGTCAACATATTATTTGAACTTCTGAATCATATATTTCATCAAGGTAATGTAATTCAGTTCAGTTATTAATGAAAAGCCTACCACTTCGGTTTCTTGTTCATCCGTTGATGCGGAGGGGTTTCATTCAAAGTACAATTCGATTGTCAATGACCACTGACCAGAGACGACTAATGAAAGTGAACTCCACTGTAACATGCGCTGTGTTACCTTTTACAAAATAATGAACACAAGGGGTTAATTAATGAGTACTAATATTGTTGTTGTTCGTATAAATACCTTTCACACAAATAATTCACAAATTACAGTAATAAAGCTCTTTGCATATAATTTCAAGAAATTATTAAAGTGAAATTCAAGCGATATGGCAATTTCTAGTTCTCGAAATGACACGAGAATTTGTTTCCTTTCCGCGAAATCCTATATAAATTAAAATTGATGTCCCTGCTTATGACGTAATGCACTAGACTTCAGCTGTGACTGAGTACTAACAATTAACACTATAACAGATGCAAATTTCCTGGAGGTAACAACTTTAACAATAAATAACAAGATGCGTTAGTGGCAGTTAAACTGGTCCGGTACTGCATCTTCGTTGCTCACATTAGAACGTAAGCTCTTAAGCTGTGGTAGCCGTAGAAATATCTACTGTAAGTTAAGAGATAGTAGGATATTCTTTGTCACATAATATTCCGATAATGAGCTAGAATATCTCTAGACAGAGTCTTGTCACAAAAAATTTCAATTTCTTAGGTAATCACATTGTATGCACCAAGCTCGCGACACACTGCATTAAGTATCTGAAATAGTAAACTGAGGCACAAGAAAAGAGAGAGAGAGAGAGGCATCTCTTCCACGGAAACTTATGACACTATTATATACAAGTAATCAAATGCTACTTTATCCCAAAATTTATTGAAGTAAGTGCGTTAAGATAAATTACAGAACCCACAATCTCTCTGCAGTAAGCAGTTTAACGCTCTTGTTGTATGCGAGGGCTTTTCAGGGTTCTCACAAAAATGTGCATGAATGATCACAGATCACGTAGCACTTTTAATTACTCCCACCATCTGTTATTAATTGTAAATACCATAATGATGAATGAAATAAGTGCAAGGTTTTGTGGTAAATTAAGCTACATGTTTAACAACTTGCGTGAGTAAAGTGGTCATTAAATTTCTGCTAGCCTTAAGAGTTGAATAATTTTGTACCTACATCTTAAGGTTTAGGAAATATATGCCTCAATTTGTTGAAAATTCAGTGTCATTTTTAATGCAGTTTTCGGAAGTTACCGTGGTGACTGGCTCAGGTGGTAGAGTGCAGGCCCATATGGATTCGATCCCTGCCTAGTCCGATAATATTTAACGGTCCTAAAATAGACCAAAGAACACATCGTCGTTGCGTCTCGAAATACCGTTATGTTACAATGTTGACGGGGAAAATCTGACCCGCAGCACACGTATCACTTGGAACGAAAATTCGTTGATATAGTTCATACAATACTGAACCTTAGATGACAGAATTCTAAGCTGAAATATTATCACACAGTGGTTTTTCTAGGCGCATGTAAGAAATATTTTCATGTGGTATGCTGATATGTTGTGTCCCTGTGTACTTCCAATTATTAATGTGCTATGTAGAGTTGTAGAAAAGTAGTTCTAACATGGAAATAAAGCGGTTTCCGGACCCATGTCCATATAACATAGTTTAGTCTACATGTGAGGAATGTATTTATTATGTATTGTATTTATTCATGAACATAACAGGCGTTCAACCCCAAATACAGTTCACAATAAAATAATCCAACCTAAGCCACCACGTTCACAACAATAAACAGACATAGTTAATATACTTAAAAGAAATAAAAGGACACCACAGTTTATAAACAAAAAAGAAAACAAAAAGAAAAGAACACCACATAATAACCTATCGTCCGGCCAAGTCATCACCCCTGGTGAGAAGAAGGCCACCCTTCCACTGATGACTCGACCGGCCCTTCCCGTGGAGACCTCCTGAAGGCCCCAAGATCTAACCAGATGACAATTTTTCCTTCTCACCATTCCACTCCTAATCGTACTCCTTGGACATGCCGTGAAGTCCGTCGGATACTCCGGATATGTGGCCCCCTCAGATAGGGAAACCCAGTAGCCATCCTCAGTGTCTTCATGTCATGTCCAGCATAGGTATTTTGGTCTTGGGCCCTTCCCACCCCGAACTCTTACTGGTGAGTCCATCTCACCCTTTCCCCATTTTCCTTGCCATTTACACCATCATTTCTCCATACTTCTCCCTCATCGCCTTAAATACTTAAAAATAAACATATATTACCACCTATGCTATTCCGGAGCAAGACTACACCATGCCTCCACCTGTCCTTGTTGACAAATCACATTCCATCGCCGCCATTGTTTATCTGTTTGACCTACTCCGGATTGCTGAGTTCAGACAACCTTACCTCACCAGCCATGTCTGTGTTTACATTATTCCTCTCCTGTTACAATTTCATCATTGCTTCATCCTTGCTTAACCATGCTTGATCTATTTCAATACTAAGCCATACTCTACATTAGATTTGCCCTATCGTCTACAAAACCACAATTTGTCAACTCTCACAATTACATATAGACCCCTATGTACTACTTCTCTAAAATTACAATATAGCTAAAAGATTTACCTCTACCATCATTTCTCCAACTCCACATTATAGCAATGAATACACCACACATCCCTCCATCTCCACAATTCCGCCACAAATAGATTTACATATTACAACAATACATACATCCTCCCTTCACCCTACTTTTCTCATACCTTATTTCATCTTACCACACATCTACCATCACCTCTCCGTCAATACTTTAACTTCACTCTTTAATCATTTATTACAACAATAAATACACCACCACTTTTCTATACTTCTCCAGCACCACATTTCAACATATCCCAAACCTAAATATACCAAATGACACCACTTCTCCACACTACATACCGACATATATAATCCATCTAGATACTAAGCCATCTTCTCTTTAAAATACCAAACACTCATATACCATCTCTTCACCAACACCATATTTCAACCTCCACCATCATATCTCTGCTCCCTCTCAACACTCACTTATTTTAGCATTAAATAAACATCTTACCAAACACAAAAGCTATTACCAACTACCATTCAATACATATAACGCTCCACCTGTTTTTCTCTTTTTTCATTATACTTCCAATTACAATATCACTTCTCCATCACCACATTTCAACCTCCACACACCTAACTCTACTCCCTCACAACACTCACATATTTCATCAATACATAACACTCCACCAACTACACATTGTCCATCCCTTTTCAACTTCTGTCATCACTCTAACTCACCCTCCTTCAATCTGCTCTCACATAACTTTTTTACCGCGCATAAATACCTGTTGAATTCACGCCCTCTTTCCCACTGCTGAATAATCCATCTCAGAATAGATTGCTCATCCCCCTTCCCAGTAGTTCCTTCTGCTCAGCACTCAGAAATTTTTGCCTTAACTTACTCGTTTCTTCACAATCACCTAATAAGTGAAAATCATCATTTACTGCCCCGCAGAGTATACACACAGTCTTGTCCCTCCCTTGCAGCCACCCCCTATTCCTATGCAATCCTAAAATCCACCAAATCATCCCATACCTTTTTGACCTATCATGGTATCTAATATTCATCCCTACTATCTCCTCTATTTTCGTCAACACATTCAAGGAATTTCTCAGTCTACTTTCTCCTATTAATTTCTGCCTATTTATATCTTTGATCCTCCTCAGAAGGATCTTCACCCCTATGTGAGGAATGTGTACCTTATTGTTACACCCACCGGGCGAGTTGACCGTGCGGTTAGGGGTGCGCAGCTGTGAACTTGCATCCGGGCGATAGTGAGTTCAAGCCCCACTGTCGGCAGCCCTGAAGATGGTGTTCCGTGGTTTCCCATTTTCACACCAGGCAAATGCTGGGGTTGTACCTTAATTAAGGCCACAGCCGCTTCCTTCCCACTCCTAGCACTTCCCTATTCCATCGTCGCCATAAGACCTATCTGTGTCGGTGCGACGTAAAGCAACTTGTAAAAAAATATTGTTACACCCTGAATTAAACGATGCTTCACGCCCCAGCTACGCATGAACCGGGACACATCGATTACTTTATCGCCCACTTCACTTGTACCTAGAGTCAAAAAAAAATATTGAACCACCAATTTAACACCAGAAGATCTATGACTTACTTTTTTTACTTGTAAGTGAGTAGACCTAATCATCAATTCGGTGTAACAGGTTGGTGTTCAAAGTGGATTGAATGATGATTTAAGTAACTATCTAGTTAATAATAATAATAATAATAATAATAATAATAATAATAATAATAATAATAATAATAGTAATAATAAAAATATTTTACCGGGGTACACCTTCTCCGGCCAGTTAAACTGCGCGCCTTCTATAAGGCCATCTATGTAAACAAACTTGAACTGCTGTACTACAAGATACTTTGGTCTTCAATTGTTAGATGTGTCTAGCATCGCTTTAATTGCTCCCTTTAGCGGGACGAACTCTAATTACGCTATAAAGGAAAGTTTATTTTTCCGGTCGGCAAACCTTAGGTTTTGAGGATTGTTTTGTTTATGTATCAAAGTTGTCAACACTTCAGCTGTCTCCTTCTTGATTAGTAATCAACCTATCAGGAACTTGTAAATATTTTCTTTAGCCAATTAAAATTGGAGGTGTGAACAGGAACCCTGCCTATCAGTAAAGAGTTCTGGAAGCTTCCCCTCAAAAAATACTATAAAAGCTGGGCTCTTTAGGGCCATATTATCTTAATTTCTCCAGTGAACCAGGAGGCAGGGCGCGGGCAGCGTTAGGAAGGTACAACAACTTAAGGTAATAGCAGAATTTTCATAAACATGTAATAGTTCCTGAGGATAACTTGAGGGGAAGGTTTCAATATATTTTATTTATTACATTTCTAAATTTGGTGGTTTAAATGTAGAATTTTAGGCAAGTCTGACGACTCTACCCTATTCCCCACTGGGAAATATGTGATGTAAGGGAGCAATGAGTTATTACCCTCTGTCGGTTCCCATTCAACTTGGCATGCGGTGACTACAGTTTTCTAAACCTCTAAATTTCTTTAATCATATTTGGCTTTAATATTTCTTACTTAGTCACCCCGGTGTAGAATAGATTTAGCCTCTGCAGCATTGGGCCATAAGCCCACTTAGGGTTTTAACTATAGCTATAAGGAGGGCAAGTGTTCCGCCTCGTAGCCTTTTGTTTATTGCCAGTCATGTTCAACCTTTTCTTTTTACATTAAGGCCAGTTAGTATGGGCAGCCATGCCCCCCTTTATTCGATAATTGTTTATGATGTGAAGTTTCCTTCTGGGAGCAGTGAAACATATAACTGTTGAGCAAAAATAAGCCCACATCGGGGCAACGGTGTGTAAATACCTTAATTCAGGACAACCAAGAGATTGTAAGTGCACCATGAGAAAACTGATGCCGCTGCGAGGCCGGACTATGATATAGTTAGAGCGCAGACTCCCACAAAGTGTATTTTCCTGGAGTTTTCGCAACTCTTATAAAATGTTGTACCTGGCAAGAGCACTAAGGCCCTTTTCTATGAAAATCAACCAAACTATTAACAATTGTAAATTTGGTACCTGATTTTCGGACTTTTAAGTCCTCATTATTGTTAGAGCTGACGAACTCATTAATATTGTTGTTTTTCATTCAGATTTTCTGTTTATCAATTTTTAAATTAGAAAAATTAGGAAAGAAATAAAATTTCAAAATTTGTTGTGTTAAGTTCTGCTCTAGTTAATTCCTTGTTACGCTTCTTAACCTCTGTGATACACAAATTTACCATAATAATAATAATAATAATAATAATAATAATAATAATAATAATAATAATAATAATAATAATAATAATAATCATCATCATCATCATCAAAATCTGCCTCTGCTGGTAAGACATAGTGTTTACAATTGCACTATGGCTTTTGGTGTGTGCTAGAACAAATTTGTTACTTTCATTGTCGAGCCTCAGCCTCATCGTTGGCTTTGACATTATGAATGTGACTTACGTATGAGCGATGCTAGTAATGCCATTCCGTATGCAGCCAGTCCCTGTTATGAATGGTGTGAAAATATCACTGATAGGGTCGGTTGGTGCGGGAATTTCAGTGGGCTTGGCACACTGAGATGTAATAGCAAATGTTGGCTCAGTGAGGAAAGCAACGGGAAACTACCTCACTCCTCATTTCCCTAGAACGCCTCTTCGGTGACACCTTAGCCACCTAACGGCTGATAGCAGAGCTGTTGAGATCCAAACCAGCCACTGAGCTGAGCAGTCAGCATACACACACACATATTGATAACAGTAATAATAATAATAATAATAATTTATGTCCCACTAACTAGTTTTACGGTCTTTTGTAGCGCCGAGGTGCCAGAACTTTATCCCACAGGAGTTCATTAACGTAGCACTAAATCTAACGACACGAGGCTGACGTATTTGAGGAAGTTCAAACACCGCCGAACTGAGCCAGGATTGAATCCGCCTATTTAAGCACAGAAGATCAGCGCTCCATCGTCTGAGATAAACCTGGAAAATGAAGAAGAATAAGAAGAACTACAACAACAACAACAACAACAACAACAACAAAAAAGAAGGATGGTTTATTTAGATACGTCCTAGGTTGTAAACTATAGGCAACGATTGAATGGTCTGGTTAAGTGGCCCCAAGTGTCAGTATTCCAAATGCTGAGGAATGGGCATCTCAAACATAAGGACATATACTGAGCCGTGACTGTTCTTGTGCTAAGAAGGGGTAGGACTACCGAATCCTGTGATGGTCCTTACACTACCTTCGAACAAAAATCTCTTGAATTTTTGTTCTAATTAAGCAGAAGGTTCATGTACATAATTTGATATACCGCTACTTTCCCGTATATATCCGCATCTGGGATACAAACGAGTAGTACTGATGATGAAAGGTGAGCTGCTACACAGGAATCAGTCCTCCTAAAACCATTTTATCACTGTCTGATAAATAGTACGAATAATAATATGAACCATCAGAGGATGATAATGTATTTTAAGGCGTCTATCATTTATATCGTCACTCGACCGGTAAAAGGTTGTATTCCACAAAGCTCTTCCTATCAATTATTCTCCTTAAGACTGGTCACGCCTCCCAGCCACGTATGGATATGCAGTCCATCAGAACAAATTTGGTTGTGCTCAATTTCCTATGAACCTTACAGTACCGTACTGTAGGAATGTACGTTTGCATTACGTAATTACGCACTCCTAGTGTACAATGCATGTAAGGTTCATTTTCCTTCAATCGTCGACATAGGAAAACGAACACAACGGACATTGTTCTGATGGACTGCGTGGCTGGGAAGCGTGACCAATCTTAAGGAGAATAATGAATAGGAAGAGTATTGTGGGGTACACCGTTTTACCGGTGAAGCGACGATATCATTGGCTTGTTTAACAGATGATTGTGGAAATATGTAAATTTGACGTTCATAATGTCCTGTTCCAGGTCATGGCATCATTCCACTTGCCATCCGAGGAGACGCAACCGGGAGTTGTATCTTGCAGACTATTGTGAATTGCAGCGCCTCTGATGACTGCAGTCTCCAGACAAGCTCTGAACTAAGGCTGGTGGGAGCCGTAAGGGATGTCATCATCCGGCCAGGTCGCAGACACTACCGCCCGGGAGAAACAGGTAAGAATGCCGTACTTAGTAAAGAGACAAAAACATAATAGGATAGTGCTAGAGTAACTTCCTTTAATCTCCCGTTGTGTACCTATTATCGACGGGTTAGTTTTGTAATTGCAGGAATAACGCCATGTCACTATGGAGATAATAGTTCGAATTTTTATTCTAATTAAGCAGAAGGTTAATATACATAATTTGATACAGGCCTACCGCTACTTTCCCGCATATATCCGGGAAATTGATCTCTCTCTCTCTCTCTCTCTCTCTCTCTCTCTCTCTCTCTCTCTCTCTCTCTCCTCCATAGCCAAGCTTAAGAAAGTAGAATCTGCAATTGCCTGCAACACCCACCCCCTATCCCCAGCAGCATGTTCCTGAAGTTGCTACCCAGTGGCAAACACGATTAATTTTCTCAATGAAGATACAGGACTGTGATTCGATAGCTGTTAGAAATTTATTTTACTCCCTCCCTTATAAATGAAGTCTATAAAGCTTTCAGTTTTGACGGGACAACGTCTTGCTTCGTAGATCTGCACGCACAGAAAGATGGTGTAACAAAATTCAACCTGTGTATCACAGTCTGGTTTTGGAAAAGTGATACATTAAATATTGCGATATTGTTAGGTAACTGAAGGCTAAACGCCATAACGATAAACTTAGCGCGATGATTCAACTTCACCCCGCGGGGGCCTCACGCTTTGAGCTCTCAATTACACATACTCGGTAAACTTCGAAGTGCGGCAGTGAGTGAACTCGTCGACCCCTTTGAAGGATTCTGCTCTCGTTCTGTTCACAAATAGGCTAACAAAATAATAAGTGGCGTTATAGCGAATACAAACGCAATTTCTGAATAAGTGAAACTGAACACTGAAAATTTGCAATTCTTCCGCGATTTCTATAATTATGGGTAATCATTCAACACTCTACTATAAAGTAATAACCTATGAATAAGTATTAGCAAGACAAACACAATGGTGAGATAAATGCGAAAATACTTTCATCACATCGTACGTACTATCGGCGTAACACTTCGTTTTACGGGCGTGAGGAGTGAGGAGGGAGCTAGAACGGTTCCGGTAATATTGACAACTGAATGAAAATGAAATCTGAATTGAATCGATAGTATGATCGATCGATATAAATTTTCTAAACCGTCGTTTCCGTGTAGGAGTTCTAGATTGTTCCTGTGATGTACTTATACCCTAGTGCTGGATCGGTCGACTTCGGTTATCTTCAAGATTCGTATTGGCAACCTTTGAAACACAAACTAAGAAACGCTTATGATCGCTGTGCGACATCTGGCGTACACTTTACGTACTCGTACTGTTGTTGTTTACACAGCAAAGCCAAACTATAGAATTCATGCTAGGAACAAGTTTTGCATCGAGAAATGTTATATGGTATTATATATTGTGTGTGTGACACAGTTGTTGGCGTAAGATAAGAAAGGTTTAGAAAATTCATATCGATCGATCATATTATCGATTCAATTCAGATGTCATTTCCATTCAGTTGGCAGTATTACCGCAACCAGCAGTGCTCCCTCCTTGCTCCTCAACCGAGTACAAACATCTGTCACTATTTTGACTTTGCTGTGTAAATAACAACAGTATTTAAAGTGTTGCACTTATAACGCCAGATGCCTCACGGTGATGCATTTTTTTTCTTTTATGTCAGAGGTTGCCAATATGAATCTCTAAGTTAACCGAGGTCTACCGATACAGCACTAGGGAGCCGAAGTATCACTAAAAGTTTCGCGGATAGTAATGTGACGGTGAATGTAGTCAGGTCCATCTACAATAGTATCAGACCTTAATACAAAATCAGCATGGCCGACGCATCGGTTGAATGTAAACAAGCCTGCGTTACATAAACATAACTTTCTGATTATTGTACTGAATTGCTAAGTTATAATAATAACAACGTACAGAGTACTTACTGTGGGTAATAGAACCAATGCTGTCTATAAATGTCTATATATGGACAAGCAATATGTGGAAAATTCAAAATATACGTCTTTTCTATCAACTAGTATGGTCGAGGAAATAGGTAAGATTACGGCTGCCATAAGGTTCAGGACGAAATTCAGGACACCAACATCAATAAGTTTCAAACATAGGCGTCGACTCCACCGTATCACTAGCTCCCATGCATATATTGGTACGAGGACGCAATCGTGTTTATGCTTCCGCAAAAATATTTGATACATTTATCCTTGCTCCCGTGCTCAAGACCAAAAATTGGCGCCTATGGGCCAACGAGTGTATTTGGGTAATTCCATGTGAACTATCCAATCAATTACCAAAAGACACACTTGTTATATGATGTTAATGTTAAAAATCAAATATAGAAATAGTAAATCATACTTTAATAAAATACCTGCCTTACAGACCACTCCAAAATTATATAATATTCAGATTGTCAAGTAACAGATGGGATATTTTTAAAATTCAGGACATTAAGGGATTTTTAAAAATTCAGTCAGGACTTCGGTACACATGCTCAAATTCAGGACAGTCCCACATTTTCAGGACGTATGGCAATCCTAGGTGAGATAGGATTGCATTCTGGAATAATGGTTCTGGGGGAATATCTGATGCGTTTCAAAGAGTTGCAGTTTAAATCCAATTCAATCAATCACCAATGATTTTAATTTAGGACTGTCGTCCAAGTGGCAGATTACGTTTACCTGGTCTCGTCTTAAATGACTTCAAACAAGTTGGAAATTTATCAAATTGGTGTAGATACAGTAGTGGGCACCCTTGGTAAATTATTCTAGTCCGTAATCCTTCTTCCTATAAATCAATACTTGTTTTAGAAATACATGTATTTGAATGACCTTTTTATTACCATACGCTTTTAAATATAATAGACTACCCCGCTCAAGAAATGTATTAGAAACATAACCCTGTCACGAATTTCAATTGTACGACAATTATTCTAATAATGATTCGCCTAACTGTTATACTACATCTGTTTCACTCCAGATAATATTTGTCTCTCAAAGGAGAACCGATTTGAAATTCTCTGGTGGCATACGCATTTTTGTATAAAGCACATTAACACTCAGATCGTTGACAACGTAAATACGTACCGTAAGTGACAGTACATCAGTTGATAACTTGTCCTTTAATTCAAGAAGAAGAAAACAATCTAAATAGTTTTATCACTTTTTATAACCGTACTTTTAAAGACCTCAAAAACATAGTAATTGAGAAATATACTAGGATAGGCATCAGCACAGAGATTTGGCCGTATCCGGAAAAAAATAGCTCATCAAGTACAGAAAAAATATCCTCTCTAATAACAAATTTATCTTCGAATGTTTTAATGCACACTAATGAATTATTTTTAACTACGAAATCATCATGATGCATTACGTACACTTGATCTGAATGTGAGTGTGCATCTGCGTTAACATGAACTACATCCAGGCAAAGTACAATCGACAAGTCTTAACATATCATGTTAGTTTCAAACCAAATTTCTATAAAAACATCACTACACTAACGTCTCCTGATCAAACCAAACCAACATAAAGAACTAAACTGATGCTTCACACATGCTACAAACCGATCTCGGCGCCATTTTAGCTAATATCGATAGCTACATTAAGGTATGATATATTGTAGTTGGTCTTGACGTAGTAGTGGCGCACCGGTAAGTCTATCTTGCGTTACCATCGCATTTCAACGCTGCTAGAGAGAGCCACTGCGGTACGACAGTACCAACACCCAAGGAGGATGCACAATACTGATTTCAGTTTATTTTATGTAAAATATTTGCCTTCCTTATATGTCAAACATATTTCTAATCTACGAATTTCGAAGGGTACAATCATGTAAAGCCTGTAGTCTTGTTATCCTACTAATTGCATTTTAAACAGACTTTTGTTATTTTCTCACGGGAAGATGTTGTCACATCGAAAACACTTGCGACCCTGTAGACGAAAACATTAGTGAATGGGTCAAGTATTAACCACGCTGAAACTGAACAAGAGTGCTACTGACTTTGTTGTCTTTATCGCCAAGGCTGTCATTAAAACAAGCTAATACATTTCATGTCCGCCTCTGTGGTGTAGTGGTTAGTGTGATTAGCTGCCACCCCCGGAGGTCCGGGTTCGATTCCCGGCTCTGCCACGAAATTTGAAAAGTGGTACGAGGGCTGGAACGGGGTCCACTCAGCCTCGGGAGGTCAACTGAGTAGAGGTGGGTTCGATTCCCACCTCAGCCATCCTGGAAGTGGTTTTCCGTGGTTTCCCACTTCTCCTCCAGGCGAATGCCGGGATGGTACCTAACTTAAGGCCACGGCCGCTTCCTTCCCTCTTCCTTGCCTATCCCTTCCAATCTTCCCATCCCTCCACAAGGCCCCTGTTCAGCATAGCAGGTGAGGCCGCCTGGGCGAGGTACTGGTCATTCTCCCCAGTTGTATCCCCGACCAAGAGTCTGAAGCTCCAGGACACTGCCCTTGAGGCGGTAGAGGTGGGATCCTTCGCTAAGTCCGAGGGAAAAGCCGAACCTGGAGGGTAAACAGATGATGATGATGATGATGATAATACATTTCAAACTGATTTTATAAAGTTATATATAAAATGCAGTATAAATAACTGAAAATGAAAGTATGGTATTATAACAAGAGCGTTGTCTCAGAATCTTGAGGAGTCCTCGGAGAATGAGAGTCACGATTTCAGGGATTGCAAGTTTGAAGCGCCTACACGTGGCGGTAAATTGACGAGGTGCGGTACCACCAACTCCGACCATTAACCCCATTACATCAATTTCCTGAAGGTATTTAGATTTGTAGTAATGGATGCTGGGTTTGGTATTTTTTCTTCTTTGTTTTTAGATTGACCTACTCTAGCTAATACTGTTCAAACTTGGAAGTCGGTTCTCAAGTGAATCCCTGAGAACTGTTTTCTTTAAAGGCTACGGTACCAATTATCTGCGAACTGCCGTTTATAGCCAGTCCGTGTACCTCCTCTAGTACAGTAGATCCCTACTTTCGCAGTTCTTTTGCGATAAAGGATATGATCAGGTTGTCTCGCGAGTTCCTTATGGGTTCTTCATGTCTGCAGAATCCCATAACATGATCAAGAATTTATTTCTCTCCGTGGTTCTTGTCCAGGCACCTGGCACCAAGCGCACCGCAGAAACAATTAGGATGACAATTGATTAGAATAATACCATGTAATTAACGTACAACTTAATTTCACGTCATTGTTAACTCAACTGTTAGATGTTTCTAAACCATTTGTTTGAAGCAAAATACAGAACATTATATATATTAACTCACATAGATTTTAAAATTATTGCATAAATTGCATTATTTTATTTCTAATGATATTGTTACTTTCAATGCTAACTTTCGTAAACTCACGATCGGAAGAATTCCGGGTGGAAAAATAAACAGGTAATGTTTGGGCGTACATTTTGGCCAGCCCTGAGGATTGAGAAGAGACAAGTGTGGAGACTACGTCATATGTGCTCGTCTTCCAGGAGACGTGGCATTGTGCTCTTACTCCTCCCTCACCCCTCTTCTCATTCCTTTCTTCCTTATTCGTCAAATCACTCTGTGACTTGCTCTCTGGCTACGCATTCTGGCTATACTGGCTTTCCCTAATCCAGGAAAACAATCAATTAAGTGTAATTTCATTGCGAAGAAATGTGCGCCGTGTAGTATATTATGTTTGATCTGTATTCAAATGAAGCACTTACTGTAATTTATTTAGAATGTCATTGTTACCATAGTTACAGCCAGTCAACGAATAACCCAATGGAAATTTCGAAGAATAGCCTACAGTATATAAAACAGAAATGCACAATAGATATACCTTTCATTTCTATTTTTCCACTGAAAAGGCGATTTATATTTTCTTGCGTATGAAACGTTCATTTTATTGATTTACTTCTTTCATAGCATCTCTTTGTTTCTTTAATACATTTCTTTAACCTCCTAACAAACCATCTTCCACAGATGTCAGAAGACATTCTACTGCAGACTAGGAGAAACATGTTGTATCAGCATGACGGCTGTCCAACGTATGCACGACGTACTATACCTTGACTTCACCGATATTTCCAAATCGTTGGATTGGATGAAGGGGGCCCGTACTTTGGCCGTCCCGTTCACCAGATTTGAGCCCTTTAGATACTCCTCTCAGGGGAAAGCTAAAAGACACTTTTTACAAGGACATACCGACTACACCAGCTTATATGAAACGACGTATTACTGCTGCCTCCGCTGAAAGTTCTGATGAAATGCTAGAACGTGCGCTTCAGTCTTCACGTAGCAGACTAGAAGCTTGCAATTAAATTTTTGTCGTTATTTTGAATACAACCTTTGAAGGCCTATTATATCTCATCTTCAGAATCCAAAGAACGTGTTTATTTTCTCAAGTTAGTAGTGACATACAGAGCACAATTTTCAAAGCTCGTGAACTACTTGTAGTAGAATCCTGAAGAAAACACCATTGACGTTCTAATTTAATTTGTTAATGTTCCATTTGTTGAATGTAACTTTTTCTAAAATAAATGCACATCCTAATAATTATTACAATATGTGTATCGGCGATAATTATGAGCCCTTGATTACATTTCATTTTTGTAAAAACAGCACATCAATAGCATCTTCCTTTTCAGAAATATTCACCCTGTAAATATACTACATATTGACTTTATGCAGGTGACTATGTTTGAGAAACGTTGTCGTGATACTGTACACACATTAACTTTAATTAAATTCGATATTCATGTAGTGTTCTACATATATTTGTTGTTGTAATTTCGACTGAATGCAGTTTGTGCACATGTTTACCGTGTACTAATAATAGAGAAAATGCGGTAATCCATTTCAACAATTAACAAATCTCTATTATAGGAACGTATTATGTCGTTTTGTTTGATAAATAGTGCACCAGTATAAGCAAAAATAAAAAATAAAGTATGGCAGTTTTGAATTCAGACAGGAATAATAGGATTTCACGTTGCATGAAAAATGGTGACTATATGTTGCTAGCATTGTAAACTTGGAAACAGAGAAAAATAATGCCTATATATCGTTAGCATTGTATGTTCACACAGGGGGACAGGTGCTGGCGTACCGTAATGCGCAACAACAATTAGTTCCGAGAAATTACCTCTCGGGGATGTACGAATATTTAAACAGCAATATAATTTATCAGCTTGCTAATTGTGATGTCCACTCATTAACACTTCTCCTCCCTCGGTATACATGTCGCTGTGACGGAAATGCTACGTCGCAAACCCAGATATGCACACAACAATAATAATTCTAAATCTCTCCTTCCTTTACGATTTTAGTCAAGCAAACAAGAAGTCATTGAATAATGTATTTCCACTTCCAGCATAGTAACTATGCTAATAAGATATGTTCCGAAAATTAAGTGGATTTTACTGTAATATTCGTACTGTTGGCTGCTATAGCCGAAGGAAGCTGTGTGACACTAACGCGTTAGGAAAAACTTTTAAAATTCGGACTGGACAGTATCCGAGTTCCGGCCGCACGTTTTGACGTATAACAGGTACCAAGTGATGGACTTGTAGGTGGTAATAGGTTAGAATGCAAAGTAATTTGGTTTGTAGGAAGTGTCATGCAACCCACTGTACAAGAATGTAGGAAGAGTAGCATAAATTCAAGGAGTTCTATAGGCTGTACCCCTAATATCTATGGAAATCTCATAGCATAACCGTTGTACAGTGCAGGGTATACTTGTTACTGGCTTAAGTAAGTTTGCATTCTAACCTATCAGCAGCTAATAATCCGGACTCTAGTGATAAGTATTGTCGAAATGTTCTAGTTAATGGGTTTGAAATTCTTCCACCAAGGTGTGTTCATCTGGGGGCTCCACGACGCTCGGCCATCTTAACTTTGAGACTCTTTCTATATGCCTTTTCTTTGCTGATTTTAGACTTTTTAGAATTCTAGCAAGCCGCTCTACAATTTTTCGATCACTTTGAAGCAATTCATTTTTCATTTGTCACGACATTTGTGAAAGAAAGACATCTTTTACACTTTTCCGCACCACAATTTTCTCAAATGTTCGCTAATTGATTTTTTTGTTTGTATGCTTGTATAATGAATCAAACGACACCTAACGCGACATGCTTTCAAGACGGAGTCCAGCCTCAAGATTGCGGCGCTATTCCACCCATCGATGACGTCATGCCGAGGTAAGGTTCCTCCTGCTAAGTACACTCGTCCTTCCTCATGTTTTGTAACGCTCACCGGCCCAAGAACGATTCTGAAACTATAGACCAGGTGTGTCCGGCACGCGGCCCGTACCCAAATGTATACATAGAACTAGCTGATGCGCCCATCCTTCGCTACGGAATTCTGCATTGTATACAGAATTCTAGCTTAGGTAGTGTACATGTTGTGAGCAAGATTGTAATAAATTGCCTATCAGTCACATTGAGGGTGGGGAGTTTTCATTATAATGGCAGACAATCACTTTCCACCAGCCTTTTTACATCCTCAAAAAGACTGTCTTAGTGGTTTTCCCAACTGAAATGAACATAGGTCATTAGAATGACGTCAGTAGGAATGGCACGGTTAAAAGCAATGCTTTCGTATGAAATACTCGATCAAATGAAAAACCACACATTTTCTCACTTTTACGCTGCCGATTTAAACAGTCCAAAATTCCAGAGCTGGAATGACCAAGCCGCAGATAGCCGTGATCCGTGAACACTCTTCGTCCCTTCTCGGCTAGGGGGGAGGGAGAATCGAATAGTGGAGTCCCAGGGCAAAAATTATGCCGTTTTACTAATCTGTTTACTAGGAGTACCCGATGAGTCGGAAAATCTCAATTCACTACACCGGCGGCGGAAAAATCTATCTGACTTAGAGGCAAATTTTTTCTCCAAGCCAGAGGAGAAACCCCTTCTTCACTGCTAATTTGGAATAAAATGAACGTATAATTTAATAAAAGTGAACAGCAAGAAACTTTTCTTAAGAAACGGCTCTTTTCAGGGTTGAATTTTGAGTTATTTAGTGACTTGTGCTGCTATAATTTGGAATAGGCCTAAATTGTAATTCTAAACCAGGTCATACTACTACTAAGTGAGCCTCTGCCTTAAGTGTGCATACTGGTCAGAACAACGCGTCAGAGTAGGGATCAAATAGCTGGAATACTATGATGAGCCAGTGTGTTACGTACCAGCAGTATCAGAAAATGTATGAACCAGAAGGATAGCATGGTAAAGAAGAAAGTTTTCTAACTCCCCAGCTATTTTCCGTAAATATTCAGTCAGGCTATTATACTCGGTACGCAGTAGTAATCCCATCTATCGGAGTTGAGTGGCAGCGTAAGAGACAGAGAACATCACAACAAACAATGGTCTATGTAATGTTAATGTTGATCAGTGTCATGCGTTTTCGATATTCTAGGTCTTCACATTTAGTTTTCTTCCAACTCTGAAATACCACTCTTATCATAGTTGGTACGGTAAAACTGAATACAACATAAATGATCGGAAATTGTATTCCCTATAATTGTTGTTATGGAGTATTTTTCGATAGTACCAATAACATAGGTATTTAAAAATTTAATTTTAGGCGCCTTCCCCTAAACTACAGTTTTATCCAGGGTGAATAAAATTGTTTGTAGCTTAGACTGCAGTTTCTTATTCCCCGACTCTATATACCGACTTTCATTAAATTCTGTTAACCCATTTTCTTGTGGCTCGGTGTTGATATGGACTGGGCAACAGAAATACAAATTCATTAATATCCGTGTTATCATAGCCGGTACGTATGAGACATAAATGATCGAAAATTGAATTCCATATAACTTTAATTATGTAGTAGTTATCGATAGGACCCATAATAATATAAACATTTGAGAATTAAATTTGAGGCCTTCTCCTAACTACCATTTCACTCAGCATGAATAAAATGATTTATAGCCTAGACGTTTTAGCGAGATGCGTGTACATATATACAGACAGACAGACAGACAGACAGACAGACAGACAGACAGACAGACAGACAGACAGACAGACAGACAGACAGACAGACAGACAGACAGACAGACAGACAGACAGACAGACAGACAGAAATTACGGAAAAGTACGAAGTGCATTTCCTTGTTACTGTGGACATGACCGATACAGATATACCATTATTTTCAAATTCAGAGTAATGTACAGATAAAACTCTCAATTTATATAATTATATAAATGTAATTTTTCATACAGCAAATCATATTCCAATAGAATGAAAATACAGCTATGATATGTTAGTGTATCCCAAATTCATTCCAATTCATCCGATTCCCGTCTTAGAAAAACATGCGTATGTTCTGAGAGTTTATTTTACTACTCCATTCGTCCATTGTTAGTTAGGGCTACTAGTTTCCAACAAGACCCTTATTTACGATTCCCAGTAATAAACCACTCATAGCACTTTGAAGTCTCCGACCCTTGTTGAATGCCGGTATTCAGAACGTTTGAAAGTGTTTTATATTTTAGCGAAACTATAATAATATAGCTCAGAACTCTCGCATGACCCCGGTGGAAGTGACGCCGACTGTTAATTGTTCCGTAGATAGTGTGGAGCACAAGCACACCTTGTGGCAGTTTTCCCGGCCGAAACATTTTCTTGGCACAATATCGAATAACGTCACGTTGCGTTAATTTCGACGTAATCATTAAACAGAAATATCGTTTTAATTCTTTCTTCTACTTAGTGGACGCGTGTACCAAACTGACCACGTTCGGAGCTGTTCCCTCCTTCTTAGCTCAGTTTTACGGGCGGGTGCCTTTCCTGACGCAAACGCTGTATGGAGGAATATTTTCTCTATTGCGTGTTTTTGTGGTGGTTTGTAGCGTGATGTGTTGTATGCATATGAAGACGCATACAAACGCCCTGTTCCGGGCTAGAGGAATTAATCACCGAGGTCGATAGCTGGAGTCGCTTAAGTGCGACCAGTGTCCAGTATTCGGGAGATAGTGGGTTCGAACCCCACTGTAGGCAGCCCTGAAGATGGTTTTTCATGGTTTCCCATTTTCACACCAGGCAAATGCTGGGTCTGTACCTTAATTAAGGCCATGACCGCTTCCTTCCCACTCCTAGCCCTTCCCTATCCCATCGTCGCCATAAAAACTATCTGTGTCGGAGCGACGTAAAGCAACTTGCAAAAAAAAAAAAAAAAAGGAATTAATCAAAACAATTGAAATCCCCGATTCGGGCAAGAATCTAAGCCAGGATTCTCTAAACCGAAGGTCAGCGCACTGACCATTCATCCAAGGAGTCAGACACGTTATTAGCTGTTATTGAAAACATCAATCCATGCAGTGCTGCCAACTCTACTGTGTTTGTGTTTCAATTATGGTATATCTTCGTGCGTAGAACGTTGGAGCGTAAAATACGTCATATGCAATTCCTGAGTTAAATAGCCTCGGAGTCGATTGCTCGAGGGCAAACTTGCCTTCGATTATAGTAACTATAGATTAATATCTAGCATTGACGACTTATCTTAAACGACTTCAACATCATAACACTAAGTTTTAAGACCACAGTAGACTTTTATTGTTATTTTGACTGGTCCAAGAATGAGGATAAGTAGTAAAGAATCTGGAGCGGGAAAGAAAAGGAAATGATCCAGGAGAGCGAAGTAATTTGAACCAGTAATAAATGAGGCGTTGACATGGGAAGGGCAGTAAGTCTAAAAATATCAAAATTTCGTTTTTCCATGGAGAAAGCCGTAAACACTTATGGAAAAGGTAGCAAGTCAGCTGGTAGAGTAGATTTGCTTCTACGATTGACGCAAGATCGAACCTGTGTTAAGATCACGAGGTTGGCATGGAGAAGGTAGTAAATCAGCCCGTGCCTCTGGTGGAATTAGGTATAACCTTTGCCATCTTTTGACCGTCAAGTGCGTGTAAACCTAGTTTATAGCTGTTATAGTTCGTCATAGTCATATTTCCGTTGCCAGAATTCCCCCGAAACCTATTTCATTCAAAATGTTAAGTCGTTATTGTCAGCATCGTGACATGACGTTCATACTAGTCCTTCGTTTCTATAAATAGGTATTACGTGCGACCAACAGTGGTCCCCGAAGAAGTTGCAGAACTGATCAGAGTCGCTAAACATTTTCAACCCTGCCATGTTATCATGTTGACGTCCGTCCCCGCGGTGTAGGGGGCAACGCGTCCGCCTGTCACCCGGCAGCCCCGGGTTCGATTCCCGGCTGGGTCAGGGGATTTAAATTGTAAATGATTAATATCCTTGGCATGGGGACTGGATGTTTGTGTCGTCCTTAACGTTGCTTTCCTTACATTCAACACTCTACACTTCCTCCATTCGAAATACACGCACTTTCATATCACATGTTGCAAGTACGGGCAAATAGCATTATAAAATATCATGTTGACGCCTGGAGATTTTTGTGACTTTGCCACTGAAAGCAAGAGATATTTAAATACACAACACCTTAAGATTGGCACTGTGAGCTAGATGAGGATTTTCAAAGCTGAACTTCTCATCAATCAATCAATCAATCATTCAAAAATGTGGAACCGTGGAAGGGGCACAGCATCCTCAGAAGAGGGCGGTCCTCTCACGCGATCAACAGCACACAGTCCTTGCAGCCAGTTGGAAGGAGACCAACCATCAACGAACCGAAAGAAAAGGACTTATTGGCCATGATGGATTTCTTCGATGAAAAATATCATGCGTTCCACCGTGAAATTTGTGCTTGAATCATACCTGTCAACTGACAAACTGATTAGACAGTGATTTTTCACAATGTGTTTTATCGCTTAATTTGTGCCTGAAACATGATAGAATAACTTTGTTAAACTGATAAGTGGGTAACTTCTTTATTTTACATGAAAAGTCATAAAAAGTGAATTTACAGGAGAAGAAAGCAATAGTCTTGTCAGCAATGTGAAGCAGATTATATTGAACAAATATCATGTAAATGCCTCAAATATACTTAGCTGTTATTCCTCAGTCGCCGCATACGTCTTCAACGCTGCAAGTCACTAGGGACAGAAACTATCGAAGATATACCGGGTAAATCAGAGACGCCTATTTTTACTTGAATGTATTCAACCTGCTAGGAACTAAACGTCTCTTGGTGATATCTTACACCGGCGAGTTGGCCGTGCGGTTAGGGGCGCACTGGTGTGAGCTCGCCGGGAGATAGTGGGTTTCGAGCCCCATTGTCGTCAGCTCTGATGATTTACCATTTTCACATCCGGCAAATGCTGGGGCTGTACCTTTATTAAGGTCACCGCTGCTTCCTTCCAACTCCTAGCCTTTTTCCCATCACATCGTCGCTATAAGATTTATCTGTGTCGGTTGTAAATAAAAATGAGTTGATGTATGCTTATCGTTTGTGAGAGCGCGTCGGCCTCCCATCCCGGAGAACTGGGTTCAAATTCCACCATCAACATATTTTTATTTTTTTCTATTTCCTTTTTAGTGTGTTGGTCTTGTGTAACTCTTCTGACCATGCTCTATAACTCCACCAAAAATGAACCGAATCTCAGATGACACGTGTGTAGTGTCTCGTTGTCAGATTCGGTCAACTCACGGCTCTAGGTACGGGCCGTGTAGCTGTATGCTTGCATTCGAACCCCATTCGGCAGCTCTGAATATGGTCTTCCGTGGTTTCAAACTAAACCAATGTCGGGGATGTATCTTAACTAAGTCTCTACCATTTACTAGTTGAGTTAATGCGACGTTAAACCACGTGCAGAAAAAGAAATGTACTATGACATAGACGTGCTGAAGCACAGAATCCCACGAGATCTCTGAAGTTCAGGATCATAGAACGTAGTTACTAATTCGGCTGATGAATACTCATTTGTTTGTTTTTGTTTCTCCTGAAGGATGAGCAAATGGAATCATGCTACCTTACCATAGTTCAGGATGCCCGATCAACGAACCCTCACGTAGCAATTCCATAGCAAGGCAATGTATGTTCGCATGAAAGTCTGCCGTTTTGACATGACTATACAAAAAAGAAAGTCTTCTATTACGGACCGACAGTTTTCCTATTCAGAGATACACAGTATTTTAGTATATTTTAGTATTTCTAGCCCCTTTATATCAAATTAAATGTAGGAAGGAAGCACTCTAGCTAGTGTCAAATGTAATGAAGACGTTCCATTCCCTGAAGGTGCCCCTCTAGCCAGTTGAGGTAATCTTATCGATAGCCGCCCTATCCCTGTAATGCGACTGTCACAAACGATCTCGAGGTCCGACTCGTAACAGACAAGAGACCTGGAGTCAGTGAACCGAGAAGAAATAGCTCGAGGCGTTTCCTTCTTTTGCTTTGGAAGGAAAGGAAGGCTTGGCTGAGCGATACTCTGGCGAGATAGCCGGGGACTTGATGGGAACAGAATATTGTTAGAGTTGAACCTATCTTTTCGTTATCACTACGCTTACCATCTTTCCCGTGTTATTGTAGTAGACAGTCGTTTATAAATACAGCCTTTCCATTTACTTTTCAATGTCGCCAGGTTCCTAAGCTTGATTCAAAATATCCCAAAAAATACAGCGTTTCAAACTACGAGCAAGACGTAGATACTTAGGAAATAACCATTTTCCCTGTAATCTTCGTGGTGTTTTTGTCTCTAGGAAGTATCTAAACAATAGTAGAAAAGACACTTCCGTTCAAAATACCTTCAATCAGGAATAACAATAATAATTATAGTAATAATGATAGTAAGAATAAAAATAAGAAGACCTACCTACATACATACATATATCATGTTTGTATCAGCCGTCATTCTCACTGCTTTCAGATCTGATACTTCCAACTTATGAATCAGAAAAGAAGAAAATAAAAAGTGCTATGTAAATATATTATACAATATTTACAAAGGAAATGTGTAGGACTACCAATTATTGTGTAATTACAGTAATTCAGTATATAATCTAACTTAGTGTTAAATTCATGTAAAACTCAATCTAACTCGCATGATCAAGTGTTACCGTCCCTATCAGTTATGCAAGTAGGAGATTCAGATCACAAGAAACAGAATATTTTACTAGAAGTAAATTTCCACTTAAAATGACCACATTAAACATTATGTTTGAAATAGACGGTGAGTGCCGACTACGCAAAAGGAAAAGACTGTACCTGCTGAAAAGGTACCAGCTGCACACGACGATGAGTTTTGGGTATAAGCCAACTGCGCGTGACACACAGTAAACAATCCTGCAGTTTCTTCACATTTTCAAAGACATAAAACTCTTCTTTACTGCTAGGTGTCAGTTATAAGTATGGTTAAAAATGCAGTGTAATATCATCATACTCGCTATTGGAAACCGGTATTTGCCAAGAAATATTTCATATTAAGTAGGTAAATTCGAATTAATTTTAAAATAATTAATTTACTGCTTTGTGCTGTACGCCATTTGAAATAACTTGCCTATGCAAATAATCATTTGTTTCATAAAATGTGACTAAATGAATTTAAATAAATTCAGGACTTAACAGTGCACCTCCAAGCCACTCCACGTTCTTTTCTCTTCCTTTTCTGTTGTGATCATCTACTCTGCACCAACCATACTTTGACCTGTCTGACATTGTTTCAGAGGACTGTCTATTTCCCTCGACGTACAGTACGAATCCATGTGCACACTTGCAAGCACAACGAGCCCATTTTGCACACTCGGAACAAACTGACTAGCATAATCAGTGTTGCCATACGTTACAATAACTTCATATTACCAAACATTAAATTACTTTGATCTTGTTATTCCTTACATGTTATGTCTACCTCGAACTCGTGCTGACCTCGCATAGTTGGTATTTTTATAGAACATCTGTCCGCAGCTGGCAAAATGTTAACCTTTTCGCGGAGTCAGCACCCACCTGAAATAGATACCTGTTAAAGCTACTCATGTGGTAAAGTAGCCCACCTGGTGGGATGATCGTTAACGCTTCAAGCCTACATGGTCTGACAACGTGGTTTGCCGGTTCGAATCACGTTGGTGAAAAAAGTCGCCATCAAAATGTTGGACGATAGGGTAGGAGAGGACTTCGTGTCAAAAGCCTGGGTTCAGTTCCAAGCCTGTCCGCAGCGTTCATATGGAGTGAGGGTGTGTGACACTGGTGATGGTGATTCGTCCGTCAAATTGAGAAGTTGAGCCTTGAGCAGAACCCTAGGTGTCATTCGACAGAAGAAGGCTATGTGCCGACATCAGGTTTCACCCTCTCCCTACCTCTATATCATAATCAGCAGCAGCAGCACCATACGCACAGGTCGCCCATGGGAGTCAAATAGAAAGACCTGCACCAGGCAAGCGTAACATGTCCTCGGGCACTCCCAGCAGAAAAGTCATGCGCTAAACAAATACATTTGGTAAAATTGACTTACCGTACTCAAAATCAGATGGTGAGCTTGCATCCGGGAGATAGTAGGTTCGAATCCCACTATCGGCAGCCCTGAAGATGGTTTTCCGTGGTTTCCCATTTTCACACCAGGCAAATGCTGGGGCTGTACCTTAATTAAGGCCACGGCCGCTTCCTTCCAACTCGTAGTCCTTTCCTATCTCATCGTCGCCATAAGACCTATCTGTGTCGGTGCGACGTAAAGCCCCTAGAAAAAAAATCAGATGGCCCCAAGAAATTCAGCCTTCTCATTAATATAATGGGCATTGAAATCCTGGCATTAAACAAATAGCACTAGAGCTGGTGTGCAATGTCATGCATGGAGTCTGGCGGGTAACCCATCCTACTTCGAAGTAAGGAAAGCACAACGCTGTCGATATCAAAACGTCTAGTTTGCATACCCTGCGCTAGCTACTAATGAAGAACGTATTACTGCACCGATCAAAAATGTTTTTTTTTTTTTAATTTAAAGTGAAATTGAACGCCTGAGGTGTGATAAACCTTTCAGGACGAACTGATGTGTAACCACTCATAAGGAATTCATTACGAATCACCACGCTGTACAAAGATGGTAGGTCGGAAAGGAGTTCGATTGTGATTTTTGATGGAGTGAGCCTATGAAATCAGTGTAGTGACTCGTTCGTCATCCGCTGCTCATGCTCCAAGAAAAATAATCTACTTGTCCTTTTTGTGAACAGACGATGGTCAGCTTGTGAAATGTAACTTCTATCTCCTATAATTCACCATACGAAAGTTAATATTCTTTCGTTCTCCTGCGGAGATGGTTTTCAAAGAAGCTAAATTTTTGCAGGCAAACTACAGTAGATACTGTGTGGTAATTTCGATGAAAACAACAACGCTGAGCTTCCCCCACCTCTAAATATGTTGAGTTCCTCGGTAACAGATGGTCTTGATGTTGTTTTTCCCGCGCTGAGAAACTCGGACGGTAAAGCGCTGATCATATGAGCTCATGTTGGAGATTTCGGTCCCGACTCAGACTAGTGGTATTTGAAGTTGCTCATTCACCCAGTATCATGTCGGTAGATTTACTGGCACACACACGAATGCGTGTAGGAAAAAATTCCGGAAACTGTAAAAGACAGCTGGTGGTTTGAAGAAGACATGTACTGCACTTATCAGTTACATATCTGTAGTTAGAGCCCGGCTCGGATACAAAAAAGTATTATCCGCATTCACACTTCCTTCATCCGCACCCGCATCCGCGAATGTTTATTCACGGATATTGTAAATATTTAGCTATATTACACCCAAGGTACTGTCCGACTCGCTGGCTGAACGGTCAGCGTACTGGCCTTCGGTTCAGAGGGTTCTGGGTTCGATTCCCGGCCGGGTCGGGGATTTTAACCTTAATTGGTTAATTCCAATGGCACGGGGCCTGGGTGTATGTGTTGTCTTCATCATCATTTCATCCTCATCACGACGCGCAGGTCGCCTAAAGGCGTCAAATCAAAAGACCTGCACCTGGCGAGCCGAACATGTCCTCGGACACTCCCGGCACTAAAAGCCATACGCCATTTCATTTTACCCAAGGTACTAAAACGGATAGATATGTTAACATAATGCAATAAACCAGATACCTGGCACAAGACCGCCTACAATCTCGGGTTTATGAGGAATTTCCTCTTGCGACAACTACCGACGTATCGAGCGGTTCCTGTTCGGAAATTTTGTTCCAGTAATTTCGGGCACGAGTCAGTTTATGGCTTTATGGTTTCAGTGTTCTTTATATATCACCATTCTCCAATACCAATGTCAACAGCCGCCTAACGACAAAGCAAAAAAAGTAAGAGTACACCTGTGTAAATATCAATATTCAGAAATTATTCAGAAATCATCAGCAAAATTACCCGCACTGCCATACAGTTTGCATCTGCTAAGTCACTAACTCCGCGGATATCCGCAACCGTGCATCTGATCGTGCTTGGTTAACGATTAGGACGTCTGAATATTGTCAGCGGCCTGTGATACACTGAAAAAAATTCTGTTCCTTATGATATAGCCTATTCTCTCTTATTATCACAGTTTTTCAATATTAAATCCAATCTACATAAGAAAATAACATAAAAATCTGTCTTATTCTTCCGATTTTTAGCAATAGGCCAGCAATGTGTTTAAACACTGTACTAGGACGTCAAAGGCATAGGCCTACTAGTATGCCTAGCACACTGTTTATAGCAATGGTCAAGGCCTACAATACGCAGAATTATGAACACACTTTCATTTTCGCTCCATTCTTTCCTTCTGTATCAAATTAACCAGACTGATATCGCCCCTGTGTGAGTTTCTCGTATCTGTCTCGAAATGAGAGTTAAATGTTAGTCAGAAACAAATAAGGAGGTAAGATGAGGGTGTGGAAGAGGAATGAGGATTAAGAAAGACTTGCTACATATGTGCAGGCTCATACCGGTGGTATTTGGAGTTGTTCAAATACGTCATCCTCCCGTTGGTAAATGTATCAGCACGTAACAGAGCTCCAACAGGATAAAATTCTGGCAACTTAGCCTCTAAAAACCGTAAAAGTAGTTAGTGGGACATAAAAATTATTATTATTATTATTATTATTATTATTATTATTATTATTATTATACTATGTTGAATACACAGGTTCTCATCGTCCGATCAATGCAGTTAAGCAACATTTGCCATGTTCAGTATTTGGAAGGGTGACCGCTTGGGACCGTCAAGTGCCGTTGGCTCAATTCATTTTAATGGTTCGTGGCGTGGGTTACTAGTGCATGAACCATGGGCAAAGGTTGAGCGGCCTAGTAAGTGGTCCTGAGTGTTCGGATGCCAGTTAATATCGAATAGGTGTGGGCATCCCGGATATAATCTGAGTCATGGCCCTCCTAGTTATCAGGTGGCTAGGACTATACAATTCACCTGTGGTCCCCAACCTGTTAGAAGATAGATTATCAGTGGCACTATATGTAAGTTAGGCAGCATCCTGCTTCACAGAACTTACAGAGCTCAAAATATTTTAAGCAAGCATCGAATCTATGGGAGTAACGGAGGCACACTTCCATTCGACATGCGAGGGATTTCTTGGAAACAACTTGACGAATGGAATAGAATACGATGGGGATCAATCCATTCTAATAGGGCTTATGGAAGAAAGAAAGTAGAATTAGCTGAGTCAGCAAACAGGATGGGTCTGGATGTGTTAGGGGAAATAACGGGGAAGGCATAGGAGATTATAAGGTATTCATTATCAAGTTAACCAGCCTAAAGGCAACAGTATGCAGTAGAGGGTTAATAAAGGAAGGTCAGAGTGCTGGGTAGGACTGTTTATCAGGATTACTATTGCACGCAAAATAGTTTCTGTTAGGCGCATAAATGAACGAACGATGTGGGCAGATTTAGCTGTTGCAGAAATTAGGACGGGAATTATCTCAGTCTACTCACCGGGCGAGGGTGCAAATGAAGATAAAGTTGACAGGTTGTATGAAGCACTGAGTAACATTCTGGTCAGGGTCAACAGCAATGGTAAGATAGTGCTAATGGGCGATTTCAATGCGAGAGCTGTTAATAGAACTGAACGATATTGGAAGGTGATGGCTAAATTTGTGGGAAATATGGAAGCTGATAGGAATGGGAAGCGTTTATTGAACTTATGTATTAATATGGGATTAGGAGTTAGGAATACATACTTCGAGCGTAAGGCTATTCACCGCTATACATGGAAGGGTAGCGGCACCAGATCCATAGTACACTATATCATAACCGACTTTGAATTCAGGAAATCTGTTGGGAATGTGCGGGTATTCCGCATATTTTTTCATGATACAGACCGATCACTATGTGATCTGTAGTGAACTAAGTATCACCAGGCCTAGGATAGAGGAAATGAAATATGTCTGTAGACGAATAAGGGTATAAAATCTCCAGTACGAGGAAACTAGACAGAAGTACATGGATACGATTATTGAAAAGTTTCAAATGATAGACCAGAAGCAGGTTCAGGGAACGGAAAGATAATAAAATAGGTGGCAAACAAGATGTCCTAGCAGAAACAGCAAGGGAATCCTCAGGAATTATTGTGTGTAAAGATGGGAAAAAGTGAACATCGGGATCTAAACAAGGACTGATACAAACGGGGAATTGTACGTAGATGAAAAAACATAGCGAAATACGTTATATAACTGTTGAATTTGTGATGTTTGGGACATCACTGTATATTTTTAATTATTGAACTATATATTTAATTGATAAGATGTATATATTTAATCACTGATAGGTCATTTTTAAATTAATATGTATGTATATATATATATATAGGGTTTTTATCATCCATTTCAATAATCATTTCATTTCTTTGTATCGCGGCTATAACGTATTCTGAACGAACAAATTATTGGGTGAATTATTTCAACATCACGCATATTTATAACTTGCAGTAAATTTTCCAATAGCCGTTGTGAGGTGACCAGAGTCAGCAGGCTAATTTCAGCCCAGTTCCAGGAAAAGTACGTCATCGAGGTTACGAGATATTACCCTCTCCACCTCATGAAGAGACAGTTGATACATTATTAACACCCACTTTTCAAACTCCGCTTCGAGACGCTTTATTTCAGCGGGAAAGTTCAGCCTATGTGAATGAACGTAATGAAGCATGGATTCACAGCAATACAAGGGAGAAGGGATGAGACCTCGAATCTTACTGGACCATGTGATATGGCTGATGGAAGGTGACTTTTGAACCGATAAATACCACCGACAAGGGCTGGAGAGGACATTCGGACTTTCTCATTTATATTCTTATTCATACTCTTACTACGATTCTACGTCTACACATCGGAGAAGATTTTAACTTAGTTCACTTCGCATCTGAGTATATTCTACTCAAAAGTTACTCTCATTGGGACTTGTTATCTCAATGACGAGAGGTAGTCAACGGGAGACCGGCTTTGACTAGTATAGGGCAGGAGAGCTCTTATTATGAATTTAGCTGCGCTACTGTTCCGTAATACGGAAGAATACGAATGTATTCTCTCCATGAACATAACCCATGGTGGTTTTGCACTTAAAATTAGGACTCATTACGACTTTATGTAAGGAGTACAGTAGGAAGTGTTAAGGACAGAACATGTAGAAGTAGGGCTGGAATCCAACAACAGAGAAGGCAGCCGGTACGAGATCCACATATCATCAGCTTCAAGACAACAGAGTCTACATATGGTGAGCTTATGGCATAAGTTACTGCAAGTCTTCGCGCAACAGTTCATTTTTTAAATTAATTTCACTCAATTTTTCTTTTGCTTCCGTAAGTTCAGATGTCGTTAAAACGCCGTTACGTCACGTTTTTCATCTTAATAAATAGCTGTTCTAATTTGTATTTTATGAAATGATTATTAATGATCCTTAAATTCCAAGTTAGTGTACTTAATGATTTGTGTTCCGTTCACCTCACCCCTGGGAGTTTTTTGAGTCTCATTACGCATTATTATTATTATTATTATTATTATTATTATTATTATTATTATTATTATTATTATTAATTATCTACTTTTGTTTTCAAGCCATAAGCTTGAAGACTGGCGCCCTTGGGATACTGTTTATGGAGAAACAATGACATATCATTTATTTATTTTAATATTAAAGTGACCCGCCACGTTATAATTTTGTCATTCATCTGTGGGCCAAGTGGGTACGTCACAAATTCAAGAATAAGTCGTTGGAAGATTTCGGTGACAACCTGGAAAAGCTAGGTTAAGCGGCATTCAAACCTTGCCGGACAGTAATAATCTTAGAAAGGGAGGGAAAAGGAAATGAATAGTGTATTAGATAAATCAGGTGAACTCCTAATATATCCAAAGAAATCGCTGGAAAAATCGCTGGACAGGTGGAAGGAATATTTTGAAAATCCTTTGAACATAAACGGATTTTTTTCTGTTTGCATGGCCATCAACCGAGCTCGTGCTGACGAGAACAATGTTGACGAAATTACGCTTGAATAACATATGGTAAATAAACTCCATTGTCTTGAAGCAGCAGGAATAGATGAAATTATACCTGCAATGGTGAAATATAGTGGGAAGGCAGGAATGAAATAGCTTCATGGAGTAATAAGATTAGCATGGAATATCATTATGATTGCACGAAAACAGTAATTGCACCTATCTACAAAGGAACAGGAAGAATTGCAACAACTATCGATGTACTTAATTGATCTGCATACCAGATAAGGTGTTCACTGGCATTTTGAAAAGGAGAATGTGATTAGTGCTTGAGAGTAAGTTGGTCCTCCTGTATCGTTTTTCGATTACCTGGCGCATACTGAAAATATGATCTTAACAGCCCCTCTTTTGTGTGAAACCACACTGGTTATCATCCAATTTACTGCTTGTAGTAATCGACCCTTAATCCCATACTCCCCCTGTACTCTGCAATACGCGTTCCCTAGATAAACATAAACATAACCAAGTCACAGTAGCCTCAGGCAGGGATCACATTAGGTTTAGTTTATTACTTTTCTAATTTAGAATATATTGCAGTCTCAATGGCAATTATGTTTCCTATTGCAGAACTACATCGTTAACAACTGCTTTGATCCAGTGATGGTACTTCCAGTTCAATTTCAGGCGAATGATCATATGTCACATTTAGTCTATCGAATGTAGGTTAACTGCTTTTCTACGAACACCAGCAAACTATAAGGCTCAATTAGCTTACTTGAATACAAATATTAGCATATCTACACACATAAAACTATAATTGTGCCTATACATTTCGAATTTTTGCCTCATGGCGTTTTCTTTCTGATTATGTTTACAAAAGTCGGAAGTAGGTTCTGTCTGTCTGTCTGTCTGTCTGTCTGTCTGTCTGTCTGTCTGTCTGTCTGTCTGTCTGTCTGTCTGTCTGTCTGTCTGTCTGTCTGTCTGTCTGTTACATCAGGGGATAACGATTTTATGGAACTTTTCGAAAGTCGGTATTTAAGTTCAAGGATAGTGGATTTGTACTGTAGCCTCAATATTATTTGATTAGCATATAATGGCTTAGCAAATATTAAGGAGGCCAAAACATTAAATGTCAAATTTCACCGTTTATAAAAGTTGTATCGAAAATTCTTCACCGTTTATAAAAGTCGTATCGAAAATTCTTTATATAATAAAACATATACAAAATATTATTTTTCTTGAATATGTCATGCATTTTTACCGTACGAGGAACAACAACAGAGATATTGACGATTGCTGGATAGGCCTATTTCATAAATATCAAATCATCTCTACAAATACAGTAGGCCTATTAGTTTTATGAATATTTTTCACAAGTTGCTTTACGTTGCACCGACACAGATACGTCTTAAAGCGACGATAGTTTTATGAATAATTTGTGCATAATAACACTTGTAGGAAGTATCGTTTTCGATGCTTTGTTTTATAAACTGTAACCGTACGAGGTATGGTAACGTACAGTATTTGTTTACTTATTATTTTTCTGTTGCTAAGTCCATCAGCAGAAAGCATCGCTGAAATGGAAATATCGTTCAGTCGTCAATGAAGGCGAAAACGTGAAGTGGAGGTGGTGGTGATTATTGTTTTAAGAGGAAGTACAACTAGGCAACCATCCTTTCTATACAGTACAGTAACATTAATCAATGGAAGGGACCCGGCACTTCGAAAAATGAACATATCGGCTAAAGAAAGACAAGGGCCACGAAGGGCCAAATGAAAGACTCCCTAGCCCACGAATGCTCTAATAGCGTAGAGGTCCGAAAAGAACAAGAGTTGACCAAGGGAGGTCCGGCAGGATGGCACAATTGGAAACAATGCCAGGACTCAGTTAAGGGCCCTGTGGTCGTCAACCCACGTTTCGAAGTTGAGAGCCCCTGCGGACCCTTTTAGTCACCTCTAGCAACTGGCAGGGAATACTGTGGGTGTAATTCTACCGCCCCCACCAACAAGGAGGGGGGCCTCGAAGGACGAGGATGAGAGGGAAATTAGTCATAATTGAGTGAAGGCGGTGGAATGTAAGACTTGCTAGACTTTGGATGCCCTACTACCGCCGAGTCTGAAGAAAACATAATGTGATTTACAATGTTCTAAATGCCTAAACTGATTAAAAATAACATTACATTGACTGTTGTTTTCTCAGATGTGCACGGTCTCTTGGGCTAAAACCCATCTCCACTATATGGCAGTACTCCTGATACACAGTAGAAACATTAACCCGTCAACGGCGGGTTCAGCAGCTAGTCTAACATAAGCACATTACGTGCGTGTTATCTCATTACGAAGATTTTAAATATTGGGACCTTTCCCACCGTCCCCCATGACTCATGGGACCATGTGACAACAAACCAACCCTTTCGGGTCACGGACACATGGGACCATGCTCCACGGAAGTCGATAGTCAAGGGACCTATTCGGCCTGTGCCGATTTCCCCTCATTGGGATTGTATCGTTAATCCACTCACATGAGAAGTTATCGGCCATAGAGCACAGCCAGGTCAAAGCTACTCTCCCGTTCCTGAGGTCTGAACACGGACTCCTCAGGGTCGAAGACCGTTCGCGGCATGTAGAGGTTATCAAACTTAAACTACCTTAAAGGCCTACAATGAACGGAAGAGGTTTTTGGATGCTTGTTTTTCGGTAGAGATAGGCACAAATAAGTTTTTCCCATTTTACTAAGGCGCTCGTTGAAATCTGTACAAACACTATGATATCCTTGGTAAACTAATATAAATTGACAAATTGAATACAATTACTTAGCAACGGTAAAATCCGTGCTACCATCCATCAGCTAACTTCATCCACATTCCATTAGAATATATATATGTGGATGATCACAGTTCCTAATAATATTTCAGATGAAAAAAAACTTCCATCCGAACCAACAATCTGATGGATACCCAATTTGAAATAAAACAAAAAAACAAAAAATTACACATCCCCGAGGGATGACCATACTCGTAGACATACTACGTTTCTACCTCTGGTTTTTGTTGTCTATCACCCGTTGAACATCAAAACTGTAGAGTGTTACACAAAAACAAAAATAACAAATATTACCTATTTACAGTTACAATTACGAACCATTCTACTCCAAATGCCAGTATCCCCTGGGGCCGAATCCCACATCACTAGGTTACATTTTACTTACATTAACCCAGTTACACCCCAGAGTGGTCGTTTATCTTACATCTACCGCCACCAAATATCTATACATGAATAAAATATCCTGGAGAAATAATCATATGCTTTACTTAAACCATGGAAAAGAAAAATAAGGTTACGCGTCTCCATGAATTAGAAGGAAAATGAAATAAAAATCAAACGAACACAGGCTTGACAACGAACTCGTCACTTACAACAACTATCAGCGAAATTTCACGAAGTCCAAATTCGCGCAGAACAGTACTTAACACAAAACAAGATTACACCCTGAAAAGAAACATATATTATACACCAACACAAAATATAAATGGCTGTATTTCATCTCGTAGAATCCGCTGCTTGTGAGAGCAGCCGTCCTGCCTATATGCAATCGAGGTTCGAACTGGAGACTATGTTCGTCTCCAACAAAGATCCTGCAATCAAACCCTAATTTACCCTAATCATGTGAACACTGGCATACAACGAAAACATCTACATTGCTTCGTGGTTCATGGCTTACGGCGGATGTGGTAATCACAGAACTCTACTGTCATTATTTCTCAAAGGAAAAGGCAGACTGTTAGCACGACCAACACTTCGCTTGTGCAGGGACCTACCCTCACAAGTATCCCCCTTCCCTCCTCGCTCGTAAATTACAGCGGTCATTCTTTCCACTGTCTGGAAGCTAAAGACACCAACCAACCTGCTCACGCTAGGACATTGTGTCTATAAGATTTAATTCATTAAAAACTGGCGCAATCTATTCATTGCTCAAGCCAGCCCACATACTTTCAATACACGAGAATTATTTCTCGAATTCAACCGTTAACTCACATCAAATTCTCTCATATCTCTGGAGGTCTGGAGTTAAACTCGTAACTTCTCTCCCTCCTAATATTCACCACACGTCAGCCACTGACTACAGCAATGTTCCCAGTTCTCTGCCTTCTGATGCGAGATTGTGTACCTGTCATCCGCTACCCTGTTGCTCGAGATATATCGGTATAAAATCACCGATCAAATTACTGTAAGAAAATAATAATGATAATAATAATCCTCTAACCTGTTGCTCGAAATATATCGGTATAAAATCACCGATCAAATTACATTAAAAAATAATAATAATATTAATAAAAAATAATAATAATAATCAGACATGATCAAACTCAACTAATAAATCTCTACTTTATTAGCCTAACTAATGTGTAGGGGTGCCGGGTTCGAACCTCCGCACATTTCTTCTCGAACATCTTCAGTTACAGCCAAACTTATACACTAGCATGCAAAACAAACTACTGTCTCTACCTTTATGAATTGAGTGCTGTCACTATTCCACATTAATTTCTGTATAGGCACATGTTAATGATCCTGTCACCTGCTAATCCCTGCTCGTCTTACGCAGTCACGTAGATGAGATCTACGATATTAACCTGCACAATTTTCTACTCATTTTCCCCCTCAAATCTTTCTCAGCACTCCTAACAAAAATATATAGTATAGCATGCACATGCAGGCTCTAAAAGGGGTCCCAAACTCTATACATCCTTCCTGGTTCACTCCCTTCCCATATCTACTTAAATAAATCAGATTAAACAAGGGGTCTTCCGACCACTCCAGGTTACTTAACCTATCAATTTACATCATCATTAACCCCCATCTTTACATTAACTCTATCTACAAAGGGGAAATACTAACATTGGAAGAAAAATAGCTCGGTACTCAACAGTTTTGGTGCATCTTGACCCGTCCGGAATTCAGAGGGCCTGCCAACGGTGCTCACTCCATGTCGCTGGCTCGTGCAGTCCTGAGTTCTAGGAGTTCGATGACATTGCTGGAGTAATCCATCTTCCTGGTAAACAGATCATTGAAATTATATTTTCACAATCTTGCACACTTGTTGATCACTCGACACCATCAAACTTGCCCTCTATCGTTCTATGACCGATGCAAGTTACGTGATGCTAATTATTATGAATACCTCAGCTAGTCTATTTCATTTAAATTAGGCGAGTTGAACATTCAACGATCTCCTCATTCCCAAGTCTATCGCCTCCTACTTCCGTGATATAAATCAACCGTCCTTCTCCTAATTTTCTGTCTAGATCGTTCAGATCCTGCACTTATCACTCTCCGTTACTTAGTGTGATAATTTGATCCAGAAATCCTGTTCTCAATTTTACATGGATTTATTTTTATAGTATTTCCTCACACGACGACTGCTTTTCTTTTGAAGCAGAGTTTCCCAATTCCCAGAATTATACTCCTCGACAAATGAGCTCCCTCACTGCTACAGATATCAACCTCGCTATGAGCGTTCTCCGTCCGGAGTTTGATCCCCACGGCGTACTCAACTTTACACAGTCACAACCTACGACAGAATTACAAGTATTTAGAGTTTACTTCGCGATCGGATGTCGCACAATTACATTTCCTACCATCACTGCACACTGGAAAACATCTTTAGAACTTCACTCCCGTTTTTTGTGTCAGTTATTCAGACAAAGAAGAGGTAATTACCGCTCGCGAACCGACCGCGGTTTCACCTCTGAAGCTCGTTCTCGACTGCTGACTCCCCCAAGGAAGTGCAACAACTTATAGCAAAGCCGGCAATAGGGGTGGCTAGCGGGCCTTGCCCACTCCCTTATTTTGACCTCTCCTGGATACACCAGCCTGTTGAAATCAGCAATACGGTAGATTGTGTGACTATGTTACGCACAAGTGCGCTATGCCATGCGGAGTTGATTATGCTCGGCGGATCTGCCGTAATTAATTAATAAGATAGAAGGGGAAATGGTGAATCCCCAAAGCCATCTGGCTTCACCCACCGCGTCCGTACGCCAAGTGAGTCACGTAAGCTGTTCTCAAGTGCCTTTACCTTGGAGAATCTCTTCTACTATAACTCCTGATTTTAAATTTTTGCCAATATTATTTCTACCGCTCTGACGGATGCATTGTTGTTAACCAAGCCTTATTTACGCCGAAAATACATTAAAATTGGTCCGATCGCTTTGGCATCGCTGTACGCTGGCATTTGTTTCCAATATGGAGTCGCTAAAATAGTGTTCTTCTGCTGCTTCTTCTATGACGTGTGCCTAGTTCGGGGGTTCTTTACGCCACCCAGTGGGTGTGTAAGGCGCCGCTCTGGTGGGCGTCCTATTGCACAATCTGATGCTTCTCCCAACATCCGCACAAAGAAAGCTTGCTGCCTGCTTCCTTACCAAGCATATCATTTGAAATAAACATTAATTGTGCCGATACGGTCACAATATGAACCTATTGTATTCAATGAGGGCTTTCAAGACATGGAATATCCGACTCGTTGGCTGAATGGCCAGCGTACTGGCCTTCGGTCCAGAGGGTCACGGGTTCGATTCCCGGCCGGCTCGGGGATTTTAACCTTAATTGATTAATTCCAGTGGCTCGAGGGCTGGGTGTGTGTGGCGTATTTAACATTAGAAATCATCGCAGAAACGGTCCTCATCTTCACAGACATGGAGGTCTACGAGCAAAAGACCCGCGCCAGGCCTCTCCGGAGGCCATTCGCCATTATTATAAGACATGGAATGAGCTGTCCAGCTCCTTGGCTGAATGGTCAGCGTAGATGCCTTCTGTTCATGAGGCCCAGGGTTCGATTCCCGGCTGAGATGGGGACTCTAACTTTGTCTGGCTAATTCTTCTAACTTGGGGCTTGGGGCCTGGGTTTTAGTGTTCACCTTTATACATAACTTTATTTACATACAACAGTTCACAATGCTAACATAAACGCGCAGTTTGAATACATCCCTCCACATAGGGTCGGTATCAGATAAGGCATCCGACCGTGAAGATGGGCTACATACAAACAAAGTACCAACCCTGAATAACTGGTGAAAAGCCTGGAAAAAGAAGAAACGGAACGAGCTACTAGCAAGACTGGACTCCAGTAATTGAAACGATGATCAGTTTTTTTTCCTTCGTGATGTAGGAACGAAAGAAGCTACTCTTCAGTACATTAGGTAGAAGTGATTCCGAACGGCATTCTTCCATCACTTCTTATTAAATCACAATCCTTTCCAATTTCATTCAAAGTAACTAACGCCAAATCGTCTATTCTTAAGGTATCTCTAACCCTTGTAGAAATCATATGAGGATACACTGCAGATTCATACTCTAAAACTGGTCCTCTTTCAAACATAGCATGTTGGCCCATAAGATTTAATTTCTCTCACGTTATTTCAAACGCGACCCGTGTATCTGACAATTACACTATGGATCGCTCTTGACTAATATTTGAGGTTCGAATCCCGGTCAATCCTGGATCTAGATTTTCATCTCGAGAATCACATAGCGTCAGGAAGTGCATCCGGCTTTAAACCCCCAGCCAAAACCAAAATGAGCCTGGGTGGCTCCAGCGACCCCACAAATAATTGGTACAAGCTGAAGAAAGATGTTTCATCCCTCTTGCCTATTATATTCGTGTCCACACTTTGTGAAATACCTGTCGTAATAATAATAATAATAATAATAATAATAATAATAATAATAATAATAATAATAATAATAGCAATGACACAGATAAGCATTATGGAACGATGAGACAGGAAAGGGCTAGGAGTGCGAACCAAGAGGCCGTGGCCTTAATTTAAGGTACAGCCTCAGCCTTTGTATGGTGTTGAAATGGGAAAGGTTGGAATACCATCTTCAGGGCTGCCGACAGTGGTGTTCGAACCTACTATCTCCCGAATGCAAGCTGATAGTTTCGTGACCCAAATCGCACAGCCACTTGCTTGATATATTATTATTATTATTATTATTATTATTATTATTATTATTATTATTATTATTATTATTATTATTATTATATGGAGGTCCGGCTCCTTGGCTTAACGATCATCGTACTGGTCTTCGATTCTGGCCCGGACCGCTGATTTTAATTGCGAACCAGTAATAGCGAATGCATCCCTCCACACAGGTTTAGCGTATGGAAAGGCATCCGGCGTTACAACTTGGTCAAATGCACTTCAAGTGACGACCCCAAGAAAATTGGGAAATAATACCAAAAAGATATAACACAGTATATACTAAAATATTTTAGTTACATTGAAAACAGTGAACATAACAGTTTGTCTTAATTCAATTTGAAATCAAAGTGAAATAAGTACATAATCTATACAAATGAAATCGTAACGACCGTATGTCTGTACATTGACTATTTTGGCGAAATTTACGTACAGTTATCTGTTTCAGGTGTAATAATGACCATCAGAATATTTTTTAGTTTAGGTGTCTGTCTGCCGATTTGTCCGTTTGTTTGTTTGTCTGAGTTCTTATAACTTGAAAACTACTGGATATATTTGTACCAAACTTGATATTTAGAATCCACCTGTCCTTGAGTAGGTTTTAGGGCCAATATTATTTCTGAATACCTCAATTTACTGGGGGCGTATTCGAAACCGAAACCATGATTTTGAACTCCCGCAAAATATGCACGTCCAAAATTAATGGAAATCAATTTATAAAACTTTTTTCTCATGTGCATCATTTCGATAGGAGGATTAATAGGGGAGATACAGTATCATGAACGGTCAGTTTTTCAGGTTAAGTCCAGCGGACACAGCTCAAATGTGTTGTACGTGGAGCAGATTCCTTATCTACCTATATCAATGAAATCGTAACGACCGTGTGTCTGTACACTGACTATTTCGGCGAAATTTTCGTACATCTATCCGTTTAAAGGGTAATAACGACCATCTGCATATTTTTTGGCTTTAGTTTCCTGAAAGTCCTATTTTTACCACCCTCCCGCAAAATCAAGAATGTGGCACAATCTGCCAGGCGAGCTAGGAAATTGAAATTTAGCAAAATTATACGTTTCAGCCTGTAACACACGGAAAACCTCCCAAGATCTTTAATTTTTTAACTTTCTATCCCCGAAGAATATAGAAATATCGAGGAAATTCTAATGATGGTGCAGACCTTCCTTTCGAGATACTTCGTGGCTACACAGTAAGCCCTGTCACAAAACGGATGGTACAGTCTTTCAAATTTGACTGGTCTACAACTTTGGTCCTATGACTTTTTTGTCGTATTTCTATCCTTTATATGTTAGATTTGTCTCTATTTCTCAATTGTAAGTAAATTTTGCATTTTTGCACGCATAATTCATACCTTGAATCACTTATAGAAAAGATAGAATCATCAAATTCTTCACGATCATTGGCCCACACAGTAGCCATATATGAGCCAAATGCTATGTTTGTAGCTGTCATATAATTATCGGAAAAGTAATGCACTGAGATAATCTTACCCAAATTTCACCCTATTCACCATTTCCAACTTAATCAGACCCATGAATAGATGAGATAAGAGAAAATATAATAGGACCAACAAATACGGCGTCTTATGGTACAATCCGTTTGTCGATATGACGTACCGTTTAGCAGCAGTTAATCTATAATTGAAGGTCTTCAATATTTTAAACATGTTATACTTTTGTATGTCGATATATATATATTGATGTCGGTTTGTAGCGATCAAGAAAGGGTGTGTCTGCTATTGTAATCAGTACTCCACACACCTACGTCGACTGGCAGTAGGCATGGAGTCCTTTCCCAACGCCTATGTAAGTGGCATTAGTAAGAAGGGCCCACCATTGTAAAGAATAATTTCCTTCTCGATTTCATTTTCAGAAGGCAAGGGAGCATGTAATTTTGATTCAAAACTCCCCTACCCGATTGTGTTCGGCTGTGGGCAAGGATGCCCGCCATTATGGACAAATGTACCCATCAAAAATGGAAACTCACCAACTCGGTGTAACTGGCAGTAAGCTGGCTGGCATTAGGAAAAGGAACCTGTCATTATAATGATAACAGCACAACTCAATTTTGAATGGCATTAGGGAAGTTGCCGGCCATTATAATAAAAAACTCTTCAACTGTAATCTGTCTGGAAGTCTGCGATAGTAACGGAAACTTTCCAAATCGATTGTGACGCCGCATTACGCAATGAGGTCTGCCGTTATAATGTAATCTTCCCAACTCCATTGTGAATGGCAGTAGGAAATGGAACCTGCCGTTATCATCACAACTCCGCAATTCACACCTTACATTGGAAACAACGTATGGAGACTTCCCTGTTCTGCTTCTCGGATAACGCTAAGAGAAATGCAATTTTTAAAAAATCTTATTCACTGCATGGACAGTAATTTACTTCGATATCCGTACACAATGTAGAATACCGTAGCGAAGCACGGGTAAATTTGCTAGTAAAAAATAAAAATAACATTTGAAAACGAGATTCACAGGACTAGAAGAAGAAGAAGCAGAATCCTCAAATGGCAAAGATAAAATTATAGACAATTAATTTTATTTAACAACGAAATTCTCATATATATTGTATAGATTCTGCGAGAAACATTTTATTTTTCAGTTGCGTGTGTATGTAATTTATGTTTAAATAAATCATCATAGTCTAGACCTAAGGGCTCCATGTTGAGAAGGAAACGCGCACCTTGTTTACATAGGGAGGGTAATAAGAAATTGAAAAGAAACCACTTTTCCCTTTGCGAAAATCGAATGATTATATGTCTCCCGGTCATGACCATCCATCACCAGCCATACGACACAGTCTGCACGGTCATTAGGTAACACTATCCGGCCATCAGTGCATCCTTACATCACTGCACAGTTGCTCGGGTTACACTTCCGTGTCACACATTTTGTAACGCTAACTTCCGCAGCGCTAACGTTCAGGTGCCCCCCAGTCATAAGACATATTATGTCAAAAACGTCACATACCAGCCATTTGTTGTTGAGCATGTTACTGGGTGAACATTTTGAAAATTTCGTGTAAGACCTCGTCATGAAAAGGAAAATAAAACAATGTATGATATTTAAAAATTACGAATAGTTTGGATATGGGTTTTCTATACTTCAACCTCAACGAGAAACTTGGACTGCTTTCCATCCTGTTCGCTGGAAGGTTCGTCCAACTTGTGCCAACTTCTCAATTTACATTATGGCCAAGAATAACAGTATTCTAAAATGTGATGAGTTCAGAAACCAGTAAGTAGAATATTTGAAAACTTGGAGGCGGAAGTTCAATGTATAATCACCCAGCCTTCCTCTGCTTTAAAGCTAACTTTAAATTAGTCACGTAGTTGACTATACACTCCTGAGACTCATTGCGCCCTTGTTTAACAGTGGCTGCTTCCTTTAGAGACCGACTTTATTGGCAGAAATAGAACACCTCTTATTTCTGGATCAGCTGATATTGACAAAAATGTTACCCACAGATACATGCGTCTCGCTAGCTCTGATTTGTTCCAGCATAGAACAGATGAAAATATGCTGCTTTACATTGGTGTACCTTTATGCAATTTACAATTTACAATGTCCGTTGTGCATAGTCTACAATGTTACAGACTAACAAGAATAATAACTCTTAAGAAGAAGGGAGAAGGGAAAACATTATCTCCACTGATATTTACGTGACCACGTGTAGTATCACCACTACTACTTAGCTGAGTTCTCAGGACGTGCGGAAGGCTACAAATGTACATGAAAAACAGGACTGATTGTTAGAGATGCCTGAATTACCTAAAATGAATCATTATCAATACACTTGGCCTCATGGACTGCAGTGCTGTTTTTTGTAAATTGCAAGGATTAGGAAGTTCATATGTTCATATGTAGAATCTTCAACGGATCTCCGCTATCATATACGCTTTTTTGGTGTAAGGAAATGTACGAAAGCGTAGGCTATACCCTGGTCAACCAGTTGAAGATATTGACAAACCAGAGTGCCATTCGTTGATCTTATGTTCTCAAAATAGTAGGCTATATCCTGGATGAGGCTGGTGTCATCTGACGGTGTTTCAATATGACACTTCCGAATTCTTCGATTTAAACACACTGAAGAGCTCCTGCTAGATAGAAGTTTTACACCATAGCGACTACTATGACAGCTAGCAGTTAGAATGAATGTCGGACAATTAGTATTATTTACGTAGAACACGCATTTTTGGAGTATCTACTGAGTCTAAAGTGACACACTGACAGCGTTATTAACAGCTGTATAGCGTATGTGTGTAGTCTGCCATTGTCATAATTACCAATGTTAGGCGTAACTTCAAATAATGAAAGATTAACCTTTTTTTGATGTTGTTTCCTTTCTTTATCCGTGCATCTTAAACACTATGAGGGCAAGCATTAGAGTACAATTATGACAGCAGTCATGAAATGTCGTATGGCGTTTAGTGCCGGGATATCCCAGGACGGGTTCGGCTCGCCAGGTGCAGGTCTTTCTATTTGACACACGTAGGTGCCCTGCGCGTCGTGATGAGGATGAAATGATGGTGAAGACAGCACATACACCCAGCCCCCGTGCCATTGGAATTAAGCAATTAAGGTTAAAATCCCCGACGCGGCCGGGAATCGAACCCGGGACCCTCTGAACCGAAGGCCAGTACGCTGACCGCTCAGCCAACGAGTCGGACATAACAGCAGTAATAATTGTTAACAAATTGGAAATAGTTAGGTAAGTTTGAAACAACTAAGTTTATTGAAGTGGTCAACCTATTCAATACAGTACATTCGTGAGAATGTTTATAACTTAAGAATGACACTTAAATTGGGACATGTTTCACCCTTGTTGTGGGCATCGTCAGCCTATCTCTCAGCCTCAAAATCAATTGTCATCGGGATACCGATACATTCATATTATACCGTCATAAAACTCAAATAGTAGTTAAGTTAAAAATACAATGTGACGGTCCTTTACGGACAGGTGAACAAGATTTAGTGGAGTTCTTGAAAGAGTCTTTGAAATAATTCGTAAGATATCAATTTTCAAAACGGACCAGCCATGAAGTTTATTACATGTAATAGGTAATACTAATATAGCAATAACGACTGAGCTTAATCCGTTGGTATTTGATATTTGGAATAAGAGGAAGTTCTTCTAAAATGAAGTAAGTAAAGTCACATAATAATATACTAGAAGTAAAAAGAAAATAATTCATACACTGACTGACAGAGCAAACGCAACACCAAGAAGGAGTGGTCAGAACTTTATGCCAATTGCAGGGTAGACTGACGTCACTGAGGTATGCTCATGATGTGAAATGCGCCGCTGTGCTGCGCACGTAGCGAACGATAAATGGGACACGGCGTTGGCGAATGGCCCACTTCGTACCGTGAGTTCTCAGCCGACAGTCATTGTAGAACGTGTTGTCGTGTGCCACAGAACACGTGTATAGCTAAGAATGCCAGGCCGCCGTCAACGGAGGCATTTCCAGCAGACAGACGACTTTACGAGGGGTATGGTGATCGGGCTGAGAAGGGCAGGTTGGTCGCTTCGTCAAATCGCAGCCGATACCCATAGGGATGTGTCCACGGTGCAGCGCCTGTGGCGAAGATGGTTGGCGCAGGGACATGTGGCACGTGCGAGGGGTCCAGGCGCAGCCCGAGTGACGTCAGTACGCGAGGATCGGCGCATCCGCCGCCAAGCGGTGGCAGCCCCGCACGCCACGTCAACCGCCATTCTTCAGCATGTGCAAGACACCCTGGCTGTTCCAATATCGACCAGAACAATTTCCCGTCGATTGGTTGAAGGAGGCCTTCACTCCCGGCGTCCGCTCAGAAGACTACTATTGACTCCACAGCATAGACGTGCACGCCTGGCATGGTGCCGTGCTAGAGCGACTTGGATGAGGGAATGGCGGAACGTCGTGTTCTCCGATGAGTCACGCTTCTGTTCTGTCAGTGATAGTCACCGCAGACGAGTGTGGCGTCGGCGTGGAAAAAGGTCAAATCCGGCAGTAACTGTGGAGCGCCCTACCGCTAGACAACGCGGCATCATGGTTTGGGGCGCTATTGCGTATGATTCCACGTCACCTCTAGTGCGTATTCAAGGCACGTTAAATGCCCACCGCTACGTGCAGCATGTGCTGCGGCCGGTGGCACTCCCATACCTTCAGGGGCTGCCCAATGCTCTGTTTCAGCAGGATAATGCCCGCCCACACACTGCTCGCATCTCCCAACAGGCTCTACGAGGTGTACAGATGATTCCGTGGCCAGCGTACTCTCCGGATCTCTCACCAATCGAACACGTGTGGGATCTCATTGGACGCCGTTTGCAAACTCTGCCCCAGCCTCGTACGGACGACCAACTGTGGCAAATGGTTGACAGAGAATGGAGAACCATCCCTCAGGACACCATCCGCACTCTTATTGACACTGTACCTCGACGTGTTTCTGCGTGCATCGCCGCTCGCGGTGGTCCTACATCCTACTGAGTCGATGCCGTGCGCATTGTGTAACCTGCATATCGGTTTGAAATAAACATCAATTATTCGTCCGTGCCGTCTCTGTTTTTCCCCCAACTTTCATCCCTTTCGAAACACTCCTTCTTGGTGTTGCATTTGCTCTGTCAGTCAGTGTATATTTGTGCCGATTCATTGTTATTTTTCTCCTTTGTCTTCTTCCAGTTTTAGCATTCATGGGAATGTCATCCCTCAGTGTTAGAATCTGATAAACATTAGCTTCCTGTTCGGAAAGTACAGGTTCGACTCTGAGAATGATCAGTGACAGTTAAGAATGTTAAAATAGAAAAACTTGGATTTCACAACATTAAGCAAGACAAACTTCCAACATCTCGAGTCAGTTCGTTAGTGATTAAAATGAACGTTAAACAAATTACAATCATTGCACTTCTTAGATTATATCCTGTAGATTCATCTGCCGAAGGTGACCAAAGAGCTACTGTTTCCCTTCCCTTTACTAATGCAACTTCAATTTACAATATAATTTACATGTTTTGAATAACACTATTAAGTTCATTTTTTATCAAAGCTAATGCTGTTTTATTCCAATACTTTGTAATATGAGTAATTCGAAAGTCATTACCATCTAGCCAGTGTGTCCGATCTCTTACTCCGGCGGGCTATGAAACAGGCGTAACAGCAGAACTAATTTACAATATATTTGGGCTATTTTCTTTTTCTTTGTTCGCCTATTCCTAATTATCTGGTGTCGGAACTAATGCAGATTAAGACTTGTTTTACGGCCGGATGCCCTTCCTGGCGTCTAATCCAAGTGGAGGAATATGTATGGTTCATAGTGCGATGTGTTGAATGTAAGCGAATAAGTGTATTTTGACGAATACGAACATCCAGACCCCGACCTAGAGGAATTAATCAGATGTGATCAAAATCCCCGATCCTTCGGGAATCGCACCAGGGACACTGTGAAACGAACTCTACTACCCTGACCATTCAACCAAAGAACCGAAAAACCATTTTCCAATATACTGAGGCAGCTAAAATCTACAAATAAGCAGTGCCTCTCTGGTGTTGAAACCGTTGAGAAATCAAGACTGAATATTACCAATATTAGTATAGTATCAAAAAATCCTATTATAGGGCTGATCAAGCCAATATTTTTTGAGATCGTAATTTAATTTACAGTAGTATTATTTGTATTGGGGAAAAGAGTATTTGTCAACCGTCTAGGCCTGTAGGATGAATAGAAAACTCTACTGAAGTAATGTAAACTATGTGATGCTTCAGGAATCGACCAGATAGATTTCCGGTCTTAAGGTCTTAGGATCGATTTTGGGCACATCAATTTACTTAAATCCAGATCTGAGTACTGAAGCAGTGATCCCTTAGTTTCGTAAAGACAACTGAGGAGCTGTCTGATCTGAAGACTAATATCCTGTATGTGAAAACCAACCACTGCAATTGAAAGAGTCGTCGCACAGACTACATAAACTTCAGTATATGTAGGCTATCTGACAAGGCAGGGCAGCAACCGTCTTGGCGGTCCAAAAGTTATTTATTCACGTGTTATAATACTGACAGAACTATCAGATTCTGCGTTTAAGGAGCCCAGGATGGCATTTTTCTTTAGTTTTGCTAGTTATTTAACGTTGCACTAACTAATACAGGTTTTCGGCATCGATAAGATAGTCAACGGCTAGAACTGGGAAGGAAGCGTTGGTGGCCTTAATTAAAGTATATCATTCACATTTGCCTGGAGTGAAAATTGGAAACCATGGAAAACCAACTTCAGGTCTACTGAGAGTGGGGTTTGATCTTATCCTCTCCCAAATGCAAGCTTACATTGGAAACCATGGAAAATCAACTTCAGGTCTACTGAGAGTGGGGTTTTGATCTTATCCTCTCCCAAATGCAAGCTTACAGCTACACGACACGTACCGTGCAGTCAACTAGGTGCATCTTCTTCTTCCTCTTCTTCTTCTTCTTATTCTTCTTCTTCTTCTTCTTGGCGAATTATGCACCAGATGAATCATTATTATGTCTGTTAAAGTGTAAATCATTCAACACGAAATCCTTTGCGGATCACATTATTTTACCCATTATCTGTAAGCGTCTGTAATACATAGTACTGTACGCTATATTATGTACATTCTGTCGAAATTTTGTTTTTGAAAGGAAACTTTCCCTATGCTTGTCTTCTTCGGGAAGGCTGCATTGTGAGCATTCTCCTTGACCTAGTGAAAAGGAACTCTCTTCAATCTATCGATCAGCGCGATCCGTGTCTTTTGCTCTCAATTAGAGGCGAGCTCTTCAAGTGCTCCCAACCTTCTTCCTAGAATAAACTGTTCCTCTTTACCCCTACAGAGCACCGAGTAATAAAGAGCATGATACTGATAAAATTAGGTTAACACAGTCTCGTCACTCCAAAGTAAAACAGAGACCTTGAATCACGGAAACTGATAGACTCTGAACTCCCTCATACAAAAGTTGGCATTATGGTGTGCAGAGGTTGCATAAATTCACCAGATCTCTTTTGATACGTGTGCGGCTTTGTGACAAACAAATCTCATAACAACAACAACAAAGAAGAGGAATAAATACGACAGCAACTACTGTACAACTACAGTAGACGCTTCGATACGGATAACAACACTGATCAACAAAAAATGACTTTCGGTGGATATTTTGGCATTCAACACGCGTTCTAAGATAACTGAAACATGTTTATTCAAAATACGCACATCATTTGTCTCCATCATCCACCATTATTGAGACGTACGACATCAACAATTTACATATGTTTAACACTGTGTCAAAGAAAACAACTCGCATACAGAAGACTCACTAGAGCATTGACTAATACATGGGAGTAGTACCGAACATGGCTATAGCTAAGATTAGTGCGAATGCACTTACTGGATTTGTTTGTTACGTAGCCCCACATGTAACAAAACAGATCTGGTGAATTTATGCAAACGCCGGGCCCCTTAACGTCCAGTCACTGAAAATAAAATAGAGGTGAATCAAAATATTCGGCATTGCATGAAAAATAACGAAAAACTATGAAATCAATTCTCGATGCATAGTGTTCCATAAAGAAATAAAACTTTGTCAGCATCTTCAAAATCTGACGTGATAGAGCAAAACGGTTTTTAGATTTTAAATCAGTAGGGCGCGGATATTTATGACATGTTATATTTTTTCCTTGAATTATTTCCATGGAAACTGCAAGTTAGGTATGATGTTATCTACGGTACGCAATTTTCACGGGTCATATAAAGTCATATTGCTCCGTGAAGATTCGTGTTTTAGTCACATTTGTATCGTTCTCTCCCATTTTCGCATAGCTGCTTTCAGTCGCCTCAAACAAGGATTTTTCACATCTCCTAATTGTTATCTGTTATTTTGTTACATTATTTTTCTTAGAAATATATGTTTATGTGAATTAGGAAGGAAGCTGTACAGAAAGAGACAGATGAGTAGAAAGCGACAGAAAGGTGAGCCTCAATTGAACACTATAATAATAATTTATAATTTCGTGTGGCTATTTCTAGCCGAGTGCAGCCCTTGTAAGGCAGACCCTCCGATGAGGGTGGGCGGCATCTTCCATGTGTAGGTAACTGCGTGTAATTGTGGTGGAGGATAGTGTTATGTGTGGTGTGTGAGTTGCAGGGATGTTGGGAACAGCACAAATACCCAGCCCCCGGGCCACTGGAATTAACCAATGAAGGTTAAAATCCCCGAATCGGCCGGGAATCAAACCTGGGACCCTCTCAACCGAAGGCCAGTACGCTGACCATTCAGCCAACGAGTCGGACTCAATTGAACACTAATAACGTGTTTCAAATGTGGCCCAATAACATCCTGCAATGTTGAGCGTCTTCTTCCCGTTACAAGTCAATGTTGCATGAAAGTAGAAGGTCGTTCCTATTTCAAAACTTTAAAATATATGCAATTTTCTATTGTAATTCTTTCCGATCGCTTATCAAAATGTGACATTTATTTCATTCTGTACAGAGTCGAGAGTTACCTTTGGAATGTGTAATTAAATAAATTCAAAATATTATAATACAATTAATATTATTATTTATTATTATTATTGAATGTTCTACATTTTAAAAGTGCATTTTCAATATAATGTTAATTTAAACAGTGGAAAAATTTTAAATATTTAGAAAATGTGACAAAAATATTTTAAGTCATATTTATTGTCATACTTTAATACTTTTTAGGACATAAACATCCGGATCCTAGAAATCAGCATAAAAACTGCACTGGAAACAGTAAACATCATGTCAGACATCTACCCCTTGTAAATCTGTGTAATAAGACCGAAAGCAGTAATTACAAGATGAAGATATGAATAACAATAATTAAATACTACGAAATTAACAATATGAACAAAAATAATAATCACTGTAACAATGAACTAATAATGGCGTATGGCCTCCGGAGAGGCCTGGTGCAAGTCTTTTTCTAGTAGATGACCTATTAGGCAACCTGCATGGCTGTGGAGATGAGGGCCCTACCTAGGATAATTTCTAATGTTGAATACGCCACACACACACCCATCCCCCGAGCCATTGGAATTAACCAATTAAGGTTAAAATCCCCGACGCGGCTGGGAATCGAACCCGAGACCCTCTGAATCGAAGGCCAGTACGCTGACCATTCAGCCAACGAGTCGGACAGTAACAACGAACTGTGTGTGTGTGTGTGTGTGTGTGTGTGTGTGTGTGTGTGTGTGTGTGTGTGTGTGTGTGTGTGTAAATATGACACATCTCCTCCTAAACCACAGAAGCAATTTCAACCAAACTTGGTACACTTATTACTTACTATATGGAGACGAGCACTTTACCCCTAGCACCCTTAGAGATGGGGGGGTCAGGGGGTAGGTATAAAAATAATCAAAAATAATGTCGAACCCATAGATTTCGGGGTCGCTCAGATGAATAATGACACTCCGGATTTTTTTAAAGCCCAGGTTCAGCCCCCTTTTGCGTGGGGAGCGAGGGGTGAAGTAAGATATAAAAATAATCAAAAATTGTGTCGAATCCATAGTTTTTGAGGTCGCTGAGATGAATAGTAACACTCGGGTTTTTTAAAGTCCAAGTTCAGCCCGCTTTTGGATGGGGGGGGGGCGAGAGGGAGTGAGATATAAAAATAATCGAAAATAGTGTCGAATCTATAGTTTTCTGGATCGCTGAAATGAATAGTAGCACTCCGGATATTTTAAAATCCAAGTTAAGCCCCCTTTGGCATAGGGGGTGAGAAAGGGTCAAAAAACAAAATTGCCAAAATGCACTTGATTACGGATGTATGTGTGTATTTTTCAGCATAGCTGTCAACTAAATTTGGTACAAATATTATTTACTCTCTGTGAAAAATGCTGTTAGGACAAGATACTTCTAGAACCCCGACCGATATTAGTGTCGAATCCATAGTTTTGAGGACTACTGGAGCGATTTGAACCAAACTTGGTATACTTATTACTTACTATCAAAAGACTAACTGCGTGGGAGTAAGGCACCACTCTTAATGATGGGGAGTGAGGGGGGGAGATATAAAAATAAAGTGTCGAATCCATAGTTTTCGGGCTCACTGAAATGAAAAGTAACACTCTGGACTGGTCCAAGTTCAGCCCCCTTTTGGGTGGGGGGAGTGAGATATAAAAATAATCGAAAATAATGTCGAACTTATAGTTCCCAGGACTACAGGAGTGATTTGAACCAAACTTGGTACACTTATAGCTTACCATCAGGTCATAAACCGCGTGGGGGTATGACAACCTTAGCATCATTAGGGGTAGCGGTTATATGGGGTGAGATATAAAACTCATTGAAAATAGTGTCGAATTTATAGTTTCCGGGGTCACTAAAATCAGTAGTGACACTCCAGATGTCCTTTAAGTCCAAGTCGAGCCCCAATTGTCAGGAGGTAAGAAGGTGTGAGGAAAAGAAAATGTCCAAAGTGACCGAGATTATGGATGTTTATGTGTACTGTATGTTAGAGCATAGCTGAAAACTAAACTTTGTACAATATATCACCTACTATCTGGAAAAAATACTTTGGGTGCAAGACCGCCCTAAAACCCTTAGGAAAGCGGGTGAACTACCTATATTAGTGTTGAATCCATTGTTTTCGGCACTACGGGAGTGATTTCAACTAACCTTACCATAATTACTATCAGGAGAAAAACTGCTCGGGGGTATGACAATCCTAGCACGCGTGTGAATGTGAAGAGGGTGAGGTATAATCATAACCGAAAATAGTGTCAAATCCATACTTCCTAGTGTCGCTGAGATGAATAGTGGCACTCTGGATATTCTTTATTTGTCCAAATTCAGCCTCCTTTTGCATAGGGGTGAGGATAAAGTGAAAAAGAAAGTGTCCAAAATGACCGAGATAATGGACGTGTGCGTGTATGTTCCAGCATAGCTCTCAACCAAAATTGATACAAGTATGACTTACTATCTGGAAAAAATATTGTAGGGGTAAAGGACCCTAGCCCCCTTGGCTAGGGGTGAAATGTAAAAATGATCGAAATCGAACGATATATGAGTCGAATTCTTAATTTTCGTGGTCGCTGAGATGAACTGTGACACTCTGGATGCCGTTTAAGACGAAGTTCAGTCCCAATCGGCAGGGAGTTGAGAACGATTGAAGAAAATGAAATGTCCAAAGTGACAAAGTTTATAGACGTATGTGTGTTTGTTCTAGCATACCTCTCAGTCAGACTTGGTACACATAGGCCTATGACTTATTATCTGGAAGAAATTACTATGGGTGTAAGATACATCAAAAATACGGAAAGAGACATGAAATATAAAAATAATAGACACTGACAAATATTAAGGTACAGTCCATAGATTTCGGGGTCGCTGAGATGAATAGTGACAGTCCATTTTATAATCAGAGTTCAGTCCCCTTTGTAGTATGGGCTAAGCGGGAGTGCGATATAAAAATAATCCGTAATAGTTTCGAATCCATAGTTTTTGGTGTCGCTGAGATGATTAGTGACACTCCGGATTTTTTATAAGTCCAAATTCAGGCACCTTTGTGTTGGGGCGAAGGGGGATTCAGATATATGACTAATCTAATATAGTGTTGAATCTATAGTTTTTGGGACTACTGGAGCGATTTCAACCAAACTTGGTACACATATGACTTACTATCTGTGACTGAAATGGGCTTAAAAGTAAATGGTGTAAAATTACCGGGATTAGTGCTGAATCTATTGCTTTTGGGGTCGCAAGGTTAATTAGTGACAGTCCCAATGGCAGTTGAAATAGTGTACATCATATATATAACACGACGGGTAAAGATATATACTTATTATTTACTTGAAAGAATCAAATACTTCCCAGTCAATTCGAGCTTCCACAAGGACAAATTTCTACTCGAAAATTAAATAATCTAAGACATGAAATCAAACACATCAAATTAAATATAAAACTACATAATAGATAGTAAAATATGAATCCACATCTCAAAAGGAATTCTATAAAATTCACTTCACACATAACTAACTGTAATACAAATCTTAAAACTAAACATTCAGAAACTATCCGGGAAACACCGGGTACTACAGCTAGTAAATAAATAAATAAATAAATAAATAAATAAATAAATAAATAAATAAATAAATAAATAAATAAATAAATAAATAAATAAATAAAATGTCCATCATTAGTTACAGTAATTTGACGAAAATATTCCCTTGATAGGGTGAAATAAAATTTACAAGCCAGAATTTTCTAAACTGTTTAATAATAATAATAATAATAATAATAATAATAATAATAATAATAATAATAATAATAATAATAATAATAATAATAATAATATGGCCTCATCTACCGTGTGCAGACATTTCGATTTGACGCCATATGGCTGTCTGCTCGTCAATTTCGACATTCCGTTTTACTCTAGGCCCACTAGATTGCATACGGAGTAAACCGGATCTCTCTTGGGCGTCTATGGCTGAGATTTAATGAATTTTGTCGGGTAAACACCAAATGTGTCACCAGAAATCTTTTACATGCCGACATCGTACGACATGGAGTAACGAATGGACTTTTTTCCGCCCTTCAAAAATCCGACTACCTCTGCCGGGTTTGAACCCGCTATCTTGGGATCCGGAGGCCGACACTAATAATAATAATAATAATAATAATAATAATAATAATAATAATAATAATAATAATAAAGTTATATCCTGAGCACCTTCGTGACGTAACAACAACAGTTGCAACTCCTAACAGGTAACTAAAACATTCACTGTGCTACAAGTTTTGGAAAAAATTAATAAACCTACAGTAAATGAAGTAAACGATCAAGAGAAGAAAGGAAAGAAACGAAGAAGTATTCCTCAGGTTCTCACACGCTGTTAAATATATATTTCTATGGAGTCAAGTGACTCTGGAAATTTGCTCTTCTCCGACTGTTATCTGTACTGACCGAATCCCCGTGACGAAATCTTGTTCTTGACGAGGAAAATGGTCATCGAGTATGTGCCCTAAAGTTTGAGGATCATCATCGAACAGCCTTTCTTTCCACAAACAAAGAAACTTCTTGCAGATGGTTAGTTAATAAATTAAACGGACAGCTTTCATCCGTGCTAGCTCGGGGCTGACATGTTGGTCACTTTGCTGGCTAAACTTCATTTGAATTTTAATTGGAATTAAAACACTGGTGTAACGGACGCGGTAAAGTAAACAATTTAATCCATTCCATATGTTGGAGATATTCTAAAATGTAACAAGTAGTTAGGCAGATATTTTATCTCCAACTGCTCTGTTCAATTGATACATGAACAATCTTCGAACAACGAAGATTATTAATTTAGGCATATTGGACACCTGACCGTTACACACATTCTGGGTGGCAAGGTTAAGCAAGTAAATTATGCCTAGAAGTTTGTGTGACCAACCTATTGAACTTACGACCACTATTAGTAGGAAGTCGTGTGTAATATTAATATGCATGTCATGGATCCCAGCTAAGTTTCTAACAGTAGCCCGTAACTTATGTCGACATTTCTAAATTTTCAACAGTTTGCATGAAGTTCCACTTGTGTTACCTATTAAAATGCTCTCTCTCTAGACTGGTAATAGAACATCAGCCTATGAATCCGAACATCATGGGCTCGAACGCAAAAGAGGTAATCGGATTTTTGAGCAATATGAGAAGGTCCATTCGGATGTCGCGATTGAAGGATTACCCGTGATATATTCTATGTGTACATACAAGAGTAATAATAATAATAATAATAATAATAATAATAATAATAATAATAATAATAATCGTATGATCTAGGTTACCTATGACCGCATGTTAATTAGACATAATTTAGGTTGCCTGCGTTTCAATTTCGACGTTTCGCTTTACTCTGCTAAAATAATACAGAAACCGAACCTATTTCGGGTGATTTAGGGCTGAGGTTTTTAAATACTTTTTTTTCAGTAAAGTAACAAAAGTGCCTGCCACCTAAGAACTTTTACTAGCCGACAACCACAACATGGAGTGTCGAATGTACGAATACTTTCTTCCATTCTTCAAGAATCCGACTACCTCTACTGGGTTTCAACCCGCAGTCTTAGTATCCAGAGACCGATACACTACCGTCAGTCGAGAGAGGGAGCCGACTTCAGTAATGAAATCCCCCTATGGGTGGGGGTCGTAAAATAACAACCACGGAAACCCCTGCCCGTCGTAAGAAGCGAGTAGGAGGAGGATCTGGGGCTCTCTACCTGGAAGAGTGGGTCGGCGAATACGGTTCCGCAACCTGAGTCTGGCATTCAGTTGTGTCAGACTCCTCAATTTCATATTTCCTATCCGACCTCCTTTGTTAATCAACTCTTGCCCTTTCCCGACCCCGACGGTATTAGTTTTGTGAGGCCTAAAGAGTTGTTCATGTTTCTTCCCTTTCTTTTTTCGACACCTTCTTTCTTCCTTTATCCCTCTGATTTGTGCTAAGTGAGAATAGATGCCCCTTTCTACTTCCACTCAAAACAATAACCACCAGCACCGATTTCTCTGTCGTCTGGTAGAGTAAACCGAAGCACCGGGGGAACTTAAATGGCGCCAAACCAGAGGACATTCTAGTGTTGTTTTTTTTTTAATGAAAGAATATCTTTTCATAATGTATATATATATACTTCCTATTTGTTAACTTAACGTTACTTGAATTTAGCGAGTGTTCTGCACCAAGACGATCAGTCCTTTGTGAAGCTACTAAACATTGATCAGAACCACGCATACTTTAGGGCTGAATTTCTTCCATAGTGTAACATTGCCTAAGTAGTGGATAACCTTCAATGTTTTAAAGCTAGAGAGGAATGAAAATAAATTTCTAACTCTTAAAGAAGATATGTTTATTTACTTATTTCTTTACTGCTTCTTTACTCAATTTTTACAACGTGACTTCAGGGACACTTCTTTGTTCATGTTGTGTATATCACCAGTTTGTCATTTTGGACCTAACAAGAGCCACTCATGTTATTATAAATTTAACAAGTGGTAACGGATCGGTATATCAGGTTTTAATAAATACAGTCCACTGTTTCTTTAACTTTTTCAAATCCGCTTCAGTACCATATGAATTCATTTCATATCACAAACTCAGAATTATAGACTTGGTAATTTTAACAAATATCGCTGTGTTAATCAATGGGTCTCGAGCTGGTAGACTTCTCATTTTCGTAAATAAGTTTGAACAATCTTCTTCTTGGCCATTTTCCTAGTTTCTTGTGGGTCGCTATTCGGTTTGGATTTAATCCACTTTTACGGTATATTGCCCTTTCTGACATAGAATATATATATATATATATATACCTTGAGATGGAATCCTTGTAGCAATTGTCTGTGGTGGTCCCTAGTGTGGTGCGTTGTGTTTGGATACCAAGGCCAAGTTCTCGAGCTAGTGGGGTTAACCATATGCAGTTAAAATCCCAGACACGGCCGGGGCTCGAATCCGGTGTTGTCTGGGCAGTAAGCCAATACGCTGACCATTTAGCCACAAAGAACCGGACTGTTTGACCAATCTGGGACTTTAAAATGTATATGGAAAGTACTTACAGTAACTATTTATAACTTGTTGAAATGTAATAGTAATATTATACAATCGGCTTAATGGATCACAAGTATTATGACAATTCAATACAATCAGACAATAGAATATTCAACTGCGGTAATACAACAAGTAAATCAAGTTCTTCAATAAGCAAATGCATATCGAAATACCCATCTATGATGAATTTTTCTCTCACATTAGCTTAAGAAACTCATATAGATATAGTCTGCATATTGTTAAGAATGAAACACTTACTTTTATTGGACTAATTCAATATAGGATGGTCCAATTAGCACACAAACAATTATATCTGACGATGAATGACAGCAATTCACTAATTAGTAGCTATTTGCAAATGTCCCTTGTCCTCATAGGGGACCTGAGGCTGGCTGGCGAACCTTCCGAAATCTTGATTGACATGTCCCACCTGTCAATTGGCTTCGCACGCCCCAATCACTCCACTTAGCAGCCCCATTCAGTGACACAAGTCTGTTTACTATCACAACATACGATTGTTATTCACTTGGCTCGACTCTAGAGAAGGCCGCTAACTCACACAATCAACCTAGTTGACTGTTCCACACATTGAATTACTCAACACATATCACCCGGCAACACTCAACTCGACATCAACTATAAACAACGACAACTATTCCAACACTACCAACACTACATCACGACGATACCTTCTTAATACTCACTACTCCCTGTTTGCGGTGAGCCTGCTTTTATATACCTACTGATGAAGTTCTAGTGTAATCGCGGTGCGTCCGGAATAGGAACATTCAAAGCTTCACCTTGCAGAAAATCCATTTATACACCAGACAAAAAACACAATACAAGCAGGTTGCCGACCAGACTCACTCATATCTTCCAGGAAATGCCGGAAGATTACCGTGCACGATAGCTGCAGTCGCTTAATTGCGGCCAGAATCCGTTATTCAGGAGATTTGGCAGCCCTGAAGATGGTTTTCCATGGTTTCCCATTTTCGCACCAGGCAAATGCTGGTGCATTACCTTAATTAAGGGCACGGACGTTTCCTTCTCACTCCTAGCCCCTTCCTGTCCCATCGTCGCCATAAGACCTATCTGTGTCGGTGAGACGTAAAGCAACTTATAAAAATAAGGTACCGAAAGAGTGCTTCGAGAGGACTGACAGTCGCATAAGCATGTAACAACATTAATATGGAGGAGTGTCTAAAGGAAAAACTAAACCTATCACGCTCCGAATATTCTCAAATTAAAGCGCTCTTCCTGGGTTCCGTGACAGGGTTATGTGAGACGAATGCGAGATATATACCTAGGTATTTAAATATAACAATAAAAAACTCAAGTCATGAAATATAATAAAAGCGGAGGGAGACTTAGGAGGCGATGGCTAAACTGGATGGTTAATAAGTGGAAGAATCAATCAATCAATACTGATCTGCATTTAGGGCAGTCGCCCAGGTGGCAGATTCCCTATCTGTTGCTTTCCTAGCCTTTTCCTAAATGATTTCAAAGAAATTGGAAATTTATTGAACATCTCCCTTGGTAAGTTATTCCAATCCCTAACTCCCCTTCCTATAAATGAATATTTGCCCCAGTTTGTCCTCTTGAATTCCAACTTCATCTTCATATTGTGATCTTTCCTACTTTTATAGACGCCATTCAAACCTATTCGTCTATTAATGTCATTCCACGCCATCTCTCCGCTGACGGCTCGGAACATACCACTTAGTCGAGCAACTCTTCTTCTTTCTCTCAATTCTTCCCAACCCAAACATTGCAACATTTTTGTAACGCTACTCTTTTGTCGGAAATCACCCAGAACAAATCGAGCTGCTTTTCTTTGGATTTTTTCCAGTTCTTGAATCAGGTAATCCTGGTGAGGTCCCATACACTGGAACCATACTCTAGTTGGGGTCTTACCAGAGACTTATATGCACTCTCCTTTACATCCTTACTACAACCCCTAAACACCCTCATAACCATGTGCAGAGATCGGTACCCTTTATTTACAGTCCCATTTATGTGATTACCCCAGTGAAGATCTTTCCTTATATTAACACCTAGATACTTACAATGATCCCCAAAAGGAACTTTCACCCCATCAACGCAGTAATTAAAACTGAGAGGACTTTTCCTATTTGTGAAACTCACAACCTGACTTTTAGCCCCGTTTATCAACATACCATTGCCTGCTGTCCATCTCACAACATTTTCGAGGTCACGTTGCAGTTGCTCACAATCTTGTAACTTATTTATCACTCAATAGAGAATAACATCATCCGCAAAAAGCCTTACCTCCGATTCCACTCCTTTACTCATATCATTTCTATATATAAGAAAACATAAAGGTCCGATAACACTGCCCTGAGGAACTCCCCTCTCAACTATTACAGGGTCAGACAAAGCTTCACCTACTCTAACTCTCTGAGATCTATTTTCTAGAAATATAGCAACCCATTCAGTTACTCTTTTGTCTAGTCCAATTGCACTCATTTTTGCCAGTAGTCTCCCATGATTCACCCTATCAAATGCTTTAGACATGTCAATCGCGATACAGTCCATTTGACCTCCAGAATCCAAGATATCTCCTATATCTTGCTGGAATCCTACAAGTTGAGCTTCAGTAGAATAACCTTTCCTAAAACCGAATTGCCTTCTATCGAACCAGTTATTAATTTCACAAACATGTCTAATATAATCAGAAAGAATGCCTTCCCAAAGCTTACATACAATGCATGTCAAACTTACTGGCCTGTAATTTTCAGCTTTATGTCTATCACCCTTTCCTTTATACACAGGGGCTACTATAGCAACTCTCCATTCATCTGGTATAGCTCCTTCGACCAAACAATAATCAAATAAGTACTTCAGATATGGTACTATATTCCAACCCATTGTCTTTAGTATATCCCCAGAAATCTGATCAATTCCAGCCGCTTTTCTAGTTTTCAACTTTTGTATGTTATTGTAAATGTCATTGTTATCATACGTAAATTTTATTACTTCTTTGGCCTTAGTCTCTTCCTCTATCTTGACATTATCCTTGTAACCAACAATCTTTACATACTGCTGACTGAATACTTCTGCCTTTTGAAGATCCTCACATACACACTCCCCTTGTTCATTAATTATTCCTGGAATATCCTTCTTGGAACCTGTTTCTGCCTTAAAATACCTATACATACCCTTCCATTTTTCACTAAAATTTGTATGACTGCTAATTATGCTTGCCATCATGTTATCCTTAGCTGCCTTCTTTGCTAGATTCAATTTTCTAGTAAGTTCCTTCAATTTCTCCTTACTTCCACAGCCATTTCTAACTCTATTTCTTTCCAGTCTGCACCTCCGTCTTAGTCTCTTTATTTCTCTATTATAATAAGGTGGGTCTTTACTATTCCTTACCACCCTTAAAGGTACAAACCTGTTTTCGCATTCCTCAACAATTTCTTTAAACCCATCCCAGAGTCTGTTTACATTTTTATTTACCGTTTTCCACCGATCATAGTTACTTTTTAGAAACTGCCTCATACCTGCTTTATCAGCCATATGGTACTGCATAACAGTCCTACTTTTAAGACCTTCCTTTCTATCGCATTTATTTTTAACTACCACAAAGCAGCTTCATGATCACTAATACCATCTATTACTTCAGTTTCCCTATAGAGCTCATCTGGTTTTATCAGCACCACATCCAGGATATTTTTCCCTCTGGTTGGTTCCATCACTTTCTGAATCAGCTGTCCTTCCCATATTAACTTATTTGCCATTTGTTGGTCATGCTTTCTGTCGTTCGCATTTCCTTCCTAATTTACATCTGGCAAATTCAGATCTCCCGCTACAATCACATTTCTTTCCATGTCGTTTCCCACATAGCTGACTATCCTATCAAATAATTCCGAATCCGCATCAGTGCTACCCTTTCCCGATCTGTACACTCCAAATATATCAAGTTGCCTATTATCTTTAGAAATGAGCCTTACACCTAGAATTTCATGTGTCTCATCTCTAACTTTTTCGTAGCTTACAAATTCTTCTTTCACCAGAATGAAAACTCCCCCTCCCACCTTTCCTATCCTATCTCTACGATACACACTCCAGTGCCGTGAGAAAATTTCTGCATCCATTATATCATTTCTCAGCCATGATTCAACTCCTATTACAATATCTAGTAAATATATATCTATTAAATTACTTAATTCTATTTCTTTCTTTACAATACTTCTACAGTTCAACACTAACAATTTTATGTCATCCCTACTTGATTTCCAGTTCCCTGTTCCCTTATCACCGCTCCCTAGGCCATCCCGTTTCCCTGAATGTACCTCCCTATTACCCTTCCAAACAAATTTCCTAACTTATACGTACCACTGCAGTTTAAATGAAGGCCATCCGAGCGCAGATCCCTATCTCCTACCCACCCATTAGGATCTAGAAATTTCACTCCCAGTTTCCCACATACCCACTCCATAGTCTCATTTAAATCCCTAATCACCCTCCAGTCAGTATCCCTCCTACACAGTATTCCACTAATAACAATCTCCGTTTTCTTAAACTTCACCCGTGCTGCATTTACCAGATCCCGCACATCTCCAACTATGTTGGTACTTATATCAGCTTGCCTTACGTTGTTGGTACCAACGTGAAACACTACCACCTTCTCCTTTCCCTCCTCCCTCTCTTCTACTTTCCCCAACATCTGCCTCAACCTAATTCCTGGATAACATTCTACCCTGGTTCCCTTTCCTCCACACACTTTCCCCACGTGTCTAACGATGGAATCCCCCATGACCAGAGCCTCAAACCTACCCACCTCATTTGATCCCCTCCCCTCCTGGTCAGCCCTATCTTTGCTGATAGCTGCAGAAGCTACTTCCTCCTCCCTTTTCTCCTTCCCATGACCCTGTTTCACCTGTCTTTTCCTATCCTCTACTCTACATTTCCCTTTCCTACCTTTTCCCTTCCTCCTACTTCCATGCATCTCAGCAACAGTTCCCTGTCCCTCATCTTCCCTCTGTTGTTCTACCTGGAGTGACTCGTACCGATTTCGCACAGACACGTAGAAATATAAGAAGCGTAGAAATATAAGAGATCAGAGTGCTAGCTCTACCTAGAGGATTATGGTAACTCATAGTTCAATCACAGAGGCATTAGGCTTCCACTTCTGAGCAGCCACTTTGCCCTGGATTTCACTCAGCCTACTACAGAAATGAGTACAAGGATAACTCCTGGGTGGAAACGTTACTGGGCATATAGCTAACTACTTTATCTCCCAGTTGGTGTCGAGGTTATGGATAGTGGAAGCGTTATTTACAGTATGTACACTAGTTATTTATTTATTTATTTATTTATTTATTTATTTATTTATTTATTTATTTATTTATTTATTTATTTATTTATTTATTTATCCGTTTACACTCCATGGTTGTTTTTTTCCCTCGGACTCAGTGAGGCATCCCACCACTGCCGCCTAAAGGGCAGTGTTCTGGAGCGTGAGACTTTGGGTCGGGGGATACAACTGGGAAGGAGCATCAGTACATACCCAGGCGGCTTCATCTGCTATGTATAACAGGGGCCTTGTGGGGGTATGGGAAGATTGGAAGTGATAGACAAGGAAGAGGGAAGGAAGCGGCCGTGGCCTTAAGATAGGTACCATTCCAACATTTGCCTGGAGGAGAAGTGGGAAACCAGGGAAAACCTCTTCGAGGATGGCTGAGGTGGGAATCGAATCCCCTCTACTCAGTTGACCTTCCGAGGCTGAGTGGACCCCGTTCCAGTCCTTGTACAACTTTTCAAATTTCGTGGCAGAGCCAGGAATCGACCCCGGGCCTCCGGGAGTTGCAGCTAATCACACTAATCACTATACCACCGAGGCGGACTATTTATTTGCGATGTTTATATGACAAATCTGCAGATATTGTAACTGGATATCGAGACCAAAGGTGTACAAATTCTAGTTTCAGGCTTGTTTGCCTCAAGCTACTCTGCAACAAGCAAAGCAGCTTAGCTTGCACGTCAGCAAAACAAGAGTGCGCACGTGCTGAGCACGATGGCCATAGCGGACCTTAAGCTTCGTGAGACTCGTTCGGGCTGCCGGACTTGCCAAGAGTTTGCTATCGATATGATGTGCGTGTGCTACTGTATATTAAGTACAGCTACCTGATGTCAGTAAGTACTTACAAGAAGGGTTTATTGTGATGGTGGAAAAATAATTCCCAAATGCTTCCCCGGCTTTTCTGTGTCGCGAGAAAAGTGCTGAATATACGCGGCACGTGTGTCTTCTACACGAGGGTCTTCAGTAGCATGGGGCATTTAGTCAGTGAGAAACGTTGACATCTTGATGCATAAAGACTTAATGACCTCATAGCAATATACTCAAACGGTAATTTGTCCATGCATTAAATACTGGGATGCAATATTTATGAGGATATTACAAACTAAGGGAGCAAGTGGCAAAATTACACGTCTAAAATATGCGCTTACGTTTACAATTTGTCTTTGTTTCCCCAAATTATTGAATATGTTTCAAGAAGTTCACTATGAAAATATATTGAGATATTTATCAATTGTACAGTACCTACAGTATGTATCTCTTTGATTCTCATCGTTTTCGGTGGTTCCATAATACATCTATATATATAAAATAAGAGCTTTGTCTGTACATTGCTTAGAATTTGAAAATAATGGTATTTCTGTATCGATCATGTCCAAAGTAACAGAAAATGCAGTTTTTACTTTTCCGTAATTTCTGTCTGTCTGTCTGTCTGTCTGTCTGTCTGTCTGTCTGTCTGTCTGTCTGTCTGTCTGTCTGTCTGTCTGTCTGTCTGTCTGTCTGTCTGTCTGTCTGCCTGTCTGTCTGTCTGTCTGTCTGTCTGTCTGTACACGCATCACGAGGAAACGGCTGAAGAGAATTTAATAAAAATCGGTGTGTAAAGCCGGGGGGCGATCCGCTACAATCTAGGCTATAAATCATTTTATTCACGCTGAGTGAAATGGTAGTTTAGGGGAAGGCCTAAAATTCAATTTTCAATTATTTATATTATTAATGGTCATATCGATAAATACTACATAACTAAAGTTATATAGAATTAAATTTATGATCATTTACGTCTTAAGCATTTTTACGGTACGGGCTATGATAACACAGATATTCATGAATTTGAATTGTTGTTGCTAAGTCCATATCAACGCCGAGCCCCGACAAAATGGGTAAACAGAATTTAATGAAAATCGATATATAGAGTCGGGGAATAAGAAACTACAGTTTAAGCTATAAACAATGTTATTCACCCTGGGTGAAATGGTAGTTTAGGGGAAAGCTCCTAAAATTTATTTTTTAAATACAGTACCTATGTTCTTCGTCCTATGGAAAAGTACTACATAACAAAAGTTATAGAGAATACAATTTCCGATCATTTATGTTTTATTCAGTTTTACCGTACCGACTATGATAAGAGGTATTTCAGAACCGGAAGACAATTAATAATGTGAAGGCCTACAATATCGAAAGCGCATAACATTGATCAACAATAACATTTCACTGGCCGTTGTTTGTTGTAATGTTCTTTGTCTCTTATGCTGACATTCAACTCCGATAGATGGGATTACTGCTGCGTACTGAGTATAACAGCCTGACTGAATATTGGCGGGAAATAGCTGAGGAGTTTATCATGCTATTCCTCTGGTTCATACATTTTCTGATACTGCTGGTACGTAACACACTGGTTCATCATAGTATGCCAGTTATGCGATACCTACTCTGACGCGCTGTTTTGAATGAGCAGTGTGCGCACTTAAGTCAGAGGATCAGTTAGTAGTGGTAGTAGTCTTGTTTATTCCTCCTTCTACTTTCTCTTGGTGGTCTACCTCCTTTCTTAGGATTTATACCTAAATGATTGATTATTCAAACCTTGGTTGATCTATGAACTGGTCTAGAATGACAATTTAGGCCTATTCCAAATTAAAGTAGCACAATTCACTAAATAACTCAAAATTCAACCCTGAAATGAGCCGTTTCTTAAGAAAAGCTTCTTCCTCTTCACTTTTATTAAATCTACATTTATTTTATTCCAAATTAGCAGCGAAGATGTGGTTTCTTCTCTGGCTTGGAGGAAAAATTGCCTCGACGTCAGATAGTCCTTTCCCCTGCCAGTGTAGTGAATTGAGATATTCCGACTCATCGGGTACTCCTAGGAAACAGATAAGTAAACGGACATAGTTTTTGCCCCGGGACTATCCACTATTCGAACACCCCCCCCCCCATCCCCGGAAAAAAGACGTAGATTGTTCACGGATGTCTGCGTTTTGGTCATTCCAGCTCTGTAGCTTTGGACTGTTAGTTCGGCAGCATAGTACTGTTCGTTAAAAGTGAGAAAATGCGTGGTTTTTCATTTGATCGAGTATTTCATATGAAAGCATTGCTTTGAATCGCGCCATTCCTACTGACGTCATTGTAATGACCCATGTTCATTTCAGTTGGGAAAACCACTAAGAGAGTCTTTCTGAGAATCTACAAAGGCAGGCGGAGAGTGAGTGTCTGCCATTATAATGAAAACTCCCCAACCTGATTGTGACTGACGGTAGGCAAGCTGGCCTACCATTACAATGAAAATTCCCTAACCCAGTCTTCATATGAGGAAAGACGTTGGTGACTTCCCCGTTGTGTTTCTAGGGCAACGTTAAGAGCTATGCAACTTAATACAATCTTGCTCACAACGTTTACAATACCTAACCTAGAACTCTGTATAAAATTTAGAATTCCGTAGCGAAGCACGGGTTCATCAGCTAGTTACATATATGGTCATACTTACCTCGGTTGAATTATGTTCACTTAAATATTGAAATATTTTGGTCAGAGAATCTGGTATTTACTTACGAAAACATTTTTGACGGAGTGAAATATTAATTGTTAATTTGTTACATTAGGAGCCGGGCTGAGTAGCTCAGATGGTTGAGGCGCTAGCCTTCTGACCCCAACTTGGCAGATTCGATCCTGGCTCAGTCCGGTGGTATTTGAAGGTGCTCAGATACGTCAGCCTCGTGTCGGTAGGTTTACCGGCACGTAAAAGAACTCCTGTGTTACTAAATTCCGACATTTAACGACTCCAAAAACCATCGAAGTAATAATATTATTATTATGTTGCGTTAGGAATTAAATTTAAACATACCTTTGCTATTTGCTTTACGTCGCACCGACACAGATATGTCTTATGGCGACGATGAGATAGGAAAGGCCTAGGAATTGGAAGGAAGCGGCCGTGGCCTTAATTAAAGTACAGCCCCGGCATTTGCCTGGTGTGAAAATGGAAAACTACGGAAAACCATCTTCAGGGCTGCCGACAGTGGGGCTCGAACCCACTATCTCCCGATTACTGGATACTGGCCGCACTTAAGCGACTGCAGCTATCGAGCTCGGTAACATACCTTTGTAATGACTGACGAATCCTACTTAAATTCACACAAGGAACCACATTCCTGTCTGCATTCACGCGAAAACAATGAACAAGCAAAGGTAAAATAAACTACTACGTTGTTTAGCACATTAGGAAGAAGAAAGAAAGCAAGTTAACCTGTAGCCTGTCCCAGTTGGGATGAGTTTGGCGTGGACAGAACCTGCCTGTTCTGTTGTTTACGTGCGACTGCTTGCCTGCCTGCCCTCCAGGCAAGCATAGGCAAGTTAAAAGCGCAATGTGTACATCTCTGGTCCAGACCTGTCAATCAGGTGACTGCACATACAGTCGCGTAGCTGTGAGATTGCATTCAGGAGATAGTGGGTTCGCGTCCCACTGTCGGCAGCCCTGAAGACGGTTTTCCATGATTTTCCATTTTCACACCAGGCCAATTCTGGTGCTGTTCCTTAATATTAAGGCTACGGTCTAGCCTTTACCATCCTTACATAGCCGATAACCTTCGATGTGTTAGTGCGACGTTAATAATAATAATAATAATAATAATAATAATAATCTCGTATGGCTATTTCTAGCCGGGTGCAGCCCTTATAAGGCAGACCCTCCGATGAGGGTGGGCAGCATCTGCCATGTGTAGGTAACTGCGTGTTATTGTGGTGGAGGATAGTGTTATGTGTGGTATGTGAGTTGCAGGGATGTTGGGGACAGCACAAACACCCAGCCCCCGAGCCATTGGAATTAACCAATAAAGGTTAAAATCCCCAACCCGGCCGGGAATCGAACCCGGGATCCTATGAACCGAAGGCCAGTACGCTGACCATTCAGGCAACGAGTCTGACAGTGCGACGTTAAACCAGTAGTAAAAACAGAAAAGAATTTACCCGTATCCACACCATAACTAGGCCGAAATGGCAGCAAACAGATGTCGCTATAACGCCTCTCTGGCCCAAACGGTCATCACAACAACGGCACAAACAACTTCAACAGTGGGAACCTTCATCTTCCAATTTGTTGTTCGCTTTCTTGGTCTGTGTAGGAATAGGTTTTTGCCATTATATTTATTTATGGATGTGATGCTGGTTGTCAATCGGGCGCATTCGTTGCTGTTTTTTGTAACATGTACTGTAGTAGTTTCTGGGATGTTGCTATACTCGTCCATCTTTGTCTCCCAGCTAAGATGCTTGTCTTCTTCCAGCACGTCTACGACTTTCTATTTTCCCTTATAGGATTAACATCAGAAGTTGTACTGACTATCCCTTAATATATTATGTTCTATGTAAGCTATACCAGTCTCTTACATCTTAATATTATTAGCAGTTATTATTTTTAATTATTATTATTATTATTATTATTATTATTATTATTATTATTATTATTATTATTATTATTATTATTATTATTTCTTTTTTCTTTCTTAATCCGTTTACCCCTTAGGGTTGGTTTTTCCCTCAACTCAGCGAGGGATCCCACCTCTACTGCCTCAAGGGTAGTGTCCTGGAGCGTGAGACTTTGGGTCAGGGATACAACCGAGGTGTAGGACCAGTACCTCGTCCAGGTGGCCTTACCTGCTTTGCTGAACAGGGGCGTTATAGGGGGATGGGAAGATTGGGAGGGATAGACAAGGAAGATGGAAGGAAGTGGCCGTGGCCTTAAGTTAGGTACCATCCCGGCGTTTGTCTTGAGGAGAATTGGGACACCACGGAAAACCCCTTCGAGAATGGCTGAGGTGTGAATCGAATCCCCCTCTACTCAGTTGATCTCCCGAGGCTGAGCGGACCCCGTTCCAGTCCTTGTACCACTTTTCAAATTTCGTGGCAGAGCCGGGAATCGAACCCGGGCCTCCGGGGGGTGGCAGCTAATTACATCAACCACTACACCACAGAGGAGCACTGTTTTTATCCTTAATATATAATTATATTGGTTCTGCGTTCCACCAATTACTTTTAAGGTTTTCACAGACACAGAGATGTCTCAATTTTGTCCCACAGTAGTCCTTTACGTGTCAGTAATTTATGGACATGAGACTGGCGTATTAGAACATCTTTGTCGGGCTGAGTGGTTCAGACGGTTGAGGCACTGGTCTTCCGACCCCAACTTGGCAGGTTTAATCGTGACTCAGTCCGGTTGTATATGAAGGTGCTCAAATACGTCAGCCTCGTGTCGCTAGATTTGCTGGCACGTAAAAGAACTCCTCCGGGACAAAGTTCCGGCACCTCGGTGTCTCCGAAAACCGAGAAAGTAGTTAGTGGGACGTAAAATAAATAACATTATTTTATTATTTTAATATTCCGTAAGTGAACCAGGATCGAACCCGCCGATTTGGGCTCAGAAGGCAAACTTCCTCCCGTCCGAGCCACTTATTCATGTAACCTTCATTCCTGAAAGACTCTATGTATTAGTCAACGCCTATTCAACTGCTATAAGGGGGTACCCAGCTTAACACGGGGAAAATAGGCCAATATTCATTCGATTGTTAAATATGCTACAAACGTTGTTGATAAATGCTGCACATATCCCAGTATTGGCATGCTTCCTACGAATCAGAAGCAACTTCAATAACGTCCAAATTCTAATTATAACATTCTTAAATAAAATGTTCAAAATTTTCCGTCTTTTTAACAATATATCACTGTTCCCATCATAACTCTCCTACTGTTTCACTGATAATTATGTTTTCCTGGTTTCCTCCTATAGTGTTAAACTACAATCTGTTCCTCATTCAGATCAATAGGATTTATATTAGATTTTATATAACGTATTTATCTACAAAAAATATTTATATTTTCAGGTGCTCGGAATAAAAACTCTACAAAAATATCTAAATCACAGTCTACAGTATGTTAGTGATTGAGGTTCATTTTGTAGGTGGAAGTTTGATACAGACTTTGAAAAAGGAAAAGTACGAAAATTCTTATAACCTTGGAATTTATAAGGAAAACAGTGATATATTGTTAAAAAGGCGGGAAATTTGGAACATTTTATTTTAAAATGTTATAATTATTAGAATTTTGACATTATTGAAGTTGCTTCTGGTTGCCAGGAAGCATACCAGTACTAGGATATGTGCAGCAATTGTCAACAACATTGTAGCATATTTAACAGTCGAATGAATATTAACCTTTTTCCCTTGGGTTTCCCTCCTCTAAGTTTTATGATGCACGAATTGTTTGAAATTCCTGTACATAAGGGTTTCTTTGTTCATCATCATCATCATCATCCGTTTACCCTCCAGGTTCGGTTTTTCCCTCGGACTTAGCGAGGGATCCCACCTCTACCGCCTCAAGGGCAGTGTCCTGGAGCTTCAGACTCTTGGTCGGGGGATACAACTGGGGAGTATGACCAGTACCTCGCCCAGGCGGCCTCACCTGCTATGCTGAACAGGGGCCTTGTGGAGGGATGGGAAGATTGGAAGGGATAGACAAGGAAGAGGGAAGGAAGCGGCCGTGGCCTTAAGTTAGGTACCATCCCGGCATTCGCCTGGAGGAGAAGTGGGAAACCACGGAAAACCACTTCCAGGATGGCTGAGGTGGGAATCGAACCCACCTCTACTCAGTTGACCTCCCGAGGCTGAGTGGACCCCGTTCTAGCCCTCATACCGCTTTTTAAATTTCGTGGCAGAGCCGGGAATCGAACCCGGGCCTCCGGGGGTGGCAGCTAATCACGCTAACCACTACACCACAGAGGCGGACGGTTTCTTTGTGACCGCAAGAAATTTATGTTTACAGAGGTCATTTGCATTAAAACTATCACTACTGATCTGCATTTAGGGCAGTCGCCCAGGTGGCAGATTTCCTGTCTGTTGTTTTCCTTGCCTTTGCTTAAATCATTTCAAAGAAATTAGAATTTTTTTGAACATCTCCCTTGATAAGTTATTCCTATCTAACTCCCCTTCCTATAAACGAATATTTGCCCCAATTTGTCCTCTTGAATTCCAACGTTATCTTCATATTGTGATCTTTCTACTTTTAAAGACACCACTCGAACTTGTTCGTCTACTGATGTCCTCCAACGCCATCTCTCCACTGACAGCTCGGAACAACCACTTAGTCGAGCAGCTCGTCTCCTTTCTCCCAAGTCTTCCCAGCCCAAACTTTGCAACATTTTTGTAACGCTACTCTTTTGTCGGAAATCGCCCAGAACAAATCGAGCTGCTTTTCTTTGGATTTTTTTTCCAGTTTTTGAATCAAGTAATCCTGATGAGGGTCCCATACACTCGAACAATACTCTAGTTGGGGTCTCACCAGAGACAAATATGCCCTCTCCTTTATATCCTTACTACATAACATAAGAACCGGCTGCGCTGAAACGTGGTACAGAACGGGAGCTTCAGCATCACTAACACGAGTCGAGACACCAAGAAGGTGTTACACTAATAGGCTCGGGCGGTGCTCACCATGTGATAAGTCTGCTTTTCACCACTTACTGTTAAACAGAGCGGTTATCAGTACAAGACGACGAGTCTGCTGTGCGGGGGAAGATGAGAACAAGTTTGGCAGTGATAACAACCGGAATACATTACGTTAGTTATTGGTTCCACCGTCTTCCAACTCGCTCCTAACTCAATTATCATAAAGCAATAAAGGACTAGCAGCAGCCAGTAAAGTCAACACAGGTGATCCGCTGCTTAACGCACTTCATCTGTAGACGAGACATGCATTTTGCTAATGAATGTAGCAATAACATGAACAACAGACTAACAACGTTGTCGTGAATCTAATGGACAATCAATAACAATGCCTCATAATATCGTAACTACTTTAGGAATATCTCTCTTTAACCGCTGAGTGCACGGGATTTTCTTGTAATATTTAAATACTAGCATATCCCGTGCAGAATATCTACACGCTAGATGCTGTACGATTAGAAAATTAATTTGTAAAAGAAATACGGCGCGTAAACTTTCATATTAAGTTAGAAAATCATCTTCTAACTGACACTTACTTTTACGTCTTCTTCTTATTCTTCTTCTTCTTCTACGCTTTTCCCGTACATGTGGGATTGCCGGTGCTAAATCAATCAATCTCAATCAATCAAGCAATCAATCAATCAATGAATCAATCTGTATTTAGGGCAGTCGCCCTGGTGGCAGATTACCTGTCTGTTGCTTTCCTAGCCGTTCGAACCCCACTGTCGGCAGCCCTGAAAATGGTTTTCCGTGGTTTCTCATTTTCACACCAGGCAAATGCTGGGGCTGTACCTTAATTAAGGCCACGGCCGCTTCCTTCCCACTCCCAGCCCTTCCCTGCCTCATCGTCGCCATAAGACCTATCTGTGTCGGCGCGACGTAAAGCAACTAGCAAAAAGAAATCTTTCCTAGCCTTTTCTTAAATGATCGCAAAGAAATTGGAAATTTATTGAGCATCTCCCTTGGGAAGTCATTCCAATCCCTAACTTCCCTGCCTATAAACGAAAATTTGCCCAAATTCGTCCTCTTGAATTCCAGTTTTATTTTCATATTGTGATCCTTCCTACTTTTAACGACATCACTGAAACATGTTCGTCTACTGATGTCATTCCACGCCATCTCTCCACTGACGGCTCAGAACATACCACTTAGTCGAGCAGCTCGTCTCCCTTCTCCTAAATCTTCCCAGCCCGAAATTTGCAACATTTTTGTAACGCTAATCGTTTGTCGGAAATCACTCGGAACAAATCGAGCTGCTCTTCTTTGGATTTTTTTTTCCAGTTCTTGAATCAAGTACATGTCGCACACGTGGATTTGGCCATATGCCCTTCCTGACTCCAGCCCAATCTGCAGTGATGTAGGTACTCATTGATCATGTTTCTGTGGTGGTTGGTAGTCTTGTGTTTTGTCTGAACAGGAAGTGGGGAATGCTAGGACAAACACATATACCTAGTCACCGAGCTAGAAGAATTAATCAGATGCGATTAAAATCCCCGACCCGACCGCGAATCGAACCCGGGGACCTCTGAACCGAGACCTCAACACTGTCCTTTCAGCCAAGGAGTCGGACTTACAGACACTAACTATCGCCTTTTTATTTCTTTGAAGAAGTGAACCACGTTTGAAGCTTAGCCTACATCCACATTCCACCTTACCAGTTCTGCTATCTAATCCCCCTGTGGGTATGGGTGCTAGAATAACACCCACGGTAACCCCTGCCTGTCGTAAGAGGCGACTAAAAGGGGCCCCAAGGGCTCTGAACTTTGGAGCGTGGGTTAGCGACCACGGGGCCCTCAGCTGAGTCCTGGCATTGCTTCCACTTACTTGTGCCAGGCTCCTCACTTTCATCTATCCTATCCGACCTCTCTTGGTCAACTCTTGTTCTTTTCCGACCCCCACGCTATTAGGTTTGCGAGGGCTAGGGAGTCTTTCATTTTCACGCCCTTCGTGGCCCTTGTCTTCCTTTGGCCGATATCTTCATTTTTCGAAGTGTCGGACCCCTTCCATATTTTCCCTCTGATTAGTGTTATATAGAGGATGGTTGCCTAGTTGTACTTCCTCTTAAAACAATTATCACCACCACCACTTCTGCTATCTAATAGCAACCACCAAAGAATTTTTCTCTAAATACATAGTTTATTTCCTGACATGGATAGTGAATTAAATGATCTCACTCGTTAACGACCTAGGTAGCGTTGCCCATGGCGAAAGACTGTTTATTTTTTAGCATATTAAGGTAGATTTTTGCCGATCCCGCGTTTTAGGGGTAGAGCGCCATCCTCTCACTCAGATGTATCTCGTTCGATTTGCAGGCAGATTAAGTATTTTACCTGGATTTGAGACCGGGTTCGTGGTCCCCTCAATCAACGTGGAACGATTGAGGAGCTATGTGACTTTGAGATAGCAGCCGCGGTCTGCCAAGATGATTTGTCACGCTGGCCACGCATCATCATGTAATAAGCAGTCCTTTGGGCTGAACAATGGTCGTTTGGCACACCAAGCCCCACCATCAGGGTGGGGGAAAAGACATATTTTATCGAACGTTTAACACTTTCTGTTACTGATCATGATTGAGAAATTAACCGTATTGGAAACTGTCTTAGTTTGAATTTAGAAGACATGAATGCGTCAGAGAGAATTAATGTTTTTATGGGCCGCGCTCGGTGGCTTATTCGGAAAAAGCGTTGGCCTTCCAAACTCAAGTTGATGGATTCGATTCGAACTCAGTCCGGTGGTATTTGGAAGTGGTCAAATACGACGACGTCGTGTCAGCGGATTTGCCGAAATGTAAAAGAATTTATATGGGACAAAATTCCGGTACCTCGGCGTCTGTGAAAACCATAAATGTAGTAAGTGGAAAGTTTAGAGTTATTATTGTTATTATTATTTCTCTCTTTCCTTCTTTCTTCCTTTCTTTCTTAATCCGTTTACCCTCGAGGGTTGGTTTTCCCTCGGACTCAGCGAGCGATCCCACCTCTACCGCCTCTAGGGCAGTGTCCTGGAGCGTGAGACTTTGGGTTGGAGATACGACTGGGGAGGAAGACCAGTACCTCACCCAGGTGGCCTCACTCCTGTGTTGAACAGGGGCCTGGTAGGGGTTGGGAAGATTGGAAGGGATAGACAAGGAAGAGGGAAGGAAGTGGCCGTGGCCTTAAGTTAGGTGCCATCCCGGCATTTACCTGGAGGAGAAGTAGGAAACCAAGGAAAACCACTTGGAGGATGGCTGAGGTGGAAATCGAACCCCTCTATTCAGTTGACCTCCAGAGGCTGAGAGGACCCCGTTCTAGCCGTGTACACATTCTGATGCTCACATCACGATTTGTAGTAAGTGACTTCTTTTACTAGTCTGTTATAGCGCACTATCCGCGGTAACGACTGACAAGCCTTTGGTAACAGCAAGTGCAATGTTAGCGGAGTGGCGCAAATTGTTTCTACTCGCCGTACCACTGATTTCATTTGTTTCATTCTGCAACGGAAGTGATACAGCATGCGCCGTTGCCGCGTCCAAGTCGAGTCGCATGAGATCGAGGCTAGCTAGTATATAATTCCATTTCTCGCTATTCAAAGTTTATGGGCTATGGGTTCCGCATTAGAGAAAAGATCACCGATTTATGCTAGTGGAAATACCTAACTTACGCAGTGGACGTCTCCTACTCGTATTCCTAGTTAGTTTCCACTTCCGGCTTACGCAATTAACAAGTGGTTAACACTTATATCTAAGCATCTATTCTAGAAGTCATTAAAAGAATGGCTAAATTTTTCCATGTATCGTTTATTATAAACCAAGAAAGGTCAGACGCAAAAGGTTGTCAAGAATTCCTCTTTGAAATGGTAAGTAATAAGCATTGATATATATCTTGAAATTCATCTTGAAATGTTAAGTTGAAAGCATTGAATTGAAATAAGATCTCAAATTGGGATTATCAAAAATGATAACATTACATTAAAAGACATTAACTGAAAATACTAGATTGAAAATATCTGATTGAAAAGAAATAAATTCAAAAAACATTAGATGCATCTAATTAAATGAATGAAAATTACATTGAATTACAATATATACACTGTCGTAGATTGAGAGTCTTTAAATGTTGGACGCAGCTTCCATACTTGGTAATGAGTAAATTAAAAATTGGAATCACATCTTTCATTATGTAAAGTCTTATAAAATTAATCTGAAAATTCTACTTGCTTTCATCTAATATTCGTTAATTCCTTGCAATAAATTCACTTTGCTTGACTCAAACTATTTGTGTCCAAATACACAACCAGATTGACATGAGAAAATATCTTCAGAAATATTTAAAACAGTTAATATGTATCACACTTTTCAAACATGTTCTCAGATTTCTTGGCATTTCTTCTTGCAGAGACAAAGACAATCCCCTTTAAGTCAATATATTCTTTAAAATATTATGATCAAACATCATATCTAGAAAATATGCAAATTGTTCTGTTATCTGAACATAAATTAATTCAAGTGCATATCTATATCATAACATTGTGTTATCAAGTGTATCTGACCTTCACTCAATCAAATTGTACCGTAATTGGGTGGCCTACCTTGTGAGAAGACTCTACATACTACCAACAACTCTTAGTTGTGAAGCTAAGTCACCAGTGATGTCGGATAATGCATTGGTATAAACTTCAAAGCTTCCCTAACATGTGAGAAAATTCTTAAGATCAGAAGAAATACATGGATGTAGCTTAATTTAATATCTTCCTCATCGAGAATCATTTGATGATCTACAATTAAAATATCAACATACGGACGTCACTGATATTGTATCCTACTCTACCTATGGCTTATTCAAGGATCAACGGTCGGTTGAAGACAAATTATATTCATTAACTACCTCAAAAATACGTAACTTGAAATACTATCTTCATTAAAATAAACAATGACCTTACTCACGAAGAACAATAATCATCACCAATATTAATCATCCTAACCGCATATCATTATTCACATTTAAAACAATCACTTCACATTATTTATCATACATAACACTTCACATCCTAGTAAGCGCATTGATTGTCATCATTGACCGTGTACCTGACTACTCTGTCATAGTCTCGATCTTTTAATAATTGCGTAAAATGTTACCATATCCTCCTATTTAGTAAACATATCCTATATACGATCTCATTTTCACTATTATTTGATGTCATAAGTTCTCACACAAGCCTAATATTTATCGCAACGTCGTATGAAATTCATCAAGAGATAAAAATTTAACCTCCTTTCATATTACATTGACAGCATTACGAACGGATGCTTTATTATCACTGGTTGACTATATCCTATACATGGATCTGACATTTAGGTCTGATTAATACCTATCAACCTTTAATCTAACTATGATATTCGTCTTCTCGTATATAATAATTTCACTGACATTAATTAGAATAGCACTTTGAAAAATAGATTAAATTTTCACTTATCTTTGCTCTGATTCCCCCGCTGTCATCTCATGTCCGGGTGGATAGACATGTGGGCACAGTTCCTGGCTTTTCCCTCATCTGTTTGGGAACATCTGGAACTGTCTCGGCTGGTTATCGGTCCTTATGGGCTGGAAACGTCATCCCGTGCCGCCATCATCTAGGTAGCCTCGCCTTCATTTTCTTAGTGCATGCTGCTGGTCTCTCGAGCAATCGGAACAAAATAAGACGTCAGTTTGGTTAATGTCGTCATCTTATGGATATGCTTTTCTACCATCTGAATATGATAAATGAATATTGCTCTTAGAAAAGTTGATCTTGGAAGTATTCTAAAATTTGGAATATGTAAAAGTGAATATTCCAATTGAATTATGGAAATATATGTGTATATATATTCTTCTTCTCTCTCTCTCCTTGTCGATATTACAGTTCTGTAGCCTCTCAGAATTGATGGTATCGTCTAATACGTCGTCTTGGGTGTATATCGTGACGTAGCAATGAGGAAGTCTATATTTTAAAGTACGATTTAATTTCGCGGCGTGAAATATTCTTCAGCGCTAATACTTCGTAAAATAGTTGTGAACAAAGGTTTCACTCTATTTTATGGCTATTATTCTGGTGCAATGATGTTTTCCTTCCTCTTAAATATGACCGTGACGTTCTCCTTTTATGCGAATCGAATGTTAAGCTTTTAATAATAACTCTTAACAACTTCATACGTCTTTCTTTACCACCGCCTTCTATGCTCCTTTCTCGCCGAGCGCTTGACGAAAACATTACTTCTTCGGCTCATAGTAGTACTCTGACGCTTTAATATCGACGTTCTGATGACTTAAACTCCATTTTTGTTCCAATTGGATCATGTTGGGAACAGTGAAATGGCACAAGCAGCATACTGACGTTCGCATGTCTCCACGTTGAATGAGCACTGTAGTATTTCAGAGTCATCAAGAAACTCCTTGCGGTATTCGCAACAACTGCTGGTATCAATCCATCGTGTCCATTAAGTTTTTTAGTTAACAACCACACGATGACACGAGCTTATGAGGAAAGCGTAACAGCGTATTCTTTGAAACGCTTTAGGTACTACTACCACAAAAATGTTTTCATTCCTCCCCTGAAGGGGAAGGCGGGTCTCTTAGACGGAGATGCCGTCTCTCAGGCCGGGAGACTTGTTACGGTGAAGGAGATGCTCGGAAAAAGTGAGAGGGTTGGTGGTCGTGGCCTATACTAGGAACTGTCCCGGTATTTCCTTAGTACAGGAGAATGGAAAACCACGGAAAACCATTCTCAGGACAGCCGACGGTTGGAGCCAGCCGTGAGATCCAACCCTGTCCCGTCTCCCGAAAGCAGAGGCTTAGAGCCACGGTAGAGCCGTGACCACCCCTCCTCTGCTCCGTTGGCCGGTCAGAGTGCAGAGCTGTTGGACCACGGACCAGTCGTGGCCCTTATGGGTCGGGACTCGCTCTGCATCTACCGACCACGCGTTAGGTGACAGGATTGTTTGGTGTATCATTCGTTAGCGAGCATAGCGCGTGAGTAATACATTACCTGTAGTTTCACAGTCCACAGGGTGATCAGCAACTACGTTCCTACACAGATCGAGAGATCAAAGTCGGATGGAAGGAGATCTGCAAGAGAACCGCCTATTCCTTGTTGGTCCCCAAGTTTGAATAAAGTGGGAGGACGGACGGCTGGCGAATGATTTATGCACGAGGAAAGAGAACTCCAGGGACACAGAAGGAATCTCCTCAACTCAAGATAAATAATTCCTTTACATGCTTTTCCCAAGTTTGAGTATGCGCTTCTGACATCACTTGGAAAGTTCGTCATGGGCAGTAAGATCAGCGTTAATAAGTTAACTGGCTACACAGAGAATTTAGAATAGATTTCTTCTCAATTGGAATGGGTGACTACCTCTCGGAAAAGAGTTGAAATTTTAATTAACCAAACTTACTCTTTGAATAAGCGTAATCATTGTACTAACCAATCCTTTAACAATATAGTGAGTTGCATTTTACAGAGGTAAATAAGCATAATAATAATAATAATAATAATAATAATAATAATAATAATAATAATAATAATAATAATAATAATAATCCTCGCTTTTCTCAGTTTATTGGAGTCGGCACTTGAAATGGATTGGTCCAGTTCTACGATAGGATTCCCTTCCCCCCGAGACAAAGGAAATAACCGCATGCAGTTTAAGTCTCCGGAAATCGAACGTGAGGCCAACTGAACCGAAGGGCAGAACGCTGGCCATTCAACCCAGAAGACCGGAAAGAAGAAGAAGAGGAAGAAGAAGACGAAAAAAGAAAGAGAAGAAGTACTGCCATCGATCTTAAAGTACACCAAAGGAATATTGTCCTGAAAATGGATTGTATAAAATGCCAGTAAATTTTCTGATGTAGGTGTTTGAGAACTAATCACTCTTATGTAGTTGGAGTTCTGAAAAATAGAGGGTGAGCGCTAACTGCATCTGACTTATGAGCCCCTTTACCACGTGGCATTAGATACAATTTTACCAACTTCTCTACTCCAGTTGAAGACAAAACCAGTTATCCCGTTGCTACGCTTCTTACCGCTAATATGGTCTTCTCTAGCAATAATTGACTTCCGTAACAAAAATATTGTGTCCGCACATATATACATACTGAATCCATTAAGGTCCATAAAGGATACCTACCTACCTTCCTTACCTATTAGCAATCGACATGAGATCTGTCTCTTGGGTCGTTTACGGGTTCTTCGTCACTTGCTTAGGTATTAGGCGATTTCAGTAAAATGTAATCTATTTACGAAATTAGGAATCAAATATATTAAAAAATTCGTGGTTTATTGAAGAAATAATTTGAATGTGAACTTTAAACAAGACGTTATAACTCGAAATCTTACTTGTTCGATCAACACAATGAACACTGACTATTACAATGCAGAGGAGAGATATGAAGTTTTAACTCAACTGCCTGATGGGCATCCTTACTAGAAACCACTGTCACAAGTTACGAGTGAAGAAAAGAAAGTCTGGAAACCCTTAAATTCGGTTTCCATGCGAGACTACATGTACCATCATGGCCTTAATCTGAGTCACTGAGGTTGATGACCCCATGACCATCCAAATTTCTAAGCTGAAGGCTAAACACAATTAAGTTACAGTAGTTGATGACCAAAATTTCCACTTTACTAATCCCAGCACATTTATTGCTCAATCAATCAAAGTCAAATACTACTACAACAACAACAACAACAACAACAACAATGCTCACAATCTTTGTGGCAGTAAAGTCCTTTACATTCGGACATGTGCCCTTAATCATTACGTTAACAATTGGATTTTTCCACCAAAATAAACTAAGATTTCCAGAATACATTTTTAAGTTAATCACTTGGTTTAAGTTATTTCTCGAATACTTTTTCCACTGAGTTTAATAATTTAATAAATTTAATAAATTGAAATGATTTTGATGATTTTTATAAATCCTAATTAACAACAAATTTTATCTCCGCGAGCGAATGTTTCTTTAACAAGTCCCTACTCAATTTTATTGACGTAATTTTATTATAACATTTATCGTCACTTCGTGGAGGCCGGAAAAGTTCATTATATTTCCAGTGTTATTTATTTTGTGACGTCACACAAGTTTAATTTAACGTTAACAATTATTAGCACTTACTTGGATAATCCTCATTATTAAGCACTCAAATCTCCACAAGTAAACTCAATATAAAATAAGCCAACACTATGTCACATCCCAACATGACATTTAAAATAAGGCTTTGTGCATCCCTCAAAAATAAAATCAATCACTACCACAATACTATATTTTGGACATCCCTGAAAATGGTTAAATCCGCTCATTATTGTCTCATTTCCGTCGCTTCAAATATACGTTCAGATCTCGGTTAAACAAGTTACTATTAACGAATGCGATCTAATAACATACACATTATTCAATGATAAGAATTTCAATTAGTTTCTTTGAAAATTACGAGCTCAGTTCTGAAGGATACAATCTGATTTTCAACACGTTGACTATAAAAAGGGCACAGCTCCAGTATTTTCCTGGGGTGAAAATGGAAACTACGGAAAACCATCTTCAGGGCTGCCGACGGTGGAATTCGAACCTACCATCTCCCGAATGCAAGCTCACACCTGCGCGACTCTAACTGCACCGCCAACTCGCTTGGTTCTAAACTTTTAACATTTCAACAATTCAGTCTCTAAAACAGGATGTGTTTTATGTGGCTACCATAGAAGAAAGTTTCTCGTGCGGACGGTGAACCCTAGACCTCCGACCTAAGAGAACCGAAGTTTCACAATATTTTACTATAAATATGCACGAATAAAATCATATAACCAGTCTTATTTAATGACAAGAATAAAAGTAAGCGCAAGAGCCATCGTAATCTAATGGACTCTACTGAAATGGTAGTAAAGGCTGCGAGGAAATAATGACAGAATTTCCGTCTACATATTCATATATATTACCAACTTATATTAACAAATAGCAACATTGTAAATACAAAATGACCGTGTGATACTGGCAACTGTGTCAGCAATAGGAACCAGGTGATCGGCAATTTAATTTACTCCCGAAAAATTCATCATGTCCTTTCTTACGGATATGAGACTATACTATAGGTCTTCCCATAATGCAGAATGATAGAGTTCCGGTAATATTCTAAACTTATGACCAGAATTAACAAGGAAATATTATTGAGAAAGGTGAAGGGGTGCAATATGATCCTTCAACTCACTCCTCTGTGTCCGACAACTGATGTGAGGTTTCCGGCGTGAAGCGAGCGAGGACTCACCCCCGAGCATGGAGTTGGCGCGATACGAAGGACTTAAAAAGTACGGTCGTTGGATTACGTAAGATTTCGTTGAAAGACTTCTATACTTCATCGAACCAAACTATAGATACACATTTAAACTTTTGTAGGGAACTCCGGTGCGTGTCAGAGCTTGTGTATACAAACAGAACATCTAAAGCAAGAAGTTTTAAAAGATATTTATTGCCCCTGCTTCAAAGACTACGTCTCCTTTTATTCCTTCCAACTTTCTATACTCAGGACCTGTCTGGTGAGCTCCGCCAATGCAGTAGGTACAGAATCTTTGGAGGAAAAGGCCTGTGCAATTCGAATGAATCAAATATTGTTCTGTTAGGCAATGAAGATCCCGCATTACCGAACTGTCAATGACCATATGTCTGGGGTAAGATAGTTTAAAACAACACGCAGTACCTCATCTCTAGAACGTCCGGCTCCATGGCTAAATGGTTAGCGTGCTGGCCTTTGGTCACAGGGGTCCCGTGTTCGATTCCTGGCAGGGTCGGAAATTTTAACCATAATTGATTAATTCCTCTGGCATGAGGGCTGGGTGTACGTGTCGTCTTAATCCTCATTCCATCCTCATCACAACGCGCAGGTCGCCTACGGGTGTCAAATCAAAAGATCTGCATCCGGCGAGCCGAACTTGTCCTCGGACACTCCCGGCAGTAAAAGCCATACGCCATTTCACTTTTTTATCTCTAGAATTTCTCGAAGTTCTAGGAAACATCACAAAATTCACCGAATCGTTCCAACAGAACATTTCAACTCTGTAATAATAATAATAATAATAATAATAATAATAATAATAATAATAATAATAATAATAATAATAATAATAATAATGCAAACAGTTCACCGTTCAGGCCGTGGAAAGTTTCGAAGGAAATCAAGTAAAGTCTTCCACTATTCTTAATCTTGGCTGTTTTTGGTTGGATCAGATGTATATATGTTTAAATAATAATATGAGTAAAGCCTGCCATGGTGACTTTGGCGCGATGGGGTGGCTTGCGTGTCCCATTGACGCAAATAGCCGAGCAGCAGATGAAACCATATAGGATAGGTATCAGAATTGTCAACACAAAATCAAACAGAGGAAATGCAGGAGTTGGTTTAATAATGAATAAGAAAATAGGGCAGCAAGTAAGCTACTACGACCAGCATAGTGAAATAAATATTGTCGTCAAGATAGACACCAAACCAATGCGCACCACAATAGTGCAGGTCCATATGCCTACTAGCTCAGCGGATGATGAGGAAATTGAAAGAACATATGAATAGATAGAAGATTTAATACAATATGTAAAAGGTGACGAGAATCTAATTGTGATGGGAGACTGGAATGCAGTGGTAGGTCAAGGAAGAGAAGGTAATACAGTAGGAGAATTCGGATTGGGACGAAAGAACGAAAGAGGAAGTCGGCTGGTTGAATTCTGCACTGATCATAATTTAGTCCTTGCCAATACTTGGTTCAAACACCACAAACGACGGCTTTATACGTGGACGAGACCTGGAGACACTGGAAGGTATCAAATAGACTTCATTATGATAAGGCAGAGATTCAGAAACGAAGTGTTGGATTGCAAAACCTTCGCAGGAGCAGACGTGGACTCTGCTCACAACTTGTTGGTCATGAAATGCCATCTGAAGCTGAAGAAATTGAAGAAAGGAAAGAATGCAAAAAGATGGGATCTAGACAAGTTGAAAGAAAATAGCGTGAGGGATTATTTCAAGGAACATGTTGCAAAAGGACTAAATGAAACGGCTGAAGGAAACACAATAGAGGAAGAGTGGATAGTCATGAAAAATGAAGTCAGCAGGGCTGCTGAAGAAATGATAGGAAGGAAGAAAAGATCAACTAGGAATCAGTGGATAACTCAGGAGATACTAGACCTGATTGATGAACGACGAAAATACAAGAATGCTAGAAATGAATAGGGAAAGAAGACAAAGCAGAAAGATGGCAGGAACATATCGTCGCTGCCGGGACAAAACCTCCTATGTGCAATATTTTAGCTTAGAACTTTGGCCGGTAAGGTTTTGTCATCTAAGGTGCAATATTGTGTGAATATTGTCAAGGCATTCTCGCTCTTCATAAAGTATGTGCTGCGGGTCAGTATATATCCAAAGATATTTTCACATAGGAGGTTTTGTCCCGGCAACGACGATATCCAACAGTTGTATCAAGGTGAAGGTGTAGATAATTTGGTTCTGGAACGTGAAGAGGGTGTTGATGCTGATGAAATGGGAGACCCAATTTTGAGGTCAGACTTTGACAGAGCTGTGAGTGACCTAAATAGGAACAAGGCACCTGGAATTGATGACATTCCCTCTGAATTACTGACTGCCTTAGGAGAAACTAGCATGGCAAGGCTACTCCATTTAGTGTGCAAGATGTATGAGACAGGAGAGGTCCCACCCGATTTTCGGCAGAATGTTGTTATACCTATTCCCAAGAAAGCCGGTGCTGACAGGTGTGAAAACTATCGCACCATTAGTTTAGTATCTCATGCCTGCAAATTTTAACACGTATTATTTACAGAAGAATGGAAAAACAAGTTGAAGCTGAGTTGGGAGAAGATCAATTTGGCTTCAGAAGAAATGTAGGAACACGTGAAGCAATCCTGACTTTACGTCTGATCTTAGAGGATCGAATCAAGAAGGACAAGCCCATGTACATGACATTCGTAGATCTAGAAAAGGCATTCGACAATGTTGATTGGACCAAGCTATTTAAGATTCTGAAGGTGATTGGGATCAAATACCGAGAACGAAGAATTATCTACAATCTGTATAAAAATCAGTGTGCAGTTATAAGAATCGAGGGCTTTGAAAAAGAAGCAGCAATCCAGAAAGGAGTGAGGCAAGGCTGTAGTTTGTCACCCCTTCTTTTCAATGTTTACATAGAACAGGTAGTAAAGGAAATCAAAGAGGAATTTGGAAAGGGAATCAAAATCCAAGGAGAGGAAATCAAAACCTTGAGATTTGCCGATGATATTGTTATTTTATCTGATACTGCAGAGATCTCGAGAAGCTGCTAAATGGTATGGACGAAGTCTTGAGTAAGGAGTACAAGTTGAAAATAAATAAGTCCAAAACAAAAGTAATGGAGTGCAGTCGAATGAAGGCAGGTGATGCAGGAAATATTAAATTAGGAAATGAAGTCTTAAAGGAAGTAGATGAATATTGTTACTTGTGTTGTAAAATAACTAACAATGGCAGAAGTAAGGAGGATATGAAATTCAGATTAGCACAAGCAAGGAAGAGCTTTCTTAAGAAAAGAAATTTGTTCACTTCAAACATTGATATAGGAATTAGATAGATTTTTTGAAGACTTTCGTGTGGAGCGTGGCATTGTATGGAAGTGAAACATGGACGATAACTAGCTCAGAAAGAAAGAGAATAGAAGCTTTGGAAATGTGGTGTTACAGAAGAATGCTGAAGGTGAGATGGATAGATCGAATCACAAATGAAGAGATACTGAATCGAATTGGCTAAATTTGACGAGAAGAAGATATAGAATGATAGAACACATCTTAAGACACCCAGGACTTGTTCAGTTGGTTTTTAAAGGAAGTGTAGGTGGTAAAAACGGTAGGGGTAGACCAAGGTATGAATATGACAAGCAGATTAGAGCAGATGTAGAAATGAAAATGTTAGCACAGGATAGGGTGGCATGGAGGGCTGCATCAAACCAGTTTATGGACTGATGACTCAAACAACAAGCAATGGCAAAACAAACAAAATTAGCTCTGATTTAACAGTAGCTGGCAACTCGGCATAAGTATAAAATACCTTCCCGTAAAACAGAACAAAACAAAACAAAATATGAATCGCACACCGGCATACCATGGAAGGCTAATGTCCTTCCTCCTCCTGTGATGTCAGCAAAACCCAGCTATCTGCTTCCTCACTGATCCAGGCTAGCTGACTCCAACTCACCTCTTGCTCAATCTGCTGAGCTGTGCCCACCTATGCAACAACATGTGCACTGTTCTACTTTAAGTTACCTCTCGTTATTTCTTATGACCTCAACCTCCAACGTCTTACCAATAAGGTAAATTATTAACTCTTATCAAACCGGCAACACTTCCAGGCCGTAATGACTCAAACTCCATATTAAATTTCACACTAAATAACCTATTCACTCTTTACTGAAATACAATTAACAAACACACTCCACTACCTACCTAATTCGGCTTCTTAACAGTACCTCTAACCACTCACAGACTAACTTCCAACCACTTTGCCGCTGCCCTTCATTATAACATACCTCATAAATAATCACTTTCACAAACCATCAAATCTACCCCCTTACAAATAACACTACATTCACCATTATCTTGCTTCCTCTTGTCAATTCACAAACACAACTCTAATCACTCTTAGCCCAAACTTCTCTTATCATTTAGGTACATCTATCGCACTTAGCAAACCAGTCACACTTCCAATCCGCAATGACCCAAACTCCACATTAAATTACACATTAAATCACTTTATCATCATCACTGTTACTCGCCATGTCCTCATTATGTAACTTCTCACCCTATTACCATTCACATATACTTAAATATAATATCACAGCCTCTACAACTTCCTCCTTCTTAACAACCGAACCATCTTTCCTTATTAACAATCATTCCATTATCTCAAATGTTCAACTTTCTCGTTACCTCTCGTTGCTCACTATAAACATACATATCACCAAATCTCTCCACTTTCATCACTTTACCAACCATACTCCACTCACCTTCCTGCTATATCCTTTTCACCTTTTCTCAAATATCATCATTCTTAACGCTCCACCAACACCAACTCTTAATCACCCTCCACATTAAATTATCCCACCACCTCTTACTCCTTCAATAATTACCATACCATCTCTATAATTTAATCACTCTTGTCTCAAATACACCACCAAATCTATCGCTTTCAAATGACAATACATTTCCACCATAAATTTACTTCCTCTCATACAACTAAAACACTCTACCACTTACCATAATCACTCTCACATATCAACAAATCAAACCCTTATGAATAAAAATCCAATTACACCAATCCAAACTCCACATTAAATTACAATTCAATGGCTTCCTCTCTCTTAGCTCACATACAATCAATACACACCCTCTTATTGTTCACCAACCAAACCCTAAAATACAGACACATACGATCTAAAACTACTTTACTATCTTTCCCTATAATAACACCATGTCCTCAACCAATATTCACTTATTTATTTACTAACTTATTAGAGTTTTTACTACTTGTGACTCTAGCCTCTTCATTTTTCCTCATTCCCCACATGTCTCTTAAGCTCCTGCTTCTTCCTTTGCTCATATACAGCTCTATTCTCCGCCTGGTTTCCGCTGCTCTTTCCTCTTCACTCTGCACATCCCTTCCTTCACTATATTCGCCTCTCCGACTTTCCCCTTCTCTGTCTGTGTACATAACTGTATCCCTAAGCCTTCCTATTCTCGCCCCGTTGTTGACTGCACTTTCCTTTTCACTATGTACGATCGCACTTTCACTATGCTCATCTCCCTGCATTTCCTCCCGTAACTTCCTGTTTCCCTTAGTTATTTCTTTATCACCATATCCGTCTTCTCTAACACTGCTCTCCATAACTTGCCTTCCCTTCACAATCTTCCCCATTTCTTCTTTTCTCTTCCTATTCTCTTCCAAATGGCGTAGTTTCGTCACTGTCCAAAACCTGGTCCAACGGCCATTGGTTACCACTAGTTGTTGACCCTTAATGTAAGCTCTTAACCCTTTGAAGTCTGGCCCGGACCAAATGTTTTTAGGGTATTTATATTCCTCGTCCCTTCTCTTCTCATGTCTTTTAATCCAGATTTTTGTGCTCCGTAGATTATCCGCGCCTCTTATCGCTATTTCCGCCATCAGGGTGGAAAACAACTTCACTTTTATCGGCCTGTTGCCCCGTGCTTTACCTATCCTCTCTACATCGTCTATATCAACTTCACTGAAGATCCACAAACTTGTAGATTGTCAACACTTTGTCCTCTCCTTTTTCATCCGGCACTCCATATATAAATAAGCATTTCTTCCTGCGTTCTTGGCAGCTGCTTTCTATTTAAGCCTTCAGCTTCACCACCTCTTCCTTCATGTCCCTTATTTTCTCCTTAAGTGACGCAATTTCTCTCTCGTTTATTCCTACTTTGGTCCTTGTTTCATCTGTTTTTCCCTGTATCCATCGCCTCATATTCTCAAATTCACTTATTCCTTCATCATATGTTTAATTTGCTCAAATGGGCATAGTTCTTCCACCCTCCTTATTACCTCCACATCTTCCACACCCCCTATGACTAGCAGTAGCATAATCACCGTTGCCACCAATATCATCTCACCCTTCAATCTTGATTCCATTATCTCCTTCACTCTTGGCTGTTTCCTTCTTCCCTCGCCCCTGCCAACTTCCGATAACTGCCCGATATTGATCGACACCAATCATCTTCCTCTTCACTCCCGTCTTCCTTCTTCCACGTACCGCTCACATTCCACTCCCACTGTACCGGCACACCCGACTCAATACGTCTACTCCTGCTGACTGTCTAGGTAAGACTGAACTCATCAATAGTTCGCCCAATAAATTTCCAGTTACTCGGCTATCTGGTGGAGTAAAATGGAAAGCTGAAATAGGCACGCAAGTAGCCCAAATATCGTCAAATGAAAATGTCTACTCATTTCGGAGGCCATAAGATGATGATAATTCTTTTTCTAGTGGTTAAACTTCGCACCTACGCATTATTATTATTATTATTATTATTATTATTATTATTATTATTATTATTATTATTATTATTACGGGGATACCGTGGAACGCAGAGGTGTAAAAAGGTGCTGCGGTGAATGAGTGGACAGCGAAAAGATCGAAGCCAAATTTTAAGCACTAAAACTTGGAATTTTATTTCTTTCTTTTCTCTGTCTTTAAAATTTGATAAACGACAACAAATATTAAGGAGCTCATCAGTTCAAATGACAGAAATGATCAAAGTTCAGGTACACGATAAGTTACAGTATTAGCTTGTAGCTGCAACGTTGCACTATTCAAAAGAGAACCTTTGCTCCAATCAGGACACTGCGCTCCAAAACTTATTACAATCTAGCTTCTCCAAGGCACAATTTTCTAATCCAAATTTTTCATTAGATCATTACAAAACAGTTTTACTGCCTTGCCCGCTCGACAGTCTGATTTACATTTGACTATAACTAGTTAGAAATCAAAGAGGGGCAATAAGTGCCCATACTAAATGGCCTCAGTGGTCAAAAGAAAAGGTTTAAGAAATCGGCCATAAACAAAATTCTAGGAGGCGAAAAACTGGCACTCCTTTTGAAATGTACCTTGGAACACATAAGATCATGTGTGGTCTTATGGCCCTAAGTTACAGAGGCTAAGCCTATACAACAGAGGGTGACTAGTTGGAAAAAAATATTAAGTTCCAAAAGAAGACGCAGAATTTAAAGTTATACAAAATCATAGCCACCCAATACCAAGTTGAATGGGAATTTAAAGAGGGCGCACACTCTTTATTTTCTTAGAATACAGTCCTTAGACTTGCTGGAGAATTTACATTTAAAAGATGATATTGAACTTTAGAAGTTTATATTAAGAATGAATTTTGAAACATTCCCCTCAAGTCAGCTTTCTGAAACCATCACGTAATCAAAAGATGCCTGTCACTGCTTTGAGCTAGTGGGCCTTCCGATGGCGGGAAAACCTTTCTCCCTGCCTCCACGAAGTATGTGCTCGAGACCTTCAGGACTAGAGCGATGAAAAGACAACATGGCTGAAAAGCTCCCAGCTTTTATAGTAGAGGGGAAGGTTCTAGAACTCACTAGGCCGAAGTCCTGTACACACCCTCACTTTTGATTGACTACCTAATATATACACCAAAATTTCTGATTGGCTTATAATTTCATGAAGAAGGAAGGGATAGAGTGCTAGTAACCTTAGAACACAAAAACAATCTACAAACACTTCAGGTCATTAAACTTAGAAACTACAAATTTCTTTGAAAATTAATTGTCCATCCATCCATCAGAGGGGACACGTAAGTCGATAGTAGAGACAACTGAAGATTAAAGTTCAAATTTCTTCGAATACACATTTCAAGGTTCGCATTACAGAAGGTCTTCTAAAAGGCGCTCAGTTTAAATGTACGTAGCAGGTATACCTCCGATAAAATTATTATTATTATTATTATTACTATCATTATAATTATTATTATTATTATTATTATTATTATTATTATTATTATTATTATTATTATTATTATTATTATTATTATTACTGGCCTTTACCCAGTCACTTGAGGTCGATACTACATATGAATTTGGTGGATTTTTTAAAAATATGCTTTACGTCGTACCGACAGATATGGGGTAAGCTCATTTAATCCCTTGGTATTAAGACTATTTTTACCTAATGTGTTCATTGGAGAGTGAACAAAATGTTTTATTAGAGTAATCTCTTGTCGGAAGCTAGTGTTATAAAAAGTGTAACAAATGAACTCATATTTTTATTCATTCCGAACCGGGCTAGTTGGCGGTGTGGTTAGAGGCACGCAGCTGTGAGCTTGCATTCGGGAGATAGTGGGTTCGAATCCCACTGTCGGCAGACCTGAAGATGGATTTCCGTGGTTTCCCATTTACACTCCTGGCATCCCATCGTTGCCATAAGACCTATCTGTGTTGGTGCGATGTAAAGCAAGTTGTAATATTACAAAACTCCAATTCATTCCTAAAGAAAATTGTAAGTAATAAAACCAGATTATCATGCAATTCAGTTATACTGAGCCTAATTTCGTGCCACTACAACCTTAATTCCATGACACACGACATTTTATTCATAAATGCATTTATTAGACTGTGTAAGGATAAGAGATGGTAGTAAGATAGTTACACTTATGATATATATTAACACATTAAATGAATAGTGTTAATTAACGTAGTTTTAATAAATAAATGTTGATTATTAATTCATTTTAATTCATCTTTCTTTTCTTGAACTTATCAACAGTGATGGTTCCATTACAAACTTCAGTCAGCATCACTGTCAATTTTATATCTAGCACAGGTGTCACACGTGAACATTTCGATATCGGTTTCTGCTACTTGACAATCTTTGTGATAAGGTATCACACAGAAAGAGCAACTAATTCAATTCGCCCCGGTCCTTTTTCGAACATGATCGTTGTATAATCCCTTGTAGACTTCACACACGTTTGCGAAGTGGATGGTTCTTCGTGAGCAGCATCTGCAGACCCCTGTGGTGGTTGATCTGATAAAGCTTTGCTAGGAGGCGTTAGATACTTCTCTTTGACATTTCTCTTGCGGATTGTCATCGTCTTTGTCATTGAAGGTTAATGCCTAGGGGTATGGAGTAAATTTCCTATGGCCTGACGTCGTTTCTCCGTGTTGATAGAGGTACAAGAACTGGTTCATTTCCTCCAGTTGAGTCTGGTTCATTCCCTACAACATTCTGGATTCCTTAACTGTTATAAGCAGATTTATCTGTTAATCTTGTGGCATTAAGAGCGGCATCTGTTACAGAAGAAGGATTGAATGGGTAAACTGATATTTTCTTGTGTCACTGCATCTCATATGCCATGTTGAATAGCTTACGGAAGTCGAAACCTGTTGGGGCAACATTTTAGTTCTCGATTCGAAATTGTTCCAACTTATTCCTCCAATCCTGCTTCAAGGTACTATAGACATCCAACGGTTGCAGTATGTGGCTGGTATGAGAGGGCATTGTGTAGAGAATGATGCTGTTTCCTCTTGCAAAATTTATTACATCAGGGCTCATATGACTTACATGAGAATACAGGAGAGCTGGCCTACTTCGAGGAACATTCTTCACGAAGTGGTGCATCCAGTCGAGGAAAGGATCACAGGTGATCCATCCCTGGCCTGCTTCGAGGAATGTTCTTCACGAAGTGGTGCATCCAGTCGAGAAAAAGATCACAGGTGATCCATCCCTGGCCTACTCGGAGGATGATCTTCACGAAGTGGTGCATCCAGTCGAGGAAAAGATCACAGTCGATCCATCCCTGGCCTGCTTCGAGGAATGTTCTTCGCGAAGTGGTGCAGCCAGTCTAGGAAAGGATCACAGCTGATCCATTCCTTTAGTGAGAGTTTTACTAGCGCTCGTGAGAGAGATCCGTTGCTGTGAGCTGGTGTTACCCAAACAATACACTAATTATATGTTCGTTGCACATGGTAATTAGTTATAAAAATTATTATCTGCTCATTTAATTTTTCATCCGTTCATGTTTCACTTAATTCAGTGATAGAGCAATAGCTGCCAAGTGTTAGATTTGCTGAGAAATTGTGTAAGTAAGTTAAGCACTGACGGGCAAGTGATTACATTTATCCTTGTTGTGTGTATATATATTCCAAATCTTCTAACAATTCTGCTTAAGAATGTGTATTGATGTACAAGAAAAATTAAGTATATACCTGTTTGTTCACAATAAATGTAACCCAGCACAAAAACAGTGGAAATCAAGCTTCTTAACAATACCTCGACATCAAATGGCTTCCTGTTAAGATTGAACCCACTCCAAGCCTTCCATACGCAGTTGGGAGTCTTGTTGATTAGTAGTGCCATCTTCAAAGGTTATTCATGATATACCGTACTATATGAGAGCTCATTTACTCACTGTCACGGAATTACATGAGTTTATCCGAGGTCTTATGGCGATGATGGAATAGGAAAGGGCTAGGAGTGGGAAGGAAGCGGCCCTGGCCGTAATTAAGGTACAGCCGCCAACATTTTCCTGTGGTGAAAATGGGAAACCACGGAAAACCCTCTTCAGGCCTGCCGACGGTGGGGTTGGAACCCACTGCCTCCCGAATGCAAGCTCACAGCTACGCGCCCCTAACCACACGGCCAACTTGCTCAGTCCTCCTGAAACCAACTCCTCGTGTAGGGATGCATTCACTGTGGGATGTTCCTGTGGTGTGTTGTATTTAAAAGAAGATGTGTAATAAGATTAACACAAATATCTCGTCCCCAAACCATTTTTTTATTTTATATATATATATTTTTTTTTTTTTTTTGCTAGTTGCGCTACGTCGCACCGGCACAGATAGGTCTTATGGCGCCGATGGGACAGGAAAGGGCTAGGAATTGGAAGGAATCGGCCGTGGCCTTAATTAAGGTACAGCTCCAGCATTTGCCTGTTGTGAAAATGGGAAACCACGGAAAACCATTTTCAGGGCTGCCGACAGTGGGGTTCGAACCTACTATCTCCCGAATACTGGATACTGGCCTCACTTAAGCGACTGCAGCTATCGAGCTCGGTCGTCCCCAAACCAAAGGAATTCATCAGACACGACTAAAATCGTCGGCCCGACCAAGAATTTTACCGTGAACCCTCTGAACTGACGGCTACTACCTTAACCATTCAGCCAAGGAGCAGGACTTTTTTACATTGCGGCGCTTTCAGAATAAATATACAACACTGTATAACTCTTCTCGAAAAATTTTTACATCTTATTGTATGAAATCCCAAAAAATGTAGTATGCATTTCCTTAATTCATTTACAATATTGCATTCAATATATGAAGATTAAAATTTAATTATACTCGATCATTACTCACGTTTTGAGTGGAGCACCCGTTAAATGTAGCCGTGGAAGAGTATATAAGGGAAACATTGCAGTAGTAGTAGTAGTAGTAGTAGTCGTTCTCTTTTTTTCTATTTGCTTTACGTCGCACCGACACTGATAGGTCTAATGGCGACGATGGTACAGGAAAGGCCTAGGAGTTGGAAGGAAGCGGCCGTGTCTTTCATTAAGATACAGTCCCAGAATTTTCCTGGGGTGAAAATTGGAAACCACGGAAAACCATCTTCAGGGCTGCCAACATTGGGGTTCGAACCCACTATCTTCCGAATGCAAGCTCACAGCTGCGCGACCCTAACCGTGCGGCCAAGTCGCCCGGTAGTAGTAGTTCTTTATGGTCACAACATACGGTGGAGGTTAGGATATCTGCTCCACGGAAGTTCCTTAACGTGTCCGGAGCCAACGACACGGATATGTTGCTTTTTTATACCGGAAGAAATGTCATTGACCTCTCTTGATATCGAACAGGCTGATTTTGGAATGGAAGAGGAACAACCAACCGACTGAAACACTGTGGTTTATTCATTATTATTTTTATGATCGTATTTATTACATGTTGGACGAGATAAACTCTATTAATGTTCAAGTAGACGCATAGCTAATTCTCTGCGTGTTGCCGGTTATTTGTTATAATACTGTCCGTCAAGCACTAATAAAAAATGACCACAGATACGTATGACATCCATAGTTGTGGTTGTGCAGCCATTTGTTAATTAATTAGTCATATTCGAGCATAAATTAATGGCGACAAAATAATGGATCACACAAATATATTTTTAAAATATTGAATTTCCCCTTGGTTAACGGCCCACATTGGAACTGGACAGGAAGATAATCATATAGGATATTGGGATGATTTGTTTTGCTCATGTTACTCGTGGAGACAGAAGCTTGATTATTCCAGCGAGCATGGTAAACGCAATGGCAGAGTTGCTGGTTTTCTATTCAGGCAGCCGATATTTGAATCCCGGTCGATCCTAGGAAACAATGCTCACCTTAAAAGTCACGTACGTATGCTGAGTCCTCAGCCCGAAGGCTGATTGGATCCTCAACATTTCTTCTGTCAACTGTCATATATAACTTCCGTACCACAAAAGATGCATACCGAGGAATTGTGAAGTCGTCTCCCGTTGCTTTCGTCACTGAAATTAGAAGCCGTTTTCATACATCACAAGCTCACTGACATGCACACACCAGCCAACCCTATGAATGACACTTTGACACAATTCATTACAGGGACTGGTTGCATGAGGAATGGCATTGCTGCACTAACTCATACGTCGGTCACTTTAAGGGAAAAGTTACCAGCACTTTAGTCGGTGATGCTGTATCAGGTGCACTGGGGATATGCTTGCTTTGTTCCAGAGTGGCGGGAAAAGAGTGCGCGGTCAGGCAGCGCAGCGAGCATGGTTAGCGGTAAGTGTAGGGAATGAGTGTTTACGAGTGGAGTTCTGGATGAGCGCACGTCACTATCAGTACTACTGTTGCATTCCGACACCTGTTGTTGAACGTTATTTGTGATAGCTACCAGTAGTGTGGCGTATAGCATTGGATAACGGATATTTATAGTGGGGACATTTCTCCCAAATAAGAACTGTTCATAATTTCTGTATCGTCTCCATGGCTCTGCAATGCCTTAGCGACAATACAAAACCAAGTTATTCAGAAATTTGCGAGATACCGGGTCTGTTTTAAACAGAAAGAGAGAACCACAACAGGGGATATTGACAGAGGAGAAGCTTGCAGTTTTTCAAGCAAGAATGGATATCAGCCCGAGGATATCTTCACGCCGATAGGCGCAGGAGTGTGGTATTTCACAAAGATGGACCTTATGGGGACTGAAAATGCTACACATTTTTATGCCGATCGAGGACGACGGACATCATTTTCGACAGCTGCTTTGATGAAAGATCTACATTAGTTTTCGTCCTCATTCATTATTAACTCTTAACTAATAATTGAGGCGATTAACGTAGAAAGGGCGCATAGACCTATAGACCCGTTTTACGCGGAATATATAAGTTTGTCCGCCATTTTATCTAGTTAATAATGGCGAAAGATTCAGCGTGATGTGTTGAAAACCGATCGATACACCTGTTTAAAGTTAGCCAGTTTCCCAGTTCGTGGCCACAGGTTCTCACATTATAATAGGAAATTTTGACTTATCAGATAGTACATTAACCAGAAAGGAGTGATTGGGAATGCCAAGTCTTATATCACTGCATTGGTATTGTACCGCAGAAACCCTTCTCCATTTTTGAAGTTACCATGGGTGTAGACCTATCACCAGACTGGGATGTTTTTATCTCCATTCTTTCTGGACAACCCTATATCCAGAATTAATGTCCTATTCACAGTAATGCAGTATATGATCATAAACACATTGAGAGGTCGTCCTGTTTTGTGTTCTCACATCTTCACTGCAAATTTTAACGTGTTTCACATATGGAAATATCCTTACAGATAAGAAAACACCATTGAAAAGACCGCTCCCCCGGACATCAAAAGAAAGTGAGGAATGTAAGAAGCCTGTACAAATGTTAGTCTGAAGACGATGTTGCGTTTATTGAGTGGCTGATAAACCAAGACTGAACAGCAGGGCCTTTTAGTGTTATTCTCTGACAATGTTAATAAATCAAAACTGAAGAGAAAATTCTATTCTCTGACAATACTGCTATTGTAGCCACTTAATTTTTCCACAAACTCAATCTTAGATATTAATATATTAATATTATTTAAATCGCTGTATTTAAGTCTTGTTTTTTTATTTTACCACTGAAGATGCTATCTGCGTAAAAAGGGCTCATAATATTGATTTAAAAATTCTTATTTATTTAATTCCTGAGGTCATATTTTACATTAATTATTCATATCTGAATTTTATATTGTAGATAATAACAAACACAACTGTATGTAATAGAAATAAACATCGAAGAAAAACAAAGACAAATATTTCATTTCCTTTTTTTTCTCCAAAATGAGTTTTCACCTGTGTGCCCTTTTTACGTCGATCGCCTCAACTTAGGCCTGTCGTAATGAGACTGAACTCGCGCTGCTACAATTTGTCGGAGAGTCTAGCAACGGATTACGGGCAGTCAGTTCCTTCGACGTCTCTTGCATAGAGCAGTAACTTTTCGCTGCCTCTTCCTATATTTTCGGAGATAAATATGAGAGTGAGATAGGGCAATGAAGGTAAACGAATTAATTTTAGGGCGTACGAGAAGACATAGTTTAACTCCCTGTGTTGGGACGATAGAATATATGCACTGTATGCCTTGCCCGGTGTAAGAGGCAACTGTGGGAGCTTCACTGCTCACAGAAACGCTAACTAAATTTGACATTGTTGCCACTCACTTGTGCCAGGCTCCTAACTTTCAAATTTCCTACACGAGCTACTTTTGGCAAAGATTGTTCATTTCCAAACCGAAGCCTACGGACTCTTTCAGTTCTAAGGCCCTCGTCACCCTTCCCTTTATTTTGCCATAACCTCTGTTCTTCGAAGTGTCGGCATTCTCTACGTCTCTGGCATGATTAGTGTTGTTGCCAAGTTTTACTTCTCCTTACCAACCCCAGGCATAATGCACTGTGACACCATATCTCACTAGAAATAGATCTGGACCGTGGAAAACGCAAGCCGCCTACGGTATGAACATGAAAACAAAAAAGCGAACCCCGTGGTTCAACAGCTCCGAAAGGTCATAGCCTACCAAGTGACCGCTGCTCAGCCCGAAGGCCTGCTGATTATGAGGTATCGTGTAGTCAGCAAGACGAATCCTCTCGGTCGTTATTCTTGACTTCCTAGACCGGGGCCGCCATCTCACCATCAGATAGCTCCTTAGTTGTAACTACGTAGGCTGACTGGACCTCGAACTAGCCCTCATATCCAGGTAAAAATCCCTCACCTGTCCGGAATCGAACCCGGGGCCTTCAATAATAGGCAGGCATGCTACCCCTACATTATAACTTCTCAATTTACATTTCAGCACTGTCTACTGGTTATGTGTTAAAAAATAATAATTCAACCAGTCCCAAGCTGTCATTCATATTGAAAAATGGAAAGGCGTATGGCTTTTAGTGCCGGGAGTGTCCGAAGACATGTTCGGCTGGCCAGGTGCAGGTCTATTGATTTGACTCCCGTAGGCGACCTGCGCGTGCTGATGAGGGTGAAACGATGATGAAGACGACACATACACCCAGCCCTCGTGCCAGAGAAATTAACCAATGACGGTTAAAATTCCCTACCCTGCCGGGAATCGAACCCCGGACCCCTGTGACCAAAGGCCAGCACGCTAACCATTTAGCCATGGAGCCGGACATTCATATTGATTTGCTAGTGGTTTTACGTCGCACCGACACAGATAGGTCTTGTGGCGACGATGGGATAGGAAAGGCCTAGGATTTGGAAGTAAGCGACCATGGCCTTAATTAAGGTACAGCCCCAGCATTTGCCTGGTGTGAAAATGGAAAACCACGGAAAACCATTTCCAGGGCTGCCGACAGTGGGATTCGAACCCACTATCTCCCGGATGCAAGCTCACAGCCGCGTGCCACTAACCGCACCGCCAACTCGCCCGGTCATATTGATTTGTATCGATAGGGTGCGATCTCGCAAAGTTGAGCTTTGCCTATCCAAGGGCCTCGTGATCTAGATAGCGAGCCTGCCTCTTGCTCGGAGGCTACGGGTTCGAACCAAGCCAGGTTAGGGATTCTACCTGGATCTGATAGCTGAATCGAGGTCTACTCAGCCTACATAAGAACGATTGAGGAGTTATTTGATGGTAAGATAGGGACCCTAGTCTACAAAGCCAAGAATAACGCTTCTCTTGTAATCTGCAGGACTTGAAGCTAAGCAGCGGTCGCTTGGTAGGCCAAGGCCCATCGGGACTGTAGCACCATGGGGATTATTTGTTTTGCCCATTGAAGAAAGTGTTAAAAATGGTAGTGTTACATGCCGGTACAGCAAATGTATTGATACTTAATTGTCTGTATGTGTTGAGGTTCAAAATACTGGGAATTGTCATGAGAAGTTCAAAAATGCTACATTTCAGAACTATTTTGAATTTTCATTAAGTTTAATATTTCCTCTGTTGACGTCATGAGGCTGAGTGATGCCAGTTTTGAACATAGAGGCTTAAAATCCTCGAACCAGCCGGAAATGGAATCAGCGACGAGTAGATAACAGGCAAAGACACAACCCCTGCATTCTACTAAAATCATCACAATAATATTATTAGCTTTCCAGCCGGGCCGAGATTTTACATCCTACTAACTAGTACGGTTTTTGCAGATTAAACAGAAAGGTGGGGCAGTCAAGTTCTCTCCCACGTGCCTCACAAATTGTGAGCCCCTAGGTGGAAGAGAAGAGTGTTGGTGAATATTGATGTCATATGCATACCGTGCACTAGTATGAGGAGTAAGGCGCTCGGGGTCACTTGTCAGCTGGAATAGCTGTCCCACACAAGAAGATAATCGAGAAAACTTCAAGTAATTTACTGCAGAATTAGATATTCAGGTGACTGGCATTTCGATAATGAATACCCGGCTGCAATTCAAAGTTTTGTTGGATGGAGGAGGAAGAGAGGGCGGATCAACTTGACGTCATTGCCACGTTGTAACCACTGTTCTCACAGCATAGCTTTGGCGCTCTTCAGAGTAGCTTTCTCCTTTCTTTAAATGGGTTGTGTGAGATTTTTACCTGCCCCCCAGCTTCGGAGTTATATTATCCGTCTTGAATGGGATTATTTTAATTTGGTATCGTTGTAGACTTCTGGCAATATTGCATAACATTTGTGTCCGGTTAATAAGATGATATGGTTTACGGTTGTACTTATGTTTCTAGATAGATTTAAAGAAAATTCTTGACCCAGACCTATTCACCGACATTTGAAGAGAGAAGATAATATAATTGTGATGATTTTAGTAGTATGCAGGTGTTTTGTCTTTGGCCTGTTACCCAATGGTCTCTGATTCGAAGCCAGGGACTTCCCAATTGTAGGCAACTATGCTGACTATTCAGCCGAGGAGCCGAGGGTAAAAATCACATTATTATTATTATTATTATTATTATTATTATTATTATTATTATTATTATTATTTTGTTGTTGACGTACAATAGTTTTTCGAATAACCTACTTGGTCGAATGCGACTCACTCTGCTCTAGTCATACAAACCCCATGGCACTACAGCCCTTGAAGGACCTTGGCCTACTAGGCGACCGCTGCTCAGCCAGAAGGCCTGCAGATTGCGAGGTGCCGTGTGGTCAGCACGACGAATCCTCTCGGCCGTCATTCTTGGCTTTCGAGACCGGGGCCGCTATCTCACCGTCAGATAGCTCCTTAATTCTAATCACGTAGGCTTAGTGGACCTCGAACCAGCCCTCAGGTCCAGGTGAAAATCCCTGACCTGGCTGGGAATCGAACCCGGGGCCTCTGGGTAAGAGGCAGGTACTCTTCCCCTACACCACGGGGCCCGCTCTGCTCTGGCCATGGTTACCATAAACCATTGCGTAATTCAGAGTGAAAAGTAAGCCTATTTATTGCACTGTTCGTTTATCTGTTCCTGTTTTTAAAGAGTGTTGGTGCATAGTAAGATATTGTATATTAGAATGAAAGAGTAAATCATTAGGTAGTATTAATAAAACAATAAAGTCCAGGCCTAATACCTTCGTAGTAGATACTTGAGAGAAGTGAACATTTCTCTAAACGGAATAAAGTCGGATGATAAAATATTAAAATATTTTTATATAGCCTACATGTTTGTGTCGTTTCATCACTTAAAGAGAAGGATTTCTACGCATGTTCTCGTGAAAATTGTTTTAATTTTTTAATAATAATTCTATTGGCTGTACGTCCCACCAACTACCATTTTATGGTTTTCGGAGACACCGAGGTGCCGCAATTTAGTCCCGCAGGAGTTCATTTACGTGCTAGTAAACCTACCGACACGAGGCTGACGTACTTGAGCACCTTCAAATACCACCGGACTGAGCCGGGATCGAACCTGCAAAGTTGGGGTCAGAAGGCCAGCGCTCTACCGTCCGAGCCACTCAACCCGGCAAAACTTTTATTATTATTATTATTATTTATTTATTTTAGGGAGTGAAGTTATCATAAGCCTACAGACTCAAAGCTTAAAATCAGGCCTGCAAATTAATATCGAATTTTTCCTCTCTTCCATTTGAAAAACGAATGTTCATATGAAATCATTAGTCTCGGAGATAATATCACAGTCCACTGCCTACAAGATTTTCCACCATTTTTCCCAAACCCATAAGCTATAATGAGATTGAACATGTACTAGTTATTTAAAAATAGCCATCCAGTCACAGCTATCACTGTAAAAGAACCATTTAACTTCCAGTAATGACCAATATTTAATGCTATTTATCCCCCATGTTATCTGCCTATGAACTTGCCGTATAATTCCGCAGTGCATGTTCCTGGCTTGTAATTATTAGCGGATTAACGACATGATCGCAGCGCTCAACACGAGTAGGCCACCACGATTGGTAGGTGCCGCCAAGTGCAGGGCTAATACTGTGAAGGCCCTGGGCTATATTCAGATGTTGATTTTGCCCCTGTTTAGAGTCGCAGGACAACTCGTCCTTGGCTGAATGGTCAGCATAGATTCTGACGGGCCTGGGTAAGATTCCAGGCTGGCACAGGAATTGTAATCGCTTTTAGTTAGCTCGTCTGAATCACCAATAATCACGTTTTGAGCAGAAGTGTGAGGTCTCTGTCGTTCAGAAGATAGAGCTAAAGATCCTAAAGCTGCTTTTAATTAAAATTATTTTAAATGGCTCTTTGGCTGCAATAAAGTATTACAATACACTCATCTTCATATGCACACAACACTTCACACTACCAAACACATCAGAAATACGCAATAGTCAATATATCCCTTCATATAAGATTGTAAGGTTGGCGTCTGAAGGACATCCAGCTGTCAAACAGGAACAAGTCCACATGTGCGACACTTTTCGCACCCACGATCTCATCACGGTGTAGTAAAAGTGGAAGAACAAGAATTAGTTTATATCCCTGACGGTGGCGGCTCATGAAGTTTGATGACGGGGGTTCAGATATTTAATTTTAATTTAGAACTTTATCATAGATGAAATGAACAGGCCAAACGAATAAAATAAACACTAATTTAAATCAAAATTGTGGAAGTCGATATTCAGAAGCCGAAGCGACCTTTCCAAAGCCCTGATTTCAAGGTGGTGTTTTTTTAATGGAAGGCTTGGAAAGGCAATTTTGTTTTCCGCCATTATAAAACACATGTTTTTTTGTTATTCTTACAATTATTAATATATTCGCAATAACACTGGTTTTCACAAAAGAATAGAAACCTGTTCCATAGGAGAGCTATCCTATAATTACTAGTGAGAACAAGTTCCTTAGAAATCAATCGACCAATCCTTTAGGCACATCCTTTTATGTATTCAGAAAACAGAGACGAACCCTGCATTTGTTCCGCTAGTTCCAGAAAGGTTTGGACAGAAGGGAATAGTTAAGGAATGAGAAAGGAGAGTAACAAAGAAAGGTTGTGTTGTGACAGATTTAGGATGTATATGAACCGCAACTTTCTCTGCCGATTCTATATTTCTTTTAAGCACATTATTGTCCTATGCCTCTTAGCAGTTGTACCCTGCCTAGAGCTATTTTAGAAGCTTTTGCTGGTTCACTCAACAGAATGAACCACAAGGCTTGGCTGGCTATAACTCCCTTATGCTCGAAGCGGAAAAAGCCGAATTACCAGCAGTATCCTCCCTGATTTTACTCTTAGGAAACTAAATCAGGAAAATAAGTGGCTTCGTAGTGGCAGGTGGTTCGTTGAACCAATGAACCTCACGAAGAGCAGGAGCTGATATGAACGGTGTTCCAGATCTTGAACGTTACTACCACAGCGAATTTTCGGAGTAACATAATTTCACTCAGAATGCCATTATGAGTTCGGAACAAGGAAGGCGCTCGGGCTCCTGGATAATGTAACATCTCACAAAACCGACGTTCGAAATGTAGTTGTGTATGTCCAAAGCAAGCATGTAGTTGCACGTGATTGTTAATATTGTGCTCTCAACTAACAGCATACCCTTCTTTAAACACAGAATCCCGTGAGAACTCCAAAGTTAAGCAGTACTGAACGTGGTCAGAACTTGGATGGATACCCACATGTTGCTAGTTGAAGGAGGAGCGGAAAGAAACTGGCCACTCTACCGCAAGTATTCTCTTGCTTAAGATGCCTGGTCATGTCCCTGGTCTAAGTGGGGCACTGACTAGGTCAGGAACGTCCTATATTTGGATAAGGCACTTGGGTTTCTTTTGGAATAGTGTGTGAATGAAACCACTTCATTAAGTAACCTTTCTTCACTCAGATTTCATATTTTCAGCCAACCGCTCCTCTTTCTTCTTAATAGTCTCTCTTCGCCTTGTTGAAGCTGATGTTCTGGAGACATCAGAATTTGAAAATATTTCAGGGAGAGACAAACGGTTGCTGATAGACAAAAAAGGGATGCCCATGCAAAACAGCTCGCTGAGAGGATCAGATTCCGTTGTTTTTGACACGTCGTAGGCCCACTGCTACCGCCACCTCGCTCTGCCAGAATCTTTGGAGGCCACCGAAGTGAATGCATCAGGTCACACAGTGCAAAATCGACTGCACAACGGAGGACGGATATCAAGCAGGTCTGTGCCAAAAGCTTCTTTTTAACCGCACCATAGAGCAACTTGTATGCGGTGGACAAAAATGCATCAGCAACATTGGAAGCGTACGTTCTTTTCTGATGAATTCAACATAAGCTTCGACCCATACAGCATGAGCATTAGAGCCTGTAGACGCCGATGTGAGATGAGATGAGCCCTTCATCGTGGAGCACCAGCAGCACCAAAGGGACTCCGTCATGTTTTGGGGTGGGATCGTGTTTTGTCGACGTACGCCTCTAATTCCTATCCAGGTTAACACACTGGTCTAGTGTACAGAGGAATCCTCCAACCTATAGTTACAGAGTTTGCTGCCACTTTTGGCGAAGCCTTTGCATTAGTGGATTATAATGTTCGTTGCCTATGGAACCATAGTGATTAACCTGTTTCTTGAAAAGTATAGCATACAGAGGATGATGCGGCCGGCATAATCTGCGGACATGAAGTGTATTGATCTGAAAATAGCAGTTGCCAACCTTCCTAAAACTTTTGCTAACATCCAGCAACTGAGCTGCTATCCACCAATAGGATAATCTTCCCCTAGAAGCTAGTTGGATTCTTGCCTGTGCCTCGTCGTATTCAAGCATGTGGCTATAAATGTGGTGATCTGCCACACAATGAACTCTAATTTTGTATTCAAAATCCTATATTACGTATTTTGTGTTTTAATGAGTTTCTGTTGCTTTTGCATAGCTAGCCGCATGTTGTTCTTCTTTGTATTTACCATTCGTGATGTATAATGTATAATCATTCTAAAAAGGAATGAGCACATGGTATTGTATGTTCTCGCATGTAATGCTTTTCAGAATCAGTTTGAATTAGTATCTAAATTAATTCATCTCACATGTAGATACAAACAACAAACACTAATTCTATAGGTTCGGTTGTTATTAAGAAAAGTGTACCTGCGGCAACTTGCAATATCATGCATTCATTCGAATTCTTTTTGAGAGACTGCAAAAATGCACATCACAATCTAAAAATTAAACTACAACAGAATATGCAAACCTTATTAGGAACATTTCTTATCTTATTGTTCTTCAGTTTGCTTTACATCGCACCAACACAGATAGGTCGTATGGCGATGAAGGGATAGGAAAGGGCTAGGAGTGCGAAGAAAGCGGCCCTAGCCTCAATTAAGGTACATCCCCAGCATTTGCCTGATGTGAAAATGGGAAGCCATGGAATACCATATTCAGGTCTGCCTAATCATGTTATTGGCTTTGCGTACCGCTAACTACTCTTTCACGTTCTTCTGAGACGCCGAGGTGCCGGAATTTAGCCTCGCAGGAGTTCTTTTACGTGCTAGTAAATCTACCGACACGAGGCTGACGTATCTGAGCACCTTCAAGTACCACCGGACTGAGCCAGGATCGAACCTGCCAAGTTGGGGTCAGAAGGCCAGCGTCTCAATCGTCTGAGCCGCTAACTTCCGAATACAAACGCGACCCAAACAGCGCTTCCACTTGCTCGGTTATGATCGTTGTAGAACATACATAACCTAAGGACATACAGACAGACAGACAGAAATTGAACCGGTGGTCTCTAAAGACTTTATACGACATTGAAAGTTTTCATAAAACAAAATGATCATTTTAATAATTTACGTCAAAATACATTTTATCGAAAGATATTTAAGGTACAGTATAATTCCATATTTATGACGTTAGAGCTCTATCGTATGTTAATATTTAGCATATTTTTATAAAATTTGTTTGTAGTGTAACTAATACAGAGTGGTTATTGAACTATAAATACACAACCATTCAGTTTAATAAAAAAGTACATTTCAAGAAAATTCGTGAACTATCATCACATCATAAGAGGTAAATGTATTTAAAAGAAGATAAAGAAAATAAATATTCAGGAAAGTGGTGGGAACGGTTGTTTAAAGAGGAAGACAATAGGAATATGAGTGCCTATTCAGAATTCATAGATAGTAAAATCTGTGCTTGACAGTTTGGATTCTTCAGCGAATATGAATATATTGACGTTTTCTTCGTAAAGTACTACCTTGAGAAAATAATTTCCATAGTATAGTTTGAAGACCTTTCAATGCTGTTTGTTTTACGTCGCACGACGCAGAGAGGTATTCTGGTGGTGATGAGATAGGACAGGGCTAGGACTAGCAGGAGGCGACCAAGGTCACTAAGGTACATTTGCCTGCTGTGTAAATGAGTAACTAATGGAAACCATCTTCAGGGTTGGCGACAGTGGGGTTCGAACCCAACATCTCCCGAATGTAAGTTTACAGCTACACATTTCGGTACACGTAGCGAACTCGCTCAGTACCGACAACGGTTAGAAGAAAACAGGTAACTGTATACGTGTATACGTCCCCTTACTAGCTGAATATAAATTGAATAATATTTTAATAATTTCTTCGTGTGACTATTGCCAGCCTGGTGCAGTCCTTGTAAGGCAGACCTTCCAACGACGAGGGTGGGGGGGGGGGCATCTGCCGTGTATCGGAAACTGCGTGCTGTTGTAGTGAAAGATAGTTTTGTATGTGGTTTGTGAGCTGTAGGGTTGTTGTAAACAGTAAAAATACCCTGTCCCCGAGCCGTGAGAATTAACCATTTAAGGTTAAAATATCCGACCTGTTGTGTGTCCGTGATCTCAGCTCTGCGCCTGATAGCTCCGCAACACGCCACAGCCCGGATCTTTCCAGACTCTACGAGGTGACTGCAGTGCGCTTGCTTATGACGTTAGCCAGCACTATAAAAGGAGCAGCATTCCGCTACTTCCCAGGACTCCCCAGTGTCCAATGGCAGATTACACTGAAAGTCGAACACGGAGGCTATCCCTCTTAAACATGTGTATCGAACATGTGGACTGAATTCTGGTTGTGAGGTTTCACCTCTGGCACTGCCTCACTTTCCGCTTCCTGAAGCCACTTCGAGCCCCGATGCCAGTATTCTACTCATCCCTCAGTCCTCACTTATGCTCCGACATCAACATTAGTATTCTACTAATTATGAATATTTATGTCAGTTCCTGACAAGCCTACGGCAATTACTAGCATTCTGTTAGTGCGAACATTCATTGCAAGTTACACTAATTCTACAAGGCAGGTAGTTTTCGACTATCTTGAACTCTCCCTTATTTGACAGACTATCTCCTCAACATAGATTCATCTGTATATAGAACTGTCATGTGTATAAGTGTATATTTCAACAGACCCTCAGTCTACGCTTAATACCATCATTAATTGCGTGTAAGTTCATCCAGCTTCAAGAGAAATTTAGTTATATTTATGTACATTTTGTGTAAAAAAAAACTTATTGAAGCAATAAATTTATGTTGTGTTTCTGTATATAGAATCCTTGTATACAACACGACCCTGCCGGGAATCGAGCCCGTGGCTCTTTAAACCGAACAGCATTCAATCAAGGAGCCGGACACAATTGAAGAGTGAAGTACAGTGTAATATTACTTCATTCAGACATCAACCATAGAAGCAGACAGACTTGAACTAAATTTTCTAAGAGTGCTATACAATACATTTAAGTAGGCTTTTACAGTACTACAATGTTCATTGAGGTTCTACTTCAACGTTCGATAAAACCCTCATGATATTAATTGAAAAGATTGCAGTATTCGAACTATTATCTTTACATGGGGCAACGTTTGTGTGGAATTACATTATAAAATTGAGTTTTGAGTTTTTGTTTTTTGTTTCCTGACTATATTCTAACACACATCTTCAAGACTTGTGCGGTAAGTGCGGAGCTTCGACTGAGCCTAGCAGTGATTCCATTAACATTAGACAGGCAGACATCTATAATGTTTCCTGTTAGAAGTGACCAACGCAGCTCTTTTTCTTAGCCATCCCCGATAGTGGAGGTCAGGCGAATGTTTCATTATCCTCCCTCTGAATACCCTATATTTCCTAAGGTGATATTTCTAGACATTGAATTTCCTCCTTTTCGTCCCTCAGATAACGAATAACCTCATTGCTTTACCTCTTAAAATATCAGTAATATATCTAGTACCATCACCACTATACTGTTAATAATAAGAGTTGGTGTCTGACATTTCTTAGAGGGAGGTCCGTTTACTGCCTGCCGAGGCGGGATAAATGGAGTGGCTGTGTGGTTGCCATGGAAACGAGGGTGGGGTGACTGCGGTTGCCATGGAGATAAAACTTCAGGGCAGCTCGTCTTGCTGGGAGCTGCCAAACCTGTCACTGTCAATGATAAGAACCTGATTGTTTGTATAAGAGTAATCGCAAATGGGACGACATCGCCTGGCCAGGTAGTTTACAACAGATCACAGCGGTCAGAATGAAGGAGGGAACAAGTGAGGCGGAAGCGAGGGGTAAGAGCATGTAGAAAGGAATGCTGGAATGTGGCAACATCGTGAAATGGCACGTGCAGTGCTCCTCCCTCCAACCTTACCTGTCAGACGCCAACTTTAGTTAAGTCTAGTATAGTTCTTCAATACCCCAAAATTTACAGTCGGTATGATTAGTAACCATAATCTATAAAATATCACATACCGTATATGGGGTGTCCTTGGAAAACTTTCCAATATTTACAGACGAGGCAGAACGCAACAAACGAAGGGAGAAAGGTCTTATAAACATTGATTGCAAACCCAATACGTTCGGTGTGACGGTCCGCTATCAGTTATATCAATGATCACGATATCCAAAACTTTACGGAAGGTCAAATGTAACAAAATACTTCCTACTTAAACATTGGTCGTAGATCTACTAGCGTGCTGTGTTATGGCCCTATTAAGGGGAATGTCTTGCACTCCAATCACTTTGTCGCGAAACCAATGCGAAACCATTGTGCATAGACAATAAATTTACATTGTGCGTGTGCATTTGTAGTGTATCAAGAATAAAACACACTAGTGAACGTAAAGACCATGATGAATGCACTTCCCTTAAATGATGGGGTTACACTACGAGAGCACATATTCAATGCCTGTGATACAATCGGGCAACTTCCAAGGCTGTCCCAATGAATGCGTGATTTCATGCGACGTACGGTGGTAGGCTGCATTGCAATGGATGGCGGTCACTTGGAGTGAAAAGTAGACCAAAGAGATGGTGATCATTGTTGGTAGTGGCAGCGGATCATAACTCCGAAGATACTGGGTGTGCGATCAAATGCTTATAGGGCCTCCTTTCCTTCGTTTGTTGAGTGCTCCCTCCTCTGTAAAAATTGGAACTTTTTCAAAGACATTCTGTATATAGGGAGACTCAATTTTTAATGATATGAAGACAACACGATGGCGACTAGGTCAAGTCACCAAGCTACATGGATATTGATTACTGCGCAGGCTCTTAGCTAATTCAGAGACATATAGACTGAAGGTTGAGTGGCATAATTCTATAACACAGGTGTACCAAGGGCTCTATTAAGTTTCCAAAAACTTGTGTAAAGCTCTTCATGGTAGCACTGTACCACTGCTGAGTGCTCACCGACTCTGTGGCTGCTCTGGCTTATCTAGTTTACAAATCAACCTTCAGAGAGTTCTGTGTCCACCATGTTCCGATTCAAAATAGCTGTACTTTATCAAACATGCGTATCCTCACTGCTATGAATATACATGAGACGTGTGTTATCCACATCAACACTGCGCTCCAATAAACGACTACCCTTTAGTCCAGCAGAGGAAATACATCCCTATAACCACATTGCGTATGACTGCTCAACAAGTAAATACCTTTCCCTTAAAACGTGTTTTCTCGCGTGCTGCAGGGCGGGAATAAATGCACTCACAGATAACAATAATTGATGATATTAATTAATAGATTTTCATGGGTCGATATACTGGTTAGTGTGATTAGCTCCCACCCCCGGAGTCCCGGGTTCGATTCCCGGCTCTGCCATGAAATTTGAAAAGTGGCGCGAGGGCTCGAACTGGGTCCACTCAGCCTCGGGAGGTTAACTGAGTAGAAGGATGTTCGATTCCCACCTCAGCCATCCACGAAGTAGTTTTCCGTGGTTTTCCACTTCTCCAGGCAAATGCCCAGATGGTACGATCACTTCCCTCTTCCTTGTCTATCCCTTCCAATCTGACTCCCCCACCCCCACCAACCTATTTAGCATAGAAGGTGAGGCCGCTTGGGCGAGGTACCTTCCAGGGTACCCTTCCCGGACTCCTCCCCAGTTGTATCCCCCAACCCAAAGTCTCACGATCCAGGACACTGCCCTTGAGGCGATAGAGGTGGGGTCCCTCACTAAGTGCGGGGAAGGGTACCCTGGTGGATAAATGGATTAAGGAAGATTTTCTTGATCCACTCAGAAGGACGTAGTTTCGACACTTATTTAACTTATTTTTAACCTTCTTCTTAAACATTTACGCCTATAGATGGGTAAATATCAGTATATTTGCCGAACATTAATATACAAGTACGTATGAATATAAGAAAATGTAGTACCGTATATTCCTTTATTGAAAAAGATCTTGAAAATTGAGAGGAAATAATGAAATTCCGCATCTGTCAACTTCAACGTATTATCTTAAATATATTTAAGGAAGTGAAGACTCCTAGCTGAGGCATTAAGGGCGTGCTGGGTTTACATGAAATAATGTAAATTCAGTCCCTGCCACACCGTCTAGAAATTCAGAAACGAGATACTCGAACCTAAAAAAATGACCCTACAAAGAAGTGAGTGCCAGGTTAATTCCCGAGAAGTAAAGGGGGCCAGTCACCGGACTAACCACTCTCGCTTAGTGCCGAGGTTACAGATGGTGAAAGCCTTTACATTCTACTTCCATAGGGCCTTGCTTGATTTGTATGGAGGATTCGGATTCGACTTTTCACTACAGCTAAAGGCTGGTTTGAGATCTATTCTACCTACTTGAGAATAATTGAGGAGCTATGTGACAGTGAGATAGTGGTCCCAGTGTAGAAAGCGAAGGATAATGGCAGAGAGGATTCGTCGAGCTGACCACGCCCAACCTCGTAATCTGCAGGCCTTCTCGCTGAGCAGTGGTCGCTTTGTAGGCGAAAGCCCTTCAGGGGTGTAACACTATCAGGATGTATTTCTAATACTTAATTTATAATATTGTCATTTATGAAATAAGATCAAAATAATTACTGACAAATTTACACTTATTAGAACCTTTTCACAATTAATTTATTTAAAACCACCAATTCAATATTTTACAGCCTTTAAGACTTATATAATCATGTTTTAATATAACATCCACTTCAGAGCTGTAACATAGAGTATAACATGTAGGGCTGATGATGCCTGCGATGACAGGTGAAACATGTGCCATTACAATCATAGAATGATCATATTGTAAAAGGATTTTAATATTTTGAACTTCAATAGGTCTAATAATTTTATTATAATCACTTGTAAATTTACTCGACATTCGACAGATATATTTTCCAATCTGCAGTCGACTACATTTGTTATAGAAGATTCTTAATTATTCCATAGATGTTCCTTGACTTATGTTAGGTACAATACTGGCAATGATTATATTATATATTAGCAATCTTGACAGTCTCAAAACACCTTCCCTACTATAACCGTCCAGGCTTCTCCAGCCATACTAATTTAGTGTTCAATCCTTTTACGAGATATCACTCGATATCAAGATTATCCACCATCGGCAATTGTTCATAAAGATATATTAATTTACCTTCAATCATTTGTAAATACGGCTTTTGGAATCATATTGTATATATTATAACATCATTTATTATTTAAATTAGTATATTATGTAGGATAGGAATTCATTATGTATTGTAAATACGGTCAATGTTGAGACAGAGTTGGTGTCATTTCATCTCATACTTGTGTACACGGAAAAGTTATTCTTGAAGTGGGGAAGTTGGATGACTCACGGGTTTAACTCATGAGCAAAGGTAGTATACAGCGACGCGTGCGCGAAGCTAGCATGCGGGAAGACTACATCATCGTCACGCCTACTGGTTACTTGTGAAGAATGAAGAGAGTGAGATGATAATGCGATCTACGAATCAGGTGCTTCGTTGTATTGAGATTTAGTATTGAGCTGCTACCAAGAGTGGAGAGAGCCCGGGGATATATTATCTAGCGCGGAGCAACCCTCGACTCACGACACTACCAGAATCACATCTACTTTATTTATTTTTGAGACAGTGAGTGGTCGCTTCGAGACATGTTTATTTTCGTACATTGTGTTGTCGCTTCAAGACAGTGCTTAGCCGCTGTGATGCTGTCGGATCAGGGTGAGACGAAACAAGCTTGCGGCTTGTGATATATTCAGTTATTATTCTGAAGGAAGAACTACGTTTAGTTCAAGTCCACGGAATTTGGTAAAAGTCTGTATTGTATCAGTAGAATAGCTAAGTTGGATTGAGATTTTCTGTTAACATGGAAAAATTCATATCTCTGAATTTTCTCCTCCTACGATCAACGGTGATCAGTTTTCGCAAGTACAGGGCCAATATCGAATTTAAAGACTAGGCAATTAGGGAGTGCTACTCCAGATAGCCCAAACCATATCACAGAAGGAAGGAAGGTTGTCCAGGGAGCCAATTCTACAACGAGAAGAGGGGAACGAGTAACCGCGGAAGATAGATGACCTCAGCGGAAGCTGTAATTGGTGAGCTTCAATTAGATAAAGCAAGCAACAGTTAATTTCAGTAACGTAAATTCTAAAATCCCTCCAAGCTCTAAGGAACTTTTCCGATTCATCTCATTTTTGTATAATAAATTCATTTTATTTAATATTGCGTTAATTTTCTTTCTCAAGCGATACTTAATGGTTAATTATTTAAAATCCTACCCCTGTGATTTAAGTATAAGTCTCTATGGTAGTAAATATAAATTTTGCTCTACAGTTTTGTTTAAAATTGTAACGCTGGCGCCCAAACATTACATAGAGAAATGGGGAACCATGGTATGATAATTGATTCTATTTGCGTGGCAATTTTCGGGCAAGCCACATATAGTTATATTTATATTAATGTGTCCCCAGGTATTAACTTTCGTCTCCTCAAGTGTGAAGTTAGGAGAGCGAACAGTTACACTACTAACACATGTATGTATATTCAATCCACAGCCCTAAGCCTGGTTGGATCCTCAACAGTTCCACCATCAGCTGTCATAGATGGCCTATGCATCACTGAAGAGGCGTACTAGGGAAATGAGGAGTGAGGTAGTTTCCCGTTCCTTTCCTCACCGAGCCAGGAGTTGCGATTACATATCAGTCTGCCAAGCCCACTGAAATGCATGCACCTACTGACCCTATGAGCAACATTTTCACACCATTCATAGCAGGGACTGGCTGCATAAGGAATGACATTACTAGCATCGCTCGTACCTCAGTCACTTTCAAATTGTCAAAGCCAAGGATAAGACAGAGACGGATCAATGAAAGTAACAAAATTGCTCTAGCCTATACCAGAAGACGTAGTGCACTGTAAACACTAGGTCCTGCCAGCAAAGGCATTCTAACACATATTCTATGAAAATTGTCATATTTCCCGCACTTCTGTAAAAGTACATTAGTATTTCTGAAACTAGCCTCCGTGGCTCAGACAACAGCGCGTCGGCCCCTCACCGCTGGGTTCCGTGGTTCAAATCCCGGTCACTCCATGTGAGATTTGTTCTGTAAAAAGCGGAGGCGGGACAGGTTTTTCTCCGGTTTGCCATGTCATATTTGATTCCATCAACTCTCTCCAATATCATTTCATTTCATCTGTCAGTGATTAATCATTGCCCCAGAGGAGTGCGACAGGCTTCGGAAGCCGGCACAAATTCCTATCCTCGCCGCAAGTTGGGGGCTCATTCATTCCATCCCTGATCCGGTCAATGACTAGAAAACAGGTTGTAGGTTTTCATTTCATTTTCCACTTCATCAGTGTTTCTGAAACTACAAATAGTTAATGTATTTATCCTATTGTAGATTAGTAGACCTATCAGTGCCACGTCGCTTGCCTAATATATTCGCGTGTGCGTTCTTGCTTATAGTTGATACCAGGGATGCCGTAGGTCATGAAGTCAACAGTACGATACTTTTTAATTTTTAGCTTCATTTCAGTAATATTATACCCTCATCAAATCAGTGAATATGCAAACGTATGTTTTCTCATTTTTGCGTAAATAGAAACTGTGTCCCTTTTGATATTTTATTCCACCTGGGAACTTTTCCTATACATATTTAGCTCAAAATGGATTAATGGTATGTACTTTTACCATCTTTTGATAATTTGTTTATGTCTATTTGCTGAAATTAACGAGGTTGGTGAAGTAGTTTGCAGTGTCTTTAAAGTTTCAGATACTTTACAATGCCTTTGCTGGTCCGCTCATTTAGTTGATCCACTTCATTTAACGTTTTCTTTCCTCTATTAAAAAGCACACATGCGCCCCCATCCCCGGCTACCCTTCCATTGAGAGTATATTTGTTATATTTAAGCTGAAGTTCAAGTTCTAAGCGTGCGCTCTCTCTCTCACTCTCACTCTCTCTCTCTCTCTCTCTCTCTCTCTCTCTCTCTCTCTCTCTCTCTCTCTCTCTCTCTCTCTCTCTCTCTCTCTCTCTCTCTCTCTCTCTCTCACTCACTCACTCACGCTGTGGTTTTCCCTTTCCTTGCACCAAACGGAATAGGGAGAGAAAGCTATATCTTTATACCAGATCAAATAACCATCTTCACCGTTCAATAAGCTGTGTCGCGGTAATCTCCTCATGTACATTGACGACGAAGAGTAATTAACCACACTTCAAGAACGTGCTTTGGTGATAATAACGTTGTTTTACTGCTAGAAATAGCAATTGCCATCACCAGAATGACAAATTAGCAGATATCCTGGAGTCAGTTTTATTAATTTACTCGTAAATCTTCAGTTTTGCATTACAATTTGTCAAAGTTAGATTATTAATATTCATGGCGTGTGACCTCCAGAGATACCCTGGTGCAGGTCTTTCGAGTTGACACACATGGGTGTCCTGGAGTCTACCTAGGATAAAATATAATGTTGAAGACGACACAAACACTCAGTCCCCGACCCATAGAAAATAACCAGTGAAGGTTAAAAATACCGACCCGTCCGTGAATCGAAACCGGGACCTCTTGATCAAAAAAAAAGCATGGTAACCAATTATCTACGGAGCCGGTCGAAGTAAGAAGATTTAAAATAAACATTCGCCTTCAGTAAGTTCCGAAAATAGCTGCCTCGCTAGATTAGAGGCAGAATGTCCGACTCATGATCCCGAGATCATGAATTCGATCTCGGCCAAGTTATGCAGGAATCCCCATCTCATAATTGTATGATTTTTCTTTTTTTGCTATTTTCTTTACATCGCACCGACACAAATATGTATTACGGCGACGATGGGATAGGAAAGGCCTAGGAATTGGAAGAAAGCGGCCGTGGCCTTCATTATGGTACAGCCCCGGCATTTGCCTGGAAAGAAAATGGAAAACCACCGAAAACCGTCTTCAGAGCTGCCGACAGTGGGGTGAGTATGATTACCACCTACAGTGACACACTCTACGTCCCGGAAAAGTTAATTATTTAGGCTTAAAAACGGCCTCGTACAGTTCTACATTCGCCGCAATATGTCAGTGTAATCAGAACATCCAATTTGGTATACAGACCGCCTAAACGACACCACTTCAGGAGATTTTCAACCTGGTGGAGTCGTTCATAGGAGTAATTACAGTTAAGGCAAATTCTCTTCATGCTTACATCATTGACCCTACTGAAAGATTCGAGAAACATGAAATGCAGTCTGAGGAAGCCGATGACGGCAAGAAGCGCGTCTACCAGCGAGCTGTCGAATTCCTTCGAGAAAAGTACCATCTACAAAAATTTGACTGCGATTGGCTTAATGGCAGGAGCCGGACTTTTGTCTCGACAATGCTTCTATACACATTCTTGTCAAAACAGCACCCAAAATGTAATTTTTCTACTTCCCATTCCTTCTAACCATCTACTACTATGTCCAGTAAATTAAATTTCTTACTTTCGATCCTTTTCAACAATCCACTAATGTGTCCAATAAATTTAAAATTCTTACTTTCGATTTCTTTTAGCAATCTACTATTATGTCTAATAAATTTACTTTTTGTACTTCCCATTCCTTTTAACATTCTACTAATATGTCCAATAAATTTAAACTTCTTACTTTCGTCTCCTTTCAACAATCTACTAATATGTCCACTAATTTATGTTTTTTAATTTCCATTCCTTTTTACGATCTACTACTATGTCCAATAAATTTATATTTCTTACTTTCGATTCCTTTTAGCAATCTACTACTATAATAAATTTATTGTTTATACTTTCCATTCCTTTTAACAATCTGCTAATATGCCGAGTAAAGTTAAATCTATTAATTTCGTTTCTTTTTAACAATCTACCACCATGTCTAATGAATTTATTTTTGTACTTTCGATTCCTGTTAACAATCTACTAATATGCCCAATAAATTTAAATTTCTTACTTTCGATTCCTTTTAACAATCTACTAATATGTCCAATAAATTTAAATTTCTTATTTTCGATTCCTTTTAGCAATCTTCGAATATGTCAAATTTAATTGTTATACTTTCCATTCCTTTTAACATTTGCAGCTGGAGAAAATTCGAATAATAAAATTTAATAGTTGTTGTTGTTGTAGTGTATGGAATGATAGCTGCGATATACCAAAGTCACTAAAATTGAAAAATAAAGCACTAGTCTTCTTCTTCATATCCATTTACTTGGATTGGTACCATGTGTGTCTTAAGCACAGTTTACGGCCGATTGCCCTTCCTGACGCCAACGGTGTATGCAGAGATGTATTCACTCAAGCACGTTTCTTTGGTGGCTGTTGTGATGTACTGTATGTAACTGAAGGTGTGTATATATATATATATGTTTTGCTATTTTGCTTAACGTCGAACCGACACAGATATGTCTTATGGCGACGAGCAGGTGTATATTACGACGATCACTAATGCCCAGGCCCTGAGGCAGAGGAATTAATTGGTGAAAGGAATTGGCGAAATCCCTGAACCGGCCGTAAATCGAACTCGAAGCCCACTGCGCTGAACTTTTAATCAAGAAACGGGAGAAACAACCAAGGACAACTACTAAAATCCCCAGCCATGAAGGACCTTGTCGTGTCAAGTGACCAATGCCCAGTCCGCATTCCAGGAGCGTGGTGAAACGTAGTCAGCGCGTTATTCTGAGTTTTCCAGACCAGGGCCTTTTCCTCACCATCAAATAGCTCCACAGTGAGGTTGAGTGGACCTCGATTAAGTCCTTAGATCCAGGTAAAATTCCCTGACCTTACCTAGAATCTTCGGGTCTCTGGGTGAGTAGCAAGTTCGCTACGCCTAGACTGTTTGGCCGGCTAAACACCTCTACTACATAGAAAGTAAATCTAGGAGGTCTGTTATCCTGGAAGAGTGGTAGATGGAGTCACGATAATCACATATCGTCGTGACAACCGCAGACTATCGAATGTGAAAACGCGTTGTACGGGTAGTATAAAACAACTTGAACAAAATAACTGTTAGATCAGCGTATTTAACAATTATTATCTTATCAACATAAGCATAGTGTAATGTCTTTGAACACCATTTCATTGAATTTCAACTGAGTCTTCACTTCAGATCACTTTGCATTTGCAATATCGTGCATCATTTTCACAATAGTTGGAAGTAAACTATCGAATATGCAAAACATAGTGTCTAGTTCGCGCTGTGAATCCAGCTCAAAGCCAATATTTATTACTCATCAATTACGTTAGACGTACAAAACACTGCAAAGTATGAATAATTTTATTTAATAGCATACATACATCATTATACACCGTAATGCCTTTCATCCTTCAGTCTGCAAGCCTCTGCTGATGACTTGGTGTTAACGGCAGATGCTAATGCAGTGAGCTCGCAGTTGCGAGTAAAATATCTACCTGTTCCAGCTTTGTATCACCAATTTGACATTCATTTCTCTTGGATTTCCTACCTACTGACATCAATTTAGTCTTCGAAAGGCTAAATTTAATACCACACCCATTGAACCTATTTTCAAGTTACAAGATATTAGACTGAGGCTTTCGGCACAATCTGCCATTAACACCAAGTCATCGGCATAGGCCAGACAGCTTAACACATTTCCACCTAACTGAATCCCTCCCTGCCACTTTATACCTTTCAGCAGATGATCCATGTAAATTACGAACAACAAAGGTGCAAGATTACAGCTTTGTCTAACCCCTGTAAGTACTCTGAACCAAGAACTCGTTCTATCATCAATTCTCACTGCAGCCAATTGTCAACATAAATGCATCTCATTTATTTTAATAATCTACCCTTAATCCCATAGTACCCAAGTACGGTGAAAATATTTTCCCTCTGTACCCTGTCATACGCTTTCTCTAGATCTACGAAACATATATATATATATAATGTCTATTCCTCCCGTAGCATTATTCCGTTACCTGACACATGCTGAAAGTCTGATCCTGACAGCCCCTCTGTGGTCTGAAACCATACTGGTAATCATCCAACTTCCTTTCAACTACTGATTGCACAATCCCTTCAAAGATGCCAGTGAATACTTTGCATGGTATACTAATGAATGGGATAACTCGATAGTTGCTAAAATCCTTTCTGTTTCCTTGCTTACAGACAGGTGCAATTGCCGATTTTTCCAATCTGAAGGTACCTTATACATATATAAAAGTGCTATTTGTTCGGGGCGTCGACCTAGAAAGATCTTTTGCCCCTACTTGCACCATATGTGAGGAACCTGCGTGTATTTTGCAAATGACGGAAGAGTAAAGTGTTGAATGTGAGGAAAGGAACGTTAAAAAGGACACTAGAGGCATAAACGTGAGGGTTGTCCAGCATTGGATACGGAGCTAAAGGAGATTGATTATTACTGCTGTTTGCCACGCGCGTTCGGGGTCATTGAACTTCAGTATTTTAATGTTTTCCTTGACTTAATTATTTTGTCGTTCGGACGTCCGATTGCTTTGATAGTGTGCGTGTGGACACTTAGCTTATTTATGTGAGACTTGAGTTACGAATGCGGTTTCGATTCGTCAGCTGTGAATATATTTTATTTTCAATTTTCGTTCTTTCATTTTATAATAGGTATGACTTTGGTCTATCAATAACTTGCAGCTAGTTTATTGGGACAAACATAAGTAGACGGATTTGTAATGGTAGTCATAATTTGTCGAATGGAGAGATTTCCTTAGACTGTTTTGCTATTTTTGTCTTTTATTTTATCATGTGGACTTGTAAGTTTATTAAAGTTAACATGACAGTTTATAACCTGAAAGTTGGTTTTATAAGAATATTTTTTCAAGTGATTTACCACTTTTTCTTTAACTTCAGTGTTTAGCATTTCTTCTAAATGCATGATGAATAAGTGTTTCCTGCATTTCGCAGTTTTGTTCCTTCAGAACGACTTAACGTAAGATCCTCTCGGATCGAGTTGTTGTTGGTTCCTTCTGAACAGCTATTTGGGTGATGCATGTTTCAGCATCGGGATTATTCCATAACTAAAGAATGTCACGAGATGACAATACATGGTGGAATTTTATTTTTAATTATGACTGCTGCTGTTAACTTGTGTTGAACACCATGCTTTCCAGTAGTATTTCGCAACCTATCCAAAGCAACTGATAGTCAATTTTGTTCGATTAAGGGTCCATTCGGCGGGTGTTCCCATATCCGACAGGGTATTTGACTGGTGGATAACCTTAATAAAATGTAAATCTGGAATTCTACAGTACTTGTTGAAGGTCAGATTTTCCACGGGTCGTGTGGATTAATTCTCAGTTATCGTTTGGATCAAAAGGTGTCCGATTTTCAGGTTTTATTTTCGTTTTTCTAGTTTTCGCTGTCCACTAATTTGTGATATTTTCTACTTTCCTCCGAAGAAAGTTCTTCGATAAATATAAAATATAACATTCACGCAATGCAAATGTGACTGCGTTTAATGTTAAATAATTAAAATTTATTTTCTGATGAAGGATTTTATAATCATAATTTTTGCATTTTGATAATTTAACAAAATCTAGTAAGCACATATTTGCTCCTCATTTCAAGTAGTTAGCCTCTCTTCTGAACCCCATCGTTTGGTCAAGATTGTGATCGAAATATACCCGCTACGACCCCAAGATTTTAGAGTTCGATATTGCTCTATTGCAGCAGTTGTGGCCGACCAACGATGGAATGGTAAGTTCAAGGTTTCAGTTGTTCTGTCTAATTTCCTCGTCGTGGAGATTCTACCCTTACTCGTCCGCAGACAGATTTCACTTTCTCTGTCCCAGACCTCTAATCATCGAAAAATCCCCGGAAAACCCGTATATTCCTAACAGATTTCCTGAATTTCATGTCTTTTCGATATAGTATATTATGGATCCCAGGTGTAGCGGGGAATAGCCTTATGCTTGAAGAATTTATTCGTAACTGATACTAGAAAAGACGTCTAGCAAATGCTTCTCATTCCTATTAGCTTCCATATCTTCCCCACATTTACCAATCACCCTTTCGTATCCTTCAGTTCTATTTCCGACTCTCGCATTGAAATCGACTATTATCACTATCGTATCTTTGCTGTTGACCCCGACTACGATGTCACTCAATGCTTCATAAAACTTGTCAACTTCATCCTCATCTGCACAGTCACATGGTGAATACACGGACACAATTCTAATCTTAATTCCTCCAACTAACAAATCTACCCACATCATTCGCTCATTTACGTGCCTAACAGAAACTATGTTGCGTGCAGTGGTATTCCTGATAAAGAGCCCTACCCCAGACTCTGACCTTCCCTTTCTAACACCCGTCAAGTACACTTTATAATCTCCTATCTCTTCCTCGTTATCTCCCCTTACTCCAATATCAATTACTCCCAGAACATCCAGATGCATCCTCTTTGCTGACTCAGCCAGTTCTACTTTCTGTCTTCCATAAGCCCCATTAATATTGATAGCTCCCCATCGAATTCCATTTTGTTCGCCAAGTTGTTTCCAAGGAGTCCCTCGCCTGTCAAATGGGAGTGGGACTCCGTTACTCCCATAGGTCCGAGGCTTACTTAAAATGTTCTGAGCTCGGTAAATTCATGAAGCAGGATGCTACCCTACTTGCACATAATCCAAGTGAGAATCTCTCCTCTAACGGGTCCTAGCCGCCTGAGCACAAGGAGGGCCAGGACTCAGAATTTGTCCGAGATGCCCACTCCCATTCCATAGCAACTGGTATCCCGACTCTGAGGACCACTTACTAGGCCACTCATCCGTTGCCCATGTTGAACGAGCTAGGATGAGACTACAGTAAACAAGAACATGAACAATTTATTTAAGGAACATAATCCAAAATATATATTTTAGTATTTAAGTTAATCTTCTTCCTAGCCTTTCATCCAATTATTTGGGGTCAGCTTTCCTGGTCACTCTCTTCCGATACTGTCTTTCTTTGATCCTATCCTTGGATATATCATGTTGTTTCAGGTCTTTTAAAACATGAACAGCTCAAGAAATGTGTAGTATTTAATAACACTCAAATTTACAATTATTTAAATGCAGTTTCTAGAAATATTACAGAGAGATAAATCTGTGTAGCTATATCCTCGTTGTTGTAAGATTTTGAAATTAATGGACTTATGTGTGAATGTATTTAAAAAATATAGACCACGTTTACAAATGACCTATTTATAAATATCCTAGTAAGTTTTAAACAAATATAGGACCGGGCGAGTTGGCCGTGCGCGTAGACGCGCGCGGCTGTGAGCTTGCATCCGGGAGATAGTAGGTTCGAATCCCACTATCGGCAGCCCTGAAAATGGTTTTCCGTGGTTTCCCATTTTCACACCAGGCAAATGCTGGGGCTGTACCTTAATTAAGGCCACGGCCGCTTCCTTTCAACTCCTAGGCCTTTCCTGTCCCATCGTCGCCCTAAGACCTATCTGTGTCGGTGCGACGTGAAGCCCGTAGCGAAAAAAGAAACAAGTATAGGCCTATAAAGTCTTCAAATTACAAACTACATTATCTCGAATAAGCCGAAATGTAGGAAAATTTAAAACTGTGCGACTTTCTACGAACGACTATTAGCCCTAGCCTTCCTCGTCACCAGGTGGTCGGGCAGTACCGTAATCAAAGTAACGAATGTCACATTCAACACTCTACCATTATTAGAGACTAAGATATTCGACACTTTTCAATCGCCAATGAGGAATTTCTAGACTGGCCAAGCACATTGTCTCTGCACGCATCACCCCCGTGTCAATTATAATCTGTAGAAAGTGAAAAGTGTGTTTTTTCACATTCTATCATCTACAGTTGTCACGATGATTATGTCCACTTAGAAGTCCGTTAAATATAGTGCTGCATGTGATCACAACTTACACCGCAATAGCCGTTTACGTCCGCGGGATTTGTATGAACTAATGCGGTTGAAGGGACTATTACTTTATAATTTGCTATACATCATTCCCAACAATAGTGAGTCAGTGCATTTGAGGATCATAAACGTAATACCTTCGAGCCTGTTCATCTCTTTTGAGGCATGAAACAGTACACGCGATAGCATCAGGATGGTATTCGGCAGCTTACCTCCACAGACTAAGCATAAACTAATGGAAGCCATTTCTGCACAGGCCTTAAATTCCCACTGAAGAAGTAGAAGATAAAGGCTCACACTGTTTGTAAGCAACGTTCGCGGCCTTTTTTTTTTTTTTTTTGTCCGCTACGGCCTGGTATTCATTCCTGCCTTATGTTCAGTGAACTTGAGAGATATGTACCTCTCCAGAAATGATAACAGCTAAGTCGAGGAACTGTATATGCGTCCATTCGGGTGAATTGAGCATACCTTTACCAACTTTGCCTCCCAGGATAAATCAACTGCATCATCTGAAATGGCTTACCTCGAGAAAAATAACTCACTTGGTAGAGCCTTCACCTAAAGAAGAAACTATCTCTCAGAAGCAAACACTTCTTAAGATGTACGTTGCTATCAGATACCGAGCGAGTTGGCCCCGTGATATGGGTCACGTAAACATCAGCATGCATTCGGGAGATAGTGAATTCGAACCCCAATGTCGGCAGCCATGAAGATGCTCTTCCGAGGTTTCCCATTTTCACATCAGGCAAATTTTGGGGCTGTACCTTTATTAGTTAAGGCCACGGTCACTTCCGTCTCAGTTCTTGCCCTGTCCTGTCCCGTAAGACCCGTAAGAGTCAATGCAACGTAAAACAAATAAGTAAATCATTGAGATGAAGGGGCCTCATATAAGACCCATATTGCTCCCATTTACTTATCTTTTCTGATCTACTTGCCTCAACAATGAGCTGTTCTCTTCCGATCGTGACGGTATTATGTTTATGAGATATCTTTCATCTTCTCTTTCTCTCCCTCGCTACGTGGTATAAGTCGGGTAGTTGTGAATTTGCGCTCGAGTGTCACCGGCAGCAACCAAGACGATGATTTCCCATGTTTCAACCAGGCAAATACCCAGCCATTATTGCTACCTTCCCTGTCCAATCTTGTCTTTTTCCAAGGGTCACCGAAAACCTGTGTGTTTTAGTGCGATGTTAAACCACTAGCATGAAGTCCCTTTGCCTGAATACTTACTAAGACGATCGGGATGAATCGAATACACATCAATGCATGTGGGATTATCGAAACAAAGTCACGATCCTATGCTGCAAATTGCACATAAAACTGGAAGCCCCATGGTTATGTTCACCATATAAACCGTCGTGTTTATACAGAATCGTGCTTCCTTCTTAATTTTAATCTTTCCAACTTCTAAGCTAACATCTTCATCTTCTCTTCCTACTCCATCACGCAGGTCGCCGATGGGCGTTAACTTGAAAGTCCTGCCCCAAGCCTCTCCGGAGGTCATACGCCATTAGTATTATTAGACTAGCCAGTAAAGGTATCTTCGGCCAATAACATCGTTGCGCATCCCTTTAAAACAATCCCTACATTGTAATTTTTTACGTTATTAAGTAGGTACTTTTGGTATTAAAAGGCATGGTAGAATCGAGATATAAAGGGTTATTTAACTCGTCAGTTAATGTGCTAGCACTAATCTTTCTTTCTTCTTTCTTTCTTAATCTGTTTACCATCCAGGGTTGGTTTCTCCCTCAGATTCCGCGAGGGATTCCACCTCTACCGCCTCAAGGGCAGTGCACTGAAACGTGAGACATTGGGTCGGGGGATACAACTGGGGAGAATGACCAGTACCTTGCCCAGGCGGCCTCACCTGCTATGCTGAACAGGGGCCTTGTGGGGGGATGGAAAGATTGGAAGGTATAGACGAGGAAGAGGGAAGGAAGCGGCCGTGGCCTTAAGTTAGGCACCATCCCAGCATTTGCCTGGAGGAGAAGTGGGGAACCGCGGAAAACCACCTTGAGGGTGGCTGAGTTGGGAATCGAACCCACCTCTACTCATGTGACCTCCCGAGGCTGATTGAACCCCGTTCCAGCCCTCGTACCACTTTTCAAATTTCATGGCAGAGCCGGGAATCGAACCCGGGTATCCGGAGGTGGCAGCTAATCAATACACCACAGAGGTGGACGTCTTTCTTTCTTAAGCATCAAAAATCAACAAACTTCACGCGAATTCAAACCAGAGACCTTGATCCATACGAGTGCCTTACAAACTAACAGCTACAGGATCACTGATTTAGTTCAAAATTCGTGAAGTTGATATACGTTGAAAATAGACAGATACTTGTCTGACGGTTTGGGCAATTCGCCCTTTGTGACGAGAAAACGACTCTTTAAATTTAATAGCCAGCAGTTAGAAATTTGCGTGTGAGTATCTGTAGCACAGCTGGTCTAGTCGTAATCGTCCGTGATTTCCTCGGAGGCGTCTTGGGTTCGAACCGCTGCAGCGCCGCAATTTTTAATTTTTCTTCTTGTATCTACGTGTTTGGCCCTTTTGCTTTCTTCTTATACCTTTCTAGGAAATTTCCCGATTGTTGTATATAAAGCTCGCTTGGTATAATTCCGTTTAGCCAATCACGGTTTGAAAGTATTTAATGATTTAACGATTTCGTTTTCCTTTTAATTATTATTTTCGTAACCACTATTCTAGTATGTCTATCGCTTAGTCCCGTTTCTTGATACAGGGCCAGCGTTGAAGTGAGATGAATTTTTACGGCATCTTTTTTACGACCAGGTACTCTTTCTGACGCCAACGTCAGTTGGAGAGGTAATGAAGATAAAATGAATGACGGTGAATAACATTGGATGAAGAGGCGGAAAGAATCGGGCGTGACCTATGAATATGAACTGTCCCGGCATTTTCCTCGAAATGAAAATGGGGAACCACAGAAAACCATTCTCAGGACAGGACGCGCCTACCGAATGCAGAACTTGGCTCCTTAGCCGTAGGGCGTTAACTCATGCGGCCACTCGGCTCGGGGGTTAGAAGTATTTAATTTATGAGTGAATTTGTATGTGATGGTGTTGTACCTATAATGTTAAGCTAGTAGTAGGTCATTCTCACGCTACTGAAAGTGGTAGTGTTAAGGCATTGGAAATTTACTTTTTAAATTTTGTTGTTTTTTTATGTCCCATTAACTACTTTTGACGACTTTCGGAGACGCCAAGATGCCAGAATTTTTCCCCGTAGGTCTTATTTTACGTGCCGGTAAATCTACCGACACGAGGCTGACGTACAGTATTTAAGCACCATCAAAAACCACCGCAAATATTCAAGTTGTGTGTGATTGCGTTGTAACTATTTTTGTGGTACTGGAATATTTTGTAAAGTTTGGTTGAATTTCTAAGAATCTAACTTGATATTATGTTACTCAATATGTAACGGAATGGTAATAATGTTATTGTTTTACGTCCCACTAACTACTTTTTCGGTATTCGGAGAAGCCGAGGTGCCGAAATGTCCCGCAGGAAGAATATCTAAGTTATTTTCCGTAAATTTCATATTGATAACTTTGCGATTGCTTTTAATTATTACATTAGACTACTCGTATGACATTATTAAACGGTTATGTTATAGTGAAATTTATTTTTCCGATATAATTTCTTGCAATATTAGTTTTTATGGCATTGTTTGTTGTAATTTTATAGTTCTTGCGATGTAATTTATGTTTAAATTTTACTACTTTGTCATACTACTCCCACGGGTATATCTCCCAATTGCAATGCATTATTATTATTATTATTATTATTATTATTATTATTATTATTATTATTATTATTATTATTATTATTATTATTATTATTATTATTATTATATAAGTAATATAAATAGAACTAAAAGCGGATGTAAACTTCGGAGCAACAAGGAAGTTTACCAGAAGGTGGAAAGAATCTCGGAGACCATGAAAAAGAGGAGACTGGCGTTTCTCGGATATTTGTACAGAATGAATGCAAACGGACTTAGCAAACAGATATTCGAACTCGAGACGCCTGTGACCAAATTCCAGCACACTAACCAATTAGCCATGGAGCCGGACATAATAATAATAATAATCATAATAATAATAATAATAATAATAATAATAATAATAATAATCTTCCCGCGCGATCTACGTCAGCAGTGTTGCAAATTTAAAATAGCTGTTATTATAAAAGTTGGAGAGAGTGAACCTGTTTACGTTTTGCAAGAAAAATAAATAAAACTTAAAAAAATACTCATGCTCTGTATTGTTTTGAGAAAGTGTATTTTACAATGTTAATTGTACAAGTTCTCCATTATTTTACAGTCTCATAAACCATAATCGTTTGTCGTAGAATACGCTAAAATATAGCTGGTTATCATTGGAAGGTATAGTGTACCGTTGAATGATCGTTAAACAAATGTGTTATGAATTAGACAAAGACACGTATTAGAACGTGAACACATTTTTGTTTTCTAATTAGCAAAATATTATACTATACGTTTTAATTTAAAAAATAGATATCGTCAATAAATACCATGAGTTTTTCAAGACAATTCAAGAGAAAAATAAGAGGGAGAAGAAAAGAGAAAGTAAAATAAGGATCTGGCAACCCTCGATCCAGACACACCCGGATGGAAGTCAGCTACACATACTTAAACACAATTTGTCCACAGGTATGGTGGCTATTAAATTTAAAGGACCATTTTCTTGCTAAATAACGGTCATTTGACGTTTATCTTTGACGAAAAGTCAACCTTCCAAAATTTGAACAAAATCAGTGTGGCCTGTCCTTGCCAGACAGTCCGTTATGTGCGAGGTCCATGGTTGACCGTTCAACCGTAGAAAATCTATGGGGCTATCTTGAGTGAGAATAATCGTCGAATTTCCCTTCACTATCACCAGGTATGATGATGAAAAACCCATCAGTGCCACGTGTTCTATTCTGTGGTGCAAGACGAAATGTTCCAAATTTAAGTTTCAAGTAGGCTATGAATCAATGCTATTATTTTTTATTATCCGACTACTTGCCTGAATGGTGAGTGTCGAGGCTTTAGATTCATTGGGTATCGGGTTTGATTCTCAGCCAGGTACAGAATTTGAATCATTTCTCATTAAAAATTCTAACTGACGGACTGGGTCTTTGAGTTTACCTCAAACAAACATACGTCACACCACACTACCAAGCACCAGAGAACCGCGTAATAATGAATACATCTCTCAACATAGGGTTGGCGCCGAGAAGGGCATCCGGCTGCGAAACAGGTCAGAGTCCATATGTGTGACATAGTTCGCACCTAAGAACCCACGAGGGTGGAAAAAATGGACAAGAAGGAAAATGAAATGTTCTGAGTGAAAATATTTCTCAGTTACCAAAGGAAGAAGTTGGAAAGTGCGAGTATTATTAACTGTTTTAATATATTTAGCCCCTTTGTAATCATCTATGTTGTGCAGAATTTGTGCATCAAGGGAGAACAACACACACCGCGAGTTCCAAAGTATGACGAAATGAGAATTTAGAGAGACTAGGAAGGAAGACAGGATGTTTTTTGTTTTGTTTTGTTTTTTTTGGTTTTTTTTTTTTTGCTAGTGGCTTACGTCGCACCGACACAGATAGGTCTTATGGCGACGATGGGAGACGAAAGGGCTAGGAGTTGGAAGGAATCGGTCGTGGCCTTAATTAAGGTACAGCCCCAGTATTTGTCTGGTGTGAAAATGGGAAACCACGAAAACCATCTTCAGGGCTGCCGACAGTGGGATTCGAACCCACTATCTCTCGGATGCAAGCCCACAGCCGCGCGCCCTTAACCACACGGCGAACTCGCCCGGTAAGACAGGATGTAGTTCAGTAAAATGCCGCTTTAGGTCTCTGATAATTATAGCGAACCTTAGCACTTAACTGGTTTAATATCTAGAATAACATCCATACAAACTGATCCTTGGTTCCGAGAATAAAAACCTACCCGACAAACAGCATACGTAGGACTGTTCAGAGGTATGCGTTACAGTTAGTTACCCAAATCTAGTCCGGCTCCATGGCTAAATGGTCAGCATGCTAGCCTTTGGTCACAGGGGTTCTGGGTTCAGTTCCCGGCAGGGTGGGGAATTTTAACCATCATCGGATAATTTTTCTGATTTCATCCTCATTACGACGCGCAGGTTGCTTACAGGTGACAAATCAAAAGACCTGCACCTGGCGAGCCGAACATGTCCTCGGACACTCCCAGGACTAAAAGCCATACTCTATTTCATTTCAACCCAAATCTAATGGTATCTCGAATCATCGCTCTAAACCGATCATGCAGTAAGGACCGGGTAACGAAAGAGAACCTTCATCAGTGTTGCCAACTAGTAATTTTTTCTCAGTCATACCAACACCCAAAAGTCCATCAGATCCGTCAATATAAAAGGAATAAGGTTACCTACTCAGTATTTCCAGGCCTAAATGAAATGAAAAATGTAAACATATTTACTTACAGACAGCGATTAAAATAGTAATTCATCCACATTATCATTACCATCGACATATAGTTCTGCAGGTGAGATGGTGGATTACGCTGTCAAAATGTGCTTGAGAAGATTTCGTGGTTGTGTATAATAATGACCGAGCTCGATAGCTGCAGTCGCTTAAGTGCGGCCAGTATCCAGTATTCGGGAGATAGGTGGTTCGAACCCCACTGTCGTCAGCCCTGAAGATGGTTTTCCGTGGTTTCCCATTTTCACACCAGGCAAATGCTGGGGCTGTACCTTAAGTAAGGCCACGGCCGCTTCCTTCCCAGTCCTAGCCCTTTCCTGTCCCATCGTCGCCATAAGACCTATCTGTGTCGGTGCGACGTAAAGCCAATAGCAAAAAAATATAATAATGACAGCATTTTTTTGTACTCTTAAAAGTGACACGCACAGTGAGAATTGAATTCATCACCTTGGTTTTAAGCTTGTTTCTGAGGGAGGTTTTCACATTGTTGAGCATACTGAAGGCAATATAATAATTCGTAAAATGTCCGTTAGAAAATCCGTCCTCCGTTAAAGCCGTCACTTTTGACGCAAATTCCCTCAAATTGACAACGCTGATCTTCACGTCCAGTACTGCATTTGAGTGTTTTACTTACTGTACTTCCCCCTCTACTACTCCAGTAATCCTTCTGATGTTCTTATTTGCTCATCATCAAATCCATTAGTCCATTAATCTCACTGCAGCGTGAATTGGTTGCAAGCGATGGACTTATCCCCTTCACTAGGCCGCACGCCTCCCACTCACGGATAAGAAATCTCCTTTAATTGCTGCCTTGTAATGGCTCTGCAATTAGTCGTCCCTAATTACGTTATGAGTCCATAATTCTAAAAGCGATTCATCTTCGTGGCGTCTTTTATCGCTTTCATTCAAAGATTTAGCTCGTGTGACAGCCAGAGAAGATTGCTGCAATAGAAAAACGATTGAAGTGATGTACTAATAAATGTATTAAGTCAGGAAATCTTCTAAATGCTTTTCAGAGATTCAAGTTATGAATGCTGTAAAATAGAACAAGAATGCTATAATGTGTTTCTATGGTCTGGTAATTGATGAGATACAGCAAAAGAGTACTGAATAACATAGATTCATGCTATAATTCCTTAGTTTATATCGCACTTAACAACTTTCAGACAGGAACCAAGCCTTTGTACTTGAATTAGTTCAGCTGCGCACCCTATCTACAGGGTGTAAAAGTGATGATGTTATAAACTTTCGGCGGTGTGGGTGGAGGGCAAAAGGATCAATTCGGTATAAGGAACGATATTCCGGAAACGGTCGAGTCAAAAATTAAGCAAAATTCTACTCATTTGTACTCATTCCACGTACAAATGGCATTAAGTCCTTTTACCTGCACAAGATTCAGATGCTGCTCTATTTAAAACAAATGATCGAAATGGCTTCTCCTTGTGTCAATGCAGGCATGGTATCGTCACACAAAGTTCTGTCGTACCCATTCTAATATCCCCGGTGTCGTTTGAACAACAACGCAGGCAGCGAGAATTCTTGCCAAGAGATCCTCTTCAGTCACGACAGGTGTCTCATACACAAAGCTTTTCACATGGCCCCACAAGAAGAAATCAAGTGGGGTGAGATCAGGTGAACGAGTGGGCCACGAAACAGGACCTCCTCTTCCTATCCACTTTGTAAGGAATGTCTGATCCAGGTGTTAACGAACCCTCAGTCCAAAGTGAGGTGATCCTTCATCGTGTTGGAACCACATCCGTTGACGAAGGGCAAGTGGGAGGTGTTCCAGGCAGTACATCTCTGAGTACCACTGTGTACACTGCTACATTTAGACGGAGAGGAAGAAGAAACGGGCCTACTACGTAATCATTGACTATGCCTGCCCACACGTTGACTGAAAGTTTGTGCTGATGGCTCTTCACAGCTGTAGCGTTGGGATTCTCATCGGCCCAAACATGACTATTGTGACTGTTTAGCATTCCGTCTCTGGTGAAACAGGTTTCATCTGTGAAACGCACATGCGCAGTAAAGTGAGAATCGACTGCAAGGCGCTGCAAGACCCATTGGCTGAATACGACTCGAGGTGCGAAGTCAGCATAACTCAAAGCCTGCACTTTATGTGGATGGTGGGGGTGTAGCTGCATTTCACGTGATACTCACCACACACTCATTTCACGTGTAACTGCTCGAATGTTGGTTGCAGGCGGCGCCTCATCCACACGAGCAAGCACTGCATCTTCTAAGTCGGGAGTCCGTGTAATTCGTCGTCCTCCTCGATCATTCTACTGTGGTACCAATTGCCCGGCTTTGCATAACCATTGGAACAGTCGTGGAAACATAGTGTGAGCCGGATGTCTCTTACGTGGATATTTGGTCCTATACAACTGTTTGGCTTCTCTGCTGCTACCATTTGCTTGCCCATACACGAATACCATATCTGCAAGTTCCATAAGTGGGTACAACTCCAGTTGGATGGGGCTGATCAACGCACCACGTCAACCCGTAAACACAGACTGAAGCTTACAGTACAGACATCGCACACCGATCACGTCAGTACACAGTACGCCATCTGCATTGGAGTCGTTGAGTTATTATCCTAGCCTCTTCTGCTCGTCGGGATTGTCTCCCCTATTGAACTCTTAGCACATGTAGTGTATAGGGTGTCGTCGCGATTGCGGTCACTCCATTAAGAGTCTCAACGTGCCTCAATTGTAGACACTATTTCCTACAGATAAGCCTTCATGAAATAAAGCATCTACATTGTACTCCTATTACAAGTGCGTAAAGGTTCATTGTTAGCGCCAACCGGGACTGCATGCCCTTTTCTTTAAGAGCACCTCGCTTATTTTCGAGCTAGGCCTGCCGTGTGGCTCCGCACATGAAGTTAACGGCAGAGGGTCGGAAGACCCACGGATACCGTGAACCCGCATGGTTAACCATACTCGGCTTTTAAAATCATGAAGACCTAGTCCCATCCGTAAACTTCGCAGTGTGGAAATTTTTCCCTTGAGAGCAAAAATAGCATCAGTCTCAAAGTCTACTGTCCATTCTGGAACAGCTTCCACAATGCTTTAGATCATCCGAATATATGTTTCCTTTTTCTAGTCAGGAAGAAGTGCAAATACAATAGGAGTGATGTTAGTTTCATTTTCAGCTTCATCAGGTATGCAATCATAATGTACAATTCTCACTACTTCATTACCTATAAGTAAACAAACAAATAATAATTAATAACAAAAATAACAAATATTTAATAATAAAAAAACTATTTCTTTGGATGATAAACACAAGCAGGCAAATTAAGTTTTAAAAATTTCTACGCGCTTCATGACATATGCAGAGAGACTTTAAATTTGTCAATCTGAATAGAAATGAAATTGGGTCACAAATAGAAAAAAAAATCGTTGCCATAAGACCTATCTGTGTCGGTACGACGTAAAGTCAGTAGCAAACAAAATAGAAACTATAATGTATTTTAACACGTTTGCACCTAAAGTTTACATTAATGAACATAAACAAGCAAACAAACTAAAAACTCAACACAGTGGTAGAGCTAACGTACTGTATGACAACTAGAGCAGAACTAGCTTCGTTCTTCGCCGGTTCTTTAGCCTTTCCTATCCCATCGTCGCCATAAGACCTATCTGTGTCGGTGCGACGTAAATCCCTTAGCAAAAAAAAAATGGATCAATTTAAAATAAGGAACCGTAGTCCGGAAACGTTCGAGTCAAAAGTTATTAATAATCCGATTTGTTTAACGCCCGTCCGTTCTTAAGAGACACCGGGGTGTCGGAATTTCGTCCCGCAGCAGGTCTTTAACGTGCCGGAAGCCAACGACATGGGGTTGTCATCTTTAATCACCCTTAAAAGCCACCGACCTCGGTCGGGTTTGAACCAGTGAACTTGGGATTAGTAGACCAACGCCTTATCCACTACACCACTGCGGACGTCAGTCAAAAGTCACAGCAAACATCTGTCTGATACGTCAGACTGTACTGTACACGGTTGTGTGTTGATTGCGGACACCTCATTAATAGTCTCGATTGCGGACACAAAATATTTGGGAAGAGTGCCAGCTCTTTCCAGGGTTTTCCTTTCCAACCGGCGAAAATTAACACTCTGTCATCTCTGCTGCCGTCTTAAAGAGGAAAGCTCTTTCCGTCCAAACCGTTTCAACAATTTTTCACTGAACATTATTTCTGGTGCTAAGTTCGGTTCTTTCTGCACTCCATGCTCCTTATCCCTTCCACAGTACATCGTTGCCACAAGACCTATCAATGTCGGTGCGATGTAAAGCAAACAGCTAACAAATATTATTACCGTATATTATTAGTTTATTAAGTCACTGTCGGCAAACCTGTTTAAGTAGCAAGAAAAAAACCTTCCTCGTAAGCTTTCTTACGACAAGTAATTATGTGCATAGGAGAACGATAGGAACTTAATGTAAGGGATGTACAGAGAGCACCCTTCAACAGAATGTATTTGGCACACTTCAAACACTAAACATCCTACGAGTTCATCAAATGTTCGAAACGGTAGCCTTAACGTCACTATGACTGAAGCACACACACACACACACACACACACACACACACACACACACACACACACACACACACACACTGATTGCCCACCCACACTCCCGCTTATGTGCCCGCGGGACAAAGAGCCCAGTGTGAACGAGACTGGATGACATTCGTTCATACAACCTGGAATTATCCCCTTGGTCTAGGGGCAGTATGCTTTGTTCCTACCTGGAGGTACAAGGTTCAATTCTTGGAGAGCGCACCGAGGGCTGGGACGAGGTTCGTGCAAGTTCATGAGACCAACTGAAGAGCTGGATGGTACGACAGGAAGCGGACCGGGTCAAGAACACCGAGCTATAGACTGAGAACGACCGGGGTTTAATTGGCACCAGGGGCAGCGAATGTAAAATAACGCACCACGATGATCGTGTCAGCAGTATCAAAGGTGAACACCTTGGAAGTTGTAATGAGTTTAGGACGATCAGCCATGGTATCCACTTTCTCAGAATGCGTAGATAATCATATTAATATAAAGTGATAACAACCGAATATGGACCAATATGTTGGTAATGATTTTTTATTATATCTTAATTCAAGTCATAATCCAAGGACCAAACGCTAATCGTTAGTTGTTTGTTTTCAGAGAACTTCCGGGGTTATAAAATGATTCAAGGAACAGTTTCTTGGTAGCGGATTGCCACATAGAAACAAAGTAGACTGTAAAATATTGTATTTATGTACAAGTGCTGTTTATATTACGTCCTATCGACACAGACAGGTATTATGGCGATGATGGGATGGCGTGAGAGTGCGAGACCTCGGAAAACCACCTTCAGAGCTGCTAACAACGGGGTTCGAACCCACTTTCTCCCGAATGCAAGCTGATACCTACACGACGCAAATCGCGTAGCCAACTGACTCGGTCAAGGGTTATTTGGCCTCCAGTATAATTATGTAGGGATAGTAGCACAAATAGTATGGATTCCAGGAATGACTTGATGACATCGTAATGTGACTTAACCCTTAAATGCATATCATTGCATATGTGCAAAGCAGAATATAGTTGCTTGTTATATCTGCTTTATGATTTTACAGCTCTCCATTTACTTCTGCCGTGCAGACGAACTCTCTAGGGGTCACTGTGTATTAAAAAAGAACAATCTTTTATTTTAATGACTTTTTCTTGCTGATAAACTGAAGTGGCGTGAACTTTAAACAGATAATATAAAACACATAAAATGCTGTTTACCACAGAGAATTCTTGAGCCAGTACATCCCTAAGACTGAAGTCTGGGAGTAGCTACACTAATCGTACAGCTTTTCGTATACCGGTGCAAAAAACACACAAAAATCTTAATATTTTGACTGATCCAAATAAATAAAAATATATTGATTCTGCCAAATACTTTTTTAAATATTTTTCTGGTAACAATCTATTACTTTTTGAATGAAAAACCGTCGTATTTAAAATAAATAATAAATTGCGCATTTAAGGGTATAACGTGCTCCAAATTTTTCAACTATTCTACCTGATTCTACGTCTGCTACGCTTGACATGCCGCTACTAACCTGTGTGTGTGTGCTCTCTTCGCCCGTCCAGTTTGTACTGTCCGTGCTGCTTACCCTCCCTCCTTTCTTCCCCTACCGCCTCGCTGTGCAATGTGTACCGTCTGCTCTCGTCTTTTCAGGACGTTTCCATCGGAGTATAAATAAGGCCTGCTCTGGGCTTGATCGGCGAGTTGGATGAAGACGACGACTTGTGTGGAGGGAGGACTTTATTTTACTTACGCTAGCGGCTGGTCCGTGTGCAATGTTTCCTTTTAAATGGTGTTTAATGTTCATGATTGAAGCTCAAGGACTGCTGGACGGGTGAGCGAACTTTAAATTAGGGATGGGCATGAGTGCAGCTCGAGCGGCTCGAGCTGATGACGTCACTGCTCGATCTAGGTCGAGCAGTACTCGAGCAGGAGTATGGCCTGCCATCTATGAGTGATTACCTTGTACTAAATCAGATGAGTGGCAATCTTCTTTGCTCTTTTAATACTAATGAAATGAAACCAGTGTGTGTACAGGAACACAACTGAACAAACTATATCCTCACCCGGCAATTTCAGAAATAGCTTGTTACATTTCGTACCATGAAAATAATATTTATAATGATAACGCCTTAACATTATTAACGGAATACATTGACTCCCTTACACAACATAGGAGTATATGGATTATATGGTTGTTATCCTAGAGTAATATTATCGCCTGAGATATGATACGGCGTAATATGTAAGTAAGTCCGCCTCTGTGGTGTAGTGGTTAGCGTGATTAGCCGCCACCCCCGGAGGTCCGGGTTCGATTCCCGGCTCTGCCACGCAATTTGACAAGTGGTACGAGGGCTGGAACGGGGTCCACTCAGCCTCTGGAGGTCAACTGAGTAGAGGTGGGTTCGATTCCCACCTCAGCCATCCTCGAAGTGGTTTTCCGTGGTTTCCCATTTCCACACCAGGCAAATGCTGGGGCTGTAGCTTAATTAAGACTACGGCCGCTTCCTTCCCACTCCTAACACCTTTCCTATCCCATCGTCGCCATAACACCTATCTGTATCGGTGCGACGTAAAACCAATAGCAAAAAACCCAGTTATATTATATCGGACGCAGGACTTCAGGTCTGTTCACATTTTTTATTATGTAGGAGAAATAGTAAATATAGCATTATAATAAAACTGAACAGAATATATTATTAAAATGATACATACAATGTTCAGAAGAACCAAAAATGGAAGTAGCAACCAAGTAACGAAAAGAAAACCACACAAATACTATCACTATGCAGAGCTCGTCGCCATGTCGAACAATCACTTCCATTTGATTAAAAAAAAGTAATTCTCGGCATATATGGATTTAATAAACTGATACGTCCACTATGACTTACGGTACGTATGTATTTCTGTAGAATGGACGCTATCGCTAATGACTCTACTTCTACTCTACGCGTAGTGCCGGAAGGTGAATATCAACGCGAATGAGTGCAGACGCAATTGTGGCTTGAGCCCTAACACACACTCCTGCTTAGCGCACATGCAAGCCTACGTCACGAGGGAATTCCGTGTTGCTCGATCTGGCTCGACCACGCTCGACACACCAGTTCGTGACGTCAGCACTCGAGCCTGCTCGAGCAGGCGATCGAGTGGCCCATCCCTACTTTAAATTTATTTTCCCTTGCTATACCTCACTTTCTTTTTAATGCTGCACTTCCTGTACTGGCTACTAATGACTGTTCACGCTAATAATATTGCTAGTCTGAGCTGTTGACAGTGATGTTTTTCTTGCAACTGCATTACGATCTCTCTTCAAAATTTGACTTTCAATTACGTCAAGTGATTACTGTTATATGAACCGCTGGATTCCAATAGACTTGGTGAAAAAACGCAAGAATAGGACTAATTGTAATTTTATTAACGCCTAGCTTCTGTTTGAAAATTTGAATTCCATCAAAGCTTGTAGGTTCTATTTTTCCTAATCCCTGTTGCCAGCCTTAGGTACTGTTCTCTTTCACGTCCTTCCCTTTTTCCCCCGTTCCTGTCACGGGTTTTATCTTTTCTTCTACTTTTGATATTGTACAGTGGCCTAATGCTTTTCAAAACTTTCTTAAAATTTTCGTATTAATGGGTAATATCTGTTTACCGTTTTGTAGGATACTCCCAATGTAAACTATTGTAAAATTTATCTTGCCTCGAGTCTGTTTTCTTTAAATTGAAATTAGTGTTGTTAAATGGTCGCCCCATATGTTTTTTCGGAAATCAGAAGTTTCTAATCTTTAAAATATTGTTGGATTCTTTATTATCTGTTTCACTTTCTTTGGCTTGTAAAAATTCTTCTTGGTGTTTGTGCTAATATATTATTGTTATGAAAAAACTGTTCCTTCTTTTTCCCTGATTTTTATCACGCGCATTTCCATGTCCTTTAATTATCTGTACTTACCTCGGGTTCCTCTGAAAAAATGGACACAGTAATATGCTTCCCTATGCGCTCTGCTGAAATCCTTCACTTTGAAAATTGAAATCTGAGTACGTGTGCATGTATGGATTTTTCTGGAGTGTTGTAAAATCCTTTTCGTGGCATGCCATCACTTGCATAGATTGGTGTTTATGTTACTGCGTTAGTCGGACTAGTGTCCAAGTTCATGACTTAGTTATATTCTTCTATGATCGTGTTTGTTTTGTTGGTATTTTTACTCACCATTTCCACTCTGGTGTATTGCGAGATTATTCTTAGTGTACATACTTAACCAAGTCTCTAAACCCTAACGCCACAAGGGTTAAGATCGGTTACAGAAAAATTGCACTTTATCGTACCACTGCAGAAAAACTCCGTCCTTAACTACAGCATTCACTATCAGGCAGAAATTTGTCCGAAACTATAAAATATACCTACGTACATCTGACGATTAATGTGACCTTAAAACTTAACACAGATAGCGTAGGTAACAAGCAAAAATAGATAGACGAACAAACAAGAACAGAGCCATCATATCACCAAATCACGTATTTCTCACTATTTTATTTACTTTTCTAACGCATGATTTTCTCCTCACTGTAAAGTATTTCTGAAATTCTATCCCATTTTAAATGACATTCGAGAGAAGAGACATTTCCTGGAAGTTTCTAATGCTCATATTCGTCCATCGACTCCGCAAATATTGGGTTAGCTTTCAAGAGATGAATACTTCAACGATATATTAGCTTCGCGGAGTCTCATATAGCCACAGATGCTGCACGTTAAGTTCTCCATGCAGAGCTAGAACAAGAGAAGTTTGATTGTTTGAAAATGAGAGGCACAAGTGTGGCTGCTAGGCAACTTGTCCGCAATTAGCAGCCCGATATGACCAGCCTCTGAGAGTTATGCGAAGAGAGATCTACCAACAGGTTGTCCTCCGATATTATTTTCGCCAAAAAAGAGAGCTGGATCACGTTGAATAGTTTGCAATTATAGACGTGAAAGTTACTGGTGTGTTTATTATACACTCCATGAAATCCAAGAAGAAGGAGAAGAAGAAGAAGAAGAAGAAGAATCCATATTGGCAGCTCTTGACAACTCAAACATAACTAAATTCTTCTCAAGTTTCGACTTCAGTATTTCTTTCCCTCAACCCTCTGCTTTACATGCACGTTTCTGTAGCGTCCATCTATTGCTCTCGAGATTTTGCTTTCTTCGTACCTTCAGCTTTTGAGTTCAGCACCAGTTTAGGAAGTTCGTCATATTTAATATTTTATGCGTCTCTCTGATACATTCTCTAACTCTATAATTTTCCCCGTTTTGACATTCACTTTATATATAATTTCCCACCTAATATCAATGATAATGATTGTAGTGCTTTATATATAACGCCTCTTCAACTGCTTTTGGTCTTTGTAGGTTAGACGGCCCGGAATTTAAGTGTATAAAAGGCTTAAACCCCGACCAAAACCCAAAATAACTAAGATGACTCCACATTAATAAATATTCTTCACAAGTGCCTCCTTCGTAGTACTGGGTTAGATATTGAGACTTATTCTTAAGCTCCTATGTTCGATACCCCAACCAGTTACAGATTTAAAAATCGAACACTAAGGCTGGAACAGGGTGCATTCAGTCTCGCGATTACACTTCAGTATACATAAGATAATATAGAAAACCTCAGCCATCCTTTAATTCCAGGCAAGCGCAGGGATAGCACCTAACAGAAGGTCACAATCTCCTCCTTTCATACTCCCGCTTTTGATATAATATTCCCGTCTGCCTGGATGAAGAGTCATTTCCCAACTTCCCCCACCCGTACCCACGTAATCAAGAGAACTATTTTATGCACCACTTGGACAATGAAGAAATTTTTTGATAGATTACACCAGAATTGCATAGCTGCTGTAGGAGCCCTTTGAGACTAGCCCAGTGCGGCCGGGCTGGCTTGACTGAAATGCGGGCAACCAGGAGTGCGTCACAGTCAAGCGAAAGAGAGAACACACTTGACACGGTACAGGAACAGTGGGGTACAATTGTAACTACAAAGCTATGCTCGCACCATTTTCAACAAAACGTTGATTGGAGCATAGTGTAACAAAATGCACTAAGAACAACCTATCTCTTTTACATATTCTGCGGTCGATAATAATAGACATGGTTTTATTTTCGTACATTTATATATTCAAAGAAAACCGACACGTTACAATGTTTGTATTGCAATGTGCAAAGATACGGGGTTTAAGTTTTTTTTCTATTTGTTTTACGTCGCACCGACACAGATAGGTCTTATGGAGACGATGGGACAGGAATGGCCTAGGAATGGGAAGGAAGCGGCCATCGCCTTAATTAAGGTACAGCCCCAGCATTTGCCTGGTGTGACGGGGTTGAAGTGTGCAAGGTACGATTTACAATTTCTTGGATATGAATGTCAGAATTTCGCTAAGAAAAGTAAAATGTCCTGTTATTCTTCAGTGAAACGTAATATATTTACATAATTTTGCATAGTGTTGTAGTTTTACGTGACACCTTGTACATTGAGTTTCTGAAAATAGTTTTTAAAACTTATCATCGGATGACCGGTGATAATAGCTAACCCCTAAATGGTGAGTGAGTTTCATCATGAGTGAAGACACAGATATTTACAATCGAAAATTTAAGTACAACACTGCAAATCCAATACCAAGTACATATACAGCAAATCTTCAAATAAATAACCTAACTAACGCTATTCGTGGTAAAGATGATGGGATTGTTGGTGAGCTTGTCAGATCATTTAAATTCGACCAACCACAAGCTATAGGTTATCCGCATACCGCCTTGTTATGTTGGGGATGTTTTTAAAGCATACCCCTATTAAAATATATTAGTGAAAATTGCAATTCGCCAGGCGAGTTGGCCATGCGGTTAGGATCGCGCAGCTATGAGCTCGCATCCGGGAGACAGTGGGTTCGAATCCCACTATCAGCAGCCCTGAAGATGGTTTTCCGTGGTTTCCCATTTTCACACCAGGCATATGCTGGGGTTGTACCTTAATTAAGGCCACGGCCGCTACCTTCGCACTCCTAGGCCTTTCCCGTCCCATCGTCGCCGTAAGACCTATCTGTGTCAATGCGACGTAAAGCAAAATAGCAAAGAAAAAATGAGTAGAGAGCCAAAAAAAATTTGAAGTTACAAATCCTTGTTGTATCTGGTCGATATACATAAACTGCAATGTACAAATACAGCCAATTTCTTACAACTTAAATTATATTGAATTTTGTCCGCTGGAAATAAAACAATATCGCTATTCCCTTAAAACTCAGGTGAACGTTTATCGTTCATTGACCTTCATGACCTATGACGTAACTACAACGTCTCTGTGGTTGAAGCATACACACTCTTTTTACAATTTGCTTTACGTCGCACTGACACAGATAGGTCTTACGGCGACGATGGGGCAGGAAAGGCCCACGATCTCCCGGATGCAAGCTCACAGTCGCGTGCCTCTACGCGCACGGCCAACTCGCCCGGTAAAATGCTAATTTAGATTTTAGGTCTTTCACTTTGTGTTTTCTTAGTTCCGAATTAACAGGAAATTCACTGTCAATTTTTTTGTGATTGGTCAAAAAATGTCGCTGCACATTACTTCTTTTAGTAACAGACACGCTACCATTACACAATAAACACACAGACTTTCCTTTGTTTTCAATAAAGCAATACTTGTCCTCCCATTCACTGTTAAAGTTATAATTTCTTTGCCTTTTAGCCATGTTAAGAAGAGTTATATTTAATGAAATATAACTGATTATAAACTGAATAATTTAAAGTTTAAATAGTAATGAAAAAAAAGCACACGAAACATGTTGAATGTACAACTTATCACAACACAAGGCATTCAAAACGTATTCCATAAGCCCTGCATAAGCCCACAAGTAATAATGAATGTTCGCCTGAAAGCTAGGAACTGGGAACATTCCAATTGCAAGACTTTCATAAATCGTTTGTTCATTGTTTACGGCACAGCTTTGTTGGGATTAAAGTTACTTTGTGGGCAAATTGGGTGTCCCATTGTCGTCCTGGTGAAACTCTGTCATGGTAGTTTATGGCATTGCAATCAAGTGAATCATAAGGAAGCGGTTCTGTTTGGCAGAATAAATATGCGTCTATATTTGGCTCCGTGAGTAGAGAGGGCCTTATACTTCGCGCTAGCCCCCCACAGTGAGAGATTTGTGGAGAATTTCCTTTTGTCGCAACTACTTACATGTCGAATAACTCTCTTTCTGAAACTTTCTTCTATCTCTTCACTAATTGCGGACACGAGTCAGTTAGGCCTAGATCATATTTATGGCTTACTCAAAGCTCTTTGTGTATTTGGAGGTACGGATATAACAAATTTCCTGACTTTGAGGACGGTATTTTTAAGAGAAAAGTAAAAATATTTATTGAAATGCAAAAGTATTTTTTTCAAATATTAAGTAAAATTTAATTTGGAAATTAATTCCGAAGGGCACCATAAAAGGGCACCTCGGGCGCCGCATTGGACAGGGTTGCACTACAGTATATCTCAGCCAAACGTAGGTATTTTACATAGCTCTACGAAAATATTTTCCGACAGCTGGTAGCGAACCTGGGAGGCCATTAAGTTATCCATGCCGTTACGAACCCAATCAAATTTCAGCTCTATGATGTCAGTGGTTCGAGTTATATGAAGGTCCGAGGAGGTGAACTAAACTCTATCGTATAATTCTAGCCTTTTAAACGTCTGATTGGTTAATCATGATTTCGTCAAATACTCTTCTTCGTAATGTTTTGTCGATTCTTCCTCCCATGAGGCTGGAGGCTATGTAACAGTGCAGCCCCATGAATATGTTAGACACCAGTCCCCAGAGCTGCAGACTAATAGAGCAGGATTACTGTTCCCGTGAGAGCAGCCACATCACAGATAATGCCTCCTGCTAATTTAGCACGGATTTAGCACGCGCATACCCAAAAGCTCCACCTTTTAGATCAGGTAAAGAACTGATAGACAACAATTCAAGGAATATACTTGGAATAGAACTGGTAGGAGTTACATAGTTCAATACGGATTAATAGGGATATTAACAACACCAAGTTTAAAGTGCTTTAAAAAAATTGAGCCGGCGTGATTGGTTCAGATGGTAAAAGCGCTAGCTTTCTGATCCCAATTGTCCGGTTCGTTTCCAGCTCAGTCCTATGGTATTTGAAGCTGCTCAAATAAGACATCCTCCTGGTGGTAGATTTTCTGGCATGTGAAAGAACTTCTGTGGGACGAAATTCCAGCACATCGGCGTCCCCGAAAATTGTAAAGGTAGTCAATGGAATGTAAAACTAGCAACGTTACAAAAATTATAATTTGTTTGGTGTTTTAGGTGGTTTGAATATGTTTACGTCTATGGATTTAAGAGATTTAATTGATCATTTTCAATGATGCATACTGTGTTTGCTCTTCTTCTTCTTCTTCTTCTTCTTCTTCTTGTCCTACCGATTTTCCCACACCTGTGGGGTCGCGGGTGCGAACTGCGTCACACATGTGGATTTGGCCCCGATTTATGGCCGGATACCCTTCCTGACGCCGACCCTATATGAAGGAATGTAACCAGTAATCACTATTGCGTGTTTCTGTGGTGTTTGGTAGTGTGATGTGTTGTCTGAATATGGTGAGGGGAGTGTTGGGACGGACAAATACACCCAGTCCCCGAGCCAGAATAATTCATCAGAATCGATTAAAATCTCCGACCCGGCCGGGAATCTTACCCGGGACCTTCTGAACCGAAGGTCAGGACGCTGACCACTCATCCAACGAGTCGGACACTGTGTTTGCTCTTACTAGGAATAAATAAGATTTCTTCCAGTAGGGCGTGTTTTGAGATAGAAATTGTTCGAGTAAGAATAGAAGAGGATCAAAACAAAATTTTGTGTATGTACAATAAATAGTTTATTTTCGAATATGTTTATTGTTGGCGGAGCCTTGTTTCGGTATGGACTCGAACATATGGATTACTTTCATTGACCTGTCTCAGTCTTATGCTTGGCGTTGACAAAATGAAAATAACTGAGGTATGAGCGATGCTAGTAATGCCATTTCTTATGCATCCAGTCCCTTTTATGAATGCTGTAAAAGTGTTGCTCATAGGATCGATTGTTGCATGAGTTTCAGTGAGCTTGGCAGACTGAAATGTAATAGCAACTTCTGGCCCAGTAAGCAAAGCAACGGGAACTATCTCACTTTTCATTTTCCTAAAACACCACATCAGTCATGCCTAGGCCATCTATGACAGCTGGTGGCGGAGGTACTGAGGTTCCGACCAGGACCAGCCTTCGGGCTGAATACTCTACGTATATTTCAATATGGCAATTGCAACGTAGATCATAGATAAACAATGTAATTTATTTTGTACTGTGGTGTAATTGCCTTGTTGGCACTTTACCCCACGATATTTTATTAGGAATCGTCTCTTATTCAACTCCGCTTCATAGTAATGTAAACTCGGATAGTCAGAGAGATTATGAATCAGCGAACACTAAACATAAATTTGAGGAGTTGTTTCTCCACCTGATCTGCACCAAAATATGGAGTCTGTGCATTCCCGAACCAAGTAATCTGCCGCCATCACCATGTTGAATAATTAATAGGTTAATCCATTTCCAGCAGGTAAATATCGCATATATCACAGTTCGTGTTACTTTCAGTATGATGGTGGTGATTATTATTTTAAGAGGAAGTACAAGTAGGCAATCATCCTCTATATAACACTAATCCGAGGAAACAATGGAAGGGATCCGATACTTCGAAAAATGAAAGTATTGGCCGAAGAAAGACATGGGCCAAGAAGGGCGTGAAATGAAATACTTCATACGCCTCGAATGCTCTAATACCGTTGGGATCTGAGAACAAGAGTTGACTAAGGAAGTCCGATAGGATAGATGAAAGTGAGGAGCCTGGCATAAGGAACTGGAAGCAATGGAGAATTCAGCTAAGGGTCCTCTGGTCGCCAATCCACGCTCCCAGGTTAGTAGACCCTGGGGCCCCTTTTAGTCGCCTCTTACGACGGGCAGAGGATACAGTGGGTGTTATTCTACCGCCCCCAACCACAGGTTCTTTTATTGCCACATAACTCCATGTGCACACCTCATGTATCTTTCATAACGACACACAAACATTGCTGCAGGGCTCAAACATGGATGATTTATAATTAAATATTTAATTACGAATAAACTGTTGGGGATCAGATCAAATTTTAGGCCGAGGACTCAGCGTACATACTATTTAAATCTCTTTTCTTTTTAAGTTGACTTATACTGTAAATCAGGGCCTCTCAAACGCCCAAAATCTCACGCGTGCAAATCGAGGCGCAAGAGCTCCGTCCACTGTGCATCGCTCCCGCTCGGCACAGCTCGGACCAACGCTTCGTCTCTGGGCTACTCGGCTAATCTCAGCTCAATTCGGCTCGGATTTAGAGTGCTACGCACCAAGTGAGGAAGAGGGAGACAGGAGGAGCGAGCGAGACAGGCGTGGGGAAAGCGAGAGACAGCGCTATTGCTCCAAATCAAGGAGTGGAGGCCTGCACTCTGGTCAACCAAGCGAAGTCGTCTTTTGCACCGTGCACAGTGCATACACCCTGAAAGGCCCTGCTGTAAATACATGTAGATCGTAACATTCTGTTCAAGAACACACTCTCGTTGATTTGCATTCGTATGGGAACAATCGTATTCTTCTTCTTCTACTGCTTTTGCCACACTCTGATAGGGTTGTGGATTTGGCCTGTTTTACGACCGGATACCCTTCCTGACGCCAACCGTATGTGTGTTTCTTTGGTGGTTGGTGGTGTGATGTGTTGTATGTGTATTAAGAGAGTACTAAGACAAACTCTGGACCCTCTGAACCGAATGCCTCAACGTAGACCATTGAAGCAAAAAGTCGGACTATAGGAACATTGGCATATAAATGGCAAATACAAATCAAAGCTTATGTTGAGAATCTTGTGGTATTTATTGCATGTTGTCATTACCAGCACCGGACGTTACAACGGGTATTAATGGTTGTAGTAATTTGTAACTTGTGCTCATGTCATAAATATAGATTACAATAAATGCTATCTCTCTGGCAACTCGTAAACTTGTGTTTCTCAACCAGACACTCAGATATTTTAAAATCAATTAATTTAATTAACATGCCCACTACTACAGCAAGTCAACAAGTGAGTTTGCCTAATGATTTGTAGGCAAACAGGTAAAGTTAAAGGACATTTCCTTATTTCGGCATTATTATTTAAGTTTTCATCATAATCACTGACGTTATTTCAAGCGTTACCAGTGTCTGTACCTACTCTATCGAAACTGAGATCGTTGTATAAAGTAAACTCAATCGCGCTAAAACTGGCCTTCGCAGAAGACGATTTTCTTTCAAAATCCTGTTATAGGATGAACATATTGTTTTTAGGTTGTAGGATTCCAAGTATCATCTCCTTGGTCATCGGTTGTCCACGGTTTTCGAATGTCCTCGAGTTTCCAGAATGGATAAAATTAAATATTTCTTTGCTGGCCAATTGTTGTGCTGGTAAGTGTACATACATAAGCGGCATATGGAAAAAAATTAACATAAAAGGCATTAATGTGTATAATCAAGCCACGTGAAATATTGTAAGCAGCAGCAGCGTATGCTCCAGAGAAGCTTTCTTGCTTTTTACTGTGAAGTAACGCGTTTGTAGTTTCTATAGTATACCTAGGGACACTTTCCTTTCCTTGACGATGAAATGTCATTTTTACATTATGATTTTTAAAAATTCAGATTTATTTTCTTGCTGTCAGTTTTACCTCGCAACTACTCGCGATAACCCCCGACCCGATCGGGAATCGAACCCGGGACCTTCAATGCAGACCATTCAGCCAAGGAGTCGGACTGTTTCTTCTTTTTTTAATCTGTTTTACGTCGCACCGACAAAGACAGGTCTTATGGGGGCGATGGGAAAAAAGTTGCCGTGGCCTTAATTAAGGTACACCCCAGCATTTGCCTCATGCGAATATGGGAAACCACGGAAAACCATCTTCAGGGCTGCCGACAGTGGGGTTCGAACCCACTATCTCTAGAATACAAGCTCATAGCTACGAGAGGAGTCGGACTGTGGGAACAACGGCATATAAATGGCTAATGCAAATCAAATATATTCTCATGATGACGATGGGAGAATACAGAGTAGGAATGGTAAGGAAGCGGCCGTGGTCTTAACTAAGGTAAATTCCCAATATCTGTCTGGTGTTAAAATGGGAAACTAAGGAGAACCATCTGCAAGGTTGTCGTCAGTGGTGTTCGAACCCACTATCTCCCGAATGCAAGCTCACAGGTACATAATTCAAACCGCGTTGCCAACTAGCGCGGTACTTGACGACGGATAGTGACGCCCTGTTCGCCCCTACTGATTCAGCATTACACGTCTATTCTCCCATACCATTTCATCAATGCCACTAATTAATGCGCCTGCTCGGCCACTCGGCTCTTCGTGTTTCACTGTCTTTCGAACCTTGCCAAACTCACAGTGCCACTTCCACACTTGTTGGACAGATACAGTGCTGCTGTGAATGTTGACTGGTTCCGTGTTTTTACGCGCAAAATACGGATCACTGTAAGCACCTCCTCCCGTGAGCAAACATCGGAAATTTCGCAATTTTACGATGGTCACTGTGTCAAAGGTATATTTTACTCTCGTGTGCTCTTGTGCGCAGTCTACCAGTGTGACTATAGACTAGTGGACACGTAGGTGTAGTGAGCTCCATTTCTTTGTTTATAAAAAAAATATAAATGCAATACTGATATAAACCTATTTTTAACCTTAAAGTATTTACAGCCAACAGTGTCAAAATAACACGGGTAAATGTATAATTGAATACTATAAATTAAAATGGTCTAAGTACCAAAATGAAACTTTCCAGGTTTTTCAGTAAAATATGGTCTATTAACAACCCGATGCATATGTAAAAAATTTGTAGGGAAAATGCTGGAGGAAGTAGATTTTAAAACAACTTAAAATGGAGTTGGCTGTATCAATAGTAGTACGTGCAATAAAAAAATTCGAATTTCCACGTTTACTCGCTAGATACAGCTTTCTTCACTGTGATCGGATAACTTTGTAAAGATTTCAGTTGATAAATATGATATTACAAAAATAATTTTGTTTCGAAAGAAATAGAACCTTTAGTAATATTTAGCTAAGGAAAACATCCTTGTGTTGCTGTAAATGTGATATAAACTAACATCAAGGACTATCGTAAAGCTGCTGATACTTGTGAATACTGAAAATTTAAATATTTCTTAAGCTTCCTGGATTAAAAACATAAAGGAATATCGTTGAGTTGCTTATAAGGAAATAATTTATAATGATATTTCCACCTCTATCACATGCAACATTGCAAAAACTAAAAGACGACGGCAAGATATGGCAACTATGGAGAACCAGCAACTTCAGTGCATAAACCGCACCGCAAGTGACAAGAAAAGGGACTTGATAAAAACAATCCCCTTATTTGCCAGACGAAGTCCAGCAATGTAATTACACAATCTCACGGTGAAGGTTTGAAGTTTTGTGTGTGCTAAAATTATGGCTGAACCAAAATTAAAAATATAGTAACTGTGATAACGAAAGTTCAGAGATTAATTAGTTACAAGGACATGGTACACCGATTCATTCTTATTTTTCAGTTTTCATTCTGTGTTTTGTACTGGTCCGCCTCTGTGGTGTAGTGGTTAGCGTGATTAGCTGCCACCCCCAGAGGTCCGGGTTCGATTCCCGGTTCTGCCACGAAATTTGAAAAGTGGTACAAGGGCTGGAACGGGGTCCACTCAGCCTCGGGAGGTCAGCTAAGTAGAGGAGGGTTCGATTCCCACCTCAGCCATCCTAGATGTGGTTTTCCGTGGTTTCCCACTTCTCCTCCAAGCAAATGCCGGGATGGTACTTAACTTAACGCCACGGCCGCTTCCTTCCCTCTTCCTTGCCTGTCCCATCCAATCTTCTCATCCCTCCACAAGGCCCCTGTTCAGCATAGCAGGTGAGGCCGCCTGGGCGAGGTACTGGTCATTCTCCCCAGTTTTATCCCAGACCCAGAGTCTGAAGCTCCAGGATACTGCCCCTGAGGCGGTAGAGGTGGGATCCCTCGCTGAGTCCGAGGGACAAACCGGCCCTGGAGGGTAAACAGATTAAGAAGAAGAAGTTTTGTACTAAAGTATTTACGTAGGTCAAGTTATGTCATGGCAAATATTTTTTTTCTCGCGAACAGGAGACAACACGCAAAATCTAAGATATGCATTTGAAAACGTACTGTATAAAATTGCGTATGATGCCACAAAATGGTGTATGTAAACAGCAGTGTGGGTCTAAGCATGCCCCCAAGTTCAGTGTGTGAGTGAGTGTGTCAAAAAATGGAAGTCAACAAGCAGGAGCAACGATATATTAAAATAGCAGTTCTCCGCGGCAGAAATGCACGCTGCCACGGTCATGCAGAGCTGCGGGGAGCATTAGGTGTGCATGCCATGCCCTATAGAATGGGGAGGTGGGTGGAGACGTGGATCCATTGTTCAGCTTCGCTTACAATGGTGGGGATGGGAGGTTCTTCCACACTCATCTTATTCGCCTGATCTGAGCCCATGTGACTATGATCTAATCCCCAAAGTCAAGAAGCCATTTCGTGGACAACGGTTTGCTAACAAAGAGGGCATCGTAACAGCATCTCGGAGAGAGGTATCAGACGTTAGCGATACACATGCAGCGAATGGTATTCAGCGCCTGCCCCACCGCTGGCAACACACAGTAAAAACCTTGGGTGATTATTTCGTAGGTCTCTAAGCAGTGAAGACCTGTCCTTTGTACGTAGTCTTGTGTATTTGCTGTCTACACCATAATAAAACAATGTTTAACCAATGTCCTGTGTTCTGTCACTTTCCTACGAGAATCTCCTGAAGTCAGAATTTGTATTCAGGCACTATGCATAAGTACATGCCCTATATTTCCACATTCATATCTTAGATTTTCCATGTTGTCTCTCCTTCGCGAGAAAAATAGTAGTTGCCATGACTTACGACTCGACCCTCGTATTTTTCATCGCAATTATATTGCTTACTATGTTTCAGCTAGCCGGACTCCTGGTGTAGGGGTAGCATGCCTGCCTCTAGCCCGGAGGCCCCGGGTTCGATTCTCGGCCAAGTCAGGGATTTTTCTCTCGACCTGAGGGCTGGTTCGAAGTCCACTCAGCCTATGTGATTAGAATTGAGGAACTATCTGACGGTGAGATGGCGGCCACGGTCTAGAAAGCCAAGAATAACGACCGAGAGAATGCGTCGTGCTGACCACACGGCCCCTCGTGATCTGCAAGCATTTGGGTTGAGCAGCGATCGCTGGGCAGGCCAAAGCCCTTTCAAGGGCGTTAAGTGCCGTGGGGGGGATGTTTCAGCTGTGGGCTTGTTAACGCTCCTGATGCATGAACTAACCAATAAATAAAATAAATTTAATTCCATTTTCATTAATATAATGAACTTGGAAGGATATTTTACTCTATACTTATATGTCTGTCTATGCTTTAAAGTTAATTTCTATTTCTCGCGACTTCCCCATCGTCCCCTACACGATATGTCGGACTTCAAAATGTTCACCTCATTACTATTGATTTAATTATAAATATGCACTCTACATAAAGCAACGTATGAATGATATAAATGGAAATTAAATTCCACAAAATCTGAGTTATATGACACTACTAATGCAACTTCTCAAATTTACTACTTTACTAAATGGCGTATCTTTCAAATGAATTGAAAGTGCTCCAGACCAGTTTACAACTTGTCTGATGAGAAAATAATTGCCTCTAGTTCTTAGGGTGTAAAAGTGTCAATCTTTTTACAGATACCCTAAATTATTAACACAAGGAGAGAAGAAATATAAATTAATTAAATTGCCTTAAAAAGTTGGAGTTGGAGCTGTAATACAAACCTATAATAAAGTATATTGAAATGTATGAATTTGGTAATCTCAATGTGAATTTATTAGGATGTAGTCATATTGGTTGGAGTCTCGAATATCACCTCAGAAGGTTATGTGATTATAGATACCACCACCACCACCACCACCACCACCACCACCACCATCACCACCACAAGGAAAATGAAAGCAATGGCAACAGTCTGATGAGGTGTAATGGCCAAGATGAGGATGAGTTGGATTGCCATGGCTTTCCTCACTAAGCCAGAATTTGTTGTTACAGCACAAATGACCCCATGAGTCATAGCACCCACATGCAATAGTCATGCTTTCAGTGTCATTAATCAGCACCATCCATTCCTCAGCAGTTTTCATTCTATCACAGTCATAAATGAGACCGAATCCCCTGAGAAATCTGCATTTTACGATACTTAGGTGTGTGCCAAATACAGATTCCTGCTATTTGCTTTACGTCGCACCGACACAGATAGATCTTATGGCGATGCTTAGATAGTAAATGGCCAGGACTAGTAAGGATGCGACCTAGCCTTCTTAAGGGAAAAGGTTGGCGACAGTGGGGTTCGAATTCACTATCTCCCGAATGCAAGCTGACAGTTACGTGACCCAAACTGAGCAGCCACTCACTCGGTTTAACACAAGGTAGTTAGAGTAAGAGGTAGGGATCACGCGCAGGTCTCCCCACCATGCTTGGCCGTCGATGACGTCAACATGAACCCTCAGTGCCTTGTCTTCTGCATGATGTAGGCTAATACACTACTGTAAGCTATTCTGTTTTAGCCACAAGAGAACTTCATTGATATCTTAACATCACCTAAGAAAAAGCATTACACTTCACTATTACAGTAGAGTACTAATACCTCAAATACAGTGTGAATCCAGCTGCGTTTCTGAAGTATTTCGATCTGTATAAAAGTTTTTAACAATGATAAGACTGTGATCGCAGTGGAATGACCATTCCATATGTTCATGTTCTCAACACCTATGATAACAATACCAAGGGGCTCTAATTGTTACAGACTCGAACATTAAAGCTTGATGACTGCAATAAATATGTCCGTTGTTACAAGCAATATTGGGAAACTATATACAGTACACTGTCAACAACACAAACAGCAAATGTTAGGAAACTGTCCACAACACAAACAGTACAGTAAATGTTCTCCTCCAAGTACCAGGAAATGACAAATTCCACGTTAACATTAGATAGGCCATATTAATGAGCCTGTATGTTAACATTCTTAGCACTGGTTTCATAGACAACGTAATAAATTGCCTTTCATAAAAAACAGGTATGTTATACACAAAGAATAATGCTGATATTAAAAAAATAATATCAAACACACTTATCCATAGCATCAGTGGAATATCTTTGCTTTTCTTCTTTCTTTATCGATGTTGTATTAACTGAAACCCGGTCTCTTCAATGTCTTACTTTTGTTTAAAGCGTCCATTCGAATAAAAGAACGGCTTCTCACGAAGCAACTTCCAAGTTCATAAATTTCGGGGAATTTCTTTTTCAGGATATCCGTAAGGTTTGTGATGATGTTAGAACCCTCTTTCAGTTCTTTCCCGTGGTAAAATTGAAACCACCGAGCTCGATAGCTGTAGTCGTCTAAGTGCGGCCAGTATCCAGTATTCGGGAGATTGGGTTCGAACCCCACTGTCGGCAGCCCTGAAGATGGTTTTCCGTGGTTTCCCATTTTCACATCACGCAAATGCACGGGCTGAACCTTAATTAAGGCCGCGGACGCTTCCTTCCAATCCTAGCCCTTTCCTGTCCCATCGTCGCCGTAAGACTTATCTGTGTCGGTGCAACGTACAGCAACTTGAAAAAAAATTGGGACTTTTTTGCAATTTAATTTCCACCCCTTGTATTTTGACCTGTTTTCTCTCCGTAATTACTTTCTATATCGAGGTTCTTCTTCTTTATCCTAAAAGCTATATAGCCAGTGAAGTCTTCAAGCAGCTCCTTGGTTTCACGACTGTCCTCGAGCTGTTTTACTAGATCTTCAAGGGCTTTAACGAACCCTTGCTCATCCTCCGATAAAAAAATAGGATGTTGTGGGCTCAACGCTGGCCTTAGACTGGCACACGATATCCGAGTTCTGATCGAGTTCATCAGTACATATTTGGGCGTAATATTTCATAATCTTCCGGAGAACAGTTAGAATTTCTTATCGTCTCGGAAGTATTGAGGCTAGAAGCAATGATTTCACCTTTCGCGTCACAGATGTCGGAAGAGGATCATCATAAAGCCTTCCGAACCCTAGAAGCTGAGAAAGATAGCTTTCAATAATGTCTTCATTACTTCTGTGACCATTCATTTAGGTCAGTGGCTATAGGGAATACATGAAAGTGTATGTTTCGTTCCTTCGCGTGCCTGCTATGATTTGTGCAGCCTGCAATGGCATGACAAAGCATACTGAAAAGTGTAAACTGTTACTGTTTTTTACGTTTTATCTCATAAAATATACACACGGTTTCTTATACACCACAGATATGTTACTACCGGTGTATTGTTAGCACCTAGCTTCTGCGTGCACAGCGATTCTTATTCGAACTACCTCTACCTCATTCAGGCAGACTCAACGCGAGGGTCCTGCGTGACGTCACAACACTGCTCTGCCACTGCGCAGCTCTCTCGTGATCCCTACCTTGTATTCTACGTACCTTGGGTTTAACAGAGGGTTATATTAACGTACTGCAGGTTTACTTGGAAAACAGGTGCTCATCTCATTAATATTGAATTTTGAAATGGTTGTGCTTCGTTTTCAGAGAACAAGTAATGTAATTTTGTCATAACTCCTGTAGGAATTTTTACTGCAAATATGATGAGTAGGGCCCGGATGTTTATGCAGTAATAGGTTAGAATGCAAACTTACTGAAGCGAGTAACAAGTAGAGTGTACCCGCACGACGGTAATGCTATGAGGTTTGCATGAACATTAGGGGTTCGGCCCATTAGAACCCCTTGAATTTATGTTACTCCCACTACATTACGTTAGAGCGGGCTAGTCGACATTTCCTACTAAGTAATTTTGTTACTAAATAATTTTGTTAGTAGGAAATGTCGACTAGCCCGCTCTAACGTAATGTAGTGGGAGTAACATAAATTCTAGGGGTTCTGATGGGCCGAACCCCTAATGTTTATGCAAACTTCATAGCACTACCGTCGTGCGGGTACACTTTACTTATTACTCCCTTCAGTAAGTTTGCATTCTAACCTATTACTGCATAAACATTCGGGCCCTAATTATGAGCTTTAGTGTACAGTATGAACTACTGCATTTTATTTTTCATTGCAGTCAGCAGAATGCACAGAATTATTTACATAAATTATATTCATCTGTACCTGTTTCATCTAAATTTGAGAATTATCTGCGCAGCGCAAGCACGAGCTGGGAGGAAGCTTAAAAAAAAGATTAAAACAGTACTATCCGTAAAAGAAATAGGCGTCGTTGCTGGCGAGACGTGGTGACAGTGCACTTTGTCTTATGGCATGAGCTAGAACAAGTTTTGACTTTCATTGACCTGTCTCAGTCTCAAGCTTGGCTTTGGGAATACGAAAGCGGCTGAGGTATGAGCAATACTGGTAATGCCATTCCTTTCGCACCCATTCCCTGTTATGAATGGTGTAAAAATGGCGCTCATAGGGTCGGATGGTGCGTGCATTTCAGTGGGCTTGGCAGACTGGTATGTAAGAGCAATGTCTGGCTCGCTGAGGAAAGGAACGGGAAACTATCTCACTCATTTCCTTTGTTCGCCACTTCAGTGACGCCTAGGCCATCTATGATAGATGGCGGTTTGAGCGGTTGAGGACCCGACGAATACTTACGCTGACTATTGCACACACATACATACATACATACATACATACATACATACATACATACATACATACAAAAGAAATAGCACCAGCTATACTTTCTAAGGAAATGAAAATGAAAAATGAACATTCACAACCTGTTTTCAGTCATTCGACCGGGTCAGGAATGGAATGAATGAAGCCCCCATCTAGTGGCGAGGATAGGAATTGTGCCGGCTGCCGAAGCTTGTCGCACTCCTCTGGGGTAATGATTAATGAATGACAGATGAAATTGAATGATATTGGAGAGTGTTGCTGGAATTAACCGGAGTACCTGGAGAAAAACCTGTCCCGCCTCCGCTTTGTCCAGCACAAATCGCACATGAAGTGATCGGGATTTGAACCACGGAACCCAGCGGTGAGAGGCCGACGCGCTGCCGCCTGAACCACGGAGGCTCTCAATTCTTAAGAACAATTACTTTTATAGCGCGTATTTTCTCTAATAAGTGTACTAACTTACTTTCGGCAATCTCATTTGAATTTTATGAAACCATTGTGCATTTTCCTTTCTGCTAAGCTTTGAATGCTCATTTCTGACGTTGAAAGTATGGGTTCCCAATATCGTAATATTTCCACTTTTCAATTTTGTGTTTAAAGGGCATTCCATTCTCTCGTATACATAGAAAGGAGAATAATCTCTAAACCAGGCGGTCACAAACAGAGAGAGCGTCCTGTAGCTCTATAGAAGTGGCCGAGTCGAGTAGCGGATTGGCGGGAGTGGAGTGGGGGGTAGACTCGCTGTTGAGATATACTGTAGTTACTCAGATCAACAATCTCAGGATCATGTCAACATTAACAATGTTTTAACCATATTAATGTATCTGGAAGTTAACTGTAAAAAGATGCAAGTCCTATCAATATACAGAAAGTGTGTGAAACTAAGGGGATCATTATTTCCGGACTTCAGGAAGAAGTTCAAACAGAGTCAATATTCTAGCTGTTAGTAAGCGAAGACACCAGGTGTTCATTTTTTAACCGAGTAATACGGCTAAAATTAAGCAAAGAGCAGCCACAAGACAGGAACCTCGAGGAACAGACAACTCACCCGCCAGTTCCCTTTTATTTCAAGGAAAAGTATCGGGTGAACCCCTCGCCATTTACTGTTTATTAATGGGTGAGTTAGGAAATCTACCAACGTTGATAACTGGTATCTGGAGGAGATTTTAAGTAGAGGAGAATTTCCTATGAACGAGACAGTGGTGTGTCAGTCCACCTTCTGAGAAACCACCACTGTCCTGTTCAGGACCAGTTTCTGTAATAAAGAATATTTTGTTTAAGAATTAATGTTAATTTAATATGTTGCTGCTTTGTTCTGTACTCAATGTATACTGAAAATACACCATAAGAGTTGATCGGTGGTATTAAAAGAATACATAGTAGTTTATTTCTAAACTAACAATAATGTTTCGATATTTAAAATAACGCGGTCGGAGAAGTTTATTCACCTCAAATATTGTAACTCACTATATAAACTTAAAGGGGCTGCCTGGCCGAGGCGGTAAAGGCGTACTCGCCTCGCCCGGAAGGACGTGGGTTCAAATCCCCGTCAGGAAGTCGTAAAATTTAAGAAACGAGATTTCCACCTCCGGAGTTGCATATGGCCCTGAGGTTCACTCAGCCTACACCAAAAATGAGTACCAGGTTAATTCCTGGGGGGAAAGGCGGCTGGGCGTAGAGCTAACCACTCTGCCCCATCAAGTGCCGAGGTTACGGATAGTGGAAGCCTTTACCATCCACCCCTCCCAGGGCCTTCATGGCCTGTACGGAGATGGCTTTGCTTTGCTTTGCTTTGCTTTGCTTTGCTTTGCTTTTATATAAACTTAAGCCGGTCTCTTACTCGAAGGTAGTGGGTTATATTCCTGGCTTGTTCAAGGACTATAATCCTGGACTAATGAGAAGTAAGGAGCTGTCTGGTATGGAGAGCAAAGAACCAGGTCATGAAATCCAAGCAATAGGTTGAGGATTTAATCACGCTGACTACTAATATCTGCAGAGATCTTACTGGTCAGGGTCTCTAAATGTTGGGGAAATATGTAGAACAGACAGGTTTGTATTCTTATGTAATTCAAACCACGGGGATGTAACTTTGTAATAAAAATAATTCACATATATTGATCGAAATTCAAATCGTCATGGTACAGATAAAAAGCCAGTGACAATGCCACTCAGTTATTATGCCCCATAAATGTGTAAATCAAGTTAGTCGCAAGGTTATATGCCTACATTACTTCGCATCTAACATAAGTTTTATTGTACTGGCGTTTAAAAGTGAGGTCTATTATTATTATTATTATTATTATTATTATTATTATTATTATTATTATTATTATTATTATTATTATTATTATTATCCTGAAACATTGCAAATGTATGACAACACCCACCACCCCAAGCGCTTCAATTTTTTCTTTTAAGAGCTTCATTAATTTATTACTTCTGTCAGTATTGCAATGACACAAACATCAAGTTCATACAAGTAGTCTGGACAAGTACTACGCCTTCCAATGACAGAAGTAGTCATAATCACACTTTGGAAAGAAAGTACAATCCGTTCTCTGTGTGAATCCTATTGAGAGTGTTCCACTTATATCGTGGTAGGTCCATACCAGATGGCTTTTCCCCTGGACCTACAAGCATTTTATGGTCCTGAAAAATATTTTCATCCATATTTCTAACCACTTCCTGTCAATATTGCATTTTTTTCTAACGATTCTGTTAACAAGATAGGAGTTTGTAACCCTGTTATAAGAACCCCATGTTCTCCATATTTTGATCACCTCCAATGTCAAAAAACCGTTACCTTGATACACTCAAATGTTCACGAAGACTATCGGCTTGAAATAATTTACCTTTTGAAGTGATTGCACCAGTATTGTAACTAGTAAAACTACGTAACTGTAAATCTGAGTGTAATTAAACTTTACGTGTTGATAGAGCTACGAAAACTATTCAACAAGTATCTTACTTCTATAATGGCGTAATTATGTGTACGGGGTGTTTGGCGATTATAATGGGCATGAATTGGATAATATTACTGCCGTAAAATGCTCTACGTCTTTGCTTTATGCCCTGAAACCAGATCGGAGTCAAAAAACGACAGATCCATTATAGCAACTAATTTGGTACGATTCTCTCATACAACGAATACATATTATCTTGAGACCACTTCTTTATCATGTTATTTTCATCTTTGCAATCATTTTATTAAGGAGATCTAAATGCAAAGGTTGGAAGAGAAGAGGTGTATAAACACATAGTAGGGAAAAAAGCTTGCACGAAGTCAGTAATGATAATGGTTTGAGACTGATTGACTTCGCGAGTGCGAAGCAAATGGCAATCAAAAGTATTTGGCACCCACGGAAAAACATAAAGGAGGAGACATGGATATCACCGGATGGAGTAACAAGAAATCAGACTATGTTATCATAACAACCCAGGATCGACCCCTCGACCACTTGTATGCTAACCCAAAACTGTATCCACTGCACCAACTGTACAGCACGACGAATATGTGCTGACAGAGGTAGTTACCCTACATATGGTTACTGTGTTGCCAGATTGCCACTCTTCAACGACCTTTTTCTCTCGGACATTCTCGCAGGACGAACTTGGAGAGACATGTTTTTATTGCTGGCATGTGAGAAGTCGCGCTGCGAATTTCGCTTCATCCTGTATATGAAGATGGGAGATACAGAGGGAGCAAGAGGAAGGACCACAGTGAGAACACATGGGAAGGAATGTCAAAGAGTTACAACTTTCAAATATCTATGCTAAGTAATAACTACAGACAATAAAACCTCTGTGGAAATACAAAGGATAAGAAGTGAGAACCGATGATTTTACGCCTTGCAGGAATATGAAAATAAAAATATACATAACTGTATTAAGACCTATAGTGATGTATGGCTCAGAATACTGGTTGATGACTACTAGAGAAGAACAGTAGCTGTTACGGTGGGAAAGGAAGATATTGAGAAAGATATTTGGAGCAGTTATAGATCAGGATGGATGGAGAATGAGGACAAATGCAAAGCTGCAAGGATTGTTTGGCCAGCCAGATATTGTTAAAATTAAGCAGGGAAGAATTAGATCGGCTGGTCATGTTCAGAGAAAGGCAGAAACCAGTACTGTCATGAAACTCTTTATAGGAAAACCGGAATGAAGTAGGAGGAGAGGAAGGCCCAGGAAGAGATGGATTGATGATGTTGAGGACGAATTTAGAATGATGGGAGTTAAATGCTGGAGAAGGAAACCCGAGGACCGGGACGAATGGAGACAGGTGATTAAGGAGGCCAAGGACCTACATGGACTGTAGCGCCGACCAGTAAATAAGTAAGTAATCATTTTATTAAACTCCAATCACTGATTCGTGCCGAAATGAGTGGCTGGGACGGTTGAGGCACTGGCCTTCTGATCGCAACGTGGCAGGTTTGATCCTGGCTCAGTCCGGTGGTATTTGAAGGTGCTCAAATATGTCAGCCTCGTATCGGTAGATTTACTGGCACGTAAGAGAACCCCAGTGGGATAAAAATTCGACATTTCAGAGCCTCCACAAATAGCCAAAAGTAGTTAGTGGGACTTATAAAAATGTTGTTGTTGTTGTTGTTACGGAGATACCGTGGAGTATAGAGGTGTAAGAAGGTGCGGGCGTGAATGGGTGGACAGAGAAAAGATCAAATCTTAATTTAAAGCTCTAAAATTTGAAATGTTATTTCTTTCCTTTTCTTTCTTTTTTCTGCAATTCACATTTAAGTGAACAACACCAAGTAACAGCTGGATACACAAAATGCGAGCTCGTTAGCTCTAGAAACTTTTTTGCTAGTGGCTCAACGTCGCACCGACACAGATAGGTCTTATGGCGACGATGGGACAGGAAGGGGCTAGGAGTGGGAAGGAAGCGGCCGTGGCCTTAATTAAGGTAGAGACCCAGCACTTGCCTGTTGTGAAAATGGGAAACCACAGAAAACCATCTTCAGGGCTGCCGACAGTGGGGTTCGAACCCACTATCTCCCGAATACTCGATACTGGCCACACTTAAGCGACCGCAGCTATCGAGCTCGGTAGCTCTAGAAACAATAGTTCTTTGAAACCTAAGAATAATCAGGTACAATAGCATAATGATTTTTAAGGGATGATTATAGTAGCTCAAACGTTACACTATTACAAAGAACACTACTGCTCCAATAAATTACAAGTTAGGAGACGGGGCTCCAAAATGTACAACATTCCAGCCTCTCCAAGGACCAATTCTCTATTTTTGCATTAGATTGAATATAAACAGTTTTCAGTGTCTTACTCTCTGGAAAGTCTAAGTTACGTTAAAATATGGATAGTTAACATTTACCAGGGGCAATAAGTGTCCATTCTACATGGCCTTAGTGAAAAAGAGAAGGAATAAATATCGGCCGTAAATCAAAATGCTAGGAGACGAACATTTGTACTCATTTTGGAATTACACACTGAAATTCTAAAAACTCTGTGTGGGCTTATGGCCCGACGTTACAGAGGATAAGCCTATACTACAGAGGGGTGACTAGATGGAGAGAAAAATGTAGATACCAAAAGGAAGAGATAAATTTTAAAGTTTACGAAATCATAGTCACCCCAATATCAAGTTGAATGGGAATTACAAGAGGGTTCACAGTGTACTGTAGATTATTTTGAAAGATGTTGTCCAGTGTGTGTGCGGTGAGACAGCTCTAATGAGGTGTGGGTGATGCAAAACATGTTTGTGCATGATACAGTTCCTCAGACAATATCATTACAGCAAAACTTATTTCCAATAGGTCTTAACGAGATTAAGAAATCACTGAACATATTCTCTAGCTATTTCCACATTCTAGACGTTCCCCCAAGAAGTGAAAGGTGCCAAGATGCTCTTCAATCAAGCACTTCTTACTGGCTCGCCATATTGGATTCGCTGTTTTGAACTTTATCCTTTTAGTCTCGGACTTGTCTCCAGTGACATTAAAAAATCTCGACGTGTATATTATCTTTCAAATCATCCCATTGATGTCTGCCATGCTCTTCAAATTATACGTACATTAACATTGCATCATTAAAAAAAATATCATGCTAATTATTTTTCTTAACAGAGCTTTTACGTAGCACCGACACAAATAGGTCTTATGGCGACGATGGTATAGGAAAGAGCTACGAGTGAGAATGAAGCGACCGTGACCTTAATTTATTTACACCGATCTCGATAGCTGCAGTCGCTTAAGTTCGGCCAGTATCCAGTAATCGGGAGATAGTAGGTTCGAACCCCACTGAAGATGGCTTTCCGTGGTATCCCATTTTCACACCAGGCAAATGCTGGGGCTGTACCTTAATCAAGGCCAAGACCGCTTCCTTCCCACTCCTAGCCCTTCGCTGTCCCATCGTCGCCATAAGACCTATCTGTGTCGGTGCGACGTAAAGCAAGTACCAAAAAACATTACTTACAGCCCCAGCATTTGCTTGGTTTGAAAATAGGAAGCCAGGGAAACCATCCTCACGGCTGCTGACAGTGGGGTTCGAATTGACTATCTCCTGAATGGAAGCTGACAGCTACGTGACCCAAACTGAGCAACCACTCAGTCGGTTCTGCTTCGTTTTCAGAGATAAAGTAATATTTCGTCACCTCACCTGTGAGATTCTTTTTTCTATTATTTGCTTTACATTGCACCGACACAGATAGGTCTTATGGCGACGATGGGATAGGAAAGGCCTAGGAGTGGGAAGGAAGCGGCCGTGGCCTTAATTAAGGTACAGCCTTAACACTTACCTGGTGTGAAAATGGGATACCACGGAAAACCATCTTCAGAGCTACCGACAGTGGGGTTCGAACCCATTATCTCCCGGATACAAGCTCACAGCTGCGCGCCCATAACAGCACGACCAACGCGCCCGGTGTGAGAATTTTTACTACATATAATATGAGCTTTAGTGTACAGTATAAACCATTGGATTATATTTTTCATTACAGTCAGCAGAATGTACAGCATTATTTATATAAAATTACATTTTCTTTACATGTTTCATCTGAATTTGGGAATTATCTGTGCAGCGCAAGCACGGGCCCAAAGTTATACACAGATTACGTATCAAACACGTCAGTTTCATAACAAATATTACTGTATTGCTTTTTTAATTTATATATAACCAGCATGTGTTGTATTCTCTCTCGTGCTGTGTTGTTTTATTTCGCTGTCGTTATTGTTTTGTTTCATCCCACTTGTTCGTCGGTGTAGAGGAAACGGTATTGGCATTATTGTGAATGTGTCGCACCATATAAAGGTACCGGTGCAATTTCTAAGGGATTCAGGGAATTCTTTTGTATGTCTGTCTTGTTTGTCCAATATCCTCTAAATAAACATACAGTATCTAGAAAAGCTTATTGTCCCTCTATGGCTTGTATAGTTATACACTGTCCTTTAACCACTACATTCTGAGCTGAAATCATGGTGACTATGTATGATAGTTGCGATGCTAAAAGTGGATGATTGCGTGGTTTCCTCTTTTCACACCAGGCAAATACTGGGACTATACCTCAATTAAGGCCACGGTCGCTTCCTTACAACTCCTAGGCCTTTCCTATCCCATCGTCGCCATAAGACCTATCTGTGTCGATGCGACGTAAAACCACTAGCAGAAAAATGTGGATGAGAGACAAATTTCCTCCCAAGATGACTTCCTTTTCAGTACCATTCTACAGCACAAGGTCATGTTATTCGACTCAAGTACATTTTTTAAAACATTTTTTTCAGTTATGGCTCGCATTTTTGGACATATAAGGGTAGTCATAACTGAATTTTAAGGGCAGCCTAACAAAGGTGTGCTCGGTTCAACCGGAACGTGTGGTTTCTTCTCCTCGTCAGGGAGACGAAACCTTGAGAAAAGAAATATCCACTTACGGAGAGGCATTTGGCCCTGAGGTTCACTCAGCCTACACATAAAATGAGTACCAGGTACATCCCTGGGGTCAAAGGCGGCCGGGATAGAGCTAACCACGCTGTCCCACTTTAGTGCCAACGTTACTAATAGTGGAAGATTTTACCTTCGACTCTTCCAAGAGCCTTTTGAGTCCTGAGCGGAGGTGACTGTTGCTTTAGAACTTAATTTTCGTTATTTTAGGGCCATATTTATAGTTAAATTCTACATCGATTGAACCCCAACATACCTCAGTAAAAATTCTAATAGTTCATGAGGTAGACAAGCCTACATTTTAGAACATTCTGGGATAGTAAATTTTAGAATAGGCAATAACAATCATACAACAGTGAAAAATAATGTATTAGGAAATCAATAACGGTCAGCAAAAGTGTAACTTAAAATAGACAGAAATAAATGCAAAGGTCAGGTCTTTGTACGTTTACAATAATTTGTTACAATAACATTAAAGAAGAGGTGTAACCGTACAGGAATCGAACCTCGAACCCAAGGGACATATCACGTATTGTAAATAAAATATAATCAATATGTCAATCAGATCGTTATAGGTCGGCACTGATAATATATTTCAGAGAATAATAATTAATTAGTCTTACAGCATAAATTTATAACATTACTGTATATAGGTTTAAGTCTGTATGTCGAACCCTTTTAAAACACTATAATAGCTCTTAGTTTCGTAATGAGGAAAGTCTTTACGTATAGAATCCTCAGAAATTGCTACGAAATCCAGACTGACCAAGCAAACGTACTATTAGCACATACAGAAGATGACAATCTATGTGAACGTTTGAGAAACAATGGCCCGAAATGAACTGGAACTCCTTCTGTGACCAATTAGAACAGAGATAACCAAGCGAGTTGGCCATGCGGTTAGGGCGCGTAGCTGTGAACTTGCATTCGGGAGATGGTGGGTTTGAATTCCACCGGCGGCAGCGCTGAAAATGGTTTCCCGTGGTTTCAATTTCCCTCACTAGGCTAAATGATCTCCATCGATGTCCTCAAAACAGTCATAAATATGTTTTCATTTACAGTTTGTTTTACGTCGCACCGACACAGATAGGTCTTATGGCGACGACGGGATAGGAAAGGGCTAGGAGTGGGAAGGAATTGGTCCTGGCCTTAATTAAGATACAGCCCCAGCATTTGCCTGGTGTGAAAATGGGAACCATGTTCAGGGCTTCCGACAGAGGGGTTCGAACCCGCTATCTTCCGGATGCAAGCTCACAGCTGCGTGGCCCAAACCGCACGGCCAACTCGCCCGGTCATGAATATGTAGAAGAGACACTGCCTTAAAACCCTGATCCCTCGATTACATTACATCAATTATTCAACCAAGCAAGCTTATCATATAGCTTCTCAGCTGTCCTCGCTAGGCTAAGTAATCTCCATTCGATGCCCTCAAAACAGTCATGAATACATGGAAGAGCAATACATAGCGCATAGTGCCTTAAAAACGCTGATCCCTAGACCACAACGTTAGTTACAATGCCAATCAATCAATCAATCAATCAATCAATCAATCAATCAATCAATCAATCAATCAATCAACCAATCAATCAATCAATCGAATCAATTCTTAAATCGCTTAATCAGTTGATCAACCAACCAAGCAAGCAAGGACACAAGACTGTTTGAAATATTCCACATGCATGGATCAGGATTCAAAACTCGACCTCTTTAGTCACTGAGATATCCTGCCCCACTCAGTCTTATTCTAGGTCTAAGTAACAAACCGCAATAGGATTCATAGTCCCTCAACAAATGAACTGATAGGATAGCTTCTTCACTAAGATTGCAGTATACGGGGCCGAACACTTGAATCTCCCACACACCTAAGATAAATCAACTAAAAAGAAATATGCTCCACTATAGAAGCCCTCGCTTCATTGTAACCAAACCTGTCAAAACATTCACCTACTTAAATTATTTTCCATTAATAATGAGAAGTTGTGTTTATCTACACAATTTTATTGTAAAGATTTAACTAATAATACAGCAAAATTTATAGAATTTATCTCGTATGAAGGATAGGTGGTCTGTTAGAAACATACAAAAATTTCACACCTACGCTGAACCTGTGTACACGTGTGTGCTGTCAAGTGCGCAACGTCTCACCATGAATCTGTCACCACATTCCGCACTTCAATAAATCAATGAGTCGTGGTTTGAGCCGACCTCCCACATCGAGGACCAGAAACCAGGCAGAGACTACAGGATAATGAGTACAATTTCCTAAATGAGGGTGAACTATCATCAGAATTACTTTCTAAATTGATAGATCTCACTAAATGATTCAATAACGTCACCTTGAAAATTAAATTAATTATTAGTATAGATGTTTTGACATAATTTCCTCAGGAGACCAACCTATCGAGACATAATATCGATCACTTAGGTGCGAGATCAGTCCAGCAATTTAACTTAGGATTCTTTTACCAGAGGTCTCTTCATCCAACCGTCCTCCTCCCATGACATCAACAGTTATTTGAAGAAAACTGAAAGATAATCTGAGCTTAAATTTGGAACGCTGACAAATTTCTGAGCGATCATTTGAAATCCAAATAATCTCGGCATCGTGAGGAACAAAGTTAAGAAAATGAATGAGGAGAATTCAGATAGAATAGCTGGCAGTAGTAAATAAGGTACAATTTCACCATCAATAGATTTTAATCACATACTTTCATTTATGAACCACTGTGAATGTTATTCAAAAATGGAATGTTCACTTTATTTTCATTTACGGTATATCATAAGATTTAATGTAACCACCGATGACATTTTAATATGTTTGTCTTCAATGATTAGAATATTGTGACATTGTTTTGAATGCCGACTGAGATGTATAACTTCTTCTACAGTGTTCTTCTGGGTACTGGCATTGGACCACGACCTGCAGGTGGCATCTGACGTTATAGGGAACGTGTTTGTTCGAGAACCGTCCGGTGCCAAGGTGGCGCTTTGGGAAGAAGAGGCACTGGATGAAGGTGAGTGTCTACGTTGAAACTTCAGAATTAAATTATACATTTTCCCTCTAATGTTTCTCACACATTTTATTTTACACATTATCTATCATAATGCAAAGTAGTTTAGAAGTACAATTGTAGATGTATAGAAACCGCGGATGTTTGTTTTATTTTCACCTGATATTGTAATGTGTCGTTATGCCAAGCTTGAGACTGAATAACGAATTCATCGAGGAAACATACATTTTCCCAACGTATCAGAAGCAAGAATTGGAGATTTTTTGGCAGGGTGCAAACATATTCTAAATCTTGGAATTTACCCAAATGTTTCATTGATCCAGACACATAGCCAGGATTTTTTTTTTTTGTTTTTTTTTTTTTTTAGTTTTTTTTGCTATTCGTCTTACGTAGCACAGACACGTCTTAAGACGACGATAAGAGAGAAAATGGCTAGGACTTGGAAATAAATGACCATGGCCTTAATTAAGGTACAGCCCCACCATTTTCCAGGTGTGAAAATGCAAAAAACACGGAGAAAAACTCCATGGCTGCCGACAGTGGGTTTTGAACCCACTATCTCCAGAATTCAAGCTCATAGCTACGTGAATCAAACTGTGTAGCCAACTCACTCGCTCCAGGGATTTTAAGAGATTACATTGTGAAGTTATTGAGGAAAGTAGCTAGCACCTTCTATCTTTCACAACGGTTCTGCGATGACATTTGCGTAAACATTATGGATACGGCCTATTAGAACGCCTACAATTTATACACCCTGTGTAGCGCGATAGAATACATTTGATTCGCCCCAAATACGAGTAGGTTTACAATCTAATGTTTTTCTGAATAAGAATCTGGGCTCTATTTACGGGTAAACATGTTCTCGAAGAACACCAGTAATTTCGAAGGACCAGATCTGATTACAAGCGTTTTAAACAAGCTCGATTAAAAGAAAACATCTGCTAAAACATCTACATGCCACTCTATGTTTGATTTGGAAATAAATTATATTCTAAAATGCGTCGTACTTCTTGGACACGTTATAACTTGTGTTGGTCACACATCAACCATCCCACTCCTATTATCTGTAATTGAATTACGAGTCTTCTTATCTGTCAGTTAAACACCGCACATACAAGTAGGTTTTCGGCAACGCCTGAATAAGAGAAGGATCCGGACTGGGATGGTAGCTGCCATGGTCTTAATTATTATATACAGACTCAGAATTTGCCAGGTGTGGGAATGGGACACCACGTAAAACCATGTTGAGTTTTGATGACAGTGAGGTTTGAAACTACTCTCTCCAGATTTCAGACCGGATAACTACGCGACTCGTACCGCGTAGCCTAGTCACCCGTTCTGGGAGTCATATGGCACATCAAACATATGACTAACGTCATCTCTTCTGCTAATATTACGTTTGATACTGTCATAGTTCAACCACTACCAGACCGCTGACCGACCATAGTCGATTATGACTAACCGCGTTTAGTTAACAATAAACTTCATTTGGATATAAGTTAATCCCCCCCCCCCGGTATGCATTTACGTACTCCTGTGCCTAGGTTGTGGATTAAGCTAAGTAATTAAATTACTTTTGATAAAATGTATTTGTAATCAATGTTAAATGTTTTAGTGAATGTACAAAGACAGAAGTATTACTGTATTTCGAAAGATTGAAATTTTACGAAAAGTACAGAATCTAATACGGGTGAAGCAAGAGAAAACGGAAGGTCATCGGGGACCATGTTAGGGATTAGAATAACTTACCAAGGAAGATGTTAAATAAATTTACAAATTCTTTGCAGTTATTTAAGAAAAGACTAGTTAAACAGCAGATAGGGAATCTGCCACCTGGGCGACTGCTCTAAATGCAGATAAGTGGTGATTGATTGATTGATTGATTGATTGATTGATTGATTGATTGATTGATTGATTGATTGATTGATTGATTGATTGATTGATTGATTGATTGATTGATTGATTGATTGATTGATTGATTGATTGATTGATTGATTGATTGATTGATTGATTGATTGATTGATTGATTGATTGATTGATTGATTGATTGATTGATTGATTGATTGATTGATTGATTGATTGATTGATTGATTGATTGATTGATTGATTGATTGATTGATTGATTGATTGATTGATTGATTGATTGATTGATTGATTGATTGATTGATTGATTGATTGATTGATTGATTGATTGATTGATTGATTGATTGATTGATTGATTGATTGATTGATTGATTGATTGATTGATTGATTGATTGATTGATTGATTGATTGATTGATTGATTGATTGATTGATTGATTGATTGATTGATTGATTGATTGATTGATTGATTGATTGATTGATTGATTGATTGATTGATTGATTGATTGATTGATTGATTGATTGATTGATTGATTGATTGATTGATTGATTGATTGATTGATTGATTGATTGATTGATTGATTGATTGATTGATTGATTGATTGATTGATTGATTGATTGATTGATTGATTGATTGATTGATTGATTGATTGATTGATTGATTGATTGATTGATTGATTGATTGATTGATTGATCTGGCCGACGAAGAATTTTATGGCTTAAGAATCTGAGGGGCTGGTACTAGAAGAAAACAAGAACTTTCCTGTACGAAAGTATCGAGAGTATTTGTAGTTATCATGGACGCCAACCTTCTACAGAAGAAGAAGAGGAAGTTATTTTTGTTATTAGGGTTGCCTTTGCTGGCGGGACCTAGTATTTACAGTGCACTATGTCTTCTGGTATAGGCTAGAGCAATTTTGTTACTTTCATTGATCTGTCTCTGTCTTATACTTGGATTTGGCAATATGAAAGTGACTGAGGTATGAGCGATGCTAGTAATGCCATTCCTTATGCAGCCAGTCCCTGCTATGAATGGTGTGAAGCTATTGCTCGTAGGGTCGGTTGGTGCATGCATTTCAGTGGGCTTGGCAGACTGATATGTAACAGCAACTTCTGGCTAAGTGAGGAAAGCAACGGGAAACTACTTCACTCCTCATTTCCCTAGTACGCCTCTTCAGTGATGCCTAGGCCATCTATGACAGCTGATGGCGGAGCTGTTGAGGATCCAACCAGCCTTCGGGCTGATGACTAAACATACATACATACAGGGTTGATTTAATGTATAATATATGAAACATTTGAAAATAGTTGTCTTTTCAGGAATGATTTGTGTTGAATGATATGGTAATAATAAGGTTCGATACCTCTCGGTGACGAACCGTGGCTGACCAGCGACAAACATACCCTGCCACTGAGGCTCAGCCCAGTGTAACCGGGAGATGTGCCGACGATCAAAAGGTCTTATTCGAACATATTAGATTACTACAAAGTTTTATTTCGAGTTGTCCTTGCGGTTTGCGAGTTGTTTAAAATGTGACAAACAGAAGTGGAGTGGCATGTATGGCAACTGGTCCTCGTTACAAACGGAGAGTTAATTAGAGTGATATAATTTGAATTTATTCTCTAGAGGGGCTTCTAGTACTAATCAATATAATCATTACAAAGCTAGTCGCTGAACGATGCACAGTTTTATTCTAGTGTCCTGAAAGACGTAAATGAGTCTCCTTGTCATAAATTTTATACCAGGAACTCCAGCCTCCGAGCTAAATGAATAACCTTTAAAAAGTAGGTTTTAATTTCTTAATTAGCGTTTGTAACTACGTATTGGTTAAATCCTTTGTAATTGTTAAGACGGCAAGAGTGTTTGAATTTCTCTCCACATGAGTTCTTCAACGTGCTGGAAGCCAACGATACGGAATTGTCGCATTTAAATACACTCAAATTCACCGACCTCATACGTAATCGAACCTACTATCTTGGGAACAGAAGCAAAACAACTGCGCCACTGAATTCAGCCAACAATTTTAACGGAACAAAACTTAAAGTTGTGTATGTTTATTAATCTAGCGATGTCCAGCTCCATGGTTAAATGGTTAGTGTGCTGGCCTTTGATCACAGGGGACCCGGGTTCGATTCCCGGCAGGGTCGGAAATTTTAACCATCATTGGTTAATTTCGCTGGCACGGGGCTGGGTGTATGTGTCGTCTTCATCATCATTCCATCCCCATTACGACGCGCAGGTCGCCTACGGGAGTCAAGTCAAAAGACCTGCATCTGGCAAGCCGAACTTGTCCTCGGACACTCCCGGCACTAAAAGCCATACACAATCTAGCGATTATAAGCTAACTATGTGGTTGGCATTGGGTCACAGCGCCGCACCCGTCGTTTCGCCATATTCCACACATTTTCTATTGGTGACAAGTCCGGTGATCGGACGGGGCAGGGCAACAGTCTGACATCCTGTAAGAACAAGAAGGCACGTTTTCGTGCAGCAACATGTGGTCGCGCATTGTCCTGCTGAAATATGGTATCTGGGGTGTCGTGCCGAAAGGGAGTGGTTACTGGTCGCAGGATGTCATTCGCGTTGGTCATACTGATCACAGTGCCCTGGACACGCATCAACTGTGATTTGTGGCTGTACCCAATAGCACCCCACAACATAAGGCCTTGAGTTGGTGCTGTATGTCTTGTGCGAATGCAGTCAATGTGATGCATCTCCCCCTGTCTGCCGCGAACCAAAATGCGGCCATCATTTTCAAACAAACAGAATCTGGATTCGTCCGAAAACACTATCTGCTGCCATTCCTGTTTCCAGTGACGTCCTTCCATACACCATTGCATTCTAGCATGCTTATGCACATTAGTCAAAGGTAGGCGGAGAAGTGGACGACGAGCCGGTAACCCAGACCTTAATAAACGGCGGTGGACTGTCACTTCTGATGGTGTACGATGCGTTACACTGTGCCACTGTTGCGCCAGAGCCGAGGAGGACGCAGATTTGTCCTGCAATGCCATTCGGGTGAGGTATCGATCTTCTCGAGGGTGGTCTGTGTGGTCCGACCAGACCCATCTCGTCATGTTCTACGGCCTTCTGTGAACCATTCTTTACACACCCGTTGCACTGCCTACACATTTCGTCCCACACGAGCAGCAATTTCCCGCATGGATGCATCACGTTCCCTCGTGCCAAACTCACTCATTTGACAGTACGGTACTCGCACACGTCTGCGAGGCATCTTGCACGTCTGCTCAAGTCACAATGAGCCATTACCTTCGGTTTATGGCGACAACGAGAGCCGCAGGTACAATATACCAGTCGGTGGTGGTGCGCCGAGATATCGATGTGGATCTTGAACCTGAGGGCTGGCATGGTTTAAATGCTAATCATTTCTTCAAGAATACACCCACAGTATCCCCTGCCTGTCGTAAAGGTGACTAAAAGGGGCGACCAAGGGTTGATTGAATTAGAAAGGTAAGACTACTTGTAATTAGTACACCTATGTGAGGAACACGATGGGCTTGCCTTACCTATGAGTGGCGTCGTAATGTGAGAAACACCATAGGTCTGCGTTACCTGTGAATAGTGCCACACTGTGCGGAACACCGTAAGTCTACGTTACTCATGATTAATACCACTATATGAGTAATACCATGGTTCTTATTTTCCTAGCCGTTGACCTGGTTTTTGGATCACTTTAGACAACAAGCAACACCGATTCAGGATTGTGCTTTGTAAGCAGCCGCTTGGTTAGGATATACTATTGATTTACTCTCGATTCTGGGAAGGTAGGACACTGCGGGTCGGATCCACTGATTGCTTTAAGTTTATAAAAATTGTTCATCGTCTCATTTTTTATTCTAGTCAGTGGTTTAATTTTGGACTGATTTTTCTTTTAATATTATGAGCTGAATCCGCTGATTATTTTAAATTCATATTCATCCATTCATTCCTCATCATCGCGTTTCGAATTCTGATCAGTGGATGAGTTTTGGACTTATTTTCGTCTCATTTCGCACCATTAGGGGCCGATGACCTAGATGTTAGGCCCCTTTAAACAACAAGCATCATCATAATCATATAATCATGCAGATACATATTTTATATTTACGTCTTTCAGAGATGTATAAAGATAAACGTCATCTTTTGGAGAACTTCCTGACTACATTTTCTTCCCAAGGTGAACTAAATCAAGAAGTGCTATACTGTGTAAACTACGACCATCATCTGACAGGAACTGATCATACTACTGCGACCAAGTCGATTCGAATGATATACCACATAACACTATCGACTTTACTGTTGTCGTCGATCGCCCTGCCTGTTCTACAGTGACCCAAATTCTTTCCAAAATCAAATTAGCTGCGTTGATGACCTCTATTAAAATATTCATGCATCCCTTTGACCACCTCTGTTCATTTTCAGATCTCTGTGACGTCACATTGGACTTGTCCTCTGTCGCTGATACCACCTGCTTACTTGCCCACATCGTCGCTTAAGTGCGGCCAGTATCCAGTATTCGGGAGATAGTAGGTTCGAACCCCACTGTCGGCAGCCCTGAAGATGGTTTTCTGTGGTTTCCCATTTTCACACCAGGCAAATGCTGGGGCTGTACCTTAATTAAGGCCACGGCCGCTTCCTTCCTACTAGCCCTTTTCTATCCCATCGTCGCCATAAGACCTATCTGTGTCGGGGCGACGTAAAGCAACTAGCAAAAAAAAAACTTGCCCATATCACAGAACACGCCCTCCAAAACCAGACCAGCATTTATGTGACACAGAGAGCTATTCATCGTTCGGCTCCTTGGCTGAATGGTCAGCGTAATGACCCTCGGTTCAGAGGGCCCGAGTTCAATTCACGGCCGAGTCGGGGATTTTAACCACGTTTGGTTAATTCCTCTAATTCTGTGACCGTGTGTTTGTGAACTTCATGTTCATTTACACACAACATATCACACTACTAACCCCCTTAGAAACATGCAATAATAAATACAATCCTCCACATAGAGTTGGCGTCAGAAAGGGCATCTGGCCGTAAAATCGGACTTAATCCACATTAGTGCTGACCAAAGATAACTGATAAAAAGGAAAGAAGAGAGTTATTCAAATTACCAACCATCGTATTTTCAACACAAACGTCAAAATGAACTTACGTTGTGAAAACAAGCTCAATACAATAATCAATCATCAATCAGAAATAATCCTTCTCGAGTTCTCTCTCAGAGATAAGATATGTTCACAGTTTGGCTGCTCTATGGAGCAAGACTACTTACGGTTTGCAGACGACATCGCATTGGTGGCAGAGTCGGCAACGGAGCTAGAACAAATGATAATAGAATTAGACAGCACCAGCAAAGAAACGGGCCTGACAATGAAGCCAAGAAAAACAAAGTTGATGACCAACGCATTGGAAACTCCAGTTAGCGTAAATGGAGAAATACTGGAATATGTAGACGAATGGCCAGAACCTTGGCCAAAACATATAATTCTCAAACTATTCAGAGAAAGAGGTCAAACGGCGAATAGGACAAGCATGGAAGAGGTTCTAGTCTCTAAAGTTCATACTGACAGAAAAAACTCAGAAACTCGCCCTTAAAGCTGCAGTCCTAGAAAAATGTGTGATACCAGTCCTACTATATGGATGCCAAACCTGGGCACTAACACTAAAACAAAGGCAAATGATCCAGATATGCCAGCGTAAAATGGAAAGAAAAATACTCCAGGTGTCATTGAGAGACAAATACGGAACGAAGATATGCGGAGGAGAACCTGCATGAAAGACGCTCTGACGACAGCCGATCAGCTAAAATGGAAATGGGGAGGACACATAGCGAGACTGGAGCAAAATCGATGGACTTACAAAATGAAAATTTGGGATCCTAGAGAAGGAAGACGGAACGTAGGAAGGCAAAGCACTAGATGGGCAGACTGGTTTGAGAGATGGGGAGGAAAACAATGGACAAGAACAGCAAAGATAAGGCAAGAGTGGAAAGAGCTGGGAAAAACTGTGCGCAGAGATCACTAACCTTACGGGATACACATTTGGTTCAAGCCCTGTGACAAGATAGGTCGATTAAGACATATATTTTAGAAATTGTGCAACAGTTAAATATAAAACAGTGCGCTTCCTCTCTGATCACTCCGGGATAAAACAGTAAAAGAGCCAAGAATACAAAAAGAGGATTTAATGAAGTGGTGAATATAAAATTATCATCCTCGCGTACATAACGGAAAGAAGCCGCGCAGGTGTAAAGTATGTTGAAGTACGTTCTCAGGACAGGGGCGAAGTATACAACATACAATTGTACACCTCGACGAAGAGGATACCGTGAGGGTCATCTTCTGATCACTCGGAAAAGTAGCAGGACTCTTGTCAAACGGATAGTAAGACGTTTGCATGAAGTAGTGATTTAATAACTCATCACAGAACGCATAGTAAAAGGAGGATATGCATGTGTAATGTATGTGAAGAGATTTTCAACGGAGGCTAAGCTCAGGAACTTACAAGAAACGTCTGCAACATTCGGAGAAGAAGCTATGGAAGAACGAAGAGTACCAGGTTACGATTTCATCAAGAAGGAATCTAAATCCTCCCTGGTAAAAAAGTGTACACGTATCAATAATGTAACAGTGCGTTTTCACAAATTGTATATCTCGAAAAACACAATTGGATCCACTCAGGGCTGCGACTACACAATTGTACAATATGCAGTAATACGTTTTTATGAAACAAACTAGGAATCAACCAACATAATAATGCTCTTCAGGACCTGCTCACCTGATGAGTTAAACTTAGCACTGCCCTGCATTGCAGGAGGCCATAGCCCTTAGGGGATTCACACAGATAATTTATTTATTGATTTTATTTATTTATTTTCTTTTACGTCCCACTAACTACTTTGACTGCTTTCGGAGACATCGAGATACCGGAATTTAGTCCCGCATGAGTCATTTTACTTGTCAGTAAATCTACCGAAACGAGGCTGACATATCTGAGCACCTTCGAATACCACCGGACTGATCCAGGATCGAACCTGCTAAGTTTGAGTCAGAAAGCCAGTGCCTTAACCGTATGCGCCACTCATCCCGGCGTTATTATTATTATTATTATTATTATTATTATTATTATTATTATTATTATTTAGTTCGTTTGGGCCACCTGAGGCCACGGTGCTTGTGCTTTAGCTTTGTTGTTGTTGTTGTTGTTGTTGTTGTTGTTTTCGATGGTTGCTGCTTGTGGTGTTCTTAATGGTAGGTCTAGTTGCTACTTTCTTCTTGATACCTTGAACTTTTCTGTTGGTCCAGTAATCCTTCTCTCTCTGGCTGAACTCTATTTTGCGTTTCTGGGGCCATTTCCTGGTCTCATTGTGGTTAGTTTCTGTAAGGGATGTTAGGAAGGGTCAGGTTTTGATACTTGAACGGTAGTTGCTTCTGTTAATTATGATGGCATTATTAATGTTAAGTTCTGCCACATCCGTCTCTACCTGCTGGTTCCACAGCAATCCAGAGGCTTTACCCATGATGGCTACTTTGAAGATCTTATAAGACAGCCTGTGGGAATCCATTCTGTGCAGTGTCCGTAAAAAGCAAGCCGTTTTCTTCTGATGGCATCTTTGAGGGATATTTTGGTGTTGGTAAAGTTCACGGTTTGGTACCATCGCCTTTAATCTGATAGGATCCTTGGTCTTACTATCTTTCTCAGGAACTTTCTTATACTTATTATTATCATAATTCCAATATGATAAAACTGTATACGTTGTACAGACATGCTACTGCTTCAATCTCCCAGATTACGTAGTCACAATAAGTGTCTTTGTCTTTCTTTTTTTTTCGTTGAAGAATCTTTTGAACTTCCCCTCCACTGGTACTCCCAGTCAATGCCTTTGTGTTAACAACTTCATACACAAATATTGACGGATTATCCATAGAAACTAATTGAACCGATGAGCATCAATATTCTAGTACTGTCCATTAACACTGAAGTGGTTGTGAGTGATCATTCATGCACTGACCACGCTTTCCGAATAAATTGTCTCCGAACTAGGAGGACTGATAAAGTAACAATGGCTAATACCAGTAATGTGCAAGCATTTTACGTTTTGAAACCCAGAAACAAAACTACTCTTAAATTCAACTAACAAATGATCGGTTCCCTGCAGATGAGTATAATTCAGATAGTTTGTCAACATATGTTGTGATAACGGTTTTGTTTCGTGATAGGATAACACGGTGTATTTAGTGAATGGTATACATATCAGTATAACAATAGTGGCATTCTGTAAAGTAAGTAAAAATAGCGCAATAAGATCCGAAATGTTAGCTGAAAGAGAAATAACAGGGATAATTTAGTGATTAATGGAAGGAAATAAAAATAAATCCTTAATAAAATAAAGAATAGCAATGCATTTTATACAATAAGGATATCAAAGTGAAGCATACACTAAGAGACTACAGAGAAACAAAAAATCTAAAGAAAAATGTACATTTGAAAACGAATTTTAGGCTTACATTTTTATGAAGTTAATAAATAGAAAATGGAAGAAACCCGGGAGAACTGCAAAGCTCTGTATTATCAGAAGAATATGGGAAAGGGAATCTAAGGAAAGAAAAATAGAGATGTATGTACCTAGCAGTAAGCATATTCATGAGTAGGTATCCCAGACTCTATAAGTTTGTTAAAATCTCAGGAATACTTCAGAAATCAAACATTGTTAAAGATGCGTCCAAAAAAGGTTTATCGAATATATATATTACATTTTACTCTTATTTTTGTAACATATCGTTAGGTGAAACATCTTCAGTATTTGGTATTATAAATATTTAAATGCACGTATTTTCCTTTTTTCTACAATCTTAGCCCTGAAGATGCTTTTCCGTGGTTTTCGATTTTCACACCAGGCAAATTCTGGGGCTGTACCTTAATTACGACCTCGGCCACTACTTTCATACGAACAAAGATTAAAAGTCAGTGCCATGCATCCTTACCGAGGATTCGCTGTCTGTCAAAGTGCTGACTAAGATGCGCGTCTCTGCGTCTTACAATTTCATATTTCGTGGTTTCGCTTCCCCTTCCCTTGATGCTTCAGTTCAGTCAATGACTAGTTTCAAAGAACTTCGAAACCAGTGTAGAGAACTATAGGTCATTCCATGTTAAGAAAACGGTATTGCTCTTATGACAACAGGGTTGCCATATCGAATGGTTCTGCTCAACACCGCCACGGGGAAACAGCGGCACATAAATTTGTGAAATTCAGTATTTATGTTCAAGATAAGAAGAGGAAGAAACTAAGTTACAAGTTATTTTTATGAACTGAAGGGGGCGGGGAGTTTACAGGGCCTATCTTTGGTTTGTACAGAATCAGAAGTAAACTAAATTAGATAAAATACCTCAGCATTGATGTGTATAGCAAATTGGAGGAGAAAATAGATAAATAATATTTTTATAGGCTCAAGGGGTAAGGGATGCATTTAATAAATTTCTCCAGGCAACATGGGGTACTACAGTGTTGTCAATCTGAGCCATAACGCAAATAAATCACTTGTTTTAATGTTAAAAGAAAGAAATCACACACGTAGGATACTCACATAACACTCACTCAACACAATAGTTGTAGACCGCTGCACTGATATGAAGGCTAAAAAACCGACGCAACAAATAAGTAATGTAGATGGTTCTACGAAAGATCACAGTATTAATGGTAATGAAAAAATTATAGGCCTACGTAGGCTTGTCGCATAACTCTCACTCAACACAAGACAATTACGCAGTGAATGAAAGCCTAAAACATACACGCAACAAATAAATACTGCAGATGACTTCGCTACCGAGCTGCCGGCGGTTCACAGAGTGAGGGACTACACGAGGCTTGTGCCATAGCAACACAGCAGGAGGAAAATGAAAAAAACGGCAACGAAGCGATGGCTGTTCCTGCCATTGTGCTTCCTCCCTACGCATGTATTTATAAAAAAGGAAATATTTTCTGGTTGTTTTAATAACTCACGGACAAATATTCCTCATCCTTTTCATCTGTCTTTCATAAAACATCACAAAGTGTAGTATAATATCCCTCAATCACGAGAAGGAATTATAGATGTCTCAGAGGGGGTGTGTTCGCTCCTTATGGGTCCATAAGAGTAATACTGTTTTCTTAACGTGGAACGAGCTGTAGCACTCACGTTCGCCCGGAATCGGAACAATCAGCCAACCAGCTGAACACGCGCGGTTCTCAAACACCTAGACCAATCACGAATGTTGGAGTCGCTCTTGGACCAATCCAGCTGAGTGCAGGCGACACGGAACACTCTTCTTTCGAAACAGTGTATTGCTAGACCAGTCCCGCCGAGTGAAGACGATACGGAACACTGTTCTTTCAGAACAGGGTGTTGCTATACCAACTCACTGGAGTGCAGGCAACACGGAACACTGTTCTTTCGGAACAGGATGTTCCGGGGTACTGTATATTTAAAGATTAGTTCCGAGTTCGGAAAAGGTTTCAAAATAACTGTTGTGATACTTTTTGCCCATCGCTACTATAGTCCAAGCGCAACTAGAAAGGGACTCACAGCTGCTTCAAGACGTGTTCTGCATCTGTAACGGGGATGGAGTGGAAGAAATCGCTAGCAGGTTGTCATGACTACCCGGAATTTGACCAATCACATGTGACTGATAGGGTTGGGCGGACCGGAACAATCAGTTGTTCCGGAACATTAGGAATTAAGTTGGAGGTGTTTCGGTACAGTATGCCGGTACACGGCACACGGGACACTGGCCTGTAACTGCGCAGTAGAGAGAACTTCATGAGGCAAGATGACATGCTCCGCGTCAGCAGGAATGTGCTGCTGTACCGGACGTGCTGTGTTTAGTTACGGCCAGCGTAAAGCTGCACGGAACATGAAGGAACAGACGGAACACTGAAATTCGCGACCAATAATAACGTTTAAAGGCTGCTTTTAGATGATGTTTTCGGTCAATATGAAATACACATAACACGGTTAAAATGGCAGTACAGGTGTTTAAAAGTAACTAATCCAAGGATATTTTGAATGTATCAGCCTATATTGTGAGTAATTAGGGCCAGAATAAAAATTCACGGCACATGAAAAAGCAGTTGGAACTCTGAAATAGGCACCCAGAAAATCATGTCTAAATGTTGTTTTTAGGATAAGAATGTTTTCATTCATTCCGAAATACACCTGTCACAATTACACTGGCACTAGATGTGTTTACAAATGTCATAATGATATTTTTCACCAATTAAAAATATACTCGCACAGTTGAAGAAACATTCGTCAGTACTCTATTTACGTACACAATATACAAGCGAAACACGAAAGTAAAAAATAACCCATAGAAGCAAAACACGAAGATAAAATTAAACACTATATACAAGCGGAATAGGAGATAAAAATTTGTGGGATGTTTAAGTTTCAAATGTCTCGTCATTGTGTCGGTTGAAGATCCCTTTGCAGACAAAATAGGAGAACATAAATTTCATTTCACTCTGTCCGGTTTTACTCTAGTAAAAAGATCGTAAACAGCACTCCGGTGCGACATTGTTCAAAGTTTGCCATCCTTCGTCGGTATATATTACTAGGCTTCAATGAAAACACTCTTACAAAGCAGAACACATTAAGCTATCCGAATGTACCGAAGGACAGTTGTCGGTGCAATGGAACTCAGAGAACAAAGAGGATACGACGGAACACGGAACACTCCGGCACATGGCGGCACACTACCGGTATCAACAGTCAGGTAGTGGGCGAAGGGCAGTGCATACTGGAGCTTCCGACGGGATAGCGAGTCACTGTCTCGCTTGAGAATGTTTCGGAACAACAGCGCAACATAACTGTGCACCGCACAGAGTGCCGAAACAGGGACATAGTGCCGAACCCTAGTGACTGACCACAAAAGAGTGTGGGTCAGCGAAGAGAAGGGAGGGAAAGCTGAAGGCCATGTTGCAATTCTCGCAGCACGTGCGGAAAGAAACAGCTTTCCCTAGCAGTGTACCCTGTGCTGTCCGTTTCTCAGCAGTGTCTGTATTTGTGTGTGTGCGTGTATAAATCTATTCATAATGATATATTCCTAACTCGTTTACTTACTTGAAAACATACTAATCTGAATTTAAATTGAAAAATCTGAAATATCTGCTTTTAAAATGGAAAATATGAAAATTAATATTCATTAAATAAAATACACAATCGCCGAACCTTGTACTCACACTTACTTCTTACCTGCTTACTTACACATACTTTATTTGATGGGCGCCAGCTACCACTCAGTGCAGCAATAATAGAATGAGAATCTTGACTATAGGGTGTGGGGTAATAAGCTTACTTTTGACAACATACCATATAAGTTCTGGGAAAAGGAGATTGGGTTCGGTTCGCCCATTTAATTTTGAGGTTATCTAATTCTGTCATTAAAAATGGAACTAAAATTTAATTTGGTAGAACAAAATATATGTTCTTGAAATTGTATATAAAAATAGTAAGTCTTGTTGCGATAAAACAGATGAGAATATGAAATTATGACATTGCAACTGAAAGAAACTAGGCATGAATTTGAATTCTTCTTGACCGGACATTTAACAATTTATACGTAATATATCCCTCACGGTTTCACTTGACTGTACCTTCAACACTTTGAGTGTAATTACGACGTATTCCTTATATCTGGTGTTTACTGTAGATGTGCCACGCCTAATTTGGTGATGTATCCATGTGACTGCTTCTTCTCCATATCATATGACTTCTTTGTAAGTCTGTATGGTATGACTCCATTGCAAGTGTATCCTTCTATGACTCCATCACTGTTCACCATCCACTTCTTCTCTCTTCATCTTCCGTTTAACTAATGACTCCCGTTGACTGACTGAGACCACTCCGTCTCGTTCACTTAATGGCCAACTGTGCCTCTCCTTCCAGTAGAATAATGATTGACGCTACAATATGCAGCCACCTTTTATAGACATTAGATTGACGCACCTACGTAACCTCCAGAAATAACTATCTACTCCGACCTCGCGACAAGTGTTACATACAATGGTGAAATCCCCCGGGGTTCCCTAGGTATCTCCAAGACAGTGAGCGCATCGTTAAATGCTCACGATGACGTAGCCATGACGTAGCGATGACTTGGCAGAAATGCCAGCAGTATTGCACAATGTAGCAATGTCATATCCAACATCTGATATCCAGCAATTCTTACTGTACATGTCTTGAGTGTTATTCTACACACACGTATATATGCATACATTTAACTACAATCATGCAAGCGACAAGCATTGCAGAATCGAATTGAATAAGAATGATAATATAATAATAGTAATCTCACAGATAAAATAATAATACGGACATAATAATATTAATGATATAATAATAATAATAATAATAATAATAATAATAATAATAATAATAATAATAATAATAATACAGATATCACCTTGTAACGGGATTTGAACCGTTACAATAAATCGACCGTATCTCTAAAGACATGTGCGTGTGTATAATAATAGCGTAGTTACAGCTGTATAGTTCAATTTTTATATATTGTTTGTGTATATTATATGCCTAGTATATCTTTATTTTTATTCAATTGTGGAAAGTGAAAAGAGAAAAAGTTTCGGGAAGGTCATTCCTATAAAGGGACAACTCGAGATGTCATTTGTTATGTAAGAGAGTACTTTGAACGGGACAGAGATAATAATTGTCCCTACGTTTTTGTATTTGTGTAAATAACGTTTTAGATAGAATTGCAGGTGCGGTTAGAATAAGCAAAAGCACTGTAGTTAAAATAGGAAAAGACAAGTATAATATAGAATTAACACAGCCAGGAACGTCAGGTTTAGTAACAGGTGGAAAGAAACGTATAATAGCTAAGAGGGTTATGAACACTGATTCTTTCCAACAGAACGCTATACGACGCCACATATACGCGTATTGTGAAAGAAAAGAATACCCGACCATGGCCGCAAGTACTAATCTCAATTATTCATCACGTATTTTTTATTTTACTTTGAATATCTGGTTGAATTCTCTATAATACATCTTTAAGGTACGTTACTTGACTTGCCACGAGGAGGCCTTCGTTGAGTAACATGACGAAGCAACACCGAACATCTCGCTCTCTAGTATCGCGCGGACTATCATTAACTTGTTTAGCGCATGGTATGCACAGTGCTGCTGAAACAGTAAGGGGTATTTTTTTTTTTCAAATGTGAGCAGATTAATAGCACCCGTGAAGAAAATGTTCATTAATCCACCCAGTCGTGTAAGTTTATATAAACCACGTGACAATGATTTCCCGCTACCTCCGCAACCAGTGTGCACCAGGTTGCCTACTTGGCTGAATGCGGACAAATTTGAGCCTATAAAATCAGTCCTCGAAAAGTTGGACAAAGATGATGCTGTGTGCATTAACGAGTCTTTAGAGGCTGTGTGTGTAAAAGGAGTTCAAAGAGACGTGTTATACATTAAATCTTAGCTTTCTTAAGTTCCATAATCAGGAAACGTGAAAAGAAAGACGTACCACATTCATCAGATTGGAATAACATCCATGAAGTCTGTAAGAAGCATGAAAATTATCTCTGAGAGCCCGGGAAACATGTTTTGGCAAAATTAAGGAACGTCCTTTCAAAGAATCCGGGGTACAATAAATGTGTCAAATAAGTAGTGCCTTTAGTGGCAACACAGATCTGTAGACCGCGAAGAGGAAGTTTCACTGTCAGGCTTTGTGTGCACCTGTAACCTTATCTGATGTGGGAAGAAGCTTTTCGCATTACAAAACTGCTTTAGATGAAAGTGGACAGAGTTTTCTAATTTAGAAATTGAAAGTGTTGCTTATTGTGCGTTGTCGTGCTAAATCGTAGAAAGAAGCTCCAACCTGCGTAATGTACTTTTTTTAATTTGGAATGTACAACTCGTTGGCTGAACGGCCAGCGTACTGGCCTTTGGTTCAGAGGGTCCCGGGTTCGATTCCCGGCCGAGTCGGGGCTTTTAACCTTAATTGGTGAATTCCAATGGCTCGGGGGCTGCGTGTATGTGTTGTCTTCATCATCATTTCATCCTCATCACGACGAGCAGGTCGCCTACGGGAGTCAAATAGAAAAACCTGCACCTGGCGAGCCGAACCCGTCCTGGGATATCCCGGCACTAAAAGTCATACGACATTTCATTTTCATTTGGAATGACAAAGAGGATGAGCTCTTTCTTTTCTTTTACTTTAAGCATAGCTTCCTTCGTGAAATCAGAGCAGTTCGTTCTTTCTGTGAGTACGTGTATATGTATTTAGACACAAGCAAAATGCTCCAGTATAAGCAGTTCCTTGTATGGTACCGAAGGGCGTAAGTAGACTGTTTTTCTTATGGATTATCTTGTTCTAGATATTGACAGTCAGTTGGTGGAGTTACTGATACATTCTTTGTATATATGTTACCACATGGAAATTGTGAAATCCTATTAATTTGTGTGTGTATCAGTTTTACGTGTCCTTCACGTGGATATACTAATGTAGTCCTTTTTTATAAATGTTAAGTTGTAATAAATAGCGAAGTTTAATGCATCTGAGGGTTTTTCACAGATGAAGGTGTATAACAGTCTAACTGTGCGTATTTGTGTAGGCGTGCCGGGGGAAGTTTAATTTACTTTTTACATCACTCGAGTATATTTAGGTGCACTAGTAGCAGTATAAGACAAAACAATCAGTGTTATGAAAGGTTCTGAAGTGACCTTAACCACTCTTTAGAATTCTTTTAAAAAACCCGTACACGTATCTTGCATCCGCAGTAAATTTTGTAGGATTCGGAAACAGCAGCAAGCGGTGGCCTGTTAAACGGGTAGTATATCTGAAGGAACATTTTGTACTGTGGACCTAGTTTGTTCAAGCAGCTGGACGTTTCAACTATGTTTTCGAGCAACTGAGGAGTATAATTATAGTTACATATAGTTACTTGGACGATGATCACCGGAGAATTGACGCTCTAGAAATGTGGTGCTTTAGGAGATTCACTTTGAATATATTGGACGGTACTCCGAACAAATCAGTCAGTTCTTAAATATGTAGACATCTAAACAAGATTGTCAACCCTTATCAGTCGAAGATTTCGATGGCTTTGGACACATTGCTAGGAGACAAGAGGCAATGTAAAGACTCATTATGGCGGGTAAAGGCGACGGCCGAAGACCCAGAGGACTTCGATCATCGCGATGGATGGATGAGATCAAGGAAATGATCGGGGTGAGCCTACAGCAAGTAAGTCACCATGCCCAAAACAGGCAGACAATCTCCAGAATTACAGAACGATGCCACTACATGCTTACGTAGGAGTGGACTGAAAGAGACATAAAGGGTAAATTCGTTTCAAGATGGCCCCGTGACGTCACGACAGAGCCTCTACTTACTTCATCGGATTCAGTTCCCGTCACGCCCAAGGATTGTTAACCTGTTCTGAGGTTTCAAGAAAATATTACTCATCTCTGCATCACATGCTCAGTTCTCAATTCGTGAGCTGATACGAGAGGAAATGAATCTCTTCGTGGATGCAATGCAGCATAGCAGAGAAAATCTCCGCGCTTACCTGAAAATCGGTTCACCTTTTGACCGGGCAGCAAGAGTCCTGCCACGCCCAAGTAAGGCCGCACTAGATAGACAGGCCACAAGGCTCGGACCGTGACGTCACGCGAGTGGCTGGCGTTCAGCATGGTAGTATACGGCCCGCTCTCACTGCCTCCATGATATTATTAATTTATTGAACCTTAACGATATAACTGAACACGCCTTCAATTGTGGTTTTATTTAGGCTTGTGCACTACACGAGTTTTATGCGGGGGAAAACTAGCGGTAGAGTTTATGTACATTTATTTACGTAAAATTAAGCTGATATCTGTCATTTGTAACGGAACACGGTTTCATGCAAAAGATTAAAACCCATAGTACGTATAAAAATAGTTTTAATGTTACTATGCAAATACATGATAGCAATTCACAACAATAGTCTGGAACCTTTCTTAGAAATCAGGCTTCAACTTAAAACTTATCTAACAATTCTTAAGGTATATCAATTTTCCTTTTCTTTGCCGATTTATGGCTATCCTTGCTTGAGGATTTCTTCTTCTTAGCCACGAGTTTGTCTGCGATAACTTTTCTATAGTTATTCAATAATATATTACAAAAGATGTATATACATTTGTCAACGTAATCTTTAAAACTACTTCTACAATCACTGCATGTTTCAAACATGACGTTTTCATTTTCCAGAACTTTGTTGACAAGCAAAATCAGAATGTTTCTTTGAGAATCACCATGTCGATTCAAATTTATCTCTTATAAGGACACTAAATAATTTAAACTGTGTGATCAAAATGTTAACAATCAAATCTGATGGATATTTCAAAGCTCCCCTGTCAATTATATTGAAATAAAAATTGTCTTCTGGCTTTAACACATCTGACGTTACATTATCATTATTTAACAATAAAACATCGTGACAAGTTATACATGTACAATTTTTCATAATTATTTTACAAATATATCCACCAATATAAACTAGACCTAACAAACATTTTTCAGATACAATAACATCATTTAACTCAACTAGCATATTTTCAAAATGTAAAATGTCTGTTGGTTTGAAGCTTTTACAATCTGAGCTCTTGCAATCCACATACTTAATTAAATATCACTAATAGGGAATGGCTGCATGTTTAGCAGAGTATGCATTTATTACCGTCAGGGCTTTCAATTTTCGTTCTGACTCAAGGATTTGCTTCACTAAAATATGATAGCAGGCACCACTCATTTCCCTGTACTGCCCAAATCTTGCTTCCAATTCGTCAGTTTGAAATTTCCCTAACAATACATACTTGAATCCTAAACTTGTTTTCAAGTAAGTTATTAACTCTAAAATAGTTTTTGTAGTGTGAACTCTGAGTTTCATTAGTAAGTTTTCCATGACGACTCTCTGTTTTTTATTGTGCGATCTCCCCTTGAACAGACAGATTATTCCATCTAATTAACCATGTTAAAAACTTGCGCATAAATAAAACATTGTCGTCATGAATTGAAAATATTTCGTTACAATGAGGGTCTGTCACCTTTGAAAGCATGCTTAACATTAACAATCTTCCACCACTGAAGAATTATTTCTAAGAATACAGCTGTGCTTTTAAAACCATCTCCATTTTTTATTTTATCAAAGTGTTTTAAAGCGGCGACATTTTTCTCATCGAAGAGCTTAGAACAAAGGTTTACATTTTGTCGCTCTAATGAAGTTGGGTACAACACTTTTTGGTTTAGGGCAGGAGCAAGCTTAACTACATCATTCTCTTCTACTCTATGGAGCTGTTTAAGATGACCAACACTAGCAAAACATTTTTTGTCTGACTCAGGGTTGTCAAAGTCAGGAAACACGAAAGTTTGTAAGTTATCGGCTTGATTAAGCCAGTTATTTCTTAAGCTTTTAAATAAATGAACAGTATCGAACATTACAAAAATCTTTTGTGTTTCGCAAATGGATTTTGAAAAGTGGTTCGTAAATTGCCTTTGCACAGCTTTTCAAACATTTTTCTATTAACACTGTTATCAGAAATTATGCATACTACCTTATAACTTATAGTTGCTTCTATAACCAGGTACACAACACGGCGTGGGCATAATTCACAATGTTCACACAAGTTTAAGTCATTCAACGCCATCGATAGCCTCACTGCTGCGAGGTTCAGATCAGCCTACAAGTCACTGGCGAGAAGTGAATTGGCTGGCTATTCGTGTGACGTAGTGCCGGAAGTGGAGGAGGAGCCTTATGGCCTGTATATCTAGTTGGCCTTGGCGCAAGGCAAAGTTTGTATGAGCAACGAGCTAAATTCTATTTTAATAAGAATCTACTTTGTCCACACATATTTTTCTTGAAATCACCTATATTTGGTACTAAGGTATTTATTTTATGTCCCTTTAACTGCTGTTGGTCTACAGAGACGTCGTAATTTTTCCCTTAAAATGGGTTCATTAATGTATTAGTAAGTATACTGGTACCGTACAAGGATCTTACCTTTAGGCCTCATAAATTAAAACTGACTGTACTAGTGTTAGATACCATAGTGATGAAAATATAGAGCAAGTGTCTCAACCAGCTACGCTACACAACCACACTCACTGAGAGTTGAAACTAGGAATACAGGCCGACATCTTACCGTGAGTATGGAGCATATAGTAGGACGATCATAAGAAAAAGAACGTTATACGTTTGATGACACACTAACTACTTTGACACTTTTCGAAAGCGTCGAAGTGTTGGAAATTTGTCCCGCAGGAGTTATTTTACGTTCCAGTACATCCGCCGATACGTGGCTGGCATATTTGAGCACCTTCAAATACCACCGGAATTAGTTGGGATAGAACCCACCAGCTTAGTCCCAGAAAGCCAGGGCTCTACCATCTGAGCCACTCCTTCCAAGAAGAGGAAGAAGAAATAGGAAAAAGAATAACCACAATGAATAAAGAGGATACTGTGTTATTTTGTGCATGAGGATTTCAGCGCAAGCCTGTTATTAGAACCGAGACGAGTGTTAAAGTACATCACGTTTACATAGTACAGGCTTGTTTTCTCCTTGGCCAAGTAGCCATCGTAGTAACCAATCAAATATTCACATACGCATCAAGCGTTCGGCGCACATAGCGGACTGGCTCATAACAAATGCATAGCCGTCTGAACAAACAGCCAGCGTGCTCTATCTAATGGAAATATGGAACACTCGAGGACATGAGTTAGACTCAGAAACTCCACTGTGTTTGCCCACTCAAGTCGTGCCTCAATTTCGGAGCCACATTAATACGCAGTTGATACCTCTCAAGTGAAGTAAAAACTTACTTAGTAACTAGCTCGCTTCTTGAGACTGACTGTTAATTATCGTAGTGTGGGTCAGTTGCCTCCTACGATCAGTCTCCACAGCCCAGTTCCCTCCCGCTCGATTAAGGTCCTATAATAATATTATCCCCATTTCCTCTCGCTAAATTCTGTTTATAAATACAAGTAGCCAGTCATCTTCCATCCTTTTCAAAAGCATACTTGAGTTTTCAATTACTGTACCCCGTGTTACCTTGACTGTAAGCGGAGTAATATTATTCCGCGAACGCACCTTAGGCCCTGTGATTGCACTTGTTTCTATATGCGCAATAGGTTCGTGGTTGCATTGCGGCAATGTTAGTTAGCGTGCACGTCGTTCACTTCTAGTGTAACAGTTGTTCTGTTTCTTTTGGGCTACTTACTACTATGACTGAAGTAACGAAAATTGTAAGTGAGAATTTTTACTTAATTTTGCATAAGGAATTTCACTTCAGTACAAAGATGCATACGTGTTAAAAATAGTGAAAATGCTTCATTAAAACTAATTCAATTACTGAAATAATTACTAAACGAAATATTGAGCATAACAATGAATGGGTGAGTTCCGATGTCATGAACCAAAATGTAAGTCCGAATTCTGATAAAAGTTAATCTACCCTGGATACTTTAGAAAGACCACGAAAATGTTTACATAATAAGATAATCCGTACTAAAAGAATACAGCTGCTAACAACAACAGATTTTACATGCATTAAGAAAAGTATTTATAGTTCTCCTGGACAAATAAGTAATATTAAGGAAAGGTTTGAAATTTCGGAAAGCTGCGTCATTCCAGTTCTTCTATATGACAGCCAGACTTGGACTCTCACCAAGACAGATCAAGACGATACAAGTGTGCCAACGGAAAATGGGGAGAAGAATTTAAGGAATTTACCTCACTGACAAAGTTTGGAATGAAGAATAAGTAAAAAGAAGCGGTATGGAGGATGCATACACCAAAGCGAGCTCTCTTAAATGGTGTTGTAGTGGACTCGTGGCCAAGATGCATCAAGATAGGTGGGCTTACACCGCAACAATATGGGAAACGGAGGACGTCCACTACAGATATGGTCTCAAGAATTCAGGGAGGTAGCTGGTGTCTCAGTAGTCAAAGACAGCAAGAGACAGAGTGAAGCTGAAATAATCATTCTTAGTTTTAAAATAATTGGGATAGGCACGAATGATAATTTGTGAACATAAAAAAGGAGTCCGGACTTCCTTATAGTTAAGATTATTGGAAAAAGGACAAATGATAATTAGTGATTATTAACATGTGTTAATAACTTGGAACCTACCACAATGGGAGAAACAAACACACAGGGACTAGCTCACCCATTGAGTTCAGCAGAGCTACCGCTGCCGGATGATGGGAGGCCCTTGGCCTACAGGGGTGTAACGGGCTTTGTAAGTTGTAAACTTTTCAGGAGGTAATTGGTCGATAACCTCCCTGAGGTTGATTCCAGATGAGAGAAATAGAAATTGTCGTTGCGCCTGCAAAAACCACTATGTGACAGCTATGTATTAGAGAAATACTGACCCGCAGTGCATGAACGAGAATTCTTTCAGTATCGTCGGACAATATTGAATTTTAAATGACAGAACCTTACCAGCCCAAGTTCTAAGCAGAAATACTTTCACATAGTGCTTTTCGCGAGCGCAATAACGAAATGTAACTTTATGGAGTTGTCTACTTAGAATGGAATCTAGCAACTACGTGCTAATCGTCAGAAGTTGTTGTTGTTGATTCATGTACGTGGACTGGGACATTACCATCAGCAGCCCCAAAATAACAATTCAGAAACTGTCCATTTACAACTAAATACTACATACAACAAACAAATTAAGGTAAAACAATAGAAAACACAAAAGATTGATACAAATATAAAAAAAGTTATTGAAAATTCCAGTCTGTTATGAAAGAGAATTCAGTCCCCGCACATATGTGTCACCCAGCTGAGTATCATTGGATGTGAAATGCTTTGAAGCAGTTCTTATTCTTGCGGTTCTTTTGGAAGCAAAACACAGCCATAGGCTTGTCATATTTCACTCATAATATAATAATCTTATTTCCTTTACGTCCCACTAAATACTTTTACGATATTCGGAGACGCCGAGGTGCCGGAATTTAGTACCTCAGTAGTTTTATACGTGCCAGTAAATCTACTGACATGAGGCTGACGTATTTGGGCTCCTTCAAATACCATAGGACTGAGCCAGGATCGATCGTGCCTAGTTGGGGTCAGAAGGCCAGCTCCTCAAGCATCTGAGCCATTCAGACCTCCATATTTCACTCAGAAAAGTCATTTGCAACCTTCAAAGAACAACAGATTTGACGTCAGCACTACCAGTACCCATCGGCAAGACAGAGAGGTAAGTCTATTCTCTCACGACTTTTCTGTCATCACGATCGAGTACTAGATAGTAGCTACAGAATGTATTCGAGTAACAACACTATGCATTTACGTAAGAAAGTAAACTCCATTTGTGAAGTACAGAGAAATGAAGTACGTTGCTTATCAGCTGCACCAACCACCTAAGGGTAAAGTGGAGTCGTAATCCTATCAATTTAATAATAATAATAATAATAATAATAATAATAATAATAATAATAACATTACATACATTATCATTATAGACCGTTATGCCTTTCAGAGTTCAGTCTGCAAGCCTCTGTGAATTTACTAAACGTCGCCACAATCCTCTATTTGCAACTAGTGCTGTGCCCTCATTTAGTTATATATCTCTTATCTTTAAATTGTTAGAGGCTGAGTCTAACCATCGTCATCTTGGTCTCCCTCCAATTCCCTCACCATCCATAACAAAGTCCATTAATCTCCTAGGTAACCTACCCTCCTCCTCTCATAGTACTTGATCCCATCACCGAAGACGGTTTATGCCTACAGTTTCAGCCAACGATGCAATCGTAACTTAGCCTTTATCTCCTCATTCTGAGTACCCTCCTACCACTGCTCCCACTTGTTTGTACCAGGAATCATTCTCGCTACTTTTATGGCTATTAATTCTAACTTATGAATAAGATATCTTGAGTCCACCCAGCTTTCACTCCCGTAAAGCAAAGTTGATCTGAAAACAGACCGATGTAAAGATAGTTTCGTCCGGGAACTGAATCCTTCTTACAGAATACTGTTGATCGCAACTGCGAGCTCACTGCATTAGCTTTACTGCACTTTGATTCAATCTCACGTACTGTACTACCATCCTGGGAGAATACACATCCTAAATACTTGAAATTAACAACCTGTTCCAGCTTTTTATCACCAATCTGGCATTCAATTCACTTGGATGTCTTGCCTACTGACTTCAGTTCAGAATTCGAAAGGCTAATTTTCATACCTTTCTCATTGCACCTATTTTCAAATTGCAGGATATTAGACTGCAGGCTTTCCGCATAATCTGCCATTACGACCAAGTCGTCAGCATAGGCCAGACTGCTTACTGCACTTCCACCTAAATGAATCCCCCCCTGCCAATTTATACCTTTCAGCGGATGATCTATGTACACTACGAACAACAAAGGTGAAATATTTCAGCCTTATTTAACCCCTGTATGTACCCTGAATCTAGAACTCATTCTACCGTCAATTCTCACTGCAGCCCAATTGACAACATAAATGCCATTGATTGATTTTAATCGTCTAATACCAGGCGAGTTGGCAGTGCGGTTAGGGGCGCGTGGCTGTGAGATAGAGGGAGATATAGGGTTCTAACCACACTGCCGCCAGCCCTGAAGATGTTTTTCCGTGGTTTCCCATTTTCACATTAGGTAAATGCTGATTCCGTACCTTAATTAAGGCCACGGCCACTTTCTTCCCACTCCTAGCACTTTCCTATCCCATCGTCGAACGTTCTGTGTCGGCGCGACGAAAAGCAATTCTAAAAATTAACAAACAATAATCTACTCTTAATCCCATAGCCCCCAGTACGGCGAACATCTTTTCCCTATGTTCTCTGTCATGTGCTTTGTCTAGATCTACGAAACACAAACATAACTGTCTATTTCTCTCGTAGCATTTTTCAATTACCTGGCATATACTGAAAACCTGATCCTGACAGCCACTCTATGATCTGAAACTACACTAGTTTTCATCGAACTTCTTCTCAACCATTGATCGCACCCTCCCTTCCAAGATGTCTGTGAATACTTTGTCTGGTGTACTAATCAATGAGATACCTCGATAGGTGTTGCAATCCTTTCTGTACCCTTGCTTTTAGTTCGGTGCAGTTACTGCTATTGTCCAATCTGAAAGTATCTTACCAACACACCATGCTAATCTTATTAGTCTATGAAGCCATTTCATCCCTGCCTTCCCACTATACTTCAACATTTCAAGTCGAATTTCATCTATTCCTGCTGCTTTTTAACAATGGAGTTTCATCAAGCGTAATTTCACCAACATCGTTGTCCACCTCCCCATGAGCTCGGTTGTTCGTGACTTCATCAGGAAAATTTCCTTTTACATTGAGAAGATTTTCAAAATATTCCTTCCACCTGTCCACTGATTCACTGGGATCTATTATGAGTTCAACTGAATTGCCGAAAACACTATTCATTTCCTTTTTCCCTCCCTTCCTAAGATTATCAATGTCCAGAAAGGTTTCCCTGCTACTTGACCTAGCCTTTCCGGGTTATTACCAAAACCTTCTCAAGAATTATTCTTGGATTCAACAATTATTTGTTTCACTCTGTTTCATCTACGTACAATTCCCTGTCTAAATCAATCCTTGTTTGGAGCCATTTCTGATACGCTTCTCTTTACGTGTACAGGCTGCTTTCACTTCATCATTCCATCATGATGTTCGCTTTTTCCCACTTTTACACCCAGTTGTTCCTAGGCATTCCCTTGCTTTTTCTACTACAGCATCCCTGTATGCCAACCATTCTCATTCTATATCCTGAACCTGTTTACTGTCCACTGATTGAAAATTCTCACTAAACATGTCCATTTACTTCTATATAATTTCCTCGTCCTGGAGATTTTCTACCCTTATTCTTTAGCAGACATATTTCACTTTATTCTCGGCCTAGAAATACTCAGTTCACTACAGATCACATAATGGTTGGTATAATCGAAAAATCCCCTGAAAACCCGTGTAAATTCCTAACGGATTTCCTGAACTCGAAGTCGGTTAAGGTATAGTCTATTATGGATCTGATACCCCTACACTCCCATGTGTAGCAGTGTAGCATGAAGAATGTATTCGTAACTGCTAAACTCATACTAGCACAGAAGCCCAGCAAACGCCTCCCATTCCCATTAGCTTCCATATCTTACTCACATTTACCAATCACCCTTTCGTTTCCTTCAGTTCTATTTCCAACGCTTGCACTGAAATCGCCCATTAGCTCTATTCTATCCTTGTTGTTGACCCTGACCACGATGTCACTCAATGCTTCATAAAACTTGTCAACTTCATTCTCATCTGCACCCTCACATGGTGAATACACTGAGACAATTCTCGTTCTAATTCCTCCAACTGACAAATCTACCCACATCATTCGCTCATTTACGTGCCTAACGGAAATGGTATTCCTGATAAAACAGCCCTACCCCATACTCTGCCCTTCCTTTTCTAACACCCGTCAAGTACACTTTATAATCTCCTCTCTCTTCCCTTACCTAAATATCATTTACTCCTAGCACATCTGGATGCATTCTCTTTGCTGACAGCCAGTTCTGCTTTCTTCTTCCATAAGCCCCCTTAATATTGATAGCTCCCCATCGAATTCCATTTCAATCGCCCGCCAGGTTGTTTCCAAGGAGTCCCTCGCCTGTCCAATGGGAGTGGGACTCCGTTAATCCCATAGGTCCGAGGCTTGCTAAAAGTGTTCTGAGCTCAGTAAATTCTGTGAAGCAGGATGCTACCCTTACTTACACATAGTCCAAGTGAGGATCTCTCCTCTAACCAGCTAGGGACCATCGGTGGATAGTGTAGTCCTTGCCGCCTGAGCACAAGGAGGGCCAAAACTCAGAATATGTCCGAGATGCCTGTTTGACCGAGATGAAACTGTTGTTTTGTTTCCGATCTAACCTTACCTCTGGTGGTCGCGTATGATAACCACATATAAAGAATAAAGTACACTTTCGGAGGACCACTTACATGTTATTAAGAAAATACAGTATGTAAAACATAAAGAGCACACAAGTCACTTATTTATTCAGATGTACGTGAACTAAAAAACACACTAGTACTGTAAGTACTTCTTGTACATATACAATTATATATTTACACATGAGGTACGTACTGACACAAATTAACACTAGAAATATTCTTTACACTTGAAGACGTAATTGTTATTGTGCCAATGGTTTGGCTGCACTTGAAATGTTAGCACTGTTGTGCAATTATTTTATGAGACTCTTGTCTCCACATGTTACTCGCGGCATGTGTGACGCGCTTCTCCTCGTCCCTAGCCAGTCACTTGCGCCAGAAAGCAGTCCCGGAAGCGAAGTGCTGCCCTCTATACACAATTTCAACAAATATAAATAAAATACTACAATGATGTTAAGTTAAAACACAAATAAGTTATAAAATTACTTAAATATAATTGATAATGCGATAAGTGCAGTAACATACCGGCCCACTTAAAATGTGCTCACATTTTACAAATTAAATGCAATAACAATGAAATTAAATACCCTGAAAATAAAACAAGTAATGCATTGAGTTCTGTCTCAAAAGAGAAAAAAGCCTGTCATGGCATAGATAAATACATATGCACAAATACACAAGAAAATATTGACGACGCACTACACTGAGGTCACTAGTCAATTGGGAGTGGGCATAATTTGCACACAGGTCTCCTATAAACTCCTGAGGGTGTACGGACATCAACGACTCTCACCAACCCGTCCTTGCCCGGGAATGTTTGCTCAATGATGCCTAATCTCCAGTCCATTGGTGGAATGTTGTCCTCCTTAATTAGGACAACAGTTCCTGTAGATACACTGGGCTGTGCTGACCTCCATCTCATGCGCTGCTGCAAGCTGCCCAGATAGTAGGATGACCACCTGTTCCAAAAATTTCCCTTCATTTTTTGGAGATGACTCCACCTGGAAAGCCTTGAAGTATTTGATAAGGTTAGGTCTGGTTCAGGTATGGCCATCATGGGTTCTCCTATCAGGAAATGTCCTGGTGAAAGGTAGGAGGTGTCATTTGGGTCATTGTTCAGGAGAGTGATTGGGCGTGAGTTTAAAATGGATTCAATCTGACAGAGAAGAGTAGTCATTTCTTCGAATGTCAAGTGAGCGTGCTTGGTAATTCTAATAAGATGAAATTTCACAGATTTCACCCCAGCTTCCCAAAGACCTCCAAAATTTGGTGCTCGTGGAGGAATGAATTTCCAGGTAAATCCTTCTTGGATTCCAACATTATCAATCTCACGTTGGTGTTGCTCTGATTGGAATAATTCGTGAAGTTCTCGAAGTTGATTTCTGGCTCCGATGAATGATGAACCATTGTCACTGAGAAGTTGAAGTACCTTTCCTCTCCGGGCTATCATTCTCCTTAAGGCAGCAGTGAAGGCTTCGGTGGTTAAATTGCTTACAAGTTCCAAGTGAATGGCCTTGGTGGCTAAGCAGACAAAACAGACGTAACATTTTACTCTCGTGTTACTACGTGGAGAACCTTGTTTAATGAAGAAGGGTCCTGCAAAGTCTACACCGCTGTATAGGAAAGGACGAGTGAGCTTAATTCTTTCATCAGGCAGCTGGCCCATCAATTGCGATGAGCTCTCGGCCTTGAACCTGTAACATGTCACACATTTGCGAATGATACCTTTGACAGTTGTCCTGGCGTGAGGAATCCAATACTTCATTCTAAGTGATGCAACTAGTAGCTGTGTGCTAGCATGTAGTAATCTTAAGTGTTCGTCACGAATAATTAATTTCGTAACATGGTGATGCGCTGGTAATATAATCTGATGTTTCTGGTCATATGCTGCGTCTGCATTATGTAATCGCCCGCCCACTCTGAGACACTCGTCTTTATCAAGAAATGGAGCGAGAGATTTTAACTGACTTCTCTTGTCAACTTCCTTTTTCAGTTGAAGATATTGAATTTCCTTCTGAAATTCCTGGTGTTGAATATATCGTACACAGCAAAGTAGTGCATTGTTACATTCTTCCGTGCTTAGATTTCCTGTAATCTTCGCGTGTGAGTGCTGTAGATTGTAGATGAATCTTTTACAGTATGCAAAGACACGTTTCATTCTTGATAACGAGGAAAAACTTGTAGTGATGTCTTCATTATCGCAGCTGTTGATTGCACATGTTGTGGGTTTGGCTTCAAGTGCTTCTGAGGTACATTCTGCAGTATTGATTGGCCATAATTCTTCAGGCTGGCACAACCAGGACGGTCCATGCCACCAGAGGTCATGTAATTTTAATGCTTGAGGCTCGCTTCCTCGTGACAATATGTCAGCTGGATTCTGTTGTGTAGATACATGATGCCATAAGGAGTTTTCTGCCATGTCGTGGATTTCAGAGACCCCGTTGGCGACGAATGTTTTCCACCTTGTCGACGGTGACGAAATCCATTGCAAGACAATTGTAGAGTCTGTCCACGCATGAATAGAACTAATATCCAGGTTGAGACTCGTGAATGTTCGCTTAAGTAATCTTGCTAATAGGAGAGCGCCGCACAATTCTAAGCGTGGAATTGACAATAGTTGAAGTGGAGCGACTCTTGATTTAGAGCACATCAAATTGCATGAAATAAGCCGTTGTTCATCTGTGGTACGAATGTATACGCACGCACCGTAAGCACGTTCAGAGGCTTCGCAGAAACCATGTAATTCACAATTTACAACTTTAGTCTTACTTAAAATGTACCTGTCAATTTTGATATCGTTAAGTTCTGGTAATTGCGAGTAAATAGCATTCCAAGTGTTAGGAAGCTGACTCGGCAGGTCTTGGTCCCATTTTAATTGAAAAGTCCAGAGTTGTTGCATAAAGACCTTGCATGAGAGAATAACTGGACCCAATAAGCCCAGAGGGTCAAAAATTGCAGCAATAGTTGAGAGTACACTTATCTTGGTTGCATGGGAAACCCTTTTAACAGCTATGTCAAATTGAAACTGGTCCGTAGAAGGGTGCCAGAGTATTCCCAATGTTCTTACTGTGTCTGCATTGTCCAGTTGAAGTGGTGATTTGGTTTCTCTATTTTCTTCTGGTATTTTTGACATGACCTTACTGCTGTTAGAACACCATTTCTTAAGTTCAAATCCTCCTCTTAACAGTAATGTCTCTAATTCTTGCTGTAAGCGAATGGCTTCTGATTCAGTACTGGCTCCGGTTAGGAGGTCATCAACATAAAAATCCTTCCTAAGAACAGCTGCTGCTTGTGGAAATTCCTTCGACTCTTCATCAGCTAACTGTTTCAAACATCTCACAGCGATAAAGGGAGCACTTGCCGTTCCGTATGTAACTGTCGTTAGTTCATAACACTGGAGTGATTCGGTGCTACTGTTTCTCCATAGTATTCGTTGTAGTTTCATGTCCTCGTTGTCAACTTGTATTTGTCGATACATTTTTGTGATATCTGCGACAAGAGCAATCTTTTGTGATCTGAAACGTTGTACAATAGAATGCAGGTCCTCTTGTATGGTAGGACCAACGAGTAACTTGTCTTTCAAAGATACGCCACTGTCAGTCTTAGCAGACGCATCAAGACAACACGAGTTTTAGTGCTGGTACTTGTTGGTTTAAATACGGCATGATGTGGCATGAAGTATCCTCCATCTTCAGTGCACGTGGGTACCGGTTTCATGTGGCCAAGTTTCAGATACTCATTCATGAATGCTGAATATTCTTCTCTTAATTGGGATCACGATTAAGTTTCTTCTCAATACTGTAGAATCTCACTACTGCCTGTGGGTATGAATTCCCTAACTGCGGTGAAGTCTGTTTAAGCGGCAGTCGAACTCGGAACCTTCCTGTAGCATCTCGCGTTGTGTTCTTGGTGAAGTGTTCTTCGCAATCTCTTTCTTCTTTGGTGATTGGTGGCATATTCAGTTCTTCTATTTCCCATAATCTTTTAAGTTGTGTGTCTAATTGGTCTAACTGGATGAATAGTGATGTTGCATGTTCCCCTTGGTGTTGTTGTATGGGTGCCTGGCCAGTTACTACCCAACCCAGTTTCGTATTCTGCAATGTTGGATACCCATCACGAGTTTTCTTGCCCTCCAATATAACCTTAAATAATATGTCTGCACAGAGTATCAAATCGATCTTGCTTGGAATGCAGAAATTTCTGTCGGCATATTTTATATTGGTGGGTAGATTCCATCTTGAAATGTCGATTTTTCTACTTGGCAAATTGTTTGTAATCTTTGGTAGCACTAAGCATGTGGCATCTATATTGAAAGGGCTGACCACAGATTGCAAATGAACTGTGATGCAGTGTAAGGTTTGAACTCCTGCACCGTTAATTCCAGTTACTGGTGTAACATGTTTTTGTTTCCTGAGGCGTAATACTTGAGCTAGTTCTTCGCTCACGAAATTCGTTTGAGAACCTGAATCCAAAAGACATCTAGCCTCATGCATATTACCGTGAATGTCCTTAACCTTGACTATCGCTGTTGATATCAAGACTGTAGACAGATCGGATTCCTTGACAGCGCAGTGAGTAACATCTGTTGAACGGGTTGTGTGATTAGCTACTGCCTGGCGCGAGCTGTGTTCCCTCTCTGTTTCCCGTGAGCTAAGCATTGGCCTGCTGCGGTCACGTCTGGTGTCATCGTGCAATAGTGAATTATGATATTTTCTGCACATCTTGCACGAGCCTGATTGGCACTGATTGACATTACGATTATTGCCCAAGCAGTTAAAGCATAATTTATAATCTCTCACAACATTATGTCTCTCATGGACATTGAGCCTTTTGAAGGACTCACACTTATATAGGTAATGTGAGCCCTTGCAGAGTACACATTGGTAATTAACACTAGCATGCACATTGCTTACTTGATGTTTGGGTGTAGTTCTAATTGACTGCTTAATCTGTTGAACTTGAGTACCTGGCTCGATTGCCTCAAGTGCTAAACATCTCTTTTCTAAAAGTGTCCACAACACCTCCAGAGATTCTAACTCAGAACCTGAAGTGTGTATTTCCCATGCCTTCCTAGTCGCTGGGTCTAGTTTGTTGATTAACAGTTGTGACAATAATAAATCTTCAATTGAAACATCTAAGTCAAGGGCCTGTAATGCCTTCACATTGGCCTGACTTGTGTTTATAGCCTCTCTGAGAGAATTGGCATTCTCTTTCTGGATTGAATCTTGCTCTAATATCCGTTTAATGTGAATTGACGAAATTAAATTCTTGTTTTGAAACCTGTCGATTAACCTTTGCCAAACTATGCTGTAGTTTTCAGCAGATAGAGGGAGACTTTGTGCAATTGAAAGAGGTTCGTTTCTTAAACTGCTAATTAAGTAGTGAAATTTCTGTATATCGTGCAAATCTTGATTATTATGGATCATAGATACAAAGGAATCGTGAAATCCTCTCCAATCTTCGTACTCGCCTCCAAATGGTTTCAGTGTAATAGTAGGTAATTTGATGTGCGCCCCATTGTAATTATTGCTTACTAAGATATTCCCTTGACTGGAGTGTCTGGAAAGACCTGTTATTTCATGCTGGGTGATTAATCTGTCTATGTCGACCTTTATCTGATGATATGCGTCTTCAAATATTTCTCTATCTCCTTCGTATGTTTCTCCCTCCTCACTGATTTCTAGCTGGGATTGAATGTCCTCATACTTTTGTTTCAATTCCTCTAAACTTTCTCTACGAGAGATAATAGCCACAATTCCCTGCTCAATGTTAAACCCATCTACGAATTTTTTAATTCGTGTTACGCTGCCCTTTATTACACCTCGTTTGCGTATTAGAATTTTAATACTCTCCTCTGCCATAATGAAAGGATAGGAATAAAGATATGAATTGGATCTGACCTTGTAAGGCGTGGGAAGTAGTTGTTGTCATCAAGGAGCCATCTTGACATGGCTCAGGGTTGCTGCTGCCAACAGTCCACAGGTTGCACGTTCCACAGCGCGGAAGATTTGACCGGCACGGTTGGTAGCTCTGATATAGCGGCGTGAGTTCGCGCGTAAATCAGCCATGTGGCGAATTGCGTCATAAATTGCACCACGATACATCACACAATATTATCGGCATAATCCAGTCACTGTAAATGCACTATGTATGCTGTCACATAAAGGAAAGCTCTAAGATCCGGCGCGGTTGGACCAAAATGTTTGACCGAGATGAAACTGTTGTTTTGTTTCCGATCTAACCTTACCTCTGGTGGTCGCGTATGATAACCACATATAAAGAATAAAGTACACTTTCGGAGGACCACTTAAATGTTATTAAGAAAATACAGTATGTAAAACATAAAGAGCACACAAGTCACTTATTTATTCAGATGTACGTGAACTAAAAAACACACTAGTACTGTAAGTACTTCTTGTACATACTGTATACAATTATATATTTACACATGAGGTACGTACTGACACAAATTAACACTAGAAATATTCTTTACACTTGAAAACGTAATTGTTATTGTGCCAATGGTTTGGCTGCACTTGAAATGTTAGCACTGTTGTGCAATTATTTTATGAGACTCTTGTCTCCACATGTTACTCGCGGCATGTGTGACGCGCTTCTCTTCGTCCCTAGCCAGTCACTTGCGCCAGAAAGCAGTCCCGGAAGCGAAGTGCTGCCCTCTATACACAATTTCAACAAATATAAATAAAATACTACAATGATGTTAAGTTAAAACACAAATAAGTTATAAAATTACTTAAATATAATTGTTAATGCGATATGTGCAGTAACAATGCCCACTTCCATTCCGTAGCAACTGGTGTCCCGACTCTCAGGACCACTTACTAGGCCACTCAGCCGTTGCCCATGGTTCACGAACTAGGACATGACTACAGTTACCCACACCATGAATAATAATAATAATAATAATAATAATAATAATAATAATAATAATAATAATAATAATAATAATAATTTTATTGGTTTTACGTCCCATTAACAACGTTTAAGGTTTTTAGAGACACCAAGGTACCGGATTTTTGTCCCGAAGGAGTTTCTCTACGCACCTGAAAATCTATTGACAAGGGGTTGACGTATATGAGCACCAGTAAATATTACCGGACTGGGGCATAATCGAACCTGCCTGCTTGGGCTCAGAAGGCCAGCGCCTTAACCATTTGAGCCATTCAGCCCGGCCCTATAAATAGAAAAGTTTTACTACACCATTTTATATTTTCACCTTACAAAATAATATAAAATTTCATCCTAGAGTTGGTGTTACTGAACTCGTTCTAGAAATAAGTTTTTGACGTTTGACAAGCAATAAATTGCAAGAAAGGGCAAAAGAATTATATTATCAAATATAAAAACTAATAGGAGCCTTGAAGGACCCTATGATAAAAACAGTTATGAGAGAAATGAATGCAGAAATAGGTCATGGATAGGTTGACAAAATTGTGAACCCACACATACTAGGGGCGGAGAAATGAAAACGGTGCTTCAGTTTTGTCACGATAAGTGGTCATCAGCACCACGAATGTATGGTTCTAACTACAACCACGCCGTCTGTATAACTCACCCCCTCACTTGACAGTCCCCAAGCAATTGTCAGAAATCGGATTGACTACATCATGATAAATAAACATTTAAGAAAAAAGTGTGTAAAACGGGTAAAATAATGTCCAGGAACAGATATTAACTCAGACCATAATCCAGCTGTTTCACAGATACGATTACCACCGAATATCCGCATAAGTATTTCGAGTATTAAATGAAAATCCCGTAATACTTATCTTCACAACTGAATTTCCTTTCCTCTTTCCACCAGCATAACACATGCTCCGGCAGCACATTTGCTATCCCTCTCAGCAGGTCAGCAGCATATACCCGTTCCTCTGTTGCGAATGGAGCTAGAATATGGAACTTTCCGAGGTTTTCCATTTTCACACCAGACAAATGCTGGGGCTGTACCTTAATTAAGGCTTCCTTCCCAGACCTATCCCTTTCCTATCCGATCGTCGCCATAAGACCCATCTGTGTCGGTGCGACGGAAAGCAAAATAGAAAGAAAAAATATGGAACTCTCTTCGCCACAGCATTAGAGCCATAAAAAGCTTAAATTCGTTTAAGTTGTCTTGCCGTGAGCATCTCCTCGATGTGTGTGGCTAGATTGAATGAATCGTGTGGAGTGAGTTCGTATGTGAATATATGTTTACTGTGCTTATGTAGTTTCTAATATTAAGAATATGTATTGTGCTTATATTATTTTGTCTCATGTTACTCTACTTTTTAATGGTAGTTTCTAAGATTAAGAATATTTATTTTGCTTATGTTATTGGTGTCATGATATTTCTTTGTAAGATAAGATTAGGAATATTTTTTTCATATGTACAATGCTAAAGAATAATTGTGGTTAAGTGTAAGAGAGGATCATGAGTCCTAACTTCGCAACTACGAATAAAGGCAAATATAATAATAATAATAATAATAATAATAATAATAATAATAATAATAATAATAATAATGAGATAAAGAGAACTGATATAAAGAGCCTGAAAGATCCAGTGGTTTTAAATAGAGTCTAAGACATTCTCAACACCAGAATTACAGATCAGTTGAAACATGGAATGCGATTAAGAATGAAATTCAAGAAACTACAACTTCAGAAAAGATTTTTAAAAAGTGGAAAAACAACAAGATTCTCGAGCTAATGGAACAACTGTGAGTTACCGAGAGCAACGAGGCGGCTTATTTGAACATTCAAAGAATTATTAGACGAAAGATAAGAGAAGCAAAAGAAATGTAGATAAACGAACATAGAAACTGAAGACCTTGAAAAGAAGAATGACGGTTTCAAAGTGCACAACAGAGTGAAAGAAATAACGTTCACTGCACGAAAACAAATGAGCGTGAAACTAGTCGACAGTGAGAACAAACTTTCTGTCAATAAGGAAGAGCAAGTGCGAGTATGGAAGAACTATACCATATATCTCTTCAGAGATGATCGCTCAGAATCTGATTATGTTGAATATGAACTGAATGGTCTTTATATTCTCAAGGATGTGCTGGAGAATGTCTTAGATTACGCTAACTCTGGCAAAGCCACTCGACTACATCAAATGAATGTAGAACTCCCTAAACTGAATCTTCTTCTTCCGATATTCGCACGCCTTTGCGGATTTGGCCCTGTTTAACAGCCGGATGCCCTTCCGGACGCCAACCCTATGTAATCACTATTGCGTATTTCTATGGAGGTTGGTAGTGTGGCCTGTTATCTGAACATGAAGATGGGAGTATTGGGACAATAATACAAATACACTTTGTACACCTCCCTGTGCCTGAAATAAAATAATATGTACAATCATCGCCTCACACCAACATTGGCGGACGGTCTTGAACCTCCATCCCATAAGACATAGATCAATTATTGGTTCATGAATAATGGAATGTACAAGGCAGGCTAACTTTTCATCGTCTGATTTGTTAAACAGCTTATCAATAAGACTTTGTTTCCTTATTTCTGGTTTGTTTCAAAGATTCTTAACTTGTTGCATAAATCTCCTTTCATGGCCTCACGGAATAAGACGTACACACAGCCCAAGCGGTCAAGGCCCCCCTCCCCCCTTTGGTCAAGCCCTTGCTGCTTGCAAAACGATCGGTATTCACTTTCGCCTCGACCAACTTAGTGAAGGGGCATTCCACTAGCCCCTCATTCATCTGAAATACGTAACTGCGGGACTTTTCATAACGCAGCGTAAAACATGCATTCACTATCTCATCTCTTAGTCCTGGGTTCACCATGAATGAATAAATTCTCCCCATACGCTCCCAGTTTCCTCGTCTACGTACATTTTCTTCCCCATAGAAGAATAATACACAATTCCCTGAATTCCGAAACACACTCGTCCTGAATTCCGCATAATATCAGTTTAAGGCTCTATTTTCAAAAATGCCCAGAATGCCGCTCTACGCTGTATCGTATCCTACGTTCAAGATCAAAGAGCACCACAGTCCCATAACATTGCTATGAATAAATCATCGTCTGTTTTATTACCTTAATTTATTTCTGGGTAACCCAATGAATTCACACACACATACACACAAACACAACTGTATTCAACCATTCCGATCTACTCTTACAGATGTAAAGAGCTACTCTCTGCCCTTGGCGGAAGTAGCCTACACGACATAAAGCTGTATGTTGCAGGCGGAGCCCCATTCACATGCCCTTATACTTTTACAGGTGTGAAGAGTTACTCTCTGCCCCTGTCCAACGCAGCTCAGCTTGGCACGTGGCTACTGCAGGTGGAGGTGGACTCTGTCGTCTTCTCTGCAGATTTCAACGTGTCCCTCACGGCGGTGGGTCTAGGAGGCTCTGTGCCGGAAGTCGCCATGGCAGAGGAGCACTACGTAGAACTACGATTTGGCACAGAAATGAGAAGATTGTACAAACCAGGTCTGCCTTTCGTCGGCAAGGTACGTTCTTTTCTATGTGTTCTATCTCTTACGGTCTAACAAAGTAGCATATTTTCTTTCTCTCCCACCATACCTCCCCTTCAACATTTATGTCATGAAGCTCATTCACTAAAGCAAGGCTACATATCTATCAGGTATCATTTATTAATGTTTAATTCAGGATGAAAGAATCGTACCCTCCATTGCAAAAGATACATACTGTAACTAATTACCATATAAGCAGCTCATTACCATTCGTATGACAGAGCAATCAAATCATTCATGGAATTTTCGTGAATAAGTTAACAAAAGAGCTTATCGCAGTACTTGAAAGTACATCTTAATTCTCGTTTCTCCGTCACTCCAACTTGTAGCCAGTTGTTTACCTAATTTTAAATGTTACTGGATTTATGTTCCACTAAGTATTGGTATTGTTTTTGGAGGTAGGAGTTCGTTCACATGCCTTTAAATCTCCCAACACCAGGGTGAAGTATTTGAACAGCTCCAAAAATCACCGGACTGAGCCGGAACCAAACCCTTCAACTTGCGAGTGAGCGTTCTTTGTCTAAGGCTCTCAACTCGGAAGGTATACTTAACTTCATATGATCTGCACTTTTGATTTCGTCCGTAAATAGTTTTAGGTCTTGTTTACGTGTACTATCGTCGAAATGGCTTATTAATCTGGGGTGTCTGGAGTGTCTTTTCATGTGACCGATAAGTTTATTCAACTCCTCTCAATGGAAAACACCTTATAGTATTTCACTCAGTCAGCTCATAGTATATTGCTGGATCCAACATTTCCTTTAAAATGGCCTGTAACAAATGCTCCTCTTAAAACCACACCACAGGGCAGCTCGTATGAGTGGGCAACAACTCATAGCTCATGGCATCATGAACAGTGGAAGCTTACGTTTTTTATGATGGGGTCACCATAAACTTGCAGGGTCAGTCATATTTTGGGATAGGATCAAGCTTCATCGAGGTACGCTTCAATTCCTACTCAGAGTTACGTGACTGGTCTGATATACATAGGAAGCATCCTCCAGCCTGTACGTAGGATATTTTCTCCCACTCTGGGCGAAGGAGTATGTGATCACTGAGAAACTGGCACGTTATAGACCATTTGTGGTTACAGCAGATGAACGTTAGTGTATGATAATGCTCGTATACATCGAACCAGAGCGGTCGGTTAGTTTCTCAAGAACCCTCTGCGGGTGGGGGACGCACATGTAGAATACACCCCCGGTATCCCCTGCCTGTCGTAAGAGGCGACTACAAGGGACGCAAGGGGCTCTCAACTTGGGAGTGCGGATTGGCGACCACGGGGCTCTTAGCCGAGTCTTGGCTTTGCTTCCACTTACTTGTGCCAGGCTCCTCACTTTCGTCTATCATGTCCGACCTCCCTTGGTCAACTCTTGTTCCTTTCCGACCCCGACGGTATTAGAGCATTCGAGGCCTAGGGAGTCTTTCATTATGACGCCCTTCGTGGCCCTTGCCTTTCTTCGTCTGTTACTTCATCTTTCGAAGTGACGGATCCCTTCTTCTTTTTTCTCTCTCTTTACCCCCTGTGGGTGGGGGACGCAGACGAATAATACACCCACGGTATCCCCTGCCTGTTATGAGAGGCGACTGAAAGGGGCGACCAAGGGATGATTGAATTAAAACCATGAAAGTACTTTTGATTAGTACCATCACGCGGGGAACGCCATGGGTTGCCTGTACTTGCGAGTTTTACCACTATATTTCGTACGAAATAGGTTTGTGATTAGTAGCAGCAAAGAGTAGGATCGCCTGTGGGTTTCCAGTACCCGTGTGTCGTACCTATGTGAGCAACACCGCGGGTCTGGGCGTTGCCTGTGATTAGTACCCACTATGTGAGGAACACCACGGGAATACCGGCACCCGTGACTAGTACACCTAGGTGAGGAACCTCATCGGTTTGCGTTGGCTATGAGTGGCGCCATTGTGTGAGAAACACCATACGTCTGCGTTACCTGTACGAAGTACAATACTTGTCAGTAGTACCACCTTGTGTGGACCACCGTGAGTCTTTGCTACTTTTGATTAGTACTCCAACATGAAAAATACCATGGTTCTCCTTTACTCGCGACATGTACCATTCTGAGGGGCCTTAGACCTGGATTTGGAACCATTCAGACATCAAGCATCCTCGATTCAGGATTATGCTTTATAAGTGGTCCCTTGGTCAGCAATACTATTATTTATGATCTTTTTTGAGTCGGATCTACTGGTTTTGCTTGTTTTTTTGTTTTTTGCTTTGTTTTTTGGGTTCATGTCCATCCATTCATTCTTCATGACTTTTTTTTTTACTTTGGTCACTGGATGATTTTGAACTTTTTGTTGCCATTTCATTTCGTACCATTAGGGGCCGATGACCTCGATGTTAGGCCCATTTAAACAACAAGTATTATCATCATCATCATCAAGTTTCTCGAGACACATGGCAAACACATGATGGAGGGTCTGCGGCCAACACATACTTCGGGTATGAACTGAAGAGAGCAGTTGCCCACCGTTCTAATCCTCAGCCTACCATTCATGATGATGATGATGATGATGATGATGCTTGTTGTTTAAAGGGGCCTAACATCGCCTACCATTCAGAAACTGCCTGAAGCCGCTTTCCAACAATGGGGTAATATGCCGCTTCGTAATGTATTATGTACATACACACGCTTAGCAACATAGAAAGTGCACTAAAGCAGAACATATATATACAAAATTTTGAGCACTGTGTTTACCGTTTACCAACAGAGTGGTGCTCGAGCACACTTAGCACGCATAATCCCGTAATTCACAGATAACCACCACCACGTTCCATTCCATTCCTGCCCCATGCATTTATAGGATTTATTATCTATTGATCACGTCCAGTATGTGATCACTCAAAGCGTTATAGGCCATTTGTGGGTACAGCAGCTGAACTTCAGCAACGTATCAACACTGCGTGGATATACAAAGTGTAAACACTCAAAGAACATTTCTTCCTCTTCATCTGCGTACCAGTACTGTAGTTCCTGACTTACTCTATTGCTTGACCTTACCTATTCCCGTAAAATCTGCACTTTAAACCAAGTAATGGCTCTTTTCTTTCGTAGTATTACCATTTTAATGTTCAGCAGAGTACTGGAATTGAAGAGATGAACATCATAACGCTGTGAGCAGATTTTATTACATGTGTTAACAGCTTTAAAGTGTTCCTTTAACCCTTTGTAGGTCATAAATTATCACTGTGTCCCCATAATCTAAACTTATTTTAGTTGATTGTTGAGATAAGTTATTATGTTTACATACTTCAGTGAATATATTTTCACAGAATTTATTCCATAACTTCAAAACATAAAACACGCAATACACTATTGTTCATTATTACCGGTAATGTATTTAAGGTATGTACATATTTTAAATACACAGTGTACGAAAATAGTCATCTTTCATAATCGAAGAACCATACATTAATTTGTCAAGACAAATACAACTATATCTTATGACTTTCTGAAAAACGCCTGTTTTCTCTTATTAAATTAGTCAGAGTGGTGAAGTTCTTAATGTAGCAAGTGTAAAAATTATTGAACACCGGTATACAAAGGGTTAAGTAGTTTTAAAATTTACCACAAATCTCTCCTTTAAAATACGGGGAATATTGGATCAGTGACCAAGCCAGACAGCTCATGATCAGAGGATCCTGGATTCAAATGTTGGTAAGATCGGGTGGAATATTCAGTACAACTAAGGTGAGGTGGCGAGAAGGACATCTAATCTTAAGAATCTCTGAGTACTCCGCCGACCCTCCATCAAAACGTGGGAAGGTGGCGTTGAAGAAATCCCCTTACCTCTATTAACTAACTTTCCTTGAAAAGTTACTTAGAGGGTCGTATTGAAGAAGAAACATCTTAATTGGAGCTAAGATGGCATCGTCACTTCCCACACGGAAGGCAAGCGCACAGTGAGCCATCTGGTGGCGAACGAGAGTACCGCTTACAATAGACCATCGGTAAAGCATTCTCAAATTCAAAGTGTCACTGTTAGAGAAGTCTTCCTCGTAGACAGACGAGTTTTCATCTGAAGATGTGGAGCGATGTTTCCTCGAAATGTAAAGCATTTCTCCTTCTTTACACGATACGGAAACAGCCCAGAAGCTGCATTATCTTTTATGTTATTATTATTATTATTATTATTATTATTATTATTATTATTATTATTATTCAGCCTCAGCAATCAAGTTGCAGACCTTCTAGAGTGGTACAACCTATGCAGCCTGCTTATCGATTTCGACATTCTGATTTTGCTGCGGTCTAGCAACTGACGTGGAATTCTACTGGATGGTCCCTATGGTTGATTTAATTTGATTTTGTCGTTTGAAACCGAATGCGCCACCACTCGAAAGTGGCAGCAACAATTACAAGAAGTGCGAAAACATCTCCCCACCCTTTAAACATCGACTACCTCTGCCGTGATCGAACTTGTGACCTTAGGATCACGAGTCGGATACCCTACCACTGATCCTCCGAGGCAGCTATGTCCTCTCTAGGTTTTGGACTCAAACAAGAACTCCAGTCTTGTGTAAGACAAGGTCTGCTCTCCGGAGGCTACCTTTCTTCACGAATACTAATCTCTCTCCACTGTAGCAATTTTGACACACACACACACACACACACACACACACACACACCTGCCAATTAAACCCCAGTTGTTCTCAACAACTTCAGTTATCCACATTCTTATTCTGAAGTCTTAGAAATATAATTTGACAGAGCCATGAATCGAAACCAGGACCATATGGAGAACAGTTGGTTACGGCAAACACTAGACAGACTAGTAATTTGGACTCTAACTAAGTTCAATCACACTCAGGGTGATTTCCCTGTGAGACTCAAACTATCCTGTTTTCACCTCATCAAGATTTTATTTTTTCAACTGTCTGCCTCCATTTTGACAGCATTTATTTATTGAAGGTAGCCAACATAAAATAGGTGTGTTCAAACTTCGCATACTGCTGTGGGAAAGTAATCTCAAACTGTGATCTTACACACCCCAGATTAAAATACGATTTCTTAAAATTTCTCTAGAGGCGTGTAACTCGGTTCGATATATTTTATAATTTTATAAATAATAGTCATTGCTAAGGAAATGGAAGAGGACGAAAGCTGAAACATAATTTTCCTTTTTTGCTATATTGCTGTGGTTCATGTTTGTGGATTACTGTAGTCACGTCCTAGTTCGTGAACCATGGGCAACGGCTGAGTGGCCTAGTAAGTGGTCCTGAGAGTCGGGATACCAGTTGCTATGGAATGGGAGTGGGCATCTCGAACTTATTCTGAGTCGTGTCCCTCCTTGTGCTCAGGCGGCTAGGACTATACAATTCACCGGTGGTCCATAACCCGTTAGAGGAGAGATCCTCACTTGGACTATGTGCAAGTAGGGTAGCATCCTGCTTCATGAATTTACCGAGCTCAGAACACTTCAAGCAAGCCTCGGACCTATGGGAGTAATGGAGTCCAACTCCCATTTGACAGGCGAGGGACTCCTTGGAAACAACTTGGCGAACGAAATGGAATTCGATGGGGAGCTATCAATATTAATGGGGCTTAGGGAAGAAAGAAAGTAGAACTGGCTGAGTCAGCAAAGAGGATGCACTTGGATGTGCTAGGAGTAAGTGATATTCGGGTAAGGGGAGATAACGAGGAAGAGATAGGAGATTATAAAGTGTACTTGACGGGTATTAGAAAGGGAAGGGCAGGGTCTGGGGTAGGGCTCTTTATCAGAATACCATTGCACGCAACATAGTTTCTGTTAGGCACGTAAATGAGCGAATGATGTGGGTAGATTTGTCAGTTGCAGGAATTAGAACTAGAATTGTGTCCGTGTATTCACCATGTGAGGGTGCAGATGAGGATGAAGTGGACAAGTTTTATGAAGCATTGAGTGACATCGTGGTCAGGGTCATGAGCAAGGATAGAATAGTGCTAATGGGCGATTTCAACGCGAGAGTTGGGAATAGAACTGAAGGATACGAAAGGGTGATTGGTAAATGTGGGGAAGATATGGAAGCTAATGGGAATGGAAAGCGTTTGCTGGACTTCTGTGCTAGTATGGGTTTAGCTGTCACGAATACATTCTTCAAGCTTAAGGCTATTCACCGCTACACATGGGAGGCTAGGGGTACCAGATCCATAATAGACTATATGTTAACAGACTTCGAATTCAGGAAATCTGTTAGGAATGTACGAGTTTTCCGCGGATTTTTCGATGATACAGACCACTATCTGATCTGTAGTGAACTAAGTATCTCTAGACCTAGGGTAGAGAAAGTGAAATCTGTCTGCAAAAGAATAAGGGTAGAAAATCTCCAGGACGAGGAAATTAGACAGAAGTACATGGATATGATTAGTGAGAAGTTTCGAACAGTAGACAGTAAGCGGGTTCAGGATATAGAAAGAGAATGGGTGGCATACAGGGATGCTATAGTAGAAACAGCAAGGGAATGCCTAGGAATAACTGTGTGTAAGGATGGGAAAAGCCGAACATCTTTGTGGAATGATGAAGTGAGAGCAGCCTGTAAACGTAAAAAGAAGGCTTATCAGAAATGGCTCCAAACAAGGGCCGTGGCAGACAGGGATTTGTACGTAGATGAAAGAAACTGAGCGAAACAAATAGTTGTTGAATCCAAAAAGAAGTCATGGGAAGATTTTGGTAACAACCTGAAAAGGCTAGATCAAGCAGCAGGGAAACCTTTCTGGACAGTAATAATCTTAGGAAGGGAGGGAAAAAGGAAATGAATAGTGTTTTGAGTAATTCAGGTGAACTCATAATAGATCCCAGGGAATCACTGGAGAGGTGGAGGGAATATATTTTGAACTTTTTCTCAATGTAAAAGGAAATCATCCTTGTGGTGTTGCAAACAGCCAAGCTCATGAGGAGGAGGAAGATGATGTTGGTGAAATTATGCTAGAGGAAGTGGAAAGGATGGTCAATAAACTCCATTGTCATAAAGCAGCAGGAATAGATGAAATTAGACCTGAAATGGTGAAGTATAGTGGGAAGGCAGGGATGAAATGGCTTCATAGAGTAGTAAAATTAGCATGGATTGTTGGTAAGGTACCTTCAGATTGGACAAAAGCAGAAATTGCACCTATCTATAAGCAAGGGAACAGGAAGGATTGCAACAACTAGCGAGGTATCTCATTGATTAGTATATCAGGCAAAGGATTCACTGGCATATTGGAAGGGAGGGTGCGATCAGTCGTTGAGAGGAAGTTGGATGAAACCCAGTGTGGTTTCAGACCACAGAGAGGCTGTCAGGATCAGATTTTCAGTATGCGCCAGGTAATTGAAAAATGCTACGAGAGGAATAGGCAGTTGTGTTTATGTTTCGTAGATCTAGAGAAAGCGTACGACAGGGTACCGAGGGAGAAGATGTTCGCTATACTGGGGGACTATGGAATTAAAGGTAGATTATTAAAATCAATCAAAGGTATTTATGTTGACAATTGGGCTTCAGTGAGAATTGATGGTGGAATGAGTTCTTGGTTCAGGGTACTTACAGGAGTTAGACAAGGCTGTAATCTTTCACCTTTGCTGTTCGTAGTTTACATGGATCATCTGCTGAAAGGTATAAAATGGCAGGGAGGGATTCAGTTAGGTGGAAATGTAATAAGCAGTCTGGCCTATGCTGACGAATTGGTCTTAATGGCAGATTGTGCCGAAAGCCTGCAGTCTAATATCTTGGAACTTGAAAATAGGTGCAATGAGTATGGTATGAAAATTAGCCTCTCGAAGACTAAAGTGATGTCAGTAGGTAAGAAATTCAACAGAATTGAATGTGAGATTGGTGATACAAAGCTAGAACAGGTCGATAATTTCAAGTATTTAGGTTGTGTATTCTCCCAGGATGGTAATATAGTAAGTGAGATTGAATCAAGGTGTCGTAAAGCTAATGCAGTGAGCTCGCAGTTGCGATCAACAGTATTCTGTAAGAAGGAAGTCAGCTCCCAGACGAAACTATCTTTACATCGGTCTGTTTTCAGACCAACTTTGCTTTACGGGAGCGAAAGCTGGGTGGACTCAGGATATCTTATTCATAAGTTAGAAGTAAAAGACATGAAAGTAGCAAGAATGATTGCTGGTACAAACAGGTGGGAACAATGGCAGGATGGTACTCGGAATGAGGAGATAAAGGCTAATTTAGGAATGAACTCGATGGATGAAGCTGTACGCATAAACCGGCTTCGGTGGTGGGGTCGTGTGAGGCGAATGGAGGAGGATAGGTTACCTAGGAGAATAATGCTCTGCTATGGAGGGTAAGAGAAGTAGAGGTAGACCAAGACGACGATGGTTAGACTCGGTTTCTAACGATTTAAGGATAAGAGGTATAGAACTAAATGAGGCCACAACACTAGTTGAAAATCGAGGATTGTGGCGACGTTTAGTAAATTCACAGAGGCTTGCAGACTGAACGCTGAAAGGCATAACAGTCTATAATGATGATGTATGTATGTATGTATGTATGTATGCATGCTATATTGCTTTACATCGCACTGACGTAGATATTTCTTATGGCGACGATGGGATAGCAAAGGCCTAGGAGTGGGGAGGAAGAAGCCGTGGCCTTAATTAAGGTACAGCCCCAGCATTTTCCTGGAGTGAAAATCGGAAACTACGGTAAACCATTTTCAGGGCTGCTGATAGTGGTATTCGAACCCACTATCTCCCGGATGCAAACTCACAGCTGCACGACCCTAACCGCACGGCCAACTCGCCCGGTGAAACATAAATAATGAAGTTTCATTTTCATATGGTGCCTCTACTTGTCTATGTACACTTCTTTTTATCTATACTTCTATCTATGCTGCTGGTCCCGCGATGTAGGGGTAGCGTGCCTGCCTCTTACATGGAGGTTCCGGGTTCGATTTCCGGCCAGGTCAGGGATTTTTACCTGCATCTCAGAGCTGGCTCGAGGTCCACTCAGCCTACGTGATTACAATTGAGAATCTATATGACGATGAGATGGAGGCCTCGGTCTAGAAAGCCAAGAATAAGGGCCGAGAGGATCCGTCATGCTGACCCACGACACTTCCTAAAATGCAGGACTTCGGGCTGAGCAGTGGTCGCTTGGTAGGCCATGGCCCTTCGGGGCTCTTGCGCCATGGGGTTTCGTTTGGTTCTTCTCTGTGTATACTGTTAGGCTTATATAAAGAGAGTCTGTGAGTTTGTCTGAATGTAACGGTTAACCTCAGGAACTACTGGACCGATCTTGAAATGCCTTTCACCATTTGAAAGATAATATGATTACGGGTCATATACGCTATTCATCATCCCAGAATACTCGTTGGCTGAACGGTCAGCGTACTGGCCTTCGGTTCAGAGGGTCCCGGGTTCGATTCCCGGCCGGGTCGGGGATTTTAACCTTAATTGGTCAATTCCAATGGCACGGCGGCTCGGTGTATGTGTTGTCTTCATCATCATTTCATCCTCATCCCGACGCGCAGGTCGCCTAAGTGAGTCAAATAGTAAGACCTGGACCTGGCGAGCCAAACCCGTCCTGGGAAATCCCGGCACCAAAAGCCATACAACATTTCATTTCATTTCATCCCAGAATATTAAAGATTTCTCGCGAGAACCGTAATTTAAAGAAAAAATGGTAGTAATAATAAATCTCAAAGTGTGTGTGCGTTTTCTCACGTAAAAACTACTTGACTGATGGAGCTCAATTTTCTTTTGCTAGTGGTTTTACGTCGCACCGACACAGATAGCTCTTATGGTGACGATGGGATAGGAAAGGGCTAGGAGTTTGAAGGAAGTGGCCGTGGCCTCAATTAAGGTACAGCCCCAGCATTTGCCTGGTGTGAAAGTGGGAAACCACGGAAAACCATCTTCAGGGCTGCCGACAGTGGGATTCGAACCCACTATCTCCAGGATGCAAGCTCACAGCCGCGTGCCTCTAACCGCACGGCCAACTCGCCCGGTGGAGCTCAAATTGGTTAACACACAGTCTACTTACTATCACGCTGTCGTTTAAGTGAGCTAAGTAGCGAAAGAAAAGGTGAATCAAATCAGAGGAAGACATACGCTTGAGGCCCTTAAAATTGAATATGCTGCCTAAATGGTTAGTTCCATTGAACAGTGGAGTGCACCAAGTGTACCTTAAATTGGATTTTCCAGAAAAAAGTTTTTATGAATTTTCTTCGTACTACTAATAGTTTTCTAGAAAAAATGTTTTGCTGTCTTTTGGCACATGCTTAATTCTAGGTATTTTTATCTTGGTTTCATACACGTAAAAATTACTTGAAGGTCCGTGCTCAAATTTAACAAGCATGCAACTGGAACCTTTGGTTAACATATAGACTACTTACTATTACAGTGTATCTTAACGGGACCTGTTTTTTTGTTTGTTTGTTTTTTTTTTTTTGCTATTTTCTTTACGTCGCACCGACACAGATAGGTCTTATGGCGACGATGGGACAGCATATGCCTAGGAATGGGAAGGAAGCGGCCGTGGCCTTAATTAAGGTACAGCCCCAGCATTTGCCTGGTGTGAAAATGGGAAACCACGGAAAACCATCTTCAGGGCTGCCGACAGTGGGACTCGAACCCACTATCTCCCGGATGCTAGCTCACAGCTGCGCGCTCCTAACCGCACGGCCAACTCGCCCGGTGGACCTGTTTTTGCTAGTGGCTTTACGTCGCACCGACACAGATAGGTCTTATGGCGACGATAGGATAGGAAAAGCCTAGGAATTGGAAGGAAGCGTCCGTGGACTTAATTTAATGTGTGTGGAGCAAGTCATAGGGAAATTGTACGTCTGGGACCCTTACAAGTGAATACCCAGCATAAACTGTTAGTCCTATCAAATAATGGAGTCAGCGAGTGTACTTAAAATTCTATTTCCTAGAAAAAGTTTCTAACCATGTCCTTGGCAAATCTAACAGTATTCCATAAAAAGATGCTTTTCTGCATTTTACTATCACACTATGTTTTAAACGGGCCATGTAGAGAAAGAACATGTGAAGCAAATCAGGGGAAAACGTACGCCTGGGACCCTTAAGATTCCTGAACGGTTAGTCCTATTAATATTGGAGCAGGGCAGGTGTACTTAAAATTCAATTTGCTAGAAGCAAGATCATATGAATTTTCTTCATAACTGTAATACCTTCCGAGAAAAGAATGCTTTGCTGTGTTTTTTTCGTATCCTTTTGAGGGTTGAAGTGGGAAGTCCTTACTTTGAATGAATGAAATAAACCACAAAATGACGGAAGCTGCACCATTTAATCAGAGAACAGTTCCAAACATTCATGTGTGATTAACGGTGCCCACTCATGCTTTTCTTCACTTTCGGCTGTAACCAAGTACTAACCATACACAACTGACTCCACTTCAATTTGAGGACCACACACTAGCGCCGCGTGTGAGTCTATCTTATTTTAAATGCCTTTGAGTGGCAAGGAACATGAACAGATTAAACAAATGACTAAACAAAAACAGAAACACACTCGGTTATCTATCACGCATGGAGCTTTACTTCACGATAATATAATATAATATAATATAATATAATATAATATAATATAATATAATATAAATCATTTTACCTTCCGCTCAGTCGCATCCTTCCTGATTCTTAACTTTCTCCAAGTTATTATGACAAATTTTAGCTATAATAATAATAATAATAATAATAATAATAATAATAATAATAATCATAATAATCATAATAATAATAGCGTATGATCACCGAATAGGCTTGGTGCATGTCTTTTTCTAATAGACGGCCTGTAATTTTAGCGATATATCTTGGTAACATATTGTTCTTTAGGAAACCGTTTTACACGATACCTATATACAGACCAATTATCCTATATATGTTCAATTAATAAAATATTTTTCCTTTGAATTTGTATTTATATATATTAAAACAGCATGTTGGTTTTCTGTTCATTAGTAGATCCTTTAAGACTTTCGAAAAACCACAAACACAGTCTTTCTGAGGATATAAGTAGGCAGGTGGAGAGTGAATGTCTGCTATTATAATGAAAACTACCCAACTCGTTTGTGACTGGCAGTATACAAGGGATCCTGCCATTACAATGAAAATTCCCTAACCCGGTATTCACATTGGAAACAACGTATGGTGACCTCTCCGTCGTGTTTCTGAGATAACGCTAAGAGGTGTACAATTTAATCAAATCGTACTCATAACGTGCACACTACTTCACCTAGAATTCTGTGTACAATGTAGAATTCCGCTGAGAAGCATGGGTACAACAGCTAGTATGAAATAACGAACCGGACATTACATGCTCACAAACTTCGTTATATGAGATGGCATATTCATCACAGCATAATTAACAACTGAAACTAAAACTTGAAGTAAGCAAATACAGTAACTGCCTTCGGAACAGGGGGTACAGTATTTATCAGTATGATCATGACAGTAAAGAAAAACCCAGCATTTCAGAAAGCCGTTTAACTGCAGGTGCATGCCAAATGAAGACCAAATTAACAAGAGCTCAGGATTCCTGGATCAATTTCTGACATACCATTTGGTCTACAGTAGTGCTCAATTTCGAGAGATCCATATCATTACATTTACTGTCACTTTATCTTATTCCAGAAAAATAATTCACCACAATCTGGAGTCTCTTAAGATGAACAGTGGTGAAAGGGAGGATTTAAAAAATAAAACAACAATAATAATAATATAAATTTACACTGACGTACAAGCCTTTTGAGTCGGCCAAAACTAGGAAATTTATTTTGTCTAATTTCTGAAAGTGGTATACTAACAGTATTATGCAGTAAAATTACATTGATACTGACTTGAAAACGTCGTAATATTGATGCTAATCTGCCATGTTCCGAGTGCAGTTTTCATCTCTTAAAACTTTTCAATACGGCGCCACCAGGATTAACTATCATTGTTGAGTATTCGCTAAATACGACACAGTGTGTTCGGCAGCTCGCTCTGAAAATGTTGCGCAAAATCGAATCATTTTGGGAAGCGAGTAATAGGGCTCATTTAGACGCAAATTACAATTGGTTGTACCGCCAAGAGGGCATTAAATGGTGAGTCCCACTAACTACTCTTTTACGGTTTTCGGAGACGCCGAGGTGCCGGAATTTAGTCACTCGGGAGTTTTTTTACGTGCCCGTACCAACACGAGGCTGACATATTTGAGCACCTTCAAATACCACCGGACTAAACCAGGATCGAACCTGCCAAACTGGGGTCAGAAGGCCAGCGCCTCAACCGTCTGAGCCACTCAGCCCGGCTGTATGGGCAAGAGAGTAAGTTGTGATGTTATTGCAGTTTCCACATAAAGCACTATAATCCTACCAACAGCATTAATTGTTCTGAGCAGCGTTCTAGACATTTCATTCAAGCAATGCCACGCCCCCACTTTAGACTGACTGATCAAGGAGGAAAGGGCTGCTTGCAGCTTCTTAGTTCACAATTCTTGGACCAACACAAAATAATAAGTCCTGCCCATTATCACAGTGTTGATTGAAAACTTAGCCGGTGGGTTAACTCCAAAAAAATAGTTAAAACTATAAGTACCACATGTCTACAAACAGATTTTACAGTAATATGGTTCAATATTTTTTAAGCATTTCCCTGGGGAGTGCTAACCAATGTGTGATATTAAGGAGATTTTTACTCTAAAATAACTGTTTCTGTTCATCAGATGAATCACATATTTCTTCGTATCTGTACCCATTTTCATCCAAGAACTCCCATTAGTGTTTCTGTGTTTGCATTTTAGTTAATATATGTATATTCCAGTCAGAATAGTGGCCATAGCACACGTGTACAACACTGCTCTAATTATGAACCGGACAAACGAAGAAAGGGATAAGATTCTTAGATTGTTTTACTCATACAGTATAGAAGAGTAATGTACTATTTTACAAAACAGATTTGTACTACCCGAATTATCAGTCATGCAGCAGCTACTGGCGTGATCTAATGGTTAATATATAACCTTCCCTCGGAGTAAGTCTGGTTTAAATTCCCAGCCCTCCTTTTCTACAAACAAAGATTCAAGCTTGTAGTTTCACATGACTGTTGATACTGTGATCTTACGAGAGAAGTATCGAAAATGATCGCGTCGAAACCCACCTCTCGTTTTGATGGCTGCTTCCGGATGGTGTAAGAAGACCACATGCAAATAAAAATGAGCTGCCACCTTGAACTGAAAGACTGACAAATCTAGGGCCAAACTACACGTATAAATTATAAGTAACTGCAACTGATTGGATTAGAAGACCTTAGCTGCAGGCCGGCTGCCACGCTACTTGCTGATGTTTGAGCGCGCACGAGGGAGCGAGAACAGATAAACCACAGAGTCGGTCCAATTATATCGGTTTAACAGGAAGTAATAAAGCTATTTTGAGAGTTGTCTAAAATAGAAGAGAATAGTCGCAATATGTCCCTTACGAGAATATCGGTAGTTCTTGAATCCTATTCATATGTTACAGTTTGCATTGAGTTATTTCCAAAATAAAGGTGTTCTTTTACAGGAGAAATAAATTCCAAAGAAAAAGAAGTGGATCAGTTTATGATTTAATTGACAATAATCAAACAGGCGTTCATCGTTTTACAGAGACGTCTCTTGATATAAATGAGAACAGCAGTGATGCTGACAACTGCAAAGATTTTGACCGCGAAACCTGTTTTCCGGCCACAAACAATGAGGAATGACAGAGTTCCAGACTCCAAAATGAAACCCCGGAATCTAGTGATGCAACAAGTTTACTCCGTGTAAGTCATAGAGTTCCAGCTATATTTCTAGTCCAGAAAGGGTCCACTATCAGCAATGCTTAAAAAGGAAAAGCTGCGAAGTTCTGGATTAATAAAGGTGACAAGAAGCAGTCGTCATTGCAAACGTTCGAAGACATTTTCGCTTCGTTACATCGGCACATCTACCTTACACGTGGAAGAAGCAGGTGGAATATCAGTTGGTGAATCGAACTGGAAGAAAAAACATGTACTGTATATGAGAAGCTTTATCCTCTCTTTCAGGAGACTAGAAAAGCAAAAGGAAATGTAGTGATGAAGTCTCGCGAGTGTGTGCTCTAGAACTTTTGCAAGGACTGCCACCTATAACGGGTGATTTCTGCGCATCTCATGCATGGATTGCTCGATTCAAGATAAAATGCATAATGACGAGGAGGAAGATTGCTAAATTTGTTTTAGTTAGTGGGGCGTAAAGCCCATAACATTATTTATTATTAAATTTGTTTCACCACCCCATGTATATGATGACGCAGGAACTGGAAAAGCAGTGGAGGAATTTTTGAAGACAGCCAAAAGGCCATTTATTCATCATACTTCCTCCTCAATTTAAAACACTTATCACAGTGGATTTGAGCGAGAAATGCAGATTTTGTTGGTGAAAGACACGCTCATTCTGTAGCACAATCTATTAGCGCACTAACTCACTCGTATACTTTAATAACTACGATCAGCATGTTTCCAAAATTATTTATTGTGATCAGGAGCTGCAGGGATCTCCGGCCCAATAGTTTTGAAAAAAAATGTTTAAAGCTGACGATGTTATTCTCACAGCTACAAAATCGCGGAAAGTGGGAAAAGGATAGTTAAGACAGTGGTTATTTCCATATCCACGTGACGGTTATGCTCTGATTCTTGACTCCTGGGCCACATATACTTCAGAACATACCACCAGGAAAAACAATCGAGTTACCTCAGTTTTCTCCCCATACCACTGGAAAAATCCAACCCGTGGACAAGTCATTCTTCCAACAACGGAAATCTTCATACCACAGATTTTCAGAACTTATGATGTCTCTTCAAGTTATTAACATTGAACTTTAACATAAGGACATTATTCTTAAATTACAGTATTTCATATATTTTCAGTTATCATCTTCAAAATTCGGAGACATGATCAAATATGCTTGTTTTGCTGGTAAATACGTAACAGAGTCACCTGCCGAGTTTGTAGTTCCCGTTAAATACTGTCTGGAAACAAAAAATAAAATATGGGAGGAACAGTGTGGCAATAATGTGCTTATTCGTTGTGCATGGTGTCAAAAATAAAGTGTTTCGAACATTCCATCACTACCAGTCATCGTAGCTTCTCTTACACCCCTCATAAAACACACGCAGCAAAGGACTCCGCTTCGACGACTCAGCTGATTGCATTATACACCCTCACCGAGCTGCTCTTCCGCAGAGACGTTCAAACGCGGTACATCGCTTGTGTGACATCAAGGATTCCACCTTCGTTTTGGGGATGTTGCAGAGGAAAATAGTAGCTCATTTTTTTTTTTCATGTGGTCTTCTTACACCATGCTGAATCAACCATCAAAATGAGAGGTGGGTTTGGACAGGATCATATTTCGATACTTCCCTCGTTAGCTACAGTAACTCCAGTTTACTGTGAAACCGGAATTACAGAAACACGACCTTACGGTTTTTTTTTTTTTTTTTTTTTTTTTGTTACTTGCTTTACGTCGCACCGACACAGATAGGTCTTATGGCGACGATGGGATGGGAAAGGCCCAGGAGTTGGAAGGAAGCGGCCGTGGCCTTAATTAAGGTACAGCCCCAGCATTTGCCTGGTGTGAAAATGGGAAACCACGGAAAACCATTTTCAGGGCTGCTGACAGTGGGGCTCGAACCCACGATCTCCCGGATGCAAGCTCACAGCCGCGCGCCTCTACGCGCACGGCCAACTCGCCCGGTACCTTACGGTTTTAAAAAACCCGCATAAATGTTAAATCAGGCGCATTTTCAGGCTATCAAGAATTATTCACATTCTAATCTGATTGTTTACTCAATCCTACTAGAGGCAACTGGGTTTCTAGCCCATTCTCGGCTATCCTCAAGTTGACTTTATATGATTTCAAACAACTGCAGAAACAATGGGCATACAGGCCACACTCGAAGTATTCAATTAATTAACAGTTAAAACACCACAGAACGACTTGGCTGTGCGGTTAGGGGTGCGCAGTTGTGAGCTTGCATTCAGAAGGTAGTGGGTTCGAGCCCCACTAGTGGCAGTCCTGAAGATTCTTTTTGTCATTTTCCATTTTCACTTCAGGTAAATGCTGGGGTTGTACCTTAACAAAGACCACAGCCACTTCCTCCCCACTCATATCCCTTTTCTATCCCATCGTCGCCGTAAGACCTATCTCTGTCGGTGCGACTTAAAACCAAATGTAAACAAAAAATGTTAACACACCAATATACGACAGCCACACAGCGCTGTACCAGGTTCCTAATGCAAACTTTGTTCATAGGTGGAGGCTGTCAGCACTGAGAAGTGTGTGAGAGTACGAGTGAAAGTGTACGACAACACGACCGCCATCTACAGCCAGGACATTGAGATCACCTCAGGAGAGGGCATGTTTGTCGTGCCGGCGATACTGGCTGACAGCGAGGTCATTACTCTACAGGTAAGATCAATTATTTTCACACATTAATGTGGAACACACACAGCTTTTTCATTTTTCTGAATTGTCTCCAAATGTGACACGTATTATATTTTGCAATGTTTGTTTATTTCTTCGTTGTATTTAAAAGTGCAAGAGTTCTTTTACAAATGCCTTCCCCTGCCCAGTCAGCATTCTCTTTTACACTGAATGCCGATAGAGCAGCTGCGTTATTTAAAATTTCACGAGTTTCTTTATAACCACCACGCCAACCATGTAACCTCTCCAGGGGCAAATTAATTTATTTTTTTCTCCTGGATGTGTTATATTTTACAGTGGGTCTGTAACATCTATTTCTTCTTCTTCTTCTTCTTCTTCTTCTTCTTCTTCTTCTTCTTCTTCTTCTTCCTCCTCTTCTTCTTATTCTTCTTCTTCTTCTGTTTACCCTCCAGAGTCGATTTTTTCCTCGGACTCAGCGAGAGATCCCACCTCTACCGCCTCAAGGGCGGTGACCTGGAGCTTCAGATTCTGGGTCGGAGATACAACTGGGGAGGATGATCAGTATCTCGCCCAGGCGGCCTCGCCTGCTATGATGAACAGGGGCCTTGCGGGGGGGATGAGAAGATTGGAAGGGATAGACAAGGAAGAGGGAAGGAAGCGACCGTGGTCTTAAGTTAGGTACTTTCCCGGCATTTGCCTGGAGAAGAAGTGGGAAACCACAGAAAACCACTTCTAGGATGACTGAGATGGGAATCGAACCCACCTCTTCTCAGTTGACGTCCCGAAGCTGAGTGGACCCCGTTTCAGCCCTCGTTCCACGTTTCAAATTTCGTGGCAGAGCCGGGAATCGAACCCGCGCCTCCGGGAGTGGCAGCTAATCACTCTAACCACTACACCACAGAGGCGGACAAAGTCATATTTGTTGTTTTTTGAGTCATCAGTCCATAGACTGGTTTGATGCAGCTCTCCATGCCACTCTATCCTGCGCTAACCTTTTCATTTCTACGTAACTATTGCATCCTACATCTGCTCTAATCTGCTTGTCATATTCATACCTTGGTCTACCCCTACCGTTCTTACCACCTACACTTCCTTCAAAAACCAACTGAAAAAGTCCTGGGTGTCTTAAGATGTGTCCTATCATTCTATCTCTTCTTTTCGTCAAATTTAGCCAAATCGATCTCCTCTCACCAATTCGATTCAGTATCTCTTCATTCGTGATTCGATCTATCCATCTCACCTTCAGCATTCTTCTGTAACACCTCATTTCAAAAGCTTCTATTCTCTTTCTTTCTGAGCTAGTTATCGTCCATGTTTCACTTCCATACAATGCCACGCTCCACACGAAAGTCCTCAAAAACATCTTTTTAATTCCTATATCAATGTTTGAAGTGAGCAAATTTCTTTTATTAAGAAAGCTCTTCCTTGCTTGTGCTAATCTGCATTTTATGTCCTGCTTACTTTTGCCATCATTAGTTATTTTACTACCCAAGTACTAATATTCCTCTACTTCATTTAAGACTTCATCTCCTAATTTAATATTTCCTGCATCACATGCCTTCGTTCTACTGCACTCCATTACTTTGGTTTTCGACTTATTTATTTTAATCTTGTACCACTTACCCAAGACTTCGTCCATACTACTGAGCAGCTTCTCGAGATCTTCTGCAGTCTCAGATAAAATAACAATATCATCGGCAAACCTCAAGGTTTTGATTTCCTCTCCTTGGATTGTGATTCCCTTTAAAAATTCCTCTTTGATTTCCTTTACTGCCTGTTCTATGTAAACATTAAAAACGGGGAGTGACAAACTGCAGCCTTGCCTCACTCCTTTCTGGATTGCTGCTTCTTTTTCAAAGCCCTCGATTCACTGATTTTTATACAGATTGTAGATACTCCTTCGTTCTCGGTATCTGATCCCTATCATCTTCAGAATCATAAATAGCTTGGTCCAATCAACATTATCGAATGCCTTTTCTAGATCTACGAATGCCATGTACGTGGGCTTGTCCTTCTTGATTCGATCCTCTAAGATCAGACGTAAAGTCAGTATTGCTTCACGTGTGCCTACATTTCTTCTGAAGCCAAATTGATCTTCTCCCAACTCAGCTTCTACTTGTTTTTCCATTCTTCCGTAAATAATACGTGTTAAAATTTTGCAGGCATGAGATACTAAACTAATGGTGCGGTAGTTTTCACACCTGTCAGCACCGGCTGTCTTGGGAATAGGTATAACAACATTCTTCCGAAAATCGGATGGGACTTCTCTAGTCTCATACATCTTGCACACTAAATGAAATAACCTTGCCATGCTGGTTTCTCCTAAGGCAGTCAGTAATTCAGAGGGAATGTCATCAATTCCAGGTGCCTTGTTCCTATTGAGGTCACTCACAGCTCTGTCAAACTCTAACCTCAAAATTGGGTCTCCCATTTCATCAGCATCAACAGCCTCTTCATGTTCCAGAACCAAATTATCTACATCGTTACCTTGATACAACTGTTGGATATGCTCCTGCCATATTTCTGCTTTGTCTTCTTTCCCTAGAAGTGGCTTTCCATCTGAGCTCTTAATATTCATACACCTAGATTTCCTTTCTCCAAAGGTTTCCTTGATTTTCCTGTATGCAGCATCTACCTTACCCAGGACCATACAGCCTTCGACATCCTTGCACTTCTCCTTCAGCCATTCTTCCTTAGCTACCTTGCACTTTCTATCCACTTGATTCTTTAATCGCCTGTATTCTATTCTGCCCTCTTCATTTCTAGCATTCTTGTAGTTTCGTCGTTCATCAATCAGGTCTAGTATCTCCTGAGTTATCCACTGATTCTTAGTTGATCTTTTCTTCCTTCCTAACATTTCTTCAGCAGCCCTACTGACTTCATTCTTCATGACTCTCCACTCTTCCTGTATAGTGTTTCCTTCAGCCTTTTCATTTAGTCCTTGTGCAACATGTTCCTTGAAACAATCCCTCACACTCTTTTCTTTCAACTTGTCTAGATCCCATCTTTTTGCATTCTTTCCTTTCTTCAATTTCTTCAACTTCAGATGGCATTTCATGACCAACAAGTTATGGTCAGAGTCCACGTCTGCTCCTGGGAAAGTTCTGCAATCCAACGCCTGATTTCTGAAGCTCTGCCTAATCATAATGAAGTCTATTTGATACCTTCCGGTGTCTCCAGGTCTCGTCCATGTATACAGCCGTCGTTTGTGGTGTTTGAACCAAGTATTGGCAAGGACTAAATTATGATCAGTGCAGAATTCAACCAGCCGACTTCATCTTTCGTTCCTTTGTCCCAATCCAAATTCTCCTACTGTATTACCTTCTCTTCCTTGGCCTACCACCGCATTCCAGTCTCCCATCACAATTAGATTCTCGTCACCTTTTACATATTGTATTAAATCTTCTATCTCCTCATATATTCTTTCGATTTCTTCATCATCCGCTGAACTAATAGGCATATAGACCTGCACTATTGTGGTGGGCATTGGTTTGGTGTCTATCTTGACGACAATAATTCTTTCACTATGCTGGTCGTAGTAGCTTACCCGCTGCCCTATTTTCTTATTCATTATTAAACCAACTCCTGCATTTCCCCTGTTTGATTTTGTGTTGATAATTCGGTAGTCGCCTGACCAAAAATCTTGTTCTTCCTGCCAACGTACTTCACGTATACCAACTACATCTAACTTTAGCCTATCCATCTCCCTTTTCAGATTCTCTAACCTACCACAACGATTCAAACTTCTAACATGCCACGCTCCGACTCGCAGAATGTCAGTATCCATCTTCCTGATGATCGCCCCCTCTCGTGTAGTCCCCACCCGGAGATCCGAATGGGGGACTAGTTTACCTCCGGAATATTTTACCCGGGAGGAAGCCATCATTCATACAGAGAGAGCTGCATGTCCTCCGGAGTTAGTACGGCTGTAGTTTCCCGTTGCTTTCAGCCGTGTAGCAGTATCAACACAGCTAAGCCATGTTGAGTATTATTACAAGGCCGTATCAGTCAATCATCTAGACTGCCGCCCTTGCAACTATCGAAAGGCTGCTACCCCCCTTTCGATGAACCATTCGTTAGTCTGGTCTCTCAACAGATACCCATCCGATATGGTTGCACCTGCGGCTCGGCTATCTGCATCATTGGGACACGCAAGCCTCCCCACCGCGGCAAGGTCACATGGTTCGCAGAGGAGGAAGTCATATTTATTCAATTAATTTTTAGAAATCTTGTAATACCACCCTAAAACTGTCCTTTTTGTTAACGGCAGCAATTGTGTACTCAGTGTACAGGTTGACCAATCAAGGAAGCTGTTACAAAAAGTGAGTTTCTTTTGTACCTATTTTATTTCACAACTAATTACAATTATTGCAAAACACAGAAAATTACTAGTTTCACACAGTGTGAAATTACTCTGTGTAAAATGGCACATAATTCTTTGCATTCATATCGTGTGAGCCTCTTACATATTTTATCTCTACAACGAGCTGCATTCTTGTGGTCCCTTTTCACTGGATAGTGAGTCCGACTCGTTGGCTGAATGGTCAGCGTACTGGCCTTCGGTTCAGAGGGTCTCGGGTTCGATTCCCGGCCGGGTCGGGGATTTTAACCTTAATTGGTTAATTCCAATGGCCCGGGGGCTGGGTGTTTGTGCTGTCCCCAACATCCCTGCAACTCACACACCACACACAGCACTATCCTCCACCACAATAACACGCAGTTACCTACAAATGGCAGATGCCGCCCACCCTCATCGGAGGGTCTGCCTTACAAAGGCTGCACTGCTAGAAATAGCCACACGAAATTATTATTATTATTACTGGATAGTGAGATATTTTTTTTCTATTTGTTTTACGTCGCACCGACACAGATATGTCTTATGGCGACGATGGGACAGGAAGGCCTTGGAAATGGAAGGAAGCGTTCGTGGCCGTAGTTAAGGTACAGCCCCAGCATTTGCCTGGTGTGAAAATGGGAAACCACAGAAAACCACCTTCAGGGCTGCCGACAGTGGGGTTCGAACACACTATCTCCCGAATACTGGATACTGGCCGCCACAGATATGTCTTATGGCGACGATGGGACAGGAAGGCGTTGGAAATGGAAGGAAGCGTCCGTGGCCTTAGTTAAGGTACAGCCCCAGCATTTGCCTGGTGTGAAAATGGGAAACCACGGAAAACCGTTTTCAGGGCTGCCGACAGTGGGGTTCGAACCCACTATCTCCCGAATACTGGATACTGGCCGCAGATAAACGACTGCAGCTATCGAGCTCGGTAGTTGCAGATTTTGGCGATAAGGGTGGCCTTCCTCGCTTATTTCTTGCAAAGCACATTTCCACTACTGCAGTGGCTACAGAAACTTCGAATTCTACCAAGAACATTTCACTACAGTTTCTTCTGATCAATGCCCATAAAGTTCAGTCAAATGCAATCTCTAAAGGTAAAATGTGTGAAGTTATTTTATATCGTATTGAGTACTACATTTGAGAGTTGGGCACATGCTGTACGAGGCCATTTACATATTTCTGATTTTCACAGATGACTTGATAAAAGCACGCAAAATGATTATCACAATATTATTTTCAGATTTTCTTTCAGTGCATAAAACAGGTATCAGTGTTCAAAATTTAGTATAACATAACGAAATCACTTACCAATATATCACATTCTCACACCAGGATGAAGCATTCACCTTCCTTAACAACATAACAGCTGTGAAGAAAACACTGCTTCATGGATAAGAAGCGCGGTTGCTGCCTATATAACCGCCACCCTGAACAAAATATTTGTGTGGGACTCTTTAAAAGTTGTAATTATCGAAGTTTTGTACGCTGCTAGGACGAGTTCTATCGAACTCGTGGACTTATCCCACTCACGCGCCTGGTGCGTGACCCTCACGGTATTTGAAATCGAGAAGTAACACTGGTCACCAGACGGATCATGCGCCACGCGCGTTGGTAGATTACTCTGCATTATTTACCGCGGATAGAAAGCAACTCCATAAAGTATGCTACACACATAAATATATTCATATTTACACTTGTTTATTACAGAATTTGACAAACAAAAATAAAACACTTTGGCTAAATGGGTGGGTCTCGTAACGTTGAAGGAACCCCATTGTGGGCCATCGGCAAAGCATCACGACGCAGTCAAAAGTGATTACTGCACGTTATTTCAAGTTACTTATAAATATGATACAAGAATAAATGACAATTACAGTTCAGTTCTTTTACTGGACCATTTTTTTTATTTTTTTACTTTTTGCTAGTTGCTTTACGTCGCACCGACACAGATAGGTCTTATGGCGACGAGGGGACGGGAAAGGGCGAGGAGTTGGAAGGAAGCGGCCGTGGCCTTAATTAAGGTACAGCCCCAGCATTTGCCTGGTGTGAAAATGGGAAACCACGGAAAATCATTTTCAGGGCTGCCGACAGGGGGCGTTCGAACCTACTATCTCCCGAATACTGGATACTGGCCGCACTTAAGCGACTGCAGCTATCGAGCTCGGTTTTACTGAATATGTTGCAGTAATGGAATTTACCGCATTTATTTGAAAAGCGGAATCACTCGTAATTCTCTTGAAATAATAATAAACAGAAAATGCAGTGTCTTGCCTCGCATTGAAGTGGTCTTGCTGCTCAAAGATCCCATAACCATAAATGAATGATGACGTATGACGACAACTCTGGAGAGGAAATACGCTGGAGACGGAATACGCATGCGCAAATATGACTACGGATGAATCTGCTAGTAGACTGGACTTACACGATGTGCGGGATGACAATCAGAGCTTTTTTTAGCATGCGGAAAAACTGCGATTCACATTTCCTAGCAACCGTCTTATGACACGCTACGCGCGTGCTCCGCACGTGTTTATAAAGTAGTGTCACGCGCCTAGCGCGTGATCCGCATTGAACGTGTTAAAGCCCACATCCGTGTACTCTGAGCATTGGAGCACATTTAAAATACACTGAAGTTAATGGCATCAAATGTGCCAATGCCCCTGAAGAGGGTTTCTCTTTAACCGCCACTCCGACCTTGTAAACTAGCATTCTGTTGTGGTTTGAATTGGAGTGAATCATTCCTAAGGCCTATATAATTTCATCTGCGTACAGGAGTTAATTTAATGCTCTGGTTAACCATTACTTTCAACAAGTGAAGAAACGTTTCATTTGAGTTCTTCCCCATCATGTCGTGTGGATGAAAACTACAATGTACACTACGGAGGCATATTCTGGAAAAATGTCGCAGGGATATCATTTGGTTGAGAAATGATCTAAATTGCCGCTGGATAATGCGCGAGGGATGAGAACTATGATCATGTCGTGGTAATGATGTATATTCATGAAAGCGGCCCATAGGGATACACGCTCTCAGTGAGACTTCGGAAGAGATCACACTTATTCCTAGCTCTCTCGTGGTATATGAGTGATGACAGTACACACGCACGCACGCACACACGCACACACTGTTACGAATAATACAATAATCGAAGTAGCAAAGTCCGGCTCCATAGCTAACTGGTTAGCATGCTGACCTTTGGCCTAAGAGGTACCGATTTCGATTCCCAGCTGAGTCGGGGATTTTAACTTTAGTTGGCTAATTCCTCTACCTCGTAGGCTGCATGTGTGTGCTGTCTTCAATATTAGAGTCCATCCTAGGTATGGCTTTGTCCTTACAGACGCGTAGGTCGCCCATAGACGTCAATTTGGATGACCTCCACCAAGCCCCCCGACCTCTCTCTCTCTCTCTCTCTCTCTCTCTCTCTCTGAGAAAACTATACAGCCTAATTGTTGTGTAAGTCAATATCGATCCCTATTAAGTTTTTTTTTGTTTTTTTGTTTTTTTTGCTAGGGGCTTTACGTCGCACCGACACAGATAGGTCTTATGGCGACTGCTCTGTAAACTACGTTTGTCATAAGCATATTAAGCAATGGCGGTTTTGGGAAATAAAAGACAACACAAATTCATCCTGGCAGAAATGTTCATTACCTCTTATCATTCACGAAACATAATGGTTATTTTAAACTCTAGGAAGATTCGAAGAACACCCGCAAACAATTGCACTTGTTATACGGATCCTTCTATACCATGCAGTGCCCGTAACCACATGGACCATCAGAAATGCAATGAAAATATGCCAATATGCCGCTAGCTTAATTTTCATGGTTCATCAGCTAATTCAAAATAAAATAAAGTAGAAACATACTGATCACTGCTGGATGACGAGTTGTATGGAATGTCAGGTTATCGAGTGACGATTTTTCAGGACTCCGCTCTATTAGGAAAACCATTCCTAACGCAACCAGTCTCTATGACGAATTGTGTGAAAGTATGGCTTGGAGGAACTGTTGATATATATATTTCAGCAGCTTTGGCATACTAATATGCCATGGAAACTTGTGGTTCCCTGAGGAAAGCAATGGGAAATGTCCTTAATACGCCTCTCGATTACGCCTGACGAACTGTTGGGGATCGAATATCATCTTTGAGTCTGAGGACTCAAAATACATACACTGTGTAATTAATTAGGGCCAGGGGCTGGCAGGGTAAATCTCTGCATTCATCTGGAAACCAATGGAACGCGCTTCCATAATTCTTCTTGTCACGTTTGTTCGCGAGATCGAAAGAAACCTTGTTCTAGACCAGGGCTCACAAACGCAAAAAAACTCACGCGTGCAAATCGAGGCGCAAGAGCTCCGTGCACTGTGCATCGGTTTCACTCGGCTCGGCTCGGACCAACGCTTCGTCTCTGGACTACTCGGCTAAGCTCGGCTCAACTCGACTCAACCCGGCCGGGATTTGGAGCACTACGGAGCAAGTGAGGAAGAGGGAGACAGGGCGAGCGAGACAGGTGTGGGGAAAGAGAGAGACAGCGCTATTGTTCCAATTCGAGGAGTGGGGGTCTGCACTCTGGGCAACCAAGCGAAGTCGTCTTTGCACCGTGTACAGTGCATGCACCAGGCGCATGCACCCTGAGAGGCCCTGTTCTAGACTCTTAATCCCCGCCCCATTCCCATGACATATAAAACTCAAAAGCGCTATGACCTGGCAGGACGACTGCTGCCTAGCTAGATGAACAATTGAAGTGTCACATTGTGTAGCGATGGCCTCAGTCATATTACTTGGATATCGTGACCAGACCCAGTACCCTTCTTTGGAGATAGCACCTCAATAGAACTTACGAGGCTGAAGAAACGTTAATAATCCATCTACGAAACGGGAGTCGAACACAGATATCTAAACCGAGATAGAGCCCAATTATGGTAAGAGTGAGGAGTTACGTTACCCAGAATTCCGAAATGTGCTGACAATAGACATTTGAAATGTTGTATACTCACTGCAATGTGATGTACGTTAAATCTTGTCCTGCGACTTCTCACCTACCTGCAGGCACTACCTCAACGTTCCCAGCACCACAGGCATATTAATATTATTCGGTTCACTGAAATGACTATCATGCTGTATCATGCTATAAGGCTGGACGACTGATGTGGTTTTGAGCAATTAGTGACCGGAAATGCACAATTCTCTTTGCTTTGATGATATTCCAATTACAATAATTGAGGATGCAGAGTAGGAAGAACACAGTTGTAATGCTCAAAGACAGCTCTCTATTTCTATAGGTACTACTGTACCGTATTTCATTATTATGTATATTTCAGTTCCTAATTCAGGCAGCTAATTATTGTCGAGTTTGTAGCATCATCTGTGGCTTTATACTAAATGAATTTATTAATTTAACCGGTCTCCTTGAAGGTTTTATTCGCCCTAAACTTTTCCTCATCATTTTTTCAAGTTCTTGGTCTTTCTCCTCTCCATTTTTCTGACGATTTTCTTAGCCAGGGATGTTCATTCGTTCGTTACAGAAGACCATACTACAATAACGTCTTTGTCCCCATGATGTCATTAATATTGGTTGCAATACCCATTCTGTTATGGATATCTTCATTTCTTAATGTTTCCCACAGTGTAATCGGGCAGCAGCGTCTCCAGTATCCCATGTCTATCACCCTTAACTGTCTCCTTATAGTTCCTATTGTCTATATTGGTTCCTATAGCACGTACAATAGCTAGAAATTAGAAAAGTTGAATGTATATAGTCTAAACCGACGTGTACCAGCTACCATTATCACCAAATTTCAGATATCAGCTTCTAACACAGGTACTTTAACACGGTTCATTAAACGAGCTCTCGGTAACTTCAATGAGAGAATTATCCTTTCTTCTTCTTCTTCGTTAATTTGTCTTCTGTTTATCATTGCCAATAAACACGAAACGACTTTTAAAATTTCATTTTCATAAGATTCATGATTTTGAGTAAAAGTAAGCTCAGAGATACCTAGGAATGAAGAGCAAATGCTAAAATATCATTAAATTCTTAATAAATTTCAAATTTTAAGTTTAGACAAATACTATTATAGATGTGTAAAAGCTCAGTCAGGCTTAACAGATTCTTCCAAGAATAATATATATATTGTACCAGGAAGGCATAGGCCCTGGCACATATAAATTACAAATTTTATTTTCTAACATACAATTCAGTTCCGATAAGTGAACAGCTGTGTGAGAGAATGTTCTCGTACCTCCTGCACTCCACGAGCGAGAAAGTAAGTAAAGCAAGGTCAAGTGACGTCACCGCCGCTTGCAGCTTACTTCCCCTACAGAAGTTTCTCGGCTATTTTCATGAACTTTTTAACGCCTGGACCGATTAACACGAGACCAACACTGAATTATAGCTAATGTTCTGGAAGTAAAACCCTGCAAATTTGAAATCAATCCGTCTAGTGGTTTCCGAGATATGACAATTTAAAATTTGGGAGAAATACTCGCCCCTTATCACCTGATTCCAAGCGCCGCCCGCCTGACGTGTATATATAGGCCACTGGGCCAAGGCCATAGCCAGTGCAGTCCCGTGTACGGAGTCATGTGTGCACAGTGTGTGTAGAAAGTATGCTCCGTCGTGATTCGCGAGGACATAATAGTGGCCTTACTCAAACGCTGTTGTAATAGTTAAAGGACGTCGAACCGTACGTGAAGATTCCGCCGCGCCGCGACGACTGTAAGATTCTAGACACTTTTCAAGGTGATAGAATAATTGCAAATTTGTTTAAAGGTGGAGCTATAATAGGAAGTAAAATAGAAGTACCTCATATTCCACTGACTAAAATACGACACCGTGAACTGTGCAAGTTCCACATAATTCTAAACTGTGCTCATATCATAAATCATTGCGTGTGGTAAACTGAAATCGTAATTTAAAACCACTTCTAAGACATATTTCCCTTACAGTGAACTATGTGAGACTGTATTTTCTCTATATTCGTCCCAGAACAGGGCAAAGATTAACTATTTTCATTGTGCGCTTTCTCGATCTTTCGATCACTACGGTGAGAAATACAGTGAACATTAACGCCATTTTTCAATAATATTAAATAGTACGGACTAGTGTGGTGTGAATATAACCATAAAACCGCCTTAATCTGTTAATAATATTTGTTCAGAGACTGTGATAGAAACTGTAATAGATCACATTTTCAAGTGCTTATGAACTGTGTATATAAACACTGTTTTTTCTGCAGCATGGACTGTGAATGTTAATTTAACGCCGTAAAATCAGTGCAAAAATAGAACTGTGCATTATGACGGTCTGTGATATTAACATCCGTAATATTCTCAATAGTGCCAATTGAACTTTCCGTGTTCCGACATTACTTCCACTAACAACGGAAATCTTGGCAAAAGTGCTACGAGATCCTGCTACATTAAACGTCGCTTCCAACGAGGGATTTACATAGTTTCTTCAGTTATGGTACCCATCGAGGGACGTCGACGAGGGAGATAAACCTGGTATCTTCACTGAACATCGCCGGTGCTGAGTTCGAGTCTTCGTCCGCACTCCGCGGAATGTTCCAGACACCGTACAGCACAACTCCAACATGTGTAAGCAGATCTTCTCGCAATCTGAGTGAGTAATCACAACTGACTGACTTTTTACTAAGCACTTTATTCAGTACAGTGTTCTTACAAGTGCTGCGTGTGGATGTTAATTCATAATTTCATCGTCAGTTAAAGAGTTCATATTTTGCTATAAATTCCTTTCTAAATCATTAATTAGTTGAAGTGCTTTATTCATTTCATCCTTTCAATTTAAACAAACTGAAAGACATACTGCAAAAGTTCAAATATTTAATTTATCAAACTTTCTATGACAAGTGTGTGTTCATTTTGTGTTTCAAAATTTAGAAAGACTGTAGGTCAGCACCTTAAACGATGAACTGACAATTTCCAAGGTGCTAGGCAATATTTGTGTGTGTTCGCATTTAAAATTAGAAAGACTGTAGGCTATTCGTGATCTATAGAAGAAGAATAATTATTTTTGAAATTCTCAAGCGAACAGACGTCAAGAAAATCATAACATAAATCTTTTCTTCTTCATTTTGGCAAATATTAACTACCAAGTTGAGTTGCAATTGCAGGGTGTCTATGGCTATTATTAATAAATTTTATAGAAAAAAGAATTACCATCTATTATTCGCCCAGCGATACTATCCGTCCCTGTACCTGCTCCAAAAAAACACCGGACACTACCTGAGATCCTTCCCATGCTCAAACCCCATAATCATTTCCCGGTACAATATATATATATATATATATATACTAGCTGTAGTACCCGGCGTTGCCCGGATAGTTTTTGAATGTTTACTTTTAATATTTGTATTACCAGTTAGTTGAGTGTGAAGTGAATGCTTATAGAATTCTTTTTGAGATGTTGATTTTACGACTTATCATGTAGTTTTATAGTTATTTAGATGTATCTGACTTCAAGTTTTAGATTATTTAATTATCGAGTAAACACTAATCTCGGTCATTTTATACTATTTACTTTTAAGCCCTTCTCAGCACCTGCCTCGATGGAGGCTGAACGTGGACTTAAACGCTATCCACAGCGACACAGGTCGTATCAGCGACACATAAACAATGGATTTCGACATTAATATTGGTTATTTTCCTTATTTTTGCACGTCAGCCCCTCTCATTCCCCAACACCAGCGGGGACTAGGTGTATCTGACCTCCACAGTAATGTTTTCTATATAGTAAGTCATGTGTATACCAAGTTTGATTGAGAGATATGCTAAAACATACACACATCCTTAAACTCTGTCCCTTTGGACGTTTTCAATTTTTTGCCAGTTCTCATCCGCCTGCCGAGTAGGACTGAGCTTTATCTTAAACGGCATCCAGAGTGTTACAGTTCATCTCAGCGACCGCGAAAACTATGGATTAGACACAAATTCCGGTCATTTTGGTTAATATTTACATTTCGCCCCTACTTCAGAGGCTAGGAGTCTCTTACCCCTAGGGTATATTTCTCCAGACAGTACGTCCAGTATACACACATGCGTACATTCTCTCGGTCATTTTCAGAATTTTGTTTTTCACTTTTTCTCACCGCTATGCGAAAGGAGGCAGAATTTTGACTTCTAAAATAATTGGAGCGTTACTATTCATCTCAGCGACCCCGAAAAGAATGGATTCGACACTATTTTCGATTATTTCTACATCTCATCCCGTCGTAGGTATGCTAGGGTTGTCATACCTCCACGCACTTTGTCTCCTGATAATAAGTCATAAGTGACCAAGTTTGTTTGAAATTGTTCCCGTAGTCCCGAAACGTATGGATTCAACACTAATATCGGGCATTTTCAGTCTTAATTACATTTCGTACCCTTATCTAAGGCATCAAGGGGTGTCTTTCCCCCTTAGTATTTTTTTCAGGTATTAGGTAATATTTGCATTAAGTTCTGCTGACAGTTATACTGGAACGTACAAAAACATCCTTAATCTCGGTCATTTGGATATTTTCTGTTCTTGACTCCTTCTCACCCGCCTGGCAATTGGGGATCAACTTGGACTTAAACGACAACCGGAGTGTCACTCCTCATTAAATCGACACCTAAAACCATGGATGTGACATTATTTTCGATTATTTTATATCTAACTCCCTTCCTAACCACTCACTACAAAAGGGGCCTTAATTTGGACTTTAAAAGTCCAGAGTGCCACTATTCACCTCAGCGACCCTAAAAACTGTGGATTCGACACTAATTACGATTATTTTTATATATCACCCCCTTTGCCCCCCACCCTAAAGGGGGCTGAACTTGAAATTAAGAATTTCCCGGGATGTCACTGTTCATCTAAGCGACCCTGAAAAGTATGGATTCGACTCTATTTTCGTTTATTTTTATATATGACCCCCCTTGCCAATAATGGTTCCTGGGGTGTCTTATCCCCACGTGGTTTGTCTCCTGATACTAAAAATCCGGAGTGTCGCTATTCACTTTGGCGACCCCGAAAACTACGTATTCGACACAATTTTCGATTGCATGTATATATCACTTCCCCCTCGCCCCAACGCCAAAGGGTCTGAACTTGGACTTTAAAAAATTGGAGTGTCACTGTTCATCTCAGCAACCCCAAAAAGTATGTATTCCACACTACTTTGATGACTTTCATATCTCAAGCCCCCCGCCCCCACCCCTAATGGGGTGTCTTATTCCCACGTGGTTTGTCTCCCGATATTAAAATTCCGGAGTGTTACTATTCACCTCGGCGACCCCGAAAACTGTATATTTGACACTAAATACTATTATTTTTATATCTCACCCCCCTTGCTCCCCGCCCCAAAGGGGGATGAACTTGGACTTTAAAAAATCCCGGGGTGTCACTATTCATCTAACCGACCCCAAAAGGATGCATTCGACACTACTTTCGATGATTTTTATATCGCACCCCTTCGCCCCCCGCCCCTATGGGTTCCAGGGGTGCCCTACCCCCACGTGGTTTGTCTCCTGATAGTAAAAATCCGGAGTGTCAGTATTCATCTCAGCGACCCCGAAGAGTACTTGACATTCTTTTCGATTATTTTTATACATCACTCCCCCCTTGTCCCCCACCCTAAAGGGGGCTGAACTTGGAATTTAAAAATTCCCGGGTTGTCACTATTCACCTAAGCGACCACGAAAAGTATGGACTCGACACTATTTTCGATTATGTGTATATATCACTCCCCCCTCGCCCCCACCACAAAGGGGGCTGAACTTGGACTTTTAAAAATTCGGAGTAGAACTATTCATCACAGCGACCCCGAAAAGTATGGATTCGACACTATTTTCGTATTTTTATATATGACCCCCCTCACTCCCCCCGCCCCTAAGGGTTCCTGGGGTGTCTTACCCCCACGTGGTTTGTCTCCTGATACCAAAAATCCGCAGCGTCGCTATTCAGTTTGGCGACCCCGAAAACTATGTATTTGACACTATTTTCGATTATTTATATATCTCGCTCCCCCCTCGCCCCCACCCCAAAAGGGCTGAACTTGGACTTTAAAAAAAATTGGAGTGTCACTATTCATCTCAGCGACCCCGAAAAGTATGGATTCGACACTATTTTCATTTATTTTTTTATATGACCCCCCTCGCCCCCCGCCGCTAAGGGTTCCTGGTGTGTCTTACCCCCACGTGGTTTGTCTCCTGATACCAAAAATCCGGAGTGTCGCTATTCACTTTGGCGGCCCCGAAAACTATGTATTCGACATTATTTTCGATTATTTATATATATCACTCCCCCCTCGCCCCCACCCCAAAGGGGCTGAACTTGGACTTTAAAAAAAATTGGAGTGTCACTATTCATCTCAGCGACCCCGAAAAGTATGGATTCGACACTATTTTCATTTATTTTTTTATATGACCCCCCTCGCCCCCCGCCGCTAAGGGTTCCTGGTGTGTCTTACCCCCACGTGGTTTGTCTCCTGATACCAAAAATCCGGAGTGTCGCTATTCACTTTGGCGGCCCCGAAAACTATGTATTCGACATTATTTTCGATTATTTATATATATCACTCCCCCCTCGCCCCCACCCCAAAGGGGCTGAACTTGGACTTTAAAAGAATTGGAGTGTCACTATTCATCTCAGCGACCCCGAAAAGTATGGATTCGACACTATTTTCATTTATTTTTATATATGACCCCCCTCGCCCCCTCCCGCCCCCAGGGGTGTTTGGGATGTCTTACCCCTACGCGGTTTGTCTCCTGATACCAAGTCATAAGTGTATCAAATTTGGTTGAAATCGCTCCAATGGTTTGGGAGGAGATGTGGTACAAACCCACCCACCCACATACATACAATGACTTTTATATATATATATAGATATAAATATATAAAAGTAAACTCGTGTCCTCATCCTGAGGTGGTGCAGCTCTTTTTAGGCATACCCGCATTGGAGGTGAGCTGCATGTACCATTACAACCACATACCAGCCCTCCTGCCAGTTTTAAATTCCTGCCAGTACCGGGAATCGAACCCGGGCCCCCGAGGACGGCAGCTAATAACACTAACCGTTACGTTACGGAGGCGGACTATGTATATATAACAATATGAATGTTATATTAATGTGTAGGTTATATAACCCCTTAAACAGAGAATGGAGGAAGAAAATATCATACGTACGAGCGTAAAATGGAAACTAACATAACCCATAGTAAGCATTGAACTCAGTACAGAATTTAGTGATTTCTTACGGATTTCATTAGTGCTTTATTTTTTTTAATCGTGTCAGAAACCGTATATATCAACAGTGTATATTAGAAAACAGAGTACCAGTAACTAAATGTAGAAATCCAATTGGTACTATAAGCACTGCTGATATTTCTATAAATAGAAACATTCCTATGTCCTATATATACCCGCATCAGTGTGAAGTGTGTATATTTTTGTATATGTGTCATGCTTACGTAAGAAAAACGTTTCTTCTTCATATCTTTCACACTTTTAAATTATGACATGTTAAGTGATGTGATCATTTTTATTTTATCAGAAAATCATTGCGCAGTCTCACGATCTGGAATATCACAGGATGAGTACCAGTTTTCTTAGAAGTTACGAGAGTAATGTACGAGAACTAAGTGATAAAACAGCCTATGTGAGATGCTGGTCAACTTACTTCGAGCTACAGAACTGGAGGTTTACGGGGCGATTAACTGCTTTGCTGAAAATGAAAGCACTCATTATTGCGATTAATCAACGTAAAGTTGAGATGGATTAGTCGACCCTATAATCATATTTATAGGGTAACGTTCGCAGTCGATAGAAGTCAATAAAGTAAAGTATGATATTCCTCTGCCAACTACAGCACACCTTTTAGACAAGTGCAATTTATACAGAATCGTGACTGGCCTCTTTCACGGTTTATCAGCAACCATCTTAAAATATTTCATCGTGTTACAAAACAACATCGTAAGCAGTAGTTATTCAAGACATCGAAGATTTCAGAGTTTAAAAAAGAGTGGCGCATTTTATTAGTAGGAAGAAATACCTGATATTCTGTGTGTAAATGGCCATTCCGCTATAAGCCAGGTTGTAAAATATAGTAAATGATTCTGAACTGAACTACAAATTGTGATTTTTCCCCGAACCCCCCTAACGCATATTCCATTTCACTTTCAATATTAACAGCTCTGTAAGAATACTTTCATTCTAACTGCAAATGACGCTACTCGTCCACAGATAAAATTATTATTGTTACTATTATTGTTAAAGCCTCTATCACTCTACGTGTTATGTTTTCATAGCCAAGACATAAATATCAGCATGTTCGATGTCAGTGTTCTACTTAAGATATTGAGTTAACCTAATAAAAGATTGCCCTTCATTCCCTCACGTGGCGGAACACCTATTTTTGTAATGTCTCCTCGCGAGCAACAACGAGCGCCACGTATTATGCAACCACAGCAACAGCTGCGTTTGCTGGGTTGAAACGATCCCAGGGATAATGAGATATTCCGAGTCTTGAGGGCATACAGTATAACCTGCTTACTTATTTAGCAGAAAATCAAAGTGTTGTTGCTGTTGTTCTAGTACATGGACGGTGCGTGGAGATACTCGAAGATGAGCGGACCAGCCTCATGGTGGGCACCAAAGATCTTATTTGACCGAGATTGCTCCTTTCAGCTTGGCTTCCCAGGTTTATTTTAATACTTTCTTACACAAGCACGGTTATGAAGACATATTACTTTCAAAGAAATAAATACATTCAAATACTTACTCCACTGTTTATGTGACTGAAACTCACGTTCATAAGTGGCGTCGTGATAATCAAGTGTCATTATCAATGGCTTCTCACCAAGATGCCGTGGTTTGAGTCCCGACCAATGTACATAGACATTTTTAAAATGAAAAGTCGCGTCCATGTTCTTTAGAATCCTCGTAAAACTGGAGGTCGTTTGCCTATAAGCATTATATCAACAATTACATGCAGTAAAAATACAAGCTTAACTTTCCTCACCGAGCTCTATAGCTGCAGTCGATTAAGTGCGGCCAGTATCCAGTATTCGGGAGATAGTAGGTTCGAACCCCACTGTCGGCAGCCCTGAAAATGGTTTTCCGTGGTTTCCCATTTTCACACCAGGCAAATGCTGGGGCTGTACCTTAATTAAGGCCACGGCCGCTTCCTTACAACTCCTAGCCCTTCCCTGTCCCATCGTCGCCGTAAGACCTATCTGTGTATGTGCTACGTAAAGCAACTAGAAAAAAAAATAACTTTCCTCGAAATAACAGTCTCAACCACGAAATTCATCAGAGCTTCTAGAAAAAAAATTTCTTCACAGCCATGTCTTAATGAAGGAATAAATAAGTAAATAAATAAATAATTTCAAACATGTCAAGGTGTCAATGTTGCTAGAAGAAAGTTAAAAACTATATTGACATGAATACGTCTTTAAAATGATCCTTAGCACGGCTGCATGTTCAAAGGTCTGGCCGTAACAAACGCACTTATCTCTCAGAAATTTCAAAACGCAGGTGGATGCTGTTGCTTTCAATGGATTGAGGATATATTTATTTTAATTGCATCAGCCACGCCACTCACGATAAGGTTGCTTAAGTGACACTTAATCAACTTCGGGGCCATGTGGTTTGTGAATTGTACGTCGGAACGAAGCAAGTGTTAAACGATAGCTTACATACTCTTATGTGTGCACAATCCAAATAAAATGCGAATACAAGACGATACGCACGGTACACAAGTGATGGTGGTGGTGGTGATTATTCATTTAAGAGGGAGTTCCGGCAATTATTTGGTCAATTAAAAATATAAATGGAGAAGATTAGCCTCTACGAATAGATCTCGTTGACGTATGGTTATTATTGTTAACTGATAGAAGAAAGCAGTGTTAATAGAATGAAGTGGAATTAAATATTCCGTAATAATAATACGCTTGTCCGTCGTAAATCAGAAATATCAAGATTATCTGTTAGGTAGCGATTTTGACCTACATATCTTCAGCTATACACTGAGTACGTCTAGTAAGGTCGGAGGGTTTCTGAAGGGGGTGTCCTGGGTTTGGATGTCACTCCCACCTATAGATTTTAAACCTGTAATACATATATCTACATAATTATGTGCTATTTCGATAAGCATTCTGTTATTAGTCTAGAAGGATGCCTTCCCAGAATATTCCGAAATGAGTGAGTTGGCTGATCGGTTTGCGTCACATAGCTGCGATCTTGCATTCGGGAGATGGTGGTTACATTCCCACTTCCGGAAGCCTTGAATGTGGTTTTCTATGCTTTCTCAATTTTGCGGGGCCGATGACCTTCGATGTTAGGCCCCTTAAAACAACAAGCATCATCATCATCTCAATTTCGCACCAGATATATGCAGGGACTGTACCGTAATGAAGGCCACGGTAGCTTATTTCCCAGCCCCAGCCTTCTCCTATCCCATCGCCGCCATACGAGCTATCTGAAAAGGTGCGACAAAAAAAATTGAAAAAAATATCCGTCGGGTATAAAAGCGATGGTTTTCTCAAACGAGGCCGTCTTACAATAAAGTAACGAATATGTACACATGCCAAGAATACACAGCGATTGTACAAACAATTGGTGAGGCTGCGGGAAACTTTACTGCTGCATGAACACTGCATCAGCAACGGTTTCCGCGACAATATTCTAGTTAGACATACTGTAATTTTCTCCCGAACCTCATTAACGGTGGCATGAATCTTCAGCTCTACTGTATTACCAACCTGAACCGACTTATAACGAGATATATCGTAATTTTCTGCCGATTACGAGTATGGGTGTATTAACAACGTTAACTGTCTTCTATTGAAGCAAAGCGTTCTATTCACTCTTAAAACTGAAATCATGGATCCTTAGTGGAGATTAGTTCCGTCCTTCCCTAACAACAAGCACTACGCCAATCCTCCAAACTGCTATGTATTTATGAATTTATCTGGTCATCGTCGTCATCAAGGCACCGTCTTATAATAAAAGAAGCAAATATGGGAAAATACAGCTAACTAAGCCTGCCAAGTCAACTGCTGCCCGATCAGATGGTATGGAGATATTGTAGTGTCCCGAGGTGATCATGGTGGATTCCTCGCCCGTACTGCTTGGCATTATTGACAGACTGTCTTGTAATGGGGAGTAGAAAAGTAATTCAGTAACCGAACGACTTGGCTACACGGTTCAGGTCACGTAGCTGTTAGCTGTGGTGGATTCGACCCCCACTGTTGGCAGCCCTGCATAAATTTTTCCGTTGTTTTCCGTTTTCAAATCAAACAAATGTACCTTAATTAAATCCACGGTCGTTTTCTTCCCAGTCCTAGCCTGTCCTATCCCACCGTAAGACCAGTGTGTGTCTGTGCGACAAAAAGCAAATAGCAAAAAGAATTCATTCATTCGCTGTATATACTATAGCCGAATTCTACCTTGAGATATAAACGATGGTGATAAAACCTTTCCACAAGAAACTATTTCAGACACTTCGTTGTGTTGTATGGTCGTTTTACATCAGAACGTATCCACACTCAGGAATACTTTAATATAAAAACATCCAAATATAATTTATAACAACCTATTACACCCAAACCTATTTACAGTACGGCATATGTCCGACTCGTTGGCTGAATGGTCATCGTGCTGGCCTTCGGTTCAGAGGGTCCCGGGTTCGATTCCCGGCCGGGTCGGGGATTTTAACTTTCATTGGTTAATTCCAGTGGCTCGGGGGCTGGGTGTTCGTGCTGTCCCCAACATCCCTACAATTCACACACCACACATAACACTATCCTCCACCACAATAACACGCAGTTACCTACACATGGCAGATGGCGCCCACCCTCAACGGAGGGTCTCCCTTACAAGGGCTGCACTCAGCTAGAAATAGCCACACGAAATTATAATTATATAGTACGGTATATAAATACACTTAAACTTTATTATCCTTATTTTTGAAAAAGTTTCTTTCTTTCTTTCTTAATCCGTTTAGCCTCCAGGGATGGTTTTTCCCTCAGACTCAGCGAGGGATCCCACCTCTACCGCCTCAAAGGCAGTGTCCTGGAGCTTGAGACTTCGGGTCGGGGAGATACAACTGGGGAGGAAGACCAGTACCTCTCCCAGGCGGCCTCACCTGCTATGCCGAACAGGGGCCTCGTGGGGGTAGATGGGAAGATTGGAAGGGATAGACAAGGAAGAGGGTAGGAAGCGGCCGTGCCCTTTAGTTACCATCCCGACATTTGCCTGGAGGGGAAGTGGGAAACCACGGAAAACCATTTCGAGGATGGCTGATGTGGAAATTGAACCCCCTCTACTCAATTGACCTCTCGAGGCTGAGTGGAACCAATTCCAATCCTCTTATCACTTCCTAGATTTCGTGGCAGAGCCGGGAATCAAACCCGGGCCGTCGGGGGTGGCAGAAAACCACGCTAACAACTACTATACACCACAGAGGTGGACTGATACAAGTTATAATAATATAATTTGATCACATGGTGACCTCAAGGTAATATTTCTGAGCGGCCGGTTGGACTAATTAAACCACATTCTTCCTTTACTTAAGTAGAATGTTAGTCTTAACCCCTGCTTTCAATCAAAATTGGAGTAAAAACGAACAGAAAATTACCTTCCGGTTTACGGAAAGTGAGGTTTGTCTCGCTTCAATATTATTCGTATTCTCGAAAGTAATCTTGTCGAGGATGTCCACAGTCACAAATGAAAAGTATTTTTCCTTATCTGGATCGTATCCTTAAAGTGTATTACTGCCATTTGTAGCTGTGACCTATTTGGTTCGTTAGGACATAAAGCGTGAACTTTTGAACTGACACTTTATACACATGGTCTATTTCACCTCACCTTTTTGCCTATCACACCTCAACTTGCGCGGCTTTACACTCACGTCCCTTGCTCTGCCTCACAACACTCGTTTAAATAACCAATAAATGGTTATATGATCCCTGTCTCTCCAATTCCTAGTATCTTCATTTTTATCTCTCTGCATGATGTGCTCATGTAACGTAGCATAATGCGTTGTAAATTTCAATATAATGCAATTACGAACGGACATTTGATCCCGAACAAATAAGCTGGAAACATTTCTTGTTGCTGTGTCTTTTAGACAGGCCGTTTTCTACAGACGGCAGCCACCACCCATCCTCGAAGGGTCTGCCTTATCAGGACTGCTTTCGGTTGTAATGAAAATTCACAGCCTGTTTCCAGTCAATCGATCGGATCAGGAATGGAATGAATGAAGCCCCCTCTAGCGGCCAGGATGGGAATTGTGCCACCTGCCGAAGCCTGGCACACTCCTCTGGGGCAATGATTAATGCATGATTAATGATATGGAATTATATGGAGAGTGTTGCTGGAATGAAAGATGACAGGGAAAACCGGAGTACCCGGAGAAAAACCTGTCGCGCCTCCGCTTTGTCCAGCACAAATTTCACATGGAGTGACAGGGATTTGAACAACGTGACCCAGCAATGAGAGGCCGGCGCGCTGTCGCCTGAGCCACGGAGGCTCTGCTTTCGGCTGTAATAGCCACACGAAATTGTTAAAGTACATTGTAGACAACAGCTGCGTTTACTTGACCTTTGTAAAGATATATTGACCGCCTGCTTGTTTATGGCTCTGTATCTCTGAAGACAAAAAACTGTCCGACTCCTTGGCTGAATGGTCAAGGTTGAGGCCTTCATTTCAGAGGGTCTCGGGTTCGATTCCCGGCCGAGCTGGGGATTCTAATCGCGTCTGATTAATTCTTCTGGCCCGGGGACTGTGTGTTTGTATTTGTCCCAACACTCTCCTCTCCATATTCAGACAACACACTATACCACCAATAGTGTTTACATCCCTCCACACAGGGTTGGCGTCAGGAAGGGCATCCGGCCGTAAAACAGGACGACACAGCAACCGCGACCCCACAAGGTGTGGGAAAAGTGGTAGTGTAAGAAGAAGAAGAAGAAGAAGTAAACTTTAAGACTCTTAATTTAAAAGGGGGTTATTTAACGTACCACTAAATCTACTGACGAGGTTCGGTCGCATTTAAACGTATTTAAATACTAGCGAATGTACCCGTGCTTCGCTACGGTATTCTACATTGTATTCGAATATCGAAGTAAATAGTGTACATGCAGTAAATAAGATAGTTTTAAAATTGCATGTCTCTTAGCGTTATCCGAGAAAGAGCATGGGGAGGTCCCCGTACGTTTCCAATGTAAAGTGTTTGTTACGGATTTGTGATATAACGGCAGGCTCACTTGCCTACCGGCATTCACAATCAGGTTGGGAAGTTTACATTATAATTGCAGGCCCCATTGCCTACTATGCGGACAGAATCGATTTGGGGAGTTTTCGTTAAAATGGCAGCCCCCCTCTCCTACCTCCAGACAGATTACAGTTTTTATTATAATGGCAGGCAATTACCCTACTATCACTCGAAATTGAGTTGTGCAGTTATCATTATAATGACAGGCCCCTTTTCCTACTGCCAGCCAGCGTACTGCCAGTCACACCAAGTTGGTGAGTTTCCATCAAAATAGCAGGCCACTATGCCTAATGCCAGTCACATTTTAGATGAGTACATTTCTTTATAATGGCGGGCACCCTTGCCTACTGCCAAACACAATCGGGTAGGGGAGTTTTAAACAAAACTGCATGCTCACTTACCTTCTGCAAGTCAAATCGAGAAGGGAACTATTCATTACAATTGTAGGCCTTCCTTACTAATGACAGTTACACAGGAGTTGGAGAAGGAACCCTTTCCTACTGCCAGTCAAAGTCGGTGTGGGGAGTACTGATTACAATAGCAGACCGACCCTTTCTCGATCGCTAAATCGACATCAGTGAATATATATAGATCGACATACGAAAGTATATGCGTGTTTACAATATTGAAGACCTTCATTTACAGATTAACTGCTACTAAACGTACGTCATATCGACAAAGGATTATACCATAAGACACGCCGGATTTAGTGGCCTAAATGGCTGGTCCAATGATATGTCATCTATTCTTGGGTCAGATTTAGAAACGTGGAACAGGGTAAAGGTTTTGTAAGATCATCTCACATTACATTACTTTTCGGATAATAATGTGACAGCTACATACGTAGCATTTGGCTCACATATGGCTACTGAGTGGGCCAATTTTCGTGAAGAGTTTGATGATTCTGTATTTCATATAAGTAATTGAAAGTATGAATTATGCATGTGAAAATTCCAAATTGACTTAACATCGATTAATAGAGAAAAATCAAACGTAAAAGAGATACAGATACGGCATAAAGTCATAAGACCAAGGTTGTAGATCATTCCAAATTGAACGGAGATTGTGCAATCCGTTACGTGATAGGAATTTCCGAAGGTCTGCACCATCATTAAAATTGCCTGCATATTTCGATATTCTTCGGGGATAAAAAATGAAAAATTTAATGATATAGGATTTTTCATTCGTTACAGGCTAAAACGTATAATTTTGTCAAATTTCAATTATCTTCTTATTCTTCTGGCAGATTATGCCACAATGTGGATTTTGGGCGAGGCGGATAAAAATTAGGACTTTCAGGAAATCAAAAATTATGGAGATTGTTATTATTACCCCTTAAACGGAAAGCTGTACGAAAATTTCGCCAAAATAGTCAGTGTAGAGGTACACAGTCGTTACGATTTGATTTATATAGATAAGGAATCTGCTCCATGTAAAACACCTTTTGGGCTATGTCCGCTGGACTTAACCTGCAAAAGTGACCATTCATGATATCTCCCTTATTAATCCTCCTGACGAAAAAATGCACATGAAAAAAAAGGTTTAGAGGTGGAATTCCATCAGGTTTGGTCGATTTCCAGTCAGGTTGGTCTTGTTCTGTATATATTGTGGAAGAGTAAAATCACCATTTCGGTTCCTTATAAACCGCCAGTCCATTCCGGAACATGAAATGTTATTTACGTTTAAAACCTACCTTTGGACAGGTGGATGCTAAATATAAATTTTGTTTCGAATGTCTTCAGTAGTTTTCAAGTTGTAAGGAATACGCTTTACACGCACCCGCTCGTGAGTTAAGTCCGATGGGACTTGTACAGAAAAACGGTCCTTTAATGATATCTCCCTTATTGATCCTCGTATCGAAATGATGCACATGAGAAAAAAAGGTTTAGACATTAATTTCTACCAAGGTAGGTAGACTTCCATAAACTTTTGTTGTGTGTATTTTTTGGAAGTGCAAAATCACTGTTTCGGTTTCGTATAAACCCCCAGTTAGTTCAGGGATTTAGAAACAATATTTGCCCTGAAACCTATCAAGGACAGGTGTATTCTAAATACGAATCTTGGTGGAAATGCATCCAGTAGTTTCTAGCATTCACGTACATACGGCGTAATTAAGGAAGAAAATAATACAGTTAAGAATGTTGAAACTAATAGAAAATGGATTATAACTGAGGACAGCCGGATAACGACAAATAAATAAATGCCGTGAGTTATGGATATAATAAAGCGCTAACAGAGGAGAAATTTAGGTTCAGTGATTCTTAGGTAAACAAATATGAAGATGACTAATGGTGTTATTACTTAATCTATTCGAGGGCGGTTATAACCTCCAACGATATTCCGCCAATATCCCGCAGATGAGCCGATTGATGCCTCTCTTGCCATCTACCCAAGGAACAACCACGAATTTAAAAGCATGATGAGGAAAATGGCAATACGTTACTTCCCTACTGGCATGCAGTCAGAGACGTTGCCATGGTAACCTGTAGGTTCGTTGTCGGTCTGTCGGTCACTAAATGCAGAGCATGATACCAGCAGAAAATTGTAAATTTCTCCGTCATGTGAAGAGTAAGGTAAATTATGAACATAACGAAAGTTGTTTATAATGAAGAGACGTTTCACGTACGGTAAACGAAGTTTACAGAAAATCAATAGTATAAGAGAAAATAGAGGAAAACCACTGTGGTTTTCCTATAAACACCCCGTCTATTCAAATATTTTAAAATTATATGCATATCGGAACCTTTCCTGGGATGAGTATACTCTAAATATGAAGTTTGGCTGAGATCTATCCAGCCGTTTCGACGTGATGGTGGGAAAACCACTCTGGTTTTCCTATAAACCCCCCGTCTATTCAAGGATTTTAAAATGATATGCATATATAAACCTTCCCCGGGATTAGTATACTCTAAATACAATGTTTGGTTGAGATCCATCCAGCCGTTTCGACGTGATGGTGGAAAAACCATTCTGATTTTCCTATAAACCCCCCATATATTCAAATATTTTAAAATGATATGCATATGGAAAACTTCCCCGCGATGAGTATCCTCTAAATATGAAGTTTGGTTGAGATCTATCCAGCCGTTTCGACGTGATGGTGGGAAAACCACTCTGGTTTTCCTACAAACCCCCGTCTATTCAAGGATTTTAAAATGATATGCATATCTAAACCTTCCCCGGGATTAGTATACTCTAAATACAATGTTTGGTTGAGATCCATCCAGCCGTTTCGACGTGATGGTGGAAAAACCATTCTGATTTTCCTATAAACCCCCCATATATTCAAATATTTTAAAATGATATGCATATGGAAAACTTCCCCGCGATGAGTATCCTCTAAATATGAAGTTTGGTTGAGATCTATCCAGCCGTTTCGACGTGATGGTGGAAAAACCATTCTGGTTTTCCTATAAACCCCCTGTCTATTCAAGGATTTTAAAATGATATGCATATCAAAACCTTCTCCGGGATGAGTATACCCTAAATATGAAGTTTGGTTGAGATCTATCCAGCCGTTTCGACGTGATGGTGGAACAGACAAACAGACAGACAAACAGAAACAATTTTATTTATATAGATTTTTACACTCGTTCTTCACCCCCTTTCCATCCCCGCCCAAAGGAGTCCTATGAGTGCCTTACACAACAGTATATTTTTTTCCCAGATATTAAGTCTTATTTGTACCTATTTTGGTTGACAGCTATGCCCAAACGTACATGCATAATCTCACTGCTCTAGAATCCTGGAGCTGACGTTGCCATGGTTACGGCAGTTCATTTCTTTATCCGATTCCTAGAGCAGGGGTAGTGTGGTGCCAATATCTCCGTAACGGTTGGTTTTAGGGCCTTAAAACATGGTTTTCGGGCCCGTAGGGCTTACCGAGTTTTGTTCTTTGCGTCAAGAGAATTAAATTGAGCTTTGTCTCGTCCTTATACGACAAATTCGATATTTTGCCTATAATAGTATAAGAGAAAATGGAGGAAAACCGTTTTTCCTATAAAACCCCCGTCTTTTCAAAGATTTTAAAATGATATGCATATCGAAACCTTCCCCGGGGTCAGTATACTCTAAATATGAAGTTTGGTTGAGATCTATCCAGCCGTTTCGACGTGATGGTGGAACAGACAAACAGACAGACAAACAGACAAACAGAAACAATTTTATTTATATAGATTAGCCATCTGAACTGGAATTCTATCTCACAACCATAGTCATAGAAAGCGAGTGCCTAAGCAGGCAGTCCTGTAGTTCTACTTAACTTAATTTCGTGTTCTCAGCTAAAAATGCCTACAGCTCTGCGTGAATATGAAACACTGGGTCATAACTTTCCATTTCAGAATTCACCCCATTGGCAAGATCACTCCCTCAGAATAACCACATACGATACATAAGCAGTCTCATTTATTTTCAAGGTGGCTAGTAGAGGGAATAATATTGAAAACAGCACATTTCAAGAAGATATGACCTGCTTCTAATTTCCTAGCAGAACACAATTTTCTCATGCTTGGTCAAAAATGTATTCCATACCGCAGAGACACACATAATATATTGGATTTTAAAATTCTACTGGCCGCTTCTGTGGTGCAGTGGTTAGTGTAATTAGCTGCCACACCCGGAGGCCCGAATTCAATTCCCGGCTCTGCCATGAAATTTGAAAAATGGTACGAGGACTGGAACGGGGTCCACTCAGTCTCTGGAGTTCAACTGAGTAAAGGGGGTTCGATTCTCCAATCAGCCATCCTTGAAGTAGTTTTCCGTGGTTTCCCATTTCTCCTCCAGGCAAAAGCCGAAATGGTACCTAACTTAAGGCCACCGGGGCGAGGTACTAGTCCTCCTCTCCAATTTTACCCCCGACCCAAAGTCTCACTCTCCAGGACACTGCCCTTGAAGCGATAGAGGTGGGATCCTTCGCTGAGCACGAGGAAAAAACCAACCCTGAACGGTTGAATGGATTAAGAAAGAATGAATGAATGAATGAATGAATGAATGAATGAATGAATGAAAGAAAGAAATAAAACTCTATTGTTTAATAGTAATTTCTGAATTTTAGTTTCTTTGCGAATAAGGTAAAGAATTTTAAAGAAATATATATCAGAGGAGGAAATTTAATGGAATCATTTGCTGTTAGTGTTGGTATTATGCATTTACCACAATTGTGAATAGAAATCTGGAAGGTCTAGTGAAATGTACCCTATACCAATACTTAAAATTATATGTTACTCACAATATTTATGTGGCTTAAAAATGCCTAGATAATACTGTGTAAAAGATGCATGCCCGTCTGTGTGCTGCGATATACAACAAAATTCAAAATGTGAAGAAAAAAAGAAATGAAAAGATAACACGTAGGGTCTATACGTTTCTCTCAGCTAATTCATTCCCTCAAACAACAGTTAGTTAATAATCTGTTCATTCGCTCACATACTTCCTTAACTCTTAATTCATTCATTTCCTCGCACGCTCCCAGACATACAGCATTTTCTTTAAATTTCCTCTGTACGGTGTATAAATGAAATGTTGAAAGAGGTACGTTCTTCGCGTCTACTGACAGCGAGTTCAGAGACCCTGAAAGTAAGCAGGTTGATTAAACCAACATGAGGCTCATTAAACTAGCGGACTGTGTAAACAGGTGCGGCTCACTATGTCATCCCATTGCTCCCATAAATCCCTTTAATGAATCCCGGTCGTCCGTGATTATCATACAGCTCACTCACAGCGTGAAGGTCACTGCTTCACTTCCCACATATGGGCATGCAAATTTCTGGAACTACATCACATCCACCATCATATTAGACCAAGCTCTATGAACTCTTCAGAGTATAATTATACCGTATAGTCTATCAAAAATATTAGGTTTGAATGTTCCGATTACTGAACGTTGATTTCCCCTGTGTGGTGATGTCCACAAAATGTCCATACGAAAGAAATTGTGTTAGCAGATTCCACTACACTTACTGAAGTACCGGTATGTAAGTTCGTAAGTGTGCTTTCTACCTATAATAATAATAATAATAATAAATAATAATAATAATAATAATAATAATAATAATAATAATAATAATAATAATAATAATGGTATAGCCTCAGCTACAGAGTTGAAGACCTTCAGAAATTGTGTCATCTAGGTGGCCTGACTCTCAATTACCACATTCCGATTGTGCTGTTATCTAACAACGAAAGCGGAATTCTACTGGAAGTTTCCGTTAATTTTGGTCTGATGACACTGTGTGCACTACCAGTGATCTTTAACAGGCCATCGGATCTTTTACTGTCCTTCAAAAACCGACTGTCTCAGCCGGAATCGAACCCATGCAATTCAGATCATGAGTCGAGCACTGTATCACTGATCCAACGAGGCATCTTTCTGTTCTACAGTTTTCATCAAACATTACCTTTCAGGGCGGACCTGTACTTGTTGCCAGTATAAAGGAGAAAGACATATGTGTAAAATGTGAGAATATGTGTATAGAATGGTACTAAAATATTGTTTCTATTCAACAATAACATCAGTTCAAAAAGCGCGTTTTCTCCGGGCTGAAAATGTTGCGAACTCTGAGAAATATTGCCACTGAGGTAAAAGTAATTTACTAATACGAATAATATTACCGAGGAGCATGAAATGTATCCGCCTCTGTGGTGTAGTGGTTAGTGTCATAAGCTGTCACCCCCGGAGACCCGGGTTCGATTCATGGCTATCCCATGAAATTTAAAAAGTGGTACGGGGCTGGACACGGGGTCCACTCAGCCTCGGGAGGTTAACTGAGTAGAGGGGCGTTCGATTCCTGCCTCAGCTATCCTCGAAGTGGTTTTCCATGGTTTCCCACTTCTCCAGGCAAATGCCGGAATGGTACCTAACTTAAGACGGTAGAGGTGAGATCTCTCGCTGAGTCCGAGGGAAAAACCAACCCTGGAGGATAATCGGATTAAGAAAGGAAAACGCATGAACTATTTTAATTAAAAAGCAACTCGTATAGTATAGCAATCGAAGTATAGAAGATAGATGTTTCTATAATTATTTCACTGAAATGTCTCACCAGACCAAAGCACGTAGACCTCGGTTTTCCCTCACGGCCATAACACCACCCCCCCATATTTGTATCCCAATGTCAGGTGTTAGAATTCAGGGCCTCTCAGAGTGCATGCGCCTGATGCATGCACTGTGCACGGTGCAAAAGACGACTTCACTTGGTTGCCCAGAGTGCAGACCCCCATTCCTCGATTTGGAGCAATAGCGCTGTCTCTCGCTTTCCCCACGCCTGTCTCGCTCGCTCCGCCTGTCTCCTCCTCACTTGCTCCGTAGCGCTCCAAATCCGAGCCGAGTTGAGCCGAGCTTAGCCGAGTAGCCCAGAGACGAAGCGTTGGTCCGAGCCGAGCCGAGCGGGAGCGATGCACAATGGACGGAGCTCTTGCGCCTCAATTTGCACGCGTTAGATTTTGGGCGTTTGAGAGGCCCTGTAGTTAGATGATGGTGCTAGTGGAAAAATAGTCTGATATTGATACAATTTCCGTGACTAAAGGACATATTCACACCTAAATGTTCTAGAAAATTACCCGAGCTGTTGTGAACAGGTGTCTTAACGCTGCACTACAGCACCATACCTCACTCATCCAATTGCCCGCCATCGCCCTGCGCTGTTACCTTTGAGAGGTATTGGACCATTCTGCCATTATACATAAATATTTATTTGGACCACTGAAGAAGCAATTGGAAGGACTGACGGTGAATTCCAATGAGCTTTCATATACAAGCGTATTATTTTGATTCCTTCAGTGTTCAGAGAGTCGCTGCCATATATCGCTAAACAAATGCTTAGACGAATACGAGATCTGTACCAAATTCATACTATACCTATATGTTATACGTGTATGCAGGAATTGTGTAAACTTAGGCCAACTGTACTTATGGAATCACCATCCTACACTTCCTTTAATAAATATATTCGAATATATTACCACTCCCATAAGCACATTTTAGCGTTCCAACATTTCAGGTGAAATAATTGACAGTTTATCTTCGGACAAGGCTGTCACAACAGAAAGAAATACTTATGTTAATATATTGTCGTATGTTTCCAGGCAGAACTGGTGTCCGTGGAAGGCAAGGAGATAGACAGTCACTATGTCCTGGCTCGCGAGCCCATCAGAAAGTGGAACTCGTCGTCCGACTGCTACCTGCTCATAGAGGGGATGGAACACACGCTGCAGGTAAGAAGTAAAACTCGGTGAATTATTTCTGAAACCATAAAAGGACTACTGTGTCTACTTGGTGCAAACTTTTTGACTCCTAAAGCCACGTCTATCGAATTTCTACAAAGGTGAGCATTCAATATCATGACTCCTATCCTTCAAGACATTTTACCAATTTTCTGAGGTCGTCACCAACGTGGATTAGCCCAGTTTCTCGGCGAATGCCCTTCCTGACACCAACCCAATGTGGAAGAATGAATTTACTATTGCGTGTTCCTGTGGTGGTTAGCTTGCATGTGTTTGTACCTAAATGAAGATGTGTATTAAGACAATCACGAACACCCATTTTCCGAGTTGAAGGAATCAACCAGACGTGACTAAAATCCCAGACCCTGCCAGAAATCGAACCCGGGACCCTAAGACCTTAAGGCTACTACGCTGACCATCCAGCCAAAGAGACAGAAATATTATTATTATTATTATTATTATTATTATTATTATTATTATTATTATTATTATTATTATTATTATTATTAACCCTGGTACCCATGGTCTTTAAGGTGTCAATTCTATATGGTCTAACTCCGTAGTTAAAGGATTCGAATTCCGTTGATTTTAAAAGAAATTAATCGTTAAAATATTGACTGGTAGAGTAGGAGAGGTGGTGGTAAATATTTTCTAATCACTAGATTGCGTACCAAGAGTCTGGATTCAATTCCAAACGTATTCGCAGTGTCCATATGTTATGAGGGCACATGACGATGTCGATAGTGATTCGTCGGATGGAGACATTAAGCCTTGAGCAGACCCATTAGTGCTATTCGACAGAATTAAACTCTGTGCCGGCAGAGAGTTTCACCCCCTCCCTTCTTACTATCATATACACGTCACGCATTTCATCTCATTAACACCTCTGATGAGGTAGACGTCAGGAACAGCATCCGTCGTAAAAACTCGCTACGAAGATTCATCTCACTGCATACCCGACCATGTAGAGAAACACGTCAAGTGTGGGAAAAGAACATTAGTAGTATTATATCGTGTTCGAAGACGGAAATAAGTCTTCGTATCGATATGTTGGAGCAAATGAAGAATACATCTTCAAAGCAAGTGCAGTATATTTTATAACTTTACCACAGGAAAGTTCCAATGTTTTTCTTACAGTGTTATAATTTGTCATTTACTTCCTCAACGGTGAAATTTTCGAAGTTTTCTAAGACTGATCCTGCGACTCATTCAGTAACACCAATTATAGTGAATATACAATATTTTCAACAAAATTCAACACAAACTGACTAAATCTATTAACATCTGAAAGACGTTGATATCCATTTCGCAAAATGAGTTCTGGACTTTTTGCAGCAATAGTGTGTTTCTTTCTGGCGAGTTTTATTTGTTCTCTTCGAGAGGGATATTAATGGGAAGGGTTCATTAAAGATTACCCTATTTATCAACGTTATGTTTTATATATTTATGGTAAATATAAATAAACGACAACGATTATACAGCATTAACAATGAATGAAAGCATTGTTTTATAAAATACAAAGTCAAATCACGAGTTTATCGTGTAATACCAATGTGGCTGATCCTAGAAAAGGAAATATAGACTGGAACGTTTCCATACATTTTCTTTAACGAGAGCGATGATGACAGTGCTGATGACATTCGCGTCGGTTGATCTACCAATTGAGTTGTAGTGGGCTAGGTCATCTTTGTTTTTGTCTTTTTTTTTTTTTTTTTTTTGCTTTACGTCGCACCGACACAGATAGGTCTTATGGCGATGAAGGGATAGGGAAGGCCCAGGAAGCGGCCGTAGCCTTAATTAAAGTACAGTCCCAGTATTTGCCTGGTATGAAAATGGGAAACCACGGAAAACCATTTTCAGGGCTGCCGACAGTGGGGTTCGAACCCACTATCTCCCAGATGCAGGCTCACAGCCGCGCGCCCCTAACCACACGACCAAATCGCCCGGCCATATTTGTTTTGTTGGAAAGGATCTAAGCTATACGTCTGGCACTACTGCCATCACACTGTAGAGTGCGTTTAAGTCGCACGACCTAATAAGTTGAAAGTCGATTTCGATTACAATGTGGTCGTGAAAATTCAATATTCATGTAATTATATTATTATAAACTAAAAATTATTCAAATAATCCACATTACTGTATTCTGCTAGAGGTAACTATAGTCATAGCAGTTTATTATTGGAATTTCAGCCCATACATTCAACGCTTTTTTGTATGAAAATTCCAGTAAATAATAACGACTTATTACAGTATTTATTGCCCTTTAAGAAATGTATCCTTATACTGTTCTCAGCTGCGAACCCGCATACATGAGATATGTAGGTGAACACATAATCACGGAGCTACCGAGGTAATAATAATAATAATAATAATAATAATAATAATAATAATAATAATAATAATACCTTGTACAAAATAACCAGGGGCTGCCTGGCCGAGGCGGTAAAGGCGTGATCGGCTCGCCCGGAAGGACGTGGGTTCGAATCCCCGTCAGGAAGTCGTAAAATTTAAGAAACGAGATTTCCACTACCAGAGGTGCACATGGCCCTGAGATTCACTCAGCCTACACCAAAAATGAGTACCAGGTTAATTCCTGGGGGCAAGGGCGTCCGGGTGTAGAGCTAACCACTCTACCCCATCACGTGCCGAGGTTACGAATGGTGGAAGCCTTTACCTTCCACCCCTCCAAGGGCCTTCATGGCCTGTACGGAGATTAATTTTTGACAAAATAACCATCACAAGTAATATACCGTATTAGTAGCTTTCGTTGGCTTTTACAGAATAAAGGTTACCGGCATGTACCAACAAACATCCTTGCATTTGGTAAACGATAATAAAAATGTGAACCTCTGTGTAATAATTGCAACTTTGTTTCTAATGCTCCTATATGAACCAATACAAATCATATTATGATATCACGGATAGTCTTCTTACTATAGGGGCCGATGACCTTCGATGTTAGGCCCCTTAAAACAACAAGCATCATCATCATCTTCTTCTTCTTACTATAACCGACAATAGCAAGCCATACACGCGGGGGAAAATACTATTTTAGGACAGCGTTTTTGTACTGTTATTTCGTGAAAAATCAATGACATACAGTAATATGCAATACATTGCATTTTGATATAATTACGTACGTATAGTCTGGTACTAATCTTATTTTAAGGACTCGTCGACTGTGTGAAAGAATTACACATGCGGTAACCACAACAAAGCGCGCGTGTCTAGAATGAGTAGCGGTTAATGTTGATAATGATGATGATGATAATAATAATAATAATAATAATAATAATAATAATAATAATAATAATAATAACTGTATGGCCTAAGCTGTCGTGTGCAAGCATTTTGATTTGTCTCAATCTACGCTGCCCGCGCTTCAATTTCTATTTCCGTTTTACTCTATGAGATAGCAGAGTAAACCGGATCTCTCTTGTACGACCTCTGGTGGAATTCAATTAGTTTTGTCGGGTAAACATCAAATGTTTCACCGGAGATCTTTGACATGCCGACGTCGTACGAAATTCAATGTTGAAGTGACTTTCTTTTTGCCGCCCTTCAAAATTACGAGTACCAAGCTCGATAGCTGCAGTCGCTTAAGTGCGGCCAGTATCCAGTATTCGAAAGATAGTAGGTTCGAACCCCACTGTCGGCAGCCCTGAAAATGGTTTTCTGTGGTTTCCCATTTTCACACCAGGCAAATGCTGGGGCTGTACCTTAATTAAGGCCACGGCCGCTTCCTTCCCACTCCTAGCACTTCCCTGTCCCATCGTCGCCATAAGACCTATCTGTGTCGGTGCGACGTAAACCAAGTAGCAAAAAAAAAAATAAATACGAGTACCTCTGCCAGTTTGAATCTGTGATCTTGGGATACAGAAGTTGACACACTACCACGCTTCACAGAGGGAACTTTCAAGTGTTGTTTTTCCACATATCTTTCTTCAGAACTTCATCGTTTACAAAAGACACCTACAGCATTAAAACTTGAATCCGACGAACCTTTCAGAACATCTTCCAGATTGGACCCATCGTTAGCACTGGTAGATTATTGCACCACCATGGTGCATTTCAATAGTATTACCAGATGGACGGCTATATAGTCAGCCATTTTAGTTCCACAATTACATCAGTTTAAAAATAAGCTCACTCAAGCAGAAATTTTAGGGATGGTAAATTATTATACCATTAAAAGTTATTAAGTTAATTGGAGATGTATAAAAGATGGTTTCATCTCGCTCACATATTGGATTACATCCAACTAACATAGAAATGATTAGAGAGCGAAGAGTAGAGAATCTTATGAATATTCCCTAAAAGAATGTACAATATATTGTTAACAATACAGTTTATAAAGCTTAAAACGAGTAGTAATAAAAGTTCCATGTACAAAGGTATAAACTACGTTCATTATTTTCAATGTTTCTTGAAACAAGGGATGTAGCAAAATCTTCTTATATGACTGTCACTCACTTCTGCAGTTAACAAATACATCGAAGTCGTCTCTTTGAGATAATTCAATATTACCAATATTATATTATTACATACATATATACATTCTCATTACAGACTATCGTGTATTTTAGCGTTCAGTCTTCAAGCTTCAGTGATTGAACTAAACGCTTCCACAATGCTGTATTTATAACCAGCACACTGAACTCCAGGTCATCAAACACCGAGTCTAACTAAAGTTTTCTGGGTGTACCGCTGCTTCTCTTACCCCCCCCCCCCCTACCGAGGCAATCTTCCCCTAAACACCTAACCTCCTCCATTTCTCTCATATACTTCCACCACCGAAGGTACTACTTAAGCTAAAGTGTTTTCATTCCATAACGTGAAGGATTACGGTGGTCCTCGTAGAGGGTAACGCCCTCTCTGGGGCCAAGCAGATTTGAAGCGGTGATTTGAGGTGCGGAGAAGGTGAGAGGGTAGCGGCCGTGGCCTATAAAAGGGTCTGTACAGACATTTGCCTTACTGCAGGAGAATATGAAACCACGGAAAACCATTCTCAAGCTAGCCGACGGTGGAGACCAGCCCCTCGCCTCACGAATGCAGAGCTGCAAACCCAGTAAAACCAGTCACTGTTGAGCCGAAGCCCACTTTGCTCTGTCCCGAAGGCACTTTAATCCCACAGCTTCATACCATTGATTTATTCCTCACCTGCTCATTATCTCCTCACTGTGACTTTACTTGTGCAATTGTTATTCTCCATTTACGCACGGCTTCTTAGACGTCAAACTTGAGGCTCCCTGATTCCTCAAAACGCGAAGTCCTAATGTAACAATACTACAGTATTGGTTTTATGTCTTACTAACTATAAGGGCTGCTGAACTGAAAGAGATAGAGCTCGCAACACTGCAAATAACTGTCGGAACTGCCTAGAGGTGGCAGCACTGCATAGTTCCGTGTTTGTAATTAAATCTCAGAACATTGTTGGTCTGAGACACACGTCTTACTAAGTAGACGAAAACGTTAAATCAACATTCGTGTTTAATGGTTAGTCCAAATGAATAGGCCTACAACGTGGAGTGATAGAATTCTTCTCCAATGAAGGTGCTTTAACCGCGATAACTGTCACTAGGTGTGCTTGTGTTGCCAATGCAACAATGGACTGTGGGTGCTGTTTCCACGTGCGTCTTATGGATCAGCCACCTTACAGCCAAGAACCGTCCCCTTGTAACAGTCACATATTTCGTCCGCTGAAAAAAAAAAACCTGAAGAGTACGCTTTTCACAGCCAATCAAGTGGTTCCTAATATTGTGGAAGAGTGGTTCTACTAATCACCATCATTCATTGTGGAGGATATACAGAAACTTGTTCAGCGTGAAGATACGTGCTTGATGAGTGGGGGTCATTATCTGTATTCTCTCTCATACTACCATCAGTATTCGAAAACGACTTTCAACCTACTAGGTCGTGTTACGTACATGTAGTACGTGTTGAAGAGATGTTAACACGGTCAGATGTTAAGTACAGAGCAAATTACGTCAAATCGGAAAGTTGCGGGTTCGGATCCCACTGGTGTCCGGTTGGCCACTTTTTTCTCTAATTAACATCTCTTCAACACGTACTCAATGTACGTAACACGACCTAATAGGTTGAAAGCCGATTTCGATTACAATGCGGTCGTGAAAATTCAATATTCATTATCATCAGTATGCTATCGTCTTGATACTATGTGTGTTGCCCCATACATATAGAGTATGTTTCTAGGCACTTTTCTACCTTTTAAGTCAACAACCCTTATCTTACACTATTACGGTTTTCGAAGACACTGAGGTGCCGAAAATTTGTACGAAATGTTTATTTACATACCGACACAAGGATGAGTATTTGAACACCGTAAGATGTCACTGGATTGAGCCCGGTTCAAATCCGCCTCCTTAGCTCAGAAAACCCAGGTCTACCGTCTGAGTCACTCAGCCTAGGAAGACGGAATCTTTTTTTTTTGCTTTACGTCGCACCGACACAGATATGTCTTATGGCGACGATGGGATAGGAAAGGCTTAGGAATTGGAAGGAAGCGGCCGTGGCCTGGTGTGAAAATGGGAAACCACGGAAAACCATCTTCAGGGCTGTCGACAGTGGGGCTCGAACCCAATATCTCCCGATGACTGGATACTGGCCGCACTTAAGTGACTACAGCTATCGAGCGAAGACGGAATCTAATGCAAATTATTTCTTGTATATTAAGGGGCATTTTTGTGTTGTAGCTAGAAAGCTAGTTAACACTCTCAATCAATCAGTCAATCAATGAATAATCATTGATCTGGTATTAGGGCTGTCGCCCAGGTAGCAGATTCCAAATCAATTAATTGTTTACCTAGTCTTAAATTATTTCAAAATACTTGGAAATGTATCTAACAGTTCCTTTCAAAATTTATTCCAATTCCGAATTCTTCATCCTATAAATTAATATTTGCCCCTATATGTTCTCTTGAATTCTAGTCTTCATGTTATGATATAACCTGCCTTTAAAAGCGTATTCGTCTACTAATGTCATTCTATGCCATATCTCCACTGACATCTGGGAACATATCTCTTAGTCGAGCTGCTCTTCTCATTACTTCCAAATCATCCAAGTCCAGAGTTTGCAACATTTTCGTAACACTGCTTTCCTTCGGAAATCACCCAGAACCAATCGTGCTGAAACCTTTGGATCTTTTCCAGTAACCAAGTAATCATGGTGCCAGTTTCATACACTGCAACCAGACTCTAACGGGGTCTTACCAGAGACTTATGTGTCCTCTCCTTTACATCATCCTCCTCCCGTTTGTGCACGATAACGGTTAAAGATTGAGCACACAATATGAGTTGTACACAACAAGATTTATACACTCCTTTACATCCCCATCCCATCCCATTTGTGCACGATAACGGTTAAAGATTGAGCACACAATATGAGTTGTATACAACAAGATTTATACACTCCTTTACATCCCCATCCCATTTGTGCACGATAACGGTTAAAGATTGAGCACACAATATGTGTTGTACACAACAAGATTTATACACTCCTTTACATCCCCATCCCATTTGTGCACGATAACGGTTAAAGATTGAGCACACAATATGAGTTGTATACAATAAGGATTATACACTCCTTTACATCCCCATCCCATTTGTGCACGATAACTGTTAAAGATTGAGCACACAATATGTGTTGTATACAACAAGATTTATACACTCCTTTACATCCCCATCCCATTTGTGCACGATAACGGTTTGAGCACACAATATGAGTTGTATACAATAAGGATTATACACTCCTTTACATCCCCATCCCATTTGTGCACGATAACGGTTAAAGATTGAGCACACAATATGTGTTGTACACAACAAGATTTATACACTCCTTTACATCCCCATCCCATTTGTGCACGATAACGGTTAAAGATTGAGCACACAATATGTGTTGTATACAACAAGATTTATACACTCCTTTACATCCCCATCCCATTTGTGCACGATAACGGTTAAAGATTGAGCACACAATATGAGTTGTATACAATAAGGATTATACACTCCTTTACATCCCCATCCCATTTGTGCACGATAACGGTTAAAGATTGAGCACACAATATGTGTTGTATACAACAAGATTTATACACTCCTTTACATCCCCATCCCATTTGTGCACGATAACTGTTAAAGATTGAGCACACAATATGTGTTGTATACAACAATGATTATACACTCCTTTATATCATCCTCACATTTGTGCACGATAACGGTTAAAGATTGAGCACACAATATGTGTTGTATACAACAAGATTTATACACTCCTTTACATCCCCATCCCATTTGTGCACGATAACTGTTAAAGATTGAGCACACAATATGTGTTGTATACAACAAGATTTATACACTCCTTTACATCCCCATCCCATTTGTGCACGATAACGGTTAAAGATTGAGCACACAATATGAGTTGTATACAATAAGGATTATACACTCCTTTACATCCCCATCCCATTTGTGCACGATAACGGTTAAAGATTGAGCACACAATATGAGTTGTACACAACAAGATTTATACACTCCTTTACATCCCCATCCCATTTGTGCACGATAACGGTTAAAGATTGAGCACACAATATGAGTTGTACACAACAAGATTTATACACTCCTTTACATCCCCATCCCATTTGTGCACGATAACTGTTAAAGATTGAGCACACAATATGTGTTGTATACAACAAGATTTATACACTCCTTTACATCCCCATCCCATTTGTGCACGATAACGGTTAAAGATTGAGCACACAATATGTGTTGTATACAACAAGATTTATACACTCCTTTACATCCCCATCCCATTTGTGCACGATAACGGTTAAAGATTGAGCACACAATATGTGTTGTATACAACAAGATTTATACACTCCTTTACATCCCCATCCCATTTGTGCACGATAACTGTTAAAGATTGAGCACACAATATGTGTTGTATACAACAATGATTATACACTCCTTTATATCATCCTCACATTTGTGCACGATAACGGTTAATGATTGAGCACACAATATGTGTTGTATACAACAAGATTTATACACTCCTTTACATCCCCATCCCATTTGTGCACGATAACGGTTAAAGATTGAGCACACAATATGAGTTGTATACAATAAGGATTATACACTCCTTTACATCCCCATCCCATTTGTGCACGATAACGGTTAATGATTGAGCACACAATATGTGTTGTATACAACAAGATTTATACACTCCTTTACATCCCCATCCCATTTGTGCACGATAACGGTTAAAGATTGAGCACACAATATGAGTTGTATACAATAAGGATTATACACTCCTTTACATCCCCATCCCATTTGTGCACGATAACGGTTAAAGATTGAGCACACAATATGTGTTGTATACAACAAGATTTATACACTCCTTTACATCCCCATCCCATTTGTGCACGATAACTGTTAAAGATTGAGCACACAATATGTGTTGTATACAACAAGATTTATACACTCCTTTACATCCCCATCCCATTTGTGCACGATAACGGTTAAAGATTGAGCACACAATATGTGTTGTATACAACAAGATTTATACACTCCTTTATATCATCCTCACATTTGTGCACGATAACTGTTAAAGATTGAGCACACAATATGTGTTGTATACAACAATGATTATACACTCCTTTACATCCCCATCCCATTTGTGCACGATAACGGTTAAAGATTGAGCACACAATATGTGTTGTATACAACAAGATTTATACACTCCTTTACATCCCCATCCCATTTGTGCACGATAACTGTTAAAGATTGAGCACACAATATGTGTTGTATACAACAAGATTTATACACTCCTTTATATCATCCTCACATTTGTGCACGATAACTGTTAAAGATTGAGCACACAATATGTGTTGTATACAACAATGATTATACACTCCTTTACATCCCCATCCCATTTGTGCACGATAACGGTTAAAGATTGAGCACACAATATGTGTTGTATACAACAAGATTTATACACTCCTTTACATCCCCATCCCATTTGTGCACGATAACTGTTAAAGATTGAGCACACAATATGTGTTGTACACAACAATGATTATACACTCCTTTACATCCCCATCCCATTTGTGCACGATAACGGTTAAAGATTGAGCACACAATATGAGTTGTACACAACAATGATTATACACTCCTTTATATCATCCTCCCATTTGTGCACGATAACGGTTAAAGATTGAGCACACAATATGAGTTGTACACAATAAGGATTATACACTCCTGTATATCCTCCCCCCCCCCCCCCGTTTGTGCATAATAACAGTTAAAGATTGAACACACGGATTCAAGTTGTCTACAACACATTTAGATATTTATATTCGAACTATCACTCACTGTCAAGATAGATAATAACTTTATCAGCTACGACCATGCCTGTTTCCTTTTGTACGTATAATTTACATCAGGAAAATCAGGAGATGAAGACCTTGTGACGTCTGGAGTGCCTAGCCAAAAAGTACAGGTAAGCAATTATGCATAAACATACCAAAACACCATTCTAACAAAGGTTATAAAATAGTTTTAATAAACAAATTTTCTCGAAATGTGATGTCTAAATGTCTGTATAACCTCACGACGATTGATTGTCGGCAGCAATACCCATAAAACCGACTACAGCAACAACAGAAGCTATTTTTCTCCAACACAGCCATCATGTAAGCTGATCTCGATTTGTAGCCAGGATCTAAAGTAGAAAACTATGCTTCAAAAGTCCATAGAAAACAAGATATTTAAATTCGATCTACATAAATACCACAGTACTTATTTGTATGGATAAAGAAGCTTCACAATGAATAAGTAGAACAATATTGAGCGTTCTACAAACACAATGTCCGGCTCCATGACTGGCCTTTGGTCACAGGGGTCCCGGGTTCGATTCCCGGCAGGGTCGGGAATTTTAACCATAATTGGTTAATTTCGCTGACACGGGGGTTGGGTGTATGTGTCGTCTTCATCATCATTTCATCCTCATCACGACGCGCAGGTCGCCTACGGGAGTCAAATCAAAAGACCTGCAGCTGGCGAGCCGAACTTCTCCTCAGACACTCCCGGCACTAAAAGCCGTAAGCCATTTCATTTCATTACACACACAATGTACACAAACATTCGTACAAAACACATAGCTTTTGAATGAATAATCAGAAAAATATTACACAGTCCACCAACATAATGTACACAAATCAAACGGAGACCTTTGAATCTCGGTACTTCGCACAACACACGTTTAGCTCAATTGAGGAAGTATTTGTGATATTGTCCAGATGTGGATCATTAACATAAACACGTGCTCGAATAGCGTCTATTGCTCCATTATTTTATATTTTGTTCGCAGCCAGACGAAGAGGCCAATGTTGTCGTCTTGTCGACATGTCCCTGCGACAGAGACATGCATTACGTCATAACTACGGAGGGACATGTGACGTACTGGAGCCAGAGACAGTCTCCCGACTCCGGTGTGGATGACCCTCCCACACAGGCCATAGATGGAGCAGCCATCTGCAGACTTAACTTCAGGTGAGTCTTCTTCCTATCTTCTAGTTTATGTAAATAAGTCGTAAAGCTATGTGAAATTTGAAAATACTGCACAAATGTGAAGTCTTAGTGGTGTCCTTCTTTAGCAACCAGCCATTTGCTGCGCAGTTCTGAAAACGTTATCGCTTAGCAGCTGTTAGTCTGCGAGTGTGTTCAGTAGGATTATCGATATGTAATATTGCTAGAAGTGTATAAACATTCGCTTCTGCGCAAATATTTATGGGGACTTACCAAATGATGAAGACGAAAATTCAGTCATCATAGTGGCATGGAATGAATTCGCCCAGACCGAAGAAAGAGTGGCAGGTCAGGTCGAATATGAAAGTATTGTTGATGGTCTTCTTTGACATCAACGGTGTTGTGCAACATAAATTCCTATCAGACGGTCGAACGATGAACCTCTGGTATTATTTCGAATTATTTCCATGACAATGCGCCATCTCACGCATCGCTGTTGATTCGTGAATGTTTGACGACCATTAAGACAAGTGTACTTTTACATCCACCCTACTCTCCTGACCTAGCTCCATAAGACTTTTTCTATTCCAAATACTTCATTCATCCTGAAAACACAACAATTTCAATCAATCAACTGGGATATCAAACTGAAATCGCAGGTGAAACTACATGCGATCTCCCAAATTGCTTAGCAGGACTACTTCCGTTGGTGGAAACGACTTTGGGAGCGAAGGAGACAAAACAATCCCCTAAATAGATAATTTCAAATTTCGATTATTATTATTATTATTATTATTTGAACAAACTTCGTACACCGAAGTAGCACAGGAAGAATAATGCCTCTGCTATTCTTTGTTCTGACAGGTCGCTTCTGCTTAATGTTAAGAGCTACTGTGTATTTTTAGTTGCGATATAGCAAGCATGGAAACATCACCAGTTGTTCTTATTGTCGTTGTTTTGCTTTATATAAGCTTATCGCACTTGGTCAATAAATTCATGTTCTCAGAATGTTTAAAGTTTATCAAATAACTTGTGCTCTTGATTTCTCCTGTAGTTGTAGAGATATCTCGCTAAAGCTCTTCGAGTTTGGCCGGAACGGAAATATGTATGTATTCAATGCCCTGTTCCACACCTTCAAAGCACGCTTTAATTCAAGGTAGTGCTGGGAACCAAATTCTGGTCAACCGAGCATGAAGATACAATGTGAAACTCTAGAGCAGGGTGGCAAACTTCGCATTTATTTATTTATTTATTTATTTATTTATTTATTTATTTATTTATTTATTTATTTATTTATTTATTTATTTATTTATTTATTTATTTATTTATTTATTTATTTATTTATTTATTTATTTATTTATTTATTTATTTATTTATTTATTTATTTATTTATTTATTTATTTATTTATTTATTTATTTATTTATTTATTTATTTATTTATTTATTTATTTATTTATTTATTTATTTATTTATTTATTTATTTATTTATTTATTTATTTATTTATTTATTTATTTATTTATTTATTTATTTATTTATTTATTTATTTATTTATTTATTTATTTATTTATTTATTTATTTATTTATTTATTTATTTATTTATTTATTTATTTATTTATTTATTTATTTATTTATTTATTTATTTATTTATTTATTTATTTATTTATTTATTTATTTATTTATTTATTTATTTATTTATTTATTTATTTATTTATTTATTTATTTATTTATTTATTTATTTATTTATTTATTTATTTATTTATTTATTTATTTATTTATTTATTTATTTATTTATTTATTTATTTATTTATTTATTTATTTATTTATTTATTTATTTATTTATTTATTTATTTATTTATTTATTTATTTATTTATTTATTTATTTATTTATTTATTTATTTATTTATTTTACCCTCCCTAGCCAATAATAATTAGAATCAAACACGAAATTTTCGGAATATAATTTAAAATATTTTCTCACATCTGGTGTAACATAATTACAAAGCAGTCACGTAGAAATTCATCCAAATTTACAAAATATTTTATCACAAGTCACAACTCCTGCCTCCTTACCTGAATAGTCAGCGTACTGGTCTTCGATTCAGAGGGCATTGGTTTCAGTGACAGCAAACTACAATCTTGTGTACTTGTATAGTACAAGTCCACCTGAAGGAAATGCGTTATTAACTCGCAAACTCTTGGTTCTCTATACCTGTAATTATTCTACGATGTTGCATAAATGTGTATGTATTCTATACTTACTAGTGACTTGGTTATACTATGAGGACCAAAAATGATTTATTTGTCACCTCTCATGATAGCATCTGCAACATGACGAGAACGGAATAATATCTCGGAATCACAACTGTGCGTGTTCTTCTGCGCCTTGGAGATATGAGGGATACCTCCACACTGGCCACCCTTAACTTGTTTTAGTGGAGACTCTCTTTTTGAGAGAATGGACTAGCAATTTCATCCTGTGTATCACTATGAGATTAACAATAAGTTATTTTTCGGTTTTATGGGGTGAAAATTATTACTATGGTGTGGATACTAGACCAAACATTGTGTTAAAGTAGAAATAAGTAGACGAAATGTAGCTGTTCAAGTAACGTACGTCACTTACTTCCGCGTTGTCCTTGGATGTTTTCACATAGCATTCCTAAATGAGGAAAGTTTGGAGAGGAGCATGTCCCTTGTCTGTTCTTTATAGAACAAATCGGTCATTGATAAAAGACTAAATCAAATAATTATCCTGCGCATTACTAAAGATATTGCAGAACTGTCCTTTGTAAAGGTAAATCAATGGGGATGCAAATGATGAAAGTGAAGTCTGGCTACTTGGAAGGTAGTTGTAAATAACTCGATTCCTTCCTTTCGTAAAGCCGTGGCTTGAAGGTGTGGATGGTATACGTGGAGGAACTGGAGATAGATTCTCAATCAGAGGATCGAAAAATTTAGAAATTAGATTTTTATTCCTCAAGAGTTATATAGCCATGGAATTTTCTTAAGCTACAGCAGAAATAAATATAAGCTTAATTCCTTGTGACTGAACTGGCTGCTCGTATTGTTCACCTCTCTATCCCAGTTACAGCTGAAATTATACTACTCCTGTAGGGGCTTTCAAGGGGCTGCCTGGCCGAGGCAGTAAAGGCGTGCGCGGCTCGCCCGGAAGGACGTGGCTCGAATCCCCGTCAGGAAGTCGAAAAATTTAATAAACAAGATTTCCATTTCCGGAGGTGCACATGGCCCTGAGGTTCACTCAGCCTACACCAAAAATGAGTATCAGGTTAATTCCTGGGGGCAAAGGCGGCCGGGCGTAAAGCCAACCACTCTACCCCATCAAGTGTCGAGGTTACGGATAGTGGAAGCCTTTACCTTCCACCCCTCCAGGGCCTTCATGGCCTGTACAGAGATGACTATGCTTTTTTGCTTTTTGTAGGGGCTTTCAAATCTGTTACATCGTTATATTTGTGTTCTGCCTCGTATAATTGCTCTGAATTATAGCTTGTGATATGCAATCCGTTGTTTAATGAGTGCCACTAATTTGGATCGAGACAGGTGTTCATGAGTTAATGGTTCGTTTTCTTCCAACCCATTTCTCTTGAACGAGCCTCGCAATGTTGTGAATGTCTCCCACAGCTGATAAAGTGGTTGACTAGAATTAAAATAAGAGTTTGGATTTTTAGCCTTTCCAAATATTTGTTTGGAAAGGAGATTGAAGTAAACTATTTACATTGACTTTGGATATATCAAAGCAATCTCCGTATTGGCCATGGAGAATCCGCGAGGAATGGAAGGTATAAAGACTTCCTCCGCTATTCGTAACCTCTGCACTAACTGGGATAAAGTAGTTAGCTCTATGTCAGGCCGCCTTTGCTCCCGGGAATTAGCCCGGCACTCGTTTTTGGTATAGGCTGAGTGAACCTCAGAGCCACATGTCTCTCTAGCAGGAATGTGATAGCCGTATGACATCGTCGTTGGCTTCTCGCCGGGACGGTACCAGATCGTATCCCAATGCATATACGATTTTAAAATGTAACATCCCTGAGAATTGGTTTACACGTAGAACTGGAAATTCTACGACTACGATCACGACACCGACACACAAGTGAAACTAAAACTCGTTTGCTTGTTTTGCATCCCGTTTCTGATTTTTTTCGACTACTTGGTTTGAATCGAGCCCGTATGCTTGTGGGTGAAGGTAGAAACAAACAAATATATTAAAATAATAGTAGTGTTAGTAGTAGAGTAAAACAAGTTGGATCCGGGAGATAGTAGGTTCGAATCCCACTATCGGCAGCCCTGAAAATGGTTTTCCGTGGTTTCCCATTTTCACACCAGGCAAATGCTGGGGCTGTACCTTAATTAAGGCCACGGCCGCTTCCTTCCAACTCCTAGGCCTTTCCTATCCCATCGTCGCCATAAGACCTATCTGTGTCGGTGCGACGTAAAGCCCATAGAAAAAAAACACGTTTGTATACGTATAACTTGCAAGAAAATACAATGACAGATTTTAATATAGATTCAAAGGAGTTAAAGAAAGAAAATAATAATTAGTACACAAGTCATTTATAAGTATTTGCAAGAAGATGGGAGATATAATATTCGTCTTGTCATCAGCCTAGATGCGGTTTGATTCTCGTATTATAGGAAACCGAAAAAATCAATGTCAGTGCTATAATAAGGCGTAATAAGCAAGACGGCGAGTTAGGTAGCTCAGCAGCTTCCTTACCATTAGGCCTACAGTGAGTAAACAGCATTGCTATATGATTCATTCCTCACAAACTTAGACTACAAACGAAAGCCTGGCTGAGTGGTTGAGATGGTAGAAGCGTTCTCCTTCTGAGCCCCATTTGGCTACTTCGATCCTGGCTGAGTTCGGTGATATGTGCTCAAATGCGCCATCTTCGTGTCGATATATTCACTGGCACGTAAAGAAATTCCTGAAAAACAAAACTTCGGCACGTCGGGATCTCTGAAAAGTACAAAATTAGTTAGTGGGAAGTCAATAACATTGAAATAAGGGATGACGTACCTGTCCATATCATATCGAATAAATTCACAATTGTATGTGAATGTTATTTACTTTCATCAAATGTAGCTAATTTCAAGTGAAAGATATACTTACAGTTTTTAAACAAAAATCAATTTGATTTTTCAGAATGAATTATTATTTGTAAAGGTATTAATTGGTGACAGTATTTTCAAATGTCTTATCACTACGTTTAGAAATATCTAGCCAAGTTATTGACCCACCGCACGCACGTTCGCCTGAGGAAGGACGGCTCGTCCCCTCAGCTAGTGTCACCCGGAAACATCGAGAGGATTGTGGGCCGAGAGTGGTCTGGGCGTATCCAGCTTCCGGAATGATCGGAAACCTTTAGGCCTGACTATTTAAGAGCTGGCAGACAGTCAGTTACAGCTGAGTGCAGTGTGTGAGTGTATTGCTGTGGAGTACTAAGTGGAGTGCTATGTGCAAGTGTACTGCCGCGGTTCACTGAGTGGAATACTGTGTGAGAGAGTACTGCCGTGAAGTTCACAGTTCAGGGTTCTCGGTCAGAGTTTAGGGTCAGTTGAGCCGTGCAGTACAGAGATTGTTCTGTCCTTGGAACTCCACCTTTCTTCCTGTTCTGTCTGTCGTCGACGAATTGAGTCTCTCGTGTCCAGCTGCTTTGAAGTGAATATACTGTCTTATGACGCGGGAGAGAGTTCGAAGAGAGATCGGCAAGGGACAGTGAACTAAGGCTGTTGTGAGGGTACGACATACAGGAGTGTGAGACTGGGCTGTGATAGCGCACGGCGAGTATAACTGTGGAACTGCCTTAAAGTGTGAGTGATACTAGTGGAACAGTGTGTAATATGTACTGTGATTGTTTTAATTTGTAAGCAGAAGAGTGAACAACCAGTGTAACTGAGTTAGCGAGGGTAGAGAGAGGGCAAACTGGTGCACTCATGTGTAGTGTGTAAGAATTAGCGTTAAATAAATGTTAGTCATATAATTTAACTCTACCAGTTGTTCTTTATCTATTTCCTATCCACCATCTCGTTATATTATTATTATTATTATTATTATTATTATTATTATTATTATTATTGAGCTGACATATGAGGGACATGGGGTGGTTGACGGATAATCAGCCTCTAGAGCTGCTGGAACTGGTCTGCCTTTAGATGTTTTCTGGCGACAGATATAATCCTCTGGAGCTTGTCGTCTATCTCCCCTACTTTCAGACACTTGTATGTCCTCGTCGTCTGCTAGTACCACGCAGCCTACCGATTCACAAGTTCCGAGCTCGGTCTTGCTGAGTATCGGTTGGTCCCACGACGACTCATTACAAATTCGTACCGGCACGAGCGTCCTGGCCGGATAAAGTCCACGTTCAGTATTTGTCAACCCGGGTTCCACTACTCTGCTGTCATCCCCTGGTCCCTCCAGTCGTGCCGTCACCACCACTAAGGACCGGTATCACTTCCTCGATGTTAGCGGTACCCTCGCTACTCGCGAGCGTATTCCGGGAGTCGGAGCACAAATTCTGGTCGATACAGCCATAGCATACGTAGTTCTATGTCAACAGTCGCTTCGTAACCCCAGAGTGCGTCACCACCCAAGGCGACCTGATCGGTGGTGCTCGCGACGACGGTCCAAACCTGTACACTTCTCCACTCCGAAGTGCAATAGCGTAAGAGTAGCACGTAAGGGTGGTTCGGCTCCTACTCTATCTGACCATTGGTGATCTTGAAATGGGAGCGTAGGTTGGCGACCACGGAGCCCTTAGTCGAGTCCTAGTATTGCTTCCACTTACTTGTGCCAGGCTCCTCGCTTTCATCTATCCTATCCGACTTCCCTTGGTCAACTCTTGTTCTCTTCCGATCCTGACGGTATTAGGTTTTTAATGCCTGTAGGGTCTTTCATTTTCACGCCCTTCATGGCCCTCCCATTTCTTCGGACGATACCTTTTTTCGAAGTATCGGATCCCTTCTATTTTTTCTCTTTGATTAGTGTTAATAGAGGAAGGTTGTACTGTACTTCCTCTTAAACAATAATCACCACCTGCCCTGTGGTGATGCCCGACCTTGCAACGATGAATGCGCTCCCCCACCCCCCCCCCTCCCAACCCCCCGTGTCTATCGTGAAGCGACACGGCTCTCTCCAAGCCACCCATTCGCGATGTCATTATTCCCCTCAGCGACTACATTCAAAGTGTATTGAGGGAATGATAATGACGGCGTCGACGATCCTCTCTTCTTGTTGGCCCCTACTCATTTCCCTGGACCGCCCCCCGCTGACAGTCTTTCCTGAAATGGCTACGCTCACCGCATTTCTAGTAGATGGTTTCTCTGGAGTCTCGGCATCCCGGAGGCGGCGAGCGTCGCTCCAGTGTTGATGGGCGTATCTCCAGATTCCCGTCACCCCTCATGGCTCGTATCCTCGCCGATGGTGTCGAAGTCGCTGTCATCTTTATCGCTTCCATTCTCAGGGTGGTGGTGAGAGCATCCTTAAGGCAGTGCTCCGTACCAAACATCAGGTGTTGGCGGATCTCAACATCGCAAAGCTCGTCGACAAAAGTGTAGGCAGCCTCTCACTGTACATGATCCGGTGGTAAACCACTTAATGCCTGCTAACCAGCTTTTCTACTTCCGTGGCGAAGTCCTGCAGCAATTTGCACGCGCACTGTGTATCCCGAGGCAGAGTTAAGCCCGTTCCACGCCTTGGTCTGCGATTAAAATCCGTCGACTACCCGCAAATATAACACAGGTAAGAGATGAATATGGTAATAGTACCTCAATACCACGGGACTGGCACGTTCATCAGACAAGAGTTGTTAAGTTGATGTATTGGACAGCATACACTGACTATACCAAAACAAGAGAGAGAATCTACAGTTAATCACCCCCACCATTCAGGCAAGTGTCCCAACGCTCAACAAATGTTTCTATACCTTTAAAGTGAAGGGCACTGGTTGCTATTTGAACCACTCTACCATGGCATTAGGAACCACCGATCGGTGGTGAAAAGTTTATCCTCCGAGATTTCCTCGGTATACCAAAGACGTGACTGTCACAAGTGGAGAGTGGCTGTAAGGCGGTTGAAGACTCCAGTGAAGACAGCTCCGACTGTCCGTTGTTGCTTCAGCAGCGAGTAGGCGTGCGTTACCATAGAGCACAACTACACTTCGCGACAGTTTTCCTAGTCCAAGCATCTTCTTTTCAAAGGGATTGAATCGTCTCACGTTGTATTTGCGTGGATGCATTCATGAAACACAAATATTGATTCAGCTTTTTCCTGTACATAGCGCACACTTCTCTCAGACAGACCATGTCCTCAGCTCTTACTACAAACACCAAACTACACACTTCAGCCACCTCTTGGCAGTTTCGTCAGTTATTTGCAGTGTCTGTGTCTGTCTTTGCAATATTTCAATTGAACAGCCCTTAGAATAATCTCCTATCTAAATTTTTAAACTTCCTGCCAGGAAATGGAACGCATGATGTCCAAAATTCTGCCCTATTTAATAATATTATTGTCTTTATGTTCCACTAACTACTTCTGCGGTTTCCAGAGAAGCAGATATGCCAGAATGTAACTCCCACGTGCAAGTAAATCTGCTGACGCGAGACCAATGTATTTCAGCACCTTCAAGTACTGTCGAACTAAGTCGGTATCGAACCCACCAATTTGAGTTAAGAAGGCCATCGCTCTACCGTTTGAGCTACTCAGTCCGGCTGTGCCCTATGTGAACACTCAGTAAGATAAAGGGGAGATGATTGAGAACTCGGAGGACAGCCGTCATGTGGTGTGCTTGTTCCTGTCTGATCTGTAATGAAGCTTGATCATCTCGTGTTTGTGGGAGTGAAGGCGTTGAAATATCGGCTCTCAACCGTACACAATGGAGGTGATGCACGCTACCGTGAATTCCAATATTTGAGAGTTTGTAGTAAATGCAATTTATCATATTGCTTAAAAGCACCATAAATTATGCTTTCAAATATGATTTGGAGTCATTGCAAGCCAAAAGGCAGTGCGTTCATGCGGAGAATGCCTGATCGATTCTCGTAGTCCGTCACAAATTAAGCGCCGGAGGCACCTCATTTAGAATTCTCTTGAACCCGAAATAAATTACCAACATAAATAATATTCCCAGATTTTTATTGGGCCTGAAATAACACACTTAGGATAAAATATAGCAGGTCATTAAGAGTACAGCTTCATAATAGCAAGGGCATTAAATTATAATGTCATTGATGAGAAGTAGTAATACATACTGTGTACTCCCTAGACAAGGGCAACAAAACTAAGCAATTTTTACTGCTTCATTATCAGGTCTCACCTGTCGAATATTGTACTTAAATCGTGTGAAGTCTATCTGGTAACGTGTGTTGATTTACAAAATATATTGAAATAAACTAGGTCTAGAGTTCTCAGTCAAGGCACAACTTCAACGAACACGAGGGAGGGATTTGAAACCTGTTCCCTCTTAGTTAACCACGTGTCCGGCTCCTTGGGTGAATGTTCAGCGTAGAGACCTTCGGTTCAGAAGACCCCGAGTTCGATTTCTGGCCGGTTCGGGGATTTTAATATTGAAAGGTTAATTCTTTCGGTTCTGAGACTGGGTATTTGTGTTGTCCTCAACATTCTTGTAACTCGCACCATACGCAACGCTATCCTCCACCAGAATACTATGCATCCTCCACAAACGACAGATTCCGCCCACCTTTATCGGTGGGTTTGTCTTACAAGGGCTGCACCAGGCTAGTAACACACGAAAAAAAGGAAAAACTGTTGACCATATGAAGCTTAGTGCAACCCACTCCGATATGCATATAAGGATTCAAATCCTCCATCTAAGAGCCAGGTATCGAACCCTAGCTATAAGCTAGTGCACCGACCCCTAGACTACATTTCTGTTATAAATGAATATAATCGTTATAATTATATAAAACAGGTATTATTGTCTCACAGACACCAAGAGAGTTATCTTTTCGGGTTACGAAGCTGTGTGTTTGCATTCGGGAAATGGGGATTTCGAGCCTCACTTTCGCAGCCTTGAAGATTGTTTTCACATCAAGCAAATGCTAGAGATGTACCATAAAGGCCATGGCAGCTACCTAGCTTGTTCTCGTTCTTGTGTCGCCGAAAACCTTCCGTGAGTTAGTGCAACATTAAACCACTTGCAAAATAATGTCTCCTAGACTGGCCTTCGGATCTTCAAACGATTTCTTTAGAGGTGACAGGTCTGTTTCCAGTCCTCCTACCCTCCTTCAACTCATAGTAAGCAGTTTCTGAAAGGGCCAAAAATGACAACAGCCCCGAAGGGCTTTGGCCTACCAGGGACCGCTGCTCAGCCCGAAAGCCTGCAGCTTACGATGTGTCGTGTGGCGGTAGGCGAACGTCCGCATGCTGTTCATGTTTCCCAAATCCGAACTTACCATTCCTAACGGTATGGATTGGAGCATATTCCCCGAAATATACTACTTTCTCCTTTTTCTAGACCGGGGTCGCTATCTCAGCGTCAGATATCCTCAATTATAATCACGTAAGCTGAGTGGAACCAGCCCTGAGATCCAGGTAAAATTCCCTGACCTGGTCGGGAATCGAACCGGGGCATTCGTGTAAGAGGCAGGCACGCTATACTTACACCGCAGGGCCGGCGACCGAAATGGCCAGCATTGCCCAAATTGAATTCTCGTGATCTGGTGTTTCAAACGTTGACAGAGATAGAAAGCAAATGATGTTGATGCTTGATGATGATGCAAATCAGACTTCAGTATTAGGTTTGATATTTGAACAGTTATACTTCTCGTGGAGTGCCGTTAATGGAATATCTCTCTCTTCTTCATCTTCCTTTTAGGTCATGGTAGCAGGATTACTGTTCAGGATATTGTTACTTAAAATGGGTTGTTTATGGCTGGCTGTGGTGGTAGGCGAAGGACAGCATGTTGTTCATGCTTCCCAAATCACTACTTATCATTCCTTACTATATGGATTGGAGAATACTCCACAAAATAGACTATTTTTTTCTTTTTCACCATTCAGTGTATCTCATTGCCCAGAATGTTCTGGTTATACGAGATTTCACAGAAGTCCCACCTTACAATACCAACATTAATTTAATTAAAATCAATTAGTCTATGTTTCGTCCTTATATCGTGGACTTCATCAGCTATAGCTTAAATATCAATTTAAAAAGAAAAGATATAAGTGTCACATAACAAGAAATGGATAAAAGTATGTACGCATAAAGGCTAAAATAGTAAGTACTTGTTGTCTAAAAGTCTTTCATTGATTGTAAAATGTGGCACCAACTTGGCTCTTCTTAAAATGGATCATGTTGATTTAGACGTTATAATACTATATTATGAGTTTCGAGAATATTGACTTGTGCAGTGTGGGACGTTGTGTGAGATCATGCTCAAGCCAGGTCGTTAAAATTTAAGGTATATCCTCGCTGGCTGAAGTTGGTTCATCCACGTCTTGTTGTGGAGAGTTTGCTGTGCCTCCTTGACAAAAACTCTTGTCGATCACTTATTGGAAAATAGACCCGATACGTTTTGGCATGGCGTTTTTTACTTATAAACGCATTTTAAATACTTTAAAAGGTGCTGTAATTACCTCTCACACATTTGAGAGATTGATTATTTTCTTATCTTTGGGACACTCAAAGTAACGGTATCCTTTGAACCTACAAATTTAGGTGTTGGTTTTCTTTCCGCTGCCAGTTCCCGTGCATGTTTGTGTCACTTTTATTATTTGTGCTCGCCACATTTTTCTTCTGGGTGTCCTCTATTTATCTTTACATTTCTTGATCACTTGATAGCGAAATGTATCACCTTCATGATGGGTTATTTGATTTTGCGTTATTGGATTGTGTTTGATATGCGCCTTGTTATTCTACGTACTGTATTTATTGGTACATGTCCACTCGGTAATATGTAATGCTACAACTGAGTGGTCAGTACATTTATTGTGCATGTGTGTTCCTTGTGTGGATTTTCCCTTTCTTTGTCATTCATAATTCATGTCAGTGCTGGGATTTACTGCATTTTTTGGGATAGACACAGTTGAAGTTTGAAGGTACTTACGTGATTGCTACTCCTATTTCGGAAGGGATGTCGATATTTATATATATCGTACGCCTTTTGAACCTATTCAACCTATTCATTTGAACATTCGACTTGTGAATTACTCTTGTTTGTGGCCGTAGGTGAATGTGCGTGACCACCAGTTTTCCTTCCGTTATGGCTCTTTTGGCATATGTGCAAGAGCGTAGTGTGTGTAAACGAGTAGGTTAATGGGGCGTATATCAACTATGGGATTTCCATCTATTTTGATTTTGATTTTCTCCTTACTGTTGGCGTGTTTCACCTCTATTTTCCCTAACCTCCTCCCGTTATCTTTCTGGTATTTGAAGTAAAAGATGGCGAGCATGTTTGCCTTAATTTTAGTTCCCTTTTATTTTCGTGCGCTCTGCGCATGCTTAATACTTGGTCTCACTAATGACCTTTCCGTGATTGGCTTTGATGATTATTATCTAACTACTCCTTGATTATTTTTTTAAAAAATCTGTGTGTGGGAGGTAACATTTGAGTTGGGTTTTATATATGTGATTGATGTATCCACAATGACGCATACAATATGCTGTTACTTGTGTACACGGATTTATTTACAATTATTTACAAATTAAATGCACATAATCTTAATCACTGTATCACAAACAAAACACTTCGCTCCGAGAACATCAACAAGCCGACATTTTAACAATTGCCTATCACAGCACATAGAGATTACAACCTTGAAACATAGTTGAAACAGATGACTACCGACTGCCTACATCGGCATGTCAGCCTAACCACAACACGTGTTCACCAGTGAAACTCCTACTAAACAATAACTCGTCTCTACCATCAAGACCACCTCTTTATACACGTGCCTGGCCAGGCTTCTAGAAAGATACATTACCAAAATACCTTCTCGTAAATATTAGAGTGCCTAACAACATGGTTATAATGTACAGAATATTCCACCATCAACTCGTCTGATCAAGAGCCATTCTGGATGTTAAAGTGTGTTTCGCAATTCTGTAGCGGATTACACATCATATACATGTAAAAATAAATTATATAATATTAATTTATAGGTATTTACATTAACTGAACTCATATAAATATTTATGTATAGCACATGTTTCATGACATAACCTCACAAATAATGTGATCGTTTCGTATGTACATATGATGTAACAATAATAATACTAATACTAACTAGATGTAAACACTTCACAGCCATACATTACAAGTAATAATAATAATAATAATAATAATAATAATAATAATTCGAGCTCGATACTTGCATTATTTACCCATGAGTGCGAGAACATTGTTTTCAAGTTACATCAGTTTATCACATTTGCGTCAATATTCCCCCTATAGCTTGAAACAATTTCCACAGTCTGTCACACTCTCTTGGTCGTCACTGTTTAACTACACCCAGACTACCTCAGTCACACAGCCCTCCTGTTGGCACTGTCGAAGTCCACGGTTCGCAGTCAGGCGGTTCGATCGGGGGCCACCACCTTCCTACCGTAGGTCCGCTGGGTCCAGTTGACGGTGTCTTCGTTCCTGGTGATGACGATCCACAGGTCCTCGCGTGGCATTCGAAGCTCCGCTGACTTTCCTCTCGTTCGTATCTGTGTGTTCTGTCAGGGCCCATGAACCTTCATAGTCCACCGGTGTGATGCATTGGACAGGCTCGCATGTCTCGGGCTTGGCTCTGTTGAGTCTCCTCTTTTTCTGCGGTGTTGATCTCGATGTTCTTACTGGTACATGGCTTTGTGCCGGGACGAGTGTCCTGGTCAGGTGGCACCCTCATTTGTTAGTTGTCGGTTCGGACCCCCATTGGTTCTCAGTCTCCTAGCGGGGGTCCCACTGATTGTGTCATTGCCAACGCTGCCTCCATCTCCTGGGAAATCGTCTGAGCCTCCCCATTGTTGTGCTTCACGCTGAATGTTCTCCCTGGACAGTTCACGGTGCCGTGGAGCTTACTGCAGCTGTCGAGCGCCTTGCTCTTGGTGTCATGCCCGTACGGCCCATTCAACGTCGCGTTGTTCGCGTTGTTCGGTCTCTGGCGTCGAATACCCGCGGCGTTCCATCGGTGCGCTGAGTCCTTTCCTGCACCTGTACTCGGTAGTCGACTCTCGGTTGGTGGGCACTGCCGCGCCCGCTGAATTCTTCCACAACTTCCTCGCAGGTCGAACATGGCTGCGGGCTGCGTCGTACTTCCATCTCCTACCCACGAAGTCCAGCGATCTGGTATTCGGCTCACTCTTCTGACGTCAATCCGGTCTTGAACTGTGCCTCGATCTTCCCCTCGAGTTTTCCAAACTGTGCCTCGATGTTCCCCTCGAGTTTTCCAAACTGGGCCTCCATGTTTTTAGACTGGGCCTGAATCAAGGAAATTAACTGTTCAAACATCACCACGGTCCTCTGGTCGTTCTTCATTTTCGAATCCAATAGATTCTAAGGGTCCTGTCACGGTCGCCAATGATGTATTCACAATGACGCACACAAAATGCTGTCAACTTGTGTACACGGGTTTATTTACAATTATTTACAAATTAAATGCACATAACCTTAATCACTGAATCAAAAACAAAACACTTCACTCCGAGAACATCAACAAGCCACCATTTTAACAACTGCCTATCACAGCACATAGAGATTACAACCTTGAAACACAGTTGAAACAAATGACTACCGACTGCCTACATCGGCATGTCAGCCTAACCACAACACGTGTTCAACAGTGAAGCTCCTACTAAACAATAACTCGTCTCTACCATCAAGACCACCTCATATACGTGCCTGGCCAGGCTTCTTGAAAGATACATTACCAAAATACCTTCTCGTGAATTCTCGAGTGCCTAACAACATGGTTATAATGTACAGAATATTCTACCATAAACTCGTCTGATCTAGAGCCATTCTGGATGTTACAGTGTGTTTCTCAATTATGTAGCGGTTTACAGATCATATACAGGTAATAATAAATTATATAATAATAATTTACAGGTATTTATATTAACTGAACTCATATAAATATTTATGTACAGCACATGTTTCATGACATAACCTCACAAGTAATGCGATCGTACCGTATGTACATATGATGTAATAATAATTATAATACGAATACTAACCGGATGTAACCACTTCATATCCATACATTACAATTAATAATAATAATAATAATAATAATAATAATAATAATTCGCGCTCGATACTTGCATTATTTACCCAGCACTTGCGTCATGATGAACATCGTGGAAAGATTTATCCCCTTTTAGGGATTTATAATCCAAGTCGTGGGTTATTGTTGTATTGTGATGAAAGTAATATACAACTACTATATAAGTAAAGCTATTGTTTTATTAGTACGCCCTCACCATATGAACATGGTCTTAGTAAAGGTAACATGAAAACAAAGTCTGATGTGAGATAAGAACCATACACGTACATTTTTATGTATATATTTGCCATTTCCTATTTCGAGTCATTACCTTTTTCTCCAGATTTTTAAATAAACCTTCCTTTTAAATATGTATTGGTTTGTATTGTATGTAGACTAGCCTCTTATACTTGTTTCCTATGGCCTAGGAGGCCCATCTCCAGTTCATGACCTGTTCGCTAGTCATTTCCAGTCACGGTCCAAACCCAACCTTTTGGTATCATGATTATTGTTATAGCACTTACTTTCCACTGCGCACTCTAATCTTCATGATCATGTTGCTCCAGAATCGGGTGTATCATTATATCTTCATGGGAATTTATCGTAGTAGAGATTCATATAATTAGTGAATATGGGTGGTTTATAAGCTTCCTGAAGTATTGTGACTTCGAATATAGTTAAAACAGATGTTTAACTTTAGAAATAAGCAACAAATGAAGAACTGTACTACAGTTCGCTTTATCTAAAACAAAAGCGAACTGCTTCGGTTGTGATAAATCAGTGACAAAGTTAAGGACTCAGAAGAAATCGCCAATCTGGACGTAATTTGGTACTCATTTTTCGCTGGCGAGTGTGTAAATGAAGGCCTCAAGAGTGAATTAGTGGTGCCACCATGATTAAAGTGGTAATGACATCAGGTTGGTTGTCTTGGTCAGGACTTCCTTTTCAAAGAGAATTTATTCCATTCAGCACAAATTCCATGATTGTTCCGGCCCTGTCAATGGTAATTCATATTTTCCTTCGGCGATCAAAACCAGGTGCAGGGGTGGTTCTGTTTAAATGGAACCAAATATGAGTGTTTATATTTAAGCTTCATTCTTCTTTTCGGAGCCGATGACTTACATGTTAGGTCCCTCTAAAAACAACAATGAAACAAATATCATTATTTTGTCCACTGAGAATTTGAGTCAAAACTGTTCTCTGCAAAACTCTAGGTATGACTGATGGGTGGTTTTCTGGACTTTAGACGGTTCTACTGAGATCAGGAATATCGTCATGAGTAGGAAAGTCCAGGTTTTGTAAGATCGTGTATCCTCAAATCAGAGCAACTTTTCTGCACAGATGAGGAGGCACGATATTGTTGAGGAACGGCCACCAATAGGTGGGAGTGGGCCTGATTAAGCTAGTGATTAGTTCCACGCAATTTTTTAAGTAAGCTATTGGCTAATTTAACATGAAGGCCGTTTAACGAAAGTGGAGCACAATATTCGGCCATAGAGAAAATCAGGCCTCCTGCTGAACCACGAAGCTTCTCCAATATGTCATTGTAGCTTCTTATTTTGGCAGCTGAGTTTCAAGGTGTTCACTGAAAGGCAGATTTATATATTCAGATTATTACACTTTATTTTAGAAAAAGGATGACTTTCTTCCTGAGTAAGATGTCTAATAAGATTGCAGAGATTAAATTATGACCAAATATAGTGAAATATATTCCCCTGCAAATCAGTTTACTGACATTTTTCTTCAAATATCATATAGTACAGAATATTTAACAATATTATGTCCAAAGAAATATGTCCTTATTTGTATATGTATATTTCGTGTACGCTTTCTTCTCACGCTAAAATAGAAGTTCAGCCTTTGTATTCCTTAAAATCGTTTTCGGCAGAATTTTCTCTCCTGACGAATCATTATTTTGCTAGTTACACAGTATTGTGACAATATGCAAGGTATATTTTCTAAGAAGGTAGCCGTACCTTTCAGTGACGACTTAGTTAATGTAACTTAAAAGCTTTTAAGTCTGTCATAAACACACATACCTCTACCTGTAAAATAGTGTGTGCTTTTTACCGGTATGTTTTAACTAATGTTTTCGGTAGACTGAAAAGCTTTTCAGTTACATAATATGGATGCTTAATTAGTAATATTAATAATCGTATGGCCTCAGCTACCGAATTGCAAACCTTGCAGACCTTCTTAAGTAGTGTCGTTTACGCGGCCTGGCTACCAATTTCGATTTTCTTTTTGTGGTGCTGTCTAGCAACGAAAGTGTGTTTCTACTGGAATATTTCCTTCGCCAAGTTTACCCATTGACTTACTAACTTTGAAAAGAAAACTTGCCCAAAGAAAGTGCATTTATTTTTTATGAAAAGTTGAATTAATACTTATCTTACAATGTGACATGCTTAATATTGTGCTTTTTACCGGTATGTTTTAACTAATGTTTTCGGTAGACTGAAAAGCTTTTCAGTTACATAATATGGATGCTTAATTCAAGTTCAAAATTTGTTCCAATGGCGAATCATAGAGAAGTCGTCTCTCAGTATCTTACTAAATACTGTTAGTTCGTTCAGTTTTACACTCGGAACATCAGACTTCTCCAAAAGTTCTCCTCTTACAACCGCTCTTGCCAATAAATGGAATGTTCTGAACCACATCGGTTACACTCGTCTATTACCATGTGTAATCAAACGCGGGTACATCGACAATAGGCCAAATTACAGCTTCCATGCCACCCATTTATTACTATCAATATTTTCCCTCTCATACATACACGCATTCGGATCATTGTCCATAGTATCACTACAACTATTCAACAGATAGTCTTCGATTTTCATTAGTTTTCTTAGGGAATGAACACGAATGTGAATGTTTAGCCACTCAACAACATGCAGACTATTGAATGTGCACAATGATATACAGAATAACGGGCATGCTCAGAAGCAGTCAGTAATTATTTACGAAGAAGGCTGCGCTTCTATTCGTAGGAGTATAGGTCCAACTATTGAATGTCCAGTAGCCTCCTCTCACCTGGTGGTATTTTGAACCATTTAAAGGCCAAAAATTATTAAGAGAAGACTTTGTGAGTTCCACTCGTCAAAGTATCTTAGGGCCCGAATAATTAGGCATGACTGGCACTCCTAAATGCAAGCCACTACGCTAATTTAATTTTGCCGGGTGATATTAGGTACGCTATTAGGTATGTTCAAGATACAAGCAAGAATGACATGGACCGAGCTCGATAGCTGTAGTCGTTTAAGTGCGGCCAGTGTCCAGTAATCGGGAGATAGTAGGTTCGAACCCCACTGTCGGCAGCCCTGAAAATGGTTTTCCATGGTTTCCCATTTTCACACCAAGCAAATGCTGGGGCTGTACCTTAATTAAGTCCACGGCCGCTTCCTTCCCACTCCTAGCCCTTTCCTGTCCCATCGTCGCCATAAGACCTATCTGTGTCGGTGCGACGTCAAGCAAGTAGCAAAAGAAAAAAAAAAGAATGACATGGAGTGCGAGATTTTTAACTGACCTTCAAGAATCGAATACCCTCAACACATGTGTTTCCGAAGTACTGTATAGTAGATAAGAGTGCAGAGATCGAGCATGCACAACGCTGATGGGCATTAAGATTATTACACGAACATCATGGAAAATAAAACACTTTATTAAAAAAGTAACAGGACAGTTTCCGTCACCAAAAGTATCATAATTTTTATTAGCTTATATGTTCACTATATGGTTGTGGCTGATGTCTATAACAACTGAAAAAAATTCAAAGGAAAGCAGCGAAAGCAGCACGATTTGTTCTGGGTGATTTCTGACAAAGGAGTAGGGTTACTAAAATGTTGCAAACTTTGGGCTGGGAAGACTTGGGAGTAAGGCGACGAGATGCTCGACTATATGGTATGTTTTGAGTGTCAGTGATGACTGGCGTGTAATGACATGAGTAGAAGAATAAGACTTAAGTGGAGCTTTTAAAAGTAGGAAAGATCATAATATGAAGATAAAGTTGGAATTCAAGCGGACAGATTGGAGTAAATATTCATTTACAGGACGAGGAGTAAGGGATTGGAATAAATTATCAAGGAAAATGTCCGATAAATCTCCACGTTCGTTGAAAATGTTCAAGAAAAAGCTAGGTAAACAATTGATAGGGAATTAGCCACCTGGGCGACCAGCCTAAATGCAGATCATTGGATTGATTGATTGATTGATTGATTGATTGATTGATTGATTGATTGATTGATTGATTGATTGATTGATTGATTGATTGATTGATTGATTGATTGATTGATTGATTGATTGATTGATTGATTGATTGATTGATTGATTGATTGATTGATTGATTGATTGATTGATTGATTGATTGATTGATTGATTGATTGATTGATTGATTGATTGATTGATTGATTGATTGATTGATTGATTGATTGATTGATTGATTGATTGATTGATTGATTGATTGATTGATTGATTGATTGATTGATTGATTGATTGATTGATTGATTGATTGATTGATTGATTGATTGAGTTGAAATTGCAGTTGAGATCATGAATCAGGCACTGTATCACTGATCCAATCAATTTTGTTTCTCTGTCTGTTAGGTCATCAGCCCATAGGCTGGTTGGATCCTCAAATAGCACCACCAAAGGTTATGCGGTTATAAGGAAACCGCAAAAACCAATGGCAGCACCAAAATGAGGCGTACTAGGCAAGACGAGGAGTGAGGTAGTTTGCCATTGATTTCCTCACTGGGTCAGAAAGTGCTATTGCAGCACGACTGACCCTATGAGCAACACCTTTCGTAACACTCAGATGCACTAGTTGTGCTCTGAATGTCAATACTCAGCACCACCCATACCCCAGCAGCTTCCATATTGTCACAGCCATGGATGAGACTGGGACTTCGGTGAAAGCTACACTTTACTCTGGCCTGTGCCAAGGGATGGACACAAAAGTACTGTATCCATCAAGAAATGGCAGCAGGCAACAATTTTGTTTAATAATAATAATAATAATAATAATAATAATAATAATAATAATAATTTTGATTCTACGTCCTACTAACTATTTGCGCTTTTCAGAGGCACCAAGGTGCAGTAGTTTTGTCCCGCAAGAGTTTCTTTACGTGTCCGTAAATCTGTCGACACAAAACTGACGTATTTGAGTTTGAAGTTTGCAAAAATCGAACCCGCTCATTTATGTTACTCTCAGAGAATCTTCCGTAGTTCAGCTACAATATGAGAATTACTTCCCTTCTTACGTTCATAGTTATAACTAAATTACTGTTCCGTCCAGAGATCCAAGGGTGCGACTCGCACTACTTACAGTAGGAATTCTGACAATGATAATGCTGGAGTGAGATGAGGAGTAATCTACTTACAGCGTATCGAAGTACAGAATAAAATTAAACTGAAAGGAAGCGTTATAAAATAATACAAATATACAGAAATGCTGCGTACAATATATGCCCTAATGGAAACTGGGTGTGAATAGGACGTTCCAGAAGCCGATGACACTGTATCATCACATGCCAACGGCCTTGGAAACAGGAGGATAAGGACAAATCTAAATTGTAAAACAATGATCAAAGTAGGTGTTGAGAATTTGTTCTCCTTTTGCGCACATACTCACTGTAAGTGTGGTACATTACTTCCACGTCATTTGATCACGAATAATGGTAAGAAATTTCGTTTTCATCTTATCACCCTTCCTTTTAATAGACCTAAAAGTAGACACAACGTTATAGACTTAACTATATTCAGCAAGTCTTAGAGAGATAGCTTTTTCACCTTTATTGGTAGATGGTAAAAGAAATCTGTCTAGACGGTCGATGTAAAGCACATTACGGAGAGCAATAAAGTAATAATTCGCTGGCAAGGAAACAACATCTTAAAGGTAATCAAGTTTTAAAACTTTTGGTTTTCAGTGGAGCAGTGGAAGACGCTGGAGAGTAAAGTCAATTTCACGGCTCAGTGGCCGCATGGATCTTACGGCGGGCCAAGGAAACAGTCTTAATCGAGACCGCCTGTTCCCAGTATCGACAGGTCACATCGATAAATGGATTTGTCGATATTCGATATTGGGAACTCAACCTCTTTGTTACTAAAAGGATTGTAGTGAGTAAATAGTTCCATTTCCCTAACGCCTTGTGTTTATACCGATTGACAAAGATATCTCGAGTTTCGGCGAGCTTTCATAGCAGAGTAACACAACATTTGAAAACAATGGCAAGAAGTTTGAATATTGCATCACAGTACAGACAACAAGCAACAGAGCAGCTGGTATCTGTGCCTTTGATCTTCGTACCATAATATTCAGAGTGTCGTATCTTGTTAACAAAGTTTCGCCTTGTAGGCCTACTAGACATGACATTACTTCCGAGGTCCAGTAACACAAACGTACCGAGCTCGAAATTTCAACTTTACTCATGGTGACACGTGACAAAACATCAAGTGAAATAAAGATATACTAAAGATATTATTGTAGACCATCCAGGTATATGCTCTGCGCGCTGTTTGGGCTTAGGAGGGGGAAGTTATAAATCAAAGAACTGCGATGCTGATAATACTGACCAGCAATACATGTTTTCGAAGTACTGTATAGTAGATAAGAGTGCAGAGATCGGACATGCACAGCGCTGCTGGACATAAAGATTGTTATACGAACATCATGAAAAATTAAATACTTTATTGAAAAAGTAACAGTAGAGTTTCCGTCATCAAAAGCAATATAATTTTTATTACCTAATATGTTCACGATATTATAGTGGCCGATGTCAATAATAATAATAATAATAATAATAATAATAATAATAATAATAATAATAATAATAATAATATATCTATGACTCAGTGGTAGAGTGTCATCCTCTGGATCCCAATATCACGGGTTAAAACCCGACAAGGGTAGTCGGATTTTAATGGGCGGAAAGATATTGGCATATAAAAGTTTTCTGGTGACGTATTTGGTGCTTAGACGACAAAATGAATATAAACTCAGCCACAGATCGCCCAACAGAGAACCAGTTTCTCTGCCATCTGGAAGAGTAAAACACAGAACGTTTAAATTGAGACGCAGGGGGCCTAAATGGCGTCAAATTAAAATGTCCGCAGATGATAGCTCAGGTCTTATTATTATTATTATTATTATTATTATTATTATTATTATTATTATTATTATTATTATTATTATTATTATTATAAACCAAGCCCATGGCACATACATCCCATTAGGTTTGGCCTGCTAATATGACTGCTATCCAATCAGATTACTTGGAGTTCATATAGTCACCATGATGACATCTTCAAAAAAAATTCCATCGGCTGAGATTCAAATCATGACGACCTTATTTCCAAGCCAGTACCGAAACCACACGGCTATTATTTTCCTCTGAGTACAAAAGTTGGGTTCATTCAATACATGATTTGAAACGAAGGGGAACCGATCAAGAAGTCAAACAACATGGCTACAAAAATAGTTTAGTTTAGAACTTTTGAATTGGCATTTTTAAGCTTGTATTCTGGATATGGTGGGTTCGAATCCCTCTGTCAGCTGCCCTGAGGAATGTTTTCTAAGATTTCTCATTTTATACTAGGCGATTGCTGAGGCTGTACTTTAATTAAGACCATGGTTACTATCTTCATAGTCCCAGCCCTTTGCCACCTTAGCATATTAAAAAAAAAACTGTGTCTTAGCGTGACGTTAAATTACTGCCAAGAAAATATCACTTCCGAGGTAAGAACACTTTTTCTATAATATGAAAGTATAAAAGAACAACGGGCACCAATTACCCAGAGACTTCAGCGTGATTCACGTTGTATGTGATTGATGATGAGAATCTTCTGTATCAGAGAAATCTAAATTTACTGAATTACGTATGTTTAAAATATCATTGCAAGTACAGTATTTGTATTCGTTTCAACGCCTCCTCAACCATACAAATGTTTAAAAAATCTAAGGTGCTGGACATTCATCTTAGAGGAGTTCGTTAAAGATCCGGAAGTCAGCGTCGAAGAGTTGTCGCATTTTAACACTCCAAATATCATCGACTTTGATTGGAATCTAACCCGCTATTTGAGGGCAATTAACTTACTGTAGTATTGACATAGGGCCTGAAAATTTCATTGGAAAATGTGTGTGTCGATGACGTTCCTCTCAAACGAAATACAGTATGATAGGAATTTATAGTAAGATGTGATGGTTGTCGGAAAAAAATAAGCAATCTGTTGTATGTTCCAGCTTCACCGTCCAGTCAGTGATGGCACCTGTCAGCCATCTTCTTGTCTACTACGTCACGGAGGAAGGAGAACCCATCAGTGATGTCATCAGCTTTGATGTTAAGCTGCTCCTCAAACAGGTAAACTATAGCATCAGTAAAAGGATCATATTTGAAGACAGATGTGCTGAATTTCCAGATAAACAGCCATATGTGTCTATTCTCTACCATTAACGTTGTTTCTAATTGGTTCAACTCTTTAATAAAGCAGTTTTGTTCAAACTGTAGACTAATTATACTCGATGAATACTCGTTTTATGTTTAATTCATTATTCTACTAGCGACCTGGTTCTACTTCATGAGGGAAAACTTTTAAATTTATGGCGATAAGTCTTTTAAGATTACTTTGTAGATGACTTTACAGTAATCGTTTTCCCTAGATGTAGGCCTTTGTACATGGCTCTGTGTGTTGTATTAACCAGGCCCTTGGCTCACTCCTTTATCCCCATGCGATATTTAAATCATTCCAGTACCTACTTTCACTAAAACGAAGATAACTTAAAATAACAAGGACGAAAATGTAACGTAATACAAATACTAGGTAGACTACAATTATTGTTTGAAACACAGCTTTACTAATGAGATGAATTAAATTCCGTTTCTGAGATCAAAATTAATTGCAAATTTTCATCTCTTAATGTTGATCTGTATTGAGGTTTTTTCATATTTTATCTTTGAAAATGTCTTTTCACAACAAATACAGAAATACAGAAAATGATCTTAGTTCACCTTAACTTTTGCATCGCTTGGAAGACGTTTATACATTTTTGTTGTATTGGAATTTGCCCTTTAGCACGTTACCACACTGCAGAATAATCACTTCTATTTAAAGGTTAGAAGGATGCTCCCCAGTTGTGCAGTCAAATGGATTTTGAGTTAAGGAAAGTCCTCTACACTATCATCAAGATTCGAAAAAACGTGGGGCCGATGACCTCTTAAGATTACAAAATATATCGTCTGCAAATTTGTGTGGAAATGGGAATTATACGTCTTCTGTTAATTTTTGACAACATTGGAAATCCACAAAACAACTTAATATGCTTTGTGACTCAATCAAAGCCAGTTGTCGTCGAAATTACTGCCTTATGTTTCATATGTTAGCACATTAGCATATTAGTTTAAAATCCATTAGGAGATCCTATGATATCAGCAGCAAAAGTCAATTTGCAAAGCCATACAGTGCTCGATAATAATGGTTGAGGGTGTTTTTTCCTGTTCAGAAAAATTTCAGTCGCTGCTCGGAGTTAAAAACTTAACTTTACCATAGCTGAGCCATCGGACTGCTGTAAGGTAGGGCTAATCAGGATATTCAGTTTTCATTTCTGACAGAATATCACGGAATTAACAATGCTTCAGTTCACAATACCGAATGAAGTTCAGCATTAACATATCTGGTTCAAAAAACACATTATAGATTCAGGCATTACCCACAAAGTATCTGCTGATGAACTGCAATAGAAAACCTTAGGCTTTGAACACCTTACGTTTTCACGAGACTTGAAAATGTTACCAACTAAACCTTTGGCTGCTCAGTACATAATTATACCACCATCAGTTGTGACGCACTTTAGCTGAGTCGACTTCAATTGTACTTCGCATACGTTTTCTCAGCTTGCTTGAAAATGTTTTTCCACGCAGATTATTTATAGAAGTGAATTCTTCGGTCACTTTAAAGTGAACATTGATTCCTCGAATAAAAAACACCAGCAATGAGTAGTATCTGTAATGTGTATCGACTCATCAAGAGCCGAGGAATACCATTCTAAATCATTTGCCTTGTTAATTATTTGGTTACTGGTGTTGCTCCAAATGTCCTCATCTCTCACAGTAAATGTTTTCGCGGAAAGACTGATAATATTAAATAAATTCAGTTTCTCCGGACACATTTCTTCGGCTGCTACTATCTAACATGATTTAATTAACTCGCCATCAGTGAACGGTTTTCCTTCCTTGGCTAAGAAATGAGCTACTTGTAAACTTACTTTAGTTGCAACCTCATTTTCAATTTTCAATTTTGAGAAGAAACTCCACAGTAATGAAATGCTCCGTTTTAAATTTTCTATTTTTTCTAATCATTTCTTCCCTGTGACTTGGAAATATTGTGACAAATTCTTAGTCTCGTAATGCCGACGTATAGTGTAGATACCATTTTAGTACAGCTATAGTGTCACTGCACAATAAACACAACGCGTTGCCGTCTAATTCAGTAACAAAATACCTTTCCTGATGCACAGAGTAAAGGGGCCGCGCAGTTTGGGTCACATAGCTGTCTTTTTCGCAAATCCTCAACTCGAAACTGTGGCGATCGTTGTGTTTATTAAGTCAGAAACAAATAGCTATTCCTACAAAAAAAATGGAAAGGACGACATACACTAAAGCGTGTTAATAGTGCCACACAACAATCAGAGCGCAGGGAAGCGTGGTATAAGATATTTGTGACGTCGAATTATCGAGACCGAACAATCATGAGCAGTAAAGGTAAGATAGAAAGACTTCAACTGAGTAGCGTACAAATAATTTTTTCTTGTTTTTTCTTTTTTTATTTTTAACAGGTTTCAATAACAGATATATTGTAACGACAACAGAATGGAAACAAGAAGAATTATACAACAACGAGTAAAAACAGATATCTTTGGCTTACAAAACTTTGAAAAGGCATACTCAATCTTTCACAAATAGAGTGGAACATTCCGGAAATTAATATAAGTGCAAGTAAAAACAATGTCTAATCCCCCAAGGTCAACCAGGCTTGCTTCAAATAAGAAAGATGACAGAACATTTCAAAGACCAGAGAAAATACACTATTCGATTCGCAGACCACAATTTCTCAGTGATTAGTTTTTAAAATGATAATTAAAGGTAGAAAGAAAGGAAAGGGGAAAGGACAAGGGAAAACACGAGAAAGAGAAAAATATGTTAGGAAGCGAAACAAGGAGGATGAAAATTTAAGTAGGGATCAGGCCGCATAGTCCCAGTTGGAAATAATAACGTTGATTACACCACACGCAAAGTTCAAAGTCACTGATAAGGTTGGCAGTCCACCACTCCCTTCTTACACACTCGGAGAAGAAGTCTCAGAATGAAAATTTGAGCACCATAATTGTATTTGACGTAGAGTCCTGAAGGGACTAGAGTTCAGAATCAAATAGTAGTAAAGACTCTCAAGGCAAGGAAAAGGCAAGTATTGAAAACATAATGTAAAATACTAGTCTGCTCACCCGGTCTGAAGAGGAAGAAGAAGGTAAACAGCACACGGTCCAACCGTGCGGAATGCAGGAGCTCCCACTGCCTATTACAAAACACGAAGCGCACCTGATCCCTGGTCGAAGGAAAGCGGCGAGTATATATACGCCAGGGAAGGCAAGTCTAGAAAATGCTGGAGACAGGTGACGTCAGGTGGTGGCGTGGGGAGAAGCGACAGCGCAAGCAGTAGTGAGGCAGACTAGCAAGCAGGCAGAGCAGTATAATGTGTAGCAGAACGGAGTGGAGAAGTATGCTTAAGTTAAGAAAAATGTTGAGATCGGGAGCTCGTAACAAAACTAACTGTTAGAGCGTGGAACCGCCATAGACAATACGTATCGAAATCCGTAAGAATGTTCCATTGGTCCTAGAGCTTCATAGACATTGAAATAATATCATGTAATTTTCGCGCTTCATGAAATATTATTCGACTTCAACTTTTTTTAAGCATTTGGAAATGTAAAATCCTTTCTTAGCTCGCGAGCCACAGAAGAAGAGTTAGTGGGCTGGATATGGCCCGCGGTCCGTAGTTTGCCGATCCCTGGGCTATATGAATGTATTTGGCTGTCAGTGAGGACCTCTCTGATATATTCAACAGGACAAAATTTGTAACTATCATCCGAAAAGGCCTTACGAAAGAGGACGTCATGTAGATCAAAATTAAATTTTGTAACAGAGTATATGAAGAAACATATTGATTATTCTACTTCCTCTTCTTGGCTTTTGTCCCAATTCATTTGGATCGGTTCTCCATGCGGATTGGACTCAGTTTAACGGGCGGAAACCCTTCCTGATGCACCGAGTAAGGGGGCGCGCAGTTTGGCTCGCGTAGCTGTGAACTTGCATTCAAGAGATGACAGGTTTGACCCCCGCTGTCAGCAGCCCTGAAGATGGTTTCCCGTGGTTTCCCATTTTCACTGCCGGCAAATGCTGGGGCTGTACCTTAATTAAGGCCACGGTCGCTTCCTTCACACTCTTAATCCTTTACTATTCCATCGTCGCCATAAGACCTATCTGTGTCGGTGCGACGTTAAACAAATTATGGAGGAATGTATTCACTATTGCGTGCTTCGATGGTGATAGGTAGTATAGTGTGTTGTATGTATATGAAGAGGTGTGTATTAAGACAAAAACACAAACACCAAGTTGCCGAACCAAAAGAATCAACCATGAGCAGTTAAAATCACCGGTCCGGCTGGGAATCGAACCCAGGTAAGAATACTGACCATTTAGCCAAGAAGCCGGACGTCGGTTCTTCTGTATGGTACCCTTGAATTGACACCCGTTGTTGTCACCTACTGTGTCGCATGAAACAACACTAAGCAACGAAAGTAGAAGCATTTTGGGTTTGAGACCCCATAACCTTTCTGACCCTACGTGCTTTTTCACGTGAAAATTCCAACCTGAGATCCACTTGAATTTTATACTCGGGTCTCCGAGTGGAAAGCTAACACCTAGGCAACTATGTCAATTGTATAGTCGTTCTAAGTGTAGAGAAGGTGGTTTCTACTTGTCACATCCCTTTGTTTTTTCAATTCTACAGGAAATGTTTGCAGGCCATTGAGCTAATAGTACATTAAATGCATTTAAAATGTGTTGCAGGTATCACTGAGCAGTAAAGAGCGCAAGTACTGGCTACCAGGACAGACCATGCCCGTCAGAGTGACTGCTGAACCCGGAGCGCTCGTGTGTCTTCTAGGAGGCCGAGCTGGAGCTACGGAGTCTCGGCTCGCTCCGATAGTCACCACTGTAAGGTACGTCGCAGACTCAGCTGCTGTCCCTGAATTTATTTTGTTCGTCCATCCGCAGATACAGCTGATCAGACCACCAGTCTGCAGAAACCACTGATTGTCCGTTCTCGTGGAGTGACTTCGTTTCCATCTCCACTATTATTAAGCTTCGATATAACTAATGATAGTTTCTAAGATATTCGACACCGGGCGAGATTGCCGTGCAGTTAGAGCCGCGCAGCTGTGGGTTCGAGCCCCACTGTCGACACCCCTGTAGATGGCTTTCCTTGGTTTCCCATTTTCACACCAGGCAAATGCTGGGATTGTACATTAATTAAGGCCACGGCCACTTCTTTCCCCCTCCTAGGCCTTTCCTATTCCATCGTCGCCATAAGACCTACCCGAGTCCGTGCGACGTTAAGCCAGAAGTTAAAAAAGAAAGATATTCGACATCGTTTCTAGTCATAGGTATAAATGCAGGAGGTAGAATATGAACTAAAAACCTGTCGTACAATTTATATTACGGAGACCTGCAAAACATTGATAACCAGTACAGTTTATCCCCAGTTGAGAACATACCTATTAGTTCCGTCTCTCGATGGATGAAGCATTAACACAAGCTAGATCAAAATATACGAGTAGGCCCTACTAACCAATCCATCGGACTCTGTTTTGACATTCATCTGTGGGTGGGGGCGGTAGAATAAATCCACGGTCATAAGAGGTGACTGAATGGGGCAAACCCCAGGGGCTATAATCTTGGGAGCATGGGTTGGCTACCACAGGGCCTCAATCTGAGCCTAACATTTCTTACATTTAGACTGCTTGTGCTGTGATTCTTTGATCTGAATAATAAGGTTATTGTTTCTGCGTCCCACTAACTACTTTGACGGTTTCCGGAGACGTTGAGGTGCCGCAATTTTGTTCCGCAGGAGTTCTTTTGCGTGCCAGTAAATCTAACGACATGAAGCTGACGTATTTGAGCACCTTCACGTACCACCGGACTGAGGCAGGATCGAACCTGCCAAGTTGGGGTCAGAAAGCCAGCGCCTCGATCGTCTGAGCCATTCAGTCTGGCTATTTGATCTCATATATGTCAGTGATATAGAAGCTGCTGGAGTCTGGGGTCATTCAGCCAAAGTCCGTATCTCTGCATGCCGTGAAATGTTATTACTAGGATCCATATGGTCTCGTTGAAGAAGGAAATACCAAACTACTTCGCCATTTTCTTCAGTATGCCTCATTAAATCACTCCTTTTGGTTTTTAGAGTATGATTATGCCCTCGTAACATTGCTTTTCAACTAATTCAGCAGTCCACATCCGCAGTGTAAGTTAGTGCTATTAGCTACCGTCCTCGAAGGCTCGGATTCAATTCGTGGTGGTGTCAGAGATTTAAGATTGACAGTGGCGATGGTATGTTGTCTATAAGGTACATACGGTTCACTTTCCCTCGAGCAACATCTTGGGAAATGCGCCGACGTAAATTGACTAACTAACTAACTAACTAATTAATTAATCCATCAGTATGTACACAATGCTCTACCATGAAATGGATCAATAGAGTCAAATGAACTTTACCATGGCTTTCCATTTCAAGTCCAGGCGAATGCCAGGATCTTAAATTAGCATATATACGATGGATACTTCGTTCCCACTACTAGCCCCAGTTAGTCATAAACATCGGGTGGTTACAGGTACAGTAAACTTTCCCTACTTAAACCACAGGGAACTTGATAGTGCGCGTACCAAACTCGGTAGGAAAGGCAGGGTTTATCTGGGGAATATTCATAAATGTGCTGATATGAAGAGAAGTATATCAAGAGAGTTAGTAGCCATATCCACGGAGATGCTGCGCGCAGCCGTGCAGCGTGCTCTCCTATGCTTTTAGGCTGTCCTGGACATTGATGGACATCATTTCGAGTACACTTTGTAGTCTGATGGATGATACGTCCATAGAAACCAGGCATATGGCATGACTAGCAAAATACCCGTGCTACCCCACAGTTTTAAACTGAAAGTTGTTATTCAAAGTTTTACATTTTGGAGAGTCCACTGTTGGATGAGCCTGCAAAATACACCCTCAATTCGTACTTCAACCGGATTTTGGGAATGATTATTTATTTTCTGATCTAACACTCATTGTAAAACCCGTACAGAAGAATTGGAATGTTTTCAACCCTATCTTATTTAATATCTAGAACGTAATAGAGGAATGAATGTTGTTTTAGGGGGTGAATGTTTTAAAATATTTATTAACATCTAGGATATAGAAGACCACCGTTCATGTAAAAGTTTAAATTAGTGCCTGAAACGGTTTCCGAAGAATGGATATTGTTTTTAAGAGAGTCATCCACTATCCAAATCCCTTAGGGGAGAAATATTTTGAAGTATACGATATTAAACACCTAGGAAATAAAAGAACCTTCTCATGAAATTACAACTTTGTACGTCAGCGGATTTTGGAGGGATGAATAATTTCGTTTCTCGAGTTAACCCCATTTTAACATATTAGGGGTGGAACGTTTAAAAATATTTCTTATTTCACACCTAGGATTTAAAATATATACCGCTATTTGGAATTTTGTCTTCGTACGTTAAACTATTTCGGAGGAAGAAAGGAATGTATTTGTTTCCGGATCTTAACCTTAAACTAACTCTCTGTGAGGTAATTTGAAACTTCTGTTCTTTAACACCTAGGATATCATACGAAATTTGAACTTCGCTATTCAAATGGTTTCGTATAAATGCATATTTTTGTCATCATACTCTCACCCCCCCCCCCCCCGAATAAAAACCCTTGCGGGTGTACTGCATTGTTATTGTTTATTTAAATCTAAGGCAGAATTTTATGTTTATAGAGGGCAGCACAGATCTCTGATAAAAATAGACATAAAACCTCCATTAGCTCCATTATTACTTAGGCCTAGTATATGTACTAAGCTTGTATAATTCGATTAGTAATTTGAGAGGCTTAAATCTTTTAAAAAATAGGCATTCAACGTGCGCAAGAATACGTAGGTACCATTAATGCTTTACAGTCTCAAAAATGTTCCACAAGTTGTATACTAAGTTTATTTCTGTTAAACCCCTAAATTTTACAAATAAATAGTTTTCGCAATAAAGAAGAGAAATTGGAAATTCGAAGAATACCAAAAGAGCGTTTCCCGAACGTGGCATACCTCAAATACTATAGATTTCTGGAGCCATCGATTCCACAGCCTTAAACCTGGGAGATGAGCACCTAATATTCGTTCCTGTACAGAGAATTTGTCTAGTTATTCCGTGCCATCTGTCCTCTGGATGCTATTGCTCTCATAGTAGTAAATTATGATATCTTGACGGGAAAAAATAGGTTTCTAATGTACTGCATGTATTCGTTTATTACCTACAGCCACCGCCGGGCAGCGACTTCCAGAGAGCTCGACTTCCTGGAGGCAGGTGTTGCCTTCTTCCAACGACAGTGTCAACGCCGTCGAGAATCACACTCCTTCCTCTACCGGCGAGAAGGAGCTCAATGGCACCGTAGTGTGGTAGGAGGAGCTGGTCTCGATCAGCTCTGGCTATGGCGGTGCTTCAACTACAGGTAAGCTGTAACCTCAAATAAGAGAAAATAATATCTGCCACAGACGGTAGAGCTCTGGTCTTCTGAACCCAAGTTATTAGAATTCATCCCTGCTCAGCCCGGAGGTAGGCTATTTGAAGGTACTCGGTAGATTTATCACCACGTAAAATAACTCCTGAGGGACAACATTCCGGCTTCTCTGTGGCTCTAAAAACCGCTAAGTTTGTTAGTGGGATGTGAAACTAATATTACTTTATTTTCATCCCGAATTTAATAGAGGCCGGCGCTTGGTATTGAACCCTTTGCCATCCCAAATGATAGAAAATTACCTGTTCTATTGTATGTTTCGTGCATGGTAGTTGATACTCTTGTCTCAAGGTATGTTGATGGCTCTTCATCACTTGGTGACATGACTTTAAGGTGACAAGATAACCTATCTATGGTAAATCAAAGGCATATGTAAACTAAATGTATTTATTGAAGAATAGGAGTAAGAATTATATCGAGGAAACAAATAGGCCATGACTGAAAATATGGAGTCAGTGACCTTAATGATGAACAGCTAGACGATTCAGGGTATGTTACGCCTTTACAATCTGCCTGAAGAGCTGTCACTTAACGAAACCACTTTCAGCACTAACCATACGTCAGCAACGACAACAACATGGACGCACCAATATTCGGTTCGGTAAAAAACTGCCAGTTAAGCTGCAATTTCTGGAAATTCTAAACATCACAAGCTGATTTCCAGACATTCTCTTTTTTGTCTACAAGCTGGCAATCCCGTAGGATGAGCGATATGCACCCTTAATTGAACTGAGTAACCTTCAGTCACCACTAGGAAAAAATCGTCGACACCCCTTAATGTGAAATTAAAGTAAATATCCATGGTTGATGACCATGATGTCCCCTCACTGAAGTTGAATTAAAAGTGGTTGATGACCCTAATTACCTTTCAGTGAAATTATGTTGAGTTAATGTGGTCGATGACCACAGTGACCAAATATGCACTGAAATAAAATTAAATAAACATTACTGATGGCCAGCGTGTCCTTCCAAAGCAAAAGCACGGTATGATAATCCTACTTAAGTTACGTTAATTAAGTTTCAAATACCATAAAATACCTTCAGAAAATGCAAAACTAATAAATGGGTTAAATGTTAACCAACAACAACAATTACGCCTGCCTTCCAGGTTCAAGTGACTACTTGAACCTAAGTTAGCACACGCACAATGTTCTGAACTTAACTGCTGAACAAACATTCAGACACCTGATAGGTGGAAAACAAATAACTGCCCGGATTACCTAGTGGTTTTGACAACTGAATTTGCATCCGTTACATAAACACCACTTACCACCGACGTTTATTATCTCCAAGCAAATATTTTCGGAACTTGATCCGAATCGAAGATCTTGGCAAGAAATCCTGTGCCACTACGTGGTAAATATAAATAAACCTTGTCATCATCATCCTTGGTTGCGATAACCTTCAATCAGAAATATAATCGTGACCCAACTCATGGACACCCTAGTTATGACACGAACGCCATACGACAATAAAATAACCTTGAAGAAAATAATGAGACGTGCAAAAAAAATCCATTAACTATTTACAACAGGTCAGAATCATCACTTTCCCAGTCCTATCTACGGCCCAACTATCTCATGGATTCATCCTTATGTAGGCCATTAGCCATTACCCGTGAAGCAACGCTCCAATAATCCTACACTATCAAACTACTGTAAATACGACTAACTAACCCCATGGCACTACAGCCCTTGAAAGGCCTTGGCCTACCAAGCAACCGCTGCTCAACCCGAAGGCCTGCAGATTACGAGATGTCGTGTGGTTAGCACAACGAATCCTCTCGTCCGTTATTCTTGGCTTTCTAGACCGGAACCGCTATCTCACCGTCAGATAGCTCCTCAATTGTAATCACGTAGCCTGAGTGGGCCTCGAACCAGCCCTCAGATCCAGGTAAAAATCCTTGACCCCGCCGGGAATCGAACCCGGGGCCTCCAGGTAAGAGGCATGCACACTACCCCTAAACCACGGGGCCGGCGAAAATACGACTACAAATACTAAATAGAACGTTCTCCTATTATTTGCACACTTCTATTCGCATTATACAAAAGCGATATTCATAAAGAAAACATGAATTGCTATTAAATTAAGAGGTAAGTAAACTATTCCGGTCAAACTCTTTAAACTCGTTAAACTCAAATGCAAACTCTCCATCCAGGTCATTGGACTCGGAACGTGAACTATCTCGGCCTGATACCCGTGGCTACCATCATATCACATTGAATTGCCTCGGGAATGAAAAGTGATCCAAATGATATCTGTAATATAATTCAGACAAGACTGCCTTCAATGTCTTGCTTTTAATTTCAACTAGGGTGACCCTTTTGCTCAACGCAGCGTGCATATTTGTTCACCAACAAGAGCTGTCTATCTGAAGACCCTCTTGTCTCAATGCTGAGCTCAATTTACATGTATGCGGTTCAAACATATTTAGCACCAAATACTGGGGTCTAATATCCATCTCTTTTAACCTGTAACAACCTACTAAGACTAGTAGAATGCGTAACATGCCATCTCGAATTACACATTTTCACTTCAGTTAAATAACCGCCTTTCCCCTTCTTGTTGACTCACACAGCATCAGAATTAGGGTCATTCTCACATGTCAACAAACACTGCCCTAGGGTTTTCTCCTCAGGTTTTCCACAAAATCCCGGTACCAATAGATCTCCTCTGGTATCATCACCAGGAATACACTTCTGGATTCACCTACAGAATCACTTCACAAAAGAACAACATTAGGCTACGTCTCATGGTCTCACATACATTGACAACATTTCTTTCTCCACGAATCAGCTTCGAACAGATAAGAACGTCTCTCCATTTCTCCTTTTGATATCACGGCACTCCAGATATAAATATGGTATTTTCCTTCCAACGCAAAATCTCAAGTCTCATCAGATTGAACCCTGGTACTTCGCCTCGCCACTGAAATTTTCTTGATGACTTCTCTCCAGCTAATTAATGTATACATGGGCCTAAATCGTGGCATGCCTCATTCCCCAATAGAATAAATATTAATACGGCCGTTATTAATATTCATCATCATCATCATCATCATCATCATCATCATCATCATCATCATCATCTGTTTACCCTCCGGGTTCGGTTTTTCCCTCGGACTTAGCGAGGGATCCCACCTCTACCGCCTCAAGGGCAGTGTCCTGGAGCTTCAGACTCTTGGTCGGGGTATACAACTGAGGAGTAAGACCAGTACCTCACCCAGGCGGCCTCACCTGCTATGCTGAACAGGGGCCTTGTGGAGGGATGGGAAGATTGGAAGGGATAGGCAAGGAAGAGGGAAGGAAGCGGCCGTGGCCTTAAGTTAGGCACCATCCCGGCATTCGCCTGGAGGAGAAGTGGGAAACCACGGAAAACCACTTCCAGGATGGCTGAGGTGGGAATCGAACCCACCTCTACTCAGTTGACCTCCCGAGGCTGAGTGGACCCCGTTCCAGCCCTCGTGCCACTTTTCAAATTTCGTGGCAGAGCCGGGAATCGAACCCGGGCCTCCGGGGGTGGCAGCTAATCACACTAACCACTACACCACAGAGGCGGACATTAATATTATTACTATGGTAATTTAACCCAAAATTTTGACTTGCTCACGCAGGTGCCTAATTCTGTATCCAAACATGAAATACCTCACTCTGACACGTTCACACCCCTCTTATACATCACATACAAAAAACACCCTAACTTCCACAATACGCCTGTGAATCTACGCTCTGCAGCGTCTAATAACACAACAATGAAATAGAAAAATGAACGGACTTCATTATCTCCCACGAAAATTTCATAGATAACTCACAAAACATTATTACATCTCCCAATGACATCTCAAGACACATCATCATCATCATCATCATCATCATCATTATCTGTTTTCCCTCCAGGTTCGGCTTTTCCCTTGGACTCAGCGAGGGTTCCCACCTCTACCGCCTCAAGGGCAGTGTCCTGGAGCTTCAGACTCTTGGTCGGGGGATACAACTGGGGAGAATGACCAGTACCTCGCCCAGGTGGCCTCACCTGCTATGCTGAACAGGGGCCTTGTGGAGGGATGGGAAGATTGGAAGGGATAGACAAGGAAGAGGGAAGGAAGCGGCCGCGGCCTTAAGTTAGGTACCATCCCGGCATTCGCCTGGAGGAGAAGTGGGGAAACCACGGAAAACCACTTCGAGGATGGCTGAGGTGGGAATCGAACCCACCTCTACTCAGTTGACCTCCCGAAGCTGAGTGGACCCCGTTCCAGCCCTCGTACCACTTTTCAAATTTTCGTGGCAGAGCCGGGAATCGAACCCGAACCTCCGGGGTGGGAGCTAATCACGCTAACCACTACACCACAGAGGCGGACCTCAAGACACATCCTAAACAAAACAAAAATCTGCCCATGAGTTGTCCACGATATTCAAAATTAACTGCATACCATGGTAAAAATCCCACACACCTAAATATGAATCGGACAAATTTTGCCCTCACACAGACGGAATGAAGACATAGTTTATCACAGGACTCAGGCTTAATGAACATACCTGAAGGAGTACTAATGTCCGCTTCCATTTCGTACACCAGCTGCCTTAATTAATTAACAAGCCATTTCAACCATATTCATCCTTTCATTGATAACTTCCGGGAAAATCAGAGGCTTCAAACATCTCCTTTTACATATGATTTTTTCCCTTGCCGTATGGCTTATACTTAAGGACCTGTAAGAGAACATAAAGAAAAATACAGTTGAACACACGATAGACAATAAGTTTACTGACTTCAATAACCTTCTTGGCTCAGCCAAAAGAATATGGTTCGCAAATGACAAACAAACGGAAGAATGCAATGGCCGTTACAACGGAGCAAATGACAATGTCTATCGTATTCATTTCTCTCTCGCATTCCTTCTGAGTATAAATGGAAAGCAGATAATTTACAACAGTGTCTACTCTACTATTTAAAGATCACTTTGCATCGAAAAACAAACAACTTATTTTAAATACAACTGATACTTGATGTTTTGAGACAACCTCGCCTCAAAGGCTAAATTTGCACTGTTGCCACCTTAGGTGATTGAATAATGTTTGGAGCGTCCTCTGAGCGACTATGGGTTAACGTGTTCCTCCATCAAAATCTCCCCCATTAATGATGTCAACTAGAACGCTTGCTGTTGGACTCCTGTGGGGCAATACTTATAACTTTACCACTTCGTTGAGGGAGTCTAGGATGTGAAATGCAATCAAAACGCACATAAAAGATCACTGGCGCCTCTGTGGTGTAGTGGTTAGCGTGATTAGCTGCCACTCGCGGAGGCCCGGATTCGATTCCCGGCTCTGCCATGAAATTTTAAAATTGGTATGAGGGCTGGAACGGGGTCCATTCAGCCTCGGAAGGTCAACTGAGTAGAGGTGGTCAACTGAGCAGAGGTGGGTTCGATTCCCACCTCAGCCATCCTCGAAGTGGTTTTCTGTGGTTTCCCATTTCTCCTCCAGGCAAATGCCGGGATGGTACCTACCTAACTTAAGGCCACGGCCTCTTACTTCCCTCTTCCCTGTCTATCCCTTCCACTCTTCCCATCCTCATCACAAGGTCTCTGTTCAGCACAGCAGGTGAAGCAGCCTGGGCGAGGAACTGGTCCTCCTCCCCAGCTGTATCCCCGACCTAAAGTCTCACGCTCCAGGACACCGCCTTTGAGATGGTAGAGGTGGGATCCCTCGCTGAGTTCGAGGGAAAAACCAACCATGGAGGGTAAACAGATTAAAAAGAAGAATACCACTTATTATAAATTACCAGTTCTTCTAATAGTCCGCTTTTTGGACGTGTAGTTAATGATGGTAAAATTCACATTGTGTATCCCCACTATACACGTGTATCGAAAAGTTCTCCCTTCCATTTTTTTGAAATTGTCTCGACGTGTCAAGGCCAGACACAGCCACGTCGCTTTGAAACTACCAAAATGACGCTCTCCCGAGACCGATACATTAAAGTAAATAAATGTGTCATTTCCTGGGACATCTAAATGATGGGTTCAGTATGAATGTTGCCACTTTTATTTGGCCCGATGCGCCTCCTTACGCTAATCCTAGGTGGAGGGATGTATTCACTTTTGGTGTTTTTCTAGTTGTTTTTAGTGTGATGTGTTGTACTTAGATGACAAATGTATTAAGATGAAAACAAACAGCGAGTCCCCGAGCCATAGGAATTAACCATATGCAGTTAAATTCCCTGGCGCAGCCGGTAATCGAACCCGGGGCCTCTGACCAATACTCTGACCATTCGGCCAAGGAGCCATAAAAACTGCCGATCCCGTGGCTATGATCACGATATCAACAGTCAGGTAAAATTACAAGCCTGCTTATATTTTACCGTGACTTGAAATTGGATTTGCAGTTTATAAGAGACATAAGGAGTTCTTGAAGTGTCGGAAATTAGTCACAAAGAGTTGTATTTCAACACATTTAAACTCCGATCGAGTCCACCAATATAGAATGTCATCTCGACTAGTCGAAACATTTACTCCAGTCAATACTGAAATTTTCATAACCGAAAGAAAAAACTGTCAACGTATCAGGTCATGTTCGGTGGGGGAGAAGGGTCATTGAACTTAACTACTATTGTTTATTTCAGGCAGTACCCGAGGAGGGGTATTTAATTCCCTGTACCCCCTCCCCCAGGAAAAAGTAATTTTCAAATCTTTTTATTTGAATTCTGATGTTATAACAAGAATGATAATTATTGGAAAGTTGTTCCTTGCAGGCAATTATATTTTTTCCGTTCGTCATTACACAGTTGAATATAAATACTAATAACAAGTGGGCACTTCGAACTAGGCGCAATTTCACTGAATCCCTACGCGTATTCGATGGAAAAACGAAAAAGTCAATGTGAATTTCGGAAGATCTCTTACCTTGGCCACATCCTTAGAAATGACCGTTACTTCATCTTACAACGGATTGTACAAGGCAAAATACAGGGTCGAAGAGGGTGTCTAGAGGAGGCGAGCATCATAGCTTGGAAACATCAAAGAATGGACTGGAGTTCAGTGTTGAAAGACTTTTCCACCTAGCGAGAGATCGTACTGCCTTCTCCACAGTGATCGCCAACGTCAGCAGGACCTGGTATGGTACTGCGAAGAGAAGAAGGTACTCATCTCTCTCTCTCTCTCCCTTGAGCACGGCTGGTGGCAGACCTTATGAGTTGCAATGTTGGGGAATAATTTACCTGCAACAAATGCTGGATCTTTGCACACATTGTGACCATGGAATCCTATACCGACAAAGAGGGTATAACTGTAAACAAAATTTAACTTAATAAACTAAAAAAAAGATAAAATTGTATAAACATAGAGTGTACTAAATATTGTATAGTCTATATTTTTGTCCTATGTTTGTAGCCCATCCCCAAGGTACGAAATATGCTCCCAGAAGACTTTTTCTTAAATAAATCCTGCTAACTACCAGAGCACTATTTTGGAAAATCATAAGTGAAAAAATAAAAAAGTGAATGAATGAAGCGTGTAACTGACGCTGATGAAAGTAAATGTACCAGCTGGTGAGGCCTATTGCACTCCTCTGGACAATATTATTAATGAATGAAAAATAAAGAGATTGTGGAAAGTGTTGCCGGGATGAGAGATGGCAGGAGAAACCAGAATAAACTTGTTCCAGCTCCGCTTTGTCCAGCACTAATCTCGCGTGGAGTGATCAGTGTTTCAACCATCTGAGCAATGGTAAGAGGCCGACGCTCTATCAACTGTGTCACAGAGGCATCTTGGAAAATATTAATTTAAAATGTTTAAAATGAAAATGCAGATCCATTTAGAAAAGGAAATTATTACAGGATAAAAAAGAAAATTAAACGAAACTCATATCAAAGAAAACTTCTGAGGTTGTATTTTCTCCTCGCTGCTGTTCTTCAATGAGTAGCGTTGATCTGCCAAGTGATCTCCAGAGGTGACTCATTTATCAGCGATGATAACTGCATTCCAAAATCTCAGAGGACGTCCATTGAGTTTAATAGTCATCATAGCCTGCGAAGTGTTTACCAACAAGCTACTTTCGGTTGTTTTGATGCTATGAGCAGCGCTGAAACCTCGTTCACAAGCGGCGGTTGACAAAGGCACTGAACGAATTTTGCGTATTAATCCTTTCAAATGAACCAAATCATTTAGGGTTTTAGAGCCTATTTTATACTCCCTCCATTGCGATACTACAGTATCACCATCCAAACCAAACAACTCAGCTGCTTTGTATACATCAGAATTGCCATGCAAACCACTCATATCACTATTTGTTTCTTTTTCAAACACTGAAAAGCAATTCAGTACTTCACTTGAAGGAAATCTTCTTTCTACTTCGTCTACTAAACCCTGAATTATCTGTCCTCTTACTGTGACAAACTCTCTCTTTTCATCCTCCTCAGAATATCATTTGCAATACGTTAAATACTTTTCCTTAGAAAGAGTCAAATAAACATCGTCTTTCGCACGCATTGTAGAATTAAGCTTGTTTTCGATTTCACCATAACAAACCTATTTCTTTTGCATTGTTGTACTTAGGAGGGACAGTACACACGATACATCTCACATATTTTCTCTGCAACAATTTTCTGTACAGCCCTGCAAATTTACAATGATCTTTACTCAATGCTTCACTGATTTCAGATTCACAGATTAGGTACTCCATGATGCAAGGGAAGTCTTTGAAAACTCCCAATAAACAGTCCTTCTCACTTGAAATCCAACGAACATGGGAAGAGATTTTTGACTTTCAAGAGCCCTTGAAACACCTGCGACTGCCGCAATATGTCTCACTTCAACAGCTGCAGAACGTCTAATGAAAAGTTCATAAAATTCGTCTAGTACGCATTCAAAATTATGAACAGAATTCACAACACTAAAAACTTGTTCTGAAACAAGGTCCATTTTATGAGCCATACAATGCACGCTGATCAAGTGGGGAGATATGCTCCTCCTGATTCTAGCAGCAACACCTTCATTTCGTCCGACTCGTAAACGGTCAGCGTACTGGCCTTCGGTTCAGAGGGTCCCGGGTTCGATTCCCGGCCGGGTCGGGGATTTTAACCTTAATTGGTTAATTCTTACGGCACGGGGGTTGGGTGTATGTGTTGTCTTCATCATCATTTCATCCTCACCACGGCGCGCAGGTCGCCTGCGGCACTCAAATAGAAAGACCTGCACCTGGCAAGCCGAACCCGTCCTGGGATATCCCGGCACTAAAAGCCATACGACATTTCATTATATTTCACCTTCATTTTGGCCGGTAAACACTGCAGCTCCATCCGAACCAAAACCCACAAGTTTATCTCTGAGCATTTCTACATCTACTGTAGATATATCATCTTCAGAAAAGGCCTGGACAATTCTCTCTTCCGGCGACTTAGCATCAGCATTTTGAACAGGTATTGGCTTATAGAAACAGCAGCAAGCGTCATTCTGTTCGTCAACGTATGTAATATACAATATCAAATGATTTTCAGAAAACCTATCCGTAGACTCGGCCACAGAAATTGAAAAACAGTCAGTCACTTTGATAAAATTCACTAATCTTAAACTTAATTGTTCCGCAATAAAATTGGTCATTGCCGCCGCAGTCTTCTCTGTATTATGATGTGTCCCCATGTCTAAGCCATTTGCGATCTGTAGATTTATAAGCTCCGGATGATCACGGAAACTCGACTTTCTTTTCGCCGCAACATAAACTGACCTTAACACTTTAACAGTTGTATCTAACTTTTCTCTCCGACATCCCATGAACAAATCACGAGCACTCTCTGAACACGCTTCTAAAACCTGTTTCTTACATATTTTCATCCTGGTGCACACAGTGAGAATGAAGTACGCTATTTTCGTGTTTATAAACAGCGTCCAGATTCTTCCTTTTATTTTTCCTCATTACATCATTTTTCAAATGTTTAACACACACTACACATATTTACTTGACAGTCTTTCTCATTGGTAGTAAACAGCAACCAGGCTCGATTTTTCTGCCAAGACGTAAAAAATTCTCTGTTGCCACCAGCATTGATGATCCTGGATTTTCTTCATTGCTGCATTCGACATTGTGCTCACTGGCTAAAGGACATTCCGCAGTCACTTCATCACATTTAGGATTTCTATTGGATTTTTTCTGCACATCATATTAATATGTCACTGATTGAACTTGCGTCGTGACTGGTACAGTAGTGACTGTATATTAGCATTACCAGTTTTAAAGAAGCTAGTAATTAAACTATTCTTACTCTTTACAGTGCGCTTCATTTCTAGATTCTCGACCTCGACTGTTCATTACCATGAACAAGCTTGCAGGTTGCAGACTGATGCCAATGGCGTATTTGGTAGCAGTAACTTTAGACAAGTTCATCTAAAATCCAGGCGGGAGGGCTGTTCTACGGAGTAAGAGAGAAGTCCGAAGTCGATGCAGCGAAGGAGAAAGAAGGAAAATCGGCTGATAAGTTTATGAGAGACTGTCCTTTTCCTAAGAAACGCCAGGTGAGGAGCGGTTTGTCCTGAGTTATTGCTTTACTAGTGGAAACTTCCTCTACCAGGGCTAAATACTGACTGAACAAATTTGTCAGTTTGTACACTCCTTAAGTGAGCATTGTTCTATTGGCTACCTATCGGAAACACGCCCTCTCCAAGAAGTGCAGGAGTTGTGTCAGCTCGAGCGACTTATTTTTGCCCGGGTTTCAGATAGTCCTGCCAGAGAGAAACATGAATAATAGGCTGCAGGTAGCGGAGTTGCCACCGCTACGTTTCTTTATTGCTCAATGTCTGGGAGTCATTCTTTTATTTCTATAGTGTGTGCAATATTGTAGGTGTTTTTATGAAAATATGTACAGCAAGAATATTAATTTCAGTAATATGTGTTCTACATTTTCCTCATTATTTTATAATCAAAGATTCTTCCCTGCAAATTTTAGTGGGGGGGGAACCTTTGAGATAAAATTGTCGATGGGGGGAAACGCCCCCCCCCCCCGCGATTTCACACCCTGGACGGCAGTAGTACCGGGCCGGTAGCTTATATCCTTTCCAACAGAACCCATACGACTTAGGTTACTATAGCTCACCTGATAAGAGTAGCCAACACGAAATCGGAAGGTTGTGGATTCAGATCGCTCCGGTGGCGGAAGTGGTCATTTTTGTTCTGCATTTAACACCTCTTCGGTACTTACTACATGTACTGAATACGATCTAATACGTTGAAAGTTTATTTTGATGTCTTCCAGTGTTTAATAACGCCCTGTGTACCAGCTCTTATGACTTAATATTTCGTTTGTAACACAAATTGTATCCGACTGTCTGGACAGATTATTCCCATCATCACAAACTTGAGTCACGTAATTTGAGAATGATATAACGTTCAAAGAATGGCAAGCCATTCCGCTTGCATAAGAAGATAATAAATTTGCGAGATAGAAACAGTGGACGAGAAATAATAGCATCCTTTATTGCAATACAGGCTATGCTATACGAGAAATACCCATTGATTTTAATAGATTTCCCCCTTGTGACATATCACTATACAAATGTTCGATCGATTGAGAGAGAGTGGACGCGAAGGACGAGGTCGGAGAAAGAGCAAGGTAGAAAAATGGCTAACAATAAATCCCATTGCCGCTCCATTTAACGGAGCAATCGTGTAAGGCTGTCTGTGAAATACTCGCTCTTTCTTCTTCATATGAATCCTAAGAGCCAACATTCATCTAGAGTAAGATGTTGGACTGTGGTAGAACTGATACTGGGTATTGCGACATGTAGGCCTACTACGATACGTGAGCTACACTACCTGACAAGAAAAATGATGGACAGAAAATTTCCTAGTCTCCAAAACACGATCAAAAAGAAGGAACACATTATAGATAGTAATACAAAAAGAGCTTCAGAACTTATTTAGAGATGTATTTATTTTGACTATTTAGCGAATAACTTCTTTCTTACTCCGTTTCCCTTCCAGGATTGGTTTTCCCCTCGACTCACCGAGGGATCCAACCTGTACCGCCGCAAGGGGAGTGTCCTGAATCGTCAAATTTGGGTCGGGGGAATATAATTGGGAAAGAGGACCAGTACCTCACCCAAGCTGCCTCACCTGCTATGCTGAACAGGGGCCTTGTAGGGGTATGGGGAGACTGGAAGGGATAGATAAGGAAGAGGGAAGGAAGGAGCCATGGCCTTATGTTAGGTACCATCCCGGCACTTGCCTGGAGGAGAAGTGGGAAACCACGGAAAACCACTTCGACGATGGATGAGGTGGAAATGGAACCCCTTCTACTCAGTTGACCTCCCGAGGCTGAGTGGACCCCGTTCCAGCCTGTGTACCACTTTTTAAATTTCGCGGCTGAGCCAGGAATCGAGCCCGGGCCTCCGGGGGTGGCAGTTAATCACACTAACCATTAAACCACAGAGGCAGAAATGTTATATACTGTTTAATTCTATGGAACTAAACGAGGCCACAGGGCTGGTAATTGTGGAGGCGTTTAGGAAATTCACTGAGGCTTGCAGACTGAACGCTGAAAGACGTAACGGTCTATAATGAAAATGTATGTATGTATGTATGTATGTATGTATGTATGTATGTATGTATGTGTTACGGAGTTATCCGTGGTAGTTAGAGATGAAAGAAGGTGCGGGCGGGAATAGGTCTCAACTTACAAAATTAAAGTTAATTTAAAACTTTAACAAAGGTTATATTTTCTTTTCAAAATCAACAGATAACAACAACAGAGTAACAGGTACCAAGTAGCAGGAAAACAAGTTAAGAAATTACAATTGTTACAAGATTTGGGCTTCGAGCCCCAAGATTAATTTCTGAGCTCTCAGCTCACCACCACAATAGCTGAAGGGCAGAAAACCCCTAAGTACGAGGAGCACTTGCTCCTAATTACAATGTTAAGAGGAAAAGAGCAGACCCGCTCTCAATTTTACAAGCCTATCAAAGGCTACAACAAACTTCATTCCTAACTGCCCTTAAGGCACACATACAGTGAAACAGGGGTATCTTGTACCCAACCTACAGGGCCTTCACATGAAGAAAACAAACTCTGGGTTAATTAAATGGCCCAAAAAAAATTGACTAGAGGCGTAGCTTGCACTCCTACATGAAACTTCTTAAAACCTAGGTGGCACTCGGCCAGTTATACAGGGGCTAATCCCATTCTAGGGAGGTGACTCGTAGAAGAATAATTTATTACACTAAGAAGAGAAGGAAATCGAGTATGAAAACGTAGTCACCTCAAAACAACATGAGTGGGAGCTCGAGAAGGTTAAGCACTCTCTATCCCAAATTGCGGTTAATTTACATGAATATAGTAAGGTTTACATTAAAAAGGATTCGAACCTTCCCCCGCGGGTTAAAACTGCTGAGCTAGCAATAAATGAAGATGTTAACAGGCCATTACCTTGTTGATGAACTGCTGCCCGAAGAAAGAGGCGCTTCCCGCCCCTGCTACATAATCACACACTAAGAGAGATGTTACTGAAGTGGCCCGGAGACAAGAAAATCAGCAGTTTTTATACCCTCGTGGAAAATTCGAGACCTTTCATGAATGATAACAACCTGCCCACAAACTTTTATTGGTCGGCTAAAGATTACAAGTCAAAACTGAAGAAGAAATCTAGGATTGGTGGAAAATTAATTTAGAAAATTTAGGATTGGCTAAATTTAAAACTGGCGGAAAGAGAAGGGTTATACTGCCAACCCAAAAAATGAATGAAAGAAATTTATCAAAGAACAAACTTGTGAATACCAAATTTCTTCAAAAAACAGTTCCTTCACTTCGCACTAGGGTGCATAATTATAGTTCTTAAGTAGTGCCATCTAGGAGAGAATGTCCACACTTCTTGCTACAGAGCAAACAAATACAAATATAGACATAGTTCAGAACACTTCAAAATTTACAGTAGAGACATCTTCCGAGAAACCGTTGAGTTAATACAGACAGTTTGTTAAAGTTCAGGCTTCCTCCTGTAGAGGGATTTCAACTGGCGCAATATTTGAATTTGCGACGCGGAGGTGTACCGCCCGATACAGTATGTATGTATTCCCCTCCAGTTGCATCCCCCAACCCAAAGGCTCAGGCTCCAGGACACTGCCCTTGAGGCGGTAGAGGTGGGATTCCTCGCTGAATCCGAGGGAAAAACCAACCCTGGAGGGTAAACAGATTAAGAAAAAAGAAAAAGAATTTAACGTTCATTTTTCAATGCTTCTCACCAAGGTGGCCTCGGTTCGAATCCCGGGTAAAGCATGTAGGATTTTAGAAATGAAAGTTGACCTTCCACTGGTCTGTATTATAAATAAAACTGTATTAAGAAGTCAAACTGCGAGTTACGCAAGCAGCGTCAATTATTTTCAACTTCGTGCACAAGAATGTCAACAACGACACGCCAATTCCACGTACATTAGCCGGGATTCAGACCATCGCATCCTTGGTGAGATATTCAGTCGGCTATCCCGCTGTTATTCCTCCTAAAGAATTAAAATAAAAAGGTATGTAATGTCGTGAGGTATTCGTATATTTTTGCAATCTGTTTATCGTCGCACTAATACATAAAGGTTATCGGCGACACTTGGATAAAAAGGGGCAATAATTAATAGTCATTACCACTATGGGGCTGGATAGCTGAGTGACATCGTCACTGGTTTCTCATGAGGTGACTTCGGTTCGATTTCTGGGCAGTTAATGCGGGATTATAATAATGCTATTGAATTTACCTCCCTTTAACTACTTTTCGCAGACACCTAGATGCTGCAATTTTTTCCCACATGAGTTTTTGTAACTGCCACTAAATATATCGACACAGGACTGAACAGAGATCGAACTAGCCAACTTGGGCTTAACGTCTGAGCCCCTCAACCTTACATGGGAATTCAGCAATGAAAAGTCACCTCCCAATGGTCCGGATTCCAAACAAAACAGGAACAGTCCCATGGCTATGATCACATATCAAATGTCACGTAAAACAGTAAACTTGCCACTTTAAAGAATATATATTATGTTCTATAATATTATCTTTTCCGGAAATATACGGCAATGTAATCCTTTCAGCACAGGAGAGAGAGATTGTTTTGGGTAGACTGGTACCTCAATGATAATCAACATCATGTGTATGTTACAGTAGCGTAGCCAGGATTTCAGTTAGGGGGGGGCCCATTCATCCAGAATTTTATTTTGATAGGTGTCCAAACTTCCATAGTTTAGGTGGTGTAAAATACCGAAAAAGGAAATGAGTGTCCTTGGATCCAAGTAAGAGTGGTGGATTCGTGCGGATTCCGGAAGCTAATAGTAATTTCCTTCTTCCCCACTTTTCCCACATCTGTGGGGTCGCGGGTGCGAAATGTGTCGCACATGTGGATTTGGCCCTGTTTTACGGCCGGATGTCTTTCCCGACGCCAACCCCATATAGAGGGATGTAATCAGTGGTGTGTGTTTATTTGGTGGTTGGTAATGTAGTATGTTGTCTGAATATGAATATGTTGGGACAAACACCCAGTCCCAAGCCAGGAGAATTATTCAGACGCGATTAAAATCCCCGACCCAGCCGGGAATCGAACCCGGAACCGTCTGAACCGAAGGCCTCAACACTGATAATTCAGCCAAGGAGTCGGACTCCGGAAGCTAATATTAATGCACATTATATATAAAATGCTCAATAAAAGAACTTTCGTTAAAACTCCTGGGGTGTCTGGACTCCTTGGACGACAACCCCGTCCCCCGGCTACCTCCGTTACTCCCATTCCAACATAACTGCAGCATTTCATATATTCCGCGTAGAAGTGAAATGAATGCAAGAATAAACACTTTGAGTAAGGATGCAATATTCTGGTTTAGAACAAATACGGTAATGTTATAATAATAATGGTCATGTGGTAAGCAATAAAGAAGTGACATTTTATACAAATAATGCGGCAAAGATACACACACAAACACACACGCGTGCGCTTGCGCGCGCGTCGAATACAGGTTTCTCGTCCTTCTTGTCCATGGCTAGATGATGAAGGCAAGAGAATGATGGCCCACCGTGACTCGTTATTTCGACATTATAAACAAACCCTAGATGATACAGACTTCGAATCTAATCGCATCTTAAGAAATCGCACAAAGCAGTTAATCAGAAATTTAAAAAATGCATATATTTTCGGATTTCAGCTAACAACTTAAATTCTAATCGCACATGGGACCAACTTAGAGCTCTGGGAATAGGAAAACATCAACAGAGATAGACAACTCCTGACATTCCACTTGACGAACTGAACGATTACTTTAGTAGAATAAATATTCAACCTACCCAAATTAACTGCACCGACTCACCGCCCTCCCCTCCAGCCAATCCGCCATTCACATTTCACAGTGTCACAGAAAATCAGGTTAAAAGGCTTTGTACTCGATTGAATCAAAGACTACAGGTGTATATGATATTCCTATTACTTTTATACATAACATTATGAGTAACCGTCAACAGCGTGTAACAGTAAACGACAAGGCCTCTAAATGGAAAATGAAACTTAGTGTTGCCCCACAGGGCAGTATTCTACGGCCCCTAAGTTTCTGTATTTATATCAATGACATACCATCTGTGACAGGAAATAACACACATGACCTCTGTGCTGACGATCTTTAAATAGGCTATATCGACACTGCAAGACAAGATATTAACATGGACCTCCGACGACTCAGCGTATATGCACAACGAAGCTCTCTTATACTAAACTGCAAAAAAACTCAGACAATTATAATTGTATCACGAAAATTACTGAGCTTCTCAAACAATGTCGCAATCCCGCCTATCGTACTGAATGGTAACATTATTCCCTACAGTAAAACGGTTAAAAATCCCGGCGTAATGATGAATGTAACAGTTGATTGGTCTGATCAAACGAAAGAAATACGTAAAAAGATTTTTGGAGTACTTCACCCTCTTAAACGACAGAGGAATGCATTTCCATTTGAGCTACAGGCCAAACTAATACAGACACTCATTTTCCCTATTCTTGATTATTGTGACGTTGTTTTAGTTGACATGACGAGAGAAGAAACACTTAAACTTCAACGAGCACTGAATTCCTGCCTGCGATTTATTTACAATATCGAGTACCGTACGATTTTCATATCACCCCATACTATCAGGCTGTCTCACGGTTGATGTCTGATAAACGTCGGCAGCTGCACACTTTGACGATGGTGATCAGAGTGGTAGCTGAAAGTCAGCCAATGTATATTTCTTCTAAATTCGTCTTTTTATCATCATTTCGCAACATTAATACACGTTCTAAATCCATTCTTTCTATTCCACTGCACCGCACAAATAAAATTATTAGATCATTTGTGGTGACTGTCGCCAGATTATGGAATTCCCTGCCAGTTCAGGTCAGAGAAACTAGCTTTTTAAAATCACGATTTAAGGTCACCTGCCGAGACTACCTGCTGAGGACAGCTGACTGAATGGTTGAAATATGAATGTGTGCGTTCCTGAGGAATAGCCATGTTTAAGAGTTTTTAATATTAATTAGTTCTAATATTAATTTACATACATACATTATCATTATAGACTGTTATGCCTTTCGGCGTTCAGTCTGCAAGCCTCCGTGAATTTACTAAACGTCGCCACAATCCTCGATTTGCAACTAGTGTTGTGGCCTCATTTAGTTCTATACCTCTTATCTTTAAATCGTTAGAAACCGAGTCTAACCATCGTCGTCTTGGTCTACCTCTTCTTCTTTTACCCTCCATAGCAGAGTCCATTATTCTCCTAGGCAACCTATCCTCCTCCATTCGGCTCACATGACCCCACCACCGAATATTTAGTAAGTAATTTATTTAAATTTATTTTAAATTCTTATGTAGTTTTAACTATTTTAAGAATCTCAGTATTTTATTTAAGATTTTGATTAGTGTGTGGTTAAGTGTACAAGAGGGCCTGGAGCCCTAACTTCGCCACTGTACTGAAGGCACTAATAAACAGATAAATAAATAAATAAATAAATAAATAAATAAATAAATAAATAAATAAATAAATAAATAAATAAATAAATAATGTAAAGCGTATGGGTATAGATATTTTGTTAGTTGGTAAAGAAAACTACAATTTACAACAAATGCTATGTAGGGTTTACCTTGTCCTGTTAGTTTCCAACGTGATTAGGGCCACGCAGCTGTGAGCTTGCATCCGGGAGATAGTGGATTCGAACCCCACTGTCGGCAGCCCTGAAAATGTTTTCCCGTGGTTTCCCCATTTTCACACCAAGCAAATGCTAGGGCCGTACCTTAATTAAGGCCACGGCCGCTTCCTTCCCACTCCTAGGCATTTCCTATCCCGACGTCGCCATAAGACCTATCTGTGTCTGTGTGACGTAAAGTAAATTGTTAATTACTTTTCCACGCAAGTCTGGGATACAGAATATAGTAGTATAAAGTTAGAGTTTCGTGACGCTAATATTCGTATCTATAATTTTTATTAACGTGCCAGAAATCAACGACACTGAGCTGTTGCCATTTCAACACCGTTTTAAGGGTTACCGATCCAATCCGGGATTTGAACCTGCGAACTCAGGCACAGAAGGACAGCGACTCAACCAACTGAGCCACATGAAAAGGAGGCGTTTGTGATTATTGTTATAAATAGATGCAGCTAGTATTTTTACAAAGGTTTTATGAGGAGCATTTATTAAGGCGTGCGTTTTCTTACTGTCCTAAACGCACGAGGCCGGACAGAAGAACTAGCTGGAAGCTAAGGAACCTTGCAGGGGTGTCGCTTCCTTCTCTGTTCACTTTTCCAAATTAAACTCCATGACGTAACAGCCTCGAAGCGCCATCGCCTACCAAGCGACGGCTGTTCAGCCCGGAGGCCTGCAGATTACGAGGTGTTGTGTGGTCAGCACGACGAATCCTCTCCGCTGTTATTCCTGGCTTTCTAGACCGGGGCCGCCATCTCACCGTTAGATAGCTCCTCAATTATAAAAACGTGGGCTGAGTGTACCTCGAACCAGCCCTCAGATCCAGGTAAAAGTCCCTGACCTGGCTGGGAATAGAACCCGGGGCCTCCGGTAAGAGGCAGGCACGCAACCCGTACACTGTGGGGCCGGCTGGTACTTTTAGGTCTCCTTATTTTCGAATTTGACTTAAGACATCCTGCATTCGATTCCCGGCACTGACAGAGTTAAGAAAGGCATGGGATGGGGAGGATGCAGCCTTGTTTTTGGGTGCAGTAGAGTTTTCCTTGAGTCTCTCGTAATCGAAATATACGGCCTGGAAGGTAGTCACCTTCACGGGGTGTAGTACCAAAGTGGTTCCTTTTTTTTTTTTTAAGAAGACAAATTAAATGAAGATTCTACTTCCTCACAAACGAAGAACGATATTATCAATAATGCAGCCGGTTTATGTTAAAAGTACAAAAGCTATGATTGTACATGGTAACAATCAAAACCAACAATATCTACTGAAGATCCGTCACCGCACTCGGTAGGACCGGCTTTCTTTTCATATTCACCGGGCGAGTTGGCCGTGCAGTTAGGGGCGCACAGCTGTGTGCTTGCATCCGGGAGATAGTGGGTTCAAACACCTCTGTCGGCAGCCCTAAATATGGTTTTCTGTGGTTTCCCATTTTCACACCAGGCAAATGCTGGGGCTGTGCCTTAATTAAGGCCACGGCCGCTTCTTCCCACTCTCAGCCCTTTCCTTTCCCATCGTCGCCATTGAAGACCTACGGTGCGACGTAAAGCAAATTCTAAATAAAAAATAAAAAATCTTTTCACAACCCCTTCCAAGGGAAAGTTGTATCCACTGCATCCACTCACCATTTAAGGTACAAGGTAAGTCCGAAGAATGGTTGGATACTCAAAATACACCACCATAAATGATGCGGTTCTGACTCAAAAGTATAAGGAAAGGTAAGGGACGGGATCTAGTTTTTAAGTAGAATCCGTATCAATAGAACGTGACTTCCCATTTTAAACGTGTTTCATGTATCGACTGCGATTCAAGCCTGGGCCGTCCTGATGAGAAGATAGAAGCATTGGAACCGAGTTATCATGCCCGCCAAGTATAAAGTATTTACCCGCACTTTTGATGGTGCCATTTGAGGTTCCAATCAGTCCCCGGGCATTTGACAAAGTATATAGGCCTACCTATCGAACTTAGGCACGCATCCGCGATTAGCCGGCCATACACGGAAAGGAATTCTGACAGGCGAGGTCTTTTGTGACGCATACCGACAGGCTAGGGCTGCTCGTTAGTGAGCAAGGTCAGTTTGAGGCGTTATCCGCTACAGACCAGATCTGTTGTCAGCACCTCAATGGAAAGACCTCGCCTCACAGATCAAGCCTCCTGTAAGGAAAGCATGGAGTGGGCAAAGGCACTGCTAGGGAAATTTATTGAAAGTACAAAGAGCGGCTGTGTCTCTGACAATTAAAACATGAGGTGTCGCAATCAAGCGTTCTTCAGTATCCTCCTTTCCTCCTTCTTCAGCTTAGAAGCTACAATATCCACAGTAAATACGCTTTCAACCAGACTGTTCTCCAGTAAGAGCTACGCAAAACAAGTCATTTTTTACTAGTGGCTTACGTCGCACCGACACAGATAGGTCTTATAACGACGATGGGATAGGGAAGGGCTAGGAGTTGGAAGGAAGCGGCCGTGGCCTTAATTAAGGCACAGCCCATAGCATTTGCCTGGTGTGAAAATAGGAAACCACGGAAAACCATTTTCAGGGCTGCCGACAGTGGGATTCGAACCCACTATCTCCCGGATGCAAGCTCACGGCTGCGCGCCCCTAACCGCACGGCCAACTCGCCCGGTAAACAAGTCCATTATGTATGTGTTGTGTATGTTTGGTATTCAGTTCGAAGGCTGGTCTGATCCTCCACAGTTATGCCAACAGCTGTCATAGATAGCCTAGGCATCACTGGAAGAAGCGTACGAGGGAAATGAGGAGTGAGATAGCTTCCCGTTGCTTTCCTCGCCGAGCCAGAAGTTGCTCGCATATCAGTCTGCCAAACCCACTGAAATGCACGCACCAGCTGACCCTATGCGTGATATTTTCATATCATTCATAACAGGGACTGGCTGCATAAGGAATGGTATTACTAGCATCACTCGTACCTCAGTCACTTTCATATTGTCAAAGCCAAGGATAAGACTGAGAAGGATGAAACATTTAACGTAATAATGAGAAAAATCCATTCATGCCTACTTTTTTTTTTTTTTTGCTAGCTGCTTTACGTCGCACCGACACAGATAGGTTTTATGGCGACGATAGGATAGGAAAGGCGTATGAGTTCGAAGTAAGTGGTCGTGGCCTTAATTAAGGTACAGCCCCAGTATTTGCCTGGTGAGAAAATGGGAAACCACGGAAAACCATATTCAAGGCTGTCGACAATGGGATTCGAACCCACTATCTCCCGGATGCAAGCTCACAGCCGCGTGCAACTGACCGCACGGCCAACTCGCCCGGTACATGCTTACCTAACATCATATCATAAACGCTGTTGTCCATTCGCAAGTAATTCTTGTAATCGTCCGGTTCATTTTCTCTCAGGTGTTGTATCAGACTCATGTGACTAAAGCTGTCTCGCTGTCCTATCCATGATTTCATCCACTTCGATCGATTTTTTTGTTTGCATGATTTAACATATAGCAAAATGCACATTCCAACAGCCGCAACAGCATTTTTTCCCCTCTGGACACCGTCTGCTTCGATGTCCATCGCACAGTTCTAAGTACGGCAGACCCGACCGGCAAGGATTTCAAACTAGTTTGAAAGGCCAGCGGATGAGGCTTGGCCTGCTGAGAACAAAGGGATCATTCCATTAACGAGAGGGTCTGGAATGTTGACAGATTATGTTGCACAACACGGCAGGCTTGGTGTCACAGTTGACGGCGAGCAGCGGGCCGGGTCTCTGAAGGTCACGCCTGGCAGGCGGTCTGTCGGATCTGGCCCCAAAGGCGAGGCCTGCCAAAGAATCTGTCCGTGTATGGCCAGCTATTGTCTTGGCACTGTAAGAATTTAAAAAAAAAATCATAACTTACCGAGGATGCACATAGTGTTGGCTTTTCAGTGACAAAACGGTCCCTTCTTCAAAAAATGTTACTTATATGGCACAAAATGAGGAACTAACGTGCAGATCACAATCCTGTCACAGTCTTCCCAACGCTGCAACTCAAATACAGCACACCTCTCAACCACGGTACAACCCGAGGATCCCTAGGACATTGTTGTTTCCTGGAACCGATCTGCAAAAGCTGACACGATGTTGTAAGCTTGCAGCTGTTTCTGGACGTGGGCCCCGTTATCTCGGTGGTCACGTTCCGGCCCCCTACTGAGTAATCCCTTGCTAACTGGCTCTTTCTTCATGTCTTGACATTTGTTAATACACGGTTTCATTCCCAATACTGAGGCCTCTACAGGAAAATATCCTCGCGCATCACAATCCTAAGTGTCTTCCTTTCATTCAAGTAGTACAAATATGGAGAATTATGTATGTCCCTATTGAGCCCTACTAATAGATTCTTGTCGCTACGTTAACTTAACATTTCGGCGTACGATTTTAAGTTGTTCGTACCGTACGTAAAACAACGGCTAATCCTCGCTCTAGTTTCAGGAAATATTTTGGGGGGGGCCCGGCCCCCCTGGGCCCCCCCCCTGGCTACGCCAGTGGTATGTTACATGCCTCTAGATGAGGGTTTCTTAAGGTTCTCAGCAATGTTTGTGTCATGACACCCTTAAACCCTACTCTATAAAAATGAACATAAACACAACTTTACAGCCAGGTAATACATTTTATTGAAAACTGATTGTCTCATACAGTGTGTAGTAGTATAAAATACACGGGTTCTGCGGCCACCGCCACCACCGGCCCTTGGGAGATGCTTCCAGCTCATGGTATGTGCTGACTAAGAATGCATGTTTAACCTCGTGTGACCTCACTTGAAAAGTACGGCGGTTGGTTAAGAGCGCGCTCACATGATCTTACGCTGGCTACGTGTCCAGGCTTAACCTCACAGACCTTAGGTTCGCCCTCAGGCCTAAGGGCGTTAACCTTACAGACCTAAGTTCGATGCCGAGGCTAACCGCATAACAGTGCAGGCTGAACCTTACATGATGTTAATGGCTAAGAGTGCAGGCTTAGCCTAACGCTAACCAGGCGTTAACCTAACCGGTTGCTTTTCCCTACATCCTGGCTAGAAGTGCAGTCTTAACCTTACACCGACCAATTGCAAACCTAAACGATTGCCCTTCCCTACTCCAGCTCGGACATAACTTTGCACTCTATCTAATTGTACAGGCTTAACCTCACGCTGACAAGGCTTTAACCTGACCGGAAGCACTTCCCTACACTAGCTTAGGCGGCTGCACGTTGAACTAACAGAACTAGGAGATGGTGTAAGACTTAATACATATGCTTTATTCATAGGAAGCGTAATGTTGAAAGGCACCCTCAGGGGCTTGGAACTGAACCCAGAAGAAGATAGCGGCAAGGGAATTGGGAGATGCTGTAAGACTTAATACATATGCTTTATTCATAGGGGCGTAACATCAGAATGCAACCTCATGGGCTTGAAGCTCAACTTGGAAGAAGATGGAGGCTGCACACATTGTGTTAATGGGACTAAGGAGTTGGTGTTAGACATAATACATGTGCTTTATTCATAGGGGCTTAATATTGGAGAGTCTTTGGGACTCGAAGCTGAGCGGCTGCAGAGTCCAATATGCTAGCGTTTGAGCAGATGCTGAGATTCGACCCCAGGCTTAACCAAACTAGACGAGATGAGACATGGTCTAGGATTTTTTTGGAGTTGAGCTTGGAACAAGATGGTGGCTACACATTGTTTTAATAGGACTAGGGAGATGGTGATATACTTCATTTATAGCTCGAAGCTGAGCGACCGCTGAGTCAAATATGCTAGCATCAGATGCGTAACACGCTGGTGGTTTTGAATATTTGGAACACTGAATGCTTGATTGTAACATTTCGAGCTTCTAGATTTTAACGCTAGAAACTTTCAATTGCCTACCGTAATGTTTACATTACTTAGAGATTAAAACTTTGTGTTCAGAACCGAAGAAATATATCCGCGCTACACATGAGGAATCGAACTCACAAGTCAGCACTCTTTCCCACGGACTGCTGACTATCATAGTAACTAAATTACTGTGCGTTAAATTCAAAACACCTAACGTTTGAGCTGCGAGAAATCCCTATCCCGACTTCTACGGAAAAAAAAGTGCTGAAAATGTATTATGAAGCGAGCAACGTCATGCCTGAGCAGAACTGTTACTGCAAGTAGCAAGGGTTACCAACCTAGCAAAAATTTGCGTATGTAGCTTTTTATGCATTTAGCCAGGCGCTCCTACATGGCATCGCCCCAGTCTGCGTGTGAAAAAATATGCATACCTTTGAACTTTGGCCGACTGCCCTTCCCTACACCAGCTCGGGCATAACTTTATACCCTACCTAATTGTGCAGGTTTAATCCCACGCTAACCAGGCGATAACACAACTGGTTTCCCTTCCCTATACAAGCTTAACGCCTACGCGTTAGTAGGTGCGCTGTGTATGTTTTAAAACAATGTGTGCTGCGTCAGCATTTTCACACGGTTCTGGCGGTAAATTTTGATTTTTTTCTGAATCAGCATTTTTTCAGCATTGCTCTCTCTTCCAGAGGACCACCTCCCGGTCCTCGACCAAAACTATTGCAGGCTTCTTTGGTAAGAAGCCAGGCATGACTACCTTCACTGTGGGAAGTGGCCAAGAACGCACCTCTTCGTCGTGTTTTATCAAATACTTTAATACACCAATACCGGACACCTCTGTCTCAACAGCATTGAGTCGAGTGCGAACAGCGATGGTGGTGACATCTAGCGTGTTGGTGTGAACTGCATACTCGTCTATACTACAGCTGAGAGGAATGCACTACACTCATTGGAAATATTTTTGTTAAAATAATAAATTGAATAATCATAATAATTAAGAATGACATTTTAAAATATGAAATGCCTCTTTCATAAACCTCCAAACGAGCATTATGTTACCCGTGCCTTTCGCTATGTCTTGAAAATTAAAAGCAGCATTTGTTTGAGGATCCAACCATCCTCTGGGGGAAATATTTAACAACTACTCTCTCCAGTTTTTTCTAGCCTGGCGAAGGACGTTGTATGGCCTTAGCCTAGTTTTGTGGCCGGATGCCTTTCCTACCACCAATCGTATGTGGAGGGATATATATTCACTACCTCGTGTTTCTGTGGTTGTTTCTCGTGTGATGTGATGTATATATTAGAAGATGGGTATGAATACGAACACAAACCCGTAGCCCCCGATCTACAGGAATTAACAGACGCGAATAAAATCTCCGACTCAGTCGGGAATCGTACCAGGGTCCTCTGAACCGAAGGCCAGTACGCTGACCTTTCCGTGGTGGTGATAATTTTTTAAGAGGAAGTACAACTGGCCAGCCATCCTCTATTGACACTAATCAGAAGGGAAATGGAAGAGATCCAACACTCCGAAGAATGAAGGTATCATAAAAACGGGGGGCACGAAGCGCTAACCATTCAGCCAAAGCGCCAGAGCGGGCAGATAACTTAACAACATCCATGATTTATTACAATTTTGGGAAAGAGAAGCTATAATTAAGGAACAGGAGTTCTGATCCATTATTTTGACTTCTTCTTTTCGATAGGCCGATCTTCCCGAATGCTACAGGAGAACTCAGCTCACGCTGCTCTCTCGTTTTTGCTGTACTTTGAATTTTCTGTTTTACCTCTGAAGACAGAAATACATAATATCTACATTGGGGTTACGGTGAGTGAACTAGGATGTTCTTGACAAGGAAGAAGTGTTCAGAATTTCCTAAAGTCTTTCACAAATTTATGCATGAAGCATTACCATACACACGTATTGAAATTAGTTGGACTGGTGCTCAAGCCTATGCCTGTAATACACTGAAATAATTGTCTTGCCCGCTTCTGTGGTGTAGTGGTTCATGTCATTAGCTAATACCCCCGGAGGCCCGGGTTCGATTCCAGGCTCTGCCACGAAAATGAAAAGTGGTACGAGGGCTGGAACGGGGTCCTCTCAGCCTCGGGAGGTCAACTGAATAGAGGTGGGTTCGATTCCCACCTCAGCCATCCTGGAAGTGGCCATCCTTCTCCAGGCAAATGCCGGGATGGTACCTAACTTAAGCCGCTTCCTTCCCTCTTCCTTGTCTATCCCTTCCAATCTCCCTATGCCCCCGCAAGGCCCCTGTTCAGCATAGCAGGTGAGGCCGCCTGGGCGAGGTACTGGTCATCCTCTCCAGTTATATCCCCCGACCCAGATTCTGAAGCTCCAGGACACTGCCCTTGAGGCGGTAGAGGTGGGATCCATGGCTGAGTCCGAGGAATAAAACCGACTCTGGAGGGTAAACAGATAAAGAAGAAGAATTTTCTTACGCCGGGCTGAGTGGCTCAGACGGTTGATGCGATGGCCTTACGATCCAAATTTGGCAGGTTCGATCCTGGCTCAGTCCGGTGGTATTTGAAAGTGCTCAAATACGTCAGCCTCGTGTAGGTAGATTTACTGGCATGTAAAATAATTCCTGGGGGATTATATTCCGGCACCTCGGCGTCTCCGAAAACCGTAAAAGTACTTAGTGGGACGTAAAGAAAATTATTATTATTATTATTATTATTATTATTATTATTATTATTATTATTATTATTTTCTTACAGTAAAAAAATGACTGGATTCGAAACTCATGTCCTTCAATTTTCATTTTCAAGACTACCGCGATAACCATTACGCTACAGGCCCACAAGTTTTCGTTTGTGAAATTTATGGTACTGTTTAACAATGTGGACCCTCAAGTTTGAGTATACTAGAGTTCCATATATGTTAATATTATTGTTTTACGTCCCACTAACATTTCAGTAGAGTATTTGATTGATTTTCCTAATATAAGGGTCATAGAATGTAACCTCAACACAGATGCGAGGTCATAACTTTTTTAATACTTGCTATCCTTATCAGTTCCCATGCCCATTAGCTTGTGGGTAATTTGTTCAGCGCATAACACTTTTCTTGGAATATAACTGCAATGTAAGATTATTTAGTGACAAACACTGATACATTGTAAACAACACGGCAGTGCGCCAAGAATCATACAGATGACAATATGTTATTGAAGAGTTGGTCACACCAAGCCATGTAGGTAGCAGCACTATCGACTTTCTCCCTGAAAACAGCAAGCTGTCCGGTATTATCATATTAAAGTATTTGGTTTTATAGAGTGGTCGTGAGGGGTGGGGAGGTAGTGGGAGAATAGCTAGTGCGCCTGCGTGAGGGAAACTACAGAGCAGTCTTGCGGCGACTTCGTGAGTTACGTAAACAAGTGACTAGAGATATAACAGAACACTCCCACGCGACTAAGAAGAAAAGCAGAGTTACGCTGCCTAGTAGCTAGTTGCTCAGATTGCTAACAGATCGCGCACTAGCAGTTCGCTGTTTTCCGCTAGGTAGCGCATGCGAGCAAGATGGCTGACATGCGCCTATCTAACCGCCAATTTTAAAACTTTTTGTGTGTTTAGAACTCACGCGGTCTCTTATTATCTTACCTCATCCATAAATTTAAAATCTAGATGTATTTTATAATGAACAGGAAAGTTTAGGACAGTCCTGTACAATTTGTTGTGTTCTGAACCGAAAAGAACATTATGCTCGTTAAGGGAGTGGTGCGTGATGTGAGGAGGAGGAGGAGGAGGAGGAGGAGGAATGTGGAGCGCACTTCTTACAGTTTACTCTGATGGGCGCGTGTAGGAACAGACTTTACTGCTTATTCTTAACGGCTGAGTTTAAAATGGCTAGTTGCGCATGCGTAGAGGTAGCATACATGTGCAGCAAGACATAGTGCACTTGAACAGTCAGCATACAATTTCTTGTGCTCTGAACAGAAAAGAACATCTACATGTTTATTTTTGGTGAATGAACCTCACCAGCTTGACACTTCTAAGAGGAGTCGGTAAGTGGGACACTTTGAAAGGGAGAGTGTGTGATCAGTGTGAGGTTAAACCTACACTCCTAGCCATTAACATCATGTAGGGTTAAGCCTGCACTGTTATGCGGTTAGCCCCGGCATCGAACTTAGATCTGTAAGGTTAACGCCCTTAGGCCTAGGGTCGAACCCGAGGTCTGCAAGGTTAAGCCTGAACACGTAACTAGCGTAAGGTCATGTGAGGTTAAGAGCGCGCTCTTAGCAAACCGCCCTACTTTTCGAGTGAGATCACACGACGTTAAACATGCACTCTTAGTCAGCACATTCCATGAGGTGGAGGCCTTTCCCAGGTGTCGGTGGTGGCAGTGGCCGCAGAATCCGTGTATTTTATACTACTGTGTGTGATATACACAACGTACGAAGAAAAACTGTAAAAATATAGAAACGGGTACTCAAGGATTATTACATAGAATGTTACTTGCTTCCAAGTTTACCTTATAATGATCGAGGGAGAGAGATGTATTCAATACGCTTGCCAGGGACGAACCCCTCCGCCCCTAGACGTACATTTACTTTTATAACCAGAAATTCTGTTTTAGACGCCATACTCCATTGCTTATAACGGTGATTGGTTCACGTAACGAAGAGGATGACGTCACTGACACCTAGGTTGAGGCCGAGAATTTGTAACCAACCATTGCCACACTCCCTTTTCTATCGCCGCGGCGCATACTGTCCGCACGGCAAGAAAAAAAAGTATAGCCATACCAAACCAACAGTTGGCAGCATTGTCGTTCCTCTCGGCGCTCCCTCTCAGCGCTACTAGTGCGACAGTGAACTGGCGGGCGCCACCTAGCGGTCGCTCGTGTTACTAAACCGTGAGTATCTCTTTCTATAGTTTCGCCGAAAAACGTGATGATGATGATGATGATTATGCCATTGGTTTTACGTCCCAGTAACTAATTTCACCGTTTTCGGAGACGTCGTGGTGCCCACCGGAGTGTAATCCCGCACTTCCTTCTCGTGACATTAAATCTACCGACACGAGGCTGACATATTTAAGCACCTTCAAATACCACCGGACTGGGTCGTGATCGAACCTACCAACTTAAGCTCAGGAGGTCAACGCTCTACTGCCTGAGCTACACAGCCAAGCGCCGAAAAAGATCCCAATCATGCAGACATTAATGGTCATTGGAAACAAAAATGAAATCAAATTCTTCTTCTAGCGCTTTTCTGATACCTGTGGAGTCGCGAGTGCGAAGTGTGTCACACATGTGTATTTGGCCTTGTTTTACAGCCGGATGCCCTTCCTTATGCCAACCATCTTTGAAGGGATGTAATTATTATTGCGTATTTCTGTGGTGGTTGGTAGTGTGGTGTGTTGTCTAAATTTGAAGAGAAGACTGTTGGGACAAACACCCAGTCCTCGAGCCGGAAGAATTTTTTAAATTTCGTGTGGCTATTTATAGCCGAGTGCGGCCCTTGTATTTTTTTTTTTTTGCTAGGGGCTTTACGTCGCACCGACACAGATAGGTCTTATGGCGACGATGGGATAGGAAAGGCCTAGGAGTTGGAAGGAAGCGGCCGTGGCCTTATTTAAGGTACAGCCCCAGCATTTGCCTGGTGTGAAAATGGGAAACCACGGAAAACCATCTTCAGGGCTGCCGATAGTGGGATTCGAACCTACTATCTCCCGGATGCAAGCTCACAGCCGCGCGCCTCTACGCGCACGGCCAACTCGCCCGGTTCGGCCCTTGTAAGGCAGACCCTCCGATGAGGGTGGGCGACATCTGCCATGTGCAGGCAACTGCGTGTTATTGTGGTGGAGGATAGTGTTATGTGTGGTGTGCGAGTTGCAGGGACGTTGGGGACAGCACAAATACACAGCCCCCGAGGTAATAGAATTAACCAATGAAAGTTAAAATCCCCGACCCGGCCGGGAATCGAACCCGGGACCCTCTGAACCGAAGTCCAGTACGCTGACCATTCAGCCAACGAGACGGACCGCCGGATGAATTAATCACACGCGATTAAAATCTCCGATCCGGCCTTGAATCGAATCCGGGACCCTCTGAACTGAAGGCCTCAATGCTGACCATTCAGCCAAGGAGTCGGACAAAAATGAAATACAATTATCATGTGAAAATTGAACAATGAAATACAAATATTTAATTCAGCTTTAAAGTTCATATGTGTGAGAATAATGTTGTTATTGTTGTTATCAGACGTGAATAGCAGGACGAATCGGTTGAATGTCTTCTTGTTTCCTTTGTTTGTTTGTTTTTTGACAAGGCAACACGAATGTTATCTTAGGCATCATATCGATTTTCAACTTTTTGTCTTCATAAAACTGTATGCGTAAATATAATTTAGGTGTGATACTTTTTTTAATTATTACTATGCATGGCTAAAAATAAAATTTCTCAAATACCCTTCTCCTGTTCACATTAAAATGTTAGTGAACATAAACGTTAAATTGTTATTTGACATTCATGGAACCGCTGGTTTAGTTCAAAGAAAGGGTAAGAAATACTGTAGTTCTAGAATGTGACTAACTATCTGAATGTTGTTTACCGCAGCTCGGAGGCAGCAGTGTCCGTGGTGACCCCGGAAGAGACCGGCAAGTGGGCGGTGTGGGCGCTCACTCTGTCCCCCGGAGCAGGACTTCGCTTCTCAGCACCTCTCCCGCTCACAGTTTTCCGACCTCTCACCGTGGCTTTCAACTTACCTAACAGCCTCCGAGTGGGTGAGACCGTCGAAGTTGACGTGCGCATTGGCAACAACATCAATTCCTGCATGGACGTGAGTATACCCCTACATACTAAAGCTACTTCATAAAATAATGTAGACAGTGTGTGATGCTATTGCATTACCGTTTTATTGGTAACGATTAACGTGTTCGTTCAGAGAGGAAGTGTATCGGGTTTGTCTTCCGGGTGCGGTCACATTTTCAGCTCGCATAAAGAGGAGCTTGATAGCCGAGTGGCATTGTTGCTGGCTTTTCTCTAAGGCAGCCTCGGTTCGAATGCCGGCCAATGCAAGTGAGATTTTTGAAATTAAAAATCACGTCCCTTGTTTGGCATTGCACGTAAAAATAGAAGTCTCATGTCCATGTTTTCAATGTCAAAAGGCATGTAAAACTGAAAATGTCCTTGTTGCGAAACTTATGGTCCTTCTTATGAAATGTTTCACACACTGTATTTAGAGAACAAATTGTAACCCCAAAGAGAACAAAAGCCTCATTATGACAGCTTACAGATTATTCTTTGTTACTTTCCTAGAAAACACTGATGATTATAATACTGTTCATCTGAAACCGCGCTTAATTTGCTGACATAAACTGTCTTCGCGTAGAATGTGCTTTATTGAAGGTATGAGAACTGATATGTATCTTGTTTACTTTCTAGGTGACCGCACTACTCGCTCTCACAGAGGGAGCACATTTCCTCAGCAATGGAATGCTCTACGTTACAGAGAAGTTACGCCTGGGGCCGCACGGCGCCACCTCCCTTGTGGTGCGGGTCGTCGTCACGAGCGCAGGAGCTAAGAACATGACAGGTACTGCCACGACAGTGTTATCAGTAGAGTGCCACTATTAATACTGTACTCTAATGTCTTGGTCAAGCAGTCCACAGTACAGAGATATGTAAAGGTTTGCATAAGGTGTAGGAGCAAAACTCGTTAAAACACCTTGAAAAGCGAAGACGCCTCCTGGCTAACCAGGAAGGAAGGCACGCCGCAGGGTAGTATTTTAGGCCCTTTGCGCTTTATTTTGTACATAAACCACATTTCATATAATTTAAAGAATTGTAGCTACCATCTTTATGCAGACGACTTTATTTGTAAGTCACTGTCACGGTAAGACCTCTAATTTGCCTCAAGCCATAACAGGCATCAATGCTGACCTTCAGTGACCTAATGCTCACTCACTCCTTGAAGACACAAGCAATCATTATTGGCTCTCAAAAATTTTTGACCACACTACGATACGAAACTATTTCTCCAGTTATACTGAATCGTAGAGTTATTCCATTCAGCCAAACTGTCAGAAATCCTGGAGTGACAATGAATGAAACTTTAAATTTGTCTGAATATATTAAGAATATGTGTAAAAAAATATTTTCGATGCTTCATTCAGTTAAATGAAACAGCGATATACCTTGTAACGTGAGAGTCAAACTCATACAAACACTAGTGCTTCCCATCCTCGACTACTGTGATGTCATTCTTGTAGACTCAACAAAAGAGCAGATTTCGAAACTTCAGCGAGCGCTTAATTGTTGCCTTGGATTTATATACAGTCTGAGTTTTGATACACATGTCACCCCATAGTGTCACATTATTTCATGGCTGAAACCCGACAAACGACGAACGTATTACATACTGATACAGATCTACAGAATGCTCTCTGACCCAGCTTAAGTAATTATCCTCCTTTCACAGCAGTAATACCCTCTCTGGTTTCTCCCTTTCTATTCCTGTTCACCGATCCTCTATGTACAACAATTCCTTTGCTGTGACGGGATCTAGACTTTGGAATTCGCTGCCTGTCAGAATCAGAAATACCCTCTCATTACTTTAAGACTGCTTGCCGAGACTACCTGCTGAATGCAGCTGACTAACTTGTATAACTGGATGATCGAATGAATGTGAGTTAGAAAAGAGTAATGCCTTTTTTGTGTAGTTATATATTTCATATGGAGCAAATGATCTACATTATTGAACACAAATATGGACGTAATAAATTAAAAGTGAATATCAAGACTCTTCAGCCAGGAAAGCGCTGGAGCTGATGCTTTCAGGAACTCTTCCCAAAAACACCTGTGAATCTTCTCTGTGGATACTCCCTAAAGATGTAGTTCATCGTCTGTTCTTGAGCTCCGCAGTGGCAAGCAGGTTAATCTAGCCATCCCCATTTGTGCAGTGTTTTTTGCACCTACCATGACCAGTTCGTACACGGTTTAGTTGGCACCACGTAGCTCTTGGTAGACCAGTTCCTGGAACATGCTCGGAAGGATCATCTAATTGTATTTGACGAAATTATGAGATATCTCTCCACCCTTCCTTCCGGACTTTGCTGATCTTGAAAGACCCTGGCTGCTTAATAATGTTATCATCCCAAATAGGCTTCCTGAATTTCAGACGCATGGTCGGTGGATTACTCAGTACTGAGTGTATCGGAAGGTGTTTAAAGTCAGGACAGATGTAATTTTTCCAAGTTCAGCAGCTTGTTGTCTTCCCAGTTGTGGAGGAGGTATACTTGCCAGTACGTGCAACCATGGCACAGGGGTTGATCTTAGTGTGACCGTTATGATCCTTAAGGTCTCATTGAGCTGAGTATTCACTCTGTGGACATGAGCACTTTTATACCATACCGGTGCACAGTAGTAGGCAACAGAGTAGACCAGAGCAAGGCTTGCCATACGAAGAGTACTTGCATCAGCACCCCATGTTGTGCCGGCTAGTTTGTGAATGATGTTATTCCTGGTCCCAAGTTTTCCTGCAGAATTCTCGATGTGTTTTCTGTAAGTCAGAGAGCGGTCGAGAGTAACTCCCAGGTATTTCGAGTTAGGATGGTTTCTCGCCCTTTTTCCGCAGAAAGTAATGTTCAGCTCTTGTTTGGAGATTCTATTGTGAAGGTGAAAAGCTGTGACCTCCGTTTTTGACGGGTTTGGGCAAAGATCCTGTGTAGATCCTGTGTCAGGATTTCTTCTCCTTCTTCAAGATGGTTAGTTTGAATTGCTATGGCAGTCATCAGCATAACAGAACTTATGGGACATTGTTTCTGGTACATCACTTGTATATAGGTTGAAGAACAACGGGGCTAAGACAGATCCTTAAGGGAGGTCATTCTTGATGGTGTACGACTTGTTCATCTTGTCACCTGTACACACTCTGAAATAACGATTTCTTAACATTGTAGAAAACAGGGCAGTGAGTCTTCTACATGGTAGTGCTTGGTAGTTCAACATTAATCCATCAATCCACACTGTATCATACGCAGCAGTTAAGTCGATTAAAGCCACGGATGTTTTCAATCCTCTTTGGAAACCTGATTCTATAAAGGATGTTAAAGCTAAGGCTTGCTCACAACAGCTTCGTTTTTCCCTGAATCTAGCCTGTTCTGGTGGTATTCTGCTGTCTAATGTGCAGTATATTCTGTTGTAAATTAGGCGTTCCAGAATTTTATAGCAAACGCTGAGGAGTTAAATTGGACGTTAGCTTGCTGGGTAGTCTGCTGGTTTCCCAGGCTTAAGGATTGCGATGATTTTTGCTATTTTGAACTCTGGTGGTGTTTTGTCCTGTAGCGAGAATATCTGAGAAGAAATTCCTGAGCCACTTCCTGCCATTACTTCCTAGGTGAGTTATAAATTCTGTAAATATACCATCCAGACCAGCTGCTTTTCCAGATTTCAAAGATCGAATTGCTTGACAGAGTTCAGCATTCGTAAAAGGAGAGGAATACGATGGGTTATCATCCAGCTGATCATTAATTGCTTTAATACTCTCTTGTATAATTTTTTTATTGACAGGCATCTATCGGAACATCTTCTGACCTCTTTTAATGTGTTGTGCGATGGATTAAGTTCAGTTCTGGAAATCGGCAGTGGTGTTGCTGCTCCAAGTTTTCTAAGAAGTGACCAACCTTTGTAACTGGAGTGGGTAAAATTAAGACCGTGTGTTGTGCTTTGCCAGTGTTCCCTTCTTTGAGTGTTCAAGGATTTTAGAATCTGAATGCCCAAGGCAGGATCTCCGTTTTCTTCGTATGCTTTAGCAAGCTTTTCAGTGTCTTCATTCCACCAAGGAATGTAGTTCCTTCTGTACCCACGGGGTATGTTACGTTTTGCTGCTCCAATAATTGTTCCAACAAAGCGTTCATAATTCTCTAGTTTAGGTGGAATCCAGCGAAGATGAGAATCAATCCCATGAGAATACTTCATCTATTGCACTTTCTTGAAGTTCCATCTGGGTTTCTGTTTTGTTCTAATTAATGGTACTTGTAAACCGATGGATAAAATAATTGGACGATGGTCACTGCGTGGAATACCTGATAGTAAATATCTTGTGTGGGGTAAAGGAATATGGTTAGCATCCATTGTTATTAGGCAGAGATCAGGATTGGTGTCTTTACGCCATCTAGTAGAATGGAAATACTTTTTGTCTTTTGCATCGTAAGACAGATGAAGTTGGATCTGGTCCATCCAGTCTGATAGCTTTTCTCCGTTTTCATCATTTTTGTCATACCCCCATGAAGTGTGATGACTGTTTAAATCTCCAAGGATGACTTATGTTTGGAAGAGGGGGATCTGGCCAGCATTCCTGTGGTGGTTTGTACACTGCAGATATTGTTGTTCCCATTACGTTGACAGAGATGATTTCAATATTACTTTGTCAGTAGCAAGAATACCTGAGTAATTATCTAAAGAACATAAAATTGATCTCATGGCCCAATAAGAAACCCATCTAAAAGACGATCAGGTAGACTCTAGAGCAAGAATACCCAGTTATAAAATTGTAGGTATGCTTGGTTCAGAAATTGATGGTTCTATCATGTATTTTCGCCTGGACATATCCGAATACAGTGTTACTTATTTGTGTAGGTTATTGTTTACTATATAATATTATGTACTCAGACTCTGCTCCCAAAGATGTATCACTACAGTGGTACCTAGGACGTTACTTTCCGTAACGTGGACACTTTATGGAACAAAGTACTGGGTGGGAAAAATGAAACTGGCCCCGAAAACATTCACAATAGTACTGATGAGGAATTTGCCCTTGTTAATGAGAATCACAGAAAATGCTGGAAATGCCCTCATCTGAAGAAATGAAAAACTGAGGATCGAAAAGTCCTGACTCCACTTCACCACCGGCAGAACTCAACACGCGAAGGTTCGTCTGGACGCTTTACCGCATGCACAACAGTAAATTTGTAAGGATACAGTTGCAGTTCCTTTTTGATAGTGTTTCGACACGAGAATCTCGTAATTCCCACGTACACACATATACGACGTTGAGATTTCGTCAGACTTCGTTCTAGGCTTTCCTTCACTCAAGCAATGTTTTCTGGTGTTCGAACTCTTAGTGGATAATTACGAATTATATTTCCTACAGAGCCCGTTTCACGTCATTTTCCCACTAAAGTTTGCATTGCAGACTTTGCTGGAGGTTTTGCCAAAACACTCCCAGCCTTAAACTCTTGCGCAGACAGTTCCACACTGGTTTTCCGCGAATCGTGCTTCGTATAACACTCGACAATGAACACGCGCTGTTTTATCGTGAGCACCATTTTGTGTTGCATTCAACTGATCACTAAACACGTCTGTTCCTCTCACTCACAGTAATGACACAGCGGGAGATGCGCACGTGCAGACGTGTGACAGCAACCGATTGGTGCATCGAAATCACAGTTTCCAGCGTTTCCTGTGATGGACAGTTCTCCTTTCTATGAACAAGGGTCAATTTCCCGTTTGTCTTAAAAATATTTTCCGGGCCAGTTTTACTTTGCCCACCTGGTAGTTAGCTCTATGCGCGGCCGCTTTTCCTCCAGTGAATTAACCCGGGACTCATTGTTGCTGGAGGCCCATGTTCGTCTTCAGAAGCGGAAGTCTTGTTTCAAAATGTTCTACTTCCTGTCGGGAAATCGATCTCACACCCTTCAGGGTGAATCGAGAATGCCTTTATCACCTCGGCTAGGCATCTCCTCGTAAAAGAACTCCTGCGGACACAATTCCGACATCTCAGCACCTCCGGAAACCGTAGTTAGTAAGGCATAAATCTACTTACTTACTTACTTACTTACTTACTTACTCACTCAATTCAGTGATCGGAAGGTCCATGAATTCCGCCCTATCTTTGTTGTAAATACCACCACTCAGCATTGTACAACGACGAGTAGTTCGACTCGTTGGCTGAACGGTCAGCGTACTGGCCTTCGTTTCAGAGGGTCCCGGGTTCGATTCCCGGCTTGGTCGGAGATTTAAACCTTCATTGGTTAATCCCAATGGCACGGGCGCTGGGTGTATGTGTTTTCATCATCATTTCATCCTCATCACGACGCGCAGGTCGCCTACAGGAGTCAAATAGAAAAACCTGCACCTGGCGAGCCGAACCCGTCCTGGGATTTTCCGGCACTAAAAGCCATACGACATTTCATTTCATTTCAACGACGAGTAGCGATTGCGATTACTACCTGCCCGGGGAAGGGGGAATTGATTGCTCAGAGAACGCTCTCCCAAGTGATCATCTCCGTCTTCACACTTACTGTTTTTTCCTTTCCCCCTTCCTCACGAATTTCGTACCCTAGTACGTGCTGGAGATCAGTGTTAACTCCGTAATTTATGACTTGTATTTGGTGTTGATGATAAAAAAGAGGAAATTGGAAAAGAGAAGTAAAAAACGTGACTACGTCCTGAACTTCACCGAAGTCATCAATATCGAGAAGAGAAGTGAGAATGAAAATGAGGTAATACATCCAAGCACAATCGATTGGTTATGAGGACCCTTCGGATGTGGAAGTACCATTCACAGGATTGAGTTAAACAAGAAACTATGAGAGCAGCTAGAGGGGACAAGTTTAATTCATTATTCTTCCTTATACAGGTCTAACGAAATTCAATAGGTACTCAAACTGCGAACGTTAGGAGAAGAGTAGGAAAAAAAATATGCTGTACTAAATAACATAGGTCGGAAACCGCCAGTCCCTCGGTGTAGGGGTAGCATGCCTGCCTCTTACCTGGAGGCTCTGAGTTCCATTCCCGGTCAGGTCAGGGATTTTTACCTGTACCTAGGGCTAGTTCGTGGTCCACTCAGCCTACGTGATTACAATTAAGGAGGTATCTAACGGTGAGATAGCGCCCCCGGTCTAGAAAGCTTTACGTCGAACCGACACAGATAGGTCTTACTGTGACGATGGGACAGGAAAGGGCTAGGAGTAGGAAGGAAGCGGCCGTCGCCTTAATTAAGGTACAGCCCCATCATTTGCCTGGTGTGAAAATGGGAAACCATGGAAAACCATCTTCAGGACTGCCGACAGTGGGACTTGAACCCACTATCTCCCGAATACTGGATACTGGCCGCACTTAAGCGATTGCAGCTATCGAGCTCGGTAGAAAGCCAAGAGGATTCGTCGTGCTGACCACATGACACCTCATAATCTGCACGCCTTCAGGCTTAGCAGCGGTTGCTTGGTAGGCCATGGCCCTTCGGGACTGTTGCGCCCTGGGGAAATAAAGATCGTAAATTGATAATTGAGGTAATTTTTAACGTGACTGAGAACGAGACTATGAAATTTCAATTCAGTTTAAGCAGTTTGGTCTATACTTGGTCTTAACGACAGATTGTACTGAAAACCTGCAGTCTAATATCTTGAAACTTGATAATATTTGCAGTGAGTACGATGTGAAAATTAGCCTTTCCAAGACTAAGTGATGTCAGTTAGAAACCTAAGATAAGTTAATGTCAGTTTGGGAATACAAAGCTGGAGCAGGTATTTCAACTATTTAAGATGTGTATTCTCCCAGGATAGCAGTATAATAAGTAAGACTTAATCAAGGTGCAGCAAAGCTAATACAGTGAGCTCGCGGTTGCGATCAACAGTATTCTGTAAGAAAGAAGTCAGCTCCTGGAAGAAACTATCTTTACGACGGCCTGTTTTCAGACCAACTTTGCTGTGCGGGAGTGAAAGCTGGGTGGACTCAGGATATGTTATTCATAAGTTAGAAGTAAAAGACATGAAAGTAGCGAGAATGATCGGTCGCTCGAACAAACAGGTGGGAATAATGGTATGAGGGTGCTAGCATTCTTTCTGATTATATTAGACACATTTGCAAAATTATGAACTGGTTTTATAGAAGGCACTTCGGGTTTAGGAAAGGTTATTCCACTGAAGCTCAACTTTTAGGATTCCAGCAAGATATAGGAGATACTTTAGATTCAGAAGGTCAAATGGACTGTGTCGCTGTTGTCGTCTCCAAGACTTTTAATAGAGTAGATAATGGGAGATTATTGACAAAAATGAGGGCAATTGGTCTAGAAAAAAGAATGGTTGAAGGGTGGCTACATTTCTAGAAATATAACTCAGAGAAATGAAGTACTTGAAGCGTTATCTGATCGTGTAATGATTAAGAGGAGGTCCCACAGGGCAGTATTATTGGACCTTTCTATTTTCTTATATATATAAATGACTATCAAGATACCCGCGCTTCGCTACGGTATTATACTGAAATTTATAATTGAATGCTTAACGTTTTATATATAATCCGCCGAAATTCGCAATCTGACTCGTTTTCTGAAAGATTGCGGCAATGTTCCTCCCATTTTTCAATCTTTCTTTCCAGCAAACACTTTCATACTTCCCGGGCTAGATCCAGGTATTCCACCCGGTCAGTTGAGTCCCTAAATGTTTGCCATCTTTTCCTGTAAGCATTTTTAATATGGATCAAATCCTTGGAGTTCCGGCGTGGTGTCGTCTTGGATGCCTTGGCGGTACTGAACCCGTGGCCGAACTGCATTCGTAGTCATTATCCGGCCAGGACCCGTTTCCAGCGTGGTCCGCACATTTTGACGACGGTCCAGAACATTATTATTATTATTATTATTATTATTATTATTATTATTATTATTATTATTATTATTATTATTAGGGTGGGTGTTATTATTATTATTATTATTATTATTATTATTATTATTATTATTATTATTATTATTATTATTATTATTATTATTATTATTATTATTATTATTATTATTGACGTTCTGGACCCCACAGCAAGAGGCAAGACCGCTACTTGGCGGTAAATACATCTACTGCCATTGTCATTGTTAACAATGTGACCAGCACCATTGTCGCGCGTAGGCAAGTGCGCGGGATTTCTGACGATACGAATTGTATACTTCCGTGCATTATTGATCTTATTATAGATGTGAACGATTGCACGGTCAATATAATTCCTATCGTTTATTTCAAATGTGTTAAAATTTTTATTTATATGCTTTTGAGATATGAGTAACCCCATAAAAATAATTCACTTTCTTCACTTCCTTTCACACTCCGCCTCCCCCCCCCCCCCCCCGCCGAAGTGAATTTTCTGGCAAAAAATACTTGTTTCCTTAATAGTAAAGGATCTTCTAAATACCAATTATCACGATTCTAACATCTTCAGTTTTTGAGATATGTGTCCTCATAAAAGGAATTCAACTCCTTTTCACCCCCGCCTCCCAAGATGATTTCCCCCCTAAATGCGTTTTTCTTTGTTTTTAAAGGAGATACAAATACCAATTTTCACGCCTGTAACAACATTAATTTTTATTAGATGTACGTATCCACATAAAATTAATTCAATTAATTTTTCAATTCTTTCACCTCCGACCCCCTTCATTGAATTTTCTGAGAATACGTGTTTCTTTACTTTTAAAGCAGATAAATGTTCACGTCTACAAACTCTTTCGTTTTTGAAATAGTAGACTATCTTCATACAAATATTTCAACTATTTTTTCAATTTCCTTCCCCCCCCCCCTTTTAAGTGGATTTCCGAAAACAAAAGCTACGTATTTCTTTATTTTTAAAAGAGATTTCAAATACCAAATTTCACGTCTGTAACATCTTCAGTTTTTGAAATATCAGTATCCTAATTAAAAGAATTTAAACCCTTTTTCATTCATGTTTACCGCCCCCCCCCCCCCAAGTAGTTTTTCCAAAAACAAAAAGTACATGTCTCTTTATTTGTAATAGAGATAAAAAAAATAGCATTTTTCACTTCTGTAATATGTTACGTTTTTGAGATATACTGTAGAAACGCTCATTTTAAAATTCCACCCCCTTTTTAGTTCCCCTTAAGTGGAGTTTTTAAAAACAAATCACCTATGTTTCTTTACATTCACAGGAGATTCCAGATACCAATTTTTACGTCTGTAACATTTTACGTTTCTGAGATACACTTTAGTTATAATCTTTCTAAAAATTCACCCCAATTTGTCACTTCCGTTTAACCCCCATTCATTGGATTTTCCAAACACAAAAAATGCGTGTTTCTTTGTTTTTAAACGAGATCCCAAATACCAATTTTCAGATGTGTAACATCTTCAGTTTCTGAGATATAAGTATCCTCATTAAAGGCATTCAAGGCTTCTTCACCCTTTTTCATCCCTGCTATTGGGATTTTCCGAAAACAAATAATACTTGTTTCTTTATTTTTAAAGGAGATTCTAAATACCAATTTTTACATCTGCAAACTTTTAAAGTTTTGAGATATAGATACACTCATTTTTAAAAAGTCACCCCGTTTTACACCCCCAATTAATTGGATTTTCCAAAAACAAAAATACGCGTTTCTTTATTTTTATAGGAGATCCCAAATACAAATTTTCAGGTCTGTAATATCTTCAGTTTCTGAGATATTCCTTTACTTTTAAAGGAGATTCTACATCCCAATTTTTACATCTGTAAACATTTCAAGTTTTGAGATATAGATACTCATTTTAAAACTTCAAACCCCATTTTCACCCCCCCCCCCCCCATTAATTGGATTTTTCGAAAACAAAAAGTACGTGTTTATTTTTAAAGGAGATTCTAAATACCAATTTTTTGATCTGTAAACTTTTAAAGTTTTGAGATATAGATACACTCCTTTCGAAAATTCACCCCCCCCCCTTTTCACCCCTTTAGCGACGGAATATCCAAAAAATCTTCCCTTAGCAAGCACCTACATTGTAATATAAATATATCCTCAAAATGTTATTTCTTTATTTCCAGTAGTTTTGGCTCGGCGATGATGAATCAGTTCAGTCAATCAGGACATGTTATTTTATGTATAATATAGATATGAGATATATAGATATGAGTAAAGATCTGGAATCACAGATAAGGATATTTTCAGATGTTGTACTACGTAGGTCGAGTCATAAGTCATGGCAACTCTTTTTTTCCTCTCGAACAGGAGACAACACGGAAAATCTAAGATAACCAGTATGCATTTGGAAACGTAGGGTATGTACTTGCGTATGATGTCACTAGATTGTGTATGTAAACAACAAGTTCAGTGTGTGAGTGAGAGCGTCACAAAATGGAAGTCAACAAGCAGGAGCAACGATCGTATATTACAATAGCAGTTCTCCGCGGCAAAAATGCACGCCAAAGTCTCCAAAGTCAAGAAGCCATTACGTGGACAACGGTTTGCTAACAAAGAGGACATCGTAACAGCATTTCGGGGAGAGGTGTCACACGTTAGCGAATACACATGCAGCAAATGGTATTCAGCGCCTGCCCCACCGCTGGCAACGCACAGTGGAAACCTTGGGTGATTATTTTGAAGGTCTGTAACTAGTGGAGATCTGTCCTTTGTACGTAGTCTTGTGTATTTGCTGTCTATACCATAATAAAACAATGTTTACCAATGGCCTGTGTTCTGTCACTTTCCTACGAGAATCTCCTGAAGTCAGAATTTGTCTTCAGGCATTATGCATAAGTAGATACCCTATATTTCCAAATGCATATCTTAGATTTTCCGTGTTGTCTCCTGTTCGCGAGAAAAGATAGTTGCCATGACTTATGACTCAACCCTCGTATATAGAGTAGTCAATGAGTTGCAGAACTGTGAGCGACTGCAGGGGGACTTAAACAATGTAGTGAGATGGACAGCAGACATTGGTATGAATGTAAACGGGATGAAAAGTCAAACTGTAAGTTTCACGAAGAGGGAAAGTCCTCTCAGTTTTAATTATCGTGTTGATGGGGTGATAGTACCTCATGGAGAACACTGTAAGTACCTAGGTGTAATCATATTAACGAGATGGTTAAGAAAGGTTACAGATCTCTGCACATGGTTACTAGAGTATTTAGGGGTTGTGTTAAGGATATAATGGAGAAGGCGTATAAGTCTCTGGCAAGACCACAGTTAGAGTATGGCTCCAGTGTATGGGACCCTCACCAGAACTACTTGATACGAGAACTAGAAATTATTCTTTTGAAAGCAGCACGATTTGTTCTGGGTGATTTTCGACAAAGGAGTAGTGTTACTAAAATGTTGCCAACTTTGGGCTGGGAAGACTTGGGAGTAAGGAGACGAGGTGCTTGACTATGCAGTATGTTTCGAGCTGTCTGTGATGAGTTGGAGTGGAATGACCTAAGTAGAAGAATAAGCTTGAGCGGAGATTTTAAAAGTAGGAAAAAGCATAATATGAAGATAAAGTCGGAATTCAAGGGGACAGATTAGGGCATATATTCATTTACAGGACGAGGAGAAAGGCATTGAATTAAATTATCAAGGGAAATTTTCAATAAATTTCCAATTTCTTTGAAATCATTTAAGAAAAGACTAGGAAAACAACAGATAGGGAATCTGCCACCTGGGCGACTGCCCTAGATGCAGATCAGGATTGATTGATTGATTGATTGATTGATTGATTGATTGATTGATTGATTGATTGATTGATTGATTGATTGATTGATTGATTGATTGATTGATTGATTGATTGATTGATTGATTGATTGATTGATTGATTGATTGATTGATTGATTGATTGATTGATTGATTGATTGATTGATTGATTGATTGATTGATTGATTGATTGATTGATTGATTGATTGATTGATTGATTGATTGATTGATTGATTGATTGATTGGCATCCAGCCATAAAACAATAAATCAACATCAAGTGCCAGCCTCAATAAACTGGGAAAAGAACCAAGAAAGAAAGAAAGAAGGAAGGAAGAATTCATGAACGCGAGAGTTCGTAATCCGCCGCTGTTTTTTCAGGGTGTTGATGACGTCAGTGACTATCCGTTTCACCTTCCTTTTCCGAATTCTGTATAGTTTCCCTTGACCATGGTTGCTAATGTCCTTGAGTGCTTGTTCGTTACCTTTTCAGCAACCCAAATAATTGCATCTGGTTTTCTGTTTCAGTTGAGGTTTCTGGTTATGCCAGCGATTCGTGTAGAGACTCCAGCTCAGCATCAGTGAATAACACGCTAGTGGGGTCGGTACTACGCTCTGCCACCATAATGGTGCACCATGAGGGACTAGTACGCACGTCAACTGAGAGTGCCTACTTCTGTGCTAATGGTAAGTATTCCAATGGGTAAATGGGTTAAAATATAATTACTGCCATATCTTCAAATAATCCCCTGGATGATTGATTCGGATGGTAGAGCAATGATTAGGATCCCGACGACTGTAGGCACTATGGCGGGTTCAGATCCCGACGTCCGTCATCAACGGTACAGGCGTGAAATTCTGTGGCACTCACATAAATGAGGGCTAAGATAACATGTCATGTTATTTTGATATCGTCGCTGGAAAGGTAAAAGGTTGTATTCCACAAAGCTCTTCCTATCAATTATTCTCCTTAAGACTGGTCACGCCTCCCAGCCACATATGGATACGCAGTCCATCAGAACAATGTCCGTTGTGTTCGTTTTCCTATGTCGACGATTAAACGAAAATGAACCTTACATGCATTGTACACTAGGAGTGCGCAAATACGTAATGCAAACGTACATTCCTACAGTACGGTACTGTAAGGTTCATTTTCCTTTACACATGGGCATAGGAAAATGAACACAACAAAATTTGTTCTGGTGGACTGCATATCCATACGTGGCTGGGAGGCGTGACCAGTCTTAAGGAGAATAATTGATAGGAGGAGCTTTGTGGAATACAACCTTTTACCTTTCCAGCGACGATATATTATTTATGCGATGTCTTAGTCTTTAGTTATCACATTACATTCAGTGACCCTCTCATATGGCGCGTGATGGATAGCAGTAAAGTCCCTATCGCCTGCTATTCAAGCCATCATTCAAGATTAAATATGGCTATCATTCTACCATACGGCAGGCTGAATTTTCTCGCTTACTTCACTCACTCCTAGCTACCCCGGCTAAGCATTCTCCGCTTGCTATTCACACTCGTTCACTGTCATACAAAACTCGGTTATGAAGAAATTATCACTTAAAACTTCACCAGTTTAAATGCTTCCTATGTCTTGTAAAGAATTAGCCTGCTTTCACGAGCAGGTTTGTCGCGTACCATCCGGCTGCATATATCTGAATTTATTTGACTGATGGCACGACTGTCTGAACCACTGAATGAAAGTATCAAAAAGTGTCTGACTGAAAGTATCGAAGTGTGTGTCCCAGTAGGGATGGCGCTTTTCTAAGGGCTGCTGCTGATTTCTGACCAAGTGTAGAGGTAGACTCTAGCCTCATCAGAAAGTCGCTCTGTTAATAACAGGAGCCCATTTAATAGCTCTAAAACCGCTCATTCTAACAATCTACTTCCCGTTCAAATCCGATTGTGGGTTTTCATATAATCGAAGCCGCATTTCTTGAACTTTTTTAACCTTCTTGCAGGCGGGTCTTATCTGAGTGGTGAATCCCCATTACATATGGTTGTTTCCCCATTGACATTTGGTGCAGTGGAAATTTCCTATGCTTTGATTGAAGTCATTAGAGGCGTTCAATTAACTAGACCCAATTTTTCCATCGCTGAATGTTATAAATTTTGCTCGATTTAACGAGCTCTTCTACGTTAATTTTCTAGGTCTGGTTACAAATGTTCTCTTACTCGCGTTCCAAAATTGTGTTTGTACACATGAAACATGGCAGTAAATACGGGAAATCTTCCTTTAGTGTATTGGATCACTGTCAGTAGGCACCTACCCTGCACGCTACAGACTCAAACTCCGCGTACCATCTTTTCTCTCGTCTGACTGTGACAGCAGTTTCGCCTCTGCCACACCAACTACTTGTGTCCTTTATTCAGTGGCTACCACCCTCGGGTCTTGGCTCAGCCGTACATCGATCGTACCCCGTACACGGTCCATATGATGCATATATTCCAAATAATCATCAAATAAATATCGAGATGACACAAACTATTCACAGAATATTGTGCAATGTATCTAGGCGGGGTATTGAACGGTTTCTTTTCATTTTTAGAATTTGACGTCGCACCGACACAGATAGGTCTTATGGTGATGATGGGACAGGAAAGGCCCGGGAATGGGAAGGAAGCGGCCGTGGCCTTAATTAAGGTACAGCCCCAGCATTTGTCTGGTGTGAAAACGGGAAACCACGGAAAACCATCTTCAGGGCTGCTGACAGTGGGGTTCGAACCCACTTTCTCCCGGAGGCAAGCTCATAGCTGCGCGTCCCTAACCGCACGGTTAATCCATTAATTATCCAAGCAAATAGTAAAGTAGTAAAGTATTTTATATATTCACTTAAAAGGCAATCACTGTGAAGTCACTAATCATCATCTAAGCTATCACTTTTGTCAGGTTCACTTTCACTGCTGCTTTCATCGTTGATCATTAGTTATTATGATTTATACGAGTCTTCTTCTTTTGCTACCGCTTTTCTCCCCCACACCTGTGGGGGCGCGGTGCGAACTGCTTCGCGCATATGGATTTGGACCTGTTGTTATGGCCAGATGCCCTTCCTGACGCCAAACCTATATGGCGGGATGTAATCACAAGTGCGTGTTTCTGTGGTGGTTGGTTGTGGGGCATGTTGTCGGAATATGATGAGGAGAGTGTTGGGATGGACACGTACACCCAGTCCCCAAGCCAGAAGAATTAATCAGAAGCGATTAAAATCCCCGACCCGCCCAAGAATCGAACTGGGACCCTCTGAACCGAAGGCCAGTACACTGACCATTCAGCCAACGAGTCGGACGATAGATTGATAGATTTTATTCACAGACTATTGTTCAGTGTATCTAGGTTTACTTTTTATTTCTTTTATAATTTGATGTCGCACCGACCCACATAGGTCTTATGGCGATAATAGGATAGGAAAGGGCTAGGAGAGGGAAGGAAACAACCATGGCCTAGTTAAGGTATAGTCCCAGCTTTTGCCTGGTGAGAAAATGAGTAACCACAGAAAACCATATTCAGGGCTGCCGACAGTAAGGTTCGAACACACTATGTCCCAAATGCAAGCTCACAGCTGCGCGACCCTAACTGTATGGTCAACTCACTTGGTTTTCTCTATTAAAACTCTTCTATTATTTCTAGTCTTCTTCCACTTGAATACTTCTCAAACTGGTCCAACCTCCTTGGAAACCAATCTTCTCTTCTAATACAGTCCGTAATTTAGATATCAATGGAGATCAGTCAATCAATCAGTTAACCCTAGACCGGGTGTGCCAATTTGAGTCACACTACCAGGCACGCAGTTGACTTTGTCAACCAGTGCCGTTTTCAATCGTTTACAGCAGTGGTGGTCAGGAATGTCCATACCTATGCAGCACACTGACATGCTGTGTGATAATAATAATATTGTGTGGCTATTTCTATCCAAGTTCAGCCCTTGTTAGGCAGACCCTCCAATGAGGGTGGGGGGCATCTGCCATGTGTAGGTAACTGTGTGTTATTGTGGGGAAGGATAGTGTTATGTGTGGTGTGTGAGTTGCAGGGATGTTGGAGACAGCACAAACACCCAGTCCCTGGGCCATTGGAATTAACCAATGAAGGTTAAAATCCCCGACCCAACCGGGAATCAAACCCAGGAACCTCTGAACCGAAGGCCAGTACACTGACCATTCAGCCAACGAGTCTGACATGCTGCGCGATGAGCTGGCCTCAAGCTTGCACATTAAAGTTACCACCCCTCCGGAACTGCTCCTCCCAACGTGGCAGACTCGACTAGCTATGCGAAGGGTCGAGATCATCTTCCTGGAAGTAGGAGAGAAGGACACAATTGAGCATACTGAGGTTGGGAGCCACAGAAGATTGGATCTTAAAATATGTTTTCAAATGTTTAACGTACGTCGGAATCTGCCTGCTGACTGCGATCAAGTGTTTTCTGATCCCTAAGCCCTGTTTCGCGTTCTTTGCCTACTAATGTGTCATATTCTTCTTTGTAGACGTCATTATAATGAAGCTCGACAGTAAATTTCTGGTGTCCGCCAACAGTCCAATGGCATAATAAGCATTTAGAATTGTTTCCGTTGGTGTGAAAAGGAACAGGAAGTCCCAGTCTGTTTTAATAGGACTGCAAATTTTCGCTACTTGTGCTCTCCATAATTCAACGCATTTGCAAGAGCACATCCAACGAACCGCCATCCTGAACCATGTATGGTATGTTGCCTATCCGTCAAACTCATATAGTACACCTGGTAACTCTACGGACACACCTACCAAGCTCTTCACACGTGCAAAGTCAGTGTGCGGTAACTGAAATATTTGTCGCGAATGAGTAAATTTATACTACCAATATAGTACACCTTCGTAGGTGTGCTATTTACTAACTGATGAGCCCAACTTAGCACACTGGGGTGAAACGCTGGCAACCAGGAATGAGTTAGCTGGAAAATTTATAATGTCCAATAATGGACCAACTATATTGGTATTATAAATTTACTCCTTCGGGACAAATATTTCAGGTTCCCTGTGGGAATCTACATCTATATCATCTATATCATCTGATCGCCAGGCAGACATCAATTTTTTATAATGAGACAAAGTCTCTCACAGCGCATTGGCACTGCCGGTGGCTCCAAGTAGCCTATGCTGTGGCCTCCACAGTATGCACTAGCCATGTGTCTTGGTAGGTGTGCTATTTACCAACTGATGAGCCCAACTTAGCACACGGGAATGAAACGCTGGCAACCAGGAATGAGTTAGCTGGAAAATTTATAATGTCCAGTAACGGACCAACTATATTGGTACATACCACTTAGTCGAACAGCTCACCTCCTTACTCCTAAGTCCTCCCAGCCCAAAGTTTCCAAAATTTTTGCAACACTACTCTTTTGTTGAAAATCACCCAGAACAAATCATGCTGCTTTCCTTTGGATCTTTTACAGTTCTTATATCAAGTAATCCTATTGTCGGTCCCATACACAGAAAACATATTTCAATCTCTCAATTAAAACTAGCTTGTTTAGGAATTACCACTCATGCGATGGTAACCCTTGCATACTTCCCACATTGACCTGGCCTTACCAATGTGCGTCGCCTTCAGGGGACGCCCTAGCCTTCATACTAAATCTGAAAGACATCATTCCATGAGATTATGACTGAGTGTTTTTAGAATCAGCTTGTCACATAGCCTGTCGCCAAGAACTTAAGAGCTGCTGCCAGCATCTCCCTAACTGTTTAGAGTTGAGAGCAGGCATTATTCCTACCTCAAATCGGTATGGTTTTCCTGCCAATACTAGGGTGGCTGATTGCAGTGGTTTGCGACTGGATGATGGAGTCAATGCATACCAATGCCAAATAATAATAATAATAATAATAATAATAATAATAATAATAATATCCTATAGCCTTGGCTGCCGATATGCAAGTTTTTAGAATTCACACCACTTGGGTGATGGTCCATCAGTTTTGATGCTTCAGTTTCATTAACAAGTCATGCCACCATAATTAATTATAGTTGGCACTCTTAGTAGCTGAACCAAAAGTCTATGAATACGAACTTAGAATGACGAGAGAATTTTACCAAATAAACCTCTAATGTGCTTACAAGGGTTCTTTTGCATATTGGTACGTACGGCATGACTTTGGATTCTCTTATCTTAAAATATTCACTTACGTCATCTGGGATCAAATCTGTGATCTTGGGTACAGTCAGCTAGCTCATTAGCTGGTGCCAGCCATATCACTGTATTAAATTACTGGACAATCATTACTAGTGACAAATTAAATGTTCAGCCTTCATTGCCAGGCAGAATCTCTCAATTCTCAAAAGGATACCATGTCATTTTTCTTCAAAAAGGAAGAATGCATTTCTTTGTAACTGTGATCATAGCTTAAGGACCATTCAAGAAGAATATCTTTATTTCTAATCCTGAATAAGCCCAACATTTCAAATTATATGGATTTCAACATTTAAATTTAACTAAAATAGAGTGGCTCTGTTACTGTTTTCAGAAAATGTGGTGATATCCACATCAGAAGACTTCAGGTATGAATTCATCTCAGCACCAAGGAACCGAGCTGGCTTGGTGTTCGAAGTGAAAGTAGATCAAGGAGCACACATAGCCCTCTCTGATGTCCGCTACACTTCTGACAGGATGTATCAAGTGGTTCTGGCTGACTTGTCCTGGATAGGGCGAGGCAAGCATGGTAAGTTTACATCTGAATAATATGAACATTACATTTGCTCAAAAATTAGTTGTACCATTTGTAGATCTGAGGTTTAAATCCCAGATCTGAAATGGTGTATGGTTGTTCCAGTTCTATTCCATATTTACTACAGTAATGTTTCTTTCTCTTAACCAAATATAGATTCAAATAATAGTAGGTATAAAACTGGCACATCTTTCTCAATAGAACAATACATTTATTTCAATGTTCAAAAGAAAACTGGGTTACTCTCCAAAAATAACTGAGTTTGAAATAGAAATTGACAAATAATTTAGAAGAAGGCTTTCTAGCCTGGAAGATTTGACTTTACCGGGCGAGTTGGCCGTGCGGTTAGGGGTGCACAGCTGTGAGCTTGCATCGAGGAGATACTAGGTTCAAATCCCACTCTTGGCAGCCCTGAAGATAGTTTTCCATGGTTTCCCATTTTCACACCAGGCAAATGCTGGGGCTGTACCTTAACTAAGGCCGCGGCTGCTTCCTTCCCACTCCTAGCCCTTTCCTATCCCATCGTCGCCATAAGACCTATCTGTGACGATGCAACATAAAGCAAATAGCAAAAAAAAGATGATTTGACTTTGAAAATAATGTTTTCTAACAACTATCAAAAATACACATGCAGTTCATCTCCTTAACATCAAGTTCTTCCCAGAATATTTAAAGGTTGTGATATAGTTGAAGTGATCAGACATCTTGCAATTGGCAGGACAGTCTGATGTCAGAGGATTGAATTAAGAAGGGCAGGCTCACATACATGGCGTTCATAGATCTAGAAAAGGCATTTGATAATGTTGATTGGACCAAGCTATTTGAGATTCTGAAGGTGATCGGCATCTGGTACCAAGAAAGAAGAATTATCTACAATCTATATAAAAATCAGTCTGCAGTGATAAAAATCGAGGGCTATGAAAAAGAAGCAGCAATCCAGAAAGAGGTGAGGCAAGGCTGCAGTTTGTCCCTCCCTCCTTTTCAATGTTTATATAGAACAGGCAGTAAAAGAAATCAAAGAAGAATTTGGAAAGGGAATCATAATCCAAGGAGGGGAAATCAAAACCCTGAGATTTGCCGATGATGTTATTTTATCTGAGACTCCAGAAGAACTGGAGAAGTTGCTGAATGGTATGGACGGAGTCTTGGGTAAGGAGTACAAGATGAAAATAAATAAGTCCAAAACATAAGTAATGGAGTGCAGTCGTATGAACTCAGATGATGCAGGAAGTGTTAGATTAGGAAATGAAGTCTTAAAGGAAGTGAATGAATATTGTTACTTGGGTAGTAAAATAACTAACGATGGCAGAAGTAAGGAGGACATAAAATGCAGACTAGCACAAGCAAGGAAGACCTTTCTTAAGAAAAAAATGTGCTCACTTCGAATATTGATATAGGAATTAGAAAAATATTTTGGAAGAGTTTTGTTTGGAGCGTGCATTTTATGGAAGTGAAACACGGATGATAACTCTCTCAGAAAGAAAGATAATAGAAGCTTTGGAAATGTGGTGTTACTGAGGAATGCTGAAGGTGAGATGATAGATCAAATCACGAATGAAGAGATGATGAATTGAATTGATGAGAGGAGATCGCTGTGGCTAAATTTGATGAGAAGAAATAGAATGATAGGACAGAGCTTAAGACACCCAGGACTTGTGCAGTTGGTTTTTGAGGCAAGTGTACGGGGTAAGAACAGTAAGGGTAGACCAAGGTATGAATATGACAAGCAGATTAGAGCAGATGTAGGATGCAGCAGTTATGCAGAAATGAAAAGGTTAGCACAGGATTGGGTGGCATGGAGAGCTACATCAAACCAGTCTATGGACTGATGACTCAAACAACAACAACAACAACAACAACATATGAAGTGATAATTCCTTCAACAGTGGGTACAACAGCCAGTCCAGAATAAAATAAAAGTGAACTGAACAAGCAATCTCTTTCCAGTGAAATAAGTATCAACAGAAGAAAACAAAAATAATCATCCACAAAAAGTACAAATATCCACTTTAGCACTTGGTCTAATAGCCTGTAGCTGTAAATACAGCTTGAAGGCATTTTTGCATTGATTCTAGAAAGTGATGTTTTTTTTTTTTTTTTTTGTCACTCCTCTTGGACACTCACTATCATCCATACTTTCTTCTTCAGCTCACACCAAAGGTTCTCTATTGGATTTAAATTTAGGGATTGACATGGAATTTTGAAGTAGTGATGCATCTGATAAAGGACCCACTTCCATACACAATATACTCTGTCTTTGGTGTTTGCTGGACTTAAGTGTTTAACAAAAAGCACCAGATTAACAGACTCCAGTGGTGACAAGAGAGAAAAGGTTGGCTTGTAGTCTTTTCTGATGAGGGTTGATTTGAGTTGTTTCCATGTATGAACCAAAAAACCAAACCCCACGGCACTTAACGCCCTTGAAAGGGCCTTGGCCTGCCCAGTGACCGCCGCTCAGCCTGAAGGCCTGCAGATTACAAGCGGTCATGTGGTCAGCACGACACATCCTCTCGGCCGTTATTCTGGGCTTCCAAGACCGGGGCTGCCATCTCACTGTCAGATAGCTCCTCAATTCTATACACGTAGGCCGAGTGGACCTCGAACCAGCCCTCAGCTTGAGAGAAAAATCCCCGACCTGGCCGGGAATCGAACTCGGGGCCTCCGGGCGAGAGGCAGGCACGCTACCCCTACACCATGGGGCTGGCATTTCCATGTATGAAGGTGCATGTCAACTGCATGGTAATAGAGAAATTCTTGCCTCAATGTCTGGCTCCAGCAGTTCAACAGGGTGGCAATGTCATTATAATCTGGGGGTGCATCATCATCCATAGACCAGGGGAATATCATCTGATAGATGGTTCTATGAACCTTAATAGCCATTGGGCAACTCTGCAGGAAGTCATGTTGCCTTCTAATAGACAGCTGTTGGGTGAGAACTTCATCTTCCAGTAGGACGATACACCATGCCATAAGCCCCAAATCATACTAACCTGAATGCAGGCAAATGGCCAGGAAATGCTGCCCTGGTCCATGCGTCCTCAACTCAATCCTATTGAAAACCTATTAAGCAAGATTGGACTGCAACTGGACAAAAAGGGAGTGAAGGATACAGAAGAGCTGAGACTCCAATTGGGGAGGGGGCTGTGGAAGAGTGTGACCAAGGGGGAGTGCTGCAGCCTGATTGACTCCATGGTAGCCTATGTATCAGCATGCATGCATGCATGTGGTCACATAAACTATTAATCATGTACAGTAATTTACTCTAAGTAATATTTTGTGATTTTTTAAAATGATGTTTGACCAACACTGTATACCCAACAGTAGAAGGGAACAATGCTTCCAATTTCTCACCAACTCTTACCTCTACTGCACAATTTTATGATTAGTGTTCTTCAAATGTATTTCTACCTATCCTGCCCATTACTTTTGATGCATTATAGTGATGTCTTAAAGGTCTTCATATCCTATCATTGCCATAAGATCTATCTGTGTTGGTGCGACGTAAAGCCACTACCAAAAAAGTATAATACACTCATGTTCATAAAAACACCTTGAAACACTACAGATAGGAAGTTCATATTCACAGGACATGTTCATTAGTATGTTCAGCAGAAACAATTAGTGTTTCAGTCACCTAGGTTCAGCATGTGTCCTGTTGCTTAGTAGGCACTGGGTCCTCCAAGGGCACTGATAACTTATTCCATGTGTGATGGCATTGACGCGTATAAGGCATGTATGGCATCTTGGGGTATAGCCATCCATGCTGCATTCACCTGGTTCCACAATAGCTTTCATTAAGTTACAGCCCCAGTATTTGCTATTGCAAGAAAGGAAATTTTATATTTCATGCTACCTCAACATTTTTTCACTTTGATCAAATGGGATATCAGTCTGTTGTCAATCTAAAACTGTTATTATTCCAAATACAAAGGGAACTGATGGATAAATAGAAGATTCAGTAAAGGAGGAAATAGAGTCAATATGAAAAATGAGCTGGAGGTAGATTATAATCGTCAATTACATCAGGTGATATCAGAGGATATACGTGTGGGCATGCTATAATAATGTGGAGAGTACTGGACTCTTTTTTGAAAGACAGAACTGATTTATTCAATACAAAATTCAATACTTCATACATTCTGTAGAAAAGTACAGTACAGGTACTGGTATCCTATCTACGTGCATGTGGAAAATCAAAAGTTGAATCTTGATAGCATGCATAAGGTGTGAAAAATATTTCATTCATAAACTTCCAAAATAACAACTAATCAATGAGGAATTCTAAAGATAATTTCTGCATAGGCTATATGAAAAATTGTGGATGCTCAGCACTTGAACCCTTCCGTTTCATCCTCTTTGTACTTAGGTACAATTATCTTCATTTATGTACAATTATCTTAGTTATCCTCTAAAGACTAAGACAAATAATATTTATTTTAGAATAAATAGGACAATTTGTAGATGTTCTCATCACTATCGGTTATCAATTTTACTGATTGAGAAATCTTGAGTTTTAATGGGTCTTTCTCATGTGTTAAGGTTATGGAGTCCACCTGGCAAGGTCCGAGACCCCTCATCTCTTGTCTCCAGAATCTTTCCGCACATTCTGGGTGAGCTGGGAGCACGGGACTGTGGCTGTAGGTCGAGGACCACTACCACATCAGGATACACTTCTCAAATGGCGTATGGACAAGAAGCTCCGGGTGCAGCATATAGGTTTTGCTTCTAGTTGGGGTCATACAGCAGAGTTCAGGTGAGTATCATTAATTTGCCATATTTTCTTGTTTTCTACTACTTGTTGCACCCAAACTATTTCTATATGGTATACTTCCAGCACTATGTGACTTCTTGAAAGCATATATCTTAAGCATGACACATCCAAGAAAACGCAATGGCTAACAATCTTTTGGATTACCGTATCTTCTCGATACTCTTCACATTTAACCCTTTAACCGCCAACGTCCGACTGATCGGACGTTCCAGAAAAAATATTTTCCAAGTTATTTATTTGTTTTAATAATGTATAATACATGTTTTGGGATAGTATTGGATTAAATAAGATTATATACAACAAGTTTAGTTCAGGAACTTGCTGTCGAGTGGCTTGGTGACCAAGAGGCAATAATAATAATAATAATAATAATAATAATAATAATAATAATAATAATAATAATAATAATATTTTTTTTAGCGAGGGAGTGTGGAAAATCTTTCATAAGACGCTTGTGAGGGTCTGCACTCAACAAGTGTGTGGAGATTCTTACCCACTAAAAACCACACTCCTTTTTCCCACGACGTTTATCTCCGCCCCAGAAACCGCTCTCGCATTACTTCAGAATGGATGTCGTGCTTAATGCATCTTGTGCTTCATCTTCCTTCTTCTGCTTTACTGTCTGTCGTAATCGTCCAGGTCCTTCTTCTTCTGATGCAGAATATTTTCTACGTAGACTGCCACCTGGTCCTAAGATTCTTGACTTCATAGCAATACTGACACGATCCCTCCTGGTGTCAATTCTCCCTGCATAACTTCTAAGCATCTTCTTTGTGGCAGCCAATGAACACACACAAAGAAAGTATGTAATACGCCATCGATATCACCACAGTATATGCACACCGGACTGGTTGTTAACCCTAGCCTATGAAGAAATTTTCGGAAGTATCCATGACCTGTCAAGAACTGTGTGAGATAGTAATTCACTTCACCATGATTTCGGCCAACCCATACGCCCAGAGAAGGTATCAGTCTTTTCGTCCATTTCCCTCTAGAGTCATCTTCCCATCTTGTTTGCCATCATTGCATTCCATTTGCAAGCTGTCCATTTCATGGCCATATCGATGAGTTTAATCAACAAATTAATCTAAAAAGCCACCTAATCGATACTTTATCGATGCATTCTGCGACTAAGAGCCAAAGCCTTTTCCGTTTTCCTTCCTAGCTCTTCTTGTGTGAGCTAAATTTCTTGTCTTTCAAAGGCCAACAAGTCAGTAGGAGCTACTGCTGCTACTACTAGAATCGCAGGTTCTGCCGTTGTACAGCCGCAATTCTTGTCCGATATTTCACAATTTTTAATGATTCAGCCCAAATTTCCGAACTGTATAGCAGTATCGATTGAACAGTCGATATGAGAAGCCGCCTTTTACTAGATTTCGGCCCCTTGATATTTCCCATGAGTCAACTCAGTGCAGTCATGGTTTTTGCTGCCTTATCTGTTACCCATTGGATGTGGTCCCAATATGTAAGCTTAGTATCAAGCGTTACACCAGGATATTTTGTGCTCCTAGTTGTTTCGATGGCTATCTGCCCGATCTGCATCGGTTCAACAGTATTAATCCTTTTCCTCGTCAGGAGGACAATTTCCGTTTTATGATCTGCGAGTTCTAACTTGTGATTTATCATCCATTCTTTGACACATCGCATCACCTGATTCAATTTAAATTGAGCCAGCTCTAGGTTACGGGTTACTATCACAGCAGCCACATCATCAGCATAACCCACAAGTTTTACATCTTCTGGCATCTCCAGCCATAACAAACCATCATACATGATATTCCAAAGGTGTGGTCCGAGAATTGAGCCTTGCGCTGCACCAGCTGTGAGCCGTTTTCTTCTCTGACCATCTTCCGTGTCGTATAACAATGTACAGTCTTTCAAATAGTCTCGCAGTATATACATGAGATATTCTGGTAGCTTGAAAGTTTGTAGAGCTTCCAAAATATCACTCCATCTTGCCGAGTTGAAAGCATTTTTAACATCTAGAGTCACAAGAAGCATCAGCTTTCTAGAGTAATGATTACACGTTTGAGCTCGTTCTGCTGTCTTCACTACTTCCATCACACCATCTAGCGTTGAGTGACCTCTGCGAAATCCATGTTGTTGGTCAGATAGGTCGCCAGCTAATTGGACTGCTGCTAGTATTCTCTGTTGTAGTAGCTTCTCTAAACCTTTCCCGGCGGTGTCCAGCATACATAGAGGTCTGTAACTCCCAGTTTTCCCTTTACTGATCAGAACCAATCTAGCTATCTTCCAACGAAAGCTAAAAATTCCCGCTTCCAAACAATGATTATACATTCTCAACAGCAGTTGAGGACATAATTCGACTGCCACCTTCAGTACTTCTGCTGGAATACCATCTGGTCCAGGGACTTTCTTATTTCTAAGGGAATTAATTGGTGTTATCAATTCTTCAGTTGTAAAAGTTGGTACATTATCTAGTTCTTTCTCGGCCTCAACATCAATCCTCTCTGCATGATCAGGGAATAGTGTGTATACTATTTCTTCCATGGTGCGTGGATCCATAATAGGGCTTGGTAACATCCCGAATTTCTTCATAACAATTTTATACCCTATCCCCATGGATTTTCATCCACTTCCTTAGACATTTCCCACCACTTGTCGGCTTTACTCTTTTTAATTGTATTTCGCAGTCTTTTCTTCATAGTCTTATACTCTACTGAGAGAGCTTTATCGTTATGTCGTGCTCTTCATGTCCTTCGTCTGAGTCGCAGGCATTGTTTCCTCAGCTCAGCAATTTCTTCATTCCACCAATATGCTGGACGCTTGCCTCTCTGTTGTTTGATTCTTGTCATTGATGCGTCACATGCTTGCTGAAGGAGTCTCATGGTGTGTTCCATGCATTTATTAGCAATTATGCTTCTTTTGCCTCCGTGGCATGTATCCGAAATACAGTCCATTCCATTTTGTATTACTTCTTGAAATTTTTCTCTATCCATAGTGGCTATGTTCCATCTTTCCGGCTTGTCACCCAGGAAAACCCTTTGCAACATGGCATTTTGCAACATTGCCTCACTTCCAAAAATGATGGCAGATGACCCACTTGGTCCTGTCTTACATGTCGTGGGGGTACGTGTGCTGTAGGTCCCTTAGCCTTCTTGGCTTGGATCTGCTGCTCCAGTTCATTGCTTGCCCTACTGTGTTTTGATGAAGTGGTACCAGAGCAACATTAACACTGAGCAATCTCGATATGAAATTAAGTTTCAATGTTCTTGATATTCCTTTGATCACTGCTACGCGTCTGTACAGAATCCAAGCATTCACAACCCCCATATCCAGAAAGTGGTAGAACAATCAAATGTACCATTTACATGACTTTTTACAGATTTTACGCTTACCCATGATGCTGTCAAGCAAGTCAACCCCTACCATATATTGTATAGAATTATTAGCATGGGGCATAGTATTGTTTTCCCTGCCTTTATTTTCTTGCATATATTACTGTCCAGCAAGGGTGGAGAGCAACATGATGGTCTTGTTGTCCTTCCATAACATGTTTGATATTTCAACACCATCAATAGTTGCCACACGTTCCACTGATGTGCCTCGTTCTAGTTTCTTCAACACGTCCTCTGCTGGAAGCTTACAATCTGTCACTCTATTTCTTCTCACAGTCTCAAGGCAATAGATTCCTTGCTTACTCAAGTAAATAAAAAAGGGCCAAAGATGTGTAGTAATTATCACAATTACAATTTATGATTTATTTTCTTTGGCAGCACGCTACTGAAACGAACAACAACATTTGCACTTGCTCCTAAGTCGTCTTCTCCAGCCATTCTCTTTTCTTGGGAGGTTTCATACCCAGTGAAAACTTCAAAATCATATGCATAACCTGAAACTCCACTGATAACAAATAGTCTATAACCATATTGGTGAGGTTTGTCATAAATTGCTTCAGGTAACTTCTACCTTTTGTGGAACACATCTACTTATCAACGGGTACACACTCTTCAACTGGGACTGTCTGAAATTATATTCTCAACAATTCAATAATGGGTCTTATCTTGAATAGTCCGTCATGATCATCTTCACCCCTAGGAATCATTTTACTGTCGTCATTGAAGTAGAGATATCGTCTTATGTACTCAAACTGATTTACTTGCATAGTCGATTTGATCAGCTGATTACCCATAATATCTCCCCAGTAATCCCGTGAGTACTATTGACATTATTATACAGATACGTATGAACTTCCTTATATCATCAGAAGATAAATCTATCGGTCTGTTAGGATCACACTGTGTGCTGCATATGTGAGACTCTACACAAATTATCTCCGCAATTTAGCTGGGAACATGTGAGTGAAAAATTGATATGGTGTATCCAAATCCATTATTTCTGAGGGTAAATCAGTTTTCCAACGAACTTTGATTGTTCATTAGGAATAACTAATTTTTGTTTATTTTCCAAACAATGTTCCAAAAAAGGAACTTGTTTACGCAAAGAATAAAAATCACTGCTTTCCTTATTCGACAAATTATTGCATGCCGCTGTTGGTGGCAGTATTTGTGAGGAACAGATACCTGAAGAGGTCATGGGTATGATACCTGTAATATCTCTACCATTCTGGTTAACTTCTAACGGCTGATGAATAACCTGATTACCCAATGGGATGTTATCATTTTTCATTATCACTGTGCTGATATTCGATTGGAGAAAGTGTTCTGTCCAGCAAATAGTCATCAGACGAGTAGTCCAGATTATCTTCACTACCTTCTGGTATTTCCAACCACCCCAGAAAATTATCCAGTTGCTTCTTTCCAGATATACTGAGGTTATGTTCTGAAATGCAGTACCGGTAAATGCATAATATAGCTGATAAGCAACAAACAATATTTTACTGTTCCTTTCATTCTATAAACCACTCTGCTCTCCCCACATGTGTCTGGATACAGCTGAAACAATTTTTTTACATTGCTTGTATTATCCGCACACTTTATCTTGGTGCATTTACACCCTCGTGCTGGATCGGTCGACCTCGGCGATCTTCGAGATTCGTACTGGCAACCTTTGAAACACAAACTATGAATCGCTTAAGCATCGTTGTGCGACATCTGGCGTACACTTTATGTACTAGTACTGTTGCTGTTTACACAACAAAGCCAAAGTATAGAATTCATGCTAGGAACAAGATTCGCATCGAGAAATGTTTTATAATGTTATATAATGTGTATGTGACATAGTTGTTGGCTTAAGATGATAACGGTTTAGAAATTTCATATCGATCGATCATATTCTCGATTCAATTCAGATTTCATTTTCATTCAGTTGGCAGCACCAGGCAGCACTATCGATACCGGGACAGCTCCCTCCTTACTCCTCACCCCCGTACACAAATGCACCAGGATAAAGTGTGCGGATAATACATGTTCTGTCATTTATTTTCCAAATCCTTTTCATTGCATTACTTCCATACCTTTGCTCTGGGAACACTGTCTATTGTAAGACTTTTCTAAATCAAGGTTGCGACTTGTAATGCAGTTAAGTAATATTTAGCTAATTTCACTTTTAGAAAGCTTAATTAATTAATCCATACAAGAATATTTTTTTTATTTTAAAAAGCCTATTACTGTATTATTATTTTAGTTTGGTAAGACCTTAAGTCCTAAATAACATCTGTTCCGATCCTGTTGACCTTATTGTAATGATAAGTGAGTGCCTAACTTTTTAAGCAAATAAAAAGCTAAATCAAACAATTAACATTTCATTATTATGTTCTTCAAATTTGTAAAACCAAGGAGGTGTTGTAGCTTAATGACAAATGTGTTCATTTCTCTGAACCTGCTTGACATGTGAGGTTGAAATTTCACATGATGCTTATTCCTCAATATCTTAGATTTTAAATAAGACAAGGTCTATCAGGGTGCATGCACCGGTGCATTGCATGGCTCAAGGTGCAAAAGATGACTTCACTAGTTTGACCAGAGTGCAGAAGCCCACTCCTTAATTTTGAACAATAGTGCTGCCTGTCCCTTTCCATACGCTTGTCTTGCTCACTCTGCATGTTTCCCCTTTCCTCATTTGCTCAGCAGTGCTCCACAATCTGATCTGAGTTGAGTCAAGCTTACCAGAGTTGCCCTGAGACAAAACTCTGGTCGGAACCAAGCCGAGTCAGACCGATGCACGGTGCACAGAACCTCTGTACCTCTGTTTGCACACGTGAGATTTTGGGCATTTTGAGAGACTCTGTTAAAACAATACAACCCTCAGGGATGGTTTTGACTGTGGGGAAAGGGTTGACGTCTGATGAGCGAAAATTCATTTCTCTGAAACTGTCTGACATACGAGGTTAAAATATCATACAATGGCTGCTCCTATATTTTAAATAAGAAGTGATCTTAAAACAATAAACCTCTAAGGTATTTTGACTGGGAGGGGCTAAGCCTGAAAACAAATATTCATATCTCTGAAACAGTTTGACACTGAGGTTGAAATTTTGCATGACTGTTGCTCCTATATTTTAAATAAAAAGTTATCTTAAAACAATAAACCCCTAAGGGATTTTGACTGGCGGGTGAGGCTTGAATACATACGCAAATCTTTGAAACCATTTGACGTACAAGGTTGAAATTTCACATGATGGTTTCTCCTCTATGTCTTTAATTTTAAGTAAGAATTGGTCTTAAAACAATACATCCCTGAGAGGTTTTGACCATGGGATGAGGTCTAATGACAGAAATATTCATTCCTACAAAACTGTTTAATGTATGAAGACAAAATTTCAAATGGTGGTGCATATTTTAAATCCTAGATGTGAAATTAGGAATTTATAAACATTCCATCTCTAATGGATTAAATGGAGTTAGGTCCGGAAACAAAATTATTCGTCCCTCCAAAATCACTTCACGTATGAAGTTAAAATTTTACACGAAGGTTGGTCTTAATAATGTTATTGGTTTTATGTCACATTAACTACATTTTTATGGTTTTCAAAAATCCCAAAGTTGGTCTTCTACTTCCTAGATGTTAAATAAAAAATATTTTTAAAATATTCTATCCCTAAAACAAAACATTCATTCCTCCATTACTGTTTGATGTACAAAGTTAAAATTTCACAGGTTAGTTGCTTCTACATCCTAGATGTTAAGTAACATAAGGTTTTAAAACGTCTGAAAATAAATTATAATTCCCCCAAAATTGTTTGACGTATGAACTGAAGGTGTATTTTACAGGCTGAGCTGCAGGAGGACTCTCCAAACTTAAAACTTTGAAATATAACTTTCAGTTTAAAACTATAGCAAAGCATGGGTATCTTACTAGTAATATATAAATCATTTCATTAAAATGCAGTATTTAATTACCTTCTTAATTCATAACTAGTTACTGTTCAATAATCCAATGTATTGTTATTTCCTTACTATTTTGTATGAACCATTTTTGTTGTTAAGGATATGTTATGTTATAGAATCTGGAACTACAATGATGAAGCTGGCTTCTCTCAGGTTCTGCATTTGAATGTACCACACCCTGTCGTTCCTGGATCTGAGACAGGTATCTTGTCTATTGCTGGTGGTTTAGCCTTACCCTCTGCAGCCCATTGGCCAGTACAACCTCACTCTACCAGGTAAACAAAGCTGGAATACTACAATATGTTGGTATAGACTATTATATCATTCAATACATAATTGATGCTGTTAGAAGTGGAAGTATTGAGAACATGGCTCATCTTCCAATAATTTGAAAGTAGTTTACCTTTGCTTGTAGTAGCTTGAGTGTTGTCAAAAGATAGGGGATTGCTGGGCCGTGAGGTAGGATGAAATATATCACTTTTTTGATGTGGCTATTACTAGGAGACTTAATATGTGACACTGCAAAGACAAAGAGCAAACATGGAAAGAAAATTGTATTATTTCATTTTTCTGAATTATGAGAGAGCAGTAATATGAGTCAACCTCAGAATTACATTTCTTTCCTTTTGATAAACAGCACTGAAGTAACCAAGCAAAGATTTTGAGCAGTGTGGTTGTGTGTAAGAAGGATGGAACGCAACAGCTCTCTTGTTTACATAAGCATCTGTGCATTGCCAAGTGCATTTAACCTTTCCCCTTCGGTTGTCCAAGCCAACAAATGCTGACAAATATAAGTTGGAATTACAAACACCAATTAAAAAGAAGGCCAAATTTAGGACCCTGAAATATTGTCTTGCAAATGAAAATAATCTGCAAAAATTGTATGACGTTCCAATTGCTATACCTCCTGCAATACTAAAAGACAAACATTAGTTATTGCCATATGTCCCTTTATCATGGAGAAATATTTTTGTTGACTCTATTGACACCCAAACTCAGTAACACAGGAACGTGAACAAGAAAATGACGACATGAATTAATAACATAATTTAATTTTTTGTCTGAGAAGCAGATTTTATTGCATAAAACCTGTGTTGTAGCTTCCTAATTTGTCAATTTAAATATTCAGTCCTTGAAAATATTTTAAAATGTGGAATAATAACAGAAAATGATCCAGTTATACATTTTCTGAATAAATATTTTAATGTGCATACCAGTAATACTTTTCTTTTTAGCAAATAATGTAATTTCAAATGATTTTCCTCAAATCATGCATTTACTGGGTTTTCCCTTTGTATTCACAATGTTTCATATTAATTCATCAGCTATCAGATGCAATGTGCCTTTGTCTTTGATGACAGCCATGTTAAGGAGGAAATATGAAGAGGTCTCACACTCAATCATTTTACTGATGGAAAAGCTGACAGCATTGGCTGTGGTCCTAGGAAATATATGACCAGATGCCTATAGTAGTAATAGCATCTCCATTCATACTTAGTCACATGAGTAGAACTGAGAACATATGATGAGATAAGGTATTAGAACTGACTGTAAATACAAAGCAATATGGTATTGTACCCCAATATCTACAGACCCTATGGCTGTCCAGCAGTCATCTTCACAGGTCTAGATCTGACTGGTTAGTTAGTTAGGCACTCGCCTCCTTTGCTCAAGGTTAACGAATCAAATCCTACCCCAGTCATCTGGCTTCTAAGGTGCTTAAATGCAAGAGACTCAATTCAGTACATTTATTGGCTGATTACAGAACTCTTTTTCAGAACATAAGCATATTCTAAATAATCTACTGGTTGAACAGCCACTGAGCATGTACATATGTATAGTATCAAGCTCATTAAAAAATGTTCCACCGGGAGAGTTGGCCATGTGGTTAAGGGCGCGCAGCTGTGAGCTTGTATCCGGGAGATAGTGAGTTCGAACACCACTGTCGGCAGCCCTGAAAATGGTTAAATGGTTTTCCGTGGTTTCCCATTTTCATACCACGGCTGCTTCCTTCCCACTCCTAGGCCTTTCCTGCCCCATCGTTGCCATAAGACCTATCTGTGTTAATGCGACATAAAGCAAAATTTGTTTTGAATTCCAACTGCAGTTTTTATTTTCTATTTACTAGTGGTTAAACATTGCATTAACACAGATAGGTTCTCAGCAACAATGGGGAAGGTAGTGGCTACAACTCCAGCATTTACCTGGTGTAAAAATGGGAAACCACGGGAAATCACCCTTCAGAGCTACTGATGGTAGGGTTCAAACACACCATCATCTGAATGCAAGCTTATAGGCACACAGTCCATACCACACACCTAATTTGCTCAATATGTTTCACATTAAAAGATACACCTTCAACCATAGATTTTGCCTTTCATTACATATCACACGAGTCACTTGTCATCAAGAAATGTATATCTACATCACCAAAATAAGAGCCCCACCATTAGGAATGTTGAAGCAATTGAATGCTTGAATCAAACTATCACATTGTATCCCAACTCTTGTATCTCCATCTTACTCTTTAGCTCTCATCTATATATATAAAATAACTTGTCCTGACTGACTGACTGACTGACTGATTCATCATCGCCGAGCCAAAACTACTGGACATAAAGAAATTAAATTTTGGGGATATATTCATATTAAGATGTAGGTGCTCGCTAAGAGAGGATTTTTGGATATTCTGTCGCCAAGGGGGTGAAAAGGGGGGTGAAATTTTAAAATGAGATTATCCATATCTCAAAACTTTAAAAGTTTGCAGATGTAAAAATTGGTATTTAGAATCTTCTTTAAAAATAAGGAACACGTATTTTTTTGGTTTTCAGAAAATCCCAATAGGAGGGGTAAAAAAGGGGTTGAATGCCTTTAATCAGGATACCGGTATTCATATCTCAGAAACTGAACATATTACAGACCTGAAAATTTGTACTTTTGATCTCTTTTAAAAATAAAGAAACACATATTTTTTTGTTTTTGGAAAATCCAATTAATGGGATGGTGAAAAGGGTGAATTTTTAAAATGAGTGTATCTATATCTCAAAATTTTGAAAGTTTACAGATGTAAAAATTGGTATTTAGTATCTTCATTAAAAATAAAGAAGCACGTATTTTTTTGTCTTCGGAAAATCCCAATAGGAGGGATGAAAAGCGGTGAAAAACGGGTTGAATGCCTTTAATGAGGATACATATATCTCAGAAACTGAAGATATTACAGACCTGAAAATTGGTGTTTGGGATCTCCTTTAAAAATAAAGAAATACATATTTTTTTGTTTTTGGAAAATCCAATTAATGGGGTTGAAAAGGGGGTGAATTTTTAAAATGTCTGTATCTATATCTCAAAACTTTAAAAGTCTGCACATGTAAAAATTGATATTTAGAATCTCCTTTAAAAATATAGAAACACATATTTTTTTGCTTCCAGGAAGTCCCAATAGGAAGGGTGGAAAAGGGTGAAAAATGGGTTGAATGCCTTTAATGAGGCTAATTATATTTCAGAACCTGAAGATATTACAGGCCTGAAAATTGGTATTTGGGATCTACTTTAAAAATAAAGAAACCGGTATTCTTTCGTTTTTGGAAAATCCAAATAATGTGGGGTGAAAAGGGGGGTGAATTTTTAAAATGAGTGTGTCTACATCTTAAAACTTTAAAAGTTTACAGATGTAAACATTGGTATTTAGAATCTCCTTTAAAAATAAAGGAACACGTACTTTTTGTTTTCTGTAAATCCAAATAGGAAGGGTGTAAAAGGGTGAATAATGGGTTGAATGCCTTAGATGAGCATACATATATCTTGGAAACTGAAGATATTACAGAACTGAAAATTTCTATATGCGATCTCCTTTAAAAATAAAGAAACACATATTTTTTTGTTTTTGGAAAATCCAATTAATGGCGGCTAAACAGGAGTGACAAATTGGGGTAAATTTTTTGAAAGATCATATCTACAGAATATCTGAGAAACGTAAAATGTTACAGACGTAAAAAGTGGGTATTTGAAATCTCCTGTAAATGTAAAGAAACATAGGTGATTTGTTTTTGGAAACTCCACTTAAGGGGAACTAAAAAGGGATGAAATTTTAAAATGAGAATTTCTACAGTATATCTCAAAAACACTTAAAATGTTACAGAAGTGAAAAATAGTATTTATTATCTCTATTAAAAATAGAGAAACGTGTATTTTTAATTTTCGGAAATACCACTTGGGTTGAGGGTGGGGGTAAAAGTGACTGAAAATGGTGTTGAATTCTTTTAATTAGGCTAATGATATCTCAAAAATGAAGATGTTACAGACGTGAAATTTGATATTTGGAATCTGCTTTAAAAGTAAAGAAACACGTATTCTCGTAAAATCCAATGAAAGGGAGGGGTGAAAGAATTGAAAAATTAATTGACTTAATTGTGTGAGAATACATACATCTAATAAAAACTAAAGTTGTTACAGACATGAAAATTGGTATCTGGATCTCCTTCAAAAACAAAGATAAATGCGTTTTGGGGGGAGTGAAAAGGAGTTGAATTTCTTTCATGAGGACATATAAATCAAAAACTGAAGAAGTTAGAGTCATGATAATTGGTATTTACTATTAAAGAAAGAAGTATTTTTTACCAGAAAATTCACTTGGGGGAGGAGTGTGAAAGGAAGTGAAAAAAGTGAATTATTTTCATGGGGATACTTATATCTCAAAACTGAAGGTAATGACCGTGAACATTGGTGTTTGGAATCTCCTTTAAACATAAAGAAACATGCCTTCTTTTAACTTTTTTTTTTTTTTTTTTGAGGGATGGGTAAATAAACTTAACGGCTGTGGGGTGTAAAAGGAGGTGAGACCAATTGATTTTACTGTTCGTAATGTACTTATAAGGAGCCTCCATTGCTCAGGCGGCAGCACGCCAGCCTCTCACAGCTGGGTCCCGTGGTTCAAATCCTGGTCACTCTATGTGACATTCGTGCTGGACAAAAGGGAGGCGGGACAGGTTTTTCTCCGGATACTCCGGTTTTCCCTGTCATCATTCATTCCAGCAACACTGTCCAATATTTCATTTCATTTGTCATTCATCGATCATTGCCCCAGAGGAGTGCTTCGGCAGCTGGCACAATTCCTATTGTCACCGCTAGATGGGGCTTTATTCATTCCATTCCTGACCCTGTCGAATGACTGGAAATAGGCTGTAGATTTTCGATGTACTTATTCTAATCATAAACCGATCATTTTTAATCTTTCCTGGGTTCGTTTTCAACAGCTATCTTTTCCTTCGGAGAACATTCTTGGATTACAGTAGATTCTCCTAGCATGTAAATAAAAATTTAAACACTATAGGAGTGAGATTGACCGTCAAATTGTTCACCTCTATAATAAGGTCAATAATGCATGGAAGTATGTCATTCGTATCGCCAGAAATCCTGCACACTTGCTTACGCGTGACAATGGTGCTGGTCACATTGTCAACAATGACAATGGCAGCAGATGTAATTTACCGCCAAGTAGTGGTCTTGCATCTTGCTGTGGGGTCCAGATCATCTCATAATAATAATAATAATAATAATAATAATAATAATAATAATAATAATAATAATAACTAGCAGTTTCCCGCTGGCTCCGCCCGCAATGTACAAAGTATGGTGTTGTTCGTTACTATCCTCACAGATGTATTTGCAAAGTTCCGACTTAATGAAATAAAGCACATGATCTGCTGCGGTAATAGAATGTAATATTATGTCAACAAAACACTTGAAAATACATCACACAAAGAAATTGAATTAAACGTTCCTTGGAACAACACTACACACTGAATTGTTGAAAAGTCCTTGAAAGATCTTCGTCGTGGAGACAAATGTACTCATAACTTTTCTCAGAATCTATAAATTTAAGTAGTTCTTACCTCAAAAGAAAGCGTTTGATCCACTGAGTGTTTTTAGACCAAAATGAACTGTGTACCTCAATTAGAACAAAAGATTTAATTGCTTCAATGAGAAAAAAATGTTGAAGAAATGAGACATCAAATTGAATGTGCACTCATAACTTTCCTCAGAATCAACCAATTTGAATAGTTAAGAGCTGAAATGAAAGATCTTGATCCACTGAGTCTTTTTAGGTCAAAACAAACTCCATACCTCAATTAGAGCCAAAGATATGGTAGCTTCAAAGAGACAAAAAATTGAAAATCAAATAATTTGAGGAAGGCAAAAGTTAAGTGATTTATAGTGCCTGATGACAAATCTGTGCATGAATACCTTTCAGTTTAAAAAAAAAATGAAGGAAATCGACCGGATAGAATGGCCGTACTGACTGACTTTAGTTTTCATCAATTTTTTTAATATATAGATAATGTTCTGGACCATCGTCAAATGTGCAGACCGCGCTGGAAATGGGTCCTGGATGGGTAATGACTAAGAATGCAGTCCGGCCGCAGATTCAGTACTGCCAAGGCACCCAAGACGACACCACGCCGGATCTCCTGAAGGATTTGATCCATATTAAAAATGCTTATAGAAAAAAGATGGCAAAAATTTAGGGACCCAACTGACCGGGTGGAATACCTGGACCTAGCCCGGGAAGTACAAAATCAATTGCTGGAAAAAAAGATTGAAAAATGGGAGGAAACTTGCTGTAATCTATTAGAAAATGAGTCAGATCGCGAATTTTGGCGGATTCTCGCAGAAAACTAGTCAGATCGCGGATTTCGGCGGGTTATATATCTAAAACAATAAGTATTCAATTATAAATTTCAGTATAGTACCATAGCGAAGCACGGGTATCTTGCTAGTAACGTAATAATATACTTCTGCGTTACCATTGAATGTGTGAAGTTTAGCATATACTGATATGCTTTTAATAGGTGCATTACTTTCTTCTGTCTAAGAATATATGAAGGTAAGTCAAGATTTATTAAATTTTTATTTTATGTTAAAGTTGAAGCCATTTTCTTTTCAATTTTGACTTAGTTAAAATTAGAGCTGTTTGAGTAATCAAACCAATTAATGGATTGATCTAATAATCTAATTACAGTAATAGATCTTTGGCTGATTAATTGAACTGATTAAAACTGTAGTGTGGTGAGGGAAAAACAACTGTTTTTCATGGCACAAAACCTGTGTATTGTATTACTTGCCATTTGCCTTTTTGTGTGCTAACGTCAGCTATTATATGATTGACAGGTCATGTATAACAAGAGTTTTACGACCATTGCTTTTACAAAATACTCGAAAGGAAATACCAGACAGGCTGTTTTAGTATATGTGTGGACCTTTACAAAACACAGTAAGGAGAATAATGGGTAGGGATGGGGAAGGTACTTGAAGGCACTGGCATTAAGGAATTTCCAGGAATTTTTCAGGTAATGTGTGAATGGACAGATACCAATTGTTACGATGACACAGTAGAATAAATAACAACTTAAACCTCAACTCATGTGAGACAGCACCGGTATATAATCACATTCAGTGTTTGTGAACTTTGGTTATGAATATAGCTTATGAACTGATGCAAAGAAAACTTGGTGAAAATTTTGGATTTAAACTAAACAACTGTGGTAAGGTAACAGACAGAAAAACAGTGTTTTATAAGAAATGCAGAAAATTACTCAGTTATACTGGAAGTACAAGTGGTCTTCAGTATCATCTTAAACATATTCATCCTTTCCAAAGTGTATCTGCAGCTATCTAGTTCATCTTCTCAGTTGTCCGACTCATTGGCTGAACGGTCAGCGTACTGGCCTTCGGTTCAGGGGGTCCTGGGTTCAATTCCCGGCCGGGTCGGGGATTTTAACCTTAATTGGTTAATCCCAATGGCACGGGGGCTGGGTGTATGTGTTGTCTTCATCATCATTTCATCCTCATCATGACGCGCAGGTCGCCTACGGGCATCAAATAGAAAGACCTGCATCTGGCGAGCCGAACCCGTCCTGGGATATCCCAGCACTAAAAGCCATACGACATTTCATTTCATCTTCTCAGTCGACACTGGAGCACCTAATAATTAAGCCTGTCTCCTCTAATAAGGAAACTGATGTTATGACTAAACGAGCGAAGTGGATTGTGCGAGATAGTAGGGAGGTTACCATCATGGTGACATGGTAACAAAAACAAACTGGCAAGTTGATGACGTAGAAAGGTCAAAATTATTATATGAACTGAAACAAACAGTATTTGTTAGTCTCACAGAGGATTTTTGGTCTTCTATATCTGACTGTAGCTACTTGAGGGGTTCAAGCTCACTGGATTGATTCAAATTGGAAACATCATAATTCAACATCACAAGTTAAACATGTTACAGAAAACCACAATGCCACTAACCATACAGAAAGCTTTGAAGATGCAGTTCGTGAACGGGGACTGGAAGATAAAGTTGTTACTGTTTGCACTGACAATGCAAGAAATATCATTCTAGAAGTTGAAAGGATAAAGTACGACAATTTTTGGTGAGCAGCCCACACTCTACAATTAAGTTTAAATAAAGCTATCAAGGATGCTGATATTGAAACATTACTTTCAAAGTGCAGGAATAAAAGGACGTTTTAAACACAGCCATTATCTAAAAAATCAGGTTGATAAAAACTTAAAAGAATAAGGCCTTGATGCACGTAAATTAAAACAGGACATAGTTACTTGATGCAACAGTACATATTACATGCTTCAGAGCATCACAAAAGCTAAAAGTGGTATTATAGACATCCTACTGATGCACTTTTCTAATATCAGACCTCTAAAAACAATTGAATGGGAGATGATTTTAAAAATGCTTGCCTCTCTTGTAGACATGTTTAGAAATATCAGATTCCTTGATAGTAGCAAATATGTGACAAGTAATGTTGTATTGCCTACAGTAACACACTTGAAATTATATATACATTGCTCTAATGTCAATCCTAGGTACATACCTAGATTTAAAGGACTCTTGTAGAAGATTTAATGGCTAGGATAAATGATTGGTGTCATATGAACACATACCAGGAAGCTACTGCTCTCAATCCTAGATTTAAATATCTTAGATGTATTGAAGAAAAGGACCAGGAATCCGTATGGAAAACAATTTTAGAGAGAGGCGTGCATGGAGTACTAGTTCCAGTGAAAGCATGCAGCAAGAAGAGGAAACTGAATTTTGAAGCCGATGAAGATGAACATGATTCTGGTCAAGCCACTTGTGATGCAGATTGCAGTGTACAAGTTATTGGTGGAACTAGAAGATGACTTCACAGACCCTCTGCAATGGTGGAAAATACATTCAGTCCAGCTTTCACATCTCGCACGCACAGCAAACAATTTGCTTTGCATTCCAGCTACTTCAGTTTGCTATAAGAAAATGTTCAGTAATACTGGAAATACTGTTACTAAGAGAAGGGCAGGCCTTAGTTCTGAACATGTCAATGTACTGACAAGTCTGAAGTAATGGAGCAAAGAGCTGTGACTGTAAGTAATTGTGAACTTCACACTATCCAGTGGAAGGTTGGGTATCCAACTCAGTGAACAGACTAGTGTTTGGAGGGCTGAGAGTTTCTATTCTCAGTTAATTCTGTTTTCCCAAATGGATTATGGGTTGGTGTGAGGAAGGGTATCTGACTGTAAAACGCAACCAAACAAACATGGCACGTTCTGTAAGTTCGGCCTTGGAAACAACTAGGGCGTTCCTCACAGGCGACGCACAAGGATATCACTTGCCCCTTGTGAAAAGCATGCCAAGGCTACCGCGTCAAGGGCGGGCTCAGTTAAAGAAGCTAGCTCAACTTAGAATAGGTACATTGAATGTTGGGTCAATGACTGGATGAGGAAGAGAAGTTGCTGATTTAATGGAGAGAAGGAAGAAATTTGGTGGAAAGGGAACAAAGCTAAAGAGCTTGGTAAAAACTACAAACTGCTGTATATCAGGGCAAACAATCTAGGAAGAAATGGTATAGGAATCATTCTATCAAAGGATTTGAAGTCTTGCCTGGTGAATTTAAATAGGAAAAATGACCAAATAATAAGTACTAGATTGTGCCTTGATGGAATGATTAACATCACATGTGCCTATGCTGCCCAGATAGGTTGTGAGGAGGAAGAGAGAGATACTTTCTGGGGCAATTTGGAAGAGGAAATTAGTAGCTTACCAGATGAATAGAGAGTAATTCTGGTTGGAGACTTGAATGGACATATGGGTAACATTAATAGAGGAGATCTATCAAGGAGAGTTCATAGAGGCTGGGGAATAGGTGAAAAAAATGCAGAAGCTGAGAAAGTGAGATTTTGCACTGGGATCAGACCTTGCTATATGCAACACCTTTTTCAAGAAATTTGACCAGCAACTGGTAACCTATAAAAGTGGAGGAAAGGAAAGCCAAATAGATTATGTCATGTGTAGGAGACAACATCTAAAGGAAGTACAGAACTGTAAAGTGATTGCAGGAGAACACGTATCCCCACAACACAGGTTGTTGGTGCTAGAGTGCAAATGGTATAATTGCAGTAAACCACACCTAGAAAAGAAAACAATGCCTAAAATTAAGTGGTGAAGATTGGAAGATCCTGCTATGAGAGAAGAGTTCAAAACCGAAGTCTTTTAGAATTATCAACAAATACAAGGAGTACAGAAGTGGTGGGAAGTAGACAGTGGAGTGATCCAACAAGCGGGAGAAGCTGTTCTTGGCAAAACCTCCAATAAAGCTGCACCTAGGGACAAAGAAACATGGTGGTGGAATAATGAAGTAAAGGAAACAATCAAGGCCAAAAGGCTTGCCAAGCAGAGCTGGGATCGATCTGGGTCTGATGATGACAAAGTACTTTACAGACAGGCAAATAAAGCCACTAAACGAGCTGTAGGAATGGCAAGGTCAACTGCATGTGATGGTGTCTTCGAGGAGCTGGAAACTACCAAAAGAGTAAGGAAGCTTTACAGGATAGCGAAGACAAGGGACAAGGCATCGAAACATTTCACGCATATCAAGCAGATGAAGAATCAAGAAGGAGTTGTTCTTGAAGATGACAACCAGATCAAAAAAAGATGGGAAGAGTATTTCAACCACCTGGAAAATGAGGAAAATGAAAGACTGGTTTTTTGAAGATGGTGTCCCCAATCAGGGTTTAACAACTGAAATTACTAGAGAAGAAGTTATAGTTGCTCTTAGCAAAATGAAAAATGGAAAAGCAACAGGCCCTGATGAAATTCCAGTGGACATCTGGAAGTGCCTTGCAGAGACAGGAATGGATATGTTCTGGGATCTAATGCAGCAGATTTATGTGGAAGAGAAAATAGCAGTGGAGTGGAGGCAGACAACAATAATGCCTATTTACAAAGAGAAAGGAGATCTCCAAGACTGTTCTAACTATGGGGGGATAAAACTAATGTCCCATACGATGACAATCTGGGAGAAGATTGTTGAGAAAAGGCTTCGAGAAGAAACAGCAATCGGGGATGAACAGTTTGAATTCATGCCTGGGAGAAGTACCACTGATGCAATTTCTGCACTCCAACAAACCATAGAGAGGCACAGGGAGAAAAATAAAAGGTTACACATGGTCTTTAGAGACTTAGAGAAGGCCTATGATAGAGTCCCATGTCAGGAAGTGTGGAGATGTTTGAGGACCAGGGCAGTACCAGAAAAGTTTGTAAGAATTATCCAGGATATGTACAAGGGAGCTAGAACAAGAGTAAGAAGCAGTGTAGGGTTGACTGGATGGATACCAGTTCAAGCTGGGTTGCAACAGGAATCATCACCGAGTCCATACGTATTCAACCTTGTGATGGATGTCTCATCTGATGGTGTGCAAACTAAAGCACCGTGGTGCATGATGTTTGCTGATGATATTGTTTTGTGTAGCACCAGTAAGATAGAATTGGAAGAGAGGCTGGAAAGCTTGAGAAAATCCTTGGAAGACAGAGGCCTAAAAATTAATAGAAAGAAAACTGAATACCTGTGCCTCGGAGGTGAGGGGAATGAATTGTTAGAGATGGATGGTACATGCTTAAAAATCAGTGGGTGGTTTCAAGTATTTAGGATCTTTTGTGTCTTCAGGATGACAACCTAAACACGGAGATTAACCACAGAGTGCAGTCTGTCTGGATGAACTAGAAAAGAATGTCTGGTATCCTGTGTGACAAAAGACTTGACATAAGTGATAAAGGAAAATCCTACAAGACAGCAGTGAGGCCAGCCATATTGTATGGTGCAGAAACTTTGGCAACAACAAAGGCACAATGCAATCAATTAGATGTTACAGAGATGAAGATGCTAAGATGGATGAGTGGTGTCTCTAGAATGGACTGCATCAAAAACGAGGAGATCAGAGGAACAGTTAAAGTGACAGAAGTATCTAAGTACAGGAGAGAAGACTGCTATGGTATGGACACATTATGCAAAGGGATGAAAGCAATGTAGGGAGGAGAGTGATGGATATGACTGTGGATGTGACTAGAAAGAAGGAGGTGGACAGACAATGTGTCTTAAAGACTGAAGGAAAAGAACTTAGGGGAAGATGATGTGTGGAATAGGACAAAGTGGAAAAGACTTGCCAGAAACATTGAACCTGCTTGAAGCAGCAGAAGAAGAAGAAGAATTTAAAATATGAACGTAACTGCCTTTTCATTTTCTTATTACTTGTATGCCACCAATACAATTAAAACTTAAAATAAAAACAAATATGTCTTTGTCTTCATAGCAACATTTCTGCGGTCTCTATTTTTTGACCTAATCATCAAAATTATTCAAGCATTTGTCACAATCTAAAATTGTTTCCTTTACCTAACAATACAAATTGGCATTCTGTTTGTTAAGTCATTTCTCAGCTTTGCCCTTCACGTTGTCACTTGAATATCTTCTATCCCATAGATTATTTTCATTTTCCCAAGCAACTGGAAGTCCAGGCTGAATAATGGATAGTCATTTAACACACTGCAAATTCACAGCACCATTTTCACACCTGATGGACTTCTCACCTCATACAGACACTTCCTTGAAATCTTGACAGGTTTCATGTTTTCTGTCCACAGAGAATGTATTACTATGCATAACTCTTCCTTGAGAACTCAATCAGTACCTTCACTATTTTGTAACCATTGTGCCAAAGTTCTGTTACACTGTCTTGTGTTATGTGTCTATCTATCAGTGGGATTAAAAACTAGTTGATACCTAATTCCCAGTGAGCTAAGTTCCTTTATTTTTCAGCATTATGATAGAGAAACTTCCTTTTTAGACATACCGGTACCCTCACATTTATAGAGAAGATAAACAATAGTCAGCAAGCTGGTAGCTGATAAAGAACACTGCATCATTTTATCATGATGGCTTTTGTTTTCAGGGTTCTAACTTTAACGTTATCATTGGGTAATTTATATTTAGCTCAATTTCTAAACGTAACATTATTTATGTATTTCCTCTACTCTCCACAGCTTGGCAGCAACTATCTCTACATTCAGCTCTCTCCCTGTGCTGGAGCATGCTCAGTATTTAGCAAATGACTCCTGGCACAGGGAGCAAGTAATACAGTCACTCAACATGCAGATACAAGCTCTGCTAGCCTTCAGGAAAGCAGACAACTCTTTTGGAGATCACTACCTCATAGGAAGCCACAGGTAAGCAAGTTTGCCACAAATAGCAGTTAATACTAATAGCACTGTAATAGTGAACTATTACCTGGAGCAGAATATGAGTTACTTGTAGGCACAGTCAATCTGCAATGTTAACAAAGGCCATGGCTGACAAGCCAGCAATTCTGAGCTTCAGGAGAACTGTGAATGCCTTATCAGTCTGAACAAAACACCTGCTGAAAATACACGTGTACAGTAGAAAGCTAAGAAGCTGTGGCTAATAATAGGCCTAAATATTATATTCTATGAACATCTATGGTACCGTATTTAAGATTCATATCTGCATACAGAATCAATTCATGCTGTCAGAGGATTACTTCAAGGAAAATTCCCTGATTATTGAGCTCTAAATTGTACTACATTTTGAAAAAGAACAAATTTTGGAAAACAGGGAGTGTTTGAAATAAGAAGCAAAGAAAATGATGACTGTATTCACAGAAGAAATTCTCAATGAAAACATGCATCACTCAGAAAATTCTCCTTGAAAATGTTTTTGGCACCTCTCTCAGCAATAGACGATTTTGTAAGGCTCTGTATAACAGCCCATTACCCCAAACTAAACACCTATGACTATTATCTCTGCGGTTCAATAAAAGATAACATGTTCAAGACAAATCTGCACACCTTAGAAGAACTGAAGACAATCATCCATCAAGAAGTAAATTCAATTTCCCCAAGGGAATTAATAATTATGGATAGTTTCAATAATCTATGCCAAGAATGTTTGGAAAATGAAGGAAAGGAGTTCGATATTTCCTAACGTGACACAGGCGAATACAAATCTTTTCACAAGATTCTTTCTCTGGAACATTCTTAGCCAAGGACTATAGTATTGATGTTGTAGTTTGGTAAGGTGTGGACTTGTGTTTGAGTACAGGCTATGTGTCCCATTCAGCCTCAGGTGCACACACACAGGTAACTCAGAGTCTGCTCATCCTGTATAATATAATTATGTAGAAAGAGGTTTCATTCAGATCAGAGCATTCTTTAAACATAAAGTTTTTTCTCTAATAAGCATGAATTCAGCAACTACCCTATTTACTCACATATTAGAAGGGACTGGGTTTTCATGCATTTGCATATCCTTTCCCTGGATTTGAATCTACATGCTTATGCATCATCTATATGAAATCACGTTTTGAATTTGTTCAACATAGTCTTAAGTTGCGTATAATTTCATATTTTGCCCATTTTAATAATTTTTTAATAAATGTCTCATATTTTTAATGGTGCAGTGCCTATACATTATATTTTTAAGTATATTTTTGCTTTTCAAATTCTTCTCCTAAACACCTCTTTTATAAAGAAAAGAAAGAAAAATGTTATTGCATGAAAGTAATTATTATTACAACCATATTCTCTCCAACACTTGACTGCCCACATCACAGCATCTAGTGGTGAAATCATAAAGGAAAAATGCAAATGTATGTACTGAACTCCCAATCAATCAATCAATCAATGATCTGCATTTAGGGCTGTTGCCCAGGTAGCAGACTCCCTATCTGCTGTCTATCTAGTCTTTTCCTAAATAAATGAAAAGAACTCCTCTTTGTATAAAAAATGAATATTTTCCCCAATTGTTCCTCTTGAATTCCAACTTTATCTTCATATTGTGATCTTTCCTACTTTTAAAATCACCACTGAACCTTATTCATGTACTAATGTCATCCCAAGCCATCTCTCCACTGAGTGCAAGGAACATACCGCTTAGTCGAGCAACATTTTTGTAACGCTACTCTTTTGTTGAAAATCACCTAGAACTATGCTGCTTTCCTTCAGATCTTTTCCAGTTCTCATATCACTTAGTCCTCGTGTCGGTCCCATATACCAGAACTATACTCTAATTGGGGTCTTACCAGAGACTTACATGTACTCTCCTTTACATCCTTACTATAATCCGTAAATACCCTCATAACCATGTGAAGGGATCTGTAACCTTTCTTTTCAACCTTGTTAATGTGATTACCTCAATGAAGATCATTCCTTATATAAACACCTAGGTACTTACAGTGATCCCCATGATGTAATATTGCCCCATCAGTACAGTAATTGAAACTGAGAGAACTTTCCCTATTGTGAAACTTACAACCTGACTTTCCATCCTTTTTATCATTGTTTATCATATATTTTTAAAATTTAAAATACTTGTTTAAATATTATGGAGGGGATTTATGTGATTTTTCCTTTCACTCAAATGTTTCTAATTAGGTTACGAAACTGTGATCTAATTTACACAGGAACACTGTGATCATTCTGGAACTACTAAGCAAGATGCAGGCCTATGTGAGTGTAGATCCAGAACTATTATCTGGAATGAAACGGTGGTTGCAGTTGAGACAAGAGAAAGATGGACACTACACAATATTACCTACAGATGAGAGTACTGGTCAGTGTTCCCTGTCAGACATTGCACTACTCAACAGAGATGTAGAGGTCACTGCAGAAACACTAGCAACTCTTCTTCAAGTTGGCCTGGAAAATGAGGTAAGATGCATGTAATTTTCAGTTTCATATAAACAGCTCAACAGAGTACATCCATGAAGTCAGATGCTCTTTAGGTACCATATATATCTCTTATTTGAAAACCAAACATGAAGAGAATTGTATAACACATCAGAAGTCTTTATCTACTAATGTTTCCTGGCACTTGCAACTTGTTGGAAACCTGGGTAACCAGTAACCAGTAATGATCAGTGGGAATGGCACTGGTGCATATTCACATCCAGTACTTGAACTGCTCATAAGTTTCATTTTCTTTCATACTCATATGATATTTAACTAAACATTTCTCCAAGCTTGACAGCACTCTGTGCTCCTAGATTCCATCTCCTTGTACTATAGTCTGTTCAATGAGTTAAGAGAATCTTGCTGCCAAGCATCTGAGTATTTATGGCACAGAGAGGTGTGAAGAGGGATTAATGGTCTCCAAACACACAGCAGGAAGGTTAATACTTTCATGGGCCTGGACAGGAAAATTGGCCACAATTATGTCATTTAATCAAGTAGTTTGTCTTCATTAGGTATTTATTGTGTGTATGAGTTGTGATAGTAATATCATCTCCATCACAGTGTTATTGATTAAAATACTGTTATACATTGCAGTACAAAACAGAAGCTGGAAATTCAGTATTTAAATTCAAGGGAGGGGATGTTCCACAGTACCTGATCAATATACAAAGATATAAATTCAAATCTTAAATTTTACACATTTAAACACTAATACTAGTTTTGACCCTGAGGTGGGTTCTACTCGGCTTGATACATAAATAATCCTTAATAACTATAAGAGCACTCTTCAACGTAGTTTAAAAGTATAAAATATCACAGTTTGTTGCTGTCTGTAAAAGTGTTCTCAAGGCTCGTAAAATTGGACTTAAATTTTGCTATGCACCAGAAAATTATAAAAACATCCTCCACAAATTATATAAGCATGTACCGATATGCTTAAACTGTATACAAGAAATATAATGTTCATGCAGTGTGTAGAGCTTAGATTTAGCAGATGTAGTTCATTACATTATTGTATGATAGTTGATCTGAGGGAACATCCTTTAGTCAATATGAAGACTGATGGAGAAAATGAGAGATGTTGTATATTAAGGAGTTCGGTAGTCAATATGTGTTACAGCTATTTCATAATATCTGGATTGAAATGAGTGGGAGGATGTTCCCTTTGTTTCATGTCATCTTACTCCCAGCATCTGTGTCTGTGGTGCACTTATGTGTTTGCTTGGAGAGAAGAGTATTTTGTGATTTTAATCAAGTCATCAATGTTTTTTAGAGAATTATTTTCACTGGGGAAGAGAATGGACTATTTTCTCGAAACATGTACAATTAGATCTATATATTAAAAACAGCTATTTCCAGGTAGAATGACCGGACAACCTGGAAATAGCTGTTTTTAATATATAGATCTGTAAAGAACTGGAAAAACAAATAAGGCTTTTTGCGGATGATGTTATAGTGTATAGAGTAATAAATAAGTTACGAGGATTGTGAGTGACTGCAAAAAGCCTCAATACTGTTGTGAGATGGACAGCAGACAGTGGTATGATTTTAAACAGGTGAAAAGTCAGGTTGTAAATTTCACCGACAAAAAATGTCCTCTCAGTTTAAATTACTGTGTTGGTAGAGTGAAAGTACCTCATAGGGATCACTGTAATTATATAACCTAGGCATTGATATAAGAATTTCATTTAAGTAATATCATTAACAAGGTCATAATAAAGATTACAGATCCATTCATAGGGTGATGATGGTATTTGGCAGTTGCAGTAAGAATGTAAAGGAGTCAGATTCCTTGGCTGAATGGTCAGCATCGATGCCTTTGGTTAAGAGGGTCCTAGGTTATATTCCCTGCCGGGTTGGGGATATTAATCATGTATGGTTAATTCTTCTGGCTCGTGGACTGGTTGCTTGTGTTTGTATAATACTCTCCCTTTCACACACATAAAACACACCACACTCCCATGGACAACAGAAACTTGCAATAATGAATATATCCTTCCGCATAGGGTTGGCAATAAAACATGGCCAAATCCACATATGCAGCACAGTTCACAACCACAACCGCAAGAGTGCGCATGAAAAGCTGTAGAAGAAGTGCAGATGTAAAGGAGAGAACACATAAGTCACTGGTAAGACCCTGGAGTATAGTTCCAGTGTATGGGACCTGTACCAGGATTACTTGATACAAGAACTGAAGAAGATCCAGAGGAAAGCAGCTCAGATTGTTCTGGGTGATTTCCGACAAAAAGAAAGTAGTGCTACAAAAATGGTGCAAACTTTGGGGTTGGAAGACTTGGGAGTAAGGAGACAAGCTGCTTAAATAAGCGGTATGTTCTGAGCTGTCAGTAAAGAGACTGTGTAGAATAACATTAGTAAACAAGCTTGAATGAACTTTTCAAAAGTAGAAAAGATCATAATATGAAGATAAAGATATAATTCAAGAGGACAAATTTTGGCATTAGGGATTGGAATACAAAGGTGGATCAATTATGTATGGGAATTTGAATGTACCGCTGCTGTTAGCAAAAATTCTGAGGCGGGACTTTGTCAGGATGTTGGTGGGGGTGTCTGGAGATGGAATTTGCGTGCACGAATGATAGTGGAGAGCTGGGTTGCTTCAGTATGCCATGAGTTAGTAAAAGGTGCACATATCTGTTGTGCAACACATCAATATCAATTTTCTCGCAAACGAGGGCACCAAACCTTCCAAACTTTTGAAACGGCTCTGCACACACTTTGGCGAAGAAACACTTTTATAGACTTGAGTGCATGAGTGGGAAAAAAAATTTGTGGCAGGAAGAGAATTTGCAGGAAATGAACCTCATGAAAGGAGACCACAGACAATCATCACTACAGACAACATTTTAGCCATTCATACATTATTGGTGAAGATCAGAAAATAAAAATTTCTCAAATTGTTTTAGCCATAGGAATAAGTTACAGGTGAAACCATCCTCCAAGATGAACTCCATTTCAGAAAATTGTCTATTGGGGAATCCTCATCTTCTCAACCACTAACAAAAAGCTTTACTCTAGGAAGTTTGTCAGAGACCCCCGAGTCACTATGAGGAGGAAGGAGAGGATTTCTTGCATCGTATTTTGACTTGTGATGAAACCTGGGTGAATCATTACACCCCTGAGTCAAAGCAAGCAAGCATGGAGTGGCGGTGAGAGACGAAGCAGGTCCGGTCAAGGCCAAAATATGCATGTCTGTTGGAAAAGTTCTTGCAACTGTTTTCTGGGACTCTGTGGGCATTTTTCTGGTGGAGTTTTGTCATGAAAAAAGGAAAATTAATGCAGCCTATTACTGTCATCTTTTGGATGAAGCAAAAGCTGCATATTTCAACAAGTAACGCCGGCAACCGATCCGAAATGTCATTCTTCTCTATGACAATGCAAGGCCACATACTTCCTCTTTAATGCGGGAAAAACTGGAGGAAATTCACTGGACACCTCTGGAACGCCCTCTGTACAGTCGAGATTTATCACCCCGCAACTACCATTTGTTTGGACCACTCAAACAAGACCTAGGAGGACAGCAGTTTGATGATGATGCAAGTGTAGAAGAGTTCATGCGCAACTGTCTCCCAACACTCCCACTTCTTTCTATCAAGACAGCATCAAAAACTTACCAATCCTATGGAGAAAATGTGTATCAAAGGCAGGACACTAGTAGAAAAGTGATCTCTATATGTGTATTTTTTTTAGTTGATGCAATAAATTTTAAAAAATTATTCCCATTTATATTTGATCCACCCTCATAATTTACCAAGGGAGATGATTGATAAATTTCCAACTTCTTCGAAAGCATTGAAGAAAAGACCAGGTAAACAACTGATTGGGAATCTGCCACTTGGGTTTCAGGCCTAAATTTATTTGGTCTTTTTTTTTTTTTTTTTTTTTTTTTTTTTTTTTTTTTTTTTTTTTTTTGTCAAAGATATCCTGCGCTGGATCTCATGTTGAGGATTGTATACTTAGGCCCTATAAACTGAAAACATATTAACAAACACTAATATAAATACATGAAATACATAGTTAAGTAATTTTTAGCCTAAACATTACATTGAATAGTTCTAAATGCTACAGCTTCTATAATCTTCAGTACATGTGAGCAAATTTTGACTAAAGCTACAGAATTCAGTATGGTAAGTATAATGTTTTTTAGATGTAGCATAATTTTAAGAAATTTGAATACTTATGATGGGGTTTAGTCATATGCTTGTGTTGCTTAATATAATATACTGTTAATTCCATATTTTGCTGTATTCATTCCTGATACATGTAAATTTTAATCAGACTATCATGTAGCTTGATCATGAATAGTTCTGTTAATAATAAATTTGTTTTTAATATTTTCTCAAATGGTGTTAATTTTGGGAGCAAATAATACTGAATAATACCTAACATTATGGGTGGAATTCCTACTAAGTGCATTGCTTGCCTAGACATCAAGAAGGGAAAACCTAATGTGGGTCTAAGAGATTTATTTGGTTGCAACAACTACAAATAAATATGCTCTGGGTTCCAGGAAACATTTGATAACAGTATATAATGCTCAGTTTCTGTATTTTTTGTCTTATAAATAAAGATTTATTTCTAGAAAGTGCATGCTTTATGTCATTGTTGTAAGTATTTAATATCACCATAATAGGCTACAGAAGATATTAATGCGATCCTGTATTTAAAAAACTCTAGTATGCTCATATAGCTCTGTCAGAATTGAGTTCAAAAAAATTTGTCATAAGCTCTGAATATTTCATTTAGTAATATGTTTTAATTTACTAATATTGATTTAAGATGTATAGTGGGTAGCCTGTTAGAAATGAAAGGACTTGGACTAGTATGGAAGGCAAAGGTGGCTGTATTCAGGTTATGTCATTCATAATCATTAGGTGATGGAATTTAGAGTAGTGATGATGAGAAGAACACAGACGGAAGGTGGTATACACGTATTGTTTCAGGTTGACTCTGAGAATGTGCTTCGTGCCCGCTACTTCCTGGAGAGGAATCTTTTCCGAGTAACATCACCCAGTTCAATTGCCCTTCTCACATATGCATTAGTGCTTGGGAAGAGTGAGCTAAGTCATATGGCACTGGACAAATTAAGAAATGCTTCAACCAATGAAGAGGGAGATTTTGGCTGGACACATCCTCCCACAAGCAGAGATGCTCCAGATTGGCTTTATGAAGAGGGATCTGGGAGACATCACAAGGAACCTATCATGAGTGAGTCATCTTCCCCTACCTATATCACTTATTGTAGAAGGGTAGTGCAAATCATTGTATCTACTACAGTTGCTAAGCTGACAATTCATTTCCAGTAAGTAAATTTTTCTTTTTTTCCTTGTTGTTATTTCTGCTTCATATTAGGGGCTTGGAATATCATTAGATATCTTCTTCATGTATAAATTTGTGTAATGAGTGACTGTAGCCTTTATCTGTAGTAAAATGTAAATATCACCCCTATCTTAATTCACAGTTTATCCTACAGTATTCTCACCAAAGTACACTGTTATGAAGATGGATCAAAAAGTAACGCACATTTTTAATGAATGAATCCTGGCAGTAGGTATAAAATGACTCTGGGTGTGGTGAGCCCATCATACTAATAGCCTATAAAATGATTTGAATGTGAGTTGAGGCTTCAGAAATAGTTAGGATGTCCCCCAAAAGCGACGCGCAATTCCTGGTGTTCTGGTCCTGGGGAAGCTGTGAAAAGTGGACAACCGGAGATGAAGAATGCAGCCTTAAATATCTTGACCCTTCATGGCAAGACAGAGGAACTAATATAATACGTGGAAAAGAAGGACATTGCATTGTTGGGACTGAGTGTAACCAAGTGGAAAGGAAAGGGACAGAAGAGATTGAGAAAGGGGTTCCTGTTGTTTTGGAGTGGAGGTGCAAACTGCAATTATGGAGTAGGTTTTATTGTGAGGGACGACCTGGTACAGTCTGCCAGGTAAATGATAGAGTCATGAAAATCAGACTTAGCTTGGAGAATGGAGTGAAATATTTTATCCAAACATATGCGCCTCAGAAAGATAATGACGAAGAGAGTCTAGAAGAGTTTTTGGAGGAATTGGAGAGATGCATCGAAGGTAAAGAAGTGGAGATAATAGGAGTCATGAATGCCCACATAGGAATAGACAGGCAAGGTAAAGAAGAAATAAGTGATTAAGGCAATGTATGAAAAGTATGTATGTAGTGTGAAGAGCAAACTAGGAGAAATAAAATGGTTAAATGTAGAAACAGGACTTTGAAAAGGAAATCATGGATGAAATTCACAAGAATGTAAAACAAACAATGAGAAGCAGAGACAAAGGCCAGTCTTTGCAGTTGATGTAGTAATATGGAAATAATATGAAAATAGAGTACAAAAACAAGTTACTTTATGGAGTCAGGCAATAGAGGATTCTGGAATGAAAATACGGTAAGTGTGGAGAAGAGTAAGGCAGTAGTGATGACGAGAGGTAATAGAGAAGGAAGAGGGAATTTAAAGTAAATAGAAGACCATTAGAAGTTGCAATAAACTTCAAACTGCAGAAAATGGAAAAATAAACAAAGAAATTAGAAAGACTATCAATAAGCCAATGGTTTTTACCAACGTGTGAGAGGTATAGTGTGGAATTGGGATGCCCCACAGAAATGCAAGAAAATTCTGTACTCAATGTATTACACACCAATTTTGACATATGCATCGGACGCATGGACAACAATGAAATATGATGAAAGCAGCCAAGATGAAATTCCTTGTAGGAATTATAGGGAAGACACAAATGGATAAGATCAGAAACATAGAAATCAGAGAGAGAATTGGATTTCCTAAACTGCAGGACAAGATAGAGGCCAGTAAGCTGAAATGGCATAGCACATGATGAGAATGGAAGAAGATAAGAGTTCCAAATTGAGTATTTACAGAGAAAATAATAGGAAGAAAAGAGGCAAGGCCCAGAATGAGGTGGATGGATATGGTGAAGGAGAGTATAGAAAAGAGTGGAGTAAATGTAGAAGAAATATTGGAGAAAGGAAGGGAGTGGTAGAGAGATAGACAACTGTGGAAGAACTTGATTCACAACCTGACTCAGAAGACTGGAAATGGGAAATGAAGATGATGATTTAATGAGTAGGTAAAACAAAAAATTATGCAAAGAAGCCATAGGTTATACCTATTTTTCAATGTATGAACCAAGTCTCTAGAGAGGTTTCTCCCAATGACACCATGCCTCATTTATAGAAACACATTCCTTGACAGCATAGTCACCTGCACACAACCAATTTCACTTCGTCTGAACCGACACACTGACCTGCATGGTATTTCTTCAGTGGTCCAAAAAGGCGAAAGTTGCCCCCGCGCTGCAGCTCTGTTCATGCGAAAATTAAGAAGTGTGGCTGGGAGGTACTATCATCCCCCAAACAGTCCAGACCTTGGAATAACTTTCACCTCTTCAGACCAAAAAAATATGACTGGAAGGTACTTAATCATCCAGACATCAGACCAAGAAAGAATTTCCTAGCAGGTCAGTGCTTCAGTTCAGATGAAGAAGTGAAATCAGTCATGCATAGGATGCTATACTCATAGTGAATGGTTCCATAAACAAGGTATATTCAACTTGATATTGTGATGGGAGTAATGTCTCAAAAGACTTGGTTCATAGCTGAAAAATAGGAAAAACCTGTAGTTTTTTCTTCCTCTTTGCTAAATATTTTGTTGAAAAATGTTGCATTACCTTTTGATCCACCCTCATATTTGGAAAATCTTGATACTCTATTCATAATTAATGATAAATCCATAAATTTCAACATTGAATTAAAATGTCAATGAGATATTGAGGGAATTAGAACATAAGTTCCAATGCAAGACATCCTGTATTTGAACTTTGAAATTATAGGCATATCAATTCAACATTGAAAATACTATAAAGCACAGGGCCAAGACTGTCTTCTTTTAAAAAGGAAATGGAATGAAAAAGAATAGTATGGAACCACATTAATCTCATGACTTTATATTTTTATAAAGTAAAGTCCTGTGTTGTATAGAATAGTAAGTGAAGTATACTTTTCACCACCTCCTCACAGTAACTGTCTAATACTAGGTAGCTAATAGGATGTAACTGTAACATTATAGCAAGTGTGGGTGAATTTCGAGCCTCCCTGTTCACGCTGATGACATACTCCAAGCTGGGTGATTTGAAATCGGCTGAACCTGTGGCAAGATATCTTTTTTACCGCTCACATCTACTGGATCGTCACATTGAGGTATGTATAGTGTTGTGCTCAGTATCAATAGATCCTGTATCATTAGCACAAAATGAACCGAATGACCTCTAATATATCATTGACATGATGATATACAAAGTCTAAATTTTGTGTGTTTTATGTACCGTACCTATGATCTGAAAATGCAATGTATATGTTCCAATCCTTCCCTCTTCACTTGATTATTAAGAGCTAAACTGGTGAAAATTATTGCTATTATGGACTTCTGTTCAGTTTTCATGCTATTTATATTTATACTTTCAAACCAAAATTTCAGCCTGTTGTTTCCTTACATAGTAAATTTGAGTAAAACTGTTTCAGCTACTATATCTGGCAGTGAAGGCATTCTCAGCATTCAGTGCGCTAGCTTTGGATCAGCATCGAACCCTGACAGTGTCTCTCGCCACATCTGGCATGGAATTGACAGACACTTTGGAACTGAGGAATGCTATGGCTCCCCAGCAACTTCAGCTACCTAGTCTACCCACAAAGGTGTTTGTATATGCAACAGGTGCAGGATGTGCAACAGTACAGGTACAAGTTTCAATTAAGTTAGTACAGAACCAAACTTTTCCATCAACAAACAGAATAGAAGGGAACTATCGTGGTCATTATCATGCTTAAGTTACTTTTTTTTTTTTCTGTTGACCTACAAAATAGAAATCAAAATATTGTATGTAAAATGATGCTGAAAAGTGAAAAGGATGGTAAATAAACTACATTGTCATAAAGCAGCAAGAATAGATGAAATTAGACCTGAAATATGAAATATAGAGGGAAGGCAGGGATGAAATTGGCTTCACAAAGTAATAATCTTAGCAAGGAATGCGAATAATGTACCTTTTGATTGGATGAAAGTAGTAATTGCTCTTTAAGCAAGGGAACAGGAAGAACTACAACAACTATTGAGGTATTTCATTGATCAGTACACCAAGCAAGGTGTTCACAAACATTTTGGAAATGAGGGTGCAATCAATGGTAGACAGTAAGCTGAATAAATACCAGTGCAATTTCAGATAACAGAGGGCCTGCTCTATCAGATTTTCAGTGTGCATCAAGTATTTGGAAAATGCTATGAGAGGAATAAACAGTTATTCTTATTATTTTGTAGATCTAGAGAAGGCATATACAGAGTGCCAAAGGAAAACACGTTAGTTGTGCTGAGGGATTATAGAATTAGTGGCAGGTTATTATAGGCAATCTAAGTTATTTATGTTGAGTTCTTGGTTCAAGGTAGTTACCCAGTACGAGTTCTAGACAAGGTTGCGATCTTCCACCTCTGTTATTTACAGTGGCATATACTGAGGGCTAACAAGGCTATCAGTGAAGCCCAAACCTCAATTGAGAATGATGGAAGTCCAAAACACATTATAATGTAAACATCTGACACATTGTTCCATTTACAAAACTTGAAAGTAGTGAGACAAAACGTTGCACGTATTTCTGAGAGCAAGGCATCGGAGACTGATATTGCAGCCCAGACTCCCTCTCCCCTCGACTCATCCCATGTAGCTTACTGCTGTACATCGGATAGGAGCGGGACCAGGGGGGAATAGGTGCCCTAGGCTTTGGTCCATCAGATCGCCACTGCTATCAACCATGCGTTACTCATCGTATATATTTCTTCACCTCATATTTTTGACTAATTATATAGATAACAGAGTGCTAGTATTTCACTCTCGGTTACTTCTACATCCTTGTAGGAAGACACGAACCCGTGTTCATGGGTCGGACACCACCACTGATCTCCAGAGAAAGTTAATAAACCAGTGAATGATGGGTACGACCGCTGTAAATTTCAACACTTTTATTTTATAATAATAATAATAATAATAATAATAATAATAATAATAATAATAATAATAATAATAATAATAATAATAATAATAATAATAATAATAATACATGGCATCTGTATAGGCTTGGTGGTGATCTATTGAGGATAAAATGAATGGTGAAGACATCATAAACACCCATTCCCCAAGCCAGGGAAATTAACAGTATGAGGGGTTTGATTCTGAAAATAGAACCGGGGCCATCGAACCAAAGGCAAGCATTCTATCCATTTAGCGACAAAGCCGGACTTTAATTTGCTAAACCTTAGGCTATCATCTCTACTGACCAGGTGTTGAGTATTGACAGTAGCAGAGGAAAGGGCAGTAGCTTGTCAAGCATCCTTGACAACACAGCAGGCTGCAGCTCAAAGCGCTTAAGGCTTGACGTTCACTAAACCAACCATCAAAAAGAGGTAACATAAGTCTAGTGGTAGCCCACATTTTGATCCCAGCATACGCCACTGGTTATTTATAGTTCTTATGAATCATTCAGTAAAACATATAAAATGGCAGGGAGGGGTCCAGTTTCCGGGAGTTCAGCAATTCGGTCTATGATACTTGAACTTAGGGGGCAGACAGTACTAAAACTCAGTAATCTAATATCTTGGAGCTTGAAAAGTGTGTAACAAGTATGATATAAAAATTAGCATTTTCCAAAATAAAGATGTCAGCAGGGAAGAAACCTAAGAGAATGGAATGTCAGGTTAGGAGTACAAAACTGGACCAGTATTTAGGATGTGTGTTTTCCCAGGATGATGGTACATGAAGTGAAATGGAATCAAGGTGCAGAAAAGTTAATACAGTGAGCTCGCAATTGGTATCAATGGTACTCTGTAAGTCAGCTCTCAGACAAAACTATATTTACATTGGTTTGTTTTCAAACCAGCTTTACTGTATGGGAGTGAAAGTTGTGTGCACTCAGAATATTTTATTCATAAGTTGGAAGTAACTGATATGAAAGTAGCAAAAACGATTACTAGTATAAACAGGTGGGAACAATGGCAGGTGTACTTGGAATGAGAAGATAAGGCTACTTTAGAAATAAACTCAACAGATGAAGCTGTATCCATGAAGTGGCTTTAGTGGTGGGGTCATGTGAGATCAAGTGCAGTTCACAAGCAGTGCAGACTGGATGATGCTTGGGCTGCCCTTTGTACCCTTGGAAAATCTTCATGCCACCTTCGATTACATTTCAGAAAAGAGTGAAGAGAATTTGATTTCATTGAGTACATCTAGCAAATGTAGGTGAACAGACAGACATGGAAGAGGATTGACAGAACCCAAGAATCCTAGATTTTCATCAGACATGTGGAATGTGAGTATCTCAGACATCAATAGAGAGTATAGGATAAAATAATGATCTTTAAGAGGTATATACAGACCTACAGTAGATAGATGTAAAAGAAATAGTACTAAATCCCCTTCCTCCATTTGAATGCGATACCCACGGTATCCCCTGCCTGTCGAACAAGGCAACAAAATGGGCAACTTTGGTAAGGAACTGGACTGTAGCAATGGAAATGTGGGTAGAAGGGTGAGAATATGTCTACAGGTAATCGCTGCCTGTCATGAAAGATGACTGTCATCTGGCTACTGGTCCCCTCCTGAGGGTATGTTGTAAAATGTTCAAAATTTAATCTGTGTGCAGCTTGGGAAAGGGTCTTTTACATGTGTGACTACTCCCAAAAGCCTGTATGATAACCACAACCCATCAGGTGGGAGCCACATAACACAGGTTCCTGCATAGCTGAATGCTTAAGCAGGAACTTTTCTGTATATGCCATGGGGTACATGCCTAAATGGCATTGTGAAACATCAAATTCCAGGCAGTACCTACCAAGCCAGGCTGCATGAGTACAGTTGGTGGAATTTGGGGAAGATATTTTCAGGCATGGCTGCAAAAGTATCAAAGCCTACCTAAGGTGGTCTAACACCGACATCTTTAACTTTAGATTCAATACAGGGCACAATCCAGTAGGAAAATATGCAGTGTCAAAAGATGGGATCTAGCTTCCTTAGGTTCCTGATTTCTACCAGAACCAATGCGAAGGACTTCAAGCTTATCAAATCAATTCTTTTCAGTAGACTCATGCAAGGTGTCTATCAAAAACTTGAAGACTTGCAAGAGATGCACATTAGGGTGGGCCGAAAAAACTCAAATTCTTTTTTCCAAGTCGTAATACTGTGGAAAAGTTGCTAATTAGGGAGAATAAAACAGGGTAAAAAAAAGAAACAAAATGGGTTCATGTCTTCTGGTCACACACGTGCTCTAAAATTTGCCAAAATTCAGGTATGATAATTTTCTACCTTGCTTTACTTGTCAATATTTAAAGGTAATAGCTCTAGTCAACTCTTACTCGAACCAGTAATGATTTAGAAAAAAGAATGGTTCATATCAGTTATGGTCTTCCGCTCACACAACAGCCTATCAAAAATCTAACAAATTCTCGCGCTCGTTGTAACTCGCGCAGGTCAAAGAATCTGGCGCACAGCCCATCTACCACTCTTGCCACCACGCCGTGCCATTGTTGTGTCAGTCTGCACTTATCCCTCGTGTTTGATGTGTGTTTCATTTACTCTTCCAGTTACTATTGTGGCATTTGCATCTACTGTATTTCGATGTTTGTTTTGTGTTATGACATTTTTGTGTAACTTTGTGATTTAACAGTGGTATAGTATGGCTGTACCTCAGAAACTCATCACAAGACAGGTATTTGATTGCCCTATATATGCTGCACCTAAAGAACACTGACAAAACTAACAAAAAGTTTGTAAAACTATCGAGGGTATCATAATTTAGTATCTCTAGAACTCAAGAATTTGGGTATAGGTTTTGCAAACTGTTTCTTAAAGCCTAGCCAACATCCAGCTCTCATAATATAATAGTATACAGTACAAGTATAATGTGATAGCCCGAAGGCTGGCTTGATCCTCAACAGCTCTGTCATCAGCTGTCACAGGTAGCCTAGGCATCACTGAAAAGGCATGAAAATGAGGAGGGAGGTAGTTTCCCATTGCTTTCCTCAGTAAGCGAGAAGTTGCTATTACATATCAGTCTGCCAAGCCCACTAAAATGCATGAACTAATCACTCTATGAGCGACATTTTCACACCATTAATAACAGGGACTGGCTGCATAAAGAATGACATTACTACCATCATTCAAACCTCAATCACTTCCATTTTGTCAAAGCCAAGGATGAGACAGATAGGAGATCAATGAAAGTGCCGAATTTATTCTAGTCCATACCAGGAGAAGTAGTACACTGTAAACACTAGGTCTCGCCAGCAAAGACACAGTGGGAAATAACAACAATTATTCTCATTCCTAACTGTCTTGATGAACATGACACATTACACTTACCAACAATAGGTCTACTGTTTGGGTAGTTTAGCTGGATGAAGTGTCATCTGCAGTGCTTGTTAACACAGTAGCTTATTTGTGCTTTTGTGCTCATGATATCTTGTGAATTACTTAAACAGAATTTACTTGAGTTAGTGAGTTCGTATATGTTCAAGAATAGAGACAAATCAATAAACTGGATACAATTAAGCACTATAGTGTGTTGACACTATAATTTTACTCCAAAATTTTTAAGAGCATTTACCAGTTCTCATGATAAATTGAACTATTCTCTATCTCCTCCTATAAAAAGTTTCTTTTTTTAGTTCCTTCAATTAAATTCTATCATAGTCCTCTAAAAGTATTCTGAAAATCATTCCTTTTTTCATAACATTTTATCATCAAATGCTCAAAACACTTCAAAACCATTTTCCAATAATATTCAGTAATACTTCTTACAAATTGTCAAATTGTGTTTAATTATCCTCCTAGTCAATACATAATATAAATCTAGTTAAGATGAACTTTCAATTAGACATGTTTCAACTCAATACATGGTCATCCTCAGTAAATTAAATTATAATAATATAAAAACATTAGACACACAATTGTATACAGTGCTTATTACAAAGTTTTTTCCTTAAAAATCATGATAAAATTAAAAGATGAGGTGATGGTCATTAAAAATTTTTGTTCAGGAGGTCTTTTTGTTGTAACTTCCTTGTTCCCCTTGATGCATTTCAATTACATCTGTGCACTGTGGACTCTCAATTATTATATTAAGTCAAAGGCTAATATATGTTCGTTGAACCATCTGAATCATAATCTGTAATGTGGATAATGTAAACCAAATTAAGAATTAAAAGTAATGTGAACAGGAACATTTAGGGAAAGTTTTGATGATGAAACTAACTTTTGTTATGTGACCCGCTTGAACTTCCCGTGCTCGCCGACTGTGGAGTCCAGCCCTCGATTAACGTGCTCCTGTAGTCAAAATTTGTGACGTGCTGCTCGCCACTCCTCCTAACAGCAACTCACATATATTAGCCTCTGACTAAATAAAATAATTGAGAGTCAACAGTGCACAGATGTATTTCAAATACATCAAGGGGAACAAAGAAGATACAACAAAAAGACCTCCAGCATAAAAACTTTTTTAATGACCATCACCTCATATTTTTTGTCATAATTTTTAAGGAGAAACTTTGTAATAAGCACTGTATACAATTGTGTGTCTAATGTTTTTAGATTATTGTAATGTATTTTACTGAGGATGACCCTATGTTGGGTTGAACATGTCTAATTGAAAGTTCATCTTAACTAGATGTACTGGTATATTATATATTGACTAGGAGGATAGTTAAACATAATTTGACAATTTGTAAGAAGTTCAACCATCAATATGGATCAAACATGGGATTTATAGTATGTAATTCAGTAATAGCCATAAAAGTAGCAAAAGGTCACCTGTGAAAGCACAAAGCTAACTAGACAGAGCAAACTTCTATCTCATATTTTATAATAATGAAAGAAGACACCCATTAAATATTAACATTCTGGCAACTGCTGTTGCTCTTAAAATGTTGGTCATAATAAGATATATAATTGATAACATTCCAGAGCTTACTCATTCTCACACCTATTGGTTAGTGACAAGCAGAATGGGACATCCCCCTCTCAGCAACATTGTTGACAGCTCTTAGCCCTCATTGTTTTCTACCACTTCATGATATGCCAACCAATCCTCTGAGTTATAATTTGAGCTACTCTTGTTCCAGGGTCAAGTTAGCTACTCAACATATGCACCTGCCAGCAGGACCCATCTTCTAGATCTATGGGCTGGAGTTGAGGGAGAAATCATTCCCAGTCACAATTCTCTTGAAGAGCTTGAGGGGAAACTACCAATCCTTAGGCTCAAGATATGCTTCCGGTAAGCAAGATTTTAATCCTCAGTAGTCAACGACTAATTTTGTTACATTTGTATTCATCTGTAATGATATGCTTATATTATTCCAAATAAATGATGCTATTTAAGATAGAAGCTTGGGTAAGGAAGCTAAGAGTGAAATATATATGTATATGAAATTGATTGAGAATTGCAATTTACCTTGTAAACATGCATAGATGGAGTACACATAAAAGAAACACAGAGGTCAAAAATTTTTGCATGTAGCCTTCATAAATAAAAAATAGATTAAGAATGGTGATGACCAATGATAAAAAGTAGATACTGTAATAAGGTAAAGGAATTTTATCTTATTTAATTTTACCACTCTTTAAAATAAAAACAGATTTTTAAAGTAATTAAAATAATAATAATAATAATAATAATAATAATAATAATAATAATAATAATAATAATAATAATAATAATAATAATAAATATAATAGACACCATCTGAAAAAGAAGGATCATCTTTCATGGACATGTGACATGAATGAACCCACCCAATTGGCCAGTCAGATCATTAACTACATTGAGGACAAGAAAATCAAAGGAGCCTGGTTCACTGAGGTAAAAAGAGATCTCAAACAACTGGAGGTCACAAATAACGACATCCTGGAGTGCGTCCTACTCAAGAAGAAACTTCAAATATGCTATGGTTTCTGGGAAAAGCCGGAAAGGCATGGACACAAGAGAGAAAGGAACAACGCCGAGAACGAATATGGAGGTAATGGGCAAATGTTGAAGCCCAAAGAAAGAGACAGTTGAAATGATGTGGTTCATAGTCGGTCAAAATGAGATAAATGAATAAAATAAAAATATGTATGACCTCAGCTACCATGTGTAGGCAATTCTGATTTGATGTACTGTATATAAACTGCTTGCATGTCAGTTTAATTGTTCCAATTCCAATCAATCAATCAATCAATACTGATCTGCATTTAGGGCAGTCTCCCAGGTGGCAGATTCCCTATCTGTTGCTTTCCTAGCCTTTTCCGAAATGATTTCAAAGAAATTGGAAATTTATTGAACATCTCCCTTGGTAAGTTATTCCAATCCCTAACTCCCCTTCCTATAAATGAATATTTGCCCCAGTTTGTCCTCTTGAATTCCAACTTTATCTTCATATTGTGATCTTTCCTACTTTTATAGACGCCATTCAAACCTATTCGTCTACTAATGTCATTCCACTATCAGATGGCAGAAAAACCAGAACTCCTTTTGAGCAAGCTGTTGCAAAGTTTTAATTAATTATTCTTTGAGTGAACACCAAACGTGTTACCGGTATTAGATAGCTGTCACATACCGACAACATCATAATTATGACATGAAGTGCCAAATGGACTTTTTTTTTTTTTTAACCCTTTAAAAATCCAACTTTGTCTGTTTGTTTTGAACTCTTGGGATCTGGAGGCCCACACTACCTATGATCTTCAGAGGGAATTAGTGACTGCCATTAAATTACTTTTTAAAAGTAACCTAAATGACATTAATATCATAAATCGGAAAGCAATTCATATGAAACAGTTAGTTTTTAATATTGTTGCATTTGTGTTTGGTGATAGCTACAAACATGAAATAACTTTCTAAGTAAACAGTATCTATGGAAGAATTGCTTACTCTCATAGTAGATGCTGTAGACACATCCATACACTTCACTCCATGCTTTCTGGCAGTTTGCTGCAGTATCTCTGGATCAATATTGTTGATTCTAGTGACATTATTATTTTTCAAATTTTCAATTGATCTTGCTCAATTATGATAAAATCATCTTTAAGGTAACCTCACACAAAAAATATGGTGCATGTGGCAATATTGTCAGTGAATTATTTGGTCTTCAAAGAAACTTTTGATAAGGGCAGGAAACTCATTTGATATGTGGTATAGGAATAACCTGTCTCCTAAAACAAACAACATAATGATTTATGAGGAGATGGGCCTGGATATCCTCTGCTGCATTATGCAAATGAGATGTGTGGTGCTTGCCCAGTATTGCTTACCGACTTCAGACTTCCTTAGATAGTGTCTCTCTTTGGAAGAATGTGTGCACCATATTCTCTTCAGAATGCCCTCTGTGTATCAGTATTGAAGTTCATTATCAAAAATAGAATATATAATTCCTCCTTCTCAGTGCAAATTGAAAGTGGAATTTTACATCTCTGAAAAAGTGATCATTCAACATCAATACAGATCCTATATGAAATTTATCACATGCAGTAATTGAAATGGAAGAAAAAACAAAAACCACCAGAAGCTGTGCTGTATGAACAGTACAGGTAAGACAAGAGAAAGGGAGAAAGAGCAGTTATATTGTAGAATGGCTGAGTGCTTCCCTAGACCTGAGCACTAGCTGATGCCCAGCTCTCTAAGGACAACAAATACGGTCTGATGGAACTGGGTGTGAATAGGGACAGGAAAATCCATGTTACAAGTTTTGCAGGTACTGTAGGGGGTGAGATCAGATATTCGTTTGGCTAGAGTGTTGGTAGTTAAGTCAATGTAGAAAGCTAGGCAGAGTCCGCAATGAAGCTGATTGATGATATTAGATGTATTGCAGTCATGATGGTTTTATAAAAAGTTGAGACTTGTTGGTGGTGGTGTTGCTACTGGTGAAAATAATGCTGGGTATAAATAAGGTGTACTGTATATTGATATGACCACTAGGATTTTGTGGTACACTGATGTAGTAAACAACCCAGCAAAAAAAAGAAAAATAGTTATGCAATGCAATCGGGAACACGTCTTATGACACATAATTACAGTGCCAACTACTCTTACAAAATGACAAGGTCACTTCATTGCACTGACAGCTTTGTACTGAAACCATCTCTTGGTTAACTTGGCATGATGAACTGATTCTTTGTCTAGTAAGTGTACCCAGGACTGTGCCAATCTCCTTTGCAACCTGTAAAAGATGATCTTCAAGCAATTTCTGATAGTCTGTGGCTTCTGTATGCCCTGAAGATAAAGAGTTTCCCTCAATAACAAATAATGTTTAAGTGTGTGGCCATCTCAACAGATGAATGCTGAAGCCCGCCCTCCTGCTGAAACTGGGAAGTGGAAATGAGCTCATCGGTGGTTGAGAAAAGATGGATATAGAACAGAGCTGTCCTACCTTTCCATGTACTGGGGCACATTTGTTTCTGGCTATGGAGGTGCTGACATCATTTGATGATTACAACAAGAAGAAGAAGAATAACATATTGTAATTCGTAATTGGTATGAAATATGGCACTCCATGTTTGGTTCAGGTTGAGGAACACTAATGCTCCTCCCACTCACTATTAAAACTGTAGGTTTGTAACCATTTAGTCATGATTAGATTAATATTGTGAATTAATAACTGATGTATACCTTTTGTAGTCAATATAAATAGAAATTGAGGTCATGAAAATTCATTTCTTCATTGAATATAAATAAAGTTTAAATCGCTCTACTGTCTGTGCTATCCAGCTTGTCAGGTTCAATCCTAGCTCAATCCATTGGTATTTGAAGAGGCTCAGATATGTCAGCCTGGTGTAGGTAGATTGACTATGTAAAGAAACTCCTGCAAGACAAAATTTTGTCACCTTGGCATCTCTGAAAACCATAAAATTGTTGGACATAAAACCATTAATAGAAGGGAAAGTTTAAATCTGTTAGTTAAAGAGAAAGGCAAATAAAATATTCTTAAACTAGCACACAGCTCCTTGTCATGATATGAACTGAATTCAATAATGATGAACATTTAACAACATAGATTATCAAACAGTTTTTTACTCACAGTTTCACAGAGTGCAATTTTTTCCTAATCATAAGAGAATCAACAATAGATTTAATAATGTTCATCACATAATTTAATTTGTCATTTAGAATCAAACCATGTGCTATGTGCTAAAAAAAGACAAGCTTAGCACAAACTAGCCATTCTGTTAAAGGTACAAAATGTTAACTTCTTTGGTATCTATTAATTCCTATTCTTGCTTAGTTTCTGACAAATTTAAAACACTACCTGTAGTTTTATATTCTGTTCCAGGTGGAAGGGAGATAGTCCATCTGGAGTGCTCAGACTGGAAATAACTCTCTTCTCAGGATTTCAGTTGGACTTGGTGAGTCCTGTTGCAGCAGACGTGCACCATGGGTACCAAGAAGAGAAAGTGTGGTTTGTTTTGGCAAATGTAAGTGAATTCTTGTCGTACATTGATCAGTCAATATTTTCAAGGTCTATTCAGTCATATTACAGTTATGCACACTCACTTCTGGCCAAATCATCCTTCACATGTCCGCCTCCGTAGCGTAACGGTTAGTGTTATTAGCTGCCGTCCTCGGGGGCCCGGGTTCGATTCCCGGTACTGCCAGAAATTTAAGAATGGCAGGAGGGCTGGTATGTGGTTCAAATGGTACATGCAGCTCACCTCCAATGGGGGTGTGCCTAAAAAGAACTGCACCACCTCAGGATGAGGACACGAGTTTACTTTTTTATCCTTCACATGGAATTTTTCCCGTGTTCTGTCATGCTCTCTGAGAAAAATGTTGGAATTTTATCTTGTTTCATGTCCCAGGACATTTTTTTGCCTCAAACAACATTTTTTAAATTAAATTCTATTTATTCGGGGCGTTGACCTAAGAATATCTTTTGCCCCTACTTTGCACCATATCTTGTGAACCTGCGTGTATTTTGGAAATGGCGGAAGTGTGAAGTGTTGAATGTGAGGAAAGGAACATTAAGGATGACACAAACACCCAGTTCCCAGGCCGGGGATATTAATCATTTACAATTAAAAACCCCAACGCCGCCGGATGACAGGCGGACGCGTTGCCCCCTACACCGCGGGGCTGGACTCAAATAACAGTACTGGTAGCTTAAATAATTATTATTCAAATAGTTCAGGATTTTAGTCTTTATTTACAAACAGTTGCATTTGAAATGAGCCAATTATGGCAGTATCATTTTTTTGGTTCATTGTTATGAGTCATACATTAACTAAAGGTGGAAGAGAAATCATAACACAAAACCATAACACATTCAGCATTATTGATATGAAAAATGAAATTCAAATCTGAACATGATTCTTCTTTCCAAGATTTTGGTATTCTTGCTTATTTTGAAGGAAAGTTTTATGTCTTTCTTTTTACAATGCACTTTTATTTTATTTTATTTTATTTTATTTTATTTTATTTTATTTTATTTTATTTTATATGGTTAGCTTGTTTACAGATAATTGAAATAATGGACCATATCTCATGTTTCGATGTTTCAGTTTGAAGTCTCAAACAGAGTATCCATATTAGGGACTGTATGACCTAAGAGATCATTCGAACTAAAAACCAGCTGCACAATGATAATTCCTATTGGCAAGCATGACAATCATTGCCTTGTGTCAGCTGAGTTCAGCAGTAGTAATGCAACCAAACAACAGCCTCACAAACTATTTTAAGAAGTTTGTTACTTACCATTGTTATGAAAGAAGATGCTGAATTTTCCTGCTTTCATTGTCTACATGTTTTTGTCACCTCTTCAGGAAACTAAACTTCAATCACCCCATCTTTAGATAGGCACTGACTCACTAACAAGCTTGGCTTGTATGCAATAAGGGTTGCCCGATTTCCAGGTGACAAGTAAGGAATAGGAAACACTTTGATTTCTTTACCTTATAGTGAAAAAGCAAAACACTGCACACATTTAATGAATGGAAGAAGAGATCAAGGATATATTAACTAAAAACCCCTTTATGAAATACATCTACTGATGCATATTATTATTTACATTTTATGGCCTTCATTGGACCACTCTAGCCAACTTTATACAGAGAATTTTTCAGTTTCCTGTCAGCCCAGTACTTCTTTATTCTCTTGGATCTTTCTTTCTTCATTGGAAATCACCCTTCCTATTATGTGTTTGTTGATTCTGATTTGCAGTCTGGTTTGTTTGTCTGTGAGTTTCCTGATTCTGTCAGTTTTGTTTCTTAGGTCTTCCACTGTAATTTGTAGTTCTTGATGTATACTACATTTTTCAGTAAGATTGTGATAAGTATCCATAAAGGCAATAGTTTTAAAATTTTCACATAGAAGATGTCATGAAGTTTCTACTTTAATGCTTGGTTACAGTGATCTTGGTTACAGTGATTTTATGCACATTTGAAATACATTTTAAAATCTATGGTGTTGTCAAATATCTTTAATTTATTTTCCAGGTGAGCTCTGCTTGTCCATTATGTGTACGCTTTACTGCACGCAGTATGTTTGTGGTGAGTGCCTTGCGTCCAGCATTTGCCAGAGTATACCCAGCAGATCGTGAGGATCTTGGAGCTGAGACTTTCTTCCACACTGAGAAAGGAAGTTCACTCCTAGCCGACATCACAGATGATGATCTCATTACTTGGTTCGGCAAGACTGATCGAGGTAAACATTGCAACTTCTTAGAATACTATCACGATAAGACTTGATCTTTGTATAGGTCTTTGTCTCTGAACTCAGTAAGATTGTTAGGTAATATGAACAGCTATCCTCCTTTACATAAAGCCTGCTGACAATGTTTTAAACAAACTTCAGATCTTGAGGAGTGAGAGGGTCCCATTTGCATATGACATACAAAGGATTTATCAAAAAATGCCTCATGAAACATACTGGTATTTGATAGCGTGTCATCAATATCAAGACTTACAAATAAAGAATAGAATTGGTTGAGTCAAGAAACAGAATAAGAATAGACTTGAATGTATCAAAAATTAGTTGTTAGGTTAAGGGAAGGAAGGGCTAAAGAAGTAGGTAGTTTTAAGTTCTTTACAAGTGTTAAAAACTACCTCATGCCTCTCTTATAAACCATAATATTGTACTGCTTAATAGTCCTACTTTAACAGCCTTCCTTTCTTTAATATTATTTTTAACTACAACTAAAATAGCTTTTGATCACTTACACCATCTATCATTTCAGTTCCTTTATATAACTCATCTAATTTTGTCAGTACCACATGTAGCATATTTTTCCCTCTAGTTGGTTCCATCACTTTCTCATTCAGCTGTCCTTCCCAGATTAAATTGTTTATTATTTGTTGGCCATGCTTTCTGTTATTCATATTACCTTCCCAGTTACCACCTTAAGCAGGGAGCTTGGTACACTCTGGTTAATTCTCAGGTAGAGAACAGTTTCCATGATTGAAGAAAATATTTATGGTTCTTGCTTAAAAACAAACTTAGACTACAGTAAAATACCATATTTTCTCACATAATTAATACACTTTTTTGACGAAAAATACTGGTGAAAACTTTGGATGTGTAAATTATTCAAGAATTTCTGATATTTAAAAAATTATTTACAATTAATTTACATTTAAAAGGTACATAAAATATAATATACACATAATTGGTTCGACTCATCTTCGGTTATCGTCATTTGGCGTAAAATTCTGACGTGAGTTTTTTTTCTGAAAAGTGAAGTAGGGTACATCAGGTAAGTTGGACACAAGGGTTTGAAGTATCGACACTGGAAAATATTCTTCCCATTATGAGCTGGCAATACGACCTGAAGTGAAATAACCATGAACCCATAAAAGTACCATTCATGTAAGTGCATAATAATGACATACCGGCAAAAAAAAAAAAGAAAACTGCCAACATGAAAAGGGCCGGGCATCAAAGGAGGGACCCTGATAGATTTCCCTAAACTGTTCATACCTAATTTTGCACGAGTGACGTGTCCATCCACCCTTTTTTCTTGGATACGAACGTAGATCCCTTGGGGAAATTTTACTTCAGGCATTGTTTTTAGTTTTAGAACAACGTAAGGTACAAGCTTTCTACCATCACCTGTTATAGCAAGCATTGCAGTACATCCTTGTTTTTCACTTCCTGTAGTACGTACAAAAACACACTATGTGCCCTTTTTATCGATTGTTCGACGTTATGGCACATGGAAACTGAATGGCGCCTGACCTGCGGTTCCTATTTGGGAGAGCAAATATTGTTCTTCGAAGAGAAAGTCAATTTCTCTTCATAAAAGTAATCATCCCACCTAGGCTAACCTTCAAATCCAAGATACTGATTCCATGTGCAGCAGCTATTTCTTGTCCTTTAAAATGCAGCATTTCGTGAAAAACAGCATATCCAACGTTGCATAACGAAGTCACATATTTAAGCAGATCCTCTACTAGCCACCTTTTGGTCCACAAAATGTTTTGCGAGACTTGTTGGTTAGTTGAAGTGCACTACTCTGTTACCGCAATAGCGCATGTTGCATTCGGACAAAGAATACTTGCGGCCCGCTGCCCCATTCCCGTACGTTACGGCGTAACTTATCACCACAAGTTTATATGATGCATTATTACTCCAATTCTTGCTCACTGTGAACTAACAAACAAATTTTGAGAACACAGAAACTGCATTTCCCGTTCCTGAAACACTCGTAAAATACATTTGTACCAGAATGGAATAGAGCATCACTAGTCACTTCTGCGCTGATACTCTCACTGTACTAGTGCAGTGGTATTTCCTACTGGCTGATAACAGCACATTGCCTAGTATTTGGAATGCCCAGTTTTGCAATAGGAAGGCTGCTGCTACCTGAATATTTGAAATCTTTATTTTGAAACACGTCCATAGCTCCATGATGGATGTTTGAAGAAGTGGGTGCATCAAATACGCGAACATTTCTTTTTCTCCACTTTGGACCCAGAAATACTGGGATCCATAAATTATGCAAGGACATTAATAGTAAACTGTAGAAGGATCCTAAAAGAAATATTTACTTGAATGAAGTGTATATTTTAATCATTGAAAAATCCTTTTATTTTAATATTTAAATACTTTGTGTAAGAACGTACTAAGTGCTTTTGCACTGTGATACTGAGCTTACTTCTTCCTAATAGGAAAACTCTGGTTTTCATTATATAGTATCTTATAACTAAATATTTTAAGCAGTTTACTAACAAGCTCTGCCTAGAAAATATTTTGTACATGTAAATTGTAGATTTACAAAGTTTACATATACTTAAAAGATAAAGAATGAAATAAATTTAATACTCACAAAATTTTCTGTTACATTGGTTAGTGCTTTTGAGGGATCTAGTTTATATACCTACAGTTCATAACTAACACACACAGACTATATTATACTGCACTACAAGTAATATTTCAGTCTTCGTAGCATTATGCCTTATACAGCTGTCGAGTATGATACACATGAAATCAAGGAGCAGGACAAAGGGACACTTTGCAATCTGGATACACAAAGATTGTATCTCGCCTTTCCTTTTTGGAAGCACACACCTCTTGCTTTCATGCTTCTTTTTCCCTGACTTAGAAGGGGGTTTCATTTCAGGGAAATACTGAGCTCGATAGCTGCAGTCGCTCAAGTGCGGCCAGTATCCAGTATTCAGAAGAGAGTGGGTTCGATCCCACAGTCCTGAAGATGGTTTTCGATGGTTTTCCATTTTCGCACCAGCCTGTACCTTAATTAAGGCCACGGCCTTTTCCTTCCCACTCTTACCCCTTTCCTATTCCATCGTTGCCATAAGACCTACCTGTGTCACAGCAACGTAAAATAACTTGTAAAAGATATTTCAGGGTAATTTCATTCTGTGAACCTCACGGCTGAATCTGGAGGATGTACGTGTACAATTCACATGGGAAGTGCCTTGTGAGGAGATGATCCTGTATGATTGTCCAGAATCTCTTAAGTAATGTGCATTCTGAACTGCAGATTACTGTACTTTCCTCCATTCTTCCTGCGTATTATGAAGGAGTTTAACACTGTGAGAGCCAGTAAATATCTAAATATTTTCTGGTAATATTTCTTCAGCCTCTTCCTTGTAGTGGTATGTGTAGCAGCATATTGATCAGATAGTGAGTCCTCCCATATTATCATTGTAATCAATGCATACAAGGGTATATGTTTCATCTCCCCTTTCTACCCGAGACTGTCTTCATTTTGCCATCGTGGATGCTAGTCAGCATACAGACTTCCCTCTCATCCCTCCACTTGAGAACCATCAACATTTTACTGTACAAAACTGAAACTTCTCCTCTCTAAAGATTCCATTTCATAACTTATTTCAGGAGTTTCTTTTGATTACTTCGTAAGGTACCAATGGCATCTGTGTTGATTTTGTTCAGAAGATTGAAGAGTTCTGGATTGCTATAATATTTGTCCATGCCGATAAGATACTGCTGATTCAAAATGTTTTCAGCCAACATAAACACAATTCTTGAAGAATTTGAAATATTCGAAATATCTATTCCGAGAACTGCAGTGAGAAGCTCTGTGTTTTCCCAGTATACCAGATCATGTTACATACACTGTCCTGATTTTGCATAATTTGTATGATTCTGTTCTGAAACACAATTATAACTTTGGTATGTAAACATTCTACCCTAGCCACCCTTTCCATAATAAGAGTCTCTCAGCAATAGACACTTTGCCATCATGAGTATAAGCTTCCAAAAATTTAGCTATCAGGTAGTCAAATACTAGCTTTATCTTGTAAATTTTGGGATGAATTTGTCCATTGTCCTTATTGTCAGAGAAATGTAAAAAGCTAAGGAGGAGGGAAAACCTCTTCTCTATCATCAGCTCATAGAAAAAAAGGCATGGCTAACAAGCAATTATGAGAAAATAATGTCCCAGTTTAGGCTTCTGTACAATCCCCTGCAGCAGAAATATGCCCATTAGAAGCTTTATTTCATCCTTATTTGTTGGGATCCAGTCTTGGTCTTGATTTCTTTGTTTCATCTTACTAAGTTGGGTTTTATGTGCGATTTTTTACTGACCATAAAGATTTGTCTGTTTGGCTATGTTCTGGCATATCTCATCATCAAAAATTAATTCAAATATTTTGCTCGGTTTTATTTTCCCTACAAACTCTTTAAATCATAATGGAATTTTGGATCAAAGCAGGACCTTCTTTGTCCATTTTTAGTCCAGACTGACCATGAAGTTTCACTGGTCAGAATATTATCAGGATTACCATCACTACTGTCACTGTCATAATCGCTACTTGAACTGGAATCGAACATATGTTGTCGCTTTTGCGACTGCTGCTCATTTGCATCAACTGCACCCGAACCCTGTACATTCGAGCCTGCAGTACTTGTTCTGAGTAAATTCCCATCACTCTCGAATTCCCCTTTGGCAGAACTTAATTTACTAAGATCACTATCCTCCCCACTAAATTTCAACATTTTGTTTATCATGGTCTGTAAATCATCCTCCTGTAACGGTGGAGTTTGGTAATTCCTTTCAGACATTTTAGCAGAAAAATGTGGCAAAAAATCAAATCTAACCCCGGTCCCAGCAGATTAGAAGGAAATCTTGAAATGTGCCTGTATTATGTAACACACGTGTACGATAATAAATACTATGTAACTTCCATGCATGGAAATAAATACTATATAACTTCCATGCATTGCAGTAAACACACACTCTTGTCATGAAGGAAGAACTCAAGACTGAGGATAATAAATTAGGTCCTAATCCAGATCTAGGCTATCAGGCAACAAATATTCACTACCATTCACTGTACCACTCAACACAAAATAATGGATTGCAAAATACAAGCACAAACAGACTTACTGTGTTATTCAGCAATCTCACTGCTAACTAGCAAGCAAAACTAAACATTCCTGAAGCTAATGGCTTGCTCCGTGAAGGTGCAACTTTTCCTGTGAAGTTCAGGAATTCAAGGCCTTTTCCTGTCAACATGCAACTGTGGCGAGGGCTCTTTCTTACCCGAGTTGGAAACCATATTCCTTTCACAAGGGATGACAAATAACATTTTCAGGGCTATGAAAAATGTGATCATAATAAGTGGTAATAGCAAAAATTTGTGATGCGATAAGTGAGTTATTTTTATATAGATTTAATACGATGAGAATCGGGACTTCAAATTTATGGCATGCTAAGCAGGAAACCATGTTAATCAGGAATGCACTAACGAGGTTTCACTGTACTTCCAACTTAGATTCGTCCATCAATTACACCTTGGACCAGGCTATGACAAATATTTTTAAATCTAGGAACCAGCTGTCAAACCTAGGAGCCACGTAACTTTCCTAGTACTCGCATCATTAGTATATTATTAAAAGTCAGAAACTTGATTATGTTCTCTATTGAACTGAGACTACAGTAAATTGAAAATGTTAAGGATCCACCTTTACAATACAATCACAGTTTATTGATGTGAGTTAGAACACATGTTTATACAGATTGGTACTAGTTTCGATGCTCATTGCACATCATCATCAGCCAATGAATCAATTGAGCAAATCATAACTAATCAAAAAACAATATAAAACACATGACACAACCTACAATGACAAATGTTAAATTGTAACAAGTTAAAATATAAAACCATGACAGCACCTACAATGACAAATGTTAAATTGTAACAAGTTAAAATGATGAGAGTAAGGTGCGTCTGACCATATAGTAAAATTCTATAATATCTGAGAAGGTAACCCAGCTAATTGTCATTGTTATTGTAGGTGCTGTCATGTGTTTTATAAGATACACCTTATGATCTATACACCTCAAGCTGGACTATTTTCTTGTATATCAAGACTTAACAACTGGGTTACCTTCTCAGATATTATAGAATTTTACTCTCATCATTTTAACTTGTTACAATTTAACATTTGTCATTGTAGGTGCTGTCATGGTTTTATATTTTAATTGTTACAATTTAACATTTGTCATTGTAGGTTGTGTCATGTGTTTTATATTGTTTTTTGATTAGTTATGATTTGCTCAATTGATTCATTGGCTGATGATGACACGCAATGAGCATCGAAACTAGTACCAATCTGTATAAACATGTGTTCTAACTCACAACAATGAACTGTCATTGTATTGAAAAGGTGGATCCTTAACATTTTCAATTTACTGTCATTAGTATTCTGGCATCTAGCCTTCTGAAAAATAAAACATGGTAGTAATAGCAATACCCAGAGAAGTGCGGCAAGCTTCGGCAGCTGACTCAATTCCTATCCTCGCCACTAGATAGGGGCTTCATTCATTCCATCCCTGACCCGGTCAAATGATTGGAAACAGGCTGTGGATGTTTCAGTAATAGCAATAGGTATTGTGATTTTATCATTTTATACACTAAAACAGATTACCATAAAATATAAAGAGAGCAGGACACTGAACTAAATAAGACATGCCACTATGTGTACAACTGGCTAATTGTTGCATACTTTTATTTTGATACTGTTCTAAGAAATTTGTAAATTGTAAATAGGGGCTGCCTGGCCAAGGCGGTAAAGGCGTGCTTAGTTCACCCGGAAGGACGTGGGTTCGAATCCCTGTCAGGAAGTCATATTTAAGAAACGAGATTTCCACTTCTGGAGGTGCACATGGCTCTGAGGTTCACTCAGCCTACACCAGAAATGAGTACCAAGTTAATTCCTGGGGGCAAAGGTTGCCAGGCGTAGAGCTAATCACTCTACCTCACTAAGTGCCGAGGTTATGGATAGTGGAAGCCTTTACCTTCCACCCCTCCAGGGGCCTTCATGACCTGTACAGAGATGTTTTTGCTTTGCTTCGTAAAATGTAAATAGCAAAATGAATATTGTCGTCAACTACACCAAATTGTACAATTCCTTTGTATGTATTAGTCTGACATGTTAAAGGATTAATAACAGAAAGCTTAAAACGGAGCATTGCAGGACATTATATATGTGTGTCATTTACATGAGAAGTATATTTGAATTATTTCTATGTCGGTAATACCTTCTTTACAAGAGATTTTCTCGACACCCAAACATTCATACTTAACATTAATTTTCTTCTATCGCTTATATAATGTGGCCTTGATTATTATTTAAAATGGTAATAACATGAATATCAAAAAAGAAATTGCCCATACTTATCAAGATCCTAGCCATTACCGGTACCTAACCTCATTCTCTTGTTCAACCGAGTTTGATAAATGATATGGAATGCCAAAGTGTTGTGTATTATTACATGCGCTTTGCAATAGTGCAGAGACACCAAACTGGGAATTAAAAATATAAAGGGGGAGATTATACTCAGCTTGAAAAAGAAGGCACCAAAGAAAGAATTCTAAGAGCCATGGCGACCTGGCACCGGGATTTTCGTGCCCTGTATTGGACCGTTGCTGCATGCTCCAGCTTTTATATTGCTGTGCCCATTGCAATCTTTTCACCTTATTTTGTTTGCTTAATAAAGATTTTCTGGTCACTGTGCACCCCTTTAATCCTTGTTCATGAAGGCAGCATTGCACTGTTGTGACAGAGATTGGAGTTGTTCACAAATTGCAGATGCAGTGCAGTCCTCTGATGTTTACTCTGTACACATATGTACTGATCTTCACTGTATGATGTTACTTGGGATCTTCCATATCATAAAACACACTGGCATCTGTTTGCTTCGAACCACTGCAATGAATTGTACCTTACTGCCTCCCTGCTTTCTTCATCCGGCTGCTCATCAGCAGAGTCTGCTTTCGGTTCTTCAGTGGGTGAAATAAAATCTCAATAACTATTCTAATGAAATAAAAGCAGGACAGGAACTAAGATACCAATTTGTGAATGATAAATCAACATGTTACAGTTGGACAAATTTATTATGATAAAACATAGAAATTCCCCCTTTAAGAATCATAAAACATGACATGAAAATGATCTCTGCAAAGTTCATCAAATGATAGGTCTGTTCCCCACACAAATATGGTTAAATAAAAGGTTTTTGGTGAGTGATATACCTTGTTTCTCTTATGGTATTGTGAACTTCCTAGTCTGAACAGATATGAAAACTTTCATTACTAAATGTTCATTAAACATCGGCAAAGGTTAGCAAGGTTCGTGCTACAAACTCCACTTGGACTTAGGGACACGAAATGCATAAACACTCATCCACAACCACAAAATTTATCCTCCAAAATATTCACAGACTCTAATATTGGTACAATTTCCAATATGCAAATGAATGAGTTCAGAAACTCGCATCCCTACTACACTACTATGACAACAATTATCAAAACAAAACACTCCAAAGAAATATACACAGCGACCTTCACTTTATCTTTGTAGCCATCCATTTCAGGGGAAGACTAAAGCACTCAACAAATTCTGCTCCTTTCTCTGAACCTGGAGCTTCAGTACCTCTTAGCATCCACAGCCTGTCTCGTAACACACAATATTGCATTACATTATCTAGTACATTTTTCCCAGACCAACGACTAGCAACAAGTACATCTCATGGTCTTATTCATTATTCACCATTCACATCTCTCAATATCTCACACATTATAGGTCCTGGTTCATTACTCTCACAGTGCTGTGTCCATTACCTGCTGGTATTTCACTGAAAACTCTAATTCAGCGACATTGGTTGACCTTGGTTCCTCTCTCTCTCTCTCTCTCTCTCCCTCTCCTTTCTCTCTCTGGTTCCCTGTAAAGGCATGCATACAAATACTAATAAGTCATGCACTTCCTATAATTAGGATGTCTGTCCCTATTTCTAATCATTCCCCGTTCGATTCCAACAAGAGCCCATCATCCTTGTAGTCTTCTCATAATTCTATCACTCAAATATTTATCTCACAGTGAGACAGGAACATAATAATTATACATATCTCACAGTCAATTAACTACTCTATTCATTTCCCTCATACCCTCTAATCTATGCTCACAAAGCTAAACACACATAAAATATAACATGCATAGGTTCTGAAGCTGACTAAACTAACACGCTGCTTGCCCTAGACAGATTAATGATTTATTTATATTTGAAATTCATGAACTTCGCTATTCTGGCCCATGCTTACACATGTTCAGACTTATCTTATTCAGGTGTTGTCGCTCAGCTCCAGCTTGAGGATCACAGACTGGTTTAGTGCCTCATCGCACCCTGCTGGTCCTGAAATCTATCCTCTCGATTTGGCAGCTTACCATGGTCTGTGGTAGTCTCGTTCACCTGGTCCTTCTGGATTACAGTTGGAAGGTCTTGTTTCATATACTGGATCAGGGGTCTCTTGTTTTCACCTGGGCCTTCTGGATTACAGTTAGAAGTTTCATATACTGGATCAACTTTCTTTTGTTCACCTGGGCCTTCTGGATTACAGTTGGAAGGTATCGTTTCATATACTGAATCGGCGATCTCTCATTTACCTGGTTCACCTTCTCCTGCCATTGCTGCAATCAGCCTGGATAGCACGCTAGTTATCTGTGCAATTGTGTATTGTATACTGGCGTGGAGTTTTGTGTTAAATAATGTATTAAAACATGTTGATTACTTCTGCCTTTATCTAGCTTTCCCTTCATGCTTTATTTGCTTACTATCCTATAACACCACTCCACAGTCTAGTCACATGCCCTATCCTAGCATTCACCTTCATAATTTCAATTATGACTTTAATTAAATATTCTACTCTCCTAGTCAGTCCAGAGATTATATTGGATAATTGCCATCACTATTACACTGCTGTTGTATGATTCTACACTTCTACTGTTCTATTGATTTGCACTAAGTCACACGCACAACCTTCTTCAACGAGCTCTGGATCAGAATAACATACGCGTCCCTTCATCCTACATACTTTTATCACATACGTGGGGTGATGCCTCACTAGGGGAATCACTGACAGAACCACACCAATTCTTTGTGTTGAATATTGACTTTGGCTCCCACGCTATGTTATATAATAACTAAATTTGAATATTGGACATAACTTAATAGATATAATCAAATCGAGACACTAGATAAATCCAATCAATATTTTCTCATACCAATTTTCCGTCATGTGACTCCTAGGCGCAATTACTTGTTAATCTCGCAAGCATTCCACTACTGTTTCTTCCCGCTTTTTATACTTGCAGTTGGCACTTAGGTGACTCAGTTATCAGAGTTGGAGATTAATCTGTAAATCCTCCTCACTTTCTCCCTTCACTGGTCTTCTCTTCCCCATCGTGGGTGGCCTAGGTCTGGTGCGCTTTCCTTCGTTCACATCCCTATACTAGTTTTAATATATGCCTGAGGTATTCAGTAAATGACAATACCAAGCAGATGTGCTATTATCCTACTAGAATAACCTTCCTGATGCAGAGCTTCAATTACAGCACGTTTTTCAATTCCAGTTCCCGCTTCCATCCCATTAGGAGGTAATATGGTACGAACACTATTCCACACAATGTACTGTAAACTAATGTGAACTGATTGCTACACAGTTGAAAGAATGAGGCACATTCAAATGGAAACGTCTTTGGTAAAGGCATGTCAGTGTTGCTGTGGATACTCTTCAGCGCCCCTCTATGCGAACAACCAGTCAAATACACAACATATTCAGGTGTTGTCACTAGGCTCCATCTTGAGTATCACAGGTTTGTTTAGTGTCTCATCGCACTCTGCTGGTCCTGAAATCTATCCTCTTGACTTGGCAGTTTACAGTGGTCCAAGGTAGTCTCGTTCACCTGGTCCTTCTGGATTACAGTTGGAAGGTCTCGTTTCATATACTGGATCAGGGGTCTCTTGTTTTCACCTGGGCCTTCTGGGCCATATATTAAGGGTACAAGGGAATAAAGATCAGGATCACATAAAGCAAATTTTTCAGGAGAGCTAATTGGAAGTTTGAAGACTTACATAGAACAGAATTTCAGAACTAGAGAATTTATGTCTTTATAATATCAAAGAACCGTATGTTTGGAGCAAGTATACACTTTACAGTACTCTTACCACTTTTGCAGTAATTGTTGTTATAAATGAGTTAACAATTGCATGACACAATGGGCCCTGATAATTTTTCCCTGAAATTAAATACAAAAATGTATATGGTCGTAATATCGAAAGAGGAATTCTGACAGTTCTTAGAGGGAGGTCCGTTTACTGCCTACCTGGGTGGGAGGCAGGGAGTAGGGGGTATGTTTGCCATGCAGTTGCCATGGAGATAGGCCTGCTGGCCAGGTCAAGCTGCTTGGAGTTGCCAAACTTCTTACTTCTGAGTGGTCTGAACGAACGAATAAGTGAGCTGGAAACAAGAGGAAGGAGAATGGAATGCAGGAATGTGGCAATGACACGTGCAATGCTCCTTCCTCCAGCCCTATCTGTCAGAGTGCTTCTTTTAATATTACAAGTATAGTTGTTGTTATTCCATGACCAAAATAGAACAGTTTGTATTGCAGGCAAAATGTTTTCATCAATCAAGAGAAAATGTTTAGTTAACAATAAAAATGAACACCAATTACTATAAAAGTCTCTTTCTTTTTTACATTTCACTAATAACTGTAGTTTCTTTCTTGTAATTCAAAACCAATGACACTTCAAGGTAATAAACATCATTGGTATTTAAATTAGGAAGAGAAAGGTTTGTTGCAAAATCCATTGTAATTGCCTGACATTCTTCTGACTTGTGTGCTCCTCACTGGCTCTCTTTCCCTCCGATAAAGAGTATTAGCTCTCAGTTTATGCAGCTTCATATTCATCAAAAGGGACTTCTCTTCCTCTACTAGCAGCTGTTCCATTTCCTCAGCACAATGTGGTGATGATAGTTTCAATTTCACAACCTCAGATCTCTTTCCATTTGCTTTATGGTCATCACATGTACTACACGTATCAGTACGTGGATACCCGAACAATATATTGAATTTTGTAACAAAAATTTCCCTATAGTTTTCATAGGAAACACTGATTGCTGGATATTTCTCTCAATACATTTCATAGAGTTTCTTAATACTAAGTTCTTCTGACAGATATACTCTCTTCAGTTCATTCACACTATGTGGGTCTCTTTTTTAGTAGACAATTCAGCTTCCTTTTTTACAGGTATTCAATCAATCAATCAATCAATCAATCAATCAATCAATCAATCAATCAATCAATCAATCAATCAATCAATGATTTACATTTAGGGCTATCACCCAGGGGGCAGATTCCCTATCAATTGTTGATCAAGCGTTTTCTTAAACATTTTCAAAGAACTTGGAAATTTATCGAACATTTCCCTTGATAATGTATTCCAATTCCTTGCCCCAATTTCTCTTCTTGAATTCCAACTTTATCTTCTGTTACTCTGTCTATAAGTTCCTAAATAACTACAGAGACAATTTCCCCAAATTCTGTTTCTTTGCAGTCAAAGTTTTCCCTTCTCTTTACCATCTTCTAAATTTCTTCCTCTGCCCAAAAATACCTCCTAGCTTTTTGTTTCATCCCATCTAATATTATGTTACTTTTCAATTGGTTATTACCATCTTTGCTAATCCTGATATTTTCATTTGATTTCTTCATTTTTTTATCAATCTCTTCTTTTCAAAAAAGTGTTTCTCACTGCAACTTGTAAATAATTTTGCTTTTGAAAACTTCTTCATTACAGGTGAGCCGCATCCAAGTTCCAACTTCTCAGACATGTGTGAATGCGGCCAAGTATGTCCAATAACAGATAGTGATCCTTCATCAAATAATACTAACATCACACAAAATGATACACATTTGACTTTAACAAGAGCTGAAGAAGCTGTTATGAATATAAGTAAAACAAAACAACTCCCTCTTGAATTTATTAAAAGAAATATTTCAAAAGAAGATGAATCTCTTAATGATTCACTTTCAACAGAGGCTGTTAATAATGATGTATTGCTTTCTGCAGAACAACCTGTTCTTAGATTTAAACCTGTTATCTATACAAAATCGGCAAAGTCTGCAGTCGTAGCAACAAATATTAGCAGTGATAGAAACTCTGTAAACAGAATCACAGTTAACAGAACAACAGAAAATGAGAATAGTACAGATGATCCAATGAAAACTTCCTCAGAACCAAAAAGTGATGAAAGCATATCACCATCAACTACTTCCTCAGCACAGCAAGTCAGGAGTATCAATAAAGAAAAACATCATACCTCAGAGGATTCTTCTCCCAGTACCTCACAACAGAGTGGCATATCAGAGGCACCAGAAGAAGACAAACTTTTCATTCTTGATCGCAATACTCTCTGGGGTATGCTGAGAGAAGTGGTTGATGTTGAACTTAGCAAACAGGATGTAATTCCAAAAACATTGCACACCAAGATTGTATTGGACTAAACAATAGCAGTAGACACAGATATTGTGGGACAAGTGTTGATCTTAGGCTCCAGACTGTTCTTAAAGCCTATGTGAAATTTATTTTGAAGAGGAATTGGATGGTAGTACAAATGTGGCGGACACGTCAAAAGAAGTGCAATAACCAGAACAAATGTGTGTTTGTGAGTGTGTTTGTGAGTGATTAAAGTGGTACTCATGTGATGAAGATTTAAAAAAAAACTGTTGAAAATATTAATGCTGAGACAGAATTAATGCAATAGCTTTAAAGACTAATGAACTTTGCATCAAATATGAAACTTACACTATGGCAATGCACTGGAAATATTAATATATTTCTCAACAGTCCACTTTATAATCTGCCAAAGAAATTATTCACTTTCAAATTTCTTGGTTTATAACATGTCTAAAAGATCTGTAACATTGCAAACAAAAGAGTGTAAATTTTGTAAGAATATATTATTTCTTAAATTCAGCTATGAGAAATAATATGCATGATGTGATGACTGTAGAGAGATGAAGTGTAAATCACAGAACTGCAATATTCTACCATAATTTGTGCATAACATTGTGAATGTATAAAAGTGAAGCATCAACAGTAATATTTTATAACTGGCAAGATGAATTTCAATTGAATATTCAAGATTTTAAATCTTACATATATATGGTACGGTACCTTATATTTTTACAGTTAAGTATACATATATATGATCTAGGTTAAGAATTATATATTATTTTTCTGCCTTGAATCATACCTCACTGCAGTTGTGAACTCATTTCAAAGTATAGTATTTTGTCAAGATTACTCATAACATATAGATGATACTCTTTATAACACAATGCTTTTAAATACATCATTACCAAAATGATGCCCTTAATATACTGCATTTTTTTTATTTAATGGTTTTTCATGGAGCATTCATCACAACACACATAAAAGAGGAAATGAATAATGCAGCAGTGTAAAATAATATTTGTACAAGAAATATGTTCCCTTCGAACTACAGTATATTTTTCAAAAAATTAAAGTTGTATCTGTATACTGAGTAAACACTTTTATCCCAAGTGGTTGTCATGACATTCCAATGTTTATCTCTTACTTATCAACTATGCTCATATCCTTGTCTGCTAATGTCACACACTACTCAATTTTTTTTTTTTTTTTTTTTTTGTTTTTCTTTTTTTTTTTTTTTTACATTTCAGCAATGTTACTTTCAGTACCAGTAATTTGGTATGATGGCATGCACATTCATGATACAAGTGGAAATTATATGGAGAATGTTGTAGTAGGTAACAATCTTTGTACATTTAGCAAATAAGTTCATTACTCAGTAAACATCATAATTAATTTTTTTGAATGTCATAATCTAAAACAACTTTATTACCATATATTATCATTTTTTCTGTATCTAAACCTTATAAATTAATGCAAAAAATGTAATTATTCAAATTTTGATATGACTTCCCTTGTACTCATTCCTCTTTTTAGATTACGGTATACTCTTTTGAGCCAAGCTAAGAGTATTATGAATTCAAAAGTACTGGTATCCTAAAAACTGAAATCCTTCATGTAAATCACACAGCAACTGTGCAATAGTGATGCACAAGGAGATGACTTAGTTGATAGTTATACACGAGATGACATGGCTGATAGCTCTATACAAGCAAAAGATATGGTTGTATACATTAAAGTAGGAGGAGAAAGAGGTATGAAACAGCTCAGTTAAACTATCACCCAATGAACAGCACAATCAAGAACAGCAGTAAGTAGAAGGGAACTTTCCAGTCAGTCAATATGGTCAATTCAGTTGCATATTACTAATATAAAAAATTCAATTTACTCTAATACTGTACATTGCCCATATTCATGGCACAGAGCATATTTGCAGAGTAATCTATTACCATTGTGCAAGTCTGTGTTATTCATTTATTATTATTATTATTATTATTATTATTATTATTATTATTATTATTATTATTATTATTATTATTGTGCTCGGATTGTTGTCTAACTTATATTTTTACGCAGCAATCGTTTGCGCGGTTACGGTGAATGAAGTCTGCAATGTTGCTTCCTTCAGATTGTAGATATATATAATGTATAATAATAATAATAATAATAATAATAATAATAATAATAATAATAATAGTAATAATAATAATAATAATAATAATAATAATAATTCAGTCATGATGACACTACTCTAATACATAAAAATACCACAAGATAAAACTACATTTTCATATAATTATAAGTCAAAAGTGTAACTATAAGAGCATACAAATATATTAATACATTCAAAATCAATTTCAAGTACAGTAATAATTAACTTTTTCAATGTACAGTAACCAATTAATCTACATACACATTTATAACTTACTAATTTAAGTACGGTACCATTTATATCCAGTTCAATTCTTGTCCTTACTGCACATAACAAAGATGACAAATGGACTGCTTCTTGTCATAATAATGGTCGCTATCATCAATAACTAACTCCCAGAATAAAATCTCTTGAATTTCTTTGATTTGTTATTGATAATAGTGCTTTTTGAAAGGTATTTATGCATAATGTGGACACATACATAGGATACTTATGGTAGAGCATGAAATGTTCAGTGAGAGACTTCAGATACCTTGCCTTATACCTCAACACATTCCTCGCAGTTTGGGTCACCATGTGTCCCGAAGCATGTTACTCTTATCTGTTGGTGCAAGCTCCTCAAAACTGCGGAGTATGTAACTATGTCCTAGTTACAAATTTCCAATAACTAATGGCAACATAGTGTTCCTATTGAAGTAAAGGATTGAGGCATACTGATAGTTTCGATCAGTCCATCAGTGACCCGAAGGAATTTTTTGCATCTTCCATTCATATCGCTTCGGGTCACCTTGTGCTCGGATTGTTGTCTAACCTATATTTTTACGCAGCAATCGTTCGCGCGGTTACGGTGAATGAAGTCTGCAATGTTGCTTCCTTCAGATTGTAGATTGTTGTTTAATATGATGAGTACCACCCTTCTAACATCTTGTGTAACCTATTCCTTTCTACATTGCTGTCAGGTAAGTGAATATAAGTCTTCAGATTTTTATTTATTGGAGAAGTGATTGATATGTTTATTGTCTTCCATAGATAATATTTGCAAGCAAGTTCATGTCCTTTTATTTAGGCATGGAGTCTTCATATTCTGACACTCCAGTGGCACAGAGAAGAAAGAAGTTTAGGATGGCACTGGATCCCGGACGAATTGTTCATTATTTGGAACAAAGTGATGACAATGATAGTGATTTCTCTTCAATATCTGATGATGGCCCTATGTACAGCCTCATCTTTTGTGATACTAGTTTGTTACTAAGCATAATATGAAAATAATTAACATAGGCATATCATATACCTATAAAAACTGGTAAGTGAACAAGAAACTAACATTTACTTCCAGGGTCATACACGTACTGAACTGTAAAGCTGCTGAAGATGTAAATACATTGAAATGTCTCCTCAACAATAATGCACACAACAAGTGCACCAGCATTGTTTTGGATTTCATAGTAGGGACTAACCAAAGTCAAATTCGTCAGGTCACCGGTGACCCAAACCGATAATAAATAAAGGCAGCATCAGGTCACCGGTGGGCCAATAAGATGTAAATGTAAATCATCAAAATTCATTGCGACAGGGAACATCTTAAGTCCTCTTGTTTCTTTAGGTACATAGGGCATCCAATAAGCATTTCCACCTTGGCCAATGACCTAGCTGTTAGACCCCTTCAAACAACAACCATCATCATCAAGCATTCCCACCGTGATCTTTGATTTGGAAATGTTTAATCTCCGTCTGTGTTTTCTCTATTTCAAAGAATTCTTTCATTACAGTTCTTTTCTCCGTTGCCTCAGTTTCATTTCACTTCTTATAATAATTAAAATTTGAGATGTGTAGGTTATAGCCTACAGCATGTGATCTTGGTGGTAGGGCTTCCGCTTAAGCTTCCAAACTTGTTTTTATCTGGCCTCCTTTATATTTAATGATTTGCCTTCATTGTTGATGTGTGATATTTTAATATCTGTGTTGTTGTCTGTGAAATGGTGGGAGTTGTCATACACTTGTTCTCCAAAGGCTGAATGTCAGCTATACTACAGTATATCTAATTGCATTTTTGTGTTCTTTGTAGGCCCTACCTGGTGTGGGTTTGTATTCTGTTTGGCTGACATTTTATGTGGAATTGCAGTTTGGTTCTTGACTTTTGAGTTTATATACTCCTGATCTGGATAAATGGTCTCTCTGACTTAGGTTACATTTGCTGATTTGATTCTGTAGTGTGTTGTGCATTCTGAAGGATATTTTTAAAAACTGTTTTTTTGGTGGGGAGGGGGGCTTTTACTGAGTGAGTGGCTGTGTGGTTTGGGTCATGTAGCTGTCAATTTGCATTCGGGAGATTGGGTTTGAGTCTCATTGTTGGCAGCCTTGAAGATGGTTTTCCGTAGTTTCCCATTTTTACACTAGGCAAATGCTTAACCTTAATTAAGGCCATGGTCACCTCCTTCCTGCTGCAAGCACTTTCCTATCTGATCATCACCATAAGAACTATCTGTGTCTGTGCAACATTAAACAAATAGTAAAAATGAAAATTGTTTTGAATATTATGTTGTCTACCTTGTATCCTTTTTTTTTCCTTCATAAAATTGAGAACTATGTATTTATTGTTTTGGATAGGGTTTTCTTGTAGTAGTAGTAGTAGTAGTAGTAGTAGTAGTAGTAGTAGTAGTAGTGGTGGTGGTAGTGGTAGTGGTAGTAGCAGTGGTAGTAGTAGTAGTGGTAGTAGTAGTAGTGGTAGTAGTAGTAGTAGTAGTAGTAGTAGTTATGGCAGGGGAAAATCTTTTAAAGACACCACTCTGTGTGGGAGTTGGATTTCCACCAACTAAAAACCCCTGCCCTCTTCACTCAGACCATTCTGGAACTGCTTGTCGGCATGACATCAGAATGGAGTGATGTATGTTATTAAGTTCTTCCTTTCTCTTCTTTCTCCTTCATCCCCATAATGCTTGTCGCCATTGCCTTTACTGTGTTCCAGGCAAACGGGCTCTCTAACATAATCTGAACCAGATTCCCTGGCGTGAGTTGTCGGCCAAGTTGTTGGCAGGCTTTTCTTCGTTCTTCTTCCCATCGAACACAGTAGAAAAAGGTGTGTTCTACTGTATCCCTTTCAGAACAGTACCAACAACCATCTCCCTGCGTCTTTCCCATCTTCATGGCGTATACGCCGAATCTTCCATGTCCTGTCAGGATCTGCGACAGATAGTAATCTACCTGCCGATGTCTACATTTAAGCCAGTCTCCTATGTTGGGTATTAGCTTTTTTGTCCATTGGCCAACATCGGTTGTGCCATCCCATCAGTCTTGCCAGTCTAGTAAGAGTTGGTTCCTCGAGGCTTTCTTTTCCTCAGCAGATATAGTTGCACCCCTTTCATGCCAAAGTTTTCTCTCTGCAACGAGGAGGTCAATGGGAATACTGGCAGCTACAACTTGTAAAGCTGCTGTCGAAACAGTTCGATATGCACAGGTAACTCTGAGCAGCATTTTCCTCTGTACTCTTTCCATAGCTCTTCGGTGAATCTTCCTCCTGAGTGCATTGTACCAGATAGGTGCAGCATAAAGTAAAATGGAATATACTGCAGAGCACATAATCTGTCTCTTAACTGTTCTTGGTCCCCCGATGTTAGGCATAAGTCTGGCTAATGCCGATGCCTTCTTCTCTGCCTTTTGGGTTACTGCCTTCCCATGTGCACCAAATGTGCAATTCCTGTCAATAAGAACCCCAAGGTATCGTACAGACTTTCCTGGGATAATCACTGTATCATTTAATAAGAAACGGACATTTTTCCAATTCCTGGAACCTTTCAAAATTACAGCCTCAGTCTTATGTGGACCCAATCTCAACTTATTATTTACCATCCAAAGGTTAACTCGTCTCAGTGATTCATTTACTCGGAAGGTCAGTTCTTCTACATTCTCTGCTATTACCACTATTGCAAGGTCATCTGCATAACCAATAGATGTTGTCCCTTTTGTCAGCTGCAGGCGTAAGACACCATCATATAGAATGTTCCACAAGGTGGGTCCTAGGACAGATCCCTGTGGAACGCCAGCACTCATTTCAAGATCTTCTAAATCATGAAATCATATTCTTCGTCCTTTGAAGTACTTAACGATTATTTGTTGTAGATACTGAGAAATGTTCATCCTACGAAGTTCTCTCAAAATAATGCTCCAAGAAGCAGTGTTAAAAGCATTTTTGACATCTAGCGTTATCAAGGCAGCCCATTTCTCACTGCTTTCTGCCTGTATTTGAATCACCCTCTCAATAGCTTGGGTTGTGGTTCTAGCCTTTCTAAATCCAAACTGGTTCGAAGAAAGTCCTCCCTGTTGTTAAAGTTCTTTCTCCAGTCTAGTTTTAATCAATCCTTCGTAAAGTTTGCTCAAGGTGTTTAATAAGCACAGTGGCCTGTATGCTGATGGATCTAATGATAGTTTCCCTGCCTTCAATAACAGCACTAGCTTGGCTACTTTCCACTCATCGGGGAATTCACGCTTTTTTAATAAATCATTGAAGACTGATAAGATCCAACCAGGTGCCACCTCAACTGCATACTTGATGGCTTCTGGTGGGATTCCATCTACACCTGGTGCCTTACCAGTCTTCATATTGCGTGCTACCTCTTGTAACTCAACCACAGTGAACGGTTCTGCAACACAAAAATCTGATTCCGTTTCAAGTCTGTCATTAGTACAAGGGAACAACTCCATTGCTATGGCTTTCCTTCTATCAGCTGGGAGCTGAACTGGTACCCTGTTGATTATTCGACCGGTCACTATCTTATATCCCGCTCCCCAGATATCACTGTCTAGATCTTCGCATAGCTTTTGCCAGAGATTTCTCTTAGAATCCTTTATTAGCTTCATTAGTTGCCTCTTTGATGCCTTATAGTCAGCTTCTAATGGTATTAAGTTGACCTGGCTGATTTTTTTCCTAGATCTTGTAAGAATTCGTCTCTTGCGATTGCAGTCTTTCCTTTGCATGTCTATTTCATTGTTCCACCAGTAAGGGACTCGTGTTTTATATTTTGTTGATCCCCTCAATTGGCTGGTCCTACAAGCATCTTTAAGAGCAGTAGTTACATCTTTTAGAGTATGTTGCACTGTATCTACAGTTTGTGACATCCACTCGATTGCAATTTTAAAGGTTTCCCAATTATAGTTCCACACCGTTTTCGTGATATCATTAAGCTTCTTCGATCCCTTAACTTGAAAGTAAATAAAACGATGGTCGCTAAGAGATTCATCTTCCATAACTTCCCAGTCAACAATGAATGATGCTATACCCTGCGTTGAGCAGGTGACGTCTATGAAAGACTCTGAGTTCCCTCTGGAAAAAGTTGGTAAGATTCCAGTGTTATGAACCACCAAGTCTAGGGTCGCTATCCATTCTGCCCAATATTCTCCCCTACGATCTGCAGTTGGTGCCCCCCACAGAGGCAACTTGACATTTAGGTCTCCGAGAATGATAGATTCAATACCTGACACCATGCAGTCCTGAACTATTGCATCTACTTCAGCTTTGAAAATATCAAAAGGGATGTTAGGAGAGATATAGCAACAATAAATCTGATATTGCTGAAGTTGAATACACAAATATCCTTCTTCTGCCCTTATGCTTAGCACCTCCAACTTATCATTTTAAAAATATGCAGCTACATCACATCTTTTGTCCGTGAACCAACCACCTTCGGCTACTCGCCTTCTGTTTGGCTCGCTAACAAGCACTAAGTCTACTTTCTTTTCCAAGGCTGTCGCATACATGATGTCATGACTGTCGGATTTCCTCATGAGATTCGCCTGCAGTATGTCCATTATTGGTCGTTTAAATTCAACTTCCTTGCCTCTAATATTAGCTTCCTGTAAGTAGGGCATTTCATTTGATCTGAGCGGTGGCCCTCCACTTGGCACATGGTGCAAAACGAAATGTTCCCACAATCCTTCGCCAAATGGCCTTCTTGTCCACAATTTAGACAGCTCCGTGACCGGTCATCCTTAACGTCGCAGTGTGGTGCTTTATGTCCAAATCCAAGACATTTAAAACACCTTGCAACTGTAACTTTTTCCTTCACCATACAGGTTGCCCATCCCACATTTATTTTCTTTTTCTTTAACAGTATTTTCGATGGTTCTGTTGGCAATATTACGGTAGCATTCAGATTTCCGAACCTCCCCGGTCTTACAGACGTAATATTGATCTGAGATTCTTCGACAGCAGCTTCTAAGGAGAGTGCTGCTCTGAGATAGTTTTCATTTAAATCCGGATCCATACCATACACTAGAATTGTTGTCTCCTTCCTTTTTGTTGAAACCTCTATTTCCTTGACGTTTTTAGTTATCTCACGTTGTAATACGTCAGCCTTTCCTTTGCCTTCTACAGTAAGTATAAGGTAGTAGTAGTTTTTTTTTTTTTTTTTTTTTTTTTTTTTTTTTTTTTTTTTTTTTTTTTTTTTTTTGTGGGAAATCTTTCATTAGACACTTGTGAGGGTCCGCACTTCACAAGCGTGTGAGATTCCTACTCACTAAAACCCACACACCCTTTTCCCACGACGTATATCTCCGCCCCGGAACCGCTCTCGCATTACTTCAGGGCGGTGTCGTGCTAATTTGTTAGGTTTCTTCTTCCTTATTTCTCCTTACTGCTGTTCATGAGCATTCATATCTCTCTTTTTCTGACGCAGGATGCCTTCTACATATACTGCTATCTGATCCCAAGATTCTTGGTTTCGTAGCATCGCCTGCACAATAGTTTCTGGCGTCAACTCTCCTTGCTCAGTATATAAACATCTTCTCTGAGTTGACCAATGATAACAAACGAAAAATGTGTGAAATACATCGTCTATATCATTGCAATAAATACACGCCGAGTCGTTCGCTCTACCTACTCTATGTAGAAATTTACGGAAGTATCCGTGACCCGTCAATAGTTGCGTAATGTAAAAGTTAACCTCGCCATGAACTCGGGCAACCCAATCAGCTAGGCGTGGTATCAGCCGCTTAGTCCATTTTCCTCGAGGATCTTCCTCCCATCTTTGCTGCCACCGCTCCATTCGTTGCCTATAAGCTAGCTCCTTAGCGCGCTTCTTTCCGAGCTCTCCGTGAGTTCGCCAGACTTCCTGTCTCTCTAAGGCAAGTAAATCAATTGGTGCTACCGCTGCTATCGTAAGGACCGCAGGTTCGGATACTGTGCGATACGCGCTTGTAATACACAAAGCTGATCTCCGCTGTACCGCAGCTATCCTTCGCCGGTATTTTTCAAACTTCAGAGATTCAGCCCAGACTTCGGCACCATATAGAAGTGTCGAGTGAACTATCGACATCAGAAGTCGTCGTTTGCTAGACTTCGGACCTTTAACGTTGCTCATTAATCTACTCAGCGCATCCGTTGTTTTCACCGCCTTATCTGTCACCCGTTTGATATGATCCCAAAAAGTAAGTTTGGTATCAAGTGTCACTCCGAGATACTTTATACTTCTGGATGTTTCAATTTCTGTTTGTCCAATATACATTGGAATGACGGTCGTGATCCTTTTTCTTGTCAAGAGAACAATCTCTGTTTTATGATCTGCAAGCTGTAATCTGTGATTCGCCATCCAATCTTTCACCCGTCGCATTACTTGATTTAGCTTAAACTGAGCCAACTCCAAATTTCGAGCAACTATCAAAACAGCTATATCATCAGCATAGCCCACTAGCATTGTGTCTTCCGGCATCTCTAACCTCAACAATCCATCATATACTATGTTCCACAGATTTGGGCCAAGGATGGACCCTTGTGCTGCACCAGCTGTGAGCCGTTTCACTCTCTGCCCATCTTCTGTGTGATATACTAGATTACGATCTTTCAAATAATTTCTCATTATGCGCATGAGATACTCCGGTAGTTTGAAAGTATTCTGAAGTGCTTCCAATATGTCATTCCAACTGATCGAGTTGAAAGCGTTCTTAACATCAAGGGTCACAAGGAGTGTCACTTTACGAGAGTGATGATTACCCATTTGTGCCCTTTTAGCTGTATTCAACACTTCCCATACTGCATCGATTGTCGAATGCCCTCCTCGAAAACCATGTTGACGATCAGAGAGGTCCCCAGCTAGTTGAACTGCTGAAAGTATTCTTGGCTGCAAAAGTTTCTCTAATCCTTTACCAGCAGTATCCAGCATACATAAAGGCCTATAGCCCCCAGATTTTCCTTTGCTTATTAAAACTAGCCGAGCTGTTTTCCAGCGAACACTGAACACCCCCGATAGAAGGCAGCTATTGTACATTTTCAGCAGTAGTTGTGGACAGAAATCTGCTATCAGCTTTAATATCTCTGCTGGAATACTATCTGGTCCTGGGGCCTTTTTATTTCTAAGGGACCTAATCGCTCTCATCAATTCTTCTCGTGTAAAAAGTGGCACATCATCTATGAATTCATCATCATCATCAGCAGCAGACCTCTCAGGATGATCTGGGAATAATGTATCCACAATATCCTTCATTGCATTTGAGTCCATGATCGGGTTCGAGAAATTTCCAAGTTTCTTCATAACGATCTTGTATCCTAAACCCCATGGATCGTCATCCACTTCTTTAGCCATTTTCCACCATTTGTCGACTTTACTCTTTTTGATAGCATTTCTCAATTCTTTCTTCGCCGACTTATACTCAGCTGTAAGTGAGGTGTCTTCTTGGCTGACTCGTGCTCTCTGTGCCTTCCGTCTAAGTTGCAGACAACGTCTTCTCTGATCAGCAATATCTTTGGTCCACCAGTACGCTGAACGCTTCTTGTTTCGTGATGTTTTACGAGTCATGGAAAGATCACACGCTCTCCGAATAAGCTCCATAGTGAGCTCAACACATTTCTCAGCGGCTTCTTTCCTTTTATAACAACATATTTGTTCTGTTATACTATCCATTTCATTTCTTAGGATAGCAAGAAATTTTTCTTTGTCCATACTTTCTATATTCCACCGCGTTGGTTCATACGATCTAATATTAATCTGTGAAGTTTCAGGAAGAATACAAAAAGTAATGTACTGGTGATCACTTCCCGTGTATTCTTCAATCACCCGCCAGTCATTGATATTCGACACGATGTCCTCAGATACAAAAGTCACGTCCGGTATGGTTCCTCTACAGCCCGGTCGTCGAAAAGGTAGTAGTAGTAGTAGTAGTAGTAGTAGTAGCAGTAGTAGTAGTATACCTAAGAAGATGCAGAATACCAAGCATACAAAGATCAGAGAACAAGAGTGAAGAACCCAGTCAATCAGGCCAAGACCAAAGCATGGGAGGAGTTTGAACACTTTATGGAATCATCTGTAGTAGAGAACCAGAAGATGCTTCTACAAGGTCCTAAAAAATTTCAGGAAAGGAAAGGATTTACCTCTCAAATTCATCAAGGACAAGGAAGGACACCTCCTGACAGAAGACAAAGAAATAATGAACAGATGAAGGGAATATTTCCTTAAGCTGCTTAAAGGTGAAAATGAAATACAGAAGGAAACAAAGTGAAAGCCCCAAACATTGAACTTGGACAAGATAGCATAGAAGCAGAACTTACATTAACCATCAAGGTTAAACCTAGAGATGGCAGCTGGTGCTAATAGAATCTCACCAGAGATGTTGAAGGCTATTGGACCTACTGCTACTGCTACAAATCATCCATCTAGTATGGAGACAAAAGATCATCCCAAAGAATTGGAAATTGCCACTCACAAGAAAGGTGAAGTTTGTGAATACTCAAATCATCAAGAAATCTCACTGCTTAGCATACCTGGAAAGTTATACTCACACATCCTGGAAACCAAACTCAGAACACAAGTACAACACCAGCTTGAAGAAGCACAATGCAGATTTTGACAAGGATGCAGCACACAGGATCTGATATTTGCATTAAGACAAATAAGCTAATAGAACATTGAGCAGAAGTACATATTTGCTACTTAAAACTATAAAAGGCTTTAGACAAAGTCTGATGGAAAGAGTTATGGCAGGTTTGTGGAGGAAACATGTGGAGTGCAGCCTGATTGAAGCCATAAAATGCTTGTACAAAACCTGTCGAAAAACTTTGGTGGAGTTCAGGACAACTGCTGGTGTGAGACAATGGGGACATCCTGTCACCATTACTGTTCATAATCCTCATGGATGATGTGATGCAAAGCTGAAAATTATATACCAAGCCTTCAACTCTTAAATACTAGGACAAGACACCTGTCCAAATATCAGAACTGGCCTTTGCGGATGGCATAGCTCTAGTGGTGAGTATGGCCAGGAACTTGCAGTTCATTCTAGATCATGTGGCAAGAGGAGCTGAGCCGACGAGGCTCGGTCATCAGCACCAACAATCTTTGAGGAGCAGGTTGCACAGTTCAAATACTCAGAGCAGTCATCAGCTGGGATGGGAAGATCGACAATAAAATCAACCACAGAGTTAGAGCAACAGGCTGTTGTTCCCATGCCATCAACAAGAGCTCTGTTGGGAAAAGAAAAGTCAGCAAGAAGACCAAATTGAAAGTCTAGCATATGTTCTACCTTCCTATTCTCATACATACATCTGAGACGTGGACATTCACTACCCATCAACAAAATAGAATACAAGCGTCAGAGGTGATGTACCTGAGAAGAAACAAGACAAAACAAGACAGGGTCCACAATGAGTCCGTTAGAGCAAGCTTTAACATGAAGCCTGTAGAAGAAGTAATTTAGGAAATGCAACTCAACTGATTGGTCATCTTGTCAGAATGACAGAACATTGGTACCGACAGATGGCTTGGGAAACACAACATGGAGGCAAGCAACAACGAGGTCATCCTCAAATAAAATAGGAGCAAGACCTACAATTTTAATTGACTTGTCTGTGTATTTTGGGAAGGGCTCTTAGTGTGGGGAGGTTAGGATTTTTTATGGTAACTCTTTCTTTTTCCTGTTTGGTCAATCAATCAATCAATCAATACTGATCTGCATTTAGGGCAGTCGCCCAGGTGGCAGATTCCCTATCTGTTGCTTTCCTAGCCTTTTCCGAAATGATTTCAAAGAAATTGGAAATTTATTGAACATCTCCCTTGGTAAGTTATTCCAATCCCTAACTCCCCTTCCTATAAATGAATATTTGCCCCAGTTTGTCCTCTTGAATTCCAAATTTATCTTCATATTGTGATCTTTCCTACTTTTATAAACACCATTCAAACTTATTCGTCTACTAATGTCATTCCACGCCATCTCTCCGCTGACAGCTCGGAACATACCACTTAGTCGAGCAGCTCTTCTTCTTTCTCTCAACTCTTCCCAACCCAAACACTGCAACATTTTCGTAATGCTACTCTTTTGTCGGAAATCACCCAGAACAAATCAAGCTGCTTTTCTTTGGATTTTTTCCAGTTCTTGAATAAGGTAATCCTGGTGAGGGTCCCATACACTGGAACCATACTCTAGTTGGGGTCTTACCAGAGACTTATATGCACTCTCCTTTACATCCTTACTACAACCCCTAAACACCCTCATAACCATGTGCAGAGATCTGTACCCTTTATTTACAATCCAATTTATGTGATTACCCCAATGAAGATCTTTCCTTATATTAACACCTAGATACTTACAATGATCCCCACTGGGCGAGTTGGCCGTGCGCGTAGAGGCGCGCGGCTGTGAGCTTGCATCCGGGAGATAGTAGGTTCGAATCCCACTATCGGCAGCCCTGAAGATGGTTTTCCGTGGTTTCCCATTTTCACACCAGGCAAATGCTGGGGTTGTATCTTAATTAAGGCCACGGCCACTTCCTTCCAACTCCTAGGCCTTTCCCATCCCATCGTCGCCATAAGACCTATCTGTGTCGGTGCGACGTAAAGCCCCTAGCAAAAAAACAAAACAAAAAAAACAATGATCCCCAAAAGGAACTTTCACACCATCAACGCAGTAATTAAAACTGAGAGGACTTTTCCTATTTGTGAAACTCACAACCTGACTTTTAACCCCGTTTATCAACATACCATTGCCTGCTGTCCATCTCACAACATTTTCGAGGTCACATTGCAGTTGCTCACAATCTTGTAACTTATTTATCACTCTATAGAGAATAACATCATCCACAAAAAGCCTTACCTCCGATTCCACTCCTTTACTCATATCATTTATGTATATAAGAAAACATAAAGGTCCGATAACACTGCCTTGAGGAATTCCCCTCTTAATTATTACAGGGTCAGATAAAGCTTCACCTACTCTAATTCTCTGAGATCTATTTTCTAGAAATATAGCAACCCATTCAGTCACTCTTTTGTCTAGTCCAATTGCACTCATTTTTGCCAGTATTCTCCCATGATCCACCCTATCAAATGCTTTAGACAGGTCAATCGCGATACAGTCCATTTGACCTCCAGAATCCAAGATATCTGCTATATCTTGCTGGAATCCTACAAGTTGAGCTTCAGTAGAATAACCTTTCCTAAAACCGAATTGCCTTCTATCGAACCAGTTATTAATTTCACAAACATGTCGAATATAATCAGAAAGGATGCCTTCCCAAAGCTTACATACAACGCATGTCAAACTTACTGGCCTGTAATTTTCAGCTTTATGTCTATCACCCTTTCCTTTATACACAGGGGCTACTATAGCAACTCTCCATTCATCTGGTATAGCTCCTCCGACCAAACAATAATCAAATTAAGGTCTGTTTATTGCTTGTGTGTTTTTTAATATTTATTTTTAGGTCACACTGAAACTCTTGTATTCCATTGCTGTAAATGAGTTCTTTTGCATTTTCTATGTATGATACTCATTTTGTTTTACCATGACTGTTGTCATGTTCTGGTTCTTTCATTTGTTTTTAACAGTTTCAGTACTAGAGTTTTAAGTTTTGAAATTTGGGTGTTTTAAGGATTGTTCTTGTCTAATTATTTTTAGTGCTTTGCTGGTGACAATATTTGTTTTTATTACTTTTTTCTTTGAGGTATGGTTATGTTTTTGAAATTCTTTTAAACTAACTTTCTAATCCTGACATTTATTGGTGACAGTCCATGTGTACAAAAAGCTAGGTATTGCCTAGGCAACCAGAGCTGTCCTTGTAAGCTGCCAATCACCTCCTTGCTCCTCCTTGCCCTTCTATACACAAATTTCAGCTGGCTCTTCTACACATGTGCATATACACATCTGTCTGGACCATACAGTTAGTTTAATTCTACTGTAGTTGTTTTATGTTATTTACAGTATGGCATTCTTGGCAATTGAACTTGAAACTTTTCTTTGGCAGATTTATTTCCTTATTCAAAAAGGTTGTGTTGGATCTGTTGATTATTCTTGGGTGGAATTCAATATGTTTGCTGTGGTGGTGGTGGTGGTGGTTGTTGTCCATCTTAGTTTGTTTATTGCTTAGGTTACGGTACTGAGTTTGTTGTCAATGACCATTTGTTTTTCAACTGCTTCTTTTTTAACATAGTCTTGCAAGGATGCCCACTGAGTGAGGTGCCTAAACTGCTTAGGTTTAAGTGAATGCATAACATTTGCTTGTTAATTTCTTGTTTCCTTATAAATGAAAATTTTGTTTTGAGTTGTTGATATTTTAGCTTGTTTATTGTATTTGGGGATGAGATTTAAATCTACACATATCTTATTAGATACAATGGATTTGCCAATATTCATGATTTTGATTTTAAATGATTTGAGTTTGCTGGTTTCATAATTTGCCTCACTGGTTGAAATTGTTAAGAAGTAAGCCTTTCTTTTCAGTGTCAATACATGATGCTTGTTGTTTAAAGGGAACTAACATCTAGGTCATTGACCTGACTCAATACAGTCTCTCAAAACACAGAATACAAAATTTATGATAACAGTATAATATACCGGTAACTTACCTGTAAAAGAAAACATTAATAACAGAATAATATGTTTTGTGAACAAATATCAAAAGATTATATCAGCTTACTTTTAAAATATGCATATACTGTGTACAATTATTTACAATGCGTAAACTTGTCAGTGATTATGAACAGGTGATATTTTTAATGAAGTTATGTGATATTTATATTAATATTAGAGTGTTATGACCAGATGTACCGAATGTATTTATTAACTAGTGCACCCTCACTGTAAAGCCTCTGAATACAAGCAGAGAGTAAAGCAGTGCAGTCAAGTACAAGAATGGTACACATGGCACTGTAATGTCATGGAAGGAAACAAAGTATTATTAGCTTCCTAAATACTTCCTCTCAAATAACACTGTATTTTTGAAGAAACACAATAACCTTCACTATGCTGAAAAACAAATGAACTCAAAAAAATATTTGTAGCAATAATTAATTTAAGGAAATTAAACCTATCCCATCACACAGTTTTTCAAAATGTACACATGCAAGTGCTTTTATATATATTTTAATAGCGCACAAATGTGCATTAAAAATACATTAATCTTTCGCATATTCTAGTAAAGATTTTGTTCTCTTGTTGCACTTGCTGAAATGATAGCGATCGCAATGTTTGTCACACAACATACACACACAATGTAGAGATGGTTCATGGAAGCCTGATCGCCGGCATAGACGATGGTGAAACCCATGTACCGCCAACCTATTCAAAGCACTTCTCATGCCATTATTTGGACCGGTCCAGCTGCGTTCAATCATAGCATCAGTTGAGTAAAAGTCCAGGCTGATTTCTGCTTGTTTCCTCTTTCTCTCTTGGAAAACTTCCTTTTCTTGCTGCGTATGTGGAAGCTGCATTCTCATTTTCAAATCTTCGAGTAAAAAAGTTTCTTTGGATAATTCATATGCAAGTCGTGATGGTGACATTTTGGAGATGCCCAGTGTTTGTTTCAGAAATCTGGCCTTTACATTTTCAATAGTCCGAAGGTCGGACACCGTTAGTCTTTCCCAAATAAGTTCCATACCATATGTGAGAACTGGGAGGACCTTGGCGTAAAATAAGGCCATGGCTGTGTCTAGCGATAGTCTACTCGGGATTGTAATGTCATATATGCTTCTGATGGCAGCTAAAGATCTTTCTCTTACGTGAATTCTAAATGAGGTGACCGTAGGTTGTAAAGTGACACCCAGATATGAGAACGAGTTCACTATGTCTAGGTCCACCCCTCCACATTGTATTCTGTCACTAGATGCGATTCTCCCCGCTTTCCGGAAAACCATCTGAACTGTTTTATTCTTATTTATCACAAGGCTGTTTTTGACTGCGTACTCTTCAAGTTTGTTCATTGATCGTTGTAGCTCTTCCCTGCTACTCGAACCCATAACAATATCGTCTGCATATTGATAAAGTACAACTGAACTATTGTCAGTGACCTGCATGATATCTGCTAAGGTTATGTTGAAGAGGAGGGGGCTTAAAGTGCTTTTATCATTCAGCAATTTGATTTTTACCTACCATGTGCTAACCATTTAATTGTCCATCTAGAAATTTATTGCAAACAAAATACTGTAGTAATGTACCTCAATATGCTCTGAACACATACCTACCAACAGTGCAGATGGTTCAGCTTGGTGTGGTCAACCGAATTGTTTCCTTTGCACCTTCACTCACAGCAATGAACTCAGCTTCAATTGTTGACAAAACAACGGAACATTGCTTCTGGCTTATTCAAGTAACTGCACTGTTGCTGTATCTGCATATCATCACAGAAGTAAACTCCTTTGTTTTCATATTCCCAACAAAATCTGTGATAGTGAAGACTTCTACAACTCTAATCAGATTGTGTTAATTTTTCCAATTTCTGGGACATCTTCCCAATAGCAAAAGAAATATCTGCTCTTTTAGCTTCTCTGTTAAGAACATGAATAGCTAGGTCACTTTTATCATCACTAGAGACGGGAATTTGCCTATTTGCCTCTTTTATTCCTATGTTCAGAAACATAGGCTTTTGAGATATACAAATCCTTTTTAGGGTCTTTTTAGCTATTTTTGTTGGTTTTATTGTGCCTATAAATGCCTATTTCAGGGGTTTGTGCCTATTTAGAGTATAATTGCCTATTTGATACCTTTTGACTGTATTTTTAAAAAGCCGATTTTCTTCCGTTGCAGTATGTTGTAGTTAGTGTGCTCGACAGAATTATCTTCTCTTTCCTCAATATCTGTTTAACCCACGAACAAGTGGGAATTTTCAGAAGCCACCAGAAATAGTTCTAGGGAAATTTCCATCAGGAGAAACAAGGAACAATTTGACCTCGAAGCCTTTAAGGGAAGTTAGGACTGAATTTATGAAAAATAGTAATTATTGATAGACTTGAATTAAGTTTGGTTTATGGTCTCCTGATGGCAAAATAAGGCCATATACCAATTTTCAGGAAAATACCAACAGAACTTTCTGAGAAATTAACACTTACAATTTAAAATTTTAAAAAATCGATAAGCATGAAAAATACTCCAGCTGAACAGTTACTTCAAATATCACATTGAAAACTGGTGTACAGGCACTTCAAAGTATGGAAAGAATTTTAACAGAGAGGAAGTCTGCATATGTAGTCCATGAATGTGAGGAAAAAGTATGTTTTATGTGTTTATGTTTTTCTCAAATTATGCTAAGAAATACCCCTTTGAAAGCTATTATCTTTTAAAGTATCAACATTATAAAAAATTTCTTCTGTTAATATAAAGACAATATAGGTGTTAACAATCCATGAAATTCTTATGGAATTTGAAACCATATTGGTTCAGCTGAAACATTTTAAATACCTGAAAATGTATATATGAAAAAAATGCATTTTAGTAAGTGAAACATGGATGAAGACTAACCTATTAATTAAAATGCTCCAGGCTTGTAGGTAGTCCTTTCCTTCTTCCTAGCAGCAGCCTCTGCAGACAACTTAGCAGCTTTGAGTAACTTTTTCCTTTTCCAGTACTGGACTGCTGGCTTTTGTAGATTTGTCGACCATCACAACGTTTACTTATCACCCATGAAGTTGGAGTAATTTCACGACTGCTTTCCTGCTTCAGTCCCTGGGGTGGCACAGCATCCCATATTAAATTCTGCAATTGCAATACAAACCCCTAATTGCAGCCTCTTCGGAGAGATGAATGTTTCTTTAGGGCACTGTCTCCCTTCCAACCTCCTAAGACATATGTGAGAACCAATCAACTTCGAACTATGTTGCACAAACCATATGCCCTGTACCTTTCTTTCGATGTGAACTGTTGTATGCGTAGCTTTATGTTCAGAACGTGTTGTGATTTGTTGTGAAGTGGGAGAAGAAGAAGAAGAAGAAGTTGATTTGTGGCAATGCCCAAAGAAAAATCTTCAAGGTCCTACTGGCTGAAGCAGTGGATCACAGGGGATCGCAATTTTACTACGGATGGAAGGGTAGTCTGTCAATCTTGCTGTAAGGAGGTAAGTTCGTTTGTTCCTTTTATATTTTTTTGTGATTGACAACTATGATCGCATTTCATTGTAGCATATATAGGCCTATTAATTTATGTATTGTGGCAAGTTGTTTTGTTGCAATGCTGTATTAGTCGTGAACTTTCAATAATTTATATTGCTAAAATGCAAATAATCATGAAATTACTGAACGAGGAGTTATGAACGCTGGTGGTCTCTTGTCACAGAATGGCTGAAAATTAAATCAGTGTTATGAACTTTGATTCATTCCCTTTGAAAATAGAGATTTACAACTGAAATGCAATTTTTAAAACTGACTTTTAAAAATTGCGAATTCTATTACACTTCAGCTAAGCCTTCGCGAAACACAAATTGCAGATCCAATGTAGCCTGGCTAGGACGATGCCACAGCATGTTTTACAAGGTTGCCAAGACTATCTTTACAAGACCAGGCCAGCGAAAAGACCGTTGGTCTGGGTTGGTGAGGTCCAGTTAGTAACCCTTGTGCTTGGGGGGGAAAGGGGGACGGAGGGGGAAACAAAGAGAGACTGTGGGGTGTAAGCTCCAAGATTAACAAGCCTCTAGCATCCCCTCTAGAGTCTTGCCAAATTGTGACAAAAATAAGATTTTTTTTTTTTTTTTTTTTGCTAGTGGCTTTACGCTGCACCGACAGAGACTGGTCTTATGGCGACAAGGGGATAGGAAAGGGCTAGGAGTGGGAAGGAAGCAACCATGGCCTTAATGAAGATACAGCCCCAGCATTTCCCTGGTGTGAAAATGGGAAACCACGGAAAACCATCTTCAGGGCTGCCGACAGTGAGATTCGAACCCCCTATCTCCCGGATGCAAGCTCACAGCTGCGCGCCTCTAAACGCACGGCCAACTCGCCCGGTAAAATAAGGTTATGGGCGCATGTCACAACAGTTTCAAATTGTGCGGTTTTTAATTTTCAATGAGTGTGGAGGCCTTGTGGGTACATATTATGCAGGATCTATTGCAGGCAACAGAAAATAGTCTTCATGACAGCTGACCCGGCTGACCAAAGCCAGCGAATAGAAACAAATAAAATGTTCACAAATCTGAGATTTATAGTGCCTCCATTTTCATTCTTCTAAGTAAGAATACTGCTAGGTGGGTCCTTGGTAAGCATAAAGAACGGATCTCTCCTCTACGCAAAACTCCGGTATTGTTTCACGTCTCTTTTATTATATTTTTTTCACCCGATGAACTCAACACGATACTGCCAAATTATAACTGAAAATCCTTGAGAAAATATTTCCATGTAAATGACTGAAAATCCTTGAGGACATATTTCCAAGTAAATTACTAATTCCCTTATTCCTACTTTAAAGTTTTGTACTTCTAGAAACATCACCTCTAATAGTCTTCTTTTTATGAAACAATTGCATGAAATATACTATTATTGCCAATTAGCCCAACTGTAGAAATTTAAGATACAGAGACAATGTAATTTATGCCAATTTTATTACTTTTCAGATCAAATGTGAGAAAAATACCACATAAATCAACTTAGAAATACTACGATCCATTTGATACGAGTACAGAAATCTGTATCAATGCAGCCTTTCTACCAGTCCACTTTGGGCAGCGACCAACAACCATTTTCTTCAGACCTATGCACTGCAATGTTGGGAGCTAATATGCCCCTGCATAAACTGGAGCATCTTCAAATTTCAACAAATTGCCGGGAGCAATCACCAAGTTGGAGAAGAGTGGCATGCCCCTGGTGGCGTCATTTAGGCTTGTGGAAGAAGTCGGGGGAAGTTTTGACTGAACCTCTAGGAAGGCAGCCACTGTCAGTGAAATAAAACCAGATGAAGTGACTTTATTGAAGTTTTGTCCAATCACCTCGTGTGATGTTGAGAGATCTTTCTCTCAATAAAAAAACATTATGCATGAGGGGAGAACAAGATTATTATCAGCAACATTGAAACATTGCTTGTAAATTCCTTTTATAGTAACTGAGCCTGGTATTAAAATATAATGTAGAGTTTGAGGGATGTTACACCTTTCAACACATTGCAACAATTTATTAAATTATAAGAAGACCGGTTTTGACTCCCATGGAGTCATCATCAGTTCTTGGTGAAAATAAGTTAAGGGAAATCTGATAACAATCATCATAATGAAAAATCCATGCACCTATAGGTGGTTGCATGGAAATACATCGAGTTGACAGATATAACCTTGAAATGCAACATACACTTGGCAAGGAGAACTTGGAGCTTAGAAAGTTCCCAGTTCTGGTTCTGGGTACTGGATTGAAAATAATTACAAAACACAATAAGGACACTTATAATGGTGTGGAAAACTTGGCTCTCTAAGAGCATTCTTGGATTTGAGAGTCCTGTTTCTGTCTGAAAAGGATTGGATGAAATACACACCATGAAGCAAAATGTATAAAGACATAGATCTAGTCTAAACTGTTGCATGTTCATGTACATGGAACACTGGGAACACTTGTATTGTTTGATAACACACTCGTTCAAATGAAAACACTTATAACCATATGAAATATTGGCGTTACTAGAACGTTTATGGGTTTGACTGTCCTGCTTCCCCTGACTAAACTAGTGAAATAAATATACATTGAATGTTAAAGATAAACTACTTGGTATTTAAAGTTCTGGTTTTTGGTTACAAAAATTGTCATGTGTTTGTGGAACACAGAATAGAACTGCTGGTCCTGCTTCTGTCTACTGGAAACTGATGCATTAACGCAGTTGAAATTAATTGATTGAAAGTTTATACACCAATGTGAAACACTTGGCACTTTAATATTCTTGGATCTGAGTAAAATATCGTTGGCATAGACTTGTCGAGTGGTCTTGTCACAATCAACCGGAATATGTGAACCTTTAAAAAAAAAAAAAAAACAGAAAACAAAGACTTATTGACTATTACAACCACACATGAACTTATAATTAAGCTGGTAAGATCATAACTTACGATTAAAATATGTCATTTGTTCATGCCTATTTTATATGTTAGTGCCTATTTAAATGCCTATTTTTGGATAATTTAAGAGCCTATATGTCTGCCTATTCTAACTGTTTTTAGTGCCTATAATTCTCGTCTCTAATCATCACAGACAGCTTTCTCTCTAACAGAAGGAATTGTTAACTTATTTGCTTTCAACATACCAAACTTCATCATGTCTTCTTGATGTAATTCTTCTGATGCACAAAAATTGGCCTATCTCACCTGGTGTAGTTGTCAATTGCTTTCGTTCCCCAAAACTTTGCTTGTGTTGTGTTCCAAAAACGCATATCTCACAGGGGTCTTCATCAGCTTTGAATGTGATACCTCACTGTTTCAGTACCTCTCCATATGACTTTTGTTTGGATGATCAAAACGTTCAAGTATATTAGAAACAGCTGCAATGTAAACTCTAGCAAGAGTTGCTGGTGGTTTAGCTTGCATTTTTTAAAATCATCAAACCATCCATCAGATACCCAGTGAACAAATTTGTTCTATTATTCTCATATTTGTTCTATGAAATGTCCATGTACCATTTATACCCTTTATATAAAGAAACAGAATGAGAAAATAATTTGCTCCAATTTATGGTACATACCATATTAGCTTCCAAATGATCTGTTGTCTTTTCTCTGCTGGATTTCATTTCAACATTTACAGTTCCATGCCTTATTGCCTCAGTTAGCTATGTACCATTAGCTATGTACATGTATTTCGGGATAACAAACACTTCATGGATAAGAAAATATTCCTGATTAGCAGTCGTGTGCTGTGGCGCCACTGTCATTAATCCAAATATGCTTATCAGTTTTCTGAAAATTGCACATAATTGCAGAACAGACAAAAGCTGCACCTTCCTTGAGCTGATTTCCACCATCACCTCTTGCTGGCTGTCTTCCTAAAATTCCTCTTTTCTCATATCTCCAGTACACTTATTCTTACTATCTTCAGCAGCAAATGCTATAGATGGATTCTTACTTCCAGAACTGTGCATTTCAGCCATTTGCAGATCTTCTATGAGATTGTCTGTCATCCTATTGTTCGGCGTCATTGCTTCCTGGACCTGATGAGAATTATTGTATTTAGCTGGCAATGATGAAGTAATGTGCAACAGCAAAAGTTGCTCTGGCAGTTGAACATATAGCTGATGATTCATGTCATTGCTTAAATCATGAAATATGCTCGAGAATTCCTATGTTAAATAAGAAATTGTTACAATTCATCTTTCAACCAATAGATGTTTATCTTAGACATTTATAACAAGATAGCAGTTCACAATAGTTAATTTTATTGTGCAAAAAATGTTCCCAACTATAAACAGTTTAATGCCATTGTACAAGGATTATGCTCATCATTCTGTACGAATAATTATTCACAGCAATGTATCAACAATTCATATCATTCACCTACATTTTAAGCTATTTTAATGCCAACAAATGTTTTAATAGACATATTATATTCTTATTGATCATTTTATATGTTGTTGTAATTAGTTTTATCATTGTATTAATAGAGGTTTTCACATTATATGTACTGGGATCTGGGCCCTGACCTACCTTGAATTAGGTTATTTTGGCTGATGATCCTCACAAAGCATGAGCGAAACATGTCCTATTTTTAATATATGTTAATGGTTTTATCCTAAATATAAAGGATCACTAAGTATTGGAAAGGTGGTTTTTATTATTGTAACAATTTCTTATTCTGAATTCCAATACGGCTTTTTAATGAGATGTATAACTTACAATTCCTATGTTGGAATCCTCATTTGAAGTCAAAATGTTTTCAGCAGGTCGATCCAACCAGTGTCCAGAAATTTCCTCATAAATAGATATCAAATCTTTCCATGCATCCTGCATTCAACCGTTAACCAAACTCAAGCCGTTTAAACTTGTCAGTGACAATTTCTTAAAGTTCATAACAATGAAGTAATGACATCATGTGATCTTTCCATTTCATTCAACTTTCACTACCAGTCAGTTTGGGTATCTAAACTTTTAAATCAGTTATCTTCTCAAAAAATAACTTGAAAATTCTATTCAGTATGTGTATGGAATTAAATTTCTATAGATAGTACCAAACCATAACCAAACATTCCCAAAGAAAAAAAGAGACACATTAAGCTTTACATTAATTGGACCAATTGCTTGATCTTCCTGATGCATTCATTCCTTACTTAGTCCCTCCTTGTTACTCCAATCATCTATCTCAGCTTCCTCATTTCCACAACTATTTTCCTGGCCCTTATGTCTCTGAACTTTACAACATTGCCAGTGTAATCACTGCTTTACACCCTGTATTTTACCCTTCATTCTACAAGTCACACTCTTGTCACAGAGCACCCAACTAATCTTTCTCCAGTTCATCTTCTTCTTTCTTCTTTTCCTACTGCTTTTTACCACACCTATGGGGTCATGGTGCAAACTGTGTTGCACATGTGGATTTGGCCCTGTTTTACGGCCAGATGCCCGTTCTGACGCCAACCCTATATGGAGGAATGTAATCACTATTGCGTGTTTCTGTGGTGGTTGGTAGTGTGATATGTTGTCTAAATATGAAGAGGAGAGTGTTGGAACGGACACAAACGTCCAGTCCCCGAGCCAGAAGAATTAATCAGAGGCAATTAAAATCCCTGACCTGGACGGGAATCGAACCCGGAATCCTCTGGACCGAAGGCCATACAGCTACCATTCAGCCAACAAGTTGGACTCTCCAGTTCATCCAACTGCTTAAATCATGGACTGAATCAACATCTATATCAATTGAAATATGCTCCAAACTTCCTATGTTGCAATCCTCATTTGAAGTGAAAAAGTTTACAGCCAATTGATCCAACCAGTGCCTGGAAATTTACTCATAAATAGATATCAAACTCTGCCATCCAACTGGTCTGTGCCTATAGCCTAACAAAGTTATGTGGTTTATAAAGACTTCCTGGGGTAAATTCAATTCAACAAAGACAAGATTTATTGTATTGATTAGGTGGTCAAATGAATAAATTGACATATTGTTATTATTTCAATGCACCCCACTTGTCGCTCCTATTCACCTCCATTAAAAGGATTTTCCAAAAACAAAAAAATACATTTTCCTTTATTTTTAAAGGAGATTCCAAATACCATTTTTTACAACCGTAAACTTGTAAGTTTTTGAGATATAGATATACTCATTTAAACAATTCACCTCCTTAGCAACAGAATATCCAAAAATCCTGTCTTAGTGAGCACCTACACTACACTACACCTACATTCTAATATAACGGTATAACCAAAATTTCATTTCTTTATGTCTGGTAGTTTTGGCTCGGCGATGATGAATCATTGCATGTAACTATTCTCATGATCAGTCAGTCAGTCAGTCAGTCAGTCAGTCAGTCAGTCAGTCAGTCAGTCAGTCAGTCAGTCAGTCAGTCAGTCAGTCAGTCAGTCAGTCAGTCAGTCAGTCAGTCAGTCAGTCCATGTTATTTTATGTATATAGACTAGGGCACACTCACAACAAAGCCCCTGCATACAGACAGAGAGTAAAGCAATGCAGTCAAGAATAAGAATGATACATGGTGCTGTTCTCTCCAGTTACTGCACCTGGATTGAGCTTAGGTTGTTGACCTTGTCAATAACTTCCAGCTTGCTAACATAAACCAATCTGTTAGGGAGTGATGGAATGTGGTTAGTACAGTATGCAATGTGACTGGATGAACTGGAGAAAGATTAGTTGGGTGTTCTGTGACAAGAGTGTAACCTGTAAAATGAAGGGTAAAATACAGTGTATAAAGCAGTCATTACACTGGCAATGTTGTAAAGTTCAGAGACATAAGGCCTGGGAAAATAGTTGTGGAAATGAGGAAGCTGAGAAGGATGACTGGAGTAACTAGGAGGGACTAAATAACGAACGAATGCATCAGAGGGACATTAAAGGTGGGATGAACGAGCAGGAAGATCCAGCAATCAAGACTAAAATGGTGTCAATACGCAGAATGCTGAAGTGATGATTACATTGGAAAGAAGATCAGAATATTAGAAGTACTGTAGATGAGAAAAGGAAGAGGGGAAGACCATAAATGAGATGGATAAACAAGATGGAAGAATATATCAGAGAGAAAGGTTGGAGAAAAGAGGAAAACCAAGGTAGAATGGATTGGCAGAGAAGAATCAAAGAAAGAAATGTTGACCCCATGTAGAAATGGGAAAAGACAATGAGAGAAAGAAGAAGGTTGTGCAGCAATGCATTAAAGAGCACTTTATATAATCTTATGTTTAATGATAAAATAATAGGGACCGGGTGTGTTGGCCATGCGGTTAGGAGCGCACAGCTGTGAGCTCACATCCAGGAGACAGTGGGTTCGAACCTCACTGTCGGCAGCCCTGAAGATGGTTTTCCATAGTTTCCCATTTTCACACCAGGCAAATGCTGGGGCTGTACCTTAATTAAGGCCATGGCTGCTTCCTTCCCATTCCTAGGCCTTTCCTGTCCCATCGTCGCCATAAGACCTATCTGTGTCAGTGCGACGTAAAGCAAAATAGCAAAAAAAAGAAATAGGGTGAGGTCCTGAGTGGTAGGCCTCTGTCAAGTTCAGCAAATCAGCAAATTTAGTACATGATAGGTATAACTTACCTGCATTCCAAATGCACTTTGTGCCAGAGTAACCTTCTGTGAGATTCATTGAAAAGCTACTGAAAGGAGTGTGAAATGTTGTGTAGAGGTAGCATGCCTGCCTCTTACCCGGAGGCCCCAGGTTCGATTCCTGGCCAGGTCAGGGATTTATACCTGCATCTGAGGGCTGGTTTGAGGTCCACTCAGCCTACATGATTACAATTGAGGAGCTATTTGATGGTGAGATGGTAGCCTTGTTCTTGAAAGCGAAGAATAACAACCGAGGGGATCCGTCATGCTGACCACACGACACCTCATAATCTGCAGGCCTTCGGGCTGAACAGCGGTCGCTTGGTAGGCCATGGTCCTTCGGGGCTCTTGGGCCATGTTGTTTTGCATGGCTTTTTTTTTTTTTTTTAGGTGTAATTCTATTGCTTCTTTTATGTTTAATGATTTGTCTTTATTTTTTATGTGTGAACTTGTAAGATCTATGCCTGTGAAGTGGATGAGTTGTTGCATATGTGTTCTCCAAAGGTTGAATGTCAATTGTATGTACAGTAACTGCATTTTTACATTCTTTGTATCTGGTAGAGTTAGTTTCACATTGCAATCTTCTGTAGTTCTGATATTGTTAAATCAGTTCAACTCTTTTGTGACTTTCTTATTGTACTCTATTGAATTCTAAAATTTAGTACATGTCTAGCAGCTGATAATCCATTCTTCAACCAAAAAGCTTCTCACCTTTACATTCAGGAAGGTATGGGTACGAAGTTCAGAATTTCCGGAATGTAATAAAGAATTCATAATGAACAGATACAGGTCAAGTTAGGAATGAAACTAGTGGATGAAGCTATATATATGAAAGGACTTTAGTGGAGAAACCATGTGGGGCAAATGGAGGACAGATTGCCTAGAAGAATAATGCATTCAACCATGGACTGTAAGAGAAGCAGAAGATCTACGAGATGATGGACTCAGTTTTCAATGATATCAAAGTAAAAGACATAAAAGCAAAAGATGCTATAGTACTAAGTGTAAATAAAGAGTTGTGAAGGTGCTTAGTTTAATCATAAAGGCTCCAGAGGGGAAAAAATTATTGGGTGAACACAATCCTCATTATCTGTATAAGTTTGAACTGCTGGGTTTCTGTAAATCCTAAATTTGAGTTTCTAGTTGTTTTCTTTTCTAATGATGAAAAGTAGGAAGTTTCACAATCTATTGAATTCATACTCTACTGCATACTATGAAATGTTGTGTCATTTGTTGTTATGTTTGAATAACTTTGTACATTTGCAGTAATAAAAATGGAACTTAAAGAGATACTGTCCTGGTAGTCAGTTGAACATGATAATCATTTTCACTGCAGAAAGTAGTCCAACAAAGTAAAATGTTGCATGTTATAAGTGTGCTGAAGTCCAAATAATTCAGTATATTTTACAAAATGAATCTGACTTCAGTACTGCCTTATACTAAATGAATTACACTGGCCTGCAAAAAAAATTTTGCTTCGGCAAAAGGTTGAAGAGGTGATTTACCCTAATTTAAGGGCACTGATTTCAAATATGTAAACTGTTTTTGCTTATCATGCACAGTTCTTTTGCTATTTGAAATCCAAATTTGACATATTGTTGCAGTTTTGATAGAAAACACCATAATAGAGAATATATGTCATTTTAATGAGACATGATCAAATTGCAATGAATATACAAAAAGTAACATGTTCATTGCTATAATATATGAATCTCACTACAAGAACACTATTGTTTGCTGCACTTTGATGTGAATGAACGCTGTGTTGATTTGCGTTTGTGTTCCTCAGTAGTGTTATCTCGCACTAGACACCAACAGTAATCTGACATTATGGAAACGTCCCATCGCCCCCGATACCTTTGTTCCATTTCTTTTAGATCCTGATGGAACCACTTGCCATGTTCCTCGCTGAATGCTCCTAAATTTGCAGGAAAATAATCCAGATGACTGTGCAAGAAATGTAATTTTAAGCTCATGCAGCAACCCAATTTCTGGAAGTTGTACACCATGGTTTCCACAATCTGTTGGTAGTTGACATCTTTAACATTACGCAGGAATTAGCTACAAACATCCTTGAATGATTCCCATGCCTGAAGCTGTGTTTCGTTCATCGTCGTACTGAATGCCGAATCCTTCATAAGCTTCCAAATTTGGGGGCCGTCAAAAGCACCTTCCTTAATTTTGGCATCCGACAGTCCTGGAAATTTCTGACAGAGGTACGGAAAGCAGGGACTGCTTCATAATTTCCAATTTAATATGTAAAGGGGGAAATAACACACTTTGAGGATAAATTAATGGACAATTTACAATGTTCTTTTCTCCAGACAAGAACTGTTTCCTCTTGGGCCACTCAGACACTAACCAGTGATGATCCCTGTCCTGAGAGTACCACTCACACAGAAAACAAGGAAACTTTGTATATCCTCCTTGCTGTCCTAATATGATAACTGCACACTTTTAAATCACTGCACAGTAACCATCTGTGTTCATTATAGTTCAGTTTCTGCAACACCATAGATAAATTGTGATAGTTTTCAAGAAGAGATGTTGAATGGGTGACTGGCACTGAAGCAAGTTTATTTCCATTGTGCAGAAGAACACCTTTGAGACTTCTTTTACTGGTATCAATAAATAGACACCAGTCCTTTGCTTGGTAAATAATTCCAAGATGATGAATCAAGCCAGTGATATCACAGCAAAAAACAAGTTCGTCTTTGTGAACAAGAAACTGCCAGAATTCTTCCTAACGATTTCTGTAACAATATGAATTTGTCCCAGGAAGTAAAAAATTTATCTCTTTTAATCTTGATCCTAAAAGTTCACTCTTTTCTTTAGTGAGGCCTATGTCACACACCAAATCATTTAAGTCACACTGATTATAAAGACATGGAGTTTTATCCTCAACATCCAGAACAAAGATATCATCACCACCATCCTCCGCACTTGAAGATGACGAAGACACACTCTCTGGTAACTGTATTGGTGGTTTTGGGACAGGAATATTGGGTCCATGTGGTACGGGGTTTATGGCAGATGGAAGGCAGGGATACACAATGTGCTTTTTGTTTTTCGTGTTTACATGCACAAAAATAACATTTGTTAAAATGATTTCTTTGTTCCCGCCAAGCCATAGGGATTCCAAATGGCATTGACGGCAACAACCCAGTGTATCATTGCCACAGGTTTTCTATACATGTTCTACACACAATATGGGGTGCAAAATTCTTGTCCTGATCCCCTAACTTCATGTTAAAATATGCCAATTACAGGCTTTTTATAAATGGCATAATATTTTGCTTCTGGCCTTTAATTGTATACTAGCCACACATATAACAGAAAGAGTTGGGATTGTTCACACATTCTCGCCTCTGAACATCACTGCCACTTGTCATTTTAACACAAACTAACTCACTCATTCACTCAATCGACTTCAAGTCCACGTTGTAACTTGTAGACAAAGGCATGGCACACATTCTCAGATTCTCCTCTCAAACTACGGAGAAACGCGATCTTGGCATTTTAACCTTGTCTGACATTGCGCAGATGTGAACTGCAACTGTTCTAATTGTTCTTCCGGTGTTCCTGTATGATTACCTACTCCCTTCCAAAACAGAGCACATACAATATTTTCACTCAGACATGTCCATACCTACATTCCATACAACCAATCCAAACCTCACTTACAACAACGAAGCTCCATTAGAAATAAACATGAGACGGATTTGTGACAAATCTGTATATGATATGAAACAACTGGTATTATTTTTTAAGTAAGGACACTAAATGTAACATATACCACATACAATTACTTTTGCCAGAAAATCTTTGCAGGGCGGTGTTATCTTATTTTAACATATTCAACAATGTAAATCATTTACAGTTACAATGGATGCCCACCTAACTGGCCTCAGGTTAACCAGCTGGCTCTGTGAATAATATCAACCAACCTCAACCCCATGGCACTACAGCCCTCAAGGACCTTGGCCTACCAAGCAACCGCTTCTCAGCCCGAAGGCCTGCAGATTACGAGGTGTCGTGTGGTTAGCACAACGAATCCTCTTGGCCGTTGTTCTTGGCTTTCTAGACCAGGGCCGCTATCTCACCGTTAGGTAGCTCCTCACTGTAATCACATAAGCTGAGTGAATCTCGAATCAGCCCTCAAATCCAGGTAAAAATCCCTGACCTGGCCAGGAATCGAACCCAGGGCCTCTGGATAAGAGGCAGGCACACTACCCCTACACCACAGGGCTGGCGTGAGTAATATCGCTTCCAGTTTTCCATGGTCATGAGCGCTGCCTCCCAGCCTGCCTCGCTCATGGACAAGATGCAACTTGTTTCATGTTTATAACAGTACATGCTGTTTTTAATCAATGTTAAGGATATTTTATTGGTATTACAGTTTTTATTAGTTTAATGATGGAATATTTATTTTTCTTTCCTTGCTTGACATTTAATGTTGCACTAAGCATACATAGAGGGTTTTTGGTGACATAAGGATGGGAAAGGGCTACGATTGTGAAGGTGTAAAAATGGAAAACTATGGAAAACAATCTTTAGAGCTGCTGATGTTAGGATTCAAACCGACCATCTCCCGAATGTATGCTTACAACTATGCAACACAATGTTGGAATCTATATCTTTTTCAAAATTTCACTTCAGTGAATAAGTAATTGTGCCATGCAATGAAAAATACAACTGTTAGACCATAAACTCGATCGAATGTTTTGTATCAGGCCAGACAATCACGGTGGTATGTATGTACTGTACTCTTTAGTTGTTGAGTTTACATGCTTAAATAATTTGTAATACTGTAGATTACTGTTATTAACGAAACCTCACAAGGCTAATTAATATGTTTTTAAAATATTCTTTAAAACACTATGAAATATCTTAAATTTTAATACTATATATTGCTGGGTAGGCCCTGTATTTTAATATTGCCAGTTGAACTGGCTTGGTCTTAAGCAGTACCATTAAGAGGGAATCCACTGTGTAAGATAGTAGAGAAGTCTGCAAAAATTGTTACTATCACTATATAATGAACATCAACTCTGAAGAAATAAATTATGTTTTTCATTGCTACAAAATTAATTTTCCAATTACAAAAAAATTAGTGATTTTTTTATTGATTCACCTTTAATTTCTGATTTTATGTACTTTATGAGTATCGTGTATAATATGAATAATGTATAATGGACATTCTGAATTAATTATACTGACCAACTGAAAAAATACTGTGGTTTCAGAATTCAGTGATGATTGGAACATAGAAAGAAGATTTTTTTTTTTTTTTTTTTTTGCTACTTGCTTTACGTCGCACCGACAATACAAAGAAGTAACATAATATGATCCAAGTTTTTTGCTGAATCATTTACAGTCCACATTAAATGGAAAGCCATTTCTGATATGGTCAGTTTTATGAAGTAAAACTATTTTGACATTTTGCAAATTATATTTAACGCAGAGAAATTTTCATGGAACACAGCACATTGAGTGGGCAGGATAACATGACAATGTAGCAGCTAGTGATGGGCAGTCTGAAATTTCTGGAGACTAGTGCAGGCATGGTTTCTCGCGAGAAATTTAGAGAGAACTCGAGAGTGTTGTCCCCGCATTGTGTGGTGAGCAGCACGTCATAGACCTACAGGTAGACAGAACTGAATGTTGTTTGTGCCGAGTATGCAAATAGACAACCATAAATATGTGTCAACAAGCAACTAGGGCCTTCATTTCTTTCATTTCTACAGGTCTAATTATAAGCGATACGCATTCTGGCATTATATGCAGTGGTAAGTACATGAATGAGTACGCTAAGTACAGAACCTTCAATATCCGTATGGCCAGTGCTTGTGTGTACTGATATTTTGATGGCAAAGGAAATAATTCCTTACAATTTTATAGAGTATTCACATCATAATTAGGTACTTCGGAATATGACAGTGCAATGTGTGATTGCATCTAATCTATATATATAAAATAACTTGTCCTGACTGACTGACTGACTGACTGACTGACTGATTCATCATCGCCGAGCCAAAACTACTAGACATAAAGAGATGAAATTTTGGGGATATATTCATATTAAGACGTAGGTGCTCGCTAAGAGAGGATTTTTGGATATTCTTTCGCTAAGGGGGTGAAAACGGGGGTGAAATTTTAAAATGAGTTGCTCTATATCTCAAAACTTTAAAAGTTTACAGATGTAAAAATTGGTATTTAGAATCTTCTTTAAAAATAAGGAAACACGTATTTTTTGTTTTCAGAAAATCCCAATAGGAGGGGTGAAAAAGGGTGAAAATGGGGAAAAATGGGTTGAATGCCTTTAATCAGGATACCGGTACCTATATCTCAGAAGCTGACGATATTACAGACCTGAAAATTGGTACTTTTGATCTCTTTTAAAAATAAAGAAACACGTAATTTTTTGTTTTTGGAAAATCCAATTAATGGGAGGGTGAAAAGGGGGTTAATTTTTAAAATGAGTGAATCTATATCTCCAAACTTTTAAAGTTTGCAGATGTAAAAATTGGTATTTAGAACCTTCATTAAAAATAAAGGAACACGTATTTTTTTTGTTTTCGGAAAATCGCAGTAGGAGGAGTGAAAAGGGGCTAAAAAGTGGTTGAATGCCTTTAATGAGGCTACTTATATATCAGAAACTGAAGATATTACAGACCTGAAAATTGGTGTTTGGGATCTCCGTTAAAAATAAAGAAACACGTATTTTTTTGTTTCTGGAAAATCCAATTTAGGGGGGGGTGAAAAGGGAGTAATATTTTAAAATGAGTGTATCTATCTCAAAATTTTTAAAGGTTATATATGTGAAAATTGGTATTTAGAATCTCCTTTAAAAATAAACAAGCACACGTGTTTTTTCGTTTTTGGAAAATCCAAATATTGGGGGTAAAAAGGAGGGAGGGTAATTTTTTTAAAATGAGTGTGTATACATCTTAAAACTTTAAAATTTACATATGTAAAAATTGGTAGTTAGAATCACCTCTAAAAATAAAGGAAAACGTATTTTTTGTTTCCTGTAAATCCCAATAGGAGGGGGTGTAAAAGGGTGAAAAATGGGTTGAATGCCTTTAATGAGGATACATATATCTCAGAAACGAAAGATATTACAGAACTGAAAATTTGTATATGGGATCTCTTTTAAAAATAAAGAAACACGTATTTTTTTAGTTTTGGAAAATCCAATTAATGGAGGTTAAACAGGAGTGACAAATTGGGTGAATTTTTGAAAGACTATATCTACAGAATATCTTGGAAAAGTAAAATGTTACAGACGTAAAAAGTGGGTGTTTGTAATCTCCTGTAAATCTAAAGAAACATAGGTGATTTGTGTTTGGAAACTCCACTTAAGGGAAACTCAAAAGGGGTGAAATTTTAAAATGAGAATTTTTACAGTTTATCTCAAAAAACTTGACATGTTACAGAAGTGAAAAATGGTATTTTTTATCTCTATTAAACATAAAGAAACGTGTATTTTTAGCTTTCGGAAATACCACTTGGGTGGAGGGGGGGGTAAAAGTGACTGAAAAAGGTGTTGAATTCTTTTAATTAGGCTACTGATATCTCAAAAAATGAAGATGTTACAGACGTGAAATTTGATATTTGCAATCTGCTTTAAAAATAAAGAAACACGTATTCTCGGAAAATCCAATGAAGGGGGGGGGGGTGAAAGAATTGAAAAATTAATTGAATTAATTGAATGAGAATACATACATCTAATAAAAACTAAAGTGGTTACAGACGTCAAAATTCGTATTTGGATCTCCTTTAAAAACAAAGAAAAACGCGTTTTGGGCGGAAACCATCTTGGAGGGCGGGAGTGTAAAGGAGTTGAATTCCTTTCATGAGGACACATAAATCAAAAACTGAAGAAGTTAGAGTCGTGATAATTGGTATTTAGAAGATCCTTTACTATTAAAGAAACAAGTATTTTTTGCGGGAAAATTCACTTAGGTGGGGGGGGGGAGTAGTGTGAAATGAAGTGAAAAAAGAAAATTATTTTTATGGGGATACTTATATCTCAAAACTGAAGGTAATAGATGTGAACATTGGTGTTGAAATCTTCTTTAAACATAAGAAACAAGCCTTCTTTTAATTTTTTTTTGGGGGGGGGGGGTGAGCCGGTAAATAAACTTAACGGCGGTGGGGTGTAGAAGGAGGTGAGACCAATTGATTTTACTGTTCTTAATGTACTTATAAGGATCCTCGGCAGCGCGCCGGCCTCTCACAGCTGGGTTCCGCGGTTCAAATCCCGTTCACTCCATGTGACATTCGTGCTGGACAAAACGGAGGCGGGACAGGTTTTTCTCTGGATACTCCGGTTTTCCTGTCATCATCCATTCCAGCAACACATAATAATAATAATAATAATAATAATAATAATAATAATAATAATAATAATAATAATAATAATAATAATAATAATAATAATAATAATAATAATGTTCCGGACCGTCGTCAAATGTGCGGACCGCGCTGGAAACGGCTCCTGGACGGGTAATGACTAAGAATGCAGTCCGGCCGCGGGTTCAGTGCCTTCTAGGCACCCAATATGACACCACGCCGGATCTCCTGAAGGATTTTATCCATATTAAAAATGATTATAGGAAAAGATGGCAAAGATTTACGGACCCAACTGACCGGGAGGAATACCTGAGCCTAGCCCGGGAAGTACGAAATCGATTGCTGGAAAGGAAGATTGAAAAATGGGAGGAAACATGCCGTAATCTAATAGAAAACGAGTCAGATCGGGAATTTGGTGGGTTCTCGCAGAAAACGAGTCAGACCGCGAATTTCGGCGGATTATATATCTAAAACAATAAGCATTCAATTATAAATTTCAGTATAATACCGTAGCGAAGCACGGGTATCTTGCTAGTCTATATATATAAAATAGCTTGTCCTGACTGACTGACTGATTCATCATCACCGAGCCAAAACTACTGGACATAATGAAATGAAATTTTGGGGATACATTCAGGTTAAGATGTAGGTGCTCGCTAAGAGAGGATTTTTGGATATTCCGTCGCTAAGAGGGTGAAAAGGGGGGTGAAATTTTAAAATGGGTTTATCAATATATCAAAACTTTAAAAGTTTACAAATGTCAAAAATTGGTATTTAGAATCTTCTTTAAAAATAAGGAAACACGTATTTTTTTGTTTTCAGAAAATCCCAATACGATGGGTGAAAAAGGGCGCAAAAGGGGTTGAATGCCTTTAATCAGGATACTGGTACTTATATCTCAGAAACTGAAGACATTACAGACCTGAAAATTGGTACTTTTGATCTCTTTTAAAAATAAACACGTATTGTTTTTTTGGAAAATCCAATTAGTGGGAGGGTGAAAAGGGGGGTGAATATTTAAAATGAGTGTATCTATATCTCAAAACTTTGAAAGTTTACAAATGTAAAAATTGGTATTTAGAATCTTCATTAAAAATAAAGAAATACATATTTTTTTTGTTTTCGGAAAATCCCAATAGGAGGGGTGGAAAGGGTTGAAAAAGGGGTTGAATGCATTTAATGAGGATACTTATATCTCAGAAACTGAAGATATTACAGACCTGAAAATTGGTGTTTGGGATCTCCTTTAAAAATAAAGAAACACTGATTTTTTTGTTTTTGGAAACTCCAATTAATGGGGGGGGGTGAAAAAGGGGGTGAATTTTTAAAATGAGTGTATCTATATCACAAAATTTTAAAGTTTATAGATGTAAAAATTGGTACCGGTATTTAGAATCTTCTTTAAAAACAAAGAAACATGTATTTTTTTATTTTTGGAAAATCCCAATAGGAGGGGTGAAAAAGGGGTTGAATGCCTTAATGAGGATACTTAAATCTCAGAAACTGAAGATATTACAGACCTGAAAATTGGTATTTGAGATCTCCTTTAAAAATAAAGAAACTTTTTTTTTTGCTATTGGAAAGTCCAAATAATGGGGGGGGCGGGGGTAATCTATCTATCTATCTATATCTATATCTCAAAACTTTAAAAGTTTGCACATGTAAAAATTGATATTTAGAGTCTCCTTTAAAAATAAAGAACACGTATTGTTTGTTTTCTGTAAATCCAAATAGGAGGGGTGTAAAAGGGTGAATAATCGCTTGAGTGACTTTAATGAGGATACATATATCTCAGAAACTGAAGATATTACAGAACTGAAAATTTGTATATGGGATCTCCTTAACAAATAAAGAAACACATATTTTTTGTTTTTGTTTTTAGAAAGTCCAATTAATGGCGGTTAAACAGGAGTGAGATATTTGGGTGAATTTTTTGAAAGACTATATCTACAGAATATCTGAAAAACGTAGAATGTTACGGACGTAAAGAGTGGTATTTGGAATCTCCTATAAATGTAAAGAAACATAGGTGATATGTTTTTGGAAACTCCTCTTAAGGGTAACTAAAAAGCGGGTGAAATTTTAAAATGAGAATTACTACAGTATATCTCAAAAAACTTAACATGTTACAGAAGTGAAAAATGGTATTTTTAAAACGTGTATTTTTAGTTTTCGGAAATACCACTTGGGTGAAGGGGGGGGGGGGGTAAACGTGACTGAAAATGGTGTTGAATTCTTTTAATTAGGCTACTGTTTTCTCAAAAATGAAGATGTTACAGACGTGAAATTTGATATTTGGAATCTGCTTTAACGGTAAAGAAACACGTATTCTCGGAAAATCCAATGAGTGAGGGGGGGGGAGGTGAAAGAATTGAAAAATTAATTGACTTAATTGTATGAGAATACTTACATCTAATAAAAACTAAAGTTGTTAGGGCCTACAGACATGAAAATTGGTATTTGGAACTCCTTTAAAAACAAAGAAAAGCCTGTTTTGTGGAGGGGGAATCATCTTGGGGGGCGGGAGTGAAAAGGAGTTGAATTCCTTTCATGAGAACACATAAATCAAAAACTGAAGAAGTTACAGTCATGATAATTGGTATTTAGTAAATCCTTTACTATTAAAGAATCAAGTATTTTTGCCAAAAAATTCACTTGGGGAGGGGGAGGAGTGTGAAAGTGAAAAAAGTGAAATATTTTAATCTCAAAACTGAAGGTAATAGATGTGAACATCGGTGTTTGGAATCTCCTTTAAACATAAAGAAACACGTCTTCTTTTAGTTTTTTGGGAGGAGGGGTTTAATAAACGTAACGGCGGTGGGGTGTAAAAGGAGGTGAGACCAATTGATTTTACTGTTCATTATGTATTTATAAGGAGCCTCCGTTGCTCAGGCAGCAGCGCGCCGGCCTCTCTCAGCTGGGTTCTGTGGTTCAAATCCCGGTCTCTCCATGTGGCATTCGTGCTGGACAAAACGGAGGCGAGACAGGTTTTTCTCTGGATACTCCGGTTTTTCCTGTCATCATTCATTCCAGCAACTCTGTCCAAAATAATTTCATTTCATTTGTCATCCATTAATCATTGCCCCAGAGGAGTGCGACAGGTTTTGGCTGCCGGCACAATTCCTATTTTCACTGCTAGATGGGGGCTTTATTCATTCCATTCCTGACCCTGTCGAATGACTGGAAACAGGCTATAGATTTTCGATGTACTTATACTGATCATAAACCGATCATTTTTAATCTTTCCTGGGTTCATTTTCAAGAGCCATCTTTTCCTTCAGAGAACGTTCTTAGATTACAGTAGATTCCCCTTTTATATAAATAACAATTTAAACACATTTGAAAAACGATAGGAATGAGATTGAACGTTCAATTTTTCACCTCTATAATAAGTTCAATAATGCACGGAAGTATGTCATTCGTATGGCCAGAAATCCCGCACACTTGCCTACGCGCGACAATGGTGCTGGTCACATTCTCAACAATGACAATGGCAGCAGATGTAATTTACCGCCAAGTAGCGGTCTTGCATCTTGCTGTGGGGTAAAGAACATCTGTAGTAGTAATAATAATAATAATAATAATAATAATAATAATAATAATAATAATAATAATAATAATGTTTTGGACCGTCATCAAATGTGTGGACCGCGCTGGAAACGGGTCTTGGACGGGTAATGACTAAGAATGCAGTCCAGCCGCGGGTTCAGTATCGCCAAGGCACCCAATACGACACCATGCTGGATCTCCTGAAGGATTTGATCCATATTAAAAATGCTTATAGGAAAAGATGGCAAAGATTTAGGGACCCAACTGACCGGATGGAATACCTGAACCTAGCCCGGGAAGTACGAAATCGATTGCTGGAAAGAAAGATTGAAAAATGGGAGGAAACTTGCCGTAATCTATTAGAAAACGAGTCAGATCACGAATTTTGGCGGATTCTTTCAGAAAACGAGTCAGATCGCGAATTTCGGCGGATTATATATAAAACAACAAACATTCAATTCTAAATTTCAGTATAATACCGTAGCGAAGCACGGGTATCTTGCTAGTTGTAGCATATGTGACAACTTTAGGACAATGTCCAAAATGCAGCATAAGTCATGGATGTATGTTACTTTCAAGAGATGTCACATAGCACAATCCACTGTGTTGTTTATTCAAAAGAAGTAAAATATGGGATGATCTGCCAGTTAAAAACACATAATATCACTGAAGGGGAATCGTCACAGAGAACACCTTCGGCCTGGCCTGCATCACAAGAAGCTACCCTGTCAACAACAACTGCGAGGTATCCAGGTAGGTGTACATCCTATCTACAGTTATTCAGAAATTATTCAGGGTTATTTAGCTAAGGTGGCTACCTCAAATAACGTGTGAACCATTTAAGATACTGACATTCTCTTTTCACCTTCTTTAATGGTGTTAAGGGGATCACAGCTGAACATGTAGTACTTTTCTAGGCTTTTGACAGAATATATCACCACACATATTACCGTATGAGAACTGCTGATGATATACTATCAAAATTACACTTGTAGTTACTGGGACGTTGCACAGATTGCTGGACAGAAGAATCGTAACACAGGAGAATTGGTCTTGAGATCATAGCCCATCACTACCCTGTCGAAAGAATTGGAGCAAACTCAGGCATTTTAGATTACACGTTCCACTCATGCACGTAATGGTGGTTGTTTATGCAGCAAGGCACAACTTACCCCATCTCAAGTTCGAATAAAACACAGCTCAAGTATCCTGGTAGGTATACATCCTATCTACAGCTGTTCAGCTAAGATGTCCACCTCAAATAATTTGTGAACAGTTTAAGATATTGACATTCTGTTTTCACTTTTGTTAATGCAGTACTTTCCAGGCTTTTGACAAAATTTATCAGCATACACGTTTCATATGAGAACGCTATTTCACGTAAGAACTGCTTATGATATACTGTCAAGCTCACACTCATAGTTACTTGAAAGTTGCACAGATAGCTGGACAGAAGAATTGGTCTCAAGATTCTTGCAAGAGTCTCGAGATCTGTGACGTCAGTCTCAAGAATCTCGAGCGAGATTATTGCCCATCACTAATGGCAGCTGCTTGATTGGAGAATTCTGAGTAGCCTCTCAAGGCCAAAATGCTTCCTATTTAACAAGGACCATTTAACAAATGAGCCTTGTTCGTAATAAAAGTAGCTGTTTGACTTTTTGTACTCATAAAAAGTACTCCTTGAAACCTAAATCAATTTAATTTTCTTTGACTGAATTGTCACCAAAGCAGATCAAAGCAATTTTAAAAACCATATTTATGTAACAATCTTGTACCATTGGCATGAATTAAAATACAGTATTAGCTGTAATATTTCATGGCAGACTATTGATGAAAATCAGAAAAATGATCTCTGTGAACAAGAAATACTACATTTATTTGAGAGATTTTGTCATAAGCTTCAATAATCTGCACTTACAAAAATGAGAAATCACTGGAATTTTCACATATCTCTAAGGTTACGATGAATAACTTCTGATATTTGACTGAAGTGTTCTACCAGAGCTACAACAGCTCCTCCCATCACCTGATTGATTCTTCCTACATGTTGTAGAGTATGATCAAGTGCTTCTAGAGCCTTCTTATGTGGCATTCATCTTTGACAATGAGCTTATTTGTCTTAATACCGTACTTTAGCTTTACCAGAGCCCTTGCGTATGTTACAAACAAGATACTCTGAGTGTGCAAGACAATTTTAGAGTTGAATGTGCCATTTATCCTCTAACCAGTAGTATGAGTGCAGTGAGCTAGAAAGAAAATTATAGAGTGGCTAGCATGTCTGCTACAGCACTCTGGGTTATGCCAGGGCGAAATAACGATGCCATAGTTTAAGCGCCCTACACACAAATTTGTCGGTTTAGAGTGCATTACTTTTAATAGATTAGATCGAATAAATAAACTGCATAAACTGCATAAACTGTGTGTGTGTGTGTGTGTGTGTGTGTGTGTGTGTGTGTGTGTGTGTGTGTGCACGTGCATGCGTGTGCGTGTCTCTTTCTCTCTCTCATACAACTGCACAAACCATAGAAAAGTCACAAAGGATGTATCATATTTCAAATAAGAGTTTTTAGTAAAGTACACAGTTTTTGGTGTTTAGCAGAGCTATGTTTGTAACAGAATCCAGCATGTGTACATCAGGTCTATTTTCCTTTTCTTGTAGGAACTGACATAAGAGTGAAACATAATAAACGGTGGTACCCTGTATGGTTGAGTGGCTTAGATGGTAGAGCGCAGGATTTCTGAGTTCATCTAGACTCAGTCCAGTGGTATTTGAAGGTGCTCAAATACATCATCCTTATGTCATAAATTTGCCAGTCCATAAAGGAACACTTGCAGGACAAAATTCTAGCATCTCAGCATCTCTATAAACCATTAAAGTATTTGGTAGGATGAAAAACCAATAACATTCTTATTATTAAAATCTCCTGTGTTCATGGCATGTTGAGGATAAATATATACCATAGTGAACAACAATGATAGAAGATGCTTGCTGTCCAGTGCCATACCTAAAATCTTTTTATTTTCCTCGTTACATCATCACCTCTGCCAATGATATGGAGTAATATGAGGACTCTCAGTCCCACATCATCACTAACACCAAGTGAGTTGTACTTGGTTCAAGGTGTAGCTGTTAGCTTGCAGTCAGGAAAAAGTGGGCTCGAGTCTCACTGTCAACAGCCCTGACAGATTGTTTTCCATAGTTTTCATTTTCACATCAGGGAAATGCTGGGGCTGCTGTACCTGAATTAGACCACTGTCACTTTCTCTGCAGTTCTAGCCCTGTCCTATCCCAGCTTAAAAATCTCATATTTATCCCGTATTGGCTCAACACAACTAAGGTTAAGTTATGAGTAGGTTCCCACCTTCCAAACCTATTATACAGAAATTGATAAGTATTGGAAGGTGGGAACCTACTCATAACTTAACCTTAGCTGTCCTATCCCTCCGTAGCCTTGATCTGTTTGTTGTTGTTGTTATTATTATTATTATTATTATTATTATTATTATTATTATTATTATTATTATTATTAAAGGAATATGAAAACTTTCCACAGTGATACTGTATTGTTTTATTATTACTATAATTGAAATTTATTATTGCTTATTACATCAATTCCAAGTGATATGAATGATTTTTCCATGTTGTCATATTATTTTGTTCAAGGTTTTCTGTTCTATAATTTTCATTTTTTGTGAGTACTGTATTGATAAATGTATTTAATGGCAGTGTATAATGATTTATTTTGTAATTACTGGAAAAGTGTTGATTTTCCTTCTTTATGCAATATCAGCTATATATATTGCAATGTGAGGGTGAGTAACAGTTAAATAAGTAAATACAAAACTGGTGGAGTGTACTTTAAGCAGTGGCATATACTGAAGGCTACCAAGGCTATTAGTGAAACCCTAGTATCAAATAAGAATGATCTATACGTATAGTATTTATTTAAACATAACAGGTGATTAGCCCCGATACATGTTTACACAGCCCATTTCCATGCACAGACAACTAACAACCAAAAGAAAAGAAACACGAGACTCCTTGGGCATGCCATGGGGCCCGTCAGATACCAGAAACATGGCACTACCAAGGTAGTGTCACCACGGCAGTCATCCTCAGTCCCCTATGCCACGTCCATTGTCTCCATTTAATATTAAGAAACAAAATAAATAATAAATAAATAAAAGATAATAATGTCAATAATATAAGCTAACTACCTACTACTAATGTCCGGCTGCGCCATCGCCCCTGGTGAGGAAAAGGCCACCCTCCCTGCGATGGCACGACCGGCACTACCCCTGGGGCCCAAAAGAGGACCCCCTCTACCTTTATCAGATGACAGTGCAGTTCTCTCACCATTCAATTTATGGCCGGCCACCTGGGGCTGAAACCGCTCTCATCCTGCTCCTCTCCTCTCTCACTCCTCATCCCACATTTATCTTTATCATTATTTTTTTTTGGGGGGTAGGCCCGTCCCACCCCATCCTCTTACGAGTATGCCTTCCTCTCCCTTACCCAACTACTATACATAAATAGTGAGAAAACCGCACATGCCTTCTTAGCTACAACTAAGTGTCCTCCTGCTACTGTACTACAATTAATAATAAGGGGGAAAAAATAATAATGAACAATTAATAGTCACAATTAACTACCATACAAATGAAATACTAATTGAATACCTATAATTCCATTCCTAAATAAATCCAGTCTGATCCTACTCTAACCTTATATTCTACACGTATCATTTATATCAGGTCATTGTTACAAAATCAGCCGACATTAGATTTCATCAACTATTAGCACATGACCTTGCCTGCATATCTACTGCGTTTGCAATTCTTGTCCACTGTCTTACTATGGCTGAATTCCAATAAACTGTTAGTCAACAGTTTCACAATCACCTGTCGTATCATGATCCACAGGGCCTCCTACAGTTACAAAATCAAACAAGCTTCCTACTTAACACATTACACTCACCTTCTTTTTTTCAATGACATAAACAGTTCCATCTTTTCAGCCTTTACACATCCACTTATTCTTCCTATGCCTCCTCCTCTCTCACCTTTCTCTCACACTCCTTTTTAATGAACCATAAGTACCTGTTCAATTGCTCCCCATCTTCCCATTGCCTGATAATCCACCTTATAATATTCCTCTCATCCCCTTATTCTAATAATTCATGATGTTTGGCACTCAATAGACAATTCCTTAACTTACTCATTTCTTTACAATTACTAATTAAATGAAAATCGTCGTTTACTACCCCACATAATACACGTACCATCTCTACCCTTTGGCCATCCCTTGTTCTTGTGGTCCCATCAACCACCATGCCATCCCACCCCTATTAAGCCTATCAACATACCTAATATTTATCTCCGTTACTTCTAACACTTTATTCAAAACACTAAGGGAACTTCTTAGCCTAATTTCTAATAATCTCTGCTTTTGCATATCCCTAATCCTCCTGGAGAGTACCTTCCACCCTCTTGCTTCTGTCTTCAACCAAACTGCATCCCACATGTACCCCAAACCTATCTTCTCCAAATATCCTTTAATTTTTTCTAGCTAACATCCCTTATACATGCTCTTCAGTTGTTGATTGTACATGGCTTGCAACAATTTCCTGCCCTCTCCTCTTTTCAAAATCATCCAGTATTTAACTATTCTTTTCACACACTCAACTTCTGTATCTTCCCAACATAGTAATTCCACCCCTGCATTAGCTGTGCACTGTGGGAGCTGCATCACCGACTTAACGAAATTACAAATGATTCGTCTTAATTCCACTCTTTTCTCATCCAACTCCCATACTTCAGCCCCATACATTACCTTACCAAAAACCACCGATCTTAAAACTAACATCAAGGTTGTATAACTGATACCCGGAAATTTAGCCACTGATGCTAGGGCGGCAAAACCTTTGCTTCTCGCTTGACTTATTTGATGGTCCCAAGTCCCTTTTCTGTTAATAATAACTACTAAATATTCCATCTTACTTACTTGTTCCAGCCTTTCTCCCTGCACGACCCATTTCCCATCTTCCTTTCTTCCTTTGTGTACCTGAGCTACTAGCACTTTTGATTTATTCCCGTTAATTTTCAAGGCCCATTTCATTGCAAAATCCGACACCTCACTTAAGCCCCTCTGCATCCCTCTTGACATTAGCATCATCAATATCACATCATCAGCAAAAATCAATCCCGGTATCTCCAACTCATTAATCACTGGAACGGCCCAATTGCTTCCCCCCATATCCATCCAGAATATTGTTAATTAATAAAATAAACAATATTGGCAATAATTTACACCCTTGATTTAAACCCACCTTAGACTCTAGTGGTCTGCTCAACCTATCGTCACCCAATTTTACACAGCACCTAACCACTTTATATATCGCCTCCACTGCCCTTAACATCTTTTCCGACACCCGCAACCTACCCAGTTTCTCTAATAGAGCCCCTCTATTCAGCCTATCAAATGCCTTTTCAAAGTCAATTGTCGCTATATACACCTTACCTCTTGGCAAGCTCATATACTTCTCCAAAACCGTCTTCACTATCATTATATTGTCCACTGTTCTTTTCTTTTTTTCTAAACCCCCCTTGGTAATCTGACAATACTTCATTTCTTTCTGTCCATTCACTTAACCTGTTCGCTAACACCCCTGTATAAATTTTACTTAAGGAATCTAGCAGAGATATACCCCTATAGTTATTCATACTGTTTTTACTACCCTTTCCCTTATGTATTGGGCATACAATTCCTGTCTCCCATTCCCTAGGGTACTTCCCCTCATCAAAAATCTTATTGAATAGTTTAACTATGCCCTCTATCATTGTCCTGTTTTTGCTCATTTCCTTCCAAAACTTATTAATGATACCATTGCAACCCCCCACCACCCTGCCCCTAATTCTTCTTATCACTCCCAAAGTTTCTTCTCTTGTAATTTCCTTATCTAGTTCGTAAATTGCCACTCTTCTATTCCTCCAAATTTCTTCGTCCCTGGCCTCACTCAACCATACCTCCCCCTTCCCTCCGAGTAATTCCCTAAAGTAGCTAACCCACTTTACATCCTCAATACTCATTTTCTCTAGACTCCTCCCACCCTTATTTATTCTATTTATCCTTCCCCAAACTTTCTCAGTATTGTTCAACTTACATTCTTTATTTATGGCTTCAGTCTGTCCCTCTAACCATGCCTTTTTTTTTACCTCACAAATTTTCTTTTTGTAATCTTTCCTTAACTTACAAAAAACCTCTCTTTCTAAGCTCCCACCTGTTTTTCTTTACTCTCCTAACACTACCAGCACCCTCTTTCATATACCTTCACACTCTATATTAAACCATTCTTCTCCCTCTTTCTTTCTTCTTTTTCCACTATTATCTATCTGAGCTATCATCTTTATTAGATGTAGCAGCAATTCCAAGGCTTTATCGATCTTATTCTCCTCTAACACCCTTTCCCATCCACATTTCAGTAAGTGTACTTCTTCTTTTGCTACCCTGTCCCAATCCATTTCCACTTTCTCTTTCCATTTGTACTTACTATACCCTCTCCCTAGTTCGTCCTTCATCTTAACTTCTTTCCTTACATTCTTCTCCTAACCCCTTTTTAACAGAACCCACACTGGGAAATAGTGTGATGCAATCCAGTCTCCTACTTCCATCCTTATAATATTCTCTAACACTCCCTCCGAGCTAAAAACTATATCTATCACAATATACCCTTGCTCTGAGACATAGGTCAATTTACCCATACTGTCACCCTCTTTCCATCCATTCAGAATATATAAATTCCCTGCTGCGCACAACTCTAAGAGCTTCTCCCCATAACTGTTTATAGTTTTATCCTCACTTCTTCTACTTCTCAATATGCCACTCCCATCTTCCCTACTATATACTGGGCTCTGTTCCCCTACTCTCACGTTCCAATCTCCAAATAGCAGCATGTCCTCTTCCTCTGCAAACCTCTCCCTTATCATACTAATTTCCACCAATAGCTCTTCAAAAAGATGCTTATTTGTGTATATGGAACTATAAGGATGGCAATACACGAATGCTAGGATTATTCTCTTCATCCTTCCCTCTATCAATCCCATATTAAATCTCATCCATATAACTTCCTGTATATCTGTCTCGATATCTTCTACCAGTTCAATAATCTCTTCTTTAATTAGTACTACCATTCCTCCTGGGGCATGTCCCTTATTCCTCTCTTTTCTTCTATATTTAATCACAAACTCCTCCATGAAATCTCTTTCCCTGCTTCCAACCATGTCTCCAAGAGTGCCACAACATCGAAACTTTCTACTACTTCTCTAACATTTTTATTTTCTATTTTGTTTCTTATCCCCTCTATATTCACACATCCTATTTTCCAATACAGTTATAACTTATCCTCCCTCCCTTCTAAATTGCCTCCCTTATTCTTAAAATGAGAATAATGGAAATCTAAAGCATGTTAGAATGTAACCATCTGGTACAGTGCTCCATTTACAAAACTTGAACGCAATGAGATAAAACATTGCTCCTATATCTGAGTGCAAGACATCAGAGAAAGATATTGTAGCCCAAGCACTGCATCCCTCTCCCCTCGCCTCACCTCGCACGGCTTGCTGCTGGATGCCTGATATGTGCGGGGACCAGGGGGGATATGTGCGCTAGGCTTTGGTCCGTCAGATCGCCACTGTTAATGAAGGAGAGACAGCTCACAGACTCAAAAGTTCTCCAGAAGTTTCCAAATTGACACACGCATTCCTCATTGTATATATTTCCTCAACTCATACTGGTATTTCACTCCCTTTTGCTTCTACATCCTTGTAGAAAGACACTGTAGGGCTACTCTTATAGGAGTAATAATTATAGTTTTCTTTTATAGGTAGATCTGGTAAAATGAAATGCAATCTTTCAGGTTTAGTGTTCTCTTTGGTTGGTTACATGTTTCAGGAACAATATGCATTCCCTTCATCAGCGAAATCAAGAATAAATAATTTTCAATCATGGAAAGTGTATTGACAAGGTGGACCCAACATAATATATTTTAAATAGTTTCTTTAATAGATTTAGACAAGTCAGTGCAGGATCAAAATAAAATACTGGTACCTATTATGGTCAAGCTTATCAACCTATGATCATGAGTCGGACACCACCACTGATCTCCTGAGGAGGCTTATAAACCAGTGAACGATGGATAAAATTGCTGGTAATGCTATAAAATTCAAAATTTTTCATTTAATGATGTTAATAATAATAATAATAATAATAATAATAATAATAATAATAATAATAATAATAATAATAATAATAATAATAATAATGAGCCTCCATGGCTCAGGTGACAGCACGCCGGCCTCTCACCGCTGGGTCCCGTGGTTCAAATCCCAGTCACTCCATGTGAGATTTGTGCAGAACAAAGCAGAGACAGGGCAGGTTTTTCTCTGGATACTCTGGTTTTCCCTGTCGTATTTCATTCCAGCAACACTCTCCAATATCATTTCATCTATCATTCATCAATCATAGCCCCAGAGGAGTGCAACAGGCTTTGGCAGCTGGCACAATTCCTATTCTTGCCACTAGAGGGGGCTTCATTCATTCCATTCCTGACCCAGTCGAATGACTGAAAACAGGCTGTGAATTTTCATTGTTCAATAATAATAATAATAATAATAATAGTGCATGGCCTATGTATACGCTTGGTGGTGATGACCTAATGAGGGTAAAAGGAATGATGAAGACGTCATAAGCACCCACTTCCCAAGCCAGGGGAATTAAGAGTACGAGGGGGTTGATTCCAAGAACTGAACTGGGCCCATCGGGCCGAAGGCAAGTATTCTATCCATTTCTCTACAAAGCCGGACTTTAATTTGCTAAACCTTAGGCTACCATCTCCACTGTTTGGGTGTTGATTATTGACAGTAGCAGAGGCCAGGGCAATAGCTTGTGAAACAGCCTTGACAACACACCAGGCTTCTCGGTTGGGTATTGGCTGCAGCTCAGAACACTTAAGGCTTGACATTCACTAAATCAACTATCAAAAAGGGGTAAGTCTAGTGGCAGTCTATGCCACGATCCCAGCATACACCACTGACTCTAAGATTTATTAACTAACACTAATTTCTATACAAACTACAAAGGCATACAATCTGCTAGTTTACACACTCTCTCTCTCTCTTATATATATAGTTCCACTGTTCAGTCACACTAGTTATTCTGTCTAACACTTACAAGCTAAAATAATTACACTACACATACTCCTGTAACTGTCACTTGGACTGCAGGGCAGTTCACCATTAATTTATTGTACAATGTTCATGGCCACACACTTCACAGTTTATGCACCCGCAGTCCCACAAGTCTGTACTTGGTACTAAGTTCACACACATTTGGTAGTCCACATTTACTGTCCCTTCCCGTTCAGCTGCTCTGTTCTGCATTCACCATCAGTCCACACACAACAGTAATCCCAGTGCTTCACAGCACTGCCAATCATAGAAATGGAATGTTTCAACTGCTGGCAGAATTAGACTCAAACTGATCAATCACAATCTCGTCTGACCTGTCTTAAATAGGGAGGCCGGCTCTTCCAGATTCATTGAATGAGGAGAAATCCCTGGAGCTCTTTGGAAATCAAATGCACTGGTTACACCTTTCTGGTGCCAGAAAGCACTGAGTGATGGCCGTAGTGGTAGCAAATGGGCTGGCCATTGCACACCTGACTCATCTCTGACCGGTTGCCAGCAGTGGCAAGAGGTCCAGGGCATAATTTGGTGATGTCACCCACCGTTGGAGTCTGGCTAACTTGATCCTCCCAAGGCCAAACATTAAAATGGTGGACTACATCACACTGCCCCCTCCTTAAGGCTGCTCCTCCTGAGCTGCTCCATGATATGGCACCAGGCAATCCAGATAGATAACCATAATCTTCTCTCAGGGGGCCGGCCTGGATCCTGTAGGCAATGTTGTTGATCCTAGTGATGACAGTCTGAGCCCTACTAAGGTTAAGTTATAAGTAGGTTCCCACCTTCCAATACTTACCAATTTCTATATAATAGTTTTATTAATTACATGATATAAACCAGCTTAATCTCTAGGACATGTTTCGTTCCAATTATGGAACATCTTCAGCTAAAAGATTTGACAAAATGGCAAGACAATTAGAACTCATGTGATAGTTATGATGATACAATAGCTAAAAGATTTGTCAAAATGGCACGAAAATTAAAACACATACTATAGTTATGATGATAAAATAAAATGTTCATTCACGTTGGTTAAAATTTCAACAAGTCAGTGTCCAAGTGATGAAGTAAAATTGGCGATAAGGTTCTTCTTTATGTTGGAGACGTGTATATTTGTTAATCTTGAGATAAAATTAGAGATATACAAGATTTTCTTAACCTATAGTTATCGAGGGAACTCTTGATAAAACAACCGTAGTTGAAGTTGAGTTGCAGTTGGACTATTAAAATGAGTCTGAAATGAGAAGAGAATAAAAAGGGGGATATTTTAAAGGAGAAAACATCCTTGCAATTATAGATGAAAAAATCAATAGTAGCACTAATTTATTAGACCAAATCAACACTTTAGACACTTTCATAATATTTAAGTTAGAAACCGAGAACAATAAAAAACTAAATTTCCTTGATTTAATGGTCGAAAGGAAAGAAGAAAAGTTGTCCTTTACAATATTTAGAAAACTGACTCAAACTATAAATACCATACGAAAAGATTCATACCATCCTGAGGCACATAAAAGGAGGTTCCTTTTTAAGCATGTTAAATAGAGGCTTTAACATTCCCTTGTCCAAAAACGATCTCCAAAAAGAAATTAATCTCATTTACAAAATAGCGATAAGCAATGGATACACAAAACACTACATAGATAGATTAATAATAGAGTAAAATAATATTATATTATTTTACTCTATTGTAATCACAGTTCAATATGGATCTATCATTATGAAACTTATTTCTTTTAATTAGATAGATTAATTAATAAAATTAAGAATAAACCTCAAATGCAGCTGATAAAAGAACATAAAAAGAAAAACTTCACCACTTTTACTTATAATAATGAGAATATTTACCAGATTACTAATATTTTTAAGAAACTAAATTTTAAAATTGGTTTTCACACCAATAACAACATACAACATTTAATTTTCAATCACCAAAGCATTGTAAGTAATAACAAATATTTAAATTCGGGGATATATAGGCTTAAATGCTCAAATTGTGCCAATTCTTATATCGGACAAACAGGCCGTAATTTCTTAGTAAGATATCAAGATCGTATTAATGCTGAAAAACATAGGAAGTACTCAGCTATGAGTCTTCATATGACCAAATATAAATACAGTTTTACATCAATGGAAAGGGACTTGACCATTCTACGAACGTTAAACAAAGGCAAATTAATGAATATTCTTGAAAATATCTATAATGAGATTGATCAGAAACGAAATCCCAGCCAGAATATTAACGAAATCACGGAAAATATCAATACATTATTAGAAGAGGCTACCAAATTAGACTCATCTAGAAAAACCATCAAAAAGGATCCCAAAAAACAACCAACACACCTCCTTCCAATTAGCTCCACCTTACATAATATTTCGCCTACTTTTCCTTCCGTTTCCCCTAGCCTATCACAGCGCCACTCCTCAGTTAGCTCCACCCTACACAACATTTCACCCACTTTCCTCACTTCACCTACCTCTCCTTCCAATATTCCCCGCCCACCACAAGTGCCTCACATACGTACACAGAACTCAGTCAGTTAACGACGCGGTGTACGGGAGGAGGTCAAATACGACATGATCGACTCTAAGGTAATCAACTCCATTATCCTTTATTCTCACGAACATACATTTTTACAAGGTTTTCTCCTTTAAAATATCCTCCTTTTTACTCATTCTCTTCTCGTTTCAGACTCATTTTAATAGTCCAACTGCAACTCAACTTCAACTACGGTTGTTTTAACAAGAGTTCCCCCGATAACTATAGGTTAGGAAAATCTTGTATATCTCTCATTTTATCTTCAAGATTAACAAATATACACGTCTCCAACATAAAGAAGAACCTTATCGTCAATTTCACTTCGTCACTTGGACACTGACTTGTTGAAATTTTAACCAACATGAATGAACATTTTATTTTATCATCATAACTATATGTGTTTTAATTTTCGTGCCATTTTGTCAAATCTTTTAGCTATTGTATCATCATAACTATCACATGTGTTTTAATTGTCTTGCCATTTTGTCAAATCTTTTAGCTGAAGATGTTCCATAATCGGAATGAAACATGTCCTAGAGATTAAGCTGGTTTATATCATGTAATTAATAAAACTATTATATAGAAATTGATAAGTATTGGAAGGTGGGAACCTACTTATAACTTAACCTTAGTTGTGTTGAGCCAATACGGGATAAAAATATGAGATTTATAAGCTGTAGTCTGAGCCCTTCCATGTTGACTGAAACTTCGGTGACTTCCTTTTCATCCGCACAGGCAGTACAGCCAAATCCAGTCACCTTCCTGGAAACCCACAGATTTTGCCGCATGTCATAGTAGGCTTTCGTCCTGTTATTGGCTATCCTCAGATATTGCCATCAGCCATAGTTGTGGATGTTGTTTAGCTGGTCTTCCAATTCCCACACATAGTACGTCACTTGTTCCTCCAGATCCAGTGCCAATCCAAACATCAGCTCACATGACAAGTGTAGCTCCCTCCTGAAGACCATATTGACAGGTATTATGCTCATCATCTCGTGGGTGGACACTCAATAGGCCATCAAGAAAAATGGGACACTTTCATCCCAGTCCCTCTGGTGCGCTGAAACCACCTTTCCACTTTTCGATTGTCTTCACAAAATGTACCACCATGCTGTCTGACTGGTGGGAGGGGTAGAGAGGTGTTGTTCAGGCTTCCAAACTCCCAGACATTGCAGAACCTCATGCATCACCCTCAACTCAAAGTTCCTAGCCTGGTCACTATGCAGTTCCGTCAGAACACTGAAGTCCCAGAAGGAGTTCTTCACTAACACATCAACTACTGCCAATATCTCTGGGTTAGGGACAGGTAGACCTCTAGCCCCTTGCTGAAGCACTCCATGGCCAGGACTAGGTAGCGATTACTGGCATTGGATTTGGCCGAGCGATATCGATTGTGATCTTTTCAAAAGGTGTTCCGATGTTGTATTGCACTATCTGGCCCCTACTCTTGGGATGTGGGTCTTAGCTCATAGCGCAGGTCTCACACATCTGGCACGTCTTGTCAAAATTGTTTCCTCAGGTACACCCGGTAGTATCACTTTCAGACACAATCTAAAGTCTTGTTCTTTCTCAGGTGGTCAGCAGTGGTGCCCGCATGCAGCTTGGTCACCACTTCTTTCCTCATCCTCCTGAGGATTATCAGCTGGACATCCTGCTTCTTGTTGTTGGTAGACGCCCATACATGGGTTAGTACCCTGTCGTCAACCATCAGAGAATTACATTGGGCACTGTATGCCTCATAATTTGTGCTGTGTTCAGCAATGCGCTCCCATTCCAGTCACTGCCCCAGCTCAGCGTCGCATAGAATCTGCTCGATGTCATCATCCTTCAGCTGCTCCCTCCTCAGGGTGGCTCGATCCCAGCCGTCATGGCCTAGACAGCCTCAGTGTCTGCCTGACTCTCCACCTTCTGTCAGTGTGCACAGTTCTCAGGGCATAGCCTTCTGGACAGAGCACGGGTGTTCCTTGTCAGTGCTCAGTGGTAAATTCATATTCTTGGAGACATTTTATCCAATGAGCTGTCTGCCCCTCTAGATTATAGAAGCTCAGAAGCCAGGTCAGGGCAGAGTGGATAGTGTACAGATCAAATGACCGCCATTACAGGTGCTTGTGAAAATGCCCCAAGGTCTTCACAATGGCTACCAGATACCAATGCGTCATGCAATAATTCCCCTCAGATTTGGACAGCATTTTACTGTAATAGGCAATCATGTTCTCTTGGCCATCCTGCACCTGAGTGAAAACCCCACCAATTCCCATGTCACTGGCATCAGTGTCCACAAAGAACATCTCCCCAGGGGTATCCAAGGACAGATGCCATGCACAGTGATTCCTTCAGGGTAGCCTCTGCCTCTGGGGACCATTGGAACAGTCTTCTCTCCTTAGTGAGCCACATAAGTGGCTTTGAAATGTCAGCATAGTTGGCTATAAACCTGTGATAGTAGGTGCAGATTGCAAGGAAGCTCCTGAGTCCCCACTTATCCTTTGGCACCAGCCAGTCACTGATGATCTCAGGATCTATGGCTAAGCCTTACAATGTCACAATGTAGCCCAGGTAGAGCACCTCCTTTTGGAACAGCTTGCACTATCCAGGATTCAGCTTCAGATGAGTGCCTAAAAGTCTCTGGAACACTCTCTGGAGATTTTCTATGTGTTCACTGAATTGCGATGATGTTATCCAGATACACAAGGCAGGTGTCATGAGTTAAAACTCTCAGTACAGGCGCCATTGGTCACTTGACGGTCACTGGCACATTGCAGAAACCCAAGGACATCATGGTGAACTGGTACAGACTTTGGCTGGTAGAGAATCCCATTTTCTCCTTATCTTCTGGATGGAGTGCCACTTGCCAATACCCAGACTTGAAAAAACCAATGGGCTCCAGACAGTATGTCCAGGGTGTCGTCTAACCAGGGTAGGAAAGCAGTCCTTCATGACATCATTCATCATGTGGTAATCAATGCAAAAAACAGAGCTCACCGTTCTTCTTCACCAGGACCACTGGTGATGACTACAGGCTGTTCAACTTCTTGATGATTCCCCGCTGCTTTATGACATCCAGCATCATGTCAGTATCTGCCTTCTTTGCCAGGAGTACCCTGCAGGGCAGTTGCTGGATCAGGATGGTGTCACCGTTGTTGATCTCTCCTTCCATAGTCGCTTCCTGTAGCAGTGAAGATATCCCAGAACTTGTGGATTAGTTTCTTAAACTCCTTGAGCTTCCCTGCCTCCAGGTGCTTATGGACATCAGAAATAATCTTCCAGAGCTTGCCTGAACCTTCATCTGCCTCCTTGGTCTGTGCATCTTTGTAGTTCACTGGCATAATGCACTTGACTGGTTCACACGTCCCAAGCTTGGTCCTGCTGGGTAGCCTCAGATTCCACAACATTGAATTCAGTATTCATACTGGCATGCAGCTTCATGCTAGGATGAGTGTCCAAGAGAGGCAAAGTCCCTTTTTGGCAGTTGTCGGTCCAGGTTCCACAGGCATGCTGTTTCCTTGTGTGGGTCACTCCAGCCGTGTCATCACCATCATCTCACTCTTGGCTGGTTATCACCACTTCACTGGGAAGCATTAGCCTCGCTTCTTGGGGCTGTGTTGCTGGGTGTCGGAGCATTATCTCTTGCTTACCGACCCCACAGCACATGCCATCCCATGTCGACAGTCACTTCGTATGCCCGTAGCACATCTAGTCCCAAGATGACCTTGTACGTGATGACAGCAACGTAGGCCCAGACTCGTAGGCATCATCGTTACAGTGTCAAGTTGAGTAGCGACTCCTTCAGGAAAATAATGTTGTCTCCTGAAGCTGTTCACAGTACATAAAGGCGGTTGGGCTCACTCTCTGTCCCTTAGTGATGTCTGGCTTGATGATGGTTAATGCCACCCTCATGACTATCGTGACCCAGCACAACTTGTCCCTAACCCACCCATCAGCGATCAAGCTGTTGTCATTCTGCTCAGTGACTACATTTAACATGAAGTAAGGGGATGGTAGTAACGATGCCGATGAACCCCTCTCCTTGTCGGCCCTTACTCATTTCCCTGAGCAGCGATCCCTTCCACATGGCAGTTCCTCTGCAGATGGCCATGCTAGCTGCAGTTCCAGCAGGTTATCTTCCAGGCGCCTTGGCACCTCGGCGGTGTCACAACCTATGTTATTTCCTTGAACTGTTTCTCTACCAGTTCATTAACATTCTCTATAATGTCACTCTTTAATTTATCTTGAGAGAGAGCATCCTTCTTGTTCTAACATAACCTGACCATCTTTCACCTCACTTAACAGGCTCTCCTGTTGCTAGAGAGCCTGGTGTGCCCTTGCTCTTCATGGCATATCCTTCATGACAGTGTCACGGTTCCCTTCGCTGCCTCCCTCCTGAGGTTGTACTCACCATTAACCATCACCTTAGGGGCAAAAGATCTCTATAGGTTGATGCCCCGAACAAATAGTATTTATAAAATAAATAAAAAAGCATCAGCTTTTGGTGGATTTCAGCATTCTGGATCCCCACTGATGATAGTTTAGGCTGCCTAACGCTAGATGCAATCATAAAGCAGCCCATCCAAAGCCTTGTGGGCTAGCTGCTGCTTGACCTCGGCTGTAGCGTCTTGTTGGCACACTGAGTCCTCTTCCTTAGATAGACTCGGGGGGCATCTGACAGCTGGTGGTCACAGTAGCATCCATCAAGCGCTTCCACAGCCTCCTCATAGTTGGCCCCCAGTTGAAGGCTATGTAATACCTCTGCTACTTGTTCATGTAGCCCAGCAATGAGGTGTACGGCTCTCTCCTCCGACGTCCAACTGTTGCACAAATATACAGTCTCGAAACTGGGTCCAGAATGTCATTCAGGAAATGGTTCCATCATAGCTTGGGAGTTTTACTTTTGCTGCACTGGAGGACACCGTCACTGCTGGTGGGCTTACTATGAGTCTCTATGGCCATCACTCTTCCATGCAGTGCACACTTCCTCCCTTACGTCTCAAACTCCAGATTCCACAACCTGTGTTATTTCCTTGAACTGTTTCTCTACCAGTTCATTAACATTCTCTATAATGTCACTCTTTAACTATATCTTGAGAGAGAGCATACTGCTTGTTCTAACATAACCTGTCCATCTTTCACCTCACTTAATTCTGATTTTAGTTCACACCTAATTTCTTCCTGCCTCAATTTTAATCCACACTTAAGTTAATTTTTAAGTTTGTCCTAGATGGAGCCGAGTTCACTCATAATCTTACTTTCAAGTTGGTCCTGGCTGGATGTAAATTCTATTTTAAGTTCCTTAAGTTCCTCTTGTTTAGATTACAGTTCACTCTTAATTTTCCTGTTAGGTTCGTAGAGCTTATTGAGAAGAGCCTGGATGTTTTCACCACCATTTTGTTACTCATTAGCTACAAAAATATGCTTCCCATTGATTCCAATTCTGACACCAGATACTATGTGAGGGCAGGTATCAGTTAAATAAATACACTACTGGTAGAATTTACTCTATGTTAACACATTGAAGTCTGAGCAGGTGAAGTTGGATCTTACACCGTGGACTGAGCACTTCAGTACATTTTCATATTTTGTACTTACAGTCCCTAACCTATTTTGGATTCAACAATATTTCAGCTTTGCAGGCATACCTTGTTTTTCAAAATTGGACCAAAATCACTCATTTTTAAAAATAAATTTAAAAACTTTTTCAATTTCAATTTTTTAATTTTCACAATGCACATTGAAATCATGAAACTTTAGGTAGTAACACACACCATGATACATTTATAAAACACAACATGCATAGTAATCATTGAGAAATAAAAATTTTACATTAATTTAAATTATTTGTGAAAATTGGCTCTAGTATGAGATAAGGAAAACAACACAAGCCAACACTATATTGTTCACAATAGTAACGAGTCTCTTTGCGCACTGACTTCCCTAATATGGATTTGATACTTTCAGCACATACTTTACATCATCTCTGTGGCCTCTGAGACTTCTCAGTTGCGGGAATTTTCTTTGGAAAATGCCTCGCCGACAATCGATTCACAGGAGAAGCTACTGTACATTCTAATCTTTGTTCAAATGCACACCATCTTAATCAACTAACAGTTGTTCAATGTAGTCAGAAAGATGAACTGACTGTACCTTTGTTTATTACCATCATCATAAATACATGGAAAAACACTTTTATTTTTTTTCACCACTTTAGGTGACATCGATCAAACAGATAGTAGCTCAACATTTGTTCACTATGGTCTACACCAGTTTTATTCTGATGGTAATTAATGATGGCATCAGGCTTCATTTTTTTAACAACACCATGTTTAGTTCTCATGGGAACATTGGTGGATGTCATTCTGTGCTTCACTGAAAGTAAGTAAACATCCATTTTAGAAAAAGGTAAAAGTTCATTCCATTGAAGGGAGAGTTCATTCCTTTTTAGTTTTGATGTACTAAATCAGATGGGAGTCCTCCATGATTTTTCATGACAGTTCCAATGGCAACAATCTTTAGTTTCCATAATTTGTCTAGTAAAGCAGGACTTGTATAAAAGTGATCCATGGAAATTGTATAGCCTTTATGAAAATGGTCTTTATGGAGTTTTTTTTATCAACTGTGATATACTATTATCCACATTACCAAGCAAGCCTGTGTAAATTTCACACTTCAACTTTTATCCTGTCTTAGCATCACAGAGTACATAGAATTTTATGCCGTATTTGTATGGTTTGTTTTCCATGTAAACTTTGAAACTTATTCACCCTCTAAATGGACATATTCCCTCGTCAACTATGAGATTCTGTGATGGAAAGAAAGCTAATTTACTTTTTGTCACAAATTTGTTAAAGAATGGCCTAATCTTGTGCAGAGGGTTATGGTCAGTTTTAGACCAGGGTACAAAGGTATTATTGTCACAATATGTAACATGCTGAGGATTGATAAGAAACGATCTTGCAACATCAATTTACAAGCAAAAGTTGCCTGCAATACAGGATTATTTGTTCAATAATGTTTCAATTTGGGTTTCTTCACAAGACATGGCAAAGAGTTTGTTCAGTTCTTGTAATTTTACACAAGTCCATTTATTCTACATATATTTCAGTTTCAGCTAGCCTCCTGCATATAACTTGTCAATTGACTGACTGGCATAATGATTGGTTTCTGTTTCGATTGTTTTCAACAAATCATCACTGAAGAAAAATGTGAAGGGGTCCATTGATATTGAGGATTCATCAATTGGAATTTGTACAACAAATAATTCATCAAACACAGGAAGTTTGCGACATAAAACTGTACAGTATATGTGAGAAACAGTCTTCTCTCAAGTCGAAAAAATGAAAAGAAACCAACATGTTTCTTTATTTTTAAAAGAGATTCCTAATATCTATTTCCACATCTGTAACACCTTCAGATTTTTTTTTTTTTTTTTTTTTTAGATATAAGTACCCCAATAAAAATAATTCAACCCAATTATCATTCCTTCCCCACCCCCACCCCCACCAAATTTCAAAAAATAAAAAGTACATGTTTATTTATAAAAGATTCCAAATACCTATTTCCACATCTGTAACATCATCAGTTTTTGAGATATATGTACCCTCCTAAAAATATAAACTCTTTTCACTTCTTTTAATTCCCGTTAAGTGCCTTTTCTGAAAAGAAAAACAAAACATGTTCCTGTATTTTTAAAGGACTTTCCAAACACCAAGTTTCATGCCTATAACATGTTAAGTTTTTAACGTATACTGTACATATACTGGTACTCATTTAAAAAATTCACCCCCTTTTTCAATTATTTTCACCCCCTTAAGTGGATTTTCTGAGAGAAAAAAAGTGTTCATTTATTTTTAAAGGAGATTCCAAATACCAGTTTTCACATCTGTAACATCTTCAGTTTTTGAGATATAAGTATCCTCATAAAAAGAATTCAACTTCTTCTTCACTTCCTTCCACCTTAATTGCACTTTCTGAAAAGAATCAATACGTGTTTCTGTATTTTCAAAGGAGATTCAAAATACCAACTTTCATGTCTGTAACATCTCCAGTTTCTGAGATATAAGCATCCTCATAAACAGAATTCAACTCCTCCTTTACTTATTTTCAGCCCCCACCTTAAGACAATTTTCCAAAAACAAAAAATACATTTTCCTTTATTTTTAAAGGAGATTCCAAATACCAATTGTCACGTCTGTAACAACTTTAGTTTTTAGACATAAGAATTCAGTTAATTTTGCAATGGCTTTTACAAAAACAATAGAATATGTGTTTCTTTACTTTGAAAGAAGATTCCAAATACAAATTTTCATGTCTATAACATCGTCATCCTTTGAGATATAATTATCCTCATAAAAAGAATTCAACTCCTTTTTCAACCCCCCACCCCCAGTTAAGTTGATTACCTGCCAAAAATGTGTGTTTATTTATAAAAGATCTTCCAAATACCAATTATCATGACTGTAATATCTTCAGTTTTTTAGATATATGTATTCTCATAAAAAGAATTCAACTCTCTTTTTCAGCCCCATCTCCAAGTTGACCTTCTTTAAAAGTACTTCAGTAGGGAAAGAATGATAAATAGCTTTTGAAATTACATCCTTTTTCTCTCTAAAATGGCAAACTTGAAACACAATGTGGTATGCAATCTACTAACACGAATACAGTGACACAGCTCACATTCAGGCAATACAATCCCCTGTGGGTAGAGGCAGTAGCTTAATGTCCACGGTAGCCCCTGTTTTTCGTAAGAGGCGACTAGAAGGTGCCCAGAGGCTTTTGTCTTGGGAGCACAGGTTGGCAACCACAGGGCCATTAGCTTAAGTCTGGCATTGATTGCACTTACTTGTACCAGGCTCCTCACTTTCATCATTCTTACCCAACCTCCCTTGGTTAATTCTTGTTCTTTTCTGACCCCAACAGTATTAGGTTTTTGAGACTTAATGCCTTTCAAGGCCCTTCCCTTCCTTTTGCTGATATCTTCAATTTTTGATGTGTCCACATCTCTTCCATTTTCCTTCTGATTTGTGTTAGTAGAGGATACTTGCCGAGTTGTACTTCCTCTTAAAACAATAATCACCATCACCATTCAGGAAATATACTTTCATATGTGCACATAAAAATCACATCCACAGAAATAGTTCTGCCATTGACAGGACACAGCAAATTACATATCTCAACATTGAAGTCAAGGCTCCTAGATCATTCTGAAAGAGAAAGAAAGATTTTAAAGCAGCAGGGTGTGTTTATGGATCTTGTGTCCTTAATATATTTTGAATTTGTAAATCACGCAGGAAGAAATGAGGTCATCCATGATGTCATAAATTTTGGTAATGTTTTAGGGAACAAATTTGATTAATGTCCTAACTTAGGTCTATAAGAGTATGATGGTTATGAACAATTCTACTGACCCCTGTGTAAAAAAAAAAAAAGAGAGAGAGGAATCTTATACATTCCTCAAGGAGATGTGTGAGTGGTAGCAGAAGAAGAAAACTGTGTTTGTTCTAGGAATATAAATTTTGGTTTTACTGATGATGAAAGCTATGTAGATTATAGAGGATCTACAAAATATTGTAGATAAGAGTTTGAAGAGTTATGTTTTCTTCAATCGTCTATTCCTCACTCATATAGATTGTTTGGAGAGACTTCAAAGGAAGGTGGGTAATAAATTCTTACTCAGTTGGTAGCATGAAAAAAACTTTTTATTTGTTCTATATGTATGTGATTCTTTCTTTCAGTATTAATAATTGTTTTTCTGCACATAATTATTATCACTGTGGGTTGATGCAAGACTTTAGCATTGCATTAAGAACCGTGCACAGAAGGAAACAATGTTATGAGGATGTAATGAGAACCAAGCAGGAATTTTACATGTCACCACATCATAGACAAGATAGAATAGAAAGTTCAACAAGTCTAAGAAAGATAAGATAATTCCTGGGAATAATATAGAGGGTGAATATTTTGAAATTAAAAAATGATTTATTTTCTCCCGATATAACTATTTTATTATTTCCATTTTAAGCAGAACTGTACCTTATTTTATGGTTAAATGAGAGCTACATAGTCACAGGCTCCTCACTAAAGGAAGCACAATTCAGTATCCAGCCAATACATGTGGGATTTTTGGAACGAAAACTCACAACCCTGTTGTTCAAATTCTACCTAAAACTGGAGGTCCCATGGCTGTGGTCACAATACCTAGAGCCACATAAAACTACAAGCTACAGTAACTCGCTTAATTGCTTTCTTTCTTTCTTTCTTTCTTTCTTTCTTTCTTTCTTTCTTTCTTTCTTTCAGTGCCTTACACTTTCAAAGAAAAACCACCATAGTTTATTATTTTCATTTCTGTGTTGAGTACTCTTCAGAGTGTTGATTAGTGGAACATCCCTTGATTAATTCCTACTATATATGAAAAACCACCAATCATAATGAAATTGTAGAAGTATTCCAGTATTACATCAATGTAGCAAATTAGTTTATCATTTCTCTTAAAAATATAGAATCAATTCAATCAATCATCATCATCAGTCACCAGTAATCTCCATTTAGGGCTGTCGTCCAAGTGGCAGATTCCATGCCAAGTGTTTACCTAGTCTTTTCTTAAACAATTGCCAAGAAATTGAAAACAATTATCAAACATCTCTCTTGGTGAATTATTCTAAGCCCTTATTCTTCTTCCTATAAATGAACATTGTTAAATTGAAACATTCTATAAACTTAAAGAAACAGAACTTTATTACATAATAGTGCCTACATTGCCAATTTTTCTTAATTGACTACAGGGATAATGTACAAGATTGACTATACACAGCCTCCTCCATCTTAGAAACTACCGATACCAACTTTATATAAGCAAACAAAAACATCTCACTCCGTGTTCCCAACATTCTCTGACCAAGTTAATGGTTACATGTTATAAACCTCATTTTTGGTCCATATTGAAAATTTACAGTTAAAAAATAATAAAGGTGTTCTTTAATGCACCTATTCAATACTTTATTTCCACTTATAGTGCTTACATAAACACAATAACACTTATTTGGGACATGTTTCGCCCTCAATTTAGGGCATCTTCAGCCTAAAATAATCTCCAAAAGTACATATAATATTACATATGGAAGCTAAAAGATTAGCTAGTTACTAAAATTGATACATAAAATGTTAATATTGATATTAATAAAAACATGTTAATGGAACACTGTCAATGATTATACTGAAACTATCTTGTCAGAGACTAAAACTTCTTCCATTAAAATACGTAGTCTAATTAAAATGGTTCAAATAAAATTGTTAATGGATTACCGATGTCATAATGACATAATGCCAACGAAAAGAGGACATGAACATAAGCACAAAAACGTATGTACTTTGTACCTTCACGCTTACGACTTTAGCAGTGGCCTTGAACACGTTGTATATATGACATACATTTTTGTGCTAATGTTCATGCCCTCTTTTTGTTGGCATTATGTCATTATCACATTGGTAATCCACTAACAATTTTATTTGAACCATTTTAATTAGACTACGTATTTTAATGCAAGAAGTTTTAGTCTCTGACAAGATAGTTTTAGTATAATCATTAACAGTGTTCTATTAACATGTTCTTATTAATGTATCAATATTCACATTTTATGTATCAATTTAGTAACTAGCTAATCTTTTAGCTTCCATATGTAATATTATATGTACTTTTGAAGATTATTTTAGGCTGAAGATGCCCTAAATTGAGGGCGAAGCATGTCGCAAATAAGTGTTATTGTGTTTATGTAAGCACTATAAGTGGAAATAAAGTATTGAATAGGTGGATTAAAGAACACCTTTATTATTTTTGAAGTTAATGGTTATCAAACAGTTAACTTTTCATAGTCCTGGGAACATCGTCAATTCTGCTCACATCTGAAACAAACAAAGTCGCACAAAAGACAGACAAGTTCAAGTTATTCCAAATATCTATTTGGCACTTCAACTATTCTTCCAGTTTGAGTCTTGTTTACTTCTCCTATGTCACTCACATTAACCAATGACACATCACTATCTTCTTTCACAGTCAGCTGAGACATCCTTTCAGTGTCTGGAACAGAATATTTAATCTCTGATGTAAGTTCTAGGAGGAGGTAGAGTCTTTGAACTGGGCACAGAAATTCTCCAGAAGCAGTATTTGGGCAGAGAAGACAGGTGACTCCATCCTTTCCGGGCAGAAGTTCCAGGACCTTTCCTAAAGGCCAATCCAGTCTCTTTGGGTTTTCATTGCCAATGAGGACAACATCATCACCTGTACATTTTTTAATTGTTTGGCATCCATCTGTTGTTGCAATTGACCCAAATACTCACTCGGAACCTCTTTCTCAGATTCTCCTTCAGTGTCAATCTATACTTATAGTAAGATACAAAAGTTGAAAACTAGAAAAACGGCTGGAATTGATAAGATTTCTAGGGATATAGTTTCATATCTGAAGTACTTATTTGATTATTGTTTGCATGAAGGAGCTATACAAAATGAATGGAGAGTTGCTATAGTAGCCCCTGTGTAAAAAGTAAAGAGTGATAGACATAAAGCTGAAAATGACAGGCCAGTCAGTTTAACATGCATTGCATTTAAGCATTGGGAAAGCATTCTTTCTGATTATATTAGACATGTTTTCAAAAGTAATAACTGGTTTGACAGAAGGCAGTTTGGGTTTAGGAAAGGTTATTCCACTGAAACAATGTGTGGATCCAATGTGCAGAAAATCTTGCTTCAACCTTGAAGTAAAACCTCTTATTTGACCAGTCATTGCTGGGGCTCCATCATTGCACACTGAAATACAATTGTTCCTACTCAGTCCATTTTCTTCCAGTGTCGCTCACATAGAAAGGTGGAAGATTTTCAATTATTGTAAGTCTCTGTGATTAGAATTTGATACGGAAAATGAAGCTGATTACTTGCATACTCATAGAATATGTCTGATCCTGTTGATGTCAGAGGTAATTCTTTTTAGGATAGGAACTGTTCAATAAGTGATTAATCATTTAAAACTCGTATGTAGCTCATTAATCGACATTTTTTACTTATGTATATTTCTTCGTCCAGTTGAAGTGCAATTTTTTTAACCCTTATGTAATTTTTCCACTACTTGTTTTTTAATATCATGTGACATGCCTTCTATGTGGCGAGCAATTAAATCTTTTGTTCTTCACTGCTGTTTTTTTTTTTTGCTAGTTGCTTTACGTCGCACCGACACAGATAGGTCTTATGGCGACTATGGGACAGGAAAGGGCTAGGAGTGGGAAGGAAGCGGCCGTGGCCTTAATTAAGGTACAGCCCCAGCATTTGCCTGGTGTGAAAATGGGAAACCACGGAAAACCATCTTCAGGGCTGCCGACAGTGGGGTTCGAACCTACTATCTCCCGAATACTGGATACTGACTGCACTTAAGCGACTGCAGCTATCAAGCTCGGTCACTGCTGTTTCATTGTAGGCATTTAATTAAAAACTTCTCCACATTACAACACAATATATGTATACTTACTTCAGTTTTATAACAATACCAAGCATTGCGACTTATTCAACAATCAGTTGCACTAAGTTCTGTATTACATTTAAACATCTCTCCATTTCCAACTGAAATACTCAACTGACTGCAGGTGACAGTTGATTGGTTTAAATGTGCTCCACTAGGGTACGGGAGTGATCGACATGTTTCTCTACTAACGGCTACGTCTTTCGGGACAGTTCTGTAGCGTTCAAAATTCCTCTAAAGCAGGCATAGTTATTTGTACGCTGTGGTGTGCCACTATATTTAGAATAGCGGAATAGTGTGGCACAAATGGAAAAAGGTTCTAGAACCCCTGCTGTACAGAGTAATAAATAAGATACAAGATTGTGAGCAAATGCAAAATTACCTCGATAATGTTATGAGATGGACAGTAGGCAATGGTATGATGATAAAAGGGGTTAAAAGTCAGGTTGTGAGTTTCACAAATAGGTAAAGTCCTCTCAGTTTTAATTACTGCATTGATGGGGTGAAAGTTCCTTTTGGGGATCATTGTAAGTACCTGGGTGTTAATATAAGGAAGGATCATCATTGCGGTGATCACATAAATATGATTGTTAATAAAGGGTACAGATCTCTGCACATGGTTATAAGGATGTTTAGGGGTTGTAGTAAGGATGCAAAGGAGAGGGCATATAAGTCTCTGGTAAGACCCCAACTTTTTCTTTTTTTTTTGCTAATGGCTTTACGTCACACCAACACAGATAGGTCTTATGGCGATGGTGGGATAGGAAAGGTCTGGGAGTTGGAAGGAAGTGGCCATGGCCTTAATTAAGGTACAGCCACAGCATTTGCCTGGTGTGAAAATGGGAAACCACAGAAAACCATCTTCAGGGCTGCCGACAGTGAGATTCGAACCCACTATCTCCCGGATGAAAGCTCACAGCCGCGTGCCTCTAACCGCACAGGCCACTCACCCGGTAAAACCCCAACTAGAGTATGGTTCCAGTATATGGGACCCTCACCAGGATTACTTGATTCAAGAACTGGAAAAAATCCAAAGAAAAGCAGCTCGATTTCTGCTGGGTGATTTCCAACAAAAGAGTAGCGTTACAAAAATGTTGCAAAGTTTGGGCTGGAAAGACTTGGGAGAAAGGAGACGAGCTGCTCAACTAAGTGGTTGTTCCGAGCTGTCGGTGGAGAGATGGCATGAAATGACATCATTAGACGAATATGTTTGAGTAATGTCTTTAAAAGTAGGAAAGATCACAATATGAAGATAAAGCTGGAATTCAAGAGGACAAATTGGTTTAAATATTCTTTTATAGGTAGGGGAATTAGGGATTGGAATAACTTACCAAGGGATAAATTTCCAATTTCTTTGCAATCATTTAAGAAAAGGCTAGGAAAACAACAGACAGGGAATCTGCCACTTGGGTGACTACCCTAAATGCAAATCAGTAGTGATTGATGATTAAAGATTACAGCTGGTTGTCCTCTCCTGGCTACAAATTGATGAAAAGCTTGCAAAAATGCATCTGTTGATAATGGTAGGAGCAGTGCCAAGAGGACCGCTCTGGTGACTCCACAGTTGAATAAGCAAATCCATGCCTTTTGCATAGTTTTTCAAATAAAGGGGTCCAACCATGTCCACACCTGAAACTTCAAAGGCAGCAGCATCTCTTACACATTCTGATGGTTGTGGTGGTGTGGATCCTACCAATGGTTTAGCTTCCTGGTTCTTGCAGATGACACATTTTGTTAACACTGACCATAGATTTCTTCTTCCTCCTATCATCCAGAATCTTTCCCTCATAATCAAAAGCAGACCTTGAACTAAAGCATGACACCTTCGAACATGAACATCCATAATCAGCTGTGACAGGAATGATTTTTGGGTAAAAGTACAGGATAACGGAAGTTATGGCTATCATGTCTGTTGGAAATCTTGGTTTGTAAGTGGAGGAGACCGTCGTGATCTTCAAAGGGTTGTAGACTTGAGATTCTGGGGTCCGTGATACTGGGAAATGCATCTTTCTGTACCGGTACTAGTTTCAAAACCCTTATTTCAGCAGAGGTAACTCCTTCAGTAGAAAGGGGTCCCGTTTTCTTTATAAAATGTTCAGAGCCAACCACTCTACAATTGTTTACAAATTGACACATCCAAGCAACCATTCTGATAGTTTTCTCATTCTTTGAAAAATACCTGTAGTACCAATCACTTGGAAGAGAATCAGCATCTGCACAAAAGCATAGAGGAAATAACAGTATTCTTGCTTTCTTGAATAATAACATTCAAATTTAACTTCATCTGAAGGCCAACTGCTACATTGTTGGTACAACCATTCAGGTCCCTTTCACCATGATGATTGAAGCAACCCTTTCCCTGAACTACCTCTAGATGGCAGGTCAGCAGGATTACAAACACCTGGAACATGATGCCACTGTTCTTCTTGAGTCAGATTCTTTATCTCATTCACCCAGTTCCCCACAAAGGTAGTCCACTGATATTCTCTTCTAATAATGTTAATAATGTTATTTGCTTTACGTCCCACTAACTACTTTTACGGTTTTTGGAGATGCCGAGGTGTCGGAACTTAGTCCCACAGGAGTTCTTTTACGTGCCAGTAAATCTACTGACACGAGGCTGACGTATTTGAACACCTTCAAATACCACTGGGCTGAGTCAGGATCGAACCTGCTAAGTTGGGGTCAGAAGGCCAGCACCTGAACTGTCTGAGCCACTCAGCCTTGCAATTATATAGATAATCTCTTCTAATTCATGCTATGACTGTAGATGAATCACTCCAGAAATATGATTCACAGCTACTGGGAAGATATTCAGTGATTGATGAATGGAGCCCAGCTCTTATCAGTGCAGCAAGCAATTCTAGACGAGGTATCGTGACTCTTATTATTCATAGGGGAAACTCTCATTTTTGCCCGAATCAACTGTACATTTACTATCTGAATCGTCTCCATCCTGAAAAACACCACTACCGCATAGCCATTCTTGCTGGCATCACGAAGTGTATGCATACTCCATTCAGCAGGTTCACTGTTGGAAGGTAGCTATCTTGGGATCTTCAAGTCTTTCAAACATGCAACATCATCTGCCCATTTTGCAAATCTGGTGACAATGCTCTGATCCACCTCTTCACCCCACCCAATTTTTTAACTGCATAATTCTCTTAAGATAAATTTTGTCTGCAGGGTCACTGGAGATGAAAAACCAGTTGGATCAAACACCTTATGGACTGTGGAAAGAATAGTCCTTTTGGTATCTTTTTCTGGAAAATTCTGGAAACAATCTGGGCTTATGGCCAGAGTGTCATGTTTTCTGTCCCAGATTAAACCAAGTACATTAGTGAGACAAGCCTCTGTAAATGAATCTGTATCTGTGAACTCCCATCCACGCAATCCAAACTTGCTATCATCCATGACAGAGGTGGCTTCTTGAATGAATGTTTTAAGCTGATCCTTGTCATTAATGCTCGTGACTACATTATCAACATAAAAGCAATATAAAATACTTTTAATTGTGGTCTCAGAATATGCAGAAACTCCCTCTTTGAGATGAAGTCTGATGACTTTGTTTAATAGATAAGGGCTACAAACTTTACCAAACACAACTCTCCTGTGCTGAGAAGTGGGGGTATCTGTTCTATCAATCCTTCCAGGGAACCTGAACTTCATATTGACCTTTACAATTTACCCTTACAGTACCTTGAAAATGCTTATCACTTCCATCTGCAATTCAAGCTTTGTTTGCCTATCAACAGGATCACTAATACCAATCAACTCCCATTTCCAAAGATCTGAGATATAATTCATTAGTTAACATAGATGTGACAATCGCAGCAGTTGTAACTCTGGATTGTTCACTGGGATATATACCGAAAATGGTTCAGCCTAACCTAGTCTCCATAGCTACCAAACCGCATGATACACTTCTAACATTGCCAATGAGAAGTCTGGCAGCAATGTCAGTACCAATAAAAATTTCTATAAGACCTAGAGTACCTATGACTTCCTGCAAATTGTTATCATCAACTGTTTCAGTAACCAATGCCCTATCTAAATATGAGGAACATTATCACAGACTGGGAGAGTTGGCTGTGTGGTTAGGAGCGTGCAGCTGTGAGCTTGCATCCAGGAGATAGTGGGTTTGAACCCCACTGTCGGCAGTGCTGAAGATGGTTTTTCGTGGTTTCCCATATTCACACCAGGCAAATGCTGGAGCTGTTCCTTAATTAAGGCCACAGCCACTTCCTTCCCACTCTTAGGCCTTTCCTATCCCATCATCGCCATAAGACCTATCTGTGTCGGTGCAACGTAAAGCACATTGCATTATCACAGATATTGTCTTGGTCGAAGACATGAAAATTGCACACAAAGTCATTACTGAGACTCGCAAGATGAATTCTATATTTATCATGCTCACAATTGCCAGTTTTTAGACCTCCAAATATTGAGTGGACAATAGTTTCCCTCCCAAGAGGTGAATAATTGATTTCCCATGCTGTTCCCTTCAAGATGTACGATTGCTGCGACCCTGTATCAAGAACTGCCTTCACAGTAAGTTCAGATCCATTCCCTTGCTTAATGGTGCACTTTTTTAGCCACATGGTTTGGTTTAATGCATATGAAACACATTTCTTAACCTTAATAATTTCAAGCTTTTCCAAGAAAGGCTGGTTCGTGACAGTCAGTGCTACTGTGATGTACATCACAGCAAAATATACAAGCAGAACTATTATTTTCCTATAATGAGAGTAAGCCCATTGCTGTAGGAACATCCTGCCTTGAACATGATTGATAGAACATATGGCATGTGATGACATATTCAATAATGGACTATTCTGTTCATGAACTGATGCATCAAACACAGGTCTAATTTTTGTAGTACTATTTTCTTTCACTACATGTCTGTGTGGAAGCTAAGTACACCTATCACTAACAATCTCTGAATCGGGAACTCTTCCAATTACACTTTCTTCAAGCCACTCCTCAAAAACATGTTCATATTCTAAGTTGCATTAGCTTGCAACTTCTTGACAGTGGAATCCAGTCATTTTTCTACCAGGGTGTAATTTAATGGAAGAGGAGGGTGCCTATCCTTCCAGGAAAGCTGAACTTCATATTGACCTTTATTATTATTAACTTTATTGGCCACATTGGACCACTAGAATCTTCCAAGTACACTTTTTCTTTGAAGGTTGTACTGTTTGATTCTTCTTTTCTGTCCGTATTTCTTCATTCATTCTGATCACAGTGTTCTTAATTCGTCTGAAATCTCTACAGGCCTTCTGTGCTTCATTTCATTTGAAAATTTGTGATTCTTAAGAAGGGTGGTAATTTTATTCTTGTTCTCTGCATCTGTAAATTTTGAGTCCAACTGTTTTGAGATCCTCTAGAATTTCTTTGACCCAATGCCCTCCTGTCTTCTTTCCCAGATTTCCCATCACTAGTTGTTGTAAAATCTTGTTTTCTGGTAATTGGAAGATGTAAAAGAAATAAGAGATTCTTTTCTTCTTCATCATGCTGGTAACTGGGTCAGTATCTCAATAGACAGTTTCATTGGAGAGGATTCTCTAGACTCCTTCAACCTGGTACTTTTTATTTATGCAAGTTCTACTAATTCTTCTTTCAGTTTTGAGGAGCTGATCTGTTCTTCTTTCATTTCTAATTTGGAACAAGGTTTCGCAAGCATAAGTGGCTTCAGGCAAAGTTACAGTCTTTGGATCTTAGTGTCTATTGACAAGCATTTTTTGTTATAAATTGACCAGGTTAGAAATTGTGCTTTTTTTATTTTGTTGGTTCTATTTATCCATGTTGCTTTCATGCTTAAGTTGTGCATAATGATTTCTCCAAGGTATTTAAATTGTACAACTGTATGTTAATTTTTTGTTCATTTATGATGACTTCGTTTATGATACAGATGTTGATTCCCATAGGGAATCTGAAATAATTGTCCCGAATGAGTAAATTTATAATACCAATATAAATAGTCCGTTATTTGGACATTATAAATTTTCCAGCTAACTTATTCCTGGCTGCCAGCGTTTCACCCCCGTGTGCTAGGTTGGGCTCATCAATTGGTACCCAGCACACCTAGCAAGACGTTTATGTCAAGGAGTTTCATTGGCATGATCTCAGTTTTCTCAAAGGATATTTGTAATCCTATTTTTAATGCAATTTTCTGGAGACTGGTGATCTGAGCACAGACTTCTTCCATGTCAAGGGCTAAAAGAGCTAAATCATCTGCAAACCCTAGGCAGTTTGTCCTTATTGAGGGTTTTGCTCCAATTTTGATTTTAGGTGAGTTTTCTTTTTGCCAAATTTTCATGATGTAATCTAGAGCCCCATTGAAGAGCAATGGGGATAATCCGGCACCTTGTCCGAGTCCTGTATTTATTGTAAAAGCATTTGACATTTCTCTCCTGAACTTTACCTTTGAAATTGTGTTGGTTAAAGTTAGTTCAATATTTTTTGTTAATTTAGGATGAAGGCCATATGATCTGAGGATTTTTAAAAGAGTGGGTCTATGTATACTACCAATAGTTTTTTTGAAATCCATTAATGAAATAAACAGATGTTTATTTCTGTATTTGTAATATTCCATTATTAGTTTCAGGCTGAGAATCTGGTCTGGGCAACTGTGTTGGCAAAATCCTCCTTGGTATTCTCAAAGTTGTGGTTCCAAACATGTTTTTTATCCTAGTGTAAATTATCCAGGAGAAAATTTTGTAAGTGCAGTCCAAAAGGGTTATTCCTCTGTAATTGTCTGGATTAGTTTTATCTCTTTTTTTGAATAATGGATAGATTACACCTGAGGTCCAGTGTTCTGGGATTTTCTCTGTGATCCACATTTTGACTAGATGCTGATGTAAATTTATGATTTCTGGTTTCCCTGCATTTTTCCAGATTTCTGCAAAGACTAGGTCTTCCCCACATGCCTTACAATTTTTAGTTCTTTAATTGCGAATTCTACCTCATTGATTGTTGGAGGATCTATTAGGTCTGGGGTGGTTAAAACGGGTGTGTCAATGTTTACTTCCAATGTTTCCTGTCGGTCATCACAATTCAAAAGTTTGCTGAATGTCTCTGCAAGGATCTCTGCATTTTCTTGATTACTATAGGCTAACCTTCCTGATTTATCTCTCAGTATTAATATCTATCCTTTGTAAGGTATTTTTAAGATGTTTGGTTTGTCTGATGATTTTATGGGGTGACTTTGTTTGTTTTATTAGTTCTAAATTTGATTTGTCTAATTTTTGGGTTTGATGATTTATCCAAGCTTGGTGTCTTATCTCAATTACCTGGTCACAATCTTCAACCCACCATTCATGTTTTTTCCTAGGATTTGTTGGAGCTAACTCTTCTGCTATCAATTTTAGTTTGGTGGTCAGTTCTTCTAATGTATTAGTGTTGACAGATCCTTCTTCTGTTTTCCTATCTTACTCCCTATTATTTATTAAGGTGGTAGGGTCAATTTCTTTTTCTATTTGGAGGTATTTTCTTAACCCTTGGAATTTATTTTATTTTGATCTTAACAACATAGTGATCTGACTCTGAGTATTCCCCCCTTAGGACTTTGACATTGTAGATTTCAGAATGGTAAAATTTATCCATGCAAACATGGTCCAGTTGCCATTCATCTTTTCGGAAATCAGGATGTTTCCAAGTCTTTAATTTGTAAGGTTTCCTTTTAAAATATGTCTATTTTGAGATAAGATTGAGGTTTCTGCATAATTCAACCAATCTTTGAGCATTTTGATTCGTCCTCTTATGTGCTGGTCATTTTTCAATGATATCTCGGTACCTTCTTTCTTGTCCCAGTTGTGGTTTGAAATCGCCAAGGAGAATTTTAACATGTGATGGAGGTATGTTAATTAAAGTTTGATCCAGGAGATCCCAGAATTCTTGTGCTTCTTCATTATCCTTTAGAGTGTTATTTTACTGATTAGTGGTATCATGTACATTTATAATTGTAGATTTCATTTGCAAATTTCAGAGTTAGTGTTGCAAGTCTGGGGGATTGAAATTTAAATTCCAGGACTGAATCTATGATATTGAGATTTATCAGAAATCCATTACCAAACTGCAGACAGTTTTTCATCACTCATTTTCCAGGAATTCCTTGTGATTCTATTGGGTCTTGATTACTATTCCTTATTTCTTGAAGGGCCATGATTAGAATTTTATGTTTGTCTATGATGTCAGTAACAATCTTTAATTTTCTAATTTGGCACAAAGAGTTAAGATTGTGTGTCATGAAGAAAGAGATTTGTTTATGTTTAATTCTTTGAAGTTTTTGTGTACAGTAGATGCTGGATGTTGAGTTTTCAGATGCTCCAATCTATCATAATCTTTTGAGTGGCAGCCCACCGCATCCAAATGCTGTCTTTTCTGCAGTATATTATTGCAGTTGGTGGAATTCTTCTTCAAAAGACTTTTCATAGTCGACTGTCTAAGGTGTCACCTTGAGATGAGGATAAATCCTCCACTTACAATTCTAAATGTTATTTAGAAAGGTGAAGATGAGAAATGAAGGATGTTGTGAAAATGTGAAGAAGGCTTTCTGCCTTATTTCATCCTAGTTGCTCAAAACTGGGAGTAGGCATTTCCTCCATATCCCGCAAACATTATGGTTCTCCCACCAATACTCGGGTAGCTGATTGCAGTGGTTTCCCACTGGGCGATGGGGTCTCCACATCCTACGCCTATATTGACTTTACAATTTACCCTTACAGTATCTTGAAAATGCTTATCAACTTCCATCTGCAATTCAAGCTTTGTTTCCTATCAACAGGATCAGTAATACCAATCAACTCCAATTCCAAAGATCTGAGATATTTAATTCATTAATTAGCATAGGTGTGACAATCGCAGCAGTAGTAACTCTGGGTTGTTTTCTGGGATATTTACCGAAAATGGTCCAACCTAACCTAGTCTCTATAGCTACGAAACCACATGATACACTTTTAACATTGCCAGTGAATAGTCTAGCAGCAATGTCAGCACCAATAAGACTTTCTATAGGGTGTGGAGAATTGTTATCATCAACTGTTTCACTAACCATTGCTCTATCTTAAATATGAGGTACATTATCACAGATATTGTCCAAGACCTTGAAATTGCACACAAAGTCATTACTGAGACTCGCAAGGTGAATTTATTTATCATGCTCACAATTACCACTTTATCGACCTCCAAATAGGGAGTGGACAATAGTTTCCCTCCCGAGAGGTGAATAATTCAGTTCCCATGCTGTTCTCTTCAAGATGGACCATTGCTGTGATCCTGTATCAAGAAATGCCTTCACAGTACGTTCAGATCCATTCCCTCGAACCTTCACCAGAAGCATGGGAAGCAACACATTAGTATCACTCGTCAGATTGGCAAGGACTTCACCCTTCTGCATAGTCATGACTTCAGGCCTGCAGGAGTCATTACTGGTAACTATATTCTTCTCTTTAAATCTGGACATAACAAGATAATGTGATGCATATCACAAATCAAACACTTTTGCTTAAAGGTGCACTTTTTAGCCACATGGTTTGATTTAATGCAAATGATACAACATTTCTTATCTTTAATAATTTCAAGTTTTTTTTTTTTTTTTTTTTTTTTTTTTTTTTTTTTTTTTTTTGAGAAGCACTGATGTGCTTTGTAGCAGTCAGTGCTACTGTGATTTACATCACAGCAAAATAGACAAGCAGAATGTTTATTTTCCTATAATGACAGTAAGCCCATTGCTGTTGGAACATCCTGCCTTGAACATGATTTAGGACTGCTATCTTCCTGCACTTTCTTTGTTCTATCAGATGACTGTTTAAAACCACACATGGCAAAATGGATCCTTTCCTCATTTTGAAGTTCAGCGTTCATGAATGACATGAATTTAGTAAGCCGTTGTTCTGCATTAGCAATATCACTATATAATGGACTTTGGTGCCATACTCTTAAAAGATCTTCAGTCATGCATGATTCTAACAAAGGGCAAAGGATTGCTGTACATTTCCCAGTTGTGGCACCAAGAGATTCAAGTGCCCTTACATGACATTCCAGCTTATCACACATCTCTGTGAGGGAACGGCATGATTTACTAGCAGGATGGATCAAACTGAGAAGATCCCTAATGTATACTTCAATTAGAAGATCCTCCCTCCCAAAACGTTCTTGAAGTGCCTCTATCACTAACATGTAATTGTCATCTGTAGTTGGAAAACTGTCTACAACAGACCTAGCTCTTGAATTTGGTAAGGAGCTTTCATTAGATAATGAAACTTATCTACTGGTGCAATCTCTATATTTTCATGAATAGCTGAAACAGATTCCAAACTGGCAACCAATCTCTGAGTTCACCACCGAACTTATGAAATTCTATGGTTGGGAGCTTGATTTTTCTGTTTACTTGGGCAACATTTCCTGATTTTGCTGATTTTTCACTTACGATAGGCTGTCGGTCTAGAGAATCAGTTTTTAAGCACCGTACTTTCAAAAATTTGTACTTAACTGCGGTATTCATTAGCTGATAGTGCCCCTTGATCTAATTCTTCTTCACTAGCACTGTTATCCATAACCTCTTCATTCTGGGCATTGATATTCTTGAAATATTGTTCCAAAGAAGCAAATGCTGTGCGAGGTTCTTCATATTTCTTCTCTTCAAGAAACTTATTAAGAGCAACAGAATGTCGGGTAAACAATGAGCTGTCAATTTTTCTTCCGTGTTTAATTTTCTCCATTGCAGAAGTAATTACAGGACACCGACGAGAAAACTAATCTGCCATCCCGCTGGGTGCCAAATGTCAAATTTTCAGCCCTCCACCAAATGGAAACATTCTATAAATTTAAAGAAACAGAACTTTATTACATAATAGTGCCTATGTTGCCAATTTTTCTTAACTGACTACAAGGATCATATAAGAGATTGACTACACACAGCCTCCTCCATCTTAGAAACTACCAACTTTATATAGGCCTAAGTAAATGAAAATATCTCAGTCAGTGCTCCCAACCAAACATTTAACCCATTTTATCCTCTTGGACCGGACGAGTTGGCCGTGCGGTTAGGAGCGCGCAGCTGTGAGCTCGCATCTGGGAGATAGTGGGTTCGAACCCTACTGTCGGCAGCCCTGAAGATGGTTTACCGCGGTTTCCCAGTTTCACACCAGGCAAATGCTGGAGCTGTACCTTAATTAAGGCCACGGCCACTTCCTTCCCATTCCTAGTCCCTTCCTGTCCCATCGTTGCCATAAGACCTATCTGTGTCGGTGCGATGTAAAGCAAATAACAAAAAAAAAATCCTCTTGGATTCCAACTTTATCTTTTAAAAACTCTATTCAAGTTTATTTGTCTATTGACATCATTCGACATCACCTCTTCACTGACAGCTTGGAACACACTGCTTAGTGTTAAATTAACGTAGCAACAAAGAATCTACTAGCAAGTCTTCGCAGCACAAAATTTGCCACATTTCTGTAACACTACTCCTTTTATCAGAACTCACTTAGAACAAATCTTACTGCTTTCCTTTTGATCTTTTCCCATTTTCAAATCAAGTAATCCTGATGAGGTTCCCATATACTGGAACCATACTCTAATTGGGGTCTTAGCAGTGATTTATAAGTCCTCTCCTTTATTTCCTTACTACAACTCCTAAATATTCTCATAACCATATGAAGAGATCTGTAAGTTTTCCTTATAACATTTTTAATGTTATTACCCCAATGAAGATCTTTTCGTATAGTGTATTAACACATAGGTACGGTCCTTTCATTCCATCAACACAGCAATTAAAACTGATATGACTTTGTCTAGGTCTTTTTGCAAGTCACTCACAATCCTGCAACTTCTTAATTATTCTGTACAATATCACATCATCTTGAAAATAATCCTTATCTGTGATAACAGTACTCATATCATTTGCATATAAGTAAATAATAATATTGCCTTGCAGAACCCACCTCTTAAACTTTTCCCTAGAGTGTAGGGAATTTAAATGCCTCCTCTATCCTGGCAATTCATTCAAAGCTTCCATCCTTAATCTCCATGGAACACCTTGAATACAGAGCCAAAATACACTACACAGATGAAAGAAAGATATCTCTTCTTCTTCTTCTTGATACTTATGGACTTTTTTACTGTCGTCCAGCCACTATGCATATTAAAAGGAGATCACACGCCAGATAGAGCCTAAAAAATATAGGATCAGTGCATTTTGCACATGTTATAGAGCACTGGCGTAGCCAAAGAGGGGCCCAGGGGGGCCGGGCCCCCCTCCAAAATGTTTCCTGAAACTAGAGCGAGGATCAGCCGTTGTTTTACGTACGGTACAAACAACTTAAAAACTTACGCCGAAATGTTAAATTAACGTAGCAACAAAGAATCTACTAGCAAGGCTTAGTGGGGCCGTACATAATTCTCAATATTGGTACTGCTTGAATGAAAGGAAAACACTTAGGATTGTGATGCGCGGGAATATTTCCCTGTAGAGGCCTCAGTATTGGGAATGTAACGGTGTGTTCACAAATGTCAAGACATGAGTAAAGGGGCAATTAGCAAGGGATTACTCAGTAGAGGGCCAGAACGTGATCAGCGAGAAAACGGGCCCACGGCCTTAAACAGCTACAAGCTTACAACATCGTGTCAGCTTTTGCACATCGGTTCCCGGAAACAACAATGTCCTAGGGATCCTCGGGTTGTGCTGTGGTTGAGAGATGTGCTGTGTTTAAGTTGCAGCATTGGGAAGACTGTGAAAGGATTGTGATCTGCACTTAGTTCCTCATTTTTTGAAGAGGGGCCGTTTTGTCGCTGAGAAGCCAGAAATATGCGCATCCTTGGTAAGTTATGAAAATTTTTTTTTTTAAATTCTAACAGTAGCAAGACAATCGCGGATTCGTGCCTAAGTTCGATAGGCAGGCCATAATTTTGTCAAATGCCTGGGAACGGAGGGGAACCTCAAATGGCGCTATCAAAAGTGCGGGTAACTATTTCGTAATTGGCGGGCGTGATAGCTTAGTTCAAATGGTTTTATCTCTTCACCAGGACGGCCCAGGCTTGAATCGCAGTCGATGCATGACACGTTTTAAAAATGGGAAGTCACGTTCTATTGATACGGATTCTACTTAAAACACTAGATCCTGTCCCTTACCTTTCTTTATACTTTTGAGCCATAATCCCATCATTTACGGTGGTGTATCTTGAGTATCCAACCATTCTTCTGGCTTATCTTGTACCTTAAATGGTAAGTGGATGCAGTGGCGTACCCACAACATAATTTCAGTTGGTGGGGTGTAAGTCCAGGCCAGTAGCGTTGATACAACTTTTCCTTGGAAGGGGTTGTGAAAATATTTTTTAAATTTTTCTTTAGAATTTGCTTTACGTCGCACCGTAGGTCTTATGGCGACGATGGGAAAGGAAAGGGCTAAGAGTGGGAAGGAAAGGGCCATGGCCTTAACTAAGTTACAGCCCCAGCGTTTGCCTGGAGTGAAAATGGGAAATCACGGTAAACCATCTTCAGGGCTGCCGACAGTGGGGTTTGAACCCACTACTCTCGGATGCAAGTACACAGCTGTGCACCCCTAACCGCACGGCCAACTCGCCTGGTGGATATGAAAAGAAAGCTTGTCCTACTGATTGCGGTAAAAATGAAATGGCGTATGGTTTTTAGTGCCGGGAGTGTCCGAAAACACGTTCGGCTCACCAGGTGCAGGTCTTTAGATTTGACTCCCGTAGGCGACCTGCGCGTCATAATGAGGATGAAATGATGATGAAGACAACACATACACACCCAGCCCCTGTGTCAGCAAAATTAACCACTGGTGGTTAAAATTCCCGACCTTGCCGGGAATCGAACCAACGACCCCTGTGACCAAAGGCCAGCACGCTAACCATTTAGCCATGGAGCCAGACACCGAGTGCAGTGACGGATCTTCAGTAGATACTGATGGTTTTGATTGTTACCATGTACAATCATGGCTTCTGTACTCTTAACATAAGCTGGCTGCATTATTGAAACCATTCGTAAAATTGATAATGTTGTTCTTCGTTTGTGAGGAAGTAGAATATTCATTTAATTTGTCTTCTTATAAAAAGAAGCCACTTTGGTACTACGCCCCGTGAAGGTGACTACCTTCCAGGTCATAGATATTTTGATTGCGGAAGACTACGTCCCACTCTATTGCCACCACAAACGAGCCCCGTATCTTCCCCATCCCATGCCTTTCTTAACTCCGTCAGTGCCGGGAATCAAATGCAGGATGCCTTAAGTCAAATTCTAAAATCAGAAGACCTAAAAGTAACCAGCCGGCCCCGCGGTGTAGGGGTAGCGTGCCTGCCTTTTACTGGAGGACCCGGGTTCGATTCTCGGCCAGGTCAGGGATTTTTACCTGGATCTGAGGCCTGGTTCGAGGTAAACTCAGCCCACGTGTTTATAATTGAGGACGTATCTGATGGTGAGATGGCGGCCCCGGTCTAGAAAGCCTAGAATAACGGCGGAGAGGATTCGTTGTGCTGACCACATGACACCTCGTAATCTGCAGGCCTCCGGGCTGAACAGCGATCGCTTGGTAGGCGATGGACCTTCGGGGCTGTTACGCCATGGAGTTTGGTTTGGAAAAGTGAACAGAGAAGGAAGCGACACCCCTGCAGGCCTCTTTAGCTTCCAACTAGTTCTTTTGTCCGGCCTCATGCATTTAGGACAGTTGGAAAATGTATGCCTTAATAAATGCTCCTCATAAAACCATTGTAAAAATCTAACTGCATCTATTTACAACAATAATCACAAACACTTCCTTTTCATGTGGCTCGGTTGAGTCGCTGTCATTCTGAGTCCAAGTTTGCAGCTTCAAATCCCGGCTTGGGTCGGTGGCCCTTAAAACGGTGCGCTCCACAGTTACTGCCGGATTTGACCTTTCTCCACGCCGACGCCACACTCGTCTGCGGTGACTATCACTGACAGAACAGAAGCGTGACTCATCGGAGAACACGACGTTCCGCCATTCCCTCATCCAAGTCGCTCTAGCCCGGCACCATGCCAGGCATGCACGTCTATGCTGTGGAGTCAATGGTAGTCTTCTGAGCGGGCGCCGGGAGTGCAGGCCTCCTTCAACCAATCGACGGGAAATTGTTCTGGTCAATATTGGAACAGCCAGGGTGTCTTGCACATGCTGAAGAATGGCGGTTGACGTGGCGTGCGGGGCTGCCACCGCTTGGCGGCGGATGCGCCGATCCTCGCGTGCTGACGTCACTCGGGCTGCACCTGGACCCCTCGCACGTGCCACATGTCCCGGCGCCAACCATCTTCGCCACAGGTGCTGCACCGTGGACACATCCCTATGGGTATTGGCTGCGATTTGACGAAGCGACCAACCTGCCCTTCTCAGCCCGATCACCATACCCCTCGTAAAGTCGTCTGTCTGCTGGAAATGCCTCCGTTGACGGCAGCCTGGCATTCTTAGCTATACACGTGTCCTGTGGCACACGACAACACGTTCTACAATGACTGTCGGCTGAGAAATCACGGTACGAAGTGGGCCATTCGCCAACGCCGTGTCCCATTTATCGTTCGCTACATGCGCAGCACAGCGGCGCATTTCACATCATGAGCATACCTCAGTGACGTCAGTCTACCCTGCAATTGGCATAAAGTTCTGACCACTCCTTCTTGGTGTTGCATTTGCTCTGTCAGTCAGTGTACGTATCTATATGCATACGCTCCATTCTATATTTATGTATTTATTTATTTGTTTGTTTATTTATTTATTAGTGCCTTCTGTATAGTGGCAAAGTTAGGGCTCCAGGCCCCCTTGTACACTTAACCACATACTAATCGGAAAAATAAAATACTGAGATACTTAAAATAGTTAAAACTACATAAATTAATAGAATTGAAAGTAAATTTAAATAAATTACTAACTAAATTAATATTAAAACTAATTAATACTAAAAACTCTTAAAATGACTAATCCTCAGGCACGCACACATTCATACTTCAACCATTCAGTCAGCTGTCCTCAGCAGGTAGTCTCGGCAGGTGACCTTAAATCGTGATTAAAAAGAAGTTACTTTCTCTGACCTGAGCTGGTAGGGTATTCCATAATCTGGCGACAGTCACCACAAATGATCTATTAATTTTATTTGTGCGGTGCAGTGGAATAGAAAGAATGAATCTAGAACCTGTATTTAATTTGTCAAATGATGATAAAAAGATGAATTTAGAAGAAATATACAGTAGCTACTTTCAGCTACCACTCTAAACACCATCGTTAAAGTGTGTAGCTGCCGACATTTATCAGACATAAGCCATGAGACAGCCTGATAGTATGGGGTGATATGAACATCGTACCCGATATTGTAAATAAATCGCAGGCAGGAATTCAGTGCTCGTTTGAGTTTAAGTGTTTATTCTCTCGTCATGTCAACTAAAACAACATCACAATAATCAAGGATAGGGAGAATGAGTGTCTATTCGTTTGGCCTGTAGCTCAAATGGAAATACATTCCTCTGCCGTTTAAGAGGGTGAAGAACTCCAAAAATCTTTTTTATATTTCTTTCGTGTGATCAGACCAATCAACTGTTCCATTCATCATTACGCCGAGATTTGTAACCATTTTATTGTAGGGAATAATGTTACCATTCAGTAGGATAGGTGGGATCTCGACATTGTTTGAGCAGCACGGTAATTTTCGTGATCCAATTATGATTGCCTGATATTTTGTGCAGTTTAGTATAAAAGAGTTTCGTTGTGCATATACACTGAGTCGTCGGAGGTGATTGCTAATATCTTGTCTTGCAGTGTCGATATATTTGAAGATAGTCAGCATAGGGGTGGTGTGTGTTATTTCATGTCACAGATGGTGTGTCATTGATATAAATACAAAACAAATTAGGGGCCTTGGAATACTACCCTGTGGGGTAACACTAAGTTTCATTTTCCATTTAGAGGCTTTGTCGTTTACTGTTACACGCTGTTGACGGTTACTCAAATAAGAACTAAAATCCTTAAGCGTGGCCAGGTCGAAATTTAGCAGTTCCATTTTCTTTATCATAGTCGAAATTACTATAGTGTCAAAGACGCTACTGAAATCAAGAAGAATAAGTATAGTGAGCAATCGTTTGTATATAGCGTTTCTAATATCTAGGGGCTGCCTGGCTGAGGCTCGCCCGGAAGGACGTGGGTTCGAATCCCCGTCAAGAAGTCGTAAAATTTAAGAAATGAGTCTTCCACTTCTGGAGGTGCATATGGCCCTGAGGTTCACTCAGCCTACACCAAAAATGAGTAACAGGTTAATTCCTGGGGCAAAGGCGGCCAGGCGTAGAGTTAACCACTCTACCCCATCAAGTGCCGAGGTTACGGACAGTGGAAGCCTTTACCTTCCAACCCTCCAAGGGCCTTCATAGCCTGTACGGAGATGACTTTGCTTTGTTTCTAATGTCTTCAGTAACCTTCAAAAGTGCTGTCGCGGTACTGTGACTCTTCTTAAATCCAGATTGCAAGGGGTCCAAAAGAGCATTTTTATTTAGGTATTCCAGAACTTGCTCGTATACTAAACGTTCAAAGGCTTTAGAAAGCGCAGGGAGTATAGACATAGGACGATAGTCAGAGGTTGATTGTGGGTCTAAACTCTTAGGTACCGGTATAATATTGGCTGTTTTCCAGACAGGAGGGAAAGTTCCATTTAGTAAACAGTAGTTCAGTATGTGCGTCAGTATAGGCAGGACAACACCCATAATGTTATGTATAAAAGTAGTCTTTGATTCAATCGAGTACAAAGCCTTTTTAACCTGATTTTCTCTGACACTGTGAAATGTGAATGGCGGATTGGCTGGAGGGGAGGGCGGAGAGTCGGTGCAGTTCATTGGGGTAGGTAGTGTAATCATTCAGTTCGTCAAGTGGAATGTCAGGAGTTGTCTGTCTCTGTTGGTGTTTTCCTATTCCCAGAGCTCTAAGTTGGTCCCATGCACGATTAAAATGTAAGTTGTTAGCTAAATTTCGGAGATATATATACATTTTTTATTTCTGATTAACTGCTTTCTGCGATTTGTTAAGATGTGGTAAGATTCGAAGTCTGTGTCATCTAGGGTTTGTTTATAATGTTGAAAGAACGAGTCATGGTGGGCCATCATTCTCTTGGCTTCATCATCTAGCCGTGGACAAGAAGGGCGAGAAACCTGTATTCGACGCGCGTGCGCGCGCGTGTGTGTGTATTTTTTCTTTGCCGTATTATATAAAATGTCACTTCTTTATTGCTTATCACATGACCATTATTATAATAACATTACCGCATTTATTCTAACCCAGCATATTGCATCTTTATTCAAACTGTTTATTCTTGCATTCATTTTACTTGTACTCGGAATATATGAAATGCTGCTGTTATGTTGGGATGGGTGTAACATAGGTACCCTGGGGGAGGGGGGTTCGTCCAAGGAGTCCAGACACCCCAGGAGTTTTAACGAATGTACTTTTATTAAGCATTTTATATATAATGTACCGGTATATTGATATTAGCTTCCGGAGTCCAACTCATTGGCTGAATGATCAGTGTTGAGGCCTTCGGTTCAGAGGGTCCCGGGTTTGATTCCCGGCCGGGTCGGGGATTTTAATCGCGTTTGATTCATTCTTCTGGCTCGGGGACTGGGTGTTTGTCCCAACACTTTCCTCTTCATATTCAGTCAACATACTACTCTACCAACCACCAAAGAAAGACACAACTGTGATTACATCCCTCCATATAGGGTTGGCGTCGGGAAGGACATCCAGCCGTAAAACAGGGCCAAATCCACATGTGCGGCACAGTTCGTACCTACGACACCACAGGTGTGGGAAAATCGGGGAAGAAGAAGGAGAAAGAGGAGAAGAAGAAGAAGAAGAAGAAGAAGAAGAAGAAGAAGAAGAAGAAGAAGAAGAAGAAGAAGAAGAAGAAGAAGAAGATTACTATTCGCTTCCGGAATCCGCACGAATCCGCCACTCTTACTGGATCTTTTTAGGTATTCTACACCACCTAAATTCTGGAAGTTTGGACACCTATCAAAAAAAATTCTGGATGAATGGGCCCCCCCCCACCAAACTGAAATCCTGGCTACGCTACTGTTATAGAGGGTTGGAAAACTAATGTCTTTGAAAGCGGTCTAAGGGATCACTGTTCACATACAATCAAACTTGCACTGGATTCAAAGATGGAAACCAGAACAGAACGTCTAAGGATAGAGATAAACTTGTGTAGAGATCAAAATATATTGAGCACCTGTAAATATGATCGAACTGCGGAAATGTCATGTAAATACTCGTATGGAACGTAATATTTTGAAGCAGGTGAGGAGGGGGGAAAAGAAGGGAGTGTGACACTCGTCTAATGCAGAACGTGCAATGGAAAGGGCTAGATAAAGCTAGATAAAATCACGAGGTCACACAAAATCTATTTTTACAATCAAAGAAGAAAGGCAATATGTCACGTTCTGGATGACAAATATAAAACCTATCCAACTGAAAGTAAAGAGGTACATGAACATTTAATGAAAATATTTTCTGTGGGATATTCTAATGTAAGGAGTGAATATACATCTAAACCGAGTGAAACTAATCCAGTAGAACTGGACGATACATACAGTACTGCCATCTCTAAGCAAGAAATAGCATTGGCAACTCGCCAAATCGCTGCTGACACTGCAGCAGGACCATTTTCTTATTAGATTCATGATGATTCTGTCTACGAAATAATTACCGTGATTGTAACAAGAATGCTAATGATAGAAAAGGTACCAGCTTGCTTAAAGAAGGCTCGAACAACTTTTTTGTACAAAAATGGTGACACTAGTGACCTGTCCAATTTGAGGCCAATAACAATTTGCTCGGTTATTAGGAGGGTTATTGAAAGGAGTTCTCGATGGACACTTATGAACTTTCGTAAATTTCAACCAACATCAAAGAGGAACTGGTTATCTGCCTGGAACTCTAATTAATATGTCTACATTATGAGGAATCCTCCAGTCATCTAAAGACAAAAAAAATTTCATGCCACAGTAGTATTCCTAGATATATTGAAGGCATTCGATAATACAGGCCACAAACATTTCAGAATGACTTTAGCTGATGAATCTATTCCTACTAAACTGACCGACTTAATAATGAAGTTACACAGACAACACTACTCAAGTAGAGAGATACAAAAGGAAAACCAAACTGATCTCTCTACGAAGAGGAGTCTTGCAAGGTTCTCCATTGTCACCAGTTTTGTACAATCTATCCAAAGACTACATTTTCGATGAACTTTTGGAAGAAAGCATATGTTTGTAGTGTGGTAAACCACTCTCATCACATTTACTACCTCTCACAGTTATAGGCCTTGCTGAAGACACTTTCATTATAGCGAGGGAATAAAGAGGCACCACTCGAATTGACCAGGTTGTCAATACAACTATTTCAGGAAACTGGCCTATGTATAAATCTTAAGAAGTCCAAGAGCATATGTATTGAACAGGGGAAAGTTAAGGAGAATGATTTGATGATTGAAGATAATACTGTAATCCACTGCTTAAAACAAGGAGAAGAAGTCAAATACCTTGCTGAGCCTTTCGGAGATACCATTACTTTTAACTCCAAATATAATACCTACATGTTTTCTGAGAGATTCTAAAAAAAAATATTAAATGTGCTTTGAAAGAAATACTCCAGTTACCAACAGATTTTCCAGACTGCAATGTACACAGGAAAGAAGTATAAAGGCCTTGGACTATTTAGAGCTGAATGGGAAGTCAGCCTACAGCACATAAATGCCTGCAACACACTTATTAAGACTGCACATGATTATGTACTTGCAACTAGAGACCCTGCGGCAGAGACTATGATTGCTAGAATACGCTAGGCATCGTGAATCCTACTCCCATGTTAAATCAGAAAACCAATCTTCCTGATACAAGTTAAATATGTAGTGAACTCCGCGAAGGAGAATTTGTTAGGTGGTGTAAACTACCTCAAAAGAGACTAGGAGTAGAGCTGTATAAGGAATATTCTCCTACCAACACCTGGGTGAAGTATCATAAAGGACTTATATGTAGTGAAAGGCAGGAGGCAATGAAAATGACAACTAATGTTTCATCGCCGGAAGATCTCAAGACAGCAGATGTGGCAGAGAGAATGAAACACTGGGTCACGTCTTGGGAAACCCTTATGGTGATACATTAATAAACACCCGCCGTTTACGAAAAGGTTCATGGCGTGTCAACAAACGGGAGCACCAGAAGAATTGACATGATAGCCTTTAAACACGACAGCAAGAAAGGTTATATAATCGATCCCACAGTCAGAGCGGAGCATCACACTGGCCAACCTGAGGAGGTTAATGCTGAAAAGATGAACATCTACACACCTACAATCAAATTTTACAGGGGAAAGTACCATTTAGAAGAAGTGAAGGTATTGTGTATAATGATAGGGGTATGTGGCTCTATAAGTAGGTGTTTTTATGAATTTTTGGAACAGATTTGGCTTACAGGAGTCCAGAATCAATCTTTTGGTGATTGCCACTTTAAGAGGATCTTTATCCAGTTTAAAATCACATCTGTATTCACAGTAGTTCCCTTTAATGTCCTAATAACCAATTCTTTAATTTTTTTCTGAAATGTTTAATGCGGTAGACTGTATAATGTGTTACCCATTGTTCAAATCAAATTTCGTTATTTTTTGACTTAGTTAAACTTTATCCTTGTGGCAATCCAGAATATCTGGAAAGTCGTTGAATTTCTCAATAAATATATATAACTTTCATATTTTCATAAATTCAGAACAAAGTGACATTTCAGTTGCACTGTTGGTAACTATGGTGACTTTGCTAGTGGTGATGTGTTTGGCAAATGTTCCTACCTCTTTGCTCCACCATACATTATTATTACCGGTATTATTATTACTGTTTTTTTTTTTATTCATTATGCCCAACTAAGGAGTACGTGTGAACTTCCTTAGCACGGCGTTTCTTTTTGTCTTCCCAAAATCTCTTCATTCTTTTGCTGTGCTTCTTTTTGCGTTCCTCCATCCATCCTGTAGCTTGTCCTTTAGGTTGATCAGCAAATTTTGTTTATAAGATTTCTGAATTTTCTCTTGTCTTGCAAGATTTCTACATTTATACCAATTTCCTGAAGATCTTTGTTTATTTCTGTAAGCCAGCTTTTGTGATTTTTTAGAGATACTGCAAGATTTAGTATTTTCTTTGTTAGCCTATTGTTATCTATCCTGATCATAGTCTTTTTCTAATGGTGTCTGTGATTTTTTTGTTACTTGATAGATTTCCTGGATTTCCTTTTCATCCAAAGCTCCTAGAATTTTCCTGAGAAATATTCTCTCTTATTTTCTGATGTTTTTTTAATTTGTGATCTGCCCCTAATTATCAGAGTTTCTGATGCATAAAGGGCTTCTGGTTTGACAACTGTGTTGTAGTGTCATAATTTTGGGTTTTGGGATGTAGATTTTGTTGTTGTACTGTATCTGCTCCAGACAATTTTGTATGATTTTTGTAATTTTGTAATTCTTTCTTTGTTTGCTTGCTGATTTATCCCATTTGGGTATAATTTTGCCTAGGTATTTGAATTTATCTACTTGGAAGATTTTCCCATATCTAGTGATTAGTGGATGGTTGTTAAATCCTGATTTTGTACCTTCCATATACTTTGTCTTTTCATATGAAATTTGCAGACCTGTTCTTGGCACTATTTCATTAAGTTTTTCTATGGACTGGAGTTCTTCTTCTTTGTTGTTGGAGAGGATTGCCAAGTCATCTGCAAAGGCAGTATTGATCCCTTTAGTTTCATTTTTCCATTCTTGAACCACTTTTTCGAGAACTAGATTGAATAGTAGTGGTGATAATCCATCACCTTGTCTGACCCTTGTTGTAATTCTGAATGGATCTGAAATTTCTCCTAAAAATTTAACTTTCGCTGTTATGCCTCTTAAAGTTTGCTTGATCAATTCCCTTGTTTTTCTGTCAATTTGAAATTTCTCAAATACGGTATGTTGAATAGAGTCTGTCAATTGAATCATAAGCTTTTTTGAAGTCAACAAAGGTAATTATTGTTTGTTTTGTTTTATGAATTTGTAAAATAGTTTTAACGTTTAAGATTTGTTCTGGGCATGATCTTCCTTTTCGAAACCCTGCCTGATATTCTCCAATGAGGTGGTCGGTTTGCTTTTCTAATCTATTCAATAGGGCTTTAGAGAAAATTTTGTAGATGACTGATAGTAAGTAAATCCCTTTGTAATTGTTTATATCTGATTTATCACCTTTCTTGTGGAATGGGTGAATTAGTGCACATTTCCAGTCTTCTGGAATTTTCTCAATTTTCCAAATGTTCTGTATGATTTCTTGAATTGCATAAGCCATTTTCTCACCACCTGTTTTCAACATTTCAGCACTTATCCCATCTTCTCCTGGTGCTGTATTATCTTTCAATTCTTGCATTATTTGCTTGTTTTCTTCTATATTGGGAGGTTTTCTTTTTTTTTTTTGCTAGGGGCTTTACGTCGCACCAACACAAATAGGTCTTATGGCGATGATGGGATAGGAAAGGCCTAGGAGTTGGAAGGAAGCGGCCGTGGCCTTAATTAAGGTACAGCCCCAGCATTTGCCTGGTGTGAAAATGGGAAACCACGGAAAACCATTTTCAGGGCTGCCGATAGTGGGATTCGAACCTACTATCTCCCGGATGCAAGCTCACAGCCGCGCGCCTCTACACGCACGGCCAACTCGCCCGGTAGTGGGAGGTTCAGAGTCTGGATTTGGTGTAGATTTTTCAAAGGTTAATTGGTTTTGTGGACTTTTGCAGTTAATGGACTTTTAAAATACCGTAGTCTGCAAGAAGTTTGCAGTTTTCTTTATTTGTTTCTAATGATCCGTCTGGACATTTGAAACAAAGACTAGCTGCTTGGTAATTTCAGATTTCTTCTTTAAAATTCTTGTAGTAGTTTCTAGAGTTGTTTTTATGGAAGTCTTGACCTATTTCTTTCAGATGGGTTTGGTCTTGTTTTGTTTTTCTTCTCTAATAATTCTGGATGTTTCCTTCTGTAAGGAATTCTTGTCATTTGATTTCAGATTTATGCCATGTTCTAATTCTTAGTTTTATTGCTTTGTCGCATGTGTCATTCCACCATCTGTATTTCCGTTTTCAAGGTGGTGTGACAATTTTCTGGGATGCCTTGCATACTATATTTTTTAGATTACCGGTATTCCCGTCTGAGGGGACATTTGATGGTAAAATTTGCAAGGAAAATATTGGAATTTAATTTGAAAAATTCTTGGCCAATTTTTGGCGTTTTCAATGTTCTCATTTTGGACCTGTTAGGCTGAAACTTCACTTTTACTATGGACAAGTAATGATCAGAATCTATAATTCCTTTTTTGACTTTAACGTTCATGATTTCCTTTTGGTTTTCCCTGGTAATGGCTACATGATCAATTTGAAATTTACCTAGATATTGACTGGGTAGGGCCAAGAAGTGTGTTGATATTAGTTTTAAATTGAAGATTTTGCAGATCTTTCTCCATTTCTGTTTATTCTGTTATGTGCTGGATATAATCTTACTATGCTCTTAAATTTCTTTTCTTTAACAGTTTGTGCGTTGAAATCTCGTAACAGGATTTTGACACGGTGTTTTGGTATCTTATCGGAAACTTCCTCCAGCAGTTCCCAGAATTTATCTACGTTATGTGGATCTTTCCAATTGTGATTATTTGTGGGAGCATGGGCATTGATTAATGTGTATGTTCTGTTTCCTGATTTGATAGAAAGGAGTGAGATTCTTTCAGAAGGAGATATGAAATTGAATACGCAATTGGTAAGGCTTTTCTTGACTGCAAAGTCTGTAATTTGCATACCGTACGATTTTTATTTTTGTTTTCCACCTATTCTATACATAATTGTTTTTTATCACTAGAAAATCATTTTACTACAATATTACATTAACAGGGACATGTTTCGCTCAACTTCCGAGCATCCTCAGCCTTTATAACTTTTCTCAAGGTTAAGACATAACATTATTAATAGTTACATGCAATGCGAAGGCTGTGCCGAACTGCAATGGAGTTTTTGGGAAGGATATTGCTGCCTTCCCATTATAAATTCTGTAGTTCCCCGATTCCATGTGATTTTCATCTGCATATCGAGTTTCTTGTATTGCAAGAATTTGATTGTCAAATTTGTCCAATATGTCTGTTAGCTGTTTTAATTTGCCAGTTTTAAGTAATTTGTTGATGTTAAAAGTAGCTATAAAGTGTTTTCGCTTTGGTGGAAGAGATTTGATTAGCTCTGATTCATTCCTGCATGACTTTTTCGGTCCCCCAGAGTCCGATGACCGAGATAAACTAGTACTTGTACTAGGGCCTGGGGTAATTGTATTGTCAACAGACATGCAAACAAGTTGAAGATAGTGGGGAGATTGATCAAAGTCGGTTTCAGGGATACAATTAAGGTATGTGATAATTTCGTGAGGCTATTTCTAGCCGAGTGCAGTCCTTGTAAGGCAGACCCTCCGATGAGGGTGGGCGGCATCTGCCATGTGTAGGTAACTGCGTGTTATTGTGGTAGAGGATAGTGTTATGTGTGGTGTGTGAGTTGCAGGGATGTTGGGGACAGCACAAACACCCAGCTCCCGGGCCATTGGAATTAACCAATGAAGGTTAAAATCCCCAACCTGACCGGGAGTTGAACCTGGGATCTGAATTGAAGGCTAGTACGCTGACCATTCAGCCAACGAGTCGGACACAACTAAGGTATTGAGCCTTAGAGGTTGCCTCAAGAGGTTTTCTGGCTGTCATTTTACGGCTTTAAGCCAACCCCTTTATCCAGGCTTGGGACCGACAACAGCAACCACTGAGCTACTCAATTCACCTAGTGGCAACTGTAGGCATTATTATTATTATTATTATTATTATTATTATTATTATTATTATTATTATTATTATTATTATTATTATTATTATTATTATTATTATTTCGCATAAACTAATTTTACAATTTCCAGAGACGCCAAGGTGCCAGAATGTTGTCTCACGGAAGTTCTTTTACGTGCCAATAAATCTACCTACACGAGACTGAGTTTTCTGAGCACCTTCAAGTACCCTCGGAATGAGCGAGGTTCGAACCTTTAAGTTAAGATACTTCGTTCAAGAAAAGAGTACGAACGTGTACTTGAAAGAAAATGAAAATCCAGAGCCTGTTTCCAGTCATTTGACCAGGTCAGCGGCGAGGATAGGAACTGTGCCGGCTGCCGAAGTCTGTCGTACTCCTCTCGGGCAATGATTAATGAATGATACCGGTATGTGAAATGAAATGATGTGGAGAGTGTTGCTGGAATTAAATATGACAGGGAAAACCGGAGTACCCCCGGATAAAAATCTGTCCAGCACAAATCTCACATGGAGTGACCAGGATTTGAACCACGGAACCCAGCAGTGAGAGGCCGGTGCGCTGCCGCCTGAGCTACGGAGGCTCTGTACGTGAAAGAACTGCCGAAAAAAAAAAAAAAAAAAAAAAAAGGGAATATGAAAGCAGGCACTCCCCAAACAACAGTGTACGTATTCTTAAACTGCACCTGGTAACCCTATGAAGCGTTATCTTGCATTTTGATATACATTTAAGTAGGACTAAATCCAGTATAGATCTATTTATACTTTATTTGGCAGGACCAGGACAGGATGTTTCATTTCAGAAACGGCTTTTTAAATTACGAAACACATGAAGGAAGGTTGGCGACGCTGGTAATTATCTTTCTTTCGTTGTGCCCAAAGCTCTGCCTGCTCGATCTGCATCCGCAGCAGCTATCGGATCTGGTAATTATCTTTCTTTCGTTGTACCCAAAGCTCTGCCTGCTCGATCTGCATCCGCAGCAGCTGCGGATGCAGATCGAGCAGGCAGTGGTCCAAAGACATTCCGTATCGCGTATTCCTTGTTTTTGTTCACCGCTCGCGCTCGGTGGTTTTGTTTTCTTCGGCTGTCGGGCTGTCCCTGAACCTGTGTGTTTTGTTTGCTGTCATTCGAAGTGAGGTTAATACTTGTACGCATTACGAATTTTGCTACTTTGTGTGGTGATAATCTTTGGTGAATAATGCCGAAAGTGCGTCGCAGTAAGAAGGCCCCACCTGAAGGTTGGGAGCTTATAGAACCAACATTGGAAGAACTGGAACAAAAGATGCGTGAGGCTGAAACGGAGCCCCACGAAGGAAAAAGGAAGGTGGAAGCACTGTGGCCCATATTCAAAATTCATCATCAAAAATCACGTTACATATACGACCTTTTTTATCGAAGGAAAGCTATAAGTAGAGAACTATACGAGTTTTGTCTAAGGGAAAACATTGCAGACAAAAACCTAATTGCGAAGTGGAAGAAGCAAGGTTATGAAAACCTATGTTGCCTTCGGTGTATACAGACAAGAGACACTAATTTTGGTACGAACTGCATTTGTCGTGTTCCAAAAGGGAAGCTTGAAGAAGGACGTATAGTGGAATGCATTCACTGTGGTTGTAGAGGTTGCTCAGGGTAATAGGCTACTTCGAGCTTATAGGCAGCCTTGTAAAAATCAACATTGTGAACATTTCTGGAAATATGTGAAGATCACCCAATGTTTTGTAAAACAGTTAAGTGAAGTAGTTCTGATACAATTAAACGGGTTTGAATCGACTGTTACGGTTTAACTTTATAGGTTAAGTTAAACTTCTGTAACTTGTGAAGGCATTTATGTTATGAAATATAAACTAAATCAAGTAACCTTTTTTGTTTGTTAGCCTGTAATATAGCCCTCAAGGGTAAGGAGTATCTCTAATAGGAGCAGACTACTTATCATTTTGTGATTTAGAACAATTTCCTGCCAAAAGTATCTCATAATATTTAAAAAATCTGTAGTCTGTGTATTCTGTTACATTAATGCCAATGTTTTCCTTTTACTATAGGCATAATAGTACTTCTAGTATAACGTACATCACTCAGGTAGCATGAAATCAAAAGAAACAAGCCTTGCTGGTTCGGTTAGGCCTACCACATGAAACTAAAGGTTCCTTGGCTCTGATCGCGTTATCAACAGTTTTGTGTACTACAAGCGTAGGGCCTAAGTTAATTGCTTTTGCTTCTAGAATGCTGTATGATAGTAATATTTGATGTTTCTTTTGTTAGTCCATGTGGGATATTGATGTTATTTTCTGAATGAATACTTTCTACTAGAAGTGGTATATCCTGAGGGCTACCAAGGCTATAGGTGAAGCCCATACGTCAAATGAGAAAGATGGGGAATCTAAATCACATTATAATGTGAGCATCTCTCATCATTCCATTTATAAAACTTGAAACCAGTGAGAAAAATGTTGGTCATATTTTGAGTGCAAGGCATTGGAGACTGATATCGCAGTCCCGGTACTGCGTCACTCTCCCCTCGCCTCACCTCGCGCGGCTCAATGCTGAATGAACGATGAGTGCAGGGACCGAAGAGTTAGGTGGGCAAGGCTTCGGTCCTTTAGATCGCTACTCACCCTGCCACTGCTAAGGAGGGAGAGAGTTCATTAACTTGATTTTCTCCGGAAGACTCCAAACAGACACGATCGACCCATGTACTGTAGTGTCCTGTGTTTGCTATTGTATGAACAAGACATCTTACTGATTGTTTATAGTTGAGAAAATTATTTGTGTATTTCAGTTGTACGAAGGTAGATGAAATATAAATGGGAATTAGAATATACCGCTGCTGTTAGTAATAATTCTGAGGCAGGGCTTTGCCAGGATGTTGGTGGGGGTATCTGGAGAAGGGGTTTGTGCACGCGAACGACAGTGGAGAGCTGGGCTGCTTCAGTACGCCATGAATGATGATGATGATGATGCTTGTTGTTTAAAGGGGCCTAACATCTACATCATGGACCTTTCCATCATGGACCTTTCCGCCATGAATGAGCAAGAGGTGCACCCGTCTGTTGCGCAACGCATCATTATCAAATTTCTCGCAATAGAGGGCACCAAACCTTCCGAAATTTTTGAGTGGATTAAAAAATTTATGGCAGGAAAAGAAGCTGTGGAAAATTAACCTCATGAAAGGGGACCATGGACAATCATCACTGCAGACAACATTGTTGCCATTTATGACATTATTGGTGAAGATCGGCGAATAAAAGTTTTCCAAATTGTTTTAGCCATAGGAATAATTACGAAAGTGTTCAAACCATCATCTGAGATGAAATCCATTTCAGAAAATGTCTGACAGTTGGGTTCCTAGTCTCCTCAACCAGGAACAAAAAACTTTACACCAGGAAGTTTGTCATAGACTCCCTGCGTCGCTGCGAGAAGAAAGGAGAGGATTTCTTGCATCGTATTGTGACTTATGATGAAACTTGGGTGCATCATTACACCCCAGAGTCAAAGCAAGCAAGCATGGAGTGGCGGCAAAGAGACAAAGCAGGTCCAGTCAAGGCCAAAATATGCCCGCCTGCTGGAAATGGTGCTTGCAACATTTTTCTGGGACTCTGTGGGCGTTTTTCTGGTGGATTTTCTTCACAAACAAAGGACAGTTATTGTAGTCTATTACTGTCACCTTTTGGATGAAGCGAAAGCTGCGTGTTGCAACAAGCAATGCGGGCAACCGATCCAAAAGGTCATTCTTCTCCGTGACAATGCAAGGCTGCATACTGCCGTTTTAACTCGGGAGAAACTGGAGGAAATTCACTGGACACCCTCTGTACAGTCCAGATTTATTGCCCTGCGACTACCATTTGTTTGGACCACTCAAACAAAACCTAGGAGGACAGCATTTCAATAATGATGTAAGTGTAGAAGAGTTCGTGGACAACTGACTTCGCACTTGTCCCTCTTCTTTCTATCAGGGCAGCATCAAAAACTTACCAATCCAATGGAGATAATGTGTATCGAAGGCAGGACACTTTGTAGGAAAGTGATCTCTGTATGTATATTTTTTTGGTTGATGAAATTAAAAAAAGTAATTACCATTTATATTTCATCCGCCCTTGTATTACTGTTCTCAGAACAATTTTAGTTTATTTGAAGTTAACGGTACACTGTATAACGTGGGGTTACTTTTGTGAAAAGGCTGAACCATAAACCATTCTCACAACTGAGGTATGCAGATAAATTGCTAATAGTTTAGAATGGTAAGCCTACCTCACATCTTCCCCAAAATTAGCCTCCTCGTACTCTTAATTTCCCTGGCTTGAGGACTGGGTGTTTATGACATCGTCGCAATTCATTTCATCCGTATTATGTCACCACCAAGCCTTTCCAGAAGACATTTATTATTATTATATTATTATTATTATTATTATTTTACATTTTATGGCCTACATTGGACCACTCTAGGCAATTATACAAATATTTTTTTCCTCTGAGAGATGCTGTCTTCCTTGTTCTGTTGAAAATACCCTCCCATTAGACCTTTTATTGATCTTGGTCTGTAGCCTGGTGTGTGAGTCTTGACGTAACCTATCGTAATTTTTATCTGTTTTGTCTTTGAGATCGTCTATTGTTATTTGTAGTTCTTTAATATCCTTAATTTCCGTGATCCATTTAATCTTGGTCTTGCTATTCCATAATTTTTCAATTATTCTTCTGCTAATTCTGGTGTTAGGTGTTCTGATAAGATGTCCACAGAATGATACACGTTTTTTTTTTTTTTTTTCTAATCGTGATCAATACTGGTTCAATTTCCTTATAAACTGTTTTATTTGATGCTATTCTCCATTGTCCATTAACTTGATACTGTATATTTATGCATGATCTAATTATTCTTCTTTCTGTCTGAAGTATTTTGTCTGTTTCAGCTGTATTAGTAGTTTTAAAAATGGTTTTACTAGCATAAGTTATTTCTGGCTGTGTGACTTGTTTTATAATGTCTTAATTTTGCTGCTATCAATAAGCTTTATTTAATGTATGTAGTTTTAATACAGGGTCTTTATTTATGTTTGGCAGGGACTTTCGCACTCAACCTTGGCCGCCAGTGACAGTTCAGTTGCCGGCTACCGCGTGTGCGTATGTACGGCAGATACGGTGCTCAAAATCATTATCTTGCATTTTACTCACCATGTTTACAATTTATGCTCAATCATTATCATGCATTTTACTCACCATTTTTACAGTTTATGCTGAACATGTTCCCCATGCGCTGCCAACATAATCGGCATCTCCTGATGAAGTTTTCGGTTACTCTACCAAGTTCTTCAGCACTGATGGTTGCAATTGCAGCTCTTATATTGTCTTTTAAGTTCATCTAGTGTGTGAGGTTGTTCCCATAAACTACAATTTTTTAACATTCCTCACAAATAAAAATCACATGCCATTAAATCTGTGCTACGAGGGGGCCACAGATTTTTACTTATGATCCTCCTACCAAACACGCTTCAATAAGGAGATAACGACCTTTACGTCTATTTTTATTGTTTACTGAACCTGTACATTTGAATCTCTTGGCCAGTTGTTTTATTGTTCGATTGATAGGAATGGGTCTCCCTGGAAATTTCGCTCGAAACTTTTGTCTTGTCCTAGCGCATGATTTTCTGCACTTAATGTAAGTATTGTGCAGATATACACGTTCACGTAACGAATATTTCACATACATTACAGCACTATACACAATCACAATAAAACACTATACAGTACGACATACAGTACGCAGTAGCTTCATTGAACACCCTACTATCTCGGAGCTCAGCTCTCAGCAACTGCAGAAGTGCCAGAAACCACGCGTGCCAACGGCCGGTAGTGGCCTGTCATCGGCGGCCAAGTTCGGGCGATGAAGTTGCTGCCAAGCATAAATAAAGACCCTGTATCATTTGCTTTGTTGGATTTATTTATTGTTATGCCAAGCTGGTTTCTCATTTATAAGTTGTGATTTCTCCTAAATACTTAAATTTATCAACAATTTTGATCTTGCCCATCAATTGTTATTTTATTTACCAGTGGGGGATGTGTAAACATGATCTCAGTTTCTTCAAAGAATATTGTAAGGCCTATTTTTTGTGCTATTTCCTGTAGAGATTTAATTTGGTAGAGCTTCTGTGGCTCAGCGGCCTCTCACCGCTGGATACCATGGTTCAAATCCCAGTCACTCCATGTGAGATTTGTGCTGGACAAAGCGGAGGCAGGGCAGGTTTTTCTCCGGGTACTCCGGTTTTCCCTGTCATATTTCATTCCAACAATACTCTCTATTAACATTTCATCTATCAGTCATTTATCATTGCCCCAGAGGAGTGCGACAGGCTTCGGCACAATTCCTATCCTCGTCGCTAGATGGGGGGCTTCATTTATTCCATTCCTGACCCGGTTGAATGACTGGAAATAGGCTGTGGATTTCCATTCATTTAATTTGGTGTCGAGTTTCCTGATTATTGTTGGACAGTAGAGCAAGGTCATCAGCAAATACTAAACAGTTTAAACTTAAATTTTGTTTGGAGCTTCCAACTTTTATGTTCTTTGGGTTGACCTTGTACCATTCCCATATTATAAATTCTAATGCACAATTAAATAGTAATGGTGATAAACATACCCCATGTCTTAAACCTGTTTTAATCAAAAATGGTTCTGAAACATCTCTAAACTTTACTTTTGATATGGTATTAGTTAAAGTAAGTTCTATCAGTTTAATTAATTTAGGATGGAGTCAAACATTCCATAAAATCTTTAACATTGAAGGTCTGTGTATACCGTACAATCATGTCTGACTCATTGGCTGAACGGTCAGCATACTGGCCTTCGGTTCAGAGGGTCCCGGGTTCGATTCCTGGCCGGGTCGGGGATTTTAACCTTAATTGGTTAATTCCAATGGCACGGTTGCTGGGTGTATGTGTTGTCTTCATCATCATTTCATCCTCATCACGATGTGCAGGTCACCTACGGGTGTCAAATAGAAAGACCTGCACCTGGCGAGCCGAACCCATCCTGAGATATCCCGGCACTAAAAGCCATACGACATTTCATTTTATCATTATCATCATCATCATCATCTGCAGTTTCCGTACAATCATATGCCTTCTTAAAGTCAACAAATGTTATTACTATAGGCTTGGTTTTTTTTTTTTTTTTTTTCTGTAGTATGCCATCATTAATTTTAGAGTGATCTGTTCTGTACAACTTCTCCAGAGTCTAAAAGTCTCCTTGGTATTCTCCTAACTCCTTTTCTAATGATCTATATATATAAAATAAGAGTTTTGTCTGTACATTACTCAGAATTTGAAAAGAATGGTATTTCTGTATCGGTCATGTCCACAGTAACAAGGAAATGCACTTTTTACTTTTCCGTAATTTCTGTCTGTATGTACATGTATCACTATAAAACGGCTAGAGAGAATGTAATGAAAATCGGTATACAAAATCGGGGAATAAGTCGCTACAATCTAAGCCATAAATAATTTTATTCTCGCTGATAGAAATGGTAGTTTAGGGGAAGGCCTAAAATTTCATTTTCATATATTTGTTATTAGTGGTCCTATCATAATCAAAATTGGTATGCAAAGTCGGAAAATAAGTCGCTACAATCTAGGCTATAAAGAATTTTATTCACGCTGAGTGAAATGGTAGTTTAGGGGAAGGCATAAAATTAAATTCTTAAGTATTTATGTCATTAGTGGTCCTATCTCATTGAAAGCTGGTACATAAAGTCGGAGAATGATCCACTATAATCTAGGCTATAAATAATTTTATTCACGTTGAATGAAATGGTAATTTAGGGGAAGGCCTAAAATTCAATTCTCAAATATTTATATTATTAGTGGTCGTATCGATAAAACCACATAACCAAAGTTATATAGAATTAAATTTCCGACCATTTATGTCTTAAACATTTTTAACGTACCGGTTATGATAACACAGATATTCATGAATTTGTATTTTTGTTGCCAAGTCCATACGACGACGAGCCACGATAAAATGGGTTAAAAGTATTTAATGAAAATTGGTATATAGAGTCGAGGAATAAGAAACTACAGTCTAAGCATTAAACTGCTGTATTCACCCTGGATGAAATTGTAGTTTAGGGAAAGGCGCCTAAAATTTAATTTTTAAATACCTATGTTTTTGGTCCTATCGAAAAGTACTACATAAGAAAAGTTACAGAGAACACAGTTTCCGATCATTTATGTTTTATTCACTTTTAGCGTACCGACTATGATGAGTGGTATTTCAAAGTCGGAAGAAGATTAAATGTGAAGGCCTACAATATCAACAATAACATTACATTGACCATTGTTTGTTGTGATGTTATTTGTCTCTTACGCTGTCTCTCAACTCTGAGAGATGGGATTACTGCTGCGAACCGAGTGTAACAGTATATTGGCAGGAAATAGCTAGGGAGTTAGGAAACTTTCTTCTTTAGCATGCCATTCCTCTGGTTCATACATTTTCTGATACAGCTGGTACGTAACACACTGGTTCTTCATAGTATTCCAGTTATTCGATCTCTACCCTGACGCGCTGTTTTGAATGAGCAGTGCAGAGGATGACTTAGTAGTTGTAGTAGTAGTATGGCCTGGTGTAGAATTAACAATTTTATCCTATTCCAAATTATAGCACTACAATTCACTAAATAACTCAAAATTCAACCCTGAAAAGAGCCATTTAAGAAAATCTTCTTTCTCTTCACTTTTATAAAATTCTACATTCATTTTATTCCAAATTATCAGTGAAGAGGTGGTTTCTCCTCTAGCTTGGAGGAAAAATTTGCCTCCAAGTCAGATTTTTCTGCCGTCAGTGTAGTGAATTGATATTTTCTGACTCATCGGGTACTTCTAGGAAACATATTAGTAAAAGGGCATAGTTTTTGCCCTGGGAGTCTCCACTATTCCACCCTCTCTCCACCGAAAAAGACGAAGAGTATTCACGAATCACGTCTGTCTACGGCTTGGTCATTCCAGCTCTGGAACTTTGGACTGTTAGATCGGCAGTGTAGTCCTGTTCATTAAAAGTGAGGAAATATGTGGTGTTTCATTTGATCGAGTATTTCACATGAAAGCATTGCTTTTAATTGCGCCATTCCTACTGACGTCGTTGTAGTGACCTATGTTCATTTCAGTTGGGAAAACCACTAAGACAGACTTTCTGAGGATGTAAAAAGGCAGGTGGTGAGTGTCAACCATTATAATGAAAACTCACCAACCTCATTGTGACTGATGGTATGCAAGCGGGTCTACCATTACAGTGAAAATTCCCTAACTCAGTCTTCATATGAGAAAAGACGTTTGGTGATTTCGCCGACGCGTTTCTAGGGTAACATTAAAAGCTATGCAATTTAATACAATCTTGCTCACAACGTGTACACTAGAATTCCGTAGCGAAGCATGGGTACATCAGCTAGTTATTCTTATAAAATTAAAAGGTACATTTTTACTTCATTACCAGCGGTCGTACCTGTTGTTAAGTGGTTAATTATCTTCCTCGGTAGATCAGTGGTGGTGTCCGATCCATGATTACGAGTTCGATTCCAAACAACCATGCCTTCTCATTGTATAGGTCTATACTTCCTGACTTCATACTTCTGACAGAGTGCTGGTATTTCACTCCCGTCTACTTCTGCATCCTTGTAGGAAGACACCAGGTCTGCTGTTATAGAATATAATATTCTTTTTGTGGGTAGATCTACTAAAATGAAATGCAGTCTTTCAGGGTTAGTGTTCACTTTTGTTGTTTGGAATCAAACCCGTGATCACGGGTCGGACGTCACCACCAAACTACCGAGGAAGCTAATAAACCAGTGAACGACGTGTACGACCGCAGGTAATGTTGTCAAATTCTACATTTGAATTTCATTATGATGATGATAATAATATTAATAATACATAGCCTCTGGAAAGGCTTGGTGGTAACCAGATGAGAAAAATAATGACGAAGACGACATAAACTCCCAATCCCCAAGTTAGGGGAATTAGAGTACAAGGTGGTTGGTCCCAAGAATTGAACTGGGGCCATTGGACCAAAGGTGAGCATTCTATCCATTTAGCCACAAAGCCACGCTTAAATTTGCTTAACACTATGTTACAGTTTCCACTGATCGGGCATTGTGACAGTTCTCTGAAAGGTACAACTCACATCTATATATATATATCAAATAAGAGTTTTGTCTGTACATTGCTCAGAATTTGAAAATAATGGTATTTCTGTATCGGTCATGTCCATAGTAACAAGAAAATGCACTTTATATTTTTCCGTAATTTCTGTCTGTCTGTATGTATGTATGTACACGCATCACGAGAAAACGGTTGAAGAGAATTTAATGAAAATCGGTATGTGAAGTCGGGGGATGAGCCTCTACAATCTAGGCTATAAATCATTTTACTCACGCTGAATGAAATGGTAGTTATGGGGAAGGCCTAAAATTGAATTATTAGTGGTCTAATGAAAATCGGTATGTGAAGTTGGGGGATGAGCCTCTATAATCTAGGCTATAAATCATTTTACTTACGCTGAGTGAAATGGTAGGTTAGGGGAAGGCCTAAAATTGAATTCTCAACTATTTGTTATTAGTGGTTGTATTTTAAAGAAAATGGGTATGCAAAGTTGAGGAATAAGTTGCTACAATCTAGGCTATCAATAATTGTATTCACGCTGAGAAAAATGGTAGTTTAGGGGAAGGCCTAAAATTTAATTCTCAAATATTGTTATTGGTAGTCCTATCTTGAAAATCGGTATGCAAAGTCAGGAAATAAGTCGCTATAGTCTAGGCTGTAAATAATTTTATTCACGCTGAGTGAAATGGTAGTTTAGGGGAAGGCCTAACATGCAATTCTCAAATATTTCTTATTAGAGGTGTAATCGATGAATGCTACATAACGAAGGTTATATAGTATTAAATTTCCTATTATTCATGTCTTATACATTGTTACCGTACTGGCTATGATCACAGAGATATCCATGAATTTGTATTTTTGTTACTAAGTACATATCAGCGCCGAGTAACGAGAAAATGGGTAAACAGTATTTAATGAAAATCGGTATGTAAAGTCGGAGAATAAGAAACTACAGTTTATGGTATAAAATATTTTACAAATCACAGAGTCGAAAGAAAACTAAATGTGAAGGCCTACAATATAGAAAGTTCATAACTGATCAACAATAACATTACATTGACCATTGTTTGTCGTGATGTGCTTTGTGTCTTCAGTTGCCCCTCATCTCCGGTAGATAGGATTACTGCTGCGTACAGAGTATTTTTTTATTTGATTTACGTTGCACCGACATAGATAGGTTTTATGGCGATGATGGGATAGGAAAGGGTTGGGAGTGCCTTAGGCCTTAATTAAGGTACAGGCCCAGCATTTAACTGGTGTGAAAGTGGGAAACCACGGAATACCATCTTCAGCGCTGCCAGCAATGGGGTTCGAATCCACTATCTCTCGGATGCAAGCTCACAGCTGCGCACCGCTAACCACAAGGTCAACTCGCCCAGTCGTACAAAGTGTAACAGCCTGTCTGAATATTGATGGGAACTAGCTGGGGAGTTAGATAACTTTCTTCTTTAGCATGCCATTCCCCCCGGTTTATTAATTTTCTGATACTACTGGTACGTAACACACTGGATCATCATAGCGTTCGGGCTATTCAATCCCTACTCTGAGGCACTGATTGGAATGAACAGTGTGCATATTTAGCGGAATAATGGCAGATGAGTGTTCATGGCAATCTGCGTCCTGGTCATCCCAGCTCTGGAACTTTGGACTATTAGATTGGCACCGCAATCTAACTGCAGCACTGTTCGTTAAAAGTGATAAAACGTGCGGCTTTCCATTTGATCGAGTATTTTATATGATAGCATTGCTTTTAATTGCTACATTCATACTTACGTTTTTGTAATGACCTATGTTGATTTCAGGTTAGGAAAACCACAAAGTCAGTCTTTCTGAGAACCCTGTAGCGAAGCACGGGTACATCAGCTAGTATTTATATATATAAAATAAGAGTTTTGTCTGTACATTGCTCAGAATTTAAAAAGAACGGTATTTCTGTATCAGTCGTTTCTATAGTAGCAAGGAAATGCACTTTTTAATTTTCCATAATTTCTGTCTATGTATGTGCACGCATCACAAGAAAACGGCTGAACAGAATTTGATGAAAATTATTATGTAAAGTCGGGAAATAAGTCGCTACAATCTACGCCATAAATAATCTTACTTACGCTGAGAGAAATGGTAGTTTAGTGGAAGGCCTAAAAGTTAATTCTCAAATATTTATGTTATTAGTGGTCCTATCGTAATGAAAATCGGTATGCAAAGCCAGTAAATAAGTCACTGCAATCTAGGCCATAAATAATCTTATTCACGCTGAAAGGAATGGTAGTTTAGGGGAAGGCCTAAACTTAAATTCTCAAATTTTTGTTAATAATGGTCCTATCTTAATGAAAATTGGTATGCAAAGTCGGGAAATAAGTCACTACAATTTAGGCCAATGAATACTTCTTTCACGCTGGGTGGAATGGTAGTTTAGGGGAAGGCCTAAAATTTTCTCAAATATTTGTGTTATTAGTGGTCCTGTTGACAAATACTACAATACTAAAGTTATATAGTATTACATTTCCGATTATTTATGTCTTATACATTTTTACAGTATCAGCTATGATAAGAGATATTCATAAATTTGGATTTTTGTTGCTAAGTCCATATCAGTGCCAAGTCACGAGAAAATGGGTAGACAGAATTTAGTGAAAAATCTTTATGTAAATTTGGGGAATAAGGAACTACAGGCTACGCTATAAATAATTTTGTAAGATGCCCTAATATCAGAGTCAAAAGAAAACTAAATGTAAAGGCCTACAATATAGAAAGCTCATAACATTGAACAACAATAACCATTACATTGACCATTGTTTGTTGTGATGTGCTTTGTGACTTCTGTTGCCAATCATGTCCGATAGATGGGATTACTTCTGTATACTGAGTATTTTTTAAATTTGCTTTACGTCACACCAACACAGATAGGTATTATGGCGACAGTGGGATAGGAAAGGGCTAGGAGTGAAAAGGAGGCAGCCCTGGTGTTTACGGTTCAGCCCCAGCATTTGCCTGGTGTGAAAATGGGAGACAACGGAAAACCATCTTCAGGGCTGTTGACAGTGGTTTTCGAACCCACTACCTCCCGAATGCAAACTCACAGCTGCGCACCCCTAACCGCACGGTCAACTTGCCCGGTTGCACCGAGTATAACAGCCTGCCTGAATATTGGTGGGAAGTAGCTGGGAAGTTAGATAACTTTCTTCTTAACAATGCCATTCCTCTCATTCATACACTTTCTGATACTACTGGTACGTAACAAACTGGTTCATCATAGCATTTGAGCTATTCAATCGCTACCCTGAGGCACTGATTGGAATGAGAAGTGTGTATATTTAACGGAACATTAGCAGAGGAGTGTTCACGGCTGTCTGCGGCCTGGTCATACCAGCACTGGAACTTTGGACTGTTAGATCGGCATCGTAGTACTGTTCGTTAAAAGTGAGAAAATGTGCGGTTTTTCATTTGAGCGAGTATTTTATATGATAACATTGCTTTTAATCCCTACATTCCTACTAATGTTTTTGTAATGGCCTAAGTTAACTAACTGTAGTTAGGAAAACCACAAAGACAGCCTTTCTTAGAATCCCGTAGCAAAGCACGGGTACATCAGCTAGTATATATATATAGAGAGAGAGAGAGAATTAGATGTAAAAATACCTGTGTCCACAATAAGTAGCCCATATATTAAATATAAATCAAATAAGTTGCTTTATGTTGCACCGACACAGATAGGTCTTATGGCGACGAAGAGAGTAGAAGAGATAGGACAGGGCTAGAAGTGAGAAAGAAGCAGCCGTGGCCTTAATTAAGGTACAGCAGAAGCATGTGTCTGGTGTGTAAATGAGAAACAACGGAAAACCATCTTGACAGCTGCTGACGGTTGGATTCAAACCCACCATTCCCTGAATGCAAGCTCATAGCTACGCAACCCTAAACGCACAGCCAACTAGCTCAGTCATCTTTGAAAATATCTTTTTCTGTCAGCGGAGGATTTTTTAAATCGTCATATTTTGTATAGGCTACACGACATGTACAGTAGCCCACTGGTTTTCTGATTAAATATCTTTGTATTTAAGCTATTGCATCAGTCTGCTTACGTACTCACTGTCCACGTACACCGGTAACCTCGTGATTCAATTATTGAAGTATTGTGCAACGATGCGACATATGAACTGAGAGAATACCGAGCGGTTCTTCCGAATATAAAGCAGATAATTTCGAGTGGTCATGAGCATGACTCATAGTCATAGGGTAGGCTAGATAATAATGTTAATGGCTTTATGTCCCACTAACAACTTTTATGGTTTTTGGAGACACCAAGGTGCTGGAATTTAGTCCCAATTGAGCTCTTTTACATACCAGTACATCTACTGACACGAGGCTGAGCACCTTCAAATACCATCGCACCGAGCCAGGATCGAAGCTGCCAAGTTGGGTTCAGAAGGCCAGCGCCTCAACTGTCTGAGCCACTCAGCCAGGCATGGAGGCTAGAGAGCTGAGTTTAAGCAATTGTCGAACATCAACTAGTTATAAAAATACTGATTGATTAAACTAATACGGTAAATAGAATAACCTAATAGCCTACCTACTTACAAGCTAGGCACTTTGGAATTATGTTTTGATTACCTTTTTAACACTGCAAATAAATCCATCTATTATTTAAAACTCCATGTAAGAAATATGTAAAAATAGGTTCTAAAAATATGTTTTAGGCACCTTCAACTTTACGTATTTTAATAAGCACTTATCAATTAAAATACCATTTTTATTTTTCTAAATTGATAATAACTCTAAATGCATACAAGTAATAAGGCAATAACATGTTAATACAATATTTCACATACACAATGGTTCACCACATTTTTGAGTTTTTATCTATAAAAAATTAAAACATTGAATTACAAGCATGTTACTGCCCATAATTTGATGCACAGTAAATCACTAGCACTTTTTCTAGATTTTCTGTTGTGAAATTACACCGCTTGCCTGACAACACTAGCTTCTAGGCTGAGAAAGTACGCTCAACGTCAAGAGGTTACAGGGCTGTATTTGAATTTTGGTACAAGACGTGGAGAGATGTCACATTCAATGTTAATTTTGCCAATCAAAACATCAGCCACAGCACAAAGCGTTGACAGTCCTGGGTTCTTCTGTAGTACTTTATTAAGCTTGTCCTGAATTCTATCCCCAGCGGGGCCTGGAGCTAAGCGGATATTTTCCTTCACCTCTTCTAACAAATCCAATTGTTCGTAAACAGGTTTACCGGAAGACTCAAGTGCAGAAATAAAGGGACCAAAAAAGTATAATGAAACCTGATGTAGGCAATTTCTTGAGAAATGGTTACAACCTTTAGAACATTTTTGGCTAAAGTGATCCACATGGCATCTTCATTTAGGGCGAGAACAAAACTTCTGATTGCATCAAAATGTTCGCTGTACACAGTGGCCTGAAGCCAAGTCCCCCAGCGCGTAAGGATGGGTTCTGGTGGCAGTGGAAGATCAGGTAATTCATTGCGGAACAAGTGGATTCGTGTGGGAGCCTTTACAAAAATTTTCTTAATGGAGGAGATCAGGTTGTTGACTCGAGGAAATTTGGCACGTATCTGCTCATCCACGTGATTCATAGCATGAGCAAGACAAGTGACATGAATCAAAGCAGGGTAAAGTACTTTCAGCAACTTAGCAGCAGCAATCATGTAGGCGGCTGCATCAGTAAATATAAGAAGCACCTTATTTTCGTCCATGTTACTGGGGAAAAGCACCTTGAGACCTTTATTTACAAACTGAGCAACTGTCTCCTGATTGGTTTTAGTTAACTGTCTGCTGCAGATCAAATATGGTGAACACGGCGTATCAGGATCTAATTTTCCGACTATCAAGTGGGCAATATAACGATCTAGAGTGTCAGTAGTCTCCTGGACAGAGATCCAGATGTATGATTCTCCTATATCTTCCCTTATCCGCCTGACCGTGTCTTCGTAAAGAGTGTCCAGGTTGTTTTTTCTTAAAGTTGATTCAAATGGAATGTTCCGATAACAATATTTTTGTAAAAAATGTTGAAGGAAGGATTTTCAAGTGAGTTGAAGGGAATATTTGCCGACACAAGAGCTCTGCAATAAGTCCACGAGTTTCAGGAATGTTTCGGACAGTACAAATGCACAGTCCCCGTGCCAGGGGAAGTAACCGTTCAAGGTTTAAATCTCCGATCCAGCTGGGAATCGAACCCAGGGCCCTCTGAACCGAAAGCGACTATACTGACCATTCATCCAAGGAGCCAAACACCGTAGAGATGAATTTAATTAATTTCTTTTCCTGTTTTGTTATGTTCGGTTAGATTATGTTGGCCAACATTTTTGTTACTACCGGTACTGATGCCCGCACATGGCTGAATTCCGTGTTTTTTCCTCCCTACATTTACTGTACGCTTATCAAAAAAATCATTGCTGTGTATATTTACGATTCTATAAACAAAAATCTAGGGATCGGGATGCGCTATTGTTGTAACCAAGGTTGAAATTTACAAAACACAACTTTTATTGCTTCACTTTATGATATTTACACAAATAACTGAAATTTATTTTGAAGCAAAAAAGAATATTGAATCTTGAGAAAAGTCTGTCTTTATACAATATGTACAGGTTTACAGTCTTTATATACACTTCTATCTTGAAAAGATAGTCTTTGTGAATTGACACGTTGATAGTCGAGAACTATCTGGCACACTAACATAAATGTCTTTGAGAGTCCTTGTTTGTGGAAGTGCCTGAATTCCTAAAAAGCAAGTTCAATTGATTGAAGAAATTCCACCTAGCGAAACTAAGGGATCTTGCATAAATTAGGGAATGAAAATGGCTTGTAAAAGAATTACGGAACATAGGCAGTGGAAACAGGTAAGGGAGCGGTGACCAGAGGTGAAACCTCGTACTGCCAGAAATTCAGTCCACCTGGTCGAAGCACATTTTCAAGAGGAGTAGCCTCCGTGCTCGACGTAGGGTGTATTCTGGAGCTGGACACCGGGCAAGTGGGCGAGTGAGCAGGCAGGGAGCTCCTATTTATAGTACACTCGATGGTCAGGCACGCGCACTGAGGGCTGCGCGTCGAAGCTAGCAGAATGATACACAGGCGCGCGTGCAGCTGGCTGGCGGAGCGAGAAGAGAGCGCCGGACATACAACACCCTCCCCTCCTAAATACGCCGGTACGGCGTGAAACGGCGGCGGCGCTGGCGGCGACTGCGATGCTGGGGCGGAGCTGCTGATGTCTCTGTTGTATTGTCCGGAGCTGGAACTGGGCAGAGTGGCGCTGTCTCGTCCTGAAAGGAACCCATTGTTATTAAATGATCTAAAGCTCGTTCAGCAATAGATTTATCTGGTTTAGCAATAGCATCAATAGCTGGACAGGGGCGGTAGCGCAGACGTATCTGATCTTGATGGCGGCAGATACGTTTCTCCGTAGTCTGTATCTCGTATAGACGATGACCCAAAGATCTGCAGATGACTCCAGGTATCCAGAGTGGGTTGGATTTGAATGTCCTGGTGTAGACCTTGTCGTTGAGGGAGAACTTCGTTGGTGAGGTCTTATGCTGGGTCGGAAGAGGCTGTAACAGAGAAAGTAAAGTTCTGTGAGGTCGTCCATGGAGCTTCTGTGCAGGAGTGATATTATCAGCGCCGGGTAGAGTTCTGTAGTTGTTTAAGAGTTGGAGCAAGGCTTGGTCTTTAGTTAAGCCTGAAGAGACAGCTTTCTTCATACTTCTTTTAAATGTCTGTACGAAGCGTTCAGCTTCACCATTAGATTGAGGGTGAAAAGGTGGTGCTAGGATATGACGAATGCCATTATGTGTACAAAAGTTCTGAAAAGCAGTAGCTGTAAATTGAGGTCCGTTGTCCGAAATGAGTACTTGCGGTAAGCCTTCAGTAGTAAAGATTTTCTGGAGAGCACGAATGGTAGCTTCGGTTGTAGTAGTCGAATGCATATCCACGACATATGGAAAGTTTGACAGTGAATCGATGACTATTAACCACATGGAATTGAGGAAAGGACCTGCGAAATCGATGTGAACTCGTTCCCATGGAGTAGTAGCAGGAGGCCATGAAGCAAGATCAGAAGACGGGGCGTTCTGATTCGTTTGACATTGCTCACAATGACGTATTAGCTTTTCGATGGCGGCATCAATACCGGGCCAGTAGCAGTGTTGACGGGCGAGTTGCTTTGTTCTGGAGATACCCCAATGGCTTTGGTGTAATAATTCGAGAACTTGTTTCTGTAGGCTAAGTGGGATAACCACTCGGAAGATGGTGCCTGCTTCTAGTAATACAACTCCGGCACGAGTCGTGAGACGATGCTGCATACGATGATAAGGTGCCAGGTGGGCAGGAAGTGTGCTCTGAAGAGGCCAACCGTTGCGGATGTAAGTACGTACAGTAGCAAGTGTACTGTCCTTATCCGTAGCTTTAGCTATGCAGGTAGCATCAATAGGAAAACTGGAGACAGTATCTTCAAGTTCTATGTCCAACTGAAGACATTCAGATTCTTGAGAATCGAAGGCAGTATCAGGGCCAACGGGTAAGCGGGAGAGGGCATCAGCATTACAATGCTGGGATGTGGCTCGATAGACAATCTGATAGGAATAATCAGAAAGGAACATGGACCATCTTTGAAGCTTTCTGAGGGAATTCTCTGGGATCTTATTACCAGGATGGAATAAGTGTACGAGAGGCTTATGATCGGTAATGATCAGGAAATGGTTGCCATAGAGATATTCATTGAAACGGCGAATACCAAAGATGATGGCTAAAGCTTCTTTCTCTATCTGTGAGTATCGACGTTGATGGTCATTAAGTGTTTTCGAAGCGAAGGCGATGGGGCGTTCTCGTCCATGACGATCCTTCTGGGAGAGAACGGCACCGACACCGTAGTCTGAAGCGTCAGTAGCTAGCGTGATGATCTTGCCGGGCTGAAAATGAGTGAGTTGTATAGCTTGAATTAAGGCGTTGTTGATTGTTTTCCATGCCTGTTGGCATTGCGGAGTCCACTGAAACTTAACACCTTTTTTACGTAGAGCGTTTAATGGAGCGGCCACTGTAGCGAAGCGTGGAATGAACTTATTATAATAGTTCGCCTTGCCTATGAAGGACTGAAGCTGCTTGAGGTTCTGAGGTGCTGGCATGTTTACTATCGCTGAGACATTCTGTGTACTAGGACGAATTCCATTCTTATCAAGTATATGTCCTAGGTAGTGAACTTGAGGCTGAAAGAAGGTACATTTAGCGAGATTCGCTCGTAGGCCATTGTCTTTCAATTTCTGGAGAAGGAGGCGTAGATTGGTTAGATGTTCCTGATGATCTTTTCCAGTAACAATAATATCATCCAGGTAGTTAGCACAACCGGGAATGGAGGCGGTGAGTTGAGCCAAATAGCGCTGAAAAATAGCTGCTGAGGATGAAACACCGAATGGGAGCCGCTGGAGCTGTAGCAGTCCGAGAGGAGTGTTGAGTGTGAGAAATTTCTTAGATTCTTCGTCTAAAAGTAGCTGGAGATATGCTTCTTTAAGATCAACTCGAGAGAAGAATTGTCCACCAGAGAGACGACGGAATAAGTCTTCTGGACGTGGAATAGGAAAGATATCTGTGTCGAGTTGTGCGTTGACTGTAGATCGAAAATCGCCACAAAGTCGAACATTACCATCAGGTTTCTTGATTACCACGAGTGGAGTAGCCCATTGACTAGAAGTAACTGGTACAACAATTCCAGTTTGTATCCATCTTTCTAATTCTTTTGTGACCTGGTCTTGAAGTGCTAGGGGTACTGGACGAGCTTTGAGGAAGCGAGGCTTAGCTCCGGATTTCAGCTGTATGTGAGCTGTATAGTCTTTGGCTGTTCCGAGCTGAGAGTCGAAGACTTCAGGAAACTGCGCTAGGAGAGCGGTAACGTCAGAAGTAGGATGCAATGTAGATACGACGTTAATGTTGTCATGTATCTGGAAACCAAATAAGTTAAATAGATCCATGCCCATAATGTTTGATGCAGTGTAGTTGTTAACTACGAGAAGAGGAATGTCCTTCTGAATTCCTTTATAACCAGCCTGAAGCTTGATTTGACCTTTGATGTCAATTTTCTTCTTGTTAAATGTCACGAGCTGGATGTCAGCTGGAGAGCATGAAGGTGAACCTAAGTTGTGGTAGGTAGTCAGGTTAATAATAGAGACAGGGGATCCAGTATCTAATTGAAAATCGACAGATCGATCAGAGAATGAGAGAGGAATGATGATTTTGTGAGAATCCTTTGTGGGAAGAATAAGATTGATTTGATCAACTTCCATGTCTTGGCGGGGCTGTATATGCTTCCGGCGTGCTGCAGTAGTCTTAGCAGGGCGGAGCGAACTTTGACAGACAGTCTTAATGTGTCCAAGTTTATGACATCGGTCACAAGTAGCTTTGAAAAAACGACAGTCACGACGTTCATGATGCTTGAAACAACCTCGGCAGGAAGGCAGGAGTTTCGAGGTGTTTTTAGAATTGGGCGTCCGTGTAGCATTACGAGAGGGAACCTGGCGAGAATGCTTGGTGGAGAGCGCCTTATCCGTACGGTTCAGTGTAGCAGAGGACTTGCGGGCCTGAGGCGAGACTTGTGCAATTTCGTGTGGAGAAGCTATGGCTGCGGCAGTCTTGGTAGTAAGCTCATAAACCGTAGCAATACGCTGGACGTCTTCTAAAGAAGGGTTACTCTGCTTGACAGCGTCAAAACGTATTTTGTCTTCAGGAGTATGTAAAATTATCATGTCCCGAATGAGAGAATCAGTGTAGGATGAACCACAACCGTCCTTGGAGCAGATGAACTGGCAGGGTTTAGCTAGACCACGCAATTCAGTTATCCATTCAGTATGTGTCTGATGGGGTTGCTTTCTGCTCTGAAAAAATTTATAGCGAGCAGCCACTATGTGAGGAGCTTTGGCATAGTGTTCCGTGAGACGGGCCAAGAGCTGCGTGAAAGGTACCTCAGATAAGTGTTCTTCCGGACTTAATTTACGTAGTAAGTCACACGTAGCATTGCCAACCGAACTAAGAAATAGTGCGCGGCGGCGTTGATCATCTGTGACAGAATGGCAGATGAAATGCTGTTGTAAACGGGCTAAATAAACTGACCATTCTTCCTTAGCCGGATCAAAAGCAGAGAACGGAGGAATAGCTGATGGCTGTGTAGAGACAGAAATAGCTTGAATAGCCTGAATTAATGCTGCCTGTTGTTGTTGCATAAACTGTTGTTGTTGCTGCTGTAAGGCTTGGAAGACCGTAGCGAGTTGTTCCGCAGTAGCCATTGCGAGATGCGTGCAAGAAAGAGTAAGGTAAGCTGTGTGTCAGAACTGGTTGGAGTGTCGTTGTTGTTTAGCACGTCGCCGTAGAGTTGACAACTGGGCCTGGTGAATTGTAGTGTCGTGTTTACCTCGTTGCTATAGAGTTGGCGATTGGGGCCGATGACGTGTAGTTTGTTGCTTTTTTACCTCGTCGCCATAGAGTTGGCAACTGGGGTCGAAGAATTGTAGGTTGTTGCTTTTTTACCTCGTCGCCATAGAGTTGTGTTGTAACCAAGGTTGAAATTTACAAAACACAACTTTTATTGCTTCACTTTATGATATTTACACAAATAACTGAAATTTATTTTGAAGCAAAAAAGAATATTGAATCTTGAGAAAAGTCTGTCTTTATACAATATGTACAGGTTTACAGTCTTTATATACACTTCTATCTTGAAAAGATAGTCTTTGTGAATTGACACGTTGATAGTCGAGAACTATCTGGCACACTAACATAAATGTCTTTGAGAGTCCTTGTTTGTGGAAGTGCCTGAATTCCTAAAAAGCAAGTTCAATTGATTGAAGAAATTCCACCTAGCGAAACTAAGGGATCTTGCATAAATTAGGGAATGAAAATGGCTTGTAAAAGAATTACGGAACATAGGCAGTGGAAACAGGTAAGGGAGCGGTGACCAGAGGTGAAACCTCGTACTGCCAGAAATTCAGTCCACCTGGTCGAAGCACATTTTCAAGAGGAGTAGCCTCCGTGCTCGACGTAGGGTGTATTCTGGAGCTGGACACCGGGCAAGTGGGCGAGTGAGCAGGCAGGGAGCTCCTATTTATAGTACACTCGATGGTCAGGCACGCGCACTGAGGGCTGCGCGTCGAAGCTAGCAGAATGATACACAGGCGCGCGTGCAGCTGGCTGGCGGAGCGAGAAGAGAGCGCCGGACATACAACAGCTATAATCCCCAATTCATATTTACTGTTATACTTCGTTTAGTGTATGTACGCTGAATTGATGTATAAAATGTATAAAACCTAATACAATAGAGAGATAGAACGCCTACGTATTAAATACGACTCTCACACCAAAGTACGTACTTCAGAGTGAAATATAAAACAAATTTCACTTACCTATTTGCTGCAAATGTCGCAGAATATAATTTTTCCATCCGACATGAAATGGGGAAACTCCTGCAACCAGTTTAATTAAGGATGTCTTGGAAGCTGCCACTTTTGGCATAATGCACACACTGAGCAAACGGACGCACTGATAGTTTCTCACAGAATGGAATGAAGAGTTTCGTTTCCAGCAGGTCAATGGACACTGTCCCCCACCTCGTGACACACTGACTAAAGGACAAAGGGAGTATTCACAGCAGGAGGTTCTTAAGGACTTCTGGGGAGTGGTAATTCATTTACAGCTTCACATTTTGTCTGAAAAGAATTTCAAGAAAATACTATTCAAGATACTGAAAACGAGTTGGCAAATATTTAAGTTTATCCGACTAAATTAAAATGGATTTTAATCGATTTAGGGTTAAAATATTGCAATTATAGGAATATAGGCACCATGTGACCTTGCCGCGGTGGGGAGTCTTGTGTGTCCCAATGATGCAGATAGCCGAGCCGCAGGTGCAACCATATCGGATGGGTATCTGTTGAGAGACCAGACTAACGAATGGTTCATCGAAAGGGGGGTAGCAGCCTTTCGGTAGTTGCAAGGGCGGCAGTCTAGATGATTGACTGATACGGCCTTGTAATAATACTCAACATGGCTTAGATGTGTTGATACTGCTACACGGCTGAAAGCAGTGGGAAACTACAGCCGTAACTACGTCCCGAGGACATGCAGCTCCCTCTGTATGAATGATGTACTGATGATGGCTTCCTCCCGGTAAAATATTCCGGAGGTAAACTAGTCCCCCATTCGGATCTCCGGGTGGGGACTACACGAGAGGGGGCGATCATCAGGAAGAAGGATACTGACATCCTGCTAGTCGGAGCGTGGAATGTTAGAAGTTTGAATCGTTGTGGTAGGTTAGAGAATCTGAAAAGGGAGATGGATAGGCTAAAGTTAGATGTAGTTGGTATAAGTGAAGTACGTTGGCAGGAAGAACAGGATTTTTGGTCAGGCGACTACCGAATTATCAACATAAAATCAAACAGGGGAAATGCAGGAGTTGGTTTAATAATGAATAAGAAAATAGGGCAGCGGATAAGCTACTATGACCAGCATAGTGAAAGAATTATTGTTGTCAAGATAGACACCAAACCAATGCCCACCACAATAGTGCAGGTCTATATGCCTACTAGTTCAGCGGATGATGAAGAAATCGAAAGAATATATGAGGAGATAGAAGATTTAATTCAATATGTAAGAGGTGACAAGAATCTAATTGTGATGGGAGACTGGAATGCAGTGGTAGGCCAAGGAAGAGAAGGTAGTACAGTAGGAGAATTCGGATTGGGACAAAGGAACGAAAGAGGAAGTCGGCTGGTTGAATTCTGCACTGATCATAATCTAGTCCTTGCCAATACTTGGTTTAAACACCACAAACGACGGCTGTATACGTGGACGACATCTGGAGACACTGGAAGGTATCAAATAGACTTCATTATGATTAGGCAGAGATTCAAAAACCAGGTGTTGGATTGCAAAACTTTCCCAGGAGCAGACGTGGACTCTGACCACAACTTGGTCATGAAATACCATCTGAAGTTGAAGAAAGGAAAGAATGCAAAAAGATGGGATCTAGACAAGTTGAAAGAAAAGAGTGTGAGAGATTGTTTCAAGGAACATGTTGCACAAGGACTAAATGAAAAGGCTGAAGGAAACACAATAGAGGAAGAGTGGAGAGTCATGAAAAATGAAGTCAGTAGGGCGGCTGAAGAAATGTTAGGAAGGAAGAAAAGATCAACTAAGAATCAGTGGATAACTCAGGAGATACTAGACCTGATTGATGAACGACGAAAATACAAGAATGCTAGAAATGAAGAGGGCAGAAAAGAATACAGGCGATTAAAGAATCAAGTGGATAGAAAGTGCAAGGTAGCTAAGGAAGAATGGCTGAAGGAGAAGTGCAAGGATGTCGAAGACTGTATGGTCTTGGGAAAGGTAGATGCTGCATACAGGAAAATCAAGGAAATCCTTGGAGAAAGGAAATCTAGGTGCATGAATATTAAGAGCTCAGATGGAAAGCCACTTCTAGGGAAAGAAGACAAAGCAGAAAGATGGCAGGAGCATATCCAACAGTTGTGTCAAGGTAACGATGTAGATAATTTGGTTCTGGAACAAGAAGAGGCTGTTCATGCTGATGAAATGGGAGACCCAATTTTGAGGTCAGAGTTTGACAGAGCTGTGAGTGACCTAAATAGGAACAAGGCACCTGGAATTGATGATATTCCCTCTGAACTACTGACTGCCTTAGGAGAAACCAGCATGGTAAGGTTATTTCATTTAGTGTGCAGGATGTATGAGACAGGAGAAGTCCCATCCGATTTTCGGCAGAATGTTGTCATATGTATTCCCAAGAAAGCCGGTGGTGACAGGTGTGAAAACTACCGCACCATTAGTTTAGTATCTCATGCCTGCAAAATTTTAACACGTATTATTTACAGAAGAATGGAAAAACAAGTTGAAGCTGAGTTGGGAGAAGATCAATTTGGCTTCAGGAGAAATGTAGGAACACGTGAAGCAATCCTGACTTTACGTCTGATCTTAGAGGATCGAATCAAGAAGGACAAGCCCACGTACATGGCATTCGTAGATCTAGAAAAGGCATTTGATAATGTTGATTGGAACAAGCTATTTATGATTCTGAGGATGATAGGGATCAGATACCGAGAACGAAGAATTATCTACAACCTGTACAAAAATCAGTCTGCAGTGATAAGAATCGAGGGCTTTGAAAAAGAAGCAGCAATCCAGAAAGGAGTGAGGCAAGGCTGCAGTTTGTCCCCTCTTCTTTTCAATGTTTACATAGAACAGGCAGTAAAGGAAATCAAAGAGAAATTTGGAAAGGGAATCACAGTCCAAGGAGAGGAAATCAAAACCTTGAGATTTGCTGATGATATTGTTATTTTATCTGAGAATGGAGAAGATCTCGAGAAGTTGCTGAATGGTATGGATGAAGTCTTGGGTAAGGAGTACAAGATGAAAATAAATAAGTCCAAAACAAAAGTAATGGAGTGCAGTCGAACGAAGGCAGGTGATGTAGGAAATATTAGATTAGGAAACAAAGTCTTAAAGGAAGTAGATGAATATTGTTACTTGGGTAGTAAAGTAACTAACGATGGCAGAAGTAAGGAGGACATAAAATGCAGACTAGCACAAGCAAGGAAGAGCTTTCTTAAGAAAAGGAACTTGCTCACTTCAAACATTGATATCGGAATTAGAAAGATGTTTTTGAAGACTTTCGTGTGGAGCGTGGCATTGTATGGAAGTGAAACATGGACGATAATTAGCTCAGAAAGAAAGAGAATAGAAGCTTTTGAAATGTGGTGTTACAGAAGAATGCTGAAGGTGAGATGGATAGATCGAATCACGAATGAAGAGATACTGAATCGAATTGGTGAGACGAGATCTATTTGGTTAAATTTGACGAGAAGAAGAGATAGAATGATAGGACACATCTTAAGACACCCAGGACTTGTTCAGTTGGTTTTTGAAGGAAGTGTAGGTGGTAAGAACGGTAGGGGTAGACCAAGGTATGAATATGACAAACAGATAAGAGCAGATGTAGGATGCAATAGTTACGTAGAAATGAAGAGGTTAGCACATGATAGGGTGGCATGGAGGGCTGCATCAAACCAGTCTATGGACTGATGACTCAAACACAACAACACAGGCAAAAATAGGTTCTAACACCAATTTAGGCATTTTTAGGCACTATAGGACCACCTTATAAATACATGAAACATGTAAATACAACATTTTAAGTTATCTCTTAAGGAACAAAATAGGTTTTTGCCTAAAATCTGAGGTCTAGTTATCAAGTTCCTAATAGTGCCAGAAAGTTGTGTTTTCAGTCTAATATTATGCCTGCAAAATTTAATCGTACTGTATTACTAAAATATCTTGTAGTGGCTCAACAGCTGAAAATATTATTTGACATCTCTTTAAAATGTGACAAAATGCTTGGCCAACAGAAAGTATTTTGTTATGTTTTTCTGTACATTATTTATAAAAACACTGCTTAAAACTTTTAATTAAATTGTAGATTATTTATTAACCACAAGAAACATTTACATTGCAGAGAGATATTGAAATGTCTGTAAAGATGCCTTTAAAATAATATTTCTTTATAATTTAACACTGCTGAATGTAAAGGCTAACGGTAACCTTTCAGTAATTCTAAGCATATGTCAAATTGTGGATGAAAAAGAAGAGAAAATCAAATAATTGCACTATTACATACTTTAAATCTAAGAATGACTTTCTCATATTCACACATTAAAATGTTGCTTCATTTTGAAAAATGGCATCATTTTGCAAATTTCTGTCCTTTCTGTCTGGTAGAGTCTGATAGTTCTGCAATGGAATTATTTCAATATAATCCTCAGCAGCAAAGTCGATCTTTGAAATGTAAAACTTTCTGATGCCGGGTTTACATTCAGCACTAGCTTTCAAAATTCAGTGGAAACCTACTAACCTGGTGTTTTTTCTCACATCAGTTATGAAACTCAGAAGGATATTTTCAGGATTAGCAAAACAGGCATTTCTATGAATTACTGGATCGATTGCTGCCTTCAAGTAATGGAAGATTTGATAATGCACCATTGGTGCTTTGAACCGTCTTTACATGAAGGATTCATCTTAAGCAGGTTCATATACTTTCATATACTTTAAATGAAAGTTACTGAATTTCAGAGGGACTCAGTTTGGTTCTCTGCACTTACATACAAATGCAATATTCAGTTAACAGCTATTAACCACCTTGTATAGGCCAGTTCTCCAGGATTCCTATTGCGTAAGTCCAGTTCAACTGGTAACAGCTTGGCAGATTTGGAAAAGGTAATTTTGATCTGAACTTACATCTTCTCTGGCTTGAAATGACGGCATATTTCCTTTAAGAGGCTCAAGTGATGTGAATGGAAGGTCTACACTGTGTCGGAGTCTTAGTCTTATAGGCCCTGATAATTCATTGGGTTCTGCAATTTTAGCATCTAAATTATGGAAGAGGTGATGCAAGGGAAGTTCATTTGCATGAAGCTAACATATGTGCCACTGCTGGGGCATCTGAAGTTTTTACTCCAGCAACACAATCGCTCACTCTTTATGGCCAGTATTAGTTACAGTTCCGTCACATCCGACAGCCATAACATTCTTCATGCTAATGTTATTATTTAAAAAGTTAACTAGGTTTTCTTTCATAGTAGGAGACAAACCAGGTGTGGATGTAGTGTGACCCAAAAATTTTATTCCAGGTTCCTCTAATAAACATATACGTTCCTCTGTTACAGTTTTTCAGAATAATTTTCTTCTCTTCTTTTCTTGGACTGTAATTTTATTCTTTTGACCATCAAAATATATTCTTTTAGTGAACATCATATCACTCGATGATTTGTTCTCAGTATTTGGTCTTTTAACTTTTACTTTATTCTCTTCTAACCTTCATTTTGTCAATTATTCTGCTCTTATCTTCATATGTAACTAGATCTACTTTTATTTCAAAGTTGTGGAGAGAGCATACAATGTTCCTCAATTTCTGAATCCACATAGCATCTTTATGTTTTATTATTTCTTTCTTAACTTGTATTTTGGATATCAAGATGTCTATTCCACCTAGAACCGTTTGTCTTTGTGTTCTTTGGTTTTTCAAAATTTCTTGTTAAGTAGCTGGGACCTTCACAATTTATTACATTGCATAACCAAAAATTTGCATGCTTACAAGCTGCAATATCAAAAAGGTTTTTAGAATCACTGATAAACGATTCTAACTTGCCATCAAAAGTTCCTGGAATTTTTCTGCTTCTCACTGACTTGCACAAGGATTGTTATTTTCTTATGAAACACTGCTATAATTTGTAACACACGAGTGAGAGAGAAAGAGAGAGAACTGAAATTGATGCCTTCAACCATAACTTTTCTATCTGACCTGCTAAATTGTCTGATGTTTTGCTTATAGAGGATTCTCTCAGATTTGATATTGTACCTAATTTGTAACACTTCATATCATCTTCATACAAAGGCAAAGCTCTTTCACTAAAATCCTGTGCAGTTCCAAATATTGGACACTCCATAGAACAACAATCAATACATGTTTAAATACCTTTTCAATACATCATAGGGACCATCTAAATGGAACACAGCAGACTACTACAATCAGGAGGGACATCTGGAGCAGCTTACCTCACTCGACAGACGTGGACTTCAAAGATATGAACTTCATTAATGTTTCCGTATTGAACTGAGATCAACGGTAAGATATAGTGAGAGACTATATGCTTACTTCAATGTGTCACTGCGACAGATTTAATTGTTATGCCGTTGCTCTTCTGTTATGGCGATTTATCTTAACACATGGTGTGAATGGACAGTTATAGATTTTTAATGAACATATTTCAATATGTATCCACAATACTTTGATTATTTTGTCTTTGCTTATATATTTGTGATTCATTTTATGGCTGATGATGATGATGACATTATATATGTCAAAACCGGTCCCCAAGTTGAATAAAAGGTATTTGTAACATCAACACGTAATTAGTATTGAAAAGGTTGAACCTAATAGATATCTTACTGTAGACGTGGACTTGGTACCTGGAAGACCAAGTGTTCTCTGGAAAAGGGTGGGATGACCTTCGGGAGCTTATAGAATGGAAGAAAGGGTATACAGATTTCATGTGCATTGGAACAATCATTGGAGCTGGTTACAAAATATATTAAGAATTCCATATACACAAAAAAACTTCAGACCATTTGCTCCACCATAAGAAATCATATAATGGATCCCATTCTTTTTGTGGTTGATGATTTTAGCACAGAACTGTTTCTTACTTTTAGAAAACAAAGAAAAAAATAATTTTTGATCAGATTTAGTGACTAATAAAATTGGAATTTATTAAAGCAAAAAAATTTTTGCCTAAGCAGAAAATTGAACATAGGTCGTCTGCTCGACAGCCAAATTCTATAACCACTACACCATGGAAAGTGAGAAGTGAGAACCATACTAAGAGGGCTACATATCCTCTTCAATAAATTAACCTTTTACAGCTCCATACATTTTTATTAATATTAAAGCTTTTTACAGTTCTCACTGATATATGACAATCAGAATTACACTAAGCATTGAGTATTAAACATTTTCATACATAAGTAATATTTGTACGAAAGACAACTCTTCAAAGAATTTAGAGAGTTCCTATTGTAAATATTTAGTATTAGATTACTGTAAACATGAAGGATTACAGTAAGCATGCAAAGTGATGCAATAACTTGTTTTCGCTTTGCTTCGCTTCACCTGCATACACCCCAGGTCTGACACATCCTACTCTGATGAGTCTAGTGTCAGACCTAAGACGAAACGCTGGTTAATAGAGCAAACGCCTGAAAAGCCTTACATCTGATCTGTTTTTTTTACATGCTCTATTGGTGGAAGGATATCTAATTCCCTCCTTGGGAACTTAGAATTACTATAAGTAGTATGTTCCGAGCTGTCACTGGAGAGATGGCTTGGTGACATCAGTAACCGAATAAGTTTGACTGGTGTCTTTAAAAGTAGGAAAGATCACAAAATGAAGATAAAGCTGAAATTCAAGAGGACAAATTGGAGCAAATAATCATTTATAGGAAGGGGAGTTAGGGATTGGAATAACTTACCAAGGAAGATGTCCAATAAATTTCCAATTTGCAATCATTTAAGAAAAGGCTAGGAAAACAACAGATAGGGAATCTGTCATCTGGGCGACTACCCTAAATGTAGATCAGTAGAGATTGATTGATTGTTGCTAACAATTTTATGTCATCATTCCTACACTTCTTGCTTTCTATATTGTCATCACCACTCCCTAGTCCACCCTGTTTCCATGAATGTACCTCCCCATAATTTTTCTAAACAAACCCTCGAACTTATATGTACCATTATGGTTCAAGCGAAGGCCATCTAAATGTAGATCCTTGTTTCCTATCTACCCATTACGTTCCACAAATCTCACTTCCAGTCCCCATCCATAGGGGCAGTAGAATAACTTTCATCTCTACTATCTGTTCAACTCTTGTTCTTTTCCAACTCCAATAGTATGAGCATTCAAGGCCTAGGGAGAGTCTTTCATTTTACGCCCTTTGTGGCCCTTGTCTTTGTTTGGTCGATACATTCATATTTCGAAGTGTCAGACCCCTTCAGTTTAGAGGATGGTTGCCTAGTTGTACTTCCTCTTAAAATAATAATCACGACCAGCACCACCATCATTTGATGACTTCCCAGGCATTGTTTTGGATTGACCATAAGCATGATTAGTGCTTTGCAGGAGGAGAAGTACTCTCTTTCATGATGGTGGAATACTCATCCCTAGGTTCAGTAGTGGCGATTGGCAGTTAGAAGTGGAAGGGGCGGGGGCAATTTTTTTTTTATAAAAGAGCAACAACATTGAAAAAAATCTACAAAATGGTAAGTTTTTGATCCTCTCTGAGCAAATTTCGATAGAGGCATAAAGGTTGAGTTTTCCAACTGTAGTGCAGTAATAATAGTACTGTACAACAAATCTTTTCATCAAGGGAACAATACTGTAATAAGACATGCATTACAATTAAATAAAAGTTTGGTGTGATTGTGCAATTAAAATGTCATTTAGTATTTGATTACACACTAACAAAGATAGAACTGCACAGACACGTTGACTGAGTGAGAATGCCAGACGAACGTATGCGCGTGGCAAGCGTGGTAACCTCAGTGTCCATGAACTTGACAAAAATATACCCCTGTTGCCCTTCCTCACAGCACATGCTGCACACTGCTCTGCGAGTCTCAACTAGGTTCTTGCTATGACGTTGTATGAATCGATTAGCCACAACGAACGACATTTTGTGTTTACTTTCGCTAAGTATTTTCCTTCATAATTAAGGAAATTAAAGGAAGGAATTAGCTGAAGAAACAATAGGTATTGAACAAATGTTTTTTTAATAATTCGTAGTTTCGGGCGATTTTTGAAATAACTGTTAGGTTGTTCATTCTGACGAAACTTTTAAAAAAATCAGGTGACTGAAATGGAATACCTTTTTCCTCCACAAAGTGGAGGGACTGTCCCCGTCCCTATCACCGATACTGCCTAGGCTTTTCTGTTTGTAAGATATAAGCTGGTTTAAGGCGGTCAATTGACATGCTGATTGGTTTGTCTTTGATAGCAATAGAAAAGTACTTATTACAAACTATCCATTTCATTGCCGTATCGATAATGTAATCTAATCAATATAAGATAATATTTCCACCTAATCGATATCTTTCTTTTATTTTGCCTTTGGCAATTTATAAAACCATTAAGAATAACAGGACATGTTTCGATCGCTTTGCGATCATCATCAGCTGCATACACAAAAGCTTAGATAAAACAGCATAAAGCAATCAGATAACTTAGTTAAATCTTTGTTGACTTTAAAACTAATGTTAGTAAAGGACGTCTGGGTTGGAGTGGGGGGGGGAGAGGTAGTGTGCGACGGAGGGGAACGGTTGTTAAGGACGTTAAACACCGCTATTATACAAGGTTGTGGACAGTAGAATCAGACCCACACCCGTGATTACAGGAAGTAAAGGAAGTGAATTGGACGGGGATCGTACAAGCTATCCAACCTGATATGTTTATGAATACAATTCTTAATTCAACCAACAGCGAATACACCCTTTTCCACTTAGAAAAGGATAAACAAGAGGAGCAGCCTTTTTAATACAGTAGGAAATGACGAGGAAGAAAACTAGAAGTAAAGAAGAAGCTTATTTCAGCAAAAACATTTCTTCAGGATCACAACACCAACTTTTTAGTTTTTAAACAACAAGTGATTTTATTAAGCCTTTGGGACCTAAAGTGATACCAAAGACATTTTAGCACATAGATAGTATTTTAATTCATTTTAAAGTTTAACGATCAAAATATGTCCTGTTATTCTTAATGATTTTATAAATTGCCAAAGGCAAAATAAAAGAAAGGTATCAATTAGGTGGAAATATTATCTTATATTGATTAGGAAAGTACTTGTCGTGCCTTCTCAACATCTGGAATGGACCTTCGTATGCTGGTTCCAAAGGTTTCTTTACTCTATCAATTCTGAATTGCATGAGTGCAGAAATGAAGATCTTGTTGCAGTCTTGTGTCGCGCCTTGATTGGTTTCAGCATATTCCTACCTTTTTGTAAGTTTTGTACAAAAGTTTCTGGATCTGCTTTTGTCTTAGATTCTTCGAAAAAATCACCCGTACATCATCTGTGTTACTGAGCTGTTGGAATTGGGTCAAAGTGCTGAACATAATCCCAGTACCACTGTTGGGAGAGTGTCTGTCCATCTTGGATTTATGTCCGCATGAAACAGAAAGGTTATGTCCAACAACTGTCCCATACCTCTTTCTTTTTCCTTCTCCTCTTACTGCAAAACCAAAGGAAGAGCTCAGATTGTATTCTCCAACTAAAATTGTTTGAAAAGAATCCAGGGCTTAATCCAGATTAGTCTCCACCCCAGATTAAGAAAATTGTTGCAAGTGCGGTGCTATTAACCCTCCATTGGGTGCACCTCTGAACAAAACAAAATCAGGCGCAGCCAGCCTGAGAGGCCACCCATATATTTTAACCCCTCCTCTCTACCTAATAGTTTGCTTAGGATCTAATATTTTGCTAGGATCTAAGGAAGGCAAATATACCAAACTAACGGGAAAGTTTTTATTACATGAAATAAAGCTTAAACTAAAACAACAAAAGAGATTTTAAATTTAGACTAATTAAACATCATAAAAGAAGAGAACTGAAATACGAAGGTACAATACACCATCTTCTGACGTGTGACCATCATTCTTTGCCGCAGTTGTGAGCAGAAACCTACGATGAATCTTCAGAATCAGCAGCTGAATAACAGGTCTGGCACAGCGGTTTTACGTGGCTTAGACAGATCGGTTCATGACAATTATGACACTCGTAAACTGTCATCCTTCTGAATCCTGTTTCAGCCATGCATGTACTACACTTGCATCTTTTGGGAGGTATGGAGGAGGACCTTTCACGTTCTTTTTGGGGCAAAAACCTTTTCAAGCACAATTGCAGCTGAGTAGGCTTTCCACTTGTGTTCCGACTTCGCTGGGCTAGATGTCCAGTCACTAGTTGATGAGACAAAGTTTTGAGGAAGATTCTCCTTCTTAGTGCTTCCAGTCCATTTCCAATCAAAATCACTTGGGTCTTTATGGCGGTTATGTTCAGACAGGCAAAGAAAATGACCATCGGCCAACGTCTTGTGCTCCAGCTCACACTGAAAGTTGTAGACTTTTGGTCAGTTGTGTCAACTCCACCTTTGGTCATATTGTAGAATGTAATCCCTTCTGGTTTCTTCTGCACTCCAGTAGATTGATCAATGGCATTCAGTTTCACAGAATGATGAAACGAGAATTACATTTTTCCCTTTCTTTGGTATGTATGAAACCAAAGTGTTACCATAGTTGAATCCGAACAAGCTGCTATATTGATTCCTCCCTCTGACATTGACAAAACTGGGTGGCAACTGCTTTTTATTTTTTCTTACTGTTCCATTTCAAATCATTTACCAGATCAATGTCTGAAAACCAATTGTCACAGGTTGTGTTACACCCTCTCTCAAAAACAGACTCAGCCAATCGTTTGACCACATCACTTGGCTTATTGCTTACTACATATGGCCCTTCAGGCTGTCTTCTTGCATAAATTTCCATATTGTAGGTGTATACCATTCTGGCATCAACAAGGGAAAATATCTTTATCCCATACTTGGTGGGTTTAGATCGTATGTATTGTCTGAAACTGCACTTTCCACAAAATCCTGGCAACATCTCATTGATTGTGACATTTTCTCCCAGAATGTAGTTCCTTTAACAGTTGTGAAGAAAACAATCAAACAGTTCACGGATTAGGCAAAGTCGATCACATTCTTTCCATTGTGAATGACTCATATGATCATCAAAACGAATACAACATATGAGAACTTGAACCATTTTATACACATCACGAGCCAAATTTTTCAATCCCATCTCTTTCTGTTCCCCATAGCTCCTCCAGACTCTGATGGTTCGCTTTGTAAGCTCCAGCCAGGTACAATAGACCAATGAATGCCTTCATTTCTGTGAGGTCTGTTCCCTTGGCTTCTCTATCTCTGGAAAATTTGGCTTTGACTGAGTCAGTATATTGGTTGGTATATTTGACAATCAGTTCCAAAATATCTGTATTGAACAAACATTCCCAACATTGTAATATGGTTTTACAATTTCTTGCATCTCCATTTACACCTGGAAGGTGTGTAATGATGTGACACCGAGCACGACGAACAGCAGCCGGAGATGGCTTTTTGGTCCACATAGCATCTGCTATGTGCTCTTCTCCTTCGTCTTCCTCACCACTAGTCCCTCCTCCTTCCTGTTCAGTTTCTGAGTCCACTTCACATTCTTCAACCTCGTCCTCAGGAGCAATGTCACTTTCTTCGCCCAAATCCTCAACTAAAGCAGGATCATCACCATTATCCTCAAGGAGGATGCTTCGTATTTCTGCAACAGCCTTGGGGTTGGAGACATCATACATTTTTTTGGGCCTTTTCAGCAGGAAGTCTGAAACTTAAAAATACTTAAATTAGATATAGATATAACTTTATCAGGCCAGGTTCACAATAGCACTTATTTCTCAAGATATTGACGAATTTCCACACAGAACAAGCTTATTTTGAGTAAAATTAACCACTGCAATAAAAAACAAATTGAAAAACTTACCTTCAAAATTATGACGCAATCGGGCGCAGTCGGCCTCACAAGCCGCGAAAGTTACAGGCGTACAGCATGGAGACTGGCAGTCAACTGAGATACGGTGTCTTATGCACTTCCACGAGCCAGGAAACTATTCGGAAGGGCGGCCTGCTGGGGAGTCAGGTGGAGGAAGGGCATGCCAGAACGTGTTTTCCTCGCCTCTCAGGCCAGCTGCGCCCGACGGAGGGTTAAACCCCGCAGTTGCCACTTAAGCTGTCATAATGTTTTATTAGTAATTGGGTCTTAATTACTTCCTACGTACCGCGGTACGCTATTTTGGCACTTCATGACCGCTTTGTATCTCTTAAATGCCATCTCAGATATTAATTAATTCCATTTATACTATTTCTTTTATGCCTCATAATGCTCCAATGACTACGTATATCTGTCTCTTTTTCCGGTATCTCCTTTAAGTTTGCACAAACGAGGAAACAACAACTTTCTAGCATATTTGGGACCAAAAAAAAAAAAAAAAAGTATTTTCTATGTCTGTTGAATGATGGCTATTCCAGTAATTGAGGACCTTACTATGATCGTTACAATTTCACAACACTGTAAAGTGTAAACAAACACTAGCGTTCCTACCGCGCTCCTGTAATGGACTGGGAAATCCTTTTAATAGTGGACTGAACGTACATTGGCTAGTCGTTAATTACTGTGCTTTTTTTAATTCCTGATCTGCTTAAATGTGTTGAAGGTGAGTGATGGATTGTACAGTATTACCTGAATACCCACACATATCGTAGGTTAAGTCCAGACGTGCCCTGTTATTGACTACTGTATAAAGAGGCAACGACGATTTGATTTAGGAAGTTTTATGACAACCAGTTAAGCTATTTTTATTGTGACTAATGAAAACCTTCCCAGATACATTTTTATGTGATTTCAGTGCTCTTTACTTGGTTCCTGCAGGTGAAGAATAGGTTCAAAAATGGAGGCTGTATCTTATTCGTGTGAATTGATACCCGCTTGTCTTGTTCGTAGTGAGGTCACCCGATTTAATTATAACAGTTTTAGTACGAAAGGTTGTATATGTAAAATAAATTATGAATATACGCCTACTTGTTTTCGTCATGTAATATATGGAGATCAAATTCTATATATTTTTTGTACTAATCAGCGTTAGGGATCGGAAACTTCATCGCGATTTTATTATAGACTCCAATTACGTTTATGAACTATTATAGTAATGGGTAATGGAAGTTCATTTGTAATTGGAATGGTTATTCAGGGTTCGTGATATCTAGGTTCCCTTTTTAAGTGGGCGATATGAATGTATGGATACTTTCGGTAGTGTTGTTTCTATAACTGCATTATGGTGCTGAAATACCATATTATATCAGTAGTGATAGTGAATGTCGATTGATCATAGTTTTAACGATCAAACGAAAACATACTTGAAATTTCGTGTAGTTTTAACGGAATGGGAAAAACTTCCGACAGTAGTAGGCCTAACTTGCTTTGTGTGATTGACAGCGCGTTTTCAATGTGCGTATATTTAAAAACATACCGTTGATAAACAGTATAAAGGTATAGTGGACACATTTTGTACACTAAAAATATAGAAGATAATTGATTTAAATTGAGGAAGAATCTTCTTTAGGCCAACCGTACGACTAATAATGATTTTCAAAGAAGTAGAATTTAATTTTCTTTTTATAGATTGGGCCGGTGTTCTCGATGATTGGACCTTTAAAACACGGCTAAGAAAATCAAGGCATTTTGTGTTTAGTATTAGCTGTCGTATCCGTCATCGATTTGTCATGTTCATATGGGAATCATTATTTTGTCAGTGCTGAATCTGGACATTGTGTGTGTGTTGGTGGGGGCATTTTTCCCCGAGGAGCTTTGTGGGTATGAAATACCCCTAAATTTAGTGAATAACTTTACCAGTTATGTTTAAAAATATGAAGTTATTTGATAAAAACTGTAATCTATTCGTTTTGCATTACAAGGGTATTAATAGGTTTCTAGTTTGGCTAAATGGTTAGCATGTTGGTCTTTCGTCCAGGGGTGCCGAATTCGATTCCCGTCCGTGTCGGAGATATTAAATTTCATTGGTTAAATCCTCTGGGTGAGGGGCTGGGTATTTGTGCTGTCCTCAGTATCTTGGTACAGGCCTATTCTCACAGATATGTAGGTCGCCTGTTGGGTGTAAACTTGAAAGATCTGCACCAGGCCTCTCTGGAGGCCATGTTCCATTGTATTATGAGTTTAAAAAAATAAAAATTCTTAGTGTAAACCTTCCAATGTAGGCTAGTTGACAACAGGACAGTATTTGGATATTATTAATGTTGACCTCCATCCCTCCAAGTGCATTTTTGTTCCAGTTACTTGAGTTCAGATGTCATTCATCAGTTGCTGGAATGAATAAAATACTCCCCCCACCTAGATTCAGTACTGTCATTTGTATCAACAAATTGTTTCAGCTTGCAAAACAGTTGTTTTCTGACAAGAAAAATCTGGTCTCCACACACAATCCACTTCAGTACCATTATTCAGGGAAGGTCAATGATCCACCCATAAATCCTACAGCTAAAGGAACTGTTAAATCTTTAACAGTGTGCAAATTGTGTAAGGTCTGAGTTCTCCTTACAGATTAAAGTTGCTGATCTCTGGTCTATTTCTAGGAAGGGAAGGTGGTGATGAGGTAAGTCTGCCATTTTCCTTCCTTCTTCTCTCCTTAACTTGGTCATTCTCTGTCCATATTTCATTTTCATCTCAGGACATTTTCCAACTCTTCTCTCTGTATATTTCCCACACAATATATATGAGAATATGAATACTTCAACGTTCATGAATAATGACTTTATTGCAGCCAATGGCCAAATACAAAATAAGAGACTTATTTTTGGTTCCATAAAAAACTACAGCACTCAGATCTGTTAAGCACAGCTGATTTATTATTTTTCTTTACTGTATCCATTAAGTAATTTGATTCATTTTTTCATATTTGTCAAAATGAAATTTTTTGCAACTTTCCATACATAAGCCACACATGCAATTTTCATTTGATTGATTAAATTAGGCATTGTTGCAGAATCTGTGACAGAAACCATGTACTGCTTGACATGTTATGGCATTCCTCAGTTCTTGATTGGGTCTTGTGCAGTTTCTGTTGAGAAAAAATTTTCAAAGATCTCATTTCTCTTCTCTTTTCTTCACTTCTCTTCTTTGAGACATGTGTGATCTGTTATAATATAGTGTATCTTATTGTAAATATCATTGTTATCATAGGTAAATTTTAATACTTATTTAGTGTTAGTCACCACCTCTATCTGGACATTGTACTGGTAAACAAGTCTTTACATACCTACTGCTGACTGCATTTGATGATCCTCACACACACACTCCCGTTGTTCATTAATGATTTCTGGAATGTCCTTCTTGGGATCTGTTTTTGCCTTAAAGTACTGGTACATACCCTTCCATTTTTCACTAAAATTTGTATGACAGCGAATTATGTTTGTATCCTGTTATCCTTAGCTGACTGTTTTTGCTAGATTCAATTTCCTAGTAAATTCCTTCAGTTTCTCCTTACTTCCACATCCATTTCTAACTTTATTTCTTTCCAACCTGCACCTCCTTCTTAGTCTCTTTACTTCTTTGTGAAAATATAGTTGGCCTTTACTTTTAGTTACTACCTTTGAAGGCACAAACCTGTTTTCACATTCCTCAACAACTGCTTTAAACCCATCCCAGAGTCTGTTTACATTTTTATTTACCATTTTCCACCGATCATAGTTATTAAAAACTCCCTCATGCCTGTTTTATCAGCCATATGGTACTGCCTAATATTCCTGATTTTAATATCTTCTTTTCTTTCACATTTATTTTTAACTACCACAAAAACAGCTTCATGATCACTAATACCATCTATTACTTTGGTTTCTCTATAGAGCTCATCTGGTTTTACCAACACCACATCCAGAATATTCTTCTCTCTAGTTGGTTCCATCACTTTCTGAATATAATGCCTTTCCCATATTAACTTACTTGCCATTTGTTGGTCATGCTTCCTGTCGTTCGCATTACTTTCCCAATTGACATTTGGTAAATTGAGATCACCCACTACAATTACGTTCCTTTCCTTATCATTTCCCACATAGCTGATTATCTTATCAAATGATTCTGAATCAGTGTCAGCGCTACTCTTTCCCAGTCTGTACACTCCAAAGACATCCGGTTGCCTATTATCTTTAGAGATGAGCCTTACACCTAGAATTTCATGTTTGTCATGTTTAACTTTTTTGCAGCTTACAAATTCTTCTTTCACGAGAAAGAATACTCCCCCTCCTACCATTCTATCCTATCTCTACAATACACACTCCAGTTCTGTGAGAAAATTTCTGTATCCATTATATCATTTCTCAGCCATGATTGAACTCCTATTGCAATATCTGGTAAGTATATATCTATTAATTTACTGAATTCTATTCCTTTCTCTAGAGTACTTCTACAGTTCAACACTAACATTTTTATGCCGTCCCTACTTGACTTCCAGATCCTTGTATCCTTATCACCTCTTCCTAAAGATCATCCCATTTCCCTGAATGTACCTACCTATAACTCTTTTAAACATATTTCCTAACTTATACGTACCACTATGGTTTAAGTTGATGCTGATATCTAACAAATACTGAAAGTCCTACATCTTTGGACTTCTCCATTTGTAAATCCAATTGAGACTACTTCAGCCATGAGATCAGTTCATTTTTTACATTCTGTGAGATATGATGTCATTTGAAACTCTGCTGCCAGCTATGGCATTATATGCATTATCTTTTAAAATGCATTTAGCCATGTCTATAGCACTGGGTGTGATGAGTTACTATTCAGGTGTGTGCCTCTCCTGCTTGCAATGCACCAGATAAGATGGTTCTCAAGCCTTTTCATTTACTGTGTGTAACACTTGAAGAATACATTCTTGGGTCTTTAATAATTCATTGTGCTTCCCTTCGTAGTATGAATTTGGCTTATCTTGTTGATTTGGATGATGAAATTCAAAATGGTGATGTAATTTAGCAAGGAACACAGAGCTGTTCGATGACACTTCCCTACACTGTGGCAAATTTTGTTATGTGTGTTAGTGAATCCAAGGGACAAGTCTTTCTTCATACTTGCATTTCCTTATTGATCCACAAATTTGATTTCAAACTAATATTGCCCTGTATAGAGACATTTTCAAATACAGAACTTTTTACTGGAGTCGCATCAGTTATCATTGGAATCGTCGGAAGTTGACTTAGGATGCTCCTTCTCAGTCCCGAATTTTAGCCAGTGATCCATCTTATTTCATAAAAGCACTATTTTATAATGAGCAAACTTTTTTCTTGTGCAACAATTCACAAACTATATTAGACATTTTCAAGTGATCTACTTCAGGAAACAAAATGGTTTCCCTCAAATATCAGAAAGACACGGGGAAATTACGGGGTTGCAACAGCAAACTATGCACCGTCATTTCCGTACCTAACTGAACCTGGGACCTGTCCGTCGTGTATGTCAACTAAACATTGAAGGCATTAGTCGTGTTAAAAGTGAAGCCTTGTCCAAACTGCTACTTTGTCATGAAGTAGACCTGGCAATCATACAGGAAACACATTACACTGATGAGCAGCAGCTGCAAGCTAGAATAAAAATTCCGGGTTACGATCTTCTGGGAGTAATCTATCATCATGCCTACGGTAATCCTATATACGTGCGAAACACTGTAGATAATGCCTTTCTTCTATCTACTAGCACCGAGGAGGACATCCACCCCGTTGTCATCAGAATAGGTCACACGGAGGTCTCAAACTTCTACAAACCTCCGAATTCTAAGTGGTCCAACCATGTTGTAGACATTCGATCCCATCCAGCAGTCTAGATTGATTTCAACAGTCACCAACAGGTCTAGAAATACAGAACTAATGATAATAATGGGGAAGCAGTACTGGAATGGATGGTTGGATGGATAGAAACAAAGGCCGGGACACGTTCAAATCAGCAACGTGGAAACGGGGGCATTGTCCTGATCTGTGCTTTGTGTCCAGAGACAAAGGAAACAAACCTCTACCAACTACTCGAAAAGTGCTTAATGACTTCCCTCATAGCCAGCACAGGCCTGTATTATTCGAAATTGGTATCCAAATCCCTCTGATAACATCTAGCCCGTAACCACGCTGGAATTTCAATAAGGCTGATTGGCCTGGCTTCGCAGAAGAACTTGATAAATGCGTAGGTCGGATACCACCTACGCATGATGCTTATGAAGGATTCGTAGGAGCTGTGGTGTCAGTAGCAAAGAAACATATCCCTAGGAGTTTCGCAGGGAATACATCACTGGATGGAACGAGGAAAGCGAAAACCTGTACAAACAATTTATTGAGAGCAGTGACCATGAAATTGCAGACCAGCTTATGCACAGCCTACATGCAGCCAGGAGGCAAAACTGGGAAGATAAAGTTAGCTTTCTAGACTTCAGTAAATCGAGTCGACAAGCATGGTCTCTCCTAAAGAAGTTTGGAGACGGAAAAGCAAGTGGACGGACGACGTCAGAAATCCATCCAAACAAGATCGCCTCTCATCTGGTCCTGACTTCCAAAAGTAAAAGAAACTTAAAGAAATAACTGACACTCCTGAAAAGTAGTTCCCCGGTGGCACACTCCAAACCATTTAACGTGGAAGAAATAAACAGCTATCAGTGACACTAAATCAGGTAAAAGCCCTGATGAGGATGGTATACACCCAATTTTCTTCGCTCACTGTGGAGAAAAGGCTCGTGCCTGGCTGGCTAAATTCTACACTGATATCCTTGAAAGAGGCAAGACACCAAAACTATTCAGACTGACAAAGATTATTGCCTTGCTTAAGAAAGGTAAACCAAGTGAAAAACCGGAGAGCTACCGCCCTATTGCCTTGCTCAGCGTTGCATATAAACTACTAGAAAGACTTCTGCTCAACAGAATTGGTCCTGATATACTCAAGAAAATTCCAGTCGGACAGGCGGTCTTTAGACCACAGAGAAGTACGACAGATCAATAATGTCTCTTACAACCTACATAGAAGCAGGCTTCCAAACAAAACTAAAGACTTCGGTTGCATTCATAGACTTGACAGCAGCTTATGACACAGTCTGGAATGATGGATTACTCTAAGAGTTCCTGGAAGTGGTCCCATGTAGCATAACTGCACGACTCCTGAACAACATGTTGAGTCAAAAACAGTTTCGTGTGTACAATGAGACAGCTGTAAGCAGCCAAAGATCGCTGAACAACGGTCTGCCACAGGGATCATTTCTCGCTCCTTTGCTGTTTAGTTTATACATTGCAGACTTGCCGAAGACACTTTCAAAGGAAATTCGGATACGCAGATGACTGGGCACTTGCTATCAGGGACAAAACAGTTGAGAAAACAGAAGAGACCCTGACTGAAGACCTCAAGACACTGGCACACTACTTTAAAATATGGGGACTCCAACCAAACATAATCAAAACTGTTGTGTGTTGCTTCCACCTAAACAATAAAATGGCTAACAGGGAGTTACATGTGTACGTGGGCAACCAGAAATTGAGACATAATAGGTACCCTAAATATTTAGGAGTCACACTGGATAGAACACTGTCCTATAAACAACATCTCCTGAACGTCTCTGCCAAAGTAAGAACTCGCAACAATATAATTCATAAGCTGTGTGGAACAACTTAGGGTTCTACAGCTGCAACTCTGAGATGTTCAGCTTTAGGGTTGGTGTACTCGACTGCTGAATACTGCGCTGCTGTTTGGCTAAATAGTGCCCACACAAACGTCATAAATACCCATCTGAACACTACAATGCGTCTCATCACTGGCACAATCAAATCTACTCCCACGCAGTGGTTACCAGTGATAAGTCATATCCCTCCTCCAGATCTCAGACTTAAAGATGCTCTCCTAAGAGAATTCAGTAAAATAGTGAATAATCCAAAACTCCCGATACATAATGACATCGGTGATGCGAATATTAATCATCTGCGTTCGAGAAGACCACCAACGAGAGATGCCATGAACTTGTGGAACAGCAACTACCAAACTTCCGCCGAATCGCAGAAGAGACTCAACGACAAATGCTGCCCGACAATGCCTTCTGCGAAGAAAACGCCGCCACCTGGTTTCAATCTCCCTCGTAGACTATGGTCCGCACTGAACAGGATCCGAACAAATGACGGGAACTGTGCAGGTTTCCACTACAAGTGGAACAGAATCCCAACGCCTGAGTCTGACTGTGGCGCTACACAACAGATAGTAAAGCACATCATCAAAGAATGCAGGACTAGAAAATACAATGGCAGTGCTAGTGACTTTGCTTTTGTGACTCCATAGGCTATAGACTATATAAACAATTTGGACATACGTATATAGTGTAGATCTTACAACAATAGACGCAGTATCTCTAGCCATACGCTAAAGAAAGAAAAAGTACCTAACTTAATAATACAGTCATATATTATCAACATACAGTGGAATAAATAATTTAAAAATATTGACTTGGAAAAGTGGTTGAATTGCAACCATTTCAACGCTTTTACTAGAGTTTTCATCTCAAGAAATGTTATGCAGGAAGCCATACGTTTCATTGTCGGCTCAGTTAATGTAACTTTTGCCCCATAGACACAGGCTTTGTGTTAAGGTTTGCTTATTCGTGTCTTATGTCTAACACATTGTTGACATTTCAATTCAGAGCATTGTAAACCTCATCTTACAAAGGCGATTTTATAACCTTAATACTAAACAAATTCAAATATATAATGCTCCTTGGTATTCATTTTGACACTGGGCTAACATCAGAATATCACATACATCTTACAAAGGGCACTAGGAAAGTTTTGCAATACGCAAAAAATGGTTGGCTGGACACCCCTGTTATGGTGAGGGGTGAAGACCGGTCTAGAAGACAGCAAGGCTCGACCTTCACACTAGTTGTTACCAAGCAGTGGGATTGAAAGCAACTTAAGATGTCAGTGTGGTCTAAAGGTGAATATCGCCGCAATTATCCGCTACAATTTTGCTCGTGGATTAACTATTGACCAATGCCTGGAGAAAATGACTCCTGTGCTCGGGAAACACTGTCCACATCGGACAACAATATTCCGCTGGTACAAAAAGTTCCAGAGGGGAAATTTTGGGGTTGAAGAAGATCCTCGTTCTGGGCGACCGTCTGAATCAGTAACTGAGGAAAACATTGAGGCTGTGAGGAAAATGTTGCAGCAAGTGAGGCGGTTGACATATCGGCAGGTAGAAGAGACCCTCCACATCCCTGCACCAGCTATTCATTCATTTCTACTTGACCATCTCCATGTTAGAAAGTTTGTTCCCTTTGTGTGCCCCATTCACTTTCAGAGGAACAAAGGGCACATCGAGTGAAATGGTGCCGAAAAATGCTAAAACAGTTTGAAAATAGGACTTTGCGTAACGTAAATAGCATCGTTACTTGGCTTTATTATTACGATATCCCAACAAAATCCCTGTTTGAAGACGAGGGTACTCCTGTGACTGTGCAAAAGTCAAGGTCAATGAAGAAAAAGATGATTGCAGTATTCTTCACTAACCGGGGCATCCTGGCTCGGATTACGCTAGAAACACAAAGGGTAGCTAGTGCAAAGTGGTACAGTGAGACTTGTCTGCCTCAGGTCATCCAGGCTCTCAAGCAGCCCCGTCCAAGGTCACGGCTCAACACTTGGCTCTTGCATCACGACAATGCTCCAGCACATCGTGCTAATGTAACAGTGGATTTTCTTGCCAGATCAGGATTGACTGCGCTTGATCACCCTCCATACAGTCCTGATATTGCCTCATGTGACTTCGCAGTCTTCCCAGAAGTGAAGATGAAGCTGAAAGGGCGGCGTTTTGCATCCGACGAGGAGCTTCTGGCAGCATGGAATCAAGGGTCTGAAAATATAACCAAAAAAATGTGCCATAGTTGGTTCCGTGACTGGTTTCCACGCATGGGGAAGTGTATTGAGTGTGTTGGAAATTATTATGAAAAAGTCTAAAGCGTTCACTCACATTTCAAAACTTAGTTAGTGACCTTTATATTTGTACTAGATTATATACGATTGTAATTGTACCAGTTTCCATTGAAAGTTTCAGGCAGCCTCTTTCTTCTTCTACCACTTTCCCCACGTGTGGGGTCGCGGGTGCGAACTGTGTCGCACATGTGGATTTGGCCTTGTTTACGCTCGGATGCCCTTCCTGACGCCAACCTTATATGGAGGGATGTAATCACTACAATAGTTCGTGGTTCTGAGCTGGTTGGTAGTGTGACGTGTTGTCTGAATATGAATAAGAAAGTGTTGGGACAAACACAAACATCCATTCTCCGAGCTAGAGGAATTAAAACTGATTGAAACTCCCGACCCGGCCGGGAATCGAACCTGAGGCCCTGTGAACCGATGGCCTCAACGCTGTCCATTCGGCCAAGTTTTAGGCACTATTTTAAAAATGGTAAATGTTAAATCCATAGTATTCCATTGCAGAGTATATTTCAAGATAGAGATGAGCACAAGTTGAGGTTGAGCCTAGGCTGTTGTGTATTTACACAAGCACCAGCCTGTGTGCATTAGGGATTTTTCCTGTGCCTACTGCTATATTTTGCTTGGTTGTGCTCTTTGTGGTGAAATCATAACAATCATCAAGGGAGTGGGCCTGTAATGTCTGTCATCCAAGAACACGATTGCATGCATTATTTCAATGTAATCGCTTGTAGAGTGAACATGGAGACCGTGAAGTTGAGACAGTAGGAAAGGAAATGGTGTTTTAAAAGACTATAGCACAGTGAAAAGTGATTTATGGAATACTATTTTAATGCGAACTTGGGTAATTTCACTTACAAGTTGTAAAAAAGTGGCTGATATTCAGTTTTATGAATATAGTATGTCTCAGTCGACGCTTAATTATAAGCTCACCCGACAAAAAGTTAGTCACCTCTGGAGAAATCATTACAAGCATAATTTAATACTGTGTAACTCCGCCATTGGACTTGATACCCGCCTGGATTCGGTTAGGAGGTGAATCCAAAAGGTTGTGCACCTATGTCGCATCTAGGTTAAGCTACTCGCTGAGAATTTGATCGCTCAATTCCACCAAATGCGGGGATGCTGATGACGGCGTTTTTCCCACTGTTCCAACATGTCCCACAGATTTTCAGGGGGGTTCAAGACAGGTGATTTTGCAGGCCGATCGAGATGTAATAAAGGGGGAGGGTGTTCGTAAAACCAGCCACATGCGTCCAGCCCGATAAGCTTTGCCGTTGTCATCTTAAAAATCGGGGTATCAGTAGCATATTCATCATGCAGATGTTGACTGAAAGGCAACACCTGATCATCCAGAATGTTTAATTAAACATGTTGGTTCATGTTAGTGGTCACTTCAGTAAGCGGGTCCAATCTATGATACAACAAACACCCCCAAAACGTCACAAAGCCACCTCCGGCTTGAACCTGATCTTGCACACATTCAGGATGAAATGCTTAATTTGGCCCTATTTGCACTCGCCGACGTGTGTCAGCACCCGAGGTCATTGGCCCCTAGTAGTAGGGGTTCTGACCCGAGGTCATGGACCCCTAGTTGAGTAGTAATTGTATGCTGTTTCGCGGATTTTGCGCACAAGACCAAGCCTAACCTCAGTCTCCAATTTGGAGGGTCCTAACCTCACAGGGCATAGTTTTAAGGCCTGGTGCCCTTTCCGTCGCCATCGTGGAGGAACCTAACCTCTCAGAGCCTAGTTTTACGGTCAGATGCTTTTCCCACTTCACAGTCTCTATCTTGGAGGGGTTTAACCTTACAGAGCCCAGTTTTACGGTCAGATGCCCTTCCCTCTTCACAGACGCCATTTTGGAGGGCCAAACAATACAGTCGCCATCTTGGGCCCAGTTTTACGGTCGGATGCTCTTTTCCCTTAAGGCGCTATTTTGGCGAGGCCTAACCACATAGTCGCCATCTTGACCCCAGTTCTACGTTCAGGTCTCCCTTCCCTCGCAGCGGCCATTTTGGAGGGGCCTAACCACCCAATCGCCATATTAGGCCCAGTTTTACGGTCAGATGAACCTTCCCTCCTCACAGACGACATTTCGGAGGGGCCTAAGCACACAGTTGCCACCTTGGGTCCAGATTTACTATCAGGTGCCCGTCCCTCCTCATCGGACCTAGTATTGTGGGTAGATACCCTTCCCTTCTCACAGACGTCATTTTGGAGGGGCCTAACCACACAGTCGCCAACTTGGGCCTAGTTTTTCAGTCAGACGCCCTTACCTTCTCACAGGCACCATTTTGTTTACAGGGCCAGTTTTACGGTCAGATGCACTTCCCTCATCTGCGTAGTTTTACGAGTAGATTGCCTTCCCCCAAACAGACGCCATTTTGTTTACAGGGCCAAGTTTTTCGGCAAGACGCCCTTCGCCCTCACAGATGCCATTTTGTTTACTGGGCCCAGTCTTATGGTCAGATTTCTTTCCCTCCTCATCTGACAGTTTTACGGCTAGATGCCCTTCCCCTCGCAGACGCCATTTTGGAGGGCCACATCACAAGGCTCTTTGTCGTCTACCCCTCGGAGTAGTGACGTAGCTGTAATGTAATAAGCGCGGCCTCCTCATCTGGCGTAGTTTTACGGATTGATACCCTTTCCCCTCACAGACGCTATTTTGGAAGGGCACATCACACAGGCTCTCTGTCGTCTCTCCCTTGCAGTAGTCACCGCTATGACGTAATAAGCGTGGGAGATGTAAAAATTTCGTTTTAACATGCAGAGATTACGTCAAAATTGCTATACATGATTAGACTTGTTCGTTATCAAGGACACACACTAGTAAACTCAAGCCTTTGTAGATGGTAAAAGTGTGAATATTTTATTTAGCCCCTGGGATACTGTGATGGAGAGTAGAACGTTTTACTCTATCATGGGGCCGATGACCTTCGATGTTAGGCCCGTTTAAACAAGCATCATCATCAACCATTCCATCATGGCGAGAACATTAATAGTTCATGTACGCGGCTTTAAAGTGAACGGTAACAAATTTCTGTTCAAAGCGGTGGCTGTGTTAGATTGCACTGTGTTGTGGGCGCCAAAATTCTTCAGTTCAGTATTTAGCCCACTTTCCTCTTACTGATTACAAACAGATGAAGACAGAAAGTGGACACAATGCATAGAAAACAAAATTAGGTCTGCAGTGGGAAGAAAAAGGAATACCTTATCACTTTCTGTCTATGATCATGAACGCACATTTGTCAAGAGCAGATCTTGTTTTTTAATGGATTGTGAAAAAAGAATTGGTTACCTGAGTATCTACCATTAACATGTAAAATTATCGACATGCATGAATTAGGATGTCCATCATTTAAATCTCTTCCCGAGGAGCATGGCGGGGAAACAATTAAACAGTCTTCTCGTCATGTATGCATGCTCTTTGATGGTTGTGTTGCAGTGCGTGCTGGGAGGTGAACAAAATATGTAAATTGCAGTGTTGAAATGACGTCAGTGTCAAAGAAACATTTGTAGAGTAAATATATCATGTCATTTCTATCTGATACTAAGTGTAGCGCAGTTGAAAAGGCAATCATAAAGTTTTATGCTAGCAGAAAGAGACTAAACACCTTACTGATGAAGAGTTGAATGCATGACCAAAGGCTTTTTTCGGCAATGTAGCTGTGAATGCTGTAAAGAAGACCTGGGATAAGATGCCTAGTGAGTAGACGCAAGGTCCCGTCTTGCCTCAAACGTGCAGTTTACAAGATGAGCAAGTGAGTTTACCTAGAAGACCTTCAGTGAGACAGTACCGTACATGTCAACTCATTAAGCTGTACCACGGACCTAAAACTAACGAGATGTCTTCGCTTATAAACACTTATCATGGTTGAGAAAAGAGTAAGCAAGCTGTCGCAGAAAAATGTGAAGAGACATGCAGGGAGAAAGATGAGGAAGCATGCTTGGCATGGACACATCAATAAGGTCTTTGATCTCCCGTTTGAGCTTCATCTTCCTAGTTACCAGTACTGTTGCCCTGTGGGTGGGGGCGGTAGAATAACACCCACGGTATCCTCAATCAATCAATCATCAATCTGTCGCCCAGGTTTTCCCTATCAATTGTTTTCTTGAATATTTTCAAATAACTTGCAAATTTATCGGACATTTCCCTTGATAATTTATTCCAGTCCCTTACTCCTCGTCCTATAAATGAATATTTGCCCCAATCTGTCCGCTTGAATTCCAGTTTTATCTTCATATTATGATCTTTCCTACTTTTAAAAGCTCCACTCAAGTTCATTCTTCTACTTATCATATTCCACGCCAATTCTTCACTGACAGCTCGAAACATGCCACATAGTCGAGCATCTCGTCTTCATACTCCCAAGTCTTCCCGGCCCAGTGTTTCTAACATTCTCCTAACAGTAATCTTTTGTCGGATATCACCCAGAACAAATCGTGCTGCTTTCCTGGGATTTTTTCCAGTTCTCGTATAAAGTAGTCCTGGTGAGGGTCTCATACGCTGGAGCCGTACTCTAACTGTGGTCTTACCAGAGACGTATGTGCCCTTTCCTTCACATCCTTACAACAATCGCTAAATACTCTCATAAACATGTGAAGAGATTTGTAACCTTTCTTAACAACCTCGTTAATGTGATTACCCCATTGAAGATCATTCCTTATATTAACACCTTCGTAGGCCTACTTACAGTGTTCCCCATGTTGTACTATCACCCCATCAACAGATTACTTAAAACTAGAGGACTTTTCCTCTTGGTGAAATACAACTTGACTTTTCATCTCATTTACATTTATACCAATGTCTGCTGTCGATATCATAACATTATTTAAGCCCCCCCCCCCCTGCAGTCGCTCACAATCCTACATAGAATAACATTAACCGCAAATAGCCTTCTCTGTGATTGCATTCCTTTCCTCATATAAGAAAATATAAAGGTCCAATAATACTGCCTTGCGGAACGCCCCTCTTAATGATTGCAGGATGTCCGGCTCCATGGCTAAATGGTTAGCGTGTTGGCCTTTGGTCACAGGTGCCCGGGTTCGATTCCTGACAGGGTCGGGAATTCTAACCATATATTGGTTAATTCCCCTGGCACGACGCACAGGTCGCCTACGGGTGTCAAATCAAAAGACCTGCACCAGGCCTCTCCGGAGACAACACGGCATTTCATTTCATGATTACAAAATCACACAGTTATTTCAAGCGTAAAGTTGGAGGGAAAATAGCATTGACTTGTCATGGAAGCTGCATATAAAGAAACGGATGGTGAATCAAGGAACTCTTAGCACGAGGAACCGTTGAAGTACCAACTAAACAAAAATCAAATACCCAGTCTTCAGAAAATATTCTCGTTTGAAATACTGGCATTGAAAGAAAGTCAAATTTTCGAGCAATGTTTCCTTGAAGAGGCAATGTAACCCCGCTTCTCTGTATTATTATTATTATTATTATTATTATTATTATTATTATTATTATTATTATTATTATTATTATTATTATTATTATTATTACCGGTATTATTATTGTCCGATTCGTTCGCTGAATGGTCAGCATACTGGCCTTCGGTTCAGAGGCTCCCGAGTTCGATTCCCGGCCGGGTCGGGGATTTTAACCTTAATTGGTTAATTCCAATGGCTCGGGGGCTGGGAGTGTGTGGCGTATTCAACATTAGAAATCATCCTAGTTAGGACCTTCATCTTCACAGACATGCAGGTCGCCTAATAGGCCGTCTACTAGATAAAGACCTGCACCAGGGCTCTCCGGAGTCCATGTTCCATTTATTTATTTATTTATTTATTATTATTATTATTATTATTATTATTATTATTATTATTATTATTGACCGGCTCCATGGCTAAATGGTTAGCGTTCTGGCCTTTGGTCACAGGGACTCCGGGTTCGATTCCCGGCAGGGTCGGAAATTTTAACCATCATTGGTTAATTTCGCTGGCACGGAGGCTGGGTGTATGTGTCGTCTTCATCATCATTTCATCCTCATCACGACGCGCAGGCCGCCTACGGGTGTTACAACGAAAGACCTGCACCTGGCGAGCCGAACTTGTCCTTGGACACTCCCGGCACTAAAAGCCATACGCCATTTCATTATTATTATTATTATTATTATTATTATTATTATTATTATTATTATTATTATTATTATTATTATTATTATTATTTGATTCGTTATGCCCAACTAAGGAGCGCGTGTGAACTTAAGCACAACGTTTCTTCTTGTCTTCCCAAAATCTCTTTATCCCTTCGCTGGGCTTCTTTTTGCGTTCTTCCGTCCATCCTGTAGCTTGTCTTGTAGGTTGATCAGCAAATTGGTGTTAGACCGAGCTCGATAGCTGCATTCGCTTAAGTGCGGCCAGTATCCAGTAATCGGGAGATAGTGGGTTCGAGCCCCACTGTCGGCAACCCTGAAGATGGTTTTCCGTGGTTTCCCATTTTCACACCAGGCAAATGCCGGGACTGTACCTTAATTAAGGCCACGGCCGCTTCCTTCCACTTCCTAGCCCTTTCCTATCCCATTGTCGCCATAAGACCTATCTGTGTCGGTGCGACGTAAAGCAAATAGCATAAATAAATAAATTGGTGTTTGTTTATGCGATTTCTGAATTTTTTCTGTCTTGCATGATTTTTCATTTACACCAATTTCCTGAAGATCTTGGTTTATTTCTGTAAGCCACTCGTGATTTTTTAGTGATATTGCGAGATTTAGTATTTTCTTTGTTAGCCTATTGTTATCCATTCTGATCAGGCGACCATAGTATTTTTATCTTCTTTTTCTAATGGTGTCTGTGATTTTTCTGTTACTTGATAGATTTCCTGTGATTTCCCTTTCATCCAAATGCCATTTTCGCGTTTAGGTTGTATGTATAATTTTTCTGAGAATTTTCTTTTGTTTTTCGAGATTTTTTTTATTTGTGACCTGCCACCAATTATCATTTTCTGATGCATAAAGGGCTTTTGGTTTGACAACTGTGTTGTAGTGTCATAATTTTGCGTTTTGGGATATAGATTTTTTGTTGTATCTGCTCCAGACAATTTTGTATGCTTTTTGTAATTCTTTGTTTGCTTGCTGATTTATCCCGTTTGGTTGTATAATTTCGCTTAGCTATTTGAATTTGTCTACTTGGGAGATTCTCCTATATCTAGTGATTAGAGGATGGTTGATAAATTCTGATTTTGTGCCTTCCATATACTTTGTCTTTTCATATGAAATTTGCAGACCTGTTCTTGCGACTATTTCATGGAGTGGAGTGCTTCTTCTTTGTTGTTAGAGAGGAATGCCAAGTCATCTGCAAAGGCGAGGCAATCAAGGTGAATTTTGTTTTTGAGAAGTCTACCAATATTGATCCCTTTAGTTCCATTTTTCCCTTCTCGAACCACTATTTTCAGAACAAGATTGAATAGTAGTGCTGATAATCCATCGACTTGTCTGACCCCTGTTGTAATTTCGAATGGCTCTGAAATTTCCCCTAAAAATTTAACTTTCGCTTTGGTGCCTGTTAGAGTTTGCTTGATCAATTCCCTTGTTTTTCTGTCGACTTGAAATACCCCAAGTATGTTGAATAGAGTATGTCGGTCTATTAAATCATAAGCTTTCCTTGACCGGGCGAGTTGGCCGTGCGCGTAGAGGCGCGCGGCTGTGAGCTTGCATCCGGGAGATAGTAGGTTCGAATCCCACTATCGGCAGCCCTGAAGATGGTTTTCCGTGGTTTCCCATTTTCACACCAGGCAAATGCTGGGGCTGTACCTTAATTAAGGCCACGGCCGCTTCCTTCCAACTCCTAGGCCTTTCCTATCCCATCGTCGACATAAGACCTATCTGTGTCGGTGCGACGTAAAGCCCCTAGCAAAAAAAAAAAGCTTTCCTTGAAGTCAACTAAGGTAATTATTGTTTGTTTTGTTTTACGAATTTTTAAAGTAGTTTTATTATTATTATTATTATTATTATTATTATTATTATTATTATTATTATTATTATTATTATTATTATTATTATGCAACTATCATTATTAATAACATACATACATACCGGTACATCATCATTATAGACCGTTATGCCTTTCGGCGTTCAGTCTGCAAGCCTTTGTGTGTTTATTAAACGTCGCCATAATCCTCTATTTGCAACTAGTGCTGTGGCCTCATTTAATTCTATACCTCTTATATTATTATTCTTTTCTTCATGGGGCTTCTAAATATTAATTCCTAATTAGCGTCGACCTCTAAGATCTTTTGCTACCATGTTTTTCCTTCATTCCCTCCTAGGTATACCTGCTCCCTTCACAAAACTGCAAGTTGTTCTTATTGGGTCTTCTTGGATATTTTCTCTCTCTCTTCACCTGGTAGTCCTAGAATGGAGAGTCTGATTCTACCCAGTGCCTCACATTCGAAAAGTATGTGTTCAGCTGATTCCTCTGCTTCATTGCATTTCCTATGTATATTGTCTCTTATTACTCCAATTCTATGCAGGTGTTTTTTCAGATGGCAGTGTCCTGTCAACAGTCCTACTACCCATCTTATATTTCCTCAGCTGAGTTTGAACAGTTCTTTCGTATGCTTCTTGTTTGGTCCTTTTATCAGTTCCTTTGCAAGCCTGCATCTTGGAGTATTTTTCCAGTTCTCCATTTGTTTCTTTTGTTTAGTGTCGGGCTTGTCCATAGGAAATCCCGTATACAGGTTCTGGGCATACAAAATGTGTTTCTGCTCCTTTCCTGGCCAGTTTATCTGCCTTTTCATTTCCTTCTATACCTGCATGTCCTTGTACCCATATTGTTTTGACAATGTTGTACTTTGAGAGCTTCAGGAGAAGTGAATGGCAATACCAGACAATTCTACGTATTATCCGGACTGCTTCTAGTGCCTTAATAGCCGCTTGGCTGTCTGTAAGAATGAAAATGTTTTTATTCCTATAGTTCATTTTCAGATTTTCTTCAAGACATGTTGTGATAGCTATCACTTCCGCTTGAAAGACTGTAGTGTGTTTGCCCAGGTTCATCTGGATTGATCTCTCAGGTCTTCCCCCGTTGATCCCTCCTCCTATGCCATCCTCAGTCTTTGGGCCTTCAGTCCACCACACTATATCTTCTTTTTCAGTATTCCATTTGTTGATATCCCAGTCTTGTTTTTTTTTTTATTATCTGGGTCTCAAACGGTTTTCAAAGTTGTACTTTGGTATCATATGATCAGAAGGCATGTTTAGTACTTCCTCTGTTATTACTCTGTTAATTTTACAGTGTCCTAGATTGGGTCTTTGTGCATTCCAGCCCTCTAATTGTGCCAATCTATATGAACTCATTCCACACTGTCCTTTTATGAAATGGCATATTGATGGGAGGTCTAGTAAAGTATTCAAGGCTTTTGCCAACGTAGTTCTCATAGCTCCAGTTATGGCTATGCATGCCATTCTCTGTAGGCTATCCAATCTCCTGCGGACTTTTCCTTGACTTACTTTCTGCCACCAGATAATTGCAGCATAGGCCATCAACGGTCTAATGATCATTGTGTATATCCACATTACCATTGATGCTCTTAGGCCCCATGCCTACCCAACGGCTCTTTTACATGCATATGGCAAGTTCTTGGCCTGGGTTACGCTCCTTTCTATATGTGGATTCCAGGTTAGACTTTTATCTAACACTACACCTAGGTGCAGTGCCTGTTCTTCCACATATATATCTTACTCAAAGAGCTTCAGTGATCTCTTTCCCTCTAATTTCCTCCTTCTTGTAAAAGGGACCAGAGTTATCTTGTTCGGGTTGACTGATAGTTGTTCTTCCCGACACCAGTTCTCCACAAGGTTAAGTGATCTTTGCACGAGGTCCTGGATAACACTCATCACCTTACCTCGTACCACAATCACTAGGTCATCTGCGTATCCTTATGTATAGAAACCCTGTTCGTTGAGCATAGCTATGATTTTGTTCACCACGAGGTTCCACAGCAGAGGCGAAAGAACTCCTCCCTGAGCACAACCTCGGGTAGCCCCAACCGCCAGCGTTTCTTCAAACACGGTTGCTTTTATCTTCCTTCCGTCTAACATGGATTTAATCCATTTGACGACGGTTTTACTCACCTTGCTCTTTTCCAATGCTTTGATCATAGAGTCAGAGGTTGTATTGCTGAAGGCTCCTTCTATATCTAGAAATGCCGCCAGTGCAATTTATGTATATTCTAGGCTTTCCTCTAGTTTACAAACCAACTGGTGGAGTGCTACTTCAGTGGATCTGCCAGGTCTATATGCAAACTGATTTTCATGTAACGTTGAGTTCAGTTGCACCATTCTTCTGATATATTTATCCAAAATTTTCTCCATTGCTTTCAGCATGAAGGGGGTTACGCATAATGAATGATCTGTATGCTTTGGCTTGAGCATAAATTTGCCCTTCCAGGCTTAGGTATGAAAACTGCTTTATCTTCAGACTATAATTTCGGCACGTGCCCTAAAGCTAGACTAGCTCTGAAAAGGTCCGTCAGGGCATTGACGGGTATCTCCCGTCCTTCCCGTAGGAGTATCGGAAGTATCTCATCTGGCCCCGGAACCTTTATAGGATGAAAAGTGTCGATTGCCCATGTTACATGGTTATGTTTTATTACTCTGTTGGCTCAGTTCCAGTCTGCTCTTCGAGCTCCGGTCTCTGTTCTAACGGTTTCTTCTTCTGTCATCTCCTCAGCCTCGGGAAAGTGACACGCCATTAGTATCTCCCCGCTTGAGTAAATGACCCATCTGGTTTCTCCTGTGTCCCTACTTGATTTATATGGGTTGCTTTCAGAACCTTCTGGAGACTTGCTGTTTCAGTGTGTGATTCCACTTTCTCACAGAAAAGTCTCCAAGATTTTATGTTTGCTTTCCGTATGTCTAGGTTACACTCAGTGAGTTTCCTATGATATACATCCCACATACCATTTATAGATGATATTCTATACAACATTCTAACCTCTTTTTTCATTTTGGCTAGTTTGTTGTTCCACCACCTTACTTTTTGGTGTATTTTTTTTTATTTGCAAGGACATTTTTCATGGAATGAGTCTATAATGGCCTCTTCTAATAGTTCCACTGCCCCATCCAATTCTTCCTTTCCTCTCACGTTAGTTGGACTTTTTTTTACAGCCATCCTTAGAACTTCTCTGTATCTGTCCCAGCTAGTTCTTTATGGGTCTCTGTACATCTCGACCCTACATAGTCTCGCATCTATTGCAAATTGGATGTGCTGGTGGTCTGCCAATGATGGTTCCTCCAGCATCTTCCAGTCTTTAATAATGTTTACAATATGCGTAGTGCTTAGTGTAATATCTATTACCTCCTTATGATTTTTATTTATAAATGTAGTTTTGTGTCCTAGGTTCAGTATCGTCAACTCAGTTCCAATAATACACTCTAGTAAAGACTCAAGCATTGCAGTTCGTGCTGCTCCATGCCGTGTGGTGTGAATTTGCATCTGCTCCAAGGACTAGGTGTTCGCCTTTCCTCTTCGCGTTGCAAATTAGTTTCTCAACTTCATTTGATCGGGGCAGATTAGTTGAGTCATATGGGAGGTATGCAGAGCCTATGGTTTTTTCTCTGGGTCCCTCCCAAATTCCAAGTTTAATCTTGGCCACGGTTAAGTCCCGTGAATAGTGTTCCTGCAACATAAGACATTTTAATTTCCTCTTCACAAGAAGACATGTTCTGGGTATTTCCGACGTTATATCGTACATCAGCTTTCCTCCAGATTCCGCCAGTCCTGCTACTCTGCCCTATGACTACCCATGGCTCTTGAATAAGGGCCACGTCAGTAGCCTCAGACTTGAACTTCCTGGAGAAATTAGCCACAGCTGCTTTTTTATGCTGAAGGAGCTTCAGCTACATCTTTGTCAGCATTGGGTTTCGTTTTCCCCCTGATGACTTGATCTGCCAAAATCCAAGCTTAGCCTTAAGGCTTCTCTTTTTTAGCTCTTCAAAGTCACTTTCACGAAGGGCTAAAACAACTGTCCTTCCTGTCTTGTCGATTGAAGTGGCATTCAGCACTCTCCACTCTTGTGTTAAAAGTTTGGTATCGTGCTGATTGATTCTGACAGCAGTCTGCTCTACTAGAGCTTCTGTTGCCATTTCTTATTTTGAGTCTTCGACAACCTGTCCAATTGGGACTTCTGTCTCCATTTTTTCATCTTGGGCTTGCTCCCGGATCTGCTCTACTGGAGCTTCCTTGGCTTCCCTTGATGTCGAAGTTTTTGAAATTGGTTCTTTGTAAGCATCCATATTTCACATAGGGTTTTCGCCCCTTCTAGGGTCCTGAGCGTCGTTCTCACCATCCGTGGTGAGGCATACAGCCAGACATTGTCCTCCTGGAACTCAGGCTCTCCGTAGCAGAGACCACGCCCCTCAGTCGTCCATCCAGCGGTCCGCCGTTGGCCCGAACCTAGCGAGGTTTGCTCCCCCCCCCCCCCCCCTCAGTAGGCCTACTCACGTGGTCTCCATTTGGCATTTTCATGACTGAGTTCATAGCCATGACTTTCCTCCTAGGTTGGGATCGCCCCTTTCCCAACCCGCGACTCGTCCAGGTTACGTAGAGCAAAGTGATGTGTTGGTTCCAGCACTCTGCAGTGAGCCTTCACCTGTCACCAGCCCCACTTCACCAGAACCACCGTATCACCCATGTGGAGAAACCATGGATGCCTCTGTAGCATGTGTGGGCGAGGCCTCCACTTCCAAGCCTTGACTTGGGCTAGTAACAATCACAATGCCTCAAGACGTTTCCTGGCAATACTTGTTTTTGGTCCGCGAGGGGTTTTTTTCCCTCAGACCCTCCAGTCAAATCCGGAGGGCCCTCCTGTCCACCACCTAGGACGCACCCAATAGGGGAACAGGTAAGAAAACCCCCACGGGACCTCTTATCTTTAAATCGTTAGAAACTGAGTCTAACAATAGTTGTCTTGGTCTCCTTGTACCTTCTCTTGCCCTCTATAACAGAGTCCATTATTCTCCTAGGTAACCTATCCTCCTCCATTCGTCTCAAATGACCCACCACCGGAGACGGTTTGTGCATACAGCTTCATCCATTGCGTTCATTCTAATGCCAGTTACTCTTCGTTATTTTCATTCCTTAGTTGGCCTGAAAAGTTACTATAATTTCGAAACTCAAAGGTGAAACGTCAGATATTATTTCTTGTTACATACACACTACAGACGAAAGAGAGAACATTTCCGCTGAAATAGTACAATTTATTCTCTGTTGATAATACTAGTGTAAACTTTGCGAAGGAAAGAGTGGCGGTTCCAAATTTGAAATCATCATTTGTTAGATACAACATCGTATTTGGATGTGTAGCTCACTTATTAAATAACTGTCTTCATTTCAATCAATCTGGTCCAACCCAAACTTAATCCGAAACAGATCTAGGAATGGGGAAAACAAAAACAGACAGTGGACAAGAACATCTCATCCCAATTATATGTGAAATAGAGAATTTCATAAGCAAATTTAACCCTAGATGTTGTATACACGTCGTTGACAGGCTAGGTTTTGTAATTAACGCAGTAATCCACTGAGTTCATTCCTAACTTAGCCCTTATCTCCTCATTCCGAGTACTCTCCTGCCATTGTTCCCACCTGTTTTACCAGCAGTCTTTCTCGCTACTTTCATGTCTGTTACTTCTAACTTATGAATACGATATCCTGAGTCCATCCAGCGTTCGCTCCCGTAAAGCAGAGTTGGTCTGAAAACAGAACGATGTAAAGATAGTTTCGTCCGGGAGCTGACTTCTTTCTTAGAGAATACTGTTGATCGCAATTGCGAGCTCACTGCATTAGCTTTACTGCACCTTGATTCAATCTCGCTTACTGTATTACCATCCTGGGAGAACACACATCCTAAATGCTTGAAATTATCTACCTGTTTCAGCTTTGTATCACTAATATGACATTCAGTTCTGTTGAATTTCTTACCTACTGATATAAATTTAGTCTTCGAAAGGCTAACTTTCATGCCATACTCATTGCGCCTACTTTCAAGCTCCAAGATATTATACTGCAGGCTTTCGGCACAATCTGCTATTAAGACCAAGTGGTCAGCATAGGCCAGACTGCTTACTACATTTCCACCTAACTGAATCCCCCCATGCCACTTTATACCTTTCAGCAGATGATCCATGTTAACTACGGACAACAAAATTGAAAGATTGCAGCCTTGTCTAAACCCCGTATGTACCCTGAACCAAGAACTCATTCTACCATCAATTCTCACTGCAGCCAAATTATCAACATAAATGCCTTTGATTGATTTAAATACTCTACCCTTGATCCCATAGTCCCCCAGTATGGTGAACACCTTTTCCCTTGGTATCCTGTCATATGCTTTCTCTAGATCTATGAAACAAAAACAGAAGTGTCTATTCCCCTCATAGCATTTTTCAGTTACCTGGCGCATACTGAAAATCTGATCCTGACAGCCCCTGTGCGGTCTGAAACCACACTGGTTTTCATCCAGCTTCCTCTCAACCACTGATCGCACCCTCCCTTCCAAGATGCTAGTGAATACTTTGCCTGGTATACCTTTGCAAGTTGCTTTACGTCGCACCTATAGAGATAGGTCTTATGGCGACAATGGGACAGGAAAGGGCTAGGAGTGGGAAGGAAGCGGCCGTGGCCTTAATTAAGGTATAGTCCCAGCATTTGCCTGGTGTGAAAATGGGAAACCAGGGAAAACCATTATCAGCTACCGACAGAGGGGTTCGAACCCACTTTCTCCCGAATACTGGATACTGGCCGCACTTAAGCGACTGCACCTATGGAGCTCGGTGCCTGGTATACTACTCAATGAGATACCTCGAGAGTTGTTGCAGTCCTTCCTGTTCCCGTGCTTATAGATAGGTGCAATTACTGCTTTTGTCCAGTCGGAAGGTACCTTACTAACACTCCATGCTAACCTTACTTATCTGTGAAGCCATTTCATCCCTGGCTTCCCTCTATACTTCACCATTTCAGGTGATAATGGAGTTTATTTACCATCCTTTCCACTTCCTCAAGCGTAATTTACCAACATCTTTTTCCTCCTCCCCATGAGCTCCGTTGTTCGCAACACCACTCCGAAGATTTCATTTTACGCTGAGAAGATTTTCAAAGTATTCCCTCCACCTGTCCAGTGATTCTTTGGAATCTATTAGAGTTCACCTGAATTACCCAAGACACTGTTCATTTCCTTTTTCCCTCCCTCCCTAAGATTCTTTATTACTGTCCACAAAGGTTTCCCTTCTGCTTGACCTAGCCTTTCCAAGGTTGTTACCAAAATCTTCGCACGACTTCTTTTTGGATTCAACAACTATATTTTGTTTTGCCCTGTTTCTTTCATTTATGTACAATTTCCTGGCTGCATCAGCCCTTGTTTGGAGCCAATTATGATAAACCTTCTTTTTCTACGTTTACAAACTGCTCTCACTTCATCATTCCACCAAGGTGTTCGCTTTTCCCCATCTTTGCACACAATTGTTCCTTATGATTCCCTTGATGTTGCTACTACAGCATCCCTATATGTCACCCATTCTCTTTCTATACCCTGAACCTGCTTCCTGTCAACTGTTCGGAACTTATCACTAATTATGTCCATGTACTAATTTCCTCGTCCACGGAGATTTTCTACCTTCATTCGTTTGCAGACAAATTTCACTTACTATAAGCATATAAATATAGTGTATACACTACTCTAAAAATGATAATAACATTAATTCAACCATGGTTACCCACGACCATGCAACTAATCTATTAAATAACCCAATTTCACCTATTAAATTTAAGGACGGAGGTGCTGCCATAAACAGATTGCCTGAATTCGAAGTCGGTTAAGAAATAGTCTATTATGGATCTGGTACCTCTAGCCTCCCATGTGTAGCGGCGAATAGACGTTTGCATAAAAGAATGAATTCGTAACTGATAAACCCACACTAGCACAGAAGTCCCGCAGACGATTCCCATTCCTATTAGCTTCCATATCTTCCCAAAATTTACCAATCACCCTTTCGTATCCTTCAGTTCTATTTACAACTCTCTCATTGAAATCACCCATTAGCACTATTCTATCCTTGCTATTGACCCTGACTACGATGTCACGCAATGCTTCATAAAACTTGGCAATATCATCCTCATCTGCACCCTCACATGGTGAATGTACTGAGACAATTCTCGTCCTAATTCCTCCAACTCCCAAATGTACTCACATCATTCGGTCGTTTTCGTGCCTAAAAGAAACTATGTGGCGTGCAATAGTATTCCTCATAAACAGCCCTACCCCAGACTCTGCTCTTCCCTTTTTAAAACACCCGTCAAGTACACGTTATGATCTATCTCTTCCTTGTTATCTCCCCTTACCCGAATATCACTTACTCCTAGCACATCCAAATGCTGACTCAGCCAGTTCTACTTTCTTTCTTCCATAACCCCCATTAATATTGATAGCTCCCCGTCGAATTCCATTTAGTTCGCTAAGTTTTTTCCAAGGAGTCCCTCGCCTGTTAAATTGGAGTGGAACTCCATTACTCCCATAAGTTCCAGGTTTGCTTAAAATGTTCTGAACTGGGTAAATTCATGAAGCAGGATGCTAACCTACTTACACATAGTCCAAGTAAGGATCTCTCCTTTAACGGGTTATGGACCACCTGTTGATTGTATAGCCCTAGCCGCCTGAGCACAAGGGAGGGCATGACTCAGAATATGTCCGAGATGCCCACTCCCATTCCGTAGCAACTGGTATCCCGACTCTCAGGACCACTTACTAGGCCACTCAGTCGTTGCCCATTCACAGCAGGCAATTCCTTGGGCTGTACCTTAATAATGGCCACGGTCGCTTCCTTCACATTCCTAGCCCTTCCCTATCCCATCGTTGCCAAAAAGACTTATCTGTATTGGTGCGACGCAATAATAATAATAATAATAATAATAATAATAATAATAATAATAATAATAATAATAATAATAATAATAATTTATCCTGATATCATTTTTCAGATAAATGCACAGTCTTTCCTTCTTTTTTTTCGGGGTATAGCACATTATTACAACACTAGTACGATCTCTCTTACTTTCACGCCACCACAATACAACATGAACTGCCAGCTGTAACAATTCCGGCTAAATGCATTTGAAAATGAAAGAATGCATAGTTTTGTTAATAGTTGCGTTGACATAAACCAGATGCGTCTGTCTCTCGCTCCCGCGAGTCCGACGCTTGGGCTTGGCGCCAGCGGTTCGTTCACCTGCTATACGGTTCGATCATAGTGCAGAATCGCTAGATGAAGAATAATGAACTGAAGTGCAGGATCGATAACTAATTAATAATAATAATAATAATAATAATAATAATAATAATAATAATAATAATAATAATAATAATTTACGTCCCACTCACTACTTTTTACATTTTTCGGAGACGCCGAGGTGCCGAAATTTTGTCCCGCAGGATTTCTTTTACGTGCTAGTAAGTTTACCGACACAACGCTGGAGTATTTGTGCACCTCCAAATACCATCTGACTGAGCCAGAATTAAACCTGGCAAATTGTGGTCAGAAGGCCAGCGCCTCAACCATCTGAGCCACTTTGCCCGGCAAATCGGTAAATGCTGCTGTAAACAGATAATTGTAACCATGGCAGGAGTGAGTTGTTTAAACTGGCAACCTTACCTCAGAGCAACACTCTACTGCAGGCATTACCAGGAAAGAGAATATTATCCCTATAGACTTATTTTCCTCGGAGGTCATGACATTCAAAAAGTGGAAACACTAAGGCACATGATCACGCGCTTTGCTACGAAGTGTGCTCCAACAAGAAATTTCACGAATCGACCCCAGTTTGCCGGTGCGAATGGCGCGGCAAACTAGGCAATAGGGCGGTCGAAACGTATTTCTTTAAGGCACTTTCACCTCCATATCTAATTGAAAGGAACATTACAAGTAACATATATTGCCTTGAAACAATTGAAGAGGTGGATTCCAAAACGCACTAAGTTAATTTTCTGTTATTTTGCATTTTGCGTTTGTTATTGTTTAGAAGGCATTATCAGTTGAGAGAAGAATATTTGCCAAGCGGTTTTTAGTCACGTAGATAATCAGGTGGAAAAATGGTGATTTTTTCCAAACTGTTCTGTTATATTGTGATTGAGCAGTAGAACACGAAGTGTCCATAGTTTGGTATTAGTAATATTTTACCGCGACATTTCTTGTGGAACTGTGGAACAATGTGTGATTTTGATATAGAGTGTTTAGTTAATGCACAGGAAAATAAGAAGAGTAGGAATAGAAAACTGAATCCAGAAAATTAGGACAGAAACACGCAAGTATGCTGGGAATAGTAGTAGTGCCCATAGTGTTCCTAGCAGACTGCAATCATCGTATATTGAATCAATGCTTGACGGGAAATTTGAATAAAGAAGACATTGTTGATTTTCACAGTAAGTTGTATGTTTTTAAAACCAAACCTGGGCAAGACAATTTTCTTGTCAAATACATGAGAGTTACAGAACCTAAAACTCGCAGGCCAAGAAACAAGACCAATCTAAGGCCAAGATTAGTTACGAAATACTTGATTATGAAGGAAACTGGACATATTATACGTATGTGCGGGAAAAAAACCTTTGCTTCTATAACCAAAATAACGACGCGGAGTAGGTTGAATGGTATAGCAAAGTATTTCTCAGCAACTGGTGAAAATAGACCTGAGAGGAGGGATGGCTCTCAAATTGGACCTAGGGATGTGGAGATTTCACAATCAGTATCTGATTTCCTGAAGACACTGAAGTGCAGGGAAAGTCACTATGGTCGGGGGAAAAGTATACGTGTTTACATGGATCCTTCTTTTTCTGTTAAGAAATATTGGCGACTATGGAAAACCCAAAAAAATATAGGAAATCCAAGTGCATCATGTAGTTTTTCAACATTTTCCAAACCAAATTTAACATAGGATTTGGAAATCCAAAAACAGATATCTGCTAATTTTGTGAGGATTGCAAAGTTCAGATCAAGAATTCCAGAAGCCCCAGTGAAAAAATGGAACGGAGGACACGATATATTTTGCACAAGCGTAGAACAAAGAAATGTCATGAGATAATGACGTTTGAGGAAGAGGGTATTGAGAAGGTTGCCTTTTTTATGCAGCAGAACTAGCCCCTTCCAATGATCAGGATATCTGAAACATTCTATGCACGACAGATTTGGTTGTATTATCTTACCTTCGTTATTCACGAGAAAGAACAGTGCACCAATAACACTTTCATCTACACTTGGACTGAAGATCAATCCGGACGTGGATCGAATGAAGTGATATGTGCACTGCACAGCTTCCTACAAATCCTTGAAGAGAAAATTGTTAAAGAGAATGCCCCAGCACTTCCTCAAACCCTGAGACTCTTTTCAGATTTTGCAAGCAGGCAGAAAAAATGCAACAATGTTAGTTTTTCTTCGGAACTATGTTAACACCAGTCATATTTTTAATGTAGTAGAGCACTACTTCCCGATCATGGGACCCAGCTTCATGCCTCCTGATTGAGTGTATGGGAAATGTGAGAAAGAGTACAAGTCTTAGCAACAAATACTTCATCCAGATGACTACCATTCCATCCTGGCTAAACATGGTACTGTAAAAGTTATTGGTAAAGACTGGAGGATTTAAAACTTCAAAACTTCCTCCGATAGGGTTTTGAAATTGAAATTACCATTTTTGACGAGGGAGCAAAGGGTGTTTATTTACAAAAAGGGGTACAGCAGCATACAGGCCAAAACACTGACATAGGAGACCCAAGTACATACAGTGTTCTGAAGAAGACATCAGATTCATTCTAGAGATCCTGCTACGAATCCTGCTCAGAAATAGAACAGAAGAACAAGATAAGTGAGTTAAAGAGGAAGAATGTGGAGAAACTATTAACATTTGTGCACCTCATTCCAAAGGACAAGGCATTTTATGAGAAAGCTCTGGGCCACTGCACATCACTAGCTAAAGACAATGACGATATTCACTGGGATGAAGAAGAACCTTTTCTGTAATATAACCCTGATGTCAAGCTGTAAGATGACTTTAGATATGTTCCAATGAAGATAGCACTCAGTGTTGCTTTTATTTTTATAATTTATGTACTTAACCACTCAAACTTTTTCCAAAATGCACTAAGTCAGCGTGCCCCTTCCCTCCTCATGTGGCCCAGTTTACGGCTAGATGCCCTTCCTTCCTCATCATCACCCTAGTAATGTATTCCTGATTTGACCTAGTTTTACGGTCAGATGCCCTTCCCTCCTCTCATCTAGCTCAGTTTTACGGTCAGATGCCCTTCCTTCCTCCTCATCATCCTAGTAATGTCTTCCTCCTGATCAGGCCCAGTTTTATGGTCAGTTGCCCTTCCCTCCTCATTTGGCCCGGTTTTATGGTCAGATACCCTTCCCTCCTCCTCCACAACATTCTAGTAGCGTACTCCTGATCTGACCCAGTTTTACGGTCAGATGTCCCTTCCCGCCTCCGTATCTGGCTCAATTTTTTGCGATCAGGTGCCCTTCCCTCCTCCTCATCATCCTAGTAGTGTACTCCTCCTGGTCTGGCCCAATTTTACGGTCAGATCCCCTTCCCTCCTCCTCATCTGGCCTAGTTTTAAGGTTAGATGCTCAGTAATCGTATAGTCACAGCTACTATGTGCAGTTATTTTGGATTTTGACACAGATAGCTGAGGAGAGAAACGAGGTCTTATGGCGTCAATGGGATATGAAAGGCACAGGAGTCGGGAAGGAAGTGGCTGTAGCCTTGATTAAGGTACAGTCCCAGCATTTGCCTGGTGTGAATATGCGAATCTACAGAAAACCAATATCAGATCTGACGACAGTGGGGAGGTTCGAACCCACCGTCTCCCGGATGCAAGCTGACAGCTTAACGTATCCACAAAGACGCACACGAGATGCTGTCAGTTGATACAATTATATTTTCACACATATTTACAAATTAATGCACACATATTACCTTAATCACTGTTGTAAAAAAACATTCACATCACAAACCGCCATTTAAGGACAACTGCTAATCGCTGCACATCGAGATGACAACATTGAAACACAAATAAAACAGTTGACTGCTTAAAAGCATGTCGTCCACGTGGTCACAAGTATAACCTTGCTACACCATGACTCTTCAACCAGTACTAACCGTCAATGACTTCCAAACCACAACTCAGCAGTAACTAACTTCACTGTCAAGATCGTCTCTTTATATAAGTGCCTGGCCAGACTTCTAGAACTTACATTACAAAAAACTACCTTCTTGAATATTCGAGAGTGCCCAATAGATAATTACAATATTAGAATATTTTCAATTATTCTAGCGCCTTTTTACCATTCTGGAAGTTACAGAGTGTTTCACAATTATGGATTACAAATTATACAGGTAAGATTAAATTAATTTACAAGTATTTACATTAACAGCTCATCGCACGAACACATCAATCCTGAGCCAACTTCAGATAAAAGTTCGTCTATTGTGTAAGGTCTCTCAACGAATTGTACGCTACTTTGGACATATAATGCGCCGAGATGGTAATCTACAAAAGCTGATTGTTGAGGGCAAAGTCCAGGGAACCAGACAACGAGGACGAATACCAACGCGATGGATTGACATGGTGAACGGCCCCCTACAGTGTTCTCTCAGAGTAACCACATTGAAAGCTTTAGATAGGGAAGAATGGCGGAGTATGGTTCATCGGCTAGAGGGCTGAATATTATGATAGTCACGACACCTCAGTCATGAGGCAAAACGAAGAAGAAGAAGACATTAACGGAACTGATATCAATGTCTGTGTACAACACATATTTCATACCCTCACACACAATACGATCGTTCGACTACGTAAATAATAACACTACAGACGTGGCCAAATTATTAGAATAAATTCAATTTCAGTCTAATGGTGCCTAAAATGGCTGAATATACCCATAAGTAGATAAATGGTGCATTAATTCTGATAGGCATAATGGTACTTGATGTATTTACTACCTCTGCGATACTTTTGCTTGACAACAGTTGGCAAGAATGAAGAACAAATGAATGATGAAGTGCACATGTTGTTCAGCTAAGATTTCCCGCCCTGTGACTACTGCCGAGTGTTCATAGCTTTTGTGTTTCTGTTCTTTTGTACTGAAATTTAATAATTGTTTTTGTGTAATACATTTCAAATAAAAGGTATTTTGAAGTATTCAAAGTGTGTTCTAACGCTGATGAGACAGTGGTGTTCCATTATTGTGTGACTGAAATATTTTGAGGTTATGGGGAAAAAGTGTGACCTTTCCCCAAGAAAAATTGGCATAGTAAGGACCTTACTTGCTGAAAGGTCTTACACACAACAAGCAATAGCCCAGAAATTAGTTATTACACAAATTCAGTGAACAGAATTAAAAAAATGAAAATCGTGGACAAATATACGCTCAGGACCGTGCAGGCAAGTGTAGACGGAGCAAGATTTTGAGCCCCAGAAGCATGAGAAAACTTAAGAATCTTGTGATTAGTAATCATAAACTCACAAGTACTGACCTGAGCAAGACAATGGAGCAGTGTGGGGTTAATATATCTCCCAGATCTGTACGAAGGGAGTTGTTTAACAACGGCTTGAAAGCAAAGACCACGAAAGAAGGCTAAGATTACACCTTCCATGATTTCCCAGCGACTTCAATGGGCCAAGACGCATCAGAACTAGCCAGCGGATGAATGGAAGAAGGTGTGTAGTATTTCTAAGGTTTTAATCGTTTTGTGAGCTAAAACCTGCTAATATATTCAATTTTCTTTTATGATTATATGGAATACAAAAATACCTGCCATTGTTTGCTACTTTTGCAACACTGTAATGGACCAGTTATTAGAGGAAGCTTCATTTCTTTCATCAGGTATGCTTCAGCGATGAAAGTATCTTCTCCATCGGAGAAGAGACCAGCCAATATGTGAGACGAAGAGGGGGAAAGACGTTCAAGGTCGACTGTATACAGCAAACCATGAAAAATCCTACGGCAATTATGGTGTGGAGTGTCATGTCATGGCATGGTTGCGGGGAAATGTACTTTGTTGAAGGGACAATGAAACACGACCAGTACATAAAAGTGCTGAAAAACAAGTTGATACTGCAAATGGACCGGTGGTATGGGGGAGAAGACTGCATATTTATGCAGGATTGTGCCCCATGCCATAGAGCAAAATAAAGTCATGGATTTTTTGACCAGAAGGGCACAGAGTTACTGGATTGGCCTGTAAATAGCCCAGACATTAACCCCATTAAAAATCTATGGATTATTGTCAAGAAAAAATTGAGAAAGGCCAAAAATAACAACACATGATGAGCTCATTGCTAAGGTCCAAGAAATCTGGTTTGAGGACGATGACATCAGAAATACATGCCAAACACTAATTAATGGGATGCCAAGACGAATCAAGTCCCTCATTCAGTCTAATGGGTGGCATACAAAGTACTGAAACAACAATCTTCCTAATTTATCAATGTAACAAAAATTTATGTCAATACATTTTGAAAATCCAATTTTATTCTAATAATTTGGCCACGTCTGTAATACTTAATGACATAACCTCACACACATAACACTTCATAGCTATACATACAAGTAATAATAATAATAACCATAATCGTATTATTATTATTAATAATAATAATAATCACGATCGTAATAATAATAATAATAATAATAATCGAGCTCGATATCTACATTAGTTACCCATGGGTGAGAGAATATTGTTTTCAAGTTATACCTGTTATCGCACTTGCGTCAAGCTCTGTGCCCTTAACCGCGCGGCCAACTCGCTCGCTAATTCGAAATAGCCTATATTACTCGATGTACTGCCTAATGAATATAACGAGAAAACGATGACGACGGTGTGACATGACAGGACAAAGAATTAAGAAAGAGAAAAAGAAGAAGGACATGTGTAACATTTATTATGTGTATGTTTTACATGGACAGGGTGAGCTAAATGACGTGGGCAGTAGGCCTACACTGCCTTCATATACTATCAGCCGCGAATCAAGACATAAACATCAATCTGTTCACTTCTTGCAAGTTAAACATTGCTTGGAGCTCCTACAGTACATGGAATTAGCTAGAACGAGAACTTCTGGAGATATGAACAGGGAATAGGTGGACGTGATCACTATAGAACCAGATAAATACTTCTGCTGTGCAATATCGTAGAAATTATTATATTTAGAAAAGTACAACCACCTCCGTACAGACAATGAAGTTCCTTGCAGGAGTAGAAAGTAACGTTTTGCCACGATTCATAACCTAAGCATTCCGTGGGACAGAGTGGTTAACTCTGTATCAGACTGTTCTTGCACCAAGGAATTAAACTTGTGCCACAGTGTGTTTTAAATAGCGTGTTTCAAAACTTTCGTCTAATAATCACCGGACGAGATGAGAGGGATCAGGAAAATTAAAATTCGGGTAATTAAGAACCCTCTTACTGGCAATTTTTCATCCGGAGTAAACTGAGGCTGAGAAATTTGAAGTCCTTTTAGACATTTCTGTGTCCCAATAATTGGGATATTATCCTTTGAAAGGCCACAAATGAAGCCACAATGACGTCTAAAACCACAATTATATTGCGAAAACCATGTGAGTTGGCTGCGCGGTTACCGTCGCGAAGCTGTGAGCTTGCATTCGGGAGATAGTGAGTTCAAATCCCATCGTCGTCAGCCCTGAAAATGGTTTTCCGTGGTTTGCTATTTTCACACCAGACAATTATGGTCATAGACGCTACCTTCCCAAACCTAGCCCTTTCCCAACTTCGATGTGTTTGTGCGACGTTAAACAAATAGTTTTAAAATGTTGCGATATCCATTTATTCACTGTCTTAGGGCCGCAAGACGTTGCCACCAACCAGCGCTCCCAAGTTGAGGGTCCCTCCTAGTCACCTCTTACAACAGACGGTGATTTCTGCGTTTGCGACAGTAGACTACGTGTAGATAAATTCGTTGTGGTATATGATTGGTATAAGACAGAGCTGAGGGTGAGAAAGTAGCCATTGAGGCCTTAATTATACGACACGTGCCTAACATTTACCTGAAAGGAAATAATGGGAAACCATTCACGAGGCATCGAATGATGAGATTCGAACCTATTATCTCCCCGGCAGCTGCTATCTCACTGTCATGCTGTTAACCCACGCTTCTTTGTTGTGAGCCCTTGGGGCTCCTTTTAGGCACCTCTTACAACAGGCAAGGGGGTACCGTGCGTGTTATTCTGCCGCACACATGATGCAACAGCCCCGAAGTGCTATGGCCTGTGTGAGCCCCTGGCGTTCCTTTTATGACAGGCACCCATGGTGCAACAACCCCCCGAAGGGCCATAACCTTTTTTAAAAATGCTATTTATTCGGGGCGTCGACCTAAGGTCTTTTGCCCCTACTTTGCACCATATGTTGTGAACCTGCGTGTATTTGGAAATGGCGGAAGAGTAAAGTGTTGAATGTGAAGAAAGGAACATTAAGGACGATACAAACACCCAGGCTAGGGATATTAATCAATTACAATTATAAACCCCTGACCCGGTCGGGAATCGAACCCGGGGCCGCCGGGTGACACTGCGGGGCCGGACAGGGCCATCACCTACTAAGCGTCCGCTGCTCAGCCCCCCTCCACCTCCCCCCGAAGGTCTGCAGTTAGCTGTTAATTATTTTAAGCTGTATTGTATTGACTGTTCTTTCTCGGCTCGTGGCTAGACTGTGGTGTGTGAGTGACTGCCTGACTGCAGAATGCTGCTAGTGTGAAATTTAATATATTTGATTCATCACCTCGCTCGCCGGATTTAAGGGGTATACAATGTTGCATCTTGACAGGATTAATCTTGTGAAAATTATTCACAGTAGCTGAAAGATTTATTCTAAAAACTATGCAATTGTACCCTTTTGTGATCGACTATAATAATTTCGTATGCCTACGGATACACATTTATTGTTCAGCTATCAGAGATAGCGCGTTCGAACCCCATGTCGGAAGCCCTGAATATGGTTTTACGTGGTTTCTTATTTTCACACCAGGCAAATACTAGGGCTGTACCTTAATTAAGGCCCCGGCCGCTTCCTTCTCATTCCTATACCTTTCTTATCCAATCGTCGGCATAACACCTACCAGCGTCGGAGCGACATAAAGCAAACTTGTAATACATAATAATCTGATCAAAGTGACGAAGTCGGTTATCGTCGTCTTTCTATTCACAAGACAGTGGGAATTGAACCCCTCCTCCTGCAGCTGGGTGCCCCTTTTAGTCTCCTCTTACGACAGGCAGGTGATACTGTGAGTGATATTCTACTGCTCCCTACAAATGCAACAGCCCCGAAGGGTTATAGCCTACTAAGCGACCGCTGGTCAGCTCGAAGGTCTGCAGATTACGAGGTGACGTGTGGTCAGCATGACAGATCTTCTCGGTCGTTATTCTTCTCTTTCTAAACCGTGGCCGCTATCTTACTATCAGATAACACCTTAATTGTAAACATGTAGGTTGTGTAGACCACGAACCAGCCCTCGGATTCAGGTAAAAATCCTTGGCCTGGCCGGGAATCGAATTCGATGCCTCTAGGTAGGAGGCAGGAACGCAATCCCTGCACCGCGTGGCCGGCTAAGAATCGAACCCAAGACCTCTATGTAAGAGGCAGAAACGCAACCCCTACATCGCGCGGGGCCCAACATTTTAAATAGTATCTTAATTATTTTATTATTTTATTATAAATCTGTTCTACCAGTACTGTATGGGTGATTGTAACAGCAAACAGCAGTGTGTGCAAGTGCGCTGTCTATATGAAACTTGAAACATCGGTTGCCGGTTGTACCGGCAGGCAGACACAATGTTGAGCTGCAGACACATTCCACAGTCCACACACAAAATTTTAATCATGTTTAATTCCCTTATTTTTCATATGTAAGTATATATATTATGGCGATCTGAGGTAAGCAATTAAATACTAAAACTTAATTCAAGTGTGTGCAGAATTCAACACGTTAATGCTTCTGTAAATACGCCATTTTCCAGGTGGTGCTATTTCATATAAGTGTTTTATGCCTAATGTGCCGTTTCTCAATGTTGTGTGGTAACCTAGCAAAGTCTAGCTGATTCTGGCATACTGCATTGCGTGTGTAGCTATTGTAGCTTTCCTCACTAAGCTCAGCTTTACAGTCAGCTGTCTTTCCTTTTGATACCTTCGTAGTAGTGGTAGAATGTCACTCACAGTATCCCCTGCCTGTCGTAAGTGGTGACTAAAAAGGACTCCCACTTTGGGAGCGCGGTGTGCGTGTGTGTTATACCTCTTAGGAAAGTCTAGCTGATTCTGGCACACTGCAATGCGTGTGTAGCTTCTGTAGCTTCCCTCACTAAGCTCAGCTTTACAGTCAGCTGTCTTTCCTAACGATACCTTCGTAGTAGTGGTAGAATATCACTCATGGTATCCCTTGCCTGTCGTAAGTGGTGACTAAAAGGGACTCCCGACTTGGGAGCGCGCTTTGCGTGTGTGCTATACCTCTTAAAATCATCACAGAAAAGACATATTTAAGCCATTCCTCTTTTTTGTAAGTTTATATTACGTTAAACTGAGGTAAATGTACTGTGTATAATTACTTCAATATGATCTATTACATGCTGTTAGATATGTGCATGTAGACTATACTTCTCAAATTCGTCATAGGAAAAAGAGTAATTATAATGTGTATAAGAGTATGAACGATGTAATTATTCATCCATAACCGTGCTCGTAGTAAATGTATGCGATGTTATGCAGCGAATAATATCATTATAATGTCTATAGCGAGAGCTATCTTCGCTTTTTCTCTGTGCCAGAGCTACTTCAAATTAGTGTTTTAAGTCTAACGTGTCGTTTCTAAATGTTGTGTGGTAACCTAGCCAAGTCTAGCTGATTCTGGCATACTGCAATGCATGTGTAGCTACTGTAGCTTTCCTTACTAAGCTCAGCTTTTCTTTCGTAACGATACCTTAGTAGTAGCGATAGAATTAGAATATCACTCACGGTATCCCTTGCCTGTCGTAAGTGGTGACTAAAAGGGGCTCCCAACTTCCGAGCTCGGTGTGCGTGTGCTATACCTCTTAAAATCATCACAGAAAATCTTATTAAACCATTTATTTTTCTTCTGGGTTTTGTATTACGTTGAACTGAGGTAAGTGTAGTGTGCATAATTACTTCAATATGATCTACGTTATACACCATTAAACGTGTTCGAGTATATTTAAGCAGTTGTATGTGTTACACAACAGTAAATGCGACGTTTAATATGCATTTCATGTATATAGTCACAGTTGCCGTTGCTTTCTTCACACAGCCAGAAGAGGCTATTACATATGTGAATGTAGACTCTACTTCTTAAATTCACCATAGAAAAATAATTATAATGTGTATAACAGTATGATCGATGTATTACACCCTTCCGGGCCTCGAATGGACGACCCGCGCATAAGAATGCCTCCATATAACAGGGTAAACACCCACGGATGAGACTAGAATGAAGAGTGGCTAGAATTGCCTAACTAGCTTCGAACCGCTCCCTTCCTACTTTCTGTGCTGGCCTCGGCAGCCCGAGCACTTGGGGGGTGGTACGTTCGAAAGAAGAAAAGAAACAAATACTTAAGATGGGGCCTTATGTAATCTGAAAGTAGGATTCACTGGGTTCAACTGTCTACTGGATACTGCTAGCACTGCTACAAATTACAAGAATCATATAATGAGGGTTACGAAGACTGTTTTATTCAAAAGATGACATAATAAAAAATACAGTCCTATACAATGAATTCTCCGCATACGGGAGGAAAAAAAAATAATTGACACTTTAAATTTTGACTCGCCTGAAGTGTCGTCTGCACAAAGGTATAATTGAGTTTTTGCGACCACTATCGTCCATCTTTCCCTCATTAGTTCATATCGTTTCATTACATTTTAATATTCTGTCGATCACACCTTGAGATGAGCTGATGTCCCTCTACATAGTACATCCTGTTCTTAACACGTAATTAACCGGTTCCTGCACTACATGATTTCCATATTACCAGAGATATTTACATAATACATAGACAAAACACACATACCATTTAGCTAAAACCCCGGACTTCCCTTATCTGTCACCAAGACCAAACAACGTTGAACATCGGTTCTGTTTGAACTCAAAATAAATGCACATTAAATACTAAACACACACACACATATAAATACACATCATGCATAAAGGGGCTATTCCTGTAAGAAAGACATGGTTATCAGTAGCTTCTGCCCAGCCCAATCTGACCTGGACTCGAACTAGATGACTCCGACTGAGAGGTACATTCCTGAAAATCTCTAAACTAGCTGCGGTCTCACATTACCGGATATTGGGGAGATTCCTACTCATTTATTAATTACCTTCTAAATCACCGTGATATCATTTACAGAAGTGTTCTTAGCTGAACCATTTAAAACAACAAGCAGTCACGGTGGAGACCCAGAGCCCGCTTGGCTTCCATCTACACTTCACAAGGCCTTTGTATTTCACGACCGCGACGGACACAATAACACTATCTTAGTATGCGGCCAATAGGCTTCGGACTGGAACACAATGTAACACACTGTCCCCTCTCAGCGACCCGCTAGGAACTGTCTCCAGCCAGAGCCAGCCCGGCTTTTATGGTCTACACACCGGAAGACTATGGGCGTAAACGATTCACGGTTCATTAAGGACAGCAGCTCCTTTCTTGCCAGGAATTCAAAACATTTAAATCGTGCGTATTGTAACCCTCTCTTTCCTCTCTTATTTGAACCAGATGTGATCTACCGACGATCGGCAGTTTTCACGTAATTTCATTCCCGCCTTTAATTATCCCATTAGCGTCATCTGGGGGTGGAGTCATCTTTGAGCGCGACTCTTAGCTTGGGGGACGCTTCACGTTCACATGTGTTTGCGATATGTCACGGCTGGACATCTGGTGACCTCCTTTCGTAGTAAATTTATGCAGTGTCATGCAGCGAATAATATCAATATATAATGTATATAGCGATAGCTATTATCGCTTTCTTCACTTTGCCAGAAGTAGCTGTTTCGTATCATTTTTAAGCCTAATGTGTCGTTTCTCAATGTTGTGTGGTAACCTAGCAAAGTGTAGCTGATTCTGACATACTGCAATCTGTGTGTAGCTACTGTAGCTTTCTTCACTAAGCTCAGCTTTACAGTCTCCTGTCTTTCTTAACGATACCTTGATCGTAGTAGCGGTAGAATATCACTCACGGTATCTGACTGGAGAAAACGTAAAATGTAAAAATGCAGAACCAGAAAAAAATTGTGCTATACATAATCCTCCTCACCGTCCCCTCCTCATTCATCCCCTACGCCCTCTTCCTCTTCTTTCACCTGACAAAAGGGTAAAACGAAAAAGGTAAATGTAAAAATGCTAAACACAAGGCTCTCGTCTTATTAGAAGGTGAAAGGACAAAAGGACTCCTGTACACCGTGCTCACCAGTTTGTTGACATATCAATAACGTAAGCATAACGGTCATGAAAATTGTAATTGTAAATGATTATTTCTTGTGGTCATCACCTAATTCTGCAGCTAAACGGGGTAATAGGTGTCATGGAAGTAAGGATAACATGTAATGTTAATTATTAAATTATTCAGCCCGAAGGCCTGCAGATTATGAGGTGGCATGTGTTCAGCATGACAGATCCTCTCAACCGTTATTCTTTGCTTTTTAGACCGGGGCCCGTGGCCCGTCAGGTTACTATTGCTCTCCAATAACGTCATGTCCTCACCTATTGACCGCTGCTCAGCCCACCCTGACGTCAGGAAGGGCATCCGATTATAAAAATCTATCTTATCATTTTCATCTCACCACAAACCCAACACCATAGAGAAACGGCTATCTTCCCTGACGTCAGGAAGGGCATCCGGTTATAAAATCGATCTCCGGTTATAAAATCGATCTTGACATTATTACCTTCCCTGATGAGATTGACGTCAAGAAGGACATCCGATTATAAAAATCCATCTTATCAGATTCATCTCACCACAAGCCCCTGACGTCAGGAAGGGCATACGCTGATAAAAAATCCATCTTAACAGATTCATCTCACCACAAATCCAGCACCGTACAGAAACGGATATCTTCCCTGACGTCAGAAAGGCATCCGGTTATAAAAAAGGCATCTTATCAGATTCATCTCACCACAAACCCATCACCGTAGAGAAACGGATATCTTCCCTGACGTCAGGAAGGGCATCCGGCTTTAAAAATCGATCTTGACCTTATTATCTTCCCTAGTGATGTTATCATCAGGAAGGGCATTCGGTTATAAAAATCCATCTTATCGGATTCATCTCACCACAAATGCAACACCGTAGAGAAAGGGATATCTTCCCTGACGTCACGAAGGGCATCCGGTTATAAAAATAGATCTTGACCTTATTATCTTCCCTAATGAGGTTATCGTCAGGAAGGGCATCCGGTTATAAAAATGTCCCTCCAATGCTGTCTGTGGGGTTAGGCCACTCCAAATGACGTCTGTTAGGTTAGGCTTGCTCCCGTATACGGGCGCCCGATCGAATCGGTTCCTCGGTTCCTCCAAGGGGGTCCGTCCGATTCGGCTCCTCCAAGGCGACCCGTTCGATTCGGCTCTGCCAAGAGGACCCGTTCAATTCGGCTTCTCCAAAGTGGCCCATGACGTCATGCGGTCAGAAAACAATCATTGAGTTAGCAGCGGGGTCAAAATGTACCCCAGGCCACTCCAGTGACACCTGTGAGGTTATACTTGCTCACGCACGCAAGCTCGGTATATATAGTACTCAACATCAAAATGGCGTCTGTGAGGTTAGCCCTCTAAAATGGCGTCTGTGAGGTTAGGCTTGCTCTCGTACGCAAAATCCGCGAGCCACCATAGCCATACTACTCAACTAGGGGTCAATAACCTCGGGTCAGAACCCCTAGCCTCACTACTCAACTAGGGGTCAATGACCTCGTGGGAAAATGCTGACCCGGTGTTTTAGAATTGGCCTTGCCCTACTACTCAGACGGTACGCTTAAATGGGTGGTCATCTGGAGAGTTTCACTGTAGTTAGTTGGCAAAGGAATTCCGTTATCACTGCTCTGATAAATGGATGAATGAAGATCTTAAGCTTTGTCAAATGCTTTATTATACTTATTTCTGGAAGCCTTATAACTGATCCCCTTCAAAGGAAAAGGACTATCGAAATGACAGAATGGTCGTTTAAACATCACTACGAATGTACAAGGGGGAAATCATGGCAGAAATATAAAACGTGGTGCAAACTTCTGCAATTTCGCCCTGTTCTTTACAGAATCGTACAATCTGGAGGAAGTCCATCAATACAGTTGCGAGAAGTCGACGTCGACTTGATGGTACCTGATCATCGTCGGCTAATTCACATGAAATTAAGCCGAGAATGAAGTGTTTTATAAGGTGTATTATGACTGGCCCGAGAGCTCTGAGAGCTCACTTGTTTTCTAATGGTTTTTAACGAAACAGCTGATAGAAAGGCAGAGAACGTGAAGTAACAGTAACAGTGGGTTACTCATAATCTAATGTAAGTATTCGAAGGTATCAACACACATATTTGTTCGTATCACTTCAAGAATACTCCCCGATTAAAAGATGTTGTGTTGTGTCATAATTTTCTGAAAACGTTCTTGGTCTTTTTGTGACTAGAGTAACGTGTCTAATGCTGATGCTAGAGTACATTTTAAACATTAAATATCCAGGTCTACATCCATGTTGATGCAGTTGTTGTAAAATAGAACAGTTGTTAATATGATGTTGTTTGCTGTGTAATTATTGTCTGTATAATTGGTTCAATTTTCTGTGGCTCTGTGACTAAATGGTTAGCGTTCTGGCCTTTGGTCCAGGAAGTCCCGGGTACGATTCCCGGCCGAGTCGGGAATTTTAACCGTAATTGGTTAATTTGTCTGGTTCGGGGGCTGGGCGTGTGTGCCGTTTTCATCATTAGACATCATCTTAGGTAGGACCTCATCCTCACACATGCAGGTGCCTATAGGCCGTCTATTAGGAAAAAACCTGCACCGGGTCTCTCCAGAGGCCATCTTCTTGTTATGACGCCGTCTCCCTCCGAAGGTTGGCGATCCAATTGATTATGATTACACGCAAAACGGCAGCACGGAAGATTTCTGTCGACGTATGTCCATACCACCGCCGCAAGTCTTTCAGCCCGGAATTTCTCCGTCTTCCCACATATCTTTTCCCATCAATCTTCCCTTGAATGATCAGTCGGAGAAGTTCGTATTGTTCACCTCTCATGATGTGCCCGAGGTAGCTGAGTTTACGCTCCTTGATGGTTATGAGAAGCTCTTTCTTCTTGTTCAAGATGTTGAGGACTTCTTCATTTGTCTTCTTTTCTGCCCAAGATATACTCTTCAGTATAAGTACATTTCAAAAGACTCAATCCGCTTCTCCAATAAAGGGCTAAGCGTCCACCCTTCGAAACCATACAGAAGGACAGGAAAGACATAACAATGTAGCATTCGAACTCTGAGCTGGAGGTTGAGTTCTCGGCTGGTGAATGAGGTCCTCATGGTATTGAACATATTTTTTGCTTGTCCAATCCTGGATAAGATTTCACATTTTGAATCACAATGCTGGTTCACTAGAGTTCCAAGATATTTGGTGGAAGATACTTGTTGAACGATGTTGTTGTTGGTGTAAAGAGAGGCCTGTTTTTGGTGTTTTCGAGAATATAATTAGCTTGGTTTTGTTAATATTCAAGGATAAGCCGTAGGTTTCACTGGTCCTCACGATGTTGTTTATAATGATTTGAAGATCACTACGGTTGCTGGCTAACACAATCGTGACATCAGCAAATCGGATGTTATTTTTTATTGCTAGTTGTTTTACGTCGCACCGACACAGATAGGTCTTACGGCGACGATGGGACAGGAAAGGGCTAGGAGTGGGAAGGAAGCGCCCGTGGCCTTAATTAAGGTACAACCCCAGCATTTGCCTGGTGTGAAAATGGGGAACCACGGAAAACCATTTTCAGGGCTGCCGACAGTGAGGTTCGAACCTACTATCTCCCGAATACTGGATACTGGCCGCACTTAAGCGGCTGCAGCTATCGAGCTCGGTCGGATGTTATTAATGACATAGCCATTGATCTTGATACCTATATAGATTAACATCTTCCGTAGCCTCTCTGAACACAGCTTCAGAGTAGATGTTGAAAAGGAGTGGGGACAGGACACATTCGTGGCGGACACCTCTTCGTATAGCTATGTCCTCAATAGTAGTTCCTTCTATTTTGACCTCTGTCGTTTGATTCCAGTACAGATGGGTAATGATACGAAGATCACCAACATCTACACCAGTAGATTTTAAAATCTCAACAAGTTTTGCATGAGATATGCAATCGAAAGCTTTTCGGTAGTCGATGGAGCAAGCGTGCACATCTACATTCATACGGCATTATTATTATTATTATTATTATTATTATTATTATTATTATTATTATTATTAGTAGTAGTAGTAGTAGTAGTAGTAGTAATGTTTTATGTCCCCACTTTTGACTTTCTCGGTGATAATTCAGTTTGTGAATACATTTAACTAGCTTTACCAACCAACATGAAAACGACGCAGTGAATTTTCTTTGTTTCTTTTGTTTAAGCCGCGGATCATCATGGAGTGCGGAATGACCATGATGACTGAAACAGTGTGGCTGGAGGAGCCAACTGACATTGGATGTATGGTAAGTTAGTGTTGTAATAGCAATATTCTATATTTTCATACAAATAAAGTGTACTTGAACGGGTGAAGTACCTGTGTTAAAGCAATCTTATAGGGGATCTTTATTAAAAATATATGTTATTTTGTTAAGAAGGAAGGTATAATTTTCAGTGTCGATTTAGTTATTGTAACTTAAAATATTTTCAGTCGTCGAAAACACTACTAAAAACACAATATATAACATTATGACATATCTGTAGAAACAAACTATTAAATAAAGAATGACATATTTCGTTCTGCAAGAACATTCTCAGATTCTATCAGATCACTTTAAATTATACGCATATATGTATAATATTGTTTACGTTGCGGAAGCCACTCAGTGATTATGAATTGGTGATGTTAAGAACAAATATGAACAGAAATAATGAACGTAGTAGTGCTCTACTTTCACATTAGTAACTCGTTGATTTTTTTCTGTATTCTTTAACTTTTATCATACGTTACCTTCGGCATCGCCGTCTGCTTTGCTTGTAATACCTCGTCATTCCAGCTGGAACCCTGTACATGCAGTAGTGTTACAATCCTCCGCTAGTCACCTCAGAGCGCTGCAAGGATGTCACTCTACAGTGCCTCTATATGAGGAGCTTACAATCAAAAGGCGTTTTCTCCACCCCGCACAAAAAATGAGTTCCGCACATCACTGTCCTTGTCTTGTCAATAGCTATCATGGCTTCACAATTTTTTTGTTCAAAAGATGTTTTATCCCATTATATCTGGAGGTTGAAAATCACAGTTTCAATCAAAAGGGTTTTACTCCATACTCTGTTTTTGAACAAAGGGTATTTTCTCCCTTCAGCCAATCATCTGCTGCCTAGGTTGACATCTGATTGGCCGGTCATTTTGTTTGCATTGTTTGGAAGTTATGAGGCTAGAATTGTATTGTTTATAGTAATATTAGTGTAGCTGTGTTGTCTGTAATCACAAGTAAAGGAGTGGAATATGTAACTAAATAAGAATCCGACCCTACTGATCAGTTTTGACCCAACACAATACCTGTTGCCAGCTGGATCACTTGAGGAAAGTGATTTTCCACACCACTGATACACTCATTTTACGTACTGTACCACTGATACGCTCAAAGAAAAAAGAAATGGGTGGTTTCTCCTTGCTTGTCTGATCCAAATGACAGTGATCAACGAAATTTCCATTGTATCCGCCTTCAGGTGCAGTTTTCCTCCCTAAGACATGAGAGTGCCCTAAATCTGTCCAAGACCAAGGGCTTAATTCAGTACGGTATACAGAGAAAAATACATTGTTCACATAATATGATAACCCAGAGAGCGAGACGCCCTGGTTTTTCGTTCCTGGTATAAAGCAATTGTGGCTTATCACTGTGAGTATGCAAGTGTAGATGAGCACACCTGTGACTGTCTTGAGGCTGACGTTGGGGTAAAGCTGTAGTTCATTTACAAAGGTACCCGTACTATTCATGATATGGCTGCATAAACATTGCTTTTGTTTTGATATCAGTCATATTATGCCATAATATTCATTTTTACATAAAAGTTTAAGATGTATTCATATAGGATAATCAATGTTTGTAACTCAGTTTTCAAGCATTTTGGTATCATTCAATTAAAAAGAGTTTTCTCCACTTCACTTTCAGTCAAAAGGTAAATCCTCCGCTCTTTTCAATCATAAGGTGTTTTCTCCGAAGTTCTGAGTTATATTACAAGAAATACTCCTGTTCTAGATTTGTCACGACATGCTACAATGTAAATATATGTTAACATAAATCAAATGTTAAAATAATTGTGCATGTATCATAGTTCTTCCAAGAAATTCTCATTCTCATTTTCTCAAAAAAGTGATTTGGTATGTACAGTGTGGCCAACGAGTGCTTCATTCTGATTGGCTCCGCCATGTTTTAGTCAAATATCCCGTCAGCTGATTTAAACCCATCTATTCCTCACAGGGTAAGATCACCCTTTATGCAATATCAGCGAAGTACAGTCTGCTTGGTTAACCTTGATACATCAGAAAATATGTTTTTATTAAACACGGAAGATTATTTAATACTATTTAGAGTTCTTCACCATTTAAGAGTGTTTTCTTTTGGCAGAACAGAGAACAAAGGCTATGCAAAAGGGAGATAGAATTTAGTTTTTTTCTGTTTCTCCTGAATATTTGGTTCATGATTCTGTCTGTCAAATCGTCAGCCCAGAAGCTGGTTGGATCATTAGAAATAACCAAAGTGTTTGTGGTTATAATGAAACCACAAAAAACAATGGCTGCACCACAATGGGGCATACTAGGTAAGATGAAGAGTGAGATAGTTTGCCACTATTTTCCTCACTAAGCCAAAAGGTGTTGCAACACAGCTGACCCTACGAACGTCAGTAATAGCATCCAGATATATTAGTCGTGCTTCGAATGTTATAATTCAGCACTGCTAATATCTAAATACTTTTCATTATGACATAGCCAAAAGTGAGACAGACTTCAGTGGAAATCTCTGCCTGCATGAAAAACTGGCCATGGTTCACTGTATGGATACTTGATTTGTCGTACGGAAACTTGGAATGCTCTTCTAGAATATATATAGTTGTTCATTATTAGTAACTCAGTATACTTATCACATTGGTAAGTGCAGGATGATGTAGGGAACAGATTTTTATGTTTGTTTTGTTTTGTCCATTCCTTGTTCTGTTTCTCTACAGGGTTGGGTATGAGGTGAGATGAATCTGTCGTGGTGGGTTTTTATGACCAGATGCCCTTCCTGACGGCAACCTCATAAGAGGCGTTAATAAGAAGAAATGAATGGCATAATATATGGCATTAGGAAAGGAGAGGGCGAAACTCAATGCCGGCACATAGCCTACTCCTGTCGAATAGCACCAAGGGCTCTGCTCATATCTTAACGTCCCCATCCGATGGACGAATTATCATCAACAGCGTCATATGCCCTCACTTCATATGAGCACTGCAGAGAGGTTTGGAATTTAATCCAGGTTTGTGGCAAGCGATCTAGTGATTAGAAATTGTATACCACCACCTCCCCTACCCTGCCGGCCAGCATTCTGATGGTGAAATTTTTACGACCAACGGGACTCGAACTGGTTAACCATGGTATCAGACCGTTTAGACTTTAACGTCTTAATGATCATGGCCACCAGGCAGGCTAACGGATTTTTATGTAAATAAATATGTTTTTCTTATAGAAAAAAGACTGTAATTACGACAGAAATTCTGAACTTGAACAGTGTAGTTTGTATATGAAATTTTACCTATTTCACATAAAAATAAACATTTTTGAAATTTTTATGTAAATAAAGATTTTGAACAAAACACATAAATTGTTATTTTTCTTTGTTCTAACACATAACTTATTAGTCTTCTTTGTTGTAATTTTAAAATTAAAAACTCATATTTCATATGTTTCTTATATAAATGAAAATGCAATGCAAATGAATTTCGTAAACTTGTTACACAGTGAGTGACTAACCTTGTCCGCACGTGCTGTCTTTCTTTGTTAAAGGGGAATCCCTCTTGAGGTCTGATGTAATGTGATGCGCATAATGCAACACAGTATTCTTCAGTTGAGTTAGTCACTGCCTCTGGCAGGTTTGAAGCTCACCGTTTATGTAGTACCGTTGCCTACGAGATGTCAAAGGCCGGGAAATAGAGCACATTAGACTCGGCCTCGAGATACTTCCGATTACCGCCACTAGAGTTCTCTTTACTGAGCTGTCTCGCCCGCTCATTGCAACACGTTCGAATATAAAAAACTAGAAAAATTCATTAAAACTAGTAATTTCAGAAGGCAGCAAACAGATGTGAGATAAAAGATAGACCAAGAGCAATTGTTTGACTTATTTTCTACAACGTATTTCTGACACTATGCTTAAACGAAATAAGTAATTCACGAAAGAAGCAGATAAATCTGATAGCGAGTTTGTCACTTCTTACCGATTCCTTTAATTGTGCCTCAGAGTATCTGATAAACGGATCGAGATTGCGGTCATAAATAACTTTGGGTTTAATCGCTCCTTCACCAATAAATTATTAGCGATCCAAACTTTTCCTCCGCACATTTGATGTTTTGACATTCGTATTGAAGCCGCTGTTTGGTGAGCGATGCTATGCCCGTTTCGCTATTAGAAAATCCTATGTAATTTTTCAGCGTCTTCTGATACGGTAGAGTTAGGCAGTGCAAGGATCACAGAAATCTGTAACTGGTAAGTAGTTTCCTATACCAGAGGACGCAAATATTTAGCGTCGTTTCACCGTATTTCTCTTTTTCCTTCCCGTAAAATTACATTTGTTCTAACAGGAATAAAGCTCCTAAATGGCCAATTTTAGCAATCTTTTCAATTTGGTTTGCTTTTTGGTCAAGTTCAGATACCTTAAAATCTTTTTTCTGATTTCATTACCCGTATCCTACTTCTCAATTTACAGATTGTTTTCTGTAATCTGGTATTTAATTTTCTCATCCGTATATTTTTAGATTTAACAGAGATACCTACTCATAGACTTTCCTTGACGTGGAATGGAGACTTGTACTCCTTTTTCGTTTAGGCTGGCGTATGATGATATGGCATGTTCATCGTTATCTGAATCGCAACTTTTACTAAATTTTGATGGCAATACATCATTTTTGGGAGCTGAACGCTTCCTGAGTTTGACATTTTCCTGTTTGTGAAAACAGAAGGAACTTGGATCGATGTGCTTACACTGAAATCTGTTTGCTAGGTACCTAAAGAGATCCTACTTTGTCACGTTGCCTAGAAATAGCTTGCTTCCATTTCTCCCTTAAACCGCACTCGGAAGGGAAACTATGGAACGTTAATTTTCATGATTTTTAAGTGTCATCCGAAATACGTAGAGGTGCACAACAGTGCACCTTCTTCTCAACTTCACAGACACTCGCCGACAGAAACAATATTCACAATAAATTGCACAAAATTAACACAGCATCACAATTACTCCGCATACCACAATGTTGAAGTCCGCCAAGAACAGAACGGAAACGTGACATCTAGCGCCTTTTTAGCGACAAATTAATAGCTATGGCGCGGACTTGGTATATCTCGTAGGCAACGGTAGTACAGGTATATTGAATGAAGTGTGATTGATGATATAATGACGAAAGGAAAGTCAGATCTATGTTATCGTTTTCAGCAGTATGTTTCTGAATTTAGTAGAATTTTTACAAGTAACTGCAAAATTCTATTTTGACAAACAATGCGGTAAGCCTTTTAGTGTGTAACAGTGATCACAATTCTTGCTGCATTTAGCAGGGAATAAAATAACCGCTTCACATACTATCTCAAGGCAAGTTTTTAAGTTAAGCAGCTTTCCTCTCACATACTCCTGTTCCAGAAAGTTCCAAATATTATGCAGGCTTATGCAAAACTTTACTTTCTTGTGATATTCTTTCATATAAATTGATAAGTCCACAGCTTAGAAATTTTTTTACAAATTACACAAATGTTGAACAACAATTTTGATCAACATTAAGAAAATTATATGCCCCTGCATGATACGAAAAAAATACTAGGAAAGATCAGAGCCTGTGAAAAAATGGCTAATGACGGACGAATCACCAGACTCTAGCAGTAGGAAAGTTGGAAACATTGTGGTAGATGTGCTAGAAAATAATGAAACAGTTTCCAAGGGGTGTTTTCTATTAATATGTAGAGAAATATCAGCATCAAATCATGTAACAGTGGCTCACGTATTCAATGAATCTCTGCAGTTGTTAAGGCCGAATGTGGTGAAATTTTATAATGTTTTACTCTTAAGTATGGATGCTGCTCCGTATATGAAGAAGACAGCAGATGGCCTCTCTGTGAGCTTCTCCAGTGTGATAAACGTAACTTCTGTAGTGCATGGTTTAAATAGAGTATGTGAGCAGATACGTATATTGTATCCTAAAGTTGACAGATAGATTTCAAACAGAAAAAAAAAAGTTTTTCTTAAAGTGCCAACTAGAGCAAAAAAACCAGTTCTTGCAATTTTTCATGTAGACCCATTGTTACTCATCGGGGGACAATTTTGAAAATTTGAATTCAGTAATAGTTGAACTAAATAACGATGACGCTTCAAAAATCAAAATTGTCCAGGACTTACTTAAAGGCAGTACATAAAAATTATCTCATATATCTGCAAATTTGACTTCTTCGTCTTCCTGCATAAAAATATTAGATACACTAACCAACTTGTTAACTGAATGAGGTGCATGAACTGAGGAAAAAATTAATTCACTCAGAGGATTCCATACTATATGTGAGATTGCCGAGGTTTTGGAAGGGCACGGAGACGTTGATGAAATTGAAAGTTTGAGTGCCAGTAACATTCCTTTGATGATTACAAATTTGAAATATTGAAACAAAATAGTTTTGAAATTTGCATTTTTTTCTATTTATATCATTATTAGTAATTTTTACTGCATAAAAAGTAAAAAACATTTTCAACTTTTTAGTGATGTGCAATTTGCTGCAAGTACATATTCTTGAAATGTAAATTTCTAGCAGGTTTATGAGAGCCTTCGCTGCAAGGCTGTAATTCTCTTTGTTCGTGCACTTTTTGGCAACCAGCTGCAATTGTTGAGTACTAGAATATACACTGACTTAGCAAATGTCATGGGAGAGTCACCTAATAGCGTGTGGGACCTCCTCTGGCCCTGCGAACTGCAGTGAGACGTCGTGGAAGTGAGTCAACAAGTCCCTTGTAGTCCTCTGGACGCAGCTGACACCAAATCGTTTGCAGAGCGGCCGCCAATGCTGGTCTTTTCGTGGGTGCAGGATCCATGGCACGGAGCCTGCGTTCCAGAACATCCCAGATATGCTTGATAGGGTTCATATCGGGAATCCTGGGTGGCCATGGCAGTCGTTGGATCTCTGCTGCATGTTCCTGGAACCATTCCTGGGCGACGTGGGAGCGATGTGGCGGCGCGTTATCATCTTGAAACACCGCAGAACCGTCTGGGCGCTGGAAGGCCAAAAACGGGTGGAGATGGTCTCCGAGCAGCTCAACAGACCGCGTACCATTCAAAGTCTCTTCCAGAACAACTAGGGGGCCCATTCCATACCAGGAAAATGAACCCCAGGCCATTACAGAGACACCAGCGCCCTGGACCACACCTTCAAGGCAGACGGGATCCATCGCTTCAAGTGGTCTGCGCCATACACGGTACCTCCCATCGGCATGGTGCAATTGAAATCGTGATTCGGCCGACCATATCACGTTACGTCATTGTTCCAGTGCCCATCCCTGGTGACTGGCGACAAATGCGCGTCGTTGTGCCTGATGACGTTGGGTTAACAGTGGCACCCGTGTGCGGCGCCGGCTCCCATACCCCCATAGAACCCATGTTCCTACGGATTGTCCACTGTGAGACGTGTCTAGCACGGCCTGTGTTGAATTGAGCCGTGATTTGTTGCACGGTTGCCCGTCTGTCACTATTGACAATCCGTCTCAGATGTCGCCGGTCACGGTCATCGAAGGTGGCTGGTCGGTCGGTCGTTCGTCTATTGTGGACGGTGACACCCGCATTCAACCATTCGCGATACACCCTGGACATGGTTGATCGTATGAAGCCGAATTCCCGCACCACTTCCAAAATCGCACTTCCCATCCGTCGGGCTCCGACAACCATACCCCGTTCGAACGGTGTCAGTTCACGACGATGTTCCATGTTACACCTGTCATATGCACAGCCACTGCTTACAAGGTCTATACAACTGCCGCTGGCACAGGGGGCGTGTGGTGCGCAGACAACACACCTGTGCATCAGTGCTCCGCTATCCCATGACATTGTACTCAGTACTCAGTCAGTGTACTTCCTTTTAGAATTACCATATTGCAGAAAATAAATTATTCATGTTTTACAGTTGCCAATCGAATACAATTGAGATAAATGATAATTGGCTGAATATATCGTACTTTTGACAGGACCCTGAAGATGTGTTTCCTGACCCAATAGGCCATGCACTTGTGGAACCAAAACAAGAGTTAATTGAATGTAACCCACAGTCACAGGAAAACAAGGTAAGTTCTTGTCATTTTGACCATTTCTTGGTGATGCCTAGTATTTAAACCAAATATATAGCTAATGTAAATATTCAGTAATGTTAGGGATTTATATTCAAGGTTTTTCAATAAATAGCACAGTCATCTCCGTACAGGCCATGAAGGCCCTTGGAGGGGTGGAAGGTAAAGACTTACACTGTCTGTAACCTTGGCACTTGATCGGTAGAGTGGTTGGCTCTATGTCTAGCCACCTTTGCTCTCAGGAATTAACCTGGTACTCATTTTTGGCATAGGCTGAGTGAACCTCAGGGCAATGTGGACCTTCATAAGTGGAAATCTTGTTTCTTACATTTTTCGACTTCCTTATGGGGAATCAAACTCGTGTCCTTCTGGGCATACCGAGCATGCCTTTACCGCCCTGGCCAATCAGGCCTTTTTTAAAATAAAAAAGCAGCTGTATTTACCATTTCTTTGAAATTTCTGGGACATTGCTCAATTAGTTAATTAAATAACATACCACTACAAGATTTGGCAAGGTTCCGCCCACCGCAGTCCCATGCCCTTTCTGATGCGCATGTGCATTGTACGTTCTCCTGCTTAGCCAGCTGGATGACAGGAACTCTTTTGGACGTATGTCTTAACTTGTGTTGGACTGCGTTACATAAAACTTTTATTTTTACAATTTGCTTTATATGTAGCACTGACACAGATAGGTCTTATGGTGATGATGGGAGAGGAAAGGGCTAGGAGTGGGGTGGAAGCAACCGTGACCTTAATTAAGGTACAGCTCCAGCATTTGTCTTGTGTTAAAATGGAAAACCACGGAAATCCATTTTATGGCTGCCAACAGTGGGGTTCAAACCCACTATCTCCAAAATCCAAGCTGAGTTGCTACAGCAACCTAAAATGTGTACACGGAATCTGTGAAGAGTAGTCACGCATTACCTCACTCCAGAGAGGGAGCAGAACCTGACAGCACATGCTCCCTTTTCTTTCTCCCAGCTAGTCTCAAGAAAGAAACTGACCAGTTAATATCACTCTGAAGGTCCCACATGCCGTTTCGTGCATAATGTAGATCTGATACATACCAAAACTCTGATTTGATACACTTGACTACTCTTAAGTTACCATTATTTAAAAATATTGGTTTCGGTATGAAACATCTTTTGTTTTTGCATTTTGATATATTTTCTGCCAAATGTGTATCATCAATGTGTTATGTCCCCTCTCCCACTGTATTCCCTTCATATTGACTACTCAATGGAGCTGCCAAGTATGATGCTGCCTGCACAGAAAACTTGTTTTCTCACTACCACTTCACAAATTTCATGTACGGACTTTAGGAAATGTTGTGAAAGAGCTGAAAATGTTGGTTTGAAAGGTGGATAAATTATTCTTAATGTCAGAGAATTTTTCAAGAGAAAATGTGAAAATTGGCACACCCTCTTATCTGTAAGTCAAGCTGTTTGAAGAACAGCAGATGAATGCTGAAAGGTGTACTGCGGACTTCTTTTTCCAAGAGATTATCATGAAACATTGAATAGGCCCGCCAGTCATTACATCTCATAGTTAGAAAAATCAATCATTCAATCAATGAAACAATTGTCATTGATCTGCGTTTAGGCTGTCTCCCTGGTAGCAGATTCCCTACCAGTTGTTTACCTAGACTTTTCTTAAATTAATTCAAAGAACTTGGAAACTTATCAAACACTCCCCTGCATAATACTACATAATATTCTACTGTCTTTAATGACTCTCATAGATAATGCTCCACTAACTCTTCACATAAGTTTGCAAACCTCCAACATGCAAGCGGAAAGGTAGATATCATTAAGTAGCCTCCTTGTAATAATGTGCCTTATGGTGAATGTCACAATGAAACCTGAATTGCTACAGTTGAGTAAGACCACAAACAAAGTTTCTCTTCATATGAAAGTGATCTCCTTGTGTGAATGATATTATATTCTGTCATTAGCTTCCTCCCCTATTGTTGTGTTTACAATGCCATTTAACTGATTTGGGTGCAGGTGTAAGGAACTGTGCAAGAATAAATACATTACCACCGTTTACATTACCTAAAGTTCTTCAGTTAACAGAGGAAGCAATGGTACCTCTGAATTTTTATAATTAAATCTAGCCAATCAGGACAAAGTCTCTTAATCTCTAATTTATCATGATATGATAATTTGTCACTCACTAGGATGGAAAAATATATGTTACACAACGAATACAGCACAGAAAGATCACAATAGCCAAAAAGATAAACTTCTCTAGTAAATTAAGAAAAAAATTGGCATTTGGCAGTTGGTGGAATTTGAAGTACCGTAGTTGTTTAGAAAATATGTTGCAATCTTTCGGATAATTAGTGAGTCAACAAGTATGCCCAATCAGGTCTAGTTAAAGTCAGTACTGTCTAGTGCTTGCCAGCACCAGCAAAATCTTACGGTCAACAGGTGCATTTTCCAGATGGATGGATGGATGGATGGATGGATGGATGGATGGATGGATGGATGGAATATTTTACCACCTTTTTCAGAGTGCTGATGGTGCTATTCTCTCAAGAAATGAAGCAATCCTGTCATGATACCTTGTCCATGTATACAATGGTCAATTGATTTGCACCTACATTGTAATTTTTGTAACGTTGTCAGACTACTTATGTGCTGGATGATCTTTGATAGTATTCATCAGGTGTCAAATAGAGGGACATTGAATTATGATTCAATTAAACTAAATGTTCAGGTGCTCATGTGCACCTGGAAAGGCACAGCTATTTGGAGGAAGCCATGTCAACTGTCACGCCAAAATGGTGCACTGCTGTTGATCACACTAAGGAGGTAACTGAGAGATTGTGGAAGCAAGAAGGAATGGTGGAATACTACTTGGAGGAACATATCATTACACTGGGTGGAAACATTCCAACAGCAGCGCTGATAATGGTGATGATGATTATGATGTCGATGATGACGACATTACAATGACAACAGAAACCTTGGTGTAGCATCTCTGAAATAACACATTTTGTTAGTAATATTCATGTTATTTATAATTTTTAATACGCGTACCACAGATGACTTGCAGAAATTAAAGTTTCTATGTCAGTGTTATGAGTTTAAATCATTTTGCCTGTTTTATAATGGACAGGTGTCTACAGTAATACTTCATAAATAGCTGATCAATGATGACATTTGACGAGTGGATCTGTAGGCACAGATGAATAATACTGTCTTCATCAGCCAATGGCTGTGAATGAATTTGTCAGCGTATCGGAGTCCTGTAAATTGTTCTCCGAAATTAGCCCATTATCACTGTAGCTATTGGTAAAAGACAAATTAAACACAATTACTTCCTGAAAAAGTGCAGAAACTCTTGTAATGCAACCTTCCAAATTCCTGCAATGTGTGTAATGTTCTGTAAGATTGTGACAGGCTTCTTGTTGGAACAAGTTAACATCACACATCATACAGAATCATTCCCCAGGAGTAGTAAACTTAGGACTCAATTTGAGCGTAGCATTGCTTCTATTATACTTACTTTTCTCTTTCTTCTCTCTTTCCAAACTTCCCTTCTCGGAATCCCAAGATGGTGGTGTCAAACCCGGCAGATGTAGTTGGATTTTTGGAAGGTGGAAAAAAGTCCATTCCGCATTTCATGTCATACGATTGCTCAAAAGAGTTCCAGTTGACTCTGGCATCTAGTAGAGTAAAACAAAACATCAAAATTGTTGCACAGGCAGTCTAAATGGCCTCGGGTTGAATTGCATTCATGCAGTAGCTGAAACTGTATTATTATCATCATTATTATTCCTTTGTCATCTGTTGCTTTCTTTTGGTTTGTGAAGCCTATTTCACTATATTTTATGGGTATGTCTTTTTCCTTAGTTAAGTTTGAGAAATTGGTACTCTTTTTATATCAGTTAATCTTAAAAGGTTCTGATTAGGGTTGGGACTAATGGTTGTTCCTCCGCATCCATTGCACTCCAGTATTAGTTTGAAATATCTATATACCGGTAGGCCTATATAAAATAAAAGTTCTGTCTGTAGAGCTGCGGTGACTACTTCTGGTTCATATTCTTGCCTTGGGTGTTACCTAAAAAATATACTTACCTCAACGTTGAGACTCTTCTCAGTGTAGTGATGAGTTCAAGTCGTCATTGAATGCAGATAGGGATTACCAAATAAAGGTTGACTATCTATGAAATAAGCAGACTTCGATACAGACTGATTTTTAAACGTGTATAACAAATTTATTAATAAAATCAAAGAAAATCAATATGTAATCCCTCTTACTAAAATCAAGAAAATGAAATTAAGACCAAATCAAATGCAGTGGCTATAAAAATAACAATGTAGTTATGAAATTCCATCATCAAATGAGACTTGATTGTTTCATCAGTTGAAACTCCCACAGGTTACATAAAAATGTCTTGGCAACATAATTAAAATAATTAATTAATTTCCAAATACATGGATTCCTATACTCTGATGGTATTCAAACTTCACAATTATCACTGATCTGACATTTATCATAAATAGATAAACTTTACAATGACGATCCAAAAATAATGTTAAATGTGTCATTGATAATAATAATAATAATAATAATAATAATAATAATGATAATAATAATAATAATAAAATAGCTGTTGAAATAAACCTTGATTTCTTACCATGTGTACAATAAATTTGATTACTCAGAACATTAAAGGAGGAGTCATTTCTCCTTTTATAATTACTTTTGATTGTCATTTAAATTATTCAAAATTATTTTTTAAACAACTTTTTTTACATCACTGTGTAAAGAAAATTCATTCTGTAAAATTTTGCAATTTGCATTTATTTGCCAGGGTTTACTGAACTGCTTGAAATAAGATCTGTTAATTAACATAAAATTCCACTATTCATATAAAATCGATTTCACAAACTTATAGTTCGGTAATACACATTTTTGTTGTTGTTGTTGCTAGAGTTACATCAATAAATCTAAGACATTGCTTTCTGGATTTTACGCGAGTCGTCTCCTTATTCTAACTTAACTAAAATAGAGACTAACTGTCTCACTCAAATAAATTAATAAAGAGATTAAACTAGTATTTACATTGGAGGCACAGTCAAATGTCGCCTACTATCAACATTAAATAATATAAACATACCTGAAGAACAAACACATCCTATCTCTATTCTCAATTATTTACAAGCAAATTATCCACGCACATTACTGTACAAAGAGAATCCAGTATCAGGTGGTATAGAAATACATTTTGATGCAGCTCGCTGATTTCAGTGTCCATGGATTATAAAATCACTAAAATCAACGCATACCATGACCATGGAAAATATTGACTTCATGGCTATTTTTAATCTTAGCAAATGTGAAATTACATTGCGCTGCTGAATAAATATGAAATAAATTACTGACAGCATGGCAAAAACATGGATATAAGCACTGCCGATGAAACTCAATTAATAATAACAAAATCACTGTCATGATGAAAATCCTATCTGCAGTGTCCTAATAACTCAATTAGGTACTTCGTGATACTTGATATAAATTTACCGTGACAAATCTCTAACGGCTTACATATGTAGTTTTGTTAACTAGCGATGTTATGTCACTCTAGGTTTCAATATCTATCATTTTTTTCTTATTATTTATCGGTGAACACTAACTTGCCATTTTATCTTTCAGCTCATCGGCTAGTTCATCTAAGCAATTGTCTTCACACACAACAATGTTATTCCCTTGGCTCCAAAATGCCGGTATTTAATCTTCGTCAGCTTCACTGCTGGTATTAATTCACATCAGCTCCTAGGCTGGTACATAAATTATTATTCTTCTTCCATTAAGAAGATTTCCTCCTATTAATCTGGACTTCTTTCATACTCAGTAAACCTTGTAAACTCAGCATCGTATTTTTCAACAAAATAAAATAATTCCTTTACACACAACATTGTACAACTACCCAGTTGGTTATCACGGATTATTTGTGTGAAATACGAATATATATGAATTACCATACTGTCATCATGACCGTAGATCAATAAAAGTTCCTAATTGACTCATATAAATATTACAATGCTCTTCCGTGGCGCGTTTCGCCGATTATTTAAACATTTAAAAAAATTTATTACCATGAAAATAATTTCAGCTCTCTACTCTGCCATCTCATAAAATACGTGCTTATGGCACCTCATGTATACAAAAAATAAGCCTTACATAATCATCAAAATGAACGTTGTTAACCCGTATCGAAAATATACTAATAATAATTGTGCGTGAATAAAAAAAGTCCCTAATGAATTTGACTGCGCTCAAGCCTACATTAAATAAAACACTGACTAAACATTATCACTGACTACTCGCGTAAATAAATATACAATTACAGCAAAGCTACATCTTAGAATATTATGAACTAGCGAATGTACCCGTGCTTCGCTACGGTATTCTACATTGTATTCGAATATCGAAGTAAATAGTGTACATGTAGTAAATAAGATTGTTTTAAAATTGCATGTCTCTTAGCGTTATGCGAGAAAGAGCATAGGGAGGTCCCCGTACGTTGTTTCCAATGTAAAGTGTTTGTTACGGATTTGTGATATAACGGCAGGCTCACTTGCGTACTGCCATTCACAATCGAGTTGGGAAGTTTACATTATAATAGCAGGCCCCATTGCCTACTACGCGGACAGAATCGATTTGGGGAGTTTTCGTTAAAATGGCAGCCCCCTTTCCTACTTCCAGACAGATTACAGTTGAGGAGTTTCTATTATAATGGCATGCAATTACCCTACTATCACTCGAAATTGAGTTGTGCAGTTATCATTATAATGCCAGGCCCATTTTCCTACTGCCAGCCAGCTTACTGCCAGTCACACCAAGTTGGTGAGTTTCCATCACAATAGCAGGCCACTATGCCTAATGCCAGTCACGTTTTAGATGAGGACATTTCTTTATAATGGCGGGCACCCTGGCCTACTGCCAAACACAATCGGGTAGGGAGTTTTAAACAAAACTGCATGCTCACTTGCCTTCTGCAAGTCAAATCGAGAAGGGAACTATTCATTACAATTGTAGGCCTTCCTTACTAATGACAGTTACACAGGAGTTGGAGAAGGAACCCTGTCCTACTGCCAGTTAAAGTCGGTGTGGGGAGTACTGATTACAATAGCAGACCCACCCTTTCTCGATCGTCAAAAATCGACATCAGTGAATATATATAGATCGACATACGAAAGTATATGCGTGTTTACAATATTGAAGACCTTCATTTACAGATTAACTGCTACTAAACGTACGTCATATCGACAAAGGATTATACCATAAGACACGCCGGATTTAGTGGCCTAAATGGCTGGTCCTATGATATGTCGTCTATTCTTGGGTCAGATTGAGTTAGAAGCGTGGAACAGGGTAAAGGTTTTGTAAGATTATCTCACATTACATTACTTTTCGGATAATTATGTGATAGCTACGTACATAGCATTTGGCTCATATATGGCTACTGGGTGGGCCAATTTTCGTGAAGAGTTTGATGATTCTGTATTTCATATAAGTAATTGAAAGTATGAATTATGCATGTAAAAATTCCAAATTGACTTAACATCGATTAATAGAGAAAAATCAAACGTAAAAGAGATACAGATACGGCAAAAAGTCATAAGACCAAGGATGTAGATCATTCCAAATTGAACGGAGATTGTGCAATCCGTTATGTGATAGGAATTTCCGAAGGTGTGCACCATCATTAAAACTGCCTGCATATTTCGATATTCTTCGGGGATAAAAAGTGAAAAAATTAATGATCTTGGTAGTTTTCCGTTCATTACAGGCTAAACGTATAATTTTGTCAAATTTCAATCATCTTCTTTTTCTTCTGGCAGATTATGCCGCAATCTGGATTTTGGGCGAGGCGGGTAAAAATTAGGACTTTCAGGAAACTAAACCAAAAAATTATGCAGATGGTCATTATTACCCCTTAAACGGAAAGGTGTACGAAAATTTCGCCAAAATAGTCAGTGTAGACGCACACAGTCGTTACGATTTGATTTATATAGATAAGGAATCTGCTCCATGTAAAACACCTTTTGGGCTATGTCCGCTGGACTTAACCTGCAAAACTGACCATTCATGATATCTCCCTTATTAATCCTCCTGACGAAAAAATGCACATGAAAAAAAGGTTTAGAGGTGGAATTCCATCACGTTTTCTCGATTTCCAGTCAGGTTGGTCTTGTTCTGTATATATTGTGGAAAAGTAAAATCACCATTTCGGTTCCCTATAAACCGCCAGTCCATTCCGGAACATGAAATGTTATTTACGTTTAAAACCTACCTTTGGACAGGTGGATGCTAAATATAAATTTTGGTTCGAATGTCTTCAGTAGTTTTCAAGTTGTAAGGAATACGCTTTACACGCACCCACTCGTGAGTTAAGTCCGATGGGACTTGTACAGAAAAACGGTCCGTTAATGATATCTCCCTTATTAATCCTCGTATCGAAATGATGCACATGAGAAAAAAGGTTTAGAAATTAATTTCTACCAAGGTAGGTGGATTTCCATTAAGTTTGGTTGTGTATATTTTGTGGAAGTGCAAAATCACTGTTTCGGTTTCGTATAAACCCCCAGTCAGTTCAGGGATTTAGAAACAATATTTGCCCTAAAAGGTGGTGGTGGTGGTGGTGATTATTGTTTTAAGAGGAAGTACAACTAGGCAACCATCTTCTATATAACACTAATCAGAGGGAAAAATGGAAGGGATCCGACACTTCGAAAAATGAAGATATCGGCCAGAGGAAGACAAGGGCCACGAAGGGCGTGAAAATGAAAGACTCCCTAGCCCTCGCAAACCTAATAGCGTCGGGGTCGGAAAAGAACAAGAGTTGACCAAGGGAGGTCAGATAGGATAGAAGAAAGTGAGGAGCCTGGCACAAGTAAGTGGAAGCAATGCCAGGACTCAGCTGAGGGCCCCGTGGTCGCCAACCCACGCTCCAAATTTCAGAGCCCCTGGGGTCCCTTTTAGTCGCCTCTTACGACAGGCAGGGTTTACCGTGGGTGTTATTCTACCGCCCCCACCCACAGGGGGATTTGCCCTAAAACCTATCAAGGACAGGTGTATTCTAAATACGAATCTTGGTGGAAATGCATCCAGTAGTTTCTAGCACTCACGTACATACGGCGTAATTAAGGAAGAAAATAATACAGTTAAGAAAGTTGAAAATTAATAGAAAATGGATTATAACTGAGGACAGCCGGATAACGACAAATATGTAAATGCCAAGTGAATGTATTGGAAAATCAAATGCCCCTCAATAAATTATGCTAGTGTGAGTTATGGATATAATAAAGCGGTAACAGAGGAGAAATTTAGGTCCAGTGATTCTTAGGTAAACAAATAAGAAGATGACTAATGGTGTTATTACTTAATCTATTCGGGGGCGGTTATAACCTCCAACGATATTCCGCCAATATCCCGCAGATGGGCCGATTGACGCCTCTCTTGCCATCTACCCAAGGAACAACCACTAATTTAAAAGCATGATGAGGAGAATGGCAATACGTTACTTCCCTACTGTCATGCAGTCAGAGACGTTGCCATGGTAACCTGTAGGTTCGTTGTCGGTCTGTCGGTCACTAAATGCAGAGCATGATACCAGCAGAAAGTTGTAAATTTCTTCGTCATGTGAAGAGTAAGGTAAATTATGAACATAACGAAAGTTGTTTATAATGAAGAGACGTTTCACGTACGGTAAACGAAGTTTACAGAAAATCAATAGTATAAGAGAAAATGGAGGAAAACTATTCTGGTTTTCCTATAAACACCCCGTCTATTCAAAGATTTTAAAATTATATGCATATTGAAACCTTCCTCCGGATGAGTATACTCTAAATGTGAAGTTTGGTTGAGATCTATCCAGCCGTTTCGAAGTGATGGTGGAAAAACATTCTGGTTTTCCTATAAACCCCCGTCTATTCAAAGATTTTAAAACGATATGCATATCGAAACCTTCCCCGGGATGAGTATACTCTAAATATGAAGTTTGGTTGAGATCTATCCAGCCGTTTCGACGTGATGGTGGAAAAACCATTCTGGTTTTCCTATAAACCCCCGTGTATTCAAAGATTTTAAAATGATATGCATATCGGAACCTTTCCCGGGATGAGTATACCCTAAATATGAAGTTTGGTTGAGATCTATCCAGCCGTTTCGACGTGATGGTGGAGCAGACAAACAGACAGACAAACAAACAAACAGACACGAAACGTAAAAACCACTGATTCGGTCTTGAGTTGACCTAAAACGGATAAATATCTGAAAAATTGGCAAAACAAAAGAAATTACAGACAGCGGACCCCCTACAATTTTATTTATATAGATTCATGACGTAGGCCTACCTACTCACATAGTCGCATCCTCGTTCGCCCATCGTCAGCTGGCCTCCATCGTGGATGAAATTAAAACATAGTGAATGGATGATTACACATCTCCATTATCCTGCAATATCCAATCATGGCTTATATTAACTTCAATGTAACACACGGTTTATAACCTTGACGTCTTAAATCTAACACACGGATTACACTATACTATATTACGCACTTTTATTAGGTTATTTACACACCTTTCCCTCGTACGAACTCTCATGTGTTGTATCGTGAATGTTGTCCTAACGGCAATACTTATTTGTGTCAGCTGTTAGCTCTCCTCATACACACACAGATATTACTGTTCCGAGCCTCTCCAACTACTACACAAACTCGCCTCCTGCAGTGTTTTTGTGTAGGTCGTTTACATACAAATGTTGCAAAGTTTGGGCTGGGAAGAACTGAGAGAAAGAAGACGAGCTGCTCGACTAAGTGGTATGTTCCGAGCTGTCAGCGGAGAGATGGCGTGGAATGACATCAGTAGATGAATAAGTTTGAGTGGTGTCTTTAAAAGTAGGAAAGATCACAATATGAAGATAAAGTTGGAATTCAGGAGGGCAAATTGGGGCAAACACTTATTTATAGGAAGGGGAGTTAGGGATTGGAATAACTTACCAAGAGAGATGTTCAATAAATTTCCAATTGAAAGATGTTACAGGTGTGAACATTGGTATTTGGAATCTCCTTTAAAAATAAAGAAACACGTATTCTTTTGTTTTCAGGAACAATTAAAAAATTCGTTTAATTCCTTGTATGAGGATATTTATATATGAAAAATAATAGATGTTGCAGACATGAAAATTGGCCATTGGAATCTCCTTTTAAAATAAAGTAACATGTACTGTTTTGTTTTCGGAAAATCCCCTTAAGAAGGGGGTGGAAAAGGTGAAAAATGGTTTGAATACCTTTTATTTCAGGAACTAGTGATGTAACAGACGTGAAAATTGGTATTTGGAATCTCCTTTAAAAATACAGGTCACATTTTTTAGGAACATCTACCTAAATGGGAGGGGGGTGCTTAAAAAAGTGAATATTGAATTTTTTTACGAGGATACTTATATCTCAATAACTGAAGATGTTACACACGGGAAAACTGGTATTTGGAATCTCCTTTAATATTAAGGGAACACGTATATTTTGTTTTCGTAAAAATCCAATTAAGAAGGGTTTTAAGACAGAAAAAGTGGTTGAAATATTGTGGGAATACTTATTATCTCAAAAACGGATGTTATAGACGTGATAATTGGTATGTGGAATCTCCTTTAAAAATAAAGAAACCCGTATTTTTTGTTTTTGGAATATCCACGTAAGGTAGGTGAAAAGTGAAAAAGGAGTCGAATTCTTTTTATGAGGGTATATCTCAAATTCTGAGTGAAATTTGGTTCTTTCCAATCGCCTTTAAAAAGAAAGAAACACGTATGAATTTATTTTAGGAAAATCCACTTAAAAGATTGTTGATGATGATGCTTGTTTTTTAAAGGGGCCTATCATGTAGGTCATCGGCCCCACCCACTTAAAAGTGGGTTGAACTTTTTTTATGGGAATACTTATATCTCAAAAACCGTCCGACTCATTGCCTGAATGGTCAGCGTTGAGGCCTTCGGTTCAGAGGTTCCTGGGTTCGATTTCCGATCGGGTCGGGAAATTTAATCGCGTAAGATTTATTCTTCTGGCCAGGGGACTAGGTGTTTGTGTTTGTCCCAACACTTTCCTCTTCATATTCAGACAACACACTGTACTACCAACCAACACAGAAACACGCAATAGTAATTACATCCCTCCATATAGGGTTGGCGTCAGGAAGGGCATCCGACCGTAGAACAGGGCCAAATCCACATGGGTGTCACAGTTCGCACCCGCGACCCCACAGATGTAGGAAAAGCGGAGGAAGAAGATGAAAAAGAAGTAGACTTATATCTCAAAAACTGCACATGGTACAGACGTAGAAATTGGTACCGTAATTGGAATCTTCTTAATGAAAGATAAACATTTTTTTAATCAAATTGAAAGAGAACTGTTTCATACATGGACAGTTCTGTGTCACATGATCCTGAACTCTGCCAGTAGCCTGAACCTTTCTGGCCCCAAAAGCCAATACCAGAAACGTGGTTTTCAAAGAGGTACTGGAGTAAATGAAACTAAATTTTTCGGTGAGTTTTCCTACCTTAGGAATTTTCTGAAAACGTCTTAGTGCAGCAGCGGGGAACATTTACTTTAATCAAATTACGAAATCCATGCGAGCAAAGCCGCGGGTAACAGCTACTACTATATAAATTGCAGATGGACCAGTTTACTGAAAAAAGACAAAGATAGATTTAGAAACGTCGGAGCATAACCAGAAGCAAGAAATTCATTACCATCAGACCGGGCGAGTTGGCCGTGCTGTTAAGAGCATGCAGCTGTGAGCTCGCATCCGGGAGATAGTGGGTTCGAACCCCACTGTCGGCAGCCCTGAAGATGGTTTTCCGTTGTTTCCCATTTTCATACCAGTCTGTTCCTTAATTTAGGCCATGGTCGCTTCCTTCCCATTCCTAAGCCTTTCCTGTCCCATCGTCGCAGTAAGACGTATCGGTGTCGGTGCGACGTAAAGCAGATAGCACTACCATCAGTAAATTGATGACATCCTACTGGGAACGGTTGCTCAGAAATGTGTGAGACTCATGAGGTCCGCTTTTGTACCCGCGCTCAATTTAACAAGGGGCGAGAGGAGAGCTCTGAAGAAACTTAGAGATGATTTTGAACTGACAATTCTCTCAGCTGGTACGGGTAATGCGATAGTGACACTGACGAGTGTAAGAATAAGATCTCGGCTATATTGTCAGAGCCTGTTTACAGACTGAGCTCACGTAACCCTATCACTCGTTTGTCCAACGCCACCGTAAAGCCCTTAAGGCAATCTTCAGTTCCAAAAGAGGAGGCTATACATGCGTCTTTGGGGGACGCAGTGCCACCTAGATTATATAGACTTCTTAAGATCCGTAAAAAAAATTTTCCCCTCAGACCTACTGTTAATGCGATAGGTTCTCCTACGTATGCTCTGACTAAATGCCTAAGCAGATTGCTTCAGCCACACATAGGACGTACTGAATCATACGTCAGAGACTCTCGGTTTTTCGTCAACAAGCTGTCAACCATAACTCTTCAACCTAATGCACTTTTGGTGAGTTTCGATGTGGAGTCCTTGTTCATTAAAGTGCCGATTGACTCGGTCATGTCTCTCATTGAACGCCTTTCCCCTGAGGACATTATTAAACTATTTTACCACTGCATGACTTCCAGCTATTTCTTGTGGGGTGGGAATTTTTACGAACAGATGGACAAATTGGCTATGGGAAGTCCACTTTCGCCCGTAGAGGCTAATTCCTTTATGGAACATTTTGAGGGGGAGGCTGTTGCTTCGGCGCCAGTTAAACCTATGATATGGTGGAGGTATGTTGATGATACATTTGTGGTCTGGACAGAAGGTCCTGAGAAACTTAATCTATTTCTAAACCACCTAAATCAGCAACATAAAGAGGTACTGGGGTAAATGAAACTCAATTTTCGGTGAGTTTTTCTACCTTATAAATTTTCTGAAAATGTCTTAGTGCAGCAGCGAGGAACGATTATTTTCATCAAATTACGAAATGCACGCGATCTACGCCGCGGGTAACACCTAGTATAAAATAACATGTCCTGACTGACTGAATCATCATCACCGAGCCAAAAATATACTGGAGATAGAGAAATAACATTTTCTGGATAGGTTTATATTAGAGTGTAGGTGCTCACTAAGGGAGGTTTTTTCGATATTCCGCCACTAAGGGTTTTTAAATGAGTATATTTATCTCTCAAAGTATACAGACGTAAACATTGGTATTTTGGATTCTCCTTTAAAAATAAGGAAACATGTATATTTTGTTTTTGGAAAATCCAATTAATGGGGTGAACATGAGTGACAATGGAGGGGGGGATTTTTAGAAAAACAATATCTACAGTATATCTGAGAAACGTAACACGTTACAGACGTAAAAATTGGTATTTGGTTACATATATTTATTGAACCAATCAACGACTTCCCGCAACTACGGGTTGCCACAATGGACAAAGTAAAGCGTATCAGGATCCATGATGTTTTATCGTATAGAAATATAGTGGTAATACGGATCTTTTAAATTATGGTGGTCCGAACAAATGAGATTTCAGGATGTGTACAGATCCAGGTATGGTGGTGGTAACTATTCTTTCAATGCCGTTCATAGGCAGGTCGAACTTCTTCCAGAATTCTGTGCAATTTTTTTGCTATTTGTTTTACGTCGGACCAACACAGATAGGTCTTATGGCGACGATGGGACAGGAAAGGCTAGGAATGGGAAGGAATCGGCCGTGGCCTTAATTAAGGTACAGCCCCAGCATTTTCCTGGTGTAAAAATGGGAAACCACGGAAAACCATCTTTAGGGCTGCCGACAGTGGGGTTCGAACCCACTATCTCCCGGATGGGAGCTCACAGCTGCGCGACCGTAACCGCACGGCCAACTTGCCCGGTCAGAATTCTGTGAACAAGTCAGGTATTGTGCCACGTGCACCAACCATTAGGCCGATAATCTCTACTTCATTCATCTGGTATTTAGTTTTGTAGAACGGGATGGTGGGCGCGTAAATGTTCTGGTTTTCAAGATGAACTTCAGTAGACTGGCCTTCATGGTGCTCGAATCGGATAGTCAGATCGATAATGAAGCCTTTCTTGTCGTTATCTTTAAAGGCAATTATGTCATTTCGTCTTGTACTCCCTGACGTAGACAAACCATGGACTTCTTCATGTACACTGAAGTTTTTACTACGGAGTTCTGCAATCAGTGATCTTATCTTGTGGTGACGTGAGTTTCTCTACTTCGCCGTAGGGGCAAGAATGTGAGCCAGTGTTTCTTTCTCTCTGACGCATCTGCGACAGAGGTTTCCGTCCTGATTTCTGCCCGGAATAGTTTGTACTGCAGAAACATTTGATGTCATCTTGATTACCTCTCGCCATTCGCTACAAAAAAGTCCCTGGTGATGCCTAATCCAATTATTGGCCGAAGTGTACTCTTTATACAACTCTACACCGATCCCCTTCTGAGGTAAAGAGCACCAAATTGCCATTTAACTACTTCTTGGTTCTTGGCGGATTTTTCTTGGATTTGGAATGTCACTGCCTTTATTGGAGAATCGGTTAATATAAGTTATGTGATGTTGAGGGCCTGTAAACAGTGCGTCGTTTCGGATGTCAGATCACGCATCTTTAAAACGTAGCTATTGCTGGATCGTCGAAATGCGTTGCATGCGCTTATTTGTTGCAGATGTACTTCCCAGGTTGCTTTGAAAAGTCCGAGACCTTTGAATCTTAAATCAGAATACAGAGCACTATCGGGTGTATCCGTGGGTAACTGCAAAATTTCCTTTAGGGAGCTTTTTACCATTCTATCAGTGGTTCTCGGGAACTTGAGCGGTACCTGTCTAATTTCAGCGATCTGAAAAGCATACACGAGAGTAGGGCTGACTGCTTTGCTCAAAACAATGAACTTTTGATCTGCCTTTAACAAAGGTGAACCTGTAAGTGCATCTAACTTCTTGTGCAAGGTTTTTAAAGAAGAGTTCGCATCAAAGGTGAGTGTTCCGTTAAAAGTGACACCAAGATATCGAATTTCTTCTGTTTCTTTAATAGTACTAATCTTAAAATTTTCGTGAACATCAAGCACTCCATCCACGAGTTTCCCCTTTTCAATACATATGCCCACACATTTGTTGGAATTTATCTGTAAACCGATTTTCTGGAACAACGTAATAGCAATGCGTGTCAACTTAAGAGCTGCTTCCTTATGTTTGCCAACAATGACTGTGTCACCAGCAAAACCTATAATACTAACGGGGGTAATTCTGCAGAAACTGATTTGCCGTATGCTTGCAGTAGGTTTTCTTCTGTTATCTAATCAAAAATGAAATATGTGGCCGGGTTATACAATGCTGGCGATAATGTTGATCCCTGCATAAGTACCCTTAACAAGCGAATTGGCTTCGTTTTATCCTTAGTAGTTTCGATCTGTGTTGTATTGTCAGTCTGTAGATTGATGATTAGTTCTTTCAGTTTAGATGGAAGTGGCTCAGCAGCTAGTGTTAGATTTAGGTGCCGATGTCCGATGTTGTCGAAGGCTTTTGATATGTCTAAAAAATCACGGTAACATCTTGCTTATCTGCCTTTGCTGTCTTGAGGAGTCCTCTGAGAATGGAAGTATTTATAAGGCACCCTGGATGGTCGTTAAAGCCTATTTGGTGTTCACTGAAAGTTACAAAGGGGCGTAAATGTTGATCTAATACCCTTTCAGTAGCATGTCTAATTACCGAACAGATCGTTACCGGTCTCTAGTTTGACAGACACTCAACATCGCCTTTCTTATGTATCACACGGTTCTAGCACTCTTTAGACACTGGGGTATTTTGCCTGTTGAAAACATTCGAGTCGCAATGATTGCTATGATTTCGCATACCGTGTCGTCCCTGATGACACGTACTGAGACACGGTCAGGACCAGGTGTGGTATCTACTGCAATTCGACGTGTTGCTACGGAGATTTCTTCTTTTATGATTCTGACACTCTGCACGGTCTACGTCACTGATTTTGGAGCAGTAATCATGCCTTATGTTAGAACTTTCAATACAAAATAAATCGGAGTAAGTAGCAGATATTTTGGAAATATCGACGTTTCAAGATTCAGATTTTGGATTCAGTACCCTACGCAAGGCTCTCCTTCGCTGATTGTGGAACTGAAACTGAGTGAGCTGATAGCTGATTTTCTTTCTTGGCGTTCTCTTGGTCGCACTTTGTGGATTCGAGGATTTGCTATATGTTTTACCTTGATGACCGAGACGTTGTTTTCTCCTGGCTTCGTAATATTTCGTAGCAGGGTGTTTTAGACCAGGTAAGAGATGAAGAGTTACTCAGAAATTCCGACAACTCCCACACGAGTGTGTCGAACTCAGAATCGTTTTCACTGGAAAACTGAGTGAGTTTGTTCTTTCATTCCCTTAATTCTCATTGGAAGGTAGTCTCTTCTTGAACAGGATATTAATGCTCAATGGGACTAATATCATCTTCTGACTGAGACACACGTTTACTGAAGTTGGTTTACAAGGTAGTTCAATGTATTTGTGGATGAGAGCGACTAATGTGAATGTTTACACCTCTTGCTCCTTGAAAATATTCACCACAGTGAAGGCATTGAGTTCTTCGTGTATTATCGTCCGGTCTGTTCAGTCTCCTCGTTTTGTTCATCCTGTACATCTTCCCTTTCAGTCTCAAGAGTCTGAATATTTATATTGTGGTCTAAAATTTCTTCCTAACGAAGACAGTATTCCCGTGAAGCTCGTAGACGTAGTAGGTCGTTCCGTCGGGGCATAGTAATTCTCATACTGGTGAGTAACTACCCTTTTCTCACTGTCAGATTTAAAACTCCCAGCAAAAGTTGCCAGTTTCAGAAATACTTCATGTCACTTCCTTTCCTGTTGTTTGTCCTGTTGGAAAGGCATGTAGTTCTGAGACCTGGCTTAACCTATCTTTATGCTTCTTCTCCGTATGGACAAGCAAGCCTTTATGATAATTTTTTTTTATCACAGTGAAGGCATTTATTTCTTGTCTCTAAATCGGTCTCCATTCTGAATGAAGACGGTGGTTAAGCGGAGTGCCGAAGTTTAATGGTATGGCAATTCATGGCAGAGTACCATAGCGACAACATAACAGCTTAATTAAAATCTATCGCCTAGCGATCGTGGCGGAAGTTTTACCAATTAACAGAGAGGTTAGACGGGACTCTTGCAAAGAGAGTGTTGACTAAGTACCATATTATCGCGGCCTCTTTCACCGGCCTCTATTGACAGATATTTGACTTAAACGTAGTATAAAGTGTGCGTTATTTTCGACGGACATGCAATCTATGATTGACAAAACAAGTTCGATTAAAATGTCTACTATCGTTGGTACCAAATATATTATAACCAAGTACAATAACTCACAAAAAGAGCCACGATTCCGTCGGATAACATCAGTGCAGTATTAAAACACACGAATAAACAGCACAAATTAGCAACGACGCCTTAAAAACCGACCTGGCACTTATTTCTTTAAAGCGCAATGACAGAGCACATCATCCGCACAGCCATCTTGAATAAGTCTTCAATAAATCCAGTGTAAAAACATTGACCACATGATAGATAAAAACATTGAACTGTAGGTAATACTGGAACGCTGACTATATGGGAGCGAAGTGCGGCTTCCGGTGCCACTAGCTGTACGGCAAGGAGGCATGACTGACGTATACGTACATGGGACGAGACGCAAGTATCTTAACGAATTTTAAACATTTAGGCGGAATGTCTCTTGCAAATTTCACGTGATTTACGACGAAATATATATTTCAGAGGATTAATAGCGATTTGAAACTGAAAATGGCTAGTAATATTGGATAAAATGAAAACACATTCTAGACCTGATTAATCTCAAACATTTTTTTCTTTAAGAGATCAAAGACAGTAAATGCGTATACGTACAGTAAAAAAAATATAACAACCCCTGGTGCAATGGCCTCGAAGGGCCAGGGCCTAACAAGCGACCGCTACTCACCCCTACGGCCTGCAGATTAGGAGGTGTCGTGGGGTCAACGTGAAGAATCCTCTCGGCCGTTATTCTTGGCTTTCAAGACCGATGCATTCGAAAGGCAATAACATAGGCGCCATGCAAACACAAGATAAGCATAAAAATTATAGCCTAGTGATTTTAGATGAGAAATATCTGTGAATGATGGTCCATTGAAAATACATTGTATTCAGTTTTTGAACCATATTTATTATCAGGACAAAGACAGCATTTGTGTGCGTGTATACATACATACATACATACATACATACATATACAATTTAACATTGGAACATACACTTATTAAACAAAATATATACACTTTACAAAATAATCAGTCACCATTGATCTGCATTTAGGCCACTTACCCAGGTGGCAGATTCCTTATCAGTTGTTTCTCTAGTCTTTTCTGAAATGATTTCAAAGAAGTATCGAACATCTCCCTTGGTAGATTATTCCAATCCCTAACTCCTCTTCCTACAAATGAATATTTGCACCAATTTGTCCTCTTGAATTCCAACTTTACCTTCATAATGTGATCCTTCCTACTTTTAAAAACACCACTCAACGTTATTCATCTACTGACAACATTCCACACCATCTCTTCAGTGACAGCTTAGGTCGAGTTGCTCTTCTCCTTACTCCTAAGTCTTCTTCTCCTTACTCCTAAGTCTTCCCAGCCCAAAGTTTGCAACATTTTCATAACACTCACCCTTTGTCTGAAATCTCCCAGAACAAATCGTGCTTTCATTTGGAATTTTTCCAGTTTTCAAATCAAGTAATCTTGCTGAGGGTCCCATATAGACCAGAGGGAACCATACTCTAATTGTGGTCTTACCAGTCACTTATGTGCCCTCTCCTATACATCCTTACTACAGCCCTTAAATACCCTCACATTCAACATTCTTCAATGCAGTTTGAAATTTTAATCCAACTAAAGACCTCAGAATGTTAGAAATGAATGTGCAGACCTGTTTACGAGGGGTGGAGGTGTATGTGTGAGCAGGGGTGGGGATGGTTCTCACGAGGGTGCAGATAGGCCCTGATGTACGCATTAAAAATTCATGCTACAGTAGTGCATTAAATGGACATACTGGCAACAAAATAATCATTAACATTTTTACAACTTCTATACAATATCGTGCATCCTGTTAACTTATCACTGTAATATAGGTGGTGAACAAAAAAGGTAGCACCATTCAGCCCATGTTTAGCCTACACATGGCTAAAAGTTATGTTTGATCAGTTTCCCTCTAACACTACAAGAGTTGCCATAAGCTTTGTACAAGGATTGCTTTTATGCCATAACTCACTAGCCTAATGAATAGAAGACAGCACTTGTGTCTATGTATAAATACACACACAATATACGTCACATTGGAATATACCATAGGCTATACCTAATGAACAAAATATTGCACTTTACAAAACAACCACACATTCAACATTTTTCAATGCAGTTTGAAATTTTAATCCAACTAAAGACCTCAGAATGTTAGAAATGAATGTGCAGACCTATTTACGAGGGGTGGAGGTGTATGTGTGAGCAGGGGTGGGGATAGTTCTCACGAGGGTGCAGATAGGCCCTGATGTACGCATTAAAAATTCATGCTACAGTAGTAAATTAAATGGACATACTGGCAACAAAATAATCATTAATGTTTTTACAACCTCTATACAATATCATGCATCCTGTTAACTTATCACTATAATACAAGTGGTGAATAAAAAAGGTGGCACCATTCAGCCCATGTTTAATCTACACATGGCTAAAAATTATAAGTTTGTTCATCTTTGCCCTAACACTAGAAGAGTTGCCATGAGCTTTATACAATGTTTGTTTTTTGCCATAACTCACTAGCCTAATGAATAGATACATTTCTGCAATTTTCTTGAGGATTTGTAATTCATGCAGCTCTTCACAAAGGTATTCACTATCCACTGGATGTGAGAAATAGAAAGGCAAGTTACCTCCATTTCTTAACTTCATTACCACTGACTGGACAATAATTTTGTCTAGATTGCTGGCATTCATCTGCTCACCTAACACAACTCTCAACCTAATTCCTTCTCTGTGTACTGAATTATTCTTAGAATGTCTGGAGTTGGTTCAATTAGCTTACCTCTCGAAACATGCTGCACAAAACTGCAACAAGTTTTATGGGGAACTGCGTAGAAGTGATCAGGGAAGCTCTCAGTTTGTCTTATTACCATTGCTCTACAACGAGAGCAAGTAAGGGACTTCAAAAGCCTCATCACAATGTACCCTCCAATGTAACACAAAATGTCGTCTTGAAATTCAGACAATTGCACACAAAGCAAATCTGAATATTCTTCTTCTATTCCTGTGTCATTACTCTCATTACATACATTTGAAACTGTTCTTTTCTGCGAACGAAATTCAAAAACGGAACCCAATTGAACTGAGTCAATATTCAAACCATTCCCAGCAGCAGTTACACTGTTTCTGAACAACAACCTTCTTAATGCCCATTTGAACTGCAGAGTATTGGGATTATTATTCCACCCTCCCCCCCCATGAGCTCAAATGCAGGAAAAGAACAGCTCAGTATGGTGCTGTGAAAACTTATATGTCAGCACATATTTAAATGGATTCTGTGCTCTTGTGAGCAATATTCTAGCAACTAAACTTATAGAAGTGGCAGCTATAATAAACCCCACACAGAACATTTTACAAGCATGACACAGAAGTGGTACATCCTCTATCTTCAAGGACCTCAAGTAATCACAGGTTTCTGTGAAGCATTTTACCCAATACTGTTCCCTGTGAATGAACAATGGCTGTTTGTAACCCTTCTGAAATGGGTTCCTTGAATTAAGCAAATCAAAAAGTCTGTTGATCATGTATATAAATTCTTCATTTGCTTCACTGTCTGCAAAGAAAGGATGGCCCTGTTTTCTTAAAAATGAAATTGCATCAGCAACACCAGAACTTAATATCTGCACAGCAAGTTGTACATTCATTTTTTTATTTCCCCATCTAATGTGTGCAACACTAAGATTATTGGCAAAATTTAATCCCTCATTCTGAATTTCATTTAATTTTGCAATGTACTCCCATTTTATATCACCCTTGGATGAGGATATAATCTTCTTATCAGAGAGGGTACTCCTGGCCAACTTTACCATATGGCATGGATCAAAAATAACAAAAACAATACCCATTTTAACATGCTCAAAGCTACAACTATTCATTGTCAAATCTATTGTGCAACCAAGTTGTTTAATTGTTTGTACATTAGTAGAAGTTCCATCACAGGTTAGGCCCCACACTTTAACACCTACTTCATGTAATTTTGTAAGACACACATTTATCATCTGACACTGTATTTCTGCTGATGTTTTGTTAATCAGAAAGTAACCCACAGGACACTTGAAGTTGTGTGTAAATGACACTAGCATTAATACAGGAGCTTCTGATGCCAGTTCATCCTCAGAACCTAAAATTTCACCACAGTCCACATAGCCGGAATATTTGCCCTCAGCCTGGTCCCATACAGTTTGTGTGCGTAGTGACATTGCATCTATCACAAGGTTACAGTATTTTAACCAAGGTTTCTCATCAATATTCTCTTTCAGATAAAAAAATACCTCTTCTAAATAGCCTGGCTCACAGTTCAATTTGGATGTCCATGCCCTTATTGTTGATGGGTGGGGTAAATGAAACAAATCATGGAACTTTGAACGAACAAAGCTAAAAGCCTTCGGTGAATAGAAATACAGTGTTGAGGCAAACTGCTTCATGAGACTTGTGTACTGCCACCTGTGTTTAGCATTACTTTCATTTGTGAAAGCATTCATAAGAACTTCAAGGGGAAAGCCTTCAAATATTGATTCAAGCACAGAAATGATACTATTTGATGAATTTGCAGATTTCAGTTCTTTGTGGAGCAGTTTCATATTGCTGATCTTCTTCTTCCTTAGTCTAAGTTTTTCTTGCAGCAACTTAATTTTTCCGTCATAGCTACCTTCTTTGGTGAATCTGGAGGTTTAGGTACCGTAACTTAGGAAGAGAATCACATGCAACATGATTTTCTTCAGCACAGAGGTTGGATGCTGAGTTGGTGCGCTGCTTTTCATCTTGTAAAATAAAATATGTTTGCATCAAACACAATTTTTTCTACTTTTATTAAAAATTCTCCTTCAATAGTACAGACCTAACTCTCCATCTGTCTGAAAATTTAATAATCGAAGAATGTGTACAATCAAATACAGTAGAGTCTCTGCTGTATTTGGTACAATTTAACATGAGCATTTCAGCACCTTGCGGAATGGAACTTTTAACATCAAACGTGAACATACCTTTGACCATGTGTTAGGGTTTAAGAGGATACTTACAGTCTATGATAACATCAAATGATACGTCCCCTCAGATTAAGGTAACAGAAAAAATTACTCTTTCTAACTAGATACTGAAATTCTATTTACAGTGCAGTGGAATGTTCACTGTAGGCGTACTGCATATTTGAGATGTGAAACTACTACAGCCTAAAAATATAATAGCAAATAATGCCTGCCTCAACTGGTACCGGTACTTGCCGTTGAATAATTCTACCTCTTTTCTTGGGTGGCTGAAGCAGATGATTTGGAAAATTGAAAATTTCAGGTACTGCATCATCTTTAAGAAGTGGTTTGTTTCTATCTGTACTAAACATGTAGCAGATCTCAGAAAAGTGTTCACTACAGATAAAACTATATTTTGTTGGGGTCCAGTCTTTCCTTCTTACAGCTATAACGTACTTCTTTCATATTTTCGGACGTTTCCATGGAAATCTGCAACTGAAGTTATGAATTCTGTAACTAGATCAGTCCGACTATAACCTATAAAACGTAACGTACGACATTAAATATGCCAAAATATCATGTATGATATCTCCATAACCATAGAATACCTCATGGAAAGAGCCAAACCGGAAGAAAATAGTAATTATCGTTGAAAAATACCATATTTTTAGCTTTGCAGTGAGGTAGTGCTTTTAGACTGCTTACCTGTGGAAATGAAGCTTTTGTGAGTTCACATCTGTTTTCTTCTGTTGCCTGTTAGTGCAACCGTATGCTACACAAGAAATAGGCATCTTGATTGCATCACAAATTCGATGTACGGTCAGATATTACAAAAAAATCCATCAAACACAACATATAAGCTGACTTCCATACTCAGTACGGTACGGTATCACGTCAACTTTGCCTACACGAGGGGGCGTGACTAGTCAAGGAACTGGAAGCAGTTTTCCTACGAGCGCTACCACGACGGTCAGCATTCCAGTATTACCTATAGTTCAGTGGATAAAAAGAGCTCGGATGAAAGCATTACAAAACTCTAACCTAATTCGATTTATTGCTTTCCTCCTACAGGAATGCCACTCATTCAGTATGAACATCGGGGTGTTTTCGGAGACTTTGTTTATTTCTAAACGCTTTATTGCATTATTTACAGTAGAAGGGCTTCTCTCCAGTGTGTATCATTATATGCAACTGGAGATCACTTCTCCTAGCAAAAAATTTGTTGCAATCCTGACACTGAAAGTGCCTTATCCCTTTACGAAGAAGCATGTGCGTGCAATGATTACCAAGTGGAGAAAACGTCTTATTGCATTCCATGCAGCGGTATGACTTTTATCCAGTATCCACAACTGCGTGTTGTCGGAGTCTATCCCTAATTTCAAACACTGTATTTCATTCATTACATGACAAAGGTCTCTCTCCAGTATGTATCATAATGTGTTGCTTGAAAGACGAGCTGTAAAAGTAAAGAAACATACATAGTTCGTTTTCGGAAAATCTACTTAAGGGGAACTAAAAAGGGGGTGAATTCTTAAAATGAGCATATCTAAAGTATATCTCAAAACATAACATGTTATAGGAGGGGAAATGGGTATTTCTAATCTCTTTTAAAAATAAAGAAAATTGTATTTTGTGTTTTGGGATAAACCACTGGGGGGAGCGGGTAAAAAGAATGAAAACTGGTTGAATTATTTTTTATTAGGATACTGATTTCTCTAAAACTGAAGATGTTACAGGCGTGAAAATTTGTATTTGAAATCTCCTTTAAAAGTATACGTATTTTTTTTGTTTTCGGCAAATCCACTTAAGGGGGCCCGAAAGAATTGAAAAATTAGTTGAATTGTATAAGGATACTTATATATCTAAAGATGTTGCAGACGTGAACATTGGCATTTGGAATCTCGTTTAAAAGTAAAAAAACACGTAGCCCTTTGATTTCGGGAAATCCAATTAACGGGGGTGGAAGAATTCAAAAATTAATTGAATTATTTGTATGAGGACGTTATAACTTATAAAAACTAATGTTGTTACAGATGTGAAAATTGGTATTTGGAATCTACTTAAAAATAAAGAAACACGAATTTGGGGGGGGGGGGGAATCAACCTGGGGGGGTGAAAGAAGTTGAATTCCTTTTATGAGGACACATATATCTCAAAAAACTAAAGATGTTACAGTCATGATAATTGGTATTTGTAAGCTCCTTTATAAATAAAGAAACACGTATTTCTTTGTTTCTGTAAAATTCGCTTAAGGGGGAGTGTGAAAGGAAGGAAGTAAAAAAAGGAATTCTTTTTATGGGGATACTTATATATCAGAAACTGAAGGTTACAGACGTGAAAACTGGTATTTGAAATCTCCTTTAAATTTAAAGACGGCTTTTTGTGGGGGATGTGATCGGGGGTGGGGTGAAAGAGGAGTTGAATTATTTTTTATGAGGATACTTATATCTCTAAAACTGAAGATGTTACAGACATGAAAATTTGTATTTGGAAACGTGTATTCTTTTGTTTTCGGAAAATCCACTTAAGGGGGGGGGGAGAATGAATTGAAGAATTGGTTGAATACTTTGTATGAGGACACATATCTATAAAAGCTAAAGATGTTACAGATGTGAAATTTGGTATTTGCAATCTCCTTTAAAAGTAAAGAAACACGTATATTTTTGTTTTGGAAAATCGACTTTGGGTGGGGGGGTGAAAATAAGTAAAAGAGGTGTTGAGTTATGTTTAAGAGGATACTTATATCTCAAAAAGTGAAGATGTTACTGACGTGAAAGTTGGTATTTTGAATCTTTTTTTAAAATAAACATATTTTTTGTTTACGGAGATTCCACTTAAGGGGGTAGGTGGTGGAAATAAGTGAAGATGTTACAGGCGTGAAAGTTGGTATTTTGAATCTCCTTTAAAAATAAAGAAACACGTATGTTTTTCTGTTCAGGAAATCCACTTAAGGAGATGAAAAGAATTGAAAAAGCAGGTGAATCTTTTAAATGAGTAATGGTATGTGTACAGTATATATCAAAAACTTACCATGTTATAGACATGAAACTTGGTCAGGGGCGTAGCCAGGGGGGGGTTACTGGGGGTTAGAACCCCCTCCCCCCATTGAACTTTCACAAAAAGAAAATAAATAGAAACTGACAGTAAACAATAAACTTCTTTTATGTGATCAAGATAAACTCCCTGCAATCTACTGCTTGTTGAGAGTGTTTGCCACCCTACCTGTCACCACTGCAGCCAGTGAGAGATCATTTTCAATATTAAGACGCCTTAAAACCTACCTCAGAAATACCACAAGTGAAAGTCGACTCAACGGGTTGGCTCCCTTGAACATTCACAGAGACATAGTTGTAAAACCAACAGATGTGTTAAATTTATTTTTTTAGGAAGCCTCGAAAATTAGATTTTAGATTGTAAACTGAACATACCGTTTGAGATAAAACTGCTGACCTCGATCATATTGTTCCTGTTCTGTATTTTAAAGTAAGAATTTTGTAGTGTATTGCAATCTGAATATCACATACAGTAGTTCACTCTTGTATCAGTATCCTTATGACAGCCATGCATGCGCGTACCAGACACGCACAAGCACAAGCACTTTCATTATGTTACATCTTAATTTTGTAACTGTAACCCCCCCCCCCCCATTGGCCGATCCTGGCTACGCTACTGAACTTGGTATTTGGAAAGACCTTCAAAATACATGAACATTTTTGTTTACGGAAAAGGCACTTAACGGGGGCGAAAAGAAGTGAAAAAGAAGTTGAATAATGTTTTATGAAGAAGCTTATATCTCAAAAACTGAAGATGTTACAGACGTGAAAATTGGTATTTGGAATCTCCTTTAAAAATAAAGAAACGTGTTTATTTGGTTTGGGGGAAGGACTGAAAATATGAATTCCTTTTATGGGTTTTCTCACTTGTACAGTTCTGTGTCGCATGGTCAACTTAGACCTAAAAGGCAATAACACAAACGTTGTTTACAAAGAGTTTGTGGGGTAAATGAATCTCAATTTTTCCGTGAGTTTTTATTTTTAGAGATTTTCAGATAATGTCTTATTACAGTAGCGAGGAACGATTACTTTTATCAAATTACGAAATCCAAGCGAGCGAAGCCGCGGGTAAATGCTAGTTTGTATGTATAAGAAAACAAAAATGTCCAATAATAGTGCCTTGAGGAATTCTCCTCTTAATGGTTGCAGGATCAGATAATGCTTCACTTACTCTAATTCTCTCATTTCTGTTATCTATAAATATAGCCACCTATTCAGTCACTCTTTTATCTATTCCAGTATTTTTGTGAGTAGTCTGCCATGATATACCCTGGAACCATGTTGTGATATATAATGCTCATCTCTAGTTCTGATAATGTAATTGTTTGGTCAGTTAAAACAGTAAATTGTAACTACTTCTAATTTCCTAAATACAAACAGGTATTATTTTATTTGCCAAACCTTTGCTTTTTTATGTACATTATTCTGAGATAGTATTTTTAGTCATGAAATTATATGCATATCTAATTTTAGAATACTGCTAAATTACATACATTTTTTCAGATATTACTCTAGTGTTTTTAACATTCCAGAATATTAAAGTAGAAGTGGATGTAGAAGACGGCCCAGAAAGTGTATTACATTCATCTGATTCTGGGTGAGTATGGAACTACTTTCTTTTATTTTCTGCTTGGGATTGAAATTGTTTGGTAGATGAGTCAAGACATAAGTTCTAACAAGTTAGGATTATCATAGATATAGTAAACTTATATCTTGTGGATAATGTTTTAATGATCAAATTACCAAAAAACGTATTGAATTCGACTTACTTCCTCAGCTGAGGACAGCCATGCAGATGGTAGTTAAAATTGTTCCATTGCAGCACTGTGATTCATCTTCCAATATCAGACCATGGGGAAGTACATTGGTTTAATTATGTAAAACTGTTATCATTACTATGCAATCAAAGTCAGCATTGTACAATAAAGTAATTATTTCTTTGCTAAGAATCACAGCATTCTATTAATCAAGATACCATGAACATAATTGTATTTACCTTACATCTCTTCAAGTTAAACAAATCTCTTTCCTGTGGATTAGTGATGAAATTATTCCACTTTATCCTTAAATTACTGTCTCAAATGCCTAAAATGAAACAACATCAGTGCTAGAAATTCTTCTCTCAACATTTACTTTCTATTCATCATATTATAATTCATGTCATGGTAGAATAATATTTCATAACTGAAAATCCATTCTGTCCAAATAAAGTAGATAATCATACCATGTTAGATAAAGGTTTATACTAAAACATGAACTAAAAATTTCATCATTAGAACTACAAGAGTCATCTATCACTGAACGCTCTCTACTAGGCCACCACGAAATATTTTATAGGGCTATGGATATACTCTCACCACAACACATTTCTTCTTCTTCTTCTTCTTCTTCTTCTTCTTCTTCTTCTTCTTCTGCTTCTGCTACCACAACTTTTCCCATTCCTGTGGGGTCTCATGTGCAAACTCTGTGGCACATGTGGATTTGGCCGTGTTTTACGGCCGGATGCCCTTCCTGATGCTGAACTTGTGTGGAGGGATGTAATCACTATTGCATGTTTCTGTGGTGATTGTTAGTGTGGTGTGTTGTCTGAATATGAAGAGGATATTGTTGGGTCAGATTCAAGCACCCAGTCCCTGAGCCAGAAGAATTAATTAGAAGTGCTTAAAATCCCTGACCTAGCCAGAAATTGAACCTAGGATGCTCTGTTCTGAACCCAAGGGCAGTATGCCTACCACTGAAACAACGAGTCGGACCTCAACCACAGTACATTACCGTGGCCAATTGCAACAGAAAGCCATAGAAATGTTCTAACATACCAACAATTTTGCTCAAGAATACAGAACAGCTAGCAGAAAGTACAACCAACCAGTAACTGCCAGACACCATACTAAACCAGTTAGTACCAATCCCTTCAGCACAGTAAAAGTCCAGACTGTGCTAACAGAAGCAGGCCACTGCCATATATTGAGCGGACTACACAGAGACAAGTGAACCACTGTCCCATAAACTGGGTGGAGTATGACAAACAAGCTGACCACTGGCATGTATATTGAGGGCAACAGCCACCTGTAAGTTCTCAAAATTACTTATTCTGTATTCATCAAAACACTACAAAAGCTGAAGTTGTTATGTTGGTTTGAATTCAGATCCCACAGCAGGTGGAATGTCATCGTTATAATGCTGTATGAAAATTGTACAGTTACAGACAATCAGTGACAGAACAAACACAATTTAAAGCCATATAATACTATAATATACCTGTAAAAATACACACTACCAAACAAAGAATTACATGTTTTGTTCTACAAGAACATCCTCAGATTCTATCAAATCACTTTAAATCATGCGCATATATGTACAATATTGTTTATGTTGCATAAACTTGTCAGTGATTATGAATTGGTGATGTTATGTACAAGTATGATCAAATAATTATTTTAGTAGTGGCACTTTAGTAACTTTTGGAAATTTTCTTGTACTTTAGCTGCTATCATCTGTTCCTCTGGCGACTACATTTGGACTGAAGCCAGTTTTTTGCTTAGTCTTAGTTTTAGTCTTGGTAGCTAAGTGAGGGGAATGTTGTGGGAATTGATACACTGGAGAGGGTAAGGGAAGTGTTGCTTCATCTTATAATTAGGGAGTAAATATAAGTTAATGATTTTGATGATTTTGATGAAACAAAAGTAAGGAATTAAATTAAATTGAATTAAAGAGAGCCTGTAAGACATTATTTTTAGTGATGAATAATAACCTACCAAAAGTCTTGATTGGCAAAGTCGCTGCTTAAATTCAGAGAATTTACTACAGATAAGAAACCACATTCCAGACATTTAATTCAGAGTGGCCACCTGTGGGATGGATTAAGCACAAATGCAAAAAGTGAGATGTGATGCTGTGTAGGCAATACCTTTATTCCATGTAATGGGAAGGGGAACTATAGAGTAAGTGGAATTTTATGGTCATTGACTCAGTTCATTGGAGAGGGGAGTGGAGGTGTTGTTTCTTCGTCTTAAAATGTATTCTTATGTATTAAGGAGAATGTAGTTAATGATTTTGATGAAATAAAAGTATGGAATTTAATTAAAGGGTATCTGGTAAGACCTTATTTTTAGTGATAAATAATAACCTACCAAAACATCTCGATTAGCAAAGGCACTGTGTCAGTTCAAAGAATTTACTACAGATAAGAATATCCTAATCCGCTTCCAGACATTTAAATCAGAGTATCCTCCTGTGGGATTTGTTAAGCGCTAAAACATAAAGTGTGAAATGTTGTTCAGGAAATGAATTTAGTAGGGTGAATTTTTTAATGTGTGTGATCATTGAAGTTTGTTTTGTTAGCTTTTAACTATTTGTGAGGATTGCACTTCTTCTTAGATGGATAAGGAGAGAGGACACACCACTGAACACTAAACTAAGGTCAATTATGACTCTCAAATATTAAATATTTCTAATTATCATAAATGTAAATTTAACACAAAAAAATTGATGTGATTTGATTTGATAGAATCTGATGATGTTCTTTAAAGAATGAAAGATGTCATAAGTGTTATACTTAGAGTTTGACAGACTGAAAAGCATTAGAGTTACATTTAAAATAATTCAAGTGTTTATGACTATGCAAAGAACAATGTGAATCACTCATCTAGCAGTTTAATGCTTGTAGGATGCTGGGAAAATCCAATAATATGAATGCAGTCCAAGACCTTGAGACAGACAGATAAATGTGTCCTTCAGAGCTGCAGCCAGTCAAGAACTCAGCCGTTCATTAGTCCCAAAGTCATAAGGGGAAACACAGGAATATAAAAATGGTGCCTGTTAAGAACTTACTGCAAAGATGTAGCCCTATATGAAGAATGTCCATCGGCTAAAAGATGGCTTGAATCTGGTCAAGGACTGAATACTTCTGAAGGTTTGATGCCATTTAATTGCAGGGTAATGTAACACTTGTGAAAGCTCTCCAAGGGAGGAGTCAGGATGGCACCCACTGCAGACACTGTAACGAGACCAAAACTATCTTTGGCTCCTGCCAACAGGGTGAACTCCTGTAGAATACAAGACGCCATCTGATCAGGAGCAAAATAGCATCAGCCCTGGCTGAAAAGAACTACAAAATATACAAGGAAGTCCACTGTGTTGCAGAAAATCAAAGTACACACACGACCAATGAGAGCAGACACAGTTGCAGAAGATAACGGATGACAGCAGCTGGAAAATTTCTATAATTTACTAAAGTGACAGTAGAGGTCTTATACATTCCTTATTTGTACATATTTTTTCATATCATCATCAATTCATAATCATTGACTAGTTTATGCAAAATAAACCCTATTGTACATAAATGCACATGGTTTAAAGTGACTTGATAGAATCTGAGGATGTTCTTTTAGAATGAAACATGTCATTCATTGTTTAATAATGTGTATTTTTTACATGTGTGTTATAGTGTTATAACGTGTGTGTTTGACAGACTGGACAGCTTTAAAGTTAAATTTGACTAAGTCAACAATGGAAAGTGTGGCTTCCTTCTTAACAGAAAGAAAGGAAGGAAGAATAAAGAGCCACAAGAAATGTTATGTACCAGAAACGGGGCACAACATAAAAAGTTAGCCAGCCATGGTCTGTCCTACCTTTAAAAGCTCCACTCAAGCTTATTTGTCTATTAAAGTAATTCACTGCAATCTCTCCATTGACAGCTTGGAACATACGCTTAGTTGAGTAACTCGTTTACTTACTCCCAAGTCTTTCTAGCCCAAAGTTTGAAACAGTTTTGTAACACTACTCTTTTGTTGGGAATCACCCAGAACAAATCGTGCTGCTTTTTTTCACATCTTTTCGAGTTGCTAAAAATAAGTAAAAAACACAACAGTATGTGTCATGGAAAAAGGGAACATTTTAAAGTGTTTTAATGTATGTTTTAACATTAAGATATTAAGAATGTGTCCTTGTTAATTATACAATGCGCCTAAATATATGTAGCTGAGCATGTCTACAAAGTAGATGAAACATGTTCTACAGTTTTTAATTTGCCTTAGGCAAATAAACAGTATTGATCAAGTGAAACTTTTGTGTTTTTTACTTCTGTTAACAGTGTATAACATCGCTATGGAAAATGCGGATATTGCTTGCATCCCTTCCAGTTCTTGTATCATGTAATCCTGGTGTGGTTGCTATGCCCTGGAACTATACTGTAATTGGTGTCTTACCAAGGAATTATACGCCCTCTCCTTTACACCTTGAATACAAATCATAAATACTCCCATAACCATACGAAGAGATCTGTAACCTTTATTTACAACCCTGTTAATGTGGTTACTCAAATGAGGATGTTCCCTTATATTAACACCTAGGAACTTACATTGATTTCCATATAGTACTTTCACCCCTTCAATCCAGTAATTAAAACCAAGTATGCTAAAGAGAATACGAGCCATTGTGCGAGATATCGCAAGACATTGATTGCCAGCGCATCTAGCGGAACGATCTTAAAACTGAGCGTAGTAGTAATACCGATCACCTTATGCAGTGCGAAATTTTGAAATTAGAATTGCGTTAAGAAGATTTCCGGGAAAATGTAATTTATCTGGTGAAAAAAGTTTTTTCATTACAATCATACAGGCACTGAATCATGTTTGGTAAGGTTTGTGTTGTTTTTGTTTGCAATAAGTTTGAACTTCAGCTATAGAAATCTTTCTTCCGCCTTCCTCGAGACATAACATTGTAAGTAAATTTCAATATTGTAAAATATTAGTGTACACATCGCATTAGGTTTAACATTTAGTTGCCAAGTACCATCTTCTTATCTTAGATTAATTACATGAAGAAAATTAAAACAAAATACATTAAACAAAACCAGTTTTTCTACCTATTTCCCAGATCTGTGGGGTAGTGGGTGAGGGCTGTGTCGAACATGTGGATTTGGCCCTATTTTACGGCCGGATGGCCTTCCTCACGCCAACCCTGCATGGAGGAATATAATCACTAGACCTCGGATTTTGAGGAAAATCGTATTTTGTTCTGGAAGACAGAACTTAAAATGAAGTTGTATTTACATTCTTCATGTATTTATAATATTATAAACGTCGGCTCTATAGTGCATAAAAGTGCCTCAATTGAAGTTAGAAACTATATTTGCCTATATTCCTATAATTCATATTTGTATCCCTAAACCGGTTAACATGTTTTTAATATATTCGGAGAAAATACAATATTTGCTGACTCGTTTTCAGTATCTTAAACAGAATTTTAAAATTGGAAAGCTGTAAACCACACACCCCTGAATGCCTTAAGAACCTCCCACAGCGAACACTTCCGTAGCCTGTCACGAGGCTGGAGGCAGAATCCACTGACCAGCTGGAATAAAAGCTCCATTTCATTCTGTGAGAACATTTCGGTATTCCCGTTTGTTAAGTATGTGAATTATGCCGAAAGTGTCAGGTTCCAAGTCGCCTTTAATTAAAAAGTTACATGAGTTCCCCATTTCACATCGGAGCGAGGGAAACTTGTTTTATATTTCCCCTTAACGTGTTATTATCAATTTAGCAAAATAAACATGGTATTTTTATTTATGCCTATTAAAATACGTAAAATGGAAGCTGCCTAAAATATTTTAGAACCTATTTGACAGCCTATTTTGGCAGCTAAATAATATTTTAACATCTAAAAATCCGAGGTCTAGTAATCATCATTATGCCTACATGTTTCTGTGATGGTTAGAAGTGTAATGTGTTGTCTGAATATGAAGCGAAAAGTGTTGGAACGAACACAAACCACAGTCCCCGAACCAGAATAATTAATAAGACGTGATTAAAAATCCGATCGTACCGGGTATCAAATCCGTGACCTTCTGAAGAGAAGGCATCAACGCTGATCATTCAGCCATAATTCGGACAGAACGAAATCTTTATTGAGTTTCATTATTTCTATCAGTATTAACATTCAACTTTCGTAGTAGAACAACGCAAACATAATTATTTAGTTTCATTATTTCTATCAATTTTAACATGCAACTTGTGAAGTTTCAGTGTTACCAGCTGACGTTTAAGCTCGGGCCGCCAGGTGCGCCACTGTCAACATGTCTCGCAGTTTAGTATGGGAGAACGCGGAAGTGTCCAGTATTGTCTATAGTGTATTTGTTAAAACTGAGAGGACTTTTCCTCTTCGTGAAACTTACAACTTGACTTTTCATTCTGATTACCATCATACTATTGTCTGCTGTCCAGCTCACAACATTGTCCAGTAGGGGTCGATGATCTGGATGATAGGCCCATTTAAATAAGAAGCATCATCATCCTAATCGTCATCATCATCAACAACAACATTGTCCAGGTATTTTTAGTTGCTTACAATCCTGTAACTTATTTATAATCCTTTACAGTATAACATCATCCACAAAAAGCCTTATCTGTTTTTTCCAGTTCTTTATTCTTATCTATATACACTGACTGGAATAGCGGAGCACTGATGCGCAGATGTGTTGTCTGCGCACCACACGCCCCCTGTGCCAGCGGCAGTTGTATAGGAGACCTTGTGAGCAGTGGCTGTGCATGTGACAGGTGTAACATGGAACGTCGTTGTGAGCTGCCACCGTTCGAACGGGGTATGATGGTCGGTGCCCGACGGACGCGAAGTGCGATTTCGGAAATGGTGCGCGAATTCGGCTTCACACAATCAACCCGGCGACAACTGGGACGGATTGTCAATAGTGATAGACGGGCAACCGTGCAAAAAATCACTGCTCAATTCAACACAGGCCGTGCTAGACACGTCTCCCAGTGGACAATCCGTAGGAACATGGGTTCTGTGGGGTATAGGAGCCGGCGCCGCACATGGGTGCCACTGTTAACCCAACGTTATCATTCACAACGACGCGCATTTGTCGCCAGTCACCAGGGATGGACACTGGAACAATGGCGTAACGTGATATGGTCGGACGAAGCACAATTTCAACTGCACCATGCCGATGGGAGGCACCGTGTATGGCGCAGACCACATGAAGCGATGGATCCCGCCTACCTCGAAGGTGTGGTCCAGGGCGCTGGTGTCTCTGTTATGGTCTGGGGTGTATTTTTCTGGTATGGAATGGGCCCCCTAGTTGTTCTGGAAGAGACTTTGAATGGTACGCGGTATGTTGAGCTGCTCGGAGACCATCTCCACCCATTTTGGGCCTTCCAGCGCCCAGACGGTTCTGAGGTGTTTCAAGGTGATAGCGCGCCGCCACATCGCTCCCACGTCACCCGGGAATGATTCCAGAAACATGCAGCGGAAGTCCAACGACTGCGATGGCCACCCAGGAGACCCGATATGAACCCTATCGAGCTTATCTGGGATGTCCTGGAACGCAGGCTCCGTGCCATGGATCCTGCACCCACGAACAGACCAGCATTGGCGGCCGCTCTGCAAACGATTTGGTGTCAGCTGCGTCCAGAGGACTACCAGGGACTTGTCAACTCACTTCCACGGCGTCTCACTGCAGTTCGCAGAGACAGAGGATGCCCCACACGCTTTTAGGTGACTATCCCATGACATTTGCTAAGTCAGTGTATATATATAAGAAAATATAATTGCCCAGTAATACTGTCTTAGGGAAACCCCTCCTAATCATTACAGTATCAGAAAATACTTTTAACTACTCTAATTCTGTGAGTTCTATGTTCTGTATATTTAGCACCCATTCGACCATTCTTCTGTCTACTCCAATAGCTAATCCAGTTGCCTTCTTTTATTTAGTAGTAGTCTCCCATGATCTACCCTATCAAAAGTATTTTGGACAGGTCAGTAGCCATACAATCCATTTGACTTCCCGAATCTAAAATACCTGCTATATCTTGCTGGAACCCTACCAGTTGAGCATCACTGGAATAACCTTTCCTAATCCTCAACTCTCTTTTATCAAACTAGTTAGTAATTTTGCAAATGTATATAATCAGAAACAGTACTTTCCCAGAACTTACAAGCAACGCATATTAAGCTGATAGGCCTGGTATTATTGGCTTTATGATTATCACCCTTTCCTTTGTATACAGGGACTACTATTGCATCTCTCCATTCATTCAGTATAGCTCCTTCATGCAAACAGTAACGAAATAAGTGTTTCAGATGTGGCACTATATCCCATTCCATGGCCTTCAGTATGTCTCCAGAAATCTTGTCAATCCCACCTGCATTTCTAGCTTTAATCCTCGATATCTTTTTATAAATGTCTATTACATAGATAAATTTCTGTACTTTGCCAGTATGAGCTATCTCCTCAACCTGGACATTATCCTGGTATTAAACTATCTTAACATAGCCGAATATTTCTGCACTGAGTGTGTTCTGAACATTTCTGCACTGAGCGAGTTGACCATGTGGTATGTGAGCTTGCATTTCGGAGTTAGGGGTTCGAATCCTACTCTCGGCAGCCCAGAAGATGATTTTCCGTTTTATCCTATATTCACACCAAGCAAATGCAAGGGCTGTACCTTCATTGAGGCTACGGCCGCTTCCTTCCCACTCCTAGACCTCCCTATAATATCGTCGGCATAAGACCTATCTGTGTCGGTACAACGTAAAGTACAGTACCTGGCCACTTTATTAGACTCAACATAAAAATCTTCATTTTTCTAACAAAATGTTATATTAACATACTTTTAATGGAATACTACACATTCACTAACGGATAGCATTACAGTATGTTTAATTTACGATGTCATACGCAGTTTTAAGACTGCAATTCCAATATTTAGTCAGTCCACCCTTAGCTTTTATGATTGCTTGCACCCTGCGAGGCATACTTGCAATGCAAGATGAAGCTGCTGGAGACAACTTTTCATTATGGTTCCAATGAAATATGATCTTTTCAAGTAGTTGAAGCTTGGTAGTGATACGCTCTTTACCAATTTCACGTACCAGACATTGCCACACATTCTCAATCGGGTTCAAATCGGGTGAATTACCAGGCCATTCCAAAAGAGGAATTTCTTTCTCTTTCAGAAAAGCTTAATAGATTTTGCTGTGTGGCATGGAGCCCCATCTTGCATGAAAATCTTGTTTTTACCTTCACTAAACCAGTCCTTCAATTGAGGGAACAGTCTCTTTTCAAGTATTTGTCTGTACTGATCATGACGCATTATACCCTCCACAATCTGAAGACGTCCCATTCCCTTTCCACTTATCACTGACCAAATCATGACCTTGGTAGGATGTTTTACTGTTTGTTGGACGCAATTATTCTCGTACTTTTCACTAGACAATATTCTTACAAACCGGTATTTCTCGCTTGACACCTCAAAAGTTGATTCATCACTGAAGCAAACGTAGAAATTAAGATGATGTGTATGAAATTTAAAGTTGTAAATACTCGTTGGAATTTTCCTAGCTAAAACATCATTTGTTAAAGAATTTATATAAGGAACTTACCCTTTTCCAGTCTTCTGCTGTGAAATGTTGGTGTTTTCTTGCCCACTGTAGCCTCCGTTTTATCATTCGTTCAGTAAGTTTGGGTTTCTTAGCTGGTCGACGACATCGGTACCCCTAGCTGCAAGTACGTTGACGCACTCTTCTCTCAGAAACCTTGATACCACTGTTGTTCAGTTCTTGGATTATAGTAGCATAAGATGCCCTTCTGTTTCCTTTCACAATTTTGACGAGCAAACGTTCTGCTCTTAGAGTCAGAATTTTCTTCCTACCACGTTCTGTTCTTCGGGTAATCTCTCCCAGTTTTATTTGTATTGTTTATACGACGCACAGAAGTCTGCAATATTCCTGAATGGGCAGCAATTTCTCGTTGTGTCAGATTTCCATGCTGCAAAAGTCCCTTCACAAACTCAATTTTGCGAGGAGAAAGGTCCTGAGACTTCCCCATAACTCTGGTTTCAAGAAATTGTTTGATTTCCCTAACAAATTTAAAACCACTGCTACTTCATAAAGTTCCTGTTATCAACACAGATTTAGCGTAAATATCTAAAATACAGCAAGACAAACTGTTAAAGTTAATTATCAGTAAACCAAACACACATCTGACACAAAAACCGCAGGAATTATTACCTCATATGTTTATGGCAAGGTAGGTACTACGTTAATAAAGTAAAAAAGGTGGGAATTTGTAAAAATAATAAGTTCCAAAATTCATATTATTATCAAGAATACCATGTCCTACAATGCAAGTATGAACAATGGGTTTGCTGTCACATAAATCCAAGAAGTAGGGTGTCAAGGGAAAAGAATTGCTAAAAAGGTCCTTGAGTCTAATAATGTGGCCAGGTACTGTATATTGTAAAAACGTTTCCGCTCATATACACTCCCCTTGTCAGTTAATGATCCCTGGAATGCCGTTATTGGTATTGTTTATTCCATATTCTTCCATTTTTCCCTAAAATTCATATGATTGGCTAGTATGTTTGCCATCATGTTATTCTTAGCTGACTTTTATGTTGAATGAAATTTCTTAACTTCAATCTCTCCGTACTTCCACAGAAGTATGAGCAATGTATGTTCTAAAACAATGGGTGCTGTGTCAGCATTTTCCCACGAGGTCATTGACCCCTAGTTGTGTAGTAAGGCTATGTAGATTACAGAACGAGGTCATTGACCCTAGTTGAGTAGTAAGGCTATGTACGTTCCAGGGCATTGAGGTCGAGGTGCGGAATAATGTCAAAACCGTGCGTACGAGAGCAAGTGTAACCTCACAGACTCTATTGGAGGGGATAAATTGGTCAGGAAATGAACTGGGGTGCTTTTGCCTCCAAGGTGAGGTTATGACGTCGTACGCATACGTACGAGGACAATGCTAATGTCACTGGCCAACCTGGAGTGTTTTTGACCGCTAAGTGAGGTTATGACGTCATGCCCTTACGTACGAGGTCAATGCTAACCTCACGGACCACTTTGGGCGAGCCGAATCGGACGAGCCCCCTTGGAGGAGTCGAGTCGGAAATGTCACGGACCCTTTTGGAGGAGCCGAATCGACCGGGCGCCCATGGAGGAGCCACAAATCAGTTAGGTGACCTGCATATGAGGTTAAGATGTCATTATGACGTGTTAACCTAACCTTGCGCACGAACGCTAGCCTAACCTCACACACTGGCTCCCCTTGGAGGATTCCAGTTAGTTAGGTGACTGGTAGTTGAGGTTATGACGTGTTAACGCTAACCTAACCTCAGACGGGTTCTCCTTGGAAGAGCCGAACTAGTGAGGTAACTTGTAGGTGTGGTTAACACGTGTGTTAACCTAACCTTGGCCACGAACGGTAACCTAACCGCACACAGGCTCTTTGTCGTCTCTCCCTTGGAGTAGTGACGGAGCTGTGACGTAATAATCGCGGGCAATTTAAAAATGCATGCTTATCTTTACATAACCGAACGCGCAGGCCTTATCCTGACAGAGCTGTGACTTCACAGCGTGGGTGATTTTTAAATGCGGACTGCTGGCTAAGGGTGCATGACGTTATAACCTAACGTGTGTCCATTCCTTATCCCGTTTCTCTACTTTGTCGGGTTTGTGGTGAGATGAAACTGTTAAGATGTATTTTTTATAACCGGATGCTCTTCCTGAAGTCTTCATCGGGGAAGATAGTAAGATGAAGTTAATTACATGATATATGATAGTAGGAAGTGGGATGGTAAACCCCGGCATTGTCACATAGCTTTCTACTGTCGAATAGCATCGAGAGGTCTGCTCAAGGCTTTACGTCTCCATCCGACGGACAAATAACCGTCAACAGCGTTATATGCCCTCAGTCCACATGAGCACTGCGGAGAGGATTGGAATTTAATCAAAGCTTTTTTGGGCACACAGGCTAGTAATTAGAAACTGTGTACTACCACCTACCTTACCCTGCCAGGCTGAATGGCTCAGACGGTTGAGACGCTGGCCTTCCATCGCAGACTTTGCAGGTTCGATCCTGGCTCAGTTGTTTGGGAGGGGAGACATATCAGCGCACCCTCGCGGCGTCTTAGTGAGTTACTGTAAACAAATATCCCGCTGGAGACATAACAGTGCGTTCTTTCGACGACTTACTGAGGTAGTGGGATAACAACTGAACTTATGTTAAAAGTTGAACTGATTGTCACGTGAATACGTGTGTTAACATTACTGGCCCATCGGGATGAGGGAAGACAAATTTTTTACTGACACTCATCACCTCTTTAAATGGCATACGTTTCCTGAATATTTACATTTTCGCAAAGTCACTGTATCAAACACTATATACTATGGTACAAATTGTAATGCACGATCTGGTTAAAGATGGTTTGAAATATTTTCAATTTAATATGCATGAGCAAGTACCATCACCGCATGATATGCTTCCCAATTCTCTTGTAATCTTTGACGATGACGCTACAGAACAGCAAAACGTTATTCGCGCATACTTTAGTATGGGACGACATATATATGTAGATTGCTTCTATTTATGCCAAGCGTGTGCCTAAGCAGTTGATACGCGACAACGCAAATATTATTGTGCTTTTTCGACAAGATGAGCGCAACATGTGACATGTGTATGATGATCATCTTAACACTGATATGAATTTCAATGACTTTAAACGTGTGTGTGCTACATGCTGGTCATCACATCGTTACGGCTTTTTAGTTATTGACTAGCTGCTAACCACTGCTTCGCTCGCGAATATTTCGTAAGTTGATAAAAAATAATTGTTCCTCGGTAGTGCACTAAGACATTATCTTAATCTCTAAAATATAAAAACTCGCCGAAAAATTGCATTTCATTTATCCCAGAACCACTCTGTAAACCACGTTTGTAGCATTGCCTTTTGGGGCAAAGACGATCAAGCTACTGACAGAGCTAAATCTGGAACATGCGACATGGGACTGTACATGTGAGAAATAGTCCTCTTTTAAGTCGAGAAAAAAGAAAGAGTTTATTTATTTCTAAAGGAGATTCCAAATACCAATGTTCATGTCTGTAACATCTTAGTTTTTGAGATATGAGTATTCTCATAAAGAGAATTCAACCCCTTCTTCACTTATTTTCGATCTCTAGCTTAAGTTGATTTTCCAAAAACAAAAAGTAAATCTTTCTTTATTTTTAAAGTAGATTACAAATACCAATTTTCACGTCCGTAACATGGCAAGTTTATGAGATATGCTGTAGATATACTCATTTTAAAACCGCCCCACTTCTTGGCAGAGTGGTCAGCGTTGAAGCCTTCAGTTCACAGGGTTCCGGGTTCAATTCCGGGCTGAGTCGGGGAATTAAATCGCTTGTGATTAATTCTTCTGGCTCTGGTACAGGTTACTTGTGTTTGTCCCAACACTCTCCTCTCACACCACTTTACCATTACAACAGGAACACGCAATAGTAATTATATCCCTACACATAGGGTTGGCATCAGGAAGGGCATCCAGTCGTAAAACGGGGTCAAAAGCCACATTTGCGACACAGTTCGCACCCGCGACCCCACAGGTGTGGAAAAAGCAGTAGTAGAAGAAGAAGATACTAATTTTTAAAATTCATCCGCTTTTTATATTATCTTATATATAAAAGTGGATGTTGGTATATTTGACGTTAATAGACTCAAAAACGACTAGACCGATTTCGCTTAAATTTTCACAGTTTGTTCTTATTACATCTGAGAGGGATTATGAAGTGGTTTGAACGAAATCTGATTGGTAGTTCGGCACTTAGGGATGAAAAATGAAATGGGATGAAATAGGGGAAGATAAGCAAACCGCAAGACAAGTCTGAACAGCGGGTTGCCTACCCAACGGTATGAGAAGACTTAAACTACTGGACATAAAGAAATGAAATTTTGGATGTTAAATTTATATTACGATGTAGGTGCATGCTAAGGGAAGATTTTTGGATATTCCGCCGTTAAGGGGGTGAACAGGGGAGCGAATTTTTAGAATGAGTATGTATATCTCAAAAACTTAACAGTTTAAAGACGTGAACATTAGTATTTGGAATCTCATTTAAAAATAAGGAAGCACGTATATTTTTGCTTCCGGAAATTCCTCTTAAGGGGGTGCGGTGAAAAGAGGTTGAAAAGAGGTTGAATACTTTTTACGAGGATACTTATATCTTAAAAACTGAAGATGTTACAGACGTGAAAATTGGTATTTGGAATCTTCTTTAAAAATAAACACATTTTGTATTTTTGGAAAATCCAGTTTAATAGGAGTGAACGGCATTGGCAAAGGGGGTGAGTTTTTAAAAGACTAATTATATCTGCAGTATTTCTCAGAAAGATAACATTTTACACACGTGAAAATTGGTATTTGGAATGTCCTGTGAAAGTAAAGAAATACAGGTAATTTGTTTTCGGAAAATCCGCTTAAGGGGAACTGAAAAAGGGGATGAATTTCTAAAATGAGCGTCTCGACAGCACATCTCAACAACTTAAGATGTTACAGACGTGAAAATTGGTATTTTTGGTTTATGGAAAAGGCACTTAAGAGAGGGGGGGTAAAAAGGACTGAAAAGGGAGTGGAATTCGTTTTATTAGCATGTTGATATCTCAAAAATGGAAGAGTTTACAGACGTTAAAATTAGTATTTGCAGTCTCCTAAAAACTAAAGAAATACGTATTTTTTTGTTTTCGTAAAATCTACTTAGGTGGATTGGGGTGGGGGTAGGACTGATAAAGGGGTTGAATTATTATTTTGGGGATACTTATATCTCAAAAAATGAAGATGTTACTGACGTGGAAATAGGTATTTGGAATCTCCTTTAAAAATAAACATTGTTTTTCGACTTGAGAGAAGACTATTTCACACACCTACGGTTCTAAGTCGCATCTTAGCTCCAAAAGGCAATAGAACAAACGTGGTATACAAAGACTTTCTGGAGTAAATGGAAGTCAGTTCTTGGGTGAGTTTTTATACTTTAGGGATTTTCAGATAATGTCTTAGTACAGTACCGAGGAACGACTACTTTAATCAGATGATGAAATCCACGCGAGCGAAGCCACGGGTAACTGCTAGTATTTTATATTTTTCAGAAAAAGGTTTTCATTTATTTTTAAAGGCTATTCCAAGTACCAATTTTAACGTCTGTAACATATTCAGTTTCTGAGATATATGCAACCTTGTATAAATAATTCGAATCCTTCCTCACTTCTTTTCACCTTCCTATCACCCCTTAAGTGGATTTTCTGAAAACAAAAATTAGTGTTCTTTTATTTTTAAAGGAGATTCCAAATACCAATTTTCGTGTCTGTAACATGTTAGGTTTTTGTGATATATTGTAGATAATCTCGCTGCTGTAAGAATACTGGAGCTGACGTTGCCATGGTTACGACAGTTCATTTCTTTATCCGATTCCTAGAGCAGGGGTAGAGAGTGCGGTGCCAATATATCCATAACGGTTTGTTTTAGGGCCTTAAAACATGGTTTTGGTTTTGTTCTTTGCGTCAAGGGGCTTAAAATGAGCTTTGGCTGGTCCTTGTACGACAAATTCGATTTCGCCCATATTAGCATATCTTTACGCCCCCCCCCCCCACCTAAAATTGTTTTGAAAATAAAATATAGCCCATGTTACTCACTGGCAATGCAGCTTTCTATAGATGAAGTAATTTTTAAAATCGGTTCAGTAGTTTTTGAGTAGCCGTTACAAACAAATATACAAATTTTTCCTCTTTATATTATTAATATAGATAAAGAAAGTGAAGTTCATTATGGACGGCATCGCATGGGTTTTGATCATTTTATATGCATCAACACACAGTTAGAGACTCCATTTGACCCAAAACCGGCACCATGATAACATCCAGCAAAGAGATTACACAACATATAATCCGTGCTCGAAACAATATTCGACGAAAATTTTAAGAGCTTAAACGTATTCAAGCAGGCACTGATTTTTTTTTGAAAACGCAACTAGGTACACCACTGAAATACATTTTTTATTCTACATCATAGTCCAAGTCTACTACAAGTTCTGTTTGTATGCAATAATTTCATGTTAAAGAGAAGCAAGAACAAGAAAAGGTTGAAGAAGAAGAAGAGAAGCAGGATGAGGAAGAGGAGAGGGAGGATAGGGATGAAGAAGAGAATGAAAAAGAAAATATTAACGTTTCTTTACCGTCTAAACGAGTTACGTTTGTAACTACAGATGTTATTGACCTACTACATCAACACAAGATCTACCTTCTTTGTCTGAGGTAATGATCACACCAAGGTACGTAGAATATAAGGTAGGGATCACGAGAGAGGTGCGCAGTAGCAAAGCAGAGCTGTGACGTCACTCAGGACCCTCGCGTTGAATCTGCCCTGAATAAGGCAGAGGTATTTCGAGTAAGAATGCCTGTACACGCAGAAGCTAGGTGCTAATAATACACGGTAGTAACATATCTGTGGTTTATAAGAAACCGTGTGTGTTTATTTTATGCGATAAAACGTAAAAATCAGTAATAGTGTACACTTTTCAGTATGGTTTGCCATGCGAGTGCAGGCTGCACAAATCATAGCAGGCACGCGAAGGAACAAAACATACACTTTCATGTATTCCCTCAAGACACTGACCTAAATAAATGGTGACAGAAGTAATCAAGACATTATCGAAAGCTTTCTCAGCTTCGAGGGTTCGGAAGACTTTACGACCATCCTCTTCCGATAGCTGTGATGCAAAAGGTTAAAATCATTGCTTCTCAGCCTCAATGCTTCCGAGGCGATAAGAAATTCCAACTGTTCTCCGGAAGATTATGAATCATTACGTCCAAATATGTTACATGCTACTGATGAACTCGATCAAAACTCCGATATCGTGTGCCAGTCTAAGGCCAGCGTTGAGCCCACAACATCCTATTCTTTACTGGAGGATGAGCAAGGGTTCGTTAAAGCCCTTGAAGAGCTAGTAAAACAGCTCGAGGACAGTCGCGAAACCAAGGATCTGATGAGCTGCTTGAAGACTTCACTGGCTAGGCCGATATAGCTTTTAGGGTAAACAAGAAGAACCTCGATATAGAAAGCAATTACAGAGAGAAAACAGGTCAACCTACAAGGGGTGGAAATTATATTTCAAAAACGTCTAGAGACAGTTTGATGCAGTCTACAGAGAGATGGTACATCACGGTAGGGGAGATGGAAAAGGAGTTCAAATTTTACCACGGGAAAGAACTGAAAGAGGGTTCTAACATCATCACAAACCTTACGGATATCCTGAAGAAGAAATTCCCCTAAATATATGAGCTTACAAGTTGCTTCGTGAGAAGCCGTTCTTTTATTCGAATGGACGCTTTAATCAAAAGTAAGACATTCAAGAGACCGGGTTTTAGTTATGTACCCGCTCAAAGCCTGAGTCCCAACCAGCATTTATCTCAGGGAGTGTTACGGTCCGAATCTATCGCAACTAATAAACAATAAAAAAATATTTTGAGATATAAGATCTCAAACTAAATGTAAGGGCGCCATCCAATCAGTACTACAGGGTTGAACGGGACACTCTAATTTTTAACTTTAAGGCTCATCATCAAACATACAAATTATATACACTGACTGACAGAGCAAATGCAACACCAAGAAGGAGTGGTCAGAACTTTATGCCAATTGCAGGGTAGACTGACGTCACTGAGGTATGCTCATGATGTGAAATGCGCCGCTGTGATGCGCACGTAGCGAACGATAAATGGGACACGGCGTTGGCGAATGGCCCACTTCGTACCGTGATTTCTCAGCCGACAGTCATTGTAGAACGTGTTGTCGTGTGCCACAGGACACGTGTATAGCTAACAATGCCAGGCCGCCGTCAACGGAGGCATTTCCAGCAGACAGACGACTTTACGAGGGGTATGGTGATCGGGCTGAGAAGGGCAGGTTGGTCGCTTCGTCAAATCGCAGCCGATACCCATAGGGATGTGTCCACGGTGCAGCGCCTGTGGCGAAGGTGGTTGGCGCAGGGACATGTGGCACGTGCGAGGGGTCCAGGCGCAGCCCGAGTGACGTCAGCACGCGAGGATCGGCGCATCCGCCGCCAAGCGGTGGCAGCCCCGCACGCCACGTCAACCGCCATTCTTCAGCATGTGCAAGACAGCCTGGCTGTTCCAATATCGACCAGAACAGTTTCCCGTCGATTGGTTCAAGGAGGCCTGCACTCCCGGCGTCCGCTCAGAAGACTACCATTGACACCACAGCATAGACGTGCACGCCTGGCATGGTGCCGGACTAGAACGACTTGGATGAGGGAATGGCGGAACGTCGTGTTCTCCGATGAGTCACGCTTCTGTTCTGTCAGTGATAGTCACCGCAGACGAGTGTGGCGTCGGCGTGGAGAAAGATCAAATCCGGCAGTAACTGTGGAGCGCCCTACCGCTAGACAACGCAGCATCATGGTTTGGGGCGCTATTGCGCATGATTCCACGTCACCTCTAGTGCGTATTCAAGGCACGTTAAATGCCCACCGCTACGTGCAGCATGTGCTGCGGCCGGTGGCACTCCCGTACCTTCAGGGGCTGCCCAATGCTCTGTTTCAGCAGGATAATGCCCGCCCACACACTGCTCGCATCTCCCAACAGGCTCTACGAGGTGTACAGATGCTTCCGTGGCCAGCGTACTCTCCGGATCTCTCACCAATCGAACACGTGTGGGATCTCATTGGACGCCGTTTGCAAATTCTGCCCCAGCCTCGTACGGACGACCAACTGTGGCAAATGGTTGACAGAGAATGGAGAACCATCCCTCAGGACACCATCCGCACTCTTATTGACTCTGTACCTCGACGTGTTTCTGCGTGCATCGCCGCTCGCGGTGGTCCTACATCCTACTGAGTCGATGCCGTGCGCATTGTGTAACCTGCATATCGGTTTGAAATAAACATCAATTATTCGACCGTGCCGTCTCTGTTTTTTTCCCAACTTTCATCCCTTTCGAACCACTCCTTCTTGGTGTTGCATTTGCTCTGTCAGTCAGTGTATATTCAGATCAAAGGAAAATTATGAAGACTCCGTCCTAGGAATGGGAACGGATATTTAAACGGTCACCAAGGGTTTACTATTCTACAAGAACAAAAACCTGGAACTGTTTCCTTGCAAATGCTAAAGGAGCATTTTATTTAAGTAAACAAAATAATTTTTACACACAACAAAATCTGTTGACCCTTGATTTGCCGGTAATTTGGCAAATTATTTCTAAAATTGATTACATAATATTTATCACTTTTGACCACCCTTCCATTTGGGTAGTAGAACCGTTGATATCTGAAGGTATCAGATTTACCTTCGTTAACACCATGACCCTATTTGGTCGTGGACCAATTACATGTTGGCTAAGTGGGCGCGATCACATGGACCATGTTATCGCCTCCACTTTGATTGAGATGAGACCAACCCGGGAAACTACAAACTCTCCCCGGTTTCCTAAGCAAGATATGCTAATCTTTAGTTGAAGGAAACGACAAAGAGACTCTAACCTAATGGTCCAGATGTAGGGATTTGCCTTCATTTTACAAATATTAACTTAACTTATTATTTACAACAACTTGACATTATTACGTTAATTCGCCAGCTGACTTCCCTTTTATCATTCACCATCAGCATCCGATATAATAAAATTAAAAAAATTAAAAATATTATTATTATTATTATTATTATCAACATTATTATTAATAGTGGAGATCGTGATTATCGTAACCCGTAATCATCCTCGCTATAATACTTCAACTTCTCGCTCTTATTATTCTCATCTGAAATAAAAAAATAGCTTCCTTTTTTTACTTCAAATATTATTATTATTAAAGTGGTTTGAAATTTTCAATATTTTTCATTTCAACTCCCAACATTATTGTTGTGTTCATAAATAAAAATAAAAATGTCTTCTGATTCTTCAAATATTATTATTATTATTATTATTATTATTATTATTATTATTATTAATTAAAAAATTAATTTAGCTTGTTACACGGTAGTCCACTCTATATATGTTTAACGCATAACCCCTTTTACAATTCCGATTTCTTTTGGCACTAATCAATCCAGACATGATTTACTTGGAATATTATTATTATTAATATTATTATTCTCTCGAGAAATTTTATTTTTATTCCCCATCTTTATAATTTAGTCACATACGTTCTCTCCCAAACAGAAATCACCAAGATCCGAATTCACATCGGTCGGGACATAATAGTGTTCGAACCCGCAACCTTATTTTCGTACTGTCGTTAATTCATGGAGACCATATGCTCCTAAGATAATTCTCAAATCCCATAACATCTCGCAGTTGGGCAAATACCTCCAATCTGTGCAAGTGTTAAATTGTTCCTTCCTTTTCCATTTTGAAGTCCATTTATCCATCGGAACTCTTCAAAACATTTTCATTAATTAACCCTCGGTGTGTGGACTCTCTTCTGCCACTCACATCACCGGTATAGAAATACAACCTCCATGTAGGCCTTAAGATCCATCTATTTCTGCATCAACATCAGTACAAATCGCTTTCATTTCGGGCCGGATTTCTGTCCCACAAAACTCCAAATTTCAACTTTTGGCTCAAACCACTCTGGGCCTCAAACATAGCGTGACCATATTATCAACATGCCTATCTCGTTTCTACCAAAATTATTTATGATTATTATGGAATCCAAAAACGTTAAATCAACAATTAGTGTTAAAATTGGATTCAGTGCCCAGATTAAATATTCAACACGCCTTTACACATTACCCAATATTAATTTATTACTCCGACACTTCTACCGATTATTATTATTTTGTCCACTGGCGAACTTCGCGATATTTACAAACAAATCAATGGACTTCATTCCGTCCCACAACAATTTAAATCATTTGGCAACCCTACCTCTGGATTACCTTAACAACATGCCTTAATATCTATAAAATTTCCGATACCGGAAAAACACTTTGGAAGCACTTCTAAATGAATATTAACATTACGTGAAACGTGCTCCATATCATATCAAACAACTCAAGCACTTGAATGAACAAATAAACCCTACTCTACTCTATTTAATAATCGAAATTATGATGAGTGCTTGATCTAATTATGTACATATTAATTAGTCCCTTTGCCTATCTATCTTTGAATTTATACGAGCCGGAAACGGCTCGTTTCACAATTAAGTTACATGATAAATTAATGATTTCCTCCCCCTAACGATAGCAATCTACAAATATTTGAAAAGGTTACTCATCTCTGCCTTGTAGTCTGCTAAAACCGGACAAGGAGCCTAGCCCCTCCGGTTTTTAGCACTGCATTTTACTGATATTCATGCCAGCTTGAAGAATTAATCCTTGACCCTTTTCAACTTTACACATTTTGAATAAAAACAAATAAAATAACTGTTGCACTCTGGAATAATTTCCACCCTAAATTCTACTCACAAATTTTACACTCTCGGCCTTATATTTAGCCCACTTAATGTAGATATACATTCTTCATTCCTTTCCCGGACACTAGGAACATGGGATACCTCGGGATCCCCTTTACAACGGCCCGTGCGCGCACTTCAATTTCCGTCACGCGTTCACACAGCTGACCAGGTAACAGTTTATAATCGACTGTTTACTAGGTGAAATACATCAAACACTCGTGATCGTTCTCACACCACGTACTCCCTAATTTATTTTGTAGAATCTCACACTCCTATTCGTAGGTTTTAATTTAACGAGTTCTGAATATTGGAACTCTTCCTGATAGTAGACTGTTCAAGACTGTAATATGAACCACTACACGTCACGAATTACTGTGCTACGTATCATTCTAATACTTCGAACACTTCTCCACGAGTACATATACACCTGCTCCCTAGCGTAGTAACGGCACGGAATATTCACAAGTAAGTTACGCACCCCTGCCGTGGTATCAGCTCCGATACTTTGTCAGAAGTAGTTGTCAGTCCTTGTCCACGACCTCATATTTATACTTGTATCCCCTCTCTTCCGAGTTCACGGGAGGTCATCTTAGGACGCGCAGTCCCGATATCCTCATATGACTATTTGCGCCTTTGCCAGTGGCTTAAATATGGAATTCAATGATGTAATTATGTTCTCAAAGGCTCTATACCAATTCTCAACTAATATCGTTCGCTGGTGATATATTTGCGAATTTAGCTGCCGTATCCCGGCCTGGGATTTCGCGCTATATTGTGGCGTCCTTTGCCTCCAGCCAATCAGCAGATAGCATTCATTAATTCTCAGAATTTCGCCAATCAATCTCCCTCGGTTAGTGATTTTTAATCACTTTTATTACTTGGTTAGGCTTATAAATTCCACCTTATTCCGAATGTATAACTCACTTACGTTTATAAATTTAATCCTTGGAGTTCAGGTTTCTCGTGCTTCTTACAATACGAAGTTGGCGTACCTGCGACTGGTCGATGAATTTTACTATTGGTCCACATAAACCACGGGACCGGGAAGGCTCATATTTTCTTCAAGTGCCAACCCCGCGTTCAACTCCCGCTAGTACATGGAGATACCCTGCCTCATTTCTAAGAAATCTGCACCCGGTTCTTTGCGCTGTTGCCACTACCTATTTCGCTCGAGGCGAGGAATGTGTCCCCTAACTTGTCAACAACTCGTGCCTTTCTCTCTCCCGTACGTCACAATTTCTGAGAAGTCTTACTCTGTCGTTCATTGTGTTTGTTAATCTCAGTGGAGACAACAGTGTGGGGTATGTTTCGCAACATCCTCTCGGCCTGGTCTGTACTTATATATAAAATACGATCTTCTCGCTTCTGAAAATGAAATATATAGTCCTCCATAAATAATTAAAATTGCATGACGCTTATCACACCCCCACCAGGGCGCAGTTAATATATTACCGATAAAGAAGAAAAGCAAAGAAATTCCACTGATGCTATAGATAAGTGTGTTTGATAATCTTTTTAAAAAATATCAGCATTATTCTTTGTGTATAACATACCTGTTTTTTATGAAATGCAATATAATATGTTGCATATGAAACCAGTGCTAAGAATGTTAATATACAGGCTCATTAATTTATATAGCCTATCTAATGTTAACCTGGAATTTGTCAGTTCCTGGCACTTGGAGAACATTTACTGTACTGTTTATGTTGTGGACAGTTTCCTGACATTTGCTGTTTGTGTTGTTGACAGTGTACATAGTTTCCCAATATTGCTTGTAACAGCCGATATATTTCTTGCAGTCATCAAGCTTTAATGTTCGAATCTGTAACAATTAGAACCCCTTGTTATTGTTATCGTAGGTGTTGATAACATGAATATGTGGAATGGCCATTCCACTGCGATCACAATCCTAGCATTGTTACATCCTTTTATACAGATCGAAATACTTCAGAAACGCTGCTCGATTCACACTGTATTTGATCTCCTATCATTACTCCACTATAATAGTGAAATGGAATGCCTTTTCTGAGGTGATGTTAAAATATCGCTGAAGTTCTCTTATCTCTAACTTGTGGCTAAAACAGAGTAACTCACAGCTGTGTATTAGCCCACCTCATACAGAAGACAAGGCGCTATGGGTTCACGATGACGTCATCGAATGCCAAGCATGGTGGGGAGACCTGCGCGTGATCCCTACCTCTTACTCTAACAACCTTGTGATCACACCAGAGTATCGTAATCAATTTAAGACATTCAAAATACCTATGGGTCACTCTTTGCTCCTTATATAGAAAAACTCTTTACAGGACGTACTTACTCAACCTACGGTATTCGCTATGAAGACGACTCTTTCTGGATAGATAATGCATATGTTAAGATTAATGACAACAGTCTCATTGTAAAAGTGTTATATATAAACCTACTAAAGGTCTATTAGAACTTCTTTTCTCACAAATACCTGACAAGGATATAATTTCATAAGATGATCGTAAAAAATGTAAAGCAATAATTTTTGCTACTGACGCAACAGGACGTAATTACAAGAGGACAGAAGCTATCGATTACAAATTCTAAGAGCTTCGCAAGATGCTAGAGAATTGCGTCATGCGGGTATTATTCAGTAATGGCTCGTCAAGATAAGACCTCACCCGTAAAGATAAGCATCGCACACGAGTTACACGAACCAGCTCGTCGCACCTACTATCGCAGGCGCGTTATTACACGCGGAAAAGATTATCTCTGGCAAGCAGACTTAGTAGATGTGATTCCATATGCCTCTAGCCATAAAGGGTATAAGTATCTTCTTAGTGTCATCGATTTGTACTCTTTGCTTTTACACAACCTGTGTGTTCTAAGACAGCAGCTCAAGTCAAAGACGCATTTAAACATATTGTTGAGCAATCAAAACGCTGCCCAAGGCTTCTTCAAACCGATCAACGTAAAGAATTTTACAACAAAGATTTTCTTCTTATCCCAAGTTACTTGGCATTCATCGTTGCTCTACGTACAGTAATCTCAAGGCAAGTGTTGTAGAACGCTTTAATCGAGAATTTAGAGCTCAACGTTCTTATCGTTGGAATGAACTGCTACCTAGACTCGTGTCTACCTACAACGATACACCTCATCGCACTATCGGCACAAAGCCACGTCTTGTTACTAATAATACACCACGCTTAGATGCTATTCATCTTGTAATCAAAACGGCTGATCCGCGCCAACATCGCTTTTAAAAAGTTGATTTCATTCGCATCAGTAAACACAAGTCTGCCTTTGCAAAAGATACACACCTAGCTGGAGCACAGAATTTTTTTTTTACATCAGGAATGTTAAGCTTACTAATCCAGCTACGTATTTACTTGGCGATCTTTCAGGACAGTCTATTGAAGGAGAATTCTATATCGAAGAACTGCAGAAAGCATCCTTATCACTATTTAATCGAATGTGTTATTCGTCGTTGTGGAAATAAACTGTATGTCAAGTGGCTTGGTTTTAATAACAACTTCAATTCATGGATTAATAAAGAGGATGTGCTTTAAAAGAATTTTTAAAATCTAGAACCTCTTCCTCTCTTTTCTTCTACTGCATAAGACTGGTGAAGGAAACATTATTGTTCACATGAATGGTTTACCGATGAAAGGGATGAAATATTAGGCATAAAATTAGTTTGTGATAATATGAAGGAGGTGAAAATTATAGGAACATATAGGCCTGGAAGAGAGGAAAGAGACATGGAAATATTTCAGAAAATAATAGATTATACTAATAAAAACAATAATAATGATATTGGGGAGATCTAAACTTGACTGAAGTTGAATGGAATGGAGCTGCAAGTGAAGCCCATGAACAGAAACTGGCAAATAAGTTAATTTAGGAGGGAGGATTTACACAAGTACGGTAGTACAAGAACTGACTCGTCTCAATAACTTACTAGATGTATTCTTGGTCAAACCATGGGAAATTGTTGATAAAACTGAGGTAATTGAAGGAATAGGTGACCATAAGGCTGTAATAATGGATGTAGGACTGGTACCAAAAAGGCTTAATAAGAGGGTCACACAAGACAAGAAAATGTACAGAAAAACTAAAGTTGATGAATTTGGGACTTATCTTAAATCACAATTCAGTTGTTGGATACGTAAAGGGAGTAATGTGGATACACTTTGGGCTAAATTTAAAGGAATCATTTGGGAAGGAGAGAAGAGATTTGTACCTGTTAAGAAGGGTAAAATGGCCTCAGACCCTGTTTATTATACAAGGAAAATAAGAAAATTAAAAAGAAAATGTAGAATAGTAAACAGGAAAATCAAAGAGAGTAGGAAGAGTAGAGAAAATAGAAAACAGCTAATGAGGAAACTGAATAGAGTGAAAAGGGAAACAAAAGAGAATTATATGATTGGCATACTTCAAGAGGGTAATGACCACAAAGGTAAATGGAAAAAGCTGTATTCATATATCAGGAATCAAAAAGGAAAAAGAATCCAAATTCCTACAATGGTGGGAGAAGGGGGTGAACACTATTTAACAGATACTGAGAAAGCAAACCTATTTAGCAGGGAATTCAGAGATTCAATAGAAGGTTGTCAGGAGTTGGAAACCGAAACAGAACATAGAGAGGGAGAGACACAGAGGGAAACAAGAAGCTTCTCATTCACAAATGAAGATATTTTCAGAGAAATCCAGCTGCTTCAGCAAAGAAAATCAGCAGGAAGTGATCAAATTACTGGAGAGGTATTAAAGACAATGGGGTGGTATACAGTGCCTTATTTAAAATTTCTCTTTGACTATGTCATAAATAATAGTGTAATACCAAAGGAATGGAAGGAATCTCTAATCATACCAATATATAAAGGAAAGGGCGATAAAAGGAAACCAGAGAACTACAGACCAATCAGCCTGACCAGTATAGTTTGTAAAATACTGGAGAGTTTAATATCAAAGTACATCAGAGGGATATGTGATGATAAAAATTGGTTCATTAGGAGCCAGTATGGATTTAGAAAGAAATTTTCTTGTGAGGCACAACTGGTGGGATTTCAGCAGGACATATCAGATCAGTTGAATTCAGGAGGCCAGTTAGATTGCATAGCCATGGATATTTCCAAAGCTTTTGATAGAGTGGAACATGGAATATTATTAAAGAAATTGGAGGGAATAGGATTAGACGTAAGGGTTACACGTTGGATAAAACATTTCTAAATTTGAGGGTTCAGAAAGTCAAAGTAGGAAATAATGTATCGCAGGAAGAGAAAGTTCGGAAGGGAATTGCACAGGGTAGTATAATCGGTCCGTTACTTTTCTTAATATACGCAAATTATTTAGGGAATAATATAACATCAAAAGTAAGATTGTATGCAAATGACATAATTGTTTATAGAGAAATAAATAACATTGAGGATTGTTCAGAATTATAAAGGGACCTTGAGAGTATCCAACAATGGGTTGAAGAAAATAATATGAAGGTTAATGGAGGCAAATCAACTGTTACAACATTTACAAACAGGAGTTTTAAAACTGAATTTGAATATACTTTGGATGAGGTAGTTATCCCAAAAGATGGCAAGTGCAAATACTTAGGTGTGAGATTTGAAAGTAATTTGCACTGGAAGGGTCATGTGGATGACATTGTTGAGAAAGCATACAGATCGTTCGTTACATGTCATAATGAGGCTACTTAAAGGATGCAACAAAGAATTAAAAGAGAAAAGTTACTTAAGCATGGTTCGTCCCAAGAATACCTAATAAAAGAAATAGATGGTGTGCAGAGGAAAGCAGCAAGATTTGTCACAGGGGATTTCAGGAGAAAGAGTAGTGTATCAGAAATGTTAACAGAACTAGGCTGGGAAACATTAAGTAAGAGAAGGGAGAAAACTAGGCTTATAGTATTATATAGAGCCTATACAGGAGAAGAAGCATGGGGAGATATCCGTGAGAGGCTTCACTTGGAAAAATAATTATATTACTGACCACAAGTATATAATTAGAAGGAATTTTAGCAGAAGCGATTGGGGTAAATTTTCATTCGTTGGGATGGGCGTGAAAGAGTGGAACAGTTTACCAGGGGTAGTGTTTGGTCCTTTCCAAATTCTGTACAAATATTCAAGAAGAGAATAAACAGCAACAGAGAAATTAAATGAAATGTTAGAGGGCATTCGACCAGTGCAGGTTATTGTAAATAAAAATGTGTGTGAATAAATTAATTCCATCCCCCTGGTTTAAGGAGTTTGGACAGCCAAAGTAGGGGACTGCCTGTGGGGGTGAAGTACAGTGGGGACTTCGGGGGCCCTAGGACCGCTACGGTAGTTGTGAAGGCCCTTCAGGAACTCTGAAAAGTGGTGGCAAAAGGGGGCTCTGGTTAAGACGCAGCAGGTCGTTATGCTACGTAGGTTCCAAAATGGGTAAAAAATAAATAAATAAATGTAAATTTTAATCTTATACCAGTTGTATAGTATTATTTGAAGTAATTCCACATACTGTATATGAGTTGACTGTATTTGTAAGTACAGGAGATATTATAAGTATAATTTTGTAAACAATATGAATTTATTAAGGATGAGCGGTGTATTTAATAGAAAAAAATTGTTAGCGTAAATTGTATAATATTGTATTCTATGAAATTTTTCTTCTCTTGTTCATCTAAAATTTAGTGCTTGACAATAATGTATTTTAGTGTACCATTTGCCACCGAGGTAGACACCTCATTTGCAAATAAAGGAGATTTTGATTTTTGATTTGAAGTTTAAACTTGCAAGTCAACATTATTACTACTAGTTAATTTAGAACATGGTGTACGGAAGGATTAACATTAAAAATCAAACAACACCTGCAGTATGTTTCACAACTCGTGTTTATTTCAGTATATATATACTTATGTATACATTTTTCTTTCTTCAAGTAAATTTGTTCTGTACTTTCTTACATTGATTATTTCTACTGTCTCTGCTGTTTAATGCCACCACCCAGTAACAGTTTTCCTTTCATTGCACCGGCAACGACAAGTGCTGCTATCTTACCAACTGTAGCATTAGGTGACGTCACACGCTGCATAGCTTAACGAAGCAGATTTTCATCAGCTACACGTCTTACGAGGGAACTGCACGAAGTCGGACGGCGAATTTCGATTTGATTTTTACATATTCGTTAAGGTTTTTTAAAGCTGAAACAGGTAGTGGAAGTCTAATTCTTCGCTGGTCTTTGCTAAGGGGCCATTTGGGAGCTCAATGGTGGCGGTGCGCGCCCTGAATTGTACAGTACATGCAGTCCTATTCTACTCGGTCAAGTTCTCCGCGGCTGATGGCTGTTCCACATACAGGAGATCGCATTGGATTATTTACTTTGTTATGGCCGCTTGCAACATTATTGCAGCTCTTATTAATGCCTACGGTGTTAATATTCAGGAAGCTACAGAGCTTTCTGATGAAGAGCAAATCATGTATACCGTATACAAATAAAGACAAGGTTTAATGAAATTTTGGAGGTAAAATGCGAATTTATTCAGGAGGAAGAAGCCGTTTTCATTGATTCAGAAGACGAAGATGGCGTTGAGGAGGGGACAACACCACCGAAAAAACGCAAACACGGAGATGAGTTTAACGAAGATAACAGTTCTTGTGATGGCCGAGGAAGACCCTGAAAATCAGTGGAAGATTATGATTCCGAATCATTGTTGGACATGTATCTAAAAATAAAGGATCGAGGACCTATGTATGCTGTACGGAAGTATAAGAAGCCTCGGAGACTAATTTATGGAATCGTTAATCACGTTGAACACAATGGAGAAATTAGAAAATTTGCAATGGTTCGAGCTTATGTGAAAGAAGAGTTCATCAAGGCAAGGGTGCGTTATTTATATATCACAAAATCGGACGTATAGCGTTGGATTGGTGAGGGTAGAGAGTTGTATTGCCCCAAACACTCTCTACAAAGCGACTCATACTTGACAAACCTTAAAAGGCGTTTGAAAATTCGGTTCCGAAAAGTAACCAAACTAGTCAGTAAAATGTTTAAAACAGACGAAGAAGTACGACACGAAGTGGCTAAAAAGTTTGTAACATTCATTAATGAATTGCAAGAAAAGAAAGAGATCCCGGATGCCAATATCTGGAATTCGGACCAGCCCCGATTTGAGTACGAAGTGGCAACACATAGAAGTTATGATTTTCGTGGTGTAAAAGACGTTCTTGCTACGCTTGTTTGCCGAAATAGTTTTACGCACTCCCACACAGTGCAATGTCACATTTATAAAGTCGGAGAAATGGGACATTTGTTCTTGATCGCTTTCCAAGTAATTAATGGAAAGTTTGGACCTAGAGTACAAGAAAGTATCAAGCCTGCATGGATGCCTTTAATATGTCGTAATTGATTGTTCATCTTCCGAGAAAATGGGAAAGAGCTTGTACGTGACTGGTTTCAAAATGTGTTCCATCCGCAATTACAGGAAGACGGAAGAAATCTTCTTCTCATAGATTCATTCAGTGGCCAGGGAAAAAATGCACAACTTGAATCCGTGACGAACAAACATCTACAAATTGAAGACATACCGAAAGGAACTACGTATCTTTGCCTGCCGTGTGATCTAGGACTCTTCCGACAATTAAAATGTTTAGTCCGTCGAATGGAAAACATTTTTCGGGTAAGGAATTTACACGGCCAGTCAAAATTAAAACCAAAAAACAGACTTTTCATTATAACTAGTCAAATACTAGCGCATAACCAATTACAAGCTGATTGTTTTGTACCAACGCTAAAATATGGTTGGAAAGTGGGTGGTTATTCCATTAATGAAAATATACCACAATTTCATACTGTCTCGCAAACGAATTTTTATGATTTAACTGATAAAAAGTGTGCTGGAAATGATTGTACCAATTTTTCGTTTATAAGGTGCGCACATTGTTGTCTTGTGTTTTCTTATTCACATTTTGTGTTAGATTTTCACTCTTATGCCGTGAACAATGAACCAATGCCAAACTGTGTTAGAATAAAGCCATTTCTTGAACACTTTGAATGTCATGATGATGCAGATTGTATTTGATTTTGTATTATTTGCATGTTAAGTAGTGATTTGTAAACAATTTTGATTATTTATTTATTCCATAATGAATTCATCTTTGTAAATAAAATGTCCCAACTAACGTCAGTGTTCACCCGCAACCCCGTGTACACAACTGTAGGCAGCCGTATGTGGTGGGCGACAGAGGAGAACCGAAGGAGTGGAGAGGGAAGGCGAGGCAAGAAAGCCGCTGGCTGTGAGCGCTGACGAGGGCCGGCATGTACTGTACAATTCATTGCGCGCACCGCCAACTTTGAGCTCCTAAATGGCCCCTCAAAAAGGACCAGCGAAAAATTAGACTTCCACTACCTGTTTCAGCTTAAAAAGACCTTTACGAATATGTAAAAATCAAATCGAAATTCGCCGTCCGACTTCGTATCGTTCCCTTGTTAGTTCAGGTTTGTTTTGACGATAAGCGATATCATGCTCTTTGCAGGCAGCATCTAATATATTAATACCAGGATCACCACGTGCCAGGTGGACGTCAAGTCGTGTACCAGGGCACAGTATTGGTAACTAGGAAGATGTATCTCAAAAGGAAGAGTATCAATCACCTTATTAATGAATCCATGCACAGCATGCTTCCGCGTCTTTCTCCCAGCACATTTCTTTACCTTTTTCTGCAACAGCTTGCTTACTCTTTTCGCAGCCACGATAAGTTTTTATAAGCGAAGACAGCTGGTTAGTTTTCGGTCCGTGATACAGTTTAATGAGTTGACATATACGGCACTGTCTCACTGAAGGTCTCTTAGCTAAGTTCTCTTGTTCATGATGTATACTACACGTTTGAAGCTCTAACAAAGCAGGATCTTTAGTCCACTCACGAGGCACCTTATCCCAGATCTTCTTTACAGCATTCACAGCTACGTTGATCAAAATGCCTTTGTAATGCATTCATCTCTTCTTCAGAAATGTGTTTAGTTTCTTTTTGCAAGCCTAACACTTTACGATTGCCTTTTCAACTGCGTTACACTTGGTATCCGACAGAAATGACATGATGTCTTTACAAATGTTTTTTCCACAGTGTCGTCATTTTGACACTGCAATTTACATAATGTTGTTCACCTCCCGGCATGCACTGCGGCAAATCCAATCAAAGAAAATGCACACATGGCGTGAAGACTGTTTCTCTACTATGCTCCTCGAGAAGAGTTTTAAATTATGGATATCCTAATTCATGCATGTCGATAATTTCACATGTTGATGGTAGATACTCACGCAATCATTCCTTCTTTTCACAACCCTTTAAAAGGACAAGATCTGCTCTTGACAAATGAGCGTTCATGATCATAGATAGAAAGCGATAAGGTATTCCTTTTTCTTCCCACTCGAGACATGAATTTTTTCTATAAATTGTGTCTGCTTTTTGTCTTCATATGTTTGCGAACAGTAAGGGAAAGTTGGGCTAAATACTAAACTGACGAGTTTTGGCGCGTACAACACAGAGCAATCCGACACAGCCACCTCTTTGAAGAGAAATTTGTTGCCGTTCACTTTAAAGCCTTGTGTATCAATTATTAATGTTCTTGTCATGATGGAATAAAGCGCTCTACTCTCTATCACAGTATTTTAGAGACTAAAGAAAATATTCTCACTTATACATCAGGGCTTGAGTTTACTAGAGAGTGAATAACGTTGATCGCTGCATGTTAAAATAGCGTGACTTTAGTATGGCACATGTTCAATCCTATTATGGAACTACACATAAAGTTCGTACAGTGTGTTTGATTCGCAGCTCTGTTAGGAAATTTGAAAAGTGTTACAAGGCCTGAAACGCAGTCAACTCTGGCACAGGTGCACAACTATGTAGAGAGACGTTTTAGGAGGAAGAGGATGAGGAGGACGATAAAGAGGAAGTCAAAGTCTATGTGGAGGAGGATCAGGAGGTAGATATAAGCTACTAGATCTACAAGGAGGATAGATATCTCTCTGTTAGGAGGATGTTCAGATAGATAAGGAAGTAAAAGGAAATACACAGTATACAGAGCGTTAAGTACAAAGGTTACTTGTAACATGCTATATCTTGCATAAGAAAGATAGATTTTAAAGGAAATGCGTTAACACATGTATTCACGTGACAATCAGTTCTACTTTTAACAGAGTATCGGTTGTTATTCTACTAACTCAGCAAGTCGTCGTAAGAGCACACTGTTATGTCTCTAGCGGGACATTTTCTTACAGTAACTGACGAAGACGCCGCAAGATTGCGCTGATATGTCTCCCCTCCCACACAGCTGAGCCAGGATCGAACCTGAAAAGTTTTCGACGGAAGGCCAGCGTCTCAACTGTCTGAGCCATTCAGCCTGGCAAGTAAGGTAAGTGGTAGTATACAATTTCTAATTACTAGATTGTGTGCCCAAAAAAACCTTGATTAAATTCCAGTCCTTTCCGCAATGCACATATGGAGCGAGGGCATATAACGCTGTTGGTAGTTATTTGTCCGTCGGATGGAGACGTAAATCTTTGAGCAGACCTCTCGATGATATTCGACAGGAGAAGGCAATGTGCTACTTCCGGGTTTTACCCTCTCCCTTCCTACTATTATTTATCATGTCATTTATTTTTTTATTTCATATTATTATCTCCTCTCATGAGGTTGACGTGTGGGAGGACATCCGTTCATAAAAAAAATCGATCTTGACAGATTCATCTCACCACAAACCCGACGCCGTAGAGAAACGGGACAAGGAACGGACACACGTTAGGTTATAACGTCATGCAGCCTTAGCCAGCAGTCCGCATTTCAGATCATCTATTCTGATACGTCACAGCTCTGTCAGGATAAGGCCTGCGCGTTCGGTTATGTAAAGATAAGCATGCACTTTTAAATTGCCCACGCTTATTACGCCACAGCTCCGCCACTACTCCAAGGGAGAGACGACAAAGAGCCTGTGTGAGGTTAGGTTACCGTTCGTGGCCAAGGTTAGGTTTAGATAATTGTTAACCACACCTACAAGTCACCTCACCAATTCGGCTCCTCCATGGGGAGCCCGTAAATAGCCTGTCTCGGTTAGGTTTTCGTTCCTGGTAGCGAGGTTATGTTAAGACGTCATAATCTCAACTACCAGTCATAACCGATTAGACTCCTCCATGGCGAGCCTGTAAGTGTGTGTGTGCGAGATTAGGTTAGCGTTCGTTCGCAAGGTTAGGTTAATACTCATAATGGCGTCTTAACCTCATCTGCAGGTCACCTAACCGATTTGTGGCTCCTCTATAGGCTCCCGATCGATTCGGCTCCTCCAAAGGGTCCGTGACCTTTCCGACTCGGCTCCTCCAATGTGGGGCCCGTCCGATTCGTCTCCTCCAAAGTGGCCGGTACGTTGCTCTCGTACGTAAGGGTATGACGTCATGACCTCACCTAGCGGTTGCAAACACTCCAGGTTGGCCAGTGACGTTAGCATAGCCCTCGTACGTGTGCGTATGACGTCATAACCTCACCTAGGGGTCAAAAGCACCCCAGATAATTCCCTGACCAGTTAGGCCCCTCTAATAGAGTCAGTGAGGTTAGGCTTGCTCTCGTCCACAAAGTTATGGCGTTATTCTGCGTCTTATCCTCAATGGGTTGGAACCTACATAGCCTTACTACTCGTCTAGGGTCAATGACCTCTCTCTCTGATCTACATAGCCATACTACTCAACTAGGGGGAAAATTCTGACCCAGCACCCATTGTTTTGGAGTATACATTGCTCATACTACTTTCAACAACCATTCCTAACACTGTTTCGTTTTAACCTGCACCTGCTCTTTAAGCTGTTTTGTTTCTCTGTTATAGTATAGTGAGTCTTTGCCATTCCTCTTCACCTTTAAAATTATATACATGTTTTTACACTCCTTAACAATTGCTCTAAATACATTCCGTGGCTGTTTCCAATTTTATTTACAATTTTCCACTGATTATAATTGCCTATAAAACTCCACCATGCCTTTTTGATTAACCGTATTGTGTTCCTTAATAGTCCTACATTTACAACCTTCATTTCTATCACATTTATTTTTAGCTATGTCAAAAACAGCTTCATGATCCCTTATACCATCTTATCATTTCAGTTTCTCTAAAGAGCTCATCTAGTTTTATCATTATCAGTTCTACCACTTTCTCCTCACTCTCTGAATCGGCCTGTCCTTACATTTTTTCACTTTTGTGGACTGCTATAGAATCCAGGAGAGGGCCATGCTGGATAGCCAGTTGACCGTTGTAACAGTTGTCCAGGAGTGATGCAACACGGCCGATGGACTGCTTTAACAGTCATGTTCGGCTTTTCTGTGCTTCGGTATGGTAGACGGCTGGAGAATTTCAACCTTAATGATATCTAACAGTTGTCTAGCGATTCTAGAGTTACCAGATGTCAGGGGCAGTCAGTTAGATGGGTTTGAGTGACTTTCGCGTTCATCATTTGCTGCGTAATAATTGCTGTTCACTTTTAGCGTTTTAGCGCTTCTGTAGATAGCTTCAACGCATTATGGTACAGTATTGCATAATGCATGAGAAATTTTATACCGTGGATAATGTCCTTATCCTCATTTCAGTCCAATGCCATGGGTCTAAAAAATGGATGGGAAGCTTTGCATGAATGAAAATTACTAATATATATTACAATATATAGAATGAACTCTATATATTTAAAAACAATAGTCGACCTGACGTGTCTTAACAATGTGAATAAATGCGAGTAAGATAGCCGAGAGCAGAATGTTTCCCATACAGCAGTTATGGCCAAGCTCCATAGGGACCATCGCCTAGTCCTCGCGTCCATTTTCGCTTTGCTGGAATGAAGAGATTGTCTTATTCACAATTTGTTGGTCATGCTCTCTGTCATTTGCATTACCTTCCCAGTTAACATTTATTATTAATATTAACAAATACATCGCAAATGGGAAATATCCCGGTGGCAATGGTGACTTACAGTATTGTGACAATAAGCTAAAATTAAAACATAATCACCCAACAACAACAACAAACAAAAACTACATCAACAAAAGTACAACAATTCCATGGAAAAAATTATTTCAAGAAGCACTACTAGTTTAACATTCTAAATCCAGCATCATAATATACAAATTCGTACATAAATTAAGTATATCCAGTGCTTAACATTACGCTTACAATACTATAGGTTGAGCTTACTGCTAGCCTAGCATTACAAGTGTTAATAAAGTAAACTTAAAACATAACTACCGAACAACAACAACAACAACAACAACAACAACAGAGTACAACAAGCAATTCCATGGAAATAAAATATTACAAGAATTAACATTCTAAATCCAGCATCAGCATATGCAAATTCACATACAACTTAAGTATTTCCATTGCTTAACACTACAGTGGTCTATGCTATAGGTTGAGCGTACTACTAGCTTAACATTACAAGTGAGAATAAAGTAAAGTTAAAAACATAGGTAATTATCCAACAACAACAACAACATGAGTACAAAAAGCAATTCCCTGGAAAGAGAATACTACAAGAAATCACAAATTCAGTGTCCATAATTTCCAACTTTTACTTTTCAGTTTACACTAGCACTAATAATCATCTTAAATGACGATACCGGAATGGAGTCTATTAAAGACTGCTGCAGGTAATTTACTCCAATCCCTTATGGTCCTGTTTACGAAGGAAAATTTGTCCACATCTGTATGCTGATTTCTGGCCCTAATTTTATGCTTGTGATCATTTCTCGATAAGTGCAAGGGAGGATCCAACCAATTCCTAATACTACTCCAGGCAGCCCTTCCCGTATAGCTCTTATAAAGACCTCACAGGCGAGCTCTAGTTCTTCTAGATTCAAGACTTTCCCAATTAATGGTATCCCTCCTATTCCCTGTTACGAAACGCATCGCTCTTCTTTGAACTTTTTCTAGGGAATTTATTAAACCTACCTTGTACGTATCCCAGCACGCAGATCCATAGGTATTCGAGAATCAGTCTTACCAAACATTTTAACCTTTATTTTTGGCACCAGAATTAGCTTTCTTGAGATTTCGCATAATAAAATGTAACGATCTCCAGGATTTCTTAACTACATTTTCCACTTGCTGTGACCAGTTTTAAGTCTTTTCTAACAGTAACACCTAAGTACTTACAGCTATCAACTTCAACAACACTTTCCCTCCAAGTTCATAATCCCCCTTACTTGTCTTTTGTTTTTTGCTGAAACACAATTTTTTGCTTTTTTCGCTATGGATTTTCATTCGATTTTCACACGCCCATTTTTCGATCGTATATAAGTCCTGCTGAAGCAATAGTTAGTCCTCCTCTGTCTTTATCTCCCGGTATATGACGCAATCATCAGCAAAGAGACACACTTCCGATTTTATCGAATCAGTCATATCATTCATGAAAAGTATGAAAAGAATTGATCCAATAACGCTACCCTGAGCCACACCAGACGTACCGTTTATTGGCTTCCCCCATGCGCACCCTTTGAGTTCTTCCATTGAGGATTTCTCGTATCCATTTCACAAATCTGACGTCAATGTTCGTACGTGCTAACTTGTTAAGGAGAATTTCATGTGGCATAAGATCGAATGCCTTAGTAAAATCAATTACTACTGCATCAATCCTTGATGCATAGTCCAGCCTGTCCGATAGATCTTGACATACGGAACAGAGCAGGCTTTCGCAGAAGAAGTCTTCCCTAAAACCATGCTGTCCCTTATATACCATTCCAGAAGAGTCCCATTTTAACTTAAAATTACCTACTAATAATATTGCTCCATTTGTTTGCATACAATTGACGTCAAACTTACCTGTCTGTGGTCATTCAAGTCGCTCATGTCACCCCCTTTGTGAATAGGAACTACAATTACCGATTTCGAATCTTCTGGAACTTTCGTATTGTTCAGTGATGTAGTAAAGATTCTTATTAAGTATGGTAGGGTCGCTGCACCCTCGAGTTTAAGCGCCTCTCCAGAAATAAAATCTGGCCCACAAGATTTACTTTTTCTGAGTTGAGAAAGACTTTTACACAATAATAAAGCTTTAATTTGGAAATCATTATCACTTTTCGTAAAATTGTCCCTGAATAACTCTGCCGGTTGATTAAAAACCTTTCCGCATTGTTTATTTAATGCTTCCGCTTTATCTATATCTGTTGTCGCCAATAAATCCACTCCTATACAAAGAGAAGGAATTGTTCTCTCCCTTCAATCTTCGTATATATTTTAAAAAGGATTCCATGAATTTCGATTTTCATTTAGGATATTATCGAGATGTTTCTCTTCAGCGCTTTCTTTTCTGCTAGCAAAAGCTTCACCAAACTTCTATACTCCGTTTTGCACGCATCATTATTATTTCTTCTGTTGAACGCTCTCCTAGTCTTACGTTTAAGCTTCCTAATAGTCACGGTGTAGTACGGCTCATCTGAATTTTCCCTAATTACCTGTTTGGGAGATCATTTATTGTCCAGTATTTAAAATGTTTTTGATATTCTCCCAAATGTCGCCCATCCCCTTGTTCTCCATTAACCAATTAGTACCCACAACCTCAAATAGTTTTGAAAACCTACGGAGTCTCCCATCGCATAGGACCAAATAAATAGTCTTAAAAATTCACACCTGCCTCGTATTCCGAGTTTCCCAAGAGAGATCGAGTACCACTGCCCTGTGGTCACTCATCCCCTGAATTACGTCACAGGGTATAACTATGTCATCCGGTCTGACTAGGAAAACATCTAAAAGTGCTCGTTTACGTATGTTCTTTGTAACAACTTGGGAAAAGCCATTACTCCACACTAATAAATTAACTGCTTCCTGCGATAGCTCCCTCCCCCCCCCCCCGTAGTTGACCCACCCCTGTTTATTGATGGTAGATTTGAATCCCCTCCAATTATAGTTCCTTTCCCGTAGCTTATATTCGCACCGTTCAATTCTGAAAGACGAGTGATCGTGTTTGAACCAGATTTCGGCGGACGATAAGCTCCAATAAGGACTCTATTTTGTTTATTGTGTGCATTATTTACCTCCACCCTAATTATTTCACAGTCATCGAGAACCCATTTTAACGTATTGCTTAGCTCTGACCTATAACGCAAATGAAAATTCTCTCTACTTTCGACCTTCTTTCCTTGCTATATGCCATCCTTTCCTTATCACTGTTCAGGGCCTGTAGCTTACCACACTTGAAATGAAACAACAGTACACATGTATCACACTTAGCACCAGATGCTAATTTTCTCTTACATCCCATACCCTTCATGTTCACGCTCACTACCTCTTCTGAAGATGGTTGAGCAGGGCCCGGATTTTAACTCCAAGCTTCCTATAATAAGTAATATGGTAATGAGTGCCAACGATATAACACGTCCAGGCAACTGCCTATTGCAGGTCCGCATTCCAGCACGCACTCTGCAGCACCCTATCTGCTTGCCTATGCCCTGATTGCTGCTCGTCAAGTTGATAAGTAAATACCCATTGCTGCACAGACACGTCTGTTCCCTTCAACAGTCAACTAGTCCCAGACCTTGGAGCAACTCGAGACTTCGTCTCAATAACGACGCGAGCATTCCGAGGCGCCTTCAGATAGAATCCAGTCACATTTGGTATATTGAGATCGTCCGTTGAAATCATGTTCCTTTCAATGTCACTGCCCACATAGCTGATTATCTTACCAAATAATGCTTCGTTTTGTGTTACTCTTTCCAGGTCTGTAAACCTCTAAAACATTAAGTTACCTCTATAATTCCATCTTTTTCATCTTCTTTCATCGGTATGAATACTCCCCCAGAGGAGTCGTTAGGCTTCGGCAGCTGGCACAGTTCCTATCCTCGCCGCTAGATGGGGCTTCATCCATTCCTGACCCTGTCGAATGGAAACAGACTGTGGATTTTCATATTTTCATTTCAATAACTCACTTTGCTCAAACATTTGTGAATCTCTGTTCATACTATTGCAAATACAGTTTCAAATACATTCAAAGCTTTTATCAGTGGATATATAGAGCAGTTTTCCATTGCAGTATATCAATGTATATATAGAGCAATTTATGTAGCAGCTGGTTAGTGTGCTGTTAATGTTTGGTTTGTTATTTTTCAGACTTTACCACGGAGATTGCAACAGTGTCAACTATCCACCTCTTACATATAGGACAGACAATGAAGAGTTTGTTGAATGTGATTCAACCAATAGTAATTACAAATGTCCTGTATGTTCTAAAAACTTTGGCAAACGAGCATACTTAAAGCATGTGAAAATTCATAATAAAGAGAGACATCAGCAGTGTGATTCTATACAGAGCAATTCCAATGTTTCATCAGCAATGAAGCCTATTGAAACAATTCCAGAAGACAAATGTTCTTTAATTAACCATTATAAGAAACTTCGAAATCCAGCAAATTTGAAAAAACATAATCCGTTACATGTTAAAAAGAGAAACTTTTATTGTCAAGAGCAGGACTGTGGCCGTGGCTTTGTATTGTACAATCATCTGATGGAACACCTGGAACGACATAAACTACCTAGATTTTTTGAATGCGAAGTGTGTAAAAAGAAATTTGCCAATCGAGGTAGCCTTAGTAATCATAAAGTGGTCCATTCAGGACAGCGTGACTATGAATGCAATGTGTGCTTAAAGCGATTTACATTGCTTGGTAACTTGACTAAGCACAAATTTATTCATAGTGGTGAGAAGCGTTTTAAATGCCCCATATGTTCACTGAGATATAGCCAAAAATGTTCTTTGGATAGACACATGACTGTTCACTAAACAAAATCTCCCAGCTAGGTTGGTTGTTCATTGTATATTGTTCTGTGGATGGACATGTTAAGCAATTTCTCAATGACTAAATTCCCACTAGTTAATTCAGGATGCGTTGCACTCTTTACCGCATAACTGCTGTCTTAACAAGGATTTATTCGCATCATCTTTATTATGGAAAGGTGTTCTAAAATTGTGTATACCTTCAGATAATATTAATCATGTATAATTGATGTTCATGAAGCTTAAAAAAGCTGTTCACATTTGTTAGGAAATTGTGTTTAAGAACCTGGAAGCTATTAAAGGAATGTGGATACACAATTTTACATTTCTATAAATGTCTGTTTTACAGTAAAGTGTTGTCTTCAGTTACTTCAATTAATTTCTGTATTTCTAAAAGATGAACACATTTTGCAGGTATTTCCATCTCCATGGTCATTGGAAGTATGGTGATTCAATTGTGTTGACGGGTATGACATTAAATATATATACAACATTTTGAGCTGGAAATTAGAGTTACATAATGCGTGATCAAACATCTGTTTGAGGGCGTTGCTGCAGGGGACATGCATCGGAGTCGCGATACGTTGCATGAGGCAAAGTGATTAGGACGAGCTTGACTGTGGTGGCGGAAGGACGTACGTGCCTTTCACTGCGCTCTCCCTCTCTTTGCCAGGCGATCTGTACTTTCTAAGTACTAATAAGGCAGTTGTACTTGTTGGTACACTTCCGAAAGAGCATTGTCTACTGTGTGTACTTTTAAATACGCGGTGAACTTTGTCAGAAAGCACTTTTTAGTGCTATTTCTCTATCAGGCTGTTATTTCAGGAAGCATCAGGAATGATGGAACTGCGAGACGACCTACCAGAGAACTTCAAGGAAGCAGTGGGGGAGATTATTCTGTGGGTCGACCACAGGTCCGTCCCACTGAACCAGCCCCTCCCTGCTCTGGTGGTGCAGTACCGACCGGGGCACGACACCTACAGGGAGGCCTACCTCATCATCGAGCTCCTCACTAGGCTGGAGGGGGCCTCTCCACCGTCGCCATCGAGAATATCGAGAACTGGGTGATAATCATACGCCCCACGGACCCAGGCCAGATCAGCCGCTACGAGAGGTGCTTCTCTGCTTACTTTCAGATCATCCGAATACCAGGATAGAGAAACTGCCCTACCGGCATCGGCAGCCAGGAGACAGCTACCCAGACGTCACAGGGGACGTCTACAGCCGGAACGCAGACAGCCAGGAGGCAGAGGCACAAGCAGGTGGGAACGAACCCACGCTTCTTGGCTCCTCCGGAGCCGAGGTACGAGGAAGATTGATTTGCTGTACTTCACGAAGTACACACACACCAAAAAGGCCGCCAAACAGGAACGTCCACCATCTGCCTGGGCCACCCAGGGAAGGCCCACCACCTGGGCGCAGACCAGGAAGGCGACCCGGACGGCGGAATGCGGCGCGGATACGGTCGCCCTCGGGCGTTCAGAGGCTGCTACCCAGGCCCGGCTGCTAGCACCTCGTTCACGATGCAGACATCCATATGTGCCCTACAGGACAGGGAATGCACAGAGATGCCAGCAACGAGCGACGCCACCGCCAGCCAGGAGGGAGAAGACGGCCCTGCAGTGGGGCCACCCGCCACACCACGGTCACCAGGCCAAGAGGAGGAACGCTCCCAGGACGCGGCCTCTTCCCCCGCCGAGAAGAGACCACCACCGCCAGGAGGCAGGCGCCGTCCCCGGACCAGGAAGGAGAAGAAGGAGAAGACAACGACATCGATCCACCAGGAGAGGGACAACCGGCCGCAACACTGGACTGCGACAGGGAAGGCAGCCCAACGATGAGCCAATCAGGAGAGGACCTCAACGTGTAGCAGCAGACAGGTGAGAACAGAACGTCCCCCACAGCAGCTCTTGCAGTGTTTCCGCTGTTTGAGGTGGGGCCACCGTCAGGTTAGCTGTGGGCTCCAGGTGAGGTGCGACCGCTGTCGTGGTGATCATCATTACACGGCCTGCGCTACACTTAGGGAGGCGGCGGTGTGCGCCAACTGCGCTGGGGGCCACCCGGCCTCCCATCGCAGTTACCCAGTATACCGGGCCATGGCCAAGGCCAACTAGATAGACATGCCATAAAACTCTCCCCTCCATTTTGAGCGCTACGTCACACAAGTCGCCGGTTGCTTCACTTCTCGCCAGTGACTTGTAGGCTGATCTGAACCTCGCAGCAGTGAGGCTATCGATGGTGTTGAATGATTTAAACGTGTGTGAACATTGTGAATTATGCCCACGTCGTGTTGTATACCTGGTTGTAGAATCAAATATAGTTCAAAACAACCTAATATTCAGTTTTTAATTTTCCTACTTACTTGTTTCGGAAACAAAAGTGGATCATAGCCATCCATCGAACCGAAGTCGTCCCTTCAGCAAGCTCAGTTGTGTGCATAAATCACTTCGACGAACGCTTCGTATTTAGAGAGGATTCTGTTAAAAGACTTGATGAGTCTATTTTAACTGTAAAACCGAACCATTTAAAACTCTCAAACGACGCTATTCCTAAGTTTGAAAATGTGCCTGCTTATCTGTCTAAAAATCTTCCAACACCGAGCAAAACTCCTATTCAAAGGCAAGAAGAAATTGAAAAACGGGATGAAGAAAGGAAGATGGGGAAGAAGTCAAGGACTTCGATGACGTTCAGAGTCATTTCAGTATTAAACGCAAATTAGATTTTGACAAAGTTTTTGTCTATTTTAAAAGACAAAGTCTCTGTATTTACAAAATTTATATGACTGAGGAAAATATTCCGAAAATTGGTACTTCTTTAACATTAAATGAGACTCTTGATTTTAAAGTCATTAAACATGATATTTTAATGAATGATATACGTGCATAAAGTGACGGGGGCAAGATATTACAATGGTCAAATTTGAAAAGTATTTGTAACTTCCTGTTTAGTCCAGCTTGTAACTCAAAAGTGACTTTCCGCGACAAAATAGGAACTGTGCACAAAATAATCGATGAAATTGATCATTACAGATAAATTAGAAATTTGTTAGGAACAGTTAAATTTAGCCTTCGCAAAGAAAGTATCTTACTCCTGTATACTAATGACATGATTCGCTTCAATATATTTCGCATTTTCTGGGGCGTAAAAGAACATAAGACAGTCAACGTTTCTTACAATGTCTCACCCGATGTATTTACAGTCTTTTACTGCAAAACTAGGCACGGGAAGTTCGGGTATTGATGATTCACATTGGAATTACTTGAAAAATAAACTAAAATTGTTAAATGAGCATGAAAGATTTTGTAACTTGTTGGATGGAGTATACGTAAAACCTGAGCTGAACTATAAAGGAGAAAAGGGTTTTTTTGCTAGTGGCTTTACGTCGCGTTGACACAGATAGGTCTTATGGCGACGATGGGATAGGAAAGGCCTAAGAGCTGGAAGGAAGTGGCCGTGGCCTTAATTGAGGTACAGTCCAGCATTTGCCTGGTGTGGAAATGGGAAACCATATTCAGGGCTGCCAACAGTGGGATTCGAACCCACTGTCTCCCGATGCAAATTCACAGCCGCACGCCCCTAACCGCACAGCCAAATCGCCGGGTAGGAGGAAAGCTAGAGGGAGTTGCTTTTAATAGTAAAAGTGGAGAAAATAATACTGCATTAGCTACAAGTGCACAAACTTTTATGTTGTCATCCAGTCTTAAAGAAATAAAGACGTTGTTGATTTGTTTCCATGTAAGAACCTAACGGGACATTTCGTAGAAGAACTAACTTTGCAAGTCTTTAAAGTATTAACAGATAGGCCTATAGGTAATAAGGTAGCATGCATAATTTGTGATAATAACAGCATTAGTAGTAAAATGTTTGAAAAGCTGTGCAAAAGCAATTTACAAACCACTTTTCAAAACCCATTTGACGAAACACACACACACGCACACAAATCTTTGATACTCTTCATTTATTTAAAAGCTTACGAAATAACTGGCTTAATCAACCTGACAACTTACCCTGACTTTGTCGACCCAGAGCCAGACAAAAATTGTTTGAGTCTATTTAGTGCGGCCTTAGCTTGCTCCTGCCCTGAACAAAAAATTGTTGTAGCCATCTCCTTTAGAGCTACAAAATGTAAACCTGTATACTAATGTTTTTACATGAGGATTCTCAGAGAAACATCTGATTTCGCTTGTCAACAATGTTCTGGAAAACGAAAACGTCATGTTTAAAACATGCAGTGATTGTACAAGTAGTTTTAAACATTTCGTTGACAAATGTATATACATTTTTGTAATATATTATTGAATAACAATAGAAAAGTTATCGTAGACAAACTCATGGCTAAGAAGAAGAAATCCTCAAGAAAAGAAAATGTATAAACTGAAACCTTAGGAATTATCAGGTAGGTTTTAAGTTGAATCTTAATTTCTAAGAAATGTTCCAGACTATTTTTGTGAATTGCCATCATGTATTTGCCTAGTAACATTAAAACTATTTTTATACGTATTATGCGTTCTAATCTTTTACATGAAACCGTGTTCCGTTACAAATGACAGATGTCAGCTTAATTTTACGTAAAGAAATGTACATAAACTACCCCGCCAGTTTTCTCCCCGCATAAAACTCGTGTAGTATACAAGCCTGAATAAAGTCACATTTGAAGGAGTGTTCAGTTATATCGTTAAGGTTGAATACATGGACAATGTCATGGTGAAATTGAGAGCGGGCCGTACACTGCCATGCTGAACGCCAGCCACTCTCGTGATGTCACGGTCCGAGCCTTGTAGCCTGTCTCTCTAGTGCGGCCTTGGCCCTGGCGCGGGCAGAGAGGAAGGAGGCCCGGCGCCATGTTCCGCATCCATCCAGCAGGTCTCCGCCTCGGCGGACTTGGCCTCATTCTTCGGGATCGGAGACTGGGTACGAGGGACCCCAAGGATGTCGGACGGTGCGACAGGCCCTAGTGGCTATTGTCGCATGGCTCGGCAACGGGCAAGACCCGCGCTAGCCACAGCAGTGCTCAGAAGGACTGACGTGAATAACTGGACTGGCGAGGAATAGGCTTATGACTTGCGCATGATTCCTGTTCCAGTCGTCTGTAGGACAGTGAGCTGAGCGGATGTGCTGAGTGGAGCGCGGAGCAATGGGTATCACGTTGACACAATATAGGATAGCGATCGGCAGATGGAACTGTAAAAAGGGAAGCAGAATGGAAACAAGAATGGAGTTAAAGGGTGAAAAAAGGAAGATGGTGGCTACGTTACTGGTGGCAGCGGTGGTGATGGTGTTGCTGATAATAGGAGGAGTAGAGATTAATCCCGGCCCAGGTCCAGTAGGTTCCATTGGATGGGAAGAATACGAGGCGATTAGAGAGATGATAAGAGAGGCTTGTCAGACGGAGCAAATAAAAGAAATGTTCCGAGAGTTATCCAGGGAATTTATGGACCTAAAATTGAGTGTCAAAGAAGATGTAAAGAAGATATTGGAAGAGGAAGGGTGTAATAAAGATGAATTAGACCTATTGAAGCAGAAGGTAAGAAGTCTGGAGTGGGACCTAAGAGAAACGAAGAGAGCAGTCGAGAAGAGTTTACAAGATAACGTAAGAAAAAATATCTTCATATACGGTGTCCAAGAAGAAGAAAGAGAGTCTAAAGTTGAACTAGTGTACAAAGTGGTAGAAGTGATCCAGAACAGGATGAAGATCAACTTCAGTGAAGTTGATATTGACGATGTACAGCGTGTGGGGAGAGTGAAAGGAAAGAGACCAATTAGAGTGAAATTACTATCGACACTGATGGCGGACATTGTAATAAGAAATTCGAGTAATCTAAAAGGAGAGAAAGTGTGGATAAAACGGGAGATGGACAGGGAAGCCATAGAGAAGAACAGAATTCTGAATAGACATTTAAGAGAGGCAAGAAAACAAGGTCTTAAGGCATATATTAGAGGGCAGCAGCTGGTGGTTGAAACGGAAGGTGGAATCGAGTGTGGGGGTTGGGAAGGCTGAAAAAACTTGATGAAGAACACCAACAGCAGCAGAACGTGTCTTTGGCAACAGTGGAAGTAGCAAGGAAGGTCAGTGACGTAGAAAGGAGTGATATTACGGAAGTGAGCGAAGTCCACATCACATCAGGTGCGGGAAGTAGGGATGTGCTGAACAGCAGTGCCAGCAACCAGGTGGGCGGAAATGGAGAGTCCTTGAAGAGTCATCACAACACAGAGAGGGAGGAAGCAAGTAATGTGCCACAACTGGTGAGAAGTACAGTGAAAATTGTGAATGAAGGTAACAGTAGGCAGGGTAAGAATGCATCCTCTCCGAGTAAAAGGAACACAGAAAATAAAATGGAAAAAAGACAGGCGCTAAATAAGGAAAGATCATTAAGTTTGAAAGATCTGTGGGGAAAGAAGAAAGGCGTAGGTATGGAGAAAGGGAAGGATGACGGGAGAAAAGAGGACGAGGAGAGATCTGGAGAGGACTCACAGGGAAGAGTGACAAGGAGTAGAGGTGGAAATGGAGAAGCACAGGTGCAAAGAGTGGGAGGGAATAAATAACTAGAGACGGCGATAGGGTTGTGGAATATTGAGGGGTTGATAGGGAAGATAGGGAATAAAGAATTGGAGAAAACAGTAAAGGAGTATGAGATTATTGCCCTAGTAGAGACGTGGTTAGGGAAAGGGATAGAAATTGAATGGGATGGGTATAGAGTAGTCAACGTGATAAAAGAAAAAAGGGGGAGAATGGGAAGAAATCCGGGTGGGATAACAGTTTTAATAAAAAATGAGATAGTAGAGAGAATACAGAATGAGGTAGAAGGGGTGGTATGGCTGAGAATTAAAATGGGAAATGATGCGAAGGAGGCAATTTGCCTGGCTTTATTATACAACCATCCTAAAGACTCAACTTATGCGAATAAAACATTTTTTGAAGAACTGATTGAAGAAATAAACAAAATGAAAGGATTATATGTGGAAGATGGAACGATATTGTTAGGGGATTGGAATGCAAGAGTGAGTAATAGGGTACCCGATTATGGGAGAGAGGATAATGAAGTGAGTGAGTACAGAAGAAATAGTAAAGACAAAGATATAAATAGCTATGGGGTAAGATTATTAGAGTTATGTGCTATAGAAAAATTATATATTTTAAATGGATGGATGAAGGGAGATAGTAATGGTGAACTGACATTCATCACATCGAAGGGCGGGAGTGTAGTAGATATAGGAGTTAGCACGGAAATAGCTCTAAAGAAGATAATAAGTTTTGAGGTGACAGAATGTGTGATAACAGAACATATGCCCATCAAGATAAAATTAAGAGGGGAGTATGATGGAGTGAAGAGAAGGGTAGGAAAAAGAGACAGGTATAAGGAGGGATGGAAGTACATTTGGAATGATACTACGATCGAGAGATTGAGAACAGAGTTAAAAGAGAGTGAAGAAAGAATAAGGGTTGAAAGTGAAAGGATGTTGGAAGGAGGGGATGTGGATGAAGTTTTAAAACTAATAGAACGCCCAGTATGGAAGGTGGGTAAGAAAGTGAGAATAAGGGAAGAGATAGACAGAAACATAGGCACGGGGTGGTTTGATGAAGAGTGTAAGAGGAAACGAGTGGTTGTAATGACAGCTCTAGTGGACTTCAAGAAAGGAGGGGAACAAGGGAAAAGAGAGCAATATTGTAAATTAAGAAGAGATTACAAGAAGTTACTAAATGAGAAAAAAAAGTGCTGGAAAGAGGTGGAAGCTGAGAGAGTGAACAGGTATTGCAAAGAGAAAAGGTTTGATAGGGTTTGGGAAACTATAAATAAGATAAAGAGAACTAGATCGACAGGGGGAGGAACAATGATAACAGAAAATGAGTGGATAGGATATTTTGCAGAGCTTTTGGGTGGGAGGGGAGAAGGTCAGGGGGGTATGGAAAAGACGTATATTGTAAAGGAAGTACAAACAGGAGTACAGTTACTAGATGAGGAGATAACAAGTCAGGAAATAGTTAGGGTGTTAAGTAAAGTAAAAACCAAAACAGCGGGTGGGGCAAATGGTATTACCAACAGGATATGGAAGGAAGTAGGAGCAAATGAAGTAATGTTGAAAGTGATGGTGAAATTTTTTTAACAAGATATGGGAAACAAATAAATTCCCTAGCGAGTGGAGAAAAGGAGTACTTTGTCCTATATATAAAAACAAAGGAAGTCGAAGTGATCCAAACAACTATAGAGGAATTACACTCCTGGACTCGCTGTCGAAGGTATATACAGGAATTTTAGCTAATAGGATTATAAATTGGGCAGATAAATATGGAAGGATTTCGGACTATCAAAATGGATTTCGAAAAGAGAAAAATACTGTGGATAATATATGGATTTTGGATACTTTAATTACGAAGTATGTGAAAATAGCAGGGAAGAGATTATATGTAGCAGCAGTAGATTTAGAGAAAGCCTTCGATGCAGTGAATAGAGAGGCGTTATTTACTAGATTAAGAGAGGTTGGGTTATCGGAAAAAATGAGGCTGGCAATAGAAGGTATATATGAGAAAGTATTGGTGATGATTAAACTAAAAGGGTGTGGGTTGAGTAAGTGTATGGAATCGAAAAGGGGTGTGAGGCAGGGTTGTAAGCTATCACCGATATTATTTCTACTGTTTATAAATAATATATTGGATAGACATGGAGGCGAGAGATGGCAATGCCCTTGGATTGGGAAGAGGGAGATACCGGGGCTGCTATTTCCAGACGATTTATTGATCTTGGCATTAACAGCAAAGGGGTTGCAGGGAGGGCTAAATGAGGTAGTGGAATATACTAGAAGATGGGCACTCAAGATAAATGTACGGAAGACGCAGATAATGATATGTAGGAAGAGGAAAGCCAAAAAAGAAAAGAAATTCTGGACAGTCGAGCAGCAAGAAATCAGACCAGAAAAAAATGGAGTATTTAGGAGTTATAATTAGTAGTAACGGCACGTGGGAAAATCAGATTAGAAGAGCCAGATATAAAGGGAGGGGAGCACTGGCAGTAGTGGGGATATTAGAAAATAAATTTCCGGATATAAAGTATAAAATACAGAGATTGGTGTTCCAATCAATGGTCAAAGGAAAAATGTTATATGGGGTAGAAATATGGGGATTAGAGGAAAATAGAAAAGAACTAAACCAGGTGGTGGCGAAATTTACTAAGATTATTATGGGAGTCCCAAATTGTACTGCAAATGTGGGGGCTAGATTAGTATGTAAATAATCGATTCCTGTTCCCAACTAACGCAATTACCTGGACCTCTCCAGAACCACATCTTTGCATGTGCTATCTACAAAATGTCAGGTTTTACATCTTTCTATTTCCGCCTGTGGTTTTGTCCTGGCCCTTACTACCTGATTACACCACTATTGATACCCATCACCACATCTGGCCTGGTAACATGCTGAGCATGGGAACAGGCAGATACTCCTGTAGTATCACACTCCCACTCCTCCCTGCTAGCTTTCTGTTAGAACTAATAGTATGTCGGAGGCAATGTAGAATAGAGTCGATTGCTACGCGGGGGAGCGGGCATCGGGGGTCCCCGAAAAAGAAGAAAAGCAAAGGGATTAGTGTGGCAGTCCTGTTGTTCCGAGGTGCGTGCGTTAAATGCGGCCACGTGAACTATGGTGACGTTATTAACAAATACGTTCGAATAGGACCAACATGCTGTTATTCTGTTCTTGGCTTCCGAAGGACATCCATTGGAGAATGATGACTGGGTATGGAGCAGCATGTCTGTCGAAAACCACCATTGTGGAATGGTGCAAGTTCCGCGCGGATCGCGTTTCGACCGAGACGCCGGTCGATCTGGGAGGCCAGTCTCATCCATTGTGAACAACAACTCAAGTGGGAGACACCGTAGCATCCGCCCCATAGCCCTAATCTCTCCCCATGCGATTATCATGCCTTCGGTCTCCTCAAAAAGGCCTTCAAGGGTCGACGCTTCCTGTTGGACGAGGATGTGCAACAGGCAGTTATGATCTTCTTCACGCAGCAGGACACGGTGTTTTACCCCATGGGGATCTTCAACCTTGTGCGTCGGTGGGATAGGTCCCTCATTGCTCACGGCGATTTTACCTAACTGGCATCGCGATTCAGGACTGTACGGCCGTCGAACGGAAACTTTTTGATCGCCCATTATTGATTAGGTTATTATTCACATTATTGTTGTAATAATATCTTAAAATACATTTGTTTAAATCAACTTAAATGTTATTTCAGAACTAGTCGTTGCACTATTTCTATTGCTAATCAGAAAATTTTGAAAAGCCTAATAAAGTGGGTTTTTTAAATTTCAGTTGTTGGGAAATTTTGTTTAAGAACCTGGAAATTAATATTAAAGGAATGTGGATATACAATTTTACATTGTAAACTTTCAAACCATGCTTCATGATAAGACTAAATACCTGTATCAATAAGAAACAGGATATTAAAATTTAAACAATGAAAGCATTTTGCCTTTGTTTCCTCAGGGTGTCTATATTGTATTCTTCAAAAAGTGATTGTTGCTTTCACTGCTGCTGCTGATCCTGGTACTACTACTACTACTACTACTACTACTACTACTACTACTACTACTACTACTATTTCTGCAAATGGTGGTCCTACAAATCTATTGGAATTGGTAAGAAGTAACAATTGTATGTGGCCTCTGGGGTGGACTGGTGCAGGTCTTTCGAGTTGAAGCTTGATAAGTGGCCTGCATGTCTGTGAGAATTGGGCCCTACCTGTGATGAATTCTAATGCTGAAGATGGCACACATACCTAGCCCCAGAACCATAGGAATTAACCAGTGGAGGTTATAATCCCTGACCTGGCCGCGAATCAAACTGGACGTTTTGGCCCAAAGTCCAGCACAGTGCCCATTTAGCCATGGAGCTGGGGATTGAAATTTATTAGGCCTATTGGTATTTGTCTCCATTCAAGTTTGTAGTGAAATATCATATTGGTGTGGGTTGGTAAATTATAGCTGCACAGGGGACGGATTATATTCTGATCTGGCCATTAGTTCCAGTCAAATTTCAAGATCATTACTTCATGTTTCTAGAAAATTCTATTATTTCCCCTCCGTTTATTAACAAGTAAGCATGTAAAATATAGACACATCATTAACATTGTGTATTACATCATGCAGCACATAGGGTTGAAGGAATGTTACCACCAGATAAACTATATCATCCTTATAGAAAAACACAGATATGGAATAACTTTAAATACACACTCAAGTTTCAGGTCCAAGTCTGCTTTGTTGTTGATTTATTTTATAAGTTATGGATACAGTGGACAACAGCACTGTAGGGAAGTCAAACTAGCTATGTTACAACAGACTGTGTGCTCTAGATAGTTGGGCTGTAACTTATGAGCAAGATTAGATCATGGTTAGGCATTGTTGTAAAATGACATTTCAGAAGAATCAGAAGTTAGAGAATAATATTCGTTGATTTACTGACATGTTAATAGTTGCTCTCAGAAAGATGTGTGATCTAGTATGTCTTAAAACCATCAACAATAAAACAGATATTAAATATACTACATCACTACTGTATTAGTATAGGCCATAGGCTAGCTGAAAGGTATGCTTGCATAAACCCTAATATTTTTGAGACACTTTGTTGATACGTAACAGAGTGGTATGGCAACTGAATTAATGTCCCTGTATAATACCACAAATTATAGCAATGTATAATGCAAATTATTCAACTTTTTTCTACCAACATTTCCTGTACCTGTATTGGGAGCACTGCAGTAGCATACCAAGAAGAACTGACATAAGAGTATTAAGTAGGAATTTACCTGGCCAGCTTGAATGTTAATAATTTCAACAATTGTTACACTGAAAATTTCACTGAACAGCATACTGAGTCATTTTTATTAACAAACTCTTGTGGTTTATATAACTGTGCAGTTAGAATCAGCCTTCAGTCACTCGATCATCATTTATCTGCATTCATGGCTGTTGTCCAGGTGGCAGATTCCCTATTAATTGTTTACCTAGTCTTTTCTTAAATGATTACAAAGAACTTAGAAATTTACCAAACATTTCTCTTAATGAATTATCCCAATCTGTAATTCCTCTCCCTACAAATTAATATTTGTCCTAATTTATCCCCTTAAATTCCAATTTTATCTTCATACTATGATCCTTCCTACCTTTAAAATCTCCTCTAAAGCTTATTCATCTAATGTTATTCAACACCATCTCCTTACACCCAAGTCTTCCCAGCCCACAGTATGTATTATTTTTGTAACACTACTTTTTTGTCAGAACTTGCCCAGAACAAATCATGCTGCTCCCCATTGCATCCTTTCCAGTTTGTGTAAGAAATAATCCTGGTTTGGGTCCCCTACACTGGAATCTTATAAAAAATGGGATCTTATGCGAGACTTATATGCTCTCTCCTTCACATCTTTATCTCAACCCCTAAATGCCCTCACAACTATATGAAGAGATCTGTAACCTTTATTTACAAACTTATTAATGTTGTTACCCCATTGAAGATCTTGTCTTATATTAACATCTAAGTACTTACAATGATCGCCTTGAGATACTACCACCTGATTAACCCAGTAATAAAATCTCGCAGGATATTTTCTCTCTGACTTTTCACCCCTTCACCTACTCTAATTCTCTGAGTTCTATTTTCTAAAAATTTAGCTACCCATTCAACCACTCTATTCTCTAGTCCAATAGCCCTCATTTTCATCAGTAATCCTCCCATGATCTAACCTATCAAAAGCATTGGATATGTCAGTGGTGATACAGACCACTTGACTTCCTGAATCTGATGTTGATGATGATGCTGGTTGCTTAAAGGAGCCTAGCAACTAGATCATTGGCCTAATTCCTGAATCTAAAGTATCTGCTATATTTTGCTGGAAACCTATAAGTTGAGCCTCATTGGAAAACCTTTTTCTAAACCTGAACTGCCTCCTATTAAACCAGTTAGTAACTTTGCTAATTTGTCTAATATAATCAGAAAGAGTGCTTTCCCAGGCTTACATGCAATGCATGTCAAGTTAACTGGCCTGAAATTACCAGCTTTATGTTTATCAACTTTTCCTATGTATACTAGGTCTAAAATTTCAACTCTCCATTCATTTCGTAAAGCTCCTTCATGCAAACAGTAATGAAATAAATATTTCAGATATGGCACTATATCCCAACCCATTGCCTGTAGTATATCCCCCAGAAATCGTATCAAGCCAAGGTATTTTACCAGCTTGTATCGTTTTGTAAATATCCTTACCTTCATAGGTAAATTTCACTACTTCATCAGTATTAGTCACCTGTATTTTTTTACAGTCTGCTTTATGTCGCACCGACGCAGGTAAGTCTTATGGCGACGATGGGATAGGGGTAGGCTAGGAGGTACAGCTAGGTATTTGTCTGGAGAGAAAGTGGGAAATCGCTGAAAACCATCTTCAGGGCTGCCGGCAGTGGGGTACGAACCCACTCTGCCGAATGCAAACTTATAGCTGCGCGCCCTTAATCGCACGGCCAGCTCGCTCGGTAGACACCTCCTCAATCTGGACATTATCCTTATACCCAACTATCTTAATACTGACTAAATATTTCTGCCTTCTGTACGTCCTCATATATACACTCCCCTTGTCTATTAATTATATGTTCAACACATATTCTATTTCTCTATGGAGTCAAGCATGATGGGAGATGGATCTTCGTAGCGAGTATTTACGACCGGATTCCGTTACTGACGCCAACTTGATCAGGAAAGTTAATGTCATGAAATTAATGGCGTGATATACGATAGTAAGAATGGCTAGGGTGAAACCCGGTGACAGCACATAACCTACTCCTGTCGAATAGCACCAAGTTGTCTGCTCAAAGCTCAACGCCTCCATCCGAAAGACAAACCATTATGAACAGCGTCATATGCCCTCACTCCATGTGAACACTGCAGAGAGGTTCGGAATTGAATCCAGGCTTTTGGCACACCATCTAGCGATATCAAAAATTGTATACCACCACTTTTACCTTGTCTACTAATATTCTGCCTTAAGGTATCTATACTGAACCCTGCCCCCAGTCCAGATTTGTCCCTGGCTAACACACCTTCAGGATGTGGACCGTCCGAAAGGCCCCCGAAATCTAATGAATAATTTAATTTATGTGGACATATACGGAAGGGCATATACGAGAATGAGAACTATATCAACGTAGGGGGTTAAATCTTAATATATTGGTATAAGACAAAGGAGATATCAAAAAACACTGAAAAAATATAAACAACTGTACAAGTCAAATCAAAGCGACAGTGGGGGTCTCATGCCTCTTTAACTGAAACATAAACTTCTGGAACTGGGAATTCGTTATGGTACGGATTCTGATAACACATTTTTATCAACGAGGTCCAAGGATCTGTGATCTGTTTTTTGCGGAAGGTAAGAGGAATAACTTTTCGCAACCGCAAGGAATTGTCCCGGCATATATGGGTTTAACAATCACACACACATATATACAAGGAGATGGGACCCAGCACTGTATTCCACCCAAAAAATCGCAGATTCTACGTCCTGATTGCGGCCAGAACCCACACCCTTCAAATGCGTACGGCGCTAGTATCCCCAAACCTCTGGTATACATCGAGCAAAACAATCACACAATACACTGAACAAACATACACGTACCGAGCTCGATAGCTGCAGTCGCTTAAGTTCGGCCAGTATCCAGTATTCGGGAGACAGTAGGTTCGAACCCCACTGTCGGCAGCCCCGAAAATGGTTTTCCGTGGTTTCCCATTTTCACACCAGGCAAATGCTGGGGCTGTACCTTAATTAAGGCCACGGCCACTTCCTTGCCACTCCTAGCCCTTCCCTGTCCCATCGTCGCCATGAGACCTATCTGTGTCGGTGCGACGTAAAGCAACTACCAAAAAAGAACGTACACGTGACGTGGAAATCAACAGACATGACACAAAACACACACAATTACCTGAAAGACAAACATAGGAACAACGTCATCTTGGAAGTAGGGAACCGAACCCTCGCACTTTAGGTTCCAATATTGGCCTGCTCGGCTTCGTCTCTGGCCCAGTCAAGGCCTAGTCTGATCTCAGCAGCTTTTCCAACGGGCGTGATTTTCTCTGATTTGACACAGCCGCATTCCTAATTACGTAAACTGCTGTTTGATTCACTAACACTATGCCCTCAAGTTAGCCGACAGGAGACAAATTCAGATTAAATTATTTTTCACAAAGGCCCTTTAAATCTAACTGCTACAGATAGGAGTTGGATTTTCCCTTTACAGGCTCGTCATGACAAAACATCTCGGATGGCTACCAACGGACAATGCATACACATCGTAGTCCGTACTTCTATTTACTTTCTCTTAATGCCAAAATGTTTCCAGTTCGACTGCGGTGTTTTATGACTGAACCATTCAGCCCCTTGCCATTCTTGAAGACCCTCATTATGCAAAGATATCGATCAGATTCAACTCCAACAATACCTGCAAACCTCATGCAATACGCAAGATAACATACACACGCATGACCTAAATTTAATTGGATGCCTTCTATCCTCTAGACTCATGGTTTGATCCTCTACGTGGGCGCTATCCTCCCTTACACTACATGATACTATGACTGTACACAAGCAAACTACTATTTACGACAAATTAAACACGGTTAACTCACAATCCTTATATGACATACGCCCGTAAGGCAAACCGTAAAGAATGAAAACCCTATTCATGCATTTCCGATCCCATTTCGGTTTACGGTGTAGAGAAATTCGCCGTGATGCGGTAACAATTAACTTCTCTTACGTAATAGTTGGTTTAAACTTATCAATTTCCGTGTCGTGATTATACCCCAACCTTCATATTAGATATAGGGATGATTGGGACTCGTGAACTCTAGACTGGATTTCCGTATAAGCGTTCGGGATACCACACTTATGCTAGCCCAGTTGTCTACCAAATATCGGATTCGTAAGTGTTGATCCGTACATAAATGACAGGAACGTCCACAGTTTTTGAATCAGTTCTTCCTGGGGCCTCAAATAAATGTTCTGATCTTACCTGTCTGTCAAGACGATGGTCCAACTACTGTCAAAATAAGCGTTCTCTTCGGAAATCACTATCTTCTTCCGTTAAAACTGGGCTATTTTACGCACCCCCGTTAAATTCGTATTCCGGAGCATGTGGGTTCAATGTCTGTTCTCTGTTCGTATTCACGTACGTTTGACATTCGAGGCTATCCATCCCTCACAGCTGTCATCGGCCAGGCCCTGTGTTGCATATTTCCACTTGTCCTACACTCTAACTCCTCCACATATCGCCGCGAATCCTGGCTCCTCTCCTCTGTTCCCTCGCAGAAATCTTTATACCTTGGCAAACCTTCGCGATTCTTGCCGCCATTCAGTTTGGAGTATGGCCTTCTCTGACCGGTAAAATTACCGTATCGGTAGTGGTATCCCCAACTCTCCTGTTACCGGGCGAGTTGGCCGTGCGGTTATGGGTGCGCAGCTGTGAGCTCGCATCCGGGAGAGTGGGTTCAAATCCCACTGTCGGCAGCCCTGAATATGATTTCCGTGGATTCCCATTTTCACACCAGGCAAATGCTGGGGCTGTACCTTAATTAAGGCCACGGCCGCTTCCTTCCCACTCCTAGGCCTTTCCTCTCCCATTGTCGCCATAAGACCTGTCTGTGTCGGTGCGACGTAAAGCAAATAGCAAAAAAAACTCTCCTGTTACCTGTTGTACCACGCCGATGGTTATTTCTGTCTTTACCATAGCGTCGTCCTTCACCTCTTCATCACTGTGGTCCCCAATTTGACTTTCGGCTTGGCCTCTCATGGTTCCCTCCTACGGCTCGCTCCATAATTTGCGTACCAGATTTCGCAATAGTTCGTTTGTTCCTCTGTTTAGGTGGACTCTCCTCATCAGTCAATTCTATCATATGGGCTGCCTCCGCATGTCTGCCCCTCGTCTTACTCGGTCCGGTCGTCTGGTCAGGTTGTCGTAAAGTTAGCTCGGCCTCGACCGCTGTCTTCACATTAGCTGGCCATACACGGAAAGATTTTTTCGCAGGCCTCGCCTTTTGGGCCAGATCCGACAGACCACCTGCCAGGCGTGACCTTCAGAGACCCGGCCTGCTGCTCGCCATCAACTGTGACACCAAGCCTGTCGTGTAGTGCAACACAATCTGTCAACATTCCAGACCCTCCCGTTAATTGGAATGGTCCTTTTGTTCTCGGCAGGCCAAGCCTCATCCGCTGGCCTTTCAGACTAGTTTGAAATCCTTGCGGCCGTACTTAGAACTGTGCGATGGACATCGAAGCAAACAGTGTCCACAGGAAAAAATTCTGTTGCGGCTGTTGGAATGTGCATTTCGCTATATGTTAAATCATGCAAACAGAAAAATCGATCAAAGTGGATGAAATCATGGATAGGAGAGCGAGACAGCTTTAGTCACATGAGTATGATACAACACCTGAGAGAAAATGAACCGGCCGATTACAAGAATTATTTGCGAATGGACCACAGCGATTATGATATGCTGTTAGGTAAGCATGTATGGATTTTTTCTCGTTATTATGTTGAATGTTTGATCTGTCCCAGTCTAATCCTTGGCTTTGACAATACGAAAGTGATTGAGGTATGAGCGATGCTAGTAATACCATTCCTTATGCAGCCAGTCCCTGTTAGGAATGGTATGAAAATATCACTCATAGGGACAGCTGGCGCGTGCATTTCGGTGGGCTTGGCAGAGTGATATACGAGCAACTTCTGGATCGGTGAGGAAAGCAACGGGAAACTACCTCACTCCTCATTTCCTTAGTATGCTTCTTCATTGATGCCTAGGTCATCTATGACAGCTGTTAGCATAGCTGTGGAGGATCAAACCAGCCTTCGGGCCGAGTACCAAACATACACAACACATACATAATGATTTGTTTTGCGTAGCTATTATTGGTGAACAGTCTAGTTGAAAGCGTATTTACTGTAGAGATTGTAGCTTCTAAGCTGAAGAAGGAGGAAAGGAGGATACTGAAGAACGCTTGATTGCGACACCTCATGTTTTAATTGTCAGAGACACGGCCGCTCTTTGTACATTTCAATAAATTTATCTAGCAGTGCCTTTCTCCACTCCATGCTTTCCTTACAAGAGGCTTGATCTGTGAGGCGAGGTCCTTCCGTTGAGGCGCTAACATCAGGTCTCGCCTGTAGCAGATAACGCCTCGAACTGATCTCGCTCAATAACGAGCAGTCCTAGCCTGTCGGAAGACGTCACAAAAGGCCTCGTCTGTCACAATTCCTTTCCGTGTATGGCCAGCTATTTGCTGCTATAAGCGTCCGCTGTACAACTAAGCGTAGTTGCTTTCCCATCGCTGTGACCAACTCTAACTGAGACGGGTACGGTCTTGTTCTCTCATATTTGACAATTGTGAGGTATAATATTAGGCGTATCTAGTGGGTAAGGAAACCGTATATCGTCGCGAGTACAACTCAAGCCGGAAGTTTTGTTGTGCTTCTAGCCCCTAATACTTCCTCAGAAATACCTTGGAAAACTCCTCATAAAAATCAAAAGTGGACTTGAAAGCATAAACCACTAGATCACGTGGTCCCACAGAAACTTCTCGTTGGTCCGAAGCCATCTCTTGTGCGGGATTCGATTCTCGTGTTTGTACCCCTCCATCTCACAGAGACCGTACTGTGAAGTCACTAGATTTTGTCTACATTTTGGGCTTGTCGGCTTGCGTCCAAACTACGTTAGAGATTGGTATGGGACCCTGAACGTATGACGTTGCTCGGCGGTGCACTTCCTAACTTGGTTGTTCTTGGCGATTCTTGCGCGGCCTGACTCCTGTACGCCATTTTGCTTCTGCACTACAGACTTAATTATCATTTCGTCCCTAGTACCCTGCAGGCGTAATACTCATGTTCATAAAAACCAGAACACCTTGAAAGACTAGAGATAGGAAGTTCATATTCACAGGACATGTGCATTAGTATGTTCTGAAGAAATAGTTACAATTTGAACCATGTCGGCCATCAGGTTCAAGGTCCACATCGATATCTCGGCGCACCACCACCGAATGGTAAAATGTGCCTGTGGCTCTCGTTGTCGCTATAAACCGAAGTTAATGGATCAGTGCGATTTGAACAGACGTGCAGGATGCCTTGCAGACGTATGCGAGAACCGTACCGACAAATGAGAGTTTGAAAGAGGGCGCATTATTGGCATGAGAGAACTTGATGCATCCATCCGGGAAATTGCTGCTCGTGTGGGACGAAGTGTGTCGGCAGTGCGACGGGTGTGTAGAGAATGGTTCACATAAGGCCGTAGAACACGACGAGATGGGTCCGGTCGCACTAACCAGAACCCACCCGAGATGATCGACACCTCATCCGAATGGCATTTCAGAAAAGATGTACGTCCTCCTCGGCTCTGGCGCAACAGTGGAACGGTGTAACACGTCGTACACTATTAGGCGTGACAGTCCGTCGCCCTTTATTACGGTCTGAGTTACCGGGGCGTCGTCCACTCCGCCTACTTTTGACTAATGTGCATTAACATGCTAGACTGCAATGATACATGGAACAACGTCACTGAGGACAGGAATGGCAGAAGATACTGTTTTCAGATGAATCCAGGTTCTGTTTGTTTGAAAATGATGGCCACATTTTGGTTCGTCGCAAACAGGGGGAGAAGCATCACTTTACCTGCATTCGCACAAGACATACAGCGCCAACTCAAGGCCTTATGGTGTGGGGTGCTATTGGGTACAACCACAAATCACAATTTGTGCGTGTCCAGGTCACTGTGACCAGTTTGACCTACGTGAATGATATCCTGCGACCCGTAATGGTATTCTTACTGCGAGACACCTCAGCCACCATATTTCAGCAGGACAATGCTCGACCGCATGTTGCTGCTCGAACACGTGCCTTCTTGTTGTCACAGGACGCCAGACTGCTGCCCTGGCCCGCCCGATCACCGGACTTGTCGCCAATCGAAAACGTGTGGGATGCGGGTGCGGCGCTGTGAGCTAATGCCAGCCACCAAAAATGAACTGTGGTACCAGGTGAATGTACCGTGGATGGCTATTACCCAGGTCGCAATTCGCGCCTTATATGCGTCGACGCCATCACGCGTGGAACATGTTATCAGTGGCCATGGAGGACCCAGTGCCTACTAGGCAACAGGACACATGCTGAACTTATGTGTCTGAAATTATAATCGATTCTGCAGAACATACTAATAAACATGTTCTGTCAATATGAACTTCCTATCTCTAGTCTTCCAAGATGTTCTGTTTTTAATGAACTTGAGTGTAACTCCAATTCCTTTGTTATTAATTATTTCAAGGCCCGCCTTGTCGGTACAATTCATAATCTAGTATGTATACTAAGCCATCAATTACATAAATATATATCTATATATATAAAATAGCTTGTCCTGACTGACTGACTGACTGACTGACTGACTGATTCATCATCGCCGAGCCAAAACTACTGGACATAAAGAAATGAAATTTTGGGGATATATTCACATTATGATTTAGGTGCTCGCTAAGAGAGGATTTTTGGATATTCCTTCGGTAAGGGGGTGAAAAGGGGGGTGAAATTTTAAAATGAGTGTATCTATATCTCAAAACTTTAAACGTTTATAGATGTGAAAATTGGTATTTAGAATCTTCTTTAAAAATAAGGAAACACGTATTTTTTTGTTTTCAGAAAATCCCAAATGGAGGGGTGAAAAGGGGGAAAATGGGGGGAAATGGGTTGAATGCCCTTAATCAGGATACCGGTACTTATATATCAGAAACTGAAGATATTACAGACCTCAAAATTGGTACTTTTGATCTCTTTTAAAAATAAAGAAACACGTATTTTTTTGTTTTTGGAAAATCCAATTAATGGGAGGGTGAAAAGGGGGTGAATTTTTAAAATGAGTGTATCTATATCTCAAAACTTTTAAAGTTTATAGATGTAAAAATTGGTATTTAAAATCTCCTTTAAAAATAAAGAAACACGTATTTTTTTGTTTTTGGAAAATCCAATTAATGGGATGGTGAAAAGGGGGTGAATTTTTAAAATGAGTGTATCTATATCTCAAAACTTTTAAAGTTTATAGATGTAAAAATTGGTATTTAGAATCTCCTTTAAAAATAAAGAAACACGTATTCTTTTGTTTTCGGAAAATCGCAATAGGAGGAGTGAAAAGGGGTGAAAATGGGTTGAATGCCTTTAATGAGGCTACTTATATCTCAGAAACTGAAGATATTACAGACCTGAAAATTGGTGTTTGGGATCTCCTTTAAAAATAAAGGAGCACTAATTTTTTGGTTTCTGGAAAACCCAATTAAGGGGGGTGAAAAGGGGGGTAATATTTTAAAATGAGTGTATCTATATCTCAAAACTTTTAAAGGTTATAGATGTAGAAATTGGTATTTAGAATCTCCTTTAAGAATAAAGAAACACGTATTTTTTTGTTTGCGGAAAATCGCAATAGGAGGAGTGAAAAGGGGTGAAAAATGGGTTGAATGCCTTTAATGAGGCTACTTATATTTCAGAACCTGAAGATATTACAGACCTGAAAATTGGTGTTTGGGATCTCCTTTAAAAATAAAGAAACACGTATTTTTTTGTTTGTGGAAAATCCAATTAATGGGGGGGGGGGTGAAAAGGGGGTGATTTTTTAAAATGAGTGTATCTATATCTCAAAACTTTTAAAGTTTATAGATGTAAAAATTGGTATTTAGAATCTCCTTTAAAAATAAAGAAACACGCATTCTTTTGTTTTTGGAAAATCCCAATAGGAAGGGTGTAAAAGGGTGAAAAATGGGTTGAATGCCTTTAATGAGGCTACTTATATTTCAGAACCTGAAGATATTACAGACCTGAAAATTGGTATTTTGGATCTACTTTAAAAGTAAAGAAACACGTATATTTTTTCGTTTTTGGAAAATCCAAATATTGGGGGGTGAAATGGGGGGGATTGAATTTTTTAAAATGAGATCGTCTACATCTTAAAACTTTAAAATTTACAGATGTAAAAATTGGTAGTTAGAATCTCCTCTAAAAATAAAGGAACACGTATTTTTTTGTTTCCTGTAAATCCTAATAGGAGGGGTGTAAAAGGGGTGAAAAATGGGTTGAATGCCTTTAATGGGGATACATATATATCAGAAACGAAATATATTGCAGAACTGAAGATTTGTATATGGGATCTCCTTTAAAAATAGAGAAACACGTAATTCTTAGTTTTTGGGAAATCCAATTAATGGCGGTTAAACAGGAGTGACAAATTGGGGTGAATTTTTTTGAAAGACTATATCTACAGAATATCTTGGAAACGTAAAATGTTACAGACGTAAAAAGTGGGTGTTTGGAATCTCCTGTAAATGTAAATAAACATAGGTGATTTGTTTTTGGAAACTCCACTTAAGGGGAACTCAAAAGGGTTGAAATTATAAAATGAGAATTTTTACAGTATATCTAAAAAAACTTAACATGTTACAGAAGTGAAGGTATTTTTTTATCTCTATTAAACATAAAGAAACGTGTGTTTTTAGTTTTCGGAAATACCTCTTGGGTGGAGGGGGTGGTAAAAGTGACTGAAAATGGTGTTGAATTCTTTTAATTAGGCTACTGATATCACAAAAATGAAGACGTTACAGACGTGAAATTTGATATTTGCAATCTGCTTTAAAAGTAAAGAAACACGTATTCTGGGAAAATCCAATGAAGTAGGGGGGGGGGGGGAAGAATTGAAAAATTAATTGGCTTAATTGTATGAGAATACATACATCTAATAAAAACTAAAGTTGTTACAGACGTGAAAATTCGTATTTGGATCTCCTTTAAAAACAAAGAAAAGCGCGTTTTGGTGGGGAAACCATCTTGGAGGGCGGGAGTGTAAAGGAGTTGAATTCCTTTCATGAGGACACATAAATCAAAAACTGAAGAAGTTAGAGTCGTGATCATTGGTATTTAAGATGATCATTTACTATTAAAGAAACAAGTATTTTTTGCGGGAAAATTCACTTGGGGGGGGGGGAGTATTGTGATATGAAGTGCAGAAAGTAAATTATTTTTATTGGGATACTTATATCTCAAAACTGAAGGTAATAGACGTGAACATTGGTGATTGGAATCTCCCTTAAACATAAAGAAACAAGCATTCTTTTAATTTGGGGGGGGGGGGGGGTAAATAAACTTAACGGCGGTGGGGTGTAGAAGTAGGTGAGACCAATTGATTTTAGCTGTTATTAATGTACTTATAAGGATCCTCCGTTGCTCAGGCGGCAGCGCGCCAGCCTCTCACAGCTGGGTTCCGTGGTTCAAATCCCGGTCACTCCATGTGACATTCGTGCTGGACAAAACGATGGCGGGACAGGTTTTTCTCCGGATACTCCTGTTTTCCCTGTCATCAGCCATTCCAGTAACACATAATAGTAATAATAATAATAATAATAATAATAATAATAATAATAATAATATTCCGGACCGTCGTCAAATGTGCGGACCGCGCTGGAAACGGCTCCTGGACGGGTAATGACTAAGAATGCAGTCCGGCCGCGGGTTCAGTGCCGCCAAGGCACCCAATATGACACCACGCCGGATCTCCTGAAGGATTATATCCATATTAAACATGATTATAGGAAAAGATGGCAAAGATTTACGGACCCATCTGACCGGGAGGAATACCTGAGCCTAGCCCGGGAAGTACGAAATCGATTGCTGGAAAGGAAGATTGAAAAATGGGAGGAGACGTGCCGTAAAATAATAGAAAACCAGTCAGATCGGGAATTTTGGTGGATTCTCGCAGAAAACGAGTCAGATCGCGAATTTCGTCGGATTATATATCTAAAACAATAAGCATTCAATTGTAAATTTCAGTATGATACCGTAGCGAAGCACGGGTATCTTGCTAGTATATATATATATATATATATATATATATATATATATATATATATATATATATATATATAAGTAAATGTTTCGAGAACTAAAATTCTCTTCTTTTGCTTACAGATTAAAATCACGTGCATGTAAAATAGTTTATTTCAAACTTTTTATGTCGTAACAAAAAATCTGGATAAAAATAACAATACAATAACAACATTAAAAGTTCGAACATGATTATCAGTCCATTGTCCTGTAAAATGTTTGTATATGGTACTCAAATTTATCTGGTTGACAATTATCTAATGTTATAGTGTGCCATCTCACCGCCCTTTATGGGTCTCAAGTTGTTATCATAAAGGTATCGCATACAAAGATGTAAAATTAAAATTCCGATGCCCCAAATAAATATATAGACTAACCCCACTAACATAATCAGATGACCAAGTAAACTCATCCATGCTTGTTATTTATGCATAAAGCTTGACCTAAGTAAAAAAAGAGTTCTCGTGCTATATTTACATCGTATGTCAAATATATAACGAAAAGTAAATAACCACTTAAGGTGACTTCCTCTGAACCTCCGGTATGGGATGTTTACCACATCGCCTTGTTGGCCTCCCTCTTCGGCTTGTATCCTGCCACAACCCTTCCATCCTCTTGCAGTTTTACATCTCTATCAATTGGTTTTTACCGCGGCAAATCTGAAACTCGAACATATTTTTTATTAAAATTTCACACTACATCAAAAATAACATCAGTTTGCAAAAGTAAATCGTATTCGCCTTGTAAGAAACACGTAGTCAATGATGCAGACAATTGAACTTGATCGCACAAAAATGTCACTGTTCTGATTCAGTACCTGAAATATTATTTCATAACTTCTCGCTGTCTTGAATTATCGGAACGGCATTTCATTGGCGTAATCTTCAACCAATGGCAGAGTCCATCAGCCCACCTTCAGCCATAAATACTATGATATTTATCCTGGCGAACCTTATCGGGAGTTATACCTTTCAACAATTCATCCAGGCGTGTGCCTCAGCTAAATCTTCTCGCAGGCGCACAAGTATAGCGCATGCTTTTTGTAACAGTATCTTCTTCGGCGACGCGACTGGCTTCGTACTGCAGCATACGATGACGTAGTCGAACATCAACGAAGAAGTGGAAAGAAATGGAATACATACTTAAATACATATTGTATATAGAAGGAAAATTAACACATTTTCAGTGATTACGAAAGAAATCGCAGTATACTGCGATTAAATATATTTAGCCCTTTGTTAACAGTTTAACACAATAGTTACATCATATATCGTGCAATAATTAGGTATCTCAATGTATTTAATACGATACTCAGACTCGCGATTCAACAGGAAGTATCCGACTTGATTCATTTTTACAACACTGTCTGTAGTGTTGCCAATGTCACAAAACTACAATTCATAGTAAAACGCGCCCAACGCCAAAAGATCAAATATCCCAACATTCTCCTACCTTGAAATTTTCAGTCCTTCAACAAAATTGTAATACTCATTCATTCATCATAGAAACCGTGCAGTTCTCTTCACCACTCTTTCACATCTAGTACGGTCTATCTCAAGGCCTGTATCCCTCTTCGAGACATCAATCTTCTGTTCGGTCTCTTCAAGCGATAACAGGGAACATTCTAATGGGATCAAACATTGAACAGGACGCATGACCACTCCCTTCTTCGTACGAAGCCTCCCAACTCGTACGCGGCCGTCCTTCCCAGGTAACAGATCTTTGATAATGCCAGCGGCCACTCCAGTATATTAGGATTTTCCATCTCAGTGGGCACATCTCCTTTGATAAATCTGTCATGCTGATTCTGCTTCAGCTGAAGTTGGCCAAGGTACTCTTTACGAAATATCTGACGGAGTGCATTTCTCAGTTTCAGTCGATAGGCTGCTCTCTTCCTCAGTTGAGATCCAGCCATCGCATCCAGGTCAGGTACATCTGTCACATAGGCCTCTTGAAGGAACTTTGCTGGTATGATTGGTCTCAAGTCATCAGGATTTTCTGCGTCTGAAGTTAAGCGACGGCTATTGATAATTGCTTCACACTCGCACAAAACAGGCATTAATTCTTCAGATGTTAGGGAAGATTTTCCTAAAACGTTACGAAGGAGGTCTTTTATCAGGCAGATCAATCTCTTCCACTAGCCACTCCGCCATGAGGCTGTGGAAGTGTTGAATTTCCATGCGATTCTTCGAATACTGCAATAAGACTCCATCTGCTGCTTAGCCATCATGTTATTTGCACCTAGACAATTTTTTCCATTGTCGCTATAAATCGTCGAAGGCCTTCCTCTACGTGGTATAATAAATCTTCGTAGTCCTTGAAGAAAGGAGTCTGTAGATAACGATGCGATCAATTCCAAGTGCACTGCTCGGTACACAGCACATGTGAACAAACAAGCCCACATCTTCTGATTACCTCTCACAATCAACGGGCCAGCCAAGTCAACACCAACTACTTCAAGAATCGTGGCATCTCTCACGTGATCATTACGCAGAGGTGGTGTAGAAATATTTTGTCTTTCTTTCTTGTATCTCCTGAAAATGACACATTTTCGTACACATGATCTCATGACTCTTCTTCCATTCAAGATCCAGAATCTTTCCCTGAGAATAACAACACAGTCTGTGGGCCTACATGACAATTCTCAACATGAGTATCATGATGAAGTCGATGCACAACAGGATGACTCCTAGCAAGACAGCAGGCTGACGAAACTCAGATTTATCCTCCCTCTCTCGTACACTCATCATAGAAACCGTGCAGTTCTCTTCACCACTTTTTCACATCTAGTACGGTCTATCTCGAAAAATACCATGTTCGTCCAGGATTGGCACAAGTGAAGTCAGCTTTTGTTCCTCAGGTCCTCGAAAACTCTAATTCTGGATAAGTTTAATAACTGTTCTTTCGCAGTCTTCCAGTTCTGAAGAACTCAGCTCTCCACTCTTTCCCCTTTTAGATTTACAGTTAAAATTAAACCGTTTAATTCAACCAATCAATCTCACTATCTTGTCAAATCGAGCAAAATACCTGTAGTACCAGCCTGACCTTAATGGATCTTCTGTGACGGAGAGGCTTGTGGCAGTCTTTCTTTTTTCATGCATAATTTCATCTTTATTAATGACGCTACAATATGAAGGTCATTTGTTCGCTGGAAGCTACTACCAGGATGACCCCTCCCACCATCTAAATGTTATAAGTTCTCTTGTCCCACGTCCTCGAGTAGGCAGAACTGCAGGATTCACTACACCTGACACATGCCTCCACGAATCCTTTGGAGTCAGTTGGTCTTTTTCCCCAACCCTGTTCTCAACGAAGACTGAACAAAGGATCTCATGCTGTATCCATGTCAACACTGTCGTAGAATATGTCCACAAGTAAACTGACTCAGTATCGACTTTTTCTCACAGTCGACAACAATCGAGCACCTATTGTTGCTCCCATGAGCTCGAGTCGAGGAATGGTGGGTCGGGGTAAAGGAGCTACTCTCGATTTTGCTTGAAGGAGCTGGACGTGAACTCCTGACTCCGTCTGCATACGTAGAAATACCACTGCGGCATATGCATCTCGACTCGCATCGCAGAAGGCGTGGAGGCTACGTTCTACATTTACTTCAGGGAATCTTCTGGGGATTTCCAACTGGTGAAATTCTCGAAGTTCAAGAAGACATTTCCCAAATGTGGTTTTAATTTCCAAAGGTACTTCCATGTCCTAAGAGACTTCATTTATTTTATGCAGTAAAAGCTTCGGGAACAGCATAATGTGTACCGAAAATCCAATTGAATTATAAATCCGACGGACAGTATGTATGTATTTATTGAACTGAACATAACAGGCTTTCGCCAAGTTACAATGTTCCAATATGCAATTCAAAATAAACACCTACAGACTATTTATAGCTAAGCACTAACTACTTACTACTTAACTATCTCTAAATCTACTATGTAGCATCTTGCACATGGGCGGATCGCCAGCTCCACATGCAACACACCACCTCTACTTATAACTAAACTAACTACTTTACTACATTAAATATATATTAACTCTATCATAAATCTGTCTGGCCGCAACATCACCCCTGGTGAGGAACTCCCACCACCCTTCCCTGGGATGTCACGACCAGACATGTCTCATGAGGCTCGGACCGACACCTCATAGACCCCTTTAGCTATCAATGTTATTTCATCACCACTCCTTCATGTAACAGCCCACATGTGTGCGGACTGCCTAGCTCTACATGTAGGCTGACACGCCTGTATTCTACTGCCGAGACGGATTCCATAACTCTGGCTCATCTTTCGCTGTCTCATTGACAACTTACTTCCTCTAACCTAAAAGTATTCACTATCTTACACGATTCTACACGTGCAGACGTACCGAATCGACACTTTACCTTGAGATAGGTCAGGCCTATCCCCCTCTTCCAACTCTACTGTACGTCAGCAGCCAAAACAAACTAACTAACAAAACCAAAGTAAAATAAAACAGGCAGACAAACAATAAACAACCTCATTAGAAGGAATACGGTACGGATTACACACCAATGAACTGAATCTACTAATTAGAAATATACAATACCAAAGGAACAAAACTGAACAAATAAAAAACGAAACATAATACTAAACTTATAATTATTGTCGCCCTTACTCATTAGTGACTTAAACTCTATAATGTTCCTTATCTGTGTATTAAAGTTGTATATACATGGTTACAAAACTTCGTTATTATTAACCCATACAGAGATGATACTTCAGAGATAAATACTTTCCATATGTTTTCTTCTACTGGCTATAATCAATTTTAAACTTCTTATTCATTGCACGGGTAACTGATCGATTTGGAGTCTCCCTCTTCCAACTTCGGTCGTCCGAGGTAGGAGAGCCGAGACTTGGTTCATCATGAAATACTAGCATGCATTCCTGTATCTGTAGTTTAAGTGTCCCATTATATCCTTTTAACCATGCGTACTCGAGCTCATTTCGCTGTTTCATTTTTTTCAGCAGCATGTGCTCCTTCCCCTCATTGACCACATTCAATTTTTTCTCCCACAATCTTTTTACAATTGTCAATAATTTCGATAGTTTCACTGGCCTTCTCCATTCCCTGTTTATTAATTTGACAAGAGTATAGTACTCAGATTCTCTTTCTATTTTATTTACCTCTTCCGCATCCAAGTATTTAACCCGTAATGCTCTTGTACTTTCACACTGTCTCAAGAAATATGCATTTCCTAACTCCTTTTCACACAATACACATGTATTTACAACTTCTGTAAATGCTTTATTTTTATAAACTCCCATCAACAACCATATTATTCCCCTCTATTCTCTTTTGGTTAATTTATCATGTATTATTTTCATACCTAGATATAAATTCATGAATTCCCCCAGAGTTCTCCTATTATTACCCTCAGCTCTTAGCCTTTGTATTTCTATATCTGCTACCCTCTGTACCACTCTCCCACAGACTTTTCTTTCTTCTAAATCGTTGTCCCAATAGTTCCCCATCCCAATTCCTTCTAGTATTTTCTTTAAGTTCCCGCCCAGTACCCATCCTGATACTTCATTTGGTGTCGGTAAGCTATATCTAGAATTTCTCCCCCTCCGCCCCTTTTTAACCTAAACCAACATTTTTTTTAGTCTCTTAATTATATCCACTTTTATATTAATGTCTGTACACATTAATCTTGCTCCACTATTCGCTGTACATATTGGTAAGCCTGTAATTATGTTAATAAATCTACTAGTAACTGAATCGAGCATTACTATTTCCTTTTCTGTGCCCCATACTTCTGCACCGTATAGCATTTTGGATTTAATCACAACGTTTCTTTGTACCCTAAAATCAATATTAGGCATCCTGTTATCTAATATTCTTGTACTAGCTAGGGCTGCTGCACCAATCAGTTTTTCCCTCTTGACGTGTTCAGACCAATTTCCATTTCCTGATATGATAATTCCTAAATATTCTAACTTGTTAACTACTTCCAGATTTACTGCTTCAAGATACCATTTTTTTCCTTTTTTGCTCATTTGTTCCCGTTTTTGCACACCATTACTCTAGTTTTCTGTGCGTTAATTTCATATTCCATTCTTTACAGTACTTTTCGATACCATCAATACTTTTTTGCATTTCAACTCGCGTTTGTGTGAACAGGAGTATGTCGAGCAAAGACAAGACCAGGAATATACTGATTTTCTAAACATGGCAGCGCTAATCTTTCCTCAACTTCAAATTCTAGGATATCGTTAATGAACAATAGAAATAAAATCGGTGACAATTTACACCCTTGTTTCAAACCCATTTTAGAGGTAATCTCCTACTACCACTCCTTCTTTGATTCTCACAGTACACTTTACTTCAGCATATATCTTTTCTATAGCCCTTATGATTTTACATGACACTCCTACATATCTCAATCTAGTAACGACTGTTCCCCTGTTCACAGTATCGAATGCTTTTTCTAAATCTATTGATGTCATATAGAGCTTTCCACCTTTTTTTTTTTTACATATTTGTCAATAAGAGTTCTCACAATAAAAACATTATCTGGTGTTGTTCTCCCTCTTCTGAAACCACTTTGAAATTTCGACAGGATTGAATGTATCTCTGCCCAGTTCCTTAGTCTATTTGCTAGTATACCCGTATATACTTTCACCAATGTATCTAATAAGGTAATTCCCCTATAGTTTCCTGAATTTAATCTATCTTCTTTATTTTTGTATATAGGGCATATTATCCCCTCTTTCCAAGCTTTTGGAAATACAACTTTCTCGAAGATTTTATTAATATCTTTGACAAAATTTCCAACATGCCGCTTCGTTCTCCCACCTCTTTCCAAAATTCATAAGTGATACCAGAAATAGCTCCTGATTTTCCCTTTTGGGCTCGTTGAAACAGGTTCCTTATTTCGTGAGTCAAAATAGCCTCATCTAATTCAGCCAGAGTGACACTCAAACACCCCGAAACAGTAATCCCCTCACGACGAGCTCTCCATTTGTCTTCTTTATTCAGTAATTTCTCTAAATACTGGACCCATATACTATGACTTATATTGGTCTCCCCAGAACCCGACTTCTTCTTGGTTATTTGATTTATTTTATCCCATACTTTCCTACTGTCATTGTCCTTACACTTTTTATTTACGTCTGCAGCCATCTTTTGTTACCATTCTGACTTCGTCTTTCTTAGCAATTCTCTGTATTCTTTCCTTTTTTTTTACAAAATTCGTTTCTAGCTACATGACCACCATCCACCCTGTATCTCCTAAGTGCCTTCATAACTAGTAACATTTTCTTTACATATTCTGTATTATACCATCCACCGTTTATCTGCGTTTTACTTAGATTTTGCCTCATACCTTTTCCTGCCATTCCTATTAAAGTTTCTATCCTGATTAGGGCTTCCTCCCCTCTATTCCCTTCTATCAATTTTACAATACATATTTTCCAAATCTCAAAATTTTCTCCATTGAAGTACTCTCTGAATTCATTTCCTAATTCTTCTCTCCAACGATACCTAGGTATTTTCCTCTCCTGTACGCTATCGTAAACGATCTCTTGCGCTCTTATATCTTGAATAACTAATTTTATAGATACTGGCATATGATTTGCCTCTGCCCAAACCGTAATGCTTATCTCTTTGATAATTTGCAAACTATCCCTACAGCACACAACTAGGTCAATTGTACTGCCCCCATTTTCTACTATATAGGTTAGTTTTCCACTCTCATCTCCAAACCACGAGCCATTCAATATATAAAGCTCCTCTACCGCGCATAATTCTAGTAGTTTTTCTCCATTTCTGTTGCATTCTTTATCCTGGCTATTTCTATTAACTACTAATACCCCGTCCTCAAGTTGACTGTAAACTGGCTTCTTGCCCCCTATCCTCGCTTTAAGATTGCGCATAATAATAATGCTTGCCTGATCATACGTACTTCTCATTCGTCTAATTTCTGTCGCTAAATTCTCAAAAAATTCATTCTGCGTAAATGGGGAGCTCAAAGGTGGATCATATATAGAAGCTATACCGTACATATTTCATTCCTCCAATTGACCCTATCTAATATTCATATCCATATTAATTCCTTAAAATCAGATTCTAAGAGCTGTTTTCTAAGTTGTTTTTGATTACCACTGAAATTCCGCCCGATATCCTTCCTCTATTGGATCTCCGTGATCCATATTGACTCCATACGATACACCCTTCTATCTTCAAGTCTTTCTTGTAATCAGCCCATGTTTCTACGAGCCCAAGGATGTCCATTTCTTCCAGTAGCTCTTTAAAGTCTTCGTTACCTATTTTGCTCCATACTCCTTCAATATTAACACACGATACCTTTAACTCTAGTTATTTTTTACTTCTATGTTCTAAACTATCTGAGTTACATCTAGTCATTCTAGATCTTTCCACTTCCATAATACTCCCCTCCGGAGAGCAAATAACGTCCTTCTCAGATAGTTCTTCTATGATTTTTAACCTACTACCTGAATCCATCCCCTTCTTCTGAAAAAAGTCTTTTATAGACTCACTGACCTACGCCTGGAAGTATCCTCAGCTCCTCCATGCGGCGCCGCTGTTGACATCCGGTTCGTCTCGTCGTTCCTCCCACTGTTATTTAACTCCACTGGAAAATCTGACGTAGACTGTTGAATCACCTGTCTAAGGTTATCAACACCAGCACCGCCCGTATACACTGGAATACCTTGTGTCATCACTCCTTCACCATGCACTTCCGCAGATGACCCAAACTGCTTACTTCGTTCTTTAAACATATCACCCAGATCACTGACCGTCCACGTTCTCGCCCAGGTAATCCTATCACATGCAAGCGGTTTCCTCTTACAAAAGCCCGTATTCGATTTTCTTGCTTGTCGTAAATGGAATTGTAAAACTCTTTGCTCTTGGAGGCTTTTTCTGTCCATATACCTTTTTATCCAAATTCTGCTGCCCTTCAAGTTCCTCGCACTATTCAAAATTCGGCTTGCCATTAATAAGGAAACAAACTTAATTCTAACAGGTCTTCTTCCCCTATTCTTTCCCATCCTATACACATCATCTATCTCCCTTTCGGTACAATGAATGCCTAATTTCTCTCTCATTAGCTTAAAGACTGAGCTCATCGATTCCATCTTAGATTCTCCTTCCGTTTCATCCAGTCCATAAATAATAATATTCCTTCTCTTCTCCTCCTCCGTTCTTCTGCTATCTCGCCATTGAAGTACCTGTACCTGTTCTTCTAGCGCCTGTATCCTCTGATTTATTATAGCTCTTTCTTCCTTGTCTTCTCTTATCTTCGCCTTTATTTCTGTTAGATCTTTGGTTATGCTGTCCTTCATATCGTTGATTTGTTGGAACTGTGCTTCGAGAATTTCTTTGGTCTGGTCAGCCTGAGAAGCATCGCGGACAACTTCCTTGATTTTTCTCCATGTCCTCCCATGTCAATGGGCCTGGGTTCATCTCGACGCCTCCGATGACTAATAGAGTAGCCACTATAGCTGCCGCCGTCAACAGTTCTGTCAGTCCAACTTCTTTATTAAATCCTAATTTACACTCCGTCTTGATCCACTTGACCCGGTTGTGCCATCGCCCAATCACACTCCTTACTGCACTCTTACTCCCATACTGCTTTTCCTGCACTTCCGGACCGTTACCACGCACGTCTGCTCACTATCTCAGCTCAGCAAAGATTGACGGACAATAGACAGCACCATCCTTTTAGTTATCTTCTCCGGTAAAATATTTTCCAGATGCTCACAGTTCAAACGAAGAACTTACTCCTTGCGGTTCCACATTATTCCAAGGACGGGTGATAACTTACTGTATGCTTTCGATCCCAACCTCTGACCTCAAACTTGTGTTGGGAAAAACCATCGTGAGCGGATCTGACAAATAGTTCCAGCTCCTCCTTATTCGAGACACTTGTCACACAATTATCAACATGAAAACTATTCTTACACTGTTTAATATCATCAGTCACCTTATTTTCATCTTGAGCATTTAGCAAGGCTTGGCTTAAAAGGTGCTCAATCACAGCTGCCAGTAAAACGGGGCTTGATGTTACTCCAAAAACTACTCGATTGTGCCTATTACACCTGAAACGGATAACTGCACGGAAATTTCGCCAATATTGTCAATATAAAGACACACGGTCGTTACGATTTTATTTATATAGATCGTGATCATTACTACGTTGATAATAATAATAATAATAATAATAATAATAATAATAATAATAATAATAATAATAATAATAATAATGTTATGGGCTTTACGTCCCACTAACTACTCTTACGGTTTTCGGAGACGCCGAGGTGCCGGAATATAGTCCCGCGAGAGTTCTTTTACGTGCCAGTAAATACACCGACACGAGGCTGGCGTATTTTAACACCTTCAAATACCACCGGACTGAGCCAGGATCGAACCTGCCAAGTTGGAGTCAGAAGGCCAGCGCTTCAACCGTCTGAGCCACTCAACCCGGCTATCTACATTTAAAAACACCACTCAAACTTATTTGTCTACTGATGTCATTCCACGCAATAGCTCCATTGACAGCTCGGAACATACCATTTAATCGATCAGCTCGTCTCCTTTACCCCTTCTCACCATAAACTTTGCTTTATTTTCCTAACGCTTCTCATTTGTCGGCAATCACCCAGAACTAATTGAGCTGCATTTCTTTGGATTTTTTCAGTTCTCGAATAAAGTAATCCTGGTTAGGGTCCCACACTTCTTCTTCATGTGCCATGTCCTCGCAGAACGTTGGCAATCAGCAGCATGATCTGTTGTTTGTTCATAGCTGTTCTGAATAGAGTAAGCTTTGTCACCCCAAACCACTGGCTCAGGTTGCCAAGCCACGATGTCCTATTTCTCCCCGGACCACTTTTTCCATTAATTTTACCTTGGGGTATTCCTTGCAGAAGGTGGTATTTACAGCTCCGCATCATATGACCACAGTATTCTAGCTTCCTTCTCTTGATGGTAGTGAAAATTTGTGGTTCTTTGTTCATACGGTACAAAACGTCTATATTGGTCATTTTAGCTGTCCAAGGAATCATTCGGTACCTCCACATTTTAAATGCTTGCAACTTCTTACACATGGTTTCAGTTAGTGTCCATGCCTCAAAGCCGTATCATAATGCTGAAAATGTAGCACCGGAGTACTCGTGTCCGTAGTGAAATAGAAGGGACACGGCTTGTCAAAAGTTTTCAAAGTCTCTGAAAAGAAGTTCTTGGCCTGCTCAATTCTGCATCGGATCTCGTGAGTAAGGTTCCAGTCATCATTGATGTGACATCCCAGGTATTTAAATGTTGCCACTCTCGCGATCTGTTCCTTTGCTGCTGTGAGATTACCTCGAATGCCATCTTCTTTCCTACTTTAACCATCCATTTGGTTTTCTTTACATTAAACCTCAAGCCCATTGCGCTGCTGGCTTCAGTGACAGCATTAAGTAGTTCCTGTAATCCTGGAGATTGGTTGCAAGTAGCACAGTGTCATCGGCATACCTGATTTTATTTATGATGAAACCATTAACCAGAACTCCTTGAGTCTTTCCGTAAAGAGCATCTCGAAAAATATTTTCTGAATAGATGTTGAAAGGCATGGGGAAAAGGATACAGCCTTGGTGAACTCCTTACATAATTGAGACTTCTTCCGAGACATGACCATCAACTCTTATGCCAGCACTCTGGTTCCAGTAAAGATTACAAAAAATACGTATGTCCCGTCCATTAAGTCCTCATTTTTGAAGAATGTTCATAAGTTCATCATGGCGGACTGTATCGAAGGCCTTTTCGTAATCGATGAAACAAGCAAAAACATCGACATTGACATCTTGGCACCGTTGGACTATTACCTGCAGACTGAACAATACCTTTCTAGTACCAAAACCATGTCTGAAGCCAAACTGTGAGGTTCCGGTATTCTCCTCACATTTATGATAAATTCTCGCGTGCAAGACTTTTAGGAATACTTTCAGAACGTGGCTCATCAAACTAATTGTTCTATATTCATTGCAGAATTTTGCATTGGCTCTCTTAGGCAATATTACGAAAGTCGATTTGAGCCAGTCTCGAGGAATGGTTCCACTGCGGTGTGTACTATTAAATAGATCAACTAATAATGCAAGGAATTTTTCTTTCTCAAGCAGTTTCAGCATCTCAGCATACATCTCATCAGGGCCTGGAGCCTACCCATTCTTCGCTGTTCTTATGGCATATTCTACTTCTGCGCGCTCCGCATCATATGACCAAAGTATTCTAGCTTCCTAGCCATGCTGTCCTACTTCTCCCCGGACCATGTTTTCCATTAATTTTCTCTTGGAGTATTACTTGCATTATTACTTTCTGCGATCCAAGAAGAGATTTTGTACATATTCCACCCATTCCTTCAGTCTCTCTTCTGTGCTCGCTAAGATGTCGCCATTCTTATTAAGGAGGACTCCACTACCCTTCTTGCTATATGCACCGGTTACTTGTTTCACTTTCTTGTACATTATTCTATTTCGTTGCATTCCTCAGAGAGTTGTTGTTCTTTCGCATTCCTTGTTCTTTGTCGTATTAAATACTGCAAACTTTTGTACTTTACAGGATCTTTGTTTTTAAAAGACCTTCTCTGGTTCACCAGCGTCAGGATTTCTTCTGTCATCCACGGCTTGCTTTCCTTTCTTCCAGCATCCATTAATGTTACTTGACTTACGTCGTTAATTGCACATTTGATGTGATTCCAAGTGCCTTCAACATCATTTACATTAACACCGTTTTGAACTTCCGCAAGTTTTACACGTAGGGCTGACTGAAATTCATCCTTCAGTGCTTGATCTAGAAGCTTCTGAATCTCAATCCGACTTAAACTCTCCTTAAATGGCATTTCTTCAGCCTGAGGTTCATGGAAGCAAACAGTAGGCTATGATCTGAGTTGATATCAGCAACAGGGTATGTTTTCACACATTTGATAGAATTTCTGAACCGCTTGTTAATTGTGATGTAATCAATCTGGTTCCTAAAACTGCTGTCAGCATTAGAGGTCCACGTATAGAGGCGACGTGGAGGTGGCTGGAAATATGTATTTGCTATAATAAGGCCCTCCTCCTGGCACATCTGGACCATTCAATCACCTCGAGTTTGCTTACTCCTAATCCGTAGTCACCGACTGCATCAGCCCGTCGACCATGGCCGACTTCAGCATTGAAATCGCCCATCACATACTCTGGAACCATACTCTAGTTCGGCTCTTTCCAGAGTCTTATGGGCCCTCTCCTTTGTATCTTTACTACAACCACTAATTACCTTCATAACCATGTGCAGATATCTGTATTCTTTATTTACAATCCCGTTTATGCGATCACCCCAGTGAATAACTTTCCTTATATTAACACATAGGAACCTGTAGATATCTACATAAGGATCGTTCATCGATCAAGGCTGTAATTAAAAGTGAGAGGACGTTTCCTTTTTAAGAAACTCACGACCAGACTTTCAACCCCGTTTATCATTATATCATTGCTTGCTGTCAATCTCACAACATAGTTGAGGTTTCTTGCAGTTGCTCACAATTTTGTAACATATTTATTACTATATACAGTATAACATCATCCGCAAATAGTCTTATATCTGACCCCAGTTCTTCACTCATATCATTTACGAAGGGCATATATAAGAAAACATATAAGTCCAATATCACTGCCAGGAGAAATTCCCATCTTAATGATTACAGGGTCAGATAATGCTTCACATGCCTTAATCTTCTGAATTCTATTTTCTACAAATACAACAACCAATTCAGTCATTCCTTTGTCTAGCCCTATTACACTCATTTTTGCCAGTAGTCTCCCATGCTCTACCCTGTCAAATGCCTTAGATAGGTCAATTGCCATACAGTCCATGTGACCTCCGGAATCTGAGGTATCTGCTATATTTTGCTGTAACCTACAAGTTGAGCTTCAGAGGACGTGCCTTTCCTAAACCCGAACTGCCTTATATCGAACCAGTTATTAATTTCTCGAACATGTGTAACATAATCGGAAAGAATGATTTCCCAAACTTTACATGCAACACATGTCACACTGACTGGCCTGTAATTTTCGGCTTTATATTATCACTATTTGCTTTATACACAGGGGCTACTATAGAAACTCTCCATTTATTTTATTTTATGCAAACAATAATCAGAAAAGTGCTTAAAATATGGTACTATATCCCAACCCATTGTCTTTGGTATATCCCTAGAAATCTTATCAATTTCAACTGCTTTTGTAGTTTTCAGCCTTTGTATCTTATTGTAAATGTCGTTGTTACCAGAGGTGAATTTTATACTTCTTTATTATTAGTCACCTTCTTCATCTGGAAACTATACAAACAATCTTTACATACTGCTGACTGATTAGTTCTACATTTTGAGGATCCTGGCATACACACTCCCCTTGTGCATTAACGATTTCTAGAAAGTCCTTCTTGGACCCTGTTTCTGCCTTGTAGTACCGTTACTTTTATCACAAAAATTTGTACGGCTACCACTTATGCTTGTCATTATATTTTCCTTAGTTGACTAATTCGCTAGATTCAATTTACTAGCAGTTCCTTCAATTTCTCCCTAATTCCACAACCATTTCTAACGCTATTTCTTTCCATCTTGCACCTTCCTCTTAGTCTCTTTACTTCTCTGTTTTACTTTTGCTTGTGGTATTTACCTGTAATTTAACATTTTCTTCCTAGAGATGTTCAAAAATGGACTTCAACTTTATAGGAACCCTGCAAGGGAAGACACATTTGTCAAGCTGGAAATACAAGATCATAATGTTGCTTTGCAGCGTTCTGGGAGCTGATAACGTGCTAAAACGTACATTAATAAAGCCTGATCCAGCTTGAAATGATGCTACACCACAACAGGTAACAGATCAGAAAGCTAAATTTAACATTATGAAGAAGCTGTCACCAAAGCCTTACTTAAGTTGATTAGCAACATTTCAGAAGACACCTTAACTCAAATCATAAGATTCAGCACAGCTAGGGAAGTATGGTTATAGTTACATAGGCTCTATGAAGGAGTCATAGGATACAACATGTAATATATTTGAGCTTTTCAACTATAAACTAGATATGAATCAAGATAGAAAAGGGAGTAAAACAAGATGACCCCGTCTCGCCAAAATTATTCACACGTTTACTGGAGAATCAGCTCAGAAAACTAGACTGGGAAAACAAATACGGCATCAAAATAAATTGAGCAGTATTAACGCACTTACGGTTTGCAGATGGCATCGTATGGGTGGCGGAGTCGGCAACAGAGCTAGAACAAATGGTAATAGAATTAGACACCGCCAGCAATGGTCGAACTGTCCAGAGAAAAAGGTCAAACGGCGAATAGGATAAGCATGGAAGAGGTTCTGGCCCTTAAAGTTCATACTGACTAACAAGACTCAGAAACTCCGCCTTAACGCTAATGTCCTAGAAAAATGCGTGATACTTATACTACTACATGGATGCCAAACCTTGGCACTAACACAAAAACAAAGGCAAATTATGCAGAGATGACAGTGTAAATGTAAAATGTAAAAAATATAATCCAGTTCTTATTGAGAAACAGAATGCTGAACGAAGATATACGATGGAGAACCGGCATGAAAGACGCTCTGACGACAGCCGATCAGCTAAATTGGAAATGGGGAGGACATGTAGCGAGACTGGACCAAAATCGACGGACTCACAAAATGACAATGTGGCATCCCAGTGAAGGAAAACAGAATGTGGGAAAACATAGAACTAGATGGGCAGACTGGTTTGTGAGATAGATAGGAAACCAATGGACAAAAACAGCAAAGATAAGGCAAGAGTGGAGAGACCTAGGGATTATCACCGCTCCCTAGACCACTCCGTTTACCAGAATGCACTTCCCTATAACCCCTCTAAAGAAACTTCCTAAATTACACGTAACACTGTGGTTCAAGTGAAGGTCATTTGAGCGCTGAACCCTATCCCTTACCCACCCATCAGTATCTAGAAATCTCACTCCCAGTTTCCCATATACCCACTCCATATTCTCAATTAAATCCTCGACCACTTTCCAATAGGTATCCCTCCTACAGAGTATTCCACTGATAACAATCTCCACTTTCTTAAACTTCACCCGTGCTGCATTTTCCAGATTTCACACATCCCCAAATATGTTCGGAACATACCTGCTTGCCTTACGTTGTTGGTACCACCTTCCCTTTTTCCCTCCTCCTTCTCTTCTACTTTCCTCATCATCTGACTGAAGCTAATTCCTGAATAATACTCTACCCTGTTTATCATTCGTCCACACACCTTCCCTACATGTCTCACAATGGAATACCAAATGACCAGAGCATCAACCGTTCCCAAAGTTTAATAGATGGTTAAATTGAACGGATGAAACCATAACGGTATGTGACATTTTAAAAAATGAATTAAATGCAGGATGTATTCTTTCACCAGCAAAGAGATACAAGTGATAGCGGTAATATTCTTCGCTCTAGTGATGGGTGGTATAACAACAAATAGCATGCTTTTTGAGTGTTAAGGTGTTGAAATGCCTTTTTATCTTAATGACCAAAATGCTACTTATACCGTTATGGTTTTCATCCATTCAATTTTCAAATGCTTGCGGCTTAAATATTTTTCTCACTTAATTCCTGAGAATAACACTTAAAGGTTTTTCTAATTCTCGAGACGGTAGGATGCTTCCGTATATTAAACACTTGGGCATGTCCCGAATGCCTCAGCGACTCTATAATGAAATTCAGGATTCTTTTGGAAAACAAATGTTATCGAGGGATGGTGAAAGACTCCTTAATCTTGTACCTCAATACATCCCATCAGCTGACCGTCACTGACAGATGATAGAAGATCAAGGTAGGAATAGAAATCTGTATTTCGTCCATTTCTCGAACAAAATAGCCACAATAATCGCTAAATACGAGAGTTCTTGAAGAGAAAGAGAAAGAAAATAATAATTTTCGGCTGATAAATAGGTTTAACTGTCCCATAAGCCTAGCTCAGATAAAACGAGCACATGCCTTGACTTTTCTCTTCAACTATTCGCTGTGCCCTGATGGAATCCATTTGTTTAAAATTACCGTATTTCTTTCAGTATTAGAAGAATCAGATGTATACATCATTCTTGTTTTCAGAGTTACCTTCAACGCAAGATCTAGCATCAACCCTGTCATTAAAACCGCCTATTATCCGCAAGTGACTTAAGATGTGTTTTATACCGCCACAAGATAGAATTATGCTTAACACAAAATGAAATCCCACTGACAACAACTACTGAATACATTTCATACGGACTGTGTTGGGAAGACGAGTGCTTTGTATGTTTCCTCACTGATTTTGTTCTTCTTTCATTGCGCTGAATTTCCTCAGTAGATGGCAAAAACGTTTTCGTCAGCCAATTAAGTCTTCTGTTCCAACGGACTCATATCTTCAATGTTGTTTCCTTAAACATCACAGTTTCTTAACGTAGAAATAAATTTGTTCTATCCGAAACATGCTTTAATTTTTCCATTGTTAACATTCTCCTGAAGCTTCTTTACTTTCTGGTTTAATTCTGATTATTGCTGCGTTTTATTACGTTTCCTCAGTAATTTATGTTTTCCTTTTAATTGAATGATTTTTCTCTTAGTCTTCTATTGATTATTTATTGTTTAATACTTTCTTTGTCTAAGGAGCGAAATGAAGCCTGGATATCTGTATTGTAAGAATTTGTTATCGAGCTAGATGGCTGTACGTTATCAATATAAAACAATACAATATAATTTATTGCCGTTAGACAATATACAGTTGCAATAGACAAACCCGGATCAAGTTACAGTTTAAAAAATATGAATACATCTAATTGTCATTAAACAGAGCACTACAAATAAAATTTTTGTATATACTGAAAAATAAAATAAAAGCTTATCATGACACTTTGGGATATTAGTCTATTGAATAGTAACCGTGGAGCTGATCATAACTACCAGTGTTGCCTACCTATTAGAACGGTGCTGACATTCATATTCGCCCCTTACAATAGCTTTAATTTTTCTTCAAATTCAGATAGTGAATAAAAACGGTTTAATATCTGCCATTTGTTGATATGTTTGAAGTCACTTACGGGAATACCTTTGCAATTGGTAGGTAGCTTATTGAAAAATGTAATCCCATTATATCTGTAATTTTCTTGCGTATAACGTATGGTAAATCTAAATAATTCCTTCTCCATTTATCGTATGAAAGTACATTACTACGAAATGGCAGATCATCGAGATTTTCTTTGATATTAAGGATGTAATGAAATATGTATAATGATGGGAGAGTCATAATAGCTAGTTCTTGAAACGTCGGCCTGCATGACTCCCTGTTAACCTTGCATTTTATACAACTTATCGCCGTTTTGCCACATAAACACATCTTGCGCGCCTGTCGAATACCCCTATGATATGGAATCGTATGATAAGAAAGAATAGTATACAAACAACATCTGATTACTACTGACTGACCTTCTAGACAGTCTTTGTGTGTGAGTATACCAGGTTAACTTATAATACAAATGTATTCCCAATAATTTGACAGAACCATATTCATTCTCATCTAAGGTTGATATAATTAAGTGAAAATACAGTAAATAGGAATTTTGTTTGTTGTTACTACTTAAAGATAGCTTATTAGCCTGAAACCAAATGGATGATTTGTGTAGCATCTCTAACCTTACAACTCTCACAATTGTTATGCACTTATCAGTTGTTATGATAGTCATAACATCTGCATAGTGTACTGACCTCCAGGGTAAATTACTTACAATATAATTTACATACACGAGGAAGAGAAAAGGTCCTGTAACAAATTCCTGAATTACGCCTGTTTCTACTTTGAGTGCTAGAGATTTTTGGTTTTCAACTTGTACGATATGACGTCTGTCGTTGAGATAGGATGTGATTAACAATAATCATCATCATTATCACTGGCGCGAGAGCCCTTTGTGGGCCTTGGTCTTCTGAAGAAGTTTTCCCCATCTTTCCTGTTAAGTGCAGAGCTCCTCCAATTCTTGCTTCTAATTATCTTCACATCCTCTCTCTTCCCTTCTTCCTACCTTAACTTTGGTCTGCCAAATTTTCTGATTCCTTCATGCACTGCATTAAATACCTTCTTTATCATTCTGTCATTAGCACGCAGCAGATGTCCTGCCCACTCCAACCGTCTGATCTTAATACAGTTGACAATGTTTGGATCGTTTTATAAATTATACAATAATTTATGATTATATCTTCTTCTCCAAACACATTTTTCTTTCATTGACCCAAAAATTTGCCCCAAAATCCTCCTTTCAAATAGACCGAGCTGTCTTTCATCAGATTTTGAGAGTTTCCAAGTCTCAGCACCATATGTTAATACACGCTTTACTAACACTTTATACACCAGGACTTCAGTTTTCCAGAACAGCAGCTTAGACTTCAGATGTTTCCTGAGGCCATGATAGCACTTGTTAGCAGGCAGTTTCCTTTTCTGGATTTCAGAACTAACATTGTACTTGGCATTAAATTCTGATCCAAGGTAGGTAAAACTACGCACATCAAACTTATACGAGCCAATTTCTATGAATGTAGTTTTTTTTGGTTACGGACATGTACTTAGTTTTTCCGTCATTAATCTGTAAATTAATCTTTCTTGCTGATTTTTCGAGTTTCGTGAAAGCTTCTTTCAATGCTCTTGGTGTTCTTGCAATTAAATCAATATCATCTGCATATGCCAAAATTTGAACTGATTTATGTAAGACTAGCTGATGTACGCGTGCTTCGCTACGGAATTTTAAATTTTATACAGAATTCTAGGTTAGGTAGTGTAAACGTTGTGAGCAAGATTGTATTAAGTTGCATAGCTCTTAACGTTGCCCTAGAAACACGACGGGGAAGTCGCCAACGTCTTTTCTAATATGAAGACTGGGTTAGGGAATTTTCATTGTAATGATAGGCCAGCATGCCTACCGTCAGTCACGATCAGGTTGGGGAGTTTTCATTAAAATGGCAGACACTCACTCTCCGCCTGCCTTTATAGATTCTCAGAAAGACTCTCTTAGTAGTTTTCCCAACTGAAATCAACATGGGTCATTACAATGACGTCAGTAGGAATGGCGCGATTAAAAGCAATGCTTTCATACGAAATACTCGATTAAATGAGAAACCACACATTTTCTTACTTTTAACGAACAGTACTATGCTGCCGAACTAACAGTCCCAAGCTACAGAGCTGGAAAGACCAAGACGCAGACATCCGTGATCCGTGAACAATCTTCATCATTTTTTCGGCGAGGGGGGGGGGTTGCCGGGGTTTCAAATAGTGGATAGTCCCAGGGCAGAAACTATGCCCGTTTACTTATCTGTTTCCTGGGAGTACCCTATGAGTCAGAAAATCTCAATTCACTACACTGGCGGGGGAAAGAACTATCTGACGTGGAGGCAATTTTTCCTCCAAGCCAGAGAAGAAACCACATCTTCGCTGCTAATTTGGAATAAAATTAATGTAGATTTAATCAGAGTGAAGAGGAAGAAGCATTTCTTAAGAAACGGCTCTTTTCAACGTTGAATGTTGAGTAGGAAGTAGGACGTACGTGTATTAACTCATTACCTCATACTGATCTATCTTGTACTCTTACTTCCTTCTGCTCTCCTGTTAGTAGCAACCGGTGACTCGCCGCACTGCGTGGCGGTCTCATCCATACACACTGTAATCCTGCGCGCAATTTTATCTCCGCAAAGCTAGCCTCTTGTTCTTCTGGGTGTGTTTAGCCACTAAACTTTCGTCAGTCTCGACTCCCTGGCTGGAATGTTATTTACATCGCACCGACACAGATAGGTCTTATGGCGACCATGGGTTAGGAAAGGCCTAGGAATTGGAAGGAAGCGGCCGTAGCCTTAATTAAGGTAGCCTACAGCCTCGGCATTTGCCTGATGTGAAAATAGGAAACCACGGAAACCATCGTCAGGACTGCCGACAGTGGGGACTCGAACCTACTATCTCCCGATTACTCGATGCTGGCTGCAATTATTATTATTATTATTATTATTATTATTATTATTATTATTATTATTATTATTATTAGTAGTAGTAGTAGTAGTAGTAGTATAATTATTATAAGCAGTCATAGCCTACTACGGTTCAGTTACGTAACATAAATATTAACTTGTTTTCTCTTAGAGAACTGTACAGCAAGAAGACCAAGGTCATTTAACTACTTGACATGTCCGGCCTATTTTGATAATAAAATCATGCTTCTAATATTTGTAATTCAACTAATTTAATAATAATACAGTATCTTTTTGGTGTCTTCTTGTTATATTAGGAGATCAAAATTCTGTTTTAACTAAAATGTTAACTAAAATGGCTTTGGTGTACTGTAATATGACTACTTAGCACCTTTAATATTCCAGCGCTCAATGTCGTTTATAAGAAGGGAGTAAAACGCGAGGAGGATTATTTTCGTACTAGTGACGTGGTGACCTTGAGAAGAAACGACATCCTAGACGTGACATCTGAAATTAGCCTTCTGTAAGTATTCATTTCATTTCATTCCTTTACTGATGTTTTCTTCGCTTGGCGATGTGTGTTAAAAAGTATGGAGTAACTGAAGTATACATGAGTTATTATTATTATTATTATTATTAATTATTCGCTTCATGCTCTGACAATAACAGTAGTTTTATAAAGCCCTTGTTACTTTATGTATAAGTTTGAATATATCGTAGTCATCAGCCTCGTGTACTTGTATGTATGTAGAATTTCTTTGATAACCTGTGTCATTGCAGTGTCTAGTAGCGCGTGTATTTGTAGTAGGGCTAGGATTGGGTGAGAGGTGACCGTGGTCTTAAGTTAGCAACCATCCCAGCATTCGTCTCTAACACTTCAAATCTCAGCTTGTTGGCAGTGACGTCACCAGTCGTGTGCACTTGTGCAGGTTACAGCTTGTAGGTGATGACGTGTATATATATCAGAGCGGTGTATTGCAAATAATAATCAGCTTGTCAGTGACCGCGTCTTGAATAACATCGGGAAGAAGCAGCAGCGCGTAAGTACTTCCGCTCTATTCGAGATCTTGCATGCTTTCTCTACGGAGTTCGATATATATACTGTAGTTTTTGTAAGAACGCTTGAATCAGTAACGTATTCTAATTTCAGTTGAGGAGTGTATAAGTACCGAAATAACGACCTGCAACATTTAGTGTAGACTGATAAACATTGGTCAGTCTACGAACTGACACAGTAGCTATTCTATTAAAGTCGGCCTGAGTGGCTCAGACGGTTGAGGCGTCTTGAGGCGCCGGCCCTCTAACCCCAGGTTCGATCGCGGTTCAGTCCGGTGGTATTTAAAGGTTCTCAAATACGTCAACCTCGTATCGGTAGATTTAATGACACGTAAAAGAACTCTTGCAGGACAAAATTTCGGCACCTCAGCGTCTCCGAAAACCGTAAAAGTAGTTAGTCGAACGTAAGGCCTATAAATTATTATTATTATTATTATTATTATTATTATTATTATTATTATTATTATTATATTGAAACAGATTAACTATTTTCTCATAAACTTCAAGGCTATCAGCCTCACTAACTCACCCTCTAACTGTTACTTTAGGTTTCTAGGCAAAAATAGCATACAATGTTATAAATGTGAATCTGAATATACTTTAAACAACTTTTAGAGTTAACAGCATGTCAGGGTGAAAACAACCCTTAACTTGAAAAATTAATATCTCTTAAACAGCTGGTCCTAGAAAATTAATGTTTAGCTTAAAAATTATCAAAAATAATTCTTTAACAGACGATATACACCAACCCACCCCCTAACTATTATTTTAGGTTTTTGGAACAAAAATAGCTTAAAATGTTAAAATTTTGTATCGGAGTATACTCTAGATAACTTTTAGAGTCAAAATCAAGTTGGGGGTGAAAACAACCCTTAAATTGAAAATTTAATATCTCCTAAACCGCTGGTCCTAGAACTGAATGTTTAGTTTAACAATTACTAAAAAATAATCCTTTAACGGATGCTATAGACTAATCCACCCTCCAAGCATTATTTTAGGTTTTTTGGGTGAAAATAGCTTTAAATGTTGAAATTTGGTACTGGAGTATATTCTAGATGACTTTTAGAGTCAAAAGCAAGTTAGGGGTGAAAATAACCCTTAAATTAAAAATGTAATATCTCCTAAACGGTTGGTGCTAGAAAATTAATGTTTAGCTTAAAAATCACTAAAAATAATCCCTTAACAGATGATATAGACTAATCCACCCTACAACCATTATTTTTAGGATTTTGGTTACTAATATTATTATTTTTTAATTATTATTAAAAATTGTACCTGATATATTGAGTTATGTACCAGATTATTTTTTTCAAATAGTATGTTTTTCTTTTTACAGATAATTTAGTAGCTGTGTGACTACGTTCTCTACGTAGAAACTCCAATTGACTACAGCAGTATTCCCTCTCACAGCTGCAGGTAGCTATAAATATGTTATTAATTATTTGAACTAGTGAGCTTAAAACAGATGTCTTTTCCTGAAATCATAACATTAAAAAATTGTTATACATAATATATGCTTGTTCCTCTAAACTTAACTATATTGCGCGGTGCCCTTTACGAAGGGAGAGTAGACCTCTGAGACATACTTGTCATCCGAGCTTGCAAACCTCGTTGGTATGTCAACGATGAGAGTTTACGTACAGCATTGTAGTTAATTTTAGTTGAGCTTGTCTTCCACGTACATTTTGTATAAAGTATGTGAGCTTTGATCGGTCGATGTTGGAACCCTCACAGAGGGGCGTAGAGAAACTTGCTACACTTCGGTCAGACGGGGCTACAACCCTCGCAGTGGTGTTAATGGCAGTTTTTCTACCTTCTAACGTCCTGATTGGCTTACGAAACATATACCTTTAAAATGTTACTCTTATGATATACATTTTTTCAACTCAAGTCAATCATATTTTACACAAAAGGATGCTTGCTCCTCTAAAACTTAACTATTTTGCGCGGTGCCCTTTACGAAGGGAGAGTAGACCTCTGAGACATACTCGTCATCCGAGCTTGCAAATCTCGTTGGTATGTCAACGATGAGAGTTTACGTATAGCATTGCAGTTAATTTTAGTTGAGCTTGTCTTCCACGTACATTTCGTAAGGTATGTGAGCTTTGATCGGTCGATGTTAGAACCCTCACAGAGGGGCGTAGAGAAACTTGCTACACTTCGGTAAGACGGGGCTACAACCCTCGCAGTGGTGTTAATGGCAGTTTTTCTACCTTCTAACGTCCTGATTGGCTTACAAATATATATCTTTAAAATCACACCGTTGCGAATTATTAATAAATATCTTAAAAAGCTATACTGTAGGGCTCTATATTCTTGTGAGAGTAAAATTTTTGCGGTGTTTATATTTATTACATGTATATGTGTAACTTCTAGCCTAGACATAGTGCATGAAGAGTAATGAAGTAATGTGTTGAAAAACTAAAAAAAAACGTCATGTATTCAAGATATTCAAGAGGCAGTGCCTGATGGGTAATGTATAAAACATATAAAAAAGCTAGTGTTGTGTGCGTAATCACTAGTCTGATGTTGACTACTGACGTGTTCACTTCTCCTTTCAGAGTGCTTCTAAACTATTCGAGAGTCTGCTGTATAATCATTAGTTTGCAATCGACGCAGGAGGCTTGATTTCTTCAGAAAGATATCAACATATTACCCATATGATTCAAGCCTCGACCGCTTCCTTCTCTCTTCCCTGACTATCCTCCTTATCCCCCCATCCACCCTATATAAGGTAGGTTATACGCTTTTTGTGTTGGTTTACTGTTAACCGTCAAGCTGTTCACATCGAGGTAAGACCTCTGGTCTTAAAGCTATTATAGGCTACTTATCTATTCTACGCAGCTTGGTATTACATTATATAAGTAGAGAATAGATAGTGTCTAGTAGATTTGTTTCTTTTAAAGAAGGATCTGTTAGCAGAAGATAAAAGTCTGTCATGGAACAACCCATTTCTAGCCATATTTGCAATGAGTGTGGAAAAATATTTCACCGAGGCTATCACAAGAGACGTCATGAAATATCTTGTAGAACAATTTTTCAATGCAAACATTGTAGAAGAGAGTTCAAGAACGCTTACAACGCTCAACGTCACGAAGCCGTGTGTAATGTAGCTTCATTGAGAAGAAAATATAAAGAGCCTATACGTATTCAAGCAAATACTGATTTATATTTAAAAAGTACACCTCTGCGAGAGATTTTTAATTCTCCCTCGTTGTCTAGGCCTACTACAAGTTCTGTTACTAAACAGACATTTCGAGATAGAGAGAAGCAAGATGATAATGATGATGATGATGATGATGATGGTGATGAGGAGGAGGAGGAGGAGAAGAAAGATGTTGATGGTAATAGTGATAATAAAGAAAACGAAGGAGAAGAAGAAGAAAACGAAGATCTTAATGTTTCTTTACCATTAGAGCTTTCTGATTTTACTTCATTTTTTAAGCCTACAAAACGTTCTGTAGCCGTGCAAACATCTCAAGAAGGGATGCATGATGAAGTAGAAGAAGATATCAACGCTTCTTTGCTACCAAAACAAGTTAGGTTTGTACGTGGAAACGCTACTGCAGAATCACGTATTGCATCAAAACAAGTCCCTACACATCAACTGTCTGCATGCAGGCTCAAACTTCACAACAAGCCTCTGTTACCCCATGTAGACGTAAGATACTGTAAAGATCCCAACCTCCTTGTAGAACGTTTGAAACTGCTAATAGCCTACCGAAATGTTGGTTACACAGAGTATAAAGCAGATATTTTTGAAATAGAGCAAGAATTACGCCGTGCAGGTATTATTGAGTAATAGCTCCTCAAAATAAAAGACCTTACCTGTAAGCTCTAAACACCTTCCTACATTCCTAGTCTTCACCCTCACCTAAGTCATCCTTATGTACCATATAGTGGATCGAGTAGCTATCCTGGTACAGACACTTTTCCAACATTCTCCTTACCTTAGGGTGTTAACTCCGCCTCTAGCTGTAGAGCAGATCTCAAGCCTCGGATAAAGAGAGGAGAGACACCCTAAATACTACAAATATAAGTCCTTTAGCCCTTTTGCCTTTTTGCCCTGTAGGCCATTAGCCCTTTAGCTCATTAGCCATTTATCCCATTAGCTCATTAGCCCTTTTGCCCATTAGCCCCTTTTTCCCTAAGAGGAGGAGGACGATGATGAAGATGCTGATGATAATCGTAATAATAAAGAAAACGACGAAGAAGAAAACGAAGATCTCAATGTTTCTTTACCATTAGAGCTTTCTGATTTTACTTCACTTTTTAAGCCTACAAAACGTTCTGTAGCCGTGCAAACATCTCAAGAAGGGATGCATGATGAAGTAGAAGAAGATATCAACGCTTCTTTGCTACCAAAACAAGCCCTCGCCCTCACCTAAGTCATCCTTCTGTAGCATATAGTGGATCGAGTAGCTATACTAGTACAGACTCTTTCCCAATATTCCCCCTTCCTTAGGGTGTTAACTCCATGCTGGTTACACAGAGTATAAAGCGGATATTTTTGAAATAGAGCAAGAAATACGTCGTGCAGGTCTTATTGAGTAATAGCTCTTCAAAGTGAAGACCTTAGCTGTAAGCTCTCTCGACAGTACAACAGCCTAATCACCTTCCTACGTTCTCAGCCCTCACCCTCACCTAAGTCATACTTCTGTAGCATATAGTGGATCGAGTAGCTATACTGGTACAGACTTTTTCCCAATATTCCCCCTTCCTTAGGGTGTTAACTCCGCCTCTAGCTGAAGAGCCGGTCTCAAGCCCGGATAAAGAGAGGAGAGGCACCCTAAATTCTACAAAATGTAAGCCCTTTTGCCTTTTATCCCTTTTGCCATTTATTGCCCTTTAGCCCATTAGCCATTAGCCCATTAGCCCTTCAGCCCATTAGCCCTTTATCCCTAGGAAGAGGAGGAGGAGAAGGAGGACGATGATGAGGATGCTGATGGCAATAGTAATAATAAGGAAAACGAAGAAGAAAACGATCTCAATGTTTCTTTACCATTAGAGCTTTATGATTTTACTTTATTTTCTAAGGCTACAACACGTTCTGTAGCCGTGCAAACATATTAACAGGGATGCAAGATGAAGTAGAAGAAGATATCAACGCTTCTTTGCTACATAAGTTTGTCCCTGGAAATGCTACTGCAGAATCACTTATTACATCAAAAACAAGTCCCTACACATCAACTGTCTGTAAGCAGGCTTAAAGTTCACAACAAGCCTCTGTTTACCCATGTAGACGTAAGATACCCTAAAGACCTCAAAATATTCGTAGAACGTTTGAAACTGCTAAGAACCTACCAAGATGCTGGTTACACAGAGTATAAAGCAGATATTTTTGAAATAGAGCAAGAATTACGTCGTGCAGGTATTATTGAGTAATTGCTCTTCAAGGTAAAGACCTTAGCTGTAAGCTCTCTCGACAGTATAACAGCCTAAACACCTTCCTACATTCTCAGCCCTCACCCTCACCTAAGTCATCCCTCTGTAGCATATTGTTGATTGAGTAGCTATACTGGTACAGACTGTTTAACAAAACATTCCCCCTTCCTTAGGGTGTTAACTCCGCCTCTAGCTGAAGAGCCGGCCTCAAGCCCGTATAAAGAGGGGAGAGGCACCCTAAATACTACAAAATGTAAGCCCTTTTGCCTTTTATCCCTTTTTACCATTTATTACCCTTTGGCCAATTAGTCCATTAGCCCTTTAGCCCATTAGCCCGTTAGCCCTTTAGGCCATTAGCCATTTAACCCATTAGCCCATTATTCCTTTATCCCTAGGAAGAGGAGGAGGAGGGCGCGGTGAGGAGGAGGAGGAAGAGTCATTTTGCCCTTCTGATAAGACGTGACGCCTGGGTTCCATTCCCTATCATGTGTGTGTGGCATGAATTTTTTTTTCGGATCAGCATTTTGCAATCCTACACTGAATGAACTTAATCTCTTCTAACAGATTACAAAGTTAGGTTATAACAACATTCTATGTTTATCTACATCACATAGCAACCATCTTGCCTCGGGGTTCTAGCACTAGGAAGTAGTACGCGGCCCCCATCTTACGCAATTGCCCCTAGGGCGTCTCCTTAATTCTTATGTCCCTACAAGTGACTACCTAGAAAATAATGTTTGTAACCTCCCACGGGTTAACAAAAAAGTTCTTGGGAAAATGAAAGATGAATTCAAAGGAAAACTCGTTAACAGTTTTGTAGGCATTAAAGCTAAATCATACAGCATTATACCTGAAAATGATAAAGTGATTAAGAAACTGAAAGGTATTAAGAAGAATGTTGTTGAAAATGATCTGAGTGTAGATGATTATAAGAACTGTATTACCAATAGTTCACTAGTATTAATGAAGAAAATGTATGTTTTTAAAAGCATAAATCATCAGCTTTATACTCAGTTAATAAACAAAGTTGCTCTAAGTAATGATGATAATAAGAGATTTCTTATACCTAACTCAACAGATACTCTAGCCTGGGGTAATAGTCTCATTGACCATTATTACTTCACATAGGTTTACATTTAGTTTATGTATAGTAATTTTGTTTTGTTAGATGAGGTGTGCTTGTACAACATTGTTGTAGATACTGTGTTATTAATAATGTAAAGTGATTAATAATGTAGTAAATAAGATTATGCTGTACAATATGCTTTTCACTGATTTATATGTATTTGTAATAAACATATTAAGAAAAAACTCTCTTATTTAAATACCGAATTCCATCTCCTTTGAACACCTCACTGAATATCCGTTAAATACCTCCTTAATCACCTGTTGAATGTTCCCTGGCGTAGGGAAGGGCAGCTTGCTAATATAACGCCTGTTATATACCTCCGATTGCGTAATCATAACGGTCTGGCGTAGGGAAGGGCAGCCTGCTAATTGAACGCCTGTTAAATGCTCCTATGTCATTAATCCTAAAGGCCTGGTATAGGGAAGGGAAGCCTGCTATTGTAACGGTTGTTAAACACTCCCTATCCGATTAGTCCCAATAGTTTGGTGTAGATAAAAAGTACAGCCTTCTGGTTGTACAACTGTTACGTGCTCCCTATATACTTAATTCTAATGGTCTGACGTCGGGAAGGGCAGCCTGCTGAGGAGGAGGAGGCTCCAGAACTGTCACAAACACACTACTTACCGTGTTTTTCAAAGACACTTTTGAATTTTAAGCAGAGACCGCAGTGATCAGACAAATGAGGCTCTGTGACACCACATGTAAAATCACTTTTATGAACATTAGTAATGATATTGTCTAAACAGAATTTTCTTCTAGTGGGTTGATCATTGGCAAGATGGAAGTTATAAAACCTTACAAGATCACAAAATGGATTTTGGCAGATGATTGAACCAAAGTATTAATACTAATGTCTCCAATGTAATACATTTTATAGTTTCGGTACCTCTCCAAACACTCTGCTAAATTATCCCACAAGGTAATAAAGATGTTAATGTTGGAACCAGGTGTTCGATATAGAGAAATAATTATTAATTTAATGTGAGTAAATATCACCCCGGCTACTTCGAATAGCTTTTCTACACAGAACTGATCTAAGTTAAAAATATTGTATTTCTTCATGGTACCATAAACTGGGGTGAATAGGGACACGGTGTAAATAGGGAGAAAACTGGGAAAATTAAATTAAGCAGCTCGCTTGTGGTTTGGTTTACAGTGATAGTACCAGTGCACTTACGATGGATAATGTGTTTTGGCGCCAAAATCGTAATATTATAATTCTTGTGTTGGCAGACCTGCTAATGAGATGTTAATTTTCTTAGAGTTTCCATACTGTGTAAAATGTTGTTTGATATCAGCTTGTGGCTAGACCGACTTGTTACTACTATACTATTCTCATTTGGGTGTGATTGGTGAGTATTTTCACATAATAAATGTTAATATACCTTTATTTTGAAATTAGCTGTTTATTTTTTTATTGGAGGCATATTTTTTCCATTAAATTGGGGTGAATAGGGACAAAATGAAAAATGTGCAAAATAAACACGTTTATCTGAAAAATTGACACTTATTAACAATTATAAGTCAAACAGACTAGAGTTGTGACAGTTTCAGTTGACAATGTGGCTTTCTGCTCGGGTAACCTAACCTTAATTTTGGTCTCATTTAATTTCAGCGATTCTTGAATGATGCCTAGAAAATCTGTTAGGAACCTTCGATCAAAAGTGCATCGTCCTCTTGTTGAGGGGAAGGTGATACTGGGTGTCCAAGCAGTTGTTCGTGATATGTCTATAAAACAGGCAGATAAAAAATAAAATTTCAAGGTCAGCCCTTCATTGTTATATGAAGCAGTCGAGAGACACCCATGTAGCTGCAAATATCAGCCTGACAGAATTTTTGAAGGAAATGCTACATGGAAAAGATGAAATGGAGCAGATAAGGGGCCAGAAAAAGAGACTTTTCGTTCCAGTTTGATGTAGTGAGACTCTAGGTGATTTTGAGGAAGCTAATGAAGATGGTCCAGACCAAAAATAATCGGTTCAATATGGAGTGGACTCGAGTGATGAAGAAGGACAAGATGGTGAAGTGAAGAAGGCAAGTGAAGTAAAACAATCTGAAGGAAAGAGGCTGGGTCAAGGTCCAATTTCCTTATGATAATGGTGTGCAGGTGTTCATTGGAATGGTTCTACAAGAACTTGAAAAGAAGAAGGACAAATACATTGCAAGTTCTCTTCGCCAATCAACCAAATGTTCAGATGTGTTTGTGTTCCCTGATGTGCGTGATGAATGCGAGTTCTCAAAAGCTGATGTACTTGCTGTTTTAAAGTCACAAACTGTGCGAAGAGGACGTTACACCTTCAAGCCAAAACCACATTCAAAGTGACTGCTTTCTTTGATTTTATGTCAGCCGTCCTTTGTAATTCGTGTCTTTGTGCCATCAAAATGATAGTAAAAGTTTTAAAATAAATATTTGTTATTTACTTTGGTAATACAGTTAAAAAAGGAAAATGATGTCCCTATTTACCCCTCTGTGTGGATGAATAGGGATTACAATAAAAATAAACACCTGTCCCTTTTTACACCGACCTTGGGGTGAATAGGGACATGAATATATATAGTTATATATGTTCAGGGGAAGGGGGAAGCAGATTTATATGTTATGGACAATCTAAGGGACATTACAAAATATAAAAATATAACTTACAATAATTATTTATTGCTAAGGTATATAGGAAAACTGAAAATGTTTTCCCTATTCACCCCAATTTACGGTATTTATTTTCTTATATATTGCAACTCCCCCACTTGAAATCCTACCTCTACAGATATATCTAATTACCTCATATCCTAGGGGAATATAGAAGTCACCCTCTTCCTTTACAAGCCAATGTCCATTTACACATAGAATACCAACAGAGAAGAATTCAGGAGTATTTCAATTTCATCAAACTTATTTGCGATGGATTGGAAGTTGATATGGAAAACAGTAAGTTCTCTACTTACTTAATAATGTTTGCTAGCGATCTTAACTGTTCGTGGAGATTAGTCCACTGGCAGCTTTTCAATGGTATTAACATCTGTACTATTTCCTAATGTTCTATTTACCTCATAATTTGCGACTTCCTTGTGAACCTATTTCATTGTGCAGGTTTCCCATCAAGTTACCCTGTATATGCCTCTTCAGTGGTATAGGTTTACTAATATTTAATTTATACTGCAATTCATGCCTGATAATATTAACAATTTGTCTACTTAGAATTTCTTTCCCTTCACCATAAAGATGTAGGTCATGTTTGGTAAGTAAGTGTCTGTTTAAACCTGAATCATCTACTAAAATAACATTTACAAAATGTTTGCAAAGCCTACTAATTCTCATATTTACATCCTCCACAGCCTGATTCATACACGAGTCCTTCAGAAGACTATACATATAGTGTACATAAACTGCAATTAATTTGAAATCAGGTAATTTAGGAATCTTACCTCTGAGGTTCATGACTGATTCCTCAAATTTATCTACAGCAATATCATTTGTCCCACTTATAATCATTACATAGTTGTCCTTTTATAAACCAGGATCAAAATCCTTAATAATATCTTGTGTTCTAGCACCGGGTTTTACTAATCCATACACCTCTATCCCTGGGTTCTGCAGATGAGTCTTGATGTTTTCTGCCATTTCTCGTCCACGACTGTTCGCGTACGGATGGCTTTTCGTTGATCTTGTTCGTAAATTAGTTTTATTCTTCCGCTGATTTTCTTGACTGCATTTTAACTTATTGTCTGGAGCACCTACAATTGTGTCATCTGGATATTATTGCAGTAAATGGAACTTATTTTCACACTGATTTCGAGATGTTCCACATTTCTCCCATTTGCTTCCATTAGACCTAAAATGTCGGTTCACCATTTGAGTCCAAGGCATTTCTTCCTCTCCAAGTTTTTCTCGTTTTACCAGTTTCTTGACTCTGTCTTTCAGGCATTCATTTTAGAGCAGCTGAATCTTCTTGTAGAACACCTAAAATTTTAAATATTGTTTCGTAATTGTCTTTTTCTTGTTGTCTTGCTTCACTAAGTGTATCCAAGTACACTCTAGAGAATATGTAACACTTTGCAAGATATCTCAATGAATGCCAGCGCACCTAGCGGGATGACCTTAAAACTGAGTGCATTAGTAATACTGATCAGCTTATGCAGTGTGAAATTTTGACCTTGGATTTGCGTTAAGATGGTATTTTCGAGAAAATTTAATTTAGCCGCTGACAAAAGTTTTTGGAATTACAATGATACAAGCACTGAACCATGTTTGGTAACGTTTGTGCTGTTTTAGGCTGCAAAAACTTTGAATTGTTCAGCTATAGAAAACCTTCTGTTTTCCTCGAGACAAAGCATTGTAACTAAATTCCAATATTTTAAAATATTAGTGTACACATCACATTAGGTTTAACATTTACTTGTCCAGTATTCTTATCTTAGATTAATTACATGAAGAAAATTAAACAAAATACATCAAACAAAAATTATTCTATTTCTATCGCTTTTCCCAGATCTTTGGGGCCGCGGGTGCGAGCTGTGTCGAACATGTGGATCTGGCCCTATTTCACGGCCGGATGCCCTTCCACACGCCAACCCTATATGGTGGGATGAAATCACTAGACCTCGGATTTTAGGGAAAAGCCAATATCGTTCTTGAAGACAGAACTTAAAATGAAGTTGTATTTACACATTTCATATATTTATAATGTTAGAAACGGTGGGTCTATAGTGCCTAAAAGTTGAAGTTAGAACTATATTTGTCTATATTCCTATAATTCCTATTTTTATTCCTAAATCGGTTAAAATGCCTTTAATATATTCCGAGAAAAAACAATATTTGCTGACTCGTTTTCAGTATCTTAAGCATATATTAAAATCAGAAAGCTGTAAACCACACACATCTGAATGCCTTAAAAACCTCCCACAGCGAACACTTCCGTAGTCTGTCACCAGGCTGGAGACAGTATCCACTGACCTGCTGGAATAAAAACTCCATTTAATTCTGTGAGAATATTTCGGTATTCCAGTTTGTTCAGTGTGTGAATTAGGCTGAGCATGTCACGTTCCAAGTCACCTGTGATTAAAAAGTTACACGAGTTTCCCCATTTCTCATCGAATGATAAAATTATATTGTGACGTTTGCAGCAAAGAGGTGAGTGAAACTTCTTTTATATTTCCCCCTAACGAGTTATTGCCAGTTTAGCAAAATAAACATGGTATTTTAATTGATGCCTACTAAAATACGTAAAATTGAAGCTGCCTAAAATATATTAGAATCTATTTGAGTGACTAGTAATCACTATTGTACATTTCTGTGATGGTTGGAAGTGTAGTGTGTTGTCGGAGTATGAAGATAAAGTGTTGGAAGAAACACAAACACCCAGTCCACGAAACAAGAGAATGAATTAGACGCGATTAAAATATCTGATCCCACCGGTAATCGAATCTGTGACATTCTGAACTGGAGGCCTCAACGCTGACCACTTAGGCAAGAATTTGGACAAAACGAAATCATTATTGAGTTCATTATTTTTATCAGTACTAGCATTCAACATTCGTAGTAGTACAATGCAAACATAATTATTTAGTTTCATTATTTCTATCAATTTTAACATGCAACTTTTGTAGTTTCAACCTTACCACCTGACGTTTAAGGTCAAGCTGTCAGGTGCGCCACTGTCAGCATGTCGCACAGTTTAGTACGGGAGAATGTGGAAATGTCCAGTATTGTCTAAAGTGTATTTGGTGTACTGTATCAGTTTGTTTACATTGAGGATATAGCCACTCACTTATTTGGATGTCGGTCCTATTTGCGAAATTATCACAACGAAAATGATACCATTCATCAGATTTCTTACACCGAATACCATTTTTTACACTCTGTTACATTTACCATATTTTTCTTTGCACCTTAACAGACTTTCTACTAGAGATACCGCAAACTCGCACAGAGTAGCAGCCGCCATAGTGTTTATCGAACTGACTCTCAAAGTCATCGCTTCGTCCTTGCACAGGCCGAGAACAACTACAATTTTCAGACCACAATGCAGAAGAAGCATGGCTGCCGTACCGAGCCAAAGATGAGATGGCGACGTAAAACCTAATAATAGTCGTAAGAAATTTGTAGTACGAAAATGTTTATCCATGGTTATCAAACACGCAATATTTGAAACATCAAATAACAGTGGTAATTTTAATTGCGCTTTATCTAGTAGAGTATGTCGCATAGAGCAGACTTTGAAATCTTTACAACAAACAGCAACTTATAAGTTCAACATCATTTAAATGTAAATACATATTCAAGAAAATCGCAAACTAAGTAACACAACACCAATAAAAATATCATTTTTCCTTAACACTAGCACAACATACCTATTAGCTCATTATTCACCTTTCACCAAAATATTCAGGCGAACAAAACTAGTACTGCACACATCCAAAAAACAAATTACAGAATAAGCAACGTAACGCCAAGGAAAGAAAAATCAGTTTTCCTCCTAACTTATTAACACTAGCACAACATACCCATTATCTCATTATTCATCCTTCACCAAAATATTTCAGTCGAACAAAACTAGCGCTGCTCATCTCCAACAAACAATTTTAAAACAAGTGTCTACTCCAGAAAATAAAAATTATTTAATGACTCAAAATTAATTATTTTATTACCTTAAAGTTACTTGCTGCTGATTTTCAACTCTTTCCTAATGTGCTCTTTCTGCCCGTGAGTTTTTTCACTAGTCTTTCTCTTGACACCCTGCTTTTCAAGTTTCTTGGCAATTTCTTGGGAGATGTTCTTTTCATTTAAATATTTTTGCAATTTTTAATTAAAATATTGGCCAGAATTTTCACACACTTCTTCATAATTCTGTTCAAAGGAACACCACTCTTGTTCACATCACTCGCATTATCAACATTACCTTCAAAGGCTTCAAGCCCTAAAGCAACTATTGCATCACTTTGGTTTTATAATTTTAAACATTCTGCTTCATAATCACTACTTATGATGATCTGAAAGAGCATGAATATTTTACAACACATAGAAACCATGATCGGTGATGCACACTTCAAGCCACCTCTGTTTACTTCCTAAAATATGACAGCATTTGTTCAACATCACAATGTATCACCGTTTTTTCTTCTGACTGTAGCTTTTCAACACAATCAGTACAGTTGTTATACTTCTTAAGTTTATCAATGATTTTCATGCTAGTATAGCTGACAATTGAAATGGGAATCCTCTGTGAATGGGGTGGGATTGTTACACACTTTATGTCACCTAATGCTAGCTCCATACTGTATAAATTCTGAACTTGTTTCTTCTGGATATTGTGTAGTTCAGTTGAAAAATCATCGAGTACAAATTCACCAAATTTACCAGTTTACATTTTTAGTATGCTCACCGCTTTCAATTTTCTCTCCGACTCAAGAATATGTTCAAATGAAACATCATAAGCTCACCACTTAACCTTTTATAGGCTAAAAACATTCCTTCCAGACTATCAGTCTGTAAATTTGCTATAAGTATTTATGACCAGTTAAAATTACTAAATATATACCTACACAACTGAGCTTATGCTGTCAAAGTACGGGACAAAGCAAGGTGTGTTTCTTTACTCAATTTTTTCTGCAGCATGCGACATGTGCCAAACGTCAATGTAAACTCTCCAACGTTCTAGGAAATTGCGTTTAGGATCATCAGGAAAAGTAATGGGATTAGAGTAATTATTTTTTGTATATTTTCCCTTCATTGGATGCTGAACTTTGGTTATTGCCGACCACCTACCAATCAGCTTCAAGAACTGAATTTTCCCAATAGAAATATCAACACCTTCATTCTTCAACACATATAGAGCTACAATATTGTTCACATCAAAATATTTACTGCCAAGGAAACATTCTGCCTATCTACTTTAGTAGGAAAAAGGGCTTTCATTGATAAATTCGTTGCCAGTTTCAAAAGCATGTTTTTTCTGAGTAGAATACATTTTTCAACTCTGAAAACCTAGCTTCAACTGTAGAATACTGACATGTAGCAGTGTCGTCAGGAATAATGAACATGTTGCTATTTACTGATTAAATCTCCTCAACATTTGGAATAGTGAATGTTTGATTAGACCTATTGGGCCAGTTATTTCTGATACACTTGAGCATGTGAACATTATAAAAAAAGAAGATAAATGACACGAAATGAATTAAATGGCTTTGGAATACAAGGTTTTAGAGAACCACCACCAAATACAGTAGAGACAATACGCGACACTCAGAGACATATCGAGGGACAGCTATTAGAGCTATTAACATTTAAAAAGTTGGCAATTTTCCTCTTAACATGACCTGTGAACTACTGATTCTGTCATAAGAGCACGTGTATTTGTGTGTGAAATTTTTGATGTTATTTATGCTTTTTCAGTGAGTTGACGTAATTGAATAGTAGTGTGTGTCATTCCTTGATATCTCCTCTCAACATGAGGGGAAAGGTATGTGCTGTGTTTGGCTGCAGTAACTATGAAGTAGAGAAGAATTCGCGGTCTTTCTTTCGCTACCCTCGTGACAAGAAATGTAAGTAATATTGTGTTTGAATTTATATTCTTCCAGTGACAAAGAGATTTTTATAGTAATTCATAATCTTCTGACCTGCTCGACCCATATTTTAACTGGCTTAAAATGTAATACGCATATTTTATTGTATAGTGCAGTAGTTAACCTTAAATACCGAGGTGTTGTTGTAGGTGTGATCTGTGGGTTTTGATATGTCACAGATGTGATTTGGATAAGGTGTACAAGAAAGAAGGGACGTTACGCTTATATAAGTATTATAAGATCTGTTCAGATCATTTCCAGGCCAGCGACTTTAAAAATTCTCGACTATACAGGCAAGGGTATGTTACATTTTTACTCTAATTGTACATAAATATTCCTCAAAGCATCACTATCGACAACATTTTCATACTTTTCTTTCTTTTATCCCTCTTCTCAGATTAAAGCCGGGATTTTATAGATTTTCTTTTTGTTAGTAGGCTTCATGTTAAGAGGAAAATTGCCAACTTTTTAAATGTTAATTCATTGCATGATGTTTGTAAGGAATATGCTGATATTTTTATTGACAAGTGCCTTAATGTGATGATACAATGTTTTTTAAACGAGAAAAAAGACAAATCTAACCGTAAAAGTTCAGGCAGGAATGCAAAATCAAAAAAGTAATGCATAAATGAAAGATCAACCCATTTCACAGCAGTCCATTTCACATCTTGTTTATATGTCTAATTTCAGTCTTTAAATAATAACCTTTTAAATAATTCTTCATTCAATTTATCCAGAACTGGATTAGAAACTTCGAAGTTAATATCTCAATAATACTTTCTTTCTAGACGTAATTTATTTATCCATTTTCGTATATGCATTTCCATTGATATTTGAATTTAGCGCGACATTTCAGGTCAAGTTACTAGGAGCGCCACCGTCGAATTGTCTCCTATTTTAACAAGGCTAAATACGTTAAGTGTCGCGTATTATCTCTACTGTATTTGCCACCACACAACAGTTCAAATATTCTTTTGTTTGTACTATGATTGTCAGAAGTCATGCACACAACTTCAAACCCCAATTCATTTATAAGTTTTAGAACCTCTATTGTGAATTTCAAAAGTGATTCTGCATTTAGTTTTTTAATGAGAAGAGACCATTAGCATCTTTGTGATCAGGAAGTATTGAAGAGGACATATAAAACCTGAATGGTAGTAGCTGGATCCAGACCAGAACTATTTTCTGCCACTCCTAAAATCCTTCCAGCTTTATATGTCAGTTTAGAACTAACGAAGACTTCATCCAACATCGATGTTACAACTTTATCATTGTGTTTGAGAAATTTAGCCTTTTCCTTCAAAAATACTTTTTGAGAAGACCCAATACCAGTGCTATTTGTACCTAGTTTTGTCAAAACGTATCCCAGATAGACAGGATGTGGTAAAGTCGTCACACTTTTCACTTTTCTTTAATAGTAAAAAAGTTGCTGTCCATATTTGCAACTCAGAAGAATATTTCGCTTGCTTCAGTAAACTAAGTTCCAACTGTTCTACTGCAAACTTAATTTTATTGCGTACCAGTTTTTCTTTTTCACAATTCAAAACAAGGGCTTTTTCCATTAAGCTCACCAAAAAGTACTCTATCACTCATTTCAATACTACTTTCTTCAAAATTCGAATTTGCTTCATCTGTCACAATTAAGGCAATCCTGTACTTCACATCCTAATATAAACCTTAATTTTTCTGCAGGCAAAGGAATGTTTTTAAAATGCATTTTCAATTTTAGGTCACTCATCACTTTAAAACTCACCACTTGATGGAATATCTTGGTCTTGAAGTTTTAAGGACATTATCACTTTTACAATCACATTGAATGGGCACACATTTCTCTTTCTCACTCCTGTCGTGAAACCCTGAAAATTATCTATATTGTCCTCTTCACACCAACGTTTATATTCTTCTTCGTCTCTCTGTAGCAATTGCTGTTTACCCTCTTCAGGGTCCTTTCTTTCTCGAAGCAAACTTCTGGTATTATACAAAGGCTGGATAGGCATCGTGAGCTAATTCAGGATACTTCCTAGGGTCTAAAACTTAGAGGCAAAATATTTTATACAGACAATAATCTTATTATTTACAGTGAACTTTTCACGATGAATGCAACGAATCCATTTTCCTCGTAAGTCTTTGTCCTTCGGAAAAGTGAAGGAAGAAATTTCCGATGAATTGCCTTAATTTGTCTTACAGAGAGGTACACAACTCGATCGACCCGTGTTAATTTAAAATAAGTACATTACATTCTAAGACGACACTAATAATAATAACAACAATAACACTCGAACGCAAAGATAAACAAACACATAATCTATACGCGGCCACGTGTAAACAGAAGACAACCTATACTTAGTATATTAGACTTCAAGAAAAGAACCGGACGACTCCTATGCTTTCTTATCACTACTGAAAGCTACAAAAATTAGTCACAGAAGCAGATTCGAAATACTTCACTCGCAACGATTACTTTAAACTGGCATTCACGATCACACTGAAGTCATGAATGGCCCGCACTCACCGCCATCATGCTACTAATCGAATCCTGCCTTGAAGTCTTAGTATTGCAGTTAGTCTTGCACTACCTTCCGTCATTTTGACTGGCAAAGAATCTAATCCTGGTGCTGGTCTCTCTATTTCAGAGGTAGACTCTAACTCTAGTGAAGAGTAATCATAACATTGAGGAATCCCTGTTATGAAGCACTAATGGTTAAGTCACATAATGGGCATTGAAAATTTTAGAAGATTCATTAGTAGTGCAATTATTGCATGGTTGATCCCCTGCCTAGAAATAACTGACGTCCATTTCTCTTCCAGTTTGGTGTATCTGCTAATTTTTTGAAATGTGATACTGTTTTCCTTGTTTGGAATCATCGAATGTGCAATACGGGACAAAAAGGACTATTTAAAACTGTGTATAGGCCTACTATCTAATAAATATGAAGTAATACCTCAAAAATTTGTTAGTATTGCTATGACAATATGAAAATGACCGAGGTATGAGCGATGCTAGTAGTACCATTCCTTACACAGCCAGTCCCTGTTATGAATGGTGTGAAAATATCACTCATAGGGTCTGTTGATGCATGCATTTCGCTGGGCTTGGCAGACTGATATGTACCGGTAATAGCAACTGCTGGCTCCGTGAGGAAAGCAACGGGAAACTACCTCACTCCTATTTTCCTAGTATGCTTAAGATAAATATGACAGCTGTTGGTGGATCTGTGGAGGATCAAACCAGCCTTTGGGCTGAATACCCAACATAGATTTACCAATTTATTGTAAGGCAATTTATTTTAATAATTGTAATAAGTTTGTAAATTTATATAAATCTATGACCAATCAGGTTCTTTAACCTTTAGACACGGTTTCCCTGACACCTTAAGGGTATGTTAATTATTTCATGTTAAATAGTGAATATTTAAGATGAACTTAAACATTATAAACAAGTGGTCCGCCTATTCAGTACAATATATAATTTATTATATTATTACATGTTTCGTCCTCTAAGGGACATCATCAGCTATAATAAATTAACATTAATATATCAGAATACAAAATAGATATTATTAAAATTGGCAAGACACATTAAAAACATTGATGTATGGTACGACATTTAAAATACAATCTTAGCAAATTTTGTCAAAATTACAAGTCATATGATTGATAAAAACAGTTGATTTGTCCATTAAAATCTTGATAATGTTCTTGGGAATAACAGATATGCTTTATAAAATCTTAAATTATCACTGTTGTGAATAGCACACTTGATTTAAAGTATTTATTGATGAAAGAGTGTTAGGTCTTTGATATGCATTTCTTAAACAGTATATACATTGAATGCTTCAAAGTTTAAAGTCAACTCGGGGCAGTGGTGGTAAAGCTCTTTGTAGTAGTGATTATTATATACTTTTCGAACTACCCTACAATCAACAGATCGTGATTTGGGCCTCGTACTGAAACATGAATGAGTTGGCACTGTTCGCACTCTAAGTTTATTAATGCTCTAAGCTTTCGGCTAACGGTCCTTAATTTTGCACCAGTGATTCTATAATCCGCATTTTCAAACTTTTTTCGTCATAAGACAGCCATGCTGCTTGCTTATGTGACCACTGAAAACACGGCGGACGTTCCTTCAATTAGCATCAGCCAGGCAACGCTTCCGCATCTTTATATTATTCCAGCTCGTTGGTTGCGGCAGCATATCATTTAACAGGATTATACGGTATTTCCGCGCATTGCGCGTACGTCACAGCGCTAATTCACATTCTGTCCGTGGATCCACTTGTTTTACCGGGGTAATACCTTGGCTCATCTCTACATCATATCTATACTGCGACGTGTAAATACACTGACTGACAGAGCAAATGCAACACCAAGAAGGAGTGGTCAGAACTTTATGCCAATTGCAGGGTAGACTGACGTCACTGAGGTATGCTCATGATGTGAAATGCGCCGCTGTGCTGCGCACGTAGTGAACGATAAATGGGACACGGCGTTGGCGAATGGCCCACTTCGTACCGTGATTTCTCAGCCGACAGTCATTGTAGAACGTGTTGTCGTGTGCCACAGGACACGTGTATAGCTAAGAATGCCAGGCCGCCGTCAACGGAGGCATTTCCAGCAGACAGACGACTTTACGAGGGGTATGGTGATCGGGCTGAGAAGGGCAGGTTGGTCGCTTCGTCAAATCGCAGCCGATACCCATAGGGATGTGTCCACGGTGCAGCGCCTGTGGCGAAGATGGTTGGCGCAGGGACATGTGGCACGTGCGAGGAGTCCAGGCGCAGCCCGAGTGACGTCAGCACGCGAGGATCGGCGCATCCGCCGCCAAGCGGTGGCAGCCCCACACGCCACGTCAACCGCCATTCTTCAGCATGTGCAAGACACCCTGGCTGTTCCAATATCGACCAGAACAATTTCCCGTCGATTGGTTGAAGGAGGCCTGCACTCCCGGCGTCCGCTCAGAAGACTACCATTGACTCCACAGCATAGACGTGCACGCCTGGCATGGTGCCGGACTAGAGCGACTTGGATGAGGGAATGGCGGAACGTCGTGTTCTCCGATGAGTCACGCTTCTGTTCTGTCAGTGATAGTCACCGCAGACGAGTGTGGCGTCGGCGTGGAGAAAGGTCAAATCCGGCAGTAACTGTGGAGCGCCCTACCGCTAGACAACGCGGCATCATGGTTTGGGGCGCTATTGCGTATGATTCCACGTCACCTCTAGTGCGTATTCAAGGCACGTTAAATGCCCACCGCTACGTGCAGCATGTGCTGCGGCCGGTGGCACGCCCGTACCTTCAGGGGCTGCCCAATACTCTGTTTCAGCAGGATAATGCCCGCCCACACACTGCTCGCATCTCCCAACAGGCTCTACGAGGTGTACAGATGCTTCCGTGGCCAGCGTACTCTCCGGATCTCTCACCAATCGAACACGTGTGGGATCTCATTGGACGCCGTTTGCAAACTCTGCCCCAGCCTCGTACGGACGACCAACTGTGGCAAATGGTTGACAGAGAGTGGAGAACCATCCCTCAGGACACCATCCCCACTCTTATTGACTCTGTACCTCGACGTGTTTCTGCGTGCATCGCCGCTCGCGGTGGTCCTACATCCTACTGAGTCGATGCCGTGCCCATTGTGTAACCTGCATATCGGTTTGAAATAAACATCAATTATTCGTCCGTGCCGTCTCTGTTTTTTCCCCAACTTTCATCCCTTTCGAACCACTCCTCCTTGGTGTTGCATTGTCACTGTCAGTCAGTGTACATACAAATACACCAAATACGCTATAGACAATACTGGACACTTCCGCATTCTCCCATAATAAACTGAGAGACATGTTGACAGTGGCTGACCTGACGGTCCCACCTTAAACGTCAAGTGGCAAGATTGTGTATTTATTACGCGACTTGTCGTTAATAATGATTAATCAGTGTTTTTTAGTACAGATAGGAGCGCAGTCAATATCTTTATGCATATTTTCTTCATTCACACACCGTTATTATTATTATTATTATTATTATTATTATTATTATTATTATTATTATTATTATTATTATTATTATTATTGTTATTATTCAGTTCTTAATTCAGGTTAAGGTGTAAGTGTGCATTTGATGAATTTGCAGGGTGGAGTAACGTTTGATTTTAATTTCATGGTAAAATTTTGATGTAGAAGTAACCGCAGGACGAATAGAAATGCATAGTGTGACTTCTGCTGGTTGATATGTTCCTACACTACGTGGCGCTGGTGTAGATAGAAGTTAATCGGCTGTCTAAGAACATGTGATTCTAAATGAGATCTGATGTGACTTAATTCGGAATTTATCGTTTTAATAAATTATTTAAACCGTGTATTAATTATTGTGATGTTTCAGGACCGTGTATTCTGTTTACGGACCGATGACTGTCTTTATGTGCGATCTGTGTTTCGTTCAAATTAAGATATAGTGTTCCTTGTTTTGAAAGTAATAAGTGAAAAAAACGTAGGAAATATTTTGCATTAGTAATGATTTAATGACATTAATTTTGAAATTGGTTCGTCAGTATCTTAACGAATATCTCAAACGTGTATGTGTCTATAGAGCTAAGTGGTCTTTCATCAACTGACACCGAAATCAAACTCAGTTGCAATTATCAATTATAACATTAAAAACCCAACATATTATATCTCTGCAGGCATCCACATGATTGTTTACGTACCGGTATGGCATACACATTTAATTCCTATATAACTACTTTAAAAATATATTAACATGCTTCGCTTAATGAATCTTGCCAGCAGAATTGACATTTTCCGGGAATGTTTTGCGGTCGTACGATCTTGCACTTCTTTACTTACTTCTTTTATTCGGACATAAAATCGGCATCATATTGTAATGGAAAATTAATTTTGGTACAAGTCTTGAGCAATGACCAGTACAGCACCCACGTCCATGAGAAACAATAATTGGAGCTAAACTATCCAGACATTCTTGAAATATTTCTCTCCACAATGCTTCTTGTACACTAAAATTTCTCACAAGTTCCTCTACATGAGAAAACATAAATGTTTAATTCGATGGGTAAATGGGATAGTTGGGGGAGTTACTATATTCTGGAAGACTTGTTAGGACTGAAAACGGACTGCCTTTTTGTCTCCTCTGTATTCAGTAAAATGGCGTATGGCGTATGGCTTCTGGTTAATTCCCTGCCGGAAATCGAACCCGGGACCCCGGTAACCAAAGGCCAGCACGCTAGCCATTTATCCATGGAGCCGGACTCTTCTATATTATTTTGTAGAGAACCAATACATGCTGTAAAATCTGTTATTTTGCTTGCATGTTTAACAATATCCCCACAGAATTGATGAATAACATTCATTTTTGAACTGGTGAAGGGAACTATTTGCTCATCTTCCCAACCTGATAATAGTGGCTGATCAAAGGTAAGTTTGCTGTAATTTTTTCCTGAGTTGTACTTATGATTTTGGCATTCTCTTTGACAACAGCTTTTGCCATGGCTCTAATCTGACTGAAAAATGATATTAAGGGTGCTATAACAAGGCAGATCTTGACATGGGATAGCTTTCGATCACTTTGAGAATAAAGTGGAATCTTTTGTGTGTGAGAAAATGCAGTTTTTCATTTGAATGTTTATTGTAACCCGACTTGCAACCCGATACATAGCAAGTTCTAGGCAAATTTACATGCGTTAGTATTATCCGCACACTTTATCTTGGTGCATATTCTTCTTCTTCTTCTTCTTCTTCTTCTTCTTTGTTTGTTCTTGGACTCTGCGCAGCGCACTACGTCCAGTCACTGGGAAAATTGGTGCATCTTGTCTTGTCTTGCGGATATTTATTTGGGATTCAAAAGACTTTTTCCCAGTCACAAGATCATTAATATGTTACACTTATATCACAAAAACACACGTTTACAACACGAATGTCCGATTGTAGCATGATCACACGAAGATAGATGCACTTAAGGAAGTAAGATTATATCGGGTATGAGGAGGGTTATGGAGGTAGTACATTCAGGACTGAGCAAAGACACAAAGAACTTAGTAAGCTGGAATAAGAGTAACGTGTGACGCTGTACGAGATCGGAAAATAATAAGAACCTTGAAACAGTATCTACTCACCAGGGACATTGAGAAGTGCCATCTCACAAACATGTCGGAACAAAACCAACTGCAAAACTAAATCCTGATTACAATTTTATGCGAGTGTTATCAAGGTACTCATTTAAAATAGTAATGATCGTAGGCGAAGGTTGGTGCAACAAAACTGAAAGTCGTGTAGGGAAAGATACTTGAACTTTAAGTAATTTCTGCATCAAAATGGTCTGGTGATGTGCATATTGGGGGCAATGAAAGAACAGGTGGTCACTATCGCACTCAGATTCTCCACAGGAACAAGTTGGGTCGTTCGTAATGTGAAATCGAGTTAAATATACTGGGGTTAAGGCATGATTAAATCGTAGTCGGATGATATTAGTAATGTGACGTCGTGTATACGTACCAGTTGCAAACCACGGTAGTGTGGGAATACTCGGTTGAAGTTGGTAGTAATATTGTCCTTTCGTATGAGCAGATAATCGCCATTGTGTGCACCATGTGTGTTGAGCTGCAGCTTTGATATTTGAAAGAAGTCGGGAATCGGAGTTTTAATTTGTAGTATATTCGCGGTATCTGCACTAGCGTCTTTCGCTGCTATATCGGCCATATCGTTGTCTACGTGCCGATTATGCCCTTTAATCCATATTAGCGTTATAACAAAACCGGATGTTTCAAGTCGAAATAGGAGAGACTTGACTTCGTAGACATATGTATTTGTATGAGGGGCGAGTGAATGCAGAGCTTGTAAAACACTTTGGGAATCGCTGAATATATTTATTTTTTTGGATTGCAACTGTTGAGCATATACAAGGGCTTGGTATATGGCATATAATTCTGCTGTAAAAATAGTTAAATTATTAGGTAACGGATATTTAAAGCTGATGAGTAGTTGGGGGTCGTAAAATGCTGCTCCGACTCCAGTATTGGATTTTGACCCATCGGTAAATAGATGGTAATCTGGTGTAGTTATGGGACTTTTAAATTTCTTATGAGCATATAATGTGGGATAGGGTGCAGACATAGATTGGATTGATGCATCAGAAGGGGCAATGATAATAGAAGGACGGAATGTTTGAATATCATAGTGGTATGAATACGTATTAATGCGTGGTGTACGAAATATAGTCTCAGTAAGATGGTGGATTTCAGCATAAGCCATATATATGGCAGGATACCGATGATTGGGAGGAGGACGCTGTTGATAATATTCATATAATAATTGTAATTTAGGGACAATAAGGGAGTTCGTTCTACTAATATGTTTAAGTAGGAATTTTTTGGAAAGTTTTATCCTGCGGATGTACAGTGGTTCTTCCGTAGTTTCGACTAATAAAGCGTTAGTAGGTGTTGTGCGGAGGGCACCCACACTGATACGTAGTGCTGAAAATTGGAGACGGTCCAACGCTAATAAACTATGTTTAGAGGTTAAATCAATAATATGGGCGCTGTAATCAAGTATGGACCGAATGGTTGCATGATATAGCTGTAGTGCTGACAAAGGGTCAGCACCCCATGCACGTTTCGTTACCGTTAATAGGGGTTTTATCAAAGGTCCGTTTATGTGTAAAGATCATTGCTGCACATTTAGATATAGAAAGGGAAAGTCCATGGGCCGTTAGCCACTGAAAGACTAAACTTAGAACCTGAGATATTTTGTCTCTACAAAAGTCAATGTGGGAGTCAGCACAATAAATAACATAATCTCTGCGTAAGCTAGAATACGGGCGTGTGGTAGCACAAGAGATTCGAGCTCTTTCATGTAAAGGGCAAACAAAAGTCCACTGAGTATTGATCCCTGTGGTAAACCTTGTGATGTGTAACGGCTATCAATTGTGTGTTGATGAGATTTAATAGTTAACCGGCGGTTAGTAAATAGTTGATTTAAAATAGAAATGAATTGGAAAGGGATTCCAGCACTAAATAATTTCTCCCAGAGGATATGCAGTAATACAGCATCATAGGCACCTTTAATATCCAAAAACACTGCTACGAGAGATTGTTTCCGCCATTTTGCTAGTAAGATGTCGAGTAAAAAAATAATGATAGGGTCTTGTGTACTGATCCCCCGTCTAAAGGCAAACTGGTACTTGGGTAATAACGAGTGATATTCCAATACCCACGCCATGCGTTTCAGAAGGATTTTACAAAAAAATTTGCGTATACACGATCCCAGAACTATGCCTCGGAAATTATCAGGTTCAGTAGGTCTTTTTGTTGGTTTCAGGATGGGGGTGATGAAAAACTCGTTCCAAGATGCTGGTACATGTAATGTCTCTAAAATACTATTATAATATTTGAGTAAGTAAATTTGAACATGGGGGGGTAAGGCCTTGAGCATTTGATAAGTAATTGCATCAGGTCCTGGTGATGAGCTATTGACGGTACATAATACAGAGCGTAATTCATTATATGTAATTGGATTCAAAAGGGGAAGAAAAGAACAAGAGTTATTCTGTGAGGTAGGTAGAAAGAGGGGATTTACGGTAACAGGGGCAAGGGTGTGTAAAAAATCTTCTAGAACTTGTCGCGGATAAGCAGAAGAAGTTTGGTATTGGAAAGTTCTCGTGATCATACGGATCGCGTTCCAAAATTTCGTTGCTGGGAGCTGTGGAGTTAATTGAGAAATAAAAGATTGCCAAGCTTTTCGCTTTTTTGCATTAAAGACGAGTTTTGTTTTCGCGATATGGTTTCGCAATTGAAAATAATGCTGCTGCGTCATCGATTGGCGATATTGTTTGAATAATTGTTTGCGCTTGTGAATAAGATCATGACATTCTTTATCCCACCATTTTAGTTCGTATAGCTGTGGATGGGTCGTCACTTTTAATGGTCGACACGGATGAAACATGTTTAAATATTGGGTTAAATAAGGGAGTAAAAGGGAAAAGGAAAGAGGGGACTTATGTTTCTGCTGCAAGATATAATCGAGGTATGATTGGTAAGTAGAGACATTGAAGTTTTTATAAGATCGGACGTTACTTATACAGGAGGGTGGAAGAAATTGGGAATGTGGTGGGTGAACACCATAGGTGATGATAATGGGGAAATGATCACTAGTGTGCGTATCAGATAATGTATGCCAGGTGGTAACAGGGGCCAGAGTGGTGCGGCAGAAAGTAAGGTCTACTGCGCTAGGTGGAGATCCAGGCGGAGTCAAACGGGTCGGAGAGCCGTCATTTAAGAGAAACAAATTCTGATGAGTTGAAATAGTAAGTAAGTTGGAACCTTTGATTGTATCTACCATACATCCCCATTCAGTATGGTGGCAATTAAAATCTCCGAGAAGAAAAAGATGTGGAAATGTGTCAAATTGTTGGATAAAATGCGTCCATTGGTTCTGAGTGATGTAAATGTGGGGAGGGCAATAGATGTTGATGAAACAGGTGTTATGGTGTACTATTCCTACAGCATAAGTGTGCGGGATGATGTATTGTAAAGATAATTGTGTAACTGATAAGGAAGTATGTACACATGTGGCAACTCCATCAAAGCCGTTACCATCATGTCGGAGAACTTGATAACCTCGTAAACGAAAAGGGATATGCGGTTGAAACTACGTTTCTTGTAAACAGATAAAATGAGCTCGTGTTTCATTCAACAAAATTTGTAACTCATGTCTTTTAGAGGCGGCACTTCGACAATTCCATTGAAGTAAAGTGATCATGCTAGGATATTCATGATAGAGTCTCGTAGCTTGTATAAGACATGGTGAAGTTGAGGCTCGTGACCCATACTTTGAATTAACATTACCAGCATTTGCTGGATTTCTTGTTGTAGGCGTTCCTTGGAAGGAGGATAGTGTTTATCTTGAGGGGTTGCAGAGGGTGGCTGCCTAGCAGATGAGGGCGCACTGGAGGGATATGCTATTGACAGGGGTTGTTGCATGGCACTCGTGGATGGAATCGAATGTACTGGAACTGACGGTTCGTTTCGCAGAATGGCCATGTATCCTTGACGATCGAAACCGGGTTCAGGTGTAGGAGGGGTAGATTGCATAATTACTTGGGTGAATTTGCGCTTACGCGGATTGGGAGTCGAAGGGGATGGGGGATTTGACGGTAGAGGAGGGAACTGAAGGTCTTGTTGCTCAGAATGATAAATGGGGAGGGCGATTCGGGCTTTGGCTTCGGGAAAGGATATGTGCTCAGTACTCATTAATTTTTTAATGGTGACCTGATATTTATGTTCTGGACAAATTGATGAACCTGTGACATGATTTCTTTTACAGTACGCACATTGCGTAAATTGCTCCGTACATGCTTGGGTTTCATGTTGTTGAGCACATTTCCCACAACGAGCAGTTTTCGCTTGACATTGTCGAATGGTGTGGCCATATCGCTGACATTTGCGGCAGCGAATCGGTGAAAAGATGTAGGGTTCTACTTCCATGTACACCTTATATAAGGCGACAAGGAAGGGTAATGCTTGTGATCTGAAAACAATTTTTACTGAACCCGTAGGCAGGTATTGGGTTTCCCCATCTTGGACGGCACGGCGATTAAGTCGTTGCACACTTTTCACGGGTGTCTCGGATTCCAAGTACTTTAATATGTCGTCATTCGATAAACCCTTTTCAACGCCGCGAATAATGCCAACTCTTAACACTTGTGAGGATGGGATGTACGCTTTAATTTTAAGGGTTTCAAGCATGGGATTACTCAGAAATGCGTTTGCTTGAGAAGCCGTATGAAAGGTAACTTGTAGTCGATTACGTCCTTTACGTTGAATCGACTTGACATTGAGTTTGGTTTCATAAAAACGGCGACCAAGTGCCATAGGATGCAAATTGCCGATGTTTTGCTCGTTTAGGGATTCAACAAAGACAAAAAAAGGTCCGTGATGAAATCGATTATAATATTCCGGTGTAGGAGCCACTTGGGGCGTCTCGGCTTGGTTGTTAGATTGTTCAGAATTAGACCGGTCTACCACTTCGGTATTACTTCCCTGAACGTCAGACGCAGTGGACTGAGAATCTTGCTGTCTTGTCGTATTACTGGATGAATTGGTTATGGGTTCTTCTTCCATAGGTACTACGATTTCACGCTCCACTCGTAAGGAAGTCCCATTTACCACTGACGTTCCTCCACTGTCGGTCTCCATTGCTTAGCACTCCCGCACCACACGCGAACGAACACACAAGTGATGACCACTACCTTGCACCTCTAACTTGCACAAGTAGAGTAGTGTACCGTACCACTGTCACTGCGTGACTGCAAATTGGTGCATATGTGTACGGGGTTGAGGAGTAAGGAGGGAGCTGTCCCGGTATCGATAGTGCTGCCAACAGAATGAAAATGAAATCTGAATTGAATCGAGAATATGATCGATCGATATGAAATTTCTAAACCGTTATCATCTTAAGCCAACAACTATATTACATACACATTATATAACATTATAAAACATTTCTCGATGTGAATCTTGTTCCTAGCATGAATTCTGTACTTTGGCTTTGTTGTGTAAACAACAACAGTACTAGTACGTAAAGTGTACGCCAGATGTCGCACAACGATGCTTAAGCGATTCATAGCTTGTGTTTCAAAGGTTGCCAGTACGAATCTCGAAGATCGCCGAGGTCGACCGATTCAGCACTAGGGTATAAACAAATACAGTAGAGACAATACACGACACTGAGCGAGATATCGAGGGACAGCTATTGGAGCTCACTCTAGCGGACAGACCTGAACGGTACTGATTCTGTCATAAGAGCACGTGCATTTTTGTGTGAAGTTTTTGGTGTTATTTATGCGTTCTCAGTGAGTTGGCATAATTAAATAATAGCGTGTGTCATTCCTTGATATCTCCTCTCAATATGAGGGGAAAGGTATGTGCTGTGTTTGGCTGCAGTAATTACGAAGTAGAGAAAAATGCGCGATCGTTCTTCAGGTTCCCTCGTGACAAGAACATGTAAGTAACATTGTGTTTGCATATATATTCTTCCAGTGACAGAGATTTTTATAGTACTTCATAATCTTCTGACCTGCTCGACCTATGTTTTAACGGGCTTAAAATATAATACGCATATTTTATTGTATAGTGCAGCAGTTAACCTTCAATACCGATGTGTTGTTGTAGGTGTGATCTGTGGGTTTTGAAATGTAACAGAAGCGATTTGGATAAAGTATACAAGAAAGAAGGGACGTTACGCTTATATAAGAATTATAACATCTGTTCAGATCATTTTCAGGCCAGCGACTTTAAAAATCCTCGACTATACAGCCAAGGGTATGTTACATTTTTACTGTAATTGTACGTAAATATTCCTCAAAGCATCACTATCGACATCATTTTCAAACTTTTCTTTCTTTTATCCCTCTTCTCAGATTAAAGCCGGGATTTTATAGATTTTCTTTCTGTTAGTAGGCTTCATGTTAAGAGGAAAATTGTCCAGCTATTAAATGTTAATTCATTGCATCATATGTGTAAGGAATGTGCCGATATTTTTATTGACAAATGTCTTAATGTGATGATACAATGTTTTTAAATGAGGAAAAAGACAAATCCAACCGTAAGATTTCAGGCAGGTATGCTAAAGCTAAAAAAAGTAATGCATAAATGAAAGATCAAGCCATTTCACAGCAGTCCATTTCACACCTTGTTTATATGTCTAATTTCAGTCTTTAAATAATAACCTTTTAAATAATTCTTCATTCAATTTATCCAGAACTGGATTAGAAACTTCGAAGTTAATATCTCAATAATACTTTCTTTCTAGACGTAATTTATTTATCCATTTCCGTATATACATTTCCATTGATTTGAATTCAGCGCGATTTGTTCAGGTCAAGTCACTAGGAGCGCCACTGTCGAATTGTCTCCCATTTTAGCAAGGCGAAATCCGTAAGGCTCCATTCACAATGCAAACGTAACCGTAAACTTAACGACGTAACGTAACCGTAAAATTAACGTAAAATTTGTGGTATTCACAATGGAGGAACGTAACATCAACGTAAAGAGTACACAGCTGCCAATCAAAACACTGCCATGTTATTTAGTACGGAAGTCAGGTTTTGGGCTATCTCGCAGTTTTATATTTCAATACCTCGATGGAATCAAACAACGTGGTAGCGGAATTCCTATTACTTCAAACATCTATTGCTTTGCTCCTGGGAGCTGTGTAGGCCTACGGTACCTGAAAAAAGCGATCTAAACAACGGTGCAGAAAATGGGTTCATTCCTTGAATCAAAGAAGGTTATCTCAGGGCGATTTCGGTAATCTACTGTAAGAAATGACCCTCATCAGTTCGTTTTGGACATGCGGATGAAACTTGAACTGTTTGCCTTTCTTACGATTTGCTTCCCCTTTTGTAATAAAAAGAAATGTAAGGTATCCTTTACCGACATCTATGACCCTATCTATCACACCCCGATAAGATGTTTGGATCTATTTGTTTGGATGATATCGTTTTCGTAAACTAGTAGTCCGTCATAATGTTAAGACATATACACGGACACTGTTTTATTTATGACAGGGATTGTCTCTCGTCCGTTTGCCAGCGCTGCGAGCTTGTCCCCCGCCATTTATTGTCAGATTTCATTACTACAGGATATTAATTTCCACCTATTATTTTTTGGTACAGCGTATTTGTAATTCTTTTTCCTTCTATCATACATAGCCTATACACAAAGACTATTTTGAAAGAGAATTACAAGTGTTTCGCCGAAAGAAGTCATTATATCGTGCACAACACACAATGTTTACCTCTGCTCTGATTGGCTGGTTCTTAAAGTTAACGTAAAATTAACCGCAAGAGCTTGGAGTATGCAATCCCTTAATTTTACGGACTCGCAAGTAAGTTTACGTCGGCGCATTGTGAATGGATCCATTAGATAAGATGGCCGCTAGCTTCAAAGTTAACGTTAATTTTAAGTTTACGTTACGTTACGTTTGCATTGTGAATGGGGCTTAAGTGTCGTGTATTGTCTCTACTGTATTTGGTGTAAATGCACCGAGATAAAGTGTGCGGATAATACATTTATGCATATGCCAAAGTATACGTCCTGCTTCTTAAATGCTTAAGCTTTTACTTTTCAGTTCACGAAAAGGTAACATCAGCTATTTTGCACGTATAAAACTGAAGAACGTATAAAACTACCGAAAAAAGACGACAAACTGTTTACATACTTCAACATTAAGCCGACAAAAAGCGTGCGTACTTAGACTTTTATCAACGGCAGCGCTGCAGGTGGAGGAGAACATGTACACCGTGTCTGTTAACATGTGATTCAGAGGGAGTCGTCACACTATTCATTTCTATTCGTCCTGGTAACTGGCGAACCGCGCCATGGAAGATATAGTTATATTTATGTGTCTACTACGAACCTGTTGGTTTTTTTAAATATTTGATTGCGTTTTCATGATATCATCAGCGATGGAGACAGGCAAAGATAACTTAGTTTTGATTATGAGAATGTGGATCATCATCGCAGTCATGGCATTTGTGATGATATTTCAGACGCGTTTGTTTTGTACGATAAATAATCCATGATAACCAACTGGGAAGTTGATATTGAATAAAGAAGTTATTTACCTTGCTAAAAACTGCGATTTTGAGTTACGAGGATTATTGAATGTGAATAAGGTCCAGATCAATCGATTATTGAGTGTTGATAAGAATTCATAGGCCAGCCGTGGAGTTGAGTTTTAAATGCCGGCCATGAAGCTGATGAGATTTAAATACCACCCGGGGAGCTGACGAGAATAAAATGCCGGCAGTTTGAGCCAAGGGAAAAATACAATTTTATTTGAGGACAAATGAATTAGTAAGCTAGCTGATAAGCTGAGGAAAATAATGTGGAGTAAGTGCTCACAGATATAAATAATACGGACCGTATTACCTTCGTTCTTTCTTTGTTTGAGTGGGAGAGTTACCCACGATATATAATTTATTATAGGAAATTAGACGGCTCGCGTATAAGCTCAGAAAACAACGTCTTAGATTTAATGCTGTCATTATCGCAACATTCCACAACAATTACTTGTGTTCCTGAAACGGAATTTTGTAAATTCAATTTATGTCAATTAACAGACATCAGTTATAGTCGTTCAGTAACCTATGGCTAAAATTTAAAAAAATGTAAATTGTAATTTTTATATGATGGATTTTTACACAGTGATGTTAAACTTTTATTTGAAAGTGATGTTTGGGTAATCTAAATGGCAATGAAATGTAATCCTAAAGAGAGTCATGACTCTGTCATCCTTGAATGTTCTGAGTTATTTAAAAAAATGATCACCCACATGGTAAGTAATTAAGGTTCATTTTCCTGGCTAATTTACTACAATTATCAGTGACACCTCCTTTTTAGTGTATTGTCAATTTAAACTTTGCGTGTTTGTAATGCATTTTAGATGAATAATAATCGACAAGTTGATGCACAATCAATGTACGGGAATCCATGTATTGGAAATTAATTATCTTAATTAATAGTGTTTGTCAATAAATATTTGTGTAACCTTTGGGAATTTTAAGGAATGGAAAAATTGAGTCATATTTCTATTATTTAATCGCTTAGCTACACTGTTGCTTATTATAGACGCTTTATTTTATTTTCATTATTTGATTTATTGGATGAGGTAACATTCTATTTTATTAATAAACATTTTGTTATTTTAAATATCAGTTTGTGTCGAAGTAAACCTTATTTGCACTCAAAGACGACCTTGAACTGATTGCCCCTGAAGAAAGACTATCAACTAGCGGTAAGTATTTTTATAGCAACCGAGGCAAGAACCACTACCAGTCACCGCAGCTCTACAGGTAAAGAGTGCAGTACTAACACAAATTGATTAATATTCACAAACAATAGGACAATAATAATAATAATAACAACAACTCAGTAGCTAACAAACAATTTAACAACCTAAAACAAAAAAGTCAAGGAGAACAATTTAATGTTCACCAAAGGCAGATAAGGTCAATACTACTGTACAGTAATCATGGATAATACTGAGTATATGAAGACGTCAGAGCATTTTTTCACGGATAATAAATTCACTATTGTTAAGAAAGACCCCGCTGTTTTGTCTCGAGGAAAGCGGAAGAAGGATTTCGGTAGATGAATAGTTGAAAGTTATTGTAGCCATACACAGCATAAACCTTACCAAACATGGTTCAGTTCTTGTTTGATGGTAAATCCAGAAACTTTTCTCACCGGAGAAATTAAATTTTCACGAAAATCTTCTTCTTAACGCAAATCCAGGAACAAAATTTCACACTACATCAGCTGATCGGTATTAGTACCAAATAATATACCATGCTATATTTGTTACTCAGTTCAGCTTAAGCCACGAAGGAGAGCGGACGCATGAGTAGAGAGCTCGGGAGTGGGAGTAAGGAGTGAGTGCTGAGTGCAGGAAGCTTTTGAGGAGTTTGACAACAATGATTGGAGTAGATCAATACAGGGCGGCTATTGGAGGATGGCAGAGGAGAATCAAGAAAGAAGAAGTAAAATCAGGTGGTTGTAAAGTGGATTTGGTAATCAAAGGAGAAGTAGTGTTAACAGCGGCGGTGGTTATAATGTTGCTACTGATTGGAGGTGTAGAGCCGAACCCAGGCCCGACATCTAGTGGAAATGAGGGATGGGAAGACATAGAAGAATTCAAAAAATGGGTAAAAGAGACGGTGGTAGAAGTGTGCCCATTTGAGCAAATTAAGAATATGATCCAAGAACAAACCAGGGAGTTTGGAAAAATGAAGTTATGGCTGCGAGAAATGACGGACGATATAACATCACAAGTGAGAAAGAACGACGAGGAAGTGGCAATATTAAGAGAAAGAATAGGACGACTGGAAGAGGAGACGTTGAAATTGAAAGCGGAAGTGAATGCCAATACACTGAATCGCAGGAAGAAGTGCTTATTTATTTATGGGGTGCCTGAGGAGGTGAGAGAAGACAAAGTACGTACAATTTACAAAGTAGTCGACTTAATACAGGGGAAATTGAAACTTAACTTTAGCGAAGTGGACATAGATGACGTACAGAGAGTGGGAAGAACTAGGGGCAACAGGCCTATCAAAGTAGAACTGTTTTCTACGTTGATGGCTGATGCTGTGATAGGCAATTCGAGTAACATGCAGAGAGAAAAAATATGGATCAAGAGAGACGTGGGATGGGAGGCTATTAGGAATGAGAAAATACTCAGAAAACACAAGATACGTGCGATAAATCAAGGACTGAGAGCTACTATTAAAGGACAAGAGCTAGTGGTATCAGGCAGAAATTGGAAGAGGAACTGGTCTGTGAATAGACTGCTGGACTTAGAAATGAAGATTAAAAAAGACGAAGAAAAAATGAGCAGTGCAACGAGAGGTGGGGAAGTGAGGAGAGATAACAGTAACAGTGTAATGTGTGAAGAGAGTCAGAGAGAGGCGCTAAGTGAAAATGTAACCATTAACAGTGAAGAAGTTCAGGAAGAGGCGACAAGTGAAAGGGTGACCATAAGCAGTGAAGAAGAAAGGCAGAGGAGTGAAAGCAGTGAAGTAAGGGAAGTGACGGGTAAAAAGGTGACATCAGAGGCAACCGAAGGATGTCTCAACAGGAGTTGGGAAAGAGGCAAGGGCAGAAGATTAACGGAGATGATGGGAGCTGAAGGTGGAGGCAAAAGTACACAACAGAGTGAAGATGGTGATGAAGCGGCGGCCAACAGAGGTGGCAGAGAAACAGGAAAGTATAGAAAACTGACAGACATGTGGGATTCAGGTAGAAATGAGAAGGGTGTAGTCACTAGAAGTAAAAAGAACAATAGTATAGGGAGTAGTGAAAATAAAGATTGTTAGATGTAAGAATGTAGTGTTGAGGAATGAGTGTTTGGTATTTGCAGGTGAAGATGAAGTGATATTTTGAAGGTTGTGATGGTGTATGAGTGTGTGGTATTTGTAGATGGAGATTTATTTGATGGTAGACGAGTGTGTGCTAGGGCTGAAATGTGGTGTTGGAAGTAGAGGTGGTATATGCTGAAATGTGGTGTTGGAAAGGTATGGAGAAGTGGTGGTGCACTCATGAGTAAGTTGTATTTAATGTGATGGTATATGAGTGGGTGGTATTTGTAGATGTTGAAATGTGGTGTTGGTAAAGTATGAAGATGCAGTAATGTAATTTGGCTATTTGTAAATTTTGGTTTGGTGGAAGATGGAGTTTTCGGTAGGTAATTATGATGGGTATTAGGATGAGTATGAGTGTATGGTAAATTGAGTATGGTAGATGAGTGTGTGCTAGAGATGAAAGGTGGTGTTGGAAATAGAGGTGGTATATGTTGAAATATGGTGTTGGAAAGGTATGAGAAGTAGTAGTGCACTCATGAGTAAGTTGTAAATGAAGGTGGTTTGGTATTCAATGTGATATGAAATTTGGAGATGGAGAAGTGGTGGTACTTTTCAATGGCAGATTTTAAGTGTCGAGAGGGACGAGAACTGAGAAGTGGTGTTTGTTTAAGTGTTGAGAGGGATGTGAATAGAGAATTGGTGTTTGTTTGTAAACTTTGGTTTGGAGGACGTGATGACAAATGGATGGTGGACGTTTAATTATTGCTATATTATGTGAGTGTTAAGTGATGATGTATTGGTATTAAATTGCAGTAGAGACGGTAATTTATTGCTGAAATGTGGAGATGGAGAAAGGGTGGTATATGTAATGGCAGAATTTAAGTGCTGAGAGGGAGGAGCATTGAGAATTGGTGTTTGTTTGTAAACTTTGGTTTGGTGGACGTGATGACAAATTTCAGGAGGAGTATGGTTTGGTATTTAAATTGATTAAGCATGGCTGACAAGGATAAAATTGCAACGTGAGCATACGTGAGCATACGTGAGCACGAATACGCAATGACAGAATGTAACGTAAGTCTGGACTCAGCAACCTAGAGTGGGTCAAGTAAAATAAGGTAGGAGGAATGGAATGTGCAAGGGTTTGCGTGTCTAGTTAAGAGAGGCATGAAGGTCTTTGACATTCTTAATACTGCTGATTTTATTTTTAACTTTATTATGTATTTTAATTATGTTTATTTAAACTACACATTCTGGGAAAACAACAGGAATATTCAGCAAGGACGTTGGACGTGGCCGAGGATGACTACCGTGGTGACCCTCACTTTGGGGGTTACGTTTCCGGAGTATCTGAGGAATTTCATGGCATGTCCATGGAGTACGTTTGATTTTTTAATTAATATTGTTTTGTTTGCTCATTTTTGTTCTCCGCGTGTTTTCTTTTTCTTTTCTTTTTTCTGTACAGTATGTAGAGTTTGAAAGAGTGAATTTTGGCATGGGCTGAACATGTTATTTTTCTCATTTAAAGGATCAAATGGGTATTATTACTGTAGATCTAGATAAAAATAATAAAGTATAAAGTATCAAAGTATATTTGTTACTACTACACTCAATTTCAAAGCCATCCGGCTGGGTGCGCTGGCAATCAATGTTTTCCGATATCTCACAAAGTGGGGACCGCTACGTATTCTCTATAGCGTATTTGTTATCATTTATTTTTATGATTTGAAAGGATCAACTACTTCCCCGACAATCTGAGCTGCCACAAGGATAAAGTTCCACTCGAAGAAAATAATCTAAAACTAAAACTTTAAATTAAACCTACAATAATCCTAAGGCTACAGAATAGCTGTAGGATTCGAGTGAATGGCTTTGTTGTTTGGGTTACGTAGCTGTCAGCTTGTATTCGGGGAGGCAGTGGGTTCGAACCCCACTGTTGGCAGCTCTGATGGTGGTTTTCGATGGTTTCCTATTTTCACACCAGCAAAATGCTGGGGTCGTATCTTAATTAAGGTCACAGTCATTTCCTTCCCACTCCTAGCTCTCTCCTATCCAATCGTCGCCATAAGACCCATTTGTGTCGGTGCCACTTAAAACAAAATGTAAAGAAAAAGTTCCTAAATATCACTCAACGTCACAATAAAGGAATCTACAAAGAATGCCTTACATATAATTAACTTAACTGGTAATACAAATGTTAAAAAAGCACCCTGGCAACGCATGGTGCAATTTTATAACAAGACACGTTATCTGAGGTATTTATAATTAATGCTGCGGAGCAGCATAGGTCCTTTAATTGTTCTTAAAATGTTTCTTTTGCCCGTGATAGAAATAGTAAAATAATGGCAATATATAGGCCTAGGATTACTCACTTTCAGATTAATGCTCATTAAGCACTTCACAGTTCTATTCACTCCAGCGTTTCATTGGTACTACCATCTGCAACGTGACCTTTCCTTTTCATCTATGAGAACGGTACATTCGTATGAGAAATGTTATAGCATGTGAAATGTGATGATGTCAAGAAGAAAACAAACACATGCGAACTGAATTTTTTCCTCCAGAAAGGTGTGCTTTTGTCGGTGTAATATTTGCGCACATCGGGGCATTCCCATAGAAAATGAGTGCAAGTAACACTAGAATTGGACTGATTCTTTTTGTTGTTATTGTAAGTTCTTCATTACCTCTAGTGAAGTCATTAATATTTGACGTTTACTTGTTGATCATTGAAGAAGCCGGTTTTGCTATTGATGACTCAATAGTTGTGCTTGTCACATATTTGTTTTTATCTTATATATTATTTTAGCTGTTTACTCTTCTGCCTTCGTGATATCGTAAAGGAACGTTTGAAACAAGTGCTTTTAATATTGCTGTTGTTTGAGTTTGCTCACTTGGCTTCGACGTTCAAATATCGCTGCGATTGTGCCATTAACCTCTTATCGTGGGTTTGTAAGTCACAATTTGGAGTTGTAATCGAGGCGTTGAAATTAATTTTCTGAATTTATGAAGGGGGTGATTATTTTGTTAAATTGTAGTGCTCTCTTGTTTAGGTAGTCATTTTTTTCTTCTTCACTAATTCGTAAACCTGGCAACTTGATTTTAATGGTGAATGGTCATTGAATTGCACCCTTGAACAATTTTACTTGTGCTTATTTTTGTAGCTCAGACATTTTCAGGCACTTAAAAGGAATGCGTGAATGTTCCTGTGTTTCAAATTTGACCACCTATTCTTTGCTCCTTCCCTCTCGTACCTAGTGTACAATAAAACAGCATTCAGTACTGATCATTTAAGGAATATAATCCATGCACTCCAGTCCTAATCTAGATAGTTGCACATAGCAGAGGGAGTTGCTTTTGATCTTTGTCTGCAGCTAAGTGCAGGAAAAGACAACTCTCACACTGATGAGTGACACAGTTGTAATCGAGGCGTGATTTTAGGGGTGTGTGTGTGTTTTATTTAGTTAAATTGTATTGCTCTCTTGTTTAGGTAGTTGGTTAATTTTTCACTAATTCGTAAACCAGGAAACTTGCTTTTTAACGGTCTGTTGTGTCATTGAATTACACTCTTGAAGGCTTTTACTTGAGAGCTTTACATTTTGTTGTTATGAGAACTAGCATTAATTCTGACCTTGTGTGAAGAGATAAGTGTAACTCAAGTCTTTTTGGTACGGTATTGCTTATATGATCCCAAGATAGCCGGGTTCAAACCCGGCAGATATAGTCGGATTTTTGAAGGGCAGATAAAAGTCCATTCGACACTCCATGTCATGCGATGGTGGCATGTAAAAGATCTCTGGTGACAGATTTGGTGTTCAACCGAAAAATTATTTAAAACTCTGCCATAGACACCCAAGAGAGATTTGGAATTCTCTGCCATTTAGTAGGCCTAGAATAAAACAGAACATCCAAATTGAAGATCAAGCAAGCAGATGGTGTCAAATTAAAAAATACTTGCACGCGGTAGCTGAGACCATACGGCGATGATGATGATGATGATGATGATTATTATGATTATTATTAAGTGCAGTGTGTTAATTAAGTAAATGTGCCTATAGTGTATTGAAATGTTCATGAAGTCAATACACAGAGAGAAATATATGTGACTTTTTACAGAAATTTTCTGGCAAGCCTGTTTCAGATAGGGTACAGTACGAAGACTAGGAAAAGAGAGATCCTTAAAGAGCATTTTCTTATGGAAGGAAAACCCAATCACCATATATAATACAAAATACAGTCAGTTTCTTCTTGTGGGACTATATACCGATAAACAAAATATTTTATACATAGGATCTGAAAGATTCCACGAGTCATTGATAACTCAAGTTACTCTCTCATTGCAAAACATGCTGAAAGTTCTATCAGTGGTATCTTAATATGAGTATAACTAAGCTGGTAAAAAATTCAAGCAAGTGCTTGTGTTGTTATCAAATAAATGGTGAAGTTCCTCGATTTCCACCAACTGGCTCATCTACATTATAACAATCTGCTTTACGTTGCACTGATACATGTAGGTCTTATGGGGACGATGGGATAGGAAGTGGCTAGGAATCTGAAGAAAGTGACCGTGGCCTTAATTAAGGCACAGCCCCAGCATTTGCCTGGTGTGGAAATGGGAAACTATGGAAAATCATCTTCAGGCCTGCTGACCGTGGGGTTCGAACCCATTGAACCCACTATCTCCTGAATGCAAGCTGATAGCAACGCGACCTGAACCACGCAGTCACTTGCTCGGTAATTGGCTCTTCTACTCTGCTTGTTTTGTATTGAACCTGTAGTAGGTGGTGGTGGTGATTATTATTGTTTTAAGAGGAAGTACAACTAGGCAACCATCCTCTGTTAACACTAATAAGAGGGAAAAAATGGAAGGAATCCAACACCTCGAAGAATGAAGGTATTGGCCATAGAAAGACAAGGGCCATGAACAGTGTGAAAATGAAAAACTCCGTAGGCCTAATCCCGTCGGGGTCGGAAAAGAACAAGAGTTGACCAAGGGTGGTCAGACAGGATAGAGAAAAGTGAGGAGCCTAGTACAAGTAAGTGGAAACAATGCCAGGACTCAGCTAAGGGCCTCATGGTGGCCATCCCACGCTTCCAAGTTAAGAGCCCCTTTGGCCCCTTTTAGTTGCCTCTTATGACAGGCAGGGGATATTGTGGGTATTATTCTACCGCCCCCACCCATAGGGGGACTGAGCCTGTAGTATCTTCTAGACAAGACTGTTGGTTTGGTTTGGTTTTAGGTTAGGTCTGGTAAGTGACAAGACCCTTGGTCTGCTTCACACTTGCTTGGTAATTGTCTCTTCTACTCTGCTTGTAGTAGGTGGTGGCGGTGATGGTGATTATTATTGTTTTAAGAGGAAGTACAACTAGGCAACCATCCTCTATTAACCTGGCATTGCTCGCTGGGTCCTTACGTGCGCCGTTACTTGCTGGTGAGCGCCGGGCTCACCATGCGAGTAACCACGGGTTAATACTAATCAGAGGGAAAAAATGGAAGGGAAGCTTTATGCTTTATTAACCAATGACTGATAAAAATTGATCACTACGTATTGTAAAAAATGTCAATGATAGAGCAGTCGCCACATGCCATGACAATTTCACACTGGCACCTTTCTTATTATTATCGGAGATGGCAGCCCTATGGCTGGACATGATACAAGCTCTATCACAGACAATAGCAAACTTGCGTCTTTTAGGGAGGATGTGAGGAGGGGACTGGAAGGAGGACCCTCAAATATAATCAAGAATAAGGAGGAGCTGGAGGTCAGTATGAGTTTTCTCACACAGACACTAGTTACCTCTTATGAATTAAACTGCCCAGTTGTTAAGGCAAAAAGAACAACAGGAAGCTTCAAGTGGAACAGTTATCTGGAACACCTGAGGAAAAACACACAAAGGCTCTGGAACAAGTACAGGGACCTTCAAGACCAAAAAAGTCTAGATTCTTACAAAGAATCACAAAGAAAGTACAAGTCAGAAGTCGAAAAGGCTTCTAGGAAATCGTGGGGACAGTTTTGTGACGCCATCAAGAGTCAACATGAAGCGGCAAGGCTTCATAAAATTCTAACCTTGGATGGAAAGGCAAGCCTGGGCTCATTGAAGTCTCCCTTGGGTGCATATACATCCACAGAAGGGGAGACCCTGAGCTTATTGCTTGATGCCCACTTTCCAGGTTCAGTAGTCACAAATAGTGAAGTAGAATCGAGCGGATCCTTCCTACCCTGTTAGAAGTGGTTGGAAGGAAGCCACAGAGATTGTTACCCCAAGAAGGGTGAAGTGGGCATTAGAATCTTTTGCCCCTTATAAAAGTCCAGGAATGGATGGGATCTTCCCAGCGCTTCTTCAGGAAACGGGAGTGGTCCTTATATTATACCTAGTCAGAATTTATAGAGCCTGTCTCACCATGGGGTACGTGTACTTCTTGTGGCGTCAGGCGAAGGTAGTGTATATACCTAAACCTGGAAGGTCATCATGTACTAGACCTAAGGATTATAGACCCATTAATCTAACGTCTTTTTTTCTTAAGACTTTGGAAAGATGGTGGATAGACATGTCAGGGAGAAAGTATTAAGAGATTGTCCCCTGCATTCTCATCAGCATGCATACCAACCAGGGAAGTCGGTTGAGACCGCACTACACCAGCTTGTTTACAGGCTGGAGAGCGCTTTGGATCAGCAACAACTTGCTATGGTGGTATTCCTAGACATAGAAGGGGCCTTTAACTACACATCTTTGGGCTCCATAGTACTAAGTCTAGAGAGAAGAGGTGTGAGTAGGATGCTCATTAGATGCATTATGGCCTCACTGCAGGGCTGTCAAGTTCTGTTTACCCTCAACGCAGTAATGTTGAGAGCTAATATAGACAGGGGGTGTTCACAGGGAGGAGTATTATCACCAACATTATGGTGCCTGGTAGTGGATGAACTACTTACCAGGTTAAATGTTGGAGGAATTTATGCCCAAGGCTATGCAGATGACATTAACCTGATGGCGGTAGGAAATTTCCCCAGTATGGTTTCAGAGCTCCCTACGCAGGGTGGAAAGATGGTGCCACGCGACGGACTTGTCGATCAATTCCGACAAGACGGAGCTCGTGGTGTTTACCAGGAGGAGGAGGCTAGACGGACTGTCAGAGCCATTCCTATTTGGGAAAAAAAGGCAACCTCAGTTAAGTACCTAGGGGTAATCCTCGAGGCAAGACTGAGTTGGAACAAACATATAAACTATAAGGTGGATAAGGCTCGCAAGATTATGTGGGCCTGTCGCAGGGTCGTTGGAAAGACTTGGGCTCAGGACTAATGTGGTCCAATGACTTTATATTTCTGTTGTGCGGCCCATGATCACCTACGCATCTTTAGTCTGGTGGCCAGGTTCTGAGAGTAAAACTGTGACCACCAAGTTACACAGTGTCCAGAAACTTTCGTGTCTAGGAATAACAGGGGCACTGGATACTACACCATTATGTGCAATGGAAGCCATCCTATGCCTTGTCCTCTTACATATATATGTTAAGGAGATAGCGGGAATGAGTGCTTACTGCCTCTGGTCACTTGGAGGATTGTCTTTCAAGAATCCGAATAGAGGTCATGCTTCTATTCTTACAAGGCTTCACCAGACTTGGCCTACGACAATGTTGATCGGGAACCTGATGAAGTCTAGTTTTAATCTGAACTATAAGTTACCAGGGGTGATACCCACAAGGGAGGAGTGGGTCACAGATGCTGGGGCCCGTCTTAGGTCTGTGGGCTGTACATCGTACACAGATGGCTCGCGGACGAAGACGGGCACGGGCGCCGGGGTCTGGGGGCCTAAGACAAGGCTCTCCCTTCCCATGGGTAAATATGCTACTGTTTTCCAGACCCAAGTATATGCAATACTGGCCTGTGCTGTACATGTATGGAACATGCCTGGATGTAGAAGATGCATCACCATTTGCAGTGACAGCCAGGCAGCGTTAAAAGGACTATGCGCAGTTAGAACAACGTCCAAAATGGTATGGGAGTGCCAGAGGGTGTTAGACAAGCTGTGTGAACTTAGTCCAGTTTCCCTGTTATGGGTTCCCGGGCACACAGGAATCAGTGGAAATGAAGAAGCTGACAAACTAGCAAAACAAGGCTCAAAAGCTTCTTTCATAGGACCAGAGCCCTTCCTGGGATTATCACTCCGAAGTGTGAAACTGGTAATATCCCAGTGGACAAACTAGTCTCACTTAGACATTTGGAAGAGGTTAACCATAGCAAGGCAGGCACGTGAACTCATTGAAAGGCCCAGCCAAAGATATAAAAAGGTCCAAACAAATTTGAATAGGACTAGAATACGAATGGTAGTTGGACTGTTGACAGGCCACAATACCTTACAGAGACACCTACACATCATGAAAATCAGTCAGGATCCGATGTGTAGAAGATGCGGTAGGGAGGAAGAGACCTCCGTGCATGTGTAGTGTCAGTGCGAGGCTCTTGCAAGCACTAGGCATCGATATCTTGGCTCACATTTTGTGAACCTGGAAGACATCAGGAATGCCAACATGTGAACACTGGTATCCTTTATTGGAGCACTAGGGCTGGACTAGGCAAACCCGTTTAAGGGTCACAAAGGGTCTTCATAGACCTACGTGTGGAGCCCTGCGAAGGCAGGGCTCACCTATTCCTTATCTATCTATCTATCTATCTATCTATCTAATCTCTACCAAAATTCTGCCTTGTGGCAGGCGTATTGACGACACTTAATAATGAAATGTGCTACAGCACTTGTTGTTTGGGTAGTTATAGAGCATTGGACAACCATGAAATCCTGGAATGCTATCCAGCATCCTCTGTGCCATTCGCAAAACTTGTGTGCTATTGCAACACCCATACTCGTGATATATTGAATACTGACCATCCTGCCACCTGGCAGAATTTTGCAGAATCATGGCCAAGGGTCAGTTCAGGGTTATAGGGTAATGTACTACCTGTCTACAAAGTATCTTAAGTTAATTGTAATAACTTACTTATTATAATTTTACATCTTCAGTCTTGAAACTCTCCAGACAAGGGGTGTACTTGGAACTGTACCTACTGAGGAAGTAGAATTTCACCCAGTATCATAGCTGTAAAGAAATGGAGACTATTTCTTTAATGATTTAATGATGGAGATTATTATACGAGCCACAAAATTTTAAGGAACTTCTAGCATGACTGCAAGAAATAATGAGTCAGAGAGGCAACTTTATTCTAAACCTGACTCTCCAAGAACCAGAGATCTCTAAGCCAAGTGGTTGGTGAGTTATGGTGTATTTTAATTTTGCTTTCAGAAGGTTGTTTTTTTTAAAGAAAATACACTGTTATCTTCTGTTCCTTCTGTTTTCTTTCTTCTGTTTTATCTGGGAGCAGGCATCTCAAGGAAATATCCCTCTTCTGCAGAGCGTTTAAGTACGAAGTGTGTTCAAAAAAAGACCGAACTGTGGCTAGAAAAACTTTATTATGTAGCTTACATCATTTCACAGACTGTCCCCTTCAAAATAGTCCCCTGCACTATCAACAGCGTGTTGCCAACGTTTCTTCCACTTTTGGAATGCTTCCTGGAATGCACTTTCTTTGATGGCGCGAAGTTGCCTCATCGCATTCTCCTTGATCTCTTCAATGTCTTGGAAACGATGTCCTTTCAAGGTGGTTTTCAATTTGGGGAATAAGAAAACGTCTGCTGGAGCCAAGTCGGGAGAATAGGGCGGATGGGGCACAACAGGAATTTGGTGTTTTGCCAGATAACTGCGGACCGAGAGAGAGGCATGTGCTGGCGCATTGTCATGGTGCAACATCCAGGATTTGTTTTCCCACAGTTCAGGCCTCTTCCTGCGCACAGCATCTCTCAAATACGTTAAAACATTCTGGTACAGTTCTTTGTTCACTGTCTGGCCTTGGGGTACAAACTCGTGATGGACAATGCCTTTCCAATCAAAAAACACAATCAGCATCACCTTGATGTTTGAACGACTCATTCGTGCTTTTTTCGGTCGAGGAGAACCTTTCCCCACCCACTGTGATGATTGCCTTTTGGTTTCGACATCGTAACCGTACACCCACGTCTCAACTCCAGTGTTTCCACAAACGTTTTCCCAACTTTGAAGCAGAACTTCACGCACACGCGTTGTTCCTCAAGCTGTTTCATTATAGAATTCGACGAACATGTGACACACGCAATCACTTCAGAGGCTCTAACTCAACTGATAATGCAGGCAATGGAATGCAGAAAGCAGCGGTCTGTTGTCAGAAGTTGCCGCTAGGCGCTGCCACAGTCACAACTCGCTCAATGTTGCGGTTTGCGCGCAATTTACAAAGTTCGGTTCTTTTTTGAACACCCCTCGTACTGACAGTTTGGGTAAACAGGCACCGCAATCCAGGATTCATTGTGTAAAGAATGCAGCCCTCACTTTGCTGCAATCAGTTTTGTGTTGTCTTTCATTGAGAGTGTGCAGCCTTTATGTTATTGTATAGTGCTTACAAATTTATTAAGGTGTAGGAATTATAATACAGTAGAGTCTCGATTATCCGACTTAAACGGGACCTGGGGTACGTCGGATCACCGAAAATGTCGGATAATACGGAATAACTTTGAAAATGAACTAAAACAAACAGGAAGGCTGTACTGTATTATGTACTATGTTTTACGGGACTCTATTTATTGACTTATTAATTCAATTGTACAGTAGATGCAGTACTCTTTTCTTACTACGCCTGTAGCCATGTGCAGACGTCTTGGCTTGGGCTGCAAGAGTTTTGATGTCAGCATCTTGAAATTCAGCCCAGTCTCACCACAATTAAAAATATGATCACCGGATAATCCTTCAGCAAGAATTATTTCTTGAAATTGTCTTTTAAATTTCACAACCTCATCGGATTTAGCTGACAGTTTTTCTCCACAGATATTAAGCTGCCCAATGCCGTACCGTTTTTTCCACCGATCAAGCCACCCAGCACTGGCAGTAAAATTAGGGTCCCTTTATTAAACTCCTGGATATACACCGCCATTTCTTGCACAATGGGGCCAGATATTAACAAGCCCTTTTCCTGGTTTTTAGTGAACCAGAGAAATAGTGCTTCACTTACTTTTTCGTACTAACATTTTTCATTGTTTTTTTTTCTAATTTTCAGTGCATCACTTGTTGCTTTGGTAGAGCACCACTTTTCAATTTATTCCCTCGTATGTTTCCAGTCTCCCCCTGTAACACGTCCAACACCATAATCTGAAGCCATTTTTTGGAGAGTTTCCCCTTTGTACAGTCTCTTTAACCCACTGTACTTGTCTTCCACAGAAACAATCACTTTCTTACGTTTACTCGCCATACTCACAGAGGATATGAAAACTATAACATTCGCACCCAACCAATACTACATTGAACAATCCTACCGCATGACTGCCAGTGCTTGTCCCACAGTCGCACCCTCCACACCCCGTGTCCCAGAATTGCATCCACCTAAAGTTCAGATTAAGACTACCAGTGTCGGATAAGCGAAGGTCGGTTGAGCGAGACTCTACTGTAATAATAATAATAATAATAATAATAATAATAATAATAATAATAATAATAATAATAATAATAATAATTATTATTATTATTACTACTCAAGACAAGTACGTATAGTAATAAACCGTTGATGACTGGCAATGATGCTGGCATGAGTAACACAGGTGAAGGTCTCCGTGGACAGACGAGAAACAATGTCTACACGTTTGTACATTTTGTACATTTTGATTATATGGAAAACTCATCCTTCATACTTGTGTTCTTAAATTATCAATATGGACAATGAAGCTGATAGATTATAGTGTTAAGAAATTGTCATCCGAATCGGAGAGATCAAAGGTACATTTTTCAAAAGTATGAGAAAGTGTTGAAGCTTGTGGAAAGGCGAGTTTGCACACAGTGACAAGAATTTGTGCTGAGACGAAAGAGTTGCTCCAACAGGGGATTACTCCCGTATTCATGTCCCATGGAAAGAAACAAAACACGCAAAAGCATGTCACTAATCTCGATGATTTTGAAAATAATGTTTTGTGTAAGACTATTTTTTTAATCATAAAGGACAATTTCTTACAGCAAAGAAGCTTGTTTTGGAAATGCAGAAAGAAAACTACACAGCCTCAGAGTATTCTCTGCTAAAATCAGTTGGGTTTAAGTACAAGAAGACAAAATGATGTTGGAAGTTCCTCGTGGAATGTTGGGATATAGTTGCCAAGGGAATGAAGTTCTTGATGGTAGTACATAATTTTGAGATTATCAGGAGATGAACGCCCTATATTTTACCTGAATGAAACACGGGTCAGCCAGAACCACACAAAAAAATATATTTGGTAGTAGGAATCGTGAGGGAAGGGTGGTCTGAATGTTCCTCCACGGAAAGGAAGCAGACTTATTGTGTGTCGTGCAGGTTCGGCGAAGACAGGTTTCATTAAGGAAAGTAAGTGGATATTTCGTTCACAACCACACTTGCCACTATTCAGACTACTATTCCGAAATGAATTCAAAAAGTTTTAAAGACTGGTTTCAAATCAGGTTTCTGAATTAGAAGGATCTATGATAATAATAATAATAATAATAATAATAATAATAATAATAATAATAATAATAATAATAATAATAATAGAAAACGCATGTTATCATTCTGTAGTTGAACAAAATATCCAACACATCACTGAAAAAAAATACGTTTTTAAGAATGGTTGTAGGAAAGGAATATTGAATTTCACCCCACTAAAAGAAAATTGAAATTACTTCTGCATGTTGCGCTTTTTGAAACAGCAGACAAAGTATTCAAACTTAATCAAATAATAATGATAATAATAAAAAATATAATGTTATTTGCTTTATGTCCCGCCAACCACTTTCGACTTTCGGAGACTCCGAGGTGCTGGAATTTTGTCCCACAGGAGTTCTTTTATGTGCCAGTAAATCTACCGAGACAAAGCTGTAGCATATGAGCACCATCAAAAGAAATATAATAGTACAGCAGCATGCATAATGCGACAGCTATATCCAAGCAGTAAATCATTACTTACCGTAAGTCTTGTTTGTAGCTTGTCACTGCATCAGTAGATATTCTGCGTGGATCTGATTTATAATGGAACTGCTAAGTCGTCCTCATCCTCTCACTCCCCTTCGGTTCCAATATTACTTAAACCTGACTCATCACCGTCATCCATCCGATTAACAATAAATGGCTGAAAAGTCTCATCTCGGACTCATCAATTAAGGCCACAGTCGCTTCCATCCCACTCCTAAACCTATCCCATCATCGCCATAACACCTATCTGTGTCGGTGGAACGTAAAACAAATTGTAGAAAAAGTATATTATATGCAGAAACACTCCTAGCTATGCACAGGTATGATCAATAAACTCTTCATATTCGTGAAGAATGAAGTACGAAGCGTGTTTAAAAAGTGTTTGAGTGACTTTCTGTGACCGCAGAAAATTAAGCATTTGAATGTGAATCCTAAATGAGATGATAAATACAGTGTAACTTCTTACACAATATCTTGAAGGAAACTTACCAGCAAAGAAACCTTAAATCAGTCGTTCCCAAGCTGGGGTGCAAGTAGGCCTATACCAAGTGTACGAGCCACTACGTTTATGCAAGCCTAGAAAGAATTGAAATAATAAATGTTACGGGGTTACCCGTGGAATGCAGAGGTGAAAGAAGGTGCGGGCTGGAATGGGTCTAACTACCAAGTTGAGATATTGATTAAAATTGCATTAAAGGTTATATTTTCGAAATTAGCAAAACATAATTTTGACAAAGAATTTGAAAATTCAACAAATAACAAGTTAACAAATCAGGTACAAGACCAGGAAAGCCAAGATTTAGAGACACCTTAACGATCTGGGCTTCAAGCCCCACTTTTTACAATTCCTGAGCTCTCAGCTCACAACCACATATTACCAAAGGGCAGAAATCCCCTCATTTCATGGAGTTCTTGCTCCCACCTAGCACTGTCAGGCCTCCTATTCTCCGGACCACCTTTTGAACAGACTAAAGCGGAAGTAACGTCATTGCCTCTTCACACTCGCCGTTGTTGCCAAATGAACCGGCGCGTGATTCGAAGTTGTACTCCAGCACTATAATACAGCACAGCTCAAGGATTGTACGTCGAGTGCATTTAAAAGAATTAGGGGCCTAATACTTGAACGTATGCATGTTAGAATCCCATACATTCTTTTAACGGTGTACATCTTCACACAATTGATTTACTGACTTACATTTTTAATGTACTAACTACAATATCACGCATAAAACATTGCGAACAAATTCTTTTGACATATACAGTAAGCATTATATTCATTAAATTAATTCATAAAATTATTATTATCAATATATATAACATTATTGTATCATTTACCATTCATTATTATTATTATTATTATTATTATTATTATTATTATTATTATTATTATCTAAATATATGGCCTGATTCCTTTCGAATGAATCCATTCCAAGTACTTGAAATGAGCCTGCTGGAGAGGTCTGACACGCTACTCACGAGCGATTGATGACTAAGCGAGAGAAGTGATGATTATGTACTCGTACTGGAATTGAAACTGACAGGGGAAGTTGGTGATCCAGGCGAAAACCTGTCCCACCTCCGCTTTGTCGAGCACAATTTCAATAAATTAATTATTACAAATATATTTTTATATTTTTATAAAACACATCATTACATATTATTATAATCATGCAGGAGGTTTGAGCGTCAGCTTACCTTGTGCCGCAGTAATTAATCTGTATCGCTGTCGAGTGGCTGCACACCCAAGTCGGAATCGGAGTCGGGGTCAGCACACGAGGTATCATCACCGGAGCTGGAGCTGTCATCGTTGAGATTGATCACAGTCTTGTCGTGAAGAAGTTCTATGAGGCCATCAGCTTCCAACATGCGATTCTCCGTCTGTTTCACGTGTTCTACATGATTTCGCCATTGTTCCGAAGTCACTTTACGTATTCCCTCTTGCATTAATTGTTCCACTTCTGGGAGCTTGTAATGTTTGTTGTTAGCTGCAATATATCCCTTCACTTGGCTCCACACAAGTTCTATGGGATTTAGCTTGCAGTGATATGGAGGCAGACGTAACACCTCGTGACCTGCAGCTGCCGCCAGATTGTCATTGCGATAGTTGGCATCATAATTTGCACGAATTTTATTGAGTATTTCCACAAGTTCAAGTTTATTCATAGAGGGTTCCCAAGTAATATTTTTCTCTGTCAACCAAGCCTGAATAACAGGTTTCGTGGCACTTTTTGTGGGCACACGCTCGATTTTCACTGAGTGATATGAAGCATTATCTAGGACAATAACTGAATTAGGTGGTATATTCGGTAATAGTCGCTTCGTGAAATATTCCTCGTATCGCTCACCGTCCATTTCCCCATGATAGTCGCCTGTCTTCTTGCCCACGAATATAAGTTCTGCTCCCTCAACGAACCCACATTCAGTCCCTGCATGAATCAGCAGTACACGCCCCCCTTTGCCCGAGGGTGCCTTGCTACCTGTGGTGAGGCCCTCTCTCCATGCCTGTGTAGCTGTCTTAATAGATGTATCAACCCAAACCCTGGACTTAGTGTGGCCGGCGTTTGCCCATGTCTCATCTGTGTACACTACGGCTTTTCCCTTGGCCCTTACTTCGCGAATACTTTGTAAATACCTATGACGCCAAGCAACAATGTCTTCCCTGTCAATTAACAATGATTCTCTCCTTCGCTTTATATACTTAAACCCCATATCTAAAAGTAGCCTCCGCATGGTTGTTTTAGAGAACTTTGGAAGTTCCTTGTCCTCATTAACGATTGATACCACTTTATTTAATGTCGGTAGATCGTTCTCCCTGTACAAGACGTGGATTTTTCTCCTTATTGCCGCTCGAGTTACTTTCCTTTCTGTTCCTCTATGTTTCCGAGGTGTCTCCAACCCTTTTCCGGTTTTATAATCTGCTTTCACCTTGAGCACGGTTGTATATGAAGCTCCCACAGCCTCTGCTGTCTGTCTCGCTGCTTCATGAACAGTAGTTTTCGCTCGGAAATGCTTATAAACAGACAGAATCATGTTTCTCTCGCCGGACGTAAAAATCTTGCGTTTCTTCTTCAACTGATAACAGTCTGGTGAATTTTTGTTCAGATCCATTGCACAATAATAAGAAACCTACAACGTACAAGACACTACACTACAAGAATTATGAATTAGCACACAATACGCACATGCACTCTTTTCGTAAAAGCGAAGCACACTGATAAAATTCTCTCACTGCTGTTTTAAACAGACTACGATGTACGATTGGAACTGCACGCACGTGTTCAAGACATCCACTGAATAAGTAAGCATGGCAGCTCCGCACTGACGGCACCACTGCCAAAACTCGCGCTGAGTAGTGCACCCCCTTGCCCCCCTCGCCTACCATGTGACAACACCGTAGGCGCTGCCCCTGTCACACGCACCATCCCCTGGTCCATGCACTCACTTCCGCTTTAGTCTGCTCAAAAGGTGGTCCGGAGAATAGAGGCACATATCTAAACACAAGAAAGAGCTGACCCGCTCTCAATTTTTCCAGCTTATTAAAGGCAATACCAGACTTCTACACAAAATTGCCATCAAGGCACAGCTTACATCAAATGAAACGGGGGTATCTTGTACCCAACCTACTGGGCCTTAGTAGAAAAGTAACAGGTTAAGTTAATGGCCCCAAAGTGCAAAATGAATGGAGGCGAGAATTTGCACTCCTACAAGAAACTTCTTAAAACCTAAGAGGCGCGAGGCCGATGAAACAGGGGCTATTCCCAAACTATGGAGGTGACTCGTGTACAGAATAAATTTAACACATTAAGGAAGAGTAGAAAAACAGTTACGAAAATGTACTCACCTCAAATCAAAAGGAAGGGGAGCCCGAGAGGGTAAAGCACTCTCTATCCCCGATTTACAGTTAAAGATCTGTGAAGTTTTACAAAATTTTACATGTTTAAGAGATAGGTTACATAATAAAAAGGTTTTGGACCTTCTCCAAGGGTTAAACTGCTGAGCTAGCAAGAAATAAAGATGTTAAACGGCCATTACCTTGTTGAAGAGCAGCTGCCCGAAGGAAGAGGCGCTACCCGCCCCCTGCTACACGTCCATACACTAAGCTAAATGTTGATGATTGGCCGAGAGACAAGAAAATCAGCAATTTTTATACTCTCAGGGAAGATTCGAGACCTTTCATCAATAATTAAGACACGCTCACAGTCGTTTATTGGCTAGAATACACAGTTACATTCAAAATCGAAGAAGAAAGACACGATTGGTCAAAAATTAATTACAGAAATATTTGATTAGCTAAGTTAAAAACAGGTGGAAAGAAAGGATTAATATTGCCAACCCACACATGAAAGAACGAAATTTAGTAAAAACAAAAACTTATGAATACAAAATTTCTTCGGGAAGGTTCTTCCACTTCGCACCAGGGTGCATGGTCATAGTTGTTTTGTAGAGACATCTATCAGAGAATGTTCACACTTCTTGATCAATAGAAAACAAAACAATTTGAACTCCACACAGTATTGACAACTTTGTAATCACAAAATTTATGGTAGTGACATCTTCTGAGAAACTTATGAGTTGATACAGTTGTTAAAGTTCAGAGTTTCTCCTGTAGAGAATTACTTTAAGGCGGAAAATTCAAATGTGCAGCGTAGAGGTGTACCAGCCGGTACAATAACTATAGTGATTATTGATTAATACGAAAGGTATAGTTTGCAGAATAGGCTCCCAAGTGAAACACAACTGAAGAAGAAGAAAAGGCTGTCAAGAACTAGTCTAAATGAAAAAAATTGGTGGGTGTTCCATTTCGGTTATACTTGTTTGTTCTGCTCTTTTCTCCCTTTCATGTAAAAGATTTTCCATTTGCAGTTGCAAAACCTGTTTTTGCACTGAAATGAGTTCTTGTGTTTTTCCGAGAATACACTGTCGCTTTTCAGTCTTTGTCACTTGTAAATCTAACCCTTTCATCTGTTCCAACAAAACCACTCTTTGTAGCTCTCCGATTGTTAATTCACTCGTCAGCTGACAGATACCAGAGCCAGTGTGCGAGACTCATCTCAAGCGGAAGGAGACAAGTCTCGTTAGGGGGAAACAAACTTTATTCATATACATGATGAGTTCTGTCTCGCAAGTGACTTCCGTCTCAATCCGCCTTCGAGACTTGTCTCCTAGTTTCATCTCATTTTTATTCACATAACCCATTAATTGGTTTCTTCTCCATTTGCTAACAAAACTCTACCAGAAATATTCTCTATGTTATAGAGTAATTAACCGTAGTGATAATAATCTCACAACCGAGCTCAATAGCTGCAGTCGCTTAAGTGCGGCCAGTATCCAGTATTCGGGAGATAGTAGGTTCGAACCCCACTGTCGGCAGCCCTGAAAATGGTTTTCCGTGGTTTCCCATTTTCACACCAGGCAAATGCTGGGGCTGTACCTTAATTAAGGCCACGGACGCTTCCTTCCCACTCCTAGCCCTTTCCCGTCCCATCGTCGCCATAAGACCTATCTGTGTCGGTGCGACGTAAAGCAACTAGAAAAAAAAAAAAATCTCACAAGACACCTTTAAACTCCAATAGTTACTAGCAAACTGCTATGTCAGCTGTCAAACTTCTTATAACGCCAAGCTTGACGCAAGCTATATGGTACTCGCTTGGGGATTCCCAGGGCCTCTGAGCAGAAGTGTGAAATCTTAGATTGTACTCCCTGTACAATATGTCCTCTTTTGCTGATATATTTTCATTTTACCACTTTCAGAAGTAAGCCTTTCCAAAATGTCTTCATAAAAGCTCAATGACTCAGGCTACACATACTGTACCTACAATCTTTGTTTATAGGCCTGGATTTTAATGAAAAGTATTTTTTTCCCTTGACTACTATAGCTCATTCCATGTTAAGAAAACAGTATTATTGTCGCCATGAGACCTGTCTGTGTCAGCGCAGCGTTAAGCCACTAGGAAGAAACAAAAAACAAACCAATATTGCTCTTATGGGCCTGCAAGGAGTGAACACAACCCCCTCTTAGACATTCCTAACCCCCTTGTGATTAAGGAATATTATAATGTACTTTATATTGCATTATGAAAGAAGAAAATAGATCAGGCATGTTTTTGCCTGTGATTTATTAAACCAACTACTTAACATTCTCTGTTTAATAAATACATTTGCAGGGAAGAAGCACAATGGTGGGAACAGTCATTGCTTTGTTGCCTTCTTTCATTTTCCTTCTGAGTTGCTCTGGTACATGTACCGCAAAATCAATTACAGTATGAATCGCCGTCAGCTTATCACTGTTGAAGAAAGGTAATCTATTTGTGTGTGTGTTCTAATATTCTTGTACTGTACAGCAGTTGTTACCGAAGAATTTGATGCTGTGGTGTACAGCGATACATCACAGCATGACTTGTACTGATACAGAAATTTGCTATGATTTTTATCTGTGCTTGGTTTTGTTATTTAGCTTTTGTTTCTTAAGTGCATTTTAGTTTTGCCACATTTTTACCAGTTTTTCACAAGTACATTTAATTGTTGCCATTCTTTTCGTGGGGCGATATGATGGCACAATAGTACCCGGTGTTGCCTGAGCCTATAAAAATTATCTGTTGTCTACTTTCTCCCAGTTTGCCTTGAACTTTGGTACTGAAGTTTTGTATGTGCAGTAGTTTACCCATGTTGCTGTGAAAACCTAAATACCCCCCCCCCCCCCCCCCTCCTTTACAACCCCTGTACCTTAGTTTAAAAAAAATGCACTATAGTTTCTTCCTTCTTTTATTTTGAACTTCAATACTGTGTTTCACCTATATACAGGGTTGGTCTTTATTTATGCTTGGCAAGGATTTTCTCGCTCGACCTTGGCCGCTGAAGACAGGCTGCTACCAGCCGCTGGCGCACACGGTTTCTGGCACTTTCTGCAGTTGCTGATAGCTGAGCTTCGAGATAGTAGGGTGTTCAATGAAGCTAATGCGTACTATATGTCGTAGTCGTATGGTATAGTGTTTTATTGTGACTGTGTATAGTGCTGTAATGTATGTGAAATATTCATTATGTGAACATGTATATCTGCACAATACTTACATTAAGTGCAGAAAATTGTGCACTAGGGCAAGACAAAAGTTTTGAGCGAAATTTCCAGGGAGATCCATTCCTATCAATCGGACAATAAAACAACTGGCCAAGAGATTCAAATGTACAGGTTCAGTAAACAATAAAAATAGACATAAAGGTCGTTATCTCCTTACTGAAGCATGTTTGGTACAAGGATCATAAGTAAAAATCTGTGGTCCCCTCGTAGCCCAGATTTAACGGCATGTGATATTTATTTGTGGGGAATGTTAAAAAATGTAGTTTATGGGAACAACCCTCACTCACTAGATGAACTTAAAGACAATATAAGAGCTGTAATTGCATCCATCAGTGCTGAAGAACTTGGTAGAGTAACCGGAAACTTCATTAAGAGATGCCGATTATGTTTGGCAGCGCATGGGGAAAATTTCCAGCATAAACTGTAAAAATTGTAAGTAAAATGCATGATAATGCATGATAATGATTTTGAGCATAAACTGTAAACATGGTGAATAAAATAACATGAAAATGATTTTGAGCACCTTATTCTGCTGTACATATGCACACGCGGTAGCCGGCAACTGAACCGTCACCGACAGCCAAGGTCGAGCGAGAAAGTCCTTGCCAAGCATAAATAAAGACCCTGTATGTGCCATGGTGTTCACGTGATGCTGTTTAGCAGAACCGGTCGATATGGCAACCCTGTTGTCATAAGAGCAGTACTGTTTTCTTAATGTTGAATGACCTATAATGGCAAATAAGTGTGTTCTGCAATAAATGTTATATACATATAGCGGTTTTAAAGGTTATCAAAATGCATTTTTCCCTTATTTCCAGAATAAAGTAATCTTTTAACATTTAAGTGCACTTTAGGTAAATTTTAAAAAATGTTCATATTTTTATAGGTCCTTATTTTACCAGATATGGTTATATGTTCATTTTTATAGTATCTGTATTTCTAAGCTATAAAACACATGTCAACATAAACATTCTTGGACTAACCCATATACTGTACTCTGTACTGCTCATGTGTTTTCATTATCTGTTATCTACGCAACAGTTTTAATCTTTACCTTAATGCATTTGTGTGTACAGTTTGAATCGCAGATTTCTTCACGTGCACACATTGATTGATCAGTCTCAGGAAAGAATCTAGAGTAATCCCCTCAGCACCATGTAATTTGAATAGAGTTTTGCTTTATTAGAAGTGTTGACAGCTCTGACACAGCTGCGCTCGTTCACTCAGCCTGGTACTGTAGGGCTTGTGCGCAGTTGAAATGCCAAAACAAAAACAGTCAACTGCTAGCCATTTAAAGCAGTTAATGTCAGAATTTGGAGAAAACACATTCTCAACTGATGGAACTGTATTGTTTTGTACAGTGTGTGCAGATAAACGGTCCATAATACAGCAACGTGTCAGGCGCGAAGAACATTTGCGAGGTCTTGGAAATACATACATTATCATTGTAGACTGTTATGCCTTTCAGTGTTCAATCTGCAAGCCTCTGTGAATTTACTAAACGTCGCCACAATCCTCGATTTGCAACTAGTGTTGTGGCCTCATTTAGTTCTATACCTCTTATCTTTAAATCGTTAGAAACCGAGTCTAACCATCGTCGTCTTGGTCTACCTCTACTTCTCTTACCCTCCATAGCAGAGTCCATTATTCTCCTAGGTAACCTATCCTCCTCCATTCGCCTCACATGATCCCACCACCGAAGCCGGTTTATGCGTACAGCTTCATCCATCGAGTTCATTCCTAAATTAGCCTTTATTTCTTCATTCCGAGTGCCCTCCTGCCATTGTTCCCACCTGTTTGTACCAGCAATCATTCTTGCTACTTTCATGTCTGTTACTTCTAACTTATGAATAAGATATCCTGAGTCCACCCAGCTTTCGCTCCCGTAAAGCAAAGTTGGTCTGAAAACAGACCGATGTAAAGATAGTTTCGTCTGGGAGCTAACTTCCTTCTTACAGAATACAGTCGATCGCAGCTGCGAGCTCACTGCATTAGCTTTACGGCACCTTGATTCAATCTCACTTACTATATTACCATCCTGGGAGAACACACAACCTAAATACTTGAAATTATCGACCTGTTCTAGCTTTGTATCACCAATCTGACATTCAATTCTGTTGAATTTCTTACCTACTGACATCAATTTAGTCTTCGAGAGGCTAATTTTCATACCATACTCATTGCACCTATTATCAAGTTCCACGATATTAGACTGTAGGCTTTCGGCACAATCTGCCATTAAGACCAAGTCGTCAGCATAGGCCAGACTGCTTACTACATTTCCACCTAACTGAATCCCTCCCTGCCATTTTATACCTTTCAGCAGATGATCCATGTAAACTACAAACAGCAAAGGTGAAAGATTACAGCCTTGTCTAACCCCTGTAAGTACCCTGAACCAAGAACTCATCCTGACATCAATTCTCACTGAAGCCCAATTGTCAACATAAATGCCTTTGATTGCTTTTAATAATCTGCCTTTAATTCCATAGTCCCCCAGTATGGCGAACATCTTTTCCCTCGGTACCCTGCCATATGCTTTCTCTAGATCTACGAAACATAAACACAACTGCCTATTCCTCTCGTAGCATTTTTCAATTATCTGGCGCATACTGAAAATCTGATCCTGACAGCCTCTCTGTGGTCTGAAACCACACTGGTTTTCATCCAACTTCCTTTCAAGGACTGATCGCACCCTCCCTTCCAAGATGCCAGCGAATACTTTGCCTGGTATACTAATCAGTGAGATACCTCGATAGTTGTTGCAATCCTTCCTGTTCCCTTGCTTATAGATAGGGGCAATTACTGCTTTTGCCCAATCTGAAGGTACCTTACCAACACTCCACGCTAATTTTACTACTCTATGAAGCCATTTCATCCCTGCCTTCCCACTATACTTCACCATTTCAGGTCTGATTTCATCTATTCCTGCTGCTTTATGACAATGGAGTTTATTTACCATCCTTTCCACTTCCTCAAGCATAATTTCACCAACATCATTTTCCTCCTCCCCTTGAGCTTTGCTGTTCACAACACCACCAGGATGATTTCCTTTTACATTGAGAAGATGTTCAAAATATTCCGTCCACCTCTCCAGTGATTCCCTGGGATCTATTATGAGTTCACCTGAATTACTCAAAACACTGTTCATTTCCATTTTCCCTCCCTTCCTAAGATTCTTTATTACTGTCCAGAAAGGTTTCCCTGCTGCTTGACCTAGCCTTTCCAGGTTGTTACCAAAATCTTCCCATGACTCCTTTTTGGATTCAACAATTATTTGTTTCGCTCTCTTTGTTTCATCTACATACAACTCCCTATCTGCCTCGGCCCTTGTTTGGAGCCATTTCTTATAAGCCTTCTTTTTACGTTTACAAGCTGCTCTCACTTCATCATTCCACCAAGATGTTCGCCTTTTCCCGTCTTTACACACAGTTGTTCCAAGGCATTCCCTGGCTGTTTCTACTACAGCATCCCTATATGCCACCCATTCACTTTCTATATCCTGAACCTGCTTAATGTCTACTGTTCGAAACTTCTCACTAATCATATCCATATACTTCTGTCTAATTTCCTCGTCCTGGAGATTTTCTACCCTTATTCGCTTGCAGACAGATTTCACTTTCTCTACCTTAGGCCTAGAGATACTTAGTTCACTACAGATCAGATAGTGGTCTGTATCATCGAAAAATCCCCGGAAAACTCGTACATTCCTAACAGATTTCCTGAATTCGAAGTCTGTTAAGATATAGTCTATTATGGATCTGGTACCCCTAGCCTCCCACGTGTAGCGGTGAATAGCCTTATGCTTGAAGAATGTATTTGTAACAGCTAAACCCATACTAGCACAGAAGTCCAGCAAACGCTTCCCATTCCCATTAGCTTCCATATCTTCCCCACATTTACCAATCACCCTTTTGTATCCTTCAGTTCTATTCCCAACTCTCACATTGAAATCGCCCATTAGCACTATTCTATCCTTGCTGTTTACCCTGACTACGATGTCACTCAATGCTTCATAAAACTTGTCAACTTCATCCTCATCTGCACCCTCACATGGTGAATACACGGACACAATTCTAGTCCTAATTCCTCCAACTGACAAATCTACCCACATCATTCGCTCATTTACGTGCCTAACAGAAACTATGTTCCGTGCAATGGTATTCTTGATAAAGAGCCCTACCCCAGACTCTGCCCTTCCCTTTCTAACACCCGTCAAGTACACTTTATAATCTCCTATCTCTTCCTCGTTATCTCCCCTTACCCGAATATCACTTACTCCTAGCACATCCAGATGCATCCTCTTTGCTGACTCAGCCAGTTCTACTTTCTTTCTTCCGTAAGCCCCATTAATATTGATAGCTCCCCATCGAATTCCATTTCGTTCGCCAAGTTGTTTCCAAGGAGTCCCTCGCCTGTCAAATGGCAGTGGGACTCCGTTACTCCCATAGGTCCGAGGCTTGCTTAAAATGTTCTGAGCTCGGTCGATTCATGAAGCAGGATGCTGCCCTACTTGCACATAGTCCAAGTGAGGATCTCTCCTCTAACGGATTATGGACCACCGGTGGATTGTATAGTCCTAGCCGCCTGAGCACAAGGAGGACCACGACTCAGAATATGTCCGAGATGCCCACTCCCATTCCATAGCAACTGGTATCCCGACTCTCAGGACCACTTACTAGGCCACTCAGCCGTTGCCCATGGTTCACGAACTAGGACGTGACTACAGTAACCCACAAACATGAAAAAAAAAGGAAATGTCCCAATTATTGCTTCATTATCAAGTTTTAAATTGTCTTCCTTTTGTATAAAGAATTATGTGAATTTTTTTTGGTGCAAAAATTGAGGAACCAGGAAAAGAAACTAGGAAAACTAATCAATCCTTGTCATACTATACCAGATGAAACAACATTGTGTAAAAGCACCTATAAAAATGTTATGATGACACATTCAACTAAATACGTGAATGTGTAAATGGGAAAGTATTGTTGAGACGTCTAATTCAGAGGGATGTTATGTAGTGATGGGGACCCTAGAAAGTAATAGTCCCAGACAAACTTTTCTTCTGACCTCAGAGGTTTAGGAGGCTTTAAACACACTCAGCTATGCAAACTGTTGAATAAATCCATGTGTATTTAAAATGGCCTTGTGGAATACAACATGAGAACATGCTCCTCTTCCTAAAAGATGGCAGCCCTTCATATATATTAAAGGCAGCAAAATCTATCAAATCATTTTACATTAAGTTAGTGCATGTTAGAGATCGAGCCAGCTAGAAAGTCATCTGGCTGCGCATATGCATTTTGATCAAACGTAGTGTAGGCTCTTCTGCCAGAGCTTCTGCTACAAGGACATTCATTTTATCTAATTTTATCTATCATTTATTCAGGTTAACTTCATGGATTGTGAATTTATACCATCCACAAATTAAGAATGTGTCAGTTTTAACCATATCTCCATGTGCAGTCTCTGAAAACCGTCAAAATTAGTTAGTGGGACGTATAAACTATAACATTATCATTATTAGAAATCCATGTAACACAATATTTTAAAATAGACCACTACATCACAAACTCCGTTACTTGTTCTCACCTCCGTGAATAGCACTCCAGGACAACAGCAACGGAGGTGAGATTTTTCTCTTCTTTATTGAACTACTTGAAAAACATTGAGATTAGAAAATCTCACTTTTAGAGTTAAGACTGTATATTGCTTATGATAATAATTTGTAGTATAATTAAATTATTAGTCTTAAAACTTTTCCTTCAGGAGCATGCTTCGGAGGTGAGAAAGTCCATATTACCAAATCTCCACTAGCACTTTCATACACCAAAAACAATACCGGTACCTAGAAAAGGACATGCATGACTTGGCTTCAGGCAGCTGACAAGATAGCTGCCAATAGTTGAATCCAATGACGCTAGAAATTGTGTTGGCTACTGAATGCATGATTCGAAGCAGTGTATCGATTCACAGGAACAGCGAGCTCACGGCACACGATTCAGCTGACTCCCAGCGGAGAGTGCTGGCGGGGAGCCAAGCTTCTGCTGCAGCGAGACAGTGAATCATGGCACACCGAAAGAATCGTGCGCACAGCACGGCTCAGTGAGACACAAGATACACACGGCTCCTTATCGGCACACTGGACATTGGCGGAGAGCCGAGCTTCCGCTGCAGCGAATCATACAGTAAGCCATGGTACACCGAAAGAATCATGAACAAGCATGGCTCAGTGAGACACAAGATACACACGGTTCCTTATTGGCACACTGGACACTGGCGGGGAGCCGAGCTTCCGCTGCAGCGAGACATACAGTGAGCCATGGCACACCGAAAGAATTGTATGCAGTCACGGATCAGTGAGACTCAACACACACACACGTGGTTCATTTCATTCAATGTCCTCTTCTTACAGGGAGGTTTAAATAATAGATGGATTTATTTGCAGTGTTAAAAAGGTAGTCTAAACATAATTCTAAAGTAGCTAGTAAGTAGGTAGGCTATTAGGTTATACTATTTATTAGTTTAATGAATCTTAGTATTATAATTTAAAGTTGACATTTGACAATTAAACTCGACTCTAGCCTGCTGTATGGCTATGAGTCATGCTCATGACCACTCAAAAGTACCTGTTTTAAATTGGGAAGAACAATTCAGTATTCTCTCAGTTCGTATGTCACATCGTTGCACAAGACTTCAATCATATGTGGACAGTGAGTAAGCCGACTGACGCAATAACTTAATCAACAGTATGTTGAATCAGAAAACCAGTGGGGTACTGTACATCTTGGGTAGCCTATACAAAATATGACGATTTAAAAAAATCCTCTGCTGATAGAAAAATACATATTTTCAAAAATGACTGAGAGAGTTGGATGTGCGGTTAGTATTGCGTAGCTATACGCTTGCGTTCGGGGGATGGTTGGTTCGAATCCCACCATCGGCAGCCGTTAAGATGGTTTTCCGTAGTTTCCCCATTTTTACACCAGGAAATCCTGGGACTGTACCTTAATTAAGGCCATGGCTGCTACTTTCCTAATCCCAGACCTTTCCCATCCTGCGTCGCCGGAAACCTTCGATGTATTAGAGTGACTAGCATTTTTTTTCTAAGAAAGGAGTTCATAGTATGAAGACCAGATGGTAGCAGCGAACACTGAATGCTGTTGCTGCTGTCTTACCAGTACATACTACACTGATGCAGTAGGAACGGTGACTCTAATGTGCCATGAATCAGATCACTGCATCGATTCAGTAACTTGAACGGAATCAAATGAACCGATTCAGTAAAATGAATCGAATGTCCCATCACTAGCTAGGAAGCCTACAGTGCTATCTGTGAGGGGTATTATTTAAGATTTTTAATTTTTAACAGAGGTGAGACTTCACTTGGGGACAGGCATATTCACTGCAAATTGTCTTAATTTATTATTATTATTATTATTATTGTTATTATTATTATTATTATTATTATTATTATTATTATTATTATTTACATTTTATGGCCTTCATTGGACCACACTAGCCAGCTTTATACAAATAATTTTTCAGTTTCCTGTTAGCCCAGTACTTCTTCGTTCTCTCTGATCTTATCCTCCTCTCTTCATCGGAAATCACCCTTCCTATTGTCTGTTTGTTGATTCTGATTTGCAGTCTAGTTTGCTTGTCTGCGAGTTTCTTGATTTTGTCGGTTTTGTTTCTTAGGTCTTCCACTGTAATTTGTAGTTCATCCATATCTTCCTTGATTTCTGTAATCCACTTAATGTTGCACTTACTATTCCATAATTTTTCTACTATTCTCCTGATGATCCTGTTCTCTGGTGTCCTGATTAGATGTCCAAAAAATGAAATGCGTTTCTTCCTGATTGTGCTCATTACTGGTTCTATTTCCTTGTATACTTTCAAAGCCTTTTTTCATGATGAATGGCTCAGAGAATTCCCCTCTGAACTTGACTTTTGATTTAGTGTTGGTTAAGGTGAGTTCTATCAATTTGATAAATTTTGGATGGAGCCCAAAATTTCTTAAAATTTTCAACATTGAAGGTCTATGGATACAGTCGTAAGCTTTTTTAAAGTCCATGCAGGTTATTGCAAGAGGTTTGTTTTGCTTCTTGCAATATGCTATGGCTAATTTTAAAGTGATGATTTGTTCTGCACAGCTTCTCCAAGGTCTGAAGCCTCCTTGGTATTCACCTAATTCTTCCTCTAGTTGCTCTCTGATCCTCCTGTATAGGATTTTGGAGAAAATCTTGTATGTGCAGTCCAAGAGAGAGATACCTTTGTAATTATCTGGATTGCTTTTATCTCCTTTTTTGTGGAGTGGGTGGATTATGGCTGTGGTCCAATGTTCAGGGAACTTTTCTGTTATCCAGTTTTTTGTTAGGGCCATGTGTAAGTATGTTTGAACTGTATTACATTTCTGCGAAAACTTGGTCTTCTCCACATCAAAAGTTTAATGAATGCTTTTGCCATGATTTCAGCATTTTCCTTGTCATTATGTGTCGTTTTTCCATCCTCACTTTTCAGCATTAATGTGGGAGGGGCAAATTTTTGTACTTGTCTTCCAAACATTTTGTAAAAGTCTCTGGAATTGGTTTTGTGGTAGTTTTCTTCTATTGAGTTGATTAGATCTTTCAGTGATTGTCTCTTGGTTTGCCTGATAATTTGTGTGAACTTTTTCCTGATATTTTTGAGGTTGGTTGCACTTTCTTCTGTTTTGTGTGTTTAATTTATAAAATAATAATACAAATGTTCTTAAAGTGTTTGAGTGTGATCCAAAATGGCTTGGAAACTAAAATCTATCAAATTATGAAATGATCAAAATGCCAAGTCAGGCATGGGGACATGACACGGGGGTGAGATCTCGCATGCTGTGCTCAAAATTAAAATATTAAAACCTTTATTGAAAAAAATAGATTAATGGACCAAATAGATCTTAAGTCAAACTAACTTACAATAATAATTTATAATTCATAAAGACATATTATTTACATTATAAAACCAGCTGTGACACAAATCTGCCATTTTTTGAAGACTCACCCATTTATAGCAGATTTCCACCTTACCTATATGGCCTTAAACTGCATGTATTTTATGATCTTGTGTACATATTTCTAATTACCGGAACTAATAACAACTTGCTGGGATTACTAGGCTTAGTCTGCTCTTTGTTTATCATTCTGTAGATTCTATAATCATTGTTATCCTGACACATGTCCTTCATTACTATTGGTCAATTTCCTTCCAACTGCTAGGGTTTCTTTATAGGAACTAAGCTAGTGAATTATTCTCTATTTTCTGTACGTAGTAGGTATCTTAATCCTTTACCCTGATCCATCCCTTATTTTTATAAATTCCTTATCATCCACCAAATTAGATGTCTGGCTTCATGGCTAAATGGTTAGTATGCTGGCCTTTCATCACAGGGGTCTTGGGTTCAATTCCCGGTAGGGAATCACGACATGTAGGTCACCTACGGACGTCAGATTAAAAGACTTGCATCTGGCGAGCCGAACTTGTCCTCGGACACTCTCGGCTCTAAAAGCCATACGCCATTAAAAAAACAAAAAAATTAGACTTTGTGTTTCTCTTCTATTTACACTTACAGTACTTATCCTGTTGAATTCTGAGAGGGTCGCTTTGTTTATACATTGGAACACCTACCACTGTCTTTGAATATCCCTAAGTCATAGTGGTAATAATTTTTCTCACCGAGCTCGATAGCTGCAGTCACTTAAGTGCGGCCAGTATCCAGTATTCGGGAGATAGTGGGTTCGAACCCCACTGTCGGCATACCTGAAGATGGTTTTCCGTGGTTTCCCATTTTCACACCAGGCATGTACCTTAATTAAGGCCATGGCCGCTTCCTTCCCAGTCCTAGCACTTTCCTGTCCCATCGTTGCTGCAAGACGTATCTGTATCGGTGAGACATAAAAAAAAAAAGAATTCTCAGTGATTTCTGAACTGTTTCAAACTCCTACCAATAATTCCCAGATCCCAACCACTCTTAGTATACTTTTCACTTTTGTTAACCAGTACCCTTCCTGAATATTGTTCTTCTGATGATGGTATGCCATCTGCACAAGTTGGCCTCCCTCTCCCCTTTCAATCTTAACTAATATTTTAAAATTTTTCTTACTACCTGATTCACCATCTTGCACTCTTTTCTCTACCCCCCATAATTCAGCTCCATATAATATTTGACTTTTCACTAAAGGTTGTAAAACATTTTTGTGAATGTTATATCCTATATTTGAATTGTATTTACTGATAATGCTGCTAGACCTTTCCATTTTGCTTGGTTTATTTGGTGAACTCATTTCCCATTGTTATATATATTCCCTAGTGTACTAATCTATTTGTAACCTCTACCTTACAACCGTCTATCAACCATTTTTCTTTGCTAATTTACTCCTCTTTTTTACAAATCAGAACTTTTGTCTTGGATATCTTCATTTTTTAAGGATCATTTTTTACATTATTTTATCACTGCATTGACACTCGTTTTGCATGCCTCTAGTCATTAATATCATCAGCAGGATATCTGTAAAAATTAGATCTGGTATTTCATGATTTACGAGGGTAATCCCAAAAATAAGGTCTTCTATTGTTTTATAAATACAGAACTCTGTTCATGTGGCTGTTGGTCACAATATTGTGAAGAGTGTTTCCTGCGCTCGCATATAAACATGCACACGCCGTGCTGAGGCACTCGGTCTTGGCTTGGCAGCCGTTGAGAATGGAGCTCCTGTTGGATGTTACTTCCAAGTGCGAAGTGCGCGCAGTTACTCTGTTTTTGAACGCAAAAGGCACTGAACCGATTGAAATCCATCGCCAATTGACGGAAGTATATGGTGAGTCGTGTATGGATGTCAAAAATGTTTGTAAGTGGTGTAGAGAGTTTGCAGCCGGTCGGAATGAAATTCATGACGAAAAAAGGCGTGTGAGACTGTCGATTTCCGTCGAGACAGTTGTGAAGATTGAGCAAATCGTGCGTGAAATTGGCGGATCATCCTGGATGATCTCTGCACTTTGGTTCCTGAAGTGCCGCTCACAGAATTTTAATGGAAAAGTTGAAATACCGGAAGGTGTGCACAAGATGGGTGCCACGCATGCTGACTGAAGACCACATGCGGCAACGAGTTGATTCTTCCCATGCATTTCTTTAACGCTTTGCAGCCAAACAGGACAACTTTTAGGACTCAATTGTCACGCGTGACGAAACCTGAGTGTTCCACTTAACACTTGAGACCAAGCAACAATCACGCCAGTGGCGGCAACCCTCTTCGGCAAAACCGTGGAAATTCAAGCAAACACAGTCTGCCAGTAAGGTCATGACAACTGTGTTTTGGGATCGAAAGGGGGTATTGTTGGTCGACTTTATGCCTGCTGGGACCACAATTAACACTTATGGGTACTGTGAGACCCTGAAAAGCTCAGGCGGGCAATTCAGAACCGGAGAAGAAGAATGTTGACCAAGGGCGTAAACACTCTCCGTAACAACACTCGCCCACACATCGCCTGGCAAATCGTTGCTCTCGTGCAACAGTTTCAGTGGAACATCACCCACCCATCCATCCACCCTATAGTCCCTACTTGGTGCCCAGTGACTATCACTTGAAGTTGAAAGAACATTTGGCTGGAAAGCGATTCAGCACCGGTGACGAGGTCAAAGATGAGGTTCACAACTTCCTGAACAGCATGGCGGCGAGGTGGTATGACATGGGCATACAAAAACTGTCACAGTATCTACAAAAATGCATCAACCGAAATGGTGATTATGTAGAAAAATAGCTAAATGTTCAAGCTGTAAAATGATGTAAACCATTATAGAAATAAACAGTTTATGTATTTATAAAAATTAGGAGACCTTATTTTTAGGATTACCTTCGTACTTAACTAACACTGGACTCACCCACTTACCTCCTGCATGACCACAAAATAAAATTGGGAATAGCTTACACCCTTGTTTCAGACCCAATTTAGACTCTATTTGGGCACATACAACCCTATTACCTACTCTAATACTACACTGCGCACACCTCCATAGGTGGCCTTAATAGCTTTTATAATCTTTTTAGACACCCCTAGCAGTTGTCATTTCTCAAGCACCCTGCTGACCGTGTCAAAGGCTATTTGTAAATCTTCAACAGTTATGTATAATTTTCCTCATTTTCCATTTAATATATTTATCCATTAGTGTTTTTACAATCATAATATTATCTGTTGTTCTACCTTTCCTGAAACCACTTTGATGTCTTGAGAGGATGGAAAATTCTTTTGCCCACTTCATTAGTCTACTGGCCAAAATTCCTGTGTATAACTTACATAAAGAATCCAATAATGTTGTCTGTCAGTTAGGTCATCAGCCCAGAGGCTGGGTGGATCCTCAATTAGCACCACCAAAGGCTATGAAGTTATAGGAAAAACCACAAAAACCAATGGCAGCACCAAAATGAGGTGTACTGGTCAAGATGAGGAGTGAGGTAGTTTGCCATTGCTCTCCTCACTGGGCCAGACAGTGCTGTTGTAGCACGACTAATCGTATGAGCAACACCTTTCATAACACCTGAATGTCATTACTCGGCATCAGTACCACCCATACCCCAGCAGCTTCCATGTTGTTTCTGCAATTGATGAGACTGGGGCTTCGGTGCAAGCTACACTTTGCTCTGGCCTGTGCCAAGAGATGGATGCAAAAGTACTGTATCTGTCAAGAAATGACAGTAGGTGGCCAATGATGTTATTCTTGTGTAATTATTTTTATCACCACGCTTTTTGTAAATAGGACGTATTACACCCATCTGCCATATCTTAGGCAATTTTGAGGACACAAATGTCCTATTGAATAATTTGACAAACGTTCCCAACGTTTTCTGACTTACTGCTTGTTTTTCCAAAACTTGATTTGTTATTTCACATTGTCTCCTTGCTTTCCTACATTTGGCATATTCTACTACATATTCTGATATTTCTTTATCTAAGCAGGGGATACGTTTCTCCATACCCCTGGAGATATCCATACACGTTCCATTGTTTATCCAAGTATCCTCTTCTAACAATTTTTGAAAATTATCAACCCAAATTTCATTGGTAATTTTAACTTTAACATTTCCTTTATCTTCTCTACCTATTTTATTAATCCTATTCCATATCTTCCTCCTCTGCGAAACGTGTGACCTTGCCGCGGTGGGGAGGCTTGCGTGTCCCAATGATGCAGATAGCCGAGCCGCAGGTGCAACCATATCGGATGGGTATCTGTTGAGAGACCAGACTAACGAATGGTTCATCGAAAGGGGGGTAGCAGCCTTTCGGTAGTTGCAAGGGTGGCGGTCTAGATGATTGACTGATACGGCCTTGTAATAATACTCACATGGCTTAGCTGTGTTGATACTGCTACACGGCTGAAAGCAACGGGAAACTACAGCCGTAACTACCTCCCGAGGACATGCAGCTCTCTCTGTATGAATGATGTACTGATGATGGCTTCCTCCCGGGTAAAATATTCCGGAGGTAAACTAGTCCCCCATTCGGATCTCCGGGTGGGGACTACACGAGAGGGGGCGATCATCAGGAAGATGGATACTGACATTCTGCGAGTCGGAGCGTGGAATGTTAGAAGTTTGAATCGTTGTGGTAGGTTAGAAAATCTGAAAAGGGAGATGGATAGGCCAAAGTTAGATGTGGTTGGTATAAGTGAAGTACGTTGGCAGGAAGAACAGGATTTTTGGTCAGGCGACTACCGAATTATCAACACAAAATCAAACAGAGGAAATGCAGGAGTTGGTTTAATAATGAATAAGAAAATAGGGCAGCGGGTAAGCTACTACGACCAGCATAGTGAAAGAATTATTGTCGTCAAGATAGACACCAAACCAATGCCCACCACAATAGTGCAGGTCTATGTGCCTACTAGTTCAGCGGATGATGAAGAAATTGAAAGAATATATGAGGAGATAGAAGATTTAATACAATATGTAAAAGGTGATGAGAATCTAATTGTGATGGGAGACTGGAATGCAGTGGTAGGCCAAGGAAGAGAAGGTAGTACAGTAGGAGAATTTGGATTGGGAAAAAGGAACGAAAGAGGAAGTCGGCTGGTTGAATTCTGCACGGATCATAATTTAGTCCTTGCCAATACTTGGTTCAAACACCACAAACGACGGCTGTATACGTGGACGAGACCTGGAGACACTGGAAGGTATCAAATAGACTTCATTATGATTAGGCAGAGATTCAGAAACCAGGTGTTGGATTGCAAAACTTTCCCAGGAGCAGGCGTGGACTCTGACCACAACTTGTTGGTCATGAAATGCCATCTGAAGTTGAAGAAATTGAAGAAAGGAAGGAATGCAAAAAGATGGGATCTAGACAAGTTGAAAGAAAAGAGTGTGAGGGATTGTTTCAAGGAACATGTTGCACAAGGACTAAATGAAAAGGCTGAAGGAAACACTATAGAGGAAGAGTGGAGAGTCATGAAAAATGAAATCAGTAGGGCTGCTGAAGAATTGTTAGGAAGGAAGGAAAGATCATCTAAGAATCAGTGGATAACTCAGGAGATACTAGACCTGATTGATGAACGACGAAAATACAAGAATGCTAGAAATGAAGAGGGCAGAAAAGAATACAGGCGATTAAAGAATTAAGTGGATAGAAAGTGCAAGGTAGCTAAGGAAGAATGGCTGAAGGAGAAGTGCAAGGATGTCGAAGGCTGTATGGTCCTGGGAAAGGTAGATGCTGCATACAGGAAAATCAAGGAAACCTTTGGAGAAAGGAAATCTAGGTGCATGAATATTAAGAGCTCATATGGAAATCCACTTCTAGAGAAAGAAGACAAAGCAGAAAGATGGCAGGAGCATATCCAACAGTTGTATCAGGGTAAAGATGTAGATAATTTGGTTCTGGAACATGAAGAGGCTGTTGATGCTGATGAAATGGGAGACCCAATTTTGAGGCCAGAGTTTGACAGAGCTGTGAGTGACCTAAATAGGAACAAGGCACCTGGAATTGATGATATTCCCTCTGAATTACTGACTACCTTAGGAGAAACCAGCATGACAAGGTTATTTCATTTAGTGTGCAAGATGTATGAGACAGGAGAAGTCCCATCCGATTTTCGGCAGAATGTTGTTATACCTATTCCCAAGAAAGCCGGTGCTGACAGGTGTGAAAACTACCGCACCATTAGTTTAGTATCTCATGCCTGCAAAATTTTAACACGTATTATTTACAAAAGAATGGTAAAACAAGTTGAAGCTGAGTTGGGAGAAGATCAATTTGGTTTCAGAAGAAATGTAGGAACACGTGAAGCAATCCTGACTTTACGACTGATCTTAGAGGATCGAATCAAGAAGGACACACCCACGTACATGGCATTCGTAGATCTAGAAAAGGCATTCGATAATGTTGATTGGACCAAGCTTTTTATGATTCTGAAGATGATAGGGATCAGATACCGAGAATGAAGAATTATCTACAATCTGTATAAAAGTCAGTCAGCAGTAATAAGAATCGAGGGCTTTGAAAAAGAAGCAGCAATCCAGAAAGGAGTGAGGCAAGGCTGCAGTTTGTCCCCCCTCCTTTTCAATGTTTACATAGAACAGGCAGTAAAGGAAATCAAAGAGAAATTTGGAAAGAGGATCACAATCCAAGGAGAGGAAATCAAAACCTTGAGATTTGCCGATGATATTGTTATTTTATCTGAGACTGCAGAAGATCTTGAGAAACTGTTGAATGGTATGGACGAAGTCTTGGGTAAGGAGTACAAGATGAAAATAAATAAGTCCAAAACAAAAGTAATGGATTGCAGTCGAACGAAGGCAGGTGATGCAGGAAATATTAGATTAGGAAACAAAGTCTTAAAGGAAGTAGATGAATATTGTTACTTGGGTAGTAAAGTAACTAACGATGGCAGAAGTAAGGAGGACATAAAATGCAGACTAGCACAAGCAAGGAAGAGCTTTCTTAAGAAAACAATTTGCTCACTTCAAACATTGATATCGGAATTAGAAAGATGTTTTTGAAGACTTTCGTGTGGAGCGTGGCATTGTATGGAAGTGAAACATGGACGATAACTAGCTCAGAAAGAAAGAGAATAGAAGCTTTTGAAATGTGGTGTTACAGAAGAATGCTGAAGGTGAGATGGATAGATCGAATCACGAATGAAGAGATACTGAATCGAATTGGTGAGAGAAGATCGATTTGGCTAAATTTGACGAGAAGAAGAGATAGAATGATAGGACACATCTTAAGACACCCAGGACTTTTCAGTTGGTTTTTGAAGGAAGTGTAGGTGGTAAGAACGGTAGGGGTAGACCAAGGTATGAATGTGACAAGCAGATTAGAGCAGATGTAGGATGCAATAGTTACGTAGAAATGAAGAGGTTAGCACAGGATAGGGTGGCATGGAGAGCTGCATCAAACCAGTCTATGGACTGATGACTCAAACAACAACAACAACAACAACAACATTCCATATCTTATCACTTTGGTTATTTTTGCAATCATTATTTACAAATTTTGTCTACTCCTGTTACCAGATCCTCATCCTGTTCTATTAATAGCTCTATGTATTCCTTTCTTAGTTTACAAAACGTAGCTCATACCTCAGGATCATCCTCTTCACTGAAAGTCTTAAGAGCCCTAATTATTTCCAGTTAATTTTAGACAGTTTTTTATACTATCCTTTCTTCTTTATTATTTTCTGATTTCTTTTCATGTGAGCTATGGTCTTAAAAGGTTTCTTTACCAATTCTACAGCTAGGTCTACATTATTGCTCGTTAATGCTATCTATATTCCATTCTTAATTGTGAAATTCTCCTCTTAAATATCAATTTTTAGATGTATTGCCACAGCACTTCATCATCATCATCATCATCATCATCATCATCATCATCATCATCATTATCATCATAGAACCCCCTCCAGAGTGCTAGGTAGGGTGGCGTTGAACGAGTCTTTGCCATCCTTGTCTATCCAGAAATGTCTCCTCTCTCATCACCGACTCCCAATTCCCTCCTCTTCTCTTCATATCCTCTCTTAGCTGATGTAGCAATCTCTTCCTAGGTCTTCCCATTGGCCTTCTTCCTTCAACCCTTCTATCTAGATATGCCATACCACTTATATCTACTAATTATTCTTTTCTCTTTTTTTCTCCTCATATACCAGTAGTGTAATAAGTGCCAGGGAATGATGTGATTTGGCCCACTATCCAATTTCTATTTTCTTTACCATTTCTAGAACATATTTTTTGTTTTTATAATTTGCTTTACATAGCACCAATCCAAATAGGTCTTACAGCAACAATGGGACAGGAAAGGACTAGGAGTGGGATGGAATCGACCGTGGCCTTGATTAAAGTAGCCTACAGCCCCAGCATGCGCATCATTTGAAAATGAGAAACCTTGGAAAACCATTTTCACAGCTGCCGACGGGTTCAAACCCACTATCTGCAAGCTGATAGTTACATGACCCAGCCACTTGCTTGGTCTCTTAGAATGTCTCCTGTGCACACTACCAAATCAATTTCACAACGCCTGTGGGTTGTAATATTTGTCAGCTTTCCTATTTCATCCCCCTGCCACCATCCATTCAGGATAAACAGACTTCCTGTAGCACATAGTTCAAATAGTTTTTCCCCATCTATATTCCTTTCTTTATCATTGCTTCTGCTTCCTATCATTAAATGCATTCCTTCTTTACTATATGCTGGGACTGACTCCCTGATTAATGCATTCTAGTCTCCCACTATAATAATTACTGCTTGTTCAAATTTTCCTCTTAGTTCTGTAAGTTAATTTTTTGTATTAGATCCTCAGAACAATTTCTATTTGTATGTGGTGATCCTTGCAGATGATTATATAGGAACCCTGTATATATATCTATATACTGGTATATAAAATAATGTCCTGACTGACTGACTGATTCATCATCGCAGAACCAAAACTACTGGACATCAAGAAATGAAATTTTGGGGATACATTTATATTAGAGTGTAGGTGCCCACTAAGGGAGGATTTTTGGATATTTCTTTGCTAAGGGGATAAAAAGAGGGGGTATTGTTTAAATGAGTATATCTACTGTATATCTCAAACTTAAAGGTTTACAGACGTAAACATTGGTATTGGGAATCTCCTTTAAAAATGAAGAAACACACACATTTTTTTGTTTTTGTAAAATTTTCTTAGGGTGGGGGGTGAAAAAGGTGTTGAATACCTTTTATGATGATACTTAAATCTCAAAAACTGAAGACGTTACAGTCATGAAAATTGGTATTTGGAATCTCCTTTAAAAATAAAGAAACATGTCTTTTTTGTTTTTGGAAAATCTACTTATGCGAACTCAAAAACGTTATATGTTACAGATGTGAAAATGGGTATTTACTGTAGAATTTCTTGTAAAAGTAAAGGAACATGCATAATTTGTTTCCTGAAAATCCACTTACGAAGTGTTGTTTTTTAAAATGAGCATGTCTACAGTATATCTCAAAAACTGAACATCTTATAGATGTGAAAATCTTTTACTTTTAAAAATAAAGTAACAACAATTTTTTTTTTTAGAAATAACAATTCAAGGGGGTAAAAATGACTGTAAAATGGGATTGAATTATTTTTATTAAGATACTGGTATCTCCAAAACTGATGATATTACAGACGTAAAAATTGGTATTTGGAATCCCCTGTAAAATTAAAGGAACACGCATAATTTGTTTTCTGAAAATCCTCTTAAGGGGAAGTGTTAAAGAGGGTGAATTTTTAAAATGAGCCTATCTACAGTATATCTCAAAAACGTAACATTTATTTATTGAAATTAAACACAATGTGTACATATGTGTTAAAGGTTACAATTTGTCATTATTTTCTTTTGGTACATCACTTCGTTGTTGTTGTTTTTTTTTTTTGTTTTTTTTTACCAGTCCTTGGCAAGTGTGCCGATGCGTTGTGTTTGTTCAGTACAGTTCATCAGGTGGTACCTAGGACAGGTCATTCCGCAGAGACGGCAGATACATTCTTCGTTTGGGGCGTGAAGTCTGTTGGTTAGGCATATTTTCCCGTGGAATCCGTGGACACCGAAGCGTGTGTATACATGGCGTAGTTTGTAGTTTGGGCCCTTCCATTCACTGTTCTTCATTACTTCCGTTTCGTAGAAACCTTCAGGTATCTGCTGGGCTTTCTGTCTCCTTTCTTCAAGGACGGCAGTCGATGCGGCGGTGTCTGGTAGCCCGAATGTTTGTTTCATGTCTTCCAGAAAGAATGTTTCGTCTGCCATTATGTATGCCATTCGATTCTCTGTAAATTTTGAGATCTGTAGGATCCGTTTCAAGTACCTGGCCTTTATATTCTCAATTCTTTTCATGTTTGAAACAGTTAATTTGTGCCATATCAATTGTATCCCATACGTAACTACTGGGGCCACTTTGAGCTTGAATAGTGCCATTGCAGTGTTCACTGAGAGGTTCTGCGGCTTGGGGATCTCGTACATTGCTTTGGTTGCTGCCGCTGCTTTTTCCTTTACGTGCAGTGTGAAGGTTGAGCCTGTGGTCTGCAATGTGATACCCATGATGACACGATCTCGAGTTGTTCATTTCCGTTACGGAAAACGTCATATGTTGCATGGTTCTACATAGGGAGACTTGACAACAGTACTACCGAAGAAGACATAAGAAGTCATCTGATAGAAGGTGGCGTAGAGGACATACGAGAGATCACACCCTTAAGTTCAAGAGGACAGAACAAAGCCTTCAGAATCGCAGTCCCATTCACCAAAAAGGAAACGATAGACAACCCAAACTTTTGGCCCCAAGGGGTGACTTTTCGCCCCTACAAGTTCCACTAGGAAACCAAACATTAGCAGGAACCACGCCAGCACACAGTCCGTAGACCACGCAGACTCCACGGCGGGAACTGACAACATGAACACAAAGACTACACTGAAAGCCATGCTTTGGAATGCTGAAGGCCTGAAATCACTACTATCCGTAGACACAAGCACCAGATGGGACACATACGACATCGTGACGCTCACAGAGACCTTTACCACTGAAGAAGCGGAATTGGACCAATTCTACGGTGCGCACATTTTAGCAAGGCAGGGAAGGAGAGGGCGACCCGAGGGAGGGGTAAGCTGCTTCGAGAAGCCGCACCTACAACCAATGAGGACGGTCCACAATGGCGATATCAACTAAACTCATCAATATAATAGTAGCCTACTTCAACCCAAGCACATGTGCCGAAAATATAATAGACAGCCTTGGTGAAGCCATCGAAGCATTCAATGACAACAAACCTTTAATGGTAACCGGTGACTTCAACTGCCGAATCAACAAAAGATACACGAAGACGGACAGCGTAATTGATTTCCTGACAGACTATGGCCTGAGACTAGTCAACTCGGAATTGGAGTATACATACATTGCGCATAACGGGAAGAGCACGAATGACCTGGTGTTTATCAGCAATGAAGGGATAGAAGAAGTGGAACAAAGGGTTGGCTCCAACCCAATCGGAAAACATATGCCAGTTCAAACCTATTTCCAACTGAATACGGAAAAGCATATAGAACACACAGAAACACAAGTAAGACACTCAAGGAACATAGATGAGGAGCTCTGGAAGGCGGAAAAGGAAGCAATACCGGAAATAAAGGAAGAAATTGAACAAGGAAATCTAGACGAAGCCATGACTAAACTACAAAACATTATCTTGTCATCAACAACCAAACCATACAACCAAAGAATAGCTAAAAGATGGTTCGATAGCGAATGCTACAAGGCAAGGCAAATGACACTGAAATCCATAGATGAAGCCATATCCAGAAACAACCAATACTACCTCCAGAAATATGCAGAAATAAGAAGGAAATACAAAGAGCTAATACGGAACAAGAAAACAGACTATACTCAAAAGGAAGAGAGAAAGCTGATCGAAAAGGCAGAAGAAAAACCCTACAAGATACTTAAATCAAACAAAACTGCACCTAAAAATTCTGCAGTCAATCCGCAGCAATGGACGGAACATTTCCAGGAACTATTCGGAAATAAAACTTCGAATGAATTTGAAATAAAGGACATACCAATACACACATTACAACCTATCACAACAGACGAAGTGAAGAAATGTATAATGGACTCCAAGACCAAAAAGTCTGCAGGCCCGGATGGGATTCACAACGAACACCTAAAGACAACACTGACGGACATCATAGATCCACTGACCCTACTATTCAACGAATGCATGAAAAGAAAAACAATACCCAGCATATGGAGAAAGTTAAAAGTAATCACGCTATACAAAGGAAAAGGCAGCAAGAACGACCCCAGTTCATACAGGGGGATAGCACTGGAGTGTAGTATCTTCAAGCTCTTCTCAAAGATCATACTACATTGCATATGACCAAGAATAGCAAGAGAGATACCACCAAGCCAGTACGGGTTCATGGAAGGCAAATTGACCTTACAGGCCATCGAAGAAATCATAGTTGAAATAGACAGGGCACTAACACAACCAGCCAGCCCACTGTACGCCATTTTCATCGACTACGCAAAAGCATTTGACAGCATTGACAGAAAAATACTCATACAAAAACTTGAGAAAGCACTACCCGACTTGCATCACGAACGGGAGATAATAAAGGCCATACTTAACGCAAACCAGGTAGAAATCTACGATGGAATCTCCACCACGCCCACCCTAACACAGACGAGAGGAGTCCTGCAAGGAGACCCAATGAGCCCTATGCTGTTCAACCTGATGACATCCGACATCATTAACGTACTGGGGACCGAAAGGGTCAAACTAATTATGTACGCAGAAGACATGACGCTGATATCCAGGGATCCCACGTGTATACAGACTGCATTCAATAACCTCAGAGCATGGGCGGATAAGAACTCGCTAACCATCAACAGTGCTAAGACAAAACGTAACATATTACAGACGTGAAATTTGGTATTTTTAATCTCTTTTAAAAATAAAGTAACACATATTTTTTGTTTTCGGAAAAAATAATTAAGAGGGTAAAATGGGGTTGAATTATTTTTACTAGGATACTGGTATCTCCAAATCTGAAGATATTACAGATGTGAAAATTGGTATTTTCAATATCTTTTAAAAATAAATCTACACTTATTATTTTGTGTCAGAAGAAACACTTAAGGGGTGGTGGTTGCAAGAAGGACTGAAAAAAGGGTTGAATTCTTTTTTGAGGATACTTATATCTCAAAAACTGAAGATGTTACAGACAAAAATTTGTATTTGGAATCTCCTTTTTGAAAATAAACATGTATTCTTTTCAATCAGTCACTACTGATCTGCATTTAGGGCAGTTGCCCATGTGGCAGATTCCCTATCTGTTGTTTTCCTAGCCTTTTTCTTAAATGATTGCAAATAAATTGGAAATATATTGAACATTTTCCTTGGTAAGTTATTCCAATCCCTAACTCCTCTTCCTATAAACGAATATTTGCCCCAATTTGTCCTCTTATATTCCAACTTTATCTTCATATTGTGATCTTTCCTACTTTTACAGACATTACTCAAACTTATTCGTCTACTGATGTCCTCCCATGCCATCTCTCCACTGACAGCTCGTCTCCTTTCTCCCAAGTCTTCCCAGCCCAAACTTTGCAACATTCTTGTAACGCTACTCTTTTGTCGGAAATCGCCCAGAACAAATCGAGCTGCTTTTCTTTGGATTTTTTCCAGTTCCTGAATCAAATAATCCTGGTGAGGGTCCCATACACTGGAACCATACTCTAGTTGGGGTCTCACCAGAGACAAATATGCTCTCTCCTTTACATCCTTACTACAACCCCTAAATTCTCTCATAACCATGTGCAGAGATCTGTACCCTTCATTTACAATCATATTTATGTGATTACCCCAATGAAGATCTTTCCTTATATTAATACCTAGGTACTTACAATGATCCCCAAAAGGAACTTTCACCCCCATCAACGCAGTAATTAAAACTGAGAGGACTTTTCTTATTTGTGAAACTCACAACCTGACTTTTATTCCCGTTTATCATCATACCATTGCCTACTGTCCATCTCACAACATTATCGAGGTCATCTTGCAGTCGCTCACAATCCTGTAACTCATTTATTACTCTGTACAGAATAACATAATCTGCAAAAAGCCTTATCTCTGATTCCACTTCTTTACACATATCATTGATATATATAAGAAAACATAAAGGTCCAATAATACTGCCTTGAGGAATTCCCCTCTTAATTATTACAGGGACAGATAAAGCTTCACCTACTCTAATTCCCTGAGTTCTATTTTCTAGAAACAGAGCAACCCATTCAGTCACACTTTTGTCAAGTCCAGTTGCACTCATTTTTTCCAGTAGTCTCCCATGATCTACCCTATCAAATGCCTTAGACAGGTCAATCGCGATACAGTCCAATTGATCTCCTGAATCCAGGATATCTGCTATATCTTGCTGGAATCCTATAAGTTGGGCTTCAGTGGAATAACCTTTCCTAAACCCAAACTGCTTTCTATCAAACCAGTTATTAATTTCGCAAACATGTCTTATATAATCAGAAAGAATGCATGTCAAACTGACTGGCCTGCAATTTTCAGCTTTATGTCTATGACACTTTCCTTTTTATACAGGGGCTACTATAGCAACTCTCCATTCATTTGGTAAAGTTCCTTCATGCAAACAATAATCAAACAAGTACTTCAGATATGGTGCTATATCCCAACCCATTGTCTTTAGTATATCCCCCAAAACCTTATCAATTCCAGCTGCTTTTCTAGTTTTCAACTTTTGTATCTTACTGTAAATGTCATTGCTGTCATAGGTAAATTTTAATTCTTCTTTAGTATTAGTCACCTTCTCTATCTGGACATTATCCTTGTAACCAACAATCTTTATATACTGCTGACTGAATACTTCTGCCTTTTGAAGATCCTCGCATACACACCCCCCTTGTTCATTAATGATTCCTCGAATGTCCTTCTTGGAACGTGTTTCTACCTTGAAGTACCTATACATACTCTAACCATTTTTCACTAAAATTTGTATGGCCGCCAATTATGCTTGCCATCATGTTATCCTTAGCTGACTTCTTTGCTAGATTCAATTTCCTAGTAAGTTCCTTCAATTTCTCCTTACTTCCATAACCATTTCTAACTCTATTTCTTTCCAACCTGCACCTCCTTCTTAGTCTCTTTAGTTCCCTGTTATAATATAGTGGATCTTTACCATTCCTTATCACCTTTAAAGGTACAAACCTATTTTCACATTCCTCAACAATTGCTTTAAACCCATCCCAGAGTCTGTGTACATTTTTATTTACTGTTTTCCACCGATCGTAGTTACTTATTAAAAACTCACTCATGCCTGTTTTATCCATATGGTACTGCCTAACAGTCCTAATTTTAATATCTTCCTTTCTTTCACATTTATTTTTAATTACCACAAAAACAGCTTTGTGATCACTAATACCATCTATTACTTCGGTTTCTCTATAGAGCTCATCTGGTTTTACCAGCACCACATCCAGAATATTCTTCCCTCTAGTTGGTTCCATCACTTTCTGAATCAGGTGCCCTTCCCATACTAACTTATTTGCCATTTGTTGGTCATGCTTCCTGTCATTCACATTACCTTTCCAATTGACATTTGGTAAATTGAGATCACCCGCTACAATCACGTTCCTTTCCTTATCATTTCCCTCATAGCTGATTATCTTATCAAATAATTCTGAATCAGCATCTGCACTACCCCTTCCTGGTCTGTACACTCCAAAGACATCAAGTTGTCTATTATCTTTAGAGATGAGCCTTACCCCTAGAATTTCGTGTTTGTCATCTTGAACTTTTTTGTAGCTTACACATTCTTCTTTCACCAGAATGAATACTCCCCCTCCTACCATTCCTATTTCTACGATACACCCTCCAGTATCATGAGAAAATTTCTGCAGCCATTATATCATTTCTCAGCCATGATTCAACTCCTATTACAATATGTGGAAGTACATATCTGTTAAATTAATTCTATTCCTTCTTTACAATACTTCTACAGTTGAGCACTAACATTTTTATGTCATCCCCACTTGATTTCCAGTTCCCTGTTCCCTTAACACCACTCCCTAGGCCACCTTGTTTCCCTGAATGTACCTCCCTATAACCCTCCTAAACAAATTTCCTAACTGATACGTACCACTGTGGTTTAAGTGAAGGCCATCTGAGCGCAGATCCCTATCTCCTACCCACCCATTAGGATCTAGAAATCTCACTCCCTGTTTCCCACATACCTACTCCTTGCTCTCTTTTAAATCCCAAATCACCCTCCAGTCAGTATCCCTCCTACACAGTATTCCACTGATAACAATCTCCGCTTCCTTAAACTTAGCCTGAGCTGCATTTACCAGGTCCCACACATCCCCCACTATGTTGGTACTTATACCTGCTTATCTTACGTTGTTAGTACAAATGTGAAACACTACCACCTTCTCCTTTCCCTCCTCCTTCTCTTCTACTTTCCTCAACATCTGCCTCAACCTAATTCCTGGATAACACTCTACCCTGGTACCCTTTCCTCCACACACTTTCTCGACATGTCTAACGATGGAATCCCTGAGCGTGGCTCACTACAAACTTTCCATGACCACAATCTTGAAATAGTGTTTGGTGACAACGGACTTAACGTCGGCAGTCTAGATAAATACGTAAGTTTTTCATTATATTAATAATTGTATTTTTTTTTTTTTGTCATTACTGTTTCATGTTATCACTAATCTCTCTATCATTGACAAGTTTACGCTACGTAAACAATACTGTACATATATAAGCTTGTTTTTAAGTGATTTGATAGAATCTGAAGATGTTCTTGTAGAACGAAACATGTCATTCTTTTTATGTTAGTGTGTGTTTTACAGATATGTTTATAATGTTTTAATTTACATTGTATTTGCTGTGTGTTTGACAGACTGAAAAACCTTTGTTACATTTTACATCAGACCGCTATCTGATCTGTAGTGAACTAAGTATCTCTAGGCCTAGGGTAGAGAAAGTGAAATCTGTCTGCAAACGAATAAGGGTAGAAAATCTCCAGGTTGAGGAAATTAGAAGTACATGGATATGATTAGCGAGAAGTTTTGAAAAGTAGACAGTAAGCAGGTTCAGGATATGGAAGTGAATGGGTGGCATACAGGGATGCTGTAGTAGAAACAGCAAGGGAATGCCTAGGAACAACTGTGTGTAAAGATGGGAAAAGGCGAACATCTTGGTGGAATGATGAAGTGAGAGCAGCCTGTAAACGTAAAAAGGAGGCTTATCAGAAATGGCTCCAAACAAGGGCCGAGGCAGACAGGGATTTGTACGTAGATGAAAGAAACCGAGTGAAATAAATAGTTGTTGAATCCAAAAAGAAGTCACGGGAAGATTTTGGTAATAACCTGGAAAGGCTAGGTCAAGCAGCAGGGAAACCTTTCTGGACAGTAATAAAGAATCTTAGGAAGGGAGGGAAAAAGGAAATGAACAGTGTTTTGAGTAATTCAGGTGAACTCATAATAGATCCCAGGGAATCACTGGAGAGGTGGAGGGAATATTTTGAACATCTTCTCAGTATAAAAGGAAATCATCCTGGTGGTGTTGCAAACAGCCAAGCTCATGGGGAGGAGGAAAATGATGTTGGTGAAATTATGCTTGAGGAAGTGGAAAGGATGGTAAATAAACTCCCTTGTCATAAGGCAGCAGGAATAGATGAAATTAGACCTGAAATGGTGAAGTATAGTGGGAAGGCAGGGATGAAATGGCTTCATAGAGTAGTAATATTAGCGTGGAGTATTGGTAAGGTACCTTCAGATTGAACAAAAGCAGTAATTGCACCTATCTATAAGCAAGGGAACAGGAAGGATTGCAACAACTACAGAGGTATCTCATTGATTAGTATACCAGGCAAAGTATTCACTGGCATCTTGGAAGGGAGGGTGCGATCAGTCGTTGAGAGGAAGTTGGATGAAAACCAGTGTAGTTTCAGACAACAGAGAGGCTGTCAGGATCAGATTTTCAGTATGCGCCAGGTAATTGAAAAATACTACGAGAGGAATAGGCAGTTGTGATTATGTTTCGTAGATCTAGAGAAAGCATATGGCAGGGTACCGAGGGAAAAGATGTTCACTATACTGGGGGACTATGGAATTAAAGTAGATTATTAAAATCAATCAAAGGCATTTATGTTGACAATTGGGCTTCAGTGAGAATTGATGGTAGAATGAGTTCTTGGTTCAGGGTACTTACAGGGGTTAGACAAGGCTGTAATCTTTCATGTACCGGGCGAGTTGGCCGTGCGCGTAGAGTCGCGCGGCTGTGAGCTTGCATCCGGGAGATAGTAGGTTCGAATCCCACTATCGGCAGCCCTGAAGATGGTTTTCCGTGGTTTCCCATTTTCACACCAGGAAAATGCTGGGGCTGTACCTTAATTAAGGCCACGGCCGCTTCCTTCCAATTCCTAGGCCTTTCCTATCCCATCGTCGCCATAAGACCTATCTGTGTCGGTGCGACGTAAACCCCATAGCAAAAAAAAATAAAAAAATAAAAAATCTTTCACCTTTGCTGTTCGTAGTTTACATGGATCATATGCTGAAAGGTATAAAATGGCAGGGAGGGATTCAGTTAGGTGGAAATGTAGTAAGCAGCCTGGCCTATGCTGACGACTTGGTCTTAATGGCAGACTGTGCCGAAAGCCTGCAGTCTAACATCTTGGAACTTGAAAATAGGTGCAATGAGTATGGTATGAAAATTAGCCTCTCGAAGACTAAATTGATGTCAGTAGGTAAGAAATTCAACAGAATTGAATGTCAGATTGGTGATACAAAGCTGGAACAGGTAGATAATTTTAAGTATTTAGGTTGTGTGTTCTTCCAGGATGGTAATATAGTAAGCAAGATTCAATCTAGGTGTAGTAAAGCTAATGCCGTGAGCTCGCAGTTGCGATCAGCAGTATTCTGTAAGAAGGAAGTCAACTCCTGGATGAAACTCTTTATATTGGTCTGTTTTCAGACCAACTTTGCTTTACAGGAGCGTAGGCTGAGTGGACTCAGGATATCTTGTTCATAAGTTAGAAGTAACAGACATAAAAGTAGCAAGAATGATTGCTGGTACAAACAGGTGGGTACAATGACAAGTGGGTACTCAGAATGAGGAGATAAATTCTAAGTTAGTAGGAATGAACTCGATGGATGAAGTTGTACACATAAACCAGCTTGGTTGCTGGGGTCATGTGAGACGAATGGAGGAGGATAGGTTACCTAGGAGACTAATGGACTCTGTTATGGGGGGTAAGAGAAGTAGAGGGAGGCCAAGACGATGATGATTACACTCAGTTTCTAACGATTTAAAGAGGCATAGAACTAAAAGAGGCCACTGCACTAGTTGGAAATAGAGAATTTTGGCGACATTTAGTAAGTTCATAGAGGCTTGCAGACTGAACACTGAAAGGCATAACAGTCTATAATGATGTATTTATGTATGTGAAGTTGTAATTGCTATCAATACGGATCTTGTTGAGTGAGTAATGCATCTGAAAGAAAGGAAAAGGAAAACTACAATGAGACTTTCAACAGATGTTTTGAAAAGGAATAGATTAAAATTACATTTGGGATAAGGTGGAAAGGGAGAAAGAGGAGGTGTTATTCCAAGGTGGAGCTGGCGGGTGTAATAGAATGGGAGGGGGGATAAATGGAAATGAGCATATTGACGGGGATTACAATTTTTATTTGTGCTGTATTCATCGTATATCATATATGAAAATAATGATATCGAATAATATGTTTTGGAACAAGAAGAGGCTGTTAATGCTGATGAAATGCGAGACCCAATTTTGAGGTCAGAGTTTGACAGAGCTGTGAGCGACCTAAACAGGAACAAGGCACCTGGAATTGATGACATTCCTTCTGAATTACTGACTGCCTTAGGAGAAACCAGCATGGCAAGGTTATTCCATTTAGTGTGTAAGATGTATGAGACAGGAGAAGTCCCATCCGATTTTCAGCAGAATGTCGTTATACCTATTTCCAAGAAAGCCGCTGCTGACAGGTGTGAAAACTACCGCACCATTAGTTTAGTATCTCATGCCTGCAAAATTTTAACACGTATTATTTACAGAATGGAAAAACAAGTTGAAGCTGTGTTGGGAGAAGATCAGTTTGGCTTCAGAAGAAATGTAGGAACACGTGAAGCAATCCTGACTTTACGTCTGATCTTAGAGGATCGAATCAAGAAGGACAAGCCCACGTACATGGCATTTGTAGATCTAGAAAAGGCATTTGATAATGTTGATTGGACCAAGCTATTTACGATTCTGAAGGTGATTGGGATCTGATACCGAGAACGAAGAATTATCTACAATCTGTATAAAAATCAGTCTGCAGTAATAAGAATTGAGGGCTTTGAAAAAGAAGCAGCAATCCAGAAAGGAGTGAGGCAAGGCTGCAGTTTGTCCCCCCTCCTTTTCAATGTTTACATAGAACAGGCAGTAAAGGAAATCAAAGAGGAATTTGGAAAGAGGATCACAATCCAAGGAGAGGAAATCAAAACCTTGAGATTTGCCGATGATATTGTTATTTTATCTGAGACTGCAGAAGATCTTGAGAAACTGTTGAATGGTATGGACGAAGTCTTGGGTAAGGAGTACAAGATGAAAATAAATAAGTCCAAAACAAAAGTAATGGATTGCAGTCGAACGAAGGCAGGTGATGCAGGAAATATTAAATTAGGAAATGAAGTCTTAAAGGAAGTAGTAAAATAACTGACAATGGCAGAAGTAAGGAGGACATAAAATGCAGATTAGCACAAGCAAGGAAGAGCTTTCGTAAGAAAAGGAATTTGCTCACTTCAAACATTGATATAGGAATTAGAAAGATGTTTTTGAAGACTTTCGTGTGGAGCATGGCATTGTATGGAAGTGAAACATGGACGATAACTAGCTCAGAAAGAAAGAGAATAGAAGCTTTTGAAATGTGGTGTTACAGAAGGATGCTGAAGGTGAGATGGATAGATCGAATCACGAATGAAGAGATACTGAGTCGAATTAGCGAGAGGAGATCGATTTGGCTAAATTTGACGAGAAGAAGAGATAGAATGATAGAACACATCTTAAGACACCCAGGACTTCTTCAGCTGGTTTTTGAAGGAAGTGTTGGTGGTAAGAACGGTAGGGGTAGACCAAGGTATGAATATGACAAGCAGATTAGAGCAGATGTAGGATGCAATAGTTACATAGAAATGAAAAGGTTAGCACAGGATAGGGTGGCATGGAAAGCTGCATCAAACCAGTCTATGGACTGATGACTCAAACATCATCATTCTCAAATGCGATTTTATTTGACGGACATAAATATCACACGAGAACACGTTCACTTCCTTGTGTAAATTACTTTGTCACTGTAAGTCACAACACACAATTATACACATTAGCAAGTGACACTACAGCACTTAATAGCGGAGTATCCTGAAGTTGATTCTGTCAAGTGCAGATATCAACAACACTGATTCGCGTACTATAACATACACTCTCTTGAACTCGCTGCCTCACTCACTGACAGCTCGATATGTATACTGTTCGATCAACCGTCTACAATTAACGATTTCTGGAAGGGTTATTACTACACTCTAATGGAACACACTCGAAACATCGATCGACCAGCTAGTCTAATGGAGGATTCCAGTAATGGATGCAGCTAGAACTTTCATTACTGTTTACCAATACACATGGAAATTTCTCCAACATTCCTAATGTCTCTACATGTATCTGGATAGTAAACCTTACAGTAAGTTTCCAGAACCCTTCATATATACCACATTATAGTAGAATAAATCTAATATACGAACATTATAGATTTTTCTACTGCTTTCGACTATATAGATTTTGAGGTTAAACCTATACACACCGGGCGAGTTGGCCGTGCGGTTAGGAGCGTGCAGCTGTGGGCTCGCATCCGGGAGATAGTGGGTTCGAACCCCACTGTCGACAGCCCTGAAGATGGTTTTCTGTAGTTTCCTATTTTCACACCAGGCATATGTTGCGGCTGTACCTTAATTAAGGCCACGGCTGTTTCCTTCCTATTCCTAGGCCTTTCCTGTCCCATCGTCGCCATAAGACTTATCTGTGTCGGTGCGACGTAAAGCAAAAAAAAAACCTATACACAATACGTATTCGAGGTTATACAAATTTATAATACATATTTAACATTTAATACAAGATAATTTAGCATTTAATAAAATATGACCAAAATATGCCAACACAATAATTGAAGGTTTTACACTGGTTACAATGTCGTAAGTGAAAACAGAGGTTGAGAATTTGGTTGCTTTTTCTCTAGATAGAGTTATTGGGATGTTGTATTTGATCTTCTTAATTATTTTTTCTATTTTCTATTTTTTAAATTTTTTTCCATGTATGTTCTATTGTAACCATTAGTCTTGGCAATGTAGCGGGTAGTGTTGAGTTCTTTTTTGCGATCTTTGCGGGATAGAGGGATCTATGGATGTGGAAACCACTAGGACATGACAATGATTAGGAACATCTGGAACTGCATCGAGGAATAAGTCACTGTAAGAGACACAGAAATATTGAGAAAAACAAAAGGAGGAAAAAACACATAAGGAAGGTCCTGAAGAAACCAGAAACCCTAGGAATGGCAGAGGACAAATACAAGAGCAGTTAATGGGGAGTAAATAAGTGTGAGGGTCCAGAAAACGACTTGGAGGAGTCTCTTTACAAAAACAATATAAATATAAGTCACCACCTTATCAATACAAAATTTATTCACATTCAGCTAGTAAATATGGTCAAGACCGGTTTCGACCCCTAAGGGGTCATCTTCAGTTGACATGCATAAAAGATATATTTTACAAAAACATCACATATAATGATTAAAACTTAAATTAAGTCCAACTGATCATAAATGTTGGTATGTATGTCTTGGTACATTTGAGCTATTGTATGTGTCAATCCTAAGTTTACCAGCATACAGTGTCAAGGTAAGTAGTTAACTAATATACACTTAAACTTATATATAAACTTATAAACTAATATAAACTTATAAACAACAGTTGGAGGAGTCTCTGCGAACATCTTGAGACTCTGGGTGAAAACAGGGGTGTGATGCGAATATATGAACTCACCAAGAGAGTTCACTGAGCCTCTCACACCTCAGTTCTCCAAATCCTACCTATCCGTGGTGCCCCTGTTAAGCTGAGCAACTCAGCGGAAGGTTGGGTTTTCAACCCCAGTGAGAAACTGGGTCAGTGAGCCAACAGTATTGGAGGACAGTGGAAGGCAACGGGAAATCACCACTGTAATTTTCCTAAGAAAACCCCATGGCTTTGCCCAATTCAAAATATTTTGGAGTTTCAAGTTTCCCAGTCAGATCTCCGGGGGGAACTAGGTTGAGAGAAGCCTCAAGAAATGTGCGATGCTGCAAAGAACAGTATTGTTTAGGAACTTGGAATATAAGATCCATGTATTAAGGAAAGCTGGACAAAGTCAAACGAGAAATGAAGAGACTAGGCATCGATATATTGGGGGGAATAAGTGAAATGAGATGGACTAGTTTTGGTGAATTTGCTACAGATGGCTACATGGTCTACTATTCTGGATATGAAAACCAAAGGAAAAATGGAGTTGCCCTCATAGTTAGCAACAGGGTGCGTAACACTATAATGGGGTGCAATTTTAAAACTGATAGAATGTCTGTATGTTTTCAAAGCCATCCTTTTAACATAACAGTCATACAAATTTACGCTCCAACCACCGAAGCTGAAGAGGAAGATATAAAGACTTATGAGAATTGCTACAGTTAACACCAAAGAAGGATGTAATCTTCATTATTGGTGACTGGAATGCCTAAGTAGGAAATCAAACTGTAGATGGAGTAATAGGAAAATTTGGCCTTGGCACAACAAATGAAGCTGGACAGACTCTCCTAGAATTCTGTCAAGACAACTCCCTGTTCATTACCAACACCATAACTGCCAACTTTTACGGTTTATTCACAAAATTGACGGAAATTGCAGCATTTTATGGTTTTACAGATGGATGGTGTCATTTTACGACTTCGTGGACAAAAATTTGAAACTTAAATACAGTATTTAATAATCACTCCACTTCCGTACAGTCGATTGTTTGCGTGGGTTGAAGGCAAGTCCATGATAGTCGATAACTCATTCTTTGATATAATTGGTATTTTCAACCGTGTGATGTTTGTGTCGTTATTGGAATTGAATTTAAAGCCGCGATAACAGTTCTTCTGTGTGAATCTTAGTTGTTGACAGGCTCTGCTCGGCAAATTCTTTGTTCTGCTCCGTTCGCTTGTTGTGATTTAACCTACAGTATATTCTTTGACCACGTGAGTGTTGTTCTTTGTTCATGAAGTTGGCGTTCCTTGAATGTTTTGTCTTTTTAAGGTTGAGGAAGAACAACATGGATTTAGACCTCATAGATCAACTATAGACCTCATTTTTGCCACCAGAATGCTCTGTGAGAAGTATTGGGAGAAAGGTAAAACACTTATAACCGTACATGTACCACGCAGGCACATATGGGAATGTTTGAGACATAAGAAAGTGCCTGATGACATCATAGCACGAGTAGAACGATTACATGATGAAACCAAGTGTTGTGTCCAGGTCCAGGATGGAAGGTCAGGTTGGTTTGAAACGAAGAGTGGAGTCCGGCAAGGAAGTTGTCTTTCACCACTTCTCTTCATAATCATAATGGATGAAGTTTCAAAAACAGTTCAGAGAAAGGATCCAACAACTAATGCCCTGGTTTTTGCTGATGATGTAATGGTATGGGGTGAGACAGAAGTGGAAGTACAAACTAGACTAGATCTCTGGCATGAAACTTTTACAACCTTAGGTCTCAAAATCAGCAAAACGAAGACATTTGGCTTGGTGATAAGTAGAAACTCTCCAACTGTTCATCTAAGAATTGGAGATGAGGAGATGGATATTGTAGACAACTTCCAGTATTTAGGTAGTGTTCTGTCATCAGACAACACCATACATCAAGAGATTAGTAACAGAATACAGAAAGCTTCCAAATTCTATCACGCTGTACGTCAAATACTTTGGGATGAAATATTTCCATTAGTTTCCAAGATCAGCTTGTACAAAATATATCTTAGTACCTATATTGACGTATGACCTGGAAGCAGCAACACTTACTGGACCAACAAAGAGTCGTCTTCAGGCAACAGAAATGAAGTTTCTCCGTTCTTGTCTACAAAAAACAAAAATAGATAAAATAAGGAATGTGGATATCCGACAACAGCTTGGATTGGAAAAAAGCTTGCTGGAAACTCTAGAAGTGAAGAGATTGCAATGGTATGGTCACATGAAAAGAATGAACCCTCACAGGACTCCTCGAACATACTTTGACCACAATGTTCGTGGGAAGAGAGCAAGAGGAAGACCTCGTGATGTTTGGGAAAAACAGATAATGAAGGACCTTGAAATTAGAGATGTGAACTGGTGTCACATTTATGAGCAGCATCTGTGGATGGATAGAACAAACTGGAGGAGGCTCATACACAACTGCACCCGGCTTGCTGGAGCGAAGAAATGATGATGATGACATATTTTAATGAAGTGTTCAAGTTTTTGTGTTATAACTTCCTGCTTCACAGTTTCCTGTATTAGTAGGACTAAGTACAGTTGTTCCAGTGACTGGGTATACTGCTATTAGCGAAGCCCATTAAATTATAAAGAAGAAGAAGAATGACATTCTTTCCACATGTGTGTATGTTTTTTACCATGTGCATATTCTTTATTCACGAGGTTGGCGTCGTGTTCGTTTAATGGTTTAAGACACTTTATGTGCTTTGACATGTTTTAATGGAGTGTTTGACTGTCTTGAATGTTTGTTATAATTTTATGTGACGTTCAGTGATCTAAGTTCCTTCGGATGTTTCAGTAGATATCAAGACATTTGTTCTTGGACATTTCATACGCCATATTTCTACTGTAGATTATCATGAATAAATCCAACAAGAAACAGTACTTGATTAAAAATCAAAGAAGTGATGATGAGTTAGTAATTGGCATTCAGACTTCGAACATAGTGAATGATCTCCAGGATACAGATAAATCCCTTTTCTTTTCTTTTCTTTTCTTTTCATGAGTGATAAACTACTTTTGTACTGCCTGTGACTACATCATGGACAAGTTTCTACTCAGGGATGATGTGTTAAAGCATGCTCAAGTTGCTACATTAGACAAAATTGAAGATGCACAGTTTTCTTCTATTTGTTTTTTCTTGGAAAAGTTTCTTATCATGTTATTCAAGGAAGAGAATGAAACTACAGATGAGGTGGGGTGAATGAGCTTCAGAGGCAGTTCACAGCTCTTCAGGTAGATGACAGTTTGGTTGCAAATTAAGATGCTGCAAGTGATTCCAGTTGGGCACAAATATCAAGAATTCGTGGAGCCGATGGACTTCTTAAGTATAACCAAATTTCTAGAGTAATGCTCTCTATTCTCACCATACCCCATTGTAATGCTTAGCCTTGTGAAGAAAAATAGAACAGAGTTCACATCATCTATGTCTAATGAATCTCTGCAGACTATTTCAATTTTAAAGACCAGGAGTTCTGGTCCCTGTTATGACAAAACATTTTCTCAAGGCTTTTTTTACAGGAAGCTAAAAAGGCCACAACTATGAGTTTAAAGTTGAAGTAGCGTGTGTTTGCAGTGTGTATTAAATTATTTCTTCCATGTGTTACGTTAAACAAGTTTTATTGTGTAAAGCCTTTTTCAATTATCGCCTATCTGCTTAATTTATCAAGGAAGTCCTGTTATGTATGCTCCAAGCTAATATTCACCACGCCTGCTGCTGTTTAACATGGATTTCTTCTTGATTGTTATGTTCATCTACAAATCATTGGCCTATGATGTAAGTAGATAGGATTTCATTGAAGTATTGTGTTTAAAGCATGAATTATTGTATTTTGTAGCCCAGAAGTATTATTTTCGTCAAGCCGGAGTATTGTTGATAAACTTAACCATAATAGGTATTTATCTGATCCTGTATTGACTTATCTGAATCTATTAAAGAAACTATTCAACATAGTTTATGTTGGGTCCACCTTGTCAGTACACTTTTAATGATTGAAAATTATTTTATCATATATGGAATGGATATTTTTCCTGAAACCTGCATGATAAAATAAAATAATTTTCAATCATTAAAAGTGTATTGACAAGGTGGATCCAACATAAACTATTTTAAATAGTTTCTTTAATAGATTCAAGCCGGGGTATGTCGAGAATCGTTAGATTTTTTTGTCACGCGCGAGTTTTACTGATAGCCCTTTTCAAAAGTTGGCTGGTATGTAACACACTGTTTCAGTTGCCCAAATGACGCCTATACACCGGGACATTGCCAGGTGGTCAATGTCGGAATCAGACTGTCTACATTCTTTGTAGTCAGAGGTGGAGGAGTGCTGTTCAATCTTCCAATACAAGGCCTGGGGCTGATTGTGGATCAGATCACGAGTTCTTAATTTCCAAATTCCGGCTCAAATTAGAAAGGATAGACAAAGCCAAAGCATTGAGCAGATATGACCTAAATAGCATACCTCTTGAATATACAGTAGAGGTTAGAAACAGATTTAATGGATTAGATTTAAGAGATAAGAGTCCCAGAAGAGCTATGGTCAGACATGTGCTGTGTTGTTAAGGAGACAGTGTAAAAGCATATTTCCAACAAAAAGAACAAGAAGAAGAAGGCCAATTGGTTATTGGATGAAGCACTACAAATAGCATAAGAAAGAAGGAATGCAAAAATCAAAAGGGAAATATCGAAGGTGTCTAAATTAAATGCAGAGTTTCAGAAACTAGCTACAAGAGATAAGAATGCCTTTTTGAATGAACAGTGCAAGAAAGTTGAAGAAAATAACAGAATGGGTAAGATGAGGGATCTTTACAAGAGAATTGGAGACATCAGAGGAAAATTCCAGGCAAAAATTGGAATGATAAAAGATAAACATGAAAAAAAATCTTAAAGCAGAGAGATTAAAGAAAGGTGGTGGGAATATGTAGACGATTTGTATAGGAAAGATCTCAATACTCCTGATGAGGAAGTTACTGTGTTGTCAGAGCCAGAACGAGATATCCTAGAAAGTTAGGTCAAGTGGGCCCTAGAAAGTATTGCAAACAATATGATGGAATCCCAGCAGAACTGTTCAAAATCCTTGGAGGGGATACTGTGAAAGTGCTACATTCAATATGTCAGCAAATATGAAAAACCCAGCAGTGGCCAAAAGATTGGAAAAACTCAGTTTTCATCCCAATTCCAAAGAAGGGCAGTGCTAAAGAACAAACTATCGAACATTCGCACTTATATCGCATGCTAGCAAAGTTATGCTCAAGATCCTGCAAAATAGGCCTCAGCAGTATGTAGATTGAGAACAACGTGAAGAACAAGCCAGTTTCCGTAAAGGCAGAAGAACCAGAGATCAAATTGCTAATATCCGCTGGATTATGGAGAAAGCAAGAGAATTCCAGAAACACCTATACCTATGCTTTATTGACCATGCTAAAGCCTTTGACTGTGTTGACCACAATAAACTGTGGCAAGTACTCATGACTATGGGAATACCAGACCATCTTGTTTGGTTTATGAGGAATCTCTACTCTGATCAGGCAGCTGCAGTGAGAACCCTATATGGAACAACTGAATGGGCCAAGATTGAGAAAGGTGAACATCAAGGTTGCATATTGTCACCTTATTTATTCAACTTATTTGCAGAGTATGTGATGAGGAATGGCAAATTAGATTAAGCAGAAACTGAAGCTAAAATTGGTGAGAGAAATATAAATAACCTTAGATATGCTGATGACACTACCCTGATGGCAGAAAGTGAAGAAGAACTAAAGTATCTCCTAATGAACGTGAAAGAAGTGAAAAAGCTGAACTAAGGTTGAATGTCAAGAAAACAAAGATCATGGCAACTAAACCTGTCACCTCCTGGCATATAAATTGTGAAACAATGGAGGTTGTTCCTAGTTTCATCTACTTAGGCTCCAAAATTACTGCTGACGGCGATTGCAGCCATGAAATTAAAAGACTCTTTCTCCTTGGGAGGAAGGCAATGGCCAACCTTGACAACATTTTCAAGAGTAGAGACGTAACTTTAAGAATAAAGATTCTTATAGTGAAGGCTATGATCTTCCCAATAGCAATGTAAAGCTAGACCTGGACAGTAAGAAAGGCTGAACGTCAAAGAATCGACGCATTTGAACTGTGATGTTGGAGAAATCTCCTTAGAATTCCATGGACTGCGAAGAGATCTAATAAGTCCATATTACAGGAAATCAACCCAGGTTGTTCGGAAGGTCAAATACTCAGACACAAACAAAAGTGCTATGGTCATGTTATGAGAAACCATGATTCACTGGAAAAGACCTTAATGCTGGAGAAGACAGATGGTAACAGGAGAAGAGGGCAACAACGGATGAGGTGGATTGATGGCATCAAGGAAGCCACGGCTCTCAATTTAGAAAGACTTAGGAAAATAGTACACGACGGAAAGAAATGGCGCATGGGGTCAAAAAGTCGGAAGCGACTAAACGACTAACAACAACAAATAAGTGTGAAACGAACAGTAAAATAGTCTGCTAGGTGAAATCTAAGGCTACTGAAGACTGGTACAACAACCTGAATATGAGGGGAAACTGAATGTTCAGACCAGGCGAGTTAGCCATGCGGTTAGGGGCGCGCAGCTGTGAGTTTGCATCCGGGAGTTATTGGGTTCTATCTAGCCCCACTGTCCTAAAGATGTTTTTTGTGGTTTCCCATTTTCGCACCACACAAATGCCGGAGCTGTGCCTTAATTAAAGCCATGGCCACTTCCTTTCCAGTCCTAGGCCTTTTCTATCCCACAATCGCCATAAGACCTATCTATGTCGGTGCGATGTAAAGCCAATTCTAAAAAAAAAAAAAAAAATTAAAAAAAAATTCAGAATAACGAAGAACAGACTAAAGGCAAAGCAGGATCTGGAGGTAGTACAGAGTACTGATTAAGGGGAGGAAATCCGAACTTGTTGGAATGAACATTTTGAAGAAATTATAAACACTTTAGTGAAAATGACTAAATTCTTGAATATAATCCTGGAAGAGCCAAAAATACTGGTTTGATGGAGATGGATTGTACTGGTCCCTATCTACAAGTGGAACGGTGGCACGCAGGATTGCACCTACTATTGTCCCATCAAGTTGACATGCTATGCCATGAAGTGGATACAGCAAGTTCTGGAAAGAAGACTGAGGAATTAGAAGGAAGACATCATCGCAGAGAAATAGCTGGAGTTCATGAAAGGCAGAGAAACTATGGATAGTATCCATACCTCTGTAAGAGAGGAACAGAGGACTGCGTCTTGACTTCATATGGAAGGCCTATGACAGGGTCCTTAGGGACTTAATTTGAGAGTATCTGATGTGGAAAGTGGTCCAGAAGACCTGTATTGACCTGTGCTATAGATGTGATGTAGATGTTGATTCCCATAGGGAGCCTGAAATATTTGTTCCGAATGAGTAAATTTATAATACCAATATAAATGGTCCGTTATTGGACATTATAAATTTTCCAGCTAACTCATTCCTGGTTGCCAGCGTTTTGCCCCCGTGTGCTAGGCTGGGCTCATCAGTTGGTACCTAGCACACCTACCAAGACGCTGGCTAGTGCATACCGTGGAGGCCACTGCGTAGGCTACTTGTAGCCACCAGCAGTGCCAATGCACTTGGTATTATAAAGTAATGGAGTGCAGCCACACAAAAGTCAGGTAATGTAGGAAATATTAGATGAGGAAATTTAAAGTAGATAAATTTTGTTACCTGTGTAGTAGGATAACCAACGATGGCAGAAGTAAGGACGACATAAAATACAGACCAGCACAAGCAAGGAAGGCTGTTATTAAGAAAATAAATTTGCTCATTACAAACATTGATAAAGGAATTATATGTTTTTGAAGAAGTTTTGACTGGATATGGCATTGTGTGGAAGTGAAACATGGATAATAACTAGCTTAGAAATACCGAGAATAGAAGCTTTTGAAATATGGTGTTACAGAAGAATGCTGAAGTTAATAATAATAATAATAATAATAATAATAATAATAACAATAACAACAACAAGTGTGTGGCTTCTGGAGAGGCCTGGTGCAGGTCCTTCAATTTGACATCTTATAGGTGACCTGCACGCCTCTGAGAATGGGGCCCTACGTATGATGAATTCTAATGCTGAAGATGGCACATACGCGCAGCCTCTGAGCCATCAGAATTAACCAATCAAGGTAAATATTCCCGAACCAGCCAGGAATTGAACCTGGGACCCCTTGGACCAAAGGCCAGCACACTAATCATTTAGCCATGGAACCAAACATACTGAAGGTTAGATGGCTAAATCAAATTACGTGGTGAGAAAAGAATGATTTGATGAAATTTGACTAGAAGTAGACTTTGAAGTCTATAGGACACATCTTAAGACACCCAGGACTCGTTCGGTTGGGTTTTGAAGGAAGTATAGATGGAAGTAGGGGGAGACCAAGGCATGAAATTACAAACAGATTAGAGTAGATGTAGGCTGTAGTCATTACATAGAAATGAAAAGGTTTGCACAGGATAGAGTGGGATGGAAGCTACATCAAACTATTCTATGGACTGATGACCCAAACAGCAACACCACCAACACATAATTTTTAACTCTGATCAGCATAAATCTACAAACCAAAATTTGACATGGTCAGAACATTCCAGTTGTTTATTGGATAGTAATCAGTTTGATGGGAGAGAAAGCATCTCGTACATCTCCTTCCTGTGTTTGTATGTGATATTTCAGTTATTCCCACATATACAGTTGAACCTGACTTGTACGTAAATCAAGGGGAAAAGAAAAAACTACTTTTAACTCAGAATTACTTAGAAGTCAGACTTACGCAATACATCACAAATTTACTGAAAAACCAATGGAATAGACCTACACGTGTAAATCCTTGCAAATAATAAATACGTTACATACATACATACATAATCATTATAGACTGTTATGCCTTTCAGCGTTCAGTCTGCAAGCCTCTGAGAATTTACTAAACGTCGCCACAAACCTCGATTTGCAACTATTGTTGTGGCCTCATTTAGTTCTATACCTCTTATCTTTAAATCGTTAGAAAGAGAGTCTAACCATCGTCGTCTTGGTCTCCCTCTACTTCTCTTACCCTCCATAACAGAGTCCATTATTCTCCTAGGTAACCTATCCTCCTCCATTCGCCTCACATGACCCCACCGCCGAAGCCGGTTTATGCGTACAGCTTCATCCATCGAGTTCATTCCTAAATTAGCCTTTATCTCCTCATTCCGAGTACCCTCCTGCCATTGTTCCCACCTGTTTGTACCAACGGTCATTCTTGCTACTTTCATGTCTGTTACTTCTAACTTATGAATAAGATATCCTGAGTCCACCCAGCTTTCGCTCCCGTAAAGCAAAGTTGGTCTGAAAACAGACCGATGTAAAGATAGTTTCGTCTGGGAGCTGACTTCCTTCTTACAGAATACTGCTGATCGCAACTGCGAGCTCACTGCATTAGCTTTACTACACCTTGATTCAATCTCCAATCTCACTTACTATATTACCATCCTGGGAGAACACACAACCTAAATACTTGAAATTATCGACCTGTTCTAGCTTTGTATCACCAATCTGACATTCAATTCTGTTGAATTTCTTACCTACTGACATCAATTTAGTCTTTGAGAGGCTAATTTTCATACCATACTCATTGCACCTATTTTCAAGTTCCAAGATATTAGACTGCAGGTTTTCGGCACAGTCTGCCATTAAAACCAAGTCGTCAGCATAGGCCAAACTGCTTACTACATTTCCACCTAACTGAATCCCTCCCTGCCATTTTATACCTTTCAGCAGATGATCCATGTAAACTACGAACAGCAAAGGTGAAAGATTACAGCCTTGTCTAACTCCTGTAAGTACCCTGTAAATACGTTAAGAAAGAAAATATTATTTTGAACTTGGCCCAGCCTTAAAGAAATTAGATGGTTCGGCTTGTTTCACTTTTCTTGCATTAAGAGTATAAACCTCCTTTAGCAAACTTTGTAATGAATTCAAAGCATTTTCACTACAACTTTTCGCACTGATGTAACGCCTACGCACTTAGATTGCGCTTAACACTTCACTTAGTTCAGGTGTCAAGATTCAAGTCGTCATCTCCATTGTCACTATCGCTTGTAGCTGGCCCATCCGCGTTGTTGGCATACAACAGCATTAATCTCTTCATCCGGTATTTCTCCACATACAGCCAGATTGTCATCGAAATGCACAAAAGTATCGAATTCTACACCCTCCGGTAGCGTTAGCTCATTGCCAGGCAAAACTTCGTCCCCATAATCATCACTAGAGGCAGCCTCTTGTAGTAAGACACCAGCTTTGCGGAAACAGTTGCTGATTGGATTGGATTGTTTCATTTTCAGTTCTCCGTGGCTAATCAAAAGCAACTGAATGACAAAACTACTTTTCAACAGTAAACACCAGATACCGGCACCGTGGACATTTTACTTCTCCGTTGTTCCCACGAAAGACATTCTCATATTCAAACAAATTTACTGCATTTTCTTTTGTTTCCGCACCGAAACCGCTCGCTTTGCTTGTAATGTATCTTAATCTTTGGCGGCGTGTCAAAAACGATGAAGGTAAAGGAGGAGCGAAGGGGACTCGCCTTTGTTAAGCCGCTAGTAAATAAGGGTCAACAATGTCACTCGGCGAAACTCTGTGTTCTGTTTCAGCACCGAAACCCGATCGCTCTACTTCCGCCTTCGCCGAAAAAGAGGAAACTTCGTAAATAAAGTAGTTTCTTTTTAAAAAGCACATTCTTATTATAATTACGCAAAACTCAGTTTTATTTCACTGACACTTAATACGTATAACAGCGAATTACGTATAAACGGATTACGTATAAATAAGGTTTAATTATCACGCTTTTAAATTATATTTTGCCGGGACATAAAGGAAATTACGTACAAATACGAATTACGTAGAACAGAGTTACGTATAAAGCAGGTTCAACTGTATTATTGTCATAAGAATGGTAGCTATGCAGTGTGAAGCTCCAGATGATTGCAACTGATTATAAGGTGTTCATTCAGTTATTTAATCCTTCATCATGATAAGTAATAATCATCTTTGTAATGTTGTTTTGAATTTATCTACTTGACACCCATTGCTCTCCATGAGTACGATACACACTGTTTGTAGATCTGTGAAATTTTACTTGTGTACCGAGAAAGTATGTGAAAATGTCACTATTTAGAGTTTTTTCTTTCTTTTTTTTTTACAAGTTGCTTTACGTCGTGCCGACACAAATAGGTCTTATGGTGATGATGGGACAGCAAGGGTTAGGAGTGGGAAGAAAGCATCTATGGCCTTAATTAAAGGACAGTCCCAACATTTGCTTGGTGTGAAAATGGGAAACCACGGAAAACCATCTTCAGGGCTGCCGACAGTGGAGGGTCAAATGTGCTATCTCCCAAATACTGGCAACACTTAAGCAACTGTAGCTATCGAGCTCAGTAGGATAAAAACATCAATAATAAAAATGTTTTCATGAAAACATTATGCATAGATTACATATTATTTTTATGACAGTGAAACAACACAGACATGTAAATAAAAGATTTTACTTATAATTTTTCTTCCCCTCCCACTCTTAGGAATGGTTTGTGATAACTATGACAAAGGCAGAGTTCATGTTTGTGCTACGTATGGCTGTTGATGTTACCTGTGTGTTGCTTTTGATAAAGTAGGTCCTCTGGAAAAAGCTTATTCTTTGTTAATAATTTACTTCAAATAATATTTCTGGAATAGGTAGATTAAATGTGATTTTATTCACATACAAGGACGAGAAAAAAAGAAAAAGAGAGAACGCTACACTTCAGATTTTGCAAAGAAAGTTATGTACATTATTAAAATCAACGACTAACTTGTGCTTGCTGTTGTTATCTTTATGATTGTCATTCAACTCGCTATCAATGAAATATCCAGAGCAATTTTTGTTGGGAGAAATGAGAGTTTACCACAAGTTATTCATAGGGATAATAAACTTGCTAAATTCAGCCTTGTTTCTATCAAAATTTAACATTGTTTAAGGACTGTTCATTTTAGTTTCCTTTTGCTCAAATGTTATGGTTAGGTTACTATTGCACTGCATTTCAGCACAATCACACACACACTTTCAGAAACATGTGTTGCCATCTCTGGTATGAATCACAGCTTAAAACCTTTATGCATACTCTTAATGAGTGCCACAATGTCCTCATGAGGAATGAACTCCCATTCTTCTTGAAGGACTTCTCACAGTTCCTGTATAGTCTCTGGACTATTACTATGCATTTTTCTTCCAAAACACCATTGCATCAGTTGGATCCCTGCTTCGTCGAGGTACTGATGGACTTATCTTGCCATATGAGGATGAAGAAAATTTGCTTGGAGAATATATATTTCCACATTACTCTACACCCTTTCTCATCCATTTGGGGATCTGGGATTAAACCGAGATTCACTCAATAAGAGAACGGTTTGTTCCCTACTTTTCATCAATCCAATTCCAACGATCTCTTGCAAAATGTAAGCCGCTCTTGATGTTGACGTGTCACATTCTACTCCATTAGCAGGTCTTCTGGAGTAGAGTTCAGCATCAAGTAACCTCCTCCTCACTGTCTACTCACTGATATTCACACCTTATACCTGTTTGAGGCAACTTCTGGCTTGAATCACAGTACTGTGCCAGTCGCACAGAATTTGAAGGTGCAAGAACTGGTCATCCCTTGCAGAAGTTGACCTTCTACCTGATCCTGGCCTGTGAGAGTATGTACTCAGTTCTCAATACCTTTGCTTGGTACGCAAAATTGTAGATGGGGCTAAGTGTAACAACTTGGCCACATAACACAAGCTGTGTATGTCTTTTACCAACACTACTGCCCTAGCATCATCCCGGGTTCCAACGGTATCTTCACTCCTGAAAGTGCTGTTTAACACCGAGTAGGTCAGAGAATTCCTCCCTCACACATGGAGGTAACAATTCAGGTATGGAAACAAAGATTTGCATTCTTGTGAGAGGCAGTCATTTTCAGTTGCATAGGACTAGACATATGGGATGGTCTGTTGTTGCCTATTTGAGTTCACTCCATTTGGTAATCTTTGATAATGTTTCCTAAGATTCACAGCACATTATCAAGTTTCATAGGAGAGCATGAGAAATGTTAAAATTTAAATACCTCAGGTTCTCAAATATCTTGAGGGAAACAGGGTGCGGTAGGCAGCGGTGTTAAGGGAACAGGCAACTGGAAATCAAATAGGGATGACATAAAACTGTTAGTGCTCAACTGTAGAAGTATTGTTAAGAAAGGAATAGAATTAAGTAATTTAATAGATATATACATACCAGATATTGTAATAGGAGTTGAACCATGGCTGAGAAATTATATAATGGATGCAGAAATTTTCTCACGGAACTGGAGGGTGTATCGTAGAGATAGGATAGGAAAGGTAGGAGGGGGAGTATTCATTCTCGTGAAAGAAGAATTTGTAAGCTACGAAAAAGTTAAAGATGACAAGCACAAAATTCTAGGGGTAAGGCTCATTTCTAAAGATAATAGGCAACTAGATGTCTTTGGATTGTACATACCAGGAAAGCGTAGCGCAGATGCTGATTCAGAATTATTTGATAAGATAATCAGCTATGTGGGAAACGATAAGGAAAGGAATGTGATCGTAGTGGGTGATCTCAATTTACCAAATGTCAATTGGGAAGGTAATGCGAACGACAGGAAGCATGACCAACAAATGGCAAATAAGTTAATATGGGAAGGGCACCTGATTCAGAAAGTGATGGAACCAACTAGAGGGAAGAATATTCTGGATGTGGTGCTGGTAAAACCAGATGAGCTCTATAGAGAAACCGAAGTAATAGATGGTATTAGTGATCACGAAGCTGTTTTTGTGGTAATTAAAAATAATGTGAAAGAAAGGAAGAGATTAAAATTAGGGCTGTTAGGCAGTACCATATGGCTGGTAAAACAGGCATGAGGGAGTTTTTAATAAGCAACTATGATCGGTGGAAAACGGTAAATAAAAATGTACACAGACTCTGGAATGGGTTTAAAGCAATTGTTGAGGAATGTGAAAATAGGTTTGTACCTTTAAAGGTGGTAAGGAATGGTAAAGATCCACTATATTATAACAGGGAACTAAAGAGACTAAGAAGGAGGTGCAGGTTGGAAAGAAATAGAGTTAGAAATGACTGTGGAAGTAAGGAGAAATTGAAGGAACTTACTAGGAAATTGAATCTAGCAAAGAAGTCAGCTAAGGATAACATGATGGCAAGCATAATTGGCGGCCATACAAATTTTAGTGAAAAATGGTTAGAGTATGTATAGGTACTTCAAGGTAGAAACACGTTCCAAGAAGGACATTCGAGGAATCATTAATGAACAAGGGGGGTGTGTATGCGAGGATCTTCAAAAGGCAGAAGTATTCAGTCAGCAGTATATAAAGATTGTTGGTTACAAGGATAATGTCCAGATAGAGAAGGTGACTAATACTAAAGAAGAATTAAAATTTACCTATGACAGCAATGACATTTACAGTAAGATACAAAAGTTGAAAACTAGAAAAGCAGCTGGAATTGATAAGGTTTCGGGGGATATACTAAAGACAATGGGTTGGGATATAGCACCATGTCTGAAGTACTTGTTTGATTATTGTTTGCATGAAGGAACTTTACCAAATGAATGGAGAGTTGCTATAGTAGCCCCTGTATAAAAAGGAAAGTGTCATAGACATAAAGCTGAAAATTACAGGCCAGTCAGTTTGACATGCATTGTATGTAAGCTTTGGGAAAGCATTCTTTCTGATTATATAAGACATGTTTGCAAAATTAGTAAATGGTTTGACAGAAGGCAGTTTGGGTTTAGGAAAGGTCATTCCACTGAAGCCTAACTTGTAGGATTCCAGCAAGATATAGCAGATATCCTGGATTCAGGAGGTCAATTGGACTGTATCGCGATTGACCTGTCTAAGGCATTTGATAGGGTAGATCATGGGAGACTACTGGAAAAAATGAGTGCAATTGGACTTGACAAAAGAGTGACTGAATAGGTGGCTCTGTTTCTAGAAAATAGAACTCAGAGAATTAGAGTAGGTGAAGCTTCATCTGTCCCTGTACAAATTAAGAGGGGAATTCCTCAAGGAAGTATTATTGGACCTTTATGTTTTCTTATATATATTAATGATATGTGTAAAGAAGTGGAATCAGAGATAAGGCTTTTCGCAGATGATGCTATTCTGTACAGAGTAATAAATAAGTTACAAGATTGTGAGCAACTGCAAGATGACCTCGATAATGTTGTGAGATGGACAGTAGGCAATGGTATGATGATAAACGGGGATAAAAGTCAGGTTGTGAGTTTCACAAATAGGAAAAGTCCTCTCAGTTTTAATTACTAGGTTGATGGGGTGAAAGTTCCCTTTGGGGATCATTGTAAGTACCTAGGTATAAATATAAGGAAAGATCTTCATTGGGGTAATAACATAAGTATGATTGTAAATGAAGGGTACAGATCTCTGCACATGGTTATGAGAGTATTTAGGGGTTGTAGTAAGGATGTAAAGGAGAGAGCATATTTGTCTCTGGTGAGACCTCAACTAGAGTATGGTTCCAGTGTATGGGACCCTTACCAGGATTACTTGATTCAGGAACTAGAAACAATCCAAAGAAAAGCAGCTCGACTTGTTCTGGGCGATTTCCGACAAAAGAGTAGCATTACAAAAATGTTGCAAAGTTTGGGCTGGGAAGACTTGGGAGAAAAGAGACGAGCTGCTCGATTAAGTGGTATGTTCCGAGCTGTCAGTGGAGAGATGGCGTGGGAGGACATCAGTAGACGAATAGGTTTGAGTGGTGTCTTTAAAAGTAGGAAAGATCACAATATGAAGATAACGTTGGAATTCAAGAGGACAAATTGGGGCAAATATTCATGTATAGGAAGGAGAGTTAGGGATTGGAATAACTTACCAAGGGAGATGTTCAATAAATTTCCAATTTCTTTGCAATCATTTAAGAAAAGGCCAGGAAAACAACAGATAGGGAATCTGCCACCTGGGCGACTGCCCTAAATGCAGATCAGTAGTGATTGTATTGTATAGTATAGTGTTACCTTTCTTTGCTCATCAGTATATATTTAAAAAACAATGTCCTTGTATGCTTGGAAATCGTAGTAGTGTAATTTTGACTATTCATTTTAAAATTCCTTCATTTCTCTAGATGTATGATTTGAAATATCCTGTGGAGTTTAAATGTTTTTACTGTTCCAGGTCCTATTATGCGAAGTTCCTAAGAATGTTGCTAAACAGAATGTAGTAAAGACTGCTGTAGAAGAGGTTACAGATTTTAAAGAATTCAAAAAGATTTTACGAACAAAGAACAATGTCCTTGTTTGTTTTGTTAGTTCTGTAAAACAAGCTGTTCCGACGATAAAGATTTTCAGAGAAGCTGCTGAAACCATCAAAGGGCAGGGCACCATGCTGCTGGTGGATTGCTCAGGGTATGTATCCCTGTTATTCATTGATCTATCTTATTTTGTTTTGCCAATTTGAAACTTTTGGGGAAGCCAGATATAGGCTACACAAGAATCAGCGACACAGTTAAAAAAAAAAAAAAAAAAAAAAAGTTAAATTGTTGGTCATTAATGGTGTCCTTGAAGAGTGTGGATGTCTGCACCCATAATAAACTTATGAGAGCAAAAATGAACTTATTGGAGGCTGAGAGGTTCGAAAAGAACTAGGATTAATGAGAAAAGAGTCCAGCAGTATACAAACAGGGTGGTAAACAAGGTGTACTGCAAAACATTGTGACATGGACTTCATTTCATATCTTGTAAAAGTTCGAAATAATTAGAGATCTCAACCCCAAGGCTCCAGATTTTGAGCCTTATGTGGTAACTACTGTGCTACTGAAAAATCATCTGTTGTACAGAAATTTGAAAAGCTGTCATTGTGCTTATCCTTTGTGTTTGTTCCTATCATAATCTTGCAGCCATTTGTTCCTTTCAAACCCTAATGGCCTAGTCAAGTTTTGCGGAGCTTAACATTAAGACCATGTACCCCCTTTCCAATTTGAGTGAAAAGAATTATTAGTCTTTTGAAGAAAAGTGTTAGAGTAGGAATGATTGTGGTAGAAAGTGATGGAAATGAACAGCTCCCACTGTGCATCTGTGGTAGTGTCTTGGCTTCCGGGATTCTAAAATTGCAGGTTCATACCCTGTGGAGAAGTCAGATTTTTAAAGGATGAAGGAAAGTTGATTTGGCATTCCACGTTGTACAATATCAACATGTAAAAGATCTCAACCATATCCACATGTAAAAGATCTCAATCAGTCAGTATCAATGATTTGCATTTAGGGCTGTCACCCAGGTGGCAGATTCCTTATCAATTGTTTACCTAGCTTTTTCTTAAATATTTTCAACGAACTAGGAAATTTATTGAACATTTCCCTTGTAATTTATTGCAATCCTTTAATCCTCATCCTATAAATTTTTTTTTTTTTTTTTTGCTAGGGGCTTTACGTCGCGCCGACACAGATAGGTCTTATGGCGACGATGGGATAGGAAGGGCCTAGGAGTTGGAAGGAAGCGGCCGTGGCCTTAATTAAGGTACAGCCCCAGCATTTGCCTGGTGTGAAAATGGGAAACCACGGAAAACCATTTTCAGGGCTGCCGATAGTGGGATTCGAACCTACTATCTCCCGGATGCAAGCTCACAGCCGCGCGCCTCTACGCGCACGGCCAACTCGCCCGGTCATCCTATAAATTGTTTGCCCCAGTCTGTCCCCTTGAATACCAACTTTATATTATGATCTTTCCTACTTTTAAAAGCTTCATTCAAGCTTATTCTTCTACTTACTTCATTCCATGTCAGCTCCCTACTGACAACTGGAAACGTACCACATAGTCGAGCTCCTTGTCTGCTTACTGTCAAGTAGTGATGGGACATTCGATTCATTTTACTGAATCGATTCATTTGATTCCGTTCACGTTACTGAATCGATACAGTGATCCGATTCACGGCTCATTGGTCACCGCTCCTACTGCATCTGTGTAGTATGTGCTGGTAAGACAGCAGCAACAGCATTCAGTGCTCGCAGCTGCCATCTGGTCTTCATACTATTAACTCCTTTCTTAGAAAAAATGCTAGTTACTCTAATACATCGAAGGTTTCCGGCGACGCAGGGTGGGAAAGGTTAGGATTAGGAAGGTAGCAGCCATGACCTGAATGAAGGTAGTCCCAGCATTTCCTGGTGTGAAAATGGGGGAACTACAGAAAAACCATCTTAACGGCTGCCGACGGTGGGATTCGAACCCACCATCCCCCGAATGCAAGCGCATAGCCACGCGATATTAACCGCACGACAACTCGCTCGGTCATTAAAAAATATATATTTTTCTATCAGCTGAGGATTGTTTTTAATAGTCATATTTTGTATAGGCTACCCGAGATGTACAGTAGCCCGCTGGTTTTTTGATTCAACATACTGTTATTGCGTCTGTCCACATATGATTGAAGTCTTGTGCAACGATGTGACATATGAACTGAGAGAATACTGAGCCGTTCTTCCCAATATAAAACAGGTACTTTTGAGTGGTCATGAGCATGACTCTTAGTCATAGGGCAGGCTAGAGTCGAGTTTAATTGTCAAATGTCAACTAAGTTATAATACTACTGTAAGATTCATTAAACTAATAAATAGTATAACCTGATAGCCTACCTACTTACTAGCTACTTCAGAATTATGTTGTGACTACCTTTTTAACACTGCAAATAAATCCATCTATTATTTAAACCTCCCTGTAAGAAGAGGACATTGAATGCAAATGGGTATTATTTTCAAATGAGCTGAGCTCGAGAGTCCATTATAGCATACGATTCTTTCAGTGTAGCATGGCTCACTGTATGTCTCGCTGCAGTGAGCCGATAAGGAGCCGTGTGTATCTTGTGTCTCACTGAGCCACGCTCGTTCACGATTCTTTCGATGTGCCATGGCTCACTGTATGTCTCGCTGCAGCGGAAGCTCGGCTCTCCGCGTGTCCAGTGAGCCGATAAGGAGCCGTGTGTATCGTGTCTCACTGAGCCGCGCTCGTTCACGATTCTTTCGATGTGCCATGATACACTGTCTCGCTGCAGCGGAAGCTCGTCTCCCCGTCAACGTCCAGTGAGTGCGCCACTCAGCACTGTCCGCTGGGAGTAAGCTGAATCGTGTGCCGTGAGCTCGCCGTTCCTGTGAATCGATTCACTCGGACAATTGAATGAATCGATACACTGCTTCGAATCATACATTCAGTAGCCAACACTACTGTTAAATCTTGCCAGCCCAAACTTTGCAACATTTTCATAACACTACTCCTTTGTTGGAAATCACCTAGAACAAATCATCCTGCTTCCTTCGAATTTTTTTCGAGTTCTCATATGAATTAGGCCTGGTGAGGGTCCCATACACTGGAGCCATACTCTAACTTTGGTTTTACCAGAGACTTATATGCCTACTCCTTTACATCTTTACTACAACCCCTAAATACTCTCATAATCATGTGAAGGGATATGCAACCTTTCTTAACTACTTCATGAGTATGATTACTCCATTGAAGATCATTCCTTATATTAACACCTAGGTACTCACATTGTTCCCTATGAGGTACTATCACCCCATCAACACAATAATTAAAACTGACAGGACTTTTCCTCTTGGTGACACAATTTTACTTTTCATCTCATTTACATTCATACCATTGTCTGCTGTCTATTTCACAACATTTTTGAAGTTTCCCAGCAGTCGCTCACAATCCTGCAATTCATTTACTACTCTATACAGTATAACATCTTCTGCAAGTAGCCTTATTTGTGATTCCAGATCTTTACTTGTATCATTTATATATACTGTATAAGAAAACATATATATAAGAAAACATAAAGGTCCAAAAATACTGCCCTGTGGGATCCCCCTCTTATTCACTTCACCTACCCTAATTCTCTGAGTTCTATTTTCTAGAAATGCAGCCACCCATTGAGCCACTCATTTGTCCAGACCAATAGCCCTCATTTTTGTCTGTAATCTCCCATGATCTACCCTATCAAAAGCGTTGGATAGGTCAATAGTGATACAGTCTATTTAACCTTCTGAATGTAAAATATCTGCTATATCTTGGCGGAATCCTACAAGTTGAGCTTCATTGAAATAACCTTTCATAAACTTGAACTGCCTTCTATCAAACCAGTTCATAATTTCTCAAATATGTCTGGTATAATCAGAAAGAACACTTTCCCAGAGCTTGCAAACAACCCATGTCAAGCTGACTGACCTGTAATTATCTGCTTTATGTTTGTCACCCTTTCTCTTATACCCTGGGGCAAAAATTGAAACTCTCCATTCATTTGGTATCGCTCCTTCTTGCAAACAGTAATCAAATAAGTAATTGGGATATGACATTATACCCCAACCCATAGACTTTAATATATCTCCAGAAACCTTATCATTCCCAGCTGCCTTTCTAGTCTTTGACTTTTGTATCTTTTCATAATTGCCTTTATTATCGTAGGTAAATTTCAGTATCTCGCCAGTATAGTTGCCTTCTCTATCAGGACATTATCTTTATATCCAGCTACCTTCACATATCGCTGACTGAAACCGTTTTCTTTAAGTCCTCGCATGTACACTCTCCTTGTTCATTAATGATCGCTGGAATGTCCTTCCTGGAACTTGTTTCTGCCTTAAAGTATCTATACATATCCTTCCATTGCTTTCTAAAATTCATATGACTGCCAATTATGTTTGCCATCATGTTTCATACAGAAGTCTTCAAAAATGTCTTCCTAATTCCTATATCAGTGTTTGAAGTGAGCAGCTTCCTTTCCTAAAGAAAGGCCATCCTTGCTTGTGCTAGTCCGCATTTTATGTTGTCCTTGCTTCTGCTATCATTAGTTATTCTACTGCCCAAGTAATAATGTTCATCTACTTCCTTTAAGACTTTGTTTCCTAATCTAATATTTCCTGCACCACCTGACGTCATTAGACTGCACTCCATTACTTTTATTTTGGATTTATTTATTTTCATCTTGTACTCTTCTCCAAGACTGTGTCCATGCCATTCAGAAGTTTCTCCAGATCTTCTGCAGACTGAGATAAAATAACAATATCATTGACAGATCTCAGAGTTTTGATTTCCTTTCCTTGGATTATGATTCCTTTTCCAAATTATTCTTTGTTTTTCTTTACCACCTGTTCTGTATAAACATTGAAAAGGAGAGGGGACATACTGCAGTCTTGCCTCACTCCGTGCGTACATATACAGTACTTTCACATTAATACTTATAACCAGGATGCAAGTACCTGAATCTTGTGCAAATGGGATAAGAAACATCACACGTAATCTTGCTATAGCACTTTGTCAGTATGCTTGTATCCACATACACTTGAATAATAGTGAATCGTGAGCACGTCCTTTAATTGTATAATTTAAGTTGCAATCAACTTTCCATATTTCATTTTAGTTTAAATTCCACTTTGCATTAATTCGTACTTTGTATCCATTCAAATCACTAGATATACTTTGCAACTTCATAAACATAATGTATAAAGTTTTAATTTTTGAAATAATGGTTTCCTTACCAACAATATTTTGTTGAGAGGCTGGATGAGAATACCCTCACGGTGAGCATAAGATGACCGAGTGAGTTGGCTGTACGGTTAGGGGCGCGCAACTGTGAGCTTGCAGTTGGGAGATACTGGGTTTGAACTCCACTGTTGGCAGCCCGGAAGATGATTTTCTATGGTTTCCCATTTTCACATCGGGCAAAAACTGGGGCTGTATCTTAATTAAGGTCATGATCGCTTCCTTCCCACTCCTAGCCCTTTTTCCAATCCCGTCATCACCATACGTTCCTATCTGTGTCAGTGCAGTGTAAAGCCAAGACAAAGACACATGAGAGAGTGTAAATAGATGCTACATTTGGTCCTTTCATCCATTGTAGTATTTACTGCCTACGTAAGAATTTCATATCCTTGGTTCGAGTTTTTAGCACTATGCCGGTGATTACCAAAACATACTGTTTCCAAATAGTCTTTCTGTAAATTTTCTCTATTCATTCCACCATAGAGGTTCTTTTAGAATTTTCTCAATAATGTCCATTACAAAATTAATCTCTACTTCTCTCGAGTTTTGTTCCAAGTATGCGTCTTAAAAAACGGAAATACAAAATTCATTTACTGTTTCAATATTCAACATTCATCCATTTAAAATAACCAGGACAAGTTTATTATGTCTTAAGTGTACAGTCTTAAAATGTAGCTTTTATTATTTCTTTGTTCATCCATTTACTAAAAATACTCTAGAATTTGTATGAAAATAAGACAGTCATTTTATTAAATCATGACACAAAATGTCAACTGAGGTCCAGTGTAATTATTCCTTGCATATTTTGTTCTATTCATTTGTGCTCCAGTCTAAATAAACATCGTGTGGTCCACCTTTTTATGTCCAGTAACAAGCAATGGTTCGCCATTTTACGTCCAACAACAAGTAGAAGTTTGTTATCTTATGTCCCCAGCAATCAACAAGTGTTTATCCTTTCACATCTGCCAAATAGAAAGGTCACAATACCAAATGTTTTAAAATATGTGTCTTTGCATAATCTGTAGTTAAACTGATATTTCATTATATGAAGTGGACTCTAACAAATTTTTTTTGTTGCTGTTGAAGGGAGGCAAAGAAGATGTGCAAGAAACTGAAGGTTACTCCTGAGCCCTTTGTCCTGAAACACTATAAAGATGGGGAGTTCCACAAGGACTATGATCGTCTGATGACGGCACAGTCCATGGTCAACTTTATGCGTGATCCAGGAGGAGACATACCATGGGAAGAAGATAGCTCTGCTGTTGATGTGGTACACATCCCGGATGCTTCGGTAATGTTGCTTCATATTTTTTGCAATATTTAAGGATGGACAATTTAATTATTTGTATACTATTTTTGCCTTATTCAAGTAGAGAAATATGTGTTACAAACGTCTGTTACCGGGCGAGTTGGCCGTGCGCGTAGAGGCGCGCGGCTGTGAGCTTGCATCCGGGAGATAGTAGGTTCGAATCCCACTATCGGCAGCCCTGAAAATGGTTTTCCGTGGTTTCCCATTTTCACACCAGGCAAATGCTGGGGCTGTACCTTAATTAAGGCCACGGCCGCTTCCTTCCAACTCCTAGGCCTTTCCTATCCCATCGTCGCCATAAGACCTATCTGTGTCGGTGCGACGTAAAGCCCATAGCAAACGTCTGTTGCAGCTTTTGACAAACACTCTATTACCCAAGAAGACCAGTGTTGTTTAATAGCCTCTTGCACAATCACACTCTTAACCTACATATCATTTTTACATATTCCTCATTACCACAAATCTACCAATTTCTGAGGGAACATATACCTAATATTTACTCCTTTCTTTCATGTATGAATTTTTAGTACTTTTGAAGTCATTGTTTGCCTAAGATTTTCTTCTTTCTTGATTGTGTGGTTTGATTTTAAAAGTCATGATCTTCCACACAGTTCTATGAACAATACTTTGCCATGCACTGCAGTTTTCTGCTGTGTGCATTATCCTTTCATGTGGCAGAGATTCATCAGACTCATCTTGTCAGTGTACCAGTTTGGGGCATGTGCACTTAAGCCATTTTCCATCATCAACTTTGCCATGTATGATATGCTACTCAATGCTGTCTTGATGGATGACATGGCCGAAAAATGTCAGTGTTTGCCTTTGGATATTAGGGAGTAGGTATGCATTAGGAGCATTTCTTACCTCCTTTAGGATAGAGTCGTTATCCTCACGGCCCGTGATATTTGTAGCCTACTAATAGGTACCTGAAAATTTCATATTTGCAGTAGCTAACAATTTTGGTATTATGAGTAAAGAAGAACCACTTTTTCTAGTTGTTTCATGACGAATAGAATACCTAGTGAGATCACTCACCGAATTCGAGCGCGCTCCTGCAGAGCGGCACTAGTGGAGCCAGTCACCAACACTACACGTTCAGCTGTTTCAGTGGAGGTTACACTGATACGCAAATAACCAAATACAACACCCAATTGTTTAGACTTATGAATAATACTGTCAGAGAGTTGTCAGTAATATTCAGTCCACATGAAGAAATATCTTTGGACTTTAATAAGAGAACACACCAGATAAAATGGAACATTACGAAAAGCGAAAGTGATATTGTGCTTTTTATACTTGGGGGGAAAAAAAAAAAAAAAAAAAAAAAAGCCTTTTTAAACAAAGCACAGGGAATGTTAAACATTCTGTGTTTTTAATGTCCATGTGTAGGAAATTAATCATAGCTTTGGCTGTAGAAAGAGACATTTAGCTAGCATTAAAGTACGAGTTGCATTCTTTAGTCACCTTTTGAGAGACACCATTGGCTTTTGGGCATTGGGAAGAGAACTAGACTGGTCGTGAATGTTACTACTACTAGGCTGACCTCAAACTTGAACTTCACTGCTTACTTTTGTCGTCTCTGCTACACACACACACACACACACACGCACGCACGCACACAGAGGTATTTCGATAAATTTTGAAAAATATGAGGCACTGCTCCTGGTTTTAATTTCAGCCTCACGGGAGAAAGTTCACCATTCACAATGAAACAGTCTGACTTTATAATTAAATCTGCTGAAAAATGCAGGCCACATATTTTGCTTTTGGATGCAATTGCTTATCTTTCCGTGGAATAACTCTCGCCTACTTCACAAACTATTTTTTGGCAGTGTCTTCCATCAGGCTTCCTTTTGTACCGATTGACAACCAGGAATGGAACAGTACATTTTCTCAAAGTTATAGAAAACTAGTTGATTGCACACACAAAGCACTGCACAGATATTAATACAGACTTTCAGGAAATATCAAAACAAACAAGTTCCCTCAATAGTCATTAAAATATTACACACAAAGAAAAATAGCTACGCCACATTTACGTATAACAGCCCGGCTATCCATCAGATCACTATTGTTTAAAAAAAAAAACACAACGTCAACATAGCCTTCAGGACAGTAAAAAATAACCAAAACATATTCCTCAATCATAATAGGGTCAATAATAATAACAACAATGTTTACTCACGATCTGGTGTTTATAGGTTAAAATTTACACAATGTGGGTTCACGTATTTTGGTCAAACAGGGAGGAGCTTTTTCACAAGGTATCTGGAACATTACAGTGCTTCCAAGCATAACAAGTACACGGCCATGGGCCAGCATATGAGTAAAACAGGCCATAAATTAATGTCAATAGAGAAAGATTCGACGATCGTTAGAAGCCTAGGTAAGGGGAAGTTACTGAGCGAGACGGAAAACTTGTACATTTATTTGGAGCAAACTTATAATAAAAATAATAATCTTAACGACGTTATTGACAACAAAAATCCGTTATATGAGGCAACTCTGAGGTTAATCCAGGCCGTTAGTCAGAATAAAGTCCCCAGTATGTTTAAATCGCAGCATGCATGCGCTCCAATTGCTACGCCTAATGCTGGGCCTGCCCAATCCAGTTCGAGTAACGCCTCTCTAGCAACAACACAGACGCACAAATTGAAACTCACTCCCCCTTCCCCTCTACGCTGCACCCCTCCGTTACCGCATCAATACTTCTCTAGAAGTAACAGGTTAGTTGTTCAGACACAACTGGAACAAGTGATTCCAGCTAACATCTGACAGACCGAGCTCGATAGCTGCAGTCGCTTAAGTGCGGCCAGTATCCAGTATTCGGGAGATAGTAGGTTCGAACCCCACTGTCGGCAGCCCTGAAGATGGTTTTCCGTGGTTTCCCATTTTCACACCAGGCAAATGCTGGGGCTGTACCTTAATTAAGGCCACGGCCGCTTCCTTCCAACTCCTAGCTCTTCCCTGTCCCATCATCGCCATAAGACCTATCCGTGTCGGTGCGATGTAAAGCAACTAGCAAAAAAAAAAACAAAACAAAAAAAAAACACATCTGACAGGACAAGTAAGTTCGTCCACTTTTATGGGGTAAACTCTTTCACTTTACAATTATTATATTGGGCTTTACTTTCATCATTCTAAATTCCTTTTTTCTCTTATTCAGTTACAGACAACTCATAATTCCTCCCAAGGTTGAACAATGCACCAACGGGAACGTTAATTGACAAGAATGGCTCAATATTCCAAAAATTTTTATCAGATAAAATAATAATAATCGTATGGCCTCAGCTACTGTGTGCAGACATTTCAATTTGACGCCATCTGGCTGTCTGCTCGTCAATTTCAACATTCCGTTTTACTCTAGGCCCACTAGATGGCAGACCGAGTAAACTGAAACTCTTGGGCGTCTATGGCTGAGATTTAATGAATTTTGTCGGGTAAACACCAAATGTGTCACCAGAGATCTTTTACATGCCGACATCGTACGATGTGGAGCGTTGAAGGGACTTTTTTCCGCCCTTCAAAAATCCGACTACCTGAGCCGGGTTTGAACCCGCTATCTTGGGATCCGGGGGCCGACACTCTACCACTGATCCACAGATGAGCACTAATGAATGATATCAACAATACGTTTCCAACATACATGTTCTAACCTATAAAATATTACTGTCCAACCATGCTTCTTTCTAAAGGAATATTCAAACTCAGCATTTTCGGCTTTATACCACAGTTCCGGTTTTGTGACAATATACTTACGACGTAGGTGACCATAACCACCTTTGAACAAACCAACTGTAAAACCTTCAACCTAATGTTCATCCATACAGTTGGAGAAGCCCCAATTCACACTGTGATCAATCTCTAGTCAAACAAACACATTTGCATAAACTTTCATCCATACAGTGGGAGAAATCCAATTTATACTTTGCACGTTTTCTAGTCATTGTAAAATAAAATAATTTAGTTGCTTCCTTGTACACAAATTCTGGCTTTTAATTAATGTACATAATGTAAACTATGTAAATATCACCTAAAGCACAACTTTTGTAAAAACAATTTTTTTAGCATAAGACCATTGTATTTAGTATTAAGTTCCAATGTTTAATAGATTTAAGACTTGACCTTAAGATTAGTATTAGGCTGAAGATGCCCAAAACCAGGGCGAAACATGTTCCTAACTAGTGTTTGTTATTCATGTAGGATTTAATCACTACAAAATATAATTGTATTGAATAGGTGGACACAGTAATTTTATTCTTGAAAGAATTTTAACTGTTACCTTGTTGACAATTTGGTGCACGTGTTGTAGTAGCTGGTTTGTTGTGACTGCAGCGCCACACTCCGGCGGGGCCACCAACAACAATGTTGAGAGAGCAAAGTGATCACACTATGTATTTTATTTGTCATGGTTGTATGATAGAAAGACACAAAGTGTGACCTTAATAAAAAATGTGACAGAATGCAGATTTTGGTTAAAATACAAAATTACTAAATAAATGCAATATTATACCGGATTGTATTAAAATGATCTATTTTATGCGTGAAAAATATGTGTACATAAAGATGTAGGAAATACCGTATTACAAATATGATCCTTGACTTTTGACTTCAAACCAGTACCAATAATCATTAGTCCCTGACTTCTAAGAGTAGTCCTGAACTTCACTGTGTGCTGTGGTCTTTATTAGTAAAATATTTCTTGTCTTACTCCTTAATATACGTTTATCTGATTTACACTTTGCTAATAAACTTACATGGTTTTATTTCGTTAGAAAAGTGACAAGGAGTGTGTAGGGCAATATACAATGAAAGTTATCATTTAAAGTAGTTCTAAAAGCATAGAAGTGAACCCTTTTATTAACACTGTAAATGAATCTCCTTAGCTCCTTGGCAATGGAGTCATTCATTCTTCTTTCTACCCGTGATATACGTAGCCTATTAATAGGTACATGAAAATTACATATTGCCAAGAAATCTCTATAATGTGATCTTTCCTTTCGATTGTGACATTTTTAGTTGGGGGATGGTCGTGGTGGTGATCATTGTTTTAAGAGGAAGCACAACTGGGCAACCATCCTGTGTATATTTTGTCAGTCACTTTTCGTGCCAGGAAGAATACATTCTCCTAAGATACATTGGCATCATCCACATGATTTGTCCCTTCATCTACAGTGTCAGTTATGATACCCTTCTTATACTGCGTTGTATCTTATACTGCGTTGTATTCCCTCAATCTAAGATGCTTGCATTATGACAAAATTTTAGTTACAGTAATTTATTTTGTAACACCCTAAATACTCAGAATGTACCTCAGACATATTTTACTCTTATCATCTGAGTCTCGCATAAAATTTTATATACTGTATTTCCAAAATATACCATAAAAACAATGTTCATTAGATCTATACTAAAAATACTTTACACGTTTTTTAAACTTCAGTAAATGATCCATATCTCTGAAGAGTAGAGGGTAGATACTTACAGGCTTGTGACTTTTGTTAGCATACTGATCTAAATTAAGCATTGTCAGAAAAGAAATAATATATCCAGCAAATTGACTGCTTGGTTTCAGCCTTGTAACTAATAGCTTGCATTAAGGAGATGATGAGTACGAACCCCACTGTCGACAGCTCTGAAGTTGGTTTTTGTGTGATTTCCCATTTTCACACTAAGCTGGATACTGTCTCCTACTTCCAACTCTCAGCCACCTGCTATTGAGACAAAAAAATCTGTTCTAAAAATATCCACGCCTTTCAATTATTTTACGTCATGCAGACACGAAGTTGCAACTTACCTTTCTCATGCATTATCACTCTCATTGATGATTCAGCTTCTAGACCACCGCTCTTGTTATTGTGTTACGTGTCTGAGTCTTCCATCCACATTATGTTGTCCTCTGACCCGTCGAGAGAATTAGATATGCCTTCCTTTTTTAAACATTTGCTGAGGCTGAAGAACAGATCTCAGAACACTAGGTACAATTACGGGGTCTGATTTAATCTCTGTTATTTTTTCCCTTATGGCATCCACAAGATGGCCTCTAAAACTATCCAAAACAAGCATAGACTTCAGCCAGCCTTCCATCAATTCTCTGACCATCCAACCATTCTCCTGCACTCAAATGTGGATTCTACTTAAAAATTACATTAGATGGCAACTTTCTGCCGTCTGCTGTGATGGCTAACATTATTGTGCACCTCATTTTCTCTGCTCCTGTATTTCTCACCATCACACTACGTGCACCTCTATTGTTAATCTGCAACATTTTGTGTGTTACTCTGTAACCACAGTTTCTCAGTTTTTTAATATACTGTAGCACTTCCTCATCAATTTGTCTATATTTTCCACATTTTGGACCATGAAAAGGCCACAGTATTTTCTTAGCAATCATTAAATTTTCCCTCTGGTTTCGCCAGTATTGTATTAACTTCAGATCAACTGAAAATTCTTGACCTGGAGCTCATATTCTGTTTCCAGAGAAGAAAGTACACGCAACTTACTCTAAAATTTGCCATATAACTATTATGTTTACCCATGTTTGTTAGTTTCACTCTCCAGAAAATTGAACTGTTTTATTGCACTTAACGTTTTCACAATCGGCTCGCGACCAAGGTAACTGATGTACTGCCTGGAAGCTGGCTCACTGCGGGAATTCCGAATGTGGAAGTTACAACACCACTGTACCTCCTGCGAGTAATTTTAAAAAGGAGCAGGTGGGAATGGGTGCACCTTGACCGCCTGGAAAGCAGGTGTTGTAGGTTAGGACATACCTGTTAACCCTTCCGATTTATGAGGAACTTTCTGAATTATCACCTCTTCTTCTGATCTTCTTAATTACTATTATCTCTCCCGAATTTTAACCAACTTGACCTCCAGTGATATATCCAGTGATATATTTGTTAAAAAGAAAGCACTGCAAATAATTCCCATGCTCTAGGAGAATGTCATAATTGCTTTGGTGATTTATGCAACCTTAGCTTAAGTTTAAGTTCATGGTTTATCTTGCAAATGTAATTTTTGCCACCATTTCTTGCTTAGCAGTTGGCTCTACAACTCGGAACTTGGGACATTATTCACCCCACAAGTCCGGCAGCAACTCGAGACGGCTGGTCAGCTGATGGGCCTATAGTTGAGCTAAACAGAGGGTGGGGAAATTCTGTGGGGAAAAATAAGGTTTTCAGTCCCGAAAAACAGAGCAGGGAAAATATGCAATGGAGGTAAATATGCGATAAATATGGTATTTTCTCACATTTGCCACAAGATTTAATCCCTTTCCTCATGTGTTAGGCTGTACACGTTCTCAGCGTCTGGGAGACCATTTTGCTCCTTTACATTACTTGTCATTTTCATTTGAATGGAGTTTGTATGAAACTTGGGTTTGCCTTATATGTATTTCTTGGGTGAACATTATTTTTCTTTCTTTCATCTAATGCCATTGGCATTTTTCATTAGCATTCTTTTTAGTTTCTGGTCAGTGGATACATTTTGAAGTTTTAATTATCATTTCATTTCATTGCACCTTGTAACATTAGGGACCTTGCTGTTAGGCCCTTTAAACAACAACAACAACAACGACGACGACGACGACGACGACAACAACAACAACAACTCCTCCTCCTCTTCTTGGCAATCGCTTTTTGCTTTCATATGCTTAATGTGTCCAGACTGCCTCAGTTTGTTCTGTTCCAGTTTGTCATGTAGTTTTTGCAGATTTAGCTCCTTTTTGTAAGTCTTCATTTCTCACTCTATGCCTCCTGAGGAATGTTTCAGTTGCCTGTACTCTACTCTCATCTACTGTATCTGAGTCATTGTCTAGGTTAATGCTGCATATAAGAAATCTAGGTTACTGCTGCATATAAGAAATAAACTTTTCAATACAATATATCAAGTAAATAATATTACATCAGTCTTGGGACTATTTTCAGCCACTTAGTGGCCATTTTCAGCCAAATAAAAATTAAAAAGGTTATGTGATGCCTAAAACATGTGTATACCAGACAAAGACAATGTTGCAGGAATAATTATATTAAAATACGTATAATAACAAAAAAGTTATGGTTATGATCTTCTTGTCATAATGTGATGTCTTTAAGTTGACTTAGGAGCTCAGGCAAAGAAGTAAATCTGAAAATGATAGCCAGAATTAGCAATGTATAAACATACAGAAAAGAAATTAAAAAGAAGAAAAATTATTTATGAGACTCACGTCTATAGTGAAATATACAGTATATCTATTGTCTGATGTAGAACAAGCACTGTCTTGCTGGAGGAAGCAGGCAGGCCATGTAAACCAAGGAGTGGATAGGGAACAAGCACTGACTTCTTGTAGGAAGCAGGCAATGTAAACAAAGGAGTAGATAGGGATAGGAGAGGAGGGGAGGGGGAGGGGGGAGAGAAGGGGTGTCTGAGGTGGGGCTGAAGGATGTAGAAAGAAAGACTGCTGCTGAGTGGGGAATTTAAAGGGATTATAAAAGAAAGAATTCTTTTTATCTGAGACATGATTACTAAAGAATGGATTTTTTTTTTTTTTTTTTTGCTAGGGGCTTTACGTCGCACCGACACAGATAGGTCTTATGGCGACGATGGGATGGGAAAGGCCTAGGAGTTGGAAGGAAGCGGCCGTGGCCTTAATTAAGGTACAGCCCCAGCATTTGCCTGGTGTGAAAATGGGAAACCACGGAAAACCATCTTCAGGGCTGCCGATAGTGGGATTCGAACCTACTATCTCCCGGATGCAAGCTCACAGCCGCGCGCCTCTACGCGCACGGCCAACTCGCCCGGTAAAGAATGGAATTAAAAGGTCAAATAAAATGTTTGATTTCTCTGAAATTTCATTTGGATTGAAGTTAGGATTGAAAAACTGTTCCAGAGGGATAAAAGAATTTTCTGTAATATTGAGCAGGAGGCCTTTTGTATAACTTTGAAAATTTTCATGTCCTGGTTGATATTAGTGAACTTATGGTTAGTATCACCCATGTGCTGTCCCATGGACGAAAATCTGTTACATTTCAGGGCGTTAACATGCTTGGGTAGCGTTATATCAAATGACAACCTAGCAAAACATGGGGTGAACAATCGAATCAATAAGGCAGCACAATTTTACCACCAGGTGAGACACCTGCTGTGGGATGAGCAAATACCCATGAAAACAAAAATGACATTGTACAAGTCCTATTATACACCAATTCTTACATACAGTCTCGAAACCACAACACTGACCAATAGAGATAATTCCAAACTTCAGGCAGCTGAAATGAAATTCCTACACACTATGATCCAGAAAACCAGGAAAGACAAGATTAGGAATGAGAAAATTAGAGAAGAAGTAGGAATAGACAATTCTCTCCTAAATAAGATTCAGATATCAAGACTGAAGTGGTTTGGTCACATGAAGAGGATGCCAGTAAACAGAACTGCAAGGAAGGAATTTGACAGAAAGGTAGAAGGAAGACGACCCGTGGGAAGGCCACGAAGGAAATGGATAGATTTAGTTAAGAGCGATGTAATGCTGAGAGGTCATGATTGGGACAAGTTGGTGGAGGAAGAATGGTACAAGGACAGGATGAGATGGAGGAGGCTCATATACCACACCTGGGAAACTGGAGATGGTTTAGGATGAAGATGAACATGCTCTAAGTATCTTGTATGGAAGCTGCTACCTGTTTGACTGACTTAAGATACATTACAATTATTACAATTGAGTCTATAAACACCTGACTTGGTGAACTTACTGCTATGATTAATAGAATTGGTATTGTTTAAAATATCTGTGTTTCTGTTACAAGTTTTGAAGGCTGTTTTGACGTCATGCTTTTTAAATAGGTTTGTGATTTGGTAGACTTGTTCATTATTAAACGTAAAAGTAGATAAAAAATTGTTGTGAGTTTTTTCTTTTGTTAAGATGGTTGAAGGTTGGTGTTTATGTTTATTAATGACTAGCAAGATACCCGTGCTTCGCTACGGTATTATATTGAAATTTATAATTGAATGCTTAACGTTTTATATATAATCTGCCAAAATTTGTGATCTGACTCGTTTTCTGAGAGATTATGGCAAAGTTCCTCCCATTTTTAAATTTTTCTTTCCAGCAATCGATTTCATACTACCTGGGCTAGGTCCAGGTATTCCGCCCTGTCAGTTGGGTCCCTAAATCTTTGCCATCTTTTCTTTTAAGCATTTTTAATACGGATGAAATCCTTGAGGAGATCCAGCATGGTGTCGTCTTGGATGCCTTTGCGGTACTGAACCCACGGCCAGAATGCATTAATAGACATTACCCGGCCAGGACCTGTTTCCAGCGTGGTCCGCACATTTTGACGATGATCCATAACATTATTATTATTATTATTAGGTTGGATGATATTAGTTGAATTTAGGTTGTTGTTATTATTATTATTATTATTATTATTATTATTATTATTATTATTATTATTATTATTATTATTATCATCATCATTATCATTATTATTATTATTATTATTATTATTATTATTATTATTATTATTATTATTATTAACCCCACAGCAAAATGCAAGACCGCTACTTGGCGGTAGTTTACATCTGCTGTCATTGTCATTGCTGACAAAGTGACCAGCACCATTGTCGCTTGTAGGCAAGTGTGCAGGATTTCTGGCAATATGAATGATATACTTCTGTGCATTATTGACCTTATTATAGAGGTGAACAATTGCAGGTTAATATCATTCCTGTCGTTTATTTCAAATGTGTTAAAATTTTTATTTATATGCCAGGAGAATGTACTGTAATCTAACTTTAAGTTCTCCAAAGGAAAAGATGGCTCTTGAAAACGAACCCAGGAAAGATTAAAAATGATTGGTTTATGATCAGAATCAAGTACATTATGAACAGTAAAATCAATTGGTCTCAACTCCTTTTTCACCTCACCGCCGTTAAGTTGATTTACACCCCCCTCCTCCCCCCGGAAAAAGAAAGGCATGTTTCTTTATGTTTAAGGGAGATTCCAAATACCAATGTTCACGTCTGTTACCTTCAGTTTTGAGATATAAGTAACCCCATAAAAAGAATTAACTTTTTTTCACTTCCTTTCACACTCCCTCCCGTTAAGTGAATTTTCCGGAAAAAACTTGTTTCTTTCTTGGTAAAGGATCTTCTAAATACCAATTATCATGACTGTAACATCTTCAGTTTTTGAGATACGTGTCCTCATAAAAGGAATTCAACTCCTTTTCACCCCTGCCCCCAAGATAATTTTCCCCCAAAAATGCATTTTTTTTTTTTTTTAAAGGAGATCCAAATACCAAATATCATGTCTGTAACAACTTTAGTTTTTATTAGAGGTAAGTATCCTTACACAATTAATTTAATTAATTTTTCAAATTCTTTCACCCCCCCCCCCCCCCCCCCGCTCCTTCATTGGATTTTCCAAAATCAAAAGAATACATGTTTCTTTACTTTTAAAGTAGATTACAAATACCAATTTTCATGTCTGCAACATCTTTCGTTTTTGAGATAATAGTATCTTCATACAAATAATTCAAGTCATTTTTCAATTCTGCAACCCCCCCCCCCCCCCATAAGCGGATTTCCAAAAACAAAAAGTAAGTATCTCTTTATTTTTACAGGAGATTCCAAATACCAATTTTCAAGTGTATAACATCTTCAGTTTTTGAGATATCGGTATCCTAATAAAAATAATTTAACCCCATTTTCAGTCATTTTACCCTCCACCCAAGTGGTTTTTCGTAAAATAAAAATACATGCTGCTTTATTTTTAATAGAGATTAAAAATACCATTTTTCACTTCTGTAACGTTAAGTTTTTGAGATATACTGTAGACATGCTCATTTTAAAATTTCACCCCCTTTAAGTGGAGTTTCTGCAAACAAATCATCTATGTTTCTTTACTTTTACAGGATATTACAAATACCAATTTTTACGTCTGTAACATTTTATGTTTCTGAGATATACTGTAGATATTTCTAAAAATTCACCCCATTTGTCGCTCCTGTTTAACCCCCATTAATTGGATTTTCCAAAAACAACAAAATATGTGTTTCTTTATTTTCAAAGGAGATTCCAAATACCAATTTTCAGTTCTGTAATATCTTCAGGTTTTGAGATATAAGTATCCTCATTAAAGGCATTCAACCCCCTTTTCACCTTTTTTCACCCCTCCTAGTGGGATTTTCCAAAAACAAAAATATACGTGTTTCTTTATTTTTAAAGGAGATTCTAAATACCAAGTTTTACATCTGTAAACTTTTAAAGTTTTGAGATATAGATACTCATTTTGAAAATTCACCTCCCTTTTCACCCCATTAGCATCAAAATATCCAAAAATCCTTTCTTAGCGAGTACCTACATTGTAATATAAATGTATCCTCAAAATTTCATTTCTTTGTGTCAGAGTTTTGGCTCGGTGATGATGAATGAGTCGTCAGTCAGTCAGTCCATGTTCTTATATATATATATTTTCTCTATAAAGGAGCTGTTGTAGCCATTAGATTTAGCTATACTGCGAATGGTGTTTAATTCGTTTTTAAGTTCGTTTTTAGACAGCAGGATGCTAAAAGCACGGTGTACCATACTATGGTATGCTGCACATTTATGGGTATGTGGGTGTATGGAATTTACTTTTTTGCCTGAGGTCCTAAGTCAACTTAAAGACATCATATTTATGACAAGAAAATCATAACCATAATTTTTTGTTGTTATATGTATTGGGTTGATGCATAAGGTTTGACTTATCGTTATTCCGTTGTTTTAAATGAGTTTGGTGTTTGTGTTTTGTGAAACACAGGTTTTATTGATTGTGAACATATTATTTGTGTATATTTCAGACAAACAGTTATGGAATGTCAAGTTGCGAAAAGTGAGCATTTCCGACACATTTTACTCTTTGAGTTTAACCGAGGATCCAGTGCAGCAGGAGCTGTGAGAACAATTTGTGAAGTGTATGAGAATGAAGCAATTGCTGAAAGAACAGCACAGAAATGGTTTTCCCACTTTTGAGCAGGAAGGTTTGACTTTTCTGATGATCCACGTTCTGGAAGACCTTTAGATTTTGACGTAAATCGCTTGAATGAGTTGCTTCGTGAGAATCCTCATCAAACAACGCGGGAAATGGTGCAAGTTTTTGAATGTGATCAGTCACCTATTGTACACCATTTGGATTCGATGGGTAAGGTACAGAAATTGGGTATATGGGTACCACATGTGCTAAGTGACAATACCAAAAATCAACGAGTAAACATCTGCTCGCCATTGCTTGCCTGGCACTAGTTGGCTTGTGATAGGCATGAAGCATTCCTTTCGAACATTGTCACCGGTGACGAGAAATGGTGCCTGTATGTCAATATGAAGAAGAGGAAAGAGTGGCTCAACCCATCAAAAATATCATTTTCCCGTGTCAAGGATAGTGCCCATCCACAGAAAATCATGTTGTGTGCTTGGTGGAACAAAGATGGCATTCTTCACCATGAACTTCTTCCGAAAAACGTAACGATTACCTCTGCTGTGTATAGTGACCAGCTAAGGTGGCTTGCCGTTGCTATTGACAACAAAGGACAAAGACAACAACCAGTCTTATTGCTCCATGATAACGCTCGTCTGCATACAGTGCAGTTGTCCAAAGGTGTGATAGCAGAACTTGGCTGGGAACCTCTTCCTCATCCTCCATATTGCCGTGACCTTGCCCATTCAGATTTCCATCCTTTCTGCTCTCTTTCTAACCACATTCAGGGGCAAGTGTTTCCTGGCGAAGCTTCTCTTGACCAATGGCTAACAGATTTCTTCAAGTCAAAACCAAAACACTTCTACAGGTGAGGCATTCAACTGCTACCTGGACGTTGGCAGAAGGTAATAGAGAGTGGAAGTGAATACATCAATGAGTGATTGTGATTGTTAGTTACAGTGCGTTACAGTGACAGTAAAATAAAATAATATAAAATAAAATGTAAGGGCCAGACAAACTTATGCTTCGACCCAATATTTTAATGTTATAATTATTCCTGCAACATTGTCTTTGTCTGATACACATATATTTTAGGTATCACATAATCTGTTTAATTTTTATTTGGCTGAAGATGGCCACTAAGTGGCTGAAACTAGTCCCAAGACTGATGTAATATTATTTACTTGATATATTGTATTGAAAAGGTCAATTTACCGAGCTCGATAGCTGCAGTAGCTTAAGTGCGGCCAGTATCCTTCCTTCCATTTCCTAGGCCTTTCCTATCCCATCGTTGCCATAAGACGTGTCGGTGTGACGTAAAGCAAATTGTAAAATAGAACGCAAGGTCAATTTATTTCTTTTAATTGCACTTCAGTACAGAAAAATAAATAAATTTAAGTCTATAATTACTGCTGCATACGTCATTATAGGTAAGTAATATCCTTTGTACATTACGTCTTCAGCCTTCATTGGTACATCCTTATTCCAATCTTCGTACCTGGACCAGTTGTGTTCTCCTACTAATTTCCATATCCAGTCTTGCATTTGATGTCAGTTCACTTGCCAAGTATTTGAAATGTTCTACTATTTCCAGTTCCTTGTCTCCAATTTTGGTAGCTCCTTTTCCTTCTTTATTTCCTTTAGTCATCACCATCGTCTTGCTCTTCTCCACGTTGATCCTCAATCCCCATTGTTCAATCCTTCTCTTCAGTACATTCAGCTGTTGTTTTACCTCCTCATCTTCTGCCCAGATCACATAATCTGCAAACATCATTACATTTGTTCTTTTCCCTCTATAACCTTCCCTTGCTGTCTTCACATTGTTATCCATCACCATTATGAGCAGTAAAGGTGACAACACACTTCCTTGTTTTAGCCCATTGTCAATTCCAAACCATTCTGTTCTATTCATGGTTGTCTTCACACAGCTGTAACAGTTATAATATAGGCCTGTTGCTTTTATCATTGTTATTAGTTCCGTGCCAATGCCCCTGTATGTCAGGCTTTCCCAAACTTATGTTCTGGGGATGCTGTCATGAGCCTTTTCTAAGCCTATAAAAGTCATTACTACAGGGTGTCTTAACCCTTTTGGGTCAAATTGAAACAGGTAATAGTGGGTCCACAACTGATTATATTGAGATAGGGAACCAATGGTCAGAAAGGATCTCTATGTCCCTTTCTTTCACAAACTCTATCAGCTCTTCGGTTTTGTCTGTTAGGGTTAGGATATTGTTGACTGTCCCTATTGGGATATGTTCTGATAATGATCACACCCACTTCTCACAGTTCCCCCAGTACCTAAAAAAAACTGCTTGTTACCTGCAAGGGATGGTCTAGCATTTTCTGAGGCCACACCATATTTGCATTCATTTTAGGCTTTTATTACGATGGGTTCGCCACTCCCAAAGACATTTTAGAGCTGTTGCCAGTAAGTGATAAGGCTGCTCCTAACATGGAGTACAGACGCCTTTCGCACCACCCCTAACCTGGGGACAGACTCTGCTTGATATGTTGTAGTGTCATTTCCTTCACCGAGGGGACCATCACGCCAGCTAAGATAACTCATCCACCCGAAGCCATTATTTTTCTTAGGGGTTTGTGTTATTTCTCGCCACCCAACACTCAGCGCAGAGCTGCTGGCTGTAAGGTCTACTGTTACCACAGTGGACCGTTCTGGCCAGACACAACTTTTTCCCTACTAGGAACCAAAATTAATTATGGTACATCAATTATGCAGGGGTGTTTACCATATATATATATATATATGAGTATTTTTATGGGAGAAGAAGATACAAATGGTATTTAAAAAGAGGTTATTAAAATCAATATTGGATCTGATTCCCACTTAGGACCAAAAAAGTTGGGGTGCGTTAATTATGCAAGAAAATATGTTGTATATTCCGAGTATTTTTACGGGAGATGTAGATACAAAAGATCTGTTCAAAGAGAGATTATTAAAATCAAAATTGTATTTGATTCCTTTGCCTGTCCCATCCTGGGCATAACCTCTTACCCAGAGGCCCTGGGTTTAATGGCCAACCAGGTTAGGGAATTTTACCTGGATCTGAATGCTGGGTCAAAGTTTACTCGGCTTCTGTGAGAACAGTTGAAGGACTATCCATGGTGAAATAGTGGCGCCCCTCTAGAAAGCTAAGAATAACAACAAATAGGATTTGTTTCGTTGTTGGCTCATTACCTCATAATTCACAGGCATTCAGACTCTGCAGTGGGCACTTGGTAGTCTAAGACCAATCAAGGCTGTAGCATCATGTGGTTTATTCTTTTGTTTATTTGTATTTCTTACTCCTTTTCACCTGACGATATTGGACAGGAACAGTGAGTAAGATGACACAGGGAGTTAGAAGCAGTGCCCAATTCAATTGGAACTCTCTTAATCTCCAAATACTATACAGTTTTAGAATGATTTGTATTCCATAATGCATGGAAAGCATGCTTTGAGTATGGAAAGAGCACTGAAAAAACATCACAGTAATGAAAATTAAGCAAGTAATATTTCCATTTAACTTTTCTCATGGTTCCACGGTGAATAGTGGTCAGTGTTAAAAATCCTCTTGATTTTCAATTTACTGTAATTCACAAATTTTATCGAAGTGGTGAACATGATTTAATTATGCCAAGTAAATTACTTAGGTTCTAAATGTTGTGTGACAAGATAAGAAGTGACTACAAGATCTGACCGGACTTTGAGTACTGGTATATAATGTCTGTAGCAAAGATTTTGGTTACAAACTATTGTAATGGGACTAGTTTCGACCCTACAGTTGGGTTGGTCATCAACAGCCATTTCACATAACCTTAAATCCAATTGGAAATACATATAATATGATGTTATATATATTTTAAAACATTTCTGGTGGCCAGCTGTAATCATGATAGCATATCCAAAACATATCTGAGAATCAAATAGGTAAAACATTAGCCATTCAACTTGGCTTCGAACACTGAATTGGGAATACACATGTGGCAATATGTATATTCTAAAACCCTTTCTAACTGTCAAATGTTTTAAAGATGGATTTAAGGTTATGTTAAATGGCTGAAGATGACCCAACTGTCGGGTCGAAGCTAGTCCCATGTGTATAATACAATAGTTTGTAAAATAAATTGATATTGATTAGATGGAACCAAAACTTATGCTATAGTCGTCTATCATCAATACGGAACATGAACCAAACCGAATCTACTTTGGTATATAATGTGTCGTGATTAGGTCCATTTGGGTATGTAAAGATCATTTTAGTTGATCCAGAAATTCTGTTTTTAATATCTTTACATTCCACCTATACCTTCGATATGGAAATAAGGTCATTTTTTCTGTTTTTTAAATTAACGGTTAAGTACGACTAGTTTACACAGTATCACTGGAAATGCTACTTTGTATTTGGTGCTACCAATATTGCTCATTACAATGTAAATTTAATAATGGATATTTAATATGTATCCATGGTAATTTTGAAGATGAAAAATGAGTTGCATAGAAATGTTATTGTATGTAAAAGGTGGATGTTATAACAAAACCTGTCATGTTTCAATTATTTTTGTATGGCTAGGTAGGCCTGATGAGACCTTGTTACTGTCCAGTCTGAATTCATATAACTGCTTCAACATGAATATTGCTTGCTTGGTGCTGGAGTTATTGAATGGATCAGTGCCATCCATTTCATCACATTATGAAGGTTTGCTTGGTTAAGATGATCATTATCGTTATCTCTCATAAAAATGTGTAGGTAGAGACAAGGTAACAGATTGAGCATAACATTGTTTCCATAACTGGAAGCACACAGCAGGGCATTGAGTGCCCCAGGGAATTTTTATTTTTCAGTAGTTTGGTGTTCGCACAGTCTTTCCAGCCTCCCACTGCCGTGACTTTACTTTGACCTTCAGACACTTTCATTTGGCACGCTAACTCTTAACCCTCCAAGTGATATGTAAAAACCTCTTAAGTGATAAGCGACTGTAACGTCTTCATACAAGTTTTTTTTAAAATTCATAAAAAATACAAAATGACAGTAAAATATATCATATTACATATATTTTTGTTCAGTATAAACCAGAGAATGTGATTATGTAATAATATTGGGTACATACCGTGATTCCATTTTATTGGTAGGGGCCGATGACCTTTGATGTTAGGCCCCTTAAAACAACAAGCATCATCATCATCAACCATTTAATTGGGGGTGGTGAATTGCAGTTTTTTTCCTTTTGAAAAATCATTGTTTCAACTTTCACTTTACGTAGCTTCAAAACTATGAAAGACTGAAGCAAAAGGTAAATGCATAAAATGTTCACCATTTTGTTAGCAACAAAAGTACATATTTACCGTAAAACTAAAGAACAGAAAGTCATGTACAAAAAACCAAAACTATGTACATCTCCTCCTCGGGCATAATTATTTACTTCGATTCACTTGTAAGAATTTTTCTTTTCTTCCCCTTTACTATGGGCCTGTAGAAGTGTTTCAACTTATGGTAGCAAGTAAGATGAATGCCACAATTACACTTAGGGCACCAGAAGTTGCTTCGCTTTCTTTTTATGGCCAGATCTTCCGAACAAACTATGCATAATCTTTCTTTTTGCCCAGGTAGATGTTGATGACCATGTTCATCTTGTTGGCTGAGTCTTGGATGTTCAGGCTGAACTCCATTTGCTAAATCTAATACAATCCAGTCCACGAACTCATCTCGGTATATAGACTTATCTGTATTGTTAGAATACAAAACAAATGCATCAAATATAACAATGGCGAGAAGATTGAAGAATATTCTTTTCCAATATTTTTTACTGGTTCTGCTCAGTGTTGCCAACTTATATTTTCAAGATCCGCTAAATATTACTTAAAATCCGCTAAAATTCTGCCAAGAAATCCGATCTCAAATAATGATATAATAATAATAATAATAATAATAATAATAATAATAATAATAATAATAATAATAATAATAATAATAATAGAAGTATATGTCTGCACTCACATGATCTGTGAGTTTCACTGGGATTAACCCCCTGCCTGCGAGCCGGTGAGCTAAAACTTGCAGGCGTTTTACTGCCGGGTGCAAACTAGGTGAATCCCTTACCTCAAAGGCCACATACAGAACAGGCCAATTCATTAAACGGTCTTCCTTCATAGCATAAATATAAATGCTACTCTCTCACAGTTTCATTATCTGTCGTCATTCGTCAACTAAGAGAAAGGTACCCTTTCCCCACGCATTACAAATTTGATACCATGATCTCATAACATCAAATCAAATAACATGTTTTCCTCATGTGACTGCTAGCTCCTGACAAGAAATACGGAGTAGCTCAGAGAGAGACTGGAGTAAAAAAAAGTAAAATGGATAAAACGCTAAATTCCGCTATAATAAATCTAGAATTCCGCCAAAAAATCCACTGTCCGCTAAATACTATATTTTTCCGCTGACAGTTGACAGGATTTGATGACAGAAAATCCGCTAAATTGGCAACACTGGTTCTGCTACAGGACTGATGATGATAAATGCTTTTGTCATTGTTATCAACACAAAATAGCCAATGACTTGAACTATCGATTAGTGCAAAGTTCGACGATATTTATTGAATGGTTGCTCAGCAATATGGCTCTAAAAATGAGTCGTTAATAACGACTTTATCATTTCACAAAGGCATAAATGAGTCATTATAACGACTCATATAGGGTTAACGGATGACATCTGCTTGTATCTCAGAATCTGTGTTTGGGGCATACAGTTCCCCAGTGTATGGTTAATTAAACTTTTTTATTGTATACAATTATGATTATCTTAATTTGTAACTTTGTACTTTGTATTGAGAGTATTTGAAATGGATCACCTAGAAAGTGTGAACAGATTTTAGTAGAATATGTGAGTTTGAACCAAGCAGAGTGGCTGCTCATATTAATGCTCTGTGGCTATGGAGCCAAGCTCTGAATTCGGGAGGCAAGTGGGTTTGAGCCCTACCATTGGCAGTTCTGAGGCTGTTTCCCCTTTTTACTTCCAGGTAAATGCTGGGACAGTTCATATTCATAGGCCACAGTCGATTCCTTTCACCTCCTTACCCAATGCCATTCATTATCATTCCTTTCATCTTCATTAGCTCCCCAGCTGAGGTTGGCATCAGGAAAAACATGCAAGGAAATATCTATTACAAGATATTAGAATCATTCCGTATATATGGTTTCTACAAAGGAAATATAATATGTCCTAATTCAGTACATACACATCTCCATCATTATGTGAAAAAAATAAAATATCTCTTATCATCTCCGACCCTGTATCAGGAAATGGGACTTAGGGTTAGACATACTGAGTTTTCTTACAATGGTGGTGAATTTAACTTTGTTGAAGATGATATTGCTGATGATGAAGCTGTGGAAGTTATATTTTCCCCAAATGCTTCAGAAGATGAGTGCTTCCATGGAGCAGACAGTGCAGGAGGAGGAAGCAGAAGAAGAAAGGAAAAAATAAGTTACGAGAGAGAAGCCTTGTATTGTGACAGATATAAGCATTCAAGCAGTTACCTCCACTGATATGTTAACTAGTTAACTAGTGATACACAGGTACACTGTGTGGAAGAAGAGTAAATCTCAGAAGTCAGTGTTTCTGATCAAATATCCACCAAACCTACCTGCAGTCCAAAAATCAAATCAGTGGCTACTTTGCCTATTTTATGGCATGAAAAATACTGCATGCCTAAATTATCTAGACAAAACTATTCTTACAAAAGAGAAAGCAAAATCAAGAGTAGAATTTCTTTTCACATTGGCAGAGGAATTAAACGAGACCTAGGATGTTACAACTAGAAATCCTGTAACTGCACAAGATAAGACACCTTCTCAATGAAGATGTCCTGAGACATTAAGATGTGGGTGTTCATGTGTAAAAACCATATCCTGGAGTTGTATCTAAATTATGTGAAGTGAAGCCTGTAGTTCCATTAACCATACACTTGGGAATTGTATCCCCCAAACACACATTCCAGTCAGATGTTAGCGTGCCAATTGAAAGAGTGTGAAGTCATGGCAGTGGGAGGCTATAAGGGTTGCGAACACCAAACTACTGTGAAATAAATATTCCCTGGGGCACTCGTTGCCCCATTGTTACACTTCCAGGGTTAGGGAAACAATGTTATGCTTAAATTTGAAATTTGAAATAAACTTCAATGTATTATGTTGTGTTCAGTATCTTCTTGTTGTTTTATGACCGCATAGGATCACTTTATTTTTGGGGGATATTTCCTAAACCATTCCTTCATTACCATTTCTAGAGCACAATTAAATAATAGTGGTGAGAGCCCATCTCCCTGCCGTAATCCAGTTTTAATTTCAAATGACTGATATTTCACGCCTAAACTTCACTTTAGATTTGGTGTTATTGAAAGTCAATTTTATCATAAGAAATAAGGTCTAATTGATTGAGCGACTCCACATTTACAATACAATATTTTCTTCTTAAAATAAAAAGGGAATATTTTATTGTATTGTAAAGTTGGAGTCACTCAATCAATCAGACCTTATTTCTTATTGAGGCCAACAATACGGATTTACTATGAATAGAGATTCTCTATGGATGCAGTCGTAAGCTTTCTTGAAATCTACAAATGTTATCACCATATCTCTGTTTCTTCTCCTGTTATAGTCCATTGTCAACTTAAGACTCATGATGTGATCAGGACCGCTCCTCCAGGATCTGAAATCTCCTTGATATTCTCCTAGTTCTTTCTCAAGTTGTAAACTTATCCTATTAAGGATGCTTATTGAAAAGATTTTGTGTGTTATGTCTAGGAGCGAAATTCCCCTGTAGTTATTAGGGTCGGTTTTGTCTCCTTTATTATGCAGTGGTTGAATGAGGGCTGTTATCCAGTGTTCTGGTAGTTTTTTTGAATCCAGATAGAGATAAGTTGCTGATGGAGGACAGCTTTTGCTGATCTTCCAGCGTATTTCCAGATTTCCGCAAAGATCTGATCTTCTCCTAGCGCTTTGTAGTTTTTAATTTATTCAGTGCTTGGTAGACTTCCTTTTTTGTGGGGAGATTGATGTTCTCTGGTGGTGTTTTTATTGAGATGTTGGTGTCCAAATGAAGGAGTTCTGTGGGTTCCTCACAATTTAGGAGCTTGTTGAAATATTTAGCCAGAATTTCTGCATTGTCTTTATTATTATTAGCCAGCTTATCATTTTCATCCTTCATCAGTAGGGTAGGGGTTCGTATTTTCGGAGCTGTTTTCTGAAGGTGTTATAGTAGGTAGTTCCTTGATTGAGTTTTATTGAATTCTTCAATTAATTGCAGTCTCTCCTTATGATGCTGTCTTTTTATTCTTAAGACTTGGGTTGTTTCTTTTCTCTGTTTTACTAGATTTTGATAGGATAATTCTGATTTTTGGGACTGATGTAGTAACATTTGCTGTTCCGCCATTGGTGTTTTTTTTTTACACGGTTTAATTGGTGGTGGTGGTGATTGTTGTTTTAAGAGGAAGTACAACTAGGCAACCGTCCTCTATATAACACTAATCAGAGGGAAAAAATAGAAGGGATCCGACACTTTGAAAAATGAAGGTATCGGTCAAAGAAAGACAAGGTCCATGAAGAGCATGAAAATGAAAGACTCCCTAGCCTTCACGAACCTAATAGCTTCAGGGTCGGAAAAGAACAAGAGTTGACCAAGGGAGGTCAGATAGGATAGATGAATGTGAGGAGCCTGGCACAAGTAAGTGGAAGCAATGCCAGGACTCAGCTAAGGCCCCCATGGTCACCAACCCACGCTCCAACATTCATATCCCCTGGGGCCCCTTTTAGTCGCCTTTTACGACAGGCAGAGGTTACCGTGTGCGTTATTCTACCGCCCCCACCCACAGGGGGAGTTTAATTGGAGCGAGGTCGTTTGCAATTTGTTTAAGGTTGTGTACTAAGTCTTCAAGTTTATCTGTGATATTTTAATTTTTTCAGTTGCTTTTTTGGTAATTTTCATTGTTGATTAGCTGGGTAGGATCTGTTTTTCTTTTAGTTTTAGGGGCTTGCTTTTGTTGTCTCCTCGGGGAGTGAGTTTAATTTTATTTTAATTTTAACTACATAGATGGTTCATGTTTGTGGGTTACTGTAGTCACGTCCTAGTTTGTGAACCATGGGCAACGGCTGAGTGGCCTAGTAAGTGGTCCTGAGAGTCGGGTTACCAGTTGCTATGGAATGGGAGTGGGCATCTCCGACATATTCTGAGTCGTGGCCCTCCTTGTGCTCAGGTGGCTAGGACTACACAATTCACCGGTGGTCCATAACCCGTTAGAGGAGAGATCCTCACTTGGACTATGTGCAAGTAGGGCAGCATCCTGCTTCATGAATTTACCGAGCTCAGAACACTAAGCAAGCCTCGGACCTATGAGAGTAACGGAGTCCCACTCCCATTTGACAGGCGAGGGACTCCTTGGAAACAACTTGGCGAACGATATGGAATTCGATGGGGAGCTATCAATATTAATGGGGCTTATGGAAGAAAGAAGGTAGAACTTGCTGAGTCAGCAAAGAGGATGCATCTGGATGTGCTAGGAGTAAGTGATATTTGGGTAAGGGGAGATGAGGAAGAGATAGGAGATTATAAAGTGTACTTGACGGGTGTTAGAAAGGGAAGGGCAGAGTCTGGGGTAGGGCTCTTTATCAGGAATACCATTGCACGCAACATAGTTTCTGTTAGGCACGTAAGTGAGCGAATGATGTGGGTAGATTTGTCAGTGGGAGGAATTAGGACAAGAATTGTGTCCGTGTATTCACCATGTGAGGGTGCAGAGGGTGAAGTTGACAAGTTTTATGAAGCATTGAGTGACATCGTGGTCAGGGTCAACAGCAAGGATAGAATAGTGCTAATGGGCGATTTCAATGCGAGAGCTGGGAATAGAACTGAAGGATACGAAAGGGTGATTGGTAAATGTGGGAAAGATATGGAAGCTAATGGGAATGGGAAGCATTTGCTGGACTTCTGTGCTAGTATGGGTTTAGCTGTTACGAATACATTCTTCAAGCATAAGGCTATTCACCGCTACACATGGGAGGCTAGGGGTACCAGATCCATAATAGACTATATCTTAACAGACTTTGAATTCAGGAAATGTGTTAGGAATGTACGAGTTTTTCGGGGGATTTTTCGATGATACAGACCACTATCTGATCTGTAGTGATCTCTAGGCCTAGGGTAGAGAAAGTGAAGTCTGTCTGCAAACGAATAAGGGTAAAAAATCTCCAGGACGAGGAAATTAGACAGAAGTTCATGGATATGATTAGTGAGAAGTTTCGAACAGTAGACAGTAAGCAGGTTCAGGATATAGAAAGTGAATGGGTGGCATACAGGGATGCTGTAATAGAAACAGCAAGGGAATGCCTAGGAACAACTGTGTGTAAAGATGGGAAAAGGCGAACATCTTGGTGGAATGATGAAGTGAGAGCAGCCTGTAAACGTAAAAAGAAGGCTTATCAGAAATGGCTCCAAACAAGGGCCGAGGCAGACGGGGATTGGTACGTAGATGAAAGAAACAGAGCGAAACAAATAGTTGTTGAATCCAAAAAGAAGTCATGGGAAGATTTTGGTAATAACCTGGAAAGGCTAGGTCAAGCAGCAGGGAAACCTTTCTGGACAGTAATAAAAAATCTTAGGAAGGGTGGGAAAAAGGAAGTGAACAGTGTTTTGAGTAATTCAGGTGAACTCATAATAGACCCCAGGGAATCAATGGAGAGGTGGAGGGAATATTTTGAACATCTTCTCAATGTAAAAGGAAATCATCCTGGTGGTGTTGTGAACAGCCAAGCTCATGGGGAGGAGGAAAATGATGTTGGTGAAATTATGCTTGAGGAAGTGGAAAGGATAGTAAAAAAAACTCCATTGTCATAAGGCAGCAGGAATAGATGAAATTATAGTGCTATTAAAACAATGTGCGTGTTCTGACAGCTCTCAGCGTGGTAGTAGGAGGTGGCAGTTACTATGGCAACCAGTACACGCCTCCCGTTCAGCCAATCCCAGCTCGGCATGCACTCTCCCATTTCCTACCCCCGCTGTCTTAAAGCTTCGAGAGGCGGTCGGTCCGACTTCCACGTTGCCAATATAGTATACCGTAGCACATGTGGCTGGGCTAACAATGTCTACTTTGAGTGATATTGTCTGTATAGTGTGGTTTTTAAATCAACTAAATATTATAGTGCTATTGTATTTGTGTTAATAAGTGTATCGTTATAGAGACTGGCATTCTAGTGTAGTGTAAATTATAGTATTGTGTAGTATAGTGTAATTTTAACACCGTCTCATTTACTGAACTCAAAATGTTGCAACCCGTTCAGAGCGCCGCTAAACGACAACGAGAGCGACCTAGAATTCATTCACCTAGGAAAAAGGCAAGCGTAATGGGGAGGCATGGCTTCGCTATTTGTGGTCAAGCTCGCGATATGGTATGTGCCTTACGGGAATATTTTGAGGCTGAAGGGAAAAATGGAGGCCCACTGATAGACGTCAACAAAGTTGTAGAAAGAACAGCAGCAGCTTTAAAATTTCTGAAGCTACAGTAATTAGAATAGGGAAAGAAAAAGAAAAGAAAGAAAAGGAGCCTTCGGAAGAAGGTGAAGGGGAAAGAGAGGGAGTGGATGTATCCGGACCATCACATGACAGGTTATCAACACCGGGCCAAACCCGACTGATTAAAGCCTATGAGGAAGGGGAATGAGGAGATTGTCTTACGATATTTGAGCTAATAAAATTACTGCTGAGCCACGTTGGAATAATAGCAACGATATTTAACGTTTTTCTAACTCTTTCATGATCGCCGTAAATGGATATTATTTTCCGTAGAGCCTAGCGCAGAACGAGAGATGTTGACTGTGATGTAGTAACTCCTGCTGGATCATGTGGCAACACAGAGCTCCCACTCCTTTGTTCGGCGCCACGTGCTGCGAACTGTCAGAACACGCACATTGTTTTAATAGCACTATAGACCTGAAATGGTGAAGTATAGTGGGAAGGCAGGGATGAAATGGCTTCATAGAGTAGTAAAATTAGCGTGGAGTGTTGGTAAGGTACCTTCAGATTGGACAAAAGCAGTAATTGCACCTATCTATAAGCAAGGGAACAGGAAGGATTGCAACAACTATCGAGGTATCTCATTGATTAGTATACCTGGCAAAGTATTCACAGGCATCTTGGAAGGGAGGGTGCGATCAGTCGTTGAGAGGAAGTTGGATGAAAAGCAGTGTGGTTTCAGACCACAGAGAGGCTGTCAGGATCAGATTTTCAGTATGCGCCAGGTAATTGAAAAATGCTACGAGAGGAATAGGCAGTTGTGTTTATGTTTCGTAGATCTAGAGAAAGCATATGGCAGGGTACCGAGGGAAAAGATGTTCGCCATACTGGGGGACTATGGAATTAAAGGTAGATTATTAAAATCAATCAAAGGCATTTATGTTGACAATTGGGCTTCAGTGAGAATTGATGGTAGAATGAGTTCTTGGTTCAGGGTACTTACAGGAGTTAGACAAGGCTGTAATCTTTCACCTTTGCTGTTCATAGTTTACATGGATCATCTGCTGAAAGGTATAAAATGGCAGGGAGGGATTCAGTTAGGTGGAAATGTAGTAAGCAGTTTGGCCTATGCTGACGACTTGGTCTTAATGGCAGACTGTGCCGAAAGCCTGCAGTCTAATATCTTGGAACTTGAAAATAGGTGCAATGAGTATGGTATGAAAATTAGCCTCTCGAAGACTAAATTGATGTCAGTAGGTAAGAAATTCAACAGAATTGAATGTCAGATTGGTGATACAAAGCTAGAACAGGTCGATAATTTCAAGTATTTAGGTTGTGTGTTCTCCCAGGATGGTAATATAGTAAGTGAGATTGGAGATTGAATCAAGGTGTAGTAATGCTAATGCAGTGAGCTCGCAGTTGCGATCAGCAGTATTCTGTAAGAAGGAAGTCAGCTCCCAGACGAAACTATCTTTACACCGGTCTGTTTTCAGACCAACTTTGCTTTACGGGAGCGAAAGCTGGGTGGACTAAGGATATCTTATTCATAAGTTAGAAGTAACAGACATGAAAATAGCAAGAATGATTGTTGGTACAATCAGGTGGGAACAATGGCAGGAGGGTACTCGAAATGATGAGATAAAGGCTAATTTAGGAATGAACTCGATGGATGAAGCTGTACGCATAAACCGGCTTCGGTGGTGGGGTCATGTGAGACGAATGGAAGAGGGTAGGTTACCTAGGAGAATAATGGACTCTGTTATGGAGGGTAAGAGAAGTAGAGGGAGACCAAGACGACGATGGTTAGACTCGGTTTCTAACGATTTAAAGGTAAGAGGTATAGAACTAAATGAGGCCACAACACTAGTTGCAAATCGAGGATTGTGGCGACGTTTAGTAAATTCTCAGAGGCTTGCAGACTGAACGCTGAAAGGCATAACAGTCTATAATGTATGTATGTATGTATGTATGTATGTATGTATGTATGTATGTATGTAATGTTAACTACATAGTGATCTGAACCTGTGTCTATTTCTTGGTGACGTTATAGATCTCTTTGTGATGGTATTTTTCCGTGCAGATGTGATCCAGTTGCCATTCTCCTTTAGTGTAGTCAGGGAGTTTCCATGTTTTGAGTTTTTGAGGTTTTCTCTTAAAACATCTAGATTCTAAGAGTAAGTTATGGTTTCTACACAGCTCAACTAGTCTCTCTCCATTTTTATGTGTTTTCTTGTATGCTGGCCATTCTCTGACGATGTCATGGTATTTTCTTTCTCTGCCTATTTGAGCGTTGAAGTTGCCTATTAATTTTACATGGTGTTTGGGGATGTTGTCTGTGGTCTGGTCCAATAGGTCCCAAAATTGTTCTGTCTCCTCATGGTCTTTTGAGGAGTTGTTTTATTCGTTAGTGGGATCTTAGGCATTTGTTATAGTATAGATTTTATTAGATGCCTTTAAGGTGAGCGTTGAGAGTCGTGGAGACTGTGATTTGAATTCTTGAACTGAGTTTATTATTTTAAGGCTGAGCAAAAATCCTGTCCCAAATTGTGGGACATTCTTCATCACTTTATTCCCAAGTATACCTTTATAAAGTCTGTAGCCTTGAGATTCCAAGGCATCCTGGTCAGTGTTTCTAATTTCCTGTAATCCCATGATAAGAATTTTGTGTTGATCCATTATGTCAGTGATCACTTTTAGTTTACCAGTTTGCATGAGTGAGTTTATATTGTGTGTAGAGAAGTAGGTTATCTGCTTGGGTTTGATTCTCGATTTTGTCTCATTTGTGTATGTGTTACTGGGGTATTTCTGTGCCTCCGACTTCTTGGTACCTTTTAAGTGGCAGCCCACCGTATCTGAATGCTGCCTTCTCTGAACTCTTGGTTCAGCCAGTGGAGTATTCCGTAAAATACCTTCCATGGTTGACTGTCAAGGTTTCACCTGTGTGGGACTAGGTCCCAAATTACAACTCTGGATGTGATCCAGTGAGGTGATAATGAGGCCGCGCCTTATGCAGCCGCTCCTAACCTGGAGAACAGACGCATAATGAATTCCAGTGGCATTTCCTCCACTGTGAGGACCATCACCTCACCTAAAGGGGCTCATTTGCCCAAAGCCGTTGGCCCCCTTAGGGAGTCAGGTTATTTCCCGCTACCCATCACTCGCCATTGGCAGTTTTACGGCTGGGTGCCAGACCAGCAAACTCTCCCCTTTCTCATTCTAGACTTGGGAATGGACAGTGGCGGAGTTTGTGTTCGGTGTGTATGTGTATGTGTATGTATATATATTGAAGAGGTAGTTCAAGAAGGTGGTGAATGTACACAAACTGTATCAGTGTGCAGAAAACAAAGTGAACTTTATTAACACTGTCTTAAAATCAGATAAACACATGAATAGAGGTTGGTGTGAAGAAGTGTTAGCTTCAATAGGGGTGCTAAAAAAAACTCTGGAGACCTTTAGAGAGATCACAAGGCTAGCTGACACAACAGTCATGTAAGCAACAAGCCACTTACTTGGAGGTGCTCCAATCTAGTCCAAATAACCTCATCACAGCAGTAACAAGTAAACATGTGGTCATTGTATCACCAAAAAACTCCGACGAAGTGAAGGACTCTGAGCAAACACTAAGATTATTACAGTCTTCTATGAAAGCAAATTCAATTAAAGTAGGGGTAAACAAAATCAGAAAATATGAAACAAGTAGGTAGTGCTTGAGTTATGAAATGAAAATGAATGCAAGACAACAATGGTGAACACAATTAAGACAAATAATCCGCATCTGAAGGCAAGAATACCACACAAAAAGAACCTGTGAATTATTATCCATGGAATTGAGGTTAACTCCTGGAGAACAAAGTAATTCCCTCCATAGTGGAACAGAATCCAGTCATGAAGCATGCTCTCTCCGCTAATCCTGATGATATAGCACTATATTTTATGAAAACACCACAAGATGGCAACACGAACTACTCCGTAGTCAAAGTTAGTCCAGCGATCTACCAGGTACTACAGAATTGCAAGAAGCTCTATGTAGGATACACGAGATGCAACTTCAGTGAACATGTTTTCGTGATTCGCTGCTACAACTGCATTGGCTACCGACATTTCTCTACAAATTGTAATAAGGAACAGTGCTGTTCAATCTGTTTAGATGCTCACAACTTTTGTAACTGTCCGAAAACGAAGACTGAGTGCTTTAACTGTAAATTACAAAACCGAAGAAATGCAATTAAGCACCAAAAAGAATTAAATTCCCAGCATCCCGCTACATCATTAGATTGCCCTATATCCCAAAAAATCCTCAATATCATAAAATCTAAAATTTAACTATGGCTGAACTCCAAGACTATCAACAAAATTTACATAAATCAGTTGTGCCTACCCAAGAACTCATTTCAAATTTTGAGCCTAAGGAAAGAACAATTTTAAGTTTTCAAGAACCAAACGTTAGAAATAAGAGTTTTAGGTTTTGGACAAGACTTCTACATCCACGCAATGAAAATGAACACACCCACGGAATGAATTCAAGCTGCGATCATAACACCTGCGGAACTAATTCAAGCTGCGATCGTAACAAAATCAAAAAACATCATCTTACTTTCACAGTACTGCACTGCTGACAGGGTCCTCATATGCATCACGTTTAACCAACAGCACCACTACATCTGCAACGTTTACTTTGACTCAAAACGAGACATTGACATGGACCTGAATGGCCTTCAACAGATATGTGACGAGCTGAAAGGGAAACCACTCCTAATCACCAGGGATTAAAATGCTAAACATGGGGCTTGGAACAGTCCCATAGGAGAGGCATGAGGGAGCCTACTTTACGACTTTTGCAACCCCTCTAATTTAACAATACTAAACAGTAGCAATAAACAGACTTAGAGATGTACCAACTCACAGAGTTATTTAGATGTTAGTGCATGCAGTCCAGCACTTCTCCCGCTTATCTACTATTAGGACGTAAGTGATGTACCAACACTCTCTGACCACTGTCTAATTATAACGACCCTAAAATAGACTACACCGAGCTCGATAGCTGCAGTCGATTAAGTGGAGCCAGTATCCAGTATTTGGGGGATAGTAGGTTTGAACCCCACTGTTGGCAGCCCTGAAGATGGTTTTCCGTGGTTTCCCATTTTCACACCAGGCAAATGCTGGGGCTGTACCTTAATTAAGGCCATGGCTGCTTCCTTCCCACTCCTAGCCCCTTCCTGTCCCATCGTCGCCATAAGACCTATCTGTGTCGGTGCGACATAAAGCAGCTAGCAAAAAAAAAAAAAATAGACTACAGAAATATCGCCAATAAACGCTAATAATTACTCAACCAGGACGGATAGAACAAGAAATGTCAAATGGTCTCGCTTCCAACAAGCTGCCAAAAGAAACTTACTAAGGATAGCAGAAGAAATAGCTTCCTGCAACACGGTCACGGAATTAGACGACATAGTAAAGAAATTAACTGATGCCATAAACAAACTGGCAGAAGCACATCTACCAGAAATTTCTTAAAAACCATGTAAGAACTTCTGGTGGAAAGAAAAACTGACAATTACGCAAAAACGTGTACTGGCCTGTGATAGATGATATAAACGAAACGTTGCCCAGTCCTACGTCAGAGAAACTACGGCATTTATCTAGCAGTCAAAGAGGAATACAGAAACTTAATCCTTAAAAGAAATTCAGAATGCTGGAAAGAGTTCTGTTCAATCCCTACAAAAGCTAAATCTTGGGAACTTGTTCAGAAGCTAACCAGGAAGCCAAAAAATCTCAATAACCTAACCTCAATAGAGACTGAACATGGATATACAACAACTTTTTCCGAGACTGCAAATGCTCTACTAAACACGTTTTTTCCGCATTAAACAGAGGATACAGAAGCACAAAGAGAAGTGAGAATCTCATCCACGATCCCCCCCCCCCCCCTGATACAGCTGATAACGTATTGTTCTTACATGAATAAGTTGAGTGAATCATTCTACCAAAAAAAGAAAAGATTAAAAAAGCACCAGGCTGGCATATCTGCCGAGATAATAAAAAATATCCACTTCCGCATTCCATCCTTATTTGTCACACTGTTGAATAAGTGCCTTTGAACCATTTCCCTATGTCATGGAAAATTGCAGTTAGTGAAGGTAACTCATAGAGGAAGCATCTTAACAAAGTTTACTGCTAAGTCCTTCAGACCTATCTGCCTCCTGCCAGTTCTAGGAAAGATTCTGGAAAAGCTGTTAATTGACAGAATTATGTACTATATGCATCATCATGGCCTATTATCCCAATTTCAGTACGACTTTACTCCACAAAAATCTACTGAAAGTGCTGTTCTCTATGCAACTGAATGAATTTGGAACATCTTCTCAAGGCAAAAATATGCTTATTGATCTCTTTGGACATAACTGGTGCATTTGATAATGCCTGGTGACCGAAAATTTTGTATCAACTGAAGGAAAAGCAATGCTCACGTAATCTGCACAAAACCACTCAAGCGTACTTCAGCAACAGAAAAGCGAAACTTCAAATTGGAACAGCAATTTCAACTACATACATCAACAAAGGATGCCCCCAGGGATCTACCTGCAGCCAGGATTTTGGAATATCTTGTAAGATGGCGTCCTCAAAGCACGGATTGCAAGATTGTTGCCTACGTTGATGACGCATGTTTGTTAATTGAAGCTGACAGCGATGCTAACTTAAACACCGAGTGAACACAGCACTACATATTCTGTTCAACATGGGTTTCTTCTTCTCATGACAACCATAACCTTAATTTTCAGTGGATTAAATTGCAGCTTGTTTTTGGAATGAACTTCATTCTGGTTCCGTATTGACTTTAAATATCTAAGATAAAATTCTAAAAGAATTTAATGGTATAAAGTTCATTTGTTCAATACATGTATGCCATTTGATAAATGGTCTATCTAAAAAGCTATACAGGACATGTTTCGACCTAGCTTAGAGGTCATCATCAGCTAAAATAACACAAAGATGAAAGATACATACAAAAACAGTGGTACATAAAAAACCTGAGTACAATATACCTGGGGCTCATTCGTATTGTGCTTTGCAGAGGGTGAAGCTTGTGAAACGGTGGACTTTGTGCGTTGAAAAGCAGGGTGACTATGTTGAAAGCGGGTTCAAACCCGGCAGAGGTAGTCGGATTTTTGAAGGGCGGAAAAAAGTCCATTCGACACTCCATGTCGTACGATGTCGGCATGTAAAAGATCTCTGGTGACACATTTGGTGTTTACCCGACAAAATTAATTAAATCTCAGCCATAGACGCCCAAGAGAGTTTCGGTTTACTCGGTCTGCCATCTAGTGGGCCTAGAGTAAAACGGAACGTCGAATTTGACGAGCAGACAGCCAGATGGCATCAACTTGAAATGTCTGCACATGGTAGCTGAGGCCATACGATTATTATTATTATTATTATTATTATTATTATTATTATTATTATTATTATTATTATAAAAATTGATTGCAGATTCTTATTGATTTGTCCTCATATTAATGCCCCTGAACATTCTAAGATCTCTAGTAACTGCTTTGATGCTATTAAGCATTGTGTCCATAGATTACTAGAAAGTTTTAGACATTCCCTACTTAATCCCGCAACTTTCCTTTTCTTGATAAGAACTTAATGTCATTTTTGCCTTTTTGCTTTTTGGCAGTATTACCTTTAATACTTATAAAGGGGGAGTTACTATTTTCTTTTTCCGAAGATATAATAAATTGGCTGTTGTAGTAATCTCTGAGAAATAAATCACTTCACAGGTGTCTATATTCACTAATTTCTTGACCATCTACTGAGCATTTTGTGAAGAACTGGGCCTTCGGCATATCTGGATATAGGATGCTAAAAGGTTTATTTTGTCACCTATTCAATACATATAAATTTTACATTTAGGAATTTATTGTTAATTCCACTTGAGACATGTTTCGCCCTTCGTTGAGGGCATCATCAGTCAAATTACCTCCTCAAGGCAAAAATCAGGTACCTGATTAGTATTTAACTTGCACATATTAATACACATTACAATGGGAAATTAAGTACGAGGAACACTTGTACAATGGTGATGGTTAAACAATATAAGTTTATAGAATAAGAAGTCGGCACCAATGCTTAAAATTACTGGGTAATTATAGCATAGTTCAGCAGTGGTGCTCTGAAGAATAATTGACGCACTCATAGGAAATTATAAAGTTTATAAAATTATTTACATTATAACAGTCATGGGGGAAGGGTATAGTGCTTGGTGTCAATGTTTGTAACCAAAAATTACTGTCAATGGTTGGTAACTATACAGTAAATTTACATTATCGAATTGAACAGTTGAGAATTTACAGTTTATATACATTTTTACAAGAGGGCAGCTTGGTGAGCAAGGATATAAAAAAGTCTAGTACCAAGTGCGTCCCGTTGTTTTAATCGTTGGAAGATGATTGTAGCATTGACATATCAGAAATATGCAGAGTGGTTTAATCTTGGTTTATAATCACAGGGGGCAGGGAAAATATTCCATAGCCAAATGAGGTTCTATAGGCATCAAACCGAAAGTTGTCTGGTTGAAGCACCGGGTTCGGTACGGTGAACTGGTGAACATGTTTTCACACATCAGTCCAAGCTACAAGAAGTTAACTAAGAGAAAGCGAAGGATTCAACCCGCAACATATTCCCGATAATACAATTACCTACAAATAACTGCCATCATTGTTGCCATTCAAATGCACCGTATACTCAATGACACCCATTGAGTCTCCGTCCACGCTGACCAGTTCACCATACCGAACCCGGTGCTTCAACCAGACAACTTTCGGTTTGATGCCTATAGAACCTCATTTGGCTATGGAATATTTTCCCTGCCCCCTGTGATTATAAACCAAGATTAAACCACTCTGCATATTTCTGATATGTCAATGCTACAATCATCTTCCAACGATTAAAACAATGGGACGCACTTGGTACTAGACTTTTCTATATCCTTGCTCACCAAGCTGCCCTCTTGTAAATATGTATATAAACTGTAAATTCTCAACTGTTCAATTCGATAATGTAAATTTACTGTATAGTTACCAACCATTGACAGTAATTTTTGGTTACAAACATTGACGCCGAGCACTATACCCTTCCCCCATGACTGTTATAATGTAAATAATTTTATAAACTTTATAATTTCCTATGAGTGCGTCAATTATTCTTCAGAGCACCACTGCTGAACTGTGCTATAATTACCCAGTAATTTTAAGCATTGGTGCCGACTTCTTATTCTATAAACTTATATTGTTTAACCATCACCATTGTACAAGTGTTCCTCGTACTTAATTTCCCATTGTAATGTGTATTAATATGTGCAAGTTAAATACTAGTCAGGTACCTGATTTTTGCCTTGAGGAGGTAATTTGACTGATGATGCCCTCAACGAAGGGCGAAACATGTCTCAAGTGGAATTAACAATAAATTCCTAAATGTAAAATTTATATGTATTGAATAGGTGACAAAATAAACCTTTTAGCATCCTACATTCAGTATCTTCAATACGGATAACAATGATTTTTATCACTTGCAATATCTGGATATTGCTGTAACATCTTGATTTTTCAAGATTTCAGTTTCATTGTAGGTTTGTCAGATAGAGTAGCTTTCTCCAAATCCAAATCAAGAATATTTGTATGATTGATGTATCATACTTTTTTATTTTGCCCCAAAAACTGAACTGTAGTACTTGACAAGGACTAGACAAGGAGTGATCTGTCATCCTGAAGTTGGTCGTATAGTTGTGAGAATGTATGCTATAATAAACTGATGTTGAATATTTTTACGGATGTCTGCTATTCCAGAATTTCTTTATATGCAAAGATATAAAGAAGGCATGAATGTACAGTGTGGCTGCCGATCTGATCCTGGAGCTTGAAACCATAGAGCGGGTTGCAAGAGAAATGCCCTTCATTGAGTTCCAGACCGGCAGTAGAAAGCATTAGACCTGCTTAGCTGGATGCAACATTATGCAACAAATGCAAAGACCAGAATAACTCAGGCTGGAAGTCTAGCCAACTGGAAGGTGCATCTACAGACCTCCACTCCTCCCTCTCCTTCCTAGTATGATTTGCCCAGCGGTAAGGCATGCTATTTCATTATTTGTTGTGTAAAAGAAATGTACTGGGTATAGATAATGGGAAAAGATGTTTGCTATAGCTTAGTAATACATGTTATTTTGACCAGACTGATATTAACTGATATTAGCTAACTTCTTGTTCTTTGTGTTCAGCTTGTCATCTGAACAGCCATTTCAGTGTTTTGGGTGAATCAGATGAACTCGTTGATCCTGGCTGTTTGCTACATATATCAAAACTAAATTTGATAGTGAATCTCAGGAAGTAAATCTAGAAAAGTCAAGACTGGGACAGGTACGGAAAACTAGAGTTCCCCTTCATCAGGCATTAATATCTTTGTGGCTGAATGGTAAACCCATCTCTGAAGCCAAATACCTGCAGTTTTACCAGAAACTTGTTGGAGATTGTGACATTGTAGATGACGTAGATGGATTTACTGGAGATCCTGATTTCGAGTTTGAATGAACTGAGTGTAAAAAATTATTTGTTCAGTATTTTGTGCGAATTTATGGGACCAAATACTGTTTTTAATCACATATTCTGATCCAATATTTTGTTTGACTGAGATAATTAAAAATTCATTACTTTCTTTTAGAATCACTTTATTTCTTTAGACCTTCATATCCTTTACTTGGTTTAGGAGACTGCTATTCTACTTAGCAGTTAATGTGTGTCTAATGGAGGACAAAACTTGCTCATATGCTTGAAAATATCTCATCAGTACTGTACTGTTAGAACTTAATGTGAAAGAAAATACATAAAGAAATGAAGGACATTGCATTGTGTAGGTTAGAATGGCTCATTTCTTTAACATTTGTGTTGATTTGGCTCAGATCAGATGAAATTCCTCAAATCAGGAAGGGGTTATAGAAATGACTTTAGGGAATAGCTCCCCTTCTAGAGTCTCTCCATCTAAGACCTGTGTAGCCTAATGTGCTGGATTTGTGGCGTTGCATGTGGTGGTTCAACTGCCTAGAGAGTACATAGGAGATTTGGGTTTGAATCCCAATTGCAGTCACATATTTTTTCAAGTAGGTACTAATAACAGAGTCTTCAAAAATTTTCTCAGTTAAGTTTAACATGTCATTAACTGTATGCGCGATGGCAGAATCTTGCTGAAAATATCCATTTCGACAGTCAATGTCAGTTGGTTCATCAAAAAATGGTTTGAGTATATTATCCCTGTATCTTTGTGCATTAATTGTGCCCTGAAGAAAGATAGGGCCCATAATTCTGTATCCATTCACTGTGCACCCTACTCCGATCCGTTCGTCATGTAGAATAATTTTGTATGTGCGATGGGGGTTTTCTGTACTCCAGTATCTGTTATTCTGCATCAAAACATACCCATAAGAAATAAATTTCAATACAATATATCAAATAATAATATATCAGTCTCCTTTTAATTTTTTTTTCTGTATGTATATTCATTCCTAATTCTGGCTATCATTTCCAGATTTACTTCTTTGCCTGAGATCTTAAGTCAACTTAAAGATATCATATTATGACAAGAAGATCATAACCATAATTTTGTTATTATATGTATTTTAATGTTATAATTATTCCTGCAACATTGTCTTTTTCTGGTACACATATGTTTTAGTTATCACATAATCTGTTTAATTTTTATTTGGCTGAAGATGGTAACTATGTTCCTGAAACTAGTCCCAAAACTGATGTAATATTATTTACTTGATATATTGTATTGAGAAGTCTTGCCAATTTATAGCTTATAATAAAACATACCCATGTAAATGGAACCATGCTTCGTCAGAGAAAAATATTAAGTGTGGATCAATTATTTCATCATGAACATTTTGCAATATTCAATTACAAAAACGTACCCATTTATCACGATCATGTGGATGCAGTTCATGTACTACACCTTGTATGGTTTCAATCTGAACATTTTCGTAGCCTGCCATGCTGAATTCTTCGAAACCCCAGCTTCTTGTCCAAGTCATTTTAAGGATTTTGTAGGTGTATGTTGTAATCTTTCTGAGATTTCATATACTTTTTCCTCATTAAGTAAATTTACACGGTTTTTAACACTTCACTTCTTATTGAGTAAAGAACCAGTTCCTTTCAATTTGTTTTCTAGTTTCTCCACAGTCTCTCTATGTGGAGGGCGTACATCTGGAAATTGTCTTACAAATCACCTAACAACTTCCCTGCAAGACTCTGTTTTCACATAATTACTGTACATAAATACCCTTTCCTCTACCGTGTACACATGTGGAGGCATTATGAGAATTATACTCTGAAGTAACACTTCACAACTTGAGAACAGTTGGAGCGACAGATGAACACTTAATACACGTTCTAAGCACAGACCTGAACTGCGAAGTGCGGGCATTCCCATGTTGTCTGTGCACTGTGTAACGGGAAGTGGTGAGTCAATGGAGGCAGACAAGCTGGGCACGTCTGCCAGCCAACCGATGAGAGAAACTCATAGTATAAAATTATGAGGGCAACCATTACTGTAAAATGCACAGGTCATAATTGCAAGATCGGTACGTTTATTGAATGTGCGCTCACGAAGAACGTGTGTTGAAAGCCACGTTGATGACATTTTTGAGTGTCTGTGCAGGGATGTCACTATAGTATCCAGCTGACTGTCATATTCATATTTGATTGGTTGATACGTCTGTGCATACAATTTATTGTATATTACTGAATTAATTTTGAAAATGACTTATTCAGTCATGTAATTTGAGCTTTTGCTTGCTGATATGTAGCTTTATGTAGTCCATGATCCTTTTGGCATAAATTTAGTTTTTAGTGGGATGAGTTTTAAAAATACTTTTTTTCCCCCCTGGAGGCCTCCTCAAGTATGTGTTCATCCTTGTGTCCAGCTCAGGAATCTCAGAGGAGTGACTTGTCTTTGACAGATGTCTGTTCAAAACAGACACAAAAAAGTTCTGCAAGTGTTGATTTCTTCAATTTATTATGGCACACAGGATCCAGATTTTCTATTCTGTTCCTGGAAGCATATATACAGTTTGCTTGCTAAATAGCCATTCATTGACAATGTACTGTCTCTCGTAAGTTGCACTGTGAAGTGATACAGTCTCCCTTTGGTGTGAATCTTGCCTTTTGAGGACAGTGTTGTTTCCTATGCAAGCTCATAGTTTAATTGACTCTGGTCACCGTTCCAAACATACTCCAGTCGTATGTGTTCACTTGCAATAAGTTCATTGATTCTAGTAACCAGTGTTTCTGCACATTGGATTATTTATGATTTGTTTTGTTTGATTAGAGTATAGTTATATGGTGTGGCATTATTCCACATTCAGTTTTCAAATTATAAGTAAAATGTATAGCAGCTTTGAAACCAAAGTCTGATATTTTTGTCTGCTTCAATTGCCCAATGTTATAAATTCCAGTAATACATGCTATATTCTTTTTCTCTTGCCTCTTCAAAGTTGGCTATTGTTGTTTAATGACATTTACTTGTGTGTGGTTTCTCTTGACCACGATTACACCTTTTAGTTCCTTTTTTACTTCCAACACCATTTTAATATTATTTTTCATTTGTTATTTCTGATACTGCTTCAGTAGGTTTTCATATACAGTATGTTGTGTCCTTGGCTATTGTAATTGTCAGAAATATTGTCCAATGTTTTCTGTTTAAATGTTGTGACGACACTAGACACTTTGTTCTTTTTGGGAGGTGAAAGATCATATTTTCTGTGGCTGCTAACTTTTCCTGTTAAACTGGAACTATCCCTATTTCATTTCAATGCACTGCTTATTACTTTTTTTTTGATAACTGAGATCTAATTTTACAACACTTTCACTGTGTAAGATATTTACATATTTGTTTATAATCCATGACATAAGAAAACATGTGAAAGTCTCATTCTCCACACCATCACTAATGTAAGGAATGTAAGTTAGCTAGGAGATTAATGGACTCGATTGCGGAGAATAGGAAAAACCAGGAGAAGACATGGCGATAATGATTATACTCTGTTATTAATAATTTAATGATTTGAGGTTTTGTCTGGCTGGGTTTACCCCACTATGGTAATGGAGTAGACTATATTGCCGGCGACTCAATGCCAAGTGTTAGGTGGCAGTAAATAACCCGGCTCTCTGAGGGGGCCAGCATCTTCAGGTGGATGATGAACTTTAAGTAGATGATGGGCACCTCAGTGAATGAAATGATACTGGAAGCTATTAAGCTTTTTGGCCCAACAGCAAGATGGATCCAGGGGTGAACGTTCAATAATCAGTTTCCAGTGATCATGGAGGCAGACGAGATTGTCCCAGATGGACTTGCTGTGAAGGCGTATCTCTACTATTCCAGTGTTCAATCCTACATGTCTCGTGTCATATGTGGTACAGGATTTGGCTCTGAGATCATAGTGTGTGGATCTCTCCCAGACAAGTTGGGATCCACCTTAAACAAATTCATGCCAGTGGCATTTTCTCCTGCATATCTTTCTTCGCTCTTTGAAGTCCACCAGCAGTGGGATGAGGACAGTAGAGGCAGCTTTTGGGTGAAACTTGGAGCTTCTAGTTTTCTAGTAATTAGTAATATTTAGTAATTGTGGTGTGGGTCCCATATACTGGACTCATATTCTAATTGGGGTCTTGCCAGAGAGTCATATGCCCTCTCTTTTACATCCTTACTACAATCCCTAAATATCCTCACAAACACATGAAGAGATCTGTAACACACTGAGAGGAATCTTTCTTCTTGGTGAAACTTGCAAACTACCGGGCGAGTTGGCCGTGCGCGTAGAGGCGCGCGGCTGTGAGCTTGCATCTGGGAGATAGTAGGTTCGAATCCCACTATCGGCAGCCCTGAAGATGGTTTTCCGTGGTTTCCCATTTTCACACCAGGCAAATGCTGGGGCTGTACCTTAATTAAGGCCACGGCTGCTTCCTTCCAACTCCTAGGCCTTTCCTATCCCATTGTCGCCATAAGACCTATCTGTGTCGGTGCGACGCAAAGCCCCTAACAAAAAAAAAAAAAAAAAAAAAGAAACTTGCAAACCAATGTTTCATTCCATTACCATCATATCTTTGTCTGCTGTCCATCTCACAATATTGTTGAGGACTTTTTGCAGTCACTTGCAATCCTTTAACTTATTTACTATTCTATACAGTATAGCATTGTCTGAAAAAAGCCTTTCTCTGATTCTAGTTTACTCATATTTTGTACGTACATAAGAAAACAAAGGTCCAATAACAATGCCCTTCAGGAACCCCCTGTTAATCGTTACAGCATCAGATAGTGATTCACGTAATCTGATACTCTAATTTTTTGAATTCTATTTTCTATAAATTCAGCCACCCATTCACTCACTCTTTCATCTAGTCGAACTGCTCTCATGATCTACCATACCAAAAGCCTTGGATAGGTCAATAGTGGTACAGTTCTTTTGACCACCAAAATCTAAAATACCTGTTATGTCTTGTTGGAATCATAAGTTTAGCCTCACTGGAATAACATTTCTAACCCTGAATTGCCTTCTAGCAAATCAGTTGGTAATTTTGCAAATATGTCTTGTATAATTAGAAAAAAATGCTTTCTCAGAACACATTCTATATCCTCTTTTGAAGTGCATTGTTTAAACAAAATGTTCCCAAGAAGAATTATTACAACTGGTTCAAAAATCAGTCTGCAGTGATGAGAATCAAGGGCTTTGAGAAAGAAGTAGCTATCCAGAAAGGAGTGAGGCAAGGCTGCAGTTTGTTCTCTCACCTTTTCAGTGTTATATAGAACAGGCAGTAAAGGAAATCAAAGAGGATTTGGAAAGGGAGTCGGAATCCAATGAGAGGAAATCAAAACGCTGATATTTGCCGATAATATTGTTATTTTTTTTGAGACTGCAGATCTGGAGAAATTGCTTAATGGTATAGACAGTCTTGGGAAAGGAGTACAAGATGAAAATAAATAAGTCTAAAACAAAAGTAATGGAGTGCAGTCAAACTAAGTCAAGTGATGCAGGAAATATTAGATTAGGAAATGAAGTCTTAAAGGAAGTAGATGAATATTGTTACTTCGGTAGTAACATAACTATGATGGCAGAAGTAAAGAGGACATAAAATTCAGACTAGCACAAGAAATTTGCTCACTTTGATCATTAATATAGGAATTAGATGTTTTTGAATGCTTTTTGTCTGGAGTGTGGCATTGTATGGAAATGAAACACATACGATAACTAGCTCAGAAAGAATAGGAGCTTTTGAAATGTGGTGTTACAGAAGAGTGCTGAAGGTGAGATGGATAGATTGAATTGTGAATGAAGAGATGTATGTTGAGTATTCAGTGAAGAGATACTGAATCAAGTTGGTGAGAGGAGATCGATTTGTCTAAATATGACGAGAAGAAGAGAGAGACTGATAGGACACATTTTAAGGCACCCAGGGCTTGTTCAGTTGGTTTGAAGGAAATGTTGGTGGTAAGAATGGTAGGGGTGGACTAAGGTATGAATATGACAAGTAAATTAGAGCAGATGTAGGATGTAGTAGTTACATAGAAATAAAAAGATTAGCACAGGATAGGGTGGCATGGTGAGCTGACGACTCAAACAACAATCTCCCAAGTTTGGGCAATTTTTGCCCTACATCAACTAAAATAATGGGTGAGCGGTTGGCCGTATCGAAAAATGAAGTACACCTTGTGGCCTTGAAATTAATTTTTCTATAAGAAATTGTAATTTGAATTTTCATTTTAACTCTGAATGGTTTTCGAGAAAATTCAGCTTTCTTGTGTTTTTTGCTGTGGTCCATGGTGAAATAACTAAAATAATGGGCAAATGATTTGCCCTATCGAAAAATGAAGTGCATCCTTTGGTCTCGAAGTTAAATTCTCTACAAAAAATGTCATATGCATTTTCTTTATTTTTTGAGAAAATTCAGCTTTCTTGTTGTTTTGGTGGTGGTCAATGAATAGGTTACTCATTTCACAGATGTATAGGGGTCACATGAAGCCATGTTTGTCATCATTTGTTTAAAAAATAGCCTTTTGTTGACAGGGTGGCTGAAGATCTGGGTTTCTTTTTAATAGGTTTACTATTCATAATTAGTAGGTAGAGATTTCATTTAGCATAGTATTTAAGAATTCACATCTCTTATTCAGTTATTTTTATTATAATATTCTTTACTAGTCTCCCAATTTTATTTATAGTCAAACTCTTTTCTAACATTTTGTTGTGAGATGTGGTGTGATGACCACCGTTCCCGAGCTGATTCCAGTATGGTGCCACGTACTTGTGCCGGGCTGCTCCTGTAATCCTTCCTGTGCAACCTCCCTTCGCTAACTCATGTTCTTTTCCGATCCCAATCATATTAGAGCATTTTAGGCCTAAGGGTTTTTTTATTTGCCCTCCTTTCATGGCTTTTCCCTTTATTTATCAAAGGTTCATATTTGAGGTGTAAAGAGGCTTTCATTTTTCTGCCTATCTTTTCTTTGCGATACCTTCATTGTCGAAGTGTCATACCTTCTTTCTTCTTCAGGTGGTTTAATTATTTGAGTATCAAGTGGGCGTAACCTATATATTTATATACCCAAAGAGAAGGTCTTAAATATTTCTACAGGAACGTGTTTTAAGACGCACACATACTTGCGGCCACCTGAATTTAACTGCTTTAATCCTTGCTCATAAATCTTTACAAAGAATGGGTACTTTAGCTGGTGGTGTATAAAGCGGTCATCATCTCAGCATTTCTGTTTGGTTGTGAAACCTGAACCCTGTACTGCTGTGACATCAAGAAACTTGAGAAGAAATTGCGTTCCATCTTAAATATCAAATGGGGGGAACCATTTCTCCAGTCGTGCAGTTCTTGAGAAAGTGTGCATGAACATTGTAGAAGCCTCTATAATTGGCCATCGGCTTTAGTGGACTGGCCATGTGTGTTGTAAGAGTGACAACAGGTTTCCTCACCAATTCCTAAATGCTGAACTTTCCTCATTTGTAAGATCTGAAGCTAATTCTTTTCAATTTCGATACAGTTAATTTATAACTGTTAGGCTCTTCTGTTTGCCGAAACTAACTTTGAGTAAATAAATGTATAAACTACCTGAAAGAGAAAGCTATGGTAACAGTATTACACCTAAAAAAGAAATACATACATACATACATACATACATACATACATACATACATACATACATACATACATACATTATCATTATAGACTGTTATGCCTTTCAGCGTTCAGTCTACAAGCCTCTGAGAATTTACTAAACGTCGCCACAATCCTCGATTTGCAACTAGTGTTGTGGCCTCATTTAGTTCTATACCTCTTATCTTTAAATCATTAGAAACAGAGTCTAACCATCGTCGTCTTGGTCTCCCTCTACTTCTCTTACCCTCCATAACAGAGTCCATTATTCTCCTAGGTAACCTATCCTCCTCCATTCGCCTCACATGACCCCACCACCGAAGCCGGTTTATGCGTACAGCTTCATCCATCGAGTTCATTCCTAAATTAGCCTTTATCTCCTCATTCCGAGTTCCCTCCTGCCATTGTTCCCACCTGTTTGTACCAGCAATCATTCTTGCTACTTTCATGTCTGTTACTTCTAACTTATGAATAAGATATCCTTAGTCCACCCAGCTTTCGCTCCCATAAAGCAAAGTTGGTCTGAAAACAGACCGATGTAAAGATAGTTTCGTCTGGGAGCTGACTTCCTTCTTACAGAATACTGCTGATCGCAACTGCGAGCTCACTGCATTAGCTTTACTACACCTTGATTCAATCTCACTTACAATATTACCATCCTGGGAAAAACACAACCTAAATACTTGAAATTATCGATCTGTTCTAGCTTTGTATCACCAATCTGACATTCAATTCTGTTGGATTTCTTACCTACTGACATCAATTTAGTCTTCGAGAGGCTAATTTTCATACCATACTCATTGCACCTATTTTCAAGTTCCAAGATGTTAGACTGCAGGCTTTCGGCACAGTCTGCCATTAAGACCAAGTCGTCAGCATAGGCCAGGCTGCTTACTACATTTCCACCTAACTGAATCCCTCCCTGCCATTTTATACCTTTCAGCATATGATCCATGTAAACTACAAATAGCAAAGGTGAAAGATTACAGCCTTGTCTAACTCCTGTAAGTACCCTGAACCAAGAACTCATTATACCATCAATTCTCACTGAAGCCCAATTGTCAACATAAATGCCTTTGATTGATTTTAATAATCTGCCTTTAATTCCATAGTCCCCCAGTATAGCGAACATCTTTTCCCTCGGTACCCTGCCATATGCTTTCTCTAGATCTATGAAACATAAACACAACTGCCTATTCCTCTCGTAGCATTTTTCAGTTACCTTGCGCATACTGAAAATCTGATCCTGACAGCCTCTCTGTGGTCTGAAACCACACTGCTTTTCATCCAACTTCCTCTCAACGACTGATCGCACCCTCCCTTCCAAGATGCCTGTGAATACTTTGCCAGGTATACTAATCAATGAGATACCTCGATAGTTGTTGCAATCCTTCCTGTTCCCTTGCTTATAGATAGGGGCAATTACTGCTTTTGTCCAATCTGAAGGTACCTTACCAACACTCCACGCTAATTTGACTACTCTATGAAGCCATTTCATCCCTGCCTTCCCACTATACTTCACCATTTCAGGTCTAATGACAATGGAGTTTATTTACTATCCTTTCCACTTCCTCAAGCATAATTTCACCAACATCATTTTCCTCCTCCCCATGAGCTTGACTGTTTGCAACACCACCATGATGATTTCCTTATACATTGAGAAGATGTTCAAAATATTCCCTCCACCTCTCCAGTGATTCCCTGGGATCTGTTATGAGTTCACCTGAATTACTCAAAACACTGTTCATTTCCTTTTTCCCTCCCTTCCTAAGATTCTTTATTACTGTCCAGAAAGGTTTCCCTGCTGCTTGACCTAGCCTTTCCAGGTTATTACCAAAATCTTCCCATGACTTCTTTTTGGATTCAACAACTATTTGTTTCGCTCTGTTTCTTTCATCTACGTACAAATCCCTGTCTGCCTCGGCCCTTATTTGGAGCCATTTCTGATAAGCCTTCTTTTTACGTTTACAGGCTGCTCTCACTTCATTCCACCAAGATGTTCGCCTTTTCCCATCTTTACACACAGTTGTTCCTAGGCATTCCCTTGCTGTTTCTACTACAGCATCCCTGTATGCCACCCATTCACTTTCTATATCCTGAACCTGCTTACTGTCTACTGTTCGAAACTTCTCACTAATCATATCCATGTACTTCTGTCTAATTTCCTCGTCCTGGAGATTTTCTACCCTTATTCGTTTGCAGACAGATTTCACTTTCTCTACCCTAGGCCTAGAGATACTTAGTTCACTACAGATCAGATAATGGTCTGTATCATCGAAAAATCCCCGAAAAACTCGTACATTCCTAAAAGATTTCCTGAATTCAAAGTCTGTTAAGATATAGTCTATTATGGATCTGGTACCCCTAGCCTCCCATGTGTAGCGGTGTATAGCCTTATGCTTGAAGAATGTATTCGTAACAGCTAAACCCATACTAGCACAGAAGTCCAGCAAACGCTTCCCATTCCCATTAGCTTCCATATCTTCCCCACATTTACCAATCACCCTTTCGTATCCTTCAGTTCTATTCCCAACTCTCGCATTGAAATCGCCCATTAGCACTATTCTATCCTTGCTGTTGACCCTGACCACGATGTCACTCAATGCTTCATAAAACTTGTCAACTTCATCCTCATCTGCACCCTCACATGGTGAATACACGGACACAATTCTTGTCCTAATTCCTCCCACTGACAAATCTACCCACATCATTCGCTCACTTACGTGCCTAACAGAAACTATGTTGCGTGCAATGGTATTCCTGATAAAGAGCCCTACCCCAGACTCTGCCCTTCCCTTTCTAACACCCGTCAAGTACACTTTATAATCTCCTATCTCTTCCTCATCTCCCCTTACCCGAATATCACTTACTCCTAGCACATCCAGATGCATCCTCTTTGCTGACTCAGCAAGTTCTACCTTCTTTCTTCCATAAGCCCCATTAATATTGATAGCTCCCCATCGAATTCCATATCGTTCGCCAAGTTGTTTCCAAGGAGTCCCTCGCCTGTCAAATGGGAGTGGGACTCCGTTACTCCCATACGTCCAAGGCTTGCTTAAAGTGTTCTGAGCTCGGTAAATTCATGAAGCAGGATGCTGCCCTACTTGCACATAGTCCAAGTGAGGATCTCTCCTCTAACGGGTTGTGGACCACCGGTGAATTGTGTAGTCCTAGCCGCCTGAGCACAAGGAGGGCCACGACTCAGAATATGTCGGAGATGCCCACTCCCATTCCATAGCAACTGGTAACCCGACTCTCAGGACCACTTACTAGGCCACTCAGCCTTTGCCCATGCTTCACGAACTAGGACGTGACTACAGTAACCCACAAACATGAACCATGAAAAGAAATAACTTAATTAAAATAGAATGCCATCATTCATTCTTGAAAGAACATCATCAGATTCTATCAAATTACACTCATATATTTAGAAATAAATATTTATGTTTGTTTCTGTTTAAATACTTTTTTTTTCTTGCTATGGGCTGTACGTCGCGCCGACACAGATAGGTCTTATGTCGACGATGGGATAGGAAAGGCCTAGGAGTTGGAAGGAAGCGGCCGTGGCCTTAATTAAGGTACAGCCCCAGCATTTGCCTGGTGTGAAAATGGGAAACCACGGAAAACCAGTTTCAGGGCTGCCAATAGTGGGATTCGAACCTGCTATCTCCCGGATGCAAGCTCACAGCCGCGCGCCTCTACGCGCACAGCCAACTCGCCCGGTAGTTTAAATACTTAGTGAACTTGAAATCTGGAACTTAGCTTTATGATGTCCTCCTTTGTCTCTACTTCAGTGTGATTTGATAGAATCTAATGATGTTCTTTCGTGAACAAAACATGCCTTCGAGAACAAAACATGTCATTTTAAATTTTTTTTCAGGTGTAATAAAGTTACCATCTCTTTTCTCTTTCAGGTAGTTTATACATTTATTTACTCAAACTTACGTTTTGGCAGACTGAAGAGCCTAACAGTTATAAATGAGCTTTCCTTAGGCACAAGGCCCTGTGGTATTACTAAACGTTATAAAGACCAGCTTAACAAACCATGTAGGTCAGGAATAGCAACCTTCAGACCTGGGACACATTTGCCATGGGTCCTTGCTTTTGCACTGTACCAACTCTGCCGTTGTTGAACTGTTTGAGCAGGCATAAAGAGTTTAAACGTCAGATACCCGTACCCCATCAATTGCAGCCTCATCCTCTTTCATCTATCAAGTGTAATCTGTGTGGATACATGTTTCATGCTAGAATCGACTTGTTTAGTCATTAGAAGTACAAGCACAAACAGCATTGAGTGCAAACGAGCAGTAAGTTGTAGAAATTGTATACTCAGAAATAAGTAACAGCCGATGACAAATGATAAGAGGTGTGGTACTAAATGTGGCCACAGAGAGAGTTTTTAATAGAGGATTGTGGAGGTGCTTCATTAATTCACAGAGGTTTGCAGACTGAATGCTGAAAAAGCATAACAGGTTGTAATGTGTGTATGTATGTATCTTGTGCCTTCTCAAGATGTAAAATACTTCAAAAATTTTGTTCTCATTGTAGTACTTCTCGACCTCTTGATATGGAAAGTGATTTTCATGGTATTTAATTCAGATTCTTGTGCATGAGCTCTTAGAAGTATGAGACAGAGACCTATTAAGTTGTTACAACATAGTCACTGATGTAAGTTCACACTTCACTCTGGCAGCTATTGCAGCATACCTTTCTAATTCATGTTTTCAGTATTAATATATTAAACTTTCAGGTGATACGTACTTGATGGAAATCCTTACAGCTGCTAATAAAATTCTATAATTGTAGACATTCTGAAACAATTGAATTGGCTTAAGCTGAAAAGTATTAAGTCAAAAGTGCACATTTTTTAAACATCAGTATTCTGAAGTACCGTATTGAAGAAAGGGCCTTCGGACAACATAAGGAAGAATTAAGCCTTCTCTTTATACCAGATACCACTGCTACGAGTTGCGTGTTTGGAGGAGTAAAGCATTAAATCAGTTATTTGTCTTTCTGTGTCACATTCCTTAGTGTTCGCCTCACTGCAAGATTTTCACATTTACTTTATTTTGCCGCATTTCCCGGTTGCGCATTGTTTACTTAAGAGAGCCTAATTATAGGAAGTGTGTGTTATTTGCATATTATGTTTCACAAAAGGAAACCATCATAAAAGATGCTAACAGAAAAGATTTGCTTTACAGAAACAACTATAGGAAAAACACCAATGAGAAGAAAGCAAACAAAGGTTAGTAAAGACAGTTTAAAAGACCATAAGTGGCCAAATACGGCAAATGAAAGGGAGTCCTTGTGTAATGGTCCATGTCACAAGTTGTCTTATAAATTATATTTGACCGGGCGAGTTGGCCGTGCGCGTAGAGGCGCGCGGCTGTGAGCTTGCATCCGGGAGATAGTAGGTTCGAATCCCACTATCGGCAGCCCTGAAGATGGTTTTCCGTGGTTTCCCATTTTCACACCAGGCAAATGCTGGGGCTGTACCTTAATTAAGGCCACGGCCGCTTCCTTCCAACTCCTAGGCCTTTCCCATCCCATCGTCGCCATAAGACCTATCTGTGTCGGTGCGACGTAAAGCCCCTAGCAAAAAAAAAAAAATTATATTTGTACAGGATTTAGGGGATTTTCATGTTACAAATACATTTTTAGACAAATGATCACGTGAAATATTCATTATAGATGACTTTATGCCACATCAAGCTGATCACGGAGCTGAAAGGCATTAAGTCATGTTTTCAAATTTGATTTTGGAAATCAGTGGTTAAATTAAATTAAAAATGGCCCTCCAGTAGCAAATATATAACCTGAGTAGCCGCCCCACAATATATAACATTAATATAGTGGTTTTGTCATGTTCTGTTCGGGTAATAACATTCATTCTCTCTCCTGAAAAGTAGTAAAAACTGACGTAATGCTTTTCAGCTCCAGCCAATACAATTGTTATTACTTCTTTGAGGGGAACTACTACTCCTAATTCTTCCATTTACATACATACATACATCTTCATTATAGACTGTTATAGATCCAGCGTTCTGTCTGCAAGCCTGCTAATCTCCCCCACAATCCTCTGCTTGTAACTAGTTCTGTGGCCAATACAGTTGGTCCGTTATTGGACATTATAATGGACTAACTATATTAGTATTATATATTTACTCATTCAGAACAAATATTTCAGGTTCGCTATGGGAATCAACATTTTTATCATAGTTCTGTGGCTTTGTTTAGTTCTATCCTAATCCTTCCTTGTTTAAAAATAAATTGAAATTCTATGACATATTTTCTCTACAGTGATACTATTTTACTCTTTCTTAAGAATGCATGATAACATAAATGCCTTGGTGTATTAGGTAGGAATTGTGGCGGGGAGAGGTGCAGGTGGGGGCTGGGGGGGGGGGGAGGGAAGAGGGCTCCTGAAGTTTTCAAGGATATGGATTAAATCACGCAGCTGGACTGAATGGCTCAGATGATAGGCTGCTGGCTTTTTATGCCTAAGTTGGCTGATTTTATCCCAGCTCAGTCCAGTGGTGTTTGAAGGTGCTCGTGTCGGCAGACTTAGTGGGACAAAATTCTGACTCCAAGATATCATGGAGTCTTGAAAAATGAGTAAAGGAAACTCTCGTATGTTATAATGTGTGAAAATACTGGTGGCACACTTTATAGTTCAACATAAACCATCTCTCTACATTAGTAATACATGGAGAATAATTTAAGACTTCATAGTGGAGTACCGAGCGATAGGAGCACAGAAAAGCAGCGGCAGTGAGTGCAGTGCCTGCAATAGTGAGTGGATGTATTCATCTCGAAGAAGCAGCATGATTACACCTGTAGAAACAAAACAAAACTGATCTCACCAGCTATATACATGCTCAGGACAAATAAATAAATAAATGAATGAATGAATGAGTGAATACATAAACGGACGGACAGACAGACTGTATTTGCAGAAGATGTTGAAAGTTATGTCCTTCAGCTGCGATGCAAGCTTCACATCTTATGATGGAACTCACAGTGTTCCTAAGTTTTATTTTAAATTTTTCTGCAGTTCCAGAATTATTTCTGTAAACTCTTTCTTTGAGAGTTCCCCATAGATAAAATTTTAATGTCCTTAAATCAAGCAAATAAGAGGACCATAGGACTGCACTGATGATCTGATCATCGAACACTTTTTTCAACTGTCGCATAGTGCTACACGCTGTATGGGGCATTGCACCATCGTGCTGGAATTAGCCATACCTTCTTTTTTTCAGTCAGTTCAGAAAAAAATGGTTTGAGAATGCTGTGAATATAATGGTCAGAAGTAATCGTGTCCTGAAAAAATACCCACCTTCACATTGTACAGAGATCTGGGCTGTAAAATGTGTGGGTTCTCTGTATCGCAGATCCTATTGTTCTCTGAATTCACATTTTCACTCAAATGAAACCATGCTTCATCACTCATAAAAAGAAAGAATGGATCCACGATACCATCGTGTACACTATTCATTAAACAAAACCCCATGGCACTACAGCCCTCATGAGTCTTTGCCTACCAAGCAACTGCTGCTCAGCTTGAAGGCCTGCAGATTACAAGGTGACGCATGGTCAGTGTGATGAATCCTCTTGGTCGTTATTCTTGAGACCGGGGTTGCCATTTCACTGTCAGATAGCTCCTCAATTGTAATCATGTAGGCTGAGTGAACCTTGAACCAAACCTCAGGACCAGCCAAAAGTCTCCCTGACCTGGCCGGAAATCAAACTGGGGCTTCCAGATGGGAGGCAGGTACGTTACATCTAGACCGCTGGGCTGGACACTATTCATTAAACAATAGCAAACTCTTATTCTTGCAATGAAATCTGTAGTCTGTATGTTACGGACTGAAGGAGTCCCGTAAGATCGTAAATGTAATAATTTTGTTGCATTACGTGCTGCCGAATGTAAAATATCCGTTTCCTGATCTGCTCTACGAAGCGACTTATGTGGAGTGACTTGCAGTCTTCCCTGTGTGAGAACTGTTCTTCTTTGCTGGTTTTTCTTATTAATTATGTAACCAGTACTATGAGACTTGTGAACGAATTGTTGCATGTAATGTTTTGATGGTACTGTAAAAGTGGGATAGCGGAATTTTCAAAGGCACCTATTAACTGATTTCTTTTTCTTGTGCAAATAACACTCAATCAAAAATATTCTCTGTGCTGTAGAGTACTTAACCATTGCAATAATAACCTCGCAACAAACCTTAAAACTCCAATAGTTACTGTCAAACTGTTACAATTGAATGGATGAAAACCAAAATGGTATAAGTGACATTAAAAAAAAAAAAAAAAAGAGTTAAGTGCAGGATGTAACTCCACTCCAGGAGGATGTATCCTTTCACCAGCAAAGAGATACAAGTGATAGCGGTAATATTCTTCGCTATAGTGATGGGTAGTATAACTACAAATAGCATGCTTTATATGAGTGGTGACGATGTTTAAATGCCTTTTTCTCTGAATGACCAAAATGCTACTTATACCGTTATGGTTTTCATCCATTCAATCAATCAATCAATCAATCAGTACTGATCTGCATTTAGGGCACTCGCCCAGGTGGCAGATTCCCTATCTGTTGTTGTCCTAGCCTTTTCGTAAATGATTCCAAAGAAATTGGAAATTTATTGAACATCTCCTTTGGTAAGTTATTTCAATCCCTAATTCCCCTTCCTATAAATGAATATTTGCCCCAATTTGTCCTCTTGAATTCCAACTTTATCTTCATATTGTGATCTTTCCTAACTTTTATAAACGCCACTCAAACTTATTCGTCTACTAATGTCATTCCACGCCATCTCTCCGCTGACAGCTCGGAACATACCACTTATTAAATGTTAAACAATTAATAATCACTTGTAAACATACCACTTACTCGAGCAGCTCTTCTTCTTTCTCTCAATTCCTCCCAACCCAAACTTTGCAACATTTTTGTAACGCTACGCTTTTGTCGGAAATCACCCAGAACAAATCGAGCTGCTTTTCTTTGGATTTTTTTTCCAGTTCTTGAACCAGGTAATCCTGGTGAGGGTCCCATACACTGGAACCATACTCTAGTTGGGGTCTTACCAGAGACTTATATGCCCTCTCCTTTACATCCTTACTACAACCCCTAAACACCCTCATAACTATGTGCAGAGATCTGTACCCTTTATTTATAATCCCATTTATGTGATTACCCCAATGAAGATCTTTCCTTATATTAACACCTAGATACTTACAATGATCCCCAAAAGGAACTTTCACCCATCAACGCAGTAATTAAAACTGAGAGGACTTTTCCTATTTGTGAAACTCACAACCTGGATTTTAACACTGTTTATCAACATACCATTGCCTGCTGTCCATCTCACATTTTCGAGGTCACGCGTCAGTTGCTCAGAATCTTGTAACTTATTTGTTACTCGATAGAGAATAACATCATCCACAAAAAGCCTTACCTCCGATTCCACTCCTTTACTCATATCATTTATATATATAAGAAAACATAAAGGTCCGATAATACTGCCTTGAGGAATTCCCCTCTTAATTATTACAGGGTCAGATAAAGCTTCACCTACTCTAATTCTCTGAGATCTATTTTTTAGAAATATAGCAACCCATTCAGTCACTCTTTTGTCTAGTCCAATTGCACTCATTTTTGCCAGTAGTCTCCCATGATCCACATTAGCTGTTAAGACTCCTTATTGCGCCAAGCTTGATACAAGCCCTATCACGTACGCCAAGCTTGACACAAGCCATATGGCGGTTGTTTGGGGATTCCAGCAGCCTGTGAGCAGAAGTGTGAAGTCTTAAACTACTCCCTGTATGAACAGTACCTTAGATGTGTTATTGTTCCTCTGTTGAACTCAATTATGGTATGATAAATAATAATGCTGTGTTGAGTTCTGGAGTCTGATAGATCACAGCTTCACTGTGGGTCTCTTGTTTCTGTCAGATTTTCTGACCTCCCTCGATCAACTAGTGATATCAGTTCCTTCCAGTGCTTTTTTTCTAAATACATTTTAAGGGTACTCTTAGTTGTAGTCGAGAAAACATCACGATTTTACAATTTTTTGGCAATTATGCACAGTCCGGTTTTCACTTTTTGGGCTGACATGTTTGTAGAAAAATTGATTACGCTATCTTATTTGTGGTTAACAAGGTGGTAACTGCATTCAGTATTTCTGACCATTTTACATTTTAAAATTAAGTGAACACATAGATATAAGCACTGTGGTAGTGTCTGATTTTTCTGACCTGATTACAGTAAATTCCACACTGGTAAAAGAGGCTGATCACTGCCATCTTCACGCTTCTTCTCCTTGCTTTTTGTATTGGTCGCCAGATGTCTTCCTTTCAGGAACCATGAATTTACATAATCCACAGGTTTGAAAATTCTTAGTGGAGAGCCTACCAACTTGATGAACATAAGATTTGCTACTGTATTCAGATGCAGTGATGGTCTTGTTGGAGTCATGATCAAGTTCCTTTGTGAGAATCCTCTTTCACATTCACTTGTCGAAATGGGGATGCTGCTCATAGTGTTAATAAGAGGGAGAAGAGACTTGTGGCATTTCTTCTCAGCAAGATATCCATGGAAACCTGTTAAGATTTGTCCTTCATGTAGGTTAAAACATTTGCACTAGTTTCTTATTTATGGTTCTCCTTAAGTTACAAGAGGATTTTCGGGCCAAGTGGTAGTGTCCAAAACTGTAACCAATTCTGGAATTTCAATGTCTTGTGATGTTAAAGGGTGGTTCTCCATACACCTACCTAGGCACTCATAGAATTTCACTGCATCGGTATGATACCCTTTATTTCTTGCTCCTTTTTTGAGATTCATGTCTTAAAGCATTAACAGTGCTTCTGCTTCCAAGGTTTCAGTATGGGCCATGTTTTATCTTTCAGAAAACACCATTATTTGCTGGCACATCTTCTTACGGGCACAATAAATCATAATGTCACGAGCTTGCAAGTCAATACTAAGTTCTGCCAATGCCTTAGTTTTGTCTCTTTTGGGATCATCTTTGGCATTTTTGAAATATGCAACCCATCTTTTATGTAGAATCCCTCCGATTTTTAGGAGTACGGCTTCAAGTTCCTCTGCACGAGTATTCAATTCCCTGGCACTTTTAGGTGACTGATGGTAAACTCTATACATTTTATCAAGGAAATATTTGAAGTGGTTTACATGTTGGGGGGAAATCTTGACTCACATCATCACCTACAGAAAGCTCTAGCCTGTGATTGGCACAGTGCCAGAACAAAACATTGGGAAACAGTTTCTTTATTAAAGTAATTACACCTTTCTTCTTTCCCACCATTACTGCAGCCCCATCAGTTGAGACTGCAACAAGATTCTGTTTCAGAAACTGATCAATGAACCCCAGTGGTCCCAAATAAGCCATCAGTGCACTTCAGCAGTTAATGTCGGCATGCTGATCCATATCTGGAAGTGTTGTCCTCACGTACACTATGAGTGATGGTGTGATGTCAGCTGACTGAGTGTGGTACTTTTTTTGATCTATAAGGAGGGCAATTTTACTATTTTCCCATGCACTATCATGTTTGCTACCTGATTTCTCATTCCTGTTATGTTATGAGAAACAATATTTATGCGTGCGTTAGTTGAATGAAGTGTGCGGCCCATGTCAATTTCAGTTTCAAAATCGTGGAAGGCTTGATTTTTCTTAACTACCGGTACTTTATATGCTGTTCGAAATTCATTGTCAGTTACTTCCTTCCTTTTTTGAAAGCCTTAGTGCATGCAGTGTCCAAAGTTTCAGATTTGTTGTTAGTATTTTAACTGCAATCTGATTAGTTGAACTCTCATTAAATATTTTCTTTTGGAGAGAAAGCATTTGGTGACATTTATTTTCAGTTCCACCAGTTGCACAAATAGAAACAAAAACCCATTGCTGTGAAATGTTCATCCCATGAGGTATGCTTTCAGTTCACAAGTCGTCAATTTCTTTACAAATTTTGCTAACAAATTTCTTATTTTATTTTACCAAGAACCGTTCGTACATACTGCAAAACTCCAGATTTTTCTCCAAATTCCAGCATTTGGGAATGTCTTCTGTCCCACTGTTCATGCGGCTGTACTCTTTGTTGTGATCTTTTTTTTCATCACCACATGACACTTTTGGCATTTCCCTGTCATTGTTTAGTTTGAATCATTAACTTTCAGCTTTTTTGATGCCTGAGTGGATGTAAAATTGTTCATTATTTTCTTCTTCCTTCAAAACTAAACACACACAAAATAACAACCTAACTCGCCACCAAACACTAGCTTACGTGCTTATAAGAACGAAACTTCCTTTTTTATGATTGTTAGAGTCTGTACAGTCAAATCGTTTCTGTTCAGGTGTTCAGAGTATTAACACAGTCTAATATTTTCTTTGCCTTATAAGTTACGGTACACACAGTGTTAAGAACTTCAAAATGTAATCATAAAAGACATACCGCTTTTCAATGCAAACCACACAACAAATCACATATTCTAGAAAAGTGAAAGGCACTAGTATCAGATCAGACAAAAGCCAGTGATAATAAGTACCTACCTTCGGGCAGAATAACCCTTACCTTACCTTAACTGTACAGCCAACATACAGCACTAAAATACTTATTTTTGTCTAAACGAGTAAAATTTCTTCCACTAAGGCGGCAATTACAAAGCTTTAGACAAGCAGATAATAATATGGCCTACTGTTTTGATTCTGCTACTTAGTGCCGAGTTGCCGACCAAGAGAAACTGATTTGATAGGTCGATTTTAATTGAAGATCACTCTAAATCTCCTCCAGCTGTTGTGAACAGCACGTTGACGCCAGCTGATCGATGTACTTTCAAATCGGAAGTTATATTTGCCGACTAGGTAGAAATTTGTTGTTTATAAGTTTCATTTCCGTATTGATAGATATTACTTTACAAAAAACAATATGTATATGAGTTTCCACCTTATCAATACAAATTTATTTTACATTAAGCAAGTAAATATAGTCAAGACTAGTTTCGACCCCTAGGGGGTCATCCTCAGTTGACAAGCGTTAAAAATATATTGTTTACAAAAACATCACATGTAGTGGTAAAAGCTTAAATTAATTTGAACCGATCATTAATGTTGGTATGTCTGGTACATGATTGACTAGTGTGCATCATCCATGAAGACACATATTATTTTTTATGCTACCCTACCATCCAATTTTTTTTAGGTTATACAATGTGGAATATACATGCATTTATGCAACTCAACAGTGGCAAGTTTAACAATGTACATTTAAAGTTGGTTCATAAATTACACATTGGCTATTGATTAGGACATTGGTTTGAACACTTTTGACTAGAATATCAATGTAACACCTTACTGGCATATATCTTAGATGCTAAAATCAGTTTGTAAAGCCTGTTACTCTTGATTGAGTCTTAGTATAAAGTTAAAATTTTAAATGAAAACTATTTGCTTAGTATAGGCATTAAATAATGCTGTTAAAATGGACGTAGTGGTAAAAGCTTAAATTGATTTGAACCGATCATTAATGTTGGTATGTCTGGTACATGATTGACTAGTGGCATAATCCGTGAAGACACATATTATTTTACATGCTACCACCATCCAATTTTTAGGTTATACAATGTGGAATATACACACATTTGTGCAACTCAATAGTGGCAAGTTTAACAATGTACATTTAAAGTTGGTTCACAAATTACACAAATTGGCTATTGATTAGGACACTGGTTTGAACACTTTTGACTAGAATATCAATGCAACACCTTACTGGCATATATCTAAGATGCTAAAATCAGTTTGTAAAGCCTGTTACTCTTGATTGAGTCTTAGTATAAGGTTAAAATTTTAAATGAAAACTATTTGCTTAGCATAGGCATTAAATAATGCTGTCAAAATGGACATCTAGCTAAAACAGTGGTATATGTATGTCATATATGCCTGGTTAAAAACACATTACATTAATGTTATTGATATGTGGTGCAACATGTACATTGTTTTGGTACAAATCAGTGGCGGCCGGTCAGTACGTGCTACCGGGCTCCAGCACGTAGCTTGGAACTGTAAGGAATATTATTTATGTACAGTACAATTATCCTGGTGCCTTTTCGTTGTTTTGAGTACGATATGAATTTGTGTTTTGTGAAAATCAGGACGAGATCTGTCGAACACCTAGCGCCGTTCTCCCGGGGAACAAGGCTCGTGCTCATGTGAAGTGAGCCCTTGCCTGTAGCCTGAAGGAAGCAATACGCAGGCGCAGCCAAGCTTGCAACACTCCCCCTAGCCGGCGGAGTATACCGTAAACCGGGATCAACTTTCACTGATCCCGTTTATAGTTACTTTCTCTCCCGCAAGGGGGTAGAATTACTCGATGTCTCCTGCTACCCTTATGTTCACGGCCGACTTGATGCGTCGCTCTAGCTAGCTCCTTGGAGCGCAGCGAGGGATCCAGTCGGCCGTGCTTATGTTGAACGTGGTAAGCGAATCTGCCACTAGAGAGTAGCATCGTCTGGGCTCGAAAGTAAAGCGTAAGTGGAGGCAATATATCTCACACATGCTTATTAAAATATCCATCTTCCTTTTGTGTCAAAAATAAGGAATTCGTAGGTGAGTCAAAGAATCTTTGACTGACCCTAAATGTTATCCCGCATTACAATGCAATTTACTCTGGTGAAATGAAATAGCGTATGGCTTTTAGTGCCGGAAGTATCCGAGGACATGTTCGACTCGCCAGATGCAGATCTTTTGATTTGATGCCCGTAGGCGACCTGCGAGTAGTGATGAGGATGAAATGATGATGAAGACAACACGTACACCCAATGATGGTTAAAATTCCAGACCCTGCCGGGAATCGAACCCGGGATCCCTGTGACCAAAGGCCAGTGCGCTAACCATTTAGCCATGGAGCCGGACATTTACTCTGGTAATAGGGGAGGCCTCAATGAATCAGTTGGCAGCTCTTTCAGTTGCTTTGTGCGGTTTTGATTCCTGATATATGAATACAGCTTTTTCCATTTTCCTTTGTGGTCATTACCCTCTTGAAGCATGCCATTCATATAATTCTCTTTTGCTTCCCTTTTCACTCTATTCAGTTCCGTCATTAGCTGTTTTCTCGCGGTTATATTACTGGTGCGTGTTTTTTCTGTCATTGTGTTAGTGCTAAAGTTTATACGAAGATTTATCAAATTATTTATCCACTGCAGTGTATATAAAGTGAAATTAAATTAGTGTTCGTGGGGATCTATATTCCCACGATTCTATTTGCACTGATGTAAGTTGCGCCATTAGGTTAGTAAAAACAATATTTCTCCAATGAATTATTTATCTCGTAGACAGTTGTCGAAGAATTCATCTGCTTCCAAATTAATGTTGTTTTTGTTTGTTCTGAGTTATAAATTGTGATAAAAGTTGTATTATTATTATTATTATTATTATTATTATTATTATTATTATTATTACCAAGTTTGAAGTATGCGTTGTTCATCAAGGCAACATGCATATTTAAAACAGCGTATTTAGCTTGTTTTTTGTAGCACGTAGGACGATTTTTTCACGAGCCGCCACTGGTACAAATGGGGAATTTTTCATAACAGTCTTAGATATAGTGTTCTAATAAAATGGGTCTGTAAAAATATTTATATGTACAAAACAGTTAGCATTTTAATAATCCGCTGTAGATCGGGTAATGCTTAGATATATATCTGGAGATATATTAGGCAGCTACTAATGTTGGAGTTATTAGAAATATTAATGGAGCATGTTTTCCATCCGTATGTCGTGATGTTTCTGGTTGGTGACATTTGTCAGAATGTGTTGAAATTATGCGTCTTGATGCACGTTGATTTTATCGTGGAAGCGTATATGTTGTAAAAACAAGGTACAGTATCTGGAAATAGAAATAATGAGTGTGATAATGGTGTGGTATGAAAGTGTGATAGTAAATCGTATGTCGTTTTACTTACGTAAGGTGTTGGAACCGTGCGTTCTTTGTAGCTGCCTGTTGGGATCTGATACGTGTTGCTCTGAGATTGTAGTTAGCGGCGGTAGAGGGGAGGTTTGGGGGGATGGGTGGAGTGTTAGTGATGGGAGTGGGGTTAGAGGGGAGGAAGTCTTGGGGCGGTTGATTTGAACATATAGATTTTTGTTTACTTATTCTTTTGATGTAGAAATCTTTTAATAAGGGAATTACTGCATGAAAAAGATTATTGTTTCTGTCTATACTTTCATTTAGGTTGGAGTTCGGGTTCACGTATTTGTCTAAATTTATGTAAAATTCTTCTATTATGCTGAGCAAGGGACTTTTTGGATTCATACTGAGGATTTGCATGTCGTTCTTAATGTCCGTGAAATTATGTTTTTGATCGTCAGTGTGCTGACCCATTGCTGAGAAGTGTCTGTGTTTGACGGCGTTGACATGTTCATTATATCGTATTAAAAAACTTCTACCAGTAAGCCCTACATAGCTGGCTCGGCAGTCGTTGCATTTGAGGCGATAGACTCCTGAGTGATTGTATTTATTTATGTTATTAACTGATTTGGAATTGTATAGTATGTTGGTGTTATTGCGTGCAGTTTTATATGCTATTTTTAGGCCTTGTTTTTTGAAGATATTTGTTATGGGATGTATATGGTTATTGTTGTAAGTAAACAGTGCATATTCTTTTTTATTTTTGGTGATTCTGGTTAACTTGGTTTTAGGTTGGTTTTTGACTTTGTTGATGATCCGGTTTATCATTTCTCTTTTATATCCGTTTTGTTTTGCTATTTCATGGATTGTGTTTAGTTCTTTATTTAGATTTTCTTTTGAAAGTGGAATGTTGTATGCTCTGTGAATCATACTATAGTATGCAGCTCTCTTATGAGTATGTGGGTGGGTGGAGTCTATCTTTATTGTATTTGATGTGTGGGTAGGTTTTCTATATATGTTATATGTTAGGTGGTTGTTATGTCTAGTTATGGATATATCTAAATAGTTTATGGTGGTGTTGTATTCAGTGTCCATGGTAAATTTAATATGGGGATCTATTCTATTTAGTTGTTCTAAGATTATGTTTTCATTAGTATGTCTATTGTCCATGATTATAAATGCATCATCGACAAATCTGCACCAATAGATAATATTTTCTATTTTTTTAATTTCTTGGTGTTCTAAGTAGTCCATATATATATCAGCTATTATGCCTGATATTGGTGATCCCATGGGTAATCCTTTCTGTTGATAGATAGTGTCATGGAACTTGAAATAATTATTATTGATAGCAAATTGTAAAAGTTTTATAAATTCATCTATTTCCAATTTGCTTAACTTACTGTGGTTATAAAGATTGGATTCTATGATAGTGATAGTTTTTTGTGTGGGTATATTAGGATACATGTTTGTTATATCATATGTTGCTAGCTTGTAGAAGTGTTCTATTCTTATATTCTTAGTAATATTGCAAAAATCTATTGAGTTTTTAATGGTTTTATTTGCTTGAAAGACATAATGTTTTTTAAGGAATTTTTGTATGTATTTGGATAATTTATAAATAGGGCTTGGCCTGTAGTTTATTATGGGTCTCATAGGAATGTTGTCTTTATGGATCTTAGGGTAAGCTTTAACTGTAGGTATCCCTGGATTCATGGTGATTAATTTTGTAGTTTCCTGTTCGTTCAAGAGGAAATTGGTGTTTTTTAGGAGAGTTTTTAAGTTTTTTTGGATACTGTTAGTGGGATCTTTAGTCTTAATTTGAAAAGTTTCATCTTGAAAGCAGGTTTTTGTTTTTGTTATATATTCCTCTTTATCCATAATGACTGTAGTGTTTCCTTTATCTGCCTTTGTTACTATTAGGTTATTTTGCTGGATTTTATTTTTGAGTACCTTAATTTGTGTTTGGTTTGTGATATCTTGATTCTGAGGTTTTTGAGTGATCTTATCAATATATTGTGGTAGTGTTTTTTTAATTTCATATCTAATTTCATTTTGTTTTTCTTGGGGTATTTTGTTTAAGGCATCTTCTGTTTCAGTAATAATAGTGGCAATATTTTCAAAAACAGAATTGTTTTTCCAGTTATGTTTTGGTCCCTTGCTCAGTATAGTTGTTTCTTTTTCATTGAATATTGTGTTAGTTAGGTTTTGGAGTGGGGGATGGAAAATATGTTGGTTGTTGTCAGTAGAAATAGTAGTATGTTGTCTATACTGTGTATGATTGGTTTGGTTTAGTGATGCCTTAAGTGCGTTGAGTTTCTTGTTGAGGGTGTTCTGCTTCTGTATGGCTATATTTTCTATCTTTTCGTTGGTTATTTGTTGGAAGTTGTTCCAGTATGTGTGTGGTAGTTCATGTGAGGCTTTGAGGTGTGTTTCATACATTTGTATGTTGAGGTGTTGTTTCTTTCTATACATGAATTTAATTTCTTCCTTAAGCGATATTCGGTTTGTTTCGTTTTTTGTATTTTGGGTTTGATAGGTACTTCTATGTTTATTATTATATTTCCTAAGAAATTTAGGAGTTAGATTATTTAGTAGACATTGTTTTAAGAAAGTGATGTTTTTGACAATATTTGTGATCTTCCTCCCCTCTAACCCCACTCCCATCACTAACACTCCACCCATCCCCCCAAACCTCCCCTCTACCACCGCTAACTACAATCTCAGAGCAACACGTATCAGATCCCAACAGGCAGCTACAAAGAACGCACGGTTCCAACACCTTACGTAAGTAAAACGACATACGATTTACTATTACACTTTCATACCACACCATTATCACACTCATTATTTCTATTCCCAGATACTGTACCTTGTTTTTACAACATATACGCTTCCACGATAAAATCAACGTGCATCAAGACGCATAATTTCAACACATTCTGACAAATGTCACCAGCCAGAAACATCACGACATACGGATGGAAAACATGCTCCATTAATATTTCTAATAACTCCAACATTAGTAGCTGCCTAATATATCTCCAGATATATATCTAAGCATTACCCGATCTACAGCGGATTATTAAAATGCTAACTGTTTTGTACATATAAATATTTTTACGGACCCATTTTATTAGAACACTATATCTAAGACTGTTATGAAAAATTCCCCATTTGTTCCAAAACAATGTACATGTTGCACCACATATCAATAACATTAATGTAATGTGTTTTTAACCAGGCATATATGACATACATATACCACTGTTTTAGCTAGATGTCCATTTTGACAGCATTATTTAATGCCTATGCTAAGCAAATAGTTTTCATTTAAAATTTTAACCTTATACTAAGACTCAATCAAGAGTAACAGGCTTTACAAACTGATTTTAGCATCTTAGATATATGCCAGTAAGGTGTTGCATTGATATTCTAGTCAAAAGTGTTCAAACCAATGTCCTAATCAATAGCCAATTTGTGTAATTTGTGAACCAACTTTAAATGTACATTGTTAAACTTGCCACTATTGAGTTGCACAAATGTGTGTATATTCCACATTGTATAACCTAAAAATTGGATGGTGGTAGCATGTAAAATAATGTGTCTTCATGGATTATGCCACTAGTCAATCATGTACCAGACATACCAACATTAATGATCGGTTCAAATCAATTTAAGCTTTTACCACTACGTCCATTTTAACAGCATTATTTAATGCCTATACTAAGCAAATAGTTTTCATTTAAAATTTTAACTTTATACTAAGACTCAATCAAGAGTAACAGGCTTTACAAACTGATTTTAGCATCTAAGATATATGCCAGTAAGGTGTTACATTGATATTCTAGTCAAAAGTGTTCAAACCAATGTCCTAATCAATAGCCAATGTGTAATTTATGAACCAACTTTAAATGTACATTGTTAAACTTGCCACTGTTGAGTTGCATAAATGCATGTATATTCCACATTGTATAACCTAAAAAAATTGGATGGTAGTAGCATAAAAAATAATATGTGTCTTCATGGATGATGCACACTAGTCAATCATGTACCAGACATACCAACATTAATGATCGGTTCAAATTAATTTAAGCTTTTACCACTACATGTGATGTTTTTGTAAACAATATATTTTTAACGCTTGTCAACTGAGGATGACCCCCTAAGGGTCGAAACTAGTCTTGACTATATTTACTTGCTTAATGTAAAATAAATTTGTATTGATAAGGTGGAAACTCATATACATATTGTTTTTTGTAAAGTAGGTAGAAATTTACCGATATTTTTCTTAAACAGTCTTAAAATGTTAAAGGGTATGCGTACCCCCGTGTTCCACCTGAAGAAAAAGAAAGCTTTGGTTCCTTCTCCCTATCTTTACCATTGTTCAGTTTATATTAATAATAGTAATAATCATATGGCCTCATGTGCCATGTTCAGGCATTTTGAATTACATTTTGGCTGCTTGCATATCATTGTGTCTAGAAAGCCAAGAATATCAGCTGATAGGATTCGTTGTGCTGACCACACGACACATGATGTGTAGCCCATCGGGCTGAGCAGCGTAGCCCAAGGCCCTTTGGGGCTGTTGCGCCATGTGGTTTGGTTTGGCATATCATTGTCGATCTTCCACTTGACTAGATAGCAGAGGTTTCTGTTGGATGATCTCTGGCTGAATTTTAATTAATTTTGTTGTGTAAACACCAAATACGTCATGAGAGATCTTTTTCATGCTAACGTCATTGAGCATAATGCCAAATTAACTGTTCTTGACCCTTAAAAAGTATGATTAAATTTGCTGGTTTTTATCCCATGATCTTGGGATCCAGAGGCTGGCACTCTATTGCTGGTCAACGGAAGAAGCTGAAGATCCCTGTGTGTTGTTTCTTTAACGGTTATTACTGTCAAATTTTTTCTCTCTTTATTGGATCCACTTTTCCCTAGTTCTGTCTCGTTTTCTGTGATTAAAACTTTTTAAACACCATTTCCTCTTCTCTGTAGCTCATCATCTTCATCATGATGAACTCCTCAGCTAGTCGCCATTAGTTTTTCTTTTATATTCATCGAGCGAGTTATCTGTGCGTTTAGGGGTGTGCAGCTGTGAGCTTGCATTCAGGAGGTAGTCCACTGTCGGCAGCCCTGAGTATGGTTTTCCGTGGTTTCACATTTTTACACCAGGCTGTACCTTAATTAAGGCCATGGCATCTTTCTTCCCACTCCTAGTCCTTTCCTAGCCCATCAAGGCCATAAGACCTATCTGTGTTTTGCAGCATAAAGCAAATTGTATAATAATAATCCTTTATATTCAGGGAAAATGACAAAGTATAGATTAGCGATGATAAGCATAATTGCTATGTTTTATACTCGCAAAATCAGATTGTGTGATTTATTGTGTATGTTAACATAATGTTGTACAGGTGGTAGTATCCATCATGAATATTCAGATTACCGGGCGAGTTGGCCGTGCGCGTAGAGGCGCGCGGCTGTGAGCTTGCATCCGGGAGATAGTAGGTTCGAATCCCACTATCGGCAGCCCTGAAAATGGTTTTCCGTGGTTTCCCATTTTCACACCAGGCAAATGCTGGGGCTGTACCTTAATTAAGGCCACGGCCGCTTCCTTCCAACTCCTAGGCCTTTCCTATCCCATCGTCGCCATAAGACCTATCTGTGTCGGCGCGACGTAAAGCCCCTAGAAAAAAAAAAAACGAATATTCAGATTGATGTTTTCACAGCCTGTATTAATAGATATGATAATGTAGCTTTTGGGCTATTGCCATGTCAAGAAAACAAGGAGAAATTCTTCACATTTCGCAGAGACTTTGCTCCATGTCTTCAGAAGGAAAACTCTTTTGTCCATAAGGAAGACTTCTGTGATAATGACAGTTTGAATTTGAGAATACTTTACCATCGGTCTATTGTAAGTGATACTCTCGTTTGTCACCAGATGGCTCAATGTGCCTTCCGAATAAAATGTTTGCTGTTCGGTATGTATGTGCATTGAGAAATAGACAGTAAGGTCATCAGATGAATCAAAGATGATGGGAAAGGAATGTGTAACAGGAAATAAATAAAATAAAGTGCAGTGACAGACTGAGAAGGATAGAAGAATAGAGATGAGGATGAAAATAAAAGTGTGTAAAAAAGAAGTTGAGGGGGTGGATAGAAAAAGAGAAATAAGTGTGTGCAAGTGGGTGGGTTGGTGAAGAGGGTGTGGGGAGCGGAAAGGAGGACATACAGCGAAGTTGAAGATGGTTCACATTAAGCTGTCATACTTTCATAAGTTGTGTACAACTGTTACTGTATTATTATTATTATTATTATTATTATTATTATTATTATTATTATTATTATTATTATTATTATTATTATTCATCTAGTGTCTTCAACTTTGTTAGAGTATGGCCTTCTTCCCCTTGCCCCAACTCACACACATTTTTCTTGTCTTGTTTTTCCCTTTTACACTTTTTTTCATCTTCATTTCTATTTTATTCTTCTTTGTCAGTCTTTTATTGTACTTATTTATTTTACAACATTCCTTCCTCATCGTCTTTGATTCATCTGATGACTTTGCTGTCTATTTTGCAACACACATATGTATTGAACAGCAAACTTCTTAATTGGAACTAAGAGGGCATCATCACTTCCCATTCGGAAGGCATGCACACTTTGAGCCATCTGGTGATGAACAAGAGTACCACTTAAAATAGACCAACGGTAAAGTATTCTCAAATTCCAAACATAGTTATTAGAGAAGTCTTCCTCGTGGACTGACAAGTTTTTCTTTTAAAGGTGCAAAGCAAAGTCTCTGCAAAATGTAAAAAAAATTCTCCTTCAATTGTTTAACATGCCAAAAGCCCAAAAACTGCATTATCGCATCTATCAAAAATATTGTTCAGTCTCTAAACATTAGGTAATATTTAATATATTATTGTTGTAGAGTCTCCAGCGATTCCTGCGGAAGGAGCTACGGCCTGTGATGGTGATGTTTTACGCTCCATGGTGTGGGTTCTGTAAACAGCTGAAACCAGAATACTCGTCTGCTGCCTCTGAATTAAAGGGACATTCCGTCATGGCAGCCATTGATGTGAACAGGCCAGAAAATGCAATAATCAGACAACAGTACAACATTACTGGCTTCCCCACACTCCATTATTATGAGTGAGTTTCATGAGGTTGTTCCTTAATTAATGACTAAAGAACAAACATCTCCTTTAGTTTCTCTCTATGTTGAGTTACTGCTATTTATAGAAAACAATTCCCATTTTTGTTGGTAAAAGAAATAGTTGTTACCCAAATTAGCTGATTAAATCAATGAGTGAAAACATGGTTACAAATTAGAATAATTCAAAAACAAGGTTTTTAAGACATTGAATGTATATGACACACAAAATTGCCTGCTGATTATCACTGATTTGCAAACACATTCCTTGTGTATGTCACCAGGATTGAAATCAGCCCAACATTTTTGCACCAGGCAAATGCTGGGGCTATATCTTAAATAAAGGCATGGTCACTTCCTTCCCAATTGTAGCCCCCTTTACTATCACATCGTTGACAAAAGACCTGTCTGTGTCGGTGTGACGTGAAACAAATAAGAAAAACACTCTTGTTGCCCTACTGTTGTAGTATGTAGGGTAATGTGAATTTATAGTTATAGTAGATAGGTAGATTAAGCATACAAGTGGTAGACGACAACGAAGAAGAAGACTTATGTTGCAGAAAGTAGCATTGGTCCTAGGAAGCAGATAATGTGAGATAAAAGTTCCATTGTCCGAAGTACAGTTCGTGGTTGAAAATTTTAAGTAGGAATAATGTCTTGCATATTTAATTTTGATGCCGTAATCAGCTGGCAAAAGCAAAGTTCAACTGGGGCAGATGGCCCAATGAAGAATCTAATGTCAAAATAACATTATGATAGGTCTTGCTCATCAAATAATCTGAAGAATTATAGTTCAGATGGTAATGACTATATAAACGTAGCACAGTTGTTCGGTGCTCCACCACTCCAAGACGAAGGCAGACTCAATTTTAGGGTGGTGGAGCCAGAGAATATATAGCGGTATAGAAGCGTCGAGAAGAATAGAGAAGCTGAAAGCCAGTATGTTCCAGAAATAAGAACATCATAATCACGTGTCCAATAGAGGTTAGCACAAGCACACACAGCAAGTGGAGAAGAAGACGTTGCAGTCACATGATGAATGGAGTAGGCAGACGGCAGGTGAGCAGAGCAGTAGAGTGAGTGAAGCAACGGCAGTGTTGTCGGAGAAAAGCAACATGCGAAGGTAAGAAATACATGTAGCATGTAGAGGAGATTGTAGCACTCTTCACAATTATTTCTAGTGAAATAATACAGAATTCCAAGCTCTCAAAATCCATTTGTTAAACAGTTATCATCATCATCATCATTTCCCTTTATCCAGCTGTAGCCGGGTAGGGGCAAATATGGTTCCTCTCCACTTTCTTCGGTCTTTCCACCCCTCCTCCTCCAACACTGCGTCCCAGCCCTTCCATCTCGGTCATGGTCGTTCACGGCCTCTCCTGCCTTGCATTTGCATTTCCATAACTTTTTCTTGACATTCTTTCGTCACTCATACGCTTTATGTGCCCAAACCATCTTAGTCGGTTCTTCTCTATTCCATCATTCATTTTTTCCACTCCAATTTCTTCCTGGATTTTCTCATTCCTTATTTTGTTTCTTCTACTCTTCTGTATCATACTCGTCAAGAACTTCATTTCGGCTGCCTGTATTCGACTCTGATCCTTCTTTGTCATTGTCCAAGTTTCTGCTCCATAAGTTGTTATGGGTACGTAATACATCTTGTACATAGTTTCCTTTGCTTCCATTGGCACATCTTTGTCCCATATCATGTTTCTTACACTATGATAGAAACAACTTCCAGCTTGAATCCTCTTACTAATCTCAGCATCCAGTCGAGCATTCTTCATTAATTCACTCCCCAGATAGTTAAATTTTTCCACTACTTCCAGGGGCTTGTCTGCAAGGCTAATCTGACCTTTCCCTTCTTTCTCCCCTTTAGTCATAACATACTTATTTTCAATCCACATTCTTCGATTTTCCCATTCACCACATCCAACTGTTCTTGAACCTTCCTGTCGTCGTATCCCAAATCACAATATCATCTGCAAATAACAACATGTTCATTTCTCTTCCTCTATATGCTGTTTTTGCTGTTCTTGTGATGTCATCCATTACTATTGTAAACAGGATTGGTGATAGAACACTTCCCTGTCTCAGCCCACCAGTTATTTTGAACCAACTAGTCCTGCCAACTTGTGTTTGCATGCAACTACAACGTTCCTTGTACATTGCCATGATCATTTTTTTTTTCCCCCTGTGGGTGGGGGCGGTAGAATAACACCCACGGCATCCCCTGCCTGTCGTAAGAGGCGACTAAAAGGGGCCTCAGGGGCTCTGAACTTTAGAGCGTGGGTTGGCGACCACGGGGCCCTTAGCTGAGTCCTGGCATTGCTTCCACTTACTTGTGCCAGGCTCCTCACTTTCATCTATCCTATCCGACCTCCTTTGGTCAACTCTTGTTCTTTTCTGACCCCGACGCTATTAGGTTTGCGAGGGCTAGGGAGTCTTTCATTTTCACGCCCTTTGTGGCCCTTCTCTTTCTTTGACTGATACCTTCATTTTTCGAAGTGCCGGATCCCTTCTATTTTTCCCTCTGATTAGTGTTATATAGAGGATGGTTGCCTAGTTGTACTTCCTCTTAAAACAATAATCACCACCACCTGATCATTTTTATTAATCCCTGTCCAGTTCCTTTTTGCACCAGACTGTCCCAAACTTTAGTCCTGGGGACACTGTCATATGCCTTTTCATTGTCAATGAATGCCATCACCATATCATTCCCGTACTCCCATTGCTTTTCCATTAGTTGTCTCATAATGAAAATTGGGCTCTATTGTTGACCTTCCACTTCTGAAACCAAACTGATTTTCCTGTATCTGATTCTCCATCCTCAACCTTATCCTACTTTCCAATATCCTCTCCATTATCTTAGCAACATTGGATATTAGAGTAATTCCCCTGTAGTTCTTCAATACTTTCTTATCGCCTTTCTTGAAAATTGGGATGATTATTCATTTTTGCCAATCATCAGGGACCTCCTTATTCTCCCAGGCAATACTGAGAACTTGATATGTCCACTGCAGGCCTACAGTTCCAGTTGCCTTCATCATCTCCACTGAAATTTCATCTATTCCAGCAGTTTTTCCATTCTTCATCTTTCTTACAGCCATTTCAATTTCATTTATTGTAATTTCTTTATCCATTTCTTCATCAACTAATTGCCTTTCCTAGTCATCCATTGAATGACTGTCATCATTTCTTATGTTCAGCAACTTCTGAAAATACTCTCTCCATCTATTCTTATTTCTTCTGGCTTTGTTAATAATATGCCGTCTTCATCCCTCACAAATCTGGTGTTTACTTGATCTCTCTTTTTGTTTCTAAGGGCCGTTTTCCCCAAATGAGTTTAAACTAGGTTTATTTTAATCTGGTTTAAGTCTGAGTTTAAACTAACATTCATTTTCCCCATATTGGTTTAAACTTTGTATCAAGTTTAAACCTGGCTCAGAGTTAAACCTTCTATATTGTTGGTTTAAACTGCTGTTTATATTCAACTTTCTTGACATTTTATTAACGTATCTGTGATTTTCCTAATAGAAGGGTTAGTTTTGACTACCAGTACTGCAGCACTTTAATGAAAAACGTACGAAAATTATAACCTAGTATTAGCATTAGAAAAATGGGAGAATTTATTGAAGTCTTTGGTTAAATAGGAAATAATTTTGATGTGCAAGAGAGGTTAAGAAGCCGCGTTCCAACAAAAGTTTACAATCTTGGAAAATCGGATGTAACGGAGTTCTTTGATGGATTTATAATTCATAAGCGAACAGCAAGGATTGTCTAGTATCGAAGAAGGATTCATTTAAAACGTCAACTGCATGAAATAATGCTATTTTGCTAGAAGCAATAATTCTGGTTGCTTTAAGATATGATGCAGCAGGCATTTTTTTTATTAACAACGGGGACCACAGACCTTAAATTGCAGTCTCCTTATAATATTATGTACTGTAAAATACTGTTCGTGGTATGAATACTGTAATGTGAAGCATAAAAATATTCCTACATAAGTCGTGTAATATGTCCGCTCTTCATGCAGTACCTGGTGGCTGTGGTCGCTAAAGCGTGAAGTCGGCATCGTCCGAATCCGTGACAAGGCGGTTCGAATCTAATTTGTCGAAAATATTTTTACCATCAGAATGTTGACCGGCACGGTAGGAGAGGCGGTGGTATACAATTTCTAATCGCTGGATTATATATTTATAGGATCAGAAAAACAATAAAGTATTTCATGCTTGCTAGTAAACTTGTAATAGAATAGATTATAGTTAAGAATGTTTCATCGTATCTATTGCCAGCATACCAGCAATAGAAATATTAATGCTATAGGGAGAAGAGTATTATGCATACAGTACGACATATCGCGAACTTGGTTATGTTATAAACGAATATGGAATCAAGTAATACATCTCCAAATAATACATCCTCAGTGGTCTGTCTGCTGGATCCAAGGTTTGTGAGATTGATCCCGGCCGAGGGCGATGGATTTTGATAGGAGATAGATCCCGAGCATGCTTGGAATTTGTTTACTTGAAATTCACATAAATGTTGATTTTCTGAGGAAAGGAATACCGTAGGCCTATTGCTGAAAGACCAGGATTTTAATATTTCAACGTTCCCGTGTGTTCCGTAAGACAATACAGACATCAAAAGACACGTATTAGGCCCACGGTACTTGTTTATGGTAAAGCATGACAGAGAAAAATAAGAAATAAAAGTGCGTTCCAATAAATTGTAGACAGCAATAGGTAGAATTATATGACACAGCACTTCGCACAAATCTAAACAGTTTATTTATCAGTAAAGCTAATATCCCGCCGAATTTGTTCTTTATTCACTACGTACGATAGCATTAATTCGCCACAAACAGCTGATATTATTACAAAAATGTCGGTCATTGAATTACTTGGCTCTGATTGGCCAATTCCAATCGACCGTGCCTTCGACTATTCCTTCAGTGCAGCCAACGTTAGCGCCAACGACAGCTCGCCCGTTTAAACTAAACGAGTGTCAGAAATTGGTGGAGAAAATGGACGCAACTTTAAACTAGGTACTAAAGTTAAACGGGTTTAATTTATACCAGGTTTAACTCGATTTGGAGAAAATGGCCCTTAAGATACCATACAGTAATTTCTTGCCGCCCTGCATATCATCTCTCAATTTCTGTGTGAATAAGGCCCAGCTTTTCTTCCTCCACTACATTCTTGATCAAATTCTTTGCCTCCACATATTTTCTACTTTCTTCAGTCTTAAATGTTTTCCATGCTTTCCATGCCATTTTCTTTTCCTTCACTTTAATCTTTACCCTCATTCCACCAGTGTGTCTCTTTGTCTTTCACATTTCCTGATGTTCTACCAGATACCTTTTCTGCACATCCAACCAGTGCTTCTTTAAATCTTTTCCATTCATCTTCAACATTTCCCACCTCTGCCCTAGGTACCAAGGGTATTATTTCCCTTTGAAATTCTTCTTGTATGCTTTTCTCCTTCAACTTCCATACTTTAATTCTTTTCTCTCTTCTTAATGGGGGTTTTTCAATCTTTCCCACTTTCAATTTTCCTATCACAACTCTGGGATCTCCACCAAAGGCTTCTTCAGGCATAGCTGTAACATCTAAAAGATTCTTCCGGTGTTCTTTCTCTATGATTATATAAGCAATGATGGTCTTTGTTTGTCTGTCTCTCCAACCATACCTTGTAATCTTCTGACTGTTCTTCTTCCTAAACCAGGTGTTTCCAACAATCATTTGGTTCCTCATGCAAAAATCCACCAACTCGCCTTCTGGATTTACCTTTCCATATCTAAAAGGTCCAACATCTTCCTTTCCTTGTCTCTCCATTCTAACGTGTGCATTTAGATCTCCCAACAGTAGCACTTTCTTATCTTCTATCTCTCTCTCCACTTTCTCTAAAAAGTCCTCTAGATGTTCATCTATGCAACCCGTTTGTGGGGCAGACAACTGAAATAGATCTTTCATACCATTTTCAAAGTGGAGTCTCATCACCATCATCCTATCGCTGACATATTTTGTATATTTCACATATTCTTGGATTTCTTTTCTAAGTATGATGGCCACTCCATTTTTTGCTTCAGGTCCTCCGCTGTAATACAGCCTGGATCCTCCTTTCAGAGGAATCTCTCCCGTACCCTTCTTCTTGGTCTCACACAGTCCAAGTATGGCTATATCTTTTTCTTTCATAAAGTCAGCCAGTTCTTCTGTCTTTCCCATCAGTGTCAGGGCAATTGCTGTCGCAATCTTGATGTAGTTTGGTGCTAGTTGCCCATTTCTCACAGTTCCCCCAGCACCTGAAGAGTTGCGTGTCGCTTTTAGCAGGGGACGCCCTAACCTTTTCCGAGGCACTATATCTGCTTTGTCCATATAGGCTATTGTTACGATGGGTTCGCCACACCCAAAGGCATTATATCTACTGCCAGGTTCAAAATTAGGCCACCCCTAACATGGAGACAGACACCTTTCATAGCCACTCCTCTGCAGTACAGACGCCACGGGTTTACTCCTTCCGCCATCTCCACCGTACCGAAGTTCACCTTCTCCGCTGTAGATGCCGTTGAGGTCTTCACTCGTAACCCTGAGCTGGGACCCATACCAGATGTTACACACCGAGTCAGTGTGCTCTGGGACTCATATAGGCAGGCGCGCCACTCCCTGGGTAAGGCTGACTCCGAAGAGGGTCCCTACCTACTACCTAAAAACAGTTCTATCTTTTAAAATTTTTCTGTTGAAGTTACATTGTGGTCCCCCACTGATATCCATACTGTGTAGAACTAAGTTACGAAGTCCTTGAATGTTTTGTGACTAATATAATCCAATGCTACGGACACTATGTGAGACCTCCAAGACAGGTGTCATTATTCGTCTTCAAATCTGAAACCTATTTAGTTTTTTCTGCTCGTAGTTGTCTGCATCCCATAATAGTAAAGTTAGGTATTAAAGTAATACATCAGAAAGTTTGTTCATACAGTTGTGATCCAATTTTGAACCATTGGAACATCCTTAATTCTTTTTACCCAGTGGAACATTTCAGTTTTGTTATAAGTACTCTTTCTAACACTATATAAGATGGCAATTTTCTTCTGTCAATATTGATTGATGCCTTTGTTGGCGAGACCTAGTGTTTACAGTTCAGTCTCTTCTGGTATGGAAGGAGGTGATAGTGTTTCACGTTGGTACCAACAACGTAAAGCAAGCTGATATAAGTACCAACATATTAGGCGATGTGTGGGATCTGGTAAATGAAGCACGGGTAAAGTTTAAGGAAGCGGAGATTGTTATCAGTGCAATACTATGTAGGAGGGATACTGACTGGAGGGTGATTGGGAATTTAAATGAGACTAAGGAGAGGGTATGTGGGAAACTGGGAGCGAGATTTCTAGATCCTAATGGATGGTTAGGAGATAGGGATCTGCGCTCAGATGGCCTTCACTTAAACCGCAGTGGTACGTATAAGTTAGGAAATTAGTTTTGAATGTTTATAGGGAGGTACATTCAGGGAAACGGGGTGTCCAGAGAGCGGCAATAAGGGTACAGGGATTGGAAGTCAAGTAGGGATGACATAAAAATGTTAGTGTTGAACTGTAGAAGTATTGTAAAGAAAGGAATAGAACTAATTTAATAGATATGTACTTGCCAGATATTGCAATAGGAGTTGAATCATGGCTGAGAAATGATGTAATGGATGCAGAAATATTCTCACGGAACTGGACTGTGTATCGTAGAGATAGGATAAGAATGGTAGTAGGGGGAGTATTTATTTTGGTGAAAGAAGAATTTGTAAGCTACAAAAAAGTTACCGATGACAAACATGAAATTCTAGGTGTAAGGCTCATTTCTAAAGATAATAGGCAACTTGATGTCTTTGGAGTTTACAGACTGGGAAAAGGTAGCGCTGACGCTGATTCAGAATTACTTGATAAGATAATCAGCCATGTGGGAAACGACATGGAAAGGAATGTGTTTGTAGCGGGAGATCTGAATTTACCAAATGTCAATTGGGAAGGTAATGCGAATGACGGGAAGCATGACCAACAAATGGCAAATAAGTTAATATGGGAAGGGCAACTGATTCAGAAAGTGATGGAACCAACGGGAGGGAAGAATATCCTGGACGTGGTGCTGGTAAAACCAGATGAGCTCTATAGAGAAACCGAAGTAATAGATGGTATTAGTGATCATGAAGCTGTTTTTGTCATAGTTAAAAATAAATGTGATAGAAAGGAAAGTCTTTAACATATTGTTGACCGGATGCTTGAGCTTGTCACATACCCTGTGGACTGCAAATTTTTCTACTGAGCATACTAGAGTGCACATGATTATAAAAATGTACATAAATATTAACCTAGTCAAGATTTTATCTTTAACAGTTCTATATATCTCGGTGGATCTGTCTTTATAAAACCATCTTTAGCGTCAATTCCTAATACATCATCAATGTTTACATTGTTGTCGTCATCAGAGTCACTTGAATAAATGAGCACACTATGTAAATTACAGCATGTAGGGACTTGAATATCACTTCCATTATCACTCTCACATTCAGTTTCCAGTAATTCACAATAACTATATCAATTTGAATGATCATGAGCATACAATTCTTCTAAAATATCTTTGCCAGCTAACACTGTATTACACGAGTGCTCCATCTTATCATTGACTGAACCGTCAGAAAGAAAGTCGACATTTCAAAACTAAATCAAGGAATAAAATAAGGCCGTGAATAAAAGAAAAGTGGCAGATATACATCTACGATTTATTCTACTCGATGTGCAAGTCCAAATAGTTCAATATATGGTCAAGGGATGTCACAGGGAGACCAAAAACGATGTCGTGAATAAAACAGAGATTTCTCAGGGCCCGTCACCTACTGCTGGTGAGCGTACTATGAGATTTCTCGGGGTCCATCACCCATGTGTTAAGTAGGACTATTAGGCAGTACCATATGGCTGATAAATCAGACATGAGGGAGTTTTTAAAACGTAACCATGATCAGTGGAAAACAACAAATAAAAATGTAAACAGACTCCAGGATGTGTTTAAAGCAATTGTTGAGGAATGTGAAAATAGGTTTGTACCTTTAAAGGTAGTAAGGAATGGAAAAGACCCACCTTCTTATAATAGAGAAATAAAGGGACTAAGAAGGAGGTGCAGGTTGGAAAGAAATAGAGTTAGAAATGGCTGTGGAAGTAAGGAGAAATTGAAGGAACTTGTTAGGAAACTGAATCTAGCAGAGAAGTCAGCTAAGGATAACATGATGGCAAGCATAATTTTTCAGTCATGCAAATTTTAGTGAAAAATGGAAGGGTATGTATAGGTACTTCAAGGCAGAAACAGGTTCCAAGAAGGACATTCCAGGAATCATTAATGAACAAGGGGAGTGTGTATGTGAGGATCTTCAAAAGGTGGAAGTATTCAGTCAGCAGTATGTTAAGATTGTTGGTTACAGTCCGGCTCCATGGCTAAATGGTTAGCGTGCTGGCCTTTGGTCACAGGGGTCCCGGGTTCTATTCCTGGCAGGGTCAGGAATTTTAACCATAATGGGTTAATTCCCCTGGCACAGGGATGGGGTGTATGTGTCGTCTTCATTATAATTTCATCCTCATCGCGATGCGCAGGTCGCCTACGGCCGTCAAATCAAAAGACCTGCACCTGGCGAGCCGAAGTCCTCGGACACATCCCGGCACTAAAAGCCATACGCCATTTCGTTTTCATGTCATTGTTGGTTACAAGGATAAAGTCCAGATAGAGGAGGTGACTAATGCTAAAGAAGTATTAAAATTTACATATAATAACAATGACATTTATAATAAGATACAAAACTTGAAAACTAGAAAAGCAGCTGGAATTGATAATATATCTGGGGATATACTAAAGACAATGGGTTGGAATATAGTACCATATCTGAAGTACTTATTTCATTATTGCTTGCATGAAGGAGTTATACCAAATGAATGGAGAGTTACGATAGTAGCCCCTGTGTATAAAGGAAAGGGTGATAGACGTAAAGCTGAAAATTACAGGCCAGTAAGTTTGACATGCGTTGCATGTAAGTTTTTGGAAGCCATTCTTTCTGATTATATTAGACATGTTTGCAAAATTAGTAACTGGTTGGGTAGAAGGCAGTTCTGGTTTAGGAAAGGTTATTCCACCGAAGCTCAGCTTGTAGGATTCCAACAAGATATAGCAGATATCGTGGATTCAGGAGGTCAAACGGACTGTATCGCAATTGACCTGTCTAAAGCATTTGAGAGGGTGGATCATGGGGGACTACTGGCAAAAATGAGTGCAATTGGACTAGATAAAAGAGTGACTGAATGGGTTTAGAGTAGGTGAAGCTTTATCTGACCCTGTAATAATTAAGAGGCGAATTCCTCAAGGCAGGATTATTGGACCTTTATGTTTTCTTATATGTATAAATGATAGGTGTAAAGAAGTGGAATCAGAGATAAGGCTTTTTGCAGATGATTTTATTCTGTATAGAGTAATAAATAAGTTACAAGTTTGTGAGCAACTGCAAAATGGCCCATATAATGTTGTAAAATAGACAGCAGGTAATGGTATGATGATAAATGGGGTTAAAAGTCAGGCTGTGAGTTTCAGAAATAGGAAAAGTCCTCTCAGTTTTAATTACTGCATTGATGGTGTGTAAGTTCCTTATGTGGATCACTGTAAGTTAATATAAGGAAAGATCTTCATTGGAGTAATCACATAATAATGTGATTGTAAACAAAAGGTACAGATCTCTTCACATGGTTATGAAGGTTGTAGTAAAGGTGTAAGGGAGAGGGCATATAAGTCTCTGGTAAGACCCCAACTAGAGTATGGTTCCAGTGTATATGACCCTCTCCAGGATTACTTGATTCAAGAACTGGAAAAAATCCGAAGAAAAGCAGCTCTGTTTGTTCTGGGTGATTTCCAACAAAAGAGTAGCATTACAAAAATGTTGCAAAGTTTGGGCAGGGAAGACTTGGGATAAAGAATACGAGCTGCTCGTCTAACAAATGGTCCGTTATTCGACATTATAAATTTTCCAGCTAACTCATTCCTGGTGGCCAGCGTTTCGCCCCCGTTTGCTAAGTTGGGCTCATTAGTTGGTACTTAGCACACCCACCAAGACACATGGCTAGTGCATACCATGGAGGTCACTGCGTAGGCTGCTTGGAGCCACCGGCAGTGCCAATGCACTATGAGAGACTTTGTCTCTTTACCAAAAATGGATGCCTGCTTGGCCATCAGATGAATATAGAAGTTGATTCCCATAGGGAACCTGAAATATTTGTCCCGAATGTATAAAGTCATAATACCAATATAAATGGTCCGTTATTAGACATTATGAATTTTCCAGCTAACTCATTCCTGGTTGCGAGCATTTCACCCCCATGTGCTAAGTTAGGTTCATCAGATAGTATGCACTAGCCATGCGTCTTGGTGGGTGTGCTAAGTGCCAACAACCAGGAATGAGTTAGCTGGAAAATTTATAATGTCCAATAATGGACCATTTATATTGGTATTATAAATTTATTCATTCGGGACAAATATTTCAGGTTCGCTATGGGAATCAATATCTGTCATAAGTGGTATGTTCCAAGCTGTCGATGGAGAGATGGCGTGGAATGACATTAGTAGATGAATAAGTTTGAGTGGTGTCTTCAAAAGTAGGAAAGATCACAATATGAAGATAAAGTTGGAATTCAAGAGGACAAATTGGGGCAAATATTCGTTTATAGGAAGGGGAGTTAGGGATTGGAACAACTTACCAAGTGAGATGTTCTATAAATATTCAGTTTCTTGAAATCATTTAAGAAAAGGCTATGAAAACCACAGATAGGGAATTTGCCACCTAGGCGACTGTCTTAATTGCAGATCAGTATTTATTTATTGATTGATTGATTGATTGATTGATTGATTGATTGATTGATTGATTGATTGATTGATTGATTGACTGACTGACTAGAATAAATTTGTTACTTTTATTAACCTACCTCAGTCTCATCCTTGCCTTTGACAATGTCAAATTGACTCTGAGGCATGAACAATGCTAGTAATGCCATACCTTATGCAGCCAGTCCCTGGTATGAATGATGTGAAAATGCTACTCATAAAGTTGGTTGGTGCATGTATTTCAGTGAGCGTGGCAGATTGATTGTAATAGCAACTTCTGGCTGGGTCGAGAACAGTGGGAAACAACCCCATTTCCCTAGTATGTCCTTTCAGTGATGCCAAGGCCATTTGTGACAGCTGATGGTGGAGTTGTTGAGAATCAAACCACCCTTCAGGAAAAATACTCAACGTATAGCATTGATTGTGAGCATTGATAGTATATAACTAACTGGTTTTTGCACCTAATTGGGTACATTATCATGCTACATTTCCTTGAATGCACTCACCTATGTATAGTTCATAGATTTTTTTGAATGTTCATTTCCAGTCTTAGATATTTCCTGGTGCTCTTTTACCTACTGTAGTGATTTTCATATTGTGGGAAAGACTCAGTATTTAAAAAAATATTTACTACAACTGTGTTTGAGATAGAAAATGTGTTTAAAAACATAGCATTGCGCACCTTAACTCGTGCACTATTTACAATAAACAGGTAGCGTAGGGTATTTTCTTTGAACATTTGAGTTTAGCTCTCTTCTTCTTGAACAAGCTTTACTATGGTTCCCAACATATGTAAAAATGAATTGCTTTTTCATATCTGTGAGCTTTATACAGTTCCTCAAACCATTATGAATAAAAAATCTTTCATTTTCAGGTATTTTTTTTTGAGCAGTTCATCCTTCATGTGCTAGGAGACTTCAGAATTTTATCAGAACAACTCCACCCTTTTTACTTGCATATTCTTTCCTAGCAGCTACTTTGCATTTATGGACATTACATTCCCAATCATCAGCATGCACTACACATATTTTATAATGCTGTGTAATACAGTATTAGTTTTATTTTTATCTTTCCTTTGGGCATGTTCATTCTCTTCTAAAACTGCACGACTTCCTATACTTTCACCATCACTGCTTACGTATAAATATTCTTTGTGTAAATGTGGTATTGGTTGTTTCTCACAGAGTGAACATTATTCTTGTTTTGCACCTTATTGTTTGATTACGTATAGCATTATTGTCATTTGAATCAGAACTTGTCCCAGTTGAAGGTTCTTCATTTTTGTCACGATCAGGATCATGCTCTTCATCATAGTTTGAGTGCTCTTATACTTCCTCTTCATTTTGAATATCTTAAGAGTTAGTTGGATTGACATTTGATGCTGAAACAAAACAAAGTAATTCTTATAATAATTCCTGTCTGTTGTAATACCAATGCCTAATCATTTATGTTGTGATGATAAATCCACCATACTATGGGACGTATGCAACACTACGAGCAGATGGACCAGACTGTGCAGAAGTATACAACACTTGGTCCAGATGGTGTAGTATTCCTTCAAGTAAAAATGGACTTGATGTTCCTTTAAAAGCATGTAACTCCCCCAATTCTTGATATAGGACGTAAGTGTTGTATACCTCTGGGTAAAGGATAAGAAACCCGTTTGAGTTAACCAATAATCGTGTTTTGGTTAAAATTGGATGTAGTGTCCCATACCTCCCAGGTACAAATCTGTCTTATCTGTCTGTCTTTCTATCTATCATATCGCTTTTAATGCTGGGAGTGTCTTGAGGATATGTTTGACTCACCTGGTGTAGATCTTCATGTTGAAAGCCCATGAGCATCTTGTGCATCTGGGTGTGAGACGACGATGACGACGACGACAGAAGGTGAAATCTGATGTCGGCGTGTAATCTATTGCTGTCATATAACACCAAGGGTTTGTTCAAGGCTTAACATCCCTATCCAACTGATGAATAGTTTCCTATGCCCTCACTTCATAGGAATACTGCAGAGAGGTTCTGAATTGAATCCAGGCCACCATTGACATACTATCTAGAAATTTTATACCACCCCTACCTTGCTAGCCAACATTCTGTTGGTGTAAATTTTTTTACGGGATGAACATGGTGTCAGACTATATAGACTTGATGCCTTAATGGTCGTGGCCATCAGGTGGGCTTGTATCTGTGTGCAAATTATTTTAGTGCACATTAGCTGTACAAGATGGCTGTATTGCTTAAGAACTTTGAAGGGATATTTGGTAGGAAGGTCTACTGGTGTAGACAGAAGAGGGAAGAAACCTAATCCTAACTGAAAGGAATGAACTGTTATTGCTATATGTCAACTTATCTAGTCAGTTCCTTGTTACACATCAGTATCACACTACACAAGAGTAATTAACCCAAACTGAAAATATCTTAGTAGTGACCTTGACATTCACAAAATGTACAGTCAAATGTACAGAGAGAAATGCCTTAAAAGCTATTGAACAATGTAAGGAGTTCTTTTACAGAAATACATGTAATATATGCTTCAGTCTGCACTAAGTGTCATCCAAGAAAAATGCATGCAGGCATTGTAATGAATATAAAATACAGATGCTGAATATAGATCCTCCAGACGATGAAAAAAAAGAATGCCATGGAAATGTTCCATTGACTTTCAGAAAGCTCTGCTGTTTCCAGCGCTTGCAGTCTCCGATGCATATTGTAAAAGGGACGTGTATTGTTATAACTATAGTATAGTATAGTAGTCCCGGTCTAGAAAGCCAAGAATAACGGCCGAGAGGATTCGTCGTGCTGACCACACAACACCTCGTAATCTGCAGGCCTTCGGGCTGAGCAGCGGTCGCTTGGCAGGCCAAGGCCCTTCAAGGGCTGTAGTGCCATGGGGTTTGGTTTTGGTTTATAGTATAGTAGCAGATCAAGGATACTTGTACAGTATATGTGGGATAAGACTAAGACTTAGGCATCCCAAGGTTCTCAAGAAATTGCATCATAATACAGCTGCACAGGAAAACTACTGTGCTAGAGAAAAACATCTGGTTATTTACAGCAATACATACAGTGGATAGAACAGAAACATAAAGATGGCCCTGTCTTTAATGCAAGTAGTGCAAAATCCGGACGTGGAATTGCAGACAGTAGATCTGGACATTTCATACTTACTGAATGATGCAGATTTTGGATCTGTTTAAAGGGCTGTTAAATGGAAGGGAATCTGGGTGCCATCAGCCTGGTACAAGCTTGTGTATTCAGCCAGACATAAGGACAAATTCAACATTATTGAAATTAGAAGGGAAATGCCTATTTCTAAAGAGAGACATGACGGCAATATCACTAGATGAAAGAAAAACAAAGATAATGATACAGTTGACTGGTTGAAAATTCAATTGCTCCATTATGAAGGGAACAGCCCTTCTGAAATAATAAACAAGGAAACACTGAACGTGGACATTCCTTTTATGATGTTTGATATCCATCCACATCCTTTTCGGGGCAGACAGTTCATCATTTGCTTGCCAGCTGTTCAATTGGAAATCCTCAATTCTCACCAAAGCTTAGTAGCAATACAAAAGAAAAAGAATGTGGTTGATCTTAAATATATTACCACCTGTTCATCATGAGTATTTCATGACCTTGACTACAAAAGAAGAAGCTGAGGAAAGTGGAACTCTAATAGACTGTACTTGGAAACATAAACAACATACAGGATGGGTGCAATGTAGCTCCCTAGATTTAAATATCCGTAAGTTTTATAATTGTTAATATTTATTAATGAAAGTTCTTTTGTTACAGTATTCCTGAGAATGTCCTTCGCTTCAGTAGCATTATCTTCCGTTGAACAACATGATGGCAGGAAGGTTGACTTTAAAGGAGTGTGCCCAGGTTGCTTCATGGTTTGAAGTGTGACGATCTGTAGCCCTTGTTCAGCAATGGTGGCGGGTTGTTCATTGGCCCTCATGCCACACGTGATGCTAAAGCCATTAGGAATTGTCACACCAAACTGATGACAGCTAGGTCAGTTGTGGATAAACCAAAAAGAGGATGATCATCAGAAGCGCGATCTCCAGAAAATGTAGTGACAGTGATGGAGATATGCACTCGCAGTCCTGGTAAATCAACATGCTAGGCAACTCTTGAGAGTGGAATCAGCAGTCATACATTGGATGTTGTGTTTAAGAAGGACCTGGTATGGAGACCTTGGAAACCTCATTATGTTCAGGAGTTATCGTTAGAGGATTGTGACAGGCGAATGCAATATGGGGAAATTATGCTGGCATGGCATAACAATTGGCCAAATGTGTTCAAAAACATTATCTGGAGTGATGAGGCGGTTTTTCACGTTGGGCGGTTCGTCAGTCGACACAACTGCCATTATTAGGCAGAAACAAATCCAGGAATGACAGTTGAAAATTCTAAAGTCTACCAAAATTAACAGTCTGGTGCAGTGTGACCACGGGTCGTATCATTGGTCCATTCATATTACGAGACACCATGAACAGCGAAAGGTATCGCCAGATGCTGAATGAATGTGCGTGGCCAGTGGTATCACTGTGGGGTTGGGCCAAAAAAACAGTAGTTTACCGAACCAAGCCGCGCATTCGAATCAGAGTTGTCCTCGGAAATGTACCTCAGATTTTCCTGCAGAAGTCAGTTGATGACATTCCTATATGGTTATGTCATTTGGTCAACAATGCAGGAGCATATGTGGAATTTTAGTGTGGTACACATATTCTCATGGTCCTGAGAAGCAACCACAACTTGTTCCTTGTAAAAATATTCGTTAACAAAACAAAATTATGGACATTTAAAACTAGGGAGCTATATCGCACCCATCCTGTAAGAAAATAATTGGCCTACATACATAACTTTGCTATAAATGAATAAACTAGATTTTGCTAATCATTTTAATAAAACAAAGAAAAGAAATTTGAAGATATAAATTTCATTATATTTTCATGGTATCCAAAATAATGTATTTCTAAGAAATTAAATGTATTTAATTAAGCAACTAATTAAAATGATGAAGGAAATTATCGAGATCATCATATTTTCCTCATTACTTACATTATGTTGTGTATATTTTAATCTCGTTGATGGTCGTATTTCCTCTTTAACTCTTAGAATACCAGAGAGTGCACAAGTGTTCCTTGGCAAGTGAGTGAAAATTGCCAGGAATGCAATAGCGCTCCTCGCATGCTTGTAGTTCGCAGATTTTTGACAAATAACAGCACAAAGCACATGACCTAGAATTAGTGAAGCCTGAAATATGATCACCTTTTCAAAGCGCCCCATATTTTGTACAATATGCAAAGCTATAAGTAGGACAATGGCCTCTGATGCGTGAGATGTGTTCCAGAACGATTACAATTTAGCCGAATATATTAATAGAGTCTGTGCTGATGGTGGGTACATTGAGTCTGATGAAGATGTAGTTGTATCAGGGTCATGTAATAATGATGTTGGTGATGTTATTTCAGAGACAGGAATTCAGTGTAGCGATGACATTCCACAGTACCATAAACCTCGTGGTATTGTCATTAGTGAAAGTGACAGTTTTACTAATTCGGGTAGTGATTGAAATGAAGGTAATCTGAACCATGATGTAGGCAGCAATGATAACAATGCCTATATGCCTAATACAAAGTTTAGTGAAGTTTCAGTTGGAATTGACACCTGTGTTGAGTCCTCTCCACTGTATCTCGAAACTCTAGGTCCTAATGTACAGTGAAATATAGTACATACATATCCCACATCGTTCCATCTTAAGCGATGGGTCAGCGAACGAGGCTTCTCCACCAGTTCCGGTCTCTGAACATCTGTCCTTCTTTGATGCTTTCCAAAGTATGTCCTCGCTGTTCAATGTCAATCTTCACCATGTCCTTGTACCTGAGTCTTGGTCTTTTGTCTTCAAGTTTTAGATCATATATTTGTTTCGGTAATCTGTTATTTCCCATGCATCGCATATGTCCATACCATCTCAGTCGCTGTGCTGTTATTCTGTCCTGCAGTCTTACAACTTGAGCCTGCTTGCAGATTTCCTCATTTTGGACTTTGTCACTCCGTGTTTTACTGATCATGCTACGGACAAATCTCATTTCTGCTGCCTGGACTCTACTAACATCTTTATTTCTCATGGTCCACGTTTCGCAACCATAGGTGAGGATTGGTACATAATAGGTTTTATATATGACTCTCTTACATTTTATTGGCATTTTCTTGTTACATATTATGTCTTTAACTATTTTGTAGAAGTTGCTACCTGTCTGAATTCTGTGGGAAATTTCCAGTCTTTTTTTTTTTTTCCCTAGTGGTTTTACATCACACCGACACAGATAGGTCTTACGGTGACGATGGGGTAGGAAAGGCCTAGGAGTTGGAAGGAAGCGGCTGTGGCCTTAATTAAGGTACAGCCCCAGCATTTGCCTGGTGTGAAAATGGTAAACCACGGAAAACCATCTTCAGGGCTGCCGACAGTGGGATTCGAACCCGCTATCTCCCGGATGCAAGCTCACAGCTGCGCGCCTCTAACTGCATGGCCAGCTCGCCTGGTAATTTCCTTGTCTATAGAACCAGTATCAGAGAGAACACTTCCAAGATGTTTGAATTGATGGTTCATCTGTAGCTGTTTCCCCCCCCCATTTCAATGTGTTCCACTGGTTGTCCGTATCTTTTCATGATATTGAAATTTTCCAAATATTAAACTAAGAGCATGTTGCAGCAGACAACAATATTCATTAGTGTATAATTTTAATTTTGATTTTGGTTTCTTTCTCTCAATTTTGACTTTTCAAATTTTATTGTTATAATCATTGAATTATATTTTTTATTTGTTGCAGTGTTAATGTAACTTGGCATATAATGATTTTACTGAAATATACCACCTATAAGCGACTGGTACTGAAAGGGTTAAACTACAAGACATATGAAAACCTGTTTTTTTCTCAAAATTGTATATTTTGATTTGCACCACTTGGCAATCGAGGTAAAGCTCTTTTTTCTCGGAGTGACATACAGTATTTTGACTTAACACTACTTGGTGACCAAGCAGTCCATATGCTTATGTGTGTTTTAAGATGCCCAACTGTTTGATTATTAATCCTTGTGGAGGTGGAAATTATGTCTGCTTATTACTAGAAAGAAGAAAAGATGTTAAATGTTCCCATAGGATTTAATGTGGACGACTTTCTTTCATTTGCAGGGGTGGAAGTAGGAGGTACATATATGAAGGAGAGAATAATAAGAATAGCTTGGTGAAGTTTATGAAGAACCCAACCAAGCCTCCTGAGAAGGCGAAGGAGATAGATTGGTCAGAGACAGAAAGTTATGTAGTCCATCTCACTGAAACAAACTTTGACTCGTTCTTAAAGGTATTACTATTTCCTTGTCTTGTTTTTTCCTGATTGAATTGAACCATTACTTTTCATTGGACATTTATTTGCGATATCTATAGGGATTGAACCAATTGATGTAATACATTTGATACTGATCAGTGAATCACAACATTTATTGAAATTGAGGCCACGAAATAACATGAAATTATTTCTAATGATTAAATAATACAACTTGAAAAATTGTGAATGAAATTTTAACTAATTTTGTTTGACAATGTTTTGAATGTTGCATAACATTTAACCATAGGGCAACAAATAACACTCAGCCTGGTTTGTGTACTCAAAAAATACTCACCAATATTGAGCATTCCTATGTCAACATAGAACATGAAGCTAAAATGTGACACAATTCATTATGGCAGCCACATTATTGGATGATAAACCCACCAGATCATTAATTAGCAGCTGATTGAAAGTAAAGCGGAAATATCATCCCAGGGCGCAGTATTACTTGCCATTTAATGCTGAATGCTGTTACACCATTTTAAACACACTCCTGTAAACCATGTTGTGACCTTGCTGCGGTGGGGAGGCTTGTGTGTCCCAATGAAGCAGATAGCCGAGCCATAGGTGCAACCATATTGGATGGATATCTGTTGAGAGACCAGACTAATGAATGGTTCATTGAAAGAGGGGTAGCAACCTTTTGGAAGGATGGCAGTCTGAACGATTGACTGATATGGCCTTGTAATAATATTTAACATGGCTTAGCTATGTTGATACTGCTACACATTTGAACGCAGGGGGAAACTACAGACGGAGCTAATTGCTGAGGACATGCAGCTCTCTCTGTATGAATGATGATGGCTTCCTCACGGGTAAAATATTCTAGAGGTAAAATAGTCTCCCATTCAGATCTCCTGGTGGGCCGATGACCTTCGATGTTAGGCTCCTTAAAACAGCAAGCATCAACAAGATCTACTGGTGGGGACTACACAGGAGGGGGCAATCATCAGAAAGATGAATACTGATATTTTGCAAGTCGGAGCGTTGAATTTTAGAAGTTTGAATCTTTGTAGTAGGTTAGAGAATCTGAAAAGGGAAATGGATAGACTAAAATTAGATGTAGTTGGTATAAGTGAAGTACATTGGCAGGAAGAACAGGATTTTTGGTCAGGCGACTACAGAATTATCAACACAGAATCAAACATGGGAAATGCAAGAGATGGTTTAATAATAAGAAAATAGGGCAGTGGGTAAGCTACCACCACCACCATAGTAAACTAATTATTTTTGTCAAGATAGGCACCAAGCTAATGCCCACCACAGTAGTGCAGGTCTATATGCCTACTAGTTCAGCAGATGGGGAAGAAAGCGAAAGAATATATGAAGAGGTAGAATACAATCTGTAAAAGGAGACAAGAATCTAATTGTGATGGGAGACTGGAATGCAGTGGTAGGCCAAAGAAGAGAAGGAAATGCTGGAGGAGAATTCGGACTGGGTCAAAGGAATGAAAGAGGAAGTCGGCTGGTTGAATTCTGCACTGATCATAATTTAGTCCTTGCTAATACTTGGTTCAAATACCACAAACGACGGCTGTACATGTGTGTGAGACCTGGAGAGAGAGAGAAAGGTATCAAATAGACTTTATTATGATTAGGCAGAGATTTAGAAAGCAGGTATTGGATTGCAAGACCAGCAGATATGGACTCTGACCACAACTTGGTGGTCATGAAATGCCATCTGAAGTTGGAGAAATTAAAGAAAGGAAGGAATGCAAGAAGATGGGATCTGGATAAGTTGAAAAATGTGTGTTGGTGTGTTTTGAAAGTAACATACTACACAAGGAAAAAATAAAAAGGCTGAAGGAAACACAATAGATAATGAGTGGACATTCATGAAGAATGAGATCAGTAGGACTGCTGGAGACAAATTAGGAAGAAAGATACGACCAAGTAGGAATCCGCGGATAACTCAGGAGGTATTAGACCTGATTGATAAACATCAAAAATACAAGAACGCAAAAAATGAGTAGGGCAGAAAATAATACAGGCAGTTAAAGAATGAAGTAGATAGGAAATTCAGGACAGCCAAGGGAGAATGGCTGAAAGAGAAGTACAAGGACGTTGAGGGTTGTATGGTTTCAGGAAAGGTAGATGCTGCACACGGGAAAATCAAGGAAATCTTAGGAGAAAGGAAAACTAGGTGTATGAATATTAAGTGTTCAGGTGGAAGATAATGCAGAAAGATGGCAGGAACATATTATAAAATTGTATGAAGTGAAAGATTATTATTATGATAAGGTTTTGGAACAAGAAGAAGGTGTTGATGCAGAAAATCAAAGACTCAGTTTTGTGGTCAGAATTCAGCAGGCCTTTGAGAGACCTAAATAGGAACAAGGCACCTGGAGATGATGACATATGCTCAGAAGTACTGACTGCCTTAGGAGAAACCAGCATGGTATAGTTATTCTATTTAGTGTGTAAGATGTATGAGGAGATACCCAAAAAATAACCGGAATAACATTGCCGTGAGTGAAGTTTGTGTAGTACGCATTTCTGCCGTTAGGCGTGTATAGTGCAACTCATTGCCAGTTCAGTACCGCCTATGTTGTCGACCTGGATTGTTCTGTTCATCTGCAGTGATTGTTTTTTGCTAGTGCTGTTTTGTTCTCGTTTCGTTTTTTATGATGGCAAGTTTAAGTGAAAAAAGTGCAAACATTTTATTGGAAAGTTTTAAGAAGATTGCACAGCAGTGTTTGCCAAAAAAGACCTCATTTGTGGCAGACAGGAGACTAGTTCATCCACCACGACAATGCACCTGCACACACAGCCATCTCTGTTGGACAGTTTTTTTTGTTAAAAATGGCATGGTTTCACTGCCCCATGCTTGACCTGATTCCGTGCGACTTTTTCTTATTTCCAGGCATAAAAAGAGGCATGAAAGGACACTGATTTGACAACATTAAAGAGGTCAAGAAAAAAACGAGGGAGGTGTTGTCAGCCATTTCTATAGATGACTACAAAAAATGTATCGAACAGTGGAAGCACCGGGGGACAAATGTATTAGTTGTAATGGAGAGTATTTTGAAGGGGATAAGGTTGTTTTGTAAAAAATTTGAAAATATATAGCTTTTAAAAAATAATTCCTTATTTTTTTTCCGGGTACCCCCTCGTATGATGCCCGGAGAAGTGCCTTCCAATTTTAGACAGAACTAGCTGTAGTACCCGGCGTTGCTCGGATAGTTTTTGAATGTTTATATTTAATATTTGTATTACCAGTTAGTTGAGTGTGAAGTGAATGCTTATAGAATTCTTTTTGATATGTTGATTTTACGACTTATCATGTAGTTTTATAGTTATTTAGATGTATCTGACTTCAAGTTTTAGATTATTTAATTATCGAGTAAACACTAATCTCGGTCATTTTATACTATTTACTTTTAAGCCCTTCTCAGCTCCTGCCTCGATGGAGGCTGAACGTGGACTTAAACGCTATCCACAGCGTCACAGTTCGTATCAGCGACACATAAGCAATGGATTTCGACATTAATATTGGTTATTTTCCTTAGTTTTGCACGTCAGCCCCTCTCATTCCCCAACACCAGTGGGGGCTAGGTGTATCTGACCTCCACAGTAATTTTTTCTATATAGTAAGTCATGTGTATACCAAGTTTGATTGAGAGATATGCTAAAACATACACATCCTTAAACTCTGTCCCTTTGGACGTTTTCAATTTTTTGCCAGTTCTCATCCACCTGCCGAATAGGACTGAGCTTTATCTTAAACGGCATCCAGAGTGTTACAGTTCATCTCAGAGAACCCGAAAACTATGGATTAGACACAAATTTCGGTCATTTTCGGTTAATATTTACATTTCGCCCCTACTTTAGAGGCTAGGAGTCTCTTACCCCTAGGGTATATTTCTCGAGACAGTAGGTCTAGTATACACACATGCGTCCATTCTCTCGGTCATTTTCGAAATTTTGTTTTTCACTTTTTCTTACCGCTATGCGAAAGGAGGCAGAAATTTGACTTCTAAAAAAATTGGAGCGTTACTATTCATCTCAGCGACCCCGAAAAGAATGGATTCGACACTGTTTTCGATTATTTCTAAATCTCATCCCGTCGTAGGTGTGCTAGGGTTGTCATACCTCCACGCACTTTGTCTCCTGATAATAAACGAATTATAATCATTATAAAATATCAAAGCCATTTTGACAGTGCTGATATAATTATTTTATTATTATTATTGATATATACAGTCGTATCAGCACACACGTTTTTAAAACATAACCGGTTTTCGGACACTAAGGTCCATCATCAGTGTTAATATTTAAATTTAATTTCACATAAGTGTGTCGTCAAAATGAGTTAAAAATGAGTTTAAATTTGTAGCCCTGTTGACATCAACTGTAAAATGAGAAAAAAGAAACCAAGTGTTAAAATTATGAAATCAATACATGTAAACTTACAATGTTGTTGTAAAAATTATGGACATACAATGTTAAGGCTGGCTTTCCTTCGTGCTCAGGCTGTTGGTCGAGTACTAACAAGCGTTCAGCTTTAACTACGGAACCGCACTGCAAAAACATGATGTTACGTCACCTCAAGGTTACGTAGTGAGCACCTGATGTTTACGTCAACTCAAGATTGTAAACAAGATGTTGCTTGCGGCTGTTTCATTTAAAATTTTATCTGGTTCCCTAGTCTGTGCTAAAAATATCTCAGTGTTTTCACGTGTATTTAATTCAAATCCATAATTACCTTTAAAAATTAACTTCATGTCCTTTTCGATCCCTAAAAAGCTATGGTTATTGTTATAAATGTGTTCCGCAAAAGCTGAATACTTGTTGTACTTTATTGCCTTAAAATGTTCTTGATATCTTTGATTTAAGGTTCGCCCGGTTCTACCTATATAAAACTTTTTACAGTCGTTACAAGTGAGCCTGTATACTCCCGAATTAGTATATATATCTTTTTTATTGACACTGTGTGCATTATATATATGTTCTGATATTTTATTTCTGGTTCGGAAAGCTGTTTTTAGTTGAAATTTCTTAAATATATTCGCGATTTTAAAAACTTGACTTCCAAAATATGTAAATGTCACAAATTTATTATGTTCATGGATTTTCTTTCTTTTCTCATGGTTTTTCTTTTTTTCTCCATTTTCTTTCTTACGTATAATATTGTCTATCATTTCTGGGTTGTAGCCATTTGCTTTAGCAATTTGTTTTATTATTCTAATTTCTTTCAGTTTGTTTTCATTACTCAAGGGAAGTTTTAGTAATCTACTAATGTAGCTGTTGTAAGCTGATTGTTTGTGGGTTCCTGGGTGGTTGGAATCTTTATTGATGGTAGTGATGGCCTGTGTGGGTTTCCTAAAAATATCGAAATCTATCCTATTGTTGGTTTTTGTTAATGTGAGGTCCAAAAAATTTAACTTTTTATCGATTTCTTTCTCCATAGTGAATTTAATGTTGCTGTCAAGCAAATTCAAACAACCCAGAAATGTTTCGGGAGTAATGAGGTCTCCATTTAAAAATACCACCGTGTCGTCAACAAAACGGACCCATAATTTTATTTCTTTCTGATATGTGTTCAAAATGGTTTTCTCAAGATTATTTAAATAAATATTGGCTAAGAAACCTGATAGTGGGCTGCCCATTGGTAAACCTGTGTTTTGCTGGTAGTACTTCCCGTTGAATGTAAAGTAATTATTTTCTAATATTAGAGTTAATAAGTTTATCGTTTCATTAATTTCTATGTGACTTAGTCTATCTTGATTCTTTAAGTTTTCTTCTATTAAGTTTATGGTCTCTTTAATAGGAATATTGGAATACATGTTGGTCACGTCATATGATACCATTACAGTTTCTTCGTTTATTTCTGTTGATTGTATTTTGGAAATAGCTTCCAGAGAATTCGATATTGAATTACTATTTTCTAGTGTAATGTGGTTTTGTAAGTGTTTAAGTAAATATTTTGATAATTGAAATGTGGGACTGTTACGACAATTAATTATAGGTCTAACAGGGTAATTCTCTTTGTGAATTTTTGGGAGAGACTTTAAAGTTGGGCATCTTGGGTTCATCAGGACTAATTTTTGTTTCTCTTTTTCATTTATTATGAACTGTGTGTCCTTTAGAGTTTCTTTTATTTTTGTGTTTAAGTTCTTGGTGGGGTCCTTCTTTATTTCCTTTATGCCATTTGTTTCTATGAAATCAATTGTTTTTTGGATGTAGTCGTCTTTATTTATGATGACTGTGACGTTACCCTTATCTGCTTTAGTTGAATTTGCTTGACAGCAACATTAAATTCACTATGGAGAAAGAAATCGATAAAAAGTTAAATTTTTTGGACCTCACATTAACAAAAACCAACAATAGGATAGATTTCGATATTTTTAGGAAACCCACACAGGCCATCACTACCATCAATAAAGATTCCAACCACCCAGGAACCCACAAACAATCAGCTTACAACAGCTACATTAGTAGATTACTAAAACTTCCCTTGAGTAATGAAAACAAACTGAAAGAAATTAGAATAATAAAACAAATTGCTAAAGCAAATGGCTACAACCCAGAAATGATAGACAATATTATACGTAAGAAAGAAAATGGAGAAAAAAAGAAAAACCATGAGAAAAGAAAGAAAATCCATGAACATAATAAATTTGTGACATTTACATATTTTGGAAGTCAAGTTTTTAAAATCGCGAATATATTTAAGAAATTTCAACTAAAAACAGCTTTCCGAACCAGAAATAAAATATCAGAACATATATATAATGCACACAGTGTCAATAAAAAAGATATATATACTAATTCGGGAGTATACAGGCTCACTTGTAACGACTGTAAAAAGTTTTATATAGGTAGAACCGGGCGAACCTTAAATCAAAGATATCAAGAACATTTTAAGGCAATAAAGTACAACAAGTATTCAGCTTTTGCGGAACACATTTATAACAATAACCATAGCTTTTTAGGGATCGAAAAGGACATGAAGTTAATTTTTAAAGGTAATTATGGATTTGAATTAAATACACGTGAAAACATTGAGATATTTTTAGCACAGACTAGGGAACCAGATAAAATTTTAAATGAAACAGCCGCAAGCAACATCTTGTTTACAATCTTGAGTTGACGTAAACATCAGGTGCTCACTACGTAACCTTGAGGTGACGTAACATCATGTGCTTGCAGTGCGGTTCCGTAGTTAAAGCTGAACGCTTGTTAGTACTCGACCAACAGCCTGAGCACGAAGGAAAGCCAGCCTTAACATGGTATGTCCATAATTTTTACAACAACATTGTAAGTTTACATGTATTGATTTCATAATTTTAACACTTGGTTTCTTTTTTCTCATTTTACAGTTGATGTCAACAGGGCTACAAATTTAAACTCATTTTTAACTCATTTTGACGACACACTTATGTGAAATTAAATTTAAATATTAACACTGATGATGGACCTTAGTGTCCGAAAACCGGTTATGTTTTAAAAACGTGTGTGCTGATACGACTGTATATATCAATAATAATAATAAAATCCTGATAATAAGTCATAAGTGACCAAGTTTGTTTGAAATTGTTCCCGTAGTCCCGAAACGTATGGATTCAACACTAATATTGGTCATTTTCAGTCTTAATTACATTTCGTACCCTTATCTAAGGATTCAAGGGGTGTCTTTCCCCCTTAGTATTTTTTTCAGGTAGTAGGTAATATTTGTATTAAGTTCTGCTGACAGTTATACTGGAACGTACAAAAAAACACCCTTAATCTCGGTCATTTGGATATTTTCTGTTCTTGACTCCTTCTCACCCGCCTGGCAATTGGGGATCAACTTGGACTTAAACGACAACCGGAGTGTCACTCCTCATTTAAGCGACACCTAAAACCATGGATGTGACATTATTTTCGATTATTTTATATCTAACTCCCTTCCTAACCACTCACCACAAAAGGGGCCTTAATTTGGACTTTAAAAGTCCAGAGTGCCACTATTCACCTCAGCGACCGTAAAAACTGTGGATTCGACACTAATTACGATTATTTTTATATATCACTCCCCCTTGCCCCACCCTAGAGGGGGCTGAAGTTGAAATTAAGAATTTCCCGGGATGTCACTGTTCATCTAAGCGACCCCGAAAAGTATGGATTCGACACTACTTTCGATGATTTTTATATCTCACCCCTTCGCCCCCCGCCCCTATGGGTTCCTGGGGTGCCCTACCCCCACGTGGTTTGTCTCCTGATAGTAAAAATCCGGAGTGTCAGTATTCATCTCAGCGACCCCGAAGAGTACTCGACATTCTTTTCGATTATTTTTATACATCACTCCCCCCTTGTCCCCCACCCTAAAGGGGGCTGAACTTGGAATTTAAAAATTCCCGGGATGTCACTATTCACCTAAGCGACCACGAAAAGTATGGACTCGACACTATTTTCGATTATGTGTATATATCACTCCCCCCTCACCCCTACTCTAAAGGGGGCTGAACTTGGACTTTTAAAAAATTCGGAGTGTAACTATTCATCTCAGCGACCCCGAAAAGTATGGATTCGACACTATTTTCGTTTATTTTTATATATGACCTCCCTCGCCCCCCGCCCCTAAGGGTTCCTGGGGTGTCTTACCCCCACGTGGTTTGTCTCCTGATACCAAAAATCCGGAGTGTCGCTATTCACTTTGGCGACCCCGAAAACTATGTATTTGACGCTATTTTCGATTATTTCTATATATCACTCCCCCCTCGCCCCCACCCTAAAAGGGGGCTGAACTTGGACTTTTAAAAAATCGGACTGTCACTATTCATCTCAGCGACACTCGAAAAGTGTGGATTCGACACTATTTTCGTTTATTTTTACTTATGACCCCCCTCGCCCCCCGCCCCTAAGGGTTCCTGGCGTGTCTTACCCCCACGTGGTTTGTCACCTGATACTGGAAATCCGGATTGTCGCTATTCACTTTGGCGACCCCGAAAACGATGTATTCGACATTATTTTCGATTATTTGTATATATCACTCCCCCCTCGCCCCCACCTCAAAGGGGGCTGAACTTGGACTTAAAAAAAAATTGGAGTGTCACTATTCATCTCAGCGACCCCGAAAAGTATGGATTCGAAACTATTTTCATTTATTTTTATATATGACCCCCCTCGCCCCCCACCCCTAAGGGTTCCTGGGATGTCTTACCCCCACGTGGTTTGTCTCCTGATACCAACAATCCGGAGTGTCGCTATTCACTTTGGCGACCCCGAAAACTATGTATTCGACATTATTTTCGATTATTTATATATATCACTCCCCCCCTCGCCCCCACCCCAAAGGGGCTGAACTTGGACTTTAAAAAAAATTGGAGTGTCACTATTCATCTCAGCGATCCTGAAAAGTATGGATTCGACACTATTTTCATTTATTTTTATATATGACCCCCCTCGCCCCCCGCCGCTAAGGGTTCCTGGAATGTCTTACCCCCACGTGGTTTGTCTCCTGATACCAACAATCCGGAGTGTCCCTATTCACTTTGGCGACCCCAAAAACTATGTATTCGACATTATTTTCGATTATTTATATATATCACTCCCACCCTCGCCCCCACCCCAAAGGGGCTGAACTTGGACTTTTAAAAAAATTGGAGTATCATTATTCATCTCAGCGACCCCGAAAAGTATGGATTCGACACTATTTTCATTTATTTTTATATATGACCCCCCTCGCCCCCCGCCGCTAAGGGTTCCTGGAATGTCTTACCCCCACGTGGTTTGTCTCCTGATACCAACAATCCGGAGTGTCCCTATTCACTTTGGCGACCCCAAAAACTATGTATTCGACATTATTTTCGATTATTTATATATATCACTCCCACCCTCGCCCCCACCCCAAAGGGGCTGAACTTGGACTTTTAAAAAAATTGGAGTATCATTATTCATCTCAGCGACCCCGAAAAGTATGGATTCGACACTATTTTCATTTATTTTTATATATGGCCCCCTTCGCCCCCCTGCCCCCAGGGGTGTTTGGGATGTCTTACCCCCATGCGGTTTGTCTCCTGATACCAAGTCATAAGTGTATCAAATTTGGTTGAAATCGCTCCAATGGTTTGGGAGGAGATGTGGTACAAACCCACCCACCCACCCACATACAATGACTTTTATATATATATATAGATGTTGTTATACCCAGATGTGCCAAATCTCCCGATTTTTCATTGTTCTTCCTGATCTTCCGATTTTCAGAGCAGTATCAGTAATTTTTGTATTATTTTAAACTCCCGTGCATTTTCTTGCTCTCTCTACCCCTGCCAGGACCTGCATAAGTGCTCATGTTGTATGTCTTAATATTTGTTTTGGCCAAAATGTCAAAAAAAGAAATATGATGCAGTGTTTAAAAGTGCTTATAGGGAAGAGTTTCCATGTTCAAGTGAATCCAGGAAGACACCAGCATTCACATTCTGTACTATGTGTAGGTGTAATTTTTCAGTTGTGCATAGCGGAAGTGCGATATACTCAAACATACGCAAGCAAGAAAACATAAGGAGAGTGTTCAGTGTGTAGAGAGAAACCAGAAACTGAACTTTTCATGTAAAAACCAAGATGTAAATCCTGTAAAGAATGCCGAGGCTTTATTTATGTCATGTATCGTAGAACATAAACTGCCTGAAAATAGAACATAACCTGCCTGTAAATTGTGCCGACCATGCAGAACCTTTGTTTCGCAAAATGTTTCCTGATTCGGAAATCGATAAACGATATGGGTGTGCTAGAACGAAAACAGTGGCTATCATTACAGAAATGTGCATGGAAGAAAGGACAAAAATTGTATCACATTTGCAGGTGAATGCATTTTCTGTTGGTATTGATGGTAGCAATAAAAGCGACTTGAAAATATAACGTATTGTAATATTTTTAGGCCTGAACTCAATGAAATTCAGAATTGTCTTCTCTCTGTGCCTAATTTAGAAGGGGATGCTACCGGAGCTAACATTGTCAATCTTTTGTTCTCAACTTTTCAGGAATTCTGCATTCCATTAAAAATCTGCCTAGCTCTTGGTGCTGATAATGCTCCAGTAATGGCAGGATGTTTGAAGTAAGAAAATCGTTTAGGCTGTTCTTGTCATGAATTAATCTTGCTGCAGAGAATGGTGCAGTGTGCTTGCCCGTAAATGTAGATGAAAATATAATTGATATATATTATTATCTGGAAAGGAGTGCAAAGAGGAAAGAGAATTTCAGACTTTACACAACACAGAGATCAGGAAAATTCTGAAGCATGTGCTTACTGGATGGTTATCATTAAGAAGGTGTTTAGATAGGATTTTGCTGCAGTGGGACACTTTGGTTACTTTATTCAGGAGCAAAATTGTGAGTAAGGATTCTCAGATGGGAACTTTGAAGACTTACAAAATTTCTAATCACAGTCTATGTGCAGATGTGTCTTGTTTGTCTTAAAAGGTGAAGCATTGTCATAACATTTCACCACACTCCTCAGTTAAAAGTAAAACCCACTCATCAGTTTCACCAAAAAAAAAAAGTATGCCGCACATCCACTTATTGAGGTTAGTTTTGGAGGACCGAATGTGATGGCAAGGTTTGTGAAACCACATATTATTAAATTATTGTGATCTGTTGATAGGGAACTCTATGCATTTGTTTTAGTGAACACTTTGAAGTCTCAGGAAAAGTGCATATTCTTAAGTCTGTTAGAAAGTGTTTCTCTTCATCATACGACTACATGATACACAAATTTCCATTCAAAGATGAAGTTCTAATTAATGGAGAAGTTGCAAATATTTCTGCTATAAGTAAGGCATCATTTTCTAGCCTTAGATTTTTCATTAACAAGTTTCTGAACATTCTGACTAGTGAACTGGAACATTTAGATAAAGAAACTGATATTCTGCACTCCCAGTTCTGTAACTTTCAGTTCAAAGAAACAGACCTGGTAAATGGACATTGGTAGGTCAGATCAAATCAGCTGATGGTGTACTTAAATATGACAGACTCTCTAAGGTGATGCTTGCTATTTTATCAATTCCACATAGCAATGCAGAATGTGAAAGGATTTTTAGCTGAGTCACAAAGACAAAAGCACAGTTCAGTTCCTTGCTGTCTGAACAAACTTTGGAGAAATTTTTAACCATAAAATCAGATCAGCAAGGCAAGTCCTTCGAGCAAAAATCTAGTTCCAAGTTTCTGAAGAGGGATAAGTCAGCTAAGGGTGTGTTGAACAACAATTAGTCGCAATGTGATCAGCATGTTGAAGGATGAGAAGTCGCATGTTCCTACAGTTCAGGTTGTATCCAGTATTTAGTAAGGAATTCACATATAAATAATGAAATATATACAAAGGCCATCCGGAAAGTGGTACCTGTTTGCGCAGTAAAGACACAAGAGTAAATATTAACAAATATACACATTTTTATTGGAAAGAGCATACTTTACACTACTTCTCCACATAATTTCCAAGCAAATTTAGGCATTTGTCATAATGTGGGACGAGTTTTTGTATTCCAGCGTCATAGTCCTCTGCCGCCAGCGTATTGAGTTACGTAATCACAGCTCGTTTAAGTTCTTCATCGTTGTCAAATCCTTTTCCCGCCAGAAAGCCTTTAAGCTTCGTAAAGAGATGAAAATCCGAAGGGGCCAAGTCCGGGCTATACGGGGGATGGTCGAAGGTTTCCCACTTGAATTGCTGCAAAAGTTGTTGTGTTATCGCAGCTGCATGAGGCCTGGCATTGTCATGAAGGAGAATGACGCCTGTAGACAATAGACCTCGCCGTTGATTTTGTATTGCCTGCCGTAATTTCTTTTATGTTTCACAATACGTATTAACATTAATTGTGTCTCCACGGGCCATAAAATCAATGAGCAGTACACCTCGGCGATCCCAGAAAATGGTTGCCATGAGTTTCCTGGTGGACAGAACTGTCTTGAATTTTTTTGGTTTGGTTGGTGAATGAGTATGATGCCACTCCATTGACTGTCGTTTACTCTCAGGTGATGCATAACAAACCCTTGTTTCATCCCCAGTAATGATGCGAGTCAGGAAAGAGTCTCCTTCATCGGAATAACGTCCCAGAAACGTCAGTGCTGCAGCCATATGCTTGGTTTTGTGCTCCTCTGTAAGCATGCTAGGGACCCACCTTGCACAGATTTTTGAATATTGCAGATGGTCTTGACAATTTCATGAACAATTGTTTGAGACACATTAGGAAAATGTTCACAGAGTTCATCAATTGTGACGCGCCGATCGTTCCTCATGCATTCGTCTACTGCATTCAGCAGTTGGTCTGTAATGACAGATGGTCTCCCTGAACGCTCCTCGTCATGTGTATTCCCCCTCCCCAGCGCCGAAAAGATGACTCGTCCATCACATTGTCTCCATACACCTCCGTTAATTGGCGATGAATATCACAAGGTCGAACGTTTCGTGCATTAAGAAATTTAACCATGGCTTTCACTTCACAACTGGCGGAGTTCTCAATTTGTTTAAACATTTTAAATGATCACAGACACAACACAGGCAATGCTAGCATCACGCAACCTCGCACAGAGCAGGCAGACAAGCCACTGACGTGGTCTGACCTTGCCCAGCGGCTACCCGAGTCGTCAGCGCTTCATGCGGCGCTAACTGGTACTACTTTCCGGATGACCCTTGTATATATGTAGGCCAAATATAATTGTTAATGTATTAAATTATAATGAGTTAGTACATGTTCTGCCATCAGTGATGTGTCGTAATACATTGCGATTCACTGCCAAATTTCTCCTGATATTTTACTTTTGAAAGTTGGCATGTCTGTAGTGGGTTCGAACTCCACTGTCGGCAGCCCTAAAAATGTTTTTCCGTGGTTTCCCATTTTCACACCATGCAAATGCTGGGGCTGTACCTTAATTAAGGCCACAGCTGCTTCCTTGCCATTCATAGGCCTTTCCTGTCCCATTGTCACCATAAGACCTATCTGCGTCGGTGCAATGTAAAGCAACTAGCAAAAAATTTTTTTTTTAAATTGTTGGAAGTACATATGTATGGTCATATTTTTATTTTTGGGTCTTATTTAGCCATTTTGAAGAGCATATATGCCTGCATATGTGGGAGACTTTTAGGTCTTAAACATCTGAACCGTATATACAGTAGAAGTCCGTTACAGCGAGAATTCATAACAGCGAAACATTTACTCGTTATAACGGATTGTCGTTATATCCGATTTTTGTATAAAAGTCGGAAAACCCTTCATGCACTTTAAAATCGGTATGAAACGGCAATCAGTCTGTTCAAAACTTGCGTTTTCGTATATGATATCCACACTACGGCTTACTTGTTTGTTATTTTTCGTAATCCGATACTACGTGAAAGTGTGTGTTTAATTTCATTCTGAAAAAAATATAGTACCGTATATCTCCGAATCCAAGATGAATCCCACATTTTCTTCAAAAAATTTTAATCAGGCTCAAAAAGAAGTTTGTAAAATCATATGAATGTCTTGTCTTACAGTAGGCCTACGCATTTTTAGACGCCGAACATTGACTTTCGTCACGCCGTATTTCTTTATTTTTGGCGGCTGCACAATTATTTATTTCCGCGTGTTTAAGGACCATTGGCATTATAATACCGAAGAGAACTCGTTGAAAATTTTCCGGCAATACCTATTCCAAGCGTCTCTACAATACAACGATCCATCAGGAAACTATTCTTGCTGTCTATAAAACTGTTACTTTTACGCAGCGTCAGATATAACCGGCTGCCGCTAAACGCACGTCTCGCTTGCCGGGTTCGGCCAAATTCAGCGGCTAGCGATGTATTGGCCTAATCGCGAACGTTGAAAGTCAACGAACGAGTTTATTGCGCCACGGTATGGCCATTCCGCCCTTGCGTTTTTCGTGCACATACCTCACAATTTCATCTTCGACTTCTTTATAGCGTCCTTGTTGTGGACTACTGAATGCATTTTTTGTACAGTACGCATTTTTTAGCTCTTCGTCTTCACGCTAACGCCAAATATTGGCTTTAGTTAGGCCTATGCCGTATTTTCTTGCGGCTGCACAATTATTCTAAACTTCCGTGTGTTTAATAAACATTAACTTATAATTGGCATCATAATATCGACTAGAACCCGTTGAAAATTTGCCGGCAATACCTTTTCCACGTATCTTTACAATACGACTATCCATCACGAAAATATTCCTGCTGTCTATATTAAGCGTCAAGTACAATAGACGCGTTATGACTCTGCCACTGAGTAGCCATGGCTTTTCTAAGAATTCGAAGGGTCGCATGCTTTGATGCCATTCTGCAGATTTGACAAACACACAGGCTCTGTACAACCGGTTGTCGCGGCTAGCGATGTGTAGTAAAAAGGCGGTCGTTTATTGTCAACGAGTTCTGTGCGCGTGTGAAAAGAAGCAGCGTTGTTACCGCGGTAGTTGCCAGTGGTATCCATTAACTTACTGTTAGGCCGCGAATGCAACAACCCTTGAGTTTTCGAATGAGATTCTGAGAGGGAAAAAAAAGTGTTGGATTCGGAGAAATACGGTATTGCTCCAGAGATTTCTGTGGCAAGCACCTCAGCTTTCTTCTTCAAACAGCGTCACCTAACCTAACCGTATATGTAGCCTATCATGAAAACATATTTGAAACGCATGTAGAGAAATAACCTCCTCGCGAAAAATTTACATGTAAATAGCCGTAACTAGACGCGAGAAGATATTTAATATTATCTGAAATCAGTGATGTACTCCGCCATATCTTGAGGTGTATCACATTCTTACTTAATTTCCGTATATAACATAAGATATCGTTTACTTCAGCCTTTATTTTTAACGAGTTAACAACTGCTATCGGCCACGTTATTTACGCATTTATTAGGAAAACGTGTTTCCCTCTTTCATTTCAAATTTTGCTCAGAGTACAGCAGTCAATGGGTATTACTAATAAACTCCAACATCGCCTTTGAATGTCAACGAGAGAGCTCGCAAATGCACAAAGCGAGAAAACTATACCGTACCGAAGATGATCGATAACATTTTGTTGCAAACGTTCCAGTTTTCTTATTCAAACAGCGTCGCGTATCCTAACTTAACCGTACTATACGTATGATGAAAACACACTTCAAGCGCCAGTAGAGAAATTATACCTTTCTCGCTATAAATTTTCATAATAGCCATTCCGTAATTTAACCAGACGCAACAAAATATAAACTAACCTCTGAAATCAATTAAGCACTCTGCAATATCTCAAGGTGTATCCCATTCTTATTAAATTGCAGTATTTAGCCTCAAAATTAAGCGGTCGTTTAGTCAGCCTTAATTTTAACGAGTTAACAACCGTTATCGGACACGTTATTTACGTATTTATTACGAAAATATGTTCTCTTTCATTTCGAAATTTCTTTACGGAACAACTGTCGACGGATATTACTAATCGAGTCCGACATCGCCTTCGAATGTCGACGAGAGAAATCGCTAGTGCACATAGCGAGGAAACGATGCCGAAGGTAATCGATCACATGCAATATCATCGCTGGGGTACATAAATATCTGTAACGGAAAATATCGCGCGCGCTTAATCGCTCGTAATAACGGATGCGCCAGTGATACGGTTCTCGCTGTAACCGAAGGACGATACACAGTTTAATATAGGAATTTTGAAGGGACAGAAACATGTCGTCGCTATATCGGGGTTCTCGTTATATACCGTACTCGCTATAGCGGACTTCTACTGTATAACTATTAATGGCATTAACAATTTCTTCTCCTGCAATGCAACTTTAATGAGATTTGTAGAGTAGCAAATCTTCCTTGATTTTGTTTTTGAAAACATACCTGACAAATAACACTGCTAAACTGGCTACGTCTATTGATGCAGTGAATTGTTAAGAGAAAGCAAACTTATAATTAAGACACAACACTGTCTTTCTGTATCATCTGAAAGGTCCTTGGTATAACATTGAATAGTGTTGGATAGCTGTACCTTTTAAAATGTGTTTTTATGTTGATCTTTCAGAAAGCATGTTGCCATGTCATTTGCACATGGCTTAATTAAATTTTCTGCTTATTGGGAGCTTTCCTTGCTAGTGCTAGGCAGTAACTTGCCTGATGTGAAGTCTCTGTAGCATTTTAATTGTCAGTTTACACACTTTTCACCAACATTGCCTGACACTTGGATAACCCTTGGAGAGAGAAAAAAAAGGTTTTTCCTTTATATGTAAATCCAAAAGCCAAATATGGTTCTATATAAAGTATAGTATGCCCACTTTTTAGTGATAGATTTTTGTACTCGTTGGAGAAGTAAGAAGGGTTCCGTTAATACTGCCAACTGAATGGAAATGAAATCTGAATTGAATCGATAATATGATCGATCGATATGAATTTTATAAACCTTTATTATTTTAAGCAAACAACTGTGTCACACACTCAATATATAATACTATATAACATTTCCCGTTGCGAAACGTGTTTCTAGCATGAATTCTATAGTTTGGCTTTGCTGTGTAAACAACAACAGTACGAGTACTTAAAGTGTACGCCAGATGGCGCACAGCGATAAGCGATTCTTAGTTTGTGTTTCAAAGGTTGCCAATACGAATCTCGAAGATAACCGAAGTCGACTTCTTCAGCACTAGGGTGTAAATCTATCACTAAAAAGTGCGCAGATAGTATATATATTTGATTTGTGTCTCTTATTCTAACCCTCTGTAAGGGTGTAGTGGCATCATGTAGCTAGTGTCTTGATGACCTGTCTCCCTGGGTCTCTGTCCTGTGCATGATGAATTGCTTGTTGTAGGTTCTCTCCAGTTCACTGGGTCTTCTAAAAAAAAAAAAAAAACCAACAACAGCAGCAGCAACCCACACACTCTCTCTCATTTAGAGAATATCTGGCCAACCCTTGTACCCCTGTTAACTGTTGGGAGATCCCAGGGATCTGCAGAACACTCTTAAGGAACCACTGGTCTATGGAATGTTGCTATTACATGCTTTTGAGCAGCCAGCTGATGAGCTTCAAAAATATGTGTACCCAACTTCCACAAAATACCCTACTGCTTGATAGTCCTAGTGGGTGTTGAGATAAATTTGACTACATATCCTGTTCTTGGTTTCCTTTTGCTACTTTTGTTAAAAAGGAATTGATTTCAATTTCAGTGTTCATATGGTCATGTTTTGTTGCAGGATAAGCCATCAGTATTAGTGATGTTTTATGCACCTTGGTGTGGACATTGTAAAAAAATGAAGCCAGAATTTGAACGAGCTGCTGAACGTCTCAAAGAGGAACATGTAAGTTCTTAGATAAAGTCCTTAATAAAATGAGAAGAAGAAGAAAAATACAGTAGAACCTCATTAATGTGATAGTTGATAAAATTATGAAAAGTAGTCATAATAATGAGTAGGTCTACTTGCAATATATGAAAATGCCTGTACTTCAGTTGTTATAATAGTTTTATAGATTATAAGCACCGTATCTGAATGAAAAATGTACCAAAAGTTGTGTCTTTATAAGTGCACTGCAGAATAGTGCCACTTTAGGTTGTTCAAAAAATTATAAAAGACAGCATAGCACAGCGCACGAAAGTCCTCGTAATGTTAGAGATACATTAAATTTTGTAGGATTTCTGATTGCTGTTTTAACAAACGAGCTGAATGCATATGCATGTTTAACTCATTAACTCACCGTTGCACAATGATCCTCATTACCACCTTCTACCTGCTGTTATTACTTCATCCAAACATTTCAGAACAAGCACAGACCAAATAAACCAATAAAATGACAGCAGAATATACTGCTTCCTCACAAAGAAGCTTGTATGCAAACAGTTAACCTCTGCTAGTGTTTAATACATTTTAACATTTGGAAAAAAAATCTTTTTGTGAAATTGCTTTCTAACTTTCTTAGTAGCTTGTGAAGGATATTGCTCGATGTCATGAAATTTTCGAAAGTCATCCGTAGACACATAAGCTGCTTGATACACATTGATTATAATTTCCCTGGCTTCCAAACTTGCCCTGTGCGATGGAAGCACCATTTTACACTGTTAATAATATTGTCAGACAATTTTATCACACACTGATACACATGTATCGCTGGGCTGAGTAACTCAGATGGTAGAGCACTATCCTCCTGAGCTCAAGTTGACAGGTTCGATTCCGGCTCTGTCCGGTGGTATTTGAAGGTGCTCACACATAAAAACTCCTGGGGGACAAAATTCCAGCACCTTAGCATCTCCAAAAACGAGAAAGTAGCCCAAGTTGGTGGGATGTTAAACTTGTAACATTGTGATATGCAACTTTTGGAATGTATGCAGTGCTATCATTGAAATTACACAAAACGCTCAAATGATGTAAAACTTTACTCCATGCTTCGAGTTTTTCAACTCCTGCGCTCCACTCTTGCTGCAGTTCCTTTTCAGTCTCTCCCAGCTGCGTGTTCTTATATACCAAAAACCACTGTACCACTGTTGGGTGACAATTGTAATCTACTTAAATATTTTGCCTCATGCTTGGGGGTTAATTGTATTATAAAGAAAATTATATTAATAAAAATATTAATTCTTGTAACATAACTGAATGTAATTATCACTTGGCGACTTCCAATGAAATGAGATTTTTAAAATAAGTGAATAAATAAATAAATAACTTTAATATTATTAATATTACTGTATTTATAATTTGGTCCGACTCATTGGCTGAATGGTCAGCGTACACATGTATCGCTGGGCTGAGTAACTCAGATGATAGAGCACTATCCTCCTGAGCTCAAGTTGACAGGTTCGATTCCAGCTCTGTCCGGTGATATTTGAAGGTGCTCACACATAAAAACTCCTGGGGGACAAAATTCCAGCACCTTAGCATCTCCAAAAACGATATTCATAGGGTCCCGGGTTCGATTCCCAGCCAGGTCAGGGATTTTAATCGCCTCTGATTAGTTCTTCTGGTCCAGGGACTGGGTGTTTGTGTTTGTCCCAACACTTTCCTCTTCATATTCAAACAACACACTACACTACCAACCACCAGAGAAACACGCAATAGTGTATACATCCCTCCATATACTGTAAGGTTGCGCCAGGAAGGGCATCCGACCATAAAACGGCCAAATCCACATGTGCGACACAGTTCGCACCCGCAACACCACAGGTGTGGGAAAAGCAGTAGAAAAAGAAGAAGACTGGCTTTATAATTTGCCGAAAATTTAGGTAAATGGGCGCCAGAGGTCACCATAGGATTCGTCAATTTAGAATATTAATAACAAGAACAATAATAATAATAATAATATGGTAGAGCATAAAAGATTCTACTCAGGTTATGTTCATAGAGCTGCTAAACTGGTACTCTCCTGCTTGGGCCTTACCTGCTACTCTCCACAAATGTTGAAAAATGATAGAGCATGCTTACAGGGCTACCATAAATAAATTTAATTTCTGTTTGACTCAAATATATGTATATATTCTAAAGAAGCAAGATCATGTAAAATTTACAAATTAATACTGTATTTACAATTTCCTGTAAAAAATCGGACCAACCCTAATCCCACATATTATTCCCCTCTTTCTTACCACCTTTAGACTAGATGGTTACTCACTTGCATAGCTTCCTGCTTCCGTGCCTGGATTTAACGTCTCATGTTCCGGAACTCCAGAGCCGTCCACAGTCTGACCTTCCTACGAAGATCTGTCTCCAAACTCGCGCCATATTATCCTCTCTTCTGCAGGATACTTCTAGTCACCGCTGACATAAAATGCCACCCAACTTGATGCACTTGGTAAAATTTATCAAGCTACTCCCACATAGCCTTATAGACTGATGATTTCTGATATAAAGGCCAAGGCAGGCATTTATGCAAGTGGAGGTACATGCTTCCCCCTAGTGCACTGTCACTGCATTGTCTTACATAGGAGACTTGTAGTGGTGTATCAGCTGTGCACTAGCCGCCAGTGTCTTGGAAAGGTGTAGCAATCCAACTGATGAGTCCACTGTTACACTGGGGCAAAATGTTGGTAATTTCACGATTGAAAAGGCCTAAAGAGCTTACATGTTTTTAGACTGACTGTAGTTTGTATGTGACCGAATTGAGCCAGTCCACAGTCTATTTCTCACTATACAACACTGCCACACAAATACACTCTCTCAAACTTCATAAATATCAGACTGGCAGCACGATATTGTCATGATTGGAGGAAAGGTTTTATTATAATTGCGAGTGATGGTTAAATCGAGATAATTAAGAGAATTGTTGTTTTCGGATTCTATCGTGAACTTTATATAAGGATCAAGGTTATTAAGTAATTCAAGAACTGTATTGCTATCTGTAGTATGGGAATCTAGGATAATAAAAGTTTCATCAATGTAATGTGTCCAGTGTTTGGTATTGGTTTCAATAAAACATTTGTGAACAAAATTCTTAATAAATTTAGAAGTAACCCCAAGACCACTTTGGGAAAAGAACCTCCCCTTGAAGAGAAGTTTACCACATTTACCTTTAACAATAATATGACGATACAATCATTACGTTGGATGAGTTCGAATTAGCGATTAACAGGTTGCCTACGGACATACAAGATGAGGTTAGATATGAAGTAAAACGAAAGTTACTTTCTCTTTTAATCAAGAACATACTAGTAAACTCAAATAAAGAACATTTCACCAACATATGCAATCTCAAGAAAATTAAAGATAATGATTTAATATTAATCAAGGCAAGGCAATGCCACTGTATTTATGGAAAAATGTGACTACGTAAACAAAACACACTCCTTTTTTAACTAACAATAATTTTAATGTAGTCAAAAAGATCCCACAAATAGAATACAAAGAGAACTGAAATCTTTAATTGAGAACCTCTTATTTTTGTTTAATGACCTTGAGAAACCAAAATTGTTTATCATTAATTCCAAGTTACCTACGGCGAAAGCATTACTGAAAATTCACAAGGCTGATGTCCCCATAAGACCCGTTATTAATTTCAGAAATAGTCCGACATACAAAATATCTCAGTATATTAACAATTTTCTTAAAACATATTATTTTTTCCAAACTAATACGTCAGTTAAAAATTCCCTAGAACTTGGCAATAGAATTAAAGATCTTACTTTACCAAAACATTACACCCTTCACTCCTTTGACATTGTTAATATGTACGCGAATATCTATTAATAAAACCATTAAAACAGTCAAAATTAATCTTTCCAAATTCAGTAAGTTGACTGTAGGTGAGATAGATGAGTTTGTTCAGATCCTCAGATTTACATTAAATAATAATTTCTTCACTTTTAATAATACTGTATACCAACAGAAGGGCCTTCCTATGGGGTCACTGGCCTCAGGAATCCTCGCAGACATTTATGGGATTTCCTTGAACACACTCATATCATAGGCAAAATTAACGGTATCAAACACTGGACACGCTACGTTGATGACACTTTCATTATCCTAGATTCCCATACTACAGGTAGCAATACAGTTCTTGAATTACTTAATAACATTGACCTTCATATAAAGTTCACTATAGAATCTGAAAATAACAATTCTCTTAATTATCTCGATTTAACTATCACTCGCAATCATAATAAAACCCTTTCCTTTGACATTTACAGGAAGCCCACTCACGCAATAAACCCAATTCAGACTTCTCTACACCCAGGGATGCAGAAGAACGCAGCTTTTAACAGTATGATTTTTAGAGCTCTTAATGTTCCTTTATCCCGTAAAAATTTTAGAAAAGAAATAACACCATTTATACTATAGCTGAAGGTAATGGTTTCAATAAAGCATTCGTGAACAAAATTCTTAATAAATTTAGAAGTAAACCCAAGAACCTTCCCCTAAATAGAAGTTTACCACATTTACCTTTAACAATTATAACATACTAGAAGTCCGCTATAGAGAGTACAGCATATAACAAGAACGTTATAGCAACAATATCTTTCTGTCCCTTCAAAATTCCTATATTAAACTGTGTATCGTCCTTCGGTTACAGCGAGAGCCCTATCACTGACGCATCCGTTATTACGAGTGATTAAGCGTGAGCTATTTTTCCGTTTCTGATATTTATGCACCCAGCGATTATATTGCATGCGATCAATTACCTTCGGTATTGTTTCCTTGCTATGTCCACTAGCGAGTTCTCTCGTCGAAATTCGAAGGCGATGTCGGCGTTGATTAGTAATACCCGTCGACTGCTGTTCCATAAAGAAAAAACCAAATGAATGAAAGAGGCTGACTAAACGACCGCTTAATTTTAAGGCTAAATACTGCAGTTAAGTAAAAATGGGATGCACCTCAAGATATGGCAGAGTGCATAATTGATTTCAGAGCTTAGTTCATATTTTCTCGCGTCTGATTAAAAGACGGAAAAGCTATTATAAAAATTTATAGCGAGAAGGTTATCGTTTCTCTACTGGCGCATGAAGTGTGTTTTCATCATACGTATAGTACTGTTAAGTAAGGATAGGTGATGCTATTTGAATAAGAAAACTGAAACGTTTGCCACAAAATGCGATCGATCATCTTCGGTACGGTATAGTTTTCTCACTATGTGCATTTGCGAGCTCTCTCGTCAACATTCGAAGGCGATGTTGGAGTCGATTAGTAATACTCGTCAACTGCTGTTCTAAAAAAAAAATCAAAATTAAAGAGGATAACACGTTTTTGTAATAAATGCATAAATAACGTGGACGTTAGCAATTGTTAACTCGTTAAAAATAAAGACTGAAGTAAATGATCTCTTAATTTTAATGTTACATACGGAAATTAAGTAGGAATGTGATACACCTCAAGGTATGACAGAGTACATCACTGATTTCAGAGGATAGTTCATATCTTCTCGCGTCTGGTTAAGTTTTGGAAAGGCTATTTACATGTAAATTTTTAGCGAGGAGGTTATAATTTCTCTACATGAGTTTCAAATATGTTTTCAGGATACATATACGGTTAGGTTAGGTGACGCCTTTTGAAGAAGAAAACTTAAGTGTTTGCCACAGAAACCTCTGGAGTGATACTGTATCTCTCCGAACCCAAGACTACGTTTGCCGGCAAATTTTCAACGGGTTCTCGTTGATATTATGATGCCAATTTTAAGTTAATGGTTATTAAACACTCGGAAATGTAGAATAATTGTGCAGTCGTAAGAAAATACAGCAAGTATGTGCACGAAAAACGCAAGGGCGGAATGGCCGTACCCTGGCGCAATAAACTCATTCGTTGGCTTTCAGCGTCCCCGATTAGGCCTACACATCGCTAACCGGAAAGTGAGATGTGCGGGTAGCGGTAGCTGGTTATATCTGACGCTGAGTAAAAGTAACAGTTTTATAGACAACAAGAATAATTTCCTGATGGATCGTCGTATTGTAGAGACGCATGGAATAGGTATTGCTGGCAAATTTTCAACGGGTTCTCTTCGGTATTACGATGCCAATATTAAGTTAATGGTCGTTAAACCCGCGGAAATAAAGAATAATTGTGCAACCACAAGAAATTACGGCATGATGAAAGCCGATGTTCTGTGTCTGAAAGTAGTCTAAAAATGCGTAGACCTACTGTACAACAAAGGCATTCATATGATTTTACAAAGTACTTTTGAGCATGATTTAATTTTTTGAAGGAAAAAGTGGGGTTCGACTTGGATTCGGAGAAATACGGTACTATATTTTTCCAGAATGAAATTAAACATACACTTTCACATAGTATTGGATTTCGAAAAATAACAAACAAGTAAGCCGTAGTGTGGATATCATCTGCGGAAACGCAAGTTTTGAACAAACCGATTGCCGTTTCATACCGATTTTTAATGTGTATGGTGGTTTCCCGACTTTTATACAAAAATCGGATATAACGACAATCCGTTATGCAAGTAAATATTTCGCTGTTATGAAATCTTGCTGTAACGGACTTCTACTGTATCTCCTATTTCAAATATTTTTAAGAAACATAAGTTAAAAATAGCTTTAAGACCATTCACACCAATGCAAAACATTTTTTAATTCTCATACCGTCAGTGGCAACAACAAATTCACAAACTCTGGGATATACAAATTAAAATGCCAGTCTTTTTTTTTTCAATGTACATAGGACAAACTGGCCGTAGTTTCAATATAAGATACACCGAACATCTTAACACCTTGAAGTATCTGCTACTCAGCCATGAGCAAACATTGTAGGGAGCAAAATCATAAATACACAACAATTGATCAGGATTTAAAGATCTTACATTATGAACAGAAAGGTCCCTTACTCAATATAGTAGAGAATACTTATATCGATATTGACCAATATAACAATTCCTCACACAACCTAAATGAAATTAATGAGAAGAGAAATATACTATTGGAAACCTTTGTCCCTCTCAGCAATTTATGAATAAAAATGAATTTCACTACTGTACCATTACGTTACATTAGCGGCCGTAAATGTCATGGAAACAGCGGACAAATATGGCGTACAATAGCTTCAGGCAATGTGCAAATGCACAGAGTAGAGATATAGTAAATCGATATCGACCGGTCGCAAAGAAAAGAGTCACAAGATTAAATAATGATGGACCATAAAAAAAAATTTGAATGGAACCGATTCTTGACTACCTTGAGAAAAGTTATGAGTTGAAGAGGATCTGCACAACCTACTAAAGGAGAAGAAAAAGATTAGCGCTACGTTAAATATTAAAGTAATAATATACAGACGTCGTTGAAGACTTTTTCTGCAAAATATCGGCAGGAAAAACGAAGATTTGAAGGAGAATATTTATTATTGCAACAGCTAAATTAAGTAGCAAAAAGAGACTACAGCCGAGTCGAACATTGCCAAAATCAATATTATAGCGGCAAATTTATGCTAAGGAAGGCGTAATTTATTGTTTCCAAGTGGGAAACAATATCTGTTTAAGCTAAAGAATTAACAAAAAGTAGGCCGAATTAAAGAAATTACCAAATTAAGAAAGATATTTACGAACAATACGAGAATCACAAGGCAATTTACGTATTGAATAACCTACTGATCACCAGTGAAATATGCACTCTACCATGTATTTGTTGTTTTATCATTTCATGAGAACTGGTGACAAGATGGAGTCAGCTTAAACAGATGGAATTGATCGCTCAAGATGAAATAGCTCAAGCCAAGATTCCCAGCCGGAGCCACAGATGACGTAATCTTTGGACTGCAAGGGCTGCCTATTCCAAGATGTCCTAGACCAGGAGAAATCCAGCAGCAAAATCCCGTTACGAGATAAGTATTATGAGTTGCATCGTATTGAATTTGAAATTAGTTGATGAAAAATATTTCATATGTGTGCAGGAGTGCTAGAAGTAAGAGATTTAGTGCCAATGAACGGATACTAGAGTATAGATGCCAATTATTAACCGATGATATGTGCCAATTTCTGCAGTATAACTATGGTGCTTATGAGATAATTTTAGGTTAATGGAAATAAGGTCAGATTGAGCACATGTGCATGTGTAATGCTAATCCATACGAGCAGACCGTGAAACGTTAAACCAGTTGTGGTTGTAGAAAATGCATGCGAGATACGAGACGTAACCTAATATTTGAGGTAAATATGAGTGGCAGTCATGGCCAGTACGATAATTGTATTGTAAGGAAATGTTGAAATATTACGGAGTTGCAGTGTGTGAAAGAATATTCAGGATATTAAGTATTTCTACCGTAACACAGAGGTTATTTAAATGGAGATAAATGAATATGTTTTTAAATATGGAGGTATATATAAAGGATATGGAATATTAATGTGGCAAGATGTAGTTAGAATGAGGAGATATGTTTACTGTTCGTGGCATGAGTAAGGGATAGATGATTGAATTGCGAATTCCTGTGTTACATATAATATTTATATTAGGATTAGCACTGCAAATGAAGGATTCAGGCCATGTTAAGTTGAGTGTATGACTTGAGCCAAACATAATATGTTTCGTAGTGACTTTCAAGCTGAAGGTATTGATAGGTTACGTGTTTGTTATACGTTACGTAATATAAATATACAAGAATAAAATGGAGCCTCGCATATATATATATATTTGAAGTTCAGCGCGTCAACGCTAATATGAAGAACGGTTTTCTTTGACAAAATCTTGGCACAGCGAAGAGATATTTGAGAATAAGTAAATACATTGGCATATGGTTAGGAATTTGAGGCACAATTTTTGCAGGTTAGACTGACTTACTATTATATCTATGGCACTCTGTAGTAAGAATATTTGGTTTATTATGTACATATGATGGTGTACAGTTTTAATTTACTCAATTTGGCTATGATAGGAATGTTAATAACTGCATGGGTGTTTTTGAACCCAGATTTAAACAACGTAATGCTTATCTCGTGACGTGATGAGTCAGAAGTGAGAATCCAAACATGTATCCAAATAAATTCAGACAAATAGACCGGAAAGAAAGATGAAAACCAAAATGATGCCCCAAAGACAATCCCAAACAGTAATAACAGGAAGATATTCCACTCCCCCTTGATGAATAAAGTTGTGGTCCCTATTTTTCCCCATAAATCAACTTGAATACTGAAAATATGATATATTATTGAAGGTTAACGTAAATGTAAACAAATGTTATGGTAATTTAAAGATTTTCAGCTATGTTTATCTCAGAAGTCAAGAATTTAAGAATGATCTTTGTAATTTCATACGATTTCCTTTTCTTTATTGCCGATAAATGAATTATTATTCCACTTATAATATATTAGCATGCTAATAAACTAGATATAGTTTTAATATTGCGTTTATTCCTAAAGTAACTTATAGTACGTAGTAATAAGACAATATTTGGATCCATTGAATTTGTTTATGCCGAATACTAAGCGTTGATCAGGTAATTTCCTAGATATATGGAGACTGAATGACTGGTTGAGCATATAGCAACTCTTCAACGGAATCTACGACTTATCTAGAGTATATGGGAATACAATGAAAGTAATTTACCCTGAGAAACGAATATGCACCATATTGTTATTGCTTGTGTACATACATGATATCCCAATTTTCATGTAAATTTTCCGTAAATGATATAATATAGAATCTAGGTATGATTCTTAACCCGATGTTGTGAATTTCGTAGCCGGAGCAATGTTTAAACAGGAGTATATTTAATTAATGATCCAACGCGGCGCAATAGAGGAAGTCACCGCGGGAACATTAATAAACCAAACGGTGCATTAAATTGGTCGCCCACCGTGGCGCAACAACATAAGACAGAGGTACTGGAAAAGGTCGTAAACCAAATTAAAAGGTGCACTACTGACGTTCCAGAAAAAGACCCGTCCTTCCCTCAATATCTCCCTCCCGTACCTTACCTTAGCCCTCATCGTTCGCCTCCCTCTCTTCCTCTGCCCCACCCAACCACATCAGCACAGACACACTGGAAGCTAAACACAAGTTTAGTGTCAATATGACTTGAGACTGACAAGGTTGTAGCACTTGAGACGATAGCTTTTTAACAAGTAAGTCGACTGAGCCTTATTTTCGCAGAATATTTTGATTTGTTTTCATCCACTCATACTCTCTTTTTTTTTACATTACAGATGTTGCATACTTATTAACCACGTTATTGATGGTCTCAGTACGCTGTACAACACTGTTTCATTTTAAAGAATCAGCAAGTTTTATTGTTAATCATAACGGCCTTTCAGACGAGAGGATTTTTTATCTCAATATGTTTTTACTTTTAACAATCATGATCTTGTATTTCACTTCATCAATATTTTTAATTAGTTTATGTAATGTAATAAATGATCTTCTACTGAAGATGGCCTTGAGATTAAGCTGAAACATGTATAGACATTATCCTCTCTAACAGAAGGTTTGTCTTGTATTGAAAAAGAGGATCTTATAAATACTTTTTATTTGTAAAGTAAGTCATTGGGAGTTGAAGCATGAAAAGAATGTTACAGTAGTTAACTCAGGCTTGAATTTCTTGCCATCAGCATAGAAGATACAGTCAATCTAGCCTCCAATTACACCAGATGAATCAACTGCACCTATTTTTCCTTGAATATATGCAATCTGCTAAAAATTAAAGGTCTCTTGGGGTGGGTTGCAAGAATGAATTTATTGGTCTGATAGACACTAATTGTCCATTAAGCTCTAAGGAGAGTTTCAAGAAGGTTTGTTAGTTCTAATGGTTCATTAAAGTATCGAATAAGTTATAGTTATAGTTTTGCTCCTGTAAATATTTGTTTCATTAGATTTCATTTCATATGCAATTCGTTAATATTGGGTGTATAAAGAAATGTTGTCTACATCAGATTCAGGTATGTGTACCTTTGTAGTGTACTTATATTGCTGCTGTATATAAGGACATTTGATCACTTTATCATGAGCGTGTCGGACTCCTTGGCCGGATGGTTAGCATTGAGGCCTTCGGTTCAGAGGGTCCTGGGTTCTATTCCTGGCCAAGCCGGAGATTTAATCACGTCTAATTCTTCTGGCTCAGGGAGTGGCTGTTTGTGTTTGTTCCAACACTATCCTCTTCATATTCGGACAACACAATACAATACCAGCCAGCACAGAAACATGTAATAGTGATTATATCCCTCCATACAAGGTTGGCATCAGGAAGGGCATCCGGACGTAAAACAGGACCACATCTACATGTGCGACACAGTTCACAACCGCGACCCCACAGGCATGGGAAAAGCAGTAGAAGAAGATTATTATTATTATTATTATTATTATTATTATTATTATTATTATTATTATTATTATTATTATTATTATTATTATTATTATTATTATTCGTAGTTATGTTGAACCTTCTATAAATAAATCCAAGGCCAAGAATTTTTAGAAACCGGTCCAATCCTATGGAAGATTACGGTGATATTGATTTTAAGCGCTGTTTCATGTAATTTGTCCTGAAATCGAAAAGCAAACAGCACACAGTATGGCAGTATTTGCAATGAATCAAATGCTGATTACCCTGCATTATTATGCTGCAGGAGCATTCCAAAGAACACTTGGTGACCATATACAAGTTCACAAATTAAGCATGTGACAACTAGCATTTGTAGGCTTTGAAGACAAGTTATAACCATGCTGCAAAGACAAATTTTACAATCAGAAAAGCAAGAGTTTTTTTGACTTATAACTTTCCAGGTGTAATTGGAGCTTTGGACTGCAGCCACATGCAAATTCAAAATTCAGGTGGAAATAAAGCAGAAAGGTTCTGAAATAGAAAATAATATTTTTCAATTAATGTTCAAGCTGTTTGTACTGAAAAACTGAATATAATTGATGTATTCACTCATTGGCCTGGATCAGTATGTGGCAATACCATTTATATGCTAAATTTAAGAACAACAAATTTTCCTATTTCTTCTACTAGGATACTGGCCATCCATGCAGGTCCTATTTGTTAACGCCAGTGCAGCAGAAAACAGATGGTTTCAAGGTTAATTTATCCACACATTCTATTGCTTCACATTCAGTGCCTTCTGTATTTTATTGAAACAAGCTTTGATGCAATATAGCAGGCAGTGATCATTCGCCAAGTTCCAAGATTCATTTGCTAAAGGCTCATTTAACCGTACAGGGTTAGATGCATTACCTGCAACTCCCGAAGTCCAGGAAATAAAGATCAAATAAGTAAGGGAGGAATCATTTTTTAGAGGTATGTGTTCTAGCAACCCACCCTTAGTCTTATATTATGCAACACCTTGTAGCAGTTTTATACACACATAGTTTGATATAGGCTGCCCTATACAATGCAAAAACTGTACAAAGGTAGTAAGTGAGACCTTGAGACCTATCTTAAAAACACTGTATCCTTTTATGTAGTGCTGAGCCTACTCTCTAAATCATTTTTGTGAAATGTTACTGTTCTGTACAAACCATATCCTCCCCTTAGTTGTTACCAGAGAATTGCATATCTGAGTGATCTGAGAGGTCATTTTTCGGTGAAGGAAAAGGGTAGACACTGGATTGTGGAAGATGTGATAGGTTAGGTCCAATTATACAGACATGTCTATTCACTACCGTATCTTACAGCCTTATCACATCAAAATTGATACAAAAATGCATTTTTTAAAATTATGACCTGAAATATGACATGTAAATTGTATATATACAAGATATGATAGCTTACACCATGTAGTTACTACTGCTTGAATGTTCAATAAAGGCTTAAAATCAGGCCATAAGACTTTCGCACTCAAGTAATTTTTCAAATTTTTTGGTCCCCTAGTGAATGCAGGGTTATAATATGCAATGTGTTATGTTTCAATCAGCTGCATGGAATTATGTAGTGTAAGGTAGTTACATTTTGACCATTTGCTTTATATATCAGCTCACTGTGGGTCAAGGAGTCTGATGTTGATCTACAGTCTCATTGTGCCTCCTGCTGTAAGATTTGCTTCCTCTATAAACGGTCCTTTTAAGGTCTGCCTAACATGCAAACATAGTAAGGTATGTGAAATGTGGTCATAATTGCCATTCGTCTTCATTGTTGCAGTTCACATGGAATTGAAATGCATAAAAATATTCTGCTGGCATCGTGTTTGAAACTCTGAACACAAAACACAGCATTGGCCTTTAACCACTGTGGCCTCGGAGAAGTCCGTTGTTGCTGTCCCTAAGTAACATTTCATTATCAACATAGTTTCTGATCGATGCAAAGTGTTTCTTTTATACAGCATAATAGGATTTTATGTGATTACCTCCTTATTGCTAATTTCTCAGTGACAAATACATGTATTTCAAGCCTTGGATCTACACAAGAATTTTTTATCAAAAGATAGGGGAGATGTTTTTACATTAGATTATAAACTGATGGTTCTATAAATAGGGGTGACTGATTCACCTGTTACATTGTTTACACAATTATAGGTATATACAGGGTCTTTCACTCAAAGTGGGCCTGGCTTGTTATTTACATGCGATTCATACGGGCGCTCTCCCGGCCCCAGGCTCATTGAGTTGCCATGTGCTCGTCTGACCAGCTCACCCATCTACCTGCTGCGCCGCGCCGGCCCCTCTTTGAGTGAAAGACCCTGTATTATGAATAAATCATCAAAGGAAGCTCCAAAGGATGATAGGAACACACACAAGGATAAACTCAATGACAGGCTTGTGTGAGTAGAGTGAACATCAGGGACAAACATGAAAAGGGCAAGGACAAACACACTATATTTTCACCTTTTATTATTTTCATGGATGGGCTCTCATTTTTTGTTGGTACTAGTTCTTTCAGATCTATCCTATGTCATCTCGGCTTTTTAACTCTAGCAATCTTTTCCTGCCTACATCTCCATCTTGGAGGATCATTGGTAGATTGTCCGTCTCATGATTTCAAGTACGCGGTTTCAATCCCAGCTGCAGTAATCTATTTTTGAAGGATGCATTTTTTGCATGTTAAAGATCTTTGGTGGCACAATCAGTCATGCTACAAAAAATAAATGTATTTGTCCAGTCCAGTAAAATTCTACTTATGTTGCTAGATAACAGCACAATTGAAATATCAAAATTGGTGCCTAGATAGCACCATTTTAGAAGCTTGATAACTGAGGCCATAGTAGTAGTAGTAGTTTTTTTTTTTTGTTATGGCAGGGGAAAATCTTTTAAAGACACCACTCTGTGTGGGAGTTGGATTTCCACCAACTAAAAACCCCTGCTCTCTTCACTCAGCCCATTCTGGAACTGCTTGTCGGCATGACATCAGAATGGAGTGATGTATATTATTAAGTTCTTCCTTTCTCTTCTTTTTCCTTCATTCCCATAATGCTTGTCGCCATTGCCTTTACTGTGTTCCAGGCAAACGGGTTCTCTAACATAATCTGAACCAATTTCCTGGCGTGAGTCGTCGGCCAAGTTGTTGGCAGGCTTTCCTTCGTTCTTCTTCCCATCGAACACAGTAGAAAAAAGTGTGTTCTACTGTATCCCTTTCAGAACAGTACTGACAACCATCTCCCTGCGTCTTTCCCATCTTCATGGCGTATACGCCGAATCTTCCATGTCCTGTCAGGATCTGCGACAGATAGTAATCTACCTGCCGATGTCTACATTTAAGCCAGTCTCCTATGTCGGATATTAGCTTTTTTGTCCATTGGCCAACATCGGTTGTGCCATCCCATCGGTCTTGCCAGTCTAGTAAGAGTTGGTTCCTCAAGGCTTTCTTTTCTTCAGCAGATATAGTCACACCCCTTTCATGCCAAAGTTTTCTCACTACAACGAGGAGGTCAATGGGAATACTGGCAGCTACAACTTGTAAAGTTGCTGTCGAAACAGTTCAATATGCACAGGTAACTCTGAGCAGCATTTTCCTCTGTACTCTTTCCATAGCTCTTCGGTGAATCTTCCTCCTGAGTGCATTGTGCCAGATAGGTGCAGCATAAAGATGGAATATACTGCAGAGCACATAATCTGTCTCTTAACTGTTCTTGGTCCCCCGATGTTAGGCATAAGTCTGGCCGATGCCTTCTTCTCTGCCTTTTGGGTTACTGCCTTCACATGTGCACCAAATGTGTAATTCCTGTCAATAAGAACCCCAAGGTATCGTACAGACTTCCCTGGGATAATCACTGTATCATTTAATAAGAAACAGACATTTTTCCAATTCCTGGAACCTTTCAAAATTACAGCCTCAGTCTTATGTGGAGCCAATCTCAATTTATTATTTACAATCCAAAGGTTAACTCGTCTCAGTGATTCATTTACTTGGAAGGTCAGTTCTTCTACATTCTCTGCTATTACCACTATTGCAACGTCATCTGCATAACCAATAGATGTCCCTTTTGTCAGCTGCAGGCGTAAGACACCATCATATAGAATGTTCCACAAAGTGGGTCCTAGGACAGATCCCTGTGGAACGTCAGCACTCATTTCAAGGTCTTCTAAATCATGAAGTCGTATTCTTCGTCCTTTGAAGTACTTAACGATTATTTGTTGTAGATACCGAGAAATGTTCATCCTACGAAGTTCTTTCAAAATAATGCTCCAAGAAGCAGTGTTAAAAGCATTTTTGACATCTAGCATTATCAAGGCAGCCCATTTCTCACTGCTTTCTGCCTGTATTTGAATCACCCTCTCAATAGCTTAGGTTGTGGTTCTAGCCTTTCTAAATCCAAACTGGTTCGAAGAAAGTCCTCCCTGTTGTTCAAGTTCTTTCTCCAGTCTAGTTTTAATCAATCCTTCGTAAAGTTTGCTCAAGGTGTTTAATAAGCAAAGTGGCCTGTACGCTGATGGATCTAATGATAGTTTCCCTGCCTTCAATAACAGCACTAGCTTGGCTACTTTCCACTCATCGGGGAATTCACGCTTCTTTAGTAAATCATTGAAGACTGATAAGAACCAACCAGGTGCCACCTCAACTGCATACTTGATGGCTTCTGGTGGGATTCCATCTACACCTGGTGCCTTACCAGTCTTCATATTGCGTGCTACCTCTTGTAACTCAACTACAGTAAACGGTTCTGCAACACAAAAATCTGATTCCGTTTCAAGTCTGTCATTAGTACAAGGGAACAACTCCATTGCTATGGCTTTCCTTCTATCAGCTGGGAGCTGAACTGGTACCCTGTTGATTATTCGACCGGTCACTATCTTATATCCCGCCCCCCAGATATCACTGTCTAGATCTTCGCATAGCTTTTGCCAGAGATTTCTCTTAGAATCCTTTATTAGCTTCATTAGTTGCCTCTTTGATGCCTTATAGTCAGTTTCTAATTGTATTAAGTTGACCTGGCTGATTTTTTTCCTAGATCTTGTAAGAATTCGTCTCTTGCGATTGCAGTCTTTCCTTTGCATGTCTATTTCATTGTTCCACCAGTAAGGGACTCGTGTTTTATATTTTGTTGATCCCCTCAATCAGCTGGTCCTACAAGCATCTTTAAGAACAGCAGTTACATCTTTTAGAGTATGTTGCACTGTATCTACACTTTGTGACATCCACTTGATTGCAATTTTAAAAGTTTCCCAATTATAGTTCCACACTGTTTTCGTGATATCATTAAGCTTCTTCGATCCCTTAACTTGAAAATAAATAAAACGATGGTCGCTGAGAGATTCATCTTCCATAACTTCCCAGTCAACAATGAATGATGCTATACCCTGTGTTGAGCAGGTGACGTCTATGAAAGACTCTGAGTTCCCTCTGGAAAAAGTTGGTAAGATTCCAGTGTTATGAACCACCAAGTCTAGGGTCGCTATCCATTCTGCCCAATATTCTCCCCTACGATCTGCAGTTGGTGCCCCCCACAGAGGCGACTTGACATTTAGGTCTCCGTGAATGATAGATTCAATACCTGACGCCATACAGTCCTGAACTATTACATCTACTTCAGCTTTGAAAATATCAAAAGGGATGTTAGGAGAGATATAACAGCAATAAATCTGATATTGCTGAAGTTGAATACACAAATATCCTTCTTCTGCCCTTATGCTTAGCACCTCCAACTTATCATTTAAAAAATATGCAGCTACATCACATCTTTTGTCCGTGAACCAACCACCTTCAGCTACTCGCCTTCTGTTTGGCTCGCTAACAAGCACTAAGTCTACTTTCTTTTCCAAGGCTGTCGCATACATAATGTCATGACCGTCGGATTTCCTCATGAGATTCACCTGCAGTATGTCCATTATTGGTCGTTTGAATTCAACTTCCTTGCCTCTAATATTAGCTTCCTGTAAGTAGGGCATTTCATTTGATCTGAGCGGTGGCCCTCCACTTGGCACATGGTGCAAAACGAAATGTTCCCACAATCCTTCGCCAAATGGCCTTCTTGTCCACAATTTAGACAGCTCCGTGATCGGTCATCCTTAACATCGCAGTGTGGCACTTTATGTCCAAATCCAAGACATTTAAAACACCTTGCAACTGTAATTCTTTCCTTCACCATACAGGTTGCCCATCCCACATTTATTTTCTTTTTCTTTAACAGTATTTTCGATGGTTCCGTTGGCAAGATTACGGTAGCATTCAGATTTCCGAACCTCCCCGGTCTTACGGACGTAATATTGATCTGAGATTCTTCAACAGCAGCTTCTAAGGAGAGTGCTGCTCTAAGATAGTTTTCATTTAAATCCGGATCCATACCGTACACTAGAATTGTGGCTCCTTCCTTTTTTGTTGAAACTTCTATATCCTTGACGTTTTTAGTTATCTCACATTGTAATACGTCAGCCTTTCCTTTGCCTTGTACAGTAAGTATAAGGTCATCCTTTGCCGTTTCCCTTATTCGTTTTATTTTAACGCCAATTTTTTTCGATGTTTACTCCTTCCTTTACTGTTTTAAGCAATTCGGCGTACGTTTTGCCCGCAGCTTTGCACATAACTCTTTCCTGAGTATTATGATAGTAGTAGTAGTAGTAGTATCTTGTTCTTACATTTCCTCTAGCGTTCATGTTGATTGTATTGTACCTATTGTATTGTTGATTGTATGATACATTATTGTATCTCTACCCATAAGTATGAAAATTATGCATTGAATGTTTGCTGAAAGTTTAAGTTTGCCTCAGCTTACCCCTTTTTTGGGGAGGAGAAGTTATATTGCTAATTACTTTTATTTCTTTTCTTTTTTTTTTCAGATTTTAGGCGTGCTAGCAGCAGTGGATGCTACAAAGGAAGCCAGTCTTGGTGCGAGGTATAACATTAGAGGGTATCCTACTGTGAAGTACTTCAAGAATGGAGAAGTCATGTTTGATGCCAATGTTCGTGATGCAGCTAAGATTGTTGAGTTCATGAAGGATCCCAAAGAGCCCCCACCACCACCTCCACCTGAAGTGCCATGGAGTGAAGAAGTGACTGAGGTGGTCCACCTTACAGAAGCCACTTTCAAACCATTCCTCAAGAAGAAGAAACATGTATTGGTCATGTTTTATGCCCCATGTAAGTCCATTTTTGTCACATGTTACTTCTGTCATTCTTTTTTTAAATACCCAGAATATTTAATCCTGTTTAGTATGAAAATCCACAGCCTGTTTCCAGTCATCCGACTGGGTCAGGAATGGAATGAATGAAGCCCCTATCTAGCGGCGAGGATAGGAATTGTGCCGGCTGCCGAAGCCTGTCGCACTCCTCTGGGGCAATGATTAATGAATGATAGATGAAATGAAATGATATTGGAGAGTGTTGCTGGAATTAAATATGACGGAAAACCCGAGTACCCGGAGAAAAACCTGTCCCGCCTCCACTTTGTCCAGCACAAATCTCACATGGAGTGACCGGGATTTGAACCACGGTATCCAGCGGTGAGAGGCCGACACACTGCCGTCTGAGCCACGGAGGCTCACCTTAATCCTGTTTAGTCTTTTTAGTAAATTGAAAATAAAAATTATTAATACATTGTTTCCACATTCTTCTCTATAATCATAAAAGGAGACATCATAAGTTTCTTTGAAAATTGTTCAATATTAATTGGTTTCCTTGTCTGTTGTTCAAAGAAGTGAAATGTAAATATTATGTTCAAGTAATGAAACATATGTACGACGTATGTACATACATACATACATACATACATACATACATACATACATACATACATACATACATACATACATACATTATCGACCATTATGCCTTTCAGCGTTCAGTCTGCAAGCCTCTGTGAATTTACTAAACGTCGCCACAATCTTCTATTTACAACTAGTGCAATGGCCTCATTTAGTTCTATACCTCTCATCTTTAAATCATTAGAAACTGAGTCTAACCATCGTCGTCTTGGTCTCCCTCTACTTCTCTTACCCTCCATAACAGAGTCCATTATTCTCCTAGGTAAACTATCCTCCTCCATTCGCCTCAGATGACCCCACCACCGAAGCCGGTTTATGCGTACAGCTTCATCCATCGAGTTTATTCCTAACTTAGCCTTTATCTCCTCATTCCGAGTACCCTCCTGCCATTGTTCCTACCTGTTTGTACCCGCAAGCATTCTTGCTACTTTCATGTCTGTTACTTCTGACTTATGAATAAGATATCCTGATCCCACCCAGCTTTCACTCCCCTAAAGCAAGGTTGATCTGAAAACAGACCGATGTAAAGATAGTTTCGTCCAGGAACTGACTTCCTTCTTACAGAATACTGTTGATCGCAACTGCGAGCTTACTGCATTAGCTTTAATGCACCTCGATTCAATCTCACTTACTATATTATCATCCTGGGAGAACACACATCTTAAATACTTGAAATTATCTACCTTTTCCAGCTTCATATCACCAATCTGACATTCAGTTCTGTTGAATTTCTTACCTACTGACATCAGTTTAGTCTTTGAAAGGCTAATTTTCATACCATACTCATTGCACCTATTTTCAAGTTCCAAGATATTAGACTGCAGGCTTTCAGCACAATCTGCCATTAAGACCAAGTCGTCAGCATAGGCCAGACTGCTTACTACATTTTCACCTAACTGAATCCCTCCCTGCCACTTTATACCTTTCAGCAGATAATCCATGTAAACTACGAACAGCAAAGGTGAAAGATTACAGCCTTGTCTAACCCCTGTAAGTACACTGAACCAAGCATCAAATCTCACTGAAGCCCAGTTGTCAACATAAATGCCTTTGATTGATTTTAAAATCTACCTTCAATTGCATAGTCCCTCAGTATGGCGAACATCTTTTTCCTTGGTACCTTGTCATATGCTTTCTCTAGATCTATGAAACATAAACACAGCTGTCTACTCCTCTCGTAACATTTTTCAGTTACCTCGTGCATACTGAAATTCTGGTCATGACAGCCCCTCTGTGGTTTGAAACCACACTGGTTTTCATCCAACTTCCTCTCAACCACTGATTGCACTCTCCCTTCCAAGATGCCAGTGAATAGCAATAGAACCAGCCGTGAAAGCCTTTTTTGATAATGCCAGTGAATACTTTGCCTTGAATGCTAATCAGTGAGATACCTCGATAGTTGTTGCAATCCTTCCTGTTCCCTTGCTTATACACTAGCGTCAGAAAGTTTAGTCTCACCTACGAAGACTAATAATTTTCTTAAATAATTATTTTCTGTGTGATGGTAAGTGGTACTTTAGTTCTGTTACTTATGTATGGATGCTTTCAGTACTTTCATAAAGCTATTTCAGTGCATATCGAAAGATTTTACTTTATCTTTTCAAAGAAATTGACAGATTTATGGTCCCCAGCTCTTACTGCCTGCTTCTACCTGGATAACTTCCGGCCCTTTCCCAGGTAATAAACATGCCTCTCTCATGTGATTACTTGGATAACTTCCGGCCTTTTTCCAGGTAACAAACGTGCCTCTCTCACGTGATTACGTGTCCTTGTTGTTTCCTTATTGTCTTGGAAGTCGACAGTTAGCCTATAGAAGTTATCCTGAGCAGTTGTATGTTAATCTCTGTAACAGATTGTTTATTTTCTACATTGTTGTTATCTGGGCATAACTATGGTAACAACACACATCAAACAATCGAATATGGGGAAGAAGGCTAATATAACCCAAGAAAACAGAGCCAAGGCTTGTGCTTATAAAGAAATAGGATGGTCAAACCGAAAAATTGTCGAAAAATTGAAAATTGGAGAGTGCAGCGTTTGCAGAGCAGTGAAACACAGAGAGGAAACGGGTAGTCATGAGGATTGGCCACACAGTGGACATCCAAGGGAGACTTCTAAAATTGAAGATAACCATATTTTAATCCTCAGCAAGCGTGACAAAAGGCGTACAGCGGTAGATATTTGCTCAGAGATAAATAAAACAAGAGAACAACCTGTGTCTGTGACAACAGTGAAAAATTGTCTGCTTGAGGTGGGATTGTTTGGTTGCGTAGCAGCATGGAAACCATTGTTGAAAAGTGTACACAAGCAGAAAAGGCTACAATGGGCCAAAATGCATGCTAACTGGACCACCGAACAATGAAAAAGGGTGCTTTGGACGGGTAAATCTAAATTTGGAAAATTTGGTTCTAGTCGTTGCCAATACTTTCGTTCACAGAGAATTGCAATAATTGAAAATCTTCCACCTTTTTGATACTTTTTATTTGCTTTTTAGCAAATTATTAATTATAAACAGGACATGTTTCGTTCTCACTTGAGAACATCTTCAGCTGTTGTTGAGCTTAGGTGAATCGCTAAGTTTCTAAATACATTATTTTCAGGTACTTTGTTCCTCTTAAAGACTCTTTGAATATAAATTAAATTAAAATGATGTTAAAACAATGTGGGGGTTAATGGGTTAATGAAATGAGACTGGATGAATACATAGTTAGGCTGCTTGAAAACTATATTTATTCATTGGAATAGTTGTTCAAAGTTTCAACTCTGTTACACTAAAATATCTGTTTGTCTTCCAGTTAAAAGGTTTTTTTTTTTTAATGATTGGCTTCTTGACACTGTTCAAATTATTGTTGAATGTTAATTTCTTTCACTCCTTCCAGGTAGGCTGTTATTTATTTTGAGCTTGCTTAATGTGCCTTAAATTGAGTCTAATGCGGAACTTTGAAGCTGATTGCCGGTCAATTTTTGAGAAGGGAGCTTCATCTCAATTTCTGAAATGAAATGAGGAAAATAGGAATTTGTTTTTTATAATGAAAACATGTGTCTTTACATAATAACTTAATGTATAAAATGGTTCCATTCCGTACTGTTGTTAGACTCCAATTCTACCGTGACCCTGGAGGGGGAACGTTTGAAGCTGCTTTACGTCTAGTATAGTAATGGTGTGTGTGTTCTGTTGTTTGCTCCTCCTTTCGGGGAGGCAAGGCTGCGGAGAGGGGAGGAGGCGTGTCGCGTACTGTCACAGCTTCGGCTTTAGAAGGGGTGGGGAGAATGGATGTACAAAATGGTGGAGGCTCGTTCTTATTTATCCTTTTATTGTCTGTGTTGTTTCTTTTGCCTAAAGTTTTAAGACTTGATAATGTCTGTCTGTTAGGTCATCAGCCCAGAGGCTGGTTGGATCCTCAAATTGCACCACCAAAGGTTATGCGGTTATAAGGAAACCGCAAAAACCAATGGCAGCACCAAAATGAGGCGTACTAGGCAAGACGAGGAGTGAGGTAGTTTGCCATTGCTTTCCTCACTGGGTCAGAAAGTGCTATTGCATCACGACTGACCCTATGAGCAACACCTTTCATAACACTCATGCACTAGTCGTGCTCTGAATGTCATTACTCAGCACCACCCATACCCCAGCAGCTTCCATATTGTCACAGCCATGGATGAGACTGGGACTTCGGTGGAAGCTACACTTTACTCTGGCCTGTGCCAAGAGATGGATACAAAAGTACTGTATCCGTCAAGAAATGGCAGCAGGCCTAACTTGATAATATCCCTTCAAATATAGGGTTTCTATTGTCAGTTGTATCATTCAGGTTATTGTCCTGATTGCTTTTTTTTGTTCTAAATAAATATATAGATTTTCTAATGTATTTAGAAGAGCTGCTTTGTTTATTTTACGCAATATAGTTAAAACCTGCTCTATAGTTGTCCGGTTGTACTCATGTGTTGGCCCATCGCAGAAATTTTTTAATGTCTTTCAGCATTGACATGCTCTAGGTATCTTACAGTAAAACTGCGCCCTGTTTGCCTGACATAAGATTTTTCACATTGTTGACACTTGAATTTGTAAACTCCTGATTCTGAATGTTTGTTTTTTCCTATGGAATTAACACTATTGTAATTAAAGAATTTTTGCTTTGTATTATTGCTGGTTGAATACGCGATCTTATAGTTATATTTTCTAAACAAATTGGTTACTGTATATAAGTTAGGGTTATTGAACGTGAACTTCGTGTATTTATCTTTCTTTTTTATTTCAGGTGTTAGATTAGTTTCTAACTTCTATTTGAATTTTACGATTATTTTGTTTACTATTTTTAGTTCGAATCCGTTGTATTGGGCTTGTTTACGAATAAAGAGCAGTTCTTTTTCTCGTTCCGTGTGTGTAAGGGGTATATTAAATGCTCTATATATGTAACTGTAGTAAGCTGACCTTTTTTTGTGATTCAGGATGCGATGAGTAGTTCTTTATTGTAATGGGAGTAAAAGTGGGTTTTTTGTGTGTCTTGAAGACAAACTCTTCCTTTTTCCATGTTATATTTATGTCTAAAAAATTTATGGAACCTTCTTTTTCTACTGTAAACTTTATTCTAGAATCCAGTGTATTTAATTTATTGAGGATATCGTCACTGTTGTTCACTCTTCGGTCTATTACTATAAAAGTGTCGTCTACAAAGCGTATCCATAAATTGAGACCTTCTATTTGTCCTATTATTTTGGTATGTTCGAGGTAAAAATGCCCGAAGCGGGAGCACCCATTGGGAGGCCTTCCTGTCTATATATCTTCTTATTGAAAGTGAAGTAATTGTGTTTCGTAACGAATTTGAGTATATTAATAAAATCTTCTATTTCTGATTGGCTGAGTTGTTTTTCTATTAGATTCTATTAGATTAGGGTCACGGTAGAATTGGAGTCTAACAACAGTAAGATATGGAACCATTTTATACATTAAGTTATTATGTAAAGACACATGTTTTCATTACAAAAAACAAATTCCTATTTTCCTCATTTCATTTCAGAAATTGAGATGAAGCTCCCTTCTCAAAAATTGACTGGCAATCAGCTTCAAAGTTCCGCATTAGACTCAATTTAGGGCAAATTAAGCAAGCTCAAAATAAATAACAGCCTACCTGGAAGGAGTGAAAGAAATTAACATTCAACAATAATTTGAACAGTGTCAAGATATAGTTTTTAAGCAGACCAACTACGTATTCATCCAGTCTCATTTCATTAACCCATTAACCCCCCACATTGTTTTAACATCATTTTAATTTAATTTATATTCAGATAGTCTTGTAAGGGGAACAATGTACCTGAAAATAATGTATTTAGAAACTTAGTGATTCACCTAAGCTTAACAACAGCTGAAGATGTTCTCAAGTGAGAACGAAACATGTCCTGTTTATAATTTGCTAAAAAGCAAATAAAAAGTATCAAAAAGGTGGAAGATTTTCAATTACTGCAATTCTCTGTGATTAGAATTTGATACGGAAAATGAAACTGATTACTTGCAAATACGTTCGTTGCCGCCCCGGCGAAAGGGTTGTGGAATCCTGCATAATTCCGTCTGTGAAGCGTGGAGGAGGAAATGTGATGGTGTGGGGATATTTTGGAAATAATCAGGTTGGTGATTTGGTGCAAGTGGAGGGAATACTGGAAAAGAAACAATATCACCATTTCCCTTCACGCAATGCCGTGCCATCCAGAATGAACCTGATTGGTGAAGGATTTGTTCTACAGCAGGACAATGATCCTAAACACACCTCTTATTTGTGCAAGCAGTATCTGGAAAGGAAATAAGCTGAAGGAAAATTGGAATTAATGGTCTGGCCTCCTCAATTACCCGATCTGACACCTATTGAACTTTTGTGGGAAGAACTTGACAGGAAAGTGAAAGAAATGGTGCCAGGCAGTGTGAATGGGTTGTGGCAATGTCTTTTAGAAACCTGGGGATGAATAAATACAGAGACTTTGTAAAAATTAACAGCTAGAATGCCACGCATCTGTAAAGCAGTACCTAATCAAAGCAAAGGTTGGACACATTGATGAACAGGCAGTGTGATTGCTTAAGATGTTGTGATTGTGTTCCTAGCTCCCTGTGCATGATCAGTGTAAAGGAAAATCTAGTGAAATGTGTAATAAAACTAGTTAGCTCTAAAAACATAGGTATTTCCATGTTATTTTCAACAAATAGCCCCTATCTTTCATGGTAAGTGAAAACTCATGGCTGAGTCTAAACTTTCTGACGCTAGTGTAGATAGGTGCAATTGCTGCTCTTGTCCAATCTGAAGGTACCTTACCAACACTCCATGCTCATCTTACTACTCTATGAAGCTATTTCATCCCTGCCTTCCCACTATATTTCACCATTTCAGGTCTAATTTCATCTATTCTTGCTGCTTTATGGCAGTGGAGTTTATTTACCATCCTTTCCACTTCCTCAAGCGTAGTTTCACCAACATTATTTTCCTCCTCCCAATGAGCTTGGCTGTTCGCAACACCACCAGCAAGATTTCCTTTTACGTTGAGATGTTTAAAATATTCCCTCCATCTCTCCAGCGATTCGCTGGGATCTATTATGAGTTCACCTGAATTTCTCAAAACACTGTTCATTTCCTTTCTCCCTCCCTTCCTAAGATTCTTTATTACTGTCCAGAAAGGTTTCCCTGATGCCTGACCTAGCCTTTCCAGTTTCTTACCAAAATCTTCCCACAACTTCTTTTTGGATTCAACACCTATTTGTTTCGCTCAGTTTCTTTCATCTACGTACAATTCCCTGTCTGCCTTGGCCCTTGTTTGGAGCTATTTCTGATAAACCTTCTTTTTACGTTTACAAGCTGCTCTCACTTCATCATTCCACCAAGATGTTTGCTTTTTCCCATCTTTACACACAGTTGTTCCTACACATTTCCTTGCTGTTTCTACTACAGCATCCCTGTATGCCACCCATTCTCTTTCTATATCCTGAACCTGCTTACTGTCTACTGTTCAAACGTTTTCACTAATCATATTCATGTACTTCTGTCTAATTTCCTCGTCCTGGAGATTTTCTACCCTTATTCGTTTGCAGACCAATTTCACTTTCTCTATCCTAGGCCTAGATATACTTAGTTCACTACAGATCAGATAGTGGACTGTATCATCGAAAAATCCCCAGAAAACTCGTGCATTCCTAACAGACTTCCTGAATTCGAAGTCGGTTAAGATATAGTCTTTGATGGATCTGGTACCCCTAGCCTCCCATGTGTAGCGGCGAATAGCCTTATGCTTGAAGAATGTATTCATAACTGCTAAACCCATACAAGCACAGAAGTCCAGCAAACACTTCCCATTCCCATTAGTTTCCATATCTTCCCCACATTTACCAATCACCCTTTCGTATCCTTCAGTTCTGTTTCCAACTCTTGCCTTGAAATCACCCATTAGCACTATCCTATCCTTGCTGTTGACCCTGACTATGATGTCACTCAATGCTTCATAAAACTTGTCAACTGCACCCTCACATGATGAGTACACTGAGACAGTTCTGGTCCTAATTCTTCCAACTGCTAAATCTACTCACATCATTTGCTCATTTATGTGCCTAACAGAAACTGTGTTGTGTGCAGTGGTATTCCTGATGAACAGCCCTACCCCATACTCTGCCCTTCCCTTTCTAACATTCATCAAGTACACTTCATAATCTCCTATCTCTTCCTCGTTATCTCCCCTTACCCGAATATCACTTACTCCTAGCACATCCAGATCCATCCTTTTTGCTGACTTAGCCAGTTCTTCTTTCTTTCTTCCATAAGCCCCATTAATATTGATAGCTCCCCATCGAATTCTATTTTGTTTGCCAAGTTGTTTCCAAGAAGGTGTCAAATGGGAGTGGGACTCCGTTACTCCTATAGGGCCAAGGCTTGCCTTAAAATGTTCCGAGCTTGGTAAATTCATGAAGCAGGACGCTACCCTACTTGCACATAGTCCAAGTGAGGATCTCTCCTCTAACGGGTTATGGACAACCGGTGGATTGTATAGTCCTAGCTCTCTGAGCACAAAGAGGGCCATGACTCAGAATATGTGCGAGATACCCACTCCCATTCCATAGCAACTGCATACCTGCCAAGTATTTCGGTTTTTCTGTAAAATGTGCCGATTTTGTGTGTGTTTTACGGTTATATGGATGAACAACGTTATTGTGCGGATTTTGAATACCCACCCTTGTTTCTGCTTTCTGCGGTAAAATCGGATTTGTTTGACTTTCGATAGTAGCTGGTAACAAGTGATTATTTTCATTTTGACCGTATTGAAATTCAGTTATTAAATGTTAAACAATTAATTTATTGAAACCACCTATTCAATACTAGGTAAGTCTTTAGGACTATAACACTGTCATTATATTAAGTTTGAGTATGGTACATGTTTACATAAAATTAGCTTCATGGTTTGTATTGCACTTCAATAGATTCACAACTAAGTATTTATTTATTTTCCACCTAGTCGATACAATGATTGCCTAAGGCAATTTAATGGTTAAAAGTGGTACATGTTTCGTATATTATCAACATCTTCAGCCACATAACACTGTTCAGATGAGAAATACATAAATTGACAAAGTAATGCTTTGGAGGACATTAATGTTGTCAATCTTATGTTAATTTTAAGGACTCTTCCTCCAAAGCATCACTTTGTCAATTTATGTATTTTTCATCTAAACAGTGTTATATGGCTGAAGATGTTGATAATATATGAAACATGTACCACTTTTAACCATTAAATTGCCTTAGGCAATCATTATATCGGCTAGGTGGAAAATAAATAAAATACTTAGTTGTGAATATGGTACATGTTCCGCCTGTCATTGCAGGCATCATCAGCCATGAAATCTATCTCCAAGTCAGGGCTCTGAGTGTATGCTATACTAGGATTATTCACAGTCAATATTTTTATATAACAATTTTCACTGAAGTACAAGACATTAGGTCATATTGGAGTGAACAAGCTGTCCATGTTTTAAAGTTCTAATGTGACGTCCAACTCATGTTTACATCCAATGCAAATAATATTGTCAACTCTCATAATGCTGGTAATGAGAACGGCATGATACAAGTGGGTTTAAAACATCTGTACATTTTTTACAACCTATTAGGAGATTAACTTGTACTATTCTTAAAAACTATTTTTTACACAATTTACACTAATATATATAACATTTGGTACAATTTGGAAATGAACTGGTTGATCTTGTCTGAAAGTTCCAATGGGATGTCCTACTCATGTCCATGTCGAATGGAAATAATGAGTTGGCAATTGTAGTCTATTGGAATCATAACATTTAAACATTTCTTTTTACATTTGTAGGAGATCAAACACGTTCAGCTTATATGGTGTTTGGGATGGCCTAAATATTCTGTAGATCAACATCACTTCCTAGAAGAATGAGAATTAATATTAAAGTGGAGTGCCAGTTGGATGGCAAAAATGCTGGTAGAGAGCTTGATCGAGTTTCATTAAATAACGGATTATCACATCTCTGTATGTTGTTTATGTTGTGAAGTGGTGGTGGTGGTGATTATTGTTTTAAGAGGAAGTACAACTAGGCAACCATCCTCTCTATAACACTAATCAGAGGGAAGAATGGAAGGGGTCCGACACTTCGAAAAATGAAGATATCAGCCAAAGGAAGACAAGGGCCACGAAGGGCGTGAAAATGAGACTCCCTAGCCCTCGCAAACCTAATAGCGTCGGGGTCGGAAAAGAACAAGAGTTGACCAAGAGAGATCGGATAGGATAGATGAAAGTGAGGAGCCTGGCACAAGTAAGTGGAAGCAATGCCAGGACTCAGCTGAGGGCCCCGTGGTCGCCAACCCACGCTCCAAAGTTCAGAGCCCCTGGGGCTATGTTGTGAAGCTTTTTGAAGTTATTCCGTGTAAGCCTGAAGAGGTGTTCAACTGGATTCTGGATGTAAGTGTGCGGCTAGTGGAATAAAACGAAAAAGTGTGTGAGTGCTATATTAGGATGGTTTATTAGTGGATTTAATATTCTTGACACTTACCCTTTAGACGTTAGGAGGAAGTCCGGTTGTGTTGCTTGTAGGAGGTGGTCTGAACAGTCGCTTTATCTCTGCTTGTCGTATTGTAGGGGTGTATCATTGTTGGCCAGGAGTGAGTTGGGTGGAGCGGGCTGGGTGGGGCGTTAAGACCACTGTTCGTATGAGTGGGGGAAGGGGTTAAAATTGAAATTGATCATGATCATTGTATTTTACATCCACACACTACATCAATGTTTTTATTTGTTTGCATAAATGTAATATTTGAGCTTCTACTGAGGATGACCTTTAGATAGATTGAAACATGTATAGATATCGTCCCAACTAATATAGATTTTTTTTTTTTGTATTGAAAAGGAGGATTACATTTTATTTGTAAAGTGATAACCATCAATACGGAATGAGATGTATAACATGCAAATTTTTAAATCCATTATTTAGTGCTGAAAAATTGGGGAGGGTCTTATACAGTACGAGCCTCAGTCGAGTTGCCAGTTATTCCCTGTGTATTGTATGGATGATTAGATGATGCAAGCTTGACCCATATAGCTCGCCTAGTGATGTCATGGTCTCAATCTGTGAGGGTCTGAGAGGATGAGGAGAGAATTTCGCGAATACATTTCTGGGCTGTGAGTGTGATCGCATTATGGAATTAAGAAAATTCTGAATAAGTAAATTCTAAACTGTGCATTCAGTGTTAAACAGAAAACAAGTTAAATAACTATCTTTACTGACGAAAAAATTCTGGATATTTGTAAAGGACTTGAGTGATCCCTCTTATAATCTTTAAGGAAACTGGCTGAGCCAAGTGAGGTTTAATACTCTTCTGTACAATGGGCAGCAAGTAAACTGAAATCTAAGCTTTACAAAGTCATAAAAGTGCAAAGTATAAGTCCAAGAGATCCAGCCTCAAGAAAACATCATTGCAGTTCATTTCTTCAGTCTGTCAGCAATGGTGAATTAAATCCTGAATAAGTGCTGTTTTCCAGTGAGGCATGGTTTTATCATCGCATGCTGCAACACTTGTCTACAAGATGAGAGAGAACATTTTCAACAGTTGCTTTAATGAAAAAATCTACAACCTGTTTTCCATTCATAATAATAATGTTATATGCTTTACGTCCCCCTAACTACTCTTATGGTTTTCGGAGACACCGAGGTGCCGGAATTTTGTCCTGCAGGAGTTCTTTTATGTGCCAGTAAATCTACCGACACAAGGCTGACGTATTTGAGCTCTTTCAAATACCACCGGACTGAGCCAGGATCGAACCTACCTATTGGGATCAGAAGGCCAGCGCCTCAACCGTCTGAGCCACTCAGCCTGGCTGTTTTCCATTGAATGACTGGGTTAGGGATCGGATGAATGAAGCCCCCAACTTGCGGCGAGGATAGGAACTGTACTGGCTGTCGAGGCCTGTTGCACAGTTGCTTTAATGCAGTAAGTTTTATTGCTCTTCTATCTGTTTTTCACTTTAATTATCCATTCTTCGAAGTTGATAGGTTTTTCTATGGGCATACGGGAATGATGTGATGACAACTGTACTCTTGTTTACTGACATGCAGCATGCAGGAATCGCCCTGTATGTCTGTCTCAGAAATTAAATTACAAGGGTATGAAGACATGAATTAATTATGTTGCCCTTGTTCCTGGTTTCCTGTATCCACACCAACACTTCCTTACCACTTCAGAATATTGACTCGATTGCATCCCATGGAAATATTTAATGTTCTATTTTTTTTTTTTTCAGTCATTAGTTCTTTGTTTCTATTTTAACAATACCTTGTAAAATTTGGTTTAACAGTGGCCCACTCACCCAGTTGTGGGGGGTGTATTCCGGCTTACCGCGCATTTGGTGGCCAACGAGTCAAGTCTAATGTAACGTCACTGGGAAGAACAGTGAGCTTTGAACTCACCACTTGCTTTGAAGTCTTGGTTGTGTTGAGTTTGTGGGTGATAAATAGTGAGGTCTATGTTATAAAATCTAACTTACCGGTGTAAACACTTAGTTTCTCATTTGACAGGCAATTGCTTTCTTTAGTGTTCTAAGTATTTAAGTAAAATTTAATTAAAAATTTAAATAAAATTACATTTCAGACTTGAAATGTTTGTTATTAATAGTAACATGGTCAGAAACCAACAATACTTTTCTTTTCTGTTTAGGTTATAACGGAGCGAGAGCACCAAAGTGACAAGCAGTTAGGAAAAGAGCTGTAATTGCATTAGACTCCTTATCTCCAAAGACCAGGCAGCCAACACAGAAAAAAAACGTGTCAGATGGCGCCCTGAAGATATTGCAAATGCACGCACTTTAAGAGCGTTTTCCCCCCAGCAGAGTTCGCTTATTTGTGGTAAAGGAAATACCCTTTGTCCTGCCAGTCAGCTCTTCAGAGTCCGACTCGTTGCCTGAATGGTCAGCGACTGGCCTTCGATTCAGAGGGTCCCGGGTTTGATTACCAGCCGGGTCGGGGATTTTAACCTTAACTCTTATACACTCAGCGAGCCGATCTATCGGCTCGAGTGGTATTGCTTAAAACACTTGGCGTACCGATCTATCGGCTCTATGTTCGGATGGTTGTATTAGTACCTTAATGGACTCTCAGATGTCAGGAAAAGACAGCAATAGTAGCTTTCGGATTTCGTTTACACTTTTCTCGAGAGATAGAGACACTAAGCTCATTTGTTTGGAACAAATGAAGTTTTCAAAGCGCGTATGTTTACCGCATGGTGAGTTGATTTGTGCTGCTTGCGAGTACAGTCTCCTTTAAGCTTCAAAATACGTGTTTTCCTTCTTTTTATTCTTTCCATTTGAATAGTAGTTTAATGTTTATTATATTTTGTGTATATTCAAGATTTATCGGTGTTCTCAAGTGTGGTTTAGTTTAACATTTCGTGTTGTTAGATTTTCGTGCCACGGGTAGGCCTAATTTTTTAAATGGCTGCGCCAAGTTCTAGGCTAATTAATTCAGATGTTTTTGATTATTTAGATCCTTTAGACGATGAGAGTGACTTTATAGCCGATAGTGATCCAGATTTTAGTCCGACTCATTGGCTGAATGGTCAGCGTTGAGGCCCTCGGTTCAGAGGGGCCGGGTTTGATTCGCGACCAGGTCGGGAATTTTAATGGCCTTTGAGTAATCCTTCTGACCCGGTGGCTGGGTGTTTGTGTTTGTTTGTTCCAACACTTTTCTCTTCATATTCAGACAACACACTACACTACGAACCACCAAAGAAACACGCGATAGTGATTACATCCCTCCATATAGGGTTGGCGTCAGCAAGAGCATCCGGCCATAAAACAGAGCCAAATCTATGTGTGCGACATAGTTCGCACCCGCGACCCCACTGGTGTGGGAAAAGTGTAGATAAAGAAAAAGAAGAGTGATTAGGATTTTACAGGTAGTGATGATAGGAGAATGTTTTCCAAAACACAAATGCTGACTCTGGAAGGTATGTGTACAGTTCTTTACGTCAGGAGTTATAACTCATGACTGAATAAAAATACAAAAAACAAAATTATATGTTATACAGAATTAAATGCTCTTATTTTAAGAACGACTGAACAACAATATTACTAAAGAACAGATTACTTTTTTAGTATTTGAAAACCGATTTTTATTCTTTGAAATATATTTTGTAATTTTCGAATTTTTTGTAGTAAAATTTGCCATGAACAATTTTGGGATATTTTTTTTCCCTAAAACTATATTGAATAGTGTAATATTGTGATTTTTTTCAATTTTGTATCTGGGGAATTCTTTGTTTACATGTTAACATGCATAATCATGAAAAATCATGAAAAATGGTCTGAGTGTTTTGGGCTTGACTGGTGAAAATAGCCTGAGAGCAAAAGGGTTAATTGGTTAATTCCAATGGCTCGGGGGCTGGGTGTGCGTGGCGTATTCAACATTAGAAATCATCGTAGGTAGAGCCCTCATTCTCAAAGACATGCAGGTCGCCTAATAGGCCGTCTACTAGAAAAAGATCTGCACCAGGCTTCTCCGGAGGCCATACACCATTATTAACTCTTCAGAGGTGGACAAGAGAGTTTAAATGCAAGCCAGACATTTTGAAAGAAGTGTTAAATTTAATCAAAGCTAGGTCACAAATGTTCAAACCATTCGAGGCAGTGGCTGTTTTAAGCTTTGATGAAATGAATATTGATGGTCGCTTGAGTTATGATTCATCCGATGATGTGATACTCGGGCTACACAAAAATGTTGAGGTTGCAATGATTGGCAGTTTATTTCCAAAATGGAAACAGCCTGTGTATTATGACTTCGATGTTATGATGACAAGCATGATGTTGCAAACATTTATCAAAGATCTTCAAGGGGCTGGAGTGCATGTCATTGCTGTTACTTGCAACATGGGGGGAAAAATGCAAAAGTATGGAAAGAACTTGCAGTAACTACAAGCAACACTTATTTTTGCAACCCTGTGGAAAGTAATCGGAAATTCTGGGTGTTCTGCAACGTCTCTCTCTTGCTAAAACTATTATGTAATCATTTCCTTGATGATGGAATCACTTTGTCAGATGGGACTCTACCAACCCCTACCCTGCTACCATAGCACATCAACACAATACACAACATATACGCGCAGATACTTACCTCGCTTACCTCTCTTCACAAATTGCCATGGATGGACTGGAACGAACTAAAACAGTTCGGAGCTGGACCCGTGCGTACACAAAAGGGGAGCGAAAGGACAGAAAGGCAAGAACCCGTTACCCCCATGAATAAAAGAATGGGTCAAAAGAAAATGGGGTTTATTACAAACACACACAATATTAAAATGAAAGCAAAATGGGAAACTGCATTTAAAGCTACTTACATAACTGCACAAAAATAGAACATCAAGTAGTATCCCGTTCAATGACATAGTAAGTTTTGTGTTACACGGCGACAGTACACATGATCGCACTATTCACTTCCGTATGACCACATAAAAATACAAACTCGTTTCAGAAAAATGTGACGTGGAACATGTTATCGAAGGAATCAGAAAATGAAACCACGAAAGGGATAATGCAGTCGTACTAACCCGGACCGTACACATATCAACAGTTAGCATCTGTGCTCCAAGCGAGCGTCCACTCGATGCTAGCGCGTCACAACAACAATGCCAAAGCACAGCCTCCCAAAGGAGCAGAAGCAAAAGAACAAGAAGATGTTGCCACAGTTACAAAAACAAAAACTAATCGCCGACAGTGGAGCAGATAACGGCCTGGAAATATAAAATAGCACACCATACATGGCCCGAACCAGCCAACTAAAATGAAAAATAAAAGAAAAAGAAAGAAAAATTAAAATTACGAGATGCGGAGAGTACTATAAACCGTACACAGGCAGACAGCACAGGCACGCACATACACGTATGAACGAGAAGAGAAACCCAATATAAAATCAACCCAGACCAGACCGGTATGTCAAGGCCTCTATCTCGTGGAGCCTCTGTTGCTGAGGACAGAAGTCAACCTTTTACATTTTCTGACCCCCTGACACCTGACAAAGAAACTGAAGAAGAATTCCAGAATATCCTTTCCAGCGAACTTTGCATCGAAGTGACTGACAACCCATCTGATATTTTGAGTTTTGATGGAAGTGAAGAAAATTTGCTACTTGATGTAACAGATGATGCTTTAAAATACTTGTCAGGTTACGTCCTCTACAAGTGTAAAAGCATTGACAGTTCGTTGGGAACACGAATGGATATATGTCATCTTGATCCAAAACTATCCTCTGAACAAGACTGGATCACTATTATTTCTAAAGGTTGGCCTCACTTCTCTCCCCCACCCTCCCGAGTGGTTGGCTACGATAATGGAGTTTGAAGTTATTTTTGTTTCCTTTCATGGACACTGTATTTCAAGGTGCTACAAAGTAATGAAAACATTAACATCAACGATACACTCAAAATTTCCCAAAATCGATAGGAAAATCGTTGCCTTATAGGTATGGACAAGGACTTTCATTCGTATCATACATTTGAACAAAAAAGACCAAATGGGAAGCAATGAAGAAGAATGTAGTAAAGAAGTACCTACTCTGGGTTGTATCTCCTTAACAGCTATGTATTACATTTCCTGCCTTAACATAAAAAATGAAGCTTTAGCCGGTGACAGTGTTGCTAACTTCACCTTTTGAAGGATATCTAAAATATAGCGTGGCAAAACCAACCCAATGAGCACCGTAGCCTGCCAAGTCGTGATAGCCTTGCAAAATCCACATCCATCATGTTTGATAAAGAAGAGAGTGTTAAACAATTTTAAGAACAATCTATTCATCGTAATATGATTATTAACAAAAAACATGCCTAACTAAGGCTTACGAGGCTGGCACATACATTATGCACTATAATTTACCCTACGATAAATATTTTCTATTTTTCTCTTATTCATTAAACATATTCATGATTTAAAAATGTTCCAAGTCATGAAAAACAAAAATACCAGTTTGAAAGTGTAAAAGAAACGATAAATATTACTTCGCATTCAGCATTTAATGGAAGAGAATCGTACAGACTGCAGATGTGTTCTTCCGAATGACGTCACAAGCCGCTGACCAATGGCCTACCTATTGAGTATTGTAAGTTCCTTGCCACACACCATTCTTATTGGCAGACATAAGAACATTTATTTCATGGTAACGCATAACTAACTTGTTTGAAGGTCGCTCTGCAACTGATTGTCATTGTTCTTTACCATCCTACCTGGTAGGCATATTGACAAAGACAACAGTGAAAGGGATGGTGTGAGTCACTGGCTAGAATACGTCACTTCTACTGGCAAGTGTTTTCTTAACTCAATCTTCCAGCAGGCACCAAGGAATACAACTTCTTGTATCAAAGTACAAAAATGTTAGCCTTCTGTCGTCTACAGAGTGTAGGAACAGCAATACAGTACACTCTCAATACTTTGTGATAATTAATGCAGGAATTATTACATGAATGATTGAAATTTGCATGTTATCAGCAATTCTTCCTTTCAGTGCAAAATATCGAACTATGCAGTATTCTGCTTATAAGGGTCCAATATGCAAAGGAAAAATCTTATTTTTGGACTTTTCGAAAATAGATGGGTGTGTGTTGTAAATCCGATAGGATCTTGTGAGTAAATATGATATACAAGGCCAATGTAAGTTGAAGAATTATGCAGAATTTTAATTCGTAATCTTTATATTCTGTTTCTTTCTTCTTGTTGTCTCGGAAGTGCTTTGCTCACTAAATTGTGTTGTGCATTTGTTCTATAATAATCTGATAATCTTAAGAATGTTCCTATCTAGAAACATGAATATCTCACTGAAGAGTGTACTGTGTTTCTCCAGGGTGTGGTCATTGTAAGAAGGCTAAGCCCGAGTTCAACAGAGCAGCAGAGTTCTTTCGTGATGACCCCAAAGTGGAATTTGCAGCCGTGGACTGCACACAGTTTTCAGCTTTATGCAACATGTTTGAAGTCAAGGGCTATCCTACCATAAAATACTTCCACTATTTCAATAAAGAAACTCGGAGCTACAGTGGTGGACGCCTGGTATGTAACTTTTTTTTTTTTTTTGTGAGATCCTTGACAAAAGATTTACTCTTTACCAGTTAATTAATGATACCCTCATATATGGGTCAGAATTTCTTGAGATTGCAGTACAGGTGAAAATTATTTTCTGTCACAGTTTCATTCTTTAAACAATATATTAAAATAATAGTGTAAAACATTTATGAGTTTTTCAGGGGGTCTTAATAAAAAAAGTGTGAAAAAAGCATAAGTGAATGTGTGCACCAGACAGAAAGGAAAACAGTAAACAATTTAAGAGATGTTCCAATTGATGCTTTCATGGCATGATACAGACTTTTGGGCTTATGCCGTGTCAAAAAAATAAGGTGAAGTTGTTTACGATTCACTCCAGTGTGCTAAGTTGGGCTCATGGGCAACTTAGCTTACTGGGGCGAAACGCTGGTAACCAGGAATGAGTTAATTGAAAAATTTATTATGTCCAATAACGGACCAATCATATTGGTATTATAAATTTACTCATTCGGGACAAATATTTCAGGTTCCCTATGGGAATCAACATCTATATCATTGTCTCTTTCCCAGAATAATGTCTTCTAAACCTGCTACCTATCTATTGCAGGAAAGGAAAGAAAATCTCTTTCTGGAAAAGAAAGAAAAATACATCTACTATAGTACTGTATTTTTAAACCGTGTGTTTGAAAATTGATGCAGATAACATGTACCTTGTTAAAAATGATGCCTCAATTTAAACAAAAATGTTCAAAATATAACCAAATACGACTTGATATCACTAAAATGAGCAAAATATGACCAAAGCAATAAAAATGACTGAAATGTGTTTATATGCAACATAAAATTGCTTTAAATGGGCTCAGGGACCCATCATTCACTGTTATTTTTTAGCTTTAGGGTAAAATGATCTCAGGGAGGAAGTATGACCTTTTCTTAACATCCAAACCTTAGTGATAATACTGGGCAAGGAATATTTCAGGTGTTGGATAGAGAAATTAAGATCAAGGTACTGAAATGGGAAAACTTTATAATTTCGTTGCATCACTGCAAATACAAGGCTAGGTAAATTTAAGGGAGTGTCAGCATTTTTGAAAGAGCAGAATTCTTCAATGGTTATATGAGGCTGTATCTGTCACCTACTTCACTTAGCTGCCCAAAAGGTTACTGACATTGGAAGAAAGTGCAAACATGGAGACATTGTTAGTAGACTTATATTTCTTTCTTGAAAGAAGTTCCAAGAGAAAAAAATGAATGTGTATCAGGAAATGAGTGGACCTGAGCTCAAAAGCCATGAAATCTTGAAACATGTCAGCACAAGATGGTTATCTCTCACTGAGTCAATAAACAGGGTGTTAGAACAGTGGGAGCCATTGAAATTGTTATTTCATCTTGGTAAAAAAGCAAAGTCAGAAGAAACCAGCAATAGCAAATATTGTTCAGTGAAAGCAATGATACCTCTAAACTTTACTTGTTATTTCTGAAGAACATCCATTTTCATGAAGCATATAATCATGTTACACATAGAACCTCCCCCATATCTTGCGACTGGAATTACAAGGCAACACATTAAGTGAGGTGTAAGGCTGGCAGTTTATCTTGAAATGATATGAGACAGTTCTTTAATTGAAAGAAATATCTTCACTACAGCATGCTACTACATTTTGGACAGGTTCACTTTCCATGACTGTGAGGTGAAGTATGCAGAAGTAATGGTTGTTTCATTGAGAGCAACTACTTCAATTTCATCAGTTTTTTTGCTTTTTTTGTTTCAAAACATAATGGGGAACACTGACCATGACAAACTGGAAGTGGAAACAATGGACGTAGCCTGGACTAGCATTTTGAAGCTGAGAGACGCTTCTGGAAATATTAAAAATTCAGTTCTTCGTCAACTGATGCTTGTGGTTTAAGTGATACCTCACAGGATTGTTTCAACTTAATGAATATTCAGTATTGTTCGCAAGAATCACACAGATTTTTTACCAGATTCGAGTACAAGGACTCTTAGTACGCTCCTGGTGGAAGAAACAAAAATGTTATACTCTGAGATCTGCTATCAAAAGAAATTTTCTAAGAAGGATCTCTGTGAGGTAAAAGAAGCACCTGTGAAGATGCTGCAAGAAAAGTAACTTAGGTATGTTAGTTTGTTTAATTGTTTTGTTTTTAAATGTAAGAATATAAAAAGATGTTGATATTGTTTGAAATTGCAAATTATAACTTACCTGAGTTGTCGAGTCTCACCAGAAGCAACTGTGAAGGTGCTCCAAGAGAAGTAACTTAGTTATGTTCTTGTTTGTGTAATTCTTTTGTTCCTTAACGTGTAGGAATAGAAAAACATGTTGATATTTTTTAAAATTGCCTATATTAATTTGCCTGAGATGTTGCATTCCCCATTATCTCTTGAGATTCACACTACTGATATGACCACTTTTGAAGGTTGGCTTCTCTGCTTATGAGACAAGCCACCGACTTCTCAAGACTTTAACTTTCAAGAATTATTCAATACTTGTTGCTGAACTGAAGTTTCCATGTTACACTTAAAGTTAAAGAAAGTCATTGGAGGAACCAGAAAAATGGTCTCCCTCAAGGTAGTGTCCTTGACCAGATTCTTTTCAGTAATGATGATCCTATTGGACTGAATACCAGGCACTTCCTTTTTTCAGACTATCTTGGTGTTGGAACTTAGTCCGGATTGTTTTAGGAAGGAGAATCCAGGCTGCTTCCCAAGTATTATAGGACAATTATAAGCCATATACTAGGTAGCAAGTAGGGACCCTGTCTGGAGGCAGCCCTGCCTAGGGAGAGGTGCCCCTGCCTATGTGAGTCCCAGACCACACTGACCTGGTATGTATCATCTGGTAAGGGTCCCAGCTCAGGGTTACAAGTGAAGACCTCAACGGAATCTGCAGTGGAGAAGATGGTCTTTGGAGCAGTATAGATTAAGAAAGAGGCAGCCCAGTACTCAGGGAATCATATGAGTTTACTATTCATCAGCAGCATTTGTTTCCTGTGTTACGGACATCTGCAAGGGTGTCTCTTCTCCATGTAAGGGATGGCCTGAATAATTGCTGGCAATAGTCCTGAAATGCCTTTGGGAGTGGCGATCCCATCATAACAGTAGCCTAAGAATGAGTGATGGTAAATATCATCCTTGGAAAAGGTTGGGCATACACTGCAGGCGACGTGCAGTTCTTGTGCTGGGGGAGCTGTGATAAGTGGGTGACCAGCAACCAATATTATGAAGGTGGGAATAATTAATGTTATGACCCTGACAGGAAAATCAGAAGAGTTGGTTAACTTTATATATATATATATATATATATATATATATAGAGAGAGAGAGAGAGAGAGAGAGTGTGTGCATGTGTGTGTGCGTGTGGTTTTTTTTTTTTTTTTTGCAGTGATGGGACTGGGTGAGGTCAAGTGGAAGGGAAAGACAGTAAAGGAGATGAGTTCTTATGCTGGGGGAGTGAAGGAGGTGAGGCAAAGACAAGGAACAATTGTTAACAAACCCTGAATGAAAATATTGATAAAGTAGATTCTGATAGTGACAGGATAATCAGAGTATGACTAAGAACGAAAGAAGAAGTGAAAGACTTCATTATGCACCCAAAACTGGAATTATTCCTTCATTGAATAAATAATTTTGTTTTATTTTAAATTTCTTTTCCACTTAATTTGTTCAGAGAGGATGATCACCTAGTTGTACTTCCTCTTAAAACAAAAATCACCACCACCACCTCGAGGAAGTAATCACCGATGTGGAAGTGATAGTCATGGGAGACTTCAATGCGCAGGTTGGAAATAACAGAATTGGGAAAGAAGAAGCGACTGGTCCTTTTGGTTATGGAGAAAGAAACAGCAAGGGAGATAAGTTGATTGTTTTTTATGAGAGAAACAGAATGATTGTGGTAAAAAAAATAATGACATGGCGTATGGCTTTTAGTGCCAGGAGTGTCCGAGGACAAGATTGGCTCACCAGGTGCAGGTCTTTTGACTTGACGCTCGTAGGTGACCTGCGCGTCGTGATGAGGATGAAATGATGATGAAGACGACACGTACACCCATCCCCCTACCAGCGAAATTAACCAATGATGGTTAAAATTCCCGACCCTGCTGGGAATCAAACCCGGGACCCCTGTGACCAAAGGCCAGCGCACTAACCATTTAGCCATGGAGCCAGACAATGATTGTGGTGAATACTTGGTTTAGAAAGAAGAATACATCACTAGTTATGGCTGGTGTGAAAGGAGAACAAAAACAGTTATCGATTATTTTTTGGTTGAGAAAAAAAAAAAAAAATTGTAGACAGTTAATGGATGTAACAACATTACCAGGTGAGGCATTTGATGGAGACCACAGAATAGTGGTAGCAAAATTGAAAATAGATAAAATTGAGAGGAAAAGAAATAAGGCAAGAAATAAAAGTATAGAAATTAAAAGATAAAGGAACTAGGGAGAAATTTCAGGAGGAATTAAAACAGCACATCCCCATATCAGAAATGGAAAGTGTAGGAGAAGATTGGATCAAATTTAAAAACAAGTTTGTAAGAACGTTGGCGAGAGTGAAGGAAAAGGAGACTCCTTGGTGGAATGGAAAGGTGAAGGAGGTTGTTAAACAAAAGAAGAAAGCATGGTAAGAATGGAATAGGAAAGAAGGATGTGAGATTAAGTATCAGAAAATTAAGAATAAGTATAAAGAAGTGGTTAGTGAGGAAAAGAAAAATGTTGGGAGAGATTAACACAAGAGTTGGAAAAAGATGTTGTATGGATTGATAAAAAATCTACACAAAATAAATGAAGGAAGAGAGGGAAATGTAATAACAGACCCAGCGGAGATAAAGAGTAGATGGAAACATTACTTCGGTAAATGAGTGAATATGAGAAGTGACGCAGAAGAGTGTGTATTGGTAAATGAGGATGATGTAGAAACGGCGAGTGATATTGCGATGGCAGAGGTGGAAATGAATGTTAAACAAATGAAAACTGAAAAAACAACTGGGATTGATGAAATATTTATGGAAATGATAAAAGCAGCAGTATTGGTCTACATTGGTTTATATAGGCTGCTAAGGTGTATATGGAGGAAAAAGCAAATACCTTATGACTGGTGTAAAGGTGTAATAATACCAGTATGTAAGAAAGGTGATAGGGAGGTATGTGACAATTATCGAGGAATTAGGGGATGGTCGGGAGGTATCGGACGGCGGCTAGTGTCGGACAATCGCAGATATCTTTGTTAACAGCATGTGGCAGAATCTGTTTAGTTACTCGCAGGTCCGCTTGCACGTTTGAAGAGTGGGAACATTCAATTCAATCCTGAGGCAGGGTCGTTTATAAGCGGTGGTGTATTTTTGTTTTTTGTGTGATTTTCAGCCAGCACAGGTTTACTTATACCAAGAAGTAGTGGCAACAAGGGTAAGTTATATTGAATTTTAAGTACATTAGCAGAAACAGCATTAACAATAATGTACAACGGGTGATTGTTTGGTCCGCCCTGTCAATGTATTATTAATATTTGAATAATTTATACATACATGTTTCGGGAGCCTTAACTCCCTTCGTCAGCGTATTTACATCAAAATCTACCTTACCCAAATCTCAAGAAACAACATCTTATCATATTACATTAACCATTGTCCTGTATAACCTCAACTCTAGAACACTAAATGTACACTTTGCATTTTTGTATAAAGTTCTGGGAGAAGAAAAAGAAGAAATTAACTCAAATGTATTGATTTCAGTGCTCCAATGTGGGCATAAAATATGTAAATAAATAATGCATGTTGTAACCCAAACACGTAAGACATGGAACATGTTTTAAAACATGTACATATAAATGATTCAAATATTAATAATATATTGACAGGGCGGACCAAACAATCACCCGTTGTACATTATTGTTATTACGAGTCAATACGGACCAATTAAGGACCGATATGGTCAAGTTTGTCGACTTAGAAACAGTATTCCTTACTCTGTAATGTCATGGGTTTAGAATCCGTTTCTTTTCAAGCGTTCTTATTCAGTTCCTGTTGTTTCTTAAGGGAATCATTTGGGCACTATTGGACACAAAACTGGTGTGCAATATCGGACATCATAGGTTGCAGTTCCGTCCAGGCTACTGATTGTACTATCCTGTGTTTTAGGTAAACATGGGGAAGAAAGTGGACAATAGAAAGAAGGCAATATGATATTAGCCATAAATAGTGTCAGGGACAATAAAATGAGTATTAGAGAGGTCAGTCAATGTTTCTCTGTTCCAAAAAGCACGTTACATGATAGAATTAAAGCTCTTGGTGCTGGCAAAGAGATTCCAATGAAAGTGTGTATGGCGAACAGTAAGACTTATCAGAGAACATTCTCAGATGAACAGATAAAGATCCTAGACAGTCAGCTCATGCCACTCAACAAAACCAAATTTTTTGAAAATTTTGTATCAGTTTGCTGAGGAATTGAGAGTTGAACGTAGGTTTAGTAAAACTAGAATGATAGCAGGAAAATATTTTTATTATGATAGAGGCATCAGGATCGTAGACTGACGATGGCTGAGTCTACCAGCTTGCAGCGAGCAGTAGGCTTCAACAAGGAGCAAGGGGACAAAGTTTATGATAAATTAAATGATCTTATGACAAAATATTTGTTTAGTCCATCAAGAATGTTCAATGCTGATGAGACTGCAGTGTCTTGTGTGCATACAAATCAATGAAAGGTTTTTGTCAGTTAGGGGTAAGAAACAGGTAGGAAAACTTATGTCTGTAGAAAGGGTAAAGAATGTCACTGTTTTACTTTCAATCAATGCCTCTGGAGATCAGTTCATTCCTCCACTATTTGTCTTCCCAAGGGTAAGTGTAGACAATGATTTGAAAAAGGATGCACCGGTAGGTAGCATTTTTGATGGACAACCAAACGGAAGGCTTCCTGAAATGGATGCAGACTGTGGTTGAGAGGGCAAATCTTTCAGAACAATATCCTGTCTTGTTGATTGTGGACGGGCATGCTAGCCCTAAGGCTGCGTCCGCACCAGAGTTGGCTTGCTTAGTGCCTAGATGATGGACATCGTAATCTATGATCTTCATATCCGTATTGACGAACTACACATTTAGAAATAGGAAAGGACTTCCACCTATCAATACTTATTTATTGCACTTATTGTGCTACAGTACCGGTTTTGACCCCCTACATAGGGTCATCTTCAGCTGAACAATGCATTCACATATAGATCATGAAGCTATGATTAAGACATACCTGCCAACCCTTCCGATTTACCCGGAAACTTTCCGGTTTTTAACTCGTCTTCCGATTTTCCGATTAATTTTTACATCTTCCGATTTTTGACTAATATAACCTCTAGTACGGCCAATACTCTTCCCCTAGAATAAAGGATAAATTCTTATGTGCTTGTGTAATTTACGAAACCTAATTTTCAAGCGTATTTGATGCTTTATTTCGCCTTCGTGTATCGTTTTTCCCGCTCACCACAGCAGCGTGTGCGCTTTAAGCTGGGGATTTGGGGCGGCAATCGTCCTGCAAGCAAGAGGCTAGTGCGCGCTAACGACTCAGTTAATCGGGACGAAACAATGAGTTTGTTATTGTGTTGTTCGCCCGCTGTTAACATCGTTTCTGTGCGTAGTTTCATCGGAGTTGTTCCTTGCATTTCTATGACAGTTTCTGGTATTTTCTTTTCTCGTTATGGCCAAAAAATATAACAAACGTTATCTCCAAGTGTTAAGAGATGCCTATAAATTTCTGTACATTTTACTGGATATTAAAGGAAACTACCGTATTTTCTCGTGTACCGTAATCGACGCCCTTGCATAATTTACACATCCCAATATTTTTGGGTCCAAAGTGGAATTTGATGAACCCACAACTTCGAAGATCCATCACTCAGCTCCCGATGCGTTTCGAAATAAAGATGCCGCCAACTACTCAGGCAGCAGGCTTCCTATTGCGAAAGCGGGCATTCCACATACAGGGCAACGTGCTGTATTAGCCGGCAGGAAATCCCACTGCACTAGTTTTACGAGTGTTTCGCGTACGGGACATTATGTGATCTCAAAATTGTTTGTCAGTCCACAGTACTCTAAGAAACTGGTACAGTACTGCATCATACGAACTTGCGGTGATCAGTTACGCCGAAACATACGGGAATAGAGCAGCGGGCAGCAAGTTTTCAGTGTCCAAATGAAACATGCGCTACCGCGGTAATAGAAGTGCACTTCAAGCGGCCAACAAGTCTCACAAAGCATTTCGCGGACCAAAAAGCGGCATGTTTCCGCAAGTAGAGGTTTATCTGCTTAACTATATGATTTTGTTACGCAATGTTGGATAAGCCGTTTCTCATAAAATGCTGTATTTTAAAGAATGAGAAATAGCCGCGGCACGTGGAATCATTGTCTCATATTTAAAGGTTAGCCGAGGCTGAATTAATTTTATGAAGAGAAATGGACTTTCTCTTCGACAAAGAACATTATGCCAAAAAGTGACGAATGATTTCAACCATTTTCAGCGCTTTGTGATTGAAAAGCGTAAAGTGAAGGAATATTCTATCTTCCTTATAGGAATCGCAGGTCAGACGCCAATCAGTTTCCATATACCACGAAGTCGAACAATTGATAAGAAAGGAACATACAGTGTTATCGCACGCGCTACCGGAAGCAAAAAAAAAAAACGACGATGTACTGCAATGCTTGCTGTAATAGCTGATGGCAGAAAGCATGCACCTTACTTTGTTCAAAAACGAAAAACAATGCCTAAAGCAAAATTTCCACGAGTGATCCACGTTCGTATTCAAGAAAAAGGGTGGATGGACACGTCACTCGTACAAGATTGGATACGAACGGTTTGGAGTAATGTAGCAGGGTCCCTCCTTCGATGCCCGGCCCTTCTCGTGTTGGACAGGTTTCTTTTCCGGTATGTCATTCAGGTCGTATTGTCAGCTCGTATTGGGAAGAATATTTTCCAGTGTCGGTACCGTACTTCAAGTCCACGTGTCTAACTTATCTGATGTACCCTATTTGACTTTTCAGAAAAAAATCTCTCTCCGGAATTTTACGCCAAATGACGATAACTGCAAATGGGTTGAACCAATTGTGTTTGGGTTATATTTGATGTATCTTTTAAATGTAAATGAATTGTAAATAATTTCTAAATATCCGAATTCCTTGAATCGCATCCGAAGTTTTCGCCTGTATTTTTCGTCAAAAAAGTGCGTTAATTATGCGAGAAAATACGGTATTATGTATTTTGTTGCGTGTGACAGTGTGACAAATATTATTCGTATGTAAATGTCATAAATGAGAGTGATTAGGTACATTTTCTTGTAACTATTTTTATGTTTTCTTAGTTTAAGATTTTAAATTTAATGGTTAATTTGCATTGTAACTGTAGATAAGTATGCCTTTTATCCTGACCTTTTTTCACGTAGACCGTGGTGGAATATATGTGATGAAATCCAAGAATTAAAATATCTTCCTATTTTTGGTTTCTAAAAGTTGGCAGGTATGTTAAGATTACATTGTCTGGGGAATGCCGTATGATAATAAATATTTGGTCACGTCCAAATGGGGCATGTCAAAACGGGAACTGGCGTGTATGTCACTATGTGTGACAGTGCAATTGTATGTCTATAATGATATGCTTTAGGTCTTAAAATTAGTTTATATAAAACACTATCTCCAGTACAGTAGCATAATAAGTGCAATAAATAAGTATTGATAGGTGGAAGTCCATTCCTATTCCTAATTGTGTAGATCGTGGATAGTCGCTAGGATGATTCATCCAAGCAAACAAACTCCCGAGAACGAACGAAAGGGGCCGGACTGAGCCTTTGGCTTAACTTGGCTCCCTGGGTAGTCGCTAGGCATGTATCCTAGCGAACGGACTGGGCTGTTATCCCACGCTTCTATCCAGGTAGAAATGTGAACTTATCTTTGTACTTTAGCTTCTTTTGACATACATTTGTTCACTTTTGAGTGGAGAATGGATGAATTATTTGTATCAGCAGTGCTTAAAAGAGAAGTCTTTTGGAACTCATCACCCAAGCTACACAAAAATGCCATTGTCCTTAAAAAGTTTTGAGAAGAGGTAGCGAAGGAAGTCGGGAAAGATGGTAAGTACAAATCAATCCTGTATTTATTTATTGTTATTTTTCATTTGTGATATTGATGAATGTTTCTCTAAACACATGTTTGTTTGAAATTATATGCAGCCATTGTAGCATTGGATAATGCTTTCAGGTAAAGCATAATCTCTCTGCCACAGTGCAGATCCATTTCCGTTGAAATCTGTCAAAATGTTTCTAGTTTGTATCACATTGTCTTTAAATCTGTAATGTGCTCTTTGTCTGCAGGGATTAGGCTTACCTAAAACCATTTCATGCTGAAAATTGTTCTGTCTCTCTTGAGTGAACTGCGTTTCTTCATGTGTCGTCACAAAGTTGTGGAGAACGCATATTGATTTGACAATTTCTATAGCAGTATTTCTCTTTGTTTTGATATGCTTATGCAGAATTCTGCATTTTGCTTCCTTTATACCAAAGCAACACTCAACACTTTTGCGAGCTCTGGAGAGGCGATAATTGTAGATACTTTTTCTTTCTTCAGTATTTTTCTGTCCAAATGGTTGCATCAATTGATGTAAGAGTGGATAATCAGCATCACCGACCAGTGCAAATGGGATTTTAATATTCGTGTCTCTGGTGAGACATTGAGGCCACCTTTTTCTAACATTTGAAACAATGAACTACTTTTAAAGTGTCCAGAATTGCTCTGGCGCCTTTTAGTGTAATCAGATGCAATGATTCTGCAGTCTGCATCAACTACTACTTGAAGGAGAATTGAAAAGTATTGTTTGTAACTGTAATATGCACTCACACTTTTAGATGGACAAAATATTCTAAAGTGCTTTCCGTCTATCACTCCATTGCAATTTGGGAAGTTCCACTTTGTGAAGAATGAGAGAGCAATACTATACCATGGATCAGTAGTTGGAAAGAGTAGATATTCATCTTTTAACAAGCTCCAAATTGCGTGGCAAGTTTGTCGCACAATCTCTGAAACTGTAGTCTGGCCTAGACGAAAATGTAGAGCAATAGATCGAAATGATTCCTCGGTGGCCAAAAACCTGAAAAGAAAAAAGAAATGTTCATACGGTATATTGTATGGTATTAAAAATATAAGTAAAACTATTATATTTAAAACTTGGATTTCAAAATTTGAACTAAATTAGTAAGAAGTACATTTAGGATAGTTATAATTTTGTGTGACTATTTTTAGCCTGGTGCAGTCCTTATGAGGCAGACCCTCTGATGAGGGTGAGCGGCATCTGCTATGTGTAGGTAATTGCGTGTGGTAGAGGATAGTGTTATGTGTGGTGTGTGAGTTGCAGGATGTTTGGGACAGCACAAACACCCAGCCCCTGAGCTATTGGAATTAACCAATGAAGGTTAAAATTCTGACCCGGCCGGAAATTGAACCCGGGACCCTCTGAACCAAAGGCCAGTATGCTGACCATTCAGCCAACAAGTCAGACATTTAGGATAGTATTATTTTTTAACATTTCTACGTTGCCGAATATTTCTGCTATTTATTGTTATTTTGTTGTTTCAGTCAAGTATCTCAAAAGAGGGTGGAAGAATGTGAGAGCTTATTAAAGAGGAGCGAAAACTACCGAAACCTACGACCGGGGGCTCGAGTTTGACACTAGACGACGACATTGATAGCGAGAACTTTTCAATTTCAACCGAGTTGAGCATATCACAACTTCAATCCCCACCACTAACCTCAGACTCGAATTTAGGTGTCAATGAATCAGCGAGGAAGAAAAATCGAACCGCGAAATATACCAACGCCGAGAGGGCTGAGCAGATATTGGAAATAGAAAGAAAAAAATTAGCTACTTCAAAGAGACAGTGTAAAGGACGATAATGATGTCTGGCTGTTTTTTGAAAGTCTGTTGTCGTATATGGCTACAATTCCTCCAGTTCCTAAACTCAGACTTCGACACAAGATTAAAAATGTTTTGGAAGAACTCTGATCCCAGGAAAGAAACCATTCTCAGCCTCTTTGACTGATGGTATCTCCACACAACTCAGCCAACCATAGTCAACAGCTATTTGAGTCCTTGTTGGTTAGTGATTCACAGGCTGATTCGCAATTTCCAGTCTCAGTTTCATCCTAACACAACTCTGCTATCTAAACCATGACTCACAGGGTTTTCTGACTCTTACACCACTGGAACCTCTGTATTTGAAAGGACCAAAACGAATTTTCAAATTCAGTGGTAACTTGCGTGCAAAACTTCAAATAACTTGATCTTCGACTTGTGTGCCTTTTATCTTTAAATGAAAATTAAAGTATGTAATGTAAAGTATGTTTTAAAAATGAAAGAATACCTTGGTCTTTTACTTACCTCGAAGTGACGACGAGTCGTTCCTCGGGTGATATGCATTCCTATAGTTGGTGTTCTGCTTTTGCAGTGTTTCTTGAATTTTAGTCAGCAGAATATCGAATGTTTCTGTAGTCATTTGTAAATATTCATGAAATTTGTCTGGATGATTCTGTAACAGTTTGTAGAGAAGCTTAAACACCCCATTCACAGATCTAGACTCATTTACTTCATGAACCCAACAAGAAGAACGCAGGTAGAATAGTTCATTCTTCAAATTAGAATTCTCAGTAAGAAGTAATTTTCTTCCTAACTTCGACAGAGACATTTTTAAGTCGTCCTCGTCTTGAGAGTAAGTAACGCAGCTTCCGGCGGTGCGGTCACCACATATCCTACCTAAGCGCTTGTCTACGCAAGGCACCTACCCATGCAAGCCACCTCTAAGAATGTGACGTCATTATGTATGCAAAGAAGAATCCTGTCTGTATACTGAGCTTACCGCCCCACATGACATACAAATTGCAGCTACTTGACAGAGTGGTTATGAAGCCCTTCAAAAATGCCTACAATGAGGCCTTCCTGAGAAAATATCACAAAATGAAAATAAGTCTTAGGGATATTGCTGGACTTGTGAACTTTGTGTTTATCAGAGTGTACCGAATAGAGTTTGCTCAGTCTGCTTTTGCTTGTACAGGAATGTACCCCTTCAACCGTAACATTTTCACGGACCTGGATTTTCAATTATCCTTCCAGAACCTCCAATGGCTTCTGTTGTAGAACCTTCTTCTCCACTGCCTCAGACTTTGCTTGTACCCTCAAATCAAGATTTTCCATCAACTTCAAGACGAGCAGCATCATCTGGTGTACAGCCATCCCTACCACTTGAAGTTAAAGAGATCAACAGCAGGCTTTCTACATCCCAGGTGCTACTGGAGAAAATCTTGCTCCTTCTCAGCACTGCAAAGGAGATATTAGATACAAGGAAACAGCATTGTCAGCAGAGCATAGTCTTGACTTCCACCCCATATAAACACCAACTGGAGGAGAAACGAGTTTGTTTGTCGGAACAAGAGGGCAAAGTCACCAAAAAATCCTAAAAAACTGCAGGAAGAACCCTTGCATTCACTGATGACAATGTAGGAAAGTTTGGAAAAGCTAATTGCATCATTTGTGGAGAGAGCTTCAATGAAGATTGGATTCAGTGTAGTGTTTGTAGAGTTTGGACTCATGAAAACTGTGGAGATCTTGAGGAAGCAGCATTATTTTACAAGCGTGATATTTGCAGTATGGCTAAACGTTATTTTGTTTGTATTTTTAATGTGAAAAATCTCTTTTCATAAAAAAGATTTACCGCCCGACACCACACTCCATTTTTTAAACATACACGAGTGTAATGACCTCGTAATTTGTTAACCCTTTATAAGGCAGTCATTTTTGGTCATTTCTGGGCACTGGGAGTTTATTTCCCATGTATTGATGTGTGCTGCACTTTTGGGAATACCTGTGGAACTATTCTGATCTCCTTGGAATCTTTAGCTTCTTTGGAAAACATCTGAAGAGCGATATTGTGCCAGCACAACGCCTGTTGTGAACAAGATTTATGTAGTGAGAATACGGTAAGAAAACAACGTTTTATAAGTCCATATACTATTCACATGAATTTTCTTCGTTTACTGTGCATTTTTCTCATTTGTTGTGAGATTTACTTTTACCAATTGAAGAGTTCTGAGATATAAATTTCTTTCATTTTATGTGGGAATATGCTTGCCATAGCCCACATAGGTGTCCGAAATATTTTTGCTGAATAAAAAGTGAACTAACTGAACTGAAATTATGTCCGTAGGTGGGCCATGGGAAATGTTATGTTCCCACTTCTGAATGGCAGACAGCAGGCGGTGGGAAGTATATTCCCATCTTATTACTGACCTCCTGAGCACTGGATTGTTTTTTCTGTCAAATTGTATTATTTAGTACATGTAGAGCCTGTAAATAAAGTTAGTTAGAGAATAAAGTCTTTTATTGAGTGCCTTGTAAAGGGTTAATATTGTCCGTGTTTTTAATTATGATTTAATATATTCAAGTGAGTGTGTTAATATAAGAATATAGAAGCCTATAAAATTCATTACATGATTTTTTTCCCTATTCCATAAAAAATGTAAAAAAGGTTAATCTGTCCAGTACTTTCTGGCATTCCCCCACACCAAATGATTCCAACTGAGGTGCTCTCACGGCCCCGGCCGGCACTAGAAGCAGCTCCGATGCTGTGCTGTAGCACCAGTGAGGTGGTGGGGAAATGAGGTGAAATGGTAGAGGCAGAACCACAGGTCATTAAGTCAGCACGCAGCTTATGAAAACAATATTAATTATGACAATTCTGTGAACACACTATTTATTCTGTACATACATTGCGTTTGCTTTAATGTACACTTAGCGTTTAAGTCGACTGTTGACATAGTTTTGCAGCAACTAATTTACCAATATTGAGTACAATTGATTTGGTTGGATAAATTCTAAGTACTGTGATAGTACATATATCACACCCCCGAATTATATGTAGAAGGTAGAGATATTATTGTCAGTATTCGATTTATTATTATTATTATTATTATTATTATCGGTATTTCATTTGTATATTTTGCCATTTATATTGGTAAGCTGGAAGATATCCACATATGTAGGTATGAGTAATATGTTTTGCACGAGTGGGGAAAACATTGCTTTAATAACTCTGGTAATTTGAATGAGTCATCTGGCTGCCCCAGTGCTTGTTGTTGTACCAGGGAAATTCATGAGTCATGTATATATCCCAGCCTGATGAGACGAGCTTGTTGTTGTAGTAGGAAAGTTTGGTGATTCATGTAAAACTCCCGAGTGTTTGTTTATAACTTGGGAGAAAGAAGAGGTTCACTCATGATTGGCTGGCAAGGACCAATCCAGACGTATCATCTGAGAGGAGGGGGATGTTGATGTCTACAAAGGTTGATCATACGGCGGCAACCGAGAGATTATGAAAAACATTGTAAGGAGACATTGTAAGGGACATTGTAAAGGTGATTGTAAGGACATTGTAAGGGTGATTGTAAAGGAACGAGAAGGAAGATAACTACAACTACAACTGAGGCACTGTACGGGAAGGAAGTGGTGCTGATACACGGTACTGGAGTGACACGGCTGCAATGGACTGGACTTCAAACGTTTGTGGAGCGTAGTCTGGTTATGTTCGTAGAAAGTGGCTGATTGTGGAGAGTGCTTGCGCATTAAGTATTGTAGCACTTGTGGTGGCCTAGCATTATATGTTGGTGAAAGCTATCTCAGACTTTCCATAATTTATGTTGAGGATCGACAGACGTGTGTGTATATATCTTTACAAGTGTTAAAATATGTGAACACAGTAGTACAAGGTACAGTATCTGTGTGATGTGATAACTGCCGATTATGAGAATCGGTAAGTCGAATTGATATAGAGACAGTGAAGGGTATTTATCTTCATACATGTACATTGTTCATCGGACTCTCTACAAATGGTAGCTTAGTTCTCACTTTCGTTTTCCCACGATTTTCATTATTGTTGTTGTTGTAAATATGGAGTCTTCCAGCAATATTTTATGTGTGTATTATATGTATAATGCTGTATGTTGATGAGGTGCTCATGCACGAAATTGGTTAAGAATATAGTTGGCTATTTTAGAATCAGTGTTATTGATGAACCTAGGTGCAGTTCCTACCTAATTAGTCGTTTTCAGGAGGTTAGGTAAGGCCTGCAGCAGATGTACCAGTACGCAGCATTATGTACACGCCCTGGGATATAAAGTCTATCATGCTCTTATCTAAATTCGAGGGATCCATTCTGGTGAACTCTGGCGCCCATATTACGGACATTTTGGTTAATTATGCTTATTAATTTTATTAAGTTTTTGAGTAAATTTTATTTATATATTTTTATTCATGATTTATTTTATTATTGATTTTATTTATTATTATCAACAAAAGAAGTTACAATTGGCACCCAGCGTGGGGCTGAATGATTGGTACATCTGTTAGGCTTATAAGCGTAGGTGCACTTGTCAGGTGTGGATGGAATTCTACAAAGTATGTCAGTGAAGTGTTTTGTATGTACGTGATATGTATGTTGGAGTATGAAGAAATGTTGTAGCGAGTCGAGTATTATAAAATTGAGAAGTAGAGAGGTTGTTAAAGTTGCTGGTACTAAGAATCAGGAAAAGAGAAGTCTAAAGAATTCCACCACATTGAGTCTATCGAATTTAAGTGAGAGTAGCGAAATGGCTGATAGTAAGAAAGATCAATCGGCAACGATATGTGAGGAATCTAGTAATCCGTCTCAAACTCAGAATGTAGGGGTTGTTAAGGAAATGGTTCAAGGGGAGGCTTTAACTTTTAGTATGATTAAATCGCTATTTAATGAAATGTCCAGTAAGATTGATAGTAAGAATGAAGAGCTGAAGGTTGAACTGTCTAGTAAAATCGATAATCAGAGTGTTGAATTAAATGTTGTTAACAGTAAAAGTGATGCATTGTCCAGTAAAATCGACAATAATAATGTTGAATTGTCCAATAAGATTGATAGTCAGAGTAAAGAGTTGAAGAGTGAATTGAGTTTTTTAAGTAATGAAATATACAGTATTAATAGTGAATTAAATTCAGTTAGTACAGAATTGTCCAGTAAGATTGAGAATCAAAGTAAGGAGTTAAATTTAGTGAGTGTTGAATTGTCTAGTAAAATTGATAGTTTAAGTAGTGCTGTGAATGGTAGAATAGATGAATTGAACCAGAAGTTTGACCATCAAAGCAGGGAAATTCAGGAAGTCAATAATAAGGTAGAAGCTCAATGCTTGGAATTGACTGAGAAAATTGAATGCCGATTTAATGTAGTTAGGAAAGAATTTGTTGAAAACAGCAAGGAATGTGATAAGAGAATAAAAATAGTGGAAGATAAAGTCGAAGAAATAGATAGAATTAAATCCAATCAGAACGTTTTAGCGAAGCGTATAGATGAGAAGGATGAGAAATTGGAGAAAGACCTTAAGTCGGTAAAAGATGACCTCAAGTCAGTAGAAGGAAATGCCAGAATGGTAGTTGAAGAAGGAATTAAAGCATGTCATGTAAAGTTAAGGCAGGAGATCAGTCAAATCCAAGTAGGTAGCAGCATATGTAATAGGTACGTATCTTGTACGAAGGACTCTGAATTACCAAAGTTTAATGGTCGGCAGTTTAATCCGATGGAATTCTTGAAAACGGTGGAGAAACGGTTTTCCAAGAATCTTGACGATGGTTTGATTGATTGGAGTATGGTTGATGAGCTGTTGGATGTTGCATTTGTTGGAGAAGCGAGATCTTGGTTTCAAATTTATAGACAGGGTATTTCGAGTTTGGAGGAATTTAGGGAGAAATTTAGTTCTAAATTTTGGAGCAAAGCCATTCAGGGAAGGGAAAGGGATCGCGTGCTATTTGGCAAATATAGACCTCAGGAAGGTGTGTCTATGACGGAATATTTCTTGGCGCATGTTCTGATCAGCCAGAATATTGAAGGTCTAGCATCGGAGAGAGATACAGTCCGCCAGATGTTGAGGCATTTTCCTGAGAAGGTCGGATTAGCTGCATGTATGCAGAATATTGTTACGATTAAGGAATTAGAGCAGCTGTTAGAGAGGTTTGACGCTTTGGAAGGGCAGGGGAGGACTAGGCAAAGTGAAGGTAGAAATTACGGAGATAATGGGAGACAAGGTAATCAGGTAGCGGGAGATAGGAATAATCAGAATTTCAGTCATTCTAGGCAAGGGAATCAGGGTGGTAATTCCGGAAGGGGAAACAGACAGTCTAATCAGGGAGTTAATCACCAGGAATATTTTGGCAGAAGACCTAATCAAGGGGAATCAGAAAGTAGGGGGCGTACGGATCAAAGACCTCTAGATCAAGTGCCGAGACATGATAATAGTGAACAGTCCACGTCAAGTGATTTAAACCGGAATCGGACTTCTTAGTTGGGTCAGATAGGCAGTCCGATACGGAAATTCCTATTCACGTGATGAAACAGGTAAGTTACGAGGTAGACGTTGAAGAGGAATTATTGAATGACCATGTGTTTTGTGTTCAGGGAGATTTTGAGAATAGGGGGCGTGATGAAAGTAAGAAAGATGTGTCGGATGTCTTACTTTGTACTAGTGGTGATGGTAATAGCGGTGTTGCGATCGATAATCTTGTGGAAGTTTCTGAAATTGAAAGTGAAGTTTTTCGTGAAGTTGATGAAGGTTGTTTTGTGAGTGAAGAGTTTTTACGGAGTATACATCATGAGGATGTTTTTGTTGATTTAAGTGTACGTGAGAAGAGTAAAGTTAGGTCCATTATGTGTGAAAATGGGTGACTTTGAGATTAATGAAACTTCTGATAAGAGAGTCGAAAGTAGCAGTGTTGTTGGCATGAAAGTGGTGCAAGTAGGAGCTGATATGGAAGGTGGTGAAGATGGATTAATTGTTGGGTCATTAAGTAGTAATGACAGCAATTTCAAAGTGTATTATGGCAAGAATTTCTGTAATCGAGTGAGCGTGAGTGAGAATGAAGTGTGTATGTTTGACAAGCGTGTGTGTAAAGTTTTATTTAAGACTGAGAGTTGTGTGAATGATGTGAATGACGTGCTGTGTGATATCGATGTGGAATGTGTGAAAAAGTATGTGATCTGTTTGTTTGCATTAATTATGGTTTTGTGGAAGAGTAAACATTGTGAGATTCCCGCGCATTTCAGAAATAGGGATTTCCTTTTTATGAATGTTCCGAATGAAAGTTTGTATGATTCTTGTGTGACTGGATGGGATGAATGTTTGTGTGTTAGATAGAGTGGATTCTAGGTGTATTCGGATTTTATTGCGGTACGCATTCCTCGCTTATCGATGCCAATGTTAAGTTTATGTATAGTTTTTTCATTTATATTAGGGTCCGTATACTGTGGACAGTAGAATAGGCAAGTGTGCTTATAGGCTCCTAACCACTGACAAAAAGGTTCTTGGGACATTTAATATCTATAGCCTTCGCAGATATAAGAGATAGGATCTGCACCTTGGATGTATATATTATCAATTGTGAGTTATGTGTACAGTAGTAAGAAGGGATTGTGTTCTATGGTATATGAAACAATCGGAGTTGTGTGTATATAGCCATATTATTATTATTGTTTGGACAAATTGTATTTCGTGTGTGCGAATACAATGCAGTAGACGCAATGTATATATCATTATTACAGTAAATTAAGTGTTCAGTTATGTCATTATAAGGTTATGTATGAAGTTCTGTTTTATGGTGAATCATAATATGTGATATCATCGATTCACCAAGGGGGCGTTATGTGATAGTACATATATCACACCCCCGAATTATATGTAGAAGGTAGAGATATTATTGTCAGTATTTGATTTATTATTATTATTATTATTATTATTATTATTATTATTATTATCGGTATTTCATTTGTATATTTTGCCATTTATATTGGCAAGCTGGAAGATATCCACATATGTAGGTATGAGTAATATGTTTTGCACGAGTGGGGAAAACATTGCTTTAATAACTCTGGTAATTTGAATGAGTCATCTGGCTGCCCCAGTGCTTGTTGTTGTACCAGGGAAATTCATGAGTCATGTATATATCCCAGCCTGATGAGACGAGCTTGTTGTTGTAGTAGGAAAGTTTGGTGATTCATGTAAAACTCCCGAGTGTTTGTTTATAACTTGGGAGAAAGAAGAGGTTCACTCATGATTGGCTGGCAAGGACCAATCCAGACGTATCATCTGAGAGGAGGGGGATGTTGATGTCTACAAAGGTTGATCATACGGCGGCAACCGAGAGATTATGAAAAACATTGTAAGGAGACATTGTAAGGGACATTGTAAAGGTGATTGTAAGGACATTGTAAGGGTGATTGTAAAGGAACGAGAAGGAAGATAACTACAACTACAACTGAGGCACTGTACGGGAAGGAAGTGGTGCTGATACACGGTACTGGAGTGACACGGCTGCAATGGACTGGACTTCAAACGTTTGTGGAGCGTAGTCTGGTTATGTTCGTAGAAAGTGGCTGATTGTGGAGAGTGCTTGCGCATTAAGTATTGTAGCACTTGTGGTGGCCTAGCATTATATGTTGGTGAAAGCTATCTCAGACTTTCCATAATTTATGTTGAGGATCGACAGACGTGTGTATATATCTTTACAAGTGTTGAAATATGTGAACACAGTAGTACAAGGTACAGTATCTGTGTGATGTGATAACTGCCGATTATGAGAATCGGTAAGTCGAATTGATATAGAGACAGTGAAGGGTATTTATCTTCATACATGTACATTGTTCATCGGACTCTCTACAAATGGTAGCTTAGTTCTCGCTTTCGTTTTCCCACGATTTTCATTATTGTTGTTGTTGTAAATATGGAGTCTTCCAGCAATATTTTATGTGTGTATTATATGTATAATGCTGTATGTTGATGAGGTGCTCATGCACGAAATTGGTTAAGAATATAGTTGGCTATTTTAGAATCAGTGTTATTGATGAACCTAGGTGCAGTTCCTACCTAATTAGTTGTTTTCAGGAGGTTAGGTAAGGCCTGCAGCAGATGTACCAGTACGCAGCATTATGTACACGCCCTGGGATATAAAGTCTATCATGCTCTTATCTAAATTCGAGGGATCCATTCTGGTGAACTCTGGCGCCCATACTACGGACATTTTGGTTAATTATGCTTATTAATTTTATTAAGTTTTTGAGTAAATTTTATTTATATATTTTTATTCATGATTTATTTTATTATTGATTTTATTTATTATTATCAACAAAAGAAGTTACAGTACAGCCTCTAAGTCAGCATCAGACAGAAGTCCTAGTTCTCCCTTTATTTAAATACAGAATTGAAAATATCTATTCACATGCATTGTTGTACTGAACATTGACGTAAATTTTAAGGCAAGTGCTTGAAGTCTGGGAAATTATTGTGGATGAATACTTTAAGGAAATTAAACCACCGCTGGACTGGTAGTACCTCTCCTTTAGGATTGCGTCACACTGTAGTTTTATCCGCTCTGTTTGGAAATATGATGGTGATTTTTCAGGACGAGCTGAAAACGAGGTCATAAATATTTCAAGTTGAGGTGCCATATACCTAATTCATTTCTTTAAATCAGGCATTGAATTCACGTGCTAAATCTGTAATGACATCTGATATTCTCCAAGATTTTCATAAGTAGACAAATGTAATGATTTTATTGAAGGTAAATTGTCAAAATTTCTGGCTTCAAGCTAACTTTTCAATAACAAACTCTGCATTTTGAAAGCCTTAATTCTATCACACATGGTGCTAATCAGTTTGTTTCTCCCTTGCAATGAAATATTTAAATCATTCAAATAAGACTTTATGTCTGCCAAGAAAGTGAGGTCAGCTATCCATTTTTTATTCCGCAGAGCTGGTTGTGGAGAACCTTTCATTTCCATGAACAGAGCAATTTCTTCAATTATTGCAAAGAAGGTTGCTAGCACTTTCGCGCAACTTAACCAGTGCACAATACAATAAAAGGGAATGTCACTTCATTCTGCCTTTAGATCTTTAAAAAATTCTTTGAACTGCCGATAGTTCAAACCTTGCTTTCTGCAGAAATTTACACGTTTTGACAGAGTATCCATAACAGATTTAAAGTTGAGAAAGTTTTTTTGGCGTAATTGTTCTTGATGTAAAACCCAATATACCGGTAATATTGGAGGTAACCCAGCACCGCGCACCTTTGATACGGCCTGCAAAACCTTGCCCAATAAATGACATCGCTGGTGCTCCGTCAGTAGTGACACTACACAAATTTTCGAGTGATAAGCCCATATCGCTCATTGCGTCTTCAACAGCTGTAAATATATCTGCACCGGTGGTAGTATTTTTGACGGGAGTGATGTCCAGTAGTTCCTCACTTATAGTGAATCTTTTTTGACTCCCCTGGCAAAAATAGATAACTATGCCGTGTCACTTTTGTCAGCAGTCTCATCGAGAGCAATCGAGTACTTCTCGAAAGTGCCGCATTTGTTCCGCAATTGCTCTTTCAGGTCGGCACCTAGTTCTTGTACACGACGAGAGATAGTTTGTTTTGACAAGCTTATCACCTCAAATTGGGCCACAGCACATAGACACTATACTTCCGAGCACTCTATTAAACATTCTTTTACAAATCCACCATCAGTAAAGGGTCGCCCACTTTTTGCAATTTTCAGAGCAACAATATAACTTGCTTGAAATGCGCCTTCTAAAGTGTTGGGTTCAAGTATCAGTGGGTCAGCGAAATAAAATAATTATCTTTGTGTTTTCCTTGCAGCACATCTAAATCAAATTCTAAACAGTTTTTAATAATACAAACCCAAAAACAAAAACAAATTCCTTAAATTGCATGTAAAACAATTCCTAATGAGTAAGTTATTACATATCTCTGAAGAACTTGGCAATTCCAATTTTAACATAGCAGTTCGTTCAGTTCCTGCTGTGCTAACAATGTCATGAAACATGTTTATTGTGGTAGTGTCGTAGAATGGTTGAAGACTTTATGCTTAAAATGACGTGGCATATTAAACATCGAGTTTTCCCTTTGGTATTGACAACAAAATATGAATCCACCCATGAAGGATAACAAAAGTTTTAACGAAGGAGAAACCAACTACTCCGCTGTCTGTTCTACAAATAGATTCTCCTGAGAATGACACACACGGAGAGAGTATGAGAATGAATGTACTGTCTCTTACGCACACATGCACCGACCACTGTGTGGGGTAGGTGGGGAAGGAGGGGAACGATGCTGCAGAGTGCAGTGCTGGTGCTTCCCAGCACTAAGTGCTCGAGTTAGAAAGGCCTGCCCTACACTGTTGTCACAAGTAGCCAAACTGTTGGAGAGAATACTAGAAAGGAGGATGAGAGGAAGGGTGGAGAGGAATTTAAAAGAAGAGCAGTATGGCTTTCGAAAGAGCAGGTCAACAATAGATCCTATATTTACCATGAGATTACTGATGGAAAAATGAGAATATGGGAAAAATCTGGTGATGGTGTTCTTTGATGTAGTGAAAGCAGTGACAATCTTACTGCACTGAAAAAAAACAAAATATAATGAGTCCACCTTGTCAATGATATTCAAAAAGCTATTTAATATATATCACTTAATTGTACATGTTTAGAGAAAAGATCATTCTCTTCTTCTACAAACTAATATTTCACAAAATCCACTGACTTAATTAAAATTATAGAACAATTATATGTTCAATTATTATCAAAACATTACTTGAACAATTGAAATATACCCCCCGTCCCAAACCCCATGGCAATACAGCCAATGAAGGGCCTTGGCCTACCAAGCGACCGCTGCTCAGCCCGAAGGCCTGCAGATTACGAGGTGTTGTGTGGTCACCATGACGGGTTCCCTCGGCCGTTATTCTTGACTTTCTAGACCGGGGCTGCAATCTCACCGTCAGATAGCTCCTCAATTCTAATCACGTAGGCTGAGTGGACCTCGAACCAGCCCTCAGGTCCAGGTAAAAATCCCTGACCTAGCCGGCTCAATTGAAATATAGCTATTACATAATGTTTAATTTTCTCATCTTCTAAGATTTTAACCCTGTTAGTGTACTCTCTTACTGCCGTGTTTGGTAAGATTGCCGGAGAGAAAATGCCTATTATGCAGCACTGAAGAAAATAGCATATCCTATCCGCATATCCTATCCTCACTTTTAAATATATTTCATTGTAGTTTACACTTTCTTGTAGGTAAGTGATCTCTCTCTACACTCATTATATTAACATCAAAAAATAATTCATAGTGCCCAGTGAAAAAATTACATTTGTTCATACAATTTAAAAAATTTTAAAATTCAAATTTGGATCTCTGTACATTCTCTGTACATTTTGATTGTTTGCATTCTGTACTGTTGACTCCCCAGATCACTATGTCATCAAGAAACAACAATTTTATCATATCTCCTCTATATGCTGCCTTTGTTTCCTTTAGGATTTCGTCCACAATCAGTATAAACATAAGTGGAGACAATACGCTTCCCTGTCTTAGTCCTGTTTGGTTTCTAAACCAATCTGTTCTCTCCACTTTGGAGTGTGGACACAACTGGAACTGTTTTTATACATTACTTTCACTAATTCCCTTGACTGCTTTCCACATCATTTCTTTCCAGGGTTTCCCACACCTTTTCTTTATTAACGCTATCATATGCTTTCACTAGAATCTATGAACGTGACCATATTAATGGTCTATACTGGTCCGCACTGTTGAATTCCCTACTTACAATGGCAATCTTACTGCACCAAAAAAACAGTAGATAATGAGTCAGTCTTGTCAATACTATTAATAAACTATGTAATAAATATTACTTAATCGTACATGTTTCGAGAAAAGATCATTCTCTTCTTCAGTGAACTAATATTTCACTAATTCCAATGTCTTGATTAAAATTATAAAATAATTAGATGTTCAAATATTATCAAAACATTACTTAAACAATTGAATTATAACTAGAAAGGAGACTATATAGAGTGGCTAGCATGTATGCTACAGTGCTCTGGGTGGTGCCAAGCCAAAATAGTGACGCCATACTTTAGGCGTCCTCTGTATAAATTCGTCTGCTTACAGTGCTGATTCCTGCCCGTGGTTCCCCTGCTAAGGTAGTTGGAATTAAATTTCCATTACTGAACTGAATGTCAGCACTCCAGAAGCATTTGTGAGCTCAAGATGCGATTAAATAAACGGTTCTTCTCAGAACCAATTTTGACAGTTATTTCAGTGAATATCAAAGGCATTTCAGTGTCTAAAGAATAACTACTGCACGAATTATGCCATGAACAGAAGTGTGATGTCCTTTGCATACAAGAAATCCATAGGGATACTCACCAGAGACGACCATGTATACCTGGTATGCAATTACCGGTAGAAATTCCACATGCTTCATACAGAAGTGCTATTTTTGTCAAACCAGGAATCCAAGTTAAGAGTGCCCATTGTACTCATGAGAATAACATTGAGATCATAATCTTGGAGCTTCGTAATTGTGTGATCACCTCAGAGAAATTCTCTTTCGGCCCTGTTAAAATCTACTACTACAGATGTTTTCCTTGTATCAAAATTGTTAGGAGGAACGGATCAAATATTTCTGCCTGTTGGTCTGTTTCTATTGTTCCCAAAGCAGGACAAAGTACATCTGGTGATAAACAAATGAAGAAAGTTTGTGATTCCTTCTCTCCATCTTCAGTCAAAAGAATGACATGTTCTTCCTGTGAATCCCACTACATCTCATAAAAAAAGCCATTTGTTTTTTTCCTTTGACCTGTCACTGCAGAAATTAAGGCATTTGTAGCAGTTATTCTTGAAATGGGAATAACTTGTACGCCTACTATATTTTTGTAGGCTAAAAATTCCAGGAACATTCCAGGGTTTGGGAAAATGTTTTCCAGAAACAGATTCCAGTTAATTTTAAAATTTCCATCTGGTGGACAATAATACATTGTTTCCCAGGGCCATCAGGACTATGATCCATGTGCCAGATTTGATCCCATTGTAGGGCTTGTAAACCATGTATTCCATCAACATTATAGCCCTCACCAACATCTCAGTATGATTCGCTCACTGGAACAATGTGTCATTCTTCTCTCACACAGTACCTCCCTAAGAAATATCATCATAGGTGGGGAATCAAATTTTGGATGTTATGTGACTGTTAGCTGGTCCCATGGTGTAGGGGCCTGCCTCTTACCCGAAGGCCCCGGGTTCAGTTCCCGGCCAGGTCAGGGATTTTTACCTGGATCCGAGGGCTGGTTCGTGGTCCACTCAGCCTATGTGATTAGAATTGAGGAGCTATCTGACGGCGCATGATAGAAGAGCTTCACCATTTTCATCCTCGTGTGTATCCCCAAGCATGACTGTGGCTGTGCCTAAACGAGGCATTTTGTATGTCTTTACTTATGACTGTCGCATCATTTGATAAGATCAATACAGTCCTTCAGAGTGCTTCCCTACATATCCATGTATTGTTTGAATTAATGATGGGTTTGTTGAAACAGATGCTCATCTAGTTTGACAAGCCTAGAGTAGTTAAATGGTCTGTATTGCTTGATGTCCGGTATAACCCAATCTGGAATCAGAAGGGTGATGAAGAATTGGTTGTTGGGATTCAAACCTCAAACTTGTTGAAGAATCAAAAGGATGAAGGCAAATCTCTCTTTTCCTTGTCAGTCAAACTATTTCTGTTCAGCCTTTGCATACATACAAGTTCCCTCGTAACAATGATGTGCTAAAATATGCACAGATTGCTAAACATGATGCCATTGAAGAAGCACAGTTTATTCCTGTTAATTTCTCTTCGGAGAAGTTTCCTGTTATTTTGTGTAAAAGAGAAAATTACGTGAGAGATGATGCTGTGAATGAACTCCAAAGCCAGTTTATGGCTTTTCAGATAGACAACCAAGCTACAAATGATTCAAAATGGGCACAATTTTTTAATATCTGTGGAGCTGATGGACATCATAAATATGACTTGACCTCTAGATTCATGCTGTCTGTTCTTACTATACCGAGCAAGTTGGCCATGCGGTTGGGAGTGTGCAGCTATGAGCTTGCATTCAGGATAAAGTGGGTTCGAACCCCACTGTCTTCAGCCCTGAAGATAGTTTTCCATGGTTTCTCACTTTCACACCTGGCAAATGCTGGGGCTGTACCTTAATTAAGGTCACAGCCACTTTGTTCCCACTCCTAGCCCTTTCCTATCCCATCGTCACTATAAGACCTATCTGTGTCAGTGCGACGTATAGCAAATTGTTTAAAAAATAATAATAAAAAAAATTACCACATCACATAGTAATGCAGAGAGCGAATGAATCTTTAGCCTGGTTAAGACGGTAAACCGATAACGTTATTATTACATCGTATCCTATGGAACGTAGTTTCTTGGGTTCACAGCATTTTGCAGATAAATGTGAATTGAACAAGATGCTTGACATCCAGTACCACATCTACAAAGTTCTGAATTTCCTAGTCACTTCATCGCCTCTGATAACGATACGGAGTAATACGAAGGCTTCCAGTCCTACATCACGACTGCCAACAAGCAATTTAGCTACGCGGTTTGACACGTGTTAGCTTTGCATTCTGGAGATAGTTGGTTTGAATCTCACTGTCGATAGCCCTGATGGATGGCTTCCCATGGTTTCCCATTTTCATATGAAGCAAATGCTCAGGCTGCTGTAAGTTAATTAAGGCCACAGCAATTTCCTATGCGGCTATAGCCCTGTCTTATCCCGCTGTAGCCATAAGACGTGTCTGAGTTGGTGCGACACAAGGAAATTAGAAAGAATCGCCACTACTAGGATCTTCCTCCAAAAACATGGAATTCAATTATTCAGGTAAATATGGGATTTGACATCATAACACAAGGAGGACTGTCCTATCTATCTATCTATATATATATATATATATATATATATATATAAAAGTCATTGTATGTATGTGGGTGGGTGTGTTTGTACCACATCTCCTCCCAAACCATTGGAGCGATTTCAACCAAATTTCATACACTTATGACTTAGTATCAGGAGACAAACCGCGTGGGGGTAAGACATCCCAAACACCCCTGGGGGCGGGGGGGGAGCGAGGGGGGTCATATATAAAAATAAATGAAAATAGTTTCGAATCCATACTTTTCGGGGTCGCTGAGATGAATAGTGACACTCCATTTTTTTTTAAAGTCCAAGTTCAGCCCCCCTTTGGGGTGGGGGCGAGGGGGGAGTGAGATATACAAATAATAAAAAATAATGTCGAATACATAGTTTTTGGGGTCGCCAAAGTGAATAGCGACACTCTGGATTTTCATTATCAGGAGACAAACCACGTGGGGTTAAGACACGCCAGGAACCCTTAGCGACGGGGGGGCAAGGGGGGTCATATATAAAAGTAAATGAAAATAGTGTCGAATCCATACTTTTCGGGGTCACTGAGATGAATAGTGACACTCCAATTTTTTTAAAGTCCAAGTTCAGCCCCCTTTTAGGGTGGGGGCGAGGGGGGAGTGATATATACAAATAATCGAAAATAGTGTCAAATACATAGTTTTCGGGTTTGCCAAAGTGAATAGCGACAATCCGGATTTTCAGTATCAGGAGACAAACCACGTGGGGGTAAGACACCCCAGGAACCCTTAGGGGCGGGCGAGGGGGTCATAAATAAAAATAAATGAAAATAGTGTCGAATCCACACTTTTCGGGGTCGCTGAGATGAATAGTGACACTCCGATTTTTTTAAAAGTCCAAGTTCAGCCCCCTTTTAGGGTTGGGGGCGAGGGGGGAGTGATATATACAAATAATCGAACATAATGTCGAATACATAGTTTTCGGGTTCGTCAAAGTGAATAGCGACAATCTGGATTTTCAGTATCAGGAGACAAACCACGTGGGGGTAAGACGCCTGGAACCCTTAGGGACGGGGGGCGAGGGGGGTCATAAATAAAAATAAACGAAAATAGTGTCGAATCCACACTTTTCGGGGTCGCTGAGATGAATAGTGACACTCCGAATTTTTTAAAAGTCCAAGTTCAGCCCCCTTTGGGGTGGGGGCGAGGGGGGAGCGATATATACACATAATCGAAAATAGTGTCGAGTCCATACTTTTCGTGGTCGCTTAGGTGAATAGTGACATCCCGGGAATTTTTAAATTCCAAGTTCAACTCCCTTTAGGGTGGGGGACAAGGGGGGAGTGATGTAAAAAATAATCGAAAAGAATGTCGAGTACTCTTCGGGGTCGCTGAGATGAATACTGACAGTCCGGATTTTTACTATCAGGAGACAAACCACTTGGGTTAGGGCACCCCAGGAACCCATAGGGGCGGGGGGGCGAAGGGGTGAGATATAAAAATCATCGAAAGTAGTGTCGAATGCATACTTTTGGGGTCGGTTAGATGAATAGTGACACCCCGGGATTTTTTAAAGTCCAAGTTCATCCCCCTTTGGGGCGGGGAGCAAGGGGGTGAGATATAAAAATAATAGTATTTAGTGTCAAATATACAGTTTTCGGGGTCGCCGAGGTGAATAGTAACACTCCAGAATTTTAATATCGGGAGACAAACCACGTGGGAATAAGACACCCCAGGAACCATTAGGGGTGGGGGGCGGGGGGCTTGAGATATGAAAATCATCAAAGTAGTGTCGAATACATACTTTTTGGGGTTGCTGAGATGCATAGTGACACTCCAATTTTTTTAAGTCCAAGTTCAGACCCTTTGGCGTGGGGGCAAGGGGGAATCGAAAATTGTGTCGAATACGTAGTTTTCGGGGTCGCCAAAGTGAATAGCGAAACTCCGGATTTTTAGTATCAGGAGACAAACCACGTGGGGATAAGACACCGTAGGAACCATTAGGTGCGGGGGGCAAGGGGGGGTCATATATAAAAATAAACGAAAATAGTGTCGAATCCATACTTTTCGGGGTCGCTTAGATGAACTGTGACATCCCGGGAAATTCTTAATTTCAAGTTCAGCCCCCTTTAGGGTGGGGGTAAGGGGGAGTGATATATAAAACTAATCGTAATTAGTGTCGAATCCACAGTTTTTAGGGTCGCTGAGGTGAATAGTGGCACCCTGGACATTTAAAGTCCAAATTAAGGCCCCTTTTGTGGTGAGTGGTTAGGAAGGGAGTTAGATATAAAATAATCGAAAATAATGTCACATCCATGGTTTTAGGTGTCGCTTAAATGAGGAGTGACACTCCGGTTGTCGTTTAAGTCCAAGTTGATCCCCAATTGCCAGGTGGGTGAGAAGGAGTCAAGAACAGAAAATATCCAAATGACCAAGATTAGGGATGTTTTTTGTACGTTCCAGTATAACTGTCAGCAGAACTTAATACAAATATTACCTACTACCTGAAAAAAATACTAAGGGGGAAAGACACCCCTTGAATCCTTAGATAAGGGTACGAAATGTAATTAAGACTGAAAATGACCGATATTAGTGTTGAATCCATACGTTTCGGGACTACGGGAACAACTTCAAACAAACTTGGACACTTATGACTTATTATCAGGAGACAAAGTGCGTGGAGGTATGACAACCCTAGCACACCTACGACGGGATGAGATGTAGAAATAATCGAAAATAGTGTCGAATCCATTCTTTTCGGAGTCGCTGAGATGAATAGTAACGCTCCAATTTTTTTAGAAGTCAAATTTCTGCCTCCTTTCGCATAGCGGTGAGAAAAAGTGAATAACAAAATTTCGAAAATGACCGAGAGAATGGACGCTTGCGTGTATACTGGACCTACTGTCTGGAGAAATATACGCTAGGGGTAAGAGACTCCTAGCCTCTAAAGTAGGGGCGAAATGTAAATATTAACCGAAAATGACCGAAATTTGTGTCTAATCCATAGTTTTCGGGGTCGCTGAGATGAACTGTAACACTCTGGATGCCATTTAAGATAAAGCTCAGTCCTACTCGGCATGGGGATGAGAACTGGCAAAAAATTGAAAACGTCCAAAGGGACAGAGTTTAAGGATGTGTGTATGTTTTAGCATATCTCTCTATCAAACTTGGTATACACATGACTTACTATATAGGAAACATTACTGTGGGGGTCAGATACACTTAGCCCCCGCTGGTATTGGAGAATGAGAGGGGCTGACTTGCAAAAATAAGGAAAATAACCAATATTAATGTCGAAATCCATTGTTTATGTGTCGCTGATACGAACTGTGACGCTGTGGATAGCGTTTAAGTCCACGTTCAGTCTCCATCGAGGCAGAAGCTGAGAAGGGCTTGAAAGTAAATAGTATAAAATGACCGAGATTAGTGTCTACTCGAAAATTAAATAATCTAAAACTTGAAATCAGATACATCTAAATAACTATAAAACTACATAATAAGTCGTAAAATCAACATCTCAAAAAGAATTCTATAAGCATTCACTTCACACTCAACTAACTGGTAATACAAATATTAAAGATAAACATTCAAAAACTATCCAGGCAACGCCGGGTACTACAGCTAGTTTTCAAATAATTTACTTTAAAGGTTTATCCAAGAAATTATTATTATTATTATTATTATTATTATTATTATTATTATTATTATTATTATCAAAGGAATATGAAATGTCTTCACTACAGTACTGTATTGTTTTATCAGTACTATAATTATATTAATGCTTATTTTATTATGGAATATTTCAGTACATTGTTTTATTACACCAGTTCCCAGCGATGACCTATTAGTAAAATGCCCGCGCGTCAAAATACATGGGAACCCAGTACACCAAAATACGGTAAAATACAACAAAATTCATGTATTTTCTTCACTTCAGATAATTACAAGTTCAACAGCATAAATGCATAAATATAAAACACTACAGGTAACCAATGACATTATATGGGACAAAATATTTCACCTCAGTTAAACTAACACAAATTAAAATGCACCAATGAAATCTATTAACACAACGTAATTTGTTTATGCACATGACTAATTAAAACTTTGAAGTAAAGAATATGTTGCTGCACCTTTTTGGTTTTTGGACACCTAGGTGCCAGAAATTTGTTCTGAATGTGTTGGTTTATGTGCCGTAAATCTACCGACACAAGACTGACATGTTTGAGTGCCTTGAAATGCCACTGGACTGAGTCAGCATTGAGCCTGTCAACTTGGGTTCAGAAAGCCAATGCTCTCCCGTCTGAGCCACACTGCTAGGCACGTCGGATTATCACTTTTTACTGTTTCGTCACTTCCTTATTTTTGAGAGGGAACCTACAAGATAAGAAAAAGTAGTCATTCTGTCCGTATGCTGGATTTTGTTACAAACACATGCAGCATAACTCTGCTAATCACCAAAAACTGTATACTTTGCTAAAAAATTTATCTGAAATACGATGTATCCTCTGTGTTCTTTCTGCGGTTTTTGCAGGTATACTGTGCACACATGCAAACTAATTAATGCAGTTATTTTATTCGATCTGATCTGATAAAAGTAATGCACTTATTATTATTCGTGTCAGAAGCACTTGCAATGATTGAAGTTAATTGGTAATAATAATGCATAATATGTACATGATACAATATAACATTGACTTGACAGTTCGTTTACACTTTTCCTGCCCAGAAGTTAGCAACATCGATTGCATTTGGTGTAGCACTAATCAGGTCCTCCAGGGTACACAATGCCGGACACTGACTACACTGGTGCAGGTGGGAGGATGTCCGCAACTCACCACACTCGCATAGCAGCGACTCCGTATGGAAACCCCACTTCACCAAGTCATTCCTGCATTTCGTAACACCTGAACGTAATCTATTGAGCTATCTCCATGTGGTCCATTTCTCTGTGTATCCAGCGGGAAGTTTTTCACAGGGTGTGACCCATCCCTCACGCCTGTTAAACCTTGCACGCCCAAGATCAGTTCGGGAATGCTGTTGTGTCCCGATAAGAGCCTCTCTTGTTCTGAGGAAGCTGTTCCTTGATTTTAGTCCTGAGGTTTCTGGTTGATATCCATGTAAAGGATGTGCTTGAGAAGTTTGCACCTTGTACATCTCACGTTTTGCCGCTACCTCTGTATCGATGTTAGAAGGTGCGATACCAGCAAGGCAATAAAGCTTGTCAAGCGGGGTGGGCTTTAAGCAGCCGGTGATGATCCAACAAGTATCGTTAAGAGCAACATCTACTAATTTGACATGACTAGATCGAGACCACACTGGACTTGCATATTCCCCGGCAGAGTAACAGAGTGCAAGAGATGATGTTCTTACAGTGGTAGGGTTAGGCACCCATGTTGTGCCTGTTAATTTCCTTATAATATTGTTTCTGGCTGCCACTTTTTGTTTGGTATCCAGGCAATGCCTCCTGTAAGTTAGAGCACGATCGGGGGCGATTCCTAGATATGTGGGATTTGTGCAGTGTTCTAGTGTAATTTCTTCCCAAGTCTGAGTTTTACTAGGATTTGATCTCAGGTAGTTCTCCCTATAATAGTCAGACAATTCTGTCAATGCCTTAGTAAGTGTCTGTTCAACATTTTCAAAATAATGAGCTTGGGCAAGTATTGCACTGTCATCTGCATAGATGAAACTCTGCGTTCCCTCAGGTAATGGTTGATCGTTTGTATAAACGTTGAACAGTGCTGGAGCAAGCACAGTACCCTGGGGTAATCCATTCCTCTGCGATCTCCATCTGTTTTTTTGTCCTTGAAATTCTACAGGGAATCTTCTATTTTCAAGGATATTCCTTTTGAAGCAAGTTAGTTGATAATCTTTGGTAGCATTATAAAATTTCATAAGAAGTAGACTGTGATTTACTGTATCATAAGCTGCTGTTAGGTCAATAAATACAGCTCCTGTAATCTCTTTCATTCCAAAACCATCTTCTATGTACTGTGTTAGTTTCAACACCTGAGACATGCAACTTTTCCCTGATCTGAATCCAGCCTGTTGTGGTATGTAGACTGCCTCTAGCTTCTCCGTTATTTTGTTTAGAATGAGCCTTTCAAGAACTTCATACAAATGACAGAGGAGAGAGATAGAACGATAACATCTAGAATCATCCTTATCCTTTCCTGGCTTACGAATAGCTATAACTTTAGCTTTCCCCCAAAGTTTAGGAATCTCACAAGACTGGACACAGTTGTTCATCAGATCTAGCAACCAACACTTAGTTATCGGCCCAACGTTCTTAACCCATATGTGCCCACTGTTGACATTTGTCGACGTTAATATCTGAATATTGTCGATCTTATATCGGTAAACCTGAATAATATTTTTGAGGTGCATTGTTTACAGTTCATAGTTTGATACTTACTGCACAGCACGAAAACAAGAATCACTCATTTCCGCGCCTTATCGCGTGGCTGCGTATGAAATATCATTCCGTATACACTCAAGAGGATGAAGCTTCCGTCGCGGAGAGTAATATTTTCTTATAATATTGTTACAGTTGAGAGTAAGATCGGACTTTTGCGTTAAACGTAATAACGAAACATGCCTTTAACAGATTTTGAATTCACTTATGGCTGATTTATAGTTGCTTTTGTCTAGCAGAGCAAAAAATATCCACATCGACATATGTCGACAGTGGGCGCGAATGGGACTGCCTCAGTACTGATATACAATTTTAATTTATTCTTCTCAGAATGACCATCGAACAGATCGTAATCATCCTAGAGGAATCATAAAACATCCTAGACGCTAATATATACATAGAACAACCTGAAAATGCTTTCCATAGTGACGGGGATAACGATGTTTATGACTCTCTGGTAATCAACTCCGGGCTGATGCTGAACTAGTGTGTACAAAAATAAGTGAAAATGGTACAATGGTAATGCTGAAATGAAATACATAACAGTAATTCAGTCAGCATGTATAATTCTGCATAATATGCACATGGGGAGCGTCGATCGATTGGATCAAAATGTATCTTGTTACTGCATCAGCATCAAAAACAAGAAATGGTACTAGCCTGTAATTGCGTTCCTTCTGAACGTCTCTATGGACAATGCATGGCAACTTTACCGTTTGACCCCAAAGGGCATAGAGGAAAATTTAGACCTTCTCGGCTTCACACGGTACATCGTTAGGACATATATCCTATCTCGTGCCGCTATGCGTCCTAACGCATGAAGACCGAGTACGAAAGTATCTTCACGCGTGTTGTGGGAAGTGTGTTCCGATGGGGTATCCTACTACCTCGAAGCAAGAGGGAAGAAAGTGCGGTGCGCTCACTGTGGTAAAGCTGCCAGGAAACAGTGCAAAAATGTAACGTTGGCCGTCACGTCCTTTGCTTCGAGTCATTTCACTCACGCTAAACCAGACTGGATGAAGAGAAACAGAGTGTAACCTCAAAACGCAGACTAAACTGTTTTGAAATTGTACACGTAGTTTTCCTTTTTTCTATTTTCAGAGTGATCATACTTTCTCAAAATTTGGTATTGTGTGTATAACAAGTAATATAAACATACGAATATTGTCCTTCTGTTTTGAAACAGTATGCATTCTAAATTGAGACAAAAATGTTCCTCATTTATGTTTTGAATCATGTTTTTTAAATATTTTCTGCTTATTCTACACTTATGTGACTAATATTCACTAACTGATTAATTATTACATTTATATAAGCTTAAAATGCGAAGAAAAGTTCCTTTTTTTTGAGCATGTCTCTTACCCTACCCGTTCATGCTCACTGTCGACATATGTCGACACGGTAAATCTCTGCGAAAATATGTCATCTTAGAGGTCTCCAAGCCTCTTGGCTGCTCCTGCTCATATCGCATTCTGCCATCAATTTTTCCCACTGTTTCTTCTTTACCTCAGAGATTGAGGAGAGGACGGATCTAGCTGTGTGGGATGTTTCCTTACTAAATGGATTTTCATCATACCATGAATAATACTCCTCGAGCAGTGTAACTGTTTCTGAAGTCATACCCTGAAGATAGGTCATCCTGCAACTTCTTGGAATACATAACTCAAGAACAGATTGTCATAAGCCTTTCATTTAGGTTACAAACAACTGTACTTACGAAATATATCGCAATATTCCACAGAAAAATAATTTGGATAGATATGGGTTAATCTGCTCAACTCTTAGATCATCAAGGCCTGCAGGCTTCCCATTTTGACATTTAGTCAGGGCAAGATCTAACTCAGCCTGAGTAAAAAGTTGTAGCAAAGTAGTAGTTTCTTGGTCGGGTTGTCTCTCAAATTTCTTCCTACCGAACTTGGTTGTAGAATGTAGTTGCCCATTTTCTAGCAGTTGACGGGCAAATTGATCAGCTCGAACATTCGCATACATATTTGCCTGGGAAGGCTCATTATTCAGTCATCTTAGAGGTCTCCAAGCCTCTTGGCTGCTCCTGCTCATATCGCATTCTGCCATCAATTTTTCCCACTGTTTCTTCTTTACCAAGCTCAACAAATTGATCATAACTGTCAGGTACAGGCATGCTTGCTTGAACTTTTCCATCCAACATTTCAGAGAATTTCAACCAGTCTGCCTTCTTGAAGTTATACCTTCTTCTGAAACCAGTTTCTTGGGGTCTTATGATGGGAAAAAGTTGACCCATTATCGGTCTGTGCTGTGTGCTGGGGATAGAACACACTGATTTGTTGCATTGCTGGGTTGTACCATTGTTGCTGTGTGGGATGTTTCCTTACTAACTGGATTTTCATCATATCATGAATAATACTCCTCGAGCAGTGTAACTGTTTCTGAAGTCATACCCTGAAGATAGGTCATCCTGCAACTTCTTGGAATACATAACTCAAGAACAGATTGTCGCAAGCTCAACAAATTGATCATAACTGTCAGGTACAGGCATGCTTGCTTGAACTTTTCCATCTAACATTTCAGAGAATTTCAACCAGTCTGCCTTCTTGAAGTTATACCTTCTTCTGAAACCAGTTTCTTGGGGTCTTATGATGGGAAAAAGTTGACCCATTATCGGTCTGTGCTGTGTGCTGGGGATAGAACACACTGATTTGTTGCATTGCTGGGTTGTACCATTGTTGCTACCTTCCACTATTGAAGGAAGAAGGTGGTTTACTATCATGAATGAAGGAGAGTTAGTTTCAGCCCATGATAGAACAGCTTTACCATTTTCATCCTCGTGTGTACCCTCAAGCATGACTGTGGCTGTTAAAATCTCTTACTACAAATGTTTTCCTTGAATCAAAGTTGTTAGGAGGAACAAAAGAGAATTTCTCTCTCAATGTTATTCTCATGAGTACAATGGGCACTCTTGACTTGGATTCCTGGTGTGACAAAAATAGCACTTCTGTATGAAGCATGTGGAATTTCTACCGGTAATTGCATACCAGGTATACATGGTCGTCTCTGCTGAGTATCCCTATGGATTTCTTGTATGCAAAGGACATCACACTTCTGTTCATGGCATAATTCGTGCAGTAGTTATTCTTTAGACACTGAAATGCCTTTGATATTCACTGAAATAACTGTCAAAATTGGTTCTGAGAAGAACCGTTTATTTAATCGCATCTTGAGCTCACAAATGCTTCTGGAGTGCTGACATTCAGTTCAGTAATGGAAATTTAATTCCAACTACCTTAGCAGGGGAACCACGGGCAGGAATCAGCACTGTAAGCAGACGAATTTATACAGAGGACGCCTAAAGTATGGCGTCACTATTTTGGCTTGGCACCACCCAGAGCACTGTAGCATACATGCTAGCCACTCTATATAGTCTCCTTTCTAGTTATATTTCAATTGTTTAAGTAATGTTTTGATAATAATTGAACATCTAATTATTTTATCATTTTAATCAAGACATTGGAATTATTGAAATATTAGTTCACTGAAGAAGAGAATGATCTTTTCTCGAAACATGTACGGTTAAGTAATATTTATTAAATAGTTTATTAATAGTATTGACAAGACTGACTCATTATCTACTGTTTTTTTGGTGCAGTAAGATTGCCATTGTAAGTAGGCAATTCGACATTGCGGACCAGTATAGACCATTAATATGGTCACGTTTATAGATTCTAGTGAAAGCATATGATAGCGTTAATAAAGAAAAGGTGTGGGAAACCCTGGAAAGAAATGATGTGGAAAGCAGTCAAGGGAATTAGTGAAAGTAATGTATAAAAACAGTTCCAGTTGTGTCCACACTCCAAAGTGGAGAGAACAGATTGGTTTAGAAACCAAACAGGACAAAGACAGGGAAGTGTGTTGTCTCCACTTATATTTATACTGATTATGGACGAAATCCTAAAGGAAACAAAGGCAGCATAAAGAGGAGATATGATAAAATTGTTGTTTCTTGATGAGATAGTGATCTGAGGAGTCAACAGTAGAGAATGCAAACCTAAGTAGAGGCCTTAAATGATAATATTGAGAAATATGGTATAAAAATCAGTGTGGAGAAGAGCAAAACAGTGGTGATGACAAGAGAAAAGAGAAGAAGAAAGGAATCGTTAGTATCAAAGGACAAAGCCTTAAGGTTGTTGAATGCTTCAAATAGTTGGAAAGTGAAATAATGCAAGATGCAAGGTTGGATAAGGAGATCAGCAGAAGGGTACAAGTAGGAAATACTTTCCCCCTAAATCTAAGAAACTTGATATGGAACAGAGAAGTTCCTATCAAATGTAATGAGATAATATACATGATGTATTATACCCTTATATTAATGTACGCATCAGAGACTTTGGCATTGGCAGCAAGATGAGAGTAAAATTCAGGCTGGTGAGATGTTCCTGAGGAATATGATATGTAAGTCAAGGAGAGACAGAGTAAGAAATGTTGAGGTCAGAAAAGAAATAGGTGTAGGAAAACTGAGTGATAGGATGGGGAAGAATAAATTGAGATGGTTTGGATATGTTATAAGGATGAAGGAGGGAAGGATATCAAAACATGTGTTGGAGGCTAAGATATAGGGAAAGAGGGCAAGAGGGAGGTCCAGAGCAAGATGGATAGACTCTTGTCAAGAACATTATAAGAAAAAGAAGACTGGAATGGAATGTAATTACTGAAGAGGAGTGGTGGAAGGAGAGGCAACAATGGAGAAGTACCATCAACACCCCAACTTGGCAGGAGCTGGCGGGGAATGATGACTAGCAAAATATGGGTTAGACTTTTCCATCTACATGATTGTGCTCCAAATCACAAACGTAACAAGTTGAAGCTGGAGAGCACATCGAGCAACTTTACGAGCAACGGCCTTGGAACATTCTTTCTGTACAGCCAAGTATGCTTGTCCTGTGTGGAGCAGCTCTGCCTGTTCCAGGAAATCCGACACTGCTTTGAATGATGTATGGCTATGAAGTGTTTATGTATACTTATTAGTATTTAGAATTATTATTATTATTATTATTATTATTATTATTATTATTATTATTATTATTATTATTATTATTATTATTATTATTTACGTAGTTGGATGATCGCTGTGTTTGTGAGGTTATGTCATGAAACATGTGCTGTATATTTAATTAACAGTATATAATTCATTATTATCTGTATATATGATGTGTAATCCACTACAGTATTGTGCAACACATTGTAATATCCAGAGTGACACTAGGTAAGACAAGAACTATGTAGAATCTTCCTTCCAATTGTAATTATGTATTAAGCACTCTAGAATTTACTAGAAGATATGTTGTGACATATCCTTCTAGAAGCCTGGCCAGGCAACATATATAAGGAAGCGGTCTTGTTGGTGGAGAGGAGTTATGGTTTAACAGGAGTTGTACTTGCGAACTCGTGTTGTGTTTAGGCTGACATGCTAATGTAAGCAGTCAGCAGTCAACTGTTTCAAGGTTGCAGCCTTCATGTTCTTTGGGATAGGCAGTTGGTAAAAATGGTGGTTTTGTTGACTTGTGTGGTTAATGTATAACCTATAAATAATTGTAAATAAAATTGGCCGATGATCTCGACGTTAGGCCCCTTTAAACAACAAGCAAACTGTAAATAAAATCCGTATACGCAAGTGAGAGTATAAGGAACTCCAGTACATACTTCACAGCCTTGGCCTGTCTGGAAGGCCCTTAACAGGATAAGAACTGTATTTTCAAGAACTAAGACTACACTGAAGATATGGAGTTATATGTAGAATGCTGAAGTGACTGAGGAACAATTCAAGATGGTGAGCAATGTTCACTGTCCAAACTGCTCTCGTGAAGCTAGACTTGAAGACCTCATTACAGTTAATGATAAAGTTACTGTGACTACTACATACTGGAGCACTTTCAGCATTTGAGGATACTTGGATACAAACATCATCATTGGCTACCATTTCAGGCATTTTGATTTGATGCCATTTTGTTTGCCTACTTGTCAATTTTGACATTTTGTTTGCTCTGCCGGATGACAGAGAAACCCATTCTGTCTTGGGTGATCTATGGCTGAGTTTTTATTAATTCTGTTAGGTAAACATCAAACTTGTCACCAGGGATCTTTTATATGCCAATATCACATCAAGTTCCGAATGGAATTTTTTCCACTCTTCAAAGAGCCGATACTCTTCTGCCCATCCATGGAGGAATCCATATTGATACCAGACAGTCATTAACAATTCCATAAAATAAGACTCTCATTTTGGTAACCTTTGACTAATGGTTCCAATCATATAGGATGTTTTTATACATAGAATACAGTATATCAGCTGGAGCATATCTGAGTCACTTGGCAGTCTATTAAAATCTGGTCTTGCACTGTAATCTATAGACTGTAGAATAAGGCTCAGTAAATGGAAAAGTTCAACGTATATACCTTTGTAGCATTTTTCTGGTCCAGTTACTTGCACAGGAGCATTGGACTGATAAAGTATATTAATGGCAGTGATATTTAAATAAAAATTATTCTTGTTTTGAGAAAGTTGATTATGTTTACTGTTCCTAATTTTTCCAGGAAGCAGACTTCATAAACTTCATGCAGGATCCTCAGAAGGCTGGTCCTCCTCCAGAAGTTGTAGATTCATGGGCAGATTTAGAAGGTGCTGAGCATGTAACGCGACTTACTGATGCCACATTCGATGCAGTTCTGAAGACTGGGCAGTCAATACTTGTCATGTTCTACACACCTTGTAAGTACTTTTTTTAAAAAAATAGTATTGTTTCACATATTCCTAGATTATTGTGTACTGAGAGCTGATCTTGCATTACAGTAAGCCTAGTGGTTCTTTGAATAAGTTGGCAGATCAGGCATTTATGTAACCCCAGAAATTGTTAATGGATTTCATTCTTTTAAGGTTATTTTCCTGTTACTCCCATCATTCATAAGTTGGACGCAAGTGTTGCCATGAATTCTTTCTATCCTTGGTTGAAACTATTTTTATACTGTGCCTCCATAGTACTTAGTAATAAACTTGTTAGTAGCAGAACACAGGCAATATAGTAAAGTAAAAAACTATATAGAGAAGATAGACTTACTTAGGATGCAGAAGATGTTTTAAAGAGTAATACAGTAAAAGGCCGCTATAGCAAGTACGGCATATAGCGAGAATTCCATTGTAATGACAGATTTTTTCTGCCCCTTTGATGTTCCGAATGTTGAACTGTGTATTACCCTCCGTTTACAGCGAGAACCCTATCATGATGCATCCATTATTACGAGCGATTAAGCATGCACTATATTTTCTGTTATCAATATTTTTGCACTCCAGCGACTGTATTGAATGCGATGAATCATCTTTGGTTTTATCGCTATGTGTACTAGCAAGTTCTCTCATTGACATTCAAACTCAAAACTGGTATCGATTTGTAATACTTGTCGTCTGGTGTTCTATAAACACAATTCGAAATAAAAGAGAACATGTTTCTTCTAAGAAATGTGTAAATAAACATGGCCAATAGCAGTAGGTAACTTGTTTGAAATAAAGGCGCAAGTAAACGATAATTTCAATGCCAAGGAATAAAGGTGAAAGTAAAAAATAATTTCAATGCCATGTACTGAAATTAAGTAAGAATATGATACACTTCAAAATATGGTGCAGAGTGGATGACTGATTTAGAAGATTAGTTTTTTCAAAAAAAAAACCTCATTAGGATGTTTCTGCAGGGGACAAGGAATGAAAATGTGTTGAACGAGAAAACGTACGTTTGGATACACGAATAAAAACTATCCATCACAGATATGTAAACACTCGATATGTTTTTTTTTTCCAACATGCATGCATTTTACCTTTGTGTATGTATGGATACAGTGAAAGATGTGAGCTATGTGCAGTTTCAGAAGATGAGATGAGAGTGTTAAAAGGTGTGCAAAATCCAAGAGAACAAATACGAAAACCTTTCCATTGGGGCTTGTTATGTAACAACAGTGTATTAAAAGGTACGAAATACACCAGGTAACAAATATAAGAACATTTGCACTGGGGTCTATAAAAATATCAGCGCATTTTTGCACATCACATTCTTTCTAAACCAAATGTCAGCTGAAGCATTATATTTCAGACAAGTGGATTATTAAACATTGTTTTCTGGTCACACTCTTTGACCATGAATTATTTGGAGGTTAAACTCTGTCATGTGTGAGAGAATGACTTTGACCATCAACTTGAATGCGACAACACTTCGATCATCTTGAGTTGAAACTTGAAGATGCGAGTTTCAACCAACAAGGGTTTTCAACATATGCGCCACAGTTGAAAGATGCGGATGCCCGTCTAATTCTTGGATTTTGTCATTAGTAAGCAATTTCACGACTTTTTCACTATCCATAACTAGGCTACCACAAGACAAATATGCACCACGCTAGTCAACTTAACACTATTATATTTCTAATCTGTAGGTAGTCTTATCACGTGGCAAATATTGTTACCCTTCACTGTATCGCTCAACACACAATACATTTCTAACTTATGAATGGAATGCGAAATACAAGCACAAACAGACTGGGTTATTCAGCAATATCAACGAAAACCGGAGAGCAAAATTGAACATTACTGAGGCTAACAGCTTGCTTCCTAAAGGTGTAATTAATGCTAAAAGTTTAGGAAGAATTCAAGGACGGCAGTTAGAGGCACACGGCTGTGAGCTTGCATCCGGGAGATAGTGGGTTCGAATCCCACTGTCGACAGCCCTGAATATGGTTTTCCGTGGTTTCTCATTTTCACACCAGGCAAATGCTGGGGCTGTACCTTAATGAAAGCCACGGCTGCTTCCTTCCTACTCCTAGGCCTTTCCTATCCCATCATCGCCATAAGACCTATCTGTGTCAGAGCGATGTAAAGCCAATAGCAAAAAAAATTCAAGGTTGTTTCCTGCTTTCGCGCACCTTTCTCCAGCCTGCTTTCTATTTTGAGGGCTCTGATCCGTGTTGGAAATCATGTTCCTTTCACAATTTCACAAGGGATGACAAAGAACATTTTTAGGGCTGGAAAAAATTGATTTAATACGACTTGAATCGGGACTTCGAATTTACGACGTGCTTAGTGAGAAATTGTCTTAATGAGGGACATATTAACGAGGTTTCACTGTATTTTCTCATGTCTTGTTAAATTTTGGAAAGGCTATTTATTCCGAAGTAAATTTATAGCAAATATGTATATATGTAATCTTTTATTTTTGGAAACTGACCTTCATTGGGTTTGCCATAAGACACGGTATTGTAGTATTGTAGTATTGAATATAAATGATTCCTCTACTGGCAGTTGAAATATGTGTTCATGATACATATAAGGTTAAGTTAGGTTGGGTGATGCTGTTTGAATAAGAAAACTGAAATGTTTGCCACAGAAGCCACTGGAGTGATACTACTACAATTATTTGGAATGAAATTGAACATACGTGTTGACGTTGTCTCCTAATTATTAGAAAAATAACCGAGTAAACCATAGCATGGAAATCTGTGAAAATGCACGTTTTAAAAAATTGGTTGCCGTTACATATCGAGTTTAATGTGTGTGTGTGGGGGGGGGTTCCCAACTTTTACAAAAGAATTGGATATAACGACAGTCCGCTATAGCGAGTACATTTTTCTCTGTTATGGATTCTCACTATAACGTACTTCTACTGTATGACAATATGTATTTTCTACGGAGTGAGTTGGCCATTCAGTTAGGGTTGCACAGCTATGCGCTTGCATTCGGGAGAAAGTGGCTTCGAACCCCACTATCGGCAGCCCTGAAAATGGTTTTCCGTAGTTTTCCATTTTCACAACAGGTGAATGCTGGAGCTGTACTTTAATTAAGGCCAGGTCTGCTTTCTTGATACTTGATCCTTCCTCATCTAATCAAGAAAGCTATTTTAATGTGGCATTATCATCACACTATTTTATATACAATATGCATATCATTTTATTCGCACAGCCACTCATGTTATTTTATAATCGGGCAATTTTATACATATTACAACATTTTATTCTGTGTTTTAACTGGACTTCATGCTTCATATTATGTTCATGCTGCACCATTTTAAGATTCAAGATTGACAAGACGCCAGCACGCCGCGTCACAAGATCTAAAGACTTTTTATTTACTTATTTCAACGTGTCCTCGCCTTATTTTCAATGTTTGTATGTGTGGTTAGCGGCGCGCAGCTGTGAGTTCGCATCCGGGAGATAGTGGGTTTGAATCCCATTGTATAATATAACTATTTAAAATAGTTTATTTGAATCCGCCTTGATCACTACACTCATTAAATGAAAGAAAAACTATATATTAAACCAAACATGCTTCGGGAAATCTCAACCATTCCCTTCCTCAGTGGTCAGATCAAAAAACAAATAATCTTTTGTTTTACAATTTAAAGAAGTATTGTCCTAAAACACCATATCAAAGAGTAAAAAGAAATATTATAAAAATGATCAAAACATAAAATTTTGGTTGAACTGAATGAGAATACTATATAAATTTAGGATCTTCAAGTTTTTCTTCTTTTCTTCTTTTTGCTCCTTAAGTGATCATATGCTAGTCTATACAGTGGGTTATCTTCTGCACTTCTCTCATTTAAACTTGATTCAAAATTATTTTTTGTGTAAGGTAAATTTCTAAATTTTCCAAAACATTCATTAATTTCCCTTTTTGGCTGAATGTAATAATTTCATATCATTGGAAATGTCTGTAAATTTATGATTCATTTCAATCATATGTTCTCCCATTGCCGAATATCTCTTTATGTTTAACCGCATTAATATGTTCTTTGTACCTTATAGCCAAACTTCTACCAGACTGTCCTATGTATCCTTGTTTACATGTTTGGCATGTTAATTTGTAAATTCCTGATTCATTAAATATACATTTATTCTCTATCTGATCTGAATTGAAAATTATCTTATTAGTATTATTATCCGTTTTATATGTGACATTGATGTTCTTTTTCCTGAAAATTTTAGCCAGTTGATAAAAATGCTTATTTTGAAAAGTTAGAACTGCAAATTTCATTTTCTCTTTAATTAAAGTTGTTTTTGGTTCATTTTTCACTTTATTTATAATTCCATTAATAAATCTTTTGGAATATCCGTTGCTACGAGCGATTTGATGGATTATATTTCTCTCTATTATGATTCTTCTTAGACATAGGTATGTTCATAGCTCTATTAATTGAACTGTAAAATGTTGCCTTTTTGTGTTGACCTGGATGATTGGAGTCATTTCTTATAATAGTATCTGTTTGAGTAGCTTTTCTGAAAATTTGAAAATCAAAATGACCAGAATTTCTAGTAACTGTTAAATCTAAATAATTTAAAGTCCTATCATTTTTCAGATTCCATGATAAAATGCACTTGTTTATCCAAAGTATTTAAATACTCTAATATACCATCAGGTTTAACCTTTTGTTCATCGATAATAACAAATATATCATTGACGTATCTCAACCATGTAATCAATCAATCAATCTATTTTATCTACTATTTTATTATATTCAATGTAATCCATGAATCATCATCATCATCATCATCATCATCATCATCATCATCATCATCATCATCATCATCATCATCATCAAATTTTCCATGTTTTAATTCAGGAGTCTGCCTTTCAAAATAAAGTTACTTGTCTCATTAAATATATGTGATCATAAAGTGTAGTTTAGAAGGTCTCTAAAACACATTTACAATGATATGAGAATACTTCACCAGTTAATTTAAAAGCCATGCTACCGACCTCTATAGCTGCAGTCACTTAAGTGCGGCCAGTATCCAGTATTCGGGAGATAGTGGGTTTGAGCCCCACTGTCGGCAGCCCTGAAAATGGTTTTCAGTGGTTTCCCATTTTCACACCACGCAAATGCTGGGGCTGTACCTTAATTAAGGCCATGGCCGCTTCCTTCCCACTCCTAGCCCTTCCCTGTCCCATCGTCGCCATAAGACCTATCTGAGTCGGTGCGACGTAAAGCAACTAGCAAATAAATAAAAAAAACATGTTTGTTTCGTGTAAGGGAAGAAAGAAAAACACCATTTGCCTTACTGTCTAACTGGCAAATACTACTAATCAAGCGCAACACACACTCATCATGGTACTAAAGGTCACCAACACCCAGCCTGAGTGAGCTTGCCGTTGAAGTGCTGCAGGCATCATGCAGTGTAAATTGGAGACATTGAAGACATTTTATGTATGCACTGTAATCATCATCACTGGCCTGACAGCCCTTTGTGGGCCTTGGCCTTCTGAAGTAGTTTTCCCCGTTCTTTCCTGTTAAGTGCAGAGCTCCTCCAATTCTTGATTCCAATTATCTTTACATCCTCTCTCACCCCTTCTTCCCACCTTAACTTTGGTCTTCCAACTTTCCTGATTCCTTCTGGCACTGCCTTAAGTATCTTCTTTATCATCCTGTTGTTAGCACGCAACACATGCCCTGCCAACTCCAACCTTCTGATCTTTATGCAGTTAACAATGTTTGGTTCTTTATATAAATTATACAATTCATGATCATATCTTCTTCTCCAGACACCGTTTTCTTTCACTGACCCAAAAATTTGTCTCAAAATCCTTCTTTCAAATATACCGAGCTGTGCTTCATCAGATTTTGAGAGTGTCCAGGTCTCGGCACCATATGTTACTACAGTCTTTACTAAAACTTTATACATTAGGACTTTGGTTTTCCTGAACAGCAGCTTAGACTTCTGATGCTTTCTGAGGCCATGATAGCACTTGTTAGCAGACAGTATATGTTTTTGAATTTCAGAACTAACATTGTTCTTGGAATGAACTTCTGATCCAAGGTAGGTACAGCTACGCACATCATCCAACTTATACGAACCGATTTATATGAATGTAGATCCATAGGGTAGTCTTTCTTGGTTACGGGCATGTACTTAGTTTTTTCTTCATTAATCTCTAAATTCACCTTTCTTGCTACTTTTCTGAGGTTTGTGAAAGCTTCTCTCAATGCTCTTGGTGTTTTTGCAATTAAATCAATATCATCTGCAAATGCCAAAATTTGAACTGATTTATAAAAGATGGTTCCCCTTGTGTTGATATTCACATCTCTAACTTCTTTCTACAAAGCTATATTGAACAAAAGACATGATAATGAATCTCCTTGCCTAACTCCGTTCTTGGTCATTACAGCACTTGATAACATATTCTCAATCTTGATTCAGAGTATTTTCCATAGTGGTTTTCACAAAGGCGATCAATTTCCTAGGGATCTCAGACTCTTCCATTTCTACCTAGAGATTACTTCTATCAGTGCTGTCATAGGCTGATCTGAAGTCAATGAAGAGATGGTGTGTATCAATTCCAAATTCTTTACATTTTTCAAGTATTTGGCAGATTGTGAAGATCTGATCAATAGCAGATCTTTCTTGACGAAATCCGCATTGATAGTCGCCAACTGCATTTTTCCACGTAAGGCACCAATCTGCAAGAGAGAATATAGGAAAATATTTTATAAGCAATGGATAGTAGGCAGATATCTCTATAGTTAGTAGGTATCGGTACTTCTATTTCTGATTTTCTTATATTTACAGGAGTTAAGGTTTCTTGGTCATCGGCTGGATTTTCATTCGAAAGTTCATCAGGGCCCATCTTTCTAGTATTGCTACCTCACTGCCCAATATTATGCCAACTTTATCTCTACACAAATTTGTTCTAGGCTGGAAAACCTTATGACTTTTATTTAACATCTGATAGAAACCTCTCACATCATTCATCCCTTTCTACCGTTCTATTTCTTTCAATTCTTTCCTCTCATACTGTCTCTTTTTCTTCTTGTGCAATCTCTTTTCTTCTCTTCTGGAATTTCTTTACTCTTCCTCTGCTTTTCGGGTGTAGTTCTTCTGTATGCTTCATTTTTTAAGATTGTTGCTCTTGCACACTCTTCATCAAACCAATTGTTGTGCCGAACTTTCTCTTCTCTATGTATGTACTACGTATCAGTTCAGTTCTTCAGTGCTAGATGTCAATCATATTTTTTCTGACATATGTTTCATGAATCTGGTGGATTTAGACTGTTAATAGAAAATATATAATGGTGGTAACCAGTGCTTTTTTTCTAAAAAAAAAAAAAAAAAAAAATGTTTAAGGGGCACTCTCAGTTGTAATCGACAAAACATCACGATCTTACAATTTTCGTCAATTATGCACACTCCGGTTATCACTTTTAGGGCTGACATGTTTATAGAAAAATTGATTACGCTATTTTATTTTTGGTCAACCTGTCAAGGTGGTAACTGCACTCAGTATTTCTAATAATTTTACATTTTAAAATTAAGTGAACACCTCAATATAAACAGTGGTAGTGTCTCATTTTGCTGACCTGCTTACAGTAATAGGGGCTGATCGCGGCCATCTTCACACTTCCTCTCCTTGCTTTTTGTGTCAGTCGCCAGATGTCTTCCTTCCAGGAACTATAAATTCACGTAATCCGCAGGTTCGAAAATTCTTCGTGGAGGGTCAACCAACTTGATGAACATAAGATTTGCTACTGTATTCAGATGCAGTGATGCTCTTTTTGTAGTCATGATTAAGTACATTTGTGAGGAGCCTCTTTCTCATTCACTTGTTGAAATTGGGAAGCTGCTCATAGTGTTCATAAGGGGTAGGAGACACATTGGGCATTTCTCAAATTGTTTCTGTTCAAATGTTCAGATTATCAACACAGTCATCTAATGCTTTTTGTGCATTCTTGAAAAAGAAATGAAATGGCGTATGGCCTTTAGCGCTGGGAGTGGCCGAGGACAAGTTCGGCTCGCCAGATGCAGGTCTTTTGATTTGACTCCCGTAGGCGACCTGCACATCAGGATGAGGATGAAATGATGAAGACGACACATACACCCAGCCCCGTGTAGCGAAACTAAGCAATTAGGGTTAAAATTCCCGACCCTGCGGGAATCGAACCTGGGACCCCTGTGACCAAAGGCCAGCACTCTAACCATTTAGCCATGGAGCCGGACTTTGCATTCTTTAAAGTTACCCACGCCGTTATGTATGTTGGGTATTCAGCCCGAAGGCTGGTTGGATCCTCATCAGGTCCATCATTAGCTGTCATAGATGGTCTAGGTGTCACTGAAGAGGCGTACTAGGGAAAGGAGGAGTGAGATAGTTTTCCCGTTGCTTTCCTCACTGAGCCAGGAGTTACTATTGCATATCAGTCTGCCAAGCCCACTGAAATGCGTGCACCAACCGACCCTATGAGCGACATTTTCACGCCTTTCATAGCAAGGACTGGCTGCATAAGGAATGGCATTACTAGCATCGCTCGTACCTCAGCCACGTTCATATTGTCAAAGCCAAGAATAAGACTATAACAGTCTATAATAAAAAAATCAAAGGAATTCAAAATTTAATCACGAAAACTACGTTGCTCTTCAATGCAAACCACACAACAAATCACATACACAAGAAAATTGAACGGCACCAGTATCACATCAGACAAAATCCAGTGATCATGAGTACCTACATTAACCGTACAGCCAATATACGACACTAAAATACTTATTTTTGCCTAAAAGAGTAATATTTCTTCCAATAAAGCAGCAGTTAAAAAGCTTTAGTCGAGCAGATAATAATATGACCTAATGTTTCGATCCTGCTGCTTAGTGCCAATTACTGACCAAGAGAAACTGATTCGATAAGTCAATTTAAATCGATTACTCGAAATCTTCTCCAGCTGTTGTGAGCAGCACATTGATGCCAGCTGATCGATGAACTTTCAAGTCGGAAATTATATTTGGCGGACTGGACAGAAATGAACCAATATTTTTTTGTTAAACAGTCTTCAAATGTTTAAGGGGTATGTGTACCCCCATGTTCTCCTGAAAAAAAAAAAATCCCTGGTGGTAACACTGTTAATACTAAATTCATACAACCGAACAAGTGGTTGTGCAGTTTGGGTCACAGCTGTCAGCTTGCATTCAAGAGATGGCGAGTTTGAACACAAGTGTCCAGTCTAAGTGTGGAAACAACTTCATCTGCTGCATCAGTTCTGCTGGAATAAAGTTCAGTTAGATCTTGTGGCATTTTCTTACAGTGCATCTCCCATGACATAATTCAAGGGAGGAGGTTTGGTTGCAGTAATGAAGTGGCAGTCTGCAATGAACCTGATCCAATTTTCCAAGGATTATTGTCCAAAGCATAGTCCAGTGGAGAAGTGCCAGAAGCAGCTGCTGAAGCATAGGAATAAAGTGATATTGATTTAGATGCAGATACTCCAAAAGATGATATCAGGCGCATAATGGTATAATTTAAGTCTTCTGCTGAGGGAAAACTAAGTGATATAAAGATAGTGTTGACTATGCATTCCATTATCTTTATGCAAAGATGAAAAAAGATTAAAATAATTTTTTTTATTTTCCAGAAAGAATGACGAGAGTGAAACTATAAAGTGTATTAGATGTAGATTATTTTTGTATGTACAGTTGAAATATGTATTTTTGTAAAAATGTTATAGTACTGTATTCTTTCTTCTAATAAAATTCTGTGTCAGAAGTCGTATTCAGGAGTGTAGAATAGTTCCGTATGTTGGCTACCCCCATATGTTGACAAGTTTCCTGTGGATGGTCAACACACAGAGGTTCTACTGTATTTACAGGGACACATGCTGCTTTTTATGGTTCTCTGAACTTTATTGGTTACAGGAGTAATGAACCTATTACTCAGATAAACATGATTCATAGAAATTGTATGTTAAGCATACTACTATCCTTTTGTTTAGAGGGTTGAATATTACTTGCTTCTTTGGAAACATGCATTTTCACTTGAGGAAACATAAAGCCAAGTAGATTTCAAAAGCAAGCATACCACATTGATTCAGCAGTTAATATATAAACAAATTCATTTCTTTTGAAAATTGTGAAAGTAGCATCATACTGTAGGTGTAAGTGTTGTATTGGTAATAATTTTGTATTACTTTTTCCTGGAAAGCTGTAGATGTAAGTGTTGTATTGGTAATAATTTTCTATTATTTTTTCCTGGAAAACTTTTATGAGGATAAACTGAATTGAACTTTGGGAACATGATGACATAATTACAAAAATGTCAAATATGGTGAGACAGTATAAGAGAGACAGAACTATTTCACTAAAAATGAATGGCCAAATAGTTTTCAGATAATAAAATCGCACCTTCAAACACATTTCACGTTTGGTTGTAACCTGGAAGATACCTGTAGTTTCTCTTAAACTCTAATGTGTAAAATGACTAGATTATTAGCTTTCTCAAACTTTGAATCTACTACTCTAGCATAGAGGCTGTTGCACTCGAGTGTAAATAAAGACGTTCAGGTTAGATTGTCGTAATTATTCCCATTTATTGTTGTGGAGGCAACCAAATTGTGTCTTAAATTGACACTTAATTTTGAGTTAGACATGTTTTTTTTGTTTTTGGAATTATGAGAGAGAGAAAATCCACTATGGATAGCTGTCCGTATATTAGGGAGACCAATGTTTAGCCAACTGATAAATATAATAAGACGATAGAAATTAAAATAATGTAATAAATTTTCATTGGAATTTAAACAATGTTAATCACAATATTCATTATTTTCAGGTATATGGATGGCATCTAATTTATATCAATGGCAGTTACTTTGTTATACAGATGGATTTGTACAATTTGGAGGGAATTTTTCAATATTGCAATTGACATATCTTGCAGTACATTTGCATAGAGTTGAAACTGTTTGAAAATATTCATGGAGAAATTTATGATGTTCTGCACACACCAAACACTATACCAGTAACTTCCCAGTTATTTATTTTGTACTTGCGTCCCAAGTCATGAAAACAAGGCTCATTGAGCCTCTTCTTTTCTTCATCGACTTCTTTGAACTGCTTTGTTTTCTTAAAGCAGTCAGCTATCCTTCTGAGCCTGTGGTGCCTGTTTATTTCTGAAGAACTCCTGTTTGTGGCAGAAACTAAGAAATGAGGAAAGGGTTCAGTCTTATTGCACTTATAGTAATGGGTATCTTGGCTTCTGCTACCAACATTTCAAACTACAACAACATTGCAATTCATCTCTATGGCATTCGTCCATTGGGAAGAAGACAGTCCATTCTTGGTGGATATGCAACTGTTAGATTTCTTCCACTCCAAAAAAGGAGATAGGACCTACATCTCTGCCACTATGGAGTAAGCTTTTCCATGCTTCATATTCCACATCATAAAGTTTCTTCCTAAACTTTCTTTATATTGGGTTCTTCATCAGTTACTAAGTTAAGATTTCTTAAACTGCTGTTAATTTCTTCTTTAAAATTTCTGGAATGTAAAAGCATCGGACTGCACTTGAGCCATTTACATATACAGGTTGTTCCCAAACATGTGAGGAGTAATCGGGCGTGGGGGTGGGTAGATGGTACACCCCAAAACAACACAAAAAGTCCCTGTCACCATATTCCCTACATTTGATCGTTTATGAGGTACAGACTTTCCAACTTTTATGAGAAGTATCAATAATAGCCTCACGTGGCACATTCCATGTCAAGTAGCTGTCGCCATGTTGGGACACTGAATTCCAATACAAGATGTCCTCAAAATGTCCACCATGCGCTTGAATGTATGGCTGAACATGCCACCTCATCAATTGTTGGGCACTTTTGAACACTCCAGACATTGTGTATATTCAATGGCAACCTTGTTCCATCTGCTGGCGAAGTACTGCAATGTCTTTAACAGCCCGTCTGACTCCAAACTTAATTCTAAATATGAATATGTTTTAGTTAACAGTTAACCTAATTCAGTATCTGTATTAATATGGTGAAGAAATTCTTCCCGTGGAACACCCAAACCATGTACTGTTCTGGATGAATATTGCGTATTTGGTATTCTATAGTAATTATTTCTTTCACGGCACTTGTCACTAACTTATCACTGTCTTCCATAAAGTCAAATCAGACTTTTGTTAAGGGATATATCAAACTGAACCAAGTATACTAGTTGAATGTATTTATTTTTTGATCAGGTTTCATGAGTAAGAGTTAACAAGATATACTGAAATTTCATTTATCACAGATCCTTCGTCTAATAAAAATATCTGAAGACTTTGCTTACCAAGTGAGTTGACAGTGTGGTTAGGATCATGTAGTTGTGAGCTTACATTCGGGAGATGGTTGTTTCAAATCCTACTGTCGGCAGTCCTGAAGGTGATTTTCCATGGTTTCTCATGCTTACACAAGAATGAACCTTAATTAAGGCCATGGCCACTTCCTTCCCAATCCTAACCCTTTCCCTTCCTTGCATCAGCGAAAACCTTCAATGTGTTAGTGCAACATTAAACCACTAGCAAAGACTTTGCTTTGACAAACTCTTGAATCAGGTTTTTGCTATACCTCTTTCTTAACTTCAAACTACTTTGCCAAAGATGTTCAGTTTAGCAGCCAATTTTATTTTGTTTTTGTAAGTAATCAGTTTGAGTTTTGTCAGTTGTATTTTCTGCATGTTTGTAGGGTGTGGTTACTGCAAGCGCTTGAAACCCGAGTTTTCACTAGTAGCCAAGCAGATGAAAGAAGAAGGTATAGAAGGACGTCTGGTTGCTGTTGATGTGCAGACCAACCCTGGTTTGCAAGAACGTTTTGGTATATCTGCTTTTCCCACGCTCAAATATTTCAGAAATGGACAATTTATTGCAGATTACAATGGCAGCCGTGTAGTTGAGTCTCTTAAGGAGTTTATGAAGTTCCCTCCTGGTAGTTCCGAAAGTAATGATGTGATGAAAGATGAACTCTAACGAGAAATAAAAGAAATTTTCACTGCTGAAGACAATATCACTATTCTCGTTCCCTCCATGTTCAATGGCGTACATTACTGTTTGTCCTTGACGACATTTACAGAGAGTTGGAATTTTTAAAAGGATTTATATCAAAAGAAGTAAAAAATGTGTGTTGTATTTTCCAGATGTTCCAGTCAAACTGGAATCTGTAATGGGCTGGTGGGGTAAGAGGTTGGCTTATACATGATTGAAACACAGGTTGTAACTATCATGTATGTCAGAACGCTAGAATGTAGCTTGCAACCTTCTTTCCGGTGACAGGGTGGCCACACTTCACCATCTTACCAGCTCATTCAGTGTGGCACTTGCTCATTGATCTTGGTTTAAGGCGACTAACTTCTTTCAGCAAAAGTTGGTTTGTGTTCTAATGAACAGCTCTTTTTATGTTAATTTGAAGCTTTTATATTTTTAATTTTTGTATAAATGGTTGATTGATCGTAAAATATTTTCGTATTTTTGTACATACGCTTGTTGTGCCTGTTTGTGTATTAACATAGCATTACCTCATTTGAAGAAATTTTAATGCTGTGCAGTAACATTTTTATATGTGGTGTGGAATAAAATGGAGGAAGTTTCATACAACTTTCAAGTTAAATATGTTTAGATAAATCTATACACGTAAGAGAGAGTAACTTAATACTTATTCTTATGGAAATAGCAACTGGGTGTGGTAGAAACATAGCATATCCAAGAGCAGTGGAAGTGTGAACATTTTCTGTTAATAATCTGTAAGCATAAATTCCTCTTAAATTTAGTCTTCGTTTGTGCTTTGTGACTGGAAAGCAGACATGACATCCTTGACTGATTGGTGCATGGTACAAGCCTGGATTTGCACTAAGGTAAGAGGGAATTAATTTTATAAATAATCTAGTTCAGTCTGTGATATGTGGAGGTTTGTGACATTTTTAAAGGTAATTTCATTGCTGTTGATTAAATTTAACGTAATTTTAGATTGGTTTGTATTCTTATTTCAGTTAATTAATGTCCGGCTCCATGGCTAAATGGTTAGTATGCTGGCCTCTGGTCACAGGGGTCTCGGGTTCGATTCCGGCAGGTTCAGGACTTTTAACGCCTACGGGCGTCAAATCAAAGGACGTGCACCTGATGAGCAGAAATCCTCGGACACATCCCGGCACTAAAAGCTATACGCCATTTCATTTCATCAATTAATCACATCCCTGTGGTTTGGATCTGATGTAAACAAGTTGGTCCTATAGTTAACACATTGGAGACCATGTCTTAAGGTGGCATATGGGCAGGCAGACCGCCATATTTTGAAGGTTTCTAAAAAATTGTAGAAAATAGTAGGTAGGTTGCAATTGTAACACAGTCATATCATCAAAAAATTAAAAGTGTTTATTGTACAGATTAAAAAGTTGCATTAAGATCTATTGAATATTCACAATACACATTTTCCAATGGTATGCCTTTTGCAGCAACAAAAAAAGTCTCACAACAAAGTCTTAAGTGTGGAATAGTTAGAAGCATTCAGGGACACCAAGTGCTACAGAACACACTGGACACCACCAGATGATAGAAATAAAGTCAAAAGAAATGCACTTTCTGACCAATAGTCACTCAGTTTTGGTTTCTTTACAAGGCACATATGAATGGCAACTGCGAGAAGTGCGTAAATCTCACATAACTTGACTGGCCGCCATAATCTCCATAAACTTTTCGGTTTCAATTTCATTGTTCGCCTTAGGTTTTCAGTAACTGAGGCAGCATATCTGTTAGTCTCGGGCTTGAAGAGTTTCACTATTGTTTCGGCGGACGAGATTGAAAGTCGGTTACATATTGCTCTAAGGTTTATACAGAATACTGCAGATGCAGGAGGATATTTGAAGAAAGAAATTAAGGAAGATATTCATAAAATGGTGAGTGTAATCGTAAGCTGTTTTGATGAAATGAAAACTATGCTTAAAAATAACAGTGCAAGAAAACAGACTCCTCGTCACAAGGGTAATGAGGTTAAACAAAATGATATGACAGCAACGTCAGATAGTTTAACTACAGGGCAGGCGGCGCCATCTCTTGAGAACTTGCAGGAAACAACTGGTAGCACGCAGTATCCTGATTGGCCACAGAGCAATCAAGAGAATAACGGAGATAATGCAAAGATATCACTCTCTGAGCAATGAGTCGAAGTTATGAATAATGACCAACATGATGAGGAACATGTTCTATCTAGTGTACATCTGCGGAACAGCTTTAGGGACAGCAGTGATAGCACAGGGAGAACAACCTATGATCAGAAAGATGAGATATCGAATCTAGAACAGCGCGAACAGGGCCAGATGCCCTCTAGAGGTCAGCTGTACAACCTCCGGTAGGGCAACATAGTCAGTTCCTCAGAATATGAAATGGAAGAAAGAATCACAAGAAAAATAACACAGGACTTAAATGCCATGATAGATACTTTAACTGCCAAATTAACGAGTATGCTATGTGAGAAAATTGACACGAGAATTACAATCCATAAGGGTGAACTCATCAATCGAACTAGTTTGGACGATATTAGAGGTAATAATTAGTTCATAACAAACACAGAAGCAGATCAAGCCACTTCCTCAAACGCGTCGTCCATGGAAATCACAACGCACCTCAGCTGCACATACAAAGAAGTCGTGCAAGAGTCACGATCCATACAGAAGAAACCAACGCATTCCAACATACAGCCGACAATCTCGACAACAGTAGATGCACGATTAATCAACTCCGAAAAGGACCTCACGATGAATGAAACAGAATTACAAGCAGCAGAACCCAGAGCTTGGGTATACATAGGGCGACTACTCCATAATACCACTGTAGAAATGGTAAAGCGACATCTAACCAAGTTAAATGTGACAAATATTATTGGATGTGAAGAATTATAAACTAATAATACACTTAAAGCACTAAGAGTAGTTATACATTTACATGAAATGGCAAAGGTTTACGCTCCAGAAGCATGGCCTAAAGGCGTCGTTGTGAGACGATATCGTTTTTTTCGCTCCCGAGAAACAGGAGTGAAACTCCCAGCCTAACCTTCTTCGCATCTTGGTATGGCACGTAGAAGGTCTAAAGAACACCATAGAATTGACAAACAATAACCTTTTACAATCACATGATATTCTCATACTACTAGAGACTCTATCTACCAAACCCATAGAACTAAATCACTTCTATGCGAAACATATACCAGCAACGCAAGGACCAAGAGGGAGACCAATGCGCGGTATTTCATACTACTACAAACCAAGACTAGGTCAAATTTTAAGTACACACCAAGAACAGGATACAATGTTAATAAACTTTAAATGGATCTTCGTGATAGCAATATACGCAGGGCCACTAACACCAATTGAAGAACTAATAGCAATCATCATGTCCTCCATAAAGCAAATTGCTCCGGGCAGAGACATAATACTTGCCGGAGACCTAAACTGCAGACTTGACAACAACAATTATAGAGTGAAATAGCTCCTGGGAATGATGACCGAGGAAGGTTTCGACCTTGTTAACAACTTCGAAGATGGAACGTACTTTACATATACAGGGAGTAGTACTATGGACTTTTACAAAGGTCAAAACATTAAGCTAATAAATTACTCCATATGTTTCACTATAAAAGAGGCGATGATAAGGAAACACTGCCCTGTCTCGACGCAAATTACTGTCTCAAGAATAGAGAAGAGAGAGAATTATGCAGATGCCAAACCCTCAAGACAGATAAATAAAAATGTACTCAAACAAAAAACCAAAGAACGGAAGGAACTTGAAAAGAACATAAAGAATAATGACATAGATGCAGCTGCATTATCACTGGAGAAGACAATCAAATCAGCACTTGTGTATAAGCGGAAAAGAAGATCGCGAACATGGTTCGATAAAGATTGCTATAAGAAGAGAAAGAGCATTATTAAGGCCATGCATGCAGCAAAGAACAACAAGAGCATTGAGACAGTAAGGCAATATATATTCATCAGGAAGGAATACAAAAAACTGCTATCGGTAAAACGCAATGATCATGTGGAAAAGGAAGTGATAAAAATCATGAAAGATGCGATCAAGGACCCGTTTGTAGCATTAAAGCCTAGGAAAGTGCAAAGCAGTGGAATGATAGAAATGGATACATGGGAAGATCACTTTAGGAATATACTAAATGTTGATGAGGACGTCAATACTGAGGCTGCGATAACAGGATCATTCCAAGACGTTACTGACCCGTTCACAAAGGAAGAGGTGTACGAAGCTATTATGTCACTACAAAATAAGGCCATAGGATCCAATGGCATATACATCGAACACATAAAAGACTCATCAGAAACATTATTACTGGCGATTTCAAACCTAATGAACCTCTGTCGACAAGTATGCAACATCCCCACAAAGCTTCTCACAAAAAGAGTCGCAGACGCAGTAGAACACAAACTGCCAGAGGAACAGTTTGGATTCCGTAAAGGAAGGAGCACCCTCCATGCCATTAACCACCTCATCAATGACATTGAAGAAGCCCTCAGACATCCAAGAGGCAAATTCCATGCAGTTTAACTGATTATGCAAAAGCTTTCGACACGTTAAGCAGACCACTAATAATCGCGAAGCTGGAAGCCATAACGGGGAAAGACAAGCTCACGACTCTGATAAATAACATACTGACGACAAATTACATACAAATTGATGATAAAGTCGCGACTTTGAAATGCGATCATGCAGACCAACGGAGTACTCCAAGGAGACCTACTAAGCCCCTTGTTGTTTAACATTGTGACATATGATGTGGTAAATGTTACTCAGCAAGGAGTAGAAGATTTGAAAATATATTTATACGCAGACGACATGGTCATTGGATCAAGTTCCCTACATGATGTGCAAAAAGCTGTAGACAATCTAGACAGGTGGGCAAAAGATAACAAGATGAAAATTAACACAGAGAAAACAGTGAAAATGACATTTCGGAAAGGTGGCCGAGAGGCCGCAAGTGACAGGATATACCTAGGATCTACAGTCTTCAAGACTGTCAATACATTTAAGTATCTAGGACTGACCATGCAAATAACAGCAACAACCTATAGAATTCACATAAAGTCTAGAGCAACGGCGGCCACCAAAACAATATATGATATTAAAACAATTACCAAGCTTTCACTAGAAACTGCTACGAAACTATTCGATGTGAAAATTGCGCCAATTGCCACATATGGACTGGATATTATATGGGATAAACTGGATCTGGCAGAGCTGAAGACGATTGAAGCAGTCAAGTCGCGCTTTCTGAAAGCTGCACTGGGAATATCAAAATACACAAAATCAAGGCTTGCATATGAGCTTGCAAAGGAGACCTCCTTCATCAAGGACCTCCGAATGAAGTGAGGGCTTCCATCCACAGACGTTTGGGAAAAATTACTGCAGGACAGAGTGAAGAAGAGGGAAGAAATCTGGCTCGATTTTTACTCAACGAAGGCGATGACGAACAGAACATAGACAAGGACTAATCAAGACATGCAACATTTCGTTAACTCGATGGCGGTCCATGGGTATCACCATAAACTGTGGAACGCTGAGTACTTCCATAACCCTGACGAAACCTGTGTTTGCAAGGTGTGCAGTGAGCATTGCAGTCAATATCATGTAATCACATGCAAAAACCGGGGATTATCCATTGTGAACTTCTGTAATAGTGAGTGGTGACAGTACAAATGGCAAACTCTGTTTATACCATACGCAATTTGTGTTCTGTATCTTTATTAATTATGATGATTAGTAAAGAGTTGTATTATTATTATTATTATTATTATTATTATTATTATTATTATTATTATAAACCGCATCCAAATCACCAGAAGTACCCGGCGAAAGAAAACTACATTACAAATTTATTTCTAAATGAATCTCCAGTCATATGAAGGTCATGAAACATTAGCTAAATAAACTACAAAGTGCAGAATCAAAACTAGGTAGAATATGATAGAATAGGTTATAAATACCTTCATCACTAACATGAAGTTCGAAATCAGGGTCTAGATCCGCTTTCACTCAATGATTCATTCATGATAGCAGAAACAAATCACAGTCTAAACACTTCGCTCAGTGTAAACAAAACTCTGAAAGTGTGCACCTTGAGCAGCGGAAGCATGGAGTGTAGAAACAAACACATGCAAAAATAAGCTGCTATAAGTTCGAGAATACAACGTCTGAGGACACGAGCACACGGTATAGCTGTTATAAAAGTTCTACAAAATGGTATATATAGTTTCCTCCCGATTCTCGTTCTGGCTGTGTTGACAATGTAATAAATACGCGGGCCCGAGTTAGCCTCGGGTGCGGTCAGTCTGCGCTGTTATCCCACCCTGATACACACTCGGGCTCGGTCTCCAATGTGTTAATGATCAAATTATTAACAGTTTTGTAAAAATAGCAAGCTGTTATGTGTATAATTTACACCTTTGCTCTTTTGTGCTGCTTCCAAGGTAAGTTTCCAACATTAAAATCTGCAAAGGCATAAATGAAAGTACAGGACAGGAGACCTAACATGAACTGAACACACACAGAGGAGAAAGCGCTTGCCGCCGTCGCCCACCCCACCTCACCATCCATGGCTCGACCGTGATGAAACTCTAGAAAGGGAGATGGGGGAAAGAACTACATGTGCTCTGTGGAGATTACACACACACACACACACACACACACACACACACACACACACACACACACACACACACACACACACACACACACACACACACACACACACACACACACACACACACACACACACACACACACACACACACACACACACACACACACACACACACACACACACACACACACACACACACACACACACACACACACACACACACACACACACACACACACACACACACACACACACACACACACACACACACACACACACACACACACACACACACACACACACACACACACACACACACACACACACACACACACACACACACACACACACACACACACACACACACACACACACACACACACGTGCACGCGCGCACACACACACACACACACACACACACTCTCTCTCTCTCTCCACCTTGCAGCCAAAACTATCCACCGCAGACCACTGGTGTTTCTGTATGGTAGTAGCCTCGAGACTCCCATCGTGCACTATGGTGATCGCGTGTTAGTAGCTGTGATGGTGTGGTAGAAATGGGGGTTAAAAGAGGCCAACTACATAAAACAATAGATGTGTGTTTGTATATTTCACCTTGCAGCCACAACTATCCACAGCAGACCACTAGTTTTTATGTGCGGTAGTAACCTTCAGTAGTTGTTGTGTGTCGGTAGCTGTAGTGATGTGGTAGATGTGGGGGTTGAAAGTGGCCGACTGTATATAATAATAGGCGTGTGTATTCATATATTTCACCTTGCAGCCACAACTATCCATCACAGACCTCTGGTTTTTGTGTGTGATAGTAGCCCCGAGTCTCCCATCCTGCACTATAATGCTTGTGTGCATGTACAGTAGCTTTGGTGGTGTGGGAGATGTCGGGGGGTTGAAAGAAGCCAACTATATATAAAATGATGTCTGTGTCCGTTTAATTTACCTTGCAGTCACAATTACCAATCGCAGCCAATGGTATGTGTATGTAGTAGTAGCCTCAAGACCCTCGTCATGCACTATAGGGGTTGCGTGTCTGTAGCTGTGGTGGTGTGGGAGATGTGGGGCTTGAAAGTGCCCAACTATACATATAAATATGTATGTATGTGTCTGCATATTTCTCCTTGCAGCCACAACTACCCATCGCAGACCACTGGTGTTTATGTGTGGTGGTAGCCTCGATTCTCCCATTGTACACTATAGTGGTTGCCTGTCTGTAGTTGTAGTGGTGTGGGAGATGGAGGGCTTGAAAGTGGCTTACTTTGTCATTGAATGTATTAAAATGAGTGAGAATATACTGGAAGGATCGGAGTGAGAATGTACTCTAGAAGGCTGTGATGTGTACTCCTTGGTTTTATATACCATCTCTCATTCATCTCGCAGGAGTATGGTGATCTTAGACCCATAACAATTTGCTGCTTTAGTACATCTGGAGTATTTTTTGTAAGTCTTGAATATAAAGCAGATATTTACTGAAACAACTCCTTGACAGTATCATCGAGGCGGTACTCCTAACCAGCAAGGAAAAAGGAAAATCGGTTTTCATAGCAAGAATTCCATTGATCTCAAATTATTTGTAATTTTGTTTCCACCGATTACAATTTCCTTTGAGATTAGCTTATAGTGTGACTATCAATTAGGCTCAGGGTCAAACGTTCCACAATAGTGCAGTTAATTTGAAGAATTCCTGTTTTACACATGGTCAGCTCTACGTTGCTTTCTCTTGTGTCGAACAAGCAGAAAATCTGTTTGTGCATGCGCCAGGCAACAAGACATCATGTGTAATGGATAAGAATGTATTTTTATGAAATAAAATAGAATAAAAATTATTATGTACCCCGAAAGAAGAACAAAAATCAAAGAAGAAACAGAAAAAGAGTGGTTTTTCAATGCACATCTTCTGTAGTACATAGAGAAAACCACACGGATGTACAAAAAAACCCCAGGTCTTAGGTAATATAAAACTACACTGAGGGGCATGAAAACGCAACATTTCAATTTCTTTCAAAACTGAAATTTACTATATTTTAAATTTATGATGCTTTTATGACACTAATACACTATCTTATGATAGAATATTATGGTACGGTTTCATCAAAGTGTCTAACAATGAAAAGAAAAGATGATTATAAACAAATTGAACAAAAGAAGCTAAAGATGCACATTTCAAGAAAATATTAAGCTCATAAAAGTAATGCACATCTGTTTTAATGTTATACACTTCACAGACCTTGGAGATGATCTCGGGGACCTATGCTTGCATCTACAAAAGCATGTATTGCTACCTCTTGCACCAATGACAGCATTCAACCTTTCAGGCATACTCCTGATTAATGTGGTAATGTCCTGTTGAGGAAGTATCTCCCATACTGCGACACTTGACCTATGGCACCCACTTCCCAGCCTATACATGCTCCCGGTCTGTGCATCCACCTCTTGTTTTAAAGTACGTGTTCTGCATATCTGTACTCGTTTTACAGGTTCATTTGAGGTACCTATAATGAATTAATAGTGGCGTTCACGATTCCAGCTATCTTCTAGTTCGTAAACACACATCTCGATGTATTACCCTGGTTTAGGGAGAGGGACCGATGTCTTTCAGAAGTGTATTAAATGTGAAGGGATGCATAAAATTGGATCGCAAGGTGCTGGTGGACTACCCGGTAAAGCACTGTCGCAATCGTATGAGAATACTTCTCCCGTCAATGTTGAAGCAATGCATTTAAGTTTCTAAAACTACTGTTTCAATTTTCTAACGTGCTGTGTAAAGAACTTCAAGGGCATTTAAATCGCTGTTCTGTGGATTTAAATACCCCTTGAGTGGCTGGTATTGAATGTTTTTTTATTTTTTTTTTGCTAGGGGCTTAACGTCGCACCGACACAAATAGGTCTTATGGCGACGATAGAATAGGGAAGGCCTAGGAGTTGGAAGGAAGCGGCCGTGGCCTTAATTAAGGTACAGCCCCAGCATTTGCCTGGTGTGAAAATGGGAAACCACGGAAAACCATCTTCAGGGCTGCCGATAGTGGGATTCGAACCTACTATCTCCCGGATGCCAGCCCACAGCCACGCGCCTCTACGCGCACGGCCAACTCGCCTGGTACTAAATGTTTTAAAGATAGCATAACAATAGGGTGGCTTACAGGTCACTGTCGGTAGAAACAGATTTCTTCTCTTCAGTGTCACATGCATAGCTCCAGAAATGGCTTGCTTCTTCATGTTTTAAACTTAATTTAAATTTGAAAATGTTTCTAAAAAATGGGGAATGGGGGCTTCAACTGGCTTAGCCCTGCTCTATCTACACAACTGGATTGAAGTATGATAACACCTCTCCTTCGAGTTTTAAAACACTCTTTCTCAACAAAGAAGGAACACAATGAAGTAAACCGGGCGAGTTGGCCGTGAGGTTACGAGCGCGCAGCTGTGAGCTTGCATCCGGGAGATAGTGGGTTCAAATCAGACTGTCGTTTGCCCTGAAGATGGTTTTCCGTGGTTTTCCATATTCACACCAGGCAAATGCTGGGGCTGTACCTTAATTAAGGCCACGGCCGCTTCCTTCCAGCTCCTGGCCCTTTCCTATCCCATCGTTGCCATAAGGCCTATCTGTGTCGGTGCGACGTAAAGCCACTAGCAAAAAACAAAACAATGAAGCAATTAACCAATCACTACTGATCTGCATTTAGGACAGTTGCCCAGGTGGCAGATTCCCTATCTGTTGTTTTCCTAGCCTTTTCTTGAATAATTTCAAAGAAATTGGAAATTTTTCCCTTTAAGTTATTCCAGTCCCTAACTCCCCTTCCTTTAAACAAATATTTGCCCCAATTCGTTCTCTTGAATTTCAACTTTATCTTCATAAGTTACTGTGATCTTTTCTACTTTTAAAGACACCACTCAAACTTATTCGTCTACTAATGTCATTCCACACCATCTCTTCACTGACAGCTCGGAAAATACCACTTATTGTATAAGACCAGTTTAATGTTTTTTGCCCTATTGAACTTACTAATATTAGTTACAATTTATTGTTATTATATCCACCTATTCAGTACATGAAGTGTTTATTGTCTCTAAAAGGACATTTACCACAATATGAACATTAAATGGAACATGTTTCGCTCGTTATGTCGAGCATCTTCAGCTACTTTTTACAATTATCTCAAGGTTGAGTCCTTATGTTAAACCTTATTTACAATTATTTGTTCATTAAAATGTTATTATACAATAAAATATCCTTATTATATAAAAAGTAAACTTGAAGAAGTAACTAACAATTAAAATAGATCTATAATAGACTAGACGTTAATCACAGGAAAACAATAAAGTCCTCAATTACCTGGGTTTAACCATTGCGCAACTGCAACAACACCTTATCCTATACAGGAAACTCACCCACACCATCAATACCATCCAACAAACTTATGTGCACGCAGACATACATAAGAAAGCAGCTTACAATAGCATGGTATTCACAGCATTAACTGTTCCTTTATCTCATAAGAATTACAAAAAAGAAATTAATATTATTTACAATATTGCAGAACACAATGCTTTTATTACAACCTTCATCAGCAGAATCATCAATAGATATAAGAGCAGACCCAAGACTACCCTGGAAAAAGTTTCCGCTCCTATAGAAAAGTTTTCCACATTCACTTTCAATAATAGTAGCATTTACCAAATTTCTAATATTAAAAAAACCCCCATCAAAATAGCGTTTAGAACCTCCCACACCAACTCCAAACTCATTTTCAATGTACACACTGTCAACAATAACAATAATAACAATAATAATAGATATTTGAACTCCAGAGTTTACAAATAAGAAAGCCAATCCTGTAATTCCAGCTATGTAGGTCAAACAGGCTGCAATTTTGTCATAAGATACGTCGAACATCGGAACGCTCTCAAATATAATAGTTTTTCAGCTATGAGTGAACATCATAAAGCATCCTGCCACAAATACACATCAATAGGTAAGGATTTTAAGAATCTTGCATTATGAGCAAAAAGGCACCTCACTCACTGTTCTCTAGAGCATCCACATCGATTTAGATCAGTTTATGAACCCCTCTCACAATTAAAATCAAATCAACGAAAAAAAGAACATTCTACTTGAAACATTCATTCCATATATTTGTCAGAACTTCTATAATAAAAACAAACCCCGCCTCCATCTCCCCAACTCACGACCACCCCTACCAGCCCTGCACCCCCCTTCCGCCTCCCCTTCTCCCATGCTCACAAATACAGCTGAGACAACAATAGACTTGATCGTACGAACAGGACCATTAACTTTGAGAAGGCCAGGCCGGTTCGAGAGGACAACCACCTTTTAAGAACAGTAAGTTTAAACGTTTTCTTCACACCCATTTTACACTTCCTACTTATCAGCCCAAGTTTCTCACACAACCTCATTTTTTCCATTACAGATTGGAACATTATTGACGGTTTCCACTATGGTCACTTACAGTTTACCATGCACCTCTAAGTCCTCTAACACAGCTTCTCAATTTTGTTGGTGCCCTCCCAACCATTTAAAATAAGGCAAACGCCCCTAGCCAACATCGGAAATAATCTTCAAGAACGGGACCGCTAAATTGAGAAGAAATTAAGAATGCTGCTATTCTAAAATTTTTAATTCATCGGCATTTTTCCATCACTTATCACATACATTTCACCTGGCAATGGTTCTCCTCTCAAACTTGGTTTCGTATGCTTTTTCGCTCCCCTCCTAGCCATTTGTGGGATGGTGTTTCTACAAAGACAGACTGTGAGCCTGAATTTTCAACACAGTGACTTCATCCTGTTCTTGAATTGTTATCAACCAAAAAAATAAATTAGTCTAAGAGGTTCGCAACCTCACTATTAGCACTTATTGTTTCGTTTCTGTCTGTTATCTTTTATTTTATTTTCATAGGTTTAAAACATTTTTTGATTCAATTATGTTTTATATTAACCCTTTGTTCACTGAATTTGTCTCGGCAAGTTATTTTTGCTCCCTCTAGTGATGTAAAGATTGTATATTATTATTGTATTTATTTCCGTCTCTCTCTTTTGTTTCTCATTTGTTCATTATGTTTTTAGCACATTTTTAGCTTATATTATGTAGATTACCTCAACCCCCCACCCCCTTATTTCACTGAAGATGGCTCAAACGAGTCGAAACATGTTTGGTTGTTTTTGCTTCATCTAATGATGGAATTATGTTTTGTATTGAATTAGAAGGATACATTTAATTTTTTGCTTTGTAAAGTGAAAATACTTCTACAGTTAAACACTAACATTTTCATGTCATCCCTACTTGACTTCCAGATCCCTGCACTCTTATCACCGCTCCCTAGACCACTCCGTTTCCCTGAATGTACCTCTCTGTAACCCTTCTAAACAATTTTCCTAACTTGTACATACCACTACGGTTTAAGTGAAGGCCATCTTAGCGCAGATCCCTGTCTCCTACCCTCTCATTAGGATCTAGAAATCGCAATTTCATTTTCCCACATACTCACTCCATATTCTCATTGAAATATCCTATCACCTTCCAGTCAGTATCCCTGCTACAGAGTATTCCACTGACAACAGTCTCTGCTTCCTTAAACTTCACCTGTGCTGCATTTACCAGATCCCACACATCCCCAACTATGTTGGTGCTTGCTTGCCTTACGTTGTTGGTACCAATGTAAAACATTACCACCTTCTCCTTTCCCTCCTCCTTCTCTTCTACTTTCATATACTTCAACCTAATTCCTAGATAACACACTATACCCTGGTTCCGTTTCCTCCACACACTTTCCCCACATGTCTAACAGAGGAATCCCCCATGACCAGAGCCTCAACCATACCCACCTCATTTGATCCTCTTCCTTCCCTGTCAGCCCTATCTTTCCTGATAGTTGCAGAAGCTACTCCCTTCTCCCTTTTCTCCTTCCCATGACCCTGTTCCACCTGTCTTTTCCTAACCTCTACTCTACATTTTCCTTTCCTACCTTTTCCCTTCCTCCTACTTCCACACTTCTCAGCAACAGTTCGTTGTTCACCCCGCTGGGGTTGGGGGATGCAGATGTAGAATCCACCCGCGTTATCCCCTGCCTATCTTAAGAGGCATCCTAGGCGCGGACATGGATTGCGGTTTGGAATAATGTGTTGGACCCCCTGTGGATGGAAGGGGCTGAATACATTCACAGGTATCCCTGCCTGTCCTAGAAAGTGACTAAAAGGGTAATGCGGCCATCGGTCCCCTCTTTATTTGTTATCGTTTTTTGAGGGTTAGTTGTAGATTGATTCAGAATTCATGGTGTGCGTGCTGCTTGGAGATGGGCCTCTTTATGTGTGCGATTACGCCCGAAAGCTCGCTTGTGGACACCCAGGGATTGGCGGGTTGGAGCGTCATGTACCCATGCAGTAGTATCCACTTGACCACACAGGTCCCCGCACAGCCGAATGCCAGAAGGACATTATTATTATTATTATTATTATTATTATTATTATTATTATTATTATTATTATTTTTTTATTTTTACTTTTTCCCTTAATTAGTACTCTACATGCTCTTGCGGGTGATTGGAGGGAGTCCTAGCGCTCATTGCCTCAATAATTCTGTATTTGGCATCGTTCAACATCGGACCCCGGGCAATACTGGCTACGACCAGGAGGATATTGCCTTGGCTGCTTGGTTCGCCTACAAAGGCCCCTGATCAGAGTGGGTGGCATTCGGGGAGGATGATTTCTGGCATGGCTTCGAAATGTCTTCGACCTGCCCAAGGTGGTCCCCCACCGAAATCTTTAACTTTCGATTCTTTGAGGGGTTCAACCCCTTGGGAACATGCGCATTGTGACGGAATGGGATCCAGCTTCCCTAGGTTTCTGGTTGCTACCAGAACCGATGGGCACGATTTTAAGCTGGTAAAATCGATCCCTTGTATTAGACAAATTGAAGGCATCTACGGCGAACTTGAGGATCTCAAGAAAATGCACAACGGTAGTCTGCTTTTGAAAACTCGTACAGCACTGCAAGCCGAACAGTTTAAGTGCGACCACTTTGCCGAAATCTCCTCAAAATGGAGGAGGACAAATCCTTGAATCTGGTTCGCGGAGTCATCGTCCACCGCGACCTAATTTTGAACACATACGAAGAGTTGACGGGAGACATGAAGAACCGTGGCGTGACACGTCTGGCGCAGACAAAGTCAAGGTAACAACTTATCGTTGCGATGTGAGGTCGTACATCTCGCCGCCTATGCGATGCAATCAATGCCAGATATTCGGACATAAGGTATCTCGTTCGAATCGGTCTGTGTGTGGCACATGTTGAAGAGCAGCTCACGGCGTGGAGGAGTGCACAACTCCGTACAAGTGCACTGACTGCTCTGGTCTTCATTCTCCTCGAGATCGGAACAGTCCGACATATCTGAGCGAGATGATCCAGGATATCAAGACCCTGGATGATCTTTCCTAGCAGAAAGCGCGCCGTAAGTTAAATTTCACGAATATACGTGCCAATACACTAGACTACAGCATGATAGCTCAGAGTTTCCCGTACCCCCAGACGAAGAATACACCCATGGTATCCCCTGCCTGTCGTAAGAGGCGACTAAAAGGGGCGAGCAAGGGATGATCAAATTAGAACCGTGAGACTACTTGTAATTAGTACCTTCACGCAGGGAACACCATGGGTCGCATTTACTTGCGTGTAGTACCACTATGTTAGGTACGCAATAGGTTTGTCATTAGTAGCGACAGTGTGTGAATCGGGATGTGGGTCCTACAGATTCGTACCCCTATATGAGTGACACGATGGGATTAGCGACACCGTGGTTCTGCCTTACCTATGCTCGGTTTCCACTATGTGAGGAATACCACGGGATAGTACGAGTCCCTGTGGTTAGTCCACTTATGTACGGAACGCCATAGGTTTGCGTTGCCTGTAAATAGCGCCGCAATGTGCGAAACACCGTAGGTCTGTGCTACATGTGCGCATTGCACTACCTGTGAATAGTGTGTGGAATACCGCGAGTCTACGCTACTCTTGATTAGTACCGCAACATCACAAATAGCATGGTTCTACTTTCCGAGCGATAAATACCATTATGAGGGGCCGATGACCTGGATTTTGGACCCGTTTCGACTATCGATTTAGCATCGTGCTATAGAAGCAATCCCTTGGTCAGTAATACTATTGTCTTGTGCCAGCTTCTGTGCATGTGAGGCACTATGGGTCGGATCCACTGATAGTCTTAAATTCATCTCCATTCATTCATTCTTCGTCCTCACGCTTTGAATTCTGGTCAGTGGAGGATTTTGGACTTTTAATTTGACATTTCATTTCGTCTCACTTCGTACCTTTAGGGGCCGATGACCTCGATAATCGCGGGTTCGTCATTCACGACATCGTTTCCCGTCAAGATCGCTGCGCCCAAGGCGGCTGTTGCTCCTGAGAGCAAAGTCGCAAAGAGAAAAGGCTCGAGGGGGGGCGGAATCACCCAATCTTCGACCATCAAGAAATCTGTGCCGGCTGGTAGTTCTAAGCCGGCACAGCAGGGAGGGCGAAGGCTGTCTCCCCCCCCCCCCAGGTCAGCGAAAGCCGTGCCAAAGCTGGCGGAGGCGGCATCGTCGACCAGGGCTAGGAAATTATCTCCCAGACCGTGTAAACAAGAAAAGGAGGCGGCCCGCACTTCTCCTGCGAAGGGAAAATCATGGCCTCCATCTGGATGGTATGAATAAGAGCCAGCAGGAACGCCTGCGCCTAAACCTGACCGCTCTCCTCGTAGGAAGAAATCCCGCCCCCAAGGTACGTCGAACTTCTGGGCGTCAGTCCCACCGTCTGTTGATGACGGGATGGACGTCTAGCTGCCATCTACATCTACGGATGGAGATGTTGATATTGATAGTGTTTAGGTTAAAGAGCATCTTTTCGCTCATCACCTCTCTTTTAGTCCGCACTATGGCACTGTTACAGTGGAATTGTAACGGTAATGACAGGCATTTTGCTGAGCTTCGCCAGCTAATTAATGAGTTCGCGGCGTGTATAGTCTGTATTCAGGAAACTAATTTCAGACCAGGTCATCATACGATTTTGAGAAATTTCAGACTGTACTCGACAGAACGATATTACAGTATGCTCGCCGGGCGTCTGGTGGCATTGGAATTTTTGTTCGTTCTGATACCTGTAGCTAAGAGGTTCCTCTAAGAACCCCGCTGGAAGCAGTTGCAGTGCGGGTACCGCTGCCTGTCATCGCAACAGTGTGTAAAGTATATTTTCCACCAGGCCAGCCTCTTAATATAAATGATGTCATTGATCATATAGACCAGCTTCCACCTCCATTCCTCGTATTGGGTGATTTTAACGCCCATCACCCTATATGGGGCTCTGAATCGCCTTGCCCCAGGGGAAGGGAGTTGGAAACATTACTAAGAGCGCTGGATTTATGTATTTTGAATACAGGGGAAGCTACTCATTTTAGCGTACGTTACCGTACATACTCTCGCATAGACCTTAATGTATGCAGCCGAGTGCTGGTTCCCCTGCTTCGGTGGAATGTAACAGTGATAATTTCCCCATTATTCTTACTTTGTTGAAACAAAAATCGATCGAGACCCCTCCTCGATGGATTCTTAAGCATGCTGATTGGCCAAAGTTCACAGCACTAGCTACCTTTACCGACGCAACTGAGCGGAGCGTAGACGGCGATATAACATACATCACACAAGTTCTTCTTCCTCCTGCTGAGGAGTACATTTCATTCTTTTCAGGGACTCTTCGCCAAAAACTCGTTCCTTGGTGGAACGAAGAAATTGCAGCAGCTATAAAAGAACGCCGTCGCGCTCATAAACCCTATGGTAGGCAGCCTACTGTGGCCAACTTGGTAACATTTAAAATACTCCGCCTTAAGGCGCGAGTTCTTATTCGACAGAGTAAGAAAGCTTCGTGGGAGAGATATGTGTCGTCTATGACGTCACATACTCCGTCATCTCAAGTGTGCACTAAACTTCGACGTATTTCGGGTATACAAGGAACATCTTCAGTACCGGGAATTTCCATTGCAGGCAGTATCGTTACAGACTTATCTTCTCTTGCTAATCATCTAGCCAGTCATTTTGCGGATGTGTCTGGTTTCGGGAATTACCATTGTAATTTCTTAGTTCTGAAGCGGGAGGCAGAACGTCACCAACTTAGTTTTGACACAAGATTCAGAGGACTATAACGTGCCCTTTACGGAGTGGAACCCCGCATTGCCTTGATGCTTCGCAAGGACACGTTTCCAGGACCAGATAATGTCCATAACCAGATGTTGAAACACCTTCGTGAGGATAGTCTTTTATATCTCCTTCGTACGTTCAACCGAATCTGGGTTGAGGGTGAGTTTCCTTCACAGTGGCGGGAGGGCATCGTAATTCCTGTCCTCAAGCCTGACAAAAATCCTATGTATGCAGGAAGTTACGAACCTATATGTCTTACAAACTATTTGTGTAAGCTTATTGAGAGGATGGTGAATCGCCTACATGTGTGGTGTCTGGAGAAAAGAGGACTTTTGTCCGAATACCAGCGTGGCTTTCGAGCAGCTCGTTCGACCGCTGACCACTTGGTACGCCTGGAGAGTTCTATCCAGGACGCTTTTCTCCGAAAACAGCATTTGGTGGCTGTTTTCTTTGACTTAGAAAAGGCATAGGACACCTCATGGCCATACGGCATATTTTGTCCTGCATCAATGGAATTTCGGAGGTCACTTGCGGGTATTTATTGCGAATTTTTTGTCCCTCCGTCTGTTCCGTGTCGGAGTAGGAAGGGTATATTCTCAATATCACGTTCAAGAAAATGATCGGTTCTTAGTGTCACTCTGTTCGCGATTGCCATAAACGGTATTGTCGCTGCTGCTGGTTCAGCGGTAATACCGTCGCTATATGTAGAAGATTTTGCTCTGCATTATAGCTCACAAAATATCGCCGTTGCTGAGGGACACTTACAGATCGCTATAAGAAGAGTGGAACAATGGACTTTACAACATGGCTTTGTTTTCAACCGCCAAAGACTTCTGTTGTACACTTTTGCCAGGAGCGCACTCTCCACGCGGATCCTGAGCTTTTCTTAGGGAATGTCACTCTACCTGCAGTTAACACACCGATTTCTTGGGCTCCTTTTCGATAGAAAACTGTCGTGGGAGCCACATGTGTGGCAGTTAAAAGCGAAATGCGACAAGAAGCTTAATATCTTGAAGTTTTTTTAGCGGCACTACTTGGGGGGCAGACCGCACGGTGGTGTTACGAGTTTATAGGGCACACGTTTTATGCAGGTTTGACTACGGCAGTGCAGCATATGGATCAGAAGGCAAAGCGTCCTAGCAGAACTGAATAGCATTCACAACAGCGGAGTTAGGTTGGCAACGAGAGCTTTTCGTATAAGCCCCAATGGTAGCCTGCTCGCTGGATCTGGTGTGCTGCCTTTACACCTGAGGCGCCAGCAAATGCTTCTGTCCTATGCTGCAAATTTGCGACAGATGCCCCTTCACCCAAGCTATCCTTGCGTATTCTACAATAGAAACCGTCGGCTGTACGCTGCTTATCCTCGAGCAACGCGGCCGGTTAGAATACGCTTGAATAGCCGTCACAGATTGATCGATGTTCTTTCGGTTCCCTGCCTTGTCAGACAAGGTGCCTCCGTGTAAATTACGACGACCTGAAATAATCCCTGATCTGCATACTGGCCCGAAGGAAAACACGGACCCTCCGATTTATCGGAGGCTCTTCCTGTCCGCTGTTAGCCGGTATCCAGGTCCAGTCGTATAGGCTACACGGGTGGTTTGCGGGCTGAAACGAAAGTGGTTTTGCGTTCGTTGTCGACAACGATAGGTTTCTTTTTGCTCTCCCGGAAACCTGTAGTGTGTACACAGCAGAGCTCTATGCTACCTGTGAAGCTCTGCGGTACGCACTGTCCGATGAGCGCCGACACTTTCTGCTGTGTACTGACTCCTTGAGCTCGCTACAGTCTATTGATACCTGCTTTCCTCGGCACCCTCTGGTACAGCGAACCCAGGACCTGCTGCCCGCGTGTTTATGCGGCTCCCAAGCCACATGGGTGTAGAGGGAAACGAGTTTGTAGATAAGGCTGCCAAGGAGGCAGTTACATTGCGCCAATTGCCTTACAAGGTTCCAGCAAGTGATATTCGCTCTCAGCTCAGACTTTTGGTTATGTCCCACTAGGTGATGGAGTGGCAGGCCACTTCACTTCCCAATAAGCTGAGAGCGATAAAAGGTACAACGAAGGTATGGAGGACTTCCCTTCGGGCTTGTCGGAGGGAAGCAGTGGTATTATGCCGTCTTCGGATCGGCCACGGTATAATAACGCACTCCTATTTACTGAAAGGAGAACCCCCTCCGTTGTGTGTACCTGATGCGATCATCTTACCGTGGTAGACTCCTTACGGAGTGCGTGGACCTGGTCGATCTGCGCCGTAGTCTAAAACTCCCAAGTACCATCTCCCTCGTCCTGCGAGATGAAGAGCAGTCAGTAGACCTCGTCATCCGTTTTATGAGGGATAGTGGTCTTTTTTATGGTAATAATGTATTTTGTCTTAGTGTAATTCTATTAACTCCGTTTTTATCACACTGTCTATTTTAGTTCGTGTTTGCGTATTTTAATGTGTTTTAAATTCTAACTTAAATAATATCTGTGTACTTCCAGGCAATGCCTTATTCCATTGTTGCCTGTAGTCAGTGGATATATTCTGAAATTTTAATTATCATATCATGTCGTCCATCTCGTACCATTAGGGACCGATGACCTTAGATGTTAGACTCCTTTAAACAACAAGCAGCATCATCATCAGCTCCCTGTTCATCTTCCTTCTGTTTTCTACCTACAGTGACTCTTAACGATTTCTCACAGACACCTGTCCTGAATTTTGATCCTGAATAGAGCCCTTAGTCTTCAATCTCCTTCCCCTTACAACATTCGACCACCTGTTTACTACAATTCCCCCTTTCCTTCCCATCCTTCTTTTATACCTACTGTATCCTGTACATTGTTTGAGGGAGGCCTACATTCCTTTCTGTCTTCTGAGAGAATTCTAATTATCTCCCTCAAACTCTTATACTCCTTAATGCCTGGCCACACCCATATTTCCTACTCTTGCACTCCTTAGCCATTCTTTACGGAAAAATAAATAACGTACAGTGCATAACAGTCTTGTTTGTACACCAACTTATTGCAACGAAATAACGGTTAAACTTTTGTGTACAATTATTATGATGTATTTTATTGCCCATATCGTAATAGATACACTAATAAACATTGTAAATAATAAAAAACTGATCTGTGATCTTACAATTTAACACAAATTCAAGCAATGTACAAAAACCGGGTGTTTCATCATGCAACATCTTGTTTGTACACTTACAGAAGATAGCAAAATGTTCACACAAAAACACTTGTTAATACCCCGATGAGTATCCTCTGGCCTTGAGAACTGATTTGCACCTTCGCTGCATCGAATGAACCAGTTTCTCACATATTTTTGGGTCGGTTTTACCCCATTCTTCATTGACTATACTTCTTAAATGCTGTAGTGATTGAGGTTTCCTTGCATGAACCCTTCTTTTTAGATCGACCCACAAATGTTCTATGGGGTTCAAGTCAGGGGATTGGGCAGGAGTTCGCAGTTGCGATGGTACGTTCCATATCAGCCACTGCTTGCAAATATCAGCTGTGTGCTTGGGATCATTGTCTTGCTGAAATATGTAGTAAGACCCCAACCCCATTATTACTGCACTCTGTTTGACATTGTTCTTTAAAATGTTTAAATAACCCCATCTGTCCATGATGCCACTGATGATTTCTACATCAAATCAAATCAAAATCTCTTTATTTGCAAATGAGGTGTCTACCTCGGTGGCAAATGGTACACTAAAATACATTATTGTCAAGCACTAAATTTTAAATTAACAGGAGACGAAGAAAATTTTCCTAGAATACAATATTATACAATTTACGCTAATAATTTTTTCTATTAAACACATACATCATCCTTAATAAATTTATATTGTTTACAAAATTCTACTTATAATATCTTACAAACATAGTCAACTCATATACAGTACGGTATGTGAAATTACGTCTAATAATACTATACAACTGGTATAAGATTAAAATTAACATTGAATTTATTTACATATTTATATTTTACCCATTTTGGAACCTAAGTAGCATAACGACCTGCTGCGTCTTAACCAGAGCCCCTTTTGCCACCACTTTTCAGAGTTCCTGAAGGGCCTTCACAGCTACCGTAGCGGTTCCAGGGCCCTCGAAGTCCTCACTGTACTTCACCCCTACAGGCAGTCCCCTACTTGGGCTGTCCAAACTCCTTAGACCAGGGGATGGAATTAATTTAATCACACACATTTATTATTTACAATATCCTGCACAGGTCGAATGCCCTCTAACATTTAATTTATTATCTCTGTTGTTGTTTATTCTCTTCTTGAATATCTGTACAGATTTTGGAAAAGGATCAAACACTACCCCTGGTAAACTGTTCCACTCCTTCACGCCCTTCCCAATGAAAGGAAATTTACCCCAATCGCTTCTGCTAAAATTCCTTCTAATTTTGTACTTGTGGTCAGTTCTACCAATATAATTATTTTCCAACCGAAGCCTCTCACGGATATCTCCCCATGCTTCTTCTCCTGTATAGGCTCTATATAATCCTATAAGTCTACTTTTCTCCCTTCTCTTACTTAAAGTTTCCCACCCAAGTTCTTTTAACATTTCTGATACACTACTCTTTCTCCTGAAATCCCCTGTTACAAACCTTGCTGCTTTCCTCTGCACACCATCTAGTTCTTTTGTTAGGTATTCTTGGTGAGGATCCCAAACACTGTTTGCATATTCCAAGAATGGACGAACCATGTTTAAGTAACTTTTTTCTTTTAATTCTTTGTTGCATCCTATAAGTAGCCTCATTATGACATGTAACGATCTGTATGCTTTCCCAACAACGTCATCAACATGACCCTTCCAGTGCAAATTACTTTCAAATCTCACACCTAAGTATTTGCACTTGCCATCTTTTGGGATAACTACCTCATCCAAAGTATATTCAAATTCAGTTTTAAAGCTCCTGTTTGTAAATGTTGTAACAGTTGATTTGCCTCCATTAATCTTCATATTATTTTCTTCAACCTATTCTTGAATACTGTCAAGATCCCTTTGTAATTCTGAACAATCCTCAATGTTATTTATTTCCCTGTAAACAATTATGTCATCTGCATACAATCTTGTTTTTGATGTTATATTGTTCCCTAAGTCATTTGCGTATATTAAGAAAAGTAACGGACCGATTATACTACCCTGTGCAATTCCCTTCCAGACTTTCTCTTCCTGTGATATATTATTTCCTACTTTGACTTTCTGAACCCTTGAATTTAGAAATGTTCTTATCCAACGTATAACCCTTACGTCCAATCCTATTCCCTCCAATTTATTTAATAATATTCCATGTTCCACTCTATCAAAGGCTTTGGATAGATCTATGGTTATGCAATCTAACTGGCCTCCTGAATCTAACTGATCTGATATGTCCTGCTGAAATCCCACCAGTTGTGCCTCGCAAGAAAATTTCTTTCTAAATCCATACTGGCTCCTCATGAACCAATTTTTATCATCACATATCCCTTATCCCTCTGATGTACTTTGCTATTAAACTCTCCAGTATTTTACAAACTATACTGGTCAGGCTGATTGGTCTGTAGTTCTCTGGTTTCCTTTTATCACCCTTTCCTTTATAAATTGGTATTATTATAGATTCCTTCCATTCCTTTGGTATCACACTATTATTTATGACATAGTCAAAGAGAAATTTTAAATAAGGCACTATATACCACCCCATTGTCTTTAATACCTCCCCAGTAATTTGATCACTTCCTGCTGCTTTTCCTTGCTGAAGCAGTTGGATTTCTCTGAAAATATCTTCATTTGTGAATGAGAAGCTTCTTGTTTCCCTCTGTGTCTCTCCCTCTCTATCTTCTGTTACGGTTTCCAAGTCCTGACAATCTTCTACTGAATCTCGGAATTCCCTACTAAAGAGGTTTGCTTTCTCAGTATCTGTTAAATAGTGTTCACCCCCTTCTCCCACCATTGTAGGAATTTGGATTCCTTTTCCTTTTTGATTCCTAATATATGAATACAGCTTTTTCCATTTCCCTTTGTGGTCATTACCCTCTTGAAGAATGCCATTCATATAATTCTCTTTTGCTTCCTTTTTCACTCTATTCAGTTCTCTCATTAGTTGTTTTCTAGTTTCTCTATTCTCCCTACCTTCTTTGATTTTCCTGTTTACTATTCTACATTTTCTTTTTAATTTTCTTATTTCCCTTGTGTAATAAACAGGGTCTGAGGTCATTTTACCCTTCTTAACAGGTACAAATCTCTTCTCTCCTTCCCAAATGATTCCTTTAAATTTAGCCCAAAGTGTATCCACATTATTCCCTTCACTTATCCAACAACTGAATTGTGATTTAAGGTAAGTCCCAAATTCATCAACTTTAGTTTTTCTGTATAATTTCTTGTCTTTTGTGACCCTCTTATTAAACATTTTCGGTACGAGTCCTACATCCATTATTACAGCCTTATGGTCACCTATTCCGTCAATTACCTCAGTTTTATCAACAATTTCCCATGGTTTAACCAAGAATACATCTAGCAAGTTATTGAGACAAGTTGGTTCTTGTACTACTTGTGTAAATCCTCCCTCCCAAATTAAGTTATTTGCCAGTTTCTGTTCATGGGCTTCACTTGCAGCTCCATTCCATTCAACTTCAGGCAAGTTTAGATCTCCCCCAATTATTACCGTATCATTATTGTTTTTATGAGTATAATCTATTATTTTCTCAAATATTTCCATATCTCTTTCCTCTCTTCCAGGCCTATATGTTCCTATAATTCCCACCTCCTTCATATTATCACAAACTAATTTTGTCCCTAATATTTCATCCCTTTCTTCAGTAAACCATTCATGCGAACAATAAGTTTCCTTCACCAGAATAAATACCCCTCCTCCTTTTTTATCTCCTCGGTCTCTACGATAGACTGTATACCCTTCTGGAAATACTTCTGTATTACCCACCCCTTCTCTCAACCATGATTCCACTCTTGTCACCACATCCGTCTCATAAGATTCCATCAATGTACCAAATTTTAATTGTTTATTTACTACACTCTGACAGTTTACCAAGAGCAATCTCAGACCTCCTTCCTCCCTAAAACTTGACTGTTGCAATTGGGTAACGTTTGACTCATGAGTTGAGAACTTCCCTGGAACCCAGATCCTTGTACATAGATCTTGATTTAAGGGTCTGGGTTTTCTGGCAAGTTTCCCTGTATGTGCCACTTTAGTGGTATGGGTTTTCTTAAGTACCGATTAGTTTGCAAATCTCTGTTGATAATTGTAGCAATTTGTCTACAGAGAGTTGCTTTTCCATTACCATTTAGATGTAACCCATGTCTAGTGAACATTTGCCTGCCAAGACCTAAAGCATCTACTACATAGACATTTCTAAAACGCTTACATAATCTCTTGATTTTTATATTTACATCATGTACAGCTTTGTTCACACATGAGTCCTCTAAAAGGTCATACCTGGGTGGCACATTTACTACAATTACTTTTGAGTCAGGTAGTTTAGAAATCTTACTTCTGAGAGTTGTAATTAGTTCCTCACCTTCATTTGCAGCAATGTCATTTGTACCACTCACAATCACCACATAATTGTCCTTCTCTAACACAGGATCACAACTTGAAAGGACGTCTTCAGTTTTGGCACCTTGTTTTATTAGTCCTAAAACCTCAGTCTCTGGATTCTGCAGCTCATCCTTGATGCCTTCTGCCATACCCCGCCCTTGACTGTCTGCGTAGAGATGAATCTTTGGCGATCTTGACTTTCGGTTGGTTTTCTTACCTCCACTGGATTTAAAATTATTTGGAAAACTTGGTGTGTCTTCTTCTGGAACTTGCTACAATAACTGAAATCTATTTTGGCACTGCAAAGAGTTTTTTCCCGGTTTTAAGTTGTACGTAGTTTCTCCCATATGTTTAACATTAGGCCTAAAATGGCCACGCGTCACTTCCGTCCACGGCGATCTTTCTTCTCCAATGTCTTCTTTATCTTCCAGTTTCTTTATTCTGTCCTTTAAGCATTCATTTTCATGTTTCATAGCGCATAAGTCCTCTTGTAGCACTCCTAAAATCTTAATTATACTTTCGTAAGTCTCTCTTTCTTGTTGTTCTGCCTCACTATCAGTTTGTTTACACTCGGGACACAGCCACTCACTTTCATCAATATCAGTCCTATTTACAATATTTGCACAACGAAAATGGTACCATTCATCACACTTACGACACAGAATCCCATTTTTAACTACTCTTCTGCATTTGCCACATTTTTCACTGCATCTTACACCATTATCTACTACGGATATCACAGAGTCACACACAGTAGTCGCCATCTTGAAATCACTTAATTCATATATTTCCCACTCCACAAGACGACATGCACCCCCAAATGATAATTGATCCACCTCCATGTTTTACGGTGGGTAGCGTATTTGCAGGTTTATTGGCTGTATTAACTTTTCTCCATAGATGACTGTTTCCATCCGAACCGTATAGAGATATTTTAGTCTCATCTGACCAAATAACTTTGTTCCAGAATGTGCAATCCTTGTTTTCAGACTCTCTGCAAAATTTCATTCTGGCTTGTCGATTTTTCTTAGTAATAAACGGCCTTTTCCGTGGTCGTCTACCGTGATAATCATATTTCCACAATACCCTACGAATTGTCTGACTTGCCATTTTCTTCTTCGTACTTTCTTCCAGCATTACGCGGATCTTAGGCGCACTTAATTGTGGATTCTGTTTTACTTGTTTCACAATATAACGTTCATCTTGCCTATTCAGTATCTTTTATTTTGCTTTCCTTGGCAAATTCTTCGTGGTTCCTCTATATCTGAATTTATTCAACACATAGTGTATTGTGGAATGAGGTTTATTTACTTTGCGTCCAATTTCACGCAAATAATACCCTTGCAATCCGAGAGATACAATTACATTTATTAGTTAGTCACGTAACTCTGTTCTTTTACCCATTAGGCCTATGTAACACACGGTCTGGTGCACTAACTGCGAAACTATACACACTAGCACAGCACAGATACACACCAGCTAGTTAGGAGTGTTCCCGAGCGACGAGGTAGCTAACGTGTACAAACAAGACTGTTGCAAGCAAATAGGCCACTACACAACATATATCACTCATATTCTTTTAAAATGGTGTACCGAGACTTTTGATCGCTAACATTAAGTTCTCAACACCTTGTGCAATAACTTATCCATGTCTTGTGCACTGGTTATGTACTATTTAGAAATTATAAAGACATTGTATCTGCTAAGTGGGGTGTACAATCAAGACTGTTATGCACTGTATGTGCAAAAAATGAAAGGAAAGGAATATTGTCTAGAATAGTCCACAAAGATCACACAACAATTAAGTAATTAATATACGGTATTACTACACTACAATACTACTTAGTCGTACTATGTTTTTTCCTACAACACCCTAACAGGATACAAACTGCCGTTAATTATTGTATTAATAGAGCAGTGTATTAATATATGTAACCGGTACCTATTCGTCATCTCGAAGAAAGGACTTTTTATGAAATGATGTTTGTCGTCAAAGAAATATTTATGAAGCGATGTATCATAGGCTTATTCGTTATCGAATTAATAATAATTTCATGTAGCCTATATAGACTGAGCAAAGGAGTGAACGATATTGCTTTATAAAGATGATATGGCTGAGTGGAGCGCTAGTGTAGCGCTCGAGCAGTACGATAGAGGCATATTGAACCTCATTGATCTATCTGTAGAGGTGTTGCAGCCAGAATTGCTATATCATTGACTATAAAAATAAACCGTGTAATACGCCTACGTACAGCACCCGTCGTAGTTATCCGTCAACTCTACATCTGGGGATCACTCGAGAGGTTAGTGCGATCTTGCAATACTATTTCCTTAACGGTTCGAAAGCGAGAGAGAACTTGCTCGTTTCTGTTATTCAATAATCTTCCTCAACATGAACTTCGTTACGTGCAGTTTCCCGACGTAATTGTCGTGTGTTTTCCGTCGTCGTCTGCATTTGTCGTCAGATACACATTTCTTTTAGCAATATGATTGATACAGTGTCTGACATTGCGAATCTCTCCGACATGCCGATCATTTACCGTGTACGATATGTGGTTTGTGAAATCACTTGTATACGCTTCGCATGGACTAAAATCGTAATCAGGTGCTATGAGGATATATGATAAATTAGATACATCTACGTTCAATCTAATTTCACCACTTTATAGTTATCCACATACGTTTGAGAAGAAAATTCCTCGATTGATACAGCAGTTTCCTTGACTGCAGATCGATCATTTCAAAACAAAATCTCAATATTTGCTCATTCATGTAATATACCGGTACTCATTTCAGAAATAGGTTAGTATCATTCCATAGTACGGTTAGTGATGAGCGATACCGTGATTTGTGAGTCACAGTGTGATTTGATATCGTGATTTTCTGATATCAGTGATTTTTAGTCGTGACGTGATCACAATCACCGCATCGTCCGTGCTGCTTGTTGTTTGTAGCTTGTGATCAAGAGAATGCCTTGTTATTGTGACTAGGCTATCTCTGTGTAAACATTTATAAGAAAATCAGCCACCTAAGGTTTTGCATTTAATAAACAGCCTACATTTTGGTTGCATTACAGATACGGTCGTTGCCAATTTACTTCTAGGCGTACAAACATGATCATTTTATTATTTACATTCTTTTTTTGTAGACATGCCGAAGTTCAACCAATATGTCAAGGAAAAAATAGGATCAATATTGGCAACAGTCGTGTTTTATACTGTAACCGATTATTTGGTATGTGCTAGGAAATGAAATTCTACACATTTATCTGGCACAAGTGAAAAATATAATGATGAATGACTATTCTCAGCCACCTAATGTAAGGTTAACGATACCAGTGCACCTTTCTCTAGATAATAGTACCGGCAGTAATTTAGAAAAATGTAAGGTATGGAAAGGCGTTGACCCAGCTGTGTGAGGGCAATTGGGAAGCTACAATGAGCAGTGGTCTCAGAGGCACGGCAATACACTTGAGGGATGTGACGTGCTGACCACACAGCTATCTAATATCTGCAAGCCTAGAGCTGCACAGCAGCTGTAAATGAAAGCCAAGACCTTTCGAGGCCTGGAGTGTTCTTGTTCTTAATTAACTTTAGAGTAATAGTGGTTTAAATGAAATAATTCGAAATTACAAAATTTATTCATTAGCTATTCCTTATCTTAGTCTGTAATTTTCATCACATTATTGTGTTTTAGATTTCACAAGAACATGCTGATAGTACGAGTCACAAAGCAAAATCAACCATGAAAAGTAACATTGGACAGACTCTGCTCACACAAAGTATACCTCCCACAATCCACAGTAGTTTCTATGCTCATATGTTTAGAGCCCTAGTTGCTGAAAATATCCCCTGGAATTCTGTGCATATTCATGTTTTCAGAGATTTGTTTACAGAAATACACCAACAACACATAGCCTACTTTCAACATCTACATTAAAGAAAAACTACTTAGATATAGGAGGTAATTTTGCCAGTCACAGAGGATATTTGGGAGTCCTTACATAGGGTTGTATGTGGACAAAACCAGCAACTCTGTGGGCAGGTACATTGCTAATCTTATAGTAGGAAAACTGGAACCCAATTGGCATTTACTGCTCTCCTTTGTTCTAAGCAGCTTCAGAAAATAGAGCAAAACATTGTGTACATCATCAACAAGGGGTTCCAGTTGTTGTATCCTGGGAGTGTTGATGATTATAAAGACCTTCTCCTTGTCTCCAATGCTGCTTCCTACATGATTGCTACTCTACCTCTCGTTAAAACTTTCTACCCTTCTTTAATGTTCATGTTACTTGCATGGCCCATGCCTTGCACAGACTCACAGAAATAGTTAGGGCCAAGTTGCCTGCAGTAAATAATCTGATTTCAACAATGAAGAGAGTGTTCTGTAAGCTTCCATCAAGAATAGCCATCTTCTGAGAGAAATTCCCCTCTATTCTTTTCCACCACAGCCAATCATCAGCTGTTGGAGTTCCTCAATGGAAGCTGCCCTGTATTATATGGAACATCTGTTATAGACAATATGCCTTTAACAGACAACTCTGCATGTGTGTCGTATGGGCAAAGATCTGCTAAAGGATTATTCCAGTGTTCAGAGAGACATTGCATATATTCAGGCAAATTTTTCATTTCTTCCAGTCAATCATTACAAAAATAAAAATAAAAGTAGAGTCTCAAACAGATATATTTTGTAATTGAGGAAGCTGAGAATATTATACAAAGTACTAGGGGTAAAGTAAGGGATAAAATAAAAGACGGGTGGGCTAGTGTATTGCAGTAGAATCTAGGTAATTCAGTGCAGGAAAGAGTACATTAGGTAATGGATGGAGAAAAGTAGATCTACCTAGTGAAATTGAACTGAAAAATGTAGGTAAATTTTGCTATGCCCCTCCAACATCTATAGGTGTAGAGCACATTTTTTCTGCTTTTAAAATTGTTTTAACAGACAAAAGACGCAGCCTGACTGTGGAAAATTAGGAGAAGATAATTGTTATGTACTGTAAAGCAAACTATGACTGAAAAGTGCAGTAGGAATGTTCCTCACAAATAAATACGCATACCAGTACTCCGCATTTAATTTAATTTTAGTACAGTACTGATGAAAACTTTTTGTTTCCTAATCCATAGCTGTTTGTAATAAACACCTGTTTAATTATGCCTTCATTTTGCAACTATTCCTATTTAGAAAGGGTAGCCACATTACTGTACTTAACGTAAAAAAAAAGTATATCACATTACAGTGTAGGTCTATACTGTCATATTTTAAAGTCTATTTTCTGCCTATTTTTAAAGCATATTTGAAGTGCCTATATTCTCTTTTAAAAACCTATAAAAGGCCATTTTAAGTGCCTAAAACATTTTTTTAGAGTCTAAAATCCCAGGTCTGTATCATCAGATACATGCCAATTGTTGACTACTGCTTTCTGGCAAAGCAAGTGAGAGGTGCTTGCATTCCAAATATTTATTCAGATTTGAAGTACTTCTTTTTAAGACAATTTCTGTTTGCACATATTACATAATGTGAAGTTTTCATCCACTTCTTTAAAGGACTGCTACAGGTCACTGTTCTTCCTTTTTCTAGAAAACGCCATTTCAGTCAACTTGCCTCCTAATACTGAGCTCCAGTGACAATATGCCCCGGGCATTCCAAAATACAGGAGAAATACATGTTTGTTACTATTCTAGGAGAGTACAGTATACCACGATTTTTTTGAACGCGCGCTTAAAAATAATACCACACTGCGAGTCAACTGACAATTTCCTAAAACTGATATTGCAAGCGATGCCGAGGATTATAAGTGTTTCAGTTGTTAATATATTCGGGAGGAATGTGCTCAATTCCTACAAATACATTATATACTGAACAATATGTTGACGTCCTTAAAAAATGAAATCAACAAATGTCCATACTGTTGGTAGGTAGCAACATTCTAGTTCGGTATATGGAGTTAAGAGGGCGTACGGTGATCACTTGATGTGAAATCTTGAAATCACGGCTGATCACAGTGATAGCGTAGAAAGTAACAGTCGTTACTCGTGATTTATTGATAACAGTGAAAAAATCACAGTTCGTGAAATATCGCCCATCCAAGACCAACTACAATTACATCAGACCGTAATCCAGGAAAAACATGGCGGACATCGGTGGGCGATATGAGAGGTTGAGGGCAAGGTTATGCGAGTTTATTCCGAGTCACCTAAAGAAAAGATCACAAGTCGAACGTCATGAAATGCAACTCATTAACTCGAAATATGAATAATTAAATACGATATATAGATGTCAACAAAGAACATTATTAACCTTACATGAAATACTATGACACCACTATTAACCACCGCCCATTATGTAAAACACGCAAACAAATTTCTCCAACAATATTTCAACCCTCCAAAAACCACCTGTATTGCTGAGTAGGTACAAGCGATATTTGTATGATACACTTGGCCATCTAAAGAACTCGTTACCTTATAACTCACCAGAATTGACGGCAAAATTGTATATTACATAAAAAAGAACATAATCCTCATGTTCACTCACGGGAAAGGGGTTAGGTTTAGTTTATGCACGTTCATTGTAAAACGTTGAAAATTAATTACATCATTCTTGCACCACCGTTTAATTTCGTCTCTAAATCATAAATCTTGGTCATGATTTTGCGGATGATTTTGAGACTGATTTAATTTTCTTTGATTTCAAAAATGATAAAATGATTAATGTACACAGCATTATTAGGCCTATGATTCGGTTCGAAGTTTTCCTTACGAATGCTCTTAACCCAATTTTGCCTTTTGGAAACGGGAACACTGAAACTCTTATTTACATCCAGGCACACAGCACATTAAACTATAAACATATTGCATAGGTAACTAAAAATGAAGAAAATACTTTCAGAGAACAACACAAGAATGAACGTTAACCTAATCACCGCCGATATTGTTGGAATAAATAAGTTCTTTGAGAACAAACAGCTTCTTACGGCGCTGAAAGAGGATCTATAACCTTCTTAAGACCATAAATAAATATAATGTACGATTAATAATATTCAAATTTCCGTAAATATTTGGTAACAACACGACTTTCACAAATCAAAACAAACGCATGCTAACACTCCAGCTGCCGCCATTATGGACAGTTTCTATAGGTCGGTTAAGGTCTGAGATATTGTAGTTGGTCTTGGCCCATCACTAAGTACGGTACTTCTCGAATAATAAGGTTCTACAGTATGGATTTATACAAATGTTTCTAAGAATGGGAGTGGTTCACTTCTTTTCACTAAATTTATCGATAACAGAATTTCGTTGTAATTGGGACGACGTGATCTGTTAAGTGAGATTCTCCCTGTAAAATTTGAATTCAACTTCGTCTTTGATAGTTGAAAATACTTCAGACAGGGAAAGACGTTGATTGGAGATCATTGCGAGATGACAACAAAATCCTACTAGTTGCATGGCGCAATTCGTTCCATTTCTACAGGTGTAACAGTAAGGTACGGCCAACTTTTCAGGACACATTTCTCACACGCAGAAGACAAAAATATATCGTCAGGCGTCCAGAAACGCTTATTTCCATGTTAGAATTAATTTGCTACCGTACGACTCTACATGCCGGTCGTACATTAATCACCTGAAACTCGCAGGAACACAACGTACCAGGGTACCACATGAAACCCTTTCTTACACGAAATGTTCAAAATGTCCTCCGTTAGCATTAATGCAGTTGCCTACGGCAACGATTAATGCATACATCAACCCGCCGTCGCATTGAATCCCGGATGCGCTGATGCTGGGACGCCGAGTTTTGAAAATTAGTGCGGGTGCTCTTAACTCACAGTCCAACCGAGCAAGTGACTGCGCGATTTGAGTCACTTCGCTATCAGCTTGCATTCGGGAGATAGTGGGTTCGAAACCCACTACCGGCAGCCCTGAAGATGGTTTTCCGTGGTTTCCCATTTTCATACCGGGCCTTAAATAAGGCCACGATCGCTTTCTACCCACTCCTAACCCTTTTCCTATCCCATAGTCGCCACTTAAATGGGTAATACTTGATGGAAAACAAACTTGTTTTATTAGGTACTTTTTCAACAATAATGCATGAGTAAAAACAAAAGTCCTCATATAATCGACATACAATCCTCATAAAAGGTAAGGGTGTGTTTTATTCATTAGAAAATACGAGATTAGAAGGATTAAAATTATGGATGCTAAAGAGATGCAAACGGTGTCTATGACATCTTAAGGTAAAAAAAAACGGTAATATTCTCGTGATACCAAACTGAATTTATAAAGAAGAAGCAAAGTGGCTCAAATTTGGCGTTAGTACAATAATAAGAGAAACTTAAAGTCTTTAGTACAAAATCTAAAATATTTGCGGAATTTCTAAGGCCCGCGCAAAGAGAGTGAGTTCCTACGAACGGTCAATCGTTTGATGAAAATATTCGCCACAGTTTCAAGGATCACTTTATTTTTTTGTTTCTTGATCATAGACATCGACATGCATGATTGCATTGTCGTTAAATTTTCCTTGCATCGTGGTAGTGCACAGGTACCGGTAAATTTTAAATCGTCTCAAGGAGGAAAGGAACGTTCTGATATACTGTACATATCAAAACGGGTGTATTTAGAGCGATCTTTAGCATAATTAACTAGGTACCTATAGAATCAATTGCCCTTTCTGAAGTTTTTGATGAATCGGATCTAATCTCTATATAGCTCGCTTGGGGGCCATGATCGTTAAGGCGCTGAAATCTAAGACTGTCTGACACCGAGCTTAGCCGGTTCGAGTCCCGTTCTTCAAAATTTTTAAAAATCAGAATGTTGGCCGGCAGAGTAGGGGAGGTGGTGGTATACAATTTCTAATCACTAGATTGCGTGTCAAAAGCCTGGATTAAATTCCAAACCTCTCCGCAGTGCTCATATGGAGTGAGGGCATATGACGCTGATGATGGTGATTCGTCCGTCGGATGGAGACGTTAAGCCTTGAGCAGACCCCTTGGTGCTATTCGACAGGAATAGGCTATGTGCCGGCACCGGGGTTCACCCTCTCCCTACTATCATATATCACGTCATTCATTTCATCTCATTAACTCCTCTGATGAGGTTGATGTCAGGACGGGCATCCGGTCATTAAAATCTGCCACGACAAATTCATCTCACCTCATACCCAACCCCACAGGGAAACTGGACAAGGGTTGGACAAACAACAGATCTAATCTTTATATATATAAAAGTTCAGTCTGCGTGTGTTTGTGATCACAAAACTCTAGAAGTAGTTGGTCGATTGGCTTGAAATTTTGATACAACGTTGTATTCGAATACGAGCGTGTTTTGGAAATGTTTGAATAAATCGGATAGGTATTTTGTATAATGAGTAATTGTATGGGATTAATTTAATTACAAACCCGCACCAAGATTGGATCGACTTTGATGGGCAGACGATGGCTTAAGCTATATCATTATTGTCCGGTAAGAATTGCTGTATATAGGAGAATGGGAACACGTCGCCATGTTTTATGAAGGACCCTTCTTGCTAGGAGGTTCATGCAATTAAGCAACTCATTGCCTGTTATTTGGAAATAGGAATTCAACATGCCGTGATTGAGATGTACTTTCATGTATTGCCCGACCAAGGCGAGTTATTGTAAATGTGAATAAATGTGTTCTGTGCTCGCAAAACTCTAAAATTAGTCGATCGTCATCTGTATTTTTATCAGCCATAGTACGAGTTTTATGAGTGAATCAAGAATAATAACAGCACAACAGTCTCAACAACGCCAAGAACAATTAGATCAGCAGCTAAGACGAATGCAGTTGCAATATCTGAATGATCGAGCTTCATATTGTTAAGTAATAATAAAAGATTCTTAGTCATAGTACGGCAGCCTTTAGTCAGTCAGTCAGTACCATAACCATTTATCATCGGTAATGCCTCGCCCACACTCGAACATAGGCCGCTGTTCTCGATATGCAATCACAGAACATCAGTGGATATCAAACCTCACTGATCAAGAACGTTTAAACGACAATAAACGTGTTAGAGTCAGAAGTTCTCGAAGGCGAGCAGAAGAATCGGCAGATCAGTGGGAAGAAAGACTTGAAGTCTTACGAGTTGAATCGCGAAGAAGTAGTGCGGCACAATCATCTCAGCGACGCCAAAAACAATTAGATCAATAGCGAAGACGTAGACTTGCGGTTGCAATATCTTAAAGATGGAGCCTCATATCACCGAATTGCTTTTTCATACGAACAGAATATTCAGTACAATACCTGATGTAAATTTGTTCAAATCGAAAAAAAAATGGACTAAGTTTATCCGCACTGCACAGGTATTAAATTTAAAGGAAAAATCCCAGGAATGTGCTGCGCGAGCGGAAAAGTTCTCCACTGTGAACATACAGTGAATGGATGATTTCATGGTGCTTCACAAAACTCTCCCATACTATACAGTCCATCAAATTTGCACAAATCCAGCTATTGTCATCTAGACGGGATTTTTGCCTACTTACGATGTAATTTCGGTTGTGTTCCCATAATGCAAAGTTGTTCCGTATTTGAATATGCATCCTTAGTTCAAAAGCTTTAATGGTGTTCACTCCTTCAGAGCGAAGGGGTGTCTTGCACCTGCTCTTGGATAAATGTCGCCGAATAGACTAAATAAACGAATATTCTGAAGTAAAAAGTAATGCTGTTTTCTACTAACTTAAGAGGATGGTTATCTAGTTGTACTTCCTCTTAAAACACAAATTACCACCACCACTACTGAATTAACTTAAAACAGTTGTACACCCTCATCAACGCCGCTATAATTTTGATCGTACTGCAGGATTTTCATCCCTACAAGATCAACAACTTAACTTTGTTTTATTACGTATCTTGATAGAACTATTCAGTATGTTCTACTTAATGGGGATATTACACATTGTAAACAGTCGCTTGGCTCATGACGACTTGTTATATACTTGGAGCATCCAATTTTAATTTTCTTCCTCCAAATATTTTAACGATCAACACATTACTTGTTATTACCTTGACCCTGTCCCATTCTTACCATAACTGCAATGTCTAGGTTCCTTTTATATATACGAGGTGATCATATTCCGTAAGAGGCGCATAGACAAAGATGATCGACTGCCCTGAAATGGATCAACGACAACGTTTCCACCGGGCTAATATCAATAAATGTAATTAATCGTCAAATCATTTCATCAATCTCTCCCCGTCCCATATCCTCAGAAACAAAATCCCATATCTCATCATTCTCATATTATTATTCTTTTATTGAAGAGAATGAGAACTTTTTCGCAGCCGATAGATGCAACTTCTCTTGCTACTCTCATGAAACTGTCAGTTGTTCCATCTCACCTTGCGACCTCTAACATTACAAAAAACATGTTTACATTTGTACGTGTGAACCTACCCCTGTTCATGAACCCTAAAACGTATAATATTCGAGATCACAAAGGTATATGGGCATCTACTTGAACCTGTCCTTTAAGTGTTCCTTGGATATTAATACGTGCTGAACTCAGACCACCCTTGGCCTTTATTACTGCACTAACTCTGCGGGCCAGACCGTCCACTCGGTGTCGGAATATGTCCGTGGGGAATGACAGATCATTCTTCCTGCAGGTGTAGCAAGCGAAGTTAGTGATGTGGGCTGATGGCGGACTGGAGCAAATTCGCTTTTTCAGTTCGTCCTTGAGGTGTTTGATAAGACTGGGTTTGGGGATCTGGATCGGCCAATTAATTTCCGGAGCGTAATCAACTGACGAACAGACATCACTTTATGGCAGGGAGCATAATCATTCCGAAAAGATACGGGACAGAGAGAATATAATTGCAGGCAGAGTGTAAAATCAATCTTAGATGGTGAGTCTTCTGTTTTTTCTTTTCTTTGCTAGTGATTTCACGCCGCACTAACACAGGGTTTTCGCCGGCGCAAGGATGGGAAAAGGGGTAGGATTGGGAAGGAAGCGGTTGTGGCCTTAATTAGGGTACAGCCCCAGCATTTGCCTCGTGTGAAAATGCAATGGGTAACCACGGATAACTGTCTTCAGGGCTGCTGATTGTGGATTCGAACCTGGCGTCTGCCTCTAGCAAGCTCACAGAAGATCATGAGTCTTCAGTCTGCATCTTGTGTGGTAAGATATTCAACCTGGAAGGCGTAAGAGTTTCTTGCGTACCTGCGCACAAACTTTTCTTCACGGGAAGTTCCTATTAACTCATTCTGGACAAACATCATTCCATTATAAGGTATGCAATAGCATGTCTCCTCGGAAGTTTCAGCTTAATAATAATAACTTTATTGCAGCCAAGTGGCCATATATAAGGTACATTAAACTATTATAAGTAAGTATCACACCACTAATATTAATCTACGTTTTACAGTAGTGCATTTGTTGAAATGGTAACGTTCGCCATGGCCTTCACACAACTTACAAACGCACTGCTCAGACGGGTCATGATAGCCCTGCCGAGTACATAGCCTATGGAGAAAACCATGTCTTGCCAACCTGTTTAGAGCACTTCGCGTATCATTGTTTGGTCCAGACCAGCTACGGTTGAACATGACATTTGTCGAGTAAAATTCTACTTCCGTCTAATTTGATGAAGCTCTTGTTTCTGTTTTGTAGAAGGGTACTGCATTCTGATTCGTAGATCTTCCAATAAAAATGTCTCAGATGGTAGTATGTATGGCAGTCTTGAGGGTGACGTTTTTGAGATCCACAGTGTTCTTTTCAGAAATCTACCTTTGACATTTTCGATGGCTCGGAGGTCAGATACTGTTATGTGTTCTCAGATGATCTCCAGGCCGTTTGTTGGAACTGGAAGTACTTTAGCATAAAATGAACTCACGGCCGTGCTTAAGGATAGTATCGTGGGATCCGAAATATCGCAAATGCATCTGATGGCTGCGGAAGTTTTCTCTATTACATGATATTTGAAAGAGTTTACTGAACGTTGAAGTGTGATACGCAAATATTCAGATGAACGCACAAACTCTAAGTCCTTCTTTCCATGTTGTAGTCTGTCATTGGCCGTGATTCTTCCCCCTTTTATAAATACCATCTGGACTGTTTTATATTTTTTAAATTTCCAATCTGTTTTAATGGTATAGTCTTCGAGTTTATCCATTGCATTCTGTAATTTTTCCCTGTTGTTTGACCATATAATCATATCGTCAGCGTATAAATACATTGTAACGGAGGTTTCGTGAGTGATCATTGTGATGTCTGCCAAAGCAATGTTGAATAAGATAGGGCTTAGAGGATTACCTTAGAGAATTCCATTACACTGTGTTGTGATTGCTGAATATGTCTTGCTGCCATGTACTGTCACTCGGTTATATGCCAGGATGTTGTTTATTGCTATAGTCAGTGGACTGTCTTTTCCTATCATATCGGCTGCTTTCAAAAGGAACATATCTCTGTTCAGCAGATCAAATGCCTTTCTGAAGTCTATGAAGATTACATAGAATTTTCCTTTTGATGTATAATGTTGTCCTGAATATTGTTAATGAGATTTTTACTGCATTTAGAATTCCTCTTCCTTTCATAAATCCGAACTGTAGATCAGGGGTGAACGTTCAAGCTGCTGCGGCAAGTCTGTTATCCAGTATTTTTGCAAAGACCTTGTAGAATTTATTTTGTAGGGTTATGTCGCTGTGTGAGCCTGGGCCACTTCTATCTCCTTTGCCTTTGTGTATCATCTCTCTGACGGAATGTATCCATCCATCTGGGAATTCTCCTGTTGCAAAACATTTGTTGAATACGGTGGTCCAGGTGTCAAGCAGTGTGTCACAGGTGTCTTTCAAGTTTTCATTAAAAATCCCATCAGGCCCAACTGCTTTTTTTCTTCGGTGCCGAGAATAACAGTTTTGACTTCCTCCTGTTCTATCGGATCTGTTATTGAGGCAACATTTCTTCGTAGTGGGAGAGCGGTTTTAAGATTTTGCTTGATTAGAATTTTTGAGATGTGTGGTTATCGGAAGGTCTGGAATGGAGCATGTTTCTCGCATCTTGAGTGCAATGAATGGATCATTGGGGCTTCTTGTGCTTGCGTTGTGCCACATCTTCAAGGTATTTTGCTTTCTTTTGTGTAACAGCTTTTTGTACGCTTTCCTCTTCAGTGCATAATCTGTTAGCGTGGAATGGTCCTTTGATTGTCGCACCTTATGGAGAAGGTCAAAGGGTCTCTTGTCTAAGTTTATAACATTCGGAGTCATACCAAATCTTGGCGATTCTTGGTGGCTTCCGGACTTGCGATTCCTTGATAATTTTCAGCGTTGTGTCTAGTGCTGAATCTACTGTAGAAGACCTTCCTCAAACATCTGCAATATATTTTGCAGTTCGTCTTTTCTCCTTTCACGAGTATCAGTTGATACATTTCTTGTGATAATCCACTCCTTCTTGTTATTTCTTCTGTAACAATTCTTGAACGGACAAGTATGTGTTTTCTTAGAGCGGCAACCGAGTCCGAACATAGGACGTTTTGATTGTATATTGTTAGACAGTCCCCTTTCACAAAAGTTAAGTCTATGGTGCTTTTCCCATTAGGAGCTATATAAGTTACAGCTTGTGGTATATTTAGCAGAATATATCCCTCATCGTGTAGGAAGTCTACTTAGAGTCTTGTCTTGTAATCGAGTTTGTCGATTCGACAGTTCAGGTGTCCCCAAAAATTACATTTCTGTCATCTCTCATTGTTGTAATGGCTCTTACAATGTGCTCTACTGCATCACCTCTTTTCTTTGTGGGGCTGATGTATAGACCTATGATAGTTAATTTAACTGTTCGAATAATTACATATTATCTTCTATGAGTGTTCCCTTCACCTTTCCTATGCAGTCTTTATAGAAGATGCTGGCTCTTCCTTGCGGTCTCCCTTTTTATTTTGGTGTGGCTACGGCATGTTTGCTATATAGGTATGACAGGATGATATGTTCCGTTAAGAATGTTTCTGTGGTTATGATTACAGGAAACCGTTGCCAAAAGAAATCTGAGATTAACGAGATAATTCACTTCAGCCCTTCAATGTCTCAGAGTAGAATGCACAGAATTCCTGATTTGTTTGATTCTTCTTCGTTTGTATCGACCTATAGCCGGATTATAAGGACGCACTTGTTTGTCTCCGAAAAATAAACGGGCGCACTATAATTTCCTTTGGCCAGAAATTGGGATCTTGTAGAGAGGCAAGAAATGTGAAGTCTGAACCTGATTCGAATGCTGTACTGGTTCCTTTAGTTGGCAGCATTTCACACTCAATATCCCCCTCGATTCTGTTTGTTTGGAGACGTCTCCAAGGAAACAGAATATTCCGATATCGTCCTACTATTCAGTCTACCCATGTAAATCCATGCCTTTTTTTAGGGCTGCCTGCAACCGTGAGTCAGTCTTCTGGCTACAGCCGATCACTGTGTTCCCTCTTGTACGATTATTTCTAGTTTCTCTTGTTTTAGATCTTCTTTCTTGATAAGTAGGTCATGGTCCTGTGTCGTCTAGAGTGTCCTTATTCCTGTTGAATTCTTCCACGTATTCTCCTTTTGATACTGGTCCTGAAATCGAGTTATTTTCATCCTTCTTAGATACTTTTGTGTTATTTCTTTGTTGGGTTTCACGTTTTTTTGTTCTGTTGGAGGCCCCCCTGGTTTCACATTGTCGGGAGGTACTGGGGCTTGACGTTTATCGACCGTCAAGCGATTTATTCCCTTCTCTTTGATTACGGATTTCCCGGGTAATCCTAAGGTAATTCATTAGTGTGGTTTGTATTTCTTCTCGTATTCTCCTTTAGAGACCACTTTCCAAGAATTCTAGTACTTTTTGTATTTTATCCTCGAAAGACGCTAGATACCGTACTTTTCATTTGAAATTTTCTTTTTCAATAAATGGGGTTTTCATTCACTACAAAGCCACGTTAATTTGCAGTTCTTTCGCTTAAGTATACCAGATTCACATCCGGTCATTCCACAACAGTCAATATGATGCCATCTGTTGCAGCCTTCACACTCAACAGCGTCCTTACTGTTGCCAACCTTCTTGTGACAGATGTCACAAATATAAACACGTTGAGTGTGAAGTTCTCCTTCTGCACCTATAATCTCTTTCTCTGTGCTGCCCGGCATTGTCGTATATTCACGTTGCTTGACGAAGGTTAATTTGACAGTCAGCTTAATGTAGTAAGATCTCAGATATTATACGTAAACACGCATTTTCTACATCTTATTCCAATCTAGGTCCTATGTCACTTTAAAGACAAAGTCACCTCCGTACAGGCCATGAAGGCCCTTGGAGGAGTGGAAAGTAAAGACTTCCACCATTGTTAACCGCGGCACGTGATGGAGTAGAGTGGCTAGCTCTGCGCCCGGCCGCCTTTGCCCCCAGGAATTAACCTTGTACTCATTTTTGGTGTAGGCTGAGTGAATCTCAGGGCCATATGCACCTCCTGAAGTGGAAATCTCGTTTCTTAAATTTCACGACTTCCTGACGGGGATTCGAACCCACGTCCTTCCTGGTCCCATGTCACTTTACTGTACCAAAAATCATGCAGGAATAAACTTTAATATGCTCCTAAATGAAGTAAAAAATTACACTGCAAGTTTCACTCGCGTACACCACTAACTATATAAATTTGTCTTTTCGATGTTTGGCGTATTTGTCAAACGTTCATCCCCTCCGTGTGTGAAAGTCATACCGCAGTACATGCAAGAGTGCATTTCCTCTCCTACGTGAGTGAGATGAGCAAATGCCTTACCGCACTTGATGCATAAGATAAGCGTTTCATCTCAATGTGCAACTTTCTGCGGCGTGGCATTGGAAGTGCTGTAGGGCGTAGGCGAGTTGTTTCACTGTCCAACTGACCCACATTACTCTAGCGTGTTACGTACCTTAATGATAGGAGCCTCCAGATATTTTGTGTATCGATCTTGTAATTTCTCACATATTTTCGGATTTTTGGTTGTTTTATTCCGTTGCTATATTTTCTTGCGATTGAACATATGGTGTCTAAGTATGTATTCAGTTCATTTATCACTTTTTTCGCCATATTTCCGGGACCGACTGGCACACGACATGACACGACACGAATTCTTTCACTCAACTTAATCAACAAGAGTTATATCATTCTAGAGGTAGCCTTTTCCATTGTTATATATATAATACGACGTGTGCTAGGAAGTTTATAAAACACACCTCTTAATCCACTCTAGTCAATGAACATTCCAATGTCACGTACGCAGTATCACGTTTTATCAGTAGGGCAGCCTTAGCGATGCGACATTCGATTCATTTTACTGAATCGATTCATTTTATTCCGTTCACGTTACTGAATCGATACAGTGATCCGATTCACGGGACATTAGTCACCGCTCCTACTGCATCTGTGTAGTATGTGCTGGTAAGACAGCAGCAACAGCATTCAGTGCTCGCAGCTGCCATCTGGTCTTCATACTATTAACTCCTTTCTTAAAAAAATGCTAGTCACTCTAATACATCGAAGGTTTCCAGCGACGCAGGGTGGGAAAGGTTAGGATTAGGAAGGTAGCAGCCATGGCCTGAATTAAGGTACAGTCCCAGCACATCCTGGTGTGAAAATGGGGAAACTATGGAAAACCATCTTAACGGCTGCCGACGGTGGGATTCGAACCCACCATCCCCGAATGCCAGCGCATAGCTACGCGATACTAACCGCACGACAACTCGCTCAGTCATTTCTGAAAATATGTACTTTTCTATCAGCTGAGGATTTTTAAATCGTCATGTTTTGTATACGCTACCCGTGATGTATAGTAGCCCGCAGGTTTCCAGATTCAACACTCTGTTGGTTAAGTTATTGCGTCTGTCCACATATGATTGAAGTCTTGTGCAACGATGTGACATATGAACTGAGAGAATACTGAGCCGTTCTTCCCAATATAAAACAGGTACTTTTGAGTGGTCATGAGCATGACTCATTGTCATAGGGCAGTCTAGATTCGAGTTTAATTGTCAAATGTCAACTAAGTTATAATACTAAGATTCATCAAACTAATAAATAGTATAACCTAATAGCCTACTTATTTACTAGCTACTTCAGAAGTATGTTTTGACTACCTTTTTAACACTGCAAATAAATCCATCTATTATTTAAACTTCCCTGTAAGAAGAGGACAGTGAATGCAAATGGGTATTATTTTCATATGAGCTAAGCTCGAGAGTTCATTAGAGCATACAATTATTTCGGTGTGCCATGGCTCACTGTATGTCTCGCTGCAGTGGAATCTCGGCTCCCCGCCAGTGTCCAGTGAGCCGATAAGGAGCCGTGTGTATGTTGTGTCTCACTGAGCCGCGCTCGTTCACGATTCTTTCACTGTCTCGCTGCAGCGGAAGCTCGGCTCCCCGTCAACGTACAGTGAGTGCGCCACTCAGCACTGTCCGCTGGGAGTAAGTTGAATCGTGTGCCGTGAGCTCGCCGTTCCTGTGAATCGATTCACTCGTACACTTGAATGAATCGATACAATGCTTCGAATCATGCATTCAGTAACCAACATTAATAAATGTACGTGTTAACTCATTCCTGACAAACACCATTCTGTTGTAATTTATGCAATAGCAGGTTTTCTTGGAAGTCTTACAGCACATGTTTTCTCACTTACCTGCAAGGTCAACTGCTGTGACATATGCAATAGCACGTACATTAGCTCACTTTGGAGAAAGATCTTTTCTTGTAATGCACCATCATGAAAAATTAAAATGTATAATTTGGTGACCTATTAACTTATCTTCTTGACGAATGTTTTCCGATTAGATAATGTTTTTAGATTAAGCGTGTTTAAACGTGTTTTATATCTGACCAAAAATATGGCTTCCTATTAAGATCGCAACATTGTTGTTTGGGTTTCTTGACTCTTATTTAGTATTAAGTGAACGATGCGAGTTTTGAACTCGTAGAAGTCATAAAATTGTGCGCCCTTCCATATGTCTAATTTATAACGGAGATGACGGTTTATATTTTGTATTGTGTCTAGCGTAATGTTTTGTGGATTATGCACGTGATAGCGATCCTGGTTAATGGTGTATATTATATTTTTTGAATATAGGAGCTCTAATTGTTCTTAAATATGTGTATGCATTGTTGCTATCATGGTGGCAAAAATAAGTTATGGCCAAGTACACTCTTAGTACCGTATTAGTTTTCCTGGTGTTCAAATAATAGCTTTCCTGTCATATCAACATGTCTGTAGGATGTATTTATGAATTGTTTATTGTAATTTCGCGGAATTATGCTCTGACAGATTTTATTCAGGTTAACTTCGAATAAGGAAATCATCTCGCATATTGATTACTCCTCATTCCAGTGACAATAATGAGTTCAGTGAGGTTGGACTCAGCGCAGCCCGATCATCGCTGTGTTTCCTTTCTCTGTTAAATGACATTAGATATGAAACCCTCGCCCTCGAATGTACGATGCTAAAGATCCTAACAAAACCCTTATGGTAACGCCTGACTAGCGAAGTCGATTCCAAACTACCAGAGGAACAATTCAGTTTTAGAAGAGGGAGGAACACGATACGGGCCATCAAGTGCCTACTGGATGATATTGAAGCAGGTAGAACTAGAGCGGGAGGCAAGCTATACACCATTTTCGTCGACTTCTCCAAAGCTTTCGACTCTATCAGCCGAAAAATCATAATGGAGAAACTAGACAGATTAATGAGAAGTAATGCAAGTCTCAAACGACTAATTCAGAACATACTGGCCTCAAACTGCATAGAAATTAGTGACGGAATAGCGAATTCCAACCCATTTCAACAAACCACCGGTGTACTACAAGGGAATCCACTAAGACCAGTGTATGTTGGGTATTCAGCCCGAAAGCTGGTTTGATCCTCCACATCTCTGCCAACAGCTGTCATAAACAGCCTAGGCATCACTGAAGAGGCATACTAGGGAAATGAGGAGTGATGCAGTTTCCCGTTGCATTCCTCACCGAGCCAGAAGTTGCTATTACATATCAGTCTGCCAAGCCCACTGAAATGCATGCACCAACTGACCGTATGAGCGATATTTTCACACCATTCATAACAGGGACTGGCTGCATAAGGAATGGTATTACTAGCATCACTCATACCTTATATTAAGACGTAGGTACTTACAATGATCCCCAAAACGAACTTTCACCCTATTAACGCAGTAATTAAAACTGAGAGGACTTTTCCTATTTGTGAAACTCACAACCTGACTTTTAACCGAGTTTATTATCATACCATTGCCTAATGTCCATCTCACAACATTATCCAGGTCATTTTGCAGTTGCTTACAATATTGTAACTTATTTATTACTCTGTAAAGAATAATATCATCTTCAAAAAGCCTTATCTCTGATTCCACTTCATTACACCTATCATTTATATATACTGTATAAGAAAACATAAAGGTCCAATAATGCTGCCTTGAGGAAATCCCCTCTTAATTATTACAGGGACAGATAAAGCGTTGCCTACTCTAATTCTCTGAGTTCTATTTTCTAGAAACTTTCCCACCCATTCAATCACTCTTTTGTTGACTCCAATTGCACTCATTTTTGCGAGTAGTCTCCCATGATCTACCCTATCAAATACTTTATATAGGTCAATCGCGATATAGTCCAGCTGACCTCCTGAATCCAGGATATCTGCTATATCTTGCTGGAATCATACAAGTTGAGCTTCAGTGGAATAACCTTTTCTAAACCCAAACTGCCTTCTATCAGACCTATTATTAATTTTGCAAACATGTTTAGTATAATCAGAAAGAACGCTTTCCCAAAGCTTACATGCAATGCATGTCAAACTGACTGGCCTGTAATTTTCAGCTTTACAGTATGTCTATCCCCCTTTCCTTTATACACAGGGGCTGCTATAGCAACTCTCCATTCATTTAGTATAGCTCCTTTACGCAAACAATAATCAAATAAGTACTGTTAGATATGGCACTACATCCCAACCCATTGTCTTTACTATATCACCCGAAACGTTACCAATTCCAGCTGCTTTTCTAGTTTTCAACATTTGTATCTTACTGTAAATGGCATTGTTTCATAGGTAAAGTTTAATACTTCTTTGGTATTAGTCACCTCCTCTATCTGGTCATTATCCTTGTAACCAACAATCTTTACATACTGCTGACTGAATACTTCTGCCTTTTGAAGATCCTCACATGCACACTCCCCTTGTTCATTAATGATTCCTGGAATATCCTTTTTGGAACCTGTTTCTGCCTTAAAGTACCTATACATACTCTTCCATTTTTCACTAAAATTTGTATGACCGCCAATTATGCTTGCCATCATGTTTTCCTTAGCTAACGTCTTTTGTAGATTCAGTTTCTCAGTAAGTTCGTGCATATGTCCTTACTTCCACAGCCATTTCTACCTCTATGTCTTTCCAACCTGCACCTCCTTCTTAGTCTTTTTTTCTTCTCTGTTATAATAACATAGTGGATCTTTACCATTCCGTACCACGTTTGAATGTACAAACTTATTTTTCACATTCCTCAACAACTGCTTTAAACCCATCCCAGAGTCTGTTTCAATTTTTATTTACCGTTTTCCACCGATCATAGTTAGTTTTTAGAAACTCCCTCATGCCTGTTTTATCAGCCATATGGTGCTGCCTAATAGTCCTAATTTTAATACCTTCCTTTCTTTCACATTTATTTTTAAGTACCATGAAAACAGCTTCGTGATCACTACTACCATCTATTACTTCGGTTTCTCTATAGAGTTCATCTGGTTTTACCAGCACCACATCCAAAATATTCTTACCTCTGGTTGGTTCCATCACTTTCTGAATCAGATATTAATTTATTTGCCATTTGTTGGTCATGCTTCTTGTCATTCACATGACCTTCCCAATTGACATTTGCTAAATTGGGATCAACCGCTACAATCACGTCCCTTTCCTTATCATTTCCCCACATAGCTGATTATCTTATCAAATAATTCTGAATCAGCGTCAGCGCTACTCTTTCCCGGTCTGTACACTCCAAAGATATCAAGTTGCCTATTTTCTTTAGAAATGAGCCTTACACCTAGAATTTCATGTTTGTCATCTTTAACTTTTTCGTAGCTTACAAATTCTTCTTTCACCAGAATGAATACTCCCCTACCATTCCTATCCTGTCTCTATGATACACACTCCAGTTCCGTGAGAAGATTTCTGTATCCATGATGTCATTTTTCGGCAATGATTCAACTCCTATTACAATATAAATTAAGTATATATCCATTAAATTAATTAATTACATTCCTTTCTTTACAATACTTGTACAATTCAGCACTAACATTGTTATGTCATCCCGTACTTGACTTCCAGTTCCCTGTTCCCTTATCACCGCTCACTAGACCACCCCGTTTCTCTGAATGTACCTCTCTATAACCCTTACAAACAAATTCCCTAACTTATATGTACCACTGCTGTTTAATTGAAGGTCGTGTGAGCGCAGAATGCTATCTCCTACCCACCTATTAGGATCTAGAAATCTCACCCAGTTTCCTGCATACCCACTCCATAGCCTCATTTAAATCCCCAATCACCTTCCAGTCAATATCCCTCCTATAGAGTATTCCACTCATAACAATCTCTGCTTCCTTAAACTCCACCGGAGCTGCATTTACCAGATCTCACACATCCCTAACTATGTTTTTACTTATACCTGCTTGTCTTGCGTTGTTAGTACCAACCTCCTTCTCTTCTACTTTCAACATCTGCTTTAACCTAATTACTGGATAACACTCTATCCTGGTTCCCTTTCCTTCACATACTTTCCCCACATGTCTAACAATGGAATTCCCCATGGCCAGAGCCTCAACTCTACCCGCCTAATTCGATCCCCTCCCCTCCTGGTCAGTCATATCTTTCCTGACAGCCGCAGTAGTTACTTCTTCCTCCCTTTTCTCCCTCCCATGACCATGTTCCACCTGTCTTTTCCTATCCATTACACCACATTTCCCTTTCCTACCTTTTCCCTCCCTCCTACTTCCACACTTCTCAGCAACAGTTCCCTGTTCCTCATTTTCCCTCGGTTGTTCTACCTGCAGTGACTCGTACCGATTTCTCACAAACACGTGTCCTGAATTATGATCCTTAATGGAGCCCTTAGCCTGCAATCTCCTTCCCCTTAAAACATTAGATCACCTGTTTTCTAGAGTTTCCCCTTTCCTTCCCATCCCCCTTTTACACGTACTTTGTTCTGTACGTTTTTTGAGAGAGGCATCCTTTCCTTCCTGTCCTCTGAGAGAATCCTAATTATCTCCCTCAAACTCTCCAACTCCTCCTTCATACTCCTTAATGCGTGGCCACACCCACAGTTCCTACACTTGCACTCCTTAGTCATACTTTACTGATTAATGAAGCTGCCTCTGTGGGTCCGTGGTAGAGTGTCGGCCTCCGGATCCCAAGATAGCGGGTTCAAACCCGGCAGAGGTAGTCGGATTTTTGAAGGGCGGAAAAAAGTCCATTCGACACTCCATGTCGTACGATGTTGGCATGTAAAAGATCTCTGGTGATACATTTGGTATTTACCCGACAAAATTAATTAAATCTCAGCCATAGACGCCCAAGAGAGATCCGGTTTACTCTAGGTCCGCTAGATGGCAGACAGAGTAAACCGGAACGTCGAAATTGACGAGCAGACAGCCAGATGGCGTCAAATCGAAATGTCTGCAAACGGTAGCTGAGGCCATACGATGATTATTATTATTATTATTACTGATTAATGAAAAGGAAACAAAAAATAATATAACTAATATCGTGCGAAATAAACATGAAAAGAAATAAATATTGTCTAGGATAGTTCACAAAGATCCCACGACATGATATCGGTGATTAATATAGGCTACTACCGCACTACAATACTACTTAGTTGTTCGAATGTTTCCTACAGTACCCTAACAGGATGAAAATTGCTGTTAATTACTGAAAACAGAAAATAATACACAAGATTTACACAATTCTAAACTGCATTTAAATCTACACTAATTACTACAACAGAATTCTAGTAAGAGATTTACTACATATACCACATAATTATACTATACTACACAAATATTTAACAGTAATAGAATAAACACAGTAATTTCTAATAAGATACTATAATACACTACAATAATTTTACACTACGGTACGTTCAGACTACGTTCATATACTACAATAATTTTAAACTACGTTCAGACGCATTTTAATTACAACAGGTTATTAGTAAGCACAAACAGAAAGGAAATTACAGTTAGAGTTTGAAATTCGCAAGACTACTCAGAATAATAGAATCTGGCCTGATATAATAAGTTACACAATTAAATCGTAAGGTGTTGTATAATTTAATGATAAATCAGTTTATCCTAGAAAGGGTTTTACCAATAACAAGACAAAGATTTTAAATCTGGTAGTTTGATAGTCGATTTTAATGGGCCTACGCTTAAGTGGAATACAACAGAACAAACAGTAACAAGAAACATTGATACGTGAAAGAGCTATGATAATTTTACATGCACTTTATCTAGGAGAATAAGATGCTTAGAGCAGAATTTGAAAGCATTACACTAAACATCATTTTACCAATACGTAACAAACATACTGAGCGAGTTGGCCGTGCGGCTAGAGTCGCGCAGTTGTGAACTTGCTTTCGGAATACAATGGGTTCGAACCCCACTGTCGGCTACCCTGAAGATGATTTTCCGTGGTTTCCCATTTTCACGTCAGGCGAATGCTGGGGCTGTACCTTTATTAAGCCACGGTCGTTTGCTTCCCACTCCTACACATATCCCATCGTAGCTAAAAGACATATCTGTATTTGTCCCGGCATTTGCCTAGAAGTGAAAATGGGAAACCACACACAAAATCTTTATCAGGGCAGCCGACGACGGGGCTCGAATCCACTTCTCGGACTCAGAGCTCTTGGTGCCATAGCCGTAGCGCGCTGACACGTTCGGCCACTCCGCTCCGTCTTCTCATCCTAATATCAACTTCAATTGTTCTCCTAGTACAACAATATTTAAAAATTCGCTTGCATTTCTAGGTCACTCGTCGTCTTAAAATTCACAAGTATCGATGAAATATCTATAGTAGGTCGTGAGAACAGGTAACATCCTTCACAATAACGTTGAATGTGCTCACATCGTGAAAGCCTGAAAATTATCTACCTTAACTTTTTCACACTAACGTTTAAACGCTTCCTCGCCACTCTGTGGCAATTGCTGTTCACGTTCTTTAGAATACTTTCTTCCTCGATGTAAATTAATGTTTTTATGCGAAGGCTGATTTTCGAGTATGGTTAAATAAATCTCAGGTGACAATTTAAGATATTTCCTAAAAATGCGAAAAACACGGGAAAAATATATTTGCGGACAATGATGCACACGACAGCTTCATTAACTATAGTAAAATTCGTGCGATGAATGCACGGAATAAATTTCTCTCGAAGACCTTATTCTTCGATGAGGGCAAAAATACCTGAAGAATTGCCGATTTTGGACTTACAGAGATGTACACAACACGATCAATCCATGCTAACCTGATATATGTACACCACATTCTACCGAGCTCGATAGCTGCGTCGCTTAAGTGCGGCCAGTGTCCAGTATTCGGGAAATAGTGAATTCGAATCACACTGTCGGCAGTCATGAAAATGCTTTTCCGTTGTTTCCCGTTTTTACACCAGGCAAATGCTGGGGCTGTACCTTTATTACTGTTACGCTGTTTCCTTCCCACTCCTAGCCCTTTCCTGTCCCATCGTCGCCGTAAGACCTATCTGTGTCGGTGCGACGTAAAGCAACTTGTAAACAAACAAACAAACAAACAAACAAACAAACAAACAAAGAACCACTATAATATATAATAACACTCAAACACAATGATAAACGAACAATTAACGTATGAAGTACTACGTGCAAACGCAAAATAATTAATTAAACATCCACGTAAAAGCACATAGCGACTCAAATACGTCTTTATCATTATTGAAAATCACGAAATACGATAACAAGCAGACTCAAAATAACAATTACTTTAAACTCGTATTCGCGATCACATTGAACTTGTGAGTTCACGGTCACATTGCCGCTAATCGAAGCAGGCCTTACGATCTGAGTATTGTAGTAGGACTTGTGTCAAAGATAGATCCTGCATTCCCTAAACGGAGAGGCTAAATTTAAAAAATACCACAAAGCAAAAACAACGATTAATTGGGTCATTTTACTTCTATAGTGACGACATTAAGTTTATTTTAAGGAAATTGTTATAATATTTTATAGTAAACGCTTTGTAAGGTACGGTAATTTGAATATATTTCGTCACAAAATTCCATTAAATAATGTTCACAAGTACGGTATTACATCAACTTTACTATGTACAGTTACATATTAGCAGGTTACATAAATCAACATTTGACTCGTTTTACATATCCAGCCTTCGTGGTTTTGGTTAAAAGAGATCTTCATAATTTATATCGCTTTTCTTATGGATGTTTGCTAATGCAAGACCATTAAACCGTTCTCTCCCATTGTGCTGTTAGGTTTTTAGCTTACGTAGGGCCGAGAAACTTCTCTCTCTAGAGGCTGTTGTGACTCGCAGGGTGGCAAACATTTGTAGCAATAGTCTAATATTGGGAAAGAGCTAATATATGTACCATATTTTGTCCTTCTATTTTCTTCTGGATGAGACGTTGTCCAGTTATCTCTCCGTAGTGATATTTCTGCTCTCAGTTCAACACTTCTTGATTGAAAGCCTTTCAGACATCTCTGCTGCTTTAATAATTTCTTAGAAAAATTACTGGGAGTAAGCCCTTCTAAAGGGGCCACTTTGTTAACATTATCACGAAGGCGTTATTCTATCTAGCTTGTTAAGGGGTCGACAGCAGGCAAGAAAACTAACTTTCTGAAGTATTTCTCAGGATCCCTAGTTGACACATTCATTTGCCTGTCACAAAGACATGGGACACGGATTTCTTCACCCATTTCATCAGTATTTTTTCCTCATTAAATTCAACATTCCTATTACGGCACCAATGTAGCCTAAGTCAATGCAGATGACATGTATCGTTTTAGGATCTTGCAAGAACTCGCTTAATTTCATAGTATGGACCAAACAGTGAACAACAGTTTCCAAACCAATGATAAATTCACTTCCTTTAAAAGCCGCGCCAAAGGGAACAACTTTACTTAACACCCTCACTATCTGGATCATCTTCTATTTGTTTAAGAAATCTTACAACATGTAACATTAGCTCTTGAAATATAATATCTTGAAAGTTTAAACCAAGTTTGTATAACTCATTGACAATGCAGATTTTTATATCTACTTCAGCCCCAAAATATAATTAACATTACACTCTGAAAGTGTTTGCAAGTGCTTCTAGACACTAGAAAGTAAATCAATAATTATTAATTTCTCAATCAAATTCAAAATAATAATTGAAAGTTCCCATCCATCAGGTACCGGTATATTGAGGTGACGCCATCTAGACTGCCAGCGTGATAATTTCGACGTTCCGTTCTACTCAGCCAGATCGCAGTTGTGAACTAAAATTCTATTGGGTGACCTATTGCTTAATTTTTAATTAATTATGTTCAGTTGACACCAAATGTATCACCAGAGACCTTTGAGAGGTCAACGTCGTACTACATGGAAGGGCAAGGACTATAAAAATGTCTTTGTACCCTTCAGCCACACCCTCCCCATCTATCACTACATAAATCAGTGATGCAAGCAATACCTTAGTGAAATATTCATGGGGAACAATATTTGAGGCCGGGATCGTGTCGACTGGGCAAGGCACATACATAACCCTGAGCTGAAAACCCCCCCTTGTAATCAGGCAACAAGGGCAAGACTACACCTATTTGAAATAAAAGAAGAAATTGTTTAAACCAGGGGATTTATTAAATAAATATGAGAGGAAAAAAATTAAACCAAGAAAAGAAAATCACACAAAATAAATAGGGAAATTAATCGTAATACTCATGGACATACCTTGTTCTTTTTCACATAGTTGAAACATGGTGTGAACTCAAGCTATTACTCTTCAAAAAAAGTATCGATACGTAATTTAAAATGCTCACTGCCTCTCAACACATCACTCTTACATTGCCAGCAGCTTCCTTTCCATCGTTAACAATTCAGCCAGGTCGCTTGTTTTACCAGGATACACATATCCAAGGCACTGCACCATATATTACATTAGGCAACTAACAATGAGAAACGTTAGCACAACAATAAGCCGTGCCCGAGAACAAAAGGCAGATAAGAATAACGACAAATGAGACTGAGCACAGCCTCCATGGACCAATCAAAGCCAAGACAGATCCAAAGAATACAATAGGTACGCTCATGCGCAAATTGAAACCAACATGGCGGGTACTCAAGCCGAGCATCAGCCATGAATAATAAATAAATATAGCTCTGCGCTGAAAACCAAACAAGGCGCAGAATTTGAAAGACAAATACAACAGGTCGATCGGCATATCACCCTTTTCTCCCCCACACATCCGAACGCACATGCATACTACATTCACGCACACACAATGAGGGTATCGGGAAAATAAAACACGAACGGCCGTTCAAATTTCGTAGTCAAATACAAACCATAAATTATGACTCCACGGTCATTATCAGCGGGTCTCACGTACTCAAACGTTTGCGTGCGGCGTGCAATTACACATAAGGTCAGAATTGAACATTACTTTATTCACATCACTGGCATGTTGCGCCTTGTACAACCTGGATTGGCATCTCCTGCGGTCGAGACAAGGGGCACATCATGAGGATCACGCAGTAATAAAGCACGCAGTGCACCAAATCATAACCACAGAGACCCTTTCTCAATTATCACAACAAGACCACAAACAGATTCATTCAAAGCACATCGTACGACGGAGCGGAAAGATGTATGCCATCGACCGTAACATACGGGAATAACTCGACACCAAATTTAAATATAAACTAACTATCACGTACCTGTGATTATCAATGGTAAAATGGAATAGCAGTTAGCGTGAAAGGTCCAGGCTTGTACACATTAAAATAATATTTAAAGCATAAAAAGGCCACACCAAACATAGCGGCAGCCATTGTTAGTATCTGCCCCACATAGAACAGAAGAAGAACGCCACAGAGTAAAAATTATCGCTCAACAAAACGAACGACCTCACAGATAAAACCATAGCGTGTGCTGCTCCCTACTGGACGTCATTAGACTGACACACAAAACTGAAGGAAGCCATTTACATAATTAAATGTCAAATCGTGGAACATGCGATAAGCATGGTTCAAATATCCAGCGGCACCGCCTTTTAAAATGCTCCGAAACTCGTTGATCAGACGAGTGGACGCATTTTAAAAGAGGTCCATGACTTAAAACTGCGAGCGCGCGCCCACTTAACCTAGGTACTTATGAACTACTTATATCTAGAATTATTTACAGACACACGAAATTTACAAGAACAGTCACCACATTATACAGTTTAAATAAGACAGTTTACCTCACGGGAGGTCCGTATTAGCTTGTCACGTGCAACGCTGACTTACATCAGTCCATTATTACACTGTTTCTTTCGCGCACTCAGGTTAAATCTAGGCATTCAAAAAGTCAAGGCGGTTGGGTATAATATTTCCATGCACTCAGGGATCTGGATGTGAATTCAGTTCAACTCCAGCAATTCGAACCACTTCCCTTTTTTTCTATTTCCTTTCTTTCCTTTCCTTCATTTCCGTTCTCATTCATGAAACACGATTTTTACCTGAAAGAAAAGGCATGTTAGAAAATTGGGAATTCGTTAAGGACAAGGTTGATATACACCACTACAGATACGTAAGATATGGAAATATACGATGTTTACTGGCTTCTTTGATGGTAAGCCTTTACCATCGAGACGTGAGTTTCGCTCACCCTCTTACTTACTACGTCTTCCAGTTCTACTGTCACAGGTCCCAGGAATCTGGTTACCGTTTTAGGCTGAGACCACTTAGAACATAATTTGGCCGTGACTTGATTTGCCGCTGAGCTCAATGGAAAAACTTTCACTACGACCAAGTCTCCAACTTCCAGCTTTACTCTCTTTCTGTTTCGATTGTACCTCTTGGCCACACGGTCTCGAGCCATGGTTAACTGAGTCACTGCTTCCTTCCATTTGGCCTCTACGTCCATCGTCCTGGACGGTTTGGACAGATACTCTATATTCCACTTCAATTGCAGTGGGTCGACGAGATCTCTACCTAGAAATAGAGCAGCCGGGGCTTGCCGGTGCGACTCATGTACACTGCTGTTGAATGCTAAAACAAAGAAATCAAGATTACAGTCCCAGCTGGTCAGCGCTGTGAAAGGCCGTCAAACAAGCTTTGAGATTTCGATGGAACCTTTCGACGTGCGAGGGTTTGGGATAGTGAGGGCTTAAAAACACATGCTTGATTCCCCACCCAAAGCATAAGTGTCGGAGCTTACGACAGTTAAAGGTGGACGCATTGTCGGTCACTATCGTTTTAGGGGGTCCGTAAATTCCAAAAATGTGCCGGGATAGGAAGTGCACAACGTTGTTCGAATTTATCTTGCGCACGGGAAATAGCCAAACAAATTTTGAAAATGCGTCAACGACGGACAAGATCCCAACGTTGCCACTCTTGGACTTGGTGAGGGGGCCAAAATAGTCAATGAATAACCTTTCCCCGGGGCATGTCGCTATGTCAGCAGAATGGGGTCCAACGAGAGAAGACTGCGCGGGTTTAGCCCTCTGGCAAACATCGCAACTTCTTACATACTCCAAAACATCTCTTTTCAAGTTAGGCCAGAAGTAGTCGCGAGAGATTCGATTTAAAGTCTTATATTGACCTAAATGAGCGCCCAGATAGGAGTCGTGATAAAACTGAAGTAGCATGTGCCTCAATTTCAAGGGTACGTAAATTCTGTCACTACCATTTTTCCGACTTCGACGTGATAACAATCCTCTCTTAACACTATACGACTCGTCTTCGAGAGAGCCATCCGCGATTCGTTTCAACAACTCACGACACTCGGAGTCGTCCTTCTGGTGTTCGGAGATATCCGTGAAGGACCATGGGAAATTTTGCAAAATACTAATGGTGTTATCTTCTTCGGTTGGGACACGGTCTTCCTCAAGTTCGACCTCACTCTCCTTCACTCCCTCGAACATGCGCGACAAGCAGTCGGCTACAACATTGTCCTTTCCACGGACATGTACGACAGTAAATTTGTACGCAGATAATCGGAGAATCCATCTGGCGGTTCGACCAAGTCTTTTCACATTAGCGCTCATCCAGGAGAGAGCTTGATTGTCCGTGTGGATGTAAAATGGCGGTGTTCAAGATACGAGCGAAACTTTTCGACACCCAAAACTACTTCTAGGCATTCTTTTTCGTAAATGGAATACCTCAGTTCAGCTCCATGTAGTAGTTTACTGAAGTACGCGACGAGGACTAGCTTACCCTGCTCATCGTCTTGATTGAGCACCGCGGACACAGCGAGCTCGCTGGAGTCGCATTGCAAGATGAAATCGCGGGAAAAATCCGGACTATGCAATACAGGGGCTTCACAGAGTGCCTGTTTCAATTGTTCGAAGGCCTGGGTTTGATCATGGCTCCAGACAAAGCGACAACCTTTTCTTTTTAGCAGGTTTAAAGGGGCCGATATCTGAGAGAAATTTTTGATGAACTGGCTGTAAAATCCTACCATACCAAGAAATCTTCGCACACCGCGAACGTTTTTGGGCGGGGGAAAATCTTTGATGCACTTAACCCGGTCAGGGTTTACAGCGATGCCAGAGTCAGATACAACGTGGCCTAGAAAATTTAGCCGTTTGGTACAAAGAGAGACCTTCTTTGGGTTGATCGTGAAGCCGTGCTTGCACAACCGACTGAGAACTTCGCGAAGATGGGCCAGGTGCTCGTCAAAGCTGGGCGAAAAGATCAGAAAATCGTCCAAAATATTAAATACACAGGAAAATTTGAGGTCACCGAAAATTGAGTCCATCACGCGGCTAAGCGCTTGTCCTCCCACAGAAATGCCCATCGGGACTTTATTGAATTCGAACAATCCAAACGGAGTGGCGAAGGCAGTACAGGGGCGACTTTTAAGGTCCAAGGGGATCTGATAATATGCGGAATTGAAGTCAAATACCGTGAAGTACTTGGCGCCATGAAAATGCTGGAAGGCACTTTCGATGGTGGGTAATGGGAAGCTGTCGAAGACAATGTTCTTGTTGACCTTTCTGTAGTCTATCACGAATCTTAGTTTGCCGTCCTTTTTAGGGATTAGGAAGGCGGGACTAAAGGGGGACTTGGAGTGACTGATGACCTTGTTATCTAGCAGGTCGTTGACATATTCCCTCATAGCGGACAACTTCGGGGGCGAACAACTGAACGGAGGGGACCTCACAGGAGTGTCATCTTTGAGTTCGATGCCGTATGAGAAATTCTTAGCACACCCAAGCTTATCGGCCAAGACGTCGGAAAACTCCTCTAACAGGCAGTTCAACATGAGATTTTGGTTTTCGCTGAGCTCACATGAGGCATTGATAAGAAGAGGTTCCGTCAGGGCGGACACAGTGGGACGCTGAAATGGTGTCTCAAAGGGGTAACTGACATCAGATTTAAAGCGAAAGGCAAAGGATCGATTAATGAAATCGAGGGACAAGCCGGTAGCCAACATAAAATCGGTGCCTAGTATGATCGGCGCGGACAGGTTGGGCACAACATGAAACGTCCAATCTCACGACAAACCATGTATCTTGATATGGCACTTGGTTCTACCAACGGGACACACCTCACGACCATCGACAGACACGTACTTTCTCGGGTTCTCACTTTCAGGAAGATACTCTAATTTCATAGAAAGCACTAGAGATTTGTCTACAAGAGAAATACACGAGCCGGTATCCAACAAGCCATACAATACACGAGACCCAATATAAACTTTGGCCCATGGGGTAGATGACGGAGGGCCCCAGATCCTTTTATTGAGACCGACCTTAGGCGCCAACGGCGGGCCATCACGCCGGCGCGCCTCTAGTTTCCCTGCTGAGGGTTACAACGAGGACATACGCGCGCTGTGACACCAACAAGACCACACTGAGAATACTTTGCAGGGGGCCTGGACCAACAGTTCATCGAGAGGTGACCTGATTTACCACAATTCCAGCACGACTTGACTCTACCACCCTTTACAGGAACCGTTTTGGATGGTTGGGTTGCATTGACATAAAGCGGGGGCGGATTTTGAGGGCTGGACCTGCGTTCGGGGCTACGGACGAGACGAGACGGGGGAGGGGAGGTACCAAAACTAACAGATTTGTTGGGCGTACGACAAGCGACGTCAGGAAAAGAGCACTCGGATGGAATGGGAGGCGGACGGTATTGTTTGTTTTGGCTAACTACGCCCTCGAATTCGCGACCCAGGTTGATGATGTCGTCGACGCTCTGAACTAGAGACCGTTTAATGTGTAGCTTGTAATCGGGGGCAAGATTTCTATAGAATTGGTCGAAAATCTCGTCTTCGGGCATCTTAACATTCATGCGGATAAATAACGTCAAAATCCCAGTGGCATAGTCGTCGATGCTTTCACCTACACATTGCGTTCTACGGAAGATTTCCTGCTTCAGACAGTAGTCCATATCAGATACCCCGAATCGCTCCTTTATGCTGCTGGCGAATTCACTCCACGTTATGATACTCCCTTTAATAAGCCTATACCATTTTAGAGCCGGCCCTTCTAGCATTCCCGGGATGACGGGCACAAACAAATCGAGAGGTAACGAGCTACACTCAGCTATGTCCTCAATTCGCTCCAAAAATTCATTTACACTGGAGGTTTTCCCTTCACCAGAGAAATTTAACCTCCATTTTCTCACAATTTCAAACACGGGGTTCACTTCGGCATGACGGTCGGAACTGGGCCTAGGAGAAGGGGAAGTTAATCGCTTACGATTTTCGTCAGGAATACGATTACGAAAGGTAATGACATTGTTATCGTCAGGGCATGAATTACAGCGGTTGCTTCCCGCGGACGAAGCATGGAGTTCATTTGTCCCTTGCTCCATTTCGCTTTCCGGGTTAGGCATGTCGCTAGTAACACTATCGTTACGATTATTTATTTCTACAGCCTTCTGATTATCCATATCGCAACCCAAGTTTCAAAGGTTTGAACACGAGATACATACACAATATAACAACAATGGATTTGAATTGAACAATGCACATAAATTATAGATCACACTTAAAATTAGGGCCAGAGACTAACTGAATCATGAGATTAAATTAAAGCGACCAGAACTGACTTCGAATGGGTTTCCAGCTCTACCTCGTCCGATTTCCTTTCAGAGGAGGTATCCCAGTCGAGCACGCTTCTGCTACCATTTACTCAGCCACACCCTTCCCATCTATCACTACATAAATCAGTGTTCCAAGCAATACCTTAGTGAAATATTCGTGGGGAACAATATTTGAGGCCCGGATCGTGTCGACTGGGCAAGGCACATAGATAACCCTGAGCTGAAAACCCCCTTGTAATCAGGCAACAAGGGCAAGACTACATCTATTTGAAATAAAAGAAGAAATTGTTTAAACCAGGGGATTTATTAAATAAATATGAGAGAAAAAATTAAACCAAGAAAAGAAAATCACACAAAATAAATAGGGAAATTAATCGTAATACTCATGGACATACCTTGTTCTTTTTCACATAGTTGAAACATGGTGTGGACTCAAGCTATTACTCTTCAAAAAAATATTGATACGTAATTTAAAATGCTCACTGCCTCTCAACACATCACTCTTACATTGCCAGCAGCTTCCTTTCCATCGTTAACAATTCAACCAGGTCGCTTGTTTTACCAGGATACACATATCCAAGGCACTGCACCATATATTACATCAGGCAACTAACAATGAGAAACGTTAGCACAACAATAAGCCGTGCCGGAGAACAAAAGGCAGATAAGAATAACGACAAATGAGACTGAGCACAGCCTCCATGGACCAATCAAAGCCAAGACAGATCCAAAGAATACAATAGGTACGCTCATGCGCAAATTGAAACCAACATGGCGGGTACTCAAGCCGAGCATCAGCCATGAATAATAAATAAATATAGCTCTGCGCTGAAAACCAAACAAGGCGCAGAATTTGAAAGACAAATACAACAGGTCGATCGGCATATCACCCTTTTCTCCCCCACACATCCGAACTCACATGCATACCACATTCACGCACACACAATGAGGGTATCGGGAAAATAAAACACGAACGGCCGTTCAGATTTAGTAGTCAAATACAAACCATAAATTATGACTCCACGGTCATTATCAGCGGGTCTCACGTACTCAAACGTTTGCGTGCGGCGTGCAATTACACATAAGGTCAGAATTGAACATTACTTTATTCACATCACTGGCATGTTGCGGCTTGTACAACCTGGATTGGCATCTCCTGCGGTCGAGACAAGGGGCACATCATGAGGATCACGCAGTAATAAAGCACGCAGTGCACCAAATCATAACCACAGAGACCCTTTCTCAATTATCACAACAAGACCACAAACAGATTCATTCAAAGCACATCGTACGACGGAGCGGAAAGATGTATGCCATCGACCGTAACATACGGGAATAACTCGACACCAAATTTAAATATAAACCAACAATCACGTACCTGTGATTATCAATGGTAAAATGGAATAACAGTTAGCGTGAAAGCTCCAGGCTTGTACACATTAAAATAATATTTAAAGCATAAAAAGGCCACACTAAACATAGCGGCAGCCACTGTTAGTATCTGCCCCACATAGAACAGAAGAAGAACTGCACAGAGTAAAAATTATTGCTCAGCAAAACGAACGTCCTCACAGATAAAAACATAGCGTGTGCTGCTCCCTACTGGACGTCATTAGACTGACACACAAAACTGAAGGAAGCCATTTACATAATTAAATGTCAAATCGTGGAACATGCGATAAGCATGGTTCACCCTTCAGCAATCCGTTGCCGTCCGATCAGTGTGAGAAATGTGCGAGGGCTACCTGCCTAAGGCCGGAGTAGGTTAAACAAATTATCCAAATTGTAACGATGAACAGTAGGACAATGTCTGGATGCAGCCGCGAGTGGTACAATGACTGGACGCAGCCGCGAGTTGGGTGAATCACTCAAGGTACGGTGGGTAGACATTGCCTGTATCCAGCAGACAAAGTGGAAAGGTGCAGAAATCTGTGATATTGGTGAAGGATACAAGCTCTTACATTGCGGCACATCCTGCCAAAATTGCATGGCAATTGCCGTCTCCGACAGATTGTGTGGTAACATCACCTACATCGACCGTATACACGATTGCTTGATTGGCATCTGAGTTGTCATCGGGTCAACAATAATACACATAATCTCTTGTTATGCACCAAAGGTAGGATGCCCATTAGAAGAACAAGATGGATTTTAGACAGAACTTCAGTCACATATCCACTCTATTGATTCCGGTGAACACATCTTAATCTGTGCAGTTCCCAACAGCCATGTTAGCTAACCAAGGGATGGTTTTCAATGAGTGCATAGTGGATTCATGTTTCGTGTGTGTAATGAAGCTAGTGAACGTGCCTTGAAATGGTACTTGACGAAAGTAAATACGTTCTTCCAGAAACCCCTTTCCTGCATTATCACATACAGCAGTGGTCAACGCATGTTGCAGATCGATTACTGGGTGGAAAAAAGAAGGATCTGAGGCTAGTAATAGACTGAAAACTTGTACCATCAGACAAAATCGCTCCTCAGCATAGAATTTTGGTTCTTGAATTTCAACTTCACCTTCGCCCATCTGTCTGACCTGTCACCGCCACAGAATGCATAAAGTAGTGGAAGCTTCATGTCAAAGCAACAGTGCTAATGGACACAGTCTTTCTCCTCCTGAATAATGACTGTCTTGTGGAGGATACATGGGCTCTTCTTGCTGCACAGATTCAATCGAGTGCAGAAGAAATGGTAGGACTAACAAAACTACGTTTAGTGGACAAATAGGTCTGGTGGTGGAATGACAAGGTCCAGTGTGCAGTAAAGTCAAGAAAATCACCAGCAAAAACTGACACCCTCCTCGTCCACTAGGGAACTCAAATATTTCACCAAACGAACAGTAGCAACTGCCAAGGGCAATTACTTTCGTGTTTTCTATGAATAATTAGATTAAATCGGGGGAGACAATGCTATCTATAGGATCACCAGATCTCGTCATCGTGCCACTGAAGATATTTGTCATGTTATCCACATCAAGGACATCATGGACAGCTCCTTCAAAACCCAGCACATATGCGTACACACTGGCACGAACATTTGATAGTAATTTGTAATGAGGAATTTCCACTTTCGACTATCCCCACAGCCAACCCAATGGAGAGTGCATTTCCACCCACCACGTGTGCCGAGATTGCCATCCGCGCAATGAAAATCATCAAAGCAACTGGACCTGGTAACATCCCTGTTGAAGTTCAGAAGGAGATGGGCAATGTGAAACTGAGTTTCTACCAAAATTCTTCAAAAAATGCATTGAAGGCAATGACATACCATCCACTTGGTAGAGAAGTATCACCCACCGTTCCACATCCCTCAGCCCCAACGTAGGCTACACTATGCCTCCCTTATCTTGCTCCTCCCATCTACAACTCAGCTCTATTCTATTTCTCTGCTTATGCTTTTTCAACTTCTGCAATGATTCATCTTGAAAACAAATGAACATCTCAACGCTTTCCCATCAACATTATTCTGTTCACACTTGTTTCAGTTGAACTGAATTCGAGAAGATTCTTCAAGTGCTAGTATTTTAACTGTTACCCCTGGTCTTTTGTGAAGTGCATTTTCCATATTGGAATAAAACTTTGTGAATTTACGCAATACGTGTGGTCATGATGAGTGTTTAACATTCTACTCTACTTGTCTTGCACGGAATTTCAACAACACATGCTTGCTTCATAAATTTTATCTATAATTCATGTCTTGCCTAACTTCAGTGTTTATGACTGATGGTCTCTAGCAAGATCGAAACTAGTTTAATCAAATATATGTAACTTTTTCTAGGTTACAATAAATAGAATTGAATAGGTGGAAACCTTTTAGCTTTTGCCTTATATTAGGATTCAGTGGCGAAAGCTCTACTGGTAATCTAATGAAGTACGGGGTTGGGTGAGGGAGTCTCAACTAAAATCGAGGAAGAGGCTTTTCATGCATGTCCGAGGGGATGATTAATGAATAAATAGAATATCACTAGAATGAAAGGAATATCGGGAAACCGGAGATCCCGGCGAAGCCTGTCCGATCTCCGCTTTATACAGCACAAATGTTACATGCAGTCACCAGGCTTCAACCCAGGACTAGTGTTAAAGACTGATATCTCACCGTTTTAGGCAGGAAAGGGCCACCACAGTAATAAAAATAAACAGTGTCATTTGAACAATCGAATCACATCTCATAATTAAATTAATTAAAACCTTACTTAGGCGATACATATTAAATCTAGTTTGACCTTCTTCAGTTTTATTTAGCGGAATTGCTACAGTTAGTGAGTCTCAACAAACCTATAAAACAATAATAATATTCAAAGGTCAATAAGAATTTCCTTCCAGTATGGAAACTTACAAAAATGTTTCCAATTCTTTCAAAATGTTTAAACAGTTTTTGACAGTACCCATTTATAGAAAACAGGTATATTTGAATTGTAATATACTCTATATTATATTTTAAATTTTGAGCCATATTAGTCATTTAGTGTCTCGAAAATAAGAAAATAGAAAATAAAATATGAGAATGGAAACAAATAATAAAAGCAGGCGAGTTTGCAGTTTTACATGAGGGAAATCTTATGATCATTAGTCGTGTGACCAATAGTGTTACGACCGACGAAACAACATATCGGACGTACATAGCAAGGTCCATTTCAATAGGCGCAAAAATACAATTTTGAAACAATTCAGATGGAGGACTAGACTGCCCTAAACGGGGAGACACAACACATCACTCAGAAGGTGATTCAAATATTTATTACATATGAATAAACACCCTACTGCCGGTCGCCATGTTCAGTCTGTCTATATTAATGGACGCAGCAGCACGTTGCCAACTGTGACAAATGACGAATGAACTGCGGCAAGCGAGTTGCCAACACAAAAGCCGCGACAGTTAGTTTTATGTGCAATCCGAACCAAAGGAACGTGGTTGTATGTTTCGAAAATCTCATATGCTCATACTTTCGGGAGGTGGGTTTGAGTGCTTTGTGTATTATCGTATCACTCTAGACACTGATGCTCTCTTTTATCTTTTAACATTTCTGTAAATTTAAATTTGTCTATTTTCATCTGAAGATTTGTGTAGGTGGGGGATTTCCCCATTTCCTCCCCCGTAGATCTGCCCCTGCCCCAAAGGAAAAGAGCATGATTTATTCTGGGTGATTTCCATAAATATTTCCATTACAAAAGTATTGCAAATTGTGGGTTGGGAATACTTGGGAGCAAGGAGACGAGGTGCTTGAATAAGCAGTATGTTCTGAGCTGTCAGTGGAGAGATGGTGTAGAATGCCCTCAAACGAATAAGCTTGAGTGGAAGACAAAGTTTGAATTCAAGAGGACTAACTAGGGTAAATATTCGCTTGTAGGAAGCGGAATTAAGGATTGGAATATTTATGACAGGTAATGTTCGATAAATGAAGTTAATTGAAATCATTTAAGAAAATATTAAATAAACAGTTGATAGGGAATCTGCCACTTGGGCAATAGCTCTAAATACAGAGAAATGATGACTGAAATTGAACACCATCAATCCTTGTTCTTCTTCTTAGGATGACGTCTCCCTACGAAGGTTGGCGATTGAATTGATTGTGATAATTCGCGAAACAGTGGCTCGAAATATTTTGATGGAAGTTTGTCCATACCAACGGCGAAAATCTTTAAGCCATGAATTTCCCTGTCTCCCCACATACCATTTTCCTTCAATACTCTCCTTGATGATGAGTTGGAGAATTTCATATCGTTCACTTTTCACGATGTGGCCGATATACCTGAGCTTTCATTCCTTTATAATTATTAGAAGCTCTTTTTTTCGTATCTAACAAGTTGAGGACTTGGTCTTCTTTTCTGCCCAGGATATTCGAAGCATTCTTTGTACAAGTACATTTCGAAGGCTTCAATGCGTCTCTCTAGCAAAGGACTGAGCATCCAGCTTTCAAAACCATACAGAAAGGCAGGGAAAACATAGCATTGCAACATGAGACCTTGGAGCTGAAGGTTGAGATCTCTATTGGTGAATACGGTCCTCAAACGTTGAACACATTTTTGCCTTACCCAATCCTGGATAAGATTTCATTCTTGGGACCACAATGCTCAGTCACTACCATAGTCCCAAGGTATTTGAAGGGTGACATTTGCCGAACAACTGTGAAGTTAATGTGCAGGGAGGCCTGCTTAGGTATTTTCGAATATACAGTTAGCTTGGTCTTACCAATATTCATGAACAGACCAAATGCTGCACGGGATCCTTACAATGTTATTAATAATAATTTGAAGATCAGCAAGGTTACTGGTTAACACAACGGTATCACAGTTTCCATGATATATCGCACTACTATGTTTTAAAAGAGATTGGAAATTCACTTTTTGCTACTGAATGATGCAACATACCTCCGTACTTTCAAGCACTCATCAAATATTCTACCCCACATGTCCTTAACTGTAGTAATCAGACAGACATGGAAAATGATTTCAGTGAGGTATAGCACGCCGATGTTTTATGAGATTCGTCAGTTCTCTTTTCCTCTCCTATCAGATTACCAATAATTTTCTTGCTCTGTGCTTAGACCAAGCTATTACCATTTTACTGATACTTCCTCGTTTCAGATGTCATCAAGGGTCTTGCAAACTCCATGATGTAAAGGAAGATAATGCATGCATGGAATTACAAAAGCAACGTCCTCTTTTCGGTGCTGTGGTGATGAAGTACAGTATCACAACGAGCTGAGGGTACAAAGATTATTGCCATGCGAACAGTGACTTTGTTGTTAATATGTGTGTGATGCTAATGAGCCACATGATCTTGATGATCAAATTCTGTTGTGAAGGCTGGAATGGGATGCACTAAGCTTTCTGGAACATTTGAGTAGAGATGGGTTGAAAACTCAAATCATCTTCTAAGTGGTTATCCGTGATTTTGCATCTCAACTCCACGCAAATCCCAAGATGGTACCTTAATCTATCATAATTCATTGGCTCCTTCGAAATACCAGTCTCTCCCTTCCTGATTACCATCCTTGAAGAAGGCCTCCACTTGATCTGTCTGGCACTGCCATATAGGCAAAGGACCGATTACCTTCTCCCTAATAATATCCAAGCATGCCATGCTTCTGGATTTAAGTGTAATAACTGTTGCATTTTTAGGTGCCTATCTGTATGAATATCTTGCAAAGAGGTGTTGTACGCATGGTTTAAATAAATCATATTTTAGACATTATATTGATAATTGAATACTTTTCAAATACTGTATTTTGCAATCATTTGCCTTTGTAGGGCCATGGATGAAGTTGCCAAGACTGCATATGAAAGGTCTGGAAACATGGAAGGAACCCTTTGTTCTACGGAAGGAATTTTTACGTCTAAGGATCTAAATCCTTCGTCACGTAGGGAGTTAGTTACTGTTAAATGTGAACCTGATATTCCTATGGTAAGTTTATAAATCAGTGTTTATGTTATCATGCATCCCAACAGTTCTATTTTAAATTCAGTGTCATACTTTGGGTACTACAATATTGGAAATCCAAAAGACAAAATAATTTAAGCATCTTGCACATCTGACACAATTTAACCATCTACAAAATTTGAAAGCAACGGGGGACAAGAAAGCACTTTTATTTCTGAGTGCAAAGACTGATATTGTAGTCCAGGTGCTACATCTCTCTCCGCTGGACCTTCCTCATGCGGCTTCTTGGTGAATGTCCCATGGGTTCAGGTGCAGAGGGGATCGGTGTGCTAAGTTTAAGTCCAGCAGTTCGCCACTGCTAATGAGGAAGAGAAAGTGGTAGAAAGAGAAGGTATTATCTTTGCTTCTTGTTCAAGGACAGAGTCGAAGTTTACCGGAAGTCTTCAATCTGACTCAATTTACCCATTTGTTACTGTACCATGTGTTTGTTGTTTGCATGTACAGATCATGTTACTGATTGTTTCTAGTTGAAAATTATTGTATTTAAGTGGCATGATTGTTCTCAGAACAATTTTAGTTTATTTGAAGTTATAGTATATAACGCGGCTGTGACCATATGGTGTTACGTATGAAATGCCTGAACCTTGGGTAATTAAAAAGTTACTGGATAAAACATTCTTGCAACTAAAGTAAAAAGATAAATTGCCAGTACTGTTACAGTAGTTAAAAACGGCAAATCTACCCCATGTCCTCCTCAGTTACAGCATGTGCAGAAGGAGAAATACAAGAATCTTTACAAAAGGTATTTCAGTGCAAATAAGTATGAAATTATTTGTGGTTATGTGGCTCATGTGAACTTAACAAACTTTATTGTTGGCCATGCTTATTGTCTGCAACTGAGAAAACACCCTGGAATAAGACAGGTTTTGCAAGTTTAGTTTCAGACAAACATCAGCCATATACGAGTTGAATCATGGCTAAGAAATGATATAATGGATGCAGAAATTTTCTCACGGAACTGGAGGTGTATCGTAGAGATAGGATAGGAATGGTAGGAGGGGGAGTATTCATTCTCGTGAAAGAAGGATTTTTAAGCTACGAGGAAGTTAGAGATGACAAAAACGAAAATTTAGGGGTAAGGCTCATCTCTAAAGATAATAGGTAATTTGATGTCTTTGGAGTGTACAGACCAGGAAGGGGTAGTGCAGATGCTGATTCAGAATTATTTCATAAGATAATCAGCTGTGTGGGAAACGATAAGGAGAGGAACGTGATTGTAATGGGTGATCTCAATTTACCAAATATCAATTGGGAAGGTAATGCGAACGACAGGAAGCATGGCCAACAAACGGCAAATAAGTTAATATGGGAAGTGGGCCTGATTCAGAAAGTGATGGAACCAACTAGAGGGAAGAATATTCTGGATGTGGTGCTGGTAAAACCAGATGAGCTCTATAGAGAAACCGAAATAATAGATGTTATTAGTGATCACGAAGCTGTTTTTTGTGGTAATTAAAAATAAATGTGAAAGAAAGGAAGAGATTAAATTTAGGACTATTAGACAGTACCATATGGCTGATAAAACAGGCATGAGGGAGTTTTTAATAACTATGATCGGTGGGAAACGGTAAATAAAAATGTAAACAGACTCTGGGATGGGTTTAACGCAATTGTTGAGGAATGTGAAAATAGGTTTGTATCTTTAAGGTGGTAAGGAATGGTAAAGATCCACTATATTATAACAGGGAAGTAAAGCGACTAAAAAGGAGGTGCAGGTTGGAAAGAAATAGTTAGAAATGGCCGTGGAAGTAAGGAGAAATTGAAGGAACTTACTACGAAATTGAATCTAGCAAAGAAGCCAGCTAAGGATAACGTGATGGCAAGCATAATTGGTGGCCATACAGATTTTAGTGAAAAATGGAGGAGTATATATAGGTACTGTACCGGAAACACCGCTACGGGAAAGAAGTTCGAAGTGTGTGTTGAACTTCGCGCGAGGTGGAAGATTGGCAGCCCGCCGAACTCGCTGACGTACTCAGCCGTGACGTAGGCACTTCGAGTGAGCTCCACACAGCCAAGCGTGACCATATATGGTAATGTCCCGGCCCATGTGCAAAAGTCTATTTAACGTTAAAATGTTGTTATTTTGACACTGCCATCGTGGAGGACATCGTAATAGACGCATCCTGTCAAATTCTTAGGAAAATCCACCATGTACTTTAGGAGTTATAGGGTTGGACAATACCCACGTTCTAGATGCTTCGCCACAATCTGGTATAAAAGGAGGGCGATCCGGACTACAGATTCAGTATATGTTACTCCACCGTCTCTGCAACACGGGTGACGGGTGGAGCGATAGGAGCGCGGACCGAACCTATGGTCGGATGAGTCTTTGCATTTCGAGTGTTCGGTTCCAGCGGAGTTGGAACTTTGATTTTCTTCAAGTGCCATGTTAGGATTTGTGTTTCAGTGACTAACTGAAGGAACTTAGAATTTCTCTCGTGAGTGTCGTAACTTTTACAAGTGCTACATTTTAACTCGTATTTTGAACTTGTAGTTTCGTAAACAGACTTTGGGAGCATAGACATTTTTCGAGTGTCTAATTTGGACTTGTGTTTTGCGACAAGCTGTGGAAACATAAAGCTTTTCGTGTGAATGTTACAATTTTCTAAGTACCACATTGAACTTATGTTTCATAACAAACTGTGGAAACTTAGAGTATTTCAGAGTATTATGTTCGAACTTATGTTTCATAACAGATTGTGGAAACATGAAATATTTTTCGAGTGCGGCATCTGGACTTGTGTTTAAACTTGTGTCATCGTAACAGACTGTGAAAACATAGAGTACTCATGCCATATCTGAGTTTGTGTTTTCCTCTCGTGAAGTTCCGAGGGAACATAGAACTTTTCAGTGTCATAATTGAACTTACAATTTATGCTTCGTTATCATTTTTGATGGACAGTTTTAGACTCTTTCCAAGTGCAGTTTTATTTTAATGATCACTTAATTTTGTTTATCGACAGAATAGGACGTTTCCGAGTACCATTCAGTTTACTTAATTTATTACAAACGTGCCAATGTGTCCTGAACTTGCATAAACTGTGCATCTTGTGCTTAATATTGTGCTCTAATCATAAACTGACGAGATCAGTGAATTAAGAACTATGATGACAATGATTAGTGACCCAATAGAACATTCTAGTCTGCCATGCCGATATTAACAAGCTCATGTCATGAACCTGACATTATAAATTACACATTATTTTCTCAAGTATCAATTCGACTAACGTCTAATACAAGGTCAGATATTCAGTTCAATCGTCTTATTTTCAAGTGACAATTTATGAACATTTACGATTCAGCGAGGTGTTTGAATCAAGATTTTAGTAACACTTGGCATATTTCATTTGCAATGAGTGAACGCAATAACTTGAAGGTCAATCTGTTTAACAGTGCTACAAGTAAGTTGAATGCCGTACGGGGAACTTGTGTGTGAATCACGCCTCACCTTTCATCAACATTGTTGTGGGAGATCGAACCCCGGAACGTGTGCGGCTGGAGAATCGAGAATTCTCAAATCCTCGAGAATTTCGAGAAATTCCAGAACTTTGAGAAATTCCAGAACGTCGAGAACTTCACATCCAGGACGGGCGTAGTTCCTGTCCAGGCCGTGCCCAGCAACCACCCCAGAGTCCGGAGATTCCAGCCTGCTACGACGTTTCAACTCAACTTATATGAAAGGTGATATAAATTTGTGTTCAATGAACAATAATATAAGATTATCAAAAAATCTTAAGTTCAATGAATACCCCTCTCTGTACCAACTCCAATGTTTTTATGCCACACCCTCAGAAATAGTCCATGCTCTTCAAGCTAGTGTCAGCGCCTCAAAGACAAACATTTTTTCCTGGTACAGTACTTTAAGGCAGAAACAGGTTCCAAGAAGGACATTCCAGGAATCATTAATGAACAAGGGGAGAGTGTATGCGAGGATCTTCAAAAGGCAGAAGTATTCAGTCAGCAGTATGTAAAGATTGTTGGTTACAAGGATAATGTCCAGATAGAGGAGGTGACTAATACTAAAGAATTATTAAAATTTACCTATGACAGCAATGGCATTTACAGTAAGATATACAACTTGAAAACTAGAAAAGCATCTGGAATTGATAAGGTTTCGGGGTATATACTAAAAACAATGGTTTGGGATATAGTACCATATCTGAAGTACTTGTTTTATTATTGTTTGGTCGGAGCAGCTATACCAGATGAATGGAGAGTTGCTATAGTAACCCCTGTATATAAAGGAAAGGGTGATAGATGTAAAGCTGAAAACTAAAGGCCAGTCAGTTTGACATGCATTGTATGCAAGCTTTGGGAAAGCATTCTTTCTGATTATATGCGAAATTAATAACTGGTTTGATAGAAGGTAGTTTGGGTTTAGGAAAGGTTATTCCACTGATTCCAGCGAGATATAGCAGATATCCTGGATTCAGGAGGTCAATTGGACTGTATTGCGATTGATTTATCTAAGGCATTTGATAGGGTAGATCATGGGAGACTACTGGCAAAAATGAGTGCAATTGGACTTGACAAAAGAGTGACTGAATGGGTGGCTCTGTTTCTAGAAAATAGAACTCAGAGAATTAGAGTAGGCGAAGCTTTATCTGTCCCTGTAATAATTAAAAAGGGAGTTCCTCAATGCAGTATTATTGGAACTTTATCTTTTCTTATATTGTGAGATGGACAGTAGGCAATGGCATGATGATAAACGGGGATAAAAGTCAGGTTGTGAGTTTCACAAATAGGAAAAGTCCTCTCAGTTTTAATTACTCTGTTGATGGGGATTAATTTCCCTTTGGGGATCATTGTAAATACCTAGGTATTAATATAAGGAAATACCTTCATTGGGGTAATCACATAAATGGGTTGTAAATAAGGGGTACAGATCTCTGCACATGGTTATGAGGGTATTTAGGGGTTGTAGTAAGAATGTAAAGGAGAGAGCATATTTGTCTCTGGTGAGATACCAACTAGAGTATGGTTCCAGTGTATGGGACCCTCACCAGGATTACTTGATTCAGGAACTGGTAAAAATCCAAAGAAAAGCAGCTTGATTTGTTCTGGGCGATTTCCGACAAAAGAGTAGCGTTAGAAAAATGTGTTTTTACCGGGCGAGTTGGCCGTTCGGGTAGAGGCGCGCGGCTGTGAGATAGTGGGTTCGAATCCCACAGTCGGCAGCCCTGAAGATGGTTTTCCGTGGTTTCCCATGTTCACACCAGGCAAATGCTGGGGCTGTACCACGGCCGCTTCCTTCCAACTCCTAGGCCTTTCCTATCCCATCGTCGCCATAAGATCTATCTGTGTCGGTGCGACATAAAGCCCCTAGCAAAAAAAGGTTGCAAAGTTTGGGCTGGGAAGACTCGGGAGGAAGGCGACGAGTTGCTCGACTAAGTCAGTTTAGAGATGGCGTGGGAGGACATCAGTGGACGAATACGTGTGGGTGGTGTGTTTAAAAGTAGGAAAGATCACAATATGAAGATAAAGTTGGAATTCAAGAGGACAAATTGGGGCAAATATTTGTTTATAGGAATGGGAGTTAGGGATTGGAATAACTTGCCAAGCGAAATGTTCAATAAATTTCCAATTTCCTTGCAATCATTTAAGAAAAGGCTAGGAAAACAACAGATAGGGAATCTCCCACCTGGGCGACTGCCCTAAATGCAGATCAGTAGTGATTGATTGATTAACTGATTCGAATCCCAGCGTCGTTCATATCTGACACTTTCTGGTGTGAGATCAAGATAAACTGATTGCGATGTCTAAAAGCCAACATGCGCTACCCAGCCTTCAACTCCAGATAAAATTTACAGGGTAATTATTGTTGAATATTCCGAAAGTGATAGATGTACGAGTGGCTATTCTGCGAATGTGGGCGTTTGTTCGTGCCGGCAGTTACCGGTACGATACGGTTAGTGCCTACAGGCGAGGTGTCCGAGAAATACTGCAAAGACGTCAGATAATTCCAAAATTAATTAAAAAGGTCTTTCATAGGTCAGAGAAAACACTTTGCTGCGGTAGATATGAAGTCAAATCAAAAGTAAGACAACGAAGGTAGACAAATTGCAGACCACACATTTGGACCAAAACACCACCTCCGTGAAAACTTGTTACTAAAACTAAGGATCTCGACCAGGAATAGGAAAGCTCTCACGCCTAAAATAATAACTTGTAACATATACCAAAGCCCCACGAGAAGACAACGAGGATAACAAGATCGTCTCACAAAATACCGGTACCCAAAACACGAACAAGACAATATGCCGCCCAAAACCAAATTCTAGCTCGTTGGTAGAGACAATACGCGCCACTTCTGGATTTTAGCCTTGTTAAAATGGGAGACAAGTCGCACGTAGCCCTCCTAGTGGCGTGACCTGAAAATTCGTGCTTAATTCAAATATCAATGGAAATGTATGTACGGAAATGGATAAATAAATTACGTCTAGAAGGAAAGTGTCACTAAGATGTTAAATTCAAAATTGCTAAAACAATTCTGGATAAATGAATGAAGAATTATTTAACAGGTTAATATTTAAAGACTGAAATTAAACATATAATCAAGATGTGAAATGGAATGCTGTGAAAGGGCTTGATCTTTCATTTATGCATTACCGGTACCTTTTTAGCTTTAGCATTCCTGCATGAAAGTTCACGGCAATATTTGTCTTTTTTCTCATTGAAGAGAATTGTATCATCACATTAAAACACTTGTCAACAAAAATATCGGCACATTCCTTACACACGTGATTCAATGAATTTACACTTAAGAGCTGGACAATTTTCCTTTTAACTTGAAGCCTACTAACAGAAAGAAAATCTATAAATTTAGCCTCAAAACATTCAAACTTTCCCTATAAGCAATACTTGACATAATGCCATTACATTAGCGTAAAGCAAATTTGCATCAACATATTGTACTATACAAATCTCTTTGTAACTGGAAGAATATATATGGAAACACATTATTTACATTTTCTTGTCACGAGGGAAAGGGAAGAAAGACCGCGAATCCTTCTGCACTTCAGAGTTATTGCAGCCAAACACAGCATATTTCTTTCCACTCATATTGAGAGGAGATATATAGGAATGACTTCACAAACAAATGCACGTACTCCTATGACAGAATCAGTAACTTTCAAGTCATTCCGCTAGATAGAGCTCTAATCACTGTCCCTCGATATCCCGCAGAGTGTCGCGTATTGTCTCTACTGTATTTGCCAAAACACAGTCCGCCACTAAAACATAAAACACAAAAAGAGTATCAATACAATACCAATCTCGGAAAGCTCTGGAGAAGAGGACTCCGCAGTCAACATACAAGACCAAGGAAATGATATTAAAGACATGTTTGCTGAAATACTATTAGAATTTAAAAATCTGGGATAACAAATGAAGACTGCCAACAAGAAACAAGAGAAGAAATTTTACGCATAAAGAACGAAGTCGGAAAAAGAGATGAATACTATGAAAAAGCAAACGGTGCGTTAGAAGAGAAAGTCACCAATGAAAACAACAAAACACAAGAAAAGATAAACTCTCTAACCGAAAAAATAAATATACTAGAAGAACGAGAAGAACAGAGGGCAGAAGGAGAAAAGAGAAACAATACAGTGATCAAAAGCAAAGATTTATCTTATGAAGAAGACAAAAATGACGAGTTGGAGGACAAAATCAATAAAATACTAAACAGAGTAGAAGCAGGAGTGACAGCAAGTAATGCAACCTACGTCGGCAAGGGAAAAGAAAAAAGAAAAAATAGAGGGATAGTGAAAGTCAGTTTTGAACACTTCTCTGACAAATTAAAAATTGTCAGAAACAAACACAGACTAAGGGGACAAGATGTCTACATAGATGATGACATCACCAGAAATGAGAGAGCAATCCAAGTATCACTCAGACAGAAAGCTAAGGAAGAAAGGGACAAGAGTAACAATGATGTGAGAGTGGATTACCAGAAAATGATGTGAACGGCCAATGGATACACTGGAATGACATGAATAAAATACGGGGGAAAGGAAAATGCCAAACCTCAGAGCAAAAACAATCAACACGCTACCAAGACGAATTATTGCTAGCTACATTAAACGTTGAAACCCTAAGAACGGAAGACAAGGAACTGGAATTCCAAAATGCATTCAAGAACATAAAATTCGATATAGGCCTACTAGGCCTCACTAACGGCGATAAAGCGGGGGGGGGCAGTCTCCCCTCCCCGCTTTTTGGAGAAAGCATTACATTTGTATTCCATTTTAGCCGGCTGAAAACAGGAATTATGGGAATTATTTAAGAAATGTTGCAAGCCCTGCTGTATTTTATTTAATTTCATTATTAACAAAATTATTAGCGGAAATAAGCACAAAATGTCGTTCGTTGCGGCTAACTGATTTGTAAAGTGCCGCAGCAAGTAGTGAAGACTTCGCAAATGCTGTGAGGAAGGGTAGCAGGGATATATTTTTTACGAAGGTCGTGGACACCTAAGTATGATTCACCTACTTGCCACGCGCATTCGTCAGTTTGGCAATCTCTTTCGAGTGTGTTAGTTTCTTAGTGTGTAGTCAAATATTAACATAATTTTAACTGCATAATCACGGCGTACTTCTGTTTAATTATTATACTTGTGTAATTATTGTTCCTTTGGTGAAAATGTTGTTGTATAGTATTGAATCAAAATCTGAAATAAATAATTTCACTACATTTAACTTGGTAGGCTGTCATCCTTCACCTCTCTGTCGAAATTCCATTTTGTAGCCTTTTTTACCTTCAGTTTTCATGTATATACACCCCGTCCCCTTGGGCCCTGACCCCGCTATATCCTATATTCCCCGGTATTTCCCACCTCCTTCCAATTCCCAATCACCGCTATTGCTAGGAAATGGGAAAATGAAAATGGCGACATTTTTAGCTACAGTAAATAGGGGAAACAAGTGGACAAAAAAGCGTAGGATTCATAATTATAAGCCATCTAAAACAGAATATACAGGAATTAAGAGGAATCTAAGAGAGAGTTATGGTATTAACGCTAAAATAAAAAACACATAATCACAATAATCAAGGTAGTGGTATACGCACCCATAGAGGTAAGCACAGAAGAAGATATTGAAGACTTATACACTCTCCTAGAAGACACACTAACCGACTACAAAGCACACAGAACATCCGTAATGTGTGACTTCAACAGCAAAGTGGAGAAAAAGGAATACGAAGGCGAAGAACCCAAGGGACTATATGGATATGGAACAAGAAATGAAAGGGGAGACAGACATTTTGCACTAGGGCAAAGATTAAAAATTGCAAACACCTTTTGCAAGAAAAACACGGAAAGTAAATAGACGCGGATCATTCCGAATGGAAAAAACAAAAATGAAACAAACTACATCCTAGCCGATAGCCTAGAAGTTGTAAAAGGCATCCAAGGAATCTATGGTCTAAAATTCGATACAGACCACGGAATGGTCCGATTGAAATTGAGAATGAGGAGGAAAAGGGGCACCATTTCAACAAGACGACCACAAACCCCGAAAGTACAGATCCGTCAGAATACACAAAAGCACTACAACACAGCCTCTGAGATCTCAACCAACAAACATATCTGAAGATAACAATATTACACAGAGTTCGTAAACTGAATATCCCTCTCAGTCAAGCAATCCTCGACACCGGGAAACAGTAGAAGAAACAGAATAAAGCTAAAGGATAGCACCAAAAGACTGATCGAAGAAAGAGAACGTTTAAAACTACAAGCCAAAGAAAACGAACGCAAAAAATGGAATATACAAAAATCAATAAACGAACGAAAAGGGAACAAACATTGGTAACAAACATTGGTACTGGGAGTGAAATACAGCAATGGTAAAAGACTAGCCACGAGAGACAGATAATGACACAAGCGACAGAATTATACAGGAAATTATATACAAGTAACTCCCATAATGGCACACAGTGTCACAAGACGACAAAAGAGGACATTGAGGAAGAAATACCACCCGTTCTACCCAGTGACATAAGAGCAGCCATAAGGGAAGCAAAGAATGCAACATCCCCAGGAAAAAATGGAATCTACAATGAATTCATAAAATCGGATGAAGAAGGCATAGCCCCGTTCATCACTACGCTATTTAACAAGATACTCGAATCAGAAGACATACCAAGGGATTGGAAACCAAGCATCACCATACTTCTGCACAGAAAAGGAGCGTAAGACGATATAAATAACTAGAGACCGATCACCCTGTTTGTAAATCTTTACAAACATATCTAAAGGGCCTAACCAAGAGAATGAAGAAAACACTAGACGAACAACAATCAATGACACAAGCATGATTTAGAATAAATTACAGTACATCAGACCACCTACAAGCAGTGAATCAACTGATCGAAAAAAACCACAAGAAATCAATCTGGGTGTTTATATAGCATTTGTGGACTACAATAAAGCATTCGACTCCGTGGAGCTGGAATACGTTTCGGAAGCACTGAACAAACAAGGTATCCAGTACAAATACATCAGACTCCTGGATAAACTTTACGACGGTAGCGAGACCAGAATAAAAACAGGAAGTGATGGAAAGAACATCAAGATCGAAAGAGGAGTAAAGCAAGGTGGCCCTCTCTCAACATTTTAAAAAAAATAATTTTGCTTTACGTCGCACCGACACAAATAGGTCTTATGGCAACGATAGGATAGGAAAGGGCTAGGAGTGAGAAGGAAGTGGCCGTGGCCTTAATTAAGGTACAGCCCCAGCATTTACCTGGTGTGAAAATGGGAAACAACGGGAAACTATCTTCAGGGCTGCCGACAGTGGGGTTCGAAACCCACTATCTCCCGGGTGCAAGCTCACAGCTGGTGCCCCTAACCGCATGGGTAACTCTCCCGGTCTCACCAAAATTATTCACTTTTTTTACTGGAGAATCAGTTCAGGAAACTAGACTGGGAAAACAAATGCGGCATCAAAATAAATGGAGCAAGACCAACGCACTTACGATTTGCAGACGACATCGTATTGGTGACAGAGTTGGCAACTGAGCTAGAACGAATGATAATAGAATTAGACAACACCAGCAAAGAAGTGGGCCTGACAATGAGCCCAAGAGAAACAAAGTTGAGAAACATTGGAATACCAAGAGGAATATATACTGTATATACCTTGGCCAGAACATATCATTCTCCAACTGTTCAGAGAAAGAGGATAAACAGCGAATAGGACAAGCATGGAGGAGATTCTGGTCTCTAAAATTCATACTGACTGACAAGACTCAGAAACTCACCCGGAAGGCTGAAGTCCTAGAAAAATGTGTGATATCGGTCTGACTATATGGATGCCAAACCTAGGCACTAACACTGAAATAAAGGCAAACGATCCAGATATGCCAGCGTAAAACGAAAAAAAAAAATACTCCAGGTCTCATTGGGGGACGTAATACGGAACGAAGATACGGTATACGAAGGAGAACCGGCATGAAAGACACTCTGACGACAGCTGATCAGCTAATATGGAAATGAGGAGGACATGTAGCGCGATTGCACAAAAGTCGATGGACTCACAAAATGACAATGTGGGATCCCAGAGAAGGAAGACGGAACGTGGGCAGGCAAAGAACTAGATGACCAGACTGGTTTCCGAAATGGGGAGGAAAATAATGGACAAGAACAGCAAAGATAAAGCAAGAGTGGAAATACCTAGGAAAAATTGTGTGCAGAGATCACTAACCTGACGGGATACACATTTGGTTCAAGCCTTGTGATAAGCTAGGTCGATTAAGATACATATTATAGAAATTGTGCAACGGTGAAATGTACAAGAGTGCTCTTCTGCAAAGAGGGAAACCTGAAAGTAACCTTTCTGATCACTGTGGGGTAAAGCAGTAAAGGTGCCAATAATACAAAAGGACGTTTTTATGAAGTGGTAAACATAAAACACTATCCTCGCGTACACTCCGGAAACAAGCCGCGCAGGCGTAAATTATGTTGAGATACGTTTTCTATTTTTTTTTCTATGGGCTTTACGTTGCACCGACACAGATAGGTCTTATGGCGACGATGGGATAGGAAAGGCCTAGGAGTTGGAAGGAAGCGGCCGTGGCCTTAATTAAGGTACAGCCCCAGCATTTGCCTGGTGTGAAAATGGGAAACCACGGAAAACCAAATACGTTTTCAGGGCGGGTGAAATGTACAAAATACAATAGTACGGCTCCACGCAGAGGAAATCCTGATGGTCATCTTCTAATCACTCGGGAAAGTAGCAGGACGTCAAATAGACATCATGACGTTTGCATGAAGTAGTGATCTGATAAGTTATCACGGAATACATAGTAATGGGAGGACATACAGATGTAAAGTATGTCATAGAGAATTTCTAACGAAGGATAAGCTCAAAAATTTAAAGCTACAACATTCGGAGGAGAAGCTATGGAGAACGAAGTGTGCAAGGGTACGCTTTCACCAAGGAGGAATCTCAACCCTCTCTGAGGAAAAACTGCACAAGTGTAAATAATGTAATAGTGCGTTTTCACGAATTGTTGATCTCAAAAAACACAATTGCATCCAATCGGAGGTGAGACTACACAATAGTACAACATGCAGTAATACGTTTTCACGAAATAAACTAGGAAATAACAAATATAACAACGCTCTTCAGGACCTGCTCATCTGATGAGTTAAACTGAGCACTATCCATGCATGCAGGAGGCCATAGCACTTAGGGGATTCACAAGGCTATTTATTTATTTAATTTCAATGATCCCCTAATGATTTCTTGCAAATTTTAACTGCATTAACTCACTCAAAAGCTTCCTATACTAAAGCCCTAAATAGGATAAATATACATCCTAATCTAATACTGAACTATTAACAAGCTTCGCATTCATAATTACTTATAATGGGATTATGCACTTATCTGGATACTGCATTGTGCCTACCGTTCGAACCTCGGGCAGGCCCACGCCGGGAAGACTTTAAAACTCCATGCCAGCGATGATCGTCATTGGTATATCAGAGGTCCAGATCTGAGAAGCTTTTTCCTGGAAAATCATTGGCATCTCGTTCTCCACTGAAGCAAACGGTTGCATCAGCAGAGAATATTAGTCACACGTTCACGTAGTTTTAAAATCACACTCTACAGTGATCTCAGGGCTATGGTCGCACACTGAATTGAACCCCGATTAAACAATAGTTACAAAACCGTTTGTAAATGTTACAGGAATTATTCTGAATTTGTGCGCTGCCAAACACATGCATCGTGATCTGTTTCAGAATAAGACTTTTTATATCTAAGATTATTGTCTCAGATCATCACCGCACAATGAGACTGATTTTTGTGACGAGTGGCGTGGATCGAGCCATGTGACTATTCTCTGACTGACCGGGATGCGCGCCTACATGGTCTATTTAAGCCTGGCACAAGATGGCTGACCCTGGAAATCTCCCAGAGAGAATATCGATCTATTCCATTCATATTACGAATATCAGTGAAGCAGTGCGCTCGAGAGGTAGCTAAGATAATCCCTTGAATCTTGACTGTATACGGAAACGAATTCGATCGTAAACTTCTTGTAGTTATCCAAAACATCATCCCTGCCTTTGAGGCAGTCGGGGAATTCCTGTAGCACGTCATATATATAGCATACCCCTTCCTGTCAATTTTTCTTAATTCTGAAGGGGCATGTGGTGTCATTAGTTATCCTAATTATTGTGTAAATCGAGCTCGATAGCTGCAGTCGCTTAATTGCGGCCAGTATCCAGTATTCGGGAGATAGTAGGTTCGAACCCCACTATCGGCAGCCCTGAAAATGGTTTTCCGTGGTTTCCCATTTTCAAACAGGCTGTACCTTAATTAAGGCCACGGCCGATTCCTTCCCACTCCTAGCCCTATCCTGTCCCATCGTCGCCATAAGACCTATCTGAGTCGGTGCGACGTAAAGCAACTAGCAAAAAAAAAAAAAAAATAATAATAATTATGTGCGGAATGTTGGCTCTCCGCGATTTTCACCCCCACGGTATTATCACATGGTACGCGCTCGAGACCTGCACTCTTCTGTTTCTGTCGCACAAAAATTTATCTGTTGCACTCACTCCTTGGGTGGAAATTTCCATGGGTTCAGTGCTCACGCGTCCCGCTCTCGGATCTGCGCACGCCAAATACAGAACATGTTGAATAAAATTTTGAATATATGTGCCTGGATCACTAATTCATGGCTCTGATACGGCACAGTATATTGGAAGGAGAGGTATTGGTTATGCGACGGCACGTTTAAGGTCTCCACTAAAATAACAATGAAGTTATACAGTGACATAGCAAAGTATATGAACAGTTCTTCTCTGAGGTTTATGCACTAAGAGACATGATAAAGGAATGTGTAACTAAATCTTCCATGTCATTTTACTAAAGCAGAACATTTCAAACCGATTTGGCAGAAACCTACAAGTGGATTTTATATCGACGGGCTATGAATTGACAGCAATGGTAGTGATGAGAAACGGTTTCTGTAATTCCCAAATTGTTGGTTGCTTCTTTTACTTTTCCCAATGTCTGTGGTAAAGGATGCAAGTGGAAAGTTTGGCAGCTGAATACAGGGATAAAGACAACATTGAAACACGGGCACAATTTCGTTTGATACAGCCCTTTGTTCTTCTATCTATCTATCTATCTATCTATCTATCTATCTATCTATCTATCTATCTATCTATCTATCTATCATGAAGTGTTACACCCACACAACTGCTTTATTAGACTTCACTATAAAATTATGATCACCATAAAACTTTGTGTCATATACCAGTAGTTATTGTATTGACTGGATGACAAAGCTGAAAATATTCTTACATATGGGATAATATCTGAATGACATAAATTCTGCTGTGACATATTATCTCTGTGATGAAAAACTGCGACATGGAGTTCATAGTTCATTTTGGTTGTGACAAAAGACACTCAAGGTAAGACTGAATTTATTATATCACTAAGTATGGTTTTACAAATTGGTACCTTGGTGAAGTTCATACTGTTCATTGGTTGCAATTGCATGAGCAAAATATCCAACATGTATAAACTTTGATTAAAAAACTTGAAGAGCTTTTCATTCCTACGACAGTACCATGGATGCTGCTGTATCAGCAAATAAGACTTGTTTGTTCTTTCCTCAGCAAGCCATAATATACCTGAAAGTTTACAAACCTGTTATGATGATATTTGCAATGATTGGAATGTCATGGCTGCAACTACTAACATCTTGGTTCATCTCATGCTCATCAATTTATCTCAATGACATCTGAAAATCCCTTCTGTAAAAATAAAGCTATAGTTAAATGAAAGAGGTTTTCATGATTCCAATGAGTTAGAAGGGAATGTGAATTTGCCAAGGAAATGGACAAAGTAAGGAAAAAAAAAGCCTGCTCCGCATGGACTATGGCAGCTCTTGGAAGAGAGAGAGAGGTAACCTTGGCACTGTGAGATATGCACAGCTGGTTATCACTTTTGGTTTAAGCTGAGTGCCTCTTCAGAAGTAGAAGTATTGTTTATAAATAATATTTCATCTTCGTTATGGGCAATCACACCCGTGTCCTACCAGATGAACCTAGGACGCCCTGTCACAACTGCTGGGCATCCCTCAAGGTAACTGATAACATGAAAATGATAAGCCCACCATAATTAAATTTAACCAATATAAGACTCAGCTAGGAGCCATGTGGTAATGAACCTGCATTCTGGGACTGAGCTAGGGTCTGTAGAGCTCTGAACTTGAGACTGTGGGTTCATAATCATAGGGTACTTAATCAAGTCTAACATTGCTTTCACTTACTTGTCTAGCTTCTTCACTCTCATCTTCTCTATCTAACTTCCCTTGGTTATCTCATATTCTTTTCTGCCTCATGGTTTGCAAGGCTTAGGGAGTCCTTAATTTTCATATCATTCATGGCTCTTTTTATTTTGCTGATAACCTCATCGTTCAAAGGGTTTTAACATTTCCATTTTCCACTCTGATTAGCATTACAAGGGGATGGTTTCCCATAGCATTAACATGTAATACAGTAAAAGCCTGATTAACCGAGATAATGTGGAGACTGTTGGGGTAAATTTGGAAACAATTATTTTTTTTAAATCGACTGGTAAATGCAGTACACGTTGTTTCTATTCTTCTCGTCATACGCAGGTAAACTTCGTGCTATTTAAAAACCAAGAATAGTGCTCGCGTCCTTCAATGTTTGCAGTGCAGTAAAGTTATTATGAATTTTACTTTTGTTTTACACTAACACAGCCGGCCCCATGGTGTAGGAGTAACACGCCTGCTTCTTACCCGCATGCCCCGGGTTCGATTCCCGATCAGGTAAGGGATTTTTACCTGGATTTGTGGGCTGGTTCAAGGTTCACTCAGCCTATGTGATTACAATTGAGGAGCTATCCGACAGTGAGATGGCGGCCCCAGTCTAGAAAGGCAAGAATAACGGCCGAGAGTATTCGTCGTGCTGACCACACGACACCTCATTATCTGCAGGCCATCGGGCTGACCAGCTGTTGGTAGACAATGGGGTTTGGTTTTGTTCTACACTAACACCCAGATGAACTTCATGCTATTTAAAACCAAGAATAATACTTGCATCCTTCAATATTTGCAGTGTAGTAAAGTTATTATGAATTTTACTTTTGTTCTAAACTAAGAGATCAGTCTAGTATAAAATTTATCCTCGGTTACAGGGGTTCAGCCATATTATTTGTGAAAAAGGAACTGTACAAGGAACTTTTAGTGAAGTGATTTATGTACCTATATTACTTTTTGCTGATTTGAGACATGAACAAAAGTGTTGTTGTGAACCCCCTCTAAAACTTTTGTAACGAGCCGCCACTGCACTTGGGCATGATAACATGCAGTAGGCCTATACAGTATCGTTTAATATAAAGCCTGATGTTTTCAGGGTGTTGATGATGATGATGATGATGATGATGATAAAGGGGAGTTAGATGTAGCAAAAGGGGAAGATACCAGTGCATCAAATGAAGTTCCTCATGAAATTGCAGCCTTATTGATTAAAGATGAATTAGAAACTGGAGATAGTGCACCTGAAGTCACAGATGAAGAGGAGGAAGCCAATGATGCATCATTTTCAGGAATGGTGCATCACCCAATAATTATTAAGGTGAGACTTTTCAGTGTTTGTAAAAATAATACAAAAAATTTTATTTCCTAATTTTCTTATTATAATGTGTAACTTATATTCTGATATTCTTAAGGGAGATGAAAAATAGCTCAGTTAATACTTTCTCTTGTAGATTTTATACAAGACAACCATGATGCCAATTCACAGGTAGAAAAAGAGATCCATCCATCCATCCATCCATCCATCCATCCATCCATCCATCCATCCATCCATCCATCCATCCATCCATCCATCCATCCATCCATCCATCCATCCATCCATCCATCCATCCATCCATCCATCCATCCATCCATCCATCCATCCATCCATCCATCCATCCATCCATCCATCCATCCATCCATCCATCCATCCATCCATCCATCCATCCATCCATCCATCCATCCATCCATCCATCCATCCATCCATCCATCCATCCATCCATCCATCCATCCATCCATCCATCCATCCATCCATCCATCCATCCATCCATCCATCCATCCATCCATCCATCCATCCATCCATCCATCCATCCATCCATCCATCCATCCATCCATCCATCCATCCATCCATCCATCCATCCATCCATCCATCCATCCATCCATCCATCCATCCATCCATCCATCCATCCATCCATCCATCCATCCATCCATCCATCCATCCATCCATCCATCCATCCATCCATCCATCCATCCATCCATCCATCCATCCATCCATCCATCCATCCATCCATCCATCCATCCATCCATCCATCCATCCATCCATCCATCCATCCATCCATCCATCCATCCATCCATCCATCCATCCATCCATCCATCCATCCATCCATCCATCCATCCATCCATCCATCCATCCATCCATCCATCCATCCATCCATCCATCCATCCATCCATCCATCCATCCATCCATCCATCCATCCATCCATCCATCCATCCATCCATCCATCCATCCATCCATCCATCCATCCATCCATCCATCCATCCATCCATCCATCCATCCATCCATCCATCCATCCATCCATCCATCCATCCATCCATCCATCCATCCATCCATCCATCCATCCATCCATCCATCCATCCATCCATCCATCCATCCATCCATCCATCCATCCATCCATCCATCCATCCATCCATCCATCCATCCATCCATCCATCCATCCATCCATCCATCCATCCATCCATCCATCCATCCATCCATCCATCCATCCATCCATCCATCCATCCATCCATCCATCCATCCATCCATCCATCCATCCATCCATCCATCCATCCATCCATCCATCCATCCATCCATCCATCCATCCATCCATCCATCCATCCATCCATCCATCCATCCATCCATCCATCCATCCATCCATCCATCCATCCATCCATCCATCCATCCATCCATCCATCCATCCATCCATCCATCCATCCATCCATCCATCCATCCATCCATCCATCCATCCATCCATCCATCCATCCATCCATCCATCCATCCATCCATCCATCCATCCATCCATCCATCCATCCATCCATCCATCCATCCATCCATCCATCCATCCATCCATCCATCCATCCATCCATCCATCCATCCATCCATCCATCCATCCATCCATCCATCCATCCATCCATCCATCCATCCATCCATCCATCCATCCATCCATCCATCCATCCATCCATCCATCCATCCATCCATCCATCCATCCATCCATCCATCCATCCATCCATCCATCCATCCATCCATCCATCCATCCATCCATCCATCCATCCATCCATCCATCCATCCATCCATCCATCCATCCATCCATCCATCCATCCATCCATCCATCCATCCATCCATCCATCCATCCATCCATCCATCCATCCATCCATCCATCCATCCATCCATCCATCCATCCATCCATCCATCCATCCATCCATCCATCCATCCATCCATCCATCCATCCATCCATCCATCCATCCATCCATCCATCCATCCATCCATCCATCCATCCATCCATCCATCCATCCATCCATCCATCCATCCATCCATCCATCCATCCATCCATCCATCCATCCATCCATCCATCCATCCATCCATCCATCCATCCATCCATCCATCCATCCATCCATCCATCCATCCATCCATCCATCCATCCATCCATCCATCCATCCATCCATCCATCCATCCATCCATCCATCCATCCATCCATCCATCCATCCATCCATCCATCCATCCATCCATCCATCCATCCATCCATCCATCCATCCATCCATCCATCCATCCATCCATCCATCCATCCATCCATCCATCCATCCATCCATCCATCCATCCATCCATCCATCCATCCATCCATCCATCCATCCATCCATCCATCCATCCATCCATCCATCCATCCATCCATCCATCCATCCATCCATCCATCCATCCATCCATCCATCCATCCATCCATCCATCCATCCATCCATCCATCCATCCATCCATCCATCCATCCATCCATCCATCCATCCATCCATCCATCCATCCATCCATCCATCCATCCATCCATCCATCCATCCATCCATCCATCCATCCATCCATCCATCCATCCATCCATCCATCCATCCATCCATCCATCCATCCATCCATCCATCCATCCATCCATCCATCCATCCATCCATCCATCCATCCATCCATCCATCCATCCATCCATCCATCCATCCATCCATCCATCCATCCATCCATCCATCCATCCATCCATCCATCCATCCATCCATCCATCCATCCATCCATCCATCCATCCATCCATCCATCCATCCATCCATCCATCCATCCATCCATCCATCCATCCATCCATCCATCCATCCATCCATCCATCCATCCATCCATCCATCCATCCATCCATCCATCCATCCATCCATCCATCCATCCATCCATCCATCCATCCATCCATCCATCCATCCATCCATCCATCCATCCATCCATCCATCCATCCATCCATCCATCCATCCATCCATCCATCCATCCATCCATCCATCCATCCATCCATCCATCCATCCATCCATCCATCCATCCATCCATCCATCCATCCATCCATCCATCCATCCATCCATCCATCCATCCATCCATCCATCCATCCATCCATCCATCCATCCATCCATCCATCCATCCATCCATCCATCCATCCATCCATCCATCCATCCATCCATCCATCCATCCATCCATCCATCCATCCATCCATCCATCCATCCATCCATCCATCCATCCATCCATCCATCCATCCATCCATCCATCCATCCATCCATCCATCCATCCATCCATCCATCCATCCATCCATCCATCCATCCATCCATCCATCCATCCATCCATCCATCCATCCATCCATCCATCCATCCATCCATCCATCCATCCATCCATCCATCCATCCATCCATCCATCCATCCATCCATCCATCCATCCATCCATCCATCCATCCATCCATCCATCCATCCATCCATCCATCCATCCATCCATCCATCCATCCATCCATCCATCCATCCATCCATCCATCCATCCATCCATCCATCCATCCATCCATCCATCCATCCATCCATCCATCCATCCATCCATCCATCCATCCATCCATCCATCCATCCATCCATCCATCCATCCATCCATCCATCCATCCATCCATCCATCCATCCATCCATCCATCCATCCATCCATCCATCCATCCATCCATCCATCCATCCATCCATCCATCCATCCATCCATCCATCCATCCATCCATCCATCCATCCATCCATCCATCCATCCATCCATCCATCCATCCATCCATCCATCCATCCATCCATCCATCCATCCATCCATCCATCCATCCATCCATCCATCCATCCATCCATCCATCCATCCATCCATCCATCCATCCATCCATCCATCCATCCATCCATCCATCCATCCATCCATCCATCCATCCATCCATCCATCCATCCATCCATCCATCCATCCATCCATCCATCCATCCATCCATCCATCCATCCATCCATCCATCCATCCATCCATCCATCCATCCATCCATCCATCCATCCATCCATCCATCCATCCATCCATCCATCCATCCATCCATCCATCCATCCATCCATCCATCCATCCATCCATCCATCCATCCATCCATCCATCCATCCATCCATCCATCCATCCATCCATCCATCCATCCATCCATCCATCCATCCATCCATCCATCCATCCATCCATCCATCCATCCATCCATCCATCCATCCATCCATCCATCCATCCATCCATCCATCCATCCATCCATCCATCCATCCATCCATCCATCCATCCATCCATCCATCCATCCATCCATCCATCCATCCATCCATCCATCCATCCATCCATCCATCCATCCATCCATCCATCCATCCATCCATCCATCCATCCATCCATCCATCCATCCATCCATCCATCCATCCATCCATCCATCCATCCATCCATCCATCCATCCATCCATCCATCCATCCATCCATCCATCCATCCATCCATCCATCCATCCATCCATCCATCCATCCATCCATCCATCCATCCATCCATCCATCCATCCATCCATCCATCCATCCATCCATCCATCCATCCATCCATCCATCCATCCATCCATCCATCCATCCATCCATCCATCCATCCATCCATCCATCCATCCATCCATCCATCCATCCATCCATCCATCCATCCATCCATCCATCCATCCATCCATCCATCCATCCATCCATCCATCCATCCATCCATCCATCCATCCATCCATCCATCCATCCATCCATCCATCCATCCATCCATCCATCCATCCATCCATCCATCCATCCATCCATCCATCCATCCATCCATCCATCCATCCATCCATCCATCCATCCATCCATCCATCCATCCATCCATCCATCCATCCATCCATCCATCCATCCATCCATCCATCCATCCATCCATCCATCCATCCATCCATCCATCCATCCATCCATCCATCCATCCATCCATCCATCCATCCATCCATCCATCCATCCATCCATCCATCCATCCATCCATCCATCCATCCATCCATCCATCCATCCATCCATCCATCCATCCATCCATCCATCCATCCATCCATCCATCCATCCATCCATCCATCCATCCATCCATCCATCCATCCATCCATCCATCCATCCATCCATCCATCCATCCATCCATCCATCCATCCATCCATCCATCCATCCATCCATCCATCCATCCATCCATCCATCCATCCATCCATCCATCCATCCATCCATCCATCCATCCATCCATCCATCCATCCATCCATCCATCCATCCATCCATCCATCCATCCATCCATCCATCCATCCATCCATCCATCCATCCATCCATCCATCCATCCATCCATCCATCCATCCATCCATCCATCCATCCATCCATCCATCCATCCATCCATCCATCCATCCATCCATCCATCCATCCATCCATCCATCCATCCATCCATCCATCCATCCATCCATCCATCCATCCATCCATCCATCCATCCATCCATCCATCCATCCATCCATCCATCCATCCATCCATCCATCCATCCATCCATCCATCCATCCATCCATCCATCCATCCATCCATCCATCCATCCATCCATCCATCCATCCATCCATCCATCCATCCATCCATCCATCCATCCATCCATCCATCCATCCATCCATCCATCCATCCATCCATCCATCCATCCATCCATCCATCCATCCATCCATCCATCCATCCATCCATCCATCCATCCATCCATCCATCCATCCATCCATCCATCCATCCATCCATCCATCCATCCATCCATCCATCCATCCATCCATCCATCCATCCATCCATCCATCCATCCATCCATCCATCCATCCATCCATCCATCCATCCATCCATCCATCCATCCATCCATCCATCCATCCATCCATCCATCCATCCATCCATCCATCCATCCATCCATCCATCCATCCATCCATCCATCCATCCATCCATCCATCCATCCATCCATCCATCCATCCATCCATCCATCCATCCATCCATCCATCCATCCATCCATCCATCCATCCATCCATCCATCCATCCATCCATCCATCCATCCATCCATCCATCCATCCATCCATCCATCCATCCATCCATCCATCCATCCATCCATCCATCCATCCATCCATCCATCCATCCATCCATCCATCCATCCATCCATCCATCCATCCATCCATCCATCCATCCATCCATCCATCCATCCATCCATCCATCCATCCATCCATCCATCCATCCATCCATCCATCCATCCATCCATCCATCCATCCATCCATCCATCCATCCATCCATCCATCCATCCATCCATCCATCCATCCATCCATCCATCCATCCATCCATCCATCCATCCATCCATCCATCCATCCATCCATCCATCCATCCATCCATCCATCCATCCATCCATCCATCCATCCATCCATCCATCCATCCATCCATCCATCCATCCATCCATCCATCCATCCATCCATCCATCCATCCATCCATCCATCCATCCATCCATCCATCCATCCATCCATCCATCCATCCATCCATCCATCCATCCATCCATCCATCCATCCATCCATCCATCCATCCATCCATCCATCCATCCATCCATCCATCCATCCATCCATCCATCCATCCATCCATCCATCCATCCATCCATCCATCCATCCATCCATCCATCCATCCATCCATCCATCCATCCATCCATCCATCCATCCATCCATCCATCCATCCATCCATCCATCCATCCATCCATCCATCCATCCATCCATCCATCCATCCATCCATCCATCCATCCATCCATCCATCCATCCATCCATCCATCCATCCATCCATCCATCCATCCATCCATCCATCCATCCATCCATCCATCCATCCATCCATCCATCCATCCATCCATCCATCCATCCATCCATCCATCCATCCATCCATCCATCCATCCATCCATCCATCCATCCATCCATCCATCCATCCATCCATCCATCCATCCATCCATCCATCCATCCATCCATCCATCCATCCATCCATCCATCCATCCATCCATCCATCCATCCATCCATCCATCCATCCATCCATCCATCCATCCATCCATCCATCCATCCATCCATCCATCCATCCATCCATCCATCCATCCATCCATCCATCCATCCATCCATCCATCCATCCATCCATCCATCCATCCATCCATCCATCCATCCATCCATCCATCCATCCATCCATCCATCCATCCATCCATCCATCCATCCATCCATCCATCCATCCATCCATCCATCCATCCATCCATCCATCCATCCATCCATCCATCCATCCATCCATCCATCCATCCATCCATCCATCCATCCATCCATCCATCCATCCATCCATCCATCCATCCATCCATCCATCCATCCATCCATCCATCCATCCATCCATCCATCCATCCATCCATCCATCCATCCATCCATCCATCCATCCATCCATCCATCCATCCATCCATCCATCCATCCATCCATCCATCCATCCATCCATCCATCCATCCATCCATCCATCCATCCATCCATCCATCCATCCATCCATCCATCCATCCATCCATCCATCCATCCATCCATCCATCCATCCATCCATCCATCCATCCATCCATCCATCCATCCATCCATCCATCCATCCATCCATCCATCCATCCATCCATCCATCCATCCATCCATCCATCCATCCATCCATCCATCCATCCATCCATCCATCCATCCATCCATCCATCCATCCATCCATCCATCCATCCATCCATCCATCCATCCATCCATCCATCCATCCATCCATCCATCCATCCATCCATCCATCCATCCATCCATCCATCCATCCATCCATCCATCCATCCATCCATCCATCCATCCATCCATCCATCCATCCATCCATCCATCCATCCATCCATCCATCCATCCATCCATCCATCCATCCATCCATCCATCCATCCATCCATCCATCCATCCATCCATCCATCCATCCATCCATCCATCCATCCATCCATCCATCCATCCATCCATCCATCCATCCATCCATCCATCCATCCATCCATCCATCCATCCATCCATCCATCCATCCATCCATCCATCCATCCATCCATCCATCCATCCATCCATCCATCCATCCATCCATCCATCCATCCATCCATCCATCCATCCATCCATCCATGGTGTGAATAGAAATACTATATAAATTGTAGTTGACTACTACAAAAAAGCCACTTATTTTCCTAAGGGTGAAATCAAATAGGATATTGCTGATTATTCAGCTTTCTTCACTTAGTTGGATGGTTTATTCTGCTGAGTGCACCAGCAAAAGCTTCTAAAATAGCCCTAGGTAGAGTACAAGTGTTGAGAGGTATCGAGAAAACATGTTTAAAATAAATGCAGAAATTGACAAAGAAAGTTTTCTCTTGTATGCTTTCATTCTTTGTAACATTACGCTTCTCATAAGATCACTCACACTATCCTTCTCTCTTCAAACCAATAGAATAAAAGCAGAGTTCATCTCTGGTTTGTTAACACTTAGGAGAAGGTGGGTGGAAGATTAAGTTGAAGTATTTCAAAGAAGATTGTGCCAACTAGGCGTACATGCTTACCTTTCTGTAGTTCTAATTACCATTTACTTATGACAACTTATGTTGATGTGAATATGTCTTTAATGGTAACAGCTTAAAATGTGTGTTTTATAACAACAGTAAACAGAATTAGTGTTCTCTTGAAACAAACTCTTTTAAGTCTTGCATTAGAAAATGCTAGTTATCAAGGCTTTCGAAATGCTACTTCCACTTCTGAACATTTCTCAGGACTGATCTCATAGATGTACAGTAGATTATTCAAGCCTACACTTCATTTTCAATATAAACATTCAGCAGCACCATCATCAACTTCTGTATTTCTGGTTTAGGTGAATGTTTATTTTGAGTGATTATCCATGGGAAAATGCTATGTTAATATTGTACAGCTTTCGAATGAAATGTATGAATCCACATTACCAAATTTCACAAGCTGCCATTGAGTTGGAGTGAAGACTTCAAAGACCTCAAGATGTAGAATTAAATCCGTATCAAAGAATAGGCAAAACTCATTGCTTTAGATGGAAGAATAGGGACTCATCTTTAATGCATTACCTTTCATAAGAAATGGTAGTGACTAGTAAAGGATGTTTTCTGTAGTTTCCTGCTCCCAACAAGTGTCTCAATCTGTCTGTCACCATCCTGTTGACAGTCACGACTTCACATACTGGTATAACTCAGGGTTGAAGTCCCCCGGAGGTGATCTCACTCTACTCTTTCAGTCATATCGACCGAGTTAGCCATGTGGTTAGGATTATGCAGCTGTGAGCGTACATTTGGGAGATAGTGGATTCAAACTCCATTGTTGGCAGCCCTGAAGATGGTTTTCCGTAGTTTTCCATTTTCAAACCAGGCAAATCCAGCTGGAGCCTTACCTTAATTAAGGCAATGGCCACATCCTTCCTACTCCTAGCCCTTTCCTATCCTGTCATCAGTATAAGACCTATCTGCATCACTGCGATGTAAAGCAAATCGTAAAGAAACTCTTTCAGCCATGATCTTGTTTATAATTCTAAAAGCTGTTTCACATTGAAAGGTGCAAGAGGGTGGTTGAGCTATAGAGTTCTTTTTGATACTTGTTGTTTAAAGAGGCCTAACATCTAAGGTAATCGGCCGAAAGAGAGTTCTTTTTGTTGCCATTTTTGTGCCATGTAGTGACCTAGCACAAACAGTACTTGAATAAAACTAAATGTAAAGTAGTGCCACCTTCTTTTCAGCATGGATACCAAATCTGTCAAAGATCTACACAAAATCAAGCTACACGAATTGAACTTAATAATATTTGAAGTAGAAGCCTCCGTGGCTCAGACGGCAGCGCGCCGGCCTTTCACCACAGCGTTCCGTGGTTCAAATCCCGGTCACTCTATGCGAGTTTTGTGCTGGACAAAGCGGAAGCAGGATGGGTTTTTCTCTGGGTACTCAGGTTTTCCCTGTCATCTTTCATTCTGGCAATTCTCTCCAATCTCATTTCATTTCACCTGTCAGTCATTAATCATTTGCCCCCAGAGGAGTGTGACAGACTTTGGCAGCTGGCACAGTTCTTATCGTTGCTGCTAGATGGGGGTTCATTCATTCCATTCCTGACCTGGTTGAAACTAGAAACATGCTATGGCTTTTCATTTTCAACATGAGAAATAATGTTCATATTTACAATAGAATATCATTACTAATCAAAATATATCCTCTTCATATTCACTCAACACACCACATTACCAACCACAAAAATAACACACAATAGGAATCACATACCTACACATATGGTTGCCATCATGAAGGGCATCCAGCCATAAAACAGGGTCGAATCCACATGTGCAACACAGTTCGCCCCAGCTAAAGCAATAGATTAAAATTAGAGAATATTGCAAGTATCAAAGCTTTACCTGCAAAAATACAGACTGATGTTTTTGCTCCTTAAGTGATCATCATCACCACTATCATCATACCACAAAGATGTACACAACAACAACCTTTGGTGAAATATCTGTTATATGTGGTCAAGCTAGTACTTCACACAGTGCTGATTCTGATAGTTTCTGGATATTGCATCTTCCTAACTCGTACTCCAAGAAGAAAATTACCTTCAATGGTGTGAGAAAATATGTTAAAGAGTTATACTTTGTGTGATATTAAAAACATTCTTGTTCCATCTGATAAAGTAGCGGCAGCCATAAAGGAAGAGCCAGTGGAATACTTTTCACAAAAAATATTAGGATTCTGTTATACTACTACTAGAAAGTATCTAAATATTTCATCTTCATTGACCATATTGTATGGAGAAGTTACGTTCAAAGTGAGGGAAAATATTGTCTAAACTAATATTATAAAGAGGAAAAATTTGTATATTTATTTGTAACTGATAGGCTCAAAACTGCTGAACTGATTTTAAAAATTACTTCACCTATAGAAAGCTACATTGTCAGTGAGTAACATGGGCTGTATTTTATTTTCAAAACAATTTGAGGTGGGGGCTCGGGGGCGGGGGGGAGATATAAAAATAGTAGGCTAATGCAGGCAAAATGTCAATTTTTTTTTTTTGAAAATCCACTTACGGGGGTGAAAGGAATAAAAAAGCGGGTGAATTTTTAAAATGAGTATCTTCTTCTTCTACCGCTTTACCCACACCTGTGGGGTTGCGGGTGCGAACTGTGTTGTACATGTGGATTCGACCCTGTTTTATGGCTGGATGCCCTTCATGATGGCAACCGTATGTGTAGGTATGTGATTCCTATTGTGTGTTCCTGTTGTGGTTGGTAATGTAGTGTGTTGAGTGAATATGAAGAGGAAAATGTTGGAACAAACACAAACAACCTGTTCCCGAGCCAGGAGAAGTAATCATGCATTTAAAAACCCCGACCTGGCCCAGAATTGAAGCCGGAACCCTGTGAACTGGAGACCTCAATGCTGACCACTCAGCAAAGGAGTGGGGCAGTTTTTATAATGAGTATATCTACATTGTATCTCATAAATGTAACATGTTACAGATGTGAACATTGGTATTTGTTGTCTCCTTTAAAAATAAAGAAAGACGTAGGTACTTTTTTCTTTTCGGAAAATCAACTTAAGTTGGAGATTGACATAAGTGAATAAGGAGTTTAATTCTGTTTATGAGGATACTTATATCTCAAAAAACTAAGATGTTATAGATGTGAAATTTTTTATTTGGAATCTCTTTTAGATATAAAGAAAATGTAATCAAATTATGAAATCCTTGTGAGCGAAGCCATGGGTAACAGCCAGTTATGAATAAAACACCATCTGTTTTATTACTCTCATTTATTTAAAAAAAAAAAAACACACACACGCACGCACGCGCACACACACACACACAATTCTATTCAGCCATGAATGGCCAAACTTAGTAATTGCTGTCTATTTACAAGTCTCCATTCTATTCCCAGGTCTGCCTTACTTTCACTTCTCAAAGTTCAGTCACCCCACACAGCAACTGCGTGCATACTGCTAGGTCAGAACACAGTGCTACTGGCTAAACAACATATGAAGACTGTTCATTGGTTCAACTCCAGAGACAGTCCAGTGATTCACACTGCCAAGCACAGTGAACAACTAAACAGCAACAGTCCAACAGTGTTAAACAGCAGGACAATGCTCCTCACAACAATGACCATTAACACTGTTCCAATTACACTCACGATAGCTGCTCCAGTCGTGGGCTCTTATTAACAACAACCACTCCTTGGTCAGACACCAATGGGACACTAGCAATAGCCAACTTCGCTGTAATCCTCAGCCCAGCCACTGAACCTCAACATACCAAGTCCAACTCTGACATCAACACTGAGTTCAACATTGACTCCACCAGGGAGTCCCACACTGACTGACTCTCTGCAGCTAGCCTCATGTGTACTGGAATATTTGTGATGTGGATAGAGACAGAACATTCTCATTGCTTCTCTCAGAAACTCATGGAAAAATCAGCTGAAGAGAAAAATACACGCATAGGCTGGCCTCTCCCTCCGGGCCAGCTGAGAGCTCCCTGATTGTGTGACCCACTAGCCCGTCAAAGGAAATCTGATAGGGGCTGTACCACAGGGCTGACACATAACAATATGTTAAGGCATTATACTTTGTTATTGACCTTTTCATGCTGCATTTGAAGAACTTTCAGCTCCATAAAGGTATAACCAGAGGAATACTTTTACATCAAAGATATTGGACTATTACTACTAATAAGGAAGGTTGTTGGCTGAATACTTAACCATTAAAGATTCCATGCAAATATGGAAAGTACTTTGTGAATGTGCTTTTAATTTTTTCAAAGCAATGAATTGCATTGGCACATATTTAAATAAATTGGCTTGGCATGTTCCTGGTACTTTGTTTTGCATCTTGAGAATGAAAACATTTTTGTCTGATGTGAGGCAGATGTTGGTCATCTGTTCTACTTGTTTTGAACATAGAACAAGTCTTCATCCTTCAAGAGGGTTACCAGTATTTTAGTATTGTGAAAAGTGCAACAATTTCCAGAAATAGCAAAAATCCTTGTACATAACATTCCTTTCATAACTTGAAGGTTAATTTCATTTCTGCAGCTAACCCTGTTTGACCCCTTAGGGGTGGAATATTAAAATAAATCATATTTAATACCTAGGATTTAAAATATATATCACCATTTGGAATTTTGTCTTCATAAATTAAATGGTTTCAGATTAATGAATATTTTTGTTTTCAGGTCTTACCCCCATTTAAGTGCCTGAGGGTTTAATGGGTTTTTAAAACTGTTTGTTATTGAGCACCTAGAACATCAGTTGAAATTTTTACTTTGTAATTCGCTATTGAACATTCTAGTCATCATGCCTTGCCCCCACCCTCTAGTCAAAATTCCTAATGGGTGTATTATTTTAAGACCACTTCTCATTTAAAATCTAAGACATAGAGTTTTGTGTTTATAGAAGGCAGTACCAATTACTCTGATAATAATCGAGATGAAACCTCCCTTAATATTTACTATAGTACCGTATGTATTAAGCTGGTGGAAAATCAATTAATAATTTGAGATATTCAAATCTTTCAAAATATAGACATTGAATGTAGAATAAGCCAGGAAAATGAATATTTTTGTCATCAGGCCTTATCACCTCACCAGTCAAAACCCCTTAGGGGTGTGTTGATCTAAAAGCACTTCTTATTTAAAATCTAAGACATAGAGGAGCAAGCATCATGTGCACCCGTCCACCTCCCGAGTCCCAGACTAGCATTTATCTCAGGGGTGTCGGTTCATTATTTAAATCGTCAAATATAAATATAACGGCATAATAGAACACGGGGATGAACGGAGCAACTTAAAATTAAAAGGGGAAAGGCTCGATTGTAACTTGAATTTAAGGACTCCATGATAGGACTAGGAAGTGACTGTGACTTTAAAAAGGGCATCATCTAACTACAAATAAAAGATTATGAGAGTGGTTTCCTTTGAAATAATTTGCCAGAAGGAGCGGTTTATTACGCCATTTGACGTATAAAACTTTGATACACGTGGCAACAATATTTGAATTTACACACATGTTACATATATAAATCACTTGCCATACCGCAAGTGGTATCAATATCTTGCTGCGTTGCTTCTGAAATAAAATGACATTTTGGAGGTATAATTTACGGATCGATTCCATTTGAATCGAACCGTTACTCAAGGATATAGCTTCCTTCTATCGGGAGCCCGAGCATAACCCATGTTACGGTCGGCTTCCCGATTTAACTAAGATGATGTACTCCGGCTATATACATTTTTCCGAGACCGGTACTCGGACTGGGTAATGTTTCTCGTGAAGTGCGAAAACTGGATTCCACGGACAGTTCCTATCTTACGATATCCAGCTGATGCCATACCAATGAATTAGCATTTACATTTTATTTACATGTGATCTGAATTGTCACCAGTTAGCCTCAGTAGACTACTGACACAGATGAGATAACGAGAAGCGGAGGGAAATACCGTGGCCAGTGACCCCCCTCGCATCGCGAGCGAAGTAAACAAACACGCAAGTATGACTGTCACATCGTCCCATACGGAAACCGTACAATAACGCGGTAAAAAAAAATGATTCTAATATTATCACTCTCATTGTTCAAACATACGAATAGAGGGATATCGTCACCAAATAATTTAATTCACGATATTATCATCCTCGAAATTATTATTATTATTATTATTATTATTATTCCTCAACGGTTCCTGGCGCTGTCACGTTGATTAATATCGTCATTATTATGCGGGATGCAAACACCAAGTGGTTATTACTGTTATTATTATTATATCCCTCTCGTGGTTATTATTATTATTAATTAATAGGTGACTCAAGATATTATTATTGTTATTCACGTCACTTAAGAGGTTATTATCATTAATGAACCGGTCACTTACGCCAAAACATATATATTAAGATATCGGTGCAATTACAAACATTTCACTGATCAACCAACGACATCATTACAGTTATTATTATGACAATTATTATTAATCTGACCGCGATGATTTAACATCGTCCTTACATTGTTATTATTATTATCGGTTGCACATTATCATTTAGATTCCCGTTTAACATCTTTATCAACGCTCAATTAATTAAGGCGGTCCAATCCTTTATCTGCAATATTTATTATTATTATTATCACGACATCATGATTGTCCTCACTCGTTATTACAATGAATACAATATACGACCATTTCTGTGGAATCTGAACTCTCATTATCCTTAGATCCGTTGTATCTCAACGAATAGCTGTGCAGTCTATTTATTTCGTACATGCTGTCACGGGTTCGAATTCTACCCGCTGCGTAACTCAGTATTTCTCTGTGACACTGCCCGTACATTTTACACTCATATCAATATCCTAAGTGTCTCTCGTACGGAATTTATTTTTCTCTCTATCTCAATCTTCCTCGATTCATTTATTTATTCCTCACAGAATTATCAACTGACTTATTTATTCATTTCGGACATCGTACGACCTTTTATTATCTGACTGCAAATTCTTTCACATTTTCTATCTCATTTGGATCTATGCCTTAGTTCATTCTCCACAAATAATCGTAACATCTTGAAATTATATTTACCAAATTTTGACAATCATGGTCTCGTAATATTAGCACTACATGTTCCGGCTAATGAATCGCAACTTCAAAACGCGACATTTATACGTAAAAAATATTGGACCGTAATTTAAACCACACGTTCATTAACATGTACGGCTTATTAGCACCGATCTACATTTCAATATTATTAATCGATCAAATTAAGTTATCACGCAATTTAATTCCAAATTAAAACGACCTCCCGTCATTAAATGATTCCCAATAAACTCAACACTTGATCACATGAATGACATGAATTATTATTATCTCCAAATCGTATAAAAAAAATATCTTCACAAAAAAAATAGTTATATTATTTATTTATTATTATTATTAATATTTAAAAAAAATATTAATTTCGCCTGTAATACGGTAGTCCACTCGTAATGTTTAACGCATAACCCCTTGTACAAAGTCGATTTATTCTGGCACTAAACACTCCAGATATGATTTACTTGGAAATATTATATTAATCGCATCTCACAAATTTAACAACTTCACATAGAAAATATGACCATATTAATTACAACAAAACACACTTGGTATGGCGAAGCTGGATTTTCCTTCCATGTCATTAAATGGCTCGTTAAAATGACAAAACATAAAAGCACATATCGGGTCTTATTTAACTATCATAACCAAAATCAAATGTAAAGAAAATTATTGACTACAAAGAAATATGAATGCATGCATGACTTAACGTACTACACTATATATACAAATTTACATCTCCAACAAACTGAATACATAAAAGACCCGATTATTTACATTATTATGATTTACTACTGTCCGTGCTACAAATTTAGGATGGGGTCGTTAAGCGACCCATCTTGTTACAGAAGGTAACCAAGTATAATCAAATTATTCCCATTTTTCCCATCACGATAACATTTCCCAAATATATTTTACAGTTTAGTACTCATCTTAGTTATCGGTATTCCATTGCAGCTTTGCAGACGAGAGGCTCCATCCAGCCCCTCTCTGCGTTTTACTCCTCCATCCTTGATGGCGTAGTTTCACAAAAGATTTCCTGGCACATTATTATTTTACACTCATATCTTGATTACCACAAACCTTCACCATTTACTACGTTAACACTGTATACTTTAATTTGGATACAACAAATTTCTATCCTAGACCCAAGAATTTAATATATTTACACTATTTAATCTTCGTCCACCTACCGCACAATGGACCTGGACACGTACGACGTGGTGTCAACTATTACGCCCGCCGCGATACGCCCGATTTATACGGCATTCTTGACGTGTTCATGACATCGGTTCGGTATAGCTAAGTACAGGCTACTACTTCCTTAAAGTACTGTTCGTCACACAGTCTATTATGTACGTACTTATGGTGATATATTTTATACTACTCTCTTGCAGGGTAATTACTTTACGTCACTGATTATTCATAAATAAAAAAACACTATCCTACGTTAACTATTTCCAGATTTAACATGTTTCTTGAGCGCGATCACATTTTACAAACACTGGCGGATGCTCGCGCCATTAAATGACTGTACGTCCGTAGAATTCTAAGTTACCGGCGACCAACAGTTCAACTCCCGATATTCAATTCACGTGTGCTGGCGACCGTCAATTCAGCTCCAACGATTCAAGACAAGTGTGCTGGCGACCGTCAATTCAGCTCCGTATATATGGATGAAGCCTTTTTCCCGCGGATTTGTTGACGTCATACCCCTTAGGGAGGGGGTGGATTTTTAATATCGGTACTTGCACTCCGAATTGGAAGTTCAAATTTACATCAAATTAATCCACTCCGCTAGCATATCTGCTGGATAAAATATGAACTCCTGGTGATCACAGATTTAGGAGATATGGGTGGATTTCGCTCCTCACATTTCGCGCCTTCGTAAGCGTCCCTGACAACGTGGTCTTCTTTCAGCCAATGAGATTCAAGCTGTCCGGTTTCCAAGAAATCCAGCCTTCAATTTATTTAATTTGCCAATAAGTATTGATTATTTTTCCATGCATGACCTCTAATAAATTCATTACATTCATCCGCGTACTCATACTAATTTATTACTGAATACTTTTGTAGTTACGAAAATATCTCATCCATCATTCCTTAAGATGGTATCACTGAGTCTCCCATCAAATTTTTACTATTGGCCGGCAAGCGGTCACGTGATTTAAATCTCCACCTGCTCGAACTTAGGCTAGCGAACGTACACTCAGCCGCTGTAATTTTCCATGAGGTCATGGAATTTCCGTCCTACCAAAAATATCCCAAGGTCTTACTCATGTGGTGGGTTTTTTTTGTATGACTCTCCCCCTTCCTCTTTCTGACCAAGACTTATTTGTGGACTCTGTATTTCCTTGTACGCCAACTAATGATATTCCCTGCTGTGAAGTAGCTAAAAGTTGTCGTGTTGAGCTAATCCGTCAGGCTCCAGTCTGTCGTCCTTCCTTCGCTCTGATTTCGACATTACCTAAACGAAATATTTTCAAATACACTCCTCTGTATTTCAATAAATGTACCATATTATTTTACCGATCAAATCATGACTGACTATGGGCCTAAGTCACTCGGGTTCATCTTCCTCTTGCCCAGGTAAAAAAAAATCTAGTGAGTATCATGAGATTTTTTTTTTTTTATGATGTGTCCATATCATCACTATCATGATTTGACATTGGATCCTCTGTTCTGCGACGGCTATTGATTTCGTCTCTCAACATCTGGTTCCTGACCCTTAACTCCTCGTTCTGTCTTTCGATATCATGGATCGCATTGACAAATTCCTGCACGTCGCTGTCTATCTCTCCACACTCTGGACATGGCCTTGCTTCAATTGGTGTATGGATTACTTGGACTTCTTCTTCCCTTCCGTCATCTTCTTCATCCTCTTCTTCGACATCATCTTCTTCCGGCTCGTCATCTGCTTCCTCTCGTTCATCCTCTGCTTCCAGTCACATCCTTTTGTTTTCTTGTCCCGAATCGAACGTCGGTGCATTCGGGTTCAAGTCGCTGCCACCTATCCTTGCTCTTTGGAATTGCAAGCTCTCCGCTCCTGTCGCTTCCTCATCACGGCCTCGATCATGGATCGCCTCCTTCCATTTTCTCTTGTTCAGCTCTTCTATATACCGCCTAGACTCTTGGTATCTGTCATCCTTCTCCTGACGAGACCCTCCCTGGTAATATCTCGGGTTCCCTTGATTCCTAGCTGGATACGGCCTGTAATTACTTCTCTGGCATCCACGGTATCCCCTGTCGGCTCGAAAATTCCCTTGGTTTGTTTGCCGGTTGCCTTCCGCAAAATTCCTTGGTCTCGTCCATTGTCGCGGCTTCCACTCCGTATTATATGTTCGACGAGGTTCCGGATCAGTACTAGTTCCCTGGTTCTTCGTACTAGTGGTCTTCGGTTCGATTGTCCGTTCGATATTATTCACCTGTTGGTCCCTGCTCCTAATTTGTCTTGGGTTCGAATGATGCGTTGTGAGGTCTAATTGACGTAATAAAGCCTCCGCATCGACAGCTGTCTGGACATTTGACGCTATCATCATTCGTTGGACCTCGAATGGCAATTGTTTTCCAATGGCGCTAATCAATTCTGTTTCGCTCATTGGATTATCAAGCTCTCGTAGCTTGTGAAATTGTGCCACAAAGTAATCTGAGAATTTCGTGGGTGAAGATGTTGAATATCGTCTGGAGTATACTTCCAGCCTTAACTCCTGCTGTTCCTGAATACTCCAGAACTTTTGGAGAAAAGCCCGCCGAAATCCTTCAAAATCTTCAAAAGTATACAAGAAAGCCCTGAACCATACAGCTGGTGCTCCGTCTAGGAATTTCTCGACCGTTCGCAGTTGTCGCTCTACTGGTATCTTATTCTCATTTATATAACCGGCGATTTCCCGGATGAAACCTTTCGGGGTGATATGCCCACGGGCATCGAACTTTGGTGGCTTGTCATCAGACATCTTAATGACGTGTACCACCGATGTCGGGATAGCATTTGATGATGTAGACGACCCATCTCTGTTTTCAAACTTGAAACCGTGTGTATCAGCATGGGATAGGCCTCCTTTCTTATGAATCCCCTGGTTATCATGGGGTTCGTATTCGCGATATTGGAGGTTAAAATCTTGGCTAGACGCTGATGGTTCCAACCTAGCCTTCAACATCTCCAAGTCTTTTCGCATGTCATCCATTCCGTTGGGATTACAACTGGCTATTTCTTTTGTGCCGGAATTTTGCCCATTATACGCCTTGCATTGTTCTAACAAGCGAACTTCCGTGTCGGCGAATGATTGGCCCTGTTCAATTAAGTCTTCCGTCCGCTGGAATAACGCTAAGTTTGCGTCTTCGCACTTAGTTATTCTCTGGCTACGGTCTTCTAAATTTATAGTTAGTTCTTCGACTTTGTTTTTCAGTCCTGCTACGATGACAAGTGTACGTGCGGCTTCCCCACGTAACTCGTTCATGCCCTTGTCATGCTTGTCCAAGGTGCCAGCTATCTGCGCGCATTTTTCTTCGACTTGTCCCCGGACGATGTCATTCTCCTTCCGACATTCATCCCGAATTTCCTCTATGTGTGATTCTATGTCTTTTCTGTCAGTTAATCGTAGAGCGGCGAGTTCCTTGACACTAGCGTTCAATTTTTCCTTAATTTCTGCGCGTTCCATTTGAGCCTCATCTCTAACGCGGTCAACCTTTTCATTAACGATGGTAATGTACGCATCCATGTGCACTTTTAATTCGTCTTTCGCGAAGTGACATGCTTCCTGGACTTGAGTTAATTTGTCCCTAAGTTCCTGTCCCATCGCTACGCTCGCGGCCTGAACTGCATCTATTTGTGCCTTGAGTTCTGATTTATTTATTTCACACGCAGCCTGTACTCGGTCGATCTTATTCTCTAGTGAAACACTCGCAGCCTGTACTTGGTCGATTTTGTCAACAAGTTCATGTTTAGCTGAAACATTATCGGCCTGCATTTGATCAACTTTATTTTCTAATGAAACACTATTAGCCTGTACTTGATCGAACCTACGTTCCATGTTCAGAGTTAAGTTCCGCATTAAATCCTCTAACGTGAGAGCTTTCATCTCTCCTTGTCCTTCTACCACTATGTCCTGGGATCGCTCCCCACCGTCGTCAGACATTATAACTTTTCTTGAGAAAGCAAAAGGGCCGATTGGCCTCTCACCTTGCTGCACACGAAGGAATACGCTATTGGGTCTAGGCCCTATCCTATGACATTATACCCCTACACTAACTTTCATTTAACAACAAGAAATTTGACTTTAAAACTTGTTTACATTTGCCGGTCATTCAACTTGAATGCTGGCTTGCGCCTAAGATTTCACAATAAACCGCTCCAATATAACAACAACAACAACAAAAAAAACGATGAAGTTGGAAATCTCCTGCCCTGAAATACGTTAATTTTAATTTATACCATCTCAACCTCTTTTTAACTAATAACTTGAACTGGTGCTCAGTAATATTTTTACCATTTCAAGCCTTCCTAAACAGCTGTTTATAATATTCATCTCATGTCCAATGACATTTAAATGGAGTCCTGAATAACAAAAAAAAATATTAAATTCCATATGGGAAAAAGAGAAACATCAAATCTTCGAGCTTACTGAATTTTGAATCATTGCCAAACTTGAAGAGATTAGCAATGGATTATATTAATACACTAGTCAAATCTAGCTCCGTTCGAAACTAACCTTACTCTAGCATGATATTACGTTACAAGTGAACACACACTTGACCGTGATGCGGTCATCAATTAATAAAAATCAAAAATTTAAAAATATAAAATTTTGAAAAAAGTATAAAAATATAAAAATTGATTAGCAATAAAATTGGCCTCTCTGCCGTTCTTAAAGCAACACTTTGCCGTTCTTAAAGCCCCACGTTGGGCGCCATTTTGCACCCGTCCACCTCCCGAGTCCCAGACTAGCATTTATCTCAGGGGTGTCGGTTCATTATTTAAATCATCAAATATAAATATAACGGCATAATAGAACACGGGGATGAACGGAGCAACTTAAAATTAAAAGGGGGAAGGCTCGATTGTAACTTGAATTTAAGGACTCCATGATAGGACTAGGAAGTGACTGTGACTTTAAAAAGGGCATCATCTAACTACAAATAAAAGATTATGAGAGTGGTTTCCTTTGAAATAATTTGCCAGAAGGAGCGGTTTATTACGCCATTTGACGTATAAAACTTTGATACACGTGGCAACAATATTTGAATTTACACACATGTTACATATATAAATCACTTGCCATACCGCAAGTGGTATCAATATCTTGCTGCGTTGCTTCTGAAATAAAATGACATTTTGGAGGTATAATTTACGGATCGATTCCATTTGAATCGAACCGTTACTCAAGGATATAGCTTCCTTCTATCGGGAGCCCGAGCATAACCCATGTTACGGTCGGCTTCCCGATTTAACTAAGATGATGTACTCCGGCTATATACATTTTTCCGAGACCGGTACTCGGACTGGGTAATGTTTCTCGTGAAGTGCGAAAACTGGATTCCACGGACAGTTCCTATCTTACGATATCCAGCTGATGCCATACCAATGAATTAGCATTTACATTTTATTTACATGTGATCTGAATTGTCACCAGTTAGCCTCAGTAGACTACTGACACAGATGAGATAACGAGAAGCGGAGGGAAATACCGTGGCCAGTGACCCCCCTCGCATCGCGAGCGAAGTAAACAAACACGCAAGTATGACTGTCACATCGTCCCATACGGAAACCGTACAATAACGCGGTAAAAAAAAATGATTCTAATATTATCACTCTCATTGTTCAAACATACGAATAGAGGGATATCGTCACCAAATAATTTAATTCACGATATTATCATCCTCGAAATTATTATTATTATTATTATTATTATTATTATTCCTCAACGGTTCCTGGCGCTGTCACGTTGATTAATATCGTCATTATTATGCGGGATGCAAACACCAAGTGGTTATTACTGTTATTATTATTATATCCCTCTCGTGGTTATTATTATTATTAATTAATAGGTGACTCAAGATATTATTATTGTTATTCACGTCACTTAAGAGGTTATTATCATTAATGAACCGGTCACTTACGCCAAAACATATATATTAAGATATCGGTGCAATTACAAACATTTCACTGATCAACCAACGACATCATTACAGTTATTATTATGACAATTATTATTAATCTGACCGCGATGATTTAACATCGTCCTTACATTGTTATTATTATTATCGGTTGCACATTATCATTTAGATTCCCGTTTAACATCTTTATCAACGCTCAATTAATTAAGGCGGTCCAATCCTTTATCTGCAATATTTATTATTATTATTATCACGACATCATGATTGTCCTCACTCGTTATTACAATGAATACAATATACGACCATTTCTGTGGAATCTGAACTCTCATTATCCTTAGATCCGTTGTATCTCAACGAATAGCTGTGCAGTCTATTTATTTCGTACATGCTGTCACGGGTTCGAATTCTACCCGCTGCGTAACTCAGTATTTCTCTGTGACACTGCCCGTACATTTTACACTCATATCAATATCCTAAGTGTCTCTCGTACGGAATTTATTTTTCTCTCTATCTCAATCTTCCTCGATTCATTTATTTATTCCTCACAGAATTATCAACTGACTTATTTATTCATTTCGGACATCGTACGACCTTTTATTATCTGACTGCAAATTCTTTCACATTTTCTATCTCATTTGGATCTATGCCTTAGTTCATTCTCCACAAATAATCGTAACATCTTGAAATTATATTTACCAAATTTTGACAATCATGGTCTCGTAATATTAGCACTACATGTTCCGGCTAATGAATCGCAACTTCAAAACGCGACATTTATACGTAAAAAATATTGGACCGTAATTTAAACCACACGTTCATTAACATGTACGGCTTATTAGCACCGATCTACATTTCAATATTATTAATCGATCAAATTAAGTTATCACGCAATTTAATTCCAAATTAAAACGACCTCCCGTCATTAAATGATTCCCAATAAACTCAACACTTGATCACATGAATGACATGAATTATTATTATCTCCAAATCGTATAAAAAAAATATCTTCACAAAAAAAATAGTTATATTATTTATTTATTATTATTATTAATATTTAAAAAAAATATTAATTTCGCCTGTAATACGGTAGTCCACTCGTAATGTTTAACGCATAACCCCTTGTACAAAGTCGATTTATTCTGGCACTAAACACTCCAGATATGATTTACTTGGAAATATTATATTAATCGCATCTCACAAATTTAACAACTTCACATAGAAAATATGACCATATTAATTACAACAAAACACACTTGGTATGGCGAAGCTGGATTTTCCTTCCATGTCATTAAATGGCTCGTTAAAATGACAAAACATAAAAGCACATATCGGGTCTTATTTAACTATCATAACCAAAATCAAATGTAAAGAAAATTATTGACTACAAAGAAATATGAATGCATGCATGACTTAACGTACTACACTATATATACAAATTTACATCTCCAACAAACTGAATACATAAAAGACCCGATTATTTACATTATTATGATTTACTACTGTCCGTGCTACAAATTTAGGATGGGGTCGTTAAGCGACCCATCTTGTTACAGAAGGTAACCAAGTATAATCAAATTATTCCCATTTTTCCCATCACGATAACATTTCCCAAATATATTTTACAGTTTAGTACTCATCTTAGTTATCGGTATTCCATTGCAGCTTTGCAGACGAGAGGCTCCATCCAGCCCCTCTCTGCGTTTTACTCCTCCATCCTTGATGGCGTAGTTTCACAAAAGATTTCCTGGCACATTATTATTTTACACTCATATCTTGATTACCACAAACCTTCACCATTTACTACGTTAACACTGTATACTTTAATTTGGATACAACAAATTTCTATCCTAGACCCAAGAATTTAATATATTTACACTATTTAATCTTCGTCCACCTACCGCACAATGGACCTGGACACGTACGACGTGGTGTCAACTATTACGCCCGCCGCGATACGCCCGATTTATACGGCATTCTTGACGTGTTCATGACATCGGTTCGGTATAGCTAAGTACAGGCTACTACTTCCTTAAAGTACTGTTCGTCACACAGTCTATTATGTACGTACTTATGGTGATATATTTTATACTACTCTCTTGCAGGGTAATTACTTTACGTCACTGATTATTCATAAATAAAAAAACACTATCCTACGTTAACTATTTCCAGATTTAACATGTTTCTTGAGCGCGATCACATTTTACAAACACTGGCGGATGCTCGCGCCATTAAATGACTGTACGTCCGTAGAATTCTAAGTTACCGGCGACCAACAGTTCAACTCCCGATATTCAATTCACGTGTGCTGGCGACCGTCAATTCAGCTCCAACGATTCAAGACAAGTGTGCTGGCGACCGTCAATTCAGCTCCGTATATATGGATGAAGCCTTTTTCCCGCGGATTTGTTGACGTCATACCCCTTAGGGAGGGGGTGGATTTTTAATATCGGTACTTGCACTCCGAATTGGAAGTTCAAATTTACATCAAATTAATCCACTCCGCTAGCATATCTGCTGGATAAAATATGAACTCCTGGTGATCACAGATTTAGGAGATATGGGTGGATTTCGCTCCTCACATTTCGCGCCTTCGTAAGCGTCCCTGACAACGTGGTCTTCTTTCAGCCAATGAGATTCAAGCTGTCCGGTTTCCAAGAAATCCAGCCTTCAATTTATTTAATTTGCCAATAAGTATTGATTATTTTTCCATGCATGACCTCTAATAAATTCATTACATTCATCCGCGTACTCATACTAATTTATTACTGAATACTTTTGTAGTTACGAAAATATCTCATCCATCATTCCTTAAGATGGTATCACTGAGTCTCCCATCAAATTTTTACTATTGGCCGGCAAGCGGTCACGTGATTTAAATCTCCACCTGCTCGAACTTAGGCTAGCGAACGTACACTCAGCCGCTGTAATTTTCCATGAGGTCATGGAATTTCCGTCCTACCAAAAATATCCCAAGGTCTTACTCATGTGGTGGGTTTTTTTTGTATGACTCTCCCCCTTCCTCTTTCTGACCAAGACTTATTTGTGGACTCTGTATTTCCTTGTACGCCAACTAATGATATTCCCTGCTGTGAAGTAGCTAAAAGTTGTCGTGTTGAGCTAATCCGTCAGGCTCCAGTCTGTCGTCCTTCCTTCGCTCTGATTTCGACATTACCTAAACGAAATATTTTCAAATACACTCCTCTGTATTTCAATAAATGTACCATATTATTTTACCGATCAAATCATGACTGACTATGGGCCTAAGTCACTCGGGTTCACATGCAAAATTTTAACTTTGTAAAGTGAAAGAATTTCAGAGATATAAATATTTTCTTCAGTAGGTGTATTGTTTTAAGACCACTTCTTACTTAAAATCTAAGACTGTATGAGAAATGTCAACTTCATAAGTCAAACGGTTTCAGAGAAATTAGTATTTTTTTCAACAATGCCCCTCCCCACCACCACCACCACCACCTAGAGTCAAAACCTCTTAGAGGTGCATTATTTTAAGACTACTTCTTATTTAAAACTTGAGACATAGAGGAGCAACCGTCATGTGAAATGTCAAATGGTTTCAGTGAAATGAACATTGGGTTTCATTTCAACCCCTAGTCAAAACCCTTTCAGGGTGTATTGTTTTAAAACCCTGTGAAATTTTAACTTTGTCAGTCAAACGGTTCCAGAGAAATTAATATTTTTGCTATCAGGCTTCACCCTTCCAGTCAAAACCCCTTAGAGGTGTATTGTTTTAAGGCCACTTCTTATTTAAAGTCCAACACACAGTGGGCGACCATCATGTGAAGTTTCAACCTTGTCTGTCAAACGGTTTGAGAGAAATTAATATATTTTGTCGTCTAGCCCCACCCAACCAGTAAAACCCCCTTAGGGGTGTAATGTTTTAAACAAATTCTTATTTAAAATCTAAGACCTATAGGAGCAGCTATCATGTGAAATTTCAATTTCGTATGTCAAATGGTTTGAGAGAAATGAATATTTATGTCATCTGGCCTCACCCCATAGTCAAACCCACTTAGAAGTGTATTGTTTTCAGACCACTTTTTATTTAAAATGCAAGACATATAGGAGAAACTGTCATATGAAATTTCAACCTTCTATGTCATATGGTTTCACAGAAATGAATACTTTGTTTTCAAATATTAACCTTTAAGGAATGAATTTTTTCTAAACTTGTCTTATTTAACAGCTAGTACATATAGATGCAATCATTAAGTGAAATTTCAACTTCATCTAGTGAACGGTTTTGGAGGAACTATGTTTTGGTTTTCAGGGTTTACCCCATTTTCATCCCATTAGGGGTGGAACTTTCAAAACATTTCCTTAATGAGCACCTACACTGTAACAGAAATGTATCCCCAAAAATTTGTTTCTTTATGTCCATTAGTTTTGCTTGGGCATTGATTGACGCTCAGTCAAGACATTGCCTTATATAAATATATACTAGCAGTTATCCGCGGCTTCGCTCGCATGGATTTCATAATTTGTTCAAAGTAATCATTACTCGGTACTGTACTAAGACATCGGAAAATCCGTAACCTAAAAACTCACTGAAAAATTGAGTTTCATTTACCCCAGAAACTCTTTGTAAACCACGTTTGTGTTATTGCCTTTTGGGTCTAGGATGATCATGCGACATAGAACTGTACATGTGAGAAACGGTCTTCTCTGAAGTCGAAAATAAAAGATGTGTTTCTTTATTTTTAAAAGAGATTCCAAATACCTATTTCCATGTCTGTAACATCTTCAGTTTTTGAGATGTATGTATTTTCATAAAAATCAATTCAACTATTTTTTCACTTCTTTTCACCCCCATTAAGAGCCCAATCTAAAACTTTTTTTAAAAAATGTTCCTCTATTTTTAAAGGACTTTCCAAATATCAAGTTTAATGATTGTAACATGTTAAGATCTAGAGATATAGGCTACTGTAAATATACCATTACTCAATTTAAAAATTTACCTGATATTTCAATTCTTTTTTACCCCCTTAAGTGGATTTTCCAAAAACAAAAAAGTGTTTCTTTATTTTTAAAACAGATTCTAAATTTCAGTTTTCACCACTTTCCAAGTCGATTTTATGAAAATAATCGTGTTTTATTTATTTTAAAAGTAGATTCCAAATACCAGTTTTCACATCCCTAGCATGTTTAGATTGTTTTAGATATAAGTATCCTCATACAAATATTTCAACTAACTTTTCAATTCCTTCACCCCCTCGCCTCCCACTAAGTAATTTTCTGAAAACAAAAGGATACATGTTTCTATATTTTGAAAGGAGATTCTTAATACCAATGTTCACATCTGTAATATCTTTAATTTTTGATGTATAAGTGCCCTCATAATGAATTCAACTAAATTTTTTTTTTTTTTTTTTTTTTTTTGCTAGTTGTTTTACGTCGCACCGACACAGATAGGTCTTATGGCGACGATGGGACAGGGAAGGGCTAGGAGTGGGAAGGAAGCGGCCGTGGCCTTAAGGTACAGCCCCAGCATTTGCCTGGTGTGAAAATGGGAAACCACGGAAAACCATTTTCAGGGCTGCCGACAGTGGGGTTGGAACCTACTATCTCCCGAATACTGGACACTGGCCGCACTTAAGCGACTGCAGCTATCGAGCTCAGTCAACTAATTTTTAAATTCATTCACCCCCCATTAAGTGGATTTTCTGAAAACAAAAGAATACATGTTTCTTTATTTGGAATCTTCTTTCAAATACAAATTTTCATGTCTGTAGCATCTTCAGATTTTGAGCTATAAGTATCCTCATAAAAACAATTCAACTCCTTTTTCACCCCCCACTCCCTTAAGTTGATTTCCACCTCCCCCCAAAAAGATGAGTTTCTTTATTTTTAAAGTAGATTCCAGATACCAATTTTCACTTCTGTATCCTCCAGTTTTTTAGATATAAGTACCCCCATGCCTTTGCTGGTGAGATGTAGTGTTTACATTGCACTACCCCTCATCACGACGCGCAGGTCGCCTACGGGAGTCAAATCAAAAGACCTGCATCTGGCGAGCCGAACTTGTACTCGGACACTCCCGGCACTAAAAGCCATACGCCATTTCATTTCATACTATGTCTTCTGGTATGGGCTATATCAAATTTGTTACTTTCATAGACCTGTCTGAGTCTCATCCTTGGCTTCGACAATATGAAAGTGACTGAAGTATGAGTGATGCTAGCAATACCATTCCTTATGCAGCCAGTCCTTGTAAGAATGGTGTGAAAATCTCGCTCATAGGGTCGGTTGGTGCATGCATTTCAGTGGGCTTGGCAGACTGATATGTAATAGCAACAGCTGGCTGAGTGAGGAAAGCAACGGGTAATTACCTCACTCCTCATTTCCTTAGTACACCTCTTCAGCGACGCCTAGGCTATTTATGGCAGCTGTTGGCGGAGCTGCAGAGGATCAAACCAGCCTTCGGGCTGAATACCCAACGTACAACAACATACAAATACCCCCATAAAAAGAATTCAACTGTTTCACCTCCTTTCATCCTTCCCCTTAAGTGAATTTCCCGAAAACAAAAAATACGTGTTTCCTTATTTATAAAGGAGCTTCCAAATATCAATTATGACTTTCTCATATTTTATGGCTGCCTTTTTCCATTTGAGCCCATATTAATCACAAATGCACATACTGACCAGGTACTGCAGTACTAGTAACATAGTGATAGCTCTTACGTGAGCATTAAGTGCGGTACCTGAATGACCAGTAAAACATTCTCAAGCTATAAAGCTGATTCAGCAGCTACTGTACATGTAGGTTGACAGGTTTTACTTGATTATTTGTATCTTATTTTGAAAATGTTGTTGATTTTGTTTTTGTTCATTGTGTGAATAATAATTTTTCATATTTTATCTTGCAAGCCTAGGATCAACTTGTTTTACTGTCTGATGTTAAAAGAGAACTTATGCTTAATTTGTACCTCTTTGCATTTCCTGCTATAGGGATGTAATGATCTGAAGGATGAAGTCAGCATTGGAATAGATGATAACGATGGAACATTATGTGCAGATAAAATGCGGTAAGCTCTCATTAAATGTAAGGAACTAGATAGTATTAAGGCTGTTTGATATAGGTAACTTCATGGTTTTTACTTGAGTGTTGGACATTGTCCTAATACTGCCAGCCCATATGTATTTGTGTACTCCATCATGAAGTATATTGGGTGGTCACCCTGTCCTTTGCAACGTGCGATATTTACTACAGTTGTGAAATATATTGGTCACTCTCTCTAAACTGGGGTAATATAGTGAGATATAAGGTTACCGGCTAGAAGACAGCAGGAATTGTGAGTGCTACTATTAATTCAATATGGGTATCCCAAATGAACCTGTAAATCAAGCACAGATATGAAGAACATGTTCCTTATAACAAGAGGAGCACACACACATCAGGAGCAGGTGTTGTATAGGCTGGGAACTCCCTGCTGCATGTCAGGCCTCACAATAGCTCACTAGGCAGGGGTGCAGTCAGAGATGTGATAATGGACAATGCTCGACGGTATGGAGGTTTAAATCCCATGCAAGGCTTGTTTTGTTTTTAACCACCAATTGCCTGGGATATCACAAGTTTACATACTTAATCGTTTTCATAGACTGGTTTATTTGGCCCTGTGACAGGATTTCAGTTACCTACATCATTTGCTGTTTGTTGTTTAAAGGGGCCTAAAATCTACGTCATTGGTCCCCTACATCGTTTAATGCAGCACCTGCTCAAAGTGACAACCTCCACGGTCATTTGAGAGCTGCACACAATGTTGTAAGGAGCATGTGGTACGTTGCAACATCTCTAGTGTAATGCATTAGCATGCCTCGGTGATGAGCCTCACAGGAAAATTCCAGGGGCATAAGACTGGGCGATCGGGTGGGCCAGGTTCAGGTCCTTCCATTCCTATACATTTATCAGGATATCTTGCATGGAGATGATTCCAGATGACTACTGCTGTGTGCTGTGGTGCTCTGTCATCTTGAAACCACATCCTGTAGTGGTCAAGGAGTGGCACATGTTCCAACAATGCTGGTAGTACATCGTGGAGAAACTGTTAGATGACCTCAAAGAAATGGAGACCAATGAGATGGTCACCCACATTGCCACACCATATGTCCACACACCACTGTACTTGGAAAGCTCCCTGTCATACCCAAATGGAAATTCACTCCAGTAGTGCACTTGTACTTGATTTGTTCTGGGTGATTGCCAACAAAAGAGTAGCATTAGAAAAATGTTGCAAAGTTTGGGCTGGGATGAATGAGACGAGTTGCTCAACTGAGTGGTATGTTCTGAGTTGTCAGTGGAGAGATGGCATAGAATTACATTAGTAGACAAATAATTTAAAGGGGTGTCTTTAAAAGTAGGAGAGATCACAATATGAAGATAAAGTTATAATTCAAGAGGATAAATTGGGGTAAATATTCGTTTATAGGAAGGGGAGTTAGGGATTGGAATAACTTACTGAGGGAGATGTTCAATAAATTTCCAAGTTCTTTGAAATCATTTAAGAAAAGGCTAGGAGAACAACAGATAGGGAATCTGCCACCTGGTTGACTGCCCTAAATGCAGATCAGTAGTGATTGATTTATTGCATATTATGGTGATTAATGGGTCCATTATTGTATAACCATGCAAATAAGATAGGTGCACAAAAAGCAGGCTCAGTGTCCACATGCCATAGAGCCCATTGACAGAACACCACCCAGGCTTCAAAATCATGACCATGGAGTTCTTAGTGTAAGTAGAGATGGTGTGGGTGAGTTTATTGGATATGCATTTTCTGCACAACAGACGTCCAGCTGATGTCAGTCTCCTGTGCACCTATGTGCTAGTTTGGGGTTTGTGGCAGAAAGTGTCCAACACAGTCTGTCCATTGTGAGCAAACATCACAGGATGTTCTCCAATAGGCCTTGTCCTTCTCGGGGACACAGCAGTCTGCACACATCTTATCACTCTCTGAAATGTGATGCCTGTTGTTTGTTATCTATCTGGATAGTGTGCCTGGTATGCATTCTGTCTAGTTTCTTCATAGATGAGCAACATGTCCACATACTTATCACTGGAATACATTATGAGACAGTGAATAAGCTTTGTGTTGTGACTTGCCTTAAAAGAGGGGAGTTCATGGAACTACATACCTGCCTGCCATCGCATGTTGTTATTGTTCCAGTGGGTCACCCTTTGCCCTTCCAGTGTCCTATGAAGCTTGGAACACGTATGAAATTACAACTAATAAATTGGATGGGTAATTGTTGCCTGTATCCTAGCCATAGACCATCACCTCCAAATCTTTGTCTGACTCAGCTCCATACCCTATACCATAATATCAAGAATCCTTACAGAGTCAAATAAACAAATCATTCCATAGAAACTATCAAGTATGCAACTTTGCTACATCCCAGCAGTTGGCATAAAAAAATCTCACTTGGGATTTGGACCTCCATACTGTCAAGCACTGTCCGTTATCACATCTCCGACTCCAACCCTGCCAAGTGAGTTATTGCGAGGCTTGACATGCAGTAGACAGTTCCCAGCCTATACAATACCTGTTCCTGGCCATGCACCTCCTGTTGTAAGGTATGTGTTAATCATATCTATGCTTGTTTTATGGGTTCATTCTGGGTACCCCATAATGGATTAATAGTGGTGCTCATGATTCCTGCTGTCTTTTAGCCTTAACCACACATCGTATTACATTACCCTGGTTTAGGGAGAGGGACCTATGTATTTCAGAATTTTTGCAAATGTGATGGGCTGCATAAAACTAGATCGCAAGGGGTGGGTGGATAATGCTACAATTTTTTCTTCTTTTGCAAAGTAAGTCCCAGGGGTTGTACTAGAAGTAGTGCAATCAATTGATAATTTGATGGTTATTAACAGATGGTCTTTAACGAGGACATGTACGGTTTGCCTTGTGCAGGTCTTTCTATTTTATACCTATGGGTAACCTGTGTGTCTCAGTATGAGGTGATGATGATGATGTAGGGAGAGGATGAAACCTAATATCGGCACATAGCCAACTCTTGTTGGATAACACCAAGGGGTCTGCTTAAGGCTGAATGCCATATGCCTTAACTCAATTTGAAAACTGTGGAGTGGTTTGGAATTGAATTGAAGATATTGGTATGCAATCTAGTGATCAGAAATTGTATACCACCACCTCTCTTACCCTGCCGGCCAACATTGTAATAACATTTTCTCATCTACGGGTCTCCAACTGGCTAATCACAGTGTTAGGCCATATAAACTGCATGCCAGAATGATAATCGCTTCCAGGTGGACTATTTAGTGTGGTGGTGCTGATTATAGATTTGAAAGGCAAAGTTTTTGAACGCATCCTTTGACTGAATAAATAAAATCAAAGAATGGTATGTTAAGACAATCAATGGGGCCAAAAATAGAAACTTACACTGATTTTACAATGCAGTTACTATTATACAATGCAGTTACTATTAAATACCATCATTAAGCTTAAGTGTTCTCCTGGTTGAATGGGTTTATACAGTCCACCTGGCTAACATTGCCTAGGTATGTGCTAGTTGCATAATATTAATACATATTTGAGTCATTCAGTGCTCCAAATTAAAATGGAAAACTGTAAAACTGTTTATTTGAATGATAAATCTTCATTATTGTCAGTATAATTGCATCAATTACATTGGAATATTTAGTACTCAATTCTGCATGACATCACAAACCTATAGGGCACTCCACAGCAACCAAGTGATAAGCCCCGGCATTACATGATTATGAATGAGCAGTAGAATACTTGAAGTTTAAAATACTCTGTTATGTCTTGTTCATGATAATAACACTAACATAGTTCAATTTTGCAGTTAATGTTTACCTGTCTCATATTATTGTATTTCATATTAATTTTTATGCAATATTACCTGCCCAGGTACTCATTCCTGCCATCCGGCTGATGAAAATTTCTGGAGAGAACACAGAAGCTGTTTCCAATTGTGCACTTAAAATAAACAACAAGAAATCATCTTATTCCTGGTAAATTTTCCATCAAGATGGTGGGTTGATCTTCCTGCATCTCACTTTCCACTTTGTACAATCTGTGGCATCAGCAGGGTAGATGCTGATAGTTTGCATGTCTTCTTGAAACTGTCTGTTCATCTCTTCCTAGGCCAAGCTGGGGTCTCCAGTCAACTAGAATGCTCATCCTGCAATGCTTTCAGCATCTGCACCATACCAGCAGAACCTCACCTCCTTCAGTTTGTCAGGAATGGAGGCAATTCTGAAAGTCATTTCTCATATGTTCAAGTTATGTTGCTCTTGTGGACTATCTCAGCATGTGCATTTCCCTTTTGTGAAGTATCTGCTCTGTCTTTTTATTGCTGGCTAGTATCCAGTCTCATACAACATCACCAAACAGATTATAGTGCAGTTGATCTTTGACTTGGGATCATTCCGTCATAGAAGACAACCATGACTTGGTACCTCTTAATCTAAGCGGTGTTAACATGAGCTCAAGCATCCAGGAGAGCATCACTATTGGATGTCATATTTATGGTAGTTGAAGTAAGCAAAGTCAGAGGCGTTGGCAAGTGGGGTACCATAAACTATAATAGTACCATCCATTCACATGCCACACTCCTTGTTTTCCATTGATGGTCCAGTTTCTTGAGCCTCTGTAAGGTTTCACTAGCTAGCATGTCATCATCAGCATAGAGCAATATAGAGCATAGAGCATAGTATGAGGTGTTTGAAAATACCTGAACACAAATTCATACATATTTTCTCATATAAAAATTGCTTACTTTATGAACACAGCAGGAATGCCTTAGTTACTAAAAAAAGGTTACCACTTCCTAATCTTACTTTATAGGTTACTGGCAGTGTCATTGCATTTCACTGCACTTGTAAATTGCAATGAGTTTTAATAGCGAAACAATAAATACATATTTTCAGAGGAATTAATAGTGTTGTTCAATATGCCTCCTTGCCCCTTTGATACCTTGAAAATTTCCTTCATTGCTTTCTTGGAGTTTTATGTTAACAATTAATTTGTATTTTCAGGAAACATGTATGTATGTCCTACTGTTGTCCTGTTTCTCTACAGGGTTGGGTATGAAGTGAGATGAATCTTCATAGTATGTTTTTAAAACCGCATGCCCTTCCTGATGATGTTAACCTCATCAGAGGGGTTAATGAGATGAAATGAATGATGTGATATATTATAGTAGAAAGGGAGAGGGTGAAACCTGTCTCATGCATATAGCCTACTCCTCTCAAATAGCATGAAGGGGTCTGTTTGAGGCCTTACATCCCCATCCTATGAACAAATCACCATCAACAGTGTCATATGCTCTTATCCCATATGTGCACTGTGGAGAGATTTTGAATTTAATCCAGGCTTTTGGCATACAATCTAGTGATTAGAAATTGTATACCACCACTTCTCCTACCCTGCTGGCTAACATTCTGATGGTGAAATGTTTTTCTTTTGACTAATGGGGCTTGAACCATCTAACCACATTGCCAGACCATATATAATTGTTGACTTAATAATCATGGGCAGCAAACATAATGTCACAAAACTATAGGCTTTGGAAAACATATTTCTCAGCAGGTGATAAAATATTTGCTACTGATGAAGGTAAAATTGGCAAAAGATACGTTATAAAACAAATGTTAGAGAAGAATTTCCTTTCTGTAGCTTTCAAGATTATAGGACATTAAATTTTAATTTATTGTACTGCTCTTTCTTGATATCATTGTGAATGATTTGTTGTAAACTCATTTCTCCCAACAGCTAAGGCCATGGTTGCTTCCCTCGCATTCTTAGTCTTTTCCTATCCTATCATCACCAAAAGAACAACCTGTGTCAGTGCAACATAAAGCAATTTGTAAATAGCAAGTGAAATGACAATCTTATAGGCTGTAAATCAGTTTCTTTGCAAAATATGAAGTACATAAGGAAATACAATTACTTTTCATACAGCAGCAAAAATATCAAAATTTTATCATCACCTTTGTACTTACTATGGAACCTGCATGCTATTTCTTGATATATAAGCCACAAAATCACTGGATTTATCTTGTAGGAACCCTCCTCAGTCCAGCATGCAACCCAGTTGGCTAAGTATCATAGTTGTTCTTGAGCAACAGTATGACATTCACTACATGCCAATGTAATGGTATAGCCACTTCATATTTGTAAAGATGTTGGAATGTTATGATTTCTTGATGTTCTTTCTTTCTTTCTTTCTTTCTGTAATGGACATATTTTATACACCAGACAAAGGCTCTCTAATCTAAATTCCCTCCAGCAGGATACAATTATATTCTGAAAATGTGTTATTGCATGGTGTTGTGCCAATTTCAGGAACCCCAGTTTGGTCTCTCTGGTGATCTATGGGAATTTTTGACTTTTCCAAGCAATGTTATGCCACTGGGCCAGCCCAACATTGATTGCGATTTCATTAGTAGATTGTGAGAACAGATTTAGTAGACTGCAAGAATTAGGAGAGAAGTGAGAATTTCCCACAAAAGATTCAGATTTCCTGCAGTAGATCCCCATGCAAATGCTAGAAGTTTTTCTTGCATTTTGGCTGTCACTATCGATACAGCAGTTGCAGAACTTGAAATTATTACACTAAGGAATCACATGTGTGGAAAGTGTTCCAGAACCCCAGAAATTTTGTTCTGTGATTCAGCAACAGAAGTGTCCTTACTGACTGATGTTGCATTTCATTTGAAGGCCTTACTTTCTTCAAGTTACCTTTATGAATCATTATTTTGGAACTTTAAATATAAGAATAGAATTAGGTAAACTGATGAAAATTTGGAATCATGCATTTGACTTGGTGTTACTAGTTATTCATCCAGTATAAATGGTAGTGGTATTGTTGAGAAAGGTTCTTGCCATGTTTCATATCAATGTCAATGTGTAAAGTTTTAATATGAGAAATAATTTATTTTCTTATATACACTGAATGAGCAAAATAAATTCAAATTTTAGATTTTACAAAAATGGTGATATTTTATTTATATGATTGTCAATTAACTCACTAGTAATTATATTTTTATTGGGAGAAATGAGAGTTTACAACAAATTATTCACAGGGATAAAAAAAGCCTGCTAAATTCTCCCTAATATTTTATAAAATTGAACATTGTTCAAAGACAGTTTATTTTCATTTCATTCAAATAATACAGTTATTATTACACAACATTTCTGCACCATCACAAACAGACTTTAGGAAATGGTTGTTGCCACACCTGGCACAAATCACAGCTTTGAGCCTGTTAGACATATTCCTGATAGGTGCCATAATATCCTCATGAGGAATGAACTTCCATTCTTCTTGAAGGACTTCCTGCAGCTCCTGCATAGTTGTTGGCTGTGGCTATGCACTTTGTTCCCAAAATATCCCACAGATGCTCAGGTGGGTTGAGATCTGGACTGCATGTAGGCCATTGCATCAAATGGATCCTACTTTGTTGAAGTGCTGAAGGACACATCTTGCCTTTTGAGGGCACACATTGCCCAGTATTAGCACAAAATCTCACAAAGGAATGGTGCAAAATGAAGAATATTTTCATCCAGGATTTCTTCAATGTAACGATGGAGCGTTAAATGACCTACCTTCCACTAAGAAGAGCTCTGTTTTGGCAGCCAAGGAAATACCTGCCCAAATGATTGCAGAATAACCATTGAAGGCTGTCCATGAAGAAAAGTTGTATGGAATGTACCTTTCTCTACATCTTTTCCACACCTTTTCTTATCCATCTGGTGGTCTGAGGCTAAATCACGATTCATTAACGGCAAGAATTGTTGCCTGCTGTTTATCAACCCAGCCTCATTGATCTCTCATGAAAGGTAAGTTACTCTGTTGATATTGATTCATCATATCTGGGCCAGTAGCAAGTTCTTCTAGAGTAGAGTTCAGCATTATGTAACCTCCTCTTCACTGTCCACTCACTGACATTCTCATACCTGTTCAACCTGACTTCTGGCTTAAACTATAGTACTGTGCTGGTCGTGCAGAATTTGAAGGCACAAGAAATGTCTATCCCTCACAGAAGTTGACCTCCTCCTACCAGGTAATGGTCTGCAAGTGTATGAACTCTGTTCCTGATACATCTGAATAGCACATGTAAATGTTGATCGAGTATAGTGTAACAACTCCGCCACATTATATTAACCATGTCTATCCTGTACCAATATTGCTGCCCTAACAGCATTCTGGGTTGAAAGGCATCTTCACTCATTTTCACTCTCATAAGTGTTGTTTAACATTGAGTAGAACGTCAGAGAATTCCCTCCCACACGGAGGTAGCAATTAGGGTATATAAACAAAGATTTGCCTTCTTGTGATAGACAGTAGTTTTCAGCTGGCTATTATTGTGTGTTGTTGATTTCATTCTGTTTGGCAGTCATTAAGATCATTTCATAAGATTCATTACACAGTAAAAAGTTTCATAAGACAGCATGAGAAATGTAAAATATAAAATAAAGAATAATTTCAGTTTCTCAAATATCTTGAGGTGTTGCATTTCTTTTGCTTATCAGTGTATATCACAGTTTCATTGTCTTGATCTTGTTTACTGCTATATTGATTTGTCAAACAGCACTTTTTATTGCAGTTGGTAAAATGGTAGAACATTTGAGAATGTAAGAATTTCTCAGGAGATCACTGAAGTTTCTTTGTTGCTTGCTGCTGTAATTATCACATTCTCTGATACCAGATTTTAAGTATTTATGTTACCTGAAAGTCTGCAATTAAGTTATGTCTATTCTCATTATTACTTACCTGGTATGTTGCTACACTTCAACTTACAGTTGGTAGTGTTGATATCAGTAAAGTCCTGGTGTCGCCATTATCATTCATGCAGCTGAAAATAAAGCACGGTTGTTCAGTTGCTCACTGCGATTATTTTTGGAAACTACTGTGAAATTATTATTTTGTTTACATTTTTCATTCATATCAAAAACTCTGGAATACAAGTGCAATCTTAATACAATCTTAATGATTCATGTTCAAGCTTATTACAATCCTGAAGGAGTCTGACTACACTACACAACTATTTGTAACTGACTTACTCTGCAGATATAACTGATAAAAGTTACATTTGTTTTAGCTGTCATGATTGTATATTCTGACTTATAGTTGTGCTATATTACTTGTATTGCTTCTGTCTGCAATAGAAATATTTGTTGTGCCATAACAAAGGATTTCTAAATTATCTTCAAAAGGCTACACTTACAACCTGAAAATGTATTATTGCAATTAGTTTCTGTTAACATTCTTCTTGATTTAAGCTACTCCTCATACATTAAAATTCTTTCAACTGACATGCCTTTCTTTCTCTTGTGTTTCAGTAAGCTGGACTGCAGGACTAAACAAGAAAGCACTGCTGGTGATGATATTTTAGAAAAGGATCCGTTGTGTCCCTTGTGTAGTGAAACCTATACTTGCCCTCAGCATCGTTCGAAGAAGGAAATCGAAAATTACGAAAAAAGCAATCAAAAGAACATATTCCAATGTGAATTCTGTTCAAAGGTGTTCGGTAGACTTGGCAATTTAAATTCGCACATCCGTATTCATACAGGGGAGAAACGCTATAAGTGTGAAGTCTGTGAGCGTATGTTTAAGCACAAGGCTACCCTCAAGACACATCTTGTAACTCATACAGGAGAGAAGAGATTCGAATGTCAATTGTGTCACAGAACATTTGCACACTGGGGAACTTTGGACAGCCATATTCTAACGCACACAGGTCAACGGAAGTTTCAATGTACGTTATGCTCAAAGGACTTCCTCAGAAGAAGTCACTTAAAGGCACATCTTTTGACTCATTCAGGAGAGAAGGCATTTCTATGTAATATTTGTGGTAAAGAGTTTGGTCGTCGGGGGAACTTGACAGTCCATATGGAAACACATACTGGTGGTAGACGTTTTAAGTGTGATGTTTGTAACAAGGAATTTACTCAACAAGGTAGTCTCAAAGCACACATGCTAATTCATAGTGGTGAAAAGAAATACAGGTGTACTATTTGTAATAAGGAATTCACCCAACAAGGCTCATTAACGAAACACATGTTAACTCATACTGGTGAGCGTCGTTTCACTTGTTCACTCTGTCCCAAGGCATTTACACAGAATGGAACTCTTAAAAGGCACCTTATGTTACATGCCAGGATGGATTCAGGGTCGCTGGATGACGTTGAATTTAATGAATTCACTTCTAATTCAAACAAAGACACTCTTTCAACTGATATACAACCTACATCACCTGAAGAACTGTCAAATGAGTGGAAGCCTGTTGCGCTTGATGAAACAATTTCAAATGAGTAGATTTCATTAGCACTAAATGAAGGAAGTTACGTTGATGGCCATTGCAAAGGACGTGCGTTGTACTGTTAAAGTCTACATAAATATGACTTTCCTACTTTACATACCTTTCCTGAGAATTTATCTCCTTATTTACACAGTAACTTTCCGGGTTCTACGAACTGAATGTTAGCTGTAGGTGGAATGCCCCTTCCCTAGATAAATAATTTTTCATGCATCATGCAATCCAACAACTTCCATGGTTCAGCTAATATCTTGCTAAGCAATTTAGTGTGGTTTTTCTCTGTATTGTATAAACATTCTGGGTGATACAATAGACAGTATGTTTAGGGAAGAGTTTTTGTATACTACACTGTTTTTCCTCAAATGTACATAAAACAGAGGAAACGAATATTAATGTACTTTACTATGAATACACAAGTCTTTAGCAGTGACCAAGCACATGGAATTTTCAATATTATTTATATACTTTTCCAGAAACCTATCCTGATGTATAGAAATGCCTGAAAATATATTTTGCATGGAAACTAGTAATTGTAAGAAAGTGTATATATAAAAGCAGCATGGAGTGATGTATGAATTTAGGATATAAATGTTTCGGGAAATTTGAGTGAGTAACACTTTATTGACATTTAGAAAATCATAATTTTGTTTAATAATGTTTACACTTTTACAGACATTACATGAACAGCCCAATAAACTGTAAATTCGTGAAGATATACGTTAGGGTCATAAATAAATAACATTATTGATGTGTGCGAATACGCCCATTAAGACTACACAAAGTACTTAGAGGCGTGCATTTGCCTTACACTGTGCCCATATTTCTGTCACTCTTTTACTGTGGTTTTCCTTTCTCTCTTCAGACCGGATTGTTCCGGTCTTCTTTTTTTGGTCTTTCCTTTTGGTCAACTTGCCTTTTGTAAATTTTAGATCTGGAGATTAGGCTGTTTTGGACAATTACTGATGTAATTCCTGCCTGTTTCAAATGGGTTTTGATTTTGCCAATCCATTTCATTGTGTCCGTTTTAGCTTTACTACTGTTTTCATAAAATTTGACTATTTGTTTGGTAAGTATGTCTGGATGCATTATTTTAATATGTCCATAGTATCTTAGTCCCGTTTCCTAACGTCCCTGTGAACATTTGTGTATTGTTTGATTTCCTGTATGTCTCTAAGTTGGTGCTGTCCCTTCGTGAGTTTTGGTTCTAGAATTTTTCTTATGATTTTTTCCTTTATCTCAATGTTTTCAATGTCTGCTTTCCTGTTCAAAATCAGCGTCTCTGATCCATTAAGACATTCTGGTTTAAATACTGTATTGTAATGCCTTAGTTTTGTGTGCTTGGAAATACATTTTTGTTATAGATATTTTGGGTTAGTTAATATGCAGTTGTTATTATTATTATTATTATTATTATTATTATTATTATTATTATTATTATTATTATTCCACATGACTAAAAGACCAGAACTATTGAGTGACCAATTGAAAAGTGTGAATTATTATTTTCGGTAAACACAATGTATAACCAGGGATCTTTCACATGCTGATATCTTATGACATGGATTGTTGAATTGATTCACCTAAGGGAAATAAATGTTTGATAATTTCAGATGTGATCATCATAGACTCACATTTTCAGCATTAGTTTTCAAGTCAATGCATTGAAATTATTTTAAGTTCGAAAGATATGGATCACATTGTAGAGCTAGCCTGCAATTATGAAAATAACTGTTGTTGTAATACTACATGATTCATATTCTTGTAATTGACAAGGGGTATCCTGAGTGGAGTTTACAGTATCTCTTGAGTTTTCTCCCCTTTCGTTACAGTGGCTACTGTTGTTGAATATTACTCCACTATCAAGGGACTTATCTTACAAGGGAAATAATCTCTGTCCTACACTCGAATCTTAATGGAACTCGGTAGAGGGGCAGTGGAGAGGTTATTCGATGTTAAAGTGAAAACCATATCGGCCCAATTGAATTTATAATAATATATAATATGAATTGCATGTAAACTAATATGACTCGATGTAGAGTACTTTATGGGAATGCTATGAGAACACAACTTAGAATAAAAAGCTTTATTAAGTTATGTCGATTATCCTTTTAAAACTTCAATTACAAGAAGCTCTGTTGGAGAAAACCGGTCATAAAACTTAATTTTCTTTCGATGATGATGATGATGATGATAATTCTGATAAAGCCTCAGTTATCAGTTATCGAGTTATATGTCTTCTGAAATAGTGTTATCTAGGCGACCTGTATCCATCTCGATATTCCGATTGCGTTGCTGTCTAACAAACGAAGCAGAAATCTACTAGCAGTTTCATATGGCTGAGTTAATATAATTTTGTTTAAATTGCGAGCTTGGGAACAACATGGTTCGGATCCTCTTCCATTGATCCGTTGAGGTAGTTAATCTGTGCGTTAACATGACTTGGTTCATGCTACAATGACAGTCTCGATTTTCTGACCAACGTACCGTGTTGTTGGTAATACCTGCACTCAAAAGTTGTGTGTGCTAAAGCTGATATTAAGTAAATCGAACCTTCAAAAGTTTACCAGACCTTTTAAATTTTTATTTCGAGTACTCTAAGATATACACTAGTGTACAAAATTTAAGCATAAGTTACGAGTAAGCAGGGAAACAGGACAAAAGACCGCAAATCGCACAACATATGCACCTACCAACTTTACGTGTTCGCTCTGTATAGGAAAGGAGTGTTCCCTGTTTTGACTATGGCGTAACCGCAAGGTAAACACAGCCAGTACCTGCGCCTCATATTCCCTCAGTCGTGTTTGCCCTGCTATAGTGTGCGGAGTGTAGCCTCGTGGCGAACGTGACAACATAATGGCATAACGACGCAATCTGGACCCCATTTTGCAGGGTAGAATACTCGGCCGCTTGGACGCAGGCCAGACACAGACCGAAGTCGCCGTACCCTTGAATGTGCCACGAAGTGTAATTTCCAGGCTTTGGAGACGATTTCAAAACACAGGAGATGTTAGTCGTAGGCCAGTGCCAGGTCGACCAAGGGTAACCACCCCACAGCAGGACCGATATCTGGCCTTAACCGCCCAACGAAATCGGAGTGCATCTGCAAGATAATTGTCGGCGGAGCTTGCAGCCGTCTCAGGGGTTGCGGTTTCGCGGAAAACTGTGTACCAGAGGCTCAGAACAGCAGGGCTGTTTGCCCGACGTCCAGCGGTGTGCGTCCCGCTCACTCCAGCACAGAGACGGGCCGGTTTACTGTAGAGCCTTCAACATCGAAACTGGACCATGAATGAATGGAGGCATGTGCTCTTCACAGATGAATCCCACTTCAGTTTCCCGTCGCACATTAATCTGGAGAGAACCGGGTAACCGATACAACCACAGGAACATCGTGGAACGGGACCAGTATGGTGGTGGTGGCGTCATGGTGTGAGGCGGCATCATGTTGAATGGCCGTACGGACCAGCACATCTTCATGGGTGGTCGGAGGAACATTGTTAACGCTCAGAGATACAGGGATGAGACCACATGATCGACTCTTCAGAGGTGCGGCTGTTCCAGACTTCTTCTTAATGAACGATAATGCCCGACCGCACCGCGCTGCTCTGGTGGATGAATTTCTGGCTGGGCAAGACATTCATCGCATGGACTGGCCAGCGAGGTCTGCGAATGTGAATCCTATATAACATGCCTGGGATGCATTGGAGAGGCGAATTGCTTCCCGTGAGCCTCCACCAAGGACCCTCCTAGACCTTCGCATTGCCCTTTGTGAGGAATGGGATCGACTGCCACAAGAGCTCTTGGACCATCTGATAGAGAGCATGCCACGTCGCTGCAGAGCATGTGTGGCCGTTAGGGGTAACCATACACCCTATTAACAGCATATATTTTTGTGGAAGACATGGCCAAGTTTTGTTAGTTGTTGTCAATGGTGTACCTTAACTATCAGAACCTTTCTGACACTGTTTTTATGGACAAGTCGTGTGACATATGGTGTGTTATTCAGCTTATGTTTGTTCAGCAATCCGTCTGACATTGCTATCAGGCGGTATGGCCTCGTTCCTAGTGATTATGCTTAACTTTTGGACACTAGTGTAGTACAGTCAATCAGTGCAACACTTTTACAGTAACAAGGAATGAACGATTGTTGAGTACCAGCCATATTATATAGGATGTAACAAAGAGGTGCAGCTAAGCTTTTCAGGACACATTCCTTACACATGGGAGAAAAAAATATATTATATGTACATTGGTCCGGGAACACTTTATTTCCATGTTACAACTCATTTTCTACCACTACACAGTACATTAATAATGGAAAACACACAGTGAAAAACACATCGGCCCTTGTCCGACTCCTGGACTGAATGGTCAGCGTCGAGGCCTTAGGTTCAGAGTCTCTCGGGTTCGATTCCCGGCCAGGTCAGGGAATGTAATCGCGTCTGTTCAATTCTTCTAACTTGTGGACTGGGTGTGTTTGTCCTAACATTGTCCTCTTCATATGCACACAGTGCATCACACTAACAACCACTATAGAAACTCGCAGTCATGTATACATCTCTCTCTACCTGGGGTAGGCGTCGAAAGGGCACCTGGCCGTAAAGCAGGGCTAACTCCACATATGCGACGCAGATCGCACCCGCGACCCCACTAGAATGTGGCAAAGGTGATAGTAAAAGAGAAGGAAGATTATGTTGTGTTACAGTCTTGGTCTAGTTTGGAAATTGTCAAAATTTGTAGGCGAGTCAAAGGCATAAGTGCTCACCCCCCCCCCCCCCACACACACAACTCTCCCTCGCTGCCCCTCTGTATGATGCAATGTTACAATGTTACAAAAGTAAACATAAGAAAATGAAGGAATAGTCAAAGGTATCCATACAGTCCCAAAACTAACAACACTTTTCAGATCGGTAGCGAAGTCGAAGGGGAAAATAAATTGCGAAGGAAAGGGGAAAATACGGAATCGTCACAAATTCCATTTCAAGCAAGTCCATGCGCAGTAATAATGTACAGGAAGAAACAAACACAGTCGTTGCTGCTGTAAACGTAAGAATAAATAATGATGGTTGTACAGATCCCGAACTATGGCCAATGGCAGACTGGATTCAAAAATGTCCCAATCAGTGCAACTTTATTTTTTGCTACTGGTTTAACGTCGCACTAATTCATCGAAGTTTTCGGTGACGGATGGGGAAGGACCTAGGATTGGGAAGGTAGCGACCGTGGCCTTAATTAAGGAACAACCCCAACATGCCTGGTGTGAGAATGGGAAACCACGGAAAACCATCTTCAGGTCTACCGACAATGGGATTCGAACCATCATATGCTGAATGCAAGCTCACGGCTGTGCGACTCTAACCGTATTGCCAACTCGCTCGGTTAGTCCAGCTTTAGTCAGTCAGGTCGAGATTATAGAAAGTAACAATAACAGATAAAGAAAGTAGGTATTTTACATTGAAGTAGTTTCGAATGGAAAAATTCAACTTCATTTTCCTCTATGCATAACTGCATGTTGTGTAAGTTTCAAGCTCAGCATATCACAAAAAAATGCTACATTGCACCGTATCGACCACGTTACAGCACACTTTATATTCGAGGACAACACAGTACGTCAGCAAGCAAATAATATCAATAATAGTTCTGGAAGATGAAGTTACAACATATTTATTTTTGGGCAATACCAAGGTGGTGGTGGTGATTATTGCTTTAAGAGGAAGTACAACTAGGCAACCATCCTCTATATAACACTAATCAGAAAGAAAGAACGCAAGGGGTTCGACACTTCGAAAAAGGAAGGTATCGGTCAAAGGAAGACAAGGACCACGAAGGGCATGAAAATTAAAGACTCCCTAGGCCTCCATACGTAATACCGTCGGGGTCTGAAAAGAGCAAGAGTTGGCCAAGGGAGGTCGGATAGGATAGATGAAAGTGAGGAGCCTGGCACAAGTAAGTGGAAGCAATGCCAGGACTCAGCTGAGAGCCCCGTGGTCGCCAACCCACGCTCCAAAGCTCAGAGCCCCTGAGGCCCCTTTTAGTCTCCTCTTACGGCAGGCAGGGGATACCTTGGGTGTTATTCTACCGCCCCCACACACAGGGGGAGCAATACCTAGGGTAGCACTCATTGTGCGAAAGCGAACTACGTATAATTAGAGTATTTCAATTTTTGACTTCGCTCTTCACTTTCTCTTCACAAATGCTTGCAAAAGGGAAAGAGAATGCTTCTGAATGCGATTTTTAAAATTGATCAATGACGTATACGCACGTACACTTGTAGAACGATAACGAAGGAAACTTGTCTCACAGCCGAGAGGTACCGTACCCCTCAAATTCAACAGCCCTTTCAAGTTTCTTTGGAAGAGAGCTAATTAGCACACCTTTCTCGTATAGATTTTCCCATAGAGAATAGCTTATTAACATACATGAACAATATAGTCGACAGAGCCGTTGTATAACGAACATGGCATCCTTGAAGTGCAGCACTCGTTGCACGAAAGGAAACTGCATTGCACTACGGGCATTGGAGCAATTGATAGGGTATGGACCAAGAGGGATCTCTGCGAAATATGCAATGAGAAGTATTACTAATCACGTAAACAACGAATGAATTAAAGTGTTGAGCTGCAATAGCAGTTCGCATGGGACGCGGGACGCGCCTTATTCCGTATAAAAACATGTTCTGCTTTCACAAGCACGTCCGTTTTAAGGTAGCGGTGAACTCGGTTGGCGCCGAGGACCGCGCTATCCGTAGACGCTGTCCCGCCAGATCTCACTTATGTTTAAAAAAAAAGGAACAAGCCCAGCAAATTTTCAGTGCTTGATATGAGCTAGTTAAAATAGTACATAACCCTAATATAACATGATGCAAAGTATTTTATGGAAACGCCGGACATGTCCTCTTTTTTTTTCATGCTTGTCCTCTGTCCGGCAGGCATTTATTATTTGCTATTAAATGTCCGGCTTTTAACATACTGCATTCTTATTCATTCAGTTTCCTATTGTTTTCTTTGTTGCAAAGCTATTTTTGTTGCACTTTCACTATCTCAGTCCATATTCTGGATGCCCCTATCAGACTACGTCATTTACTCACTTAATAATAAATCATATCAGTTAGAGCTGTCTGAAGAGCCTGTCACCAAAGTGGTGACACCGCCCGACGTGATCTGAACGTATTCGTTCGGGGCCGGGGAATTCTCGGCGGGGATTCATCGGTCAAGTAATGCTGGCTGCGGTATTACGTAGTTTTGTTTTTGTGCTAGTTGGATTCAGACCCTCTGAGTGAGTGGAGTGTTTGTGATTTTATTATGAAATTTGAATAATATCAGTATGTCATCACTAAAAAGGCGAGACACAAAAGAGGAAATGTAAGTTCTCGGAGGAACTCAAACAGAAGTACCCGTGTTTTAGAGAGGAACGTAACGAAAGTGAGGCGAAATGTTATATTTGTAACTGTTAGAAATAAAGGTGCAGGTAATCTCGAGAGACATATTGCTAGTGAAAAGCATAGAAAAACAATTAAAAGCAGTTCTTCTAGCAGTAATATTGATTCCTTTTTCCCGATTAAAAATTTCCCACTAGACAGGAAAGTTCGGGCAACAGAGGCAACATTGGCATATCTCAATGTTTCTCACCATCAGTCATATAGGTCTATGGACTGCACATCAAAGTTGGATAAAGTTCTGTTTGCAGATTCTGAGATTGCTAACAAAATATCATGCGCTAGAACCAAAATTGAAGCTATCATAAATAATGTAATCGCCCCTCATTCCATTGACATTATCCTAAAACATTGAATAATAGTATTCCTTTGTTCGGAATGGGTACTGATGCTAGCAACCATGGGGCTTTGAAACTTCTTCCTATTGTTATACAATATTTCGACTATAAAGAAAATGGTATTCAAACAAAAGTCTTAGAACTACAAACATGTCCTAATGAAACTTCAGAGACAATATCCAATTATATTTCCGATACTTTAAAGAAGCATAATATTTCTGCTAAATGCGTTGCTTTTAGTGGAGACAATGCAAATGTAAATTTTGGAGGGGCTAATCGTAGAGAAGGCAAAAACGTATTTTCAGCACTTAAATGTAAACTAAATGAACATATACTCGGGGTTGGATGCCCAGCACATGTACTGCATAATTGTTTGCAACAAGGTGCTTATATACTGCCAGTTGATGTAGAGAGTATAATTTTAAAAATCTTCAATTATTTCCATATCTATATAATTCGCACTGAACAACTCAAAGAATTCTGCGAGTTTGTTGAAATAAATTATGAACAGCAAAACAAGGTGATTAAGTTTGTTTCCTGCAGTAGAAAGAATTCTAAAACTGTTTGCAGCTCTAAAGTCGTACTTTCTTTCTCAGCCTTCAAATTCTGTCCCTGCTATAAACAGGTCCTTTTTTGAAAACGAGTTTTCTGAGCTTTACCTGTGGTTTGTTCATTCCACTATGCTCATTTTTCACAACAAAATTTCATACATTGAAAAAGAAACGCTCTCTATAGCAGAAGTGTGTGATATATTAGTTTCAACTCTGGCCACACTGAATGATAGGATGGAAAATAAATTTATACCTCTTGAAATAAAAAGTCTCTGAAATCCTTAATCGAAAATGTTTTCGAAAGAGAATACATTGCATTTGCAGAACATGTTGTTGGTTTTTATGAAACGTGCATTCAATACCTGTTAAAGCTGTGAGGAAAGAGAATATCATTGGAAAGATTCATTTCGTTTTGTCGATTAGCAGTTTCAAACACCTGTTAAACAAAAACCTTCGTCTTATTTCGGTGCTCAACTATGAGAATTTCTTCTTAACGACCGGCACCCTATGATGGAAGAATTTAAGTGTTTCCTATGGATGAAGCTTCATAGTATGAAAGACATTCAGTTCGAAGATGTTCTTCCTTGTCTCGAGTATTTGCAATCTAAAGGTGTGGAGATAGACGATTCTAAACTTTATGACCAATTTTGCAATGTTCAGAATTACACTAGGAGTTTCGAAATTGATAAACAAACAACATTAGATAAGCAGTGGAGTGAGTTTTTCAAATATAGCCCTGACATTGAAACATTTAGTGAGCAGCTTAAAATTTGTCAATTTTATTTCTCTGGAGAGTTTTACAATTATTTATTACAAGAAAATAATTCATCTTTGCTGTCGAAAGTGGCTGCAATCTATAATTACCAGCATAAAATAGCTATAACTCAGCATCTTCATCAACATAAAAGTTACAACGTATGCATTACTAAATTTTGCATGTAAATATTAAAATTCCATTTGTCCTCCATTTTTAGAACATTTTTATTAAAAGTCCTCCTTTTATTAGGAGTCTGTCCTCCATTTAAAAATTTAGAGTTGGTCACCCTAGCTGTGAGAAAAGAGAATACCATTGGAAAGATTCATTTCGTTTTGTCGATTAGCAGTTTCAAACACCTGTTAAACAAAAACCTTCGTCTTATTTCGGTGCTCAACTATGAGAATTTCTTCTTAACGACCGGCACGCTTCTGAAATTCTTACTGGAGTCCATGTGGAGTCTGTCATTGACGAGGCAAGCATGCTATTGGTCAAAGGCCATCTGCTATTGGTCGACAGTCGAGCCAGCACGGCGGCTAGTAGAACTCGCTTCAAATAAATGTGCCGCGTGGTGCTCAATCTTGCGATATACTACAGTGTACTGCAGACTTTCCCCACTTCCATTTGTTTTACGTCATACCGACGCAGATAGGTCATATGGTGACGATGGCATGGTAAATGCCTAGGTGTGGTAAGGAAGCGGCCGTGGCCTTAATTAAGGTACAGCCCCATCATTTGCCGGATGTGAAAATGGGAATCCACGGAAAACCATCGTCAAGACTGCCGACAGTGGGGCTCGAACCTACTATCTCCCGGATGCAAGCGCACAGCTGCGCGAATTGCAGACTTTAACAGCTCACCCCTGTGGGTAGAGGTAGTAATGACACCCATGGTATCTGCTGCCTGTCGAAAGAGGCAACTAGAAGGGGCTCCAAGGACTCTTAATTTGAGAGCGTGGGTTTGCGACCACGGGACTCTTAGCTGAGTCCTGACATTGCTTCCACTTACTTGTGCTCTTAGCTCCTCCTTTTCATCTATCCTGTTTGATCTCCCTTGGTCAGTTATTGTTCTTTTCCGACCCCGACACTATGAGGTTCCGAGGGCTAAAGAGTCCTTCACGCCCTTCGTAGCCCTTGCCTTTCTTTGGCCGGTATCTCCACATTTCAAAGTGTCGGACCCGTTCCATATTTTCCTCTGATTAGTGTTACTAGAAGATGGTTGCTCAGTTTAACTTCCTCTTAAAATCATCACCACTACCACGACAGTCGAACCCACCATCTCCCAAATGCAAGCTCACAGTTGCACGACCCTAACCACACGGTCAACACGCTCGGTGGTAGTAGAATCGTGCGTGCGTTAAAGTTAAAGTTAAGGAGATTTCCTCTAAAATAAGTAGACACTGATAACAGTATAATAATAATACTAATACTAATAATAATAATAATAATAATAATAATAATAATAATAATAATAATAATAATAATAATAAATGGTCGTTCTACAACTGTATGGTGTGTAATGACAAGTTACGAAGTGTTATGAGATCTTGATAATCTACTTGATTTATCTCCCAGCCAATCGAGGTACATTCGATGACTTGATTTATTACTGTCCTTCAATTATTATTATTATTATTAATGATCTATGGAATAGTATTATAAGCAGTAGTTTTTCTTTCTAGATACAAAAAAAGTGCCGGAAGTAAGCCACCCCTTAGAGTGTTCTCCTAGTAATGTTCACTGTTTTAATACACTCGTATCTGATTAAGATCACATACACAGTATCATCTAGTGCTTGTTATACACTCACGTCCATAAGTTAAGGGATCTTAGAGATTGACGGAACCGAGCGAGTTGGCTGTGCGGTTAGGGGCGCGCAGCTATGAGCTTGCATTCGGGAGATAGTGGGTTCGAACCCCACTGTAGGCAGTCCTGAAGATGGCTTTCCGTGGTTGCCCATTTTCACACCAGGCTGTACCTTAAATATGGCCATGGGCTGTACCTTAAATATGGCCATGGCCGTTTCCTTCCCACTCCTAGCCCGTTCCTTTCCCATCGTTCCCGTAAGACTTATCTGTATCGGTGCGATATGCAGCACAGTGTAAAAATAAAATAAGAATTAAATCGTGATCTCGCGAGTTTTTTATTCTAACATTTCAACCTCGACAGTTTTATGGAAATGTATTATAAACTATATAAATTGATATGTATGTTAAGTCCTCAGCCCCAGGGCTGGTTGGATCCTCAACAGTTCCACGATCAGCTGTCAGAGATATCCTAGGCATCACCGAACAGGCGTACTAGGGATGTGAGGAGTGAGGAAGTTTTCTGTTGATCTTCTCACTGTGCCAAAAGTTGATAACATATCAGTCTGCCAAGCCCACTGAAATGCATTCATCAACCGACCCTATGAGCAACATTTTCGCACCATTCATAGCAGGGACTGGCTGCATAAGGATTGGCATTACTGGAATCGCTCATACCTCAGTCACTTTCATATTGTCAAAGCCAAGGGTTAGACTGAGACAGATCAATTGAAAGTAACATGATTGCTCCAGCCCCTACGAAAAGACATAGTGCACTTTAAACACTACGTCTGGGAACAGAGGCACTTAACTTGATAAAATAAACGTTACTGTAATTTATATTTATGAATGTGAGTAAATTGTTATAGTTTATTGGAGTGTGAAGATAAAATGATTTTATTTTTAAAAAACAAATTTCTTAACGTCGCACCGACAGAGATAGGCCTTATGGTGACGATGGGATATGAAAGGGCTAGGAGTGGGAAGTAAACGATCTTGGCCTTACTTAAGGCACAGTTCCAACATTTGCCTGGTGTGAAAATGGGAAACCACGGAAAACCATCTTCGGGGGTTTAAACACACCATCTCCCGAATGCAAGCTAAGAGCAACGTGACGAAACCCGCACAACCACTTGGTCGGTGAATTGATTCTAATCCGACTTTATGAAACAATATGTAAGTAGACATAATGAAATAGGTAAATTTGCTGCCTAATAATGGAATTTATACATTTACTAGTACATAAGCCTGTCATCGACAGTCGAAATTACTATCTATAAAGTAATTGGAAATTCTAAATGGACTAAAACTGTATCTTACGAATAAAAGTTACACTTTCCAGGTTTTATACAGCATTCGAATGGAATCAAAACAGGTATTGTAGTATTTCCTTATAAACCGTATTGAGTGCAATTGTAGCTCGTACGTGGACTTTGACGTGCATGGATTGCATACTCTTGTGAAAACTACATACAACTGCCCGAAACGAATCACCATCAACGTCATATTGTCCTCCCTTCATATCAGCATTGCGGAGAGGTTTGGAATTTAACCCAGACTTCTGCCGGTCAACATTCTGATGGTAAGAATATGTTCAACATACGGAACTCGAACTGGCTAACCTCGGGTGTCAGACTGGATAAACTTGATGCATTAACGACCATGGCCACCGGGTGGGCTTCTGAATTTCGTGCTTATCGACAGAGATAAATGGAAAAGAATGATTCATTCATTTCACTGAAAGATAGCATTTTTTACTAAATAGTTCAAGTGCGATGGTCTTCATTGCATCATTCTTGTAGCCCATATCTGATACCAGTTTAACTCTCCAACATTCCAGTTTTCTCCATATACAGTATCTGTGGAAGGCAACAGAAATCTCGATGTGCGTAGTTCGACCTCATACCATCAAATATACACCGCCAGCATCATAGCGAATCCAATAATAACTTCGCTGATTGAATTGCATTTTTCGTTTTAAAAAGTACAAAAGTCGTGGTCGTGAGTGGTTCATTATATTTTTCTAGTAAACTGGTACCAGTTTCAGCTGTTGAAACCTCATTTCTTCAATATCGCTGTGAATGACGGACAGAATTAGGGATTTTATATAGCCTATAGGCCTATACATGTAGATTTGTGTACACGACTGATGTAAAACTAACCTTTCTTACCAAAGTTTCTTCTATACGAAGAGAAAGTATGATTTTTGCCACCTAGAAAATGCGTATTAGTGAATATATTTACCTACTAAAACTATTTATTTATTTATTTATTTATTTATTTATTTATTTATTTATTTATTTATTTATTTATTTATTTATTTATTTATTTATCTATTTCCTCCACATCTTACAGTGATTAAACCATTCGATCATTACAAAGAACACATAAACACTCCAACCCAAACAATTGAGAAAATAATGAGCTACAAAACTAACAAAAACAAAACAAAATTAAGCTCCCAATCGGAGAACGGAAAGCCATGGTATCACGGCATACACTAAAGCAACGGCAAAACAAAACAAAAATTAAGCTCCTATTCGGAAAACGATAGCTATGGCAACACGGCATAAAGAAAATAAATACCTTTCGGCAAACAAAACAAAAAATAGCCCACCGGTCACACCCTCCATCCTGTTTGGGTCAGCAATACCTGTCTATTCCCTTCTCCCTACCACATCACGCGTCTGAGTAAGCAGCCACTCTCATTGAGCCATATTACAATATGCTCGACGTGTCTGCTCTCTCATTATCCTGACCTATCCTACTGCCCCAGGCTTGCTGACACAAACACACCGCTTCTTCAGTCTGCTGAGTTTGTTACAACACTCTATCTTAAAATACCAATATAATGGTCCGTTATTGGACATTATAAATTTTCCAGCTAACTCATTCCTGTTGCCAGCGTTTCGCCCCCATGTGCTAAGTTGGGCTTATCAGTTGGTACTTAGCACACCCACCAAGACGCATGGCTACTGCATAGATTGGAGGCAACTGCGTAGGCTACTTGGAGCCACCGGCGGTGCCAATGCACTCCGAGAGACTTTGTCTCATTACCAAAATTGATGCCTGCTTGGTCATCAGATGATATAGATGTTGATTCCCAAAGGAAACCTGAAATATTTGTCCCGAATGAGTAAATTTATATTACCAATATAAATGGTCCGTTATTGGACATTATCAATTTTCCAGCTAACTCATTCCTAGTTGCCAGCGTTTCGGCCCGTGTGCTAAGTTGGGCTCATCAGTTGGTACTTAGCACACCCACCAAGACGCATGGCTAGTACATACCGTGGAGGCCACTGCGTAGGCTACTTGGAGCCACCAGCAGTGCCAATGCACTATGACAGACTTTGTCACATTACCAAAATTGATGCCTACTTAGCCATCAGATGATATAGATGTTGATTCCCACAGGGAACCTGAAATATTGGTCCTGAATGTCCCTTTACCGCCGGCACCGCCCAGTTGTTTTCTCCGTGAGCTTGAAGAATGTCATTAATGAATAGTAGAAATAAAATCGGCGATAACTTACATACCTACCTAAGCCCCACCTTACATTCGATCTGACTGCTCGCCAAATTTTCTTCCAATCGAATACAATAATATACCTTCTCGTATAACGCTTGGATCGCTCAGATAATCTTCCTTGACACGCCCACCTTCCCTAGTTTTTCTATTAACGCTCTTCTACTTACCGTATCGAACGCTTTTTCAAAATCTATGGCCGCTAGATACAATTTACCCCCTTTCCTATCCAAATATTTTTCCAGGATCATCTTTACTGTCATTTATACTATATGTCGTCCTTCTGCCCTTCCTAAAACCACCTTGAAAGATTGTCAATATCGACTGCCTCTCCGCCTAGTCTCTTAATCTGTTCGCTAATACGCCTGTATAAACCTTACTCAATGAATTCAGTAAAGTAATTCATCTATAATTCCTTGGTAGATTTTTGCTACCTTCCTTTTTATAAATTGGACATATGATCCCTATTTCCCACTCTTTTTGATACCTTCCCCTTCGAAGATCCTGATAAAAAGTTTAACCATGCCTTCTATCATCTGCCCGTACTTGTCAATTTCCTTCCAGAAACGTTGTTAATACCATTGCTTACCCCCGCTGACTTACTCCTAAGATTACCTATCACTTCCTCTCTCGTAACGTCTTTATCAAGTTCATGTATCCGAACCTGTATGACTCTCCCTAAGGCCACTTCACTCTTCCCCTGATTCCATTTGCCTTCTCCTAATAATTCTCGAAAATAGTCTACCCATTGGTCGCAATCAGTACCGGTACTCAGTTTATCATCCCTCTTCCCCCCGTTACTAATTTTATTTATTCTGTTCCATACTCCTTCAGTTTGATTAAACTTACACTCCTTATTTATTAACTCGGCTTGTTCTCTCATCCAAAGTTTCTTCCTCTGGGCCATTTTTAGTTTGTATTCTTTTCTTATATTACAGAACGCTTCTCTTTCTATACTCCCTCCCTCTTCCTGAACTCTCTTAGGGACTTCATGACTAACTTCCTTAATTATTTACACTCCTTGTTGTACCAACCTTGTTACACCTCTTCTTCCTTCTCGTGACTCTATCCGCCTGTGCTACCCTTTTAATAGCGTATTCAGTCAATGTTATCTTCTCTTAAAGCCTCCTCCCATCCACACCTAATTAATTCCAGCTCATTTTCTATAAAGGTCTCTAATTTCTGTTTTACCTTTACCGTCCACCTATATTTCACATAACTCTTGTCTTTCTCGACAAACCTCTTTTCTCCCCCCTCTACATCTCCCTCGCATTTTTCAATCATCACCCAGACCGGTGTATGATGGGATTACGCCCAGTCACTTATCTCCATCTTCTTAATTCCCTCTAACATGTCTTCCGAGTTCATTACTAAGTCAATAATACTCCCACCCTGCGTTGCAATGAATGTCAGCTTCCCCCCCGTATCCTTTTCCCACCAGCCATTCAAAATATAAAATTTCCCTGCGGTGCATAATTCCAGAACTTTTGACCCATAACCATTCCTCTCCTTATCTGCACTTCATCTTTCTCCCCTCATTGTCATCTTGTCCTCTTGGCTGTATACAGGGCACAGTTCACCTATTCTAGCGTTCCAGTCAGCAAATAACAACATTACATCTTCATCAAATTTCCCCCTTATGATTCGTGTTTCCAATACTAAATCCTCAGAAAAAAAATCGTTAGCGTAAGCGGAGTTCCGAGGGTGAAAATATGCAAAAGCCAAACATCTTCTTTAGTCTCCCTTGTACCTTCCCCATACTGAACTTGGTCCGAACTACCTCTTCCATCTAATTTTCAGTGTCCTCTATTAGTTCACTAATCCCGTCTTTTATTAATAACACTATCCATCCCGGTGTTGTACCCTTGCTGTGCTCTTTTGTTTTTATACTTGACTTCATACCCATTCCATTTTATCACCTTCCCAGTTTCAAGCCACGTCTCTAAAAGCGCCACAAGGTCAAAACTTTCAACCATTTTTATAACCTCCTCATTACCTAACTTGATTTAATAATCCTTCAATATTTACGAACCCTATCTTCCAATCTAGCTACAACGTACTCTCCCGTCACTCCCCATTTTCCCCTCCCCTATGTTTACTTCTCGTTATTATGGCCCTATCTCTTTCTACTCCCAAGCCTTCTTCATCGTACTTTGGAGCGCTCCTTGTCCTTATCCTCAACAGCTTTACTTTTCTTTCCCCATAAATCACTTGAACTCAAACGTCTCCCTTTATTCACGACATCGCGTGTACTTTGACGTTTACTTTGCGCTTGTCTACTTGCAGTTGAACTTTCCGATTCTTGAGGTTCCTCCCTCTATCAGCACTTGCTGACACCTCGCTTCTGCACCTGAACTGCACTATGCATTGACTCCTGTGGTGCGTTCCTCTCTTATCTCGCTGCCCCGCTACGCTTGCCTAGCAACCTGCCGGTCGTCTTGTCTTGGTTCCATAATTTCTTCTTGCTTTAGCTTCTCATCTATCTGCTGCAGCTTCGCCACCGGCCACCATCTGCCGTTGGATACCACCAGCTGTTGGGCCCTGATATGTGCCCTTAGTCCTTGGTGTCTTGCTCTCTTTAGATGCCTCCTTAAGGTGTTCATGCACTTACTGCTGTCACTCCCCATGTCTCTTTTCACCCATATTTTTTCGCCTAGTAGATTACTCGCGTTCCTCACGACAATTTCCGCCATCAAGGTAGATAGCAACTTCACTTTGATTGACCTATTCCTTCTCACTTTTCCCACCCTTTCTGCATCATCGATATCTACTTCACTGAAGTTGATCTTCATCTTGTTCTGTATAACTTCAACCTCCTTATATATGAGATCTACGTTGGTTTCTTTCTCTTTTTTCACTCCATATATGAATAGGCATTTCTTCATACGTTCATGCCAGCTGTTTGCCTTTTCTTTCTTCAATTACACCACCTCCTCTTCCAAATTTTTGACTTTCTATTTCAATTTCACAACTTCTTCCTCTCCTATTTTCTCCTTGATCCTTCTCTTCATATCTTTAAATTCCTTGGTCTGGTCCTGAATCAACTCCCCTATCTGTTCTACTGGACAGACTTCCTTCACCCCCCTCTTTAATAATATCAATATCGTCCCATCTCATATTGCCACTAGTATTCGGGTCGGGGTTTATTTCCACGCCCCCAATAACTAGCAGCGCAGTTACCACAGCTGCCACCAGAACCATCTCTCCCATCTTTCTCAGATCTCCCTTACACTCAATTTTTAAAGTTGTTTTCTTCTTCATTCGCTATTGCCATCTTCCTATCGCGGCCCGGTACTGTTCCACTCCAAACATTACTCGGCACTCTCCCCTCAGCACGTCCGCTTCAGTTGCTTGCTTGAGTTAGACTGCTACTAAAACTAGTATGAACAAATTATTGCTTACAACAGTACGCCAAAAGACAACATTTGGTACTTATGGAAAAAATGTCCTCACCTGCATATTTTTTGAAAATATTTAGTGACATACAGAGCTGAAAATGATGTGCAAATCATAATATAAATGAGTCAAAATATGTGAATTGATGCCCTATTTCAGTGCGCCTCTGTGGTGTAGTGTCTAGTGTGATTAGCTGCCACCCCCGGAGGCCTGGGTTCGATTCCCGGCTCTACCACGAAATTTGAAAAGTGGTACGAGGCCTGGAATGGGGTCCTCTCAGTCTTGGGAGTTCAACTAAGTAGAGGGGGTTCGATTTCCACCTCAGTCATCCTCGAAGTGATTTTCCGTGGTTTTCCACTTCTCCAGGCAAATGCCGGGATGGTACCTAACTTAAGGCCACGGCCGCTTCCTTACCTCTTTCTTGTCTTTCCCTTTCGATCCTCCCATCCTCCCACAAGGCCCCTGTTCAGAGGCCATCTGGGCCAGGTACTGATCCTCCTTCCAGTTGTATCCCTCCAACGCAAAGCCTCACGCTCCAGGACATTGCCCTTGAGGCGGTAGAGGTGGGATCCCTCGCAGAGTCCGAGGAAAAAATCAACCCTGGAGGGTAAACGGATTTAGAAAGAAAGAAAGAAAGAATATAACTTTGCAGATTCAAAATGCTATGAAAATTCTAGCCAAATTATTTGTAATTTAGTGTTTTAAAACAATTTTGTAGGTGCAAGTTTTAAATTAGTGATATTTACGTACAGTATAATTATAAACAAGAACGAACTATTAAACATGACACACGGGTGGCATCATTCTTAATAGGCATACAGAAATATTTTCATCTTTTCGAGCCGGTATAAGATTTTTTAAATGTACACACCTGTAAACGTCTTTTATAGTAATTTTAGTGTAGAAAAATGGTTTCCCCCATTTTAAAACAAATGAAATATATCTTTGTCTAGACAGTTGTGACTTCACCTTTCCACTTAATACGTTGAGTTGTAAATGGTGCTACTCTAAAAAGGTTTTTACTTTATTACTCAATTAGATATATTTCAGAACTAAAAATATAGCGTTTTTATTTGCTGATGGTTGTGATTATTGCTTTAAGAGAACGTTCAATTGTGCAACGTTCGCCTTCGTAGCGTAACTGTTAGTGCTACTAGCTGCCGTCATCAGAGGCCCGGTACTGTCAGAGATTTAAGAATGGCGGGAGGGCTGGTATGAGGTTAAAATGACACACGTAGCTCACGTACACTGGGGATATGTCTGGAAAGAGCTCTACCACCTAGGGACGAGGAAAGTAGTTTTTTCCAGATTCATGGTTAAATGGTTAGCATGCTGGCCTTTGATCCAAGGAGTCCGGACTTCGATTCCCGGGTGGACCGGGGATTTTAACTTTCATTGGTTAATTCTTCTAGTTCGGGGGTTGAATGGTTGTGCCATATTCAGCATTAGAATTCATCTTAGGCAGGGACCTATCCTCACAGATATGCAGCTTGCCTATGGGTATTATTATGCAACCAGCCTCTATTAACACTAACCAGAAGGAATATGGAAGACGCCCGACCTTTGAGGAATGAAGGCATCGCCAAAAGAAAGGAAAGGTCGACGAAGGGGGTGAAAATTAAAGACTTCCTCGGCCTTGCAAACCTAATAGCGTCGGGGTCGAAAGAGGAAAAGTGTTGACCAAGGGAGGTCGGATAGAAAAGATTTAGTGAGGAGCCTTGACACAATTAAGTGGAAGCAAAGCCAGACTCAGCTACGGGAATCGTGGTTGCCAATCCACGTTCCCAAATTGAGCCCCCAGGTCTTCGTTTTGGTCATCTCACACGACAAGCGGAGGATACCGTGGGTGCATTCTACCACCCCCATCCACAGGGTATTTTATTGCTCCTGTAGCTTTTGTTTCTGGAGCCCCCACCCCTGTCGCTGAAAAAACCTACTCCCTCCCCGAAAAGTATTCCTGACTACGGCATTGATTCAAATTATACTGTTATGGACTTTCACGAGGATGTTCTCAAAATAATATACATTATTATATGTCCTGTCACAGTGCTGATATTTCACAAAAGTTGTCATTATCTGAACACTCGCATAAATGTCCGACCCGCACTGAATTACCAACCGCAAGAATCGGTCAAAGATATTCGTTACACTCCCGGTACGGCACGCGTATCGTCCATAACTGAAGTCCAATGTGGACCGGCAAGCATAGAATTATAGACGTCGAAGTGCAGAACTGTAGGTCAAACATATAAGTCAGTCATACAAGCAAGAGGGAATGAAAGAATTATTATCCTGCCATATCCAAGAAAGTTCGGTTTTCAAAAGCAGGTGAGCTCTTGCGCAGATGGGCGTAGATTGGTATGGCGACTGGTCGATAGAAAAGCTCAGCTAACCCTCAGCTGGTGTTTTTTAAGATCTAATCAATTAATAAATGACATTTCTAGCGTAAACATGTTGAATATTGTAGAGAAATTAATGTATGGATAATATTATTTTGCTAGTACTTCTAACCATTTTATTTATACCTGCATGCCATCCGGCAGGAGTGAAATCATTCGGCAAAGAGCTGATCGCGGAAGACGCGACATATCGCTATGTGAGGAATTTACATCTTGCGGACCGCAGATATTCCTCTCGTGGAATAAATTAATACGTACGGTTTCAGTATGTATGTATGTATGTATGTACACTGACTGACAGAGCAAATGCAACACCAAGAAGAAGTGGTTCGAAAGGGATGAAAGTTGGGGAAAAAAACGGAGACGACACGGACGAATAATTGATGTTTATTTCAAACCGATATGCAGGTTACACAATGCGCACGGCATCGACTCAGTAGGATGTAGGACCACCGCGAGCGGCGATGCACGCAGAAACACGTCGAGGTACAGAGTCAATAAGAGTGCGGATGGTGTCCTGAGGGATGGTTCTCCATTCTCTGTCAACCATTTGCCACAGTTGGTCGTCCGTACGAGGCTGGGTCAGAGTTTGCAAACGGCGTCCAATGAGATCCCACACGTGTTCGATTGGTGAGAGATCCGGAGAGTACGCTGGCCACGGAAGCATCTGTACACCTCGTAGAGCCTGTTGGGAGATGCGAGCAGTGTGTGGGCGGGCATTATCCTGCTGAAACAGAGCATTGGGCAGCCCCTGAAGGTACGGGAGTGCCACCGGCCGCAGCACATGCTGCACGTAGCGGTGGGCATTTAACGTGCCTTGAATACGCACTACAGGTGACGTGGAATCATACGCAATAGGGCCCCAAACTATGATGCCGCGTTGTCTAGCGGTAGGGCGCTCCACAGTTACTGCCGGATTTGACCTTTCTCCACGCCGACGCCACACTCGTCTGCGGTGACTATCACTGACAGAACAGAAGCGTGACTCATCGGAGAACACGACGTTCCGCCATTCCCTCATCCAAGTCGCTCTAGCCCGGCACCATGCCAGGCGTGCACGTCTATGCTGTGGAGTCAATGGTAGTCTTCTGAGCGGACGCCGGGAGTGCAGGCCTCCTTCAACCAATCGACGGGAAATTGTTCTGGTCGATATTGGAACAGCCAGGGTGTCTTGCACATGCTGAAGAATGGCGGGCGACGTGGCGTGCGGAGCTGCCACCGCTTGGCGGCGGATGCGCCGATCCTCGCGTGCTGACGTCATTCGGGCTGCGCCTGGACCCCTCGCACGTGCCACATGTCCCTGCGCCAACCATCTTCGCCACAGGCGCTGCACCGTGGACACATCCCTATGGGTATCGGCTGCGATTTGACGAAGCGACCAACCTGCCCTTCTCAGCCCGATCACCATACCCCTCGTAAAGTCGTCTGTCTGCTGGAAATGCCTCCGTTGACGGCGGCCTGGCATTCTTAGCTATACACGTGTCCTGTGGCACACGACAACACGTTCTACAATGACTGTCGGCTGAGAAATCACGGTACGACGTGGGCCATTCGCCAACGCCGTGTCCCATTTATCGTTCGCTACGTGCGCAGCACAGCGGCGCATTTCACATCATGAGCATACCTCAGTGACGTCAGTCTACCCTGCAATTGGCATAAAGTTCTGACCACTCCTTCTTGGTGTTGCATTTGCTCTGTCAGTCAGTGTATGTATGTATGTATGTATGTATGTATGTATGTATGTATGTATGTATGTATTGTACCCTTAATTGTCGATCTTCGGTGTTTTTTCAGCATTGTGAGTAGATACTCAGTAGATATTCTTCTTCTTAGGGATGGTGCGTTCGTTTCAGTCATTTCATCGAAAGATCGACTGGTTACGAAGGAAATCATAACTACTTAAATACAATAATAGGGCTTTATTAATAATTCAGTCCGGCTCCTTCGCTAAATGGTCTTGTGTAGTTGGTACGGGGTTCATGGAGCGTACACAAGCATCAACAGCATCCCATAAATGCTCGATTGGATTAAGATCGGGGACGTGGAGGGCCAATCCTTGGTGGTAACTTTACTGGAGCGCTCCTCCAACCACCTACGTGTCACATGGAATCTCCATCAGGGTACTTTAGGGCCGTAAAGGGATGCAGATGGTCTGAAAGAATGTCCACATAACGTGCACCTGTCATCGCTCCCTGCAGCCGCACAATGGGGCCTAATTGCGAACAGTGAGAACGTCGCCCAGACTAGAACTAAGCCACCTCGCGCCTGGACATAACCTTGTTGACACGCAGGATCCATAGCTTCATGGGGCATACGCCACACTCTCACGCGCCCATCAGCTCGATACAACTGGAACCGGGATTCATCGGACCATTTCACAAGAAGTCACTGTTTCATGGTGCATTGCCGATAGCTCTGTGTCGAGGTGTCAGCAAAGGGACACTAGTTGGTCTTGGGCTGGTGAAGACTATGCGGTGCAGTTGCCTTATTACAGTCCTGGGGGAAATGGGATCGTGACTCCCACCATTCAACTGAGCGGTGATCTGACCTACAGCAGCCCGTCGAGCGCCCAGTATGGTTCTGCGGATGCGACGCGATGTCCGTTGGTTAAACACCTATGATGTTCCCGTGCGGCGGTTTACGCGGGTGGTAGCATTCTCTCTGCGGTATTGAAGATCCACCCTCGACACTGTTGATCTCGGAAACCCGAATTCGCGTGTAAATCTGCAATGCTATATCCTATGCGCCGTGCGCCGATTATCATCCCACGTTCAAAGTCGGTTAACTCGCGACGTGTTGCCATCTTCACGACACTGGTGTCTGCGACAGACTGCTCAGCTACTCCGCAGCTAGCCGCCACGCTCAAGGGTCATACACTACACATTTTGTAATGGGACACCCCTTCCCGTGACTTTTGGCCACTCAGTGTATAATGAAATACGTTCAATGAAAGCATGAAAACAAGAAATAGCAAATTGAATATTATCGAAACTAAAAAGTCAATATATTGGTTCTCTAGTACCTTTGCCTTCGAAGCTTCTCTAAGACACTTTCGTCTTTAAAATCACGTTACAAGTAAGTATAACCTGAAAATGTCGAAAGAAACATTTCAAGCGAAACTGTAGGTCATATTGTTTACTTGGGAAAGCTTAGTTTATCGCGAAAGATCGCCAAACTTTCCTCTTTATAAGGTTGCCAGCAGAAGAAAGTTACATAATTTTACTTCCTCTTAAAACAAAAATCACTACCACCACTACCGAACAAATATCTCGCATGATACCATATATGTCGAATGGACCCTTAATCTGATACGCAGTGGCCTCTAATCTGCTTGAATATGTCATGAAATTACGGGGCTATCATCTGATGAAGTCAAATGTGACACTCAATCAAGCATAACATTCCAGATTCAGTCTAAATAACCGAGATATAAAACTGCAAATTAATCACTTAAATGAAAATTAATCTAAAATACATGAATAAAGAAAGCTTCAATAAGCTTATCAACGAACTATGTTCAAACTGAACGAGTAAACAAGTACGAATATACTACGTTAACATAAGAAGGATTTCATTAAATAGTTATAATTAAAAACTTCTCAGGTTAACTTCGATATAACAAACTATTACGCGAAAGCTACTTCATTAAACACCTAATCTATGAAGAAAACATTTCTCTTGACAAGTTAATATTGCATTTTTGTTAACGATAAACAGAGTTGTTAACATCTCCAGATCTGGAAGAAATATTCTACAATCATTTAACTTTGCTATCTTAACGTCCTTAAACAATAAAACACGCATGTCTAAGCAGAGGCGTAACGATACGGACCTGCTTGCAGAAAAAATAGTTGGGTCACTTCAAAGAAAATGTTTCAAACCTATCAATAACACATAAATTGTGACTGCAGCAAATACTAACCAAACTATGTATAATGGAAACTATATCCCTTTGCTGCCAGTGCTGTATCACATAGTCCCCTCAGATTGAGAAGACTTAACTAGTCTGGTGTGGTTGTATGGTAAAATATCTTTGAATCGGGCTCTTACCATCCATGGTGATGTAGCTGTAGGATATCAGCAGTCCTAACAGCACAACAATTGTTCTCCAGAGATTTCAGTGCGGTAACAGAGTGATGTTTGGAATGGCGCAGGAATGGCAATCTTTGTTTAATACCCAAACCCTCCAAAGAGATTTAATCCACCACGGAGAACATGGGTTGCCTTCAACAGAGTCCGAACAATTCATGGACGATGCGGCTCTGTACTACAAATTGGGGCATGCGACCTTCTACATGCGATTGTGCTGACGCCAATCAATCAAACGTATTATGTCTCCACAATGCTTTGCTGACTGTCAGTTTATGACGAATATATATGCAGATATTTTTAAATAATCATCTGTATATAGGCCTCACGGGATAACGTAAGGTACGTAATAATACTATTAATAATAATAATAATAATAATAATAATAATAATAATAATAATAATTTGAACAATATAAAGATGCTGGTAATGGGGACTATTTTGGCTTCTTTAACTACAGTACTAGATAGTCTAATATCGAGGCAACTAGGAACTTGTAATTTAAATTTTCTAGGAGTTGGTAAAGGAAATATTTCACTACGGATAACTCTGGAGATATGTTTCTTGCCATAGACCTGTGCCACGCTCGCTTGTAGGACTGTAACCAGACAATACGACTGCGAGCTTCTAAATGTTTCACTGGAACGAGGGATGTTTCTCAGACCCTGGAGGACAGTCTGCTCTTCTCAGTAACCAGAATTAAAGTTCTAATAGTAACAGCGTCTGACTAACTGTGACTTACGAACGACGAAATTCTCTTCAAATGGCATAGGACAGTCACGTGGAAGCAAAGAAAAGATTGAAGACGAAGCAGTGAGATAAAATAGATCATTACCAGATCTCGGATGTTCGTTTAACATAGGTGTTTTCCATATCAATAGAAACCAACACCGTATATATCGTCGTTAGACCTCGAAATACCGCTATGTGACAATGTCAAGCGGATAAATACTGACCCGCAGTACATGTGTCAGAACGAAAAATTCGTTGAAATAATCTATGCAGTACTCTCCCTTAGATGACAGAACCTTTCTGGTCAGAGTTCTAAGCTGAAATAGTATCACATAGCGGTTTTCCCAGGCGCAATGACGATATACTATACTTAGTATGTGATTTATGCCAATAAAGTCCAAAATGAGAACGCAAATAAGAAAGATAATTTGATGGTTGATCGGAATGTGTAAGAATAAAGCCATAAGAAAAATTTAGGAAAATCAACGCATTTTACGCAATGAAGATATGGAAGAGGCGCATCTACTGAAAGACTCTAAAAAACAAGGAAATCGGAGAAAAATGTGTACAGTTGAAAAAATAAAGATACAGTATATCAAACTGAAAATAAAAAATACTTGTTAACATAATATTAGTAGTGTAGTGGTTAGTGTGGTTATTTGCCGCTCCCGGAGAACCGCGTTCGATTCCAGGCTCTGCCACGAAATTCGAAAAGTGGTACTAGGTTTGGAACGGGGTCCACTCAGCCTCGGGAGGTCAACTGAGTAGAACGGGTTGCGATTCCCAGCTCAGCCATCTTCGAAGTGGTTTTCCTTGTTTTCCCACTTCTTCTCCAGGCAAATGCCGAGATGGTAACTAACTTAAGGCCACGGCCGCTTCCTTCCTTCTTCCTTGTCTATACCTTCCAATCTTGCCATATCCCACAACGACCCTGTTAAGCATAGCAGGCGAGGTCACCTGGGCGAGGTACTAGTCCTCCTCCCCAGATGTATCCCCACCCAAAGTCTTACGCTCCAGGACACCGCCATTGAGGCTGTAGAAGTGGGATCCCTCGCTGAGTCCGAGGGAAAAAGTCAATCCTGAACGGTAAACGTATTAAGAAAGAAAGAAGTTATTAAACAGAGAATGGAAGAAACCAGGATGAGCAAGAAAACTGTGTAATGTTTTCAGAGGAATGTGGGAAAAATTTTGTTATATTTCTCTTTGGGAAAATAAAATGAACTTAAATACGTCCTTCAATAAATTGTGTAATGCGATGTTACCTAGCAACAGTGCGGGCTGTGATGCGAAGTATTGGTGGATAGTCATGACTTGCAGAGCCACGGCCTGTGCAGCCCTCTTTGTACAGGTGCATGGCTCGTAACTTAGGAAAGGATCGCAAGGTTTTCAGGGATAAAGAGAGAACAGAAAAGCGGCTTATAAGGAGCAGCAGTTACACAATTTATGTTAACAATATTAAGAATAAATAATCACATTAAAGGAAGCAAAAATTTTACAACCTTGAGCTAAACAGCCACATTTAATGTTGAAGGTAATTAAGACTGATGTCTTATTGAAGATAGAAAAATTCAGCATAAGCCGAAATAAATCCATAAACTACCTTGTAGGCTTACTAATGTCAAACCATAATTTCAGTTACAAAAGATTTGATAACAAGATAGTATTAAAGTGAAAAGATAACAAGAAAACGTTTAAATAAAGAACAGAAAATTGATTGACAAAAATTCAAAAAGGACTATTTAACTAGATTACAGGATCATGAAGAGAAAATATTTGTAGCGCTCTTGGTTAACAAAACTTCAAAAATACTATTTAATTAGATGGCAGAATCTTGAAGAGAAAGATTTGTTGCACTCCTCCAGGTAAAACAGTTCAGTAAAACTTTTAAAAGCCAGATAACAGCCTTAAAATTTCGATGACTAGAAGAAAAAAATACAGGTGAACAGATCTTCACGGGCGGCTAGGCGAACCAGTCGTCAGCAATGATTTTAAAAAGAAGAGCCATGAGAACTTAGTGCTACTGGCGAATTCGAAGAAAGGCGGACCAATAAATCGCCGTTACATGCAGAGTCCAAACTGCCATCTGCTATGTTTCTGCGTTGAACGTAAAAAACTCTGCCACGCAGGTAGCGACGGAAGTTCATGTTAGCTGCTTCTTGACATGTCAGCGTGGCTCAGAAATGCAGCGAAAGCACACGTATGCACTGGAAAGTGGTTGACCTGATGGCTGAGTGCAAGCTAGCGAGTTTGGTGCTAGAATTATGCAGAGGGATGGAATGTTCTTGAGGCGGAAGACGAAAAATAGCGCTGGAAAACTAACAATTAAGTTACTACAGAGAATAATAACAGACTACAATAAAATACAAAACAATCCGAAATAAGGTCTTGAAGAAATATTAGTAATAATCAGGGTTAGGATTTTTAGGTGCAAATTTCAGATGAAAAAAGGAAGGGAAATGGTGCTCAAATAAGGTTAAAAAAGGGACAAAAGTTGCTGGCTTATTCAACTAATTCAACGATTTCTCTTTCCACTATTCTAGTTTATTGAATTACAAACACGTTTGTCTTTGGCAAAGCCATCTAACTGATCCCTCACGGAAATAAAAATATCCCATTGTTTTTCTTTTTCCAGACCTTGTTCTTCTAATCGTTCAATAACTGCAGTCAGGTATTTGTAAATATGGACACAACATAGTCCTGTCTGCAAATTATGTTTCTCCGGAAACAGAAGTTGCTGTGCCTTGGAAATTGCACCTGTGTTGGCTGGATCCAAAGAAAGCACAAACTCTCTAATTTTGTCAAAATTATCACACAACATAGCAGCACATTCATCCACAATCCACAGCGAGTAATGACCAGGAAATCTGGAAGAGACAGGCCAGTGGTTTCCCTGTAGGCAACAACACGTTTCGGAGCTTTCAGTAGAATCATCTTCAGGGCAGAGATGAATTAATTTGCGATGTCGTATTCGTTCCTTATGGATTTACAAACCCTGTGAAGGGCGTGAACCAAGCATGTCACATGCTTCAAATTAGGGAATAAATGTTTCAATTGGTTAACAGCTGAAACCATGTATGGAGCTTGGTCCGTTATCACAAGAAGAAGTTTTTTAAACTCGATACCAGTAGGCCAGAGTTTCTGGCAGAAGACCGTAATTGTTTGCATTACTGTACTGGCACTTGCTTCCAGCAGTTCTTACATTTGTAACAACATGCGCTTAACGTTCTCCCATGCTAAGGGAAAAACTAAAATGTTCAAAACATATAGTTCCGTTGAGTCTATGGTTTCATCCACAATGATTCCCACATCGCAGTCAGACACTTTCTCCATGATTCTTTGTATGGCTTCTTGGTAAACAGGCTCAATGTAGTTTTTTCATAAAGCACTCTCATCGGGGATTGACATCTATGTGTATTTTTCAAGAAAGCTCTCGAAGGCTGGATGATTTACCCAACTGAGTGGAATTGCCGCTTGTGTAAGAGCTGCACACACATCAATGTTTAATTCCTTCAAATTTTGGCTTCTTGAAGAACTCTGTTGAAACGCATTTCGTAATACAGGTTGTCGCGATTTGTTTGCTTGAAGAGTCTTATTCATTTGATGCTTAGAGCTGGAGGTGTGTTGCTTGATGCGATCTCGCTGGTGTTTTTCATCTAACAAAATTCTTGAACCACAAATAGTACATCGCACAACAGTTCCATCAGTGTCCATGAAATCTTGTTTGAATTCCTGACCCAGAACAATAAATCGGGCACTGGGCACCTTTGGCATGGTAAAATTTAGTAGTACACTCGTTTAGTAATGTAACAAAGTGTTAACACCATTTAACTTAACTTAATGCGACTGTCACACAACTCACTCGTGCACTCACTCGCTCACTTGCTGTCCACAATCTCTTATCACCCCGTGACAGTTACCAGAATGTTCTCATTCATGCTGGAACTACAGTCTCAGCGATTTCCAGTAGCTTCGAGCAGAACCCAGTCTCAAGTCTTGGAACTACGCAGGTGCGGCAGCTGACATCTCTGGGTCACCAGTCTCCGCCTCCACACGAACAAATGGCGTCTGTCACAGTAACAAACTCGCATCCAGGAACAGCAGGCTACTGATTCTGGTGGGATAGAAACACTCATTATCAATTGAATTACGGAGGGCCATAGCGGTAAAGCGAGAGAAAGAGGTTTTGTCGAACACAGAATTATTTACCTTTGTTGCAGGTGTGCTTTCAAATCCCGCGCGGTGTTACTGAAAGAGGTAGGCTTTCTATTCGCACGTACACAGCGAACTGAGGCGACGTTAATTTAAAATTAAATATTTTATATTGATTAGAAATCTAATAGAATAAATAATAAATAATAAATAATAGAATAAATTGGAGTTGTGTAATTCTTGTGTATTCCTTCCGATATTCGGTAATTAACAGCAGTTTTTATCCTGTTAGGGTGTTGTAGGATAAAAATTGAGTTCGACTACGTAGTATTGTAGTGTAGTTGTATATTAATTACCTTATTTTCGTGTGACCTTTGAGTACTATCCCAGACAATATATCCATCCGTTTTTCTGTACATAAGTTATTTTATTTTACGTAAAGAATGACTAAGGAGTGCAAGTGTAGGAAATGTGGGTGTGGCGAGGTATTGAGGGGTATGAGGGAGGAGTTGGAGAGTTTGAGGGAGATAATTAAGATTCTCGTAGAAGACAGGAAGGAAGATAGGCCTCCCTCAAACAATGTACAGGATACAGTAGGTGTACGAGAGGGAGAGGAAGGATAGGGGGGAGTTGTAGAAGACAGGTGCTCTAATGTTCTAAGGGGAAGGAGATTGCAGGACATGTGTTTGTGCGAAATCAGTACGAATCACTCCAGGTAGAACAACAGAGGAAAGAAGAGGAACAGGGAACTGTTGCTGAGATGTGTGGAAGTAGGAGGAAGGGAAAAGGTAGGAAAGGGAAATGTAAATTAGAGGATACGAAAAGACAGATAGAACAGGGTCATGGGAAGGAGAAAAGGGAGAAGGTAGTAGCTTCTGCAACTATCAGGAAAGATAGGGCTGACCAGGAGGGGAGGGGATCAAATGAGGTGGGTAGGGTTTAGGCTCTGGTCATGGGGGATTCCATCGTTAGCCATGTGGAGAAAGTGTGTGGAGAAAAGGGAACCAGGATAGTGTTATCCGGGAATTAGTTTGAGGCAGATGTTGAGGAAAGTAGAAGAGAGCGAGGAGGGAAAAGAGAAAGTGCTAGTGTTTCACGTTGGTACCAACAACGTAAGGCAAGCTTATATAAGTACCAACATAGGTGGGGATGTGTGGTATCTGGTAAATGCAGCACGGGTGAATTTTAGGAAGCGGAGATTGTTATCAGTGGAATACTGTGTAGGAGAGATACTGACTGGAGGGTGATTGAGGATTTAAATGAGACTATGGAGTGGGTATGTGGGAAGCTGGGAATGAAATTTCTAGATCTTAATGGGTGGGTAGGAGATAGGGATCTGCGCTCAAATGGCCTTCACTTAAACCGCAGTGGTACGTATAAGTTAGAAAATTTGTTTAGAAAGGTAATACGGAGGTACATTCAGGGAAACGGAGTTGTCTAGGGAGCAGTGCTAAGGATACAGAGATCTGGAAGTCAAGCAGGGATGACATAATAATGTTAGTGCTGAACAGTACAAGTATTGTAAAGAAAGGAATAGAATTCAGTAATTTAATAGATATATATTTACCAGACATTGTAATAGGAGTTGAATGATGGCTGAGACGTGATATAATGGATGCAGAAATTTTCTCACAGAACTGGAGATTGTATCGTAGAGGTACGATAGGAATGGTGGGAGGGGGAGTATTCATTCTGGTGAAAGAAGAATTATACGCCACGAAAAAGTTAAAGATGAGTAGCATGAAATTCTAGGTGAAAGGCTCATTTCTTAAGATAATAGGAAACTTGTTGTCTTTGGAGAGTACAGACCGGGAAAGGGTAGCACTGACACGGATTCAGAATTAGTATCCAGTATTCGGGAGATAGTAGGCTCGAACCCCACTGTCGGCAGCCCTGAAAATGGTTTTCCGTGGTTTCCCATTTTCACATCAGGCAAATGCTGGGGCTGTACCTTAATTAAGGCCACGGCCGCTTCCTTCTCACTCCTGGCCCTTTCCTGTCCCATCGTCGCCGTAAGACCTATCTGTGTCGGTGCGACGTAAAACAACTAGCAAAAAAGCTAAAGATTCAGAATTATTTAGATAACCAGCTATGTGGGAAACGACACGGAAAGGAATGCGATTGTAGCGGGAGATCTGAATTTACCAGATGTGAATTGGAAGGAAATGCGAACGACAGGAAGCGTGACCAACAAATGGCAAATAAGTTAATATGGGAAGGACAGATGATTCAGAAAGTGATGGAACCAACTAGAGGAAAAAATATCCTGGACGTGGTGCCGCTAAAACCAGATGAGCTCTATAGAGAAACCGAAGTAATAGATGATATTAGTGATCATGAAGCTGATTTTGTCGTAGTTAAAAATAAATGTGATAAAAAGGAAGGTCTTAAAAATAGGACAATTAGGCAGTACCATATGGCTCAAAAAGCAGGCATGAGGCAGTTTCTAAAAAGTAACTATGATCGGTGGAAAACGGTAAATAAAAAAGTAAACAGACTCTGGGACGGGTTTAAAGAAATTGTTGAGGAATGTGAAAACAGGTTTGTACGTCTAAAGGTGGTAAGGAATGGTAAAGACCCACCTTATTATAATAGAGAAATAAAGAGACTAAGAAGGAGGTGCAGGCTGGAAAGAAACAGAGTTAGAAATGGCTGTGGAAGTAAGGAGAAATTGACGGAACTTACTAGGAAACTGAATCTAGCAAAAAAGGCAGCTAAGGATAACATGATGACAAGCATAATTGGCAGTCCATGAATAATGAATGAGCAAGGGGAGTGTGTATGTCAGGACCTTCAAAAGGCAGAAGTATTCAGTCAGCAGTATGTAAAGATTGTTGGTGACAAGGATAATGTCCAGACAGAGGAGGAGACTAATGCTAAAGGAGTATTAAAATTTACATATGATAACAATGACATTTATAATAAGATACAAAAGTTGAAAACTAGAAAAGCGGCTGGAATTGATAAGATTTCTGGGCATATACTAAAGACAATGGGTTGGGATATAGTACAATATCTGAAGTACTTATTTGATTATTGTTTGGTCGGAGGAGCTATACTAGATGAATGGAGAGTTGCTATAGTAGCCCCTGAGTATAAAGGAAAGGGTGATGGACATAAAGCTGAAAATTACAGGCCAGTAAGTTTGACATGCGTTGCATGTAAGCTTTGGGAAGGCATTATTTCTGATTATATTAGACATGTTTGCGAAATTAATAACTGGTTCGATAGAAGGCAGTTCGATTTTAGGAAAAGTTATTCCACTAAAGCTCAACTTGTAGGATTCCAGCAATTTATAGCAGATATCTTGGATTCAGGAGGTCAAATGGACTGTATCGCGATTGACCTGTCTAAAGCATTTTGATGGGGTGGATCATGGGAGACTACTGGCAAAAATGAGTGCAATTGGACTAGACAAAAGAGTGAGTGGATGGGTTGCTATATTTCTAGAAAACAGACCTGAAATAATTAGAGTAGGCGGAGCTTTATCTGACCCTGTAATAATTAAGAGGGGAATTCCTCAATACAGTATTATTGGAATTTTATTTTATATATATAAATTATATGAGTAAACAAGTGGTATCAGAGGTAAGGCTTTTTGCGGATGATGTTATTCTGTATAGAGTAATAAATAAGTTACAAGATTGTGAGCAAATGCAACGTGACCTCAATATTGTTGTAAGATGGATAGCAGGCAATGGTATGTTGATAAACGGGGTTAAAATTCAGGTTGTGAGTTTCACAAATAGGGAAAGTCCTCTCAGTTTTAATTACTGCGTTGATAGGGTGAAAGTTCCTTTTGGGGATCGTTGTATGTAGGTGTTAATATAAGGAAAGATCTTCATTGGGGTAATCACATAAATGGGATTGTAAAGAAAAGGCACAGATCTCTGCACATGGTTATATGGGTGTTTAGGGGTTGTAGTAAGGATGTAAAGGAGAGGGCATATAAGTCTCTGGTAAGACACCAACTAGAGTATGGTTCCAGTGTAAGGGACCCTCACCAGGATTAGTTGATTCAAAAACTGGAAAAATCCAAAGAAAAGCAGCTCGATTTGTTCTGGGTGATTTCCGACAAAAGAGTAGCGTTACAAAAATGTTGCAAAGTTTGGGCTGGGAAGACTTGGGGGAAAGGAGACGAGATGCTCGACTAAGTGGTATGTTCCGAGCTGTCAGCGGAGAGATGGCGTGGAATGACATCAGTAGACGAATAAGCTTGAGTGGCGTCTTTAAAAGTAGGAAAGATCACAATATGAAGATAACGTTGGAATTCAAGAGGACAAATTGGGGCAAATATTCATGTATAGGAAGGGGAGTTAGGGATTGGAGTAACTTGTCAAGGGAGATGTTCAATAAATTTCCAATTTCTTTGAAATCATTTAAGAAGTGGCTAGGGAAACAACTGATAGGGAATCTGCCACCTGGGCGACTGCCCTATGTGCAGATCAGGATTGATTGATTGATTGATTGATTGATTGATATTGAAATCAATCTTAAAAGAAAAATGTGGGGAAAAGGGGATTATGGGCTGGGTTAGGGGATGAAGATCCCAAAGAAGGGAATAAAGTGCGTTAAAAATGCCTCTTTTCGCAACTAGAAACAAAATTCCACAATGTGATATCTTTCCGAACAGCTTTAATTTACCCTAACAAAAAAATGTGCGAACCTAAAAATCCTAAACTTGGTAATAACATTCAATAAATAATTTAGAAAAGATTAAATAATAAATTAAAAAGAATAACGAAGCAAAGGGAAGACAGCGGCGAAAAGTTACATCATCGGTACCAATCAACGTAAAAGTTGCCGATGACGTGGTCAGCATGTCCAGGTGGTAGTAAAATATCGGAGATGCATACAGACATTGAAATGTTTTAGTAGTCGGCTAATAATGTAAATTTTCAGTGCTTTAACTCTACAGTCTTACTTACTGTATGCCATCCTTCGCAGTCTGTGCGCGAGGGGAAAGGTGTGTGCACGGCCGAACTCCGCAATGAATGGAAGGTTGGATAAACACTCTCACCTCTTTCAAATGAAAGGGGCATAAAATCAAGTCTTGTAATTAGGCCGGTCTTGCAAAACGGCCAGAAAGTCTGCTTGAAACCTGTCGACTTCCCTACCTGACGATTGAAACGGTAAAGGGCTCCAAAATCATCTCCGTATTTATTTTACGTGTGTTGAGTTGGTTGTTAGCAGTCTTCGCTCGTTTTGGGTATTTTTATAAGGGAATATGTTATCATAGAAAGATAATTCTGACGAGGTCATTTTCTTGTTAGAGCGAGGGGGGGAACATAATGTATTATGTCACTACTAACATATGCTTATATTACAAAAGACGGATAGCGTTAGTGAAAGCATTACCTTTAAGGGTGGCAAATGTGTTTAAGTTGTTAAAATGATGCCATCAACTATGAACTTTCTTTTTACTGGTGGCTTTACGTCGCACCGATACAGATAGGTCTTATGGTGACGATGGGATAGGAATAGCCTAGGAATGGGAAGGAAGCGGCCGTGGCCTTAATTAATGTACAGGTGTGAAAATGGGAAAGGACGGAAAACCATCTTCAGGGCTGCTGACAGTGGGATTCGAACCCACTATTTCCCGGATGCACAACAGTGAACTAGCTTATGAGGTATTTGAAAGTGTGTCATCTTGTAATAAGGCCAACGGCATGGCTGTTTTACAAGACTCATTTGAATATGTACCGACCTATAAATATTGTTACATTTTACAAGCAGTTTAAAATGCAGTTTATAAAATATTATAAAATGCTCTAAGTATTCCTCTATTCTGGCTCCCCTTTCATAGGCTTAGTCTACACAGACATATTTACTAACCAGACTGAAATGCACTGAAAATGAAAATCTACATCCTGTTTCCAGTCATTCGACCGGATTAGGAATGGAATGACTGAAGCCCCCATCTAGCGGCGACGATAGGAATTGTACCTGCTGCCGAAGCCTGTCGCACTCGTCTGGGGCAATGATTAATGAATGACCGAAGAAATGAAATGATATTGGAAAGTGTTGCTGGAATGACACTGAAAACCAGAGTACCCGGAGAAAAACCTGCCCCGCCTCAGCTTTGTCCAGCACAAATCTTACATGGAGTGACCGGGATTTGAACCACGGAACCCAGCGGTAAGAGACCGATGCGTTGCCGCCTGAGCCACGGAGGCTCTGCTGAAATGCACTGCAAACTTCTAAAACTCTACACATGCGTTTTGAAAGAAGTAATTTTAAGTTGCTGCTTGATGTTAAAGACGTTTAAAATGAGAGAACAACGCAGAGCCAGAGCGGGATATAGAAAGGAGGTGGGAAGCAATAGATACTGTACTATCCGGTCGACTGAATCCTTTATAAGTGTCCAAGTCCTATGATATTCCACAGAATACGCTACATAGAATACCGAGCGAGTTGACCGTGTGGTTAAGGACGCGCAACTGTGAGCTTGCATTCGGAAGATAGTGGTTCGAACTCCACTGTCGGCAGCCCTGAATATGGTTTTCCATGGCTTTCTGTTTTCACACCAGGCAAATGCTGGAGCCATTGCCGCTTCCTTCCCACCCCTAGTCTTTCCTGCACCAGCGTTTGCCTGGCGTGAAAATGGGAAACCACGGAAGACCATCTTCAGGGTTGCCGACAGTGGGGTTTGAACCCACTATCTTTCGAATACTGGATACTGGCCGCATTTAAGCGACTGCAGCTACCAAGCTCGGTCAACAAGAATTGTAAGTGAAAACTAAGTTTACGATATTTTGAAGAGAATACAGCAATAATAATTACTCATTAGTTATAAAACAACTAATGCATAACAGAGTTATGTACTAACGATTTGGAGTGTAGAGTGCGTTAAAATACGTGAAGACAGAGATGATTATGGTGTTAGAGGAAGAAAGATCCTAAGGTTTGCTTCCAATTGCTGACCGGACGAGAGTTTAATTCACGGGAGTGCGTGTAGATTGAGCTCTTACGATTGGAACATAAAACGTGGATGCATTCATTTCCCTCTTACAGTCTCACGGATCAATTGCTCCACATAGTCTCGTCACATGGTGATATCTTTGTTAGAGACCATTCACGTCCTTAAAGTAAGTCTTGGTAATTGAATCATGAAACAAAAGCATTACATAATATTACTATGAGTTTGTTGTTTCATGTCAATAATATACTAAGCAGAATAGGTTAGTATAATTCTGCCTAATAACAGAATAGTGATAATATTTCGTGTTTTAAATGTTAAAACGCTTGGAAAACTTAACCCAGGAATATTGAAAAGGATATGTGTTACGTATGCAGAATCTGGGGCATTATCTTACCATTCTTTATCGCGGTGCAAATTACATCATTTATGATATAATCTTTTGAAATACACATGGGACACAATATTTCATTTTTCCTCTATAATACTGGGCCATATTAATATCACAATTCTGGCATAATTAGTCGTTGCATTCTCATCCGACACGTAATTGTAGTTTTATTACCATCCCCACGCCATAACCGACTGGAATAGTCAGTGACTTCTCACCAAGGCAGCCGCGGTTCGAATTCCGATCAGTGCATATGGGGTTTTTGAAATAAAAATCACACCCTCTATGGTTTAAATTCTACATAAAACTGGAGGTTCTGTGGCTGTGATAATAACAATAACAATCACTTAAAAACTAGAAGCTTGCTTCATATTTAGACGTATAAACTTTCTATCCCTGGTATTGAAGTAACTACCTTCAACGTTACATGCTATTACTAAGGAGGGAAGCGATACACTTGTATGGCGTTATTCAGCAACGTCACTCCGGAAACTCCAGCTTCACTCCTTTAAAGTGTCTCTCTCTCTCTTTTTGATGAGATAAGGATGAGATTTTGTTTGAGTTATTGAGAAGAAAATGCCATTTGGAATAATTCTTTCATCAAAAAGCACTCATCTTAACTTCAGTACTTCTCTTCATCTCCGGAACGTCCTCCACTATCTTTCGCCTTATTTTTTTTCTCTTCGTAAATTCATTCAGTAATCTGATTCTATCTTAATTCATATTCAGTTGGCAATGTAGCGCTCACGTTGTGGACATTGTCATCCGTTTTATGAGGGATGGTGGCCTGTTTTATCGTGTTTAAAAGTTAATTTTCTAGTTGTTTTTCCTGTTAACTGCTTTTTTATTCTATTAGTTCTGTTTTAGTCTGTTTTGTGTATTTTTAATGTGTTTTATAAACTTTCAATTTGAATAAAATATATGGCTTCATTTTAAAGGAAAGGCCTTATTCCATTTTAATAAATTTTAATCTATATATATATAAGAGTTTTGTCTATACTATACATTGCTCAGAATTTAAAAAATATGTATCGGTCATCGGAAATGTACTTTTTACTTTTCCGTAATTTCTGTCTGTCTGTCTGTCTGTCTGTCTGTCTGTCTGTGTATGTATGTATGTATGTATGTATATACGCGCATCACGAGAAAACAGCTGAAGAAAAATCAGTATGTGAAGTCGGGGAATGGGCCACTACATTCTAGGCTATAAATAATTTGATTGACGTTGAGTGAAATTTAGTTCACAAATATATGTTATTAGTAGTCCTATCGATAATTAATACATAACTAAAGTTATATAGAATAAAATTTCCGATAATTTATGTCCTATAAATTTTTAACGTACCGGTTATGATAACAGAGATATTCATGAATTTGTATTTTTGTTGTTAAGTCCATATCAACGCCGAGCCACGAGAAAATGGGTTAAACAGAATTTAATGAAAATCGGTATATAGAGTTGAGGAATAAGAAACTATAGTCTAAGCTATAAAAACTTTATTGACCCTGAATCAAATAGTAGTTTAGAGGAAGGCGCCTAAAATTTCATTTTCAAATTCCGATGTTATTGGTCGTGTCGAAAAGTAATACGTAACAAAAGTTATAGATGTTGTAAACAAGGTTGGGTTTACAAAAAACACAACTTCTTTATTTGCTTCACATGTAAAATTACAATATTTACACTAACAAAACTGAAAGTTATCTCGAAGCAAATTGAACTATGAATTTGGAGAAAGAGTCTGTCTTTGTACACTATATACACGTTGGAGTATTCACGTTCACTACTATTTCGGAAAGATAGTCCTTGTGACATGAAAAGTTCTTGATAGTCGAAAACTATCAGAAGCACTGACGTAAATATCTCAGAGAGTCCTTCCTTGTTGAAGAGTCTGAGTTCATTAACGTAAGTTCAATGACTGAAGAGTTCCTACTTAGCGAAACTAAGTTGATAATGGGAGCTTGTATTAGCTAGGGAATGATAGTGGCATATAATGGTAAGACTGGGCATGGACAGCGGAACAGGCAAGAGGAGCGGTGACCCGAGGTGAGACCTCTTACTGCCAGAAATTCAGTCCACCTGGCCGAAGCACATTTTCAAGAGGAGTAGCCTCCGTGCTTGACGTAGGGTGTATTCTGGAGCTGGACACCGGGGTCAGTGGGCATCTGGACAGGCTAGGAGCTCCTTTTTATACCACACATGACGTTCCAGGCACGCGCACAGAGGGCTGCGCGTCGAGGCTCGAAGAATAACACACTGGCACGCGTGTAGCTGGCTGGCGGATCGAGAAGGGAGCGACGGACATACAACAATAGAGAATACATTTTCTGATCATTTATGTTTTATTCAGTCTTAACGTACCGACTATGATAAGAGTGGTATTTCAGAGTCGGAAGAAAACTAAATGTGAAGGTCATAGAAAGCTCATAAAATTAATCAACAATAACATTTGTCATTGACCATTGTTTGTGATATGCTTTGTCTCTTATGCTGTCACTCATCTCCGCTAGATGGGATTACTGCTGCGTGCCGAGTATAATAGCCTGCATGAATATTGGCGGGAAATAGCTAGGGAGTTAGATAACTTTCTTTTTTATCATGCATTCCTATGGTTCATACATTTTCTGATACCGCTGGTACGTAACACACTGGTTCGTCAGAGTATTCCAATCATTCGACGCATTCTCTGAGACGCTGATTGGAATGAGCAGCGTCCACACTCAACGGAATAATAGCAGTGGAGTGTTCACTGCTCACGGCTATCTGCGGCCTGGTCATTCCAGCTCTGGAACTTTGGACAGTTAGATCGGTAGCTTGGTACCGTTCATTAAAAGTGAGAAAATGTGTGGTTTTTCATTTAGTCGAGTATTTCATATGATAGCATTGCTTGTAATCGCGACATTCCCAATGGTGTCATTGTAATAACCTATGTTGATTTCAGTTGGGAAAACCACTAAGACAGTCTTTATGAGGATGTAAAAAGGCAGGTGGAGAGTGAGAGTCTGCCGTTATAATTAAAAATTCCCAACTAGATCGTGACTGATGGTAGGCAAGAGAGCCTACCATTACAGTGAAAATTCCCTAACCCAGTCTTCACATAAGAAAATACGTTTGGTGACTTCCCCGTCTCGTCTCTAGAGTAACGTAAAAAGCTATGCAATTTAATACAATCCTACTCACAACGTGTACACTACCTAACTTAGAATTCTGTATACAATGTAGAATTCCGTAGCAAAGCGCGGGTACATCAGCTACTTTTAAAATAATTTTATACCTGATTGTCTGCCTTTATAATGAAAAATCCCCAGCTTGATCATGACTGATGGCAGGCAAGAGGGTCTACCATTACAGTGAAAATTCCCTAAAAATTTAGCATTGCTAGTTATAGCCACTGATTACTTTAACTTCATAATCATTTTCTTCAACACCTATTAACATCTAGTCAGTGGGAATTTTAAAATTGTATTTATTATTACATTTCGTTTCATCTCGTACCATTAGGGGCCGATGACCTAGATGTTAGGTCCTCTAAACAACAACAATAATAATAATAATAATAATAATAATAATAATAATAATAATAATAATAATAATAATAATAATAATAATAATAATAATAATAATAATAATCATCATCATCAAATAAATCGTTTTTCTGTTTTCCGTGCGTGTTATTTGGACTTGACTTGGATGAAAGCTGCAGTAACAGATATCAAACACTTGAAATAAAAAATAAAAAGGAAAAATCATGAAAGTTCCTCTCAGCATATTAATTCATGCATAGAATATAGGAGTATGGTGACTCAACTGGATTTTTCCCATCGCCAATCGATTAACAAATATAACGATCCGATTAGGGAAAACAGAGTACGTATGCATTTGTTTACTTGTGAGAATGTAAATTTGTGAAAAAGTAGTGCCCTTCTGCCAGTCCTCCTCAGTAGTCGCTACTTATTTTCTTCCCTGTCTCGTAATTCTGACTCCTAACCTATGTCAACACTAAAATATTATGGCTGAACGTACTTTCACTTTACTCCCACACCAACACTATCTATTCCTGTGTAATGGGATGCTATTTATTTACCTTAAGCGGACAGCTAGAACGGATGCTCTGATCCCTCTTCATACATGATCATATAAATGTGGATTACGCCAACAGTTTGAGACTTAGTAGGGATTACTAAGATCGGGAGCCCAGCCAGACTATGGGCAACTCAACCAGATTATGTTTGAATGTTCTGTATCAGTATCTACACCGAAGAATGAATGGAGTTGGCTAATTTACAATTCCTTATTTTGAACGCGGAACAAGCTTATTATTAATGAGAACATTCAGTAACTACTTTTTAGATGAACTTAGATGCCCAGAGTAACACAGTGCATTTGAGCACTGGACAATGTACTTTCTGTCCATAGTTTGGGGAGAATGGATGGTTCCAATCCCACCATCGGCACCCTGAACATGCATAGGTAGGTCGATAAGTAAGGATTTCTCACGTTTTTCTGACTTCAGAACTGTTTCTCCTCACAGTCATCAGTCTGAGCTTCATGTCAACCACACTGTCACAGTATCAGTTGTGAGACAATGGAGCTGACAGAAAAATTCAAATGTGAAATATGATTTTGAGTATATCAGCACCTGAGAAATTTAGAAACAGTATTCCTTACTTTGTAATGTCATGGGTTTAGAATCCATTTCTTTTCAAGCGTTCTTATTCAGTTCCTGTTGTTTCTTAAGGGAATCATTTGGGCACCATTGGACACAAAACTGGTGTGCAATATCGGACATCGGACATCATAGGTTGCAGTTCCGTCCAGGCTACTGATTGTACTATCCTGCGTTTTAGGTAAACATGGGGAAGAAAGTGGACAATAGAAAGAAGGCAATATGATATTAGCCATAAATAGTGTCAGGGACAATAAAATGAATATTAGAGAGGTCAGTTAATGTTTCTCTGTTCCAAAAAGCACGTTACATGATAGAATTAAAGCTCTTGGTGCTGGCAAAGAGATTCCAATGAAAGTGTGTATGGCGAACAGTAAGACTTATCAGAGAACATTCTCAGATGAACAGATAAAGATTCTAGACAGTCAGCTCATGCCACTCAACAAAACCAAATTTTTGAAAATTTTGTATCAGTTTGCTGAGGAATTGAAAGTTGAACATAGGTTTAGTAAAACTAAAATGATAGCAGGAAAAGATTTTTATTATGATAGAGGCATCAGGATCGTAGACTGACGATGGCTGAGTCTACCAGCTTGCAGCGAGCAGTAGGCTTCAACAAGGAGCAAGGGGACAAAGTTTATGATAAATTAAATGATCTTATGACAAAATATTTGTTTAGTTCATCAAGAATGTTCAATGCTGATGAGACTGCAGTGTCTTGTGTGCATACAAATCAATGAAAGGTTTTTGTCAGTTAGGGGTAAGAAACAGGTAGGAAAACTTATGTCTGTAGAAAGGGTAAAGAATGTCACTGTTTTACTTTCAATCAGTGCCTCTGGAGATCAGTTCATTCCTCCACTATTTGTCTTCCCAAGGGAAAGTGTAGACAATGATTTGAAAAAGGATGCACCGGTAGGTAGCATTTTTGATGGACAACCAAATGGAAGGCTTCCTGAAATGGATGCAGACTGTGGTTGAGAGGGCAAATCTTTCAGAACAATATCCTGTTTTGTTGATTGTGGACGGACATGCTAGCCTTAAGGCTGCGTCTGCACCAGAGTTGACCGGGCGAGTTGGCCGTGCGCGTAGAGGCGCGCGGCTGTTAGCTTGCATCCGGGAGATAGTAGGTTCGAATCCCACTATCGGCAGCCCTGAAAATGGTTTTCCGTGGTTTCCCATTTTCACACCAGGCAAATGCTGGGGCTGTACCTTAATTAAGGCCACGGCCGCTTCCTTCCAACTCCTAGGCCTTTCCTATCCCATCGTCGCCATAAGACCTATCCGTGTCGGTGCGACGTAAAACCCCTAGCACCAGAGTTGGCTTGCTTAGTGCCTAGATGATGGACATCTATGATCTTCATATCCGTATTGACGAACTGCACAATTAGAAATAGGAAAGGACTTCCACCTATCAATACATTTATTGCACTTATTGTGCTACAGTACTGGTTTTGACACCCTACATAGGGTCATCTTCAGCTGAACAATGCATTCACATACAGATCATGAAGCTATTATTAAGATTACATTGTCTGGGGAATGCCGTATGATAACAAATACTTGGTCACGTCCAAATGGGGCATGTCAAAATGGGAACTGGCGTGTATGTCACTATGTGTGACAGTGCAATTGTATGTCTATAATGATATGCTTTAGGTCTTAAAATTAGTTTATATAAAACACTATCTCCAGTACAATAGCATAATAAGTGCAATAAATAAGTATTGATAGGTGGAAGTCCATTCCTATTTCTAATTGTGTAGATCGTGGATAGTTGCTAGGATGATTCATCCAAGCAAACAAACTCCCGAGAACGAACGAAAGGGGCCGCACTGAGCCTCTGGCTTAACTTGGCTCCCTGGGTAGTCGCTAGGCATGTATCCTAGCGAACAGACTGGGCTGTTATCCCACGCTTCTATCCAGGTAGAAATGTGAACTTATCTTTGTACTTTAGCTTCTTTTAACATACATTTGTTCACTTTTGAGTGGAAAATGGATGAATTATTTGTATCAGCAGTGCTTAAAAGAGAAGTCTTTTGGAACTCATCACCCAAGCTACACAAAAATGCCATTGTCCTTAAAAAGTTTTGGGAAGAGGTAGCGAAGGAAGTCGGGAAAGATGGTAAGTACAAATCAATCCTGTATTTATTTATTGTAATTTTTCATTTGTGATATTGATGAATGTTTCTCTAAACACATGTTTGTTTGAAATTATATGCAGCCATTGTAGCATTGGATAATGCTTTCAGGTAAAGCATAATCTCTCTGCCACAGTACAGCTCCATTTCCGTTGAAAAAATCTGTCAAAATGTTTCTAGTTTGTATCACATTGTCTTTAAATCTGTAATGTGCTCTTTGTCTGCAGGGATTAGGCTTACCTAAAACCATTTCATGCTGAAAATTGTTCTGTCTCTCTTGAGTGAACTGTGTCATCACAAAATTGTGGAGAACACATATTGATTTGACAATTTCTATAGCAGTATTCCTCTTTGTTTTGATATGCTTATGCAGAATTCTCCATTTTGCTTCCCTTATACCAAAGCAGCACTCAACACTTTTGCGAGCTCTGGAGAGGCGATAGTTGTAGATACTTTTTCTTTCTTCAGTATTTTTCTGTCCAAATGGTTGCATCAAATGATGTAAGAGTGGATAATCAGCATCACCGACCAGTGCAAATGGGATTTTAATATTCGTGTCTCTGGTGAGACATTGAGGCCACCTTTTTCTAACATTTGAAACAATGAACTACTTTTAAAGTGTCCAGAATCGCTTTGGTGCCTTTTAGTGTAATCAGATGCGCCTATTTCTAGCCGAGTGCAGCCCTTGTAAGGCAGACCCTCCGATGAGGGTGGGCGGCATCTGCCATGTGTAGGTAACTGCGTGTTATTGTGGTGGAGGATAGTGTTATGTGTGGTGTGTAAGTTGCAGGGATGTTGGGGACAGCACAAACACCCAGCCCCCGGGCCACTGGAATTAACCAATTAAGGTTAAAATCCCCGACCCGGCCGGGAATCGAACCCGGGACCCTCTGAACAGAAGGCCAGTACGCTGACCATTCAGCCAACGAGTCGGACGAAGGAGAATTGAAAAGTATTGTTTGTAACTGTAATATGCACTCACACTTTTAGATGGACAAAATATTCTAAAGTGCTTTCCGTCTATCGCTCCATTGTAATTTGGGAAGTTCCACTTTGTGAAGAATGAGTCAGCAATACTATACCATGGATCAGTAGTTGGAAAGGGTAGATATTCATCTTTTAACAAGCTCCAAATTGCGTGGCAAGTTTGTCGCACAATCTCTGAAACTGTAGTCTGGTCTAGACGAAAATGTAGAGCAATAGATCGAAATGATTCCTCAGTGGCCAAAAGCCTGAAAAGAAAAAAGAAATGTTCATACGGTATATTGTATGGTATTAAAAATATAAGTAAAACTATTATATTTAAAGCTTGGATTTCAAAATTTGAACTAAATTAGTAAGAAGTACATTTAGGATAGTTATAATTTTGTGTGACTATTTTTAGCCTGGTGCAGCCCTTATGAGGCAGACCCTCTGATGAGGGTGAGCGGCATCTGCCATGTGTAGGTAATTGTGTGTGGTGGAGGATAGTGTTATGTGTGGTGTGTGAGTTGCAGGATGTTTGGGACAGCACAAACACCCAGCCCCTGAGCTATTGGAATTAACCAATGAAGGTTAAAATCCTGACCCGGCCGGGAATCGAACCCGGCATCCTCTGAACCAAAGGCCAGTATGCTGACCATTCAGCCAACGAGTCAGACATTTAGGATAGTATTATTTTTTTACATATCTACGTTGCCGAATATTTCTGCTATTTATTGTTATTTTGTTGTTTCAGTCAAGTATCTCAAAAGAGGGTGGAAGAATGTGAGGGCTTATTAAAGAGGAGCAAGAACTACCGAAACCTATGACAGGGGGCTCGAGTTTGACACTAGACGACGACATTGATAGCGAGAACTTTTCAATTTCAACCTAGTTGAGCATATCACAACTTCAATCCCCACCACTAACCTCAGACTCGAATTCAGGTGTCATTGAATCAGCGAGGAAGAAAAATCGAACTGCGAAATATACCAACACCGAGAGGGCTGAGCAGATATTGGAAATAGAAAGAAAAAAATTAGCTACTTCAAAGAGACAGTGTAAGGGACGATAATGATGACTGGCTGTTTTTTGAAAGTCTGTTGCCGTATATGGCTACAATTCCTCCAGTTCCTAAACTCAGACTTCGACACAAGATTAAAAAAGTTTTGGAAGAACTCGGATCCCAGGAAGGAAACCATTCTCAGCCTCTTTGACTGATGGTATCTCCACACAACTCAGCCAATCATAGTCAACAGCTATTTGAGCCCTTGTTAGTTAGTGATTCACAGGCTGATTCGCAATTTCCAGTCTCAGTTTCATCCTAACACAATTCTGCTATCTAAACCATGATTCACAGGGTTTTCTGACTCTTACACCACTCGAACCTCTGTATTTGAAAGGACCAAAACGAATTTTCAAATTCAATGGTAACTTGCGTGCAAAACTTCAAATAACTTGATCTTTGACTTGTGTGCCTTTTATCTTTAAATGAAAATTAAAGTATGTAATGTAAAGTATGTTTTAAAAATGAAAGAATACCTTGGTCTTTTACTTACCTCGAAGTGACGACAAGTCGTTCCTCGGGTGATATGCATTCCTATAGTTGGTGTTCTGCTTTTGCAGTGTTTCTTGAATTTTAGTCAGCAGAATATCGAATGTTTCTGTAGTCATTTGTAAATATTCATGAAATTTGTCTGGATGATTCTGTAACAGTTTGTAGAGAAGATTAAACACCCCATTCACAGATCTAGACTCATTTACTTCATGAACCCAACAAAAAGAACGCAGGTAGAATAGTTCATTCTTCAAATTAGAATTCTCAGTAAGAAGTAATTTTCTTCCTAACTTTGACAGAGACATTTTTAAGTCGTCCTCATCTTGAGAGTAAGTAACGCAGCTTCCGGCGGTGCGGTCACAACATATCCTACCTAGGTGCTTGTCTACGCAAGGCACCTACCCATGCAAGCCACCTCTAAGAATTTGACATCATTATGTATGCAAAGAAGAATCCTGTCTGTATACTGAGCTTACCGCCCCACATGACATACAGATTGCAGCTACTTGACAGAGTGGTTATGAAGCCCTTCAAAAATGCCTACAATGAGGCCTGCCTGAGAAAATATCACAAAATGAAAATAAGTCTTAGGGATATTGCTGGACTTGAGAACTTTGTGTTTATCAGAGTGTACCAAATAGAGGTTGGTCAGTCTGTTTTTGCTTGTACAGGAATGTACCCCTTCAACCGTAACATTTTCACGGACCTGGATTTTCAATTATCCTTCCAGAACCACCAATGGCTTCTGTTGTAGAACCTTCTTCTCCACTGCCTCAGAGTTTGCTTGTACCCTCAAATCAAGATTTTCCATCAACTTCAAGATGAGCAGCATCATCTGGTATACAGCCATCCCTACCACTGCAAGTTAAAGAGATCAACAGCAGGCTTTCTACATCCCAGGTGCTACTGGAGAAAATCTCGCTCCTTCTCAGCACTGCAAAGGAGATATTAGATACAAGGAAACAGCATTGTCAGCAGAGCATAGTCTTGACTTCCACCCCATATAAACACCAACTGGAGGAGAAACGAGTTTGTTTGTCGGAACAAGAGGGCAAAGTCACCAAAATGTCCTTAAAAACTGCAGGAAGAACCCTTGCGTTCACTGATGACAATGTAGGAAAATTTGGAAAAGCTAATTGCATCATTTGTGGAGAGAGCTTCAATGAAGATTGGATTCAGTGTAGTGTTTGTAGAGTATGGACTCATGAAAACTGTGCAGATCTGGAGGAAGCAGCATTATTTTACAAGCGTGATATTTGCAGAATGGCTAAACGTTATTTTGTTTGTATTTTTAATGTGAAAAATCTCTTTTCATAAAAAAGATTTACCGCCCGACACCACACTCCATTTTTTAAACATACACGAGTGTAATGACCTCGTAATTTGTTAACCCTTTATAAGGCGGTGGGAATTATTTTCCCACCTTGCTTTTTTGGTCATTTCTGGGCAATGGGAGTTTATTTCCCATGTATTGATGTGTGCTGCACTTTTGGGAATACCTGTGGAACTATTCTGATCTCCTTGGAATCTTTAGCTTCTTTGGAAAACATCTGAAGAGCGATATTGTGCCAGCGCAACGCCTGTTGTGAACAAGATTTATGTAGTGAGAATACGGTAAGAAATCAACGTTTTATAAGTCTATATACTATTTACATGAATTTTCTTTGTTTACTGTGCATTTTTCTCATTTGTTGTGAGGTTATTTACTTTTACCAATTGAAGAGTTCTGAGATATAAATTTCTTTCATTTTATGTGGGAATATGCTTGCCATTGCCCACATAGGTGTCCAAAATATTTTTGCTGAATAAAAAGTGAACTAACTGAACTGAAATTGTGTCCGTAGGTGGGCCATGGGAAATGTTATGTTCCCACTTCTGAATGGCAGACAGCAGGCGGTGGAAAGTATATTCCCGTCTTATTACTGACCTCCTGAGCACTGGATTGTTTTTTCTGTCAAATTGTATTATTTAGTACATGTAGAGCCTGTAAATATAGTTAGTTAGAGAATAAAGTCTTTTATTGAGTGCCTTATAAAGGGTTAATATTGTCCGTGTTTTTAATTATGATTTAATATATTCAAGTGAGTGTGTTAATATAAGAATATAGAAGCCTATAAAATTCATTACATGATTTTTTCCCTATTCCATAAAAAATTTAAAAAAGGTTACGCTGTCCAGTACCTTCTGACATTCCCCCACACCAAATGATTCCAACTGACGTGCTCCCATGGCCCCGGCCGGCACTAGAAGCAGCTCCGATGCTGTGCTGTAGCACCAGTGAGGTGGTGGGGAAATGAGGTGAAATGGTAGAGGCAGAACCACAGGTCATTAAGTCAGCACGCAGCTTATGAAAACAATATTAATTATGACAATTCTGTGAACACACTATTTATTCTGTACATACATTGCGTTTGCTTTAATGTACACTTAGCGTTTAAGTCGACTGTTGACATCGTTTTGCAGCAACTAATTTACCAATATTGAGTACAATTGATTTGGTTGGAGAAATTCTAAGTACAGCCTCTAAGTCAGCATCAGACAGAAGTCCTAGTTCTCCCTTTATTTAAATACAGAATTGAAAATATCTATTCACATGCATTATTGTACTGAACATTGACGTAAATTTTAAGGCAAGTGCTTGAAGTCTGGGAAATTATTGTGGATGAATACTTTAAGGAAATTAAATCACCGCTGGACTGGTAGTACCTCTCCTTTAGGATTGCATCACACTGTATTTTTATCCGCTCTGTTTGGAAATATGATGGTGATTTTTCAGGACGAGCTGAAAACGAGGTCATAAATATTTCAAGTTGAGGTGCCATATACCTAATTCATTTCTTTAAATCAGGCATTGAATTCACGTGCTAAATCTGTAATGACATCTGATATTCTCCAAGATTTTCATAAGTAGACAAATGTAATGATTTTATTGAAGGAAAATTGTCAAAATTTCTGGCTTCAAGCTAAGTTTTCAATAACAAACTCTGCATTTTGAAAGCCTTAATTCTATCACACATGGTGCTAATCAGTTTGTTTCTCCCTTGCAATGAAATATTTAAATCATTCAAATAAGACTTTATGTCTGCCAAGAAAGTGAGGTCAGCTATCCCTTTTTTATTCCGCAAAGCTGGTTGTGGAGAACCTTTCATTTCCATGAACAGAGCAATTTTTCAATTATTGCAAAGAAGGTTGCTAGCACTTTTGCGCAACTTAACCAGTGCACAATACAATAAAAGGGAATGTCACTTCATTCTGCCTTTAGATCTTTAAAAAAATTCTTTGAACTGCCGATATTTCAAACCTTGCTTTCTGCAGAAATTTACACATTTTGACAGAGTATCCATAACAGATTTAAAGTTGAGAAAGTTTTTTTGGCGTAATTGTTCTTGATGTAAAACCCAATATACCGGTAATATTGGAGGTAACCCAGCACCGCGCACCTCTGATACGGCCTGCAAAACCTTGCCCAATAAATGACATCGCTGGTGCTCCGTCAGTAGTGACACTACACAAATTTTCGAGTGATAAGCCCATATCGCTCATTGCGTCTTCAACAGCTGTAAATATATCTGCACCGGTGGTAGTATCTTTGACGGGAGTGATGTCCAGTAGTCTTCACTTATAGTGAATCTTTTTTGACTCCCCTGGCAAAAATAGATAGCTATGCCGTGTCACTTTTGTCAGCAGTCTCATCGAGAGCAATTGAGTACTTCTCGAAAGTGCCGCATTTGTTCCGCAATTGCTCTTTCAGGTCGGCACCTAGTTCTTGTACACGTTGAGAGATAGTTTGTTTTGACAAGCTTATTACCTCAAATTGGGCCACAGCACATGGACACTATACTTCCGAGCACTCTATTAAACATTCTTTTACAAATCCACCATCAGTAAAGGGTCACCCACTTTTTGCAATTTTCAGAGCAACAATATAACTTGCTCGAAATGCACCTTCTAAAGTGTTGTGTTCAAGTATCAGTGCGTCAGGGAAATAAAATAATTATCTTTGTTTTCTTTGCAGCACATCTAAATCAAATTCTAAACAGTTCTTAATAATACAAACCCAAAAACAAATTCCTTAAAATGCATGTAAAACAATTCCTAATGAGTAAGTTATTACATATCACTGAAGAACTTGACAATTCCAATTTTAACATAGCAGTTCGTTCAGTTCCTGCTGTGCTAACAATGTCATGAAACAAGTTTATTGTGGTAGTGTCGTAGAATGGTTGAAGACTTTATGCTTAAAATGACGTGGCATATTAAACATTGAGTTTTCCCTTTGGTATTGACAACAAAATATGAATCCACCCATGAAGGATTAAACAAAAGTTTTAACGAAGGAGAAACCAACTACTCCACTGTCTGTTCTACAAATAGATTCTCCTGAGAATGACACACACAGAGAGAGTATGAGAATGAATGTACTGTCTCTTACGCACACATGCACCGACCACTGTGTGGGGTAGGTGGGGAAGGAGGGGAAGGGTGCTGCAGAGTGCAGTGCTGGCACTTCCCAGCACTAAGTGCTTGAGTTGGAAAGGCCTGCCCTACACTGTTGTCACAAGTAGCCAAACTGTTGGAGAGAATACTAGAAAGGAGGATGAGAGGAAGGGTGGAGAGGAATTTAAAAGGAGAGCAGTATGGCTTTTGAAAGAGCAGGTCAACAATAGATCCTATATTTACCATGAGATTACTGATGGAAAAATGAGAATATGGGAAAAATCTGGTGATGGTGTTCTTTGATGTAGTGATCTCTCTCTACACTCATTATATTAACATCAAAAAATAATTCATAGTGCCCAGTGAAAAAATTACATTTGTTCATGCAATTTAAAAAAATTTAAAATTCAAATTTGGATCTCTGTACATTCTCTGTACATTTTGATTGTTTGCATTCTGTACTGTTGACTCCCCAGATCACTATGTCATCAAGAAACAACAATTTTATCATATCTCCTCTATATGCTGCCTTTGTTTCCTTTAGGATTTCGTCCATAATCAGTATAAACATAAGTTGTGAAAATACACTTTCCTGTCTTAGTCCTGTTTGGTTTCTAAACCAATCTGTTCTCTCCACTTTGAAGTGTGGACATAACTGGAACTGTTTTTATACATTGCTTTCACTAATTCCCTTGACTGCTTTCCACATCATTTCTTTCCAGGGTTTCCCAAACCTTTTCTTTATTAAGACTATCATATGCTTTCACTAGAATCTATAAACGTGACCGTATTAATGGTCTATACTGGTCCGCACTGTCGAATTGCCTACTTACAATGGCAATCTTACTGCACCAAAAAAACAGTAGATAATGAGTCAGTCTTGTCAATACTATTAAAAAACTATTTAATAAATATTACTTAATCGTACATGTTTCGAGAAAAGATCATTCTCTTCTTCAGTGAACTAATATTTCAATAATTCCAATGTCTTGATTAAAATGATAAAATAATTAGATGTACAATTATTATCAAAACATTACTTAAACAATTGAAATATAACTAGAAAGGAGACTATATAGAGTGGCTAGCATGTATGCTACAGTGCTCTGCGTGGTGCCAAGCCAAAATAGTGATGCCATACTTTAGGCGTCCTCTGTATAAATTCATCTACTTACAGTGCTGATTCCTGCCCGTGGTTCCCCTGCTAAGGTAGTTGGAATTAAATTTCCATTACTGAACTGAATGTCGGCACTCCAGAAGCATTTGTGAGCTCAAGATGCGATTAAATAAACAGTTCTTCGCAGAACCAATTTTGACAGTTATTTCGGTGAATATCAAAGGCATTTCAGTGTCTAAAGAATAACTACTACACGAATTATGCCATGAACAGAAGTGTGATGTCCTTTGCATACAAGAAATCCATAGGGATACTCAGCAGAGACGACCATGTATACCTGGTATGCAATTACTGGTAGAAATTCCACATGCTTCATATAGAAGTGCTATTTTTGTCAAACCAGGAATCCAAGTCAAGAGTGCCCATTGTACTCATGAGAATAACATTGAGATCATAACCTTGGAGCTTCGTAATTGTGTGATCACCTCAGAGAAATTCTCTTTTGTTCCTGTTAAAATCTACTACTACAGATGTTTTCCTTGTATCAAAATTGTTAGGAGGAACGGATCAAACATTTCTGCCTGTTGGTGTGTTTCTATTGCTCCCAAAGCAGGACAAAGTACATCTGGTGATAAACAAATGAAGAAAGTTTGTGATTCCTTCTCTCCATCTTCAGTTAAAAGAATGACATGTTCTTTCTGTGAATCCCACTACATCTCATAAAAAAAGCTATTTGTTTTTTTCCTTTGACCTGTCACTGCAGAAATTAAGGCATTTGTAGCAGTTATTCTTGAAATGGGAATAACTTGTACGCCTACTATATTTTTGTAGGTTAAAAATTCCAGGAACATTCCAGGGTTTGGGAAAATGTTTTCCAGAAACAGATTCCAGTTAATTTTAAAATTTCCATCTGGTGGACAATAATACATTGTTTCCCAGGGCCATCAGGACTATGATCCATGTGCCAGATTTGATCCCATTGTAGAGCTTGTAAACCATGTATTCCGTCAACATTATAGCCCTCACCAACATCTCAGTATGATTCGCTCACTGGAACAATGTGTCATTCTTCTCTCACACAGTACCTCCCTAAGAAATATCATCATAGGTGGGGAATCAAATTTTGGATGTTATGTGACTGTTAGCTGGTCCCATGGTGTAGGGGCCTGCCTCTTACCCGAAGGCCCCGGGTTCAGTTCCCGGCCAGGTCAGGGATTTTTACCTGGATCCGAGGGCTGTTTCGAGGTCCACTCAGCCTATGTGATTAGAATTGAGGAGCTATCTGACGGCGCATGATAGAACAGCTTCACCATTTTCATCCTCGTGTGTATCCCCAAGCATGACTGTGGCTGTGCCTAAACGAGGCATTTTGTATGTCTTTACTTATGACTGTCGCATCATTTGATAAGATCAATACAGTCCTTCAGAGTGCTTCCCTATATATCCATGTATTGTTTGAATTAATGTTGGGTTTGTTGAAACAGATGCTCATCTAGTTTGTCAAGCCTAGAGTAGTTAAATGGTCTGTATTGCTTGATGTCCGGTATAACCCAATCTGGAATCAGAAGGATGATGAAGAATTGGTTGTTGGGATTCAAACCTCAAACTTGTTGAAGAATCAAAAGGATGAAGGCAAATCTCTGTTTTTTTCGTCAGTCAAACTATTTCTGTTCAGCCTTTGCATACATACAAGTTCCCTCGTAACAATGATGTGCTAAAATATGCACAGATTGCTAAACATGATGCCATTGAAGAAGCACAGTTTATTCCTGTTAATTTCTCTTCGGAGAAGTTTCCTGTTATTTTGTATAAAAGAGAAAATTACGTGAGAGATGATGCTATGAATGAACTCTAAAGCCAGTTTATGGCTTTTCAGATAGATGACTTATGTAGTATTGTAAGTAACCAAGCTACAAATGATTCAAAATGGGCACAATTTTTTAATATCTGTGGAGCTGATGGACATCATAAATATGACTTGACCTCTAGATTCATGCTGTCTGTTCTTACTATACCGAGCAAGTTGGCCATGCGGTTGGGAGCGTGCAGCTATGAGCTTGCATTCAGGATAAAGTGGGTTCGAACCCCACTGTCGGCTGCCCTGAAGATAGTTTTCCATGGTTTCTCACTTTCTTTTTTTGCTATGGGCTTTACGTCGCACCGACGCAGATAGGTCTTATGGCGACGATGGGATAGGAAAGGACTAGGAGTTGGAAGGAAGCGGCCGTGGCCTTAATTAAGGTACAGCCCCAGCATTTGCCTGGTGTGAAAATGGGAAACCACGGAAAACCATTTTCAGGGCTGCCGATAGTGGGATTCGAACCTACTATCTCCCGGATGCAAGCTTCACAGCCGCGCGCCTCTACGCGCACGGCCAACTCGCCCGGTTTTCTCACTTTCACACCTGGCAAATGTTGGCGCTGTACCTTAATTAAGGCCACAGCCACTTTCTTCCCACTCCTAGCCCTTTCCTATCCCATCGTCACCATAAGACCTATCTGTGTCAGAGCGACGTAAAGCAAATTGTTTAAAAAATAATAATTTAAAAACGTTACCACATCACATAATAATGCAGAGAGTGAATGAATCTTTAGCCTGGTTAAGACGGTAAACCGATAACATTATTACATCATTTTCTATGGAACGTATTTTCTTGGGTTCACAGCATTTTGAAGATAAATATGAATTGAACAAGATGCTTGACATCCAGTACAACATCTACAAAGTTCTGAATTTCCTAGTCACCTCATCACCTCTGATAACGATACGGAGTAATATGAAGGCTTCCAGTCCTACATCACGACTGCCAACAAGCGATTTAGCTACGCGGTTTGACACGTGTTAGCTTTGCATTCTAGAGATAGTGGGTTTGAACCTCACTGTTGACAGCCCTGATGGATGGCTTCCCATGGTTTCCCATTTTCATATGAAGCAACTGCTCAGGCTGCTGTAAGTTAATTAAGGCCACAGCAATTTCCTATGTGGCTATAGCCCTGTCTTATCCCGCTGTAGCCATAAGACGTGTCTGAGTTGGTGCGACACAAGGAAATTAGAAAGAATCGCCACTACTAGGATCTTCCTCCAAAAACATGGAATTCAATTATTCAGGTAAATATGGGATTTGACATCATAACACAAGGAGGACTGTCCTATTTTAAAATAATTTACTTTAAATGTTTATCCAAGAAATTATTATTATTATTATTATTATTATTATTATTATTATTATTATTATTATTATTATTAAAGGGATATGAAATGTCTTCACTACAGTACTGTATTGTTTTATCATTACTATAATTATATTAATGCTTATTTTATTCTGGAATATTTCAGTACATTGTTTTATTACATCAGTTTCCAGCGACGACCTATTAGTAAAATGCCCGCACGTCAAAATACATGGGAACCCAGTACACCAAAATACGGTAAAACACAACAAAATTCATGTATTTTCTTCACTTCAGATAATTAAAAGTTCAACAGCATAAATATAAAACACTACTTGTAACCAATGACATTATATGGGACAAAATATTTCACCTCAGTTAAACTAACACAAATTAAAATGCACCAATGAAATCTACTAACACAACGTAATTTGTTTATGCACATGACTAATTAAAACTTTGAAGTAAAGAATACGTTGCTGCACCTTTTTGGTTTTTGGACACCTAGGTGCCAGAAATTTGTTCTGAATGTGTTGGTTTACGTGCCGTAAATCTACCGACACAAGACTGACATGTTTGAGTACCTTGAAATGCCACTGGACTGAGTCAGGATCGAGCCTGTCAACTTGGGTTCAGAAAGCCAATACTCTCCCGTCTGAGCCACACTGCTAGGCACGTCGGATTATCACTTTTTACTGTTTCGTCACTTCCTTATTTTTGAGAGGGAGCCTACAAGATAAGAAAAAGTAGGCATACTGTTCGTATGCTGGATTTTGTTACAAACACATGCAACATAACTCTGCTAATCACCAAAAACTGTATACTTTGCTAAAAAATTTATCTGAAATACGATATATCCTCTGTGTTCTTTCTGCGGTTTTTGCAGGTATACTATGCACACATGCAACCTAATTAATGCAGTTATTTTATTCGATCTGATCTGATAAAAGTAATGCACTTATTAGTATTCGTGTCAGAAGCACTTACAATGATTGAAGTTAACTGGTAATAATAATGCATAATATGTACATGATATAATATAACATTTGTTTACACTTTTCCTGCCCAGAAGTTAGCAACATCGATTGCATTTGGTGTAGCACTAATCAGGTCCTCCAGGGTACACAATGCCGGACACTGACTACACTGGTGCAGGTGGGAGGATGTCCGCACCTCACCACACTCGCATAGCAGCGACTCCGTATGGAAACTCCACTTCACCAAGTCATTCCTGCATTTCGTAACACCTGAACGTAATCTATTGAGCGACCTCCATGTGGTCCATTTCTCTGTGTATCCAGTGGGAAGTTTTTCACAGGGTGTGACCCATCCCTCACGCCTGTTAAACCTTGCACTCCAGAGATCAGTTCGGGAATGCTGTTGTGTCCCGATAAGAGCCTCTCTTGTTCTGAGGAAGCTGTTCCTTGATTTTAGTCATGAGGTTTCTGGTTGATATCCATGTAAAGGATGTGCTTGAGAAGTTTGCACCTTGTACGTCTCACGTTTTGCCGCTACCTCTGTATCGATGTTAGAAGGTGCGATACCAGCAAGGCAATAAAGCTTGTCAAGCGGGGTGGGCTTTAAGCACCCGGTGATGATCCAACAAGTATCGTTAAGAGCAACATCTACTAATTTGACATGACTAGATCGAAACCACACTGGACTTGCATATTCCCTGGCAGAGTAACAGAGTGCAAGAGATGATGTTCTTACAGTGGTAGGGTTAGGCACCCATGTTGTGCCTGTTAATTTCCTTATAATATTGTTTCTGGCTGAAACTTTTTGTTTGGTATCCAGGGAATGCCTCCTGTAAGTCAGAGCACGATCGAGGGTGATTCCTAGATATATGGGATTTGTGCAGTGTTCTAGTGTAATTTCTTCCCAAGTCTGAGTTTTACTAGGATTTGATCTCAGGTAGTTCTCCCTATAATAGTCAGACAATTCTGTCAATGCCTTAGTAAGTGTCTGTTCAACATTTTCAAAATAATGAGCTTGGGCAAGTATTGCACTGTCATCTGCATAGATGAAACTCTGCGTTCCCTCAGGTAATGGTTGATCGTTTGTATAAACGTTGAACAGCGCTGGAGCAAGCACAGTACCCTGGGGTAATCCATTCCTCTGTGATCTCCATCTGTTTTTTTGTCCTTGAAATTCTACAAGGAATCTTCTATTTTCAAGGATATTCCTTTTGAAGCAAGTTAGTTGATAATCTTTGGTAGCATTATACAATTTCATAAGAAGTAGACTGTGATTTACTGTATCATAAGCTGCTGTTAGGTCAATAAATACAGCTCCTGTAATCTCTTTCCTTCCAAAACCATCTTCTATGTGCTGTGTTAGTTTCAACACCTGAGACATGCAACTCTTCCCTGATCTGAATCCAGCCTGTTATGGTATGTAGACTGCCTCTAGCTTCTCTGTTATTTTGTTTAGAATGAGCCTTTCAAGAACATCATACAAATGACAGAGGAGAGAGATAGAATGATAACATCTAGAATCATCCTTATCCTTTCCTAGCTTACGAATAGCTATAAGTTTAGCTTTCCTCCAAAGTTTAGGAATCTCACAAGACTGGACACAGTTGTTCATCAGATCTAGCAACCAACACTTAGTTATTGGCCCAAAGTTCTTAGTCTGCTCAACTCTTATATCATCAAGGCCTGCAGCCTTCCCATTTTGACATTTAGTCAGGGCGAGATCTAACTCATCCTGTGTAAAAAGTTGTAGCAAAGTAGTAGTTTCTTGGTCGGGTTGTCTCTCAAATTTCTTCCTACTGAACTTGGTTGTAGGAGGTGGTTGCCCATTTTCTAGCAGTTGACGGGCAATTTGATCAGCTCGAACATTCGCATACATATTTGCCTGGGAAGGCTCATTATTCAGTCATCTTAGAGGTCTCCAAGCCTCTTGGCTGCTCCTGCTCATATTGCATTCTGCCATCAATTTTTCCCACTGTTTCTTCTTTACCTCAGAGATTGAGGAGAGGACGGATCTAGCTGTGTGGGATGTTTCCTCACTAAATGGATTTTCATCATATCATGAATAATACTCCTCGAGCAGTGTAACTGTTTCTGAAGTCACACCCTGAAGATAGGTCGTCTTGCAACTTCTTGGAATACATAACTCGAGAACAGATTGTCACAAGCTCAACAAATTGATCATAACTATCAGGTACAGGCATGATTGTTTGAACTTTTCCATCCAACATTTCAGAGAATTTCAGCCAGTCTGCCTCCTTGAAGTTATACCTTCTTCTGAAACCAGTTTCTTGGGGTCTTATGATGGGAAAAAGTTGACACGTTATCGGTCTCTGCTGTGTAATGGGGATAGAACACACTGATTTGTTGCATTGCAGGGTTGCACCATCATTGCTACCTTCCACTATTGAAGGAAGAAGGTGATTTACTATCATGAATGAAGGAGAGAGAGTTAGTTTCAGCCCATGATAGAACAGCTTCACCATTTTCATCCTTGTGTGTATCCCCAAGCATGACTGTGGCTGTTAAAATCTCTTACTTCAAATATTTTCCTTGAATCAAAGTTGTTAGGTGGAACAAAAGAGAATTTCTCTTTCAATGTTATTCTCATGAGTACAATGGGCACTCTTGACTTGGATTCCTGGTTTGACAAAAATAGCACTTCTGTATGAAGCATGTGGAATTTCTACCAGTAATTGCATACCAGGTATACATGGTCATCTCTGCTGAGTATCTCTATGGATTTCTTGTATGCAAAGGACATCGTTCGTGTAGTAGTTATTCTTTAGACACTGAAATGCCTTTGATATTCACCGAAATAACTGTCAAAATTGGTTCTGAGAAGAACCGTTTATTTAATCGCATCTTGAGCTCACAAATGCTTCTGGAGTGCTGACATTCAGTTCAGTAATGGAAATTTAATTCCAACTACCTTAGCAGGAGAACCACGGGCAGGAATCAGCACTGTAAGCAGACGAATTTATACAGAGGACGCCTAAAGTATGGCGTCACTATCTTGGCTTGGCACCACCCGGAGCACTGTAGCATACATGCTAGCCACTCTATATAGTCTCCTTTCTAGTTATATTTCAATTGTTTAAGTAATGTTTTGATAATAATTGAACATCTAATTATTTTATCATTTTAATCAAGACATTGGAATTATTGAAATATTAGTTCACTGAAGAAGAGAATGATCTTTTCTCGAAACATGTACGATTAAGTAATATTTATTAAATAGTTTTTTAATAATATTGACAAGACTGACTCATTATCTACTGTTTTTTTGGTGCAGTAAGATTGCCATTGTAAGTAGGCAATTCGACAGTGCGGACCAGTATAGACCATTAATATGGTCACGTTTATAGATTCTAGTGAAAGCATATGATAGTGTTAATAAAGAAAAGGTGTGGGAAACCCTGGAAAGAAATGATGTGGAAAGCAGTCAAGGGAATTAGTGAAAGCAATGTATAAAAACAGTTCCAGTTTTGTCCACACTCCAAACAGATTGGTTTAGAAACCAAACAGGACTAAGACAGGGAAGTGTATTGTCTCCACTTATGTTTATACTGATTATGGACGAAATTCTAAAGGAAACAAAGGCAGCATATAGAGGAGATATGATAAAATTGTTGTTTGTTGATGACATAGTGATATGAGTAGTCTACAGTACAGAATGCAAACCTAAGTAGAGGCCTTAAATGACAATATTGAGAAATATGGTATAAAAATCAGTGTGGAGAAGAGCAAAGCAGTGGTGATGACAAGAGAAAAGAGAAGAAGAAAGGAATCGTTAGTATCAAAGGACAAAACCTTAAGGTTGTTGAATGCTTCAAATAGTTGGAATGTGAAATAATGCAAGATGCAAGGTTGGATAAGGAGATAAGCAGAAGAGTACAAGTAGGGAATACTTTCCCCCAGAATCTAAGAAACTTGATGTGGAACAGAGAAGTTCCTATCAAATGTAATGAGATAATATACACGATGTATTATACCCTTATATTAATGTACGCATCAGAGACTTTGGCATTGGCAGCAAGATGAGAGTAAAATTCAGGCTGGTGAGATGTTCCTGAGAAATATGATATGTAAGTCAAGGAGAGATAGAGTAAGAAATGTTGAGGTCAGAAAAGAAATAGGTGTAGGAAAACTGAGTGATAGGATGGGGAAGAATAAATTGAGATGGTTTGGATATGTTATAAGGATGAAGGAGGGAAGGATAACAAAACAAGTGTTGGAAGCTAAGATATAGGGAAAGAGGGCAAGAGGGAGGTCCAGAGCAAGATGGATAGACTCTTGTTAAGAACAGTATAAGAAAAAGAAGACTGGAATGGAATGTAATTACTGAAGAGGAGTAGTGGAAGGAGAGGCAACAATGGAGAAGGCAGGAGCTGTGGGGGAATGATGACTAGCAAAATATGGGTTACACTTTTCCATCTACATGATTGTGCTCCAAATCACAAACCTAACAGATTGAAGCTGAAGAGCACATCGAGCAACCTTACGAACAACAGCCTTGGAACATTCTTTCTGTATAGCCAAGTATGCTTGTCCTGTGTGGAGCAGCTCTGCCTGTTCCAGGAAATCGGACACTGCTTTGAATGATGCATGGCTATGAAGTGTTTACGTATACTTATTAGTATTTAGAATTATTATTATTTACATAGGTGGATGATCGCTGTGTTTGTGAGGTTATGTCATGAAACATGTGCTGTATATTTATATGTTTAGTTAATGTAAGAACTTTAATTAACAGTATATAATTCATTATTACCTTTATATATGATGTGTAATCCACTACAGTATTGTGCAACACATTGTAATATCCAGAATAACACTAGGTAAGACGAGAACTATGTAGAATCTTCCTTCCAATTGTAATTATGTATTAAGCACTCTAGAATTTACTAGAAGATATGTTGTGACATATCCGTCTAGAAGCCTGGCCAGGCAACATATATAAGGAAGCGGTCTTGTTGGTGGAGAGGAGTTATGGTTTAACAGGAGTTGTACTTGCGAACTCGTGTTGTGTTTAGGCTGACATGCTAATGTAAGCAGTTAGCAGTCAACTGTTTCAAGGTTGCAGCCTTCATGTTCTTTGGGATAGGCAGTTGGTAAAAACGGTAGTTTTGTTGATTTGTGTGGTTAATGTAAAACCTATAAATAATTGTAAATAAAATTGGCCGATGACCTTGATTTAGGCCCCTTTAAACAACAAGCAAACTGTAAATAAAATCCGTGTATGCGAGTGACAGTATTTTGTGTGAGTCTTTGTGAATACATCAACGTGTAGCCTAGCTCCATGTCCACCCTGACAAGCAGGACTTGAAACTGAGAAACTCAGACAAGAAGTGGACGATGGTCACATCCTAGCCATGAAATAGTACATCATCATCATCATCATCATCATCATCATCATCATCATCTTGGGTCACAGAGGAGTTTCATTAATAATTACAGCCACAACAAATGTTCTGAGGAAACAATCTGGTAGCGTCCGGCTCCATGGCTAAATGGTTAGCGTGCTGGCCTTTTGGTACAGGGGTCCCGGGTTCGATTCCCGGCAGGGTCGGGAATCTTAACCATCATTGGTTAATTTCGCTGGCACGGGGGCTGGGTGTATGTGTTGTCTTTGTTATCATTTCGTCCTCATCACGACGCATACGGGCGTCAAATCAAAAGACCTGCACCTGGCGAGCCGAACTTGTCCTCAGACACTCCCGGCACTAAAAGCCATACGCCATTATTATTATTATTATTATTATTATTATTATTATTATTATTATTATTATTAATCGGGTAGCAACACTCCACTCTATCAGACTGGAATTAGCCAAGAGAAGGAACTCCAGTACATACTTCACAGCCTTGGCCTGTCTGGAAGGCCCTTAACAGGATAAGAACTGTATTTTCAAGAACTAAGACTACACTGAAGATATGGAGTTATATGTAGAATGCTGAAGTGACTGAGGAACAATTCAAGATGGTGAGCAATGTTCACTGTCCAAACTGCTCTCGTGAAGCTAGACTTGAAGACCTCATTACAGTTAATGATAAAGTTACTGTGACTACTACATACTGGAGCACTTTCAGCATTTGAGGATACTTGGATACAAACATCATCATTGGCTACCATTTCAGGCATTTTGATTTGATGCCATTTTGTTTGCCTACATGTCAATTTTGACATTTTGTTTGCTCTGCCGGATGACAGAGAAACCCATTCTGTCTTGGGTGATCCATGGCTGAGTTTTTATTAATTCTGTTAGGTAAACATCAAACTTGTCACCAGAGATCTTCTACATGCCAATATCACATCAAGTTCCGAATGGAAATTTTTCCACTCTTCAAAGAGCCGATACTCTTCTGCCTATCCATGGAGGAATCCATATTGATACCAGACAGTCATTAACAATTCCACAAAATAAGACTCTCATTTTGGTAACCTTTGACTAATGATTCCAATCATATAGGATGTTTTTGTACATAGAATACAGTATATCAGCTGGAGCATATCTGAGTCACTTGGCAGTCTATTAAATTCTGGTCTTGCACTGTAATCTATAGACTGTAGAATAAGGCTCATTAAAAGGAAAAGGTCAACGTATATACCTTTGTAACATTTTTCTGGTCCAGTTACTTGCACAGGAGCATTGGACTGATAAATTATATTAATTGCAGTGATATTTAAATAAAAATTATTCTTGTTTTGAGAAAGTTGATTATGTTTACTGTTCCTAATTTTTCCAGGAAGCAGACTTCATAAACTTCATGCAGGATCCTCAGAAGGCGGGTCCTCCTCCAGAAGTTGTAGATTCATGGGCAGATTTAGAAGGTGCTGAGCATGTAACGCGACTTACTGATGCCACATTCGATGCAGTTCTGAAGACTGGGCAGTCAATACTTGTCATGTTCTACACACATTGTAAGTACTTTTTTTAAAAAAATAGTATTGTTTCACATATTCCTAGATTATTGTGTACTGAGAGCTGATCTTGCATTACAGTAAGCCTAGTGGTTATTTGAATAAGTTGGCAGATCAGGCATTTATGTAACCCCAGAAATTGTTAATGGATTTCATTCTTTTAAGGTTATTTTCCTGTTACTCCCATAATTCATGAGTTGGACGCAAGTGTTGCCATGAATTCTTTCTATTATCCTTGGTTGAAAGTGTATTTTTATACCGTGCCTCCATATCACTTAGTAATAAACTTGTTAGTAGCAGAACACAGGCAATATAGTAAAGAAAAAACTATATAGAGAAGATTGACTTACTTAGGATGCAGAAGATGCTTTAAAGAGTAATACAGTAAAAGGCCGCTATAGCAAGAATTCCGTTGTAATGACAGATTTTTTCTACCCCTTTGATATTCCTAATGTTGAACTGTGTATTACCCTCCGTTTATAGTGAGAAGCCTATCATGATGCATCCATTATTACGAGCGATTAAGCATGCACTATATTTTCTGTTATCAATATTTATGCACTCCAGTGATTATATTGAATGCGATCAATCATCTTTGGTTTTATCGCTATGTGCACTAGCAAGTTCTCTCATTGACATTCAAACTCAAAACTGGTATCGATTTGTAATACTCGTCGTCTGGTGTTCTATAGACACAATTAGAAATAAAAGAGAACATGTTTCTTCTAAGAAATGTGTAAATAAACATGGCCAATAGCAGTAGCTAACTTGTTTGAAATAAAGGCGCAAGTAAACGATAATTTCAATGCCAAGGAATAAAGGTGCAAGTAAACAATAATTTCAATGCCATGTACTGAAATTAAGTAAGAATGTGAAACACTTCAAAATATGGTGCAGAGTGGATGACTGATTTAGGAGATTAGTTTTTTCAAAAAAACCTCATTAGGATGTTTCTGAAGGGGACAAGGAATGAAAATGTGTTAAACGAGAAAACGTACTGTTGGATACACGAATAAAAACTATCCATCACAGATATGTAAACACTCGATATGTTTTTTTTCCAACATGCATGCATTTTACCTTTGTGTATGTATGGGTACAGTGAAAGATGTGAGCTATGTGCAGTTTCAGAAGATGAGATGAGAGTGTTAAAAGGTGTGCAAAATCCAAGAGAACAAATACGAAAACCTTTTCATTGGGGCTTGTTATGTAACAACAGTGTATTAAAAGGTATGAAATACACCAGGTAACAAATATAAGAACATTTGCACTGGGGTCTATAAAAATATCAGTGCATTTTTGCACACCAAAACCAAATGTTAGCTGAAGGGTTATATTTCAGACAAGTGGATTATTAAACATTGTTTTCTGGTCACACTCTTTGACCATGCATTATTTGGAGGTTAAACTCTGTCATGTGTGAGAGAATGACTTTGACCATCATCTTGAATGCGACAACACTTCGATCATCTTGAGTTGAAACTTGAAGATGCGAGTTTCAACCAACAAGGGTTTTCAACATATGCACCACAGTTGAAAGATGCGGATGCCTGTCTAATTCTTGGATTTTGTCATTAGTAAGCAATTTCACAACTTTTTCACTATCCATAACTAGGCTACCACAAGACAAATATGCACCACGCTAGTCAACTTAACACTATTATATTTCTAATCTGTAGGTAGTCTTATCAAGTGGCAAATATTGTTACCCTTCACTGTATCGCTCAACACACTACATTTCTAACTTATGAATGGAATGCGAAATACAAGCACAAACAGACTAGGTTATTCAGCAATATCAACGAAAACCGGAGAGCAAAATTGAACATTACTGAGGCTAACAGCTTACTTCCTGAAGGTGTAATTAATGCTAAAAGTTTAGGAAGAATTCAAGGACGGCGGTTAGAGGCACGCGGCTGTGAGCTTGCATCCGGGAGATAGTGGGTTTGAATCCCACTGTCGGCAGCCCTGAATATGGTTTTCCGTGGTTTCCCATTTTCACACCAGGCTGCTTTCTTCCTACTCCTAGGCCTTTCCTATCCCATCGTCGCCATAAGACCTATCTGTGTCGGATCGACGTAAAACCAATAGCAAAAAAATTCAAGGACGATTCCTGCTTTTGCGCACCTTTCTCCAGCCTGCTTTCTATTTTGAGGGCTCTAATCCTTGTTGGAAATCACATTCCTTTCACAATTTCACAAGGGATGACAAAGAACATTTTTAGGGCTGGAAAAAATTGATTTAATACGACTTGAATCGGGACTTCGAATTTACCACGTGCTTAATGACAAATTGTCTTAATGAGGGACACATTAACGAGGTTTCACTGTATTTTCTCATGTCTTGTTAAATTTTGGAAAGGCTATTTATTCCGAAGTAAATTTATAGCAAATATGTATATATGTAATCCTTTATTTTTGGAAACTGACCTTCAATGGGTTTGCCATAAGACACAGTATTGTAGTATTGTACACTTTGTTTTTGAATATAAATGATTCCTCTACTGCAATTGAAATATGTGTTTATGATACATATAAGGTTAAGTTAGGTTGGGTGATGCTGTTTGATAAAGAAAACTGAAATGTTTGCCACAGAAGCCACTGGAGTGATACTACTACAATTTTTTGGAATGTAATTGAACATACGTATTCACGTTGTCTCCTAATTAGGAAAATAACTAATGAGTAAGCCATAGAATGGAAATCTGTGAAAATGTATGTTTTGAAAAATTGATTGCCGTCACATATCGAGTTTAACGTGTGTGTGTGTGGGGGGGGTCCCAACTTTTACAAAAGAATTGGATATAATGACAGTCCGCTATAGCGAGTGAGTTGGCCATGCAGTTAGGGTTGCACAGCTATGCGCTTGCATTCGGGAGAAAGTGGGTTCGAACCCCACTATCGGCAGCCCTGAAAATGGTTGTCCGTAGTTTTCCATTTTCACAACAGGTGAATGCTGGAGCTGTAGTTTAAGTAAGGTCATGGCTGCTTTCTTGATCCTTGATCCTTCCTCATCTAATCAAGAAAGCTATTTTAATTTGGCATTATCATCATACTATTTTATATACAATATGCATATAATTTTATTCGCACAGCCACTCGTGTTGTTTTAAAATTGGGCAATTTTATGCATATAACAACATTTTAATCTGTGTTTTAACTGGACTTCATGCTTCATATTATGTTCATGCTGCACCATTTTAAGATTCAAGATTGACAAGACGCCAACACGCCGCGTCACAAGATCTAAAGACTTTTTATTTACTTATTTCAACGTGTCCTCGCCTTATTTTCAATGTTTGTATGTGTGGTTAGCGGCGCGCAGCTGTGAGCTCGCATCTGGGAGACAGTGGGTTTGAATCCCATTGTATAATATAACTATTTAAAATAGTTTATTTGAATCTGCCTTGATCAATACACTCATTAAAGGAAAGAAAAACTATATATTAAACCAAACATGTTTCGGGAAATCTCAACCATGCCCTTCCTCAATGGTCAGATCAAAGAACAAAACAATATCACACAATCTTTTGTTTTACAATTTAAAGAAGTATTGTCCTAATACACTGCACCGTTCCCGCGTCCAGGTGAGGATACATGAGTTCCAGACTAGCTCTTGATAACGATTCCATCTGTTTAATATTGCTGGGTTGTGGGTTCCGCGTGAGAAAGTATACCGATGGCCTATGGTAAATCTCAACCTACGCAGAAGGACGTCTCCAACACGCTATCAGTCGGATACCATACTCGCATGTCGCCGAAATTTATCGCGAATCCAGGTTATTACGGCATTTCAAGAAATTCGTGCATGTTGCTACCGAAATCGCAATCAGAAATTGAGTCATTATAGCCTTATATCTAGCTCTTATTCTAAGTAGGCATTAAAAGAATTTCATAGTTTCACTACTCATCTTTTATTGGCAATTCAGTCTAAGTATCATTTAAATATTATGTAAAATTTCGTTAGAAATCGCCTCATATAACGTAGACAGTCTCATAATGCTATCAGCATCTCTATATGCGTTATGATTATGTTGCAATAAAGGAAAACAGGTTTTGAAAAACCTTTAACAAGTAATTGAAAACCAGGCTTTAATCATCAACACACTAATTCTGGCCTGTCGAAATACTAGGTTGTAGTTAGGTAACGTCCGTAAAAATCAAATGAAAAAGAAAAATTAAAATATATATAATCAAGTGAAACATATTAAATATAGTTGAAATAATTAGATGCATCCAATTGGTTTAAATGAAAACAAAATTATACTCCCTACTATATACAACATTTCAAATTATGGTTTCAAATTAGAATGTGAAAACGCAATGAAAATACCAAACAATTAATTAATTAATTAATTAATTAAGATCTGGAATCTTTTCTTAGTGAGCTGGATTGTTCCTCAAAGTTACCAAAAATTCTATCATTTAATCTTTAATTCACATGTGACCAGTGAAATGAATATCACTTTGCTGAAAACTTAACATCCGTGTCCATACACAGTAGAAAATCGTGTGAGAAAGCAATGTTTGTTTTCTTAGGACTTCCACTAATTTTTAAGTTTGAAAATTTCCATATTCGTTTCATATTTCACGATGTCTGATCCCCATATAAGCAAATTCAAGTCCACTTTAAGTCGTAATTAATCTCAAATTAATTCTATCATAAGGCTTATGTGGCTAACTCACTCAATTATTATTTTAATTCATGATTGAAATTCAATTTAAGTGCGTATCTGGCTGAATGTAGCATTGCCAAGTGTACTTAACTAACTTTCCAACAAATTATACCATAAGTGGAAAAATTGGCAGAAGACTCTACCTTCATCTAAAAGTCCATATATGAATGATTAAGTTACCAGTGATGTGTCAAACTGTTCCCATAAAATCATAAATTAAGTTGCCGTATGTGAGAGTACTTAAAAATGATCGTAGATAAGTCAGTGAAGGCCTAAATACTAACGTTATTAGCCTCTCGGCTCCTCTGATGATCCTACATACTCAAATAACCAGTGGCGGCTCGTGAAAAAATCGTCCTACGTGCTACAAAAAACAAGCTAAATACGCTGTTTTAAATCTGCATATTGCCATGATGAACCACGCATACTTAAAACTTGGTAATAATAATAATAATAATAATAATAATAATAATAATAATAATAATAATAATAATAATAATAATAATAATAATAATAATAATAATAATAATAATAATAATAATAATAATAATACAACTTTTCTCACAATTTATAACTCAGAACAAACAAAAACAACATTAATTTGGAAGCAGATGAATTCTTCGACAACTGTCTACGAGATAAATAATTCATTGGAGAAATATTGTTTTTACTAACCTAATGGCGCAACTTACATCAGTGCAAATAGAATCGTGGGAATATAGATCCCCACTAAGAACACTAATTTAATTTCACTTTATATACACTGCAGTGGATAAATAATTTGATAAATCTTCGTATAAACTTTAGCACTAACACAATGACAGAAAAAACACGCACCAGTAATATAACCGCGAGAAAACAGCTAATGACGGAACTGAATAGAGTGAAAAAGGAAGCAAAAGAGAATTATATGAATGGCATACTTCAAGAGGGTAATGACCACAAAGGGAAATGGAAAAAGCTGTATTCATATATCAGGAATCAAAACCGCACAAAGCTAATGAAACAGCTGCCAACTGATTCATTGAGACCTCCCCTATTACCAGAGTAAATGTCCGGCTCCATGGCTAAATGGTTAGCGCGCTGGCCTTTGGTCACAGGGATCCCGGGTTCGATTCCCGGCAGGGTCTGGAATTTTAACCATCATTGGGTGTACGTGTTGTCTTCATCATCATTTCATCCTCATCACGACTCGCAGGTCGCCTACGGGAGTCAAATCAAAAGATCTGCATCTGGCGAGTCGAACATGTCCTCGGATACTTCCGGCACTAAAAGCCATACGCTATTTCATTTCACCAGAGTAAATTACATTGTAATGCGGGATAACATTTAGGGTCAGTCAAAGATTCTTTGACTCACCTACGAATTCCTTATTTTTGATTCAAAAGGAAGATGGATATTTTAATAAACATGTGTGAGATAGATTGCCTCCACTTACGCTTTACTTTCGAGGCCAGACGATGCTACTCTCTAGTGGCAGATTCGCTTACCACGTTCAACATAAGCACGGCCGACTGGATCCCTCGCTGAGCTCCAAGGAGCTAGCTAGAGCGACGCATCAAGTCGGCCGTGAACATAAGGGTAGCAGGAGACATCGAGTAATTCTACCCCCTTGCGGGAGAGGAAGTAACTATAAACGGGATCAGTGAAAGTTGATCCCGGTTTACAGTATACTCCGCCGGCTAGGGGGAGTGTTGCAAGTTTGGCTGCGCCTGCGTATTGCTTCCTTCAGGCTACTGGCAAGGGCTCACTTCACATGAGCACGAGCCTTGTTCCCCGGGAGAACGGCGCTAGGTGTTCGACAGATCTCGTCCTGATTTTCACAAAAAACAAATTCATATCGTACTCAAAACAACGAAAAGGCACCAGGATAATTGTACTGTACATAAATAATATTCCTTACAGTTCCAAGCTACGTGCTGGAGCCCGGTAGCACGTACTGACCGGCCGCCATTGCAAATAACTCTGTATTGATGGCATTGAGATCGTATCCTAACCTATTTTGTATATCAGGGAATAAAAACAGCAATTGAAAACAGTACGTTTCAATATATACCTTAGTATGCGCAATTTACACATACTATCATCTCTCAGAAGAATACTATGACCAATTTTTAAATAACAATAACTATCACCATCATAACTTAACATCAACTCATATTATTACTTCATTCACCATTTATCACTTCAAATATCACGTACCATTCATATTAGTGCGTCTCAGGCACTCATTTCATCAAATACGCTGCATATGTGCCATAACCTACACATATAAAAACATTATCCTTACCGTCATAGTATCAAAGAAAAGTGTATCACAATACTAAACTGTGGTACTATACTTCGTCGTAAACATTCCCTAAATACGATATCCACGCTTGTTATTCTGTTAAAGCCATCACACATGTATATTAACCTTCATACAATACTCTAACACTTCACTGACAACGATTTAAAAATATCAATCACTTTCTCTCACATCACATTGATAAATTTGCGAACGGCTTTCACTGGTATTTTACGCATATATATGGGATTAACGGTAACTTCAGATGAATACCTACTTCCTTGTAACTACACTTGAATATCATTTACGCACGCACAATGTCACAAATCATATCACACATAGCCAAAAAATAAAGGTTTCTACTTACGAAAAACGACCCATAGGGGACTTAACTTTGCTTATTGGGTAGTGTCTCCCATCTCGCTGTTGTTCATCGGGAATGGTAGGCCTCGCTCCATGGTTCTACTTGGGTAATCGGGTCCATCTCGTCCTGTCAGCTGATTACCAACCCTCCTGGGTCATCAATCTCGTGAAGCGCCACCATAGTCGGAGTAGTCTCTGCCTCAGTCTCTTAGAACATCACCATAGTGGTCTCTAGTACGTCAGGAACAGAATAATACAATCCATTAGTTAATATTGACATGCTGCAATTCGTTTCGTACTGCCAATGATATAGGAATATATGTGTTCTAAGCCGTCTAGTTTGGCTATAACAGCTCTAAATGTGCTATTATTTGTCAATTCTCTTGCTTGCTGAACGGATGTAATTTTTCCGTGCCTTTTAGGAATTGCACTTTACAGCTGATTGAATTCTGCTCTCTACGGTGTGCAGTATTGGACAAAATATAATGCTTCCAAAGTCCAACTGTGACGTAGTAGCTGAAAAAGACTTGACGATTCCTTATCGCTGGTCTTAAATTTCGCGTATATATGTCAATCTATGCAGTTGACGTCGAGCGGGCTGCCGCGGATTTAATTCTCCTCCAATAATTGATCATAAAATCAGATAACTGACTTGTTTCTTTACTCGATCCCGTCCTATTTTCTGCAGTGCTGGATTGAGTCTAGTGTTCTCATGGAAGTCTCTTTTTTTAATAATTAGTTTAAATAATGCGCTTCTGTCATTCTTTTCTCACAGCCTTCTAAGAATGGTTCTTTCGGTGACTACCGGTTGAAAAGATTATCTTTTGGCTCGTACCGATGTTAATTGCTTTCATATTGATCCTTTAATGGCTGGAACACCATTTTTGTTCCTAATGCTGCAACCCGGTGAAATGGCACAACACCATATCAAAGAGTTAAAAAAAATATAAAAATGATCAATACATAAAATTTTGGTTGAACTGAATGAGAATAGTATATAAATTTAGGATCTTCAAGTTTTTCTTCTTTTCTTCTTTTTGCTCCTTAAATGATCATATGCTAGTCTATACAGTGGGTTATCTTCTGCACTTCTCTAATTTAAACTTGATTCAAAATTATTTTTTTGTGTAAGGTAAATTTCTAAATTTTCCAAAACCTTCATTAATTTTCCCTTTTTGGCTGAATGTCATTGGAAATGTCTGTAAATTTATGATTCATTTCAATCATATGTTCTCCCATTGCCGAATATCTTTTATGTTTAACCGCATTAATATGTTCTTTGTACCTTATAGCCAAACTTCTACCAGACTGTCCTATGTATCCTTGTTTACATGTTTGGCATGTTAATTTGTAAATTCCTGATTTATTAAATATACATTTATTCTCCATCTTATCTGAATTGAAAATTATCTTGTTAGTATTATTATCTGTTTTATATGTGACATTGATGTTCTTTTTCCTGAAAATTTTAGCTAGTTGATAAGAATGCTTATTTCGAAAAGTTAGAACTGCAAATTTCTTTTCCTCTTTTTGCTCTTTAATTAAAGTTGTTTTTGGTTCATTTTTCACTTTATTTATCATTCTATTAATAAATCTTTTGGAATATCCGTTGCTACGAGCGATTTGATGAATTATATTTATCTCTCTATTATGATTCTTCTTAGACATAGGTATGTTCATAGCTCTATTAATTAAACTGAAAAATGTTGCCTTTTTATGTTGACCTGGATGATTGGAGTCATTTCTTATAATAGTATCTGTTTGAGTAGCTTTTCTGAAAATTTGAAAATCAAAATGACCAGAATTTATAGTAACTGTTAAATCTAAATAATTTAAAGTCCTATCATTTTCAGATTCCATTGTAAAATGCACTTGTTTATCCAAAGTATTTAAATACTCTAATATACCATCAGTTTTAACCTTTTGTTCATCATTAATAAGAAATATATCATCAACGTATCTCAATCATGTAATCAATCAATCTATTTTATCCACTTTTTATTATATTCAATGTAATCCATGAATATGTGAGATAAAATACCTGAAGCCGGCGAACCCATTGCTACGCCTTTAAACTGTAGTGGTTCTGTTTCCGTAGCTGTGGTGGTGTGGGAGATGTCGGGGGGTTGAAAGCAGCCAACTATATATAAAATAGATGTCTGTGTCCGTTTAATTTACCTTGCAGTCACAATTACCAATCGCAGCCAATGGTATTTGTATGTAGTAGTAGCCTCAAGACTCTTGTCATGCACTATAGGGGTTGCGTGTCTGTAGCTGTGGTGGTGTGGGAGATGTGGGGCTTGAAAATGCCCAACTATACATATAAATACGTATGTATGTGCCTGCATATTTCTCCTTGCAGCCACAACTACCCATCGCAGACCACTGGTGTTTATATGTGGTGGTAGCCTCGATTCTCCCATTGTACACTATAGTGGTTGCCTGTCTGTAGTTGTAGTGGTGTGGGAGATGGGGAGCTTGAAAGTGGCTTACTTTGTCATTGAATGTATTAAAATGAGTGAGAATATACTGGAAGGATCGGAGTGAGAATGTACTCTAGAAGGCTGTGATGTGTACTCCTTGGTTTTATATACCATTTTTCATTCATCTCGCAGGAGTATGGTGATCTTAGACCCATAACAATTTGCTGCTTTAGTACATCTGTGAGTATTTTTGTAAGTCTTGAATATAAAGCAGATACTTACTGAAACGACTCCTTGACAGTATCATCGAGGCGGTACTCCTAACCGGCAAGGAAAAAGGAAAATCGGTTTTCATAGCAAGAATTCCATTGATCTCAAATTATTTGTAATTTTGTTTCCACCGATTACAATTTCCTTTGAGTTTAGCTTATAGTGTGACTATCAATAAGGCTCAGGGTCAAACGTTCCACAATAGTGGAGTTAATTTGAAGAATTCCTGTTTCACACATGGTCAGCTCTACGTTGCTTTCTCTTGTGTCGAACAAGCAGAAAATCTGTTTGTGCATGCACCAGGCAACAAGACATCATGTGTAATGGATAAGAATGTATTTTTATGAAATAACATAGAATAAAAATTATTATGTACCCCAAAAGAAGAACAAAAATCAAAGAAGAAACAGAAAAAGAGTGGTTTTTTAATGCACATCTTCTGTAGTACATAGAGAAAACCACACGGATGTACAAAAAAAACCAGGTCTTCGGTAATATAAAACTACACTGAGGGGCACGAAAACGCAACATTTAAATTTCTTTCAAAACTGAAATTTACTGTATTTTAAATTTGACACTTTTATGACCCTAATACACCATCTTATGATAGAATATTATGGTACGGTTCCATCAAAGTGTCTAACAATGAAAAGAAAAGATGATTATAAACAAATTGAACAAATTAAGCTAAAGATGCACATTTCAAGAAAACATTAAGCTCATAAAAGTAATGCACATCTGTTTTGATGTTATACACTTCACAGACCTTAGAGATGATCTCGGGGACCTATGCTTGCATCTACAAAAGCATGTATTGCTACCTCTTGCACCAATGATGGCATTCAACCTTTCAGGCATACTCTTGATTAATGTGGTAATGTCCTGTTGAGGAAGTATCTCCCATACTGCGACACTTGACCTATGGCACCCACTTCCCAGCCTATACGTGCTCCCGGTCTGTGCATCCACCTCTTGTTTTAAAGTACGTATTCTGCATATCTGTACTCGTTTTACGGGTTCATTCGAGGTACCTATAATGAATTAATAGTGGCGTTCACGATTCCAGCTGTCTTCTAGCCCGTAAACACACATCTCGATATATTACCCTGGTTTAGGGAGAGGGACCGATGTCTTTCAGAATTGTATTAAATGTGAAGGGATGCATAAAACTGGATCGCAAGGTGCTGGTGGACCACCCGATATATCACTGTCACAATCGTATGAGAATACTTCTCCCGTCAATGTTGAAGCAATGCATTTAAGTTTCTACAACTACTGTTTCAATTTTCTAATGTGCTGTGTAAAGAACTTCAAGGGCATTTAAATCGCTGTTCTGTGGATTTAAATACCCCTCTGAGTGGCTGGTACTGAATGTTTTAAAGATAGCATAGCAACAAGGTGGCTTACAGGTCACTGTTGGTAGAAACAGATTTCTTCTCTTCAGTGTCACACACATAGCTCCAGAAATGGCTTGCTTCTTCATGTTTTAAACTTAATTTAAATTTGAAAATGTTTCTAAAAAATGGGGAATGGGGGCTTCAACTGGCTTAGCCCTGCTCTACCTACACAACTGGATTGAAGTACAATAACATCTCTCCTTCGAGTTTTAAAACACTCTTTCTCAACAAAGAAGGAACACAATGAAGTAAACCGGGCGAGTTGGCCGTGCGGTTACGAGCGCGCAGCTGTGAGCTTGCATCCGGGAGATAGTGGGTTCGAATCCTACTGTCGTTTGCCCTGAAGATGGTTTTCCGTGGTTTTCCATTTTCACACCAGGCAAATGTACCTTAATTAAGGCCACGGCCGCTTCCTTCCAGCTCCTGGCCCTTTCCTATCCCATCATCACGATAAGACCTATCTGTGTCGGTGCGACGTAAAGCCACTAGCAAAAAACAAAACAATGAAGCAATCAACCAAACACTACTGATCTGCATTTAGGACAGTTGCCCAGGTGGCAGATTCCCTATCTGTTGTTTTCCTAGCCTTTTCTTGAATAATTTCAAAGAAATTGGAAAATTTTCCCTTGAAGTTATTCCAGTCCCTAACTCCCCTTCCTATAAACAAATATTTGCCCCAATTCGTTCTCTTGAATTTCAACTTTATCTTCATAAGTTACTGTGATCTTTTCTACTTTTAAAGACACCACTCAAACTTATTCGTCTACTAATGTCATTCCACACCATCTCTTCACTGACAGCTCGGAAAATACCACTTATTGTATAAGACCAGTTTAATGTTTTTTGCCCGTATTGAACTTACTAATATTAGTTACAATTTATTGTTATTATATCCACCTATTCAGTACATGAAGTGTTTATTGTCTCTAAAAGGACATTTACCACAATATGAACATTAAATGGAACATGTTTCGCTCGTTATGTCGAGCATCTTCAGCTACTTTTTACAATTATCTCAAGGTTGAGTCCTTATGTTAAACCTTATTTACAATTATTTGTTCATTAAAATGTTATTATACAATAAAATATCCTTATTATATAAAAAGTAAACTTGAAGAAGTAACTAACAATTAAAATAGATCTATAATAGACTAGACGTTAATCACAGGAAAACAATAAAGTCCTCAATTACCTGGGTTTAACCATTATGCGCAATGGCAACAACACCTTATCCTATACAGGAAACTCACCCACACCATCAATACCATCCAACAAACTTATGTGCACGCAGACATACATAAGAAAGCAGATTACAATAGCATGGTATTCACAACATTAACTGTTCCTTTATGTCGCAAGAATGACAAAAAAGAAATTAATATTATTTACAATATTGCAGAACACAATGCTTTCATTAGAACCTTCATCAGCAGAATCATCAATAGATACAAGAGCAGACCCTAGACTACCCTAGAAAAAGTTTCCGCTCCTATAGAAAAGTTTTCCACATTCACTTTCAATCATAGTAGCATTTACCAAATTTCTAATGTTAAAAAAAAAAACCACATCAAAATAGCGTTTAGAACCTCCCACACCAACTCCAAACTCATTTTTAATGTACACACTGTCAACAATAACAATAATAACAATAATAATAGATATTTGAACTCCGGAGTTTACAAATAAGAAAGCCAATCCTGTAATTCCAGTTATGTAGATCAAACAGGCTGCAATTTTTCAATAAGATACGCCGAACATCGCAACGCTCTCAAATATAATCGTTTTTCAGCTATGAGTGAACATCATAAAGCATCCTGCCACGAATACACATCAATAGATAAGGATCTTAAGATCTTGCATTATGAGCAAAAAGGCACCTTACTCACTGTTCTCTAGAGCATCCACATCGATTTAGATCAGTTTATGAACCCCTCTCACAATTAAAATCAAATCAACGAAAAAAAAAATTCTTGAAACATTCATTCCATATATTTGTCAGAACTTCTATAATAAAAACAAACCCCGCCTCCATCTCCCCAACTCACGACCACCCCTACCACCCCTACCAGCCCTGCACCCCACTTACCCCTCCCTTTCTCCCATGCTCGCAAACACAGCTGAGCCAACAATAGACTCGATCGTACAAACAGGACCGTTAACTTTGAGAAGGCCAGGCCGGTTCGAGAGGACAACCACCTTTTAAGAACAGTAAGTTTAAACGTTTTCTTCACACCCATTTTACACTTTTTACTTATCAGCCGAAGTTTCTCACACAACCTCGTTTTTTCCATTACAGATTGGAACATTATTGACGGTTTCCACTATGGTCACAGTTTACCATGCACCTGTTAGTCCTCTAACACAGCTTCTCAGTTTTATTGCTGCCCTCCTGACCATTTAAAATAAGGCAAACGCCCCTAGCCAACATCGGAAATAATCTTCGAGAACGGGACCGCTAAATTGAGAAGAAATTGAGAATGCTGCTATTCTAAAATTTTAAATTCATCGGCATTTTTCCATCACTTATCACATACATTTCACCTGGCAATGGTTCTCCTCTCAAACTTGGTTTCGTATGCTTTTTCGCTCCCCTCCTAGCCATTTGTGGGATGGTGTTTCTACAAAGACAGACTGTGAGCCTGAATTTTCAATGCAGTGACTTCATCCCGTTCTTGAATTGTTATCAAACTAAAAAAAGTTAGTCTAAGAGGTTTGCAACCTCACTATTAGCACTTATTGTTTCGTTTCTGTCTGTTATCTTTTATTTTATTTTCATAGGTTTAAAACATTTTTTGATTCAATTATGTTTTATATTAACCCTTTGTTCACTGAATTTGTCTCGGCGAGTTATTTTTGCTCCCTCTAGTGATGTAAATATTGTATATTATTATTGTATTTATTTCCGTCTGTCTCTTTTGCTTTTCATTTGTTCCTTCATTATGTTTTTAGCACATTTTTAGCTTATATTATGTAGATTACCTCAACCCCCCACCCCCTTATTTCACTGAAGATGGCTCAAACGAGTCGAAACATGTTTGGTTTTTTTTGCTCCATCTAATGATGGAATTATGTTTTGTATTGAATTAGGAGGATACATTTAATTTTTTGCTTTGTAAAGTGAAAATACTTCTACAGTTAAATACTAACATTTTCATGTCATCCCTACTTGACTCCCAGATCCCTGCACCCTTATCACCGCTCCTTAGACCACTCCGTTTCCCTGAATGTACCTCTCTGTAACCCTTCTAAATAAATTTCCTAACTTATACGTACTACGGCAGTTTAAGTGAAGGCCATCTTAGCGCAGATCCCTGTCTCCTACCCTCTCATTAGGATCTAGAAATTGCAATTTCAATTTCCCACATACCCACTCCATAGTCTCATTGAAATATCCTATCACCTTCCAGTCAGTATCCCTGCTACAGAGTATTCCACTGATAACAGTCTCTGCTTCCTTAAATTTCACCCGTGCTGTATTTACCAGATCCCACACATCCCCAACTATGTTGGTACTTGCTTGCCTTACGTTGTTGGTACCAATGTGAAACATTACCACCTTCTCCTTTCCCTCCTCCTTCTCTTCTACTTTCTTCAACATCTGCTTTATCCTAATTCCTGGATAACACACTATACCCTGGTTCCGTTTCCTCCACACACTTTCCCCACATGTCTAACAGAGGAATCCCCCATGACCAGAGCCTCAACCATACCTACATCATTTGATCCTCTCCCTTCCCTGTCAGCCCTATCTTTTCTGACAGCTGCAGAATCTACTTCTTCCTCCCTTTTCTCTCCCCCATGACCCTGTTCCACCTGTCTACATTTCCCTTTCCTACCTTTTCCCTTCCTCCTACTTCCACACTTCTCAGCAACAGTTCCCTGTTCACCCTCCTGCGGTTGGGGGACGCAGATATAGAATACACCCTCGGTATCCCCTGCCTATCTTAAGATGTGTCCTAGGCGCGGATATGGATTGCGGTTTGATGTAATGTGTTGGACCCCCTGTGGATGGAAGGGGCTGAATACATTCACAGGTATCCCTGCCTGTCCTAGAAAGTGACTAAAAGGGTAATGCGGCTATCGGTCCCCTCTTTATTTGTTATTGTTTTTTGAGGGTTAGTTGTAGATTGATTCAGAATTCTTGGTGTGCGGCGTGCTGCTTGGAGATGGGCCCAGGGGGGTGAAACTCTAATAGGGCTTTTGGTTCCAATCCGTAGCTAGCTTCAAGTAGTTTCAGTCTCTTTTTCTAGATGGCGCTGGAGGTCATTCATAACGTGTAAATAGTTACATTCTGTAGATGGCACGCAAGTAAGCATGAAATGAGCGTTGTTCATAATTAAAGGCAGTTTGTCTCAAAGTGAAGTATTTAAAGTATTTCAAGTCTAACCTCAATCAGTGGGCACTTCTCACAAATTAATTAGTCATAAAACGTCAAGCATTGTGGAGATAATATTGCTGAATTGCATCAAATTCGACTTTACCCAATCGATTAACCCTGTTCGAACTTATATCGATTTTAATCGATAGTTCCCATGAAGCTACAGTATTTGTATTGTTTGAATTCCAAGTGCTCATGTGCTTGTGCTGTAAATCTTTGTTCCTTCTGCTTGTTTATTTGAAATATATCTTCGCCAGTCCTCCTGAAATCCTGTATTTCCTGTTTGAGTACACATCAGGGGCTGAAAGCTGAATGGTTCTATGAATGTAGTTCTATATATTTCCTGTCTCAGTGCATTTAATTCTGTTATTTTTATTTTCTTGTGGTACTTGGTTATTGATGTGATACCCATTGTTTTGCATATGGTGTGCTCTGTTGTCTTGCTTTCGAAGGGATTTCTTATTTGTTATAATATCAGCTTTGTGTTAATGTGTCAATCATTCATTTGAAGTTAAAGCTGCTTTGAGGTGTGTGGTTATGTTCTCAGTAACATAGTATGCCATACGAACTAGGGGTATCAGATCATTATTTACAACATACGGTAGTTAGTACTTGGAAATAAAAATATATGAATAACAATGTATTGGGCATGGAAGTAGTAGAACTGCATTATTATCGCCGTTTGGCCGGGGGGGTGGGGGGGGGGCAGGGAAAGGAGGGGGGATGAGCCGTAAGCATACCCGGATGTGCGTCACTGCGCCGGATGTTAATTCTTCGCGCTATCTGTTGATAGTAAGGGCTCTCGTCCACTGGAAGCGGAAACATGCGAAAACCTGCGATGACGAAATCGTGCGAACACGGACGTAAACGGCCGAACGATCCAAACCTCTGATGTCAAGCATGAGCGCGTCCATTGGCACCGGCGTTGTTCGTCAGTGAACGCCCGAATACCAACGAACTGCGAACTATCCAGATTGGTTTGGATTTTTCGGCCGAAGAGATGCGTTGTGCCATGAACGTTGAAAAGCTGATACTGCTGGTGCAAGATAGGAGGTATATGTGGGACCAACGAGAGTCCAATTACCATATGCGGGATGTACAAAAGAAATTATGGAGTGAGGTGGCGAAAGAAATGGATGAGCCAGGTAAATTTATTATATATATTTGATTTATTTTATACCGCTTCACTTGATTCTTATATTTTAGATTATTTACAATAAAATACAAGTTTGAAGTGTAATTTTCATCAAAAACTCTATCAGTATTTGTTTTTCCATCTCGTTATTTTGTGTTTAGGCCTACATTTAAAGGTTATGTACAAATTAAGCTTCAAAATTGTCTCTTATATAACTGACTATGACAGCATCATGAGTTAGGCTACTTTTACTTTCCTGTCCGATCACTTCATGCCTACATCTCACTATTATTTACAAAATAGGTTTTAAAAGTGTTTCTTATATCATAGGCTCTAGCAGTACCGTACTTCTGTTTTCACCTCTGGTAGCAAATCTATTTAAGTGAGGGTTTCTTGGTTCAACTGTTGTGATTCCTAGTTCTCCCATGCCTTCTCTGTCTATAATTATGTTGTGTAATAAGCATGTACATTTTACAATCTGTTCCGCTCGCTCGGGGGTTACTTCCAACGCCTTCTGAAGAATTCGCCATTTGTTACACAGTATGCCGAAAGCACACTCTACCACTTGTCTTTCATGTGACAAACGCTTGTTAAAAATTTCTTCTTCAGGTCCTAGGCTTCTTTGAGGGTAAGGACGCATCAAATACGTCCTCAGTGGATAACCTTCATCCCCAACTAAAACATGCGATGCACGTAATTCAGAGCCAGGTAATTCTTTCTCACAATTCACTTTAAGTGCATCACGTTCCAGCTGTTTGGTTAAGTTGGAGTAGCCAAAGATGCCACTGTCACTCTGCTTTCCGTAGGCTCCAACATCGATGCAAATGAATCTATAGTCTGCTCCTACCACTCCTTGCAATACGATAGAGAAGTACTTCTTATAATTGAAGTACATACTACCAGACTGTTTTGGGCATTTTGATTCGAATATGTTTTCCGTCTATGCTGCCGATGCAATTTGGAAATCTCCATTTCCTCCAAAATTCGGCAGCTATGTTATCGACTTGTTCTTCAGAAGAGAATGGCATATGGTCATTGTGTAATGCTTCCCATATCGCACTGCACGTTTCGTGAATAATTCTTCCAACGGTTACATCTGACAATCGAAAAGAATAACCCAAAGTCTTGAAAGACGAACCAGTTGCTAGGTACCTGAAAAGAAAGTTCTTATTGTAATTTTAATAACTTCTTATACAGTACTATGCATTTAGTGGGATTTTCGAATATATATTAATTTAAACATTTTTTTCTGTTTCAGTTGAGGACATTAAAAAGAGGTGGAGGGGACTCAGGGACACGTTCAGAAAGGAGCTAAAGAAATATAATGACAAGAGATCTGGAAGTGGAGGAGACACTATAAATGAACCGAAGTGGCCTTTCTTCAACCATCTACCGGTATATTTTTTGTCAGACACTATTAGACCCCGAAATATGTCCAGTAGTGTACCTGATGTTTCTGAAGATACGGGTAGTAATGAGGTGGACGCTGAAGGTACCGAGTTTGAGACTGATTCTACTGCGGCATTATTCACTCCACACTCCGTGGAAAATATTGCAGGTCCTTCTCTAGAAAATAATGATGATGATGATGATGATGTTCAGCAGGTACATAAACAACGGAATAAACCCTTCAAAAGCCCTCTAAAAAGGGGAAAGAAAAGAATAAATTATGACGACAAGCTTCTGGAAATAGAAACAAAGAAGTTACTTTGAATAGAGCTCAAAACTGAAACAAGACAGCGACTATCAGTTTCTAGTGAGTCTATTACCATCTTTACAGGATGTACCTCCAGAAAGAAAGTTGCATGTTCGCATGAAACTGATGAATGTGCTAGTTGAAGAATAGGAAGAGCGAAACCGTAGTGTGATGGCTACGCGTAATATTTCACCTGTATCATCTGAATCATCTGTTGGTTCTAACAGTGCTGCTATGTATTTTAGTCATTATTGTCCTTAATGATTGTAAAGTAAACTCGATGTATGTCAATATTTAATACCTCATAAATCATTGCCTCCAATCTTCAAATTAAATTAAATCTAGATGAAGTTTCTCATTTCAGATAAATGCTATCATTCTGTTACTTGACAACAAAACTTCACACATACTCCGATTGCCCTGGCCACTCGAGCCAAGCTTTATCGCACTGATGACAGAGTGTCATTTCCGCTATTTATTTTACGTCTCGCTGTTGCAAAAACATACTCAGTCCCTTTACTTGGTTGCGAATTATGAAAGAAATGTTAAAATGGGAAAAAATAGAAGTGGAGATAATCCCCGAATCTCCCCTTTAATTTGCTTACCTCAAAGTTACAGCTAGACGTTGTTCAGGTGAAATGGTTTCTCGAAAGTTACTGTACTTCTTCAACTGATCTTGTAGTTTGTTTAATATATATCGAAATGTATCACATGTCATTCGAACATAACCAAAGTACTGTCTTTCGTCCTTTTCAAGATCAGTCCAAATATGTGAAAATTCACCAAACATTTGCCTTTTCGATAACATATCATTTACCCACTCCCGTTTCCTTTTCTGAGCTCTTCTTCTCGCTAGCAGAGGTGTATCTAATGCATAGAGATCACACAAATCTTCAGTAGACGCCATCTTCTCACACATACACCTACTAAGTAACTCTCCCGTATACGCAGCCAAAGGACGATCGCGTACGCACGATTTCGGACGAACAGACTTCGCAAAGATTCGTCCAAACTCGCAGTTTGCAAGTTTCCGCTTCCAGTGGACGAGAAGCCTAATACTAAGATATTGCACCAGAATGCACACTGTGGGACTATCTCGGAAAAGAGACTAAAACTACTAGCGCCAAGTGGCTTGGAACCAAAATTTATCATTGAGTTTCATCTCTATTCTATTCTATCCTCTTTGGATGGGCCTCTTATGTGTGCAATTACGCCCGAAAGCTCGCTTGTGGGCACCCAGGGATCGGCGGGTTGGAGCGTCATGTACCCATGCAGTAGTATCCACTTGGCCACACAGGTCCCCGCACAGCCGAATGCCAGAAGGACAATTTTTTTTACTTTTTTCCCTTAATTAATACTCTACATGCTCTTGCGGGTGATTGGAGGGAGTCCTAGCGCTTATTGCCTCAATAATTATGTATTAGGCATCGTTCAACATCGGACCCCGGGCAATACCGGCTACGACCAGGTGGATATTGCCTTGGCTGCTTGGTTCGCCTACAAAGGCCCCTGATCGGAGTGGGTGGCATTCGGGGAGGATGATTTCTGGCATGGCTTCGAAACGTCTTCGACCTGCCCAAGGTGGTCCCCCACCGAAATCTTTAACTTTCGATTCTTTGAGGGGTTCAACCCCTTGGGTACATGCGCAGCGTGACGGAATGTGATCCAGCTTCCCTAGGTTTCTGGTTGCTACCAGAACCGATGGGCACGATTTTAAGCTGGTAAAATCGATCCCTTTTATTAGACAAATTGAAGGCGTCTACGGCGAACTTGAGGATCTCAAGAAAATGCGCAACGGTAGTTTGCTTTTGAAAACTCGTACAGCACTGCAAGCCGAACAGTTTAAGTGCGACCACTTTGCCGAAATCCCCTCAAAGTGGAGGAAGACAAATCCTTGAATCTGGTTCGCGGAGTCATCGTCCACCGCGACCTAATTTTGAACACATACGAAGAGTTGACGGGAGACAGGAAGAACCGTGGCGTGACACACGTCTGGCGCAGACAAAGTCAAGGTAACAACTTATCGTTGCGATGTGAGGTCGTACATCCCGCCGCCTATGCGATGCTATCAATGTCGGATATTCGGACATATGGTATCTCGTTGTTCGAATCGGTCTCTGTGTGGCACATGTTGAAGAGCAGCTCACTGCGCGGAGGAGTGCACAACTCCGTACAAGTGCACTGACTGCTCTGGTCTTCATTCTCCTCGAGATCGGAACAGTCCGACATATCTGAGCGAGAAGATCCAGGATATCAAGACCCTGGATGATCTTTCCTAGCAGGAAGCGCGCCGTAAGTTAAATTCCACGAATATACGTGCCAATACACTAGACTACAGCATGATAGCTCAGAGTATCCCGTACCGCCAGACGAAGAATACACCCATGGTATCCCCTGCCTGTCGTAAGAGGCGACTAAAAGGGGCAAGCAAGGGATGATCAAATTAGAACCGTGAGACTACTTGTAATTAGTACCTTCATGCAGGGAACACCATGGTTCGCATTTACTTGCGCGTAGTACCACTATGTTAGGTACGCAATAGGTTTGTCATTAGTAGCGACAGCGTGTGAATCGGGATGTGGGTCCTACAATACCTGTGATTCGTACCCCTATATGAGTGACACGATAGGATTAGCGACACCATTGTTCTGCCTTACGTATGCTCGGTTTCCGCTATGTGAGAAATACCACGGGATAGTACGATTCCCTGTGGTTAGTCCACTTATGTGCGGAACGCCATAGGTTTGCATTGCCTGTAAATAGCGCCGCAATGTGTGAAACACCGTAGGTCTGTGCTACATGTGCGCATTGCACTACCTGTGAATAGTGTGTGTGGAATACCGCGAGTCTACGCTACTCTTGATTAGTACCGCAACATCACAAATAGCATGGTTCTACTTTCCTAGCGATAAATACCATTATGAGGGGCCGATGACCTGGATTTTGGACCCGTTTCGACTATCGATTTAGCATCGTGCTATAGAAGCAATCCCTTGGTCAGTAATACTATTGTTTTGTGCCAGCTTCTGTGCATGTGAGGCACTATGGGTCGGATCCACTGATAGTCTTAAATTCATCTCCATTCATTCATTCTTCGTCCTCACGCTTTGAATTCTGGTCAGTGGAGGATTTTGGACTTTTAATTTGTCATTTCATTTCGTCTCACTTCGTACCATTAGGGGCCGATGACCTCGATAATAAGCCTCTTTAAACAACAAACACCAATCAATCAGAGTATCGCGGTTCGTCATTCACGACAGCGTTTCCCGTCAAGATCGCTGCGCCCAAGGCGGCTGTTGCTCCTGAGAGCAAAGTCGCAAATAGAAAAGGCTCGAGGGGGGGGGAATCACCCAATCTTCGACCATCAAGAAGTCTGTGCCGGCTGGTAGTTCTAAGCCGGCACAGCAGGGAGGGCGAAGGCTGCCTCCCTCCCCCACCAGGTCAGCGAAAGCCGTGCCCAAGCTGGCGGAGGCGGCATAGTCGACCAGGGCTGGGAAATTATCTCCCAGCCCGTGTAAACAAGAAAAGGAGGCGGCCCGCACTTCTCCTGCGAAGGGAAAATCATGGCCTCCATCTGGATGATATGAACCAGAGCCGGCAGGAACGCATGCGCCTAAACCTGACCGCTCTCCTCGTAGGAAGAAATCCCGCCCCCAAGGTAGGTCGAAGTTCTGGGCGTCAGTCCCACCGTCTGTTGATGACGGGATGGGCGTCGAGCTGCCATCTACATCTACGGATGGAGATGTTGATATTGATAGTGTTTAGGTTAAAGAGCATCTTGCCGCTCATCACCTAACACACTCTTTTAGTCCGCACTATGGCACGGTTACAGTGGAATTGTAACGGTCATGACAGGCATTTTGCTGAGCTACGCCAGCTAATTAGTGAGTTCGCGGCGAGTGTAGTCTGTATTCAGGAAACTAATTTCAGACCAGGTCATCATACGATCTTGAGAAATTTCAGACTACTCGACAGAACGATATTACAGTATGCTCGCCGGGCGTCTGGTGGCGTTGGAATTTTTGTTCGTTCTGATACCTGTAGCGAAGAGGTTCCTCTAAGAACCCCGCTGGAAGCAGTTGCAGTGCGGGTACCGCTGCCAGTCATCGCAACAGTGTGTAAAGTATATATTTTCCACCAGACCAGCCTCTTAATATAAATGATGTCATTGATCTTATAGACCAGCTTCCACCTCCATTCCTCGTATTGGGTGATTTTAACGCCCATCACCCTATATGGGGCTCTGAATCGCCTTGCCCCAGGGGAAGGGAGTTGGAAATGTCACTAAGAGAGCTGGATTTATGTATTTTGAATACAGGGGAAGCTACTAATTTTAGCATACGTCACGGTACATACTCTCGCATAGACCTTAGTGTATGCAGCCGAGTGCTGGTTCCCCTGCTTCGGTGGACTGTACAGGCTGATCTCTGTGACAGTGACAATTTCCCCATTATTCTTACTTTGTTGAAACAAAAATCGATCGAGGCTCCTCCTCGATGGATTCTTAAACATGCTGATTGGCCAAAGTTCACAGCACTAGCTACCTTTACCGACGCAACTGAGCGGAGCGTAGACGGCGATATAACTTACATCACACAAGTTCTTCTTCCTCCTGCTGATTAGTACATTTCATTCTTTTCAGGGACTCTTCGCCAAAAACTCGTTCCTTGGTGGAACAAAGAAATTGCAGCAGCTATAAAAGAACGCCGTCGCGCTCATAAACCCTATGGTAGGCAGCCTACTGTGGCCAACATGGTAACATTTAAAATACTCCGCGTTAAGGCGTGAGTTCTTATTCGACAGAGTAAGAAAGCTTCGTGGGAGAGATATGTGTCGTCTATAACGTCACATACTCCGTCATCTCAAGTGTGCACTAAACTTCGACGTATTTCGGGTATTCAAGGAACATCTTCAGTACCGGGAATTTCCATTGCAGGCAGTATCGTCACAGACTCATCGTCTATTGCTAATCATCTAGCGAGTCATTTTGCTGATGTGTCTGGTTCCGGGAGTTACCATTGTGATTTCTTAGTTCTGAAGCGGCAGAACGTCACCAACTTAGTTTTGACACAAGATTCAGAGGACTATAACGTGCCCTTTACGGAGTGGAACCCCGCAGTGCCTTGGTGCTTCGCAAGGACACGTTTCCCGGACCTGATAATGTCCATAACCAGATGTTGAAACACCTTCGTGAGGATAGTCTTTTGTATCTCTTTCGTATGTTCAACCGAATCTGGGTAGAGGGTGAGTTTCCTTAACAGTGGCGGGAGGGCAACAAAATTCCTGTCCTCAAGCCTGACAAAAATCCTATGTATGCAGGAAGTTACAGACCCATGTCTTACAAACTGTTTGTGTAAGCTTATTGAGAGTATGGTGAATCGCCGACATGTGTGGTGCCTGGAGAAAAGAGGACTTTTGTCCGAATACCAACGTGGCTTTCGAGCAGCTCGTTCGACCGCTGATCACTTGGTACGCCTGGAGAGTTCTATCAAGGACGCTTTTCTCCTAAAACAGCATTTGGCGTCTGTTTTCTTTGACTTAGAAAAGGCATAGGACGCCACATGGCCATACGGCATCCTTTCAGTCCTGCATCAATGGAATTTCCGAGGTCACTTGCGGGTATTTATTGCGAATTTTTTGTCCCTCCGTCTGTTCCGTGTCCGAGTAGGAAGGGTATATTCGCAATATCACGTTCAAGAAAATGATCGGTTCTTAGTGTCACTCTGTTCGCGATTGCCATAAACGGTATTGTCGCTGCTGCTGGTTCAGCGGTAATACCGTCGCTATATGTAGACGATTTTGCTCTGCATTATAGCTCACAAAATATGGCCGTCGCTGAGCGACAATTACAGATCGCTATAAGAAGAGTGGAACAATGGACTTTACAACATGGGTTTCTGTTTTCAACCGCCAAAGACTTCTGTTGTACACTTTTGCCAGGAGCGCACTCTCCACGCGGGTCCTTAGCTTTTCTTAGGGAATGTAGCTCTACCTGTAGTTAACACACCGATTTCTTGGGCTCCTTTTCGATAGAAAACTGTCGTGGGAGCCACATGTGTGGCAGTTAAAAGCGAAATGCGCCAAGAAGCGACGAAGAGGGTTCTCCTTTCAGTAAATAGGAGTGCGTTATTATACCGTGGCCGATCCGAAGACGGCATAATACAACTGCTTCCCTCCGACAAGCCCGAAGGGAAGTCCTCCATACCTTCATTGTACCTTTTATCGCTCTCAGCTTATTGGGAAGTGAAGTGGCCTGCCACTCCATCACCCAATGGGACATAACCAAATGTCTGAGCTGAGAGCGAATATTACTTGCTGGAACCTTGTAAGGCAATTGGGGCAATGTAACTGCCTCCATGGCAGCCTTATCTACAAACTCGTTTCCCTCTACACCCATGTGGCTTGGGAGCCGCATAAACGCGATTCTGGTGCCGGCATCCGAACACGCGGCCAGCAGGTCCTGGGTTCGCTGTACCAGAGGGTGCCGAGGAAAGCAGGTATCCATAGACTGTAGCGAGCTCAAGGAGTCAGTGCACAGCAGAAAGTGTCGGCGCTCATCGGACAGTGCGTACCGCAGAGCTTCACAGGTAGCATAGAGCTCTGCTGTGTACACACTACAGGTTTCCGGGAGAGCAAAAAGAAACCTATCGTTGTCGACAACGAACGCAAAGCCACTTTCATTTCTGCCCGCAAACCACCCGTGTATACAACTGGACCTGGATACCGGCTAACAACGGACAGGAAGAGCCTCCGATAAATCGAAGGGTCCATGTTTTCCTTCGGGCCAGTATACAGATCAGGGATTATTTCAGGTCGTCGTAATTTACACGGAGGCACCTTGTCTGACAAGGCAGGGAACCGAAGGAACATCGATCAATCTGTGACGGCTATTCAAGCGTATTCCAACCGGGCGCGTTGCTCGAGGATAAGCAGTGTACAGCCGATGGTTTCTATTGTAGAATACGCAAGGATAGCTTGGGTGAAGGGGCATCTGTCGCAAATTTGCAGCATAGGACAGAAGCATTTGCTGACGCCTCAGGTGTAAAGGCAGCACACCAGATCCAGCGAGCAGGCTAGCATTGGGGCTTATACGAAAAGCTCTCGTTGCCAACCTAACTCCGCTGTTGTGATGCTATTCAGTTCGGCTAGGACGCTTTGCCTTCTGATCCATATGCTGCACTGCCGTAGTCTAACCTGCATAAAATGTGTTCCCTATAAATTCGTAACACCACCGTGCGGTCTGCCCCCCAAGTAGTGCCGCTAAGAAACTTCGATTTATCGGAGGCTCTTCCTGTCCGTTGTTAGCCGGTATCCAGGTCCAGTTGTATACACGGGTGGTTTGCGGGCAGAAATGAAAGTGGCTTTGCGTTCGTTGTCGACAACGATAGGTTTCTTTTTGCTCTCCCGGAAACCTGTAGTGTGTACACAGCAGAGCTCTATGCTACCTGTGAAGCTCTGCGGTACGCACTGTCCGATGAGCGCCGACACTTTCTGCTGTGCACTGACTCCTTGAGCTCGCTACAGTCTATGGATACCTGCTTTCCTCGGCACCCTCTGGTACAGCGAACCCAGGACCTGCTGGCCGCGTGTTCGGATGCCGGCACCAGAATCGCGTTTATGCGGCTCCCAAGCCACATGGGTGTAGAGGGAAACGAGTTTGTAGATAAGGCTGCCATGGAGGCAGTTACATTGCCCCAATTGCCTTACAAGGTTCCAGCAAGTAATATTCGCTCTCAGCTCAGACATTTGGTTATGTCCCATTGGGTGATGGAGTGGCAGGCCACTTCACTTCCCAATAAGCTGAGAGCGATAAAAGGTACAATGAAGGTATGGAGGACTTCCCTTCGGGCTTGTCGGAGGGAAGCAGTTGTATTATGCCGTCTTCGGATCGGCCACGGTATAATAACGCACTCCTATTTACTGAAAGGAGAACCCTCTTCGTTGTGTGTACTTGCGGCGATCATCTTACCGTGGTAGACATCCTTACGGAGTGCGTGAACCTGGTCGATCTGCGCCGTAGTCTAAAACTCCCAAGTACCATCTCCCTCATCCTGCGAGATGAAGAGCAGTCGTAGACCTCGTTATCCGTTTTATGAGGGATAGTGGTCTTTTTTATCGTAATAATGTATTTTGTCTTAGTGTATTTCTGTTAACTCCGTTTTTATCCCACTGCCCATTTTAGTTCGTGTTTGCGTATTTTAATGTGTTGTTTTAAATTCTAACTTGAATAATATATAATATCTCCGTTTTATGAGGGATAGTGGTCTTTTTTATCGTGTGGAATAATGTCCTTTGTCATAGTGTATTTCTATTAACTGCGCTTTTATCCCACTGACTATTTTAGTTCGTGTTTGCATATTTTAATGTGTTATTTTAAATTCTAACATGAATAATATCTGTGTACTTCCAGGCAATGCCTTATTCCATTGTTGCCTGTATTTTTTAATAATTTTATTCGAAAATAAGGCATTGCGAATTAGAGCCATTGATTGTTTTTATCTCATAATCATTTTTCACCACCATTTATTTTAATTATCATATGTCGTCCATCTCGTACCATTAGGGGCCGATGACCTTAGATGTTAGACTCCTTTAAACAACAAGCAGCATCATCATCAGCTCCCTGTTCTTCATCTTCCTTCTGTTTTCTACCTACAGTGACTCTTAACGATTTCTCACAGACACCTGTCCTGAATTCTGATCCTGAATAAAGCCCTTAGTCTGCAATCTCCTTCCCCTTACAACATTCGACCACCTGTCTTCTACAATTCCCCATTACCTTCCCATCCTTCTTTTATACCTACTGTATCCTGTACATTGTTTGAGGGAGGCCTACATTCCTTTCTGTCTTCTGAGAGATTCTAATTATCTCCCTCAAACTCTTATACTCCTTAATGCCTGGCCACACCCATATTTCCTACACTTGCACTCCTTAGTCATTCTTTACGGAAAAATAAATAACGTATGTGCAAAAAATGAAAGGAAAGGAATATTGTCTAGAATAGTCCACAAAGATCACACGACAATTAAGTAATTAATATACGGTATTACTACACTACAATACTTAGTCGTACTATGTTTTTATCCTACAACACCCTAACAGGATACAAACTGCCGTTAATTACTGTATTAATAGAGCAGTGTATTAATATACGGTACCTATTCGTCGTCTCGAAGAAAGGACTTTTTATGAAATGATGTTCGTCGTCAAAGAAATATTTATGAAGCGAAGTACCATAGGCTTATTCGTTATCGAAGTAATAATAATTTCATGTATAGACTGAGCAAAGGACTGAACGGTTCTGCTTTATAAAACTGATATGGCTGTGTGGAGCGCTAGTGTAGCGCTCGAGCAGTACGATAGAGGCATATTGAACCTCATTGATCTATCTGTAGAGGTGTTCCAGCCAGAATTGCTATATCATTGACTATAAAAATAAACCGTGTAGTAGGCCTACGTACCCTTCGTAGTTATCCGTCAACTCTACATCTGGGGATCACTCGAGAGGTTAGTGCGATCTTGCAATACTATTTCCTTAACGGTTCGAAAGCGAGAGAGAACTTCCTCGTTTCTGTTATTCAATAATCTTCCTCAACATGAACTTCGTTACGTGCAGTTCCCCGACGTAATTGTCGTGTGTTTTCCGTCATCTGTTTTTGTCGTCATATACGCATTTCTTTTAGCAATATGATTGATACAGTGTCTGACATTGCGAATCTCTCCGACATGCCGATCATTTACCGTGTACGATATGTGGTTTGTGAAATCACTTTTATACGCTTCGCATGGACTAAAATCGCAATCAGGTGCTATGAGGATATATGATAAATTAGATTCATCTACGTGCAATCTAATTTCACCACTTTATAGTTATCCACACACGTTTGAGAAGAAAATTCCTCGATTGATACAGCTGTTTCCTTGACTGCAGATCGATCATTTCAAAACAAAACTCAATATTGGCTCATTCATGTAATATACCGGTACTCATTTCAGAAATAGGTTAGTACGGTATCATTCCATAGTACGGTACTTCTCGAATAATAAGGTTCTACAGTATGGATTTATACAAATTTTGCTAAGAATGGGAGTGGTTCACTTCTTTTTCACTAAATTTATCGATAACAGAATTTCGTTGTAATTGGGACGACGTGATCTGTTAAGTGAGATTCTCGCTGTAAAATTTGAATTCAACTTCGTCTCTTGATAGTTGGAAATACTTCAGACGGGGAAAGACGTTGATCGGAGATCATTGCGAGATGACAACAAAATCCTACTAGTTGCATGGCGCAATTCGTTCCTTTTCTACAGGTGTAACAGTAAGGTACGGCCAACTTTTCAGGACACATTTCTCACACGTAGAAGTCAAAAATATATCGTCAGGCGTCCAGAAACGCTTATTTCCATGTTAGAATTAATTTGCTACCGTACGACTCTACATGCCGGTCGTACATAAATCACCTGAAACTCGCAGGAACACAACGTAGGTACCAGTGTACCACATGAAACCCTTTCTTACACGAAATGTTCAAAATGTCCTTCGTTAGCATTAATGCAGTTGCCTACGGCAACGATTAATGCATACATCAACCCGCCGTCGCATTGAATCCCGGATGCGCTGATGCAGGGACGCCGAGTTTTGAAAATTAATGCGGGTGCTCTAACTCACAGTCCAACCGAGCAAGTGACTGCGCGATTTGAGTCACTTAGCTATCAGCTTGCATTCGGGAGATAGTGGGTTCGAAATCCACTACCGGCAGCCCTGAAGATAGTTTTCCATGGTTTCCCATTTTCACACCGGGCCTTAAATAAGGCCAAGATCGCTTTCTTCCCACTCCTAAGCCTTTTCCTATCCCATAGTCGCCACTTAAATGAGTAATACTTGATGGAAAACAAACTTGTTTTATTAGGTACTTTTTCAACAATAATGAATGAGTACAAACAAAAGTCCTCAAATAATCGACATACAATCCTCATAAAAAGGTAAGGGTGTGTTTTATTCATTAGAAAATACGAGATTAGAAGGATTAAAATCAGTGGCGGCTGGTGGTATCTGAAGCTGGGAGTTGCACCAACACTTCCAGTGTCACATAACCAGAAACTCTATTATCGTTAAGTAATGAAGTACATTGCTACTAAAACTGTAATATATCTGGCAATTGCAACTACTTTTTATGGTTTTCGGAGACGCCGAGGTGCCGGAGTTCCTTTGGGATGCCAGTAAGTCCACTGAAACGAGGCTGACGTATTTGAGCACCTTCAAATACCACCGGACTGAGCCAGGATCGAATCTGCCACGTTGGGGTCAGAAGGCCAGCGCCTCAACCGTCTGAGGCACTCAGCCTGGCACAGTTACTTTTGCCTCACTTGAATTGAAAATTTGGCGTCCTGTTTTTCATTGAAGCAGGATTTTGGTAATATCGTTGGTGGTCTAGTATGGCGTGGAGAAGAAATTACTCAGCAAGTTGGCCGTGCGGTTAAGGCCGCGTGGCTTTGAGCTTGCATTCGGGGTATAGTGGGTTCGAATATACCATTGTCGGAAGCCCTGAAGATGGTTTTCCGCCGTTTCCCATTTTCACATCAGGCAAATCTTGTGGCTGTACCTTAATTAAAGCCACGGTCGCTTCCTTACAACTCTTAGCCCTTTCCTATCCCATCGTCGTCGTAAGACCTATCTGCGTCGGTGTAGCGTAAATTAAATTTGTAAATTTCAAAAAGGGAAATGAATTAGGCTACATTTGCGAGAGGAGAGAAAGTAGGAATGAAGTAATCTCCGCAGATTGGTGCAATCTAAGACATTTTGGACATTTGGAACTTTCTCGCCAGGGGACTTGCTAGTCTCGTGCAACTCCCTGATATCGATACTGGCGAGCATGCTACCTGGTGCTGTGCAGGCTTAGGCTCGTCCCTGCTGAGGTACATTGCGCAGCGCCGTTCCCTAGGGAGTTGCCGTAGAAAAGCAAACCCCCCGAGTTTGATACGAAGCCAGCACCGTTTGTTGGTCCGTTACGAAGCTTTAGTACAGCGAACGACCAAAGATGGTTGATTTTAACATGTTTTCGAATACATGTAAGGTTTATTAAACTAAACCATTAGAAGAAAAGACGACAAATGAAGTGCAAAATTATTGGGAGTTGTGCAACCCTGCAACAGTACCACGCACCGCCCCTGATTAAAATGATGGAACCCAAAGAGATGCAAACGGTGTCTATGGCATCTTAAGGTAAAAACACGGTAATAGTCTCGTGATACCAAACTGAATTTTAAAAAAAGAAGCAAAGTGCCTCAAATTTGGCGTTAGTATAATAATAAGAGAAACTTAAAGTCTTTAGTACAAAATCTAAAATATTTGCGGAATTTCTAAGGCTCGCGCAAAGAGAGAGAGAGAGTTCCTACGAACGGTCAATCGTTTGATGAAAATATTCGCCACAGTTTCAAGGATCACTTTATTTTTTTGTTTCTTGATCATAACATCGACATGCATGATTGCATTGTCGTTAAATTTTCCTTGCGTCGTGGTACTGCACAGGTACCGGTAAGTTTTAAATCGTCTCAAGGAGGAAAGGAACGTTCTGATATACTGTACATATCAAAACGGGTATATTTAGAGCGATCTTTAGCATAATTAACTAGGTACCTATGGAATCAATTACCCTTTCTGAAGTTTTTGATGAATCGGATCTAATCTTTATATAGCCCGCTTGGGGGCCATGATCGTTAAGGCGCTGAAATCTAAGACGGTCTGACACCGAGCTTAGCCAGTTCGAGTCCCGTTGGTCAAATTTTTAAAAATCAGAATGTTGGCCGGCAGGGTAGGAGAGGTGGTGGTATACAATTTCTAATCACTAGATTGCGTGCCAAAAGCCTGGATTAAATTCCAAACCTCTCCGCAGTGCTCATGTGAAGTGAGGGCATATGACGCTGTTGATGGTGATTCGTCCGTCGGATGGAGACCTTAAGCCTTGAGCAGACCCCTTGGTGCTATTCGACAGGAATAGGCTATGTGCCGGCACCGGGGTTCACCCTCTCCCTTCTATCATATATCACGTCATTCATTTCATCTCATTAACTCCTCTGATGAGGTTGATGTCAGGACGGGCATCCGGTCATTAAAAACTGCCACGACAGATTCATCTCACCTCATACCCAACCCCATAGGGAAACTGGACAAGGGTTGGACAAACAACAGATCTAATCTTTATATATATAAAAAAGTTCAGTCTGCGTATGTTTGTGATCACAAAACTCTAGAAGTAGTTGGTCGATTGGCTTGAAATTTTGATACAACGTTGCATTCGAATACGAGGGTGTTTTGGAAATGTTTGAATGAAATCGGATAGGTATTTTTTATAATGAGTAATTTTATGGGATTAATTTAATTACAAAGCCGCACCAAGATTGGATCGACTTTGATGGGCAGACGACGGCTTAAGCTACCGGTATATCATTATAGTCCGGTAAGAATTGCTGTATATAGGAGAATGGGAACACGTCGCCATGTTTTATGAAGGACCCTTCTGGCTAAATGGTTAGCATGCTGGCCTTTGGCCACAGGGGTCCCGGGTTCGATTCCCGTCAGGGTCAGGAATTTTAACCTTAATTGGTTAATTTCGCTGACACGGGGGCTGGGTGTATGTGTCGTCTTCATCATTTCATCCTCATCATGACGCGCAGGTCGCCTACGGGAGTCAAATCAAAAAGACCTGCATCTGGCGAGCCGAACTTGTCCTCGGACACTCCCGGCACTAAAAGCCATACGCCATTTCATTTCAGGAGGTTCATGCAATTAAGCAACTCATTGCCTGTTATTTGGAAATAGGAATTCAACATGCCGTGATTGAGATGTACTTTCATGTATTGCCCGACCAAGACGAGTTATTGTAAATGTGAATAAATGTGCACTGTGCTCGCAAAACTCTAAAATTAGTCAATCGTCATCTGTATTTTCATCAGCCATAGTACGAGTTTTATGAGTGAATCAAGAAGAAGAAGAACAGCACAACAGTCTCAACAACGCCAAGAACAATTAGATCAGCAGCTAAGACAAATGCAGTTGCAATATCTGAATGATCGAGCTTCATATTGTTACGGCAGCCTGTAGTCAGTCAATACCATAATCATTTATCATCGGTAATGCCTCGCCCACACTCGAACATAGGCCGCTGTTCTCGATATGCAATCACAGAACATCAGTGGATATCAAACCTCACTGATCAAGAACGTTTAAACGACAATAAACGTGTTAAGAGTCAGAAGTTCTCGAAGGCGAGCAGAAGAATCGGCAGATCAGTGGGAAGAAAGACTTGAAGTCTTACGAGTTGAATTGCGAAGAAGTAGTGCGGCACAATCATCTCAGCGACGCCAAAAACAATTAGATCAACAGCGAAGACGTAGACTTGCGGTTGCAATATCTTAAAGATCGAGCCTCATATCACCGAATTGCTTTTTCATACGAACAGAATATTCAGTACTGTACCTCATGTAAATTCGTTCAAATCGGAAAAAATGGACTAACTTTATCCGCACTGCACAGCAATTAAATTTAAAGGAATAATCCCAGGAATGTGCTGCGCGAGCGGAAAAGTGAAGCTATCTGAACTTGAGCAGCCAAAAGAACCACTGAAAAGTTTGTTAAAACGAATAACTGATGATTCGAAACATTTCCTCGAAAACTTAAGAAATTACAATTCCTGTTTTCAAACTACTTCATTCGGTGCTAAAGTCATAGCAGAGCATTATGTGCTAACATTTAAAATTCAGGGGCTAATTTACCACAGATCATTAGTCTTTACTTCCTTTTCCCAGCAATAATCATAAATGTCTCCAAATCTATTTCATCGAAGATGAAAATGACCAATTGAATGCACGCTGCCAAATCTCTGCTGGAGTCGGAAGACATATTGTTGAGTCATTACAAAATATGTTGCATGGCAACAATAAATTAATTCAGATTTTCGAAAGTGCGATTGATCTGATGTTCGCTAGAGAACATTTATTTTTATACCCATTAATTTCTTATCAGACTGAGCCACAGCGAAGCGTGACCGGGTTTAGATAGTTAATAAAGTATCCGTATAACTCACATGTGATTGAGAATAAAATATGTATGTATGTATGTATGTATGTATGTATGTATGTATGTATGTATGTATGTATGTATGTATGTATGTATGTATGTATATATGTATGTATGTATGTATGTATTCAGCCCGAAGGCTGATTGGATCCTCAGTAGATTCACCATTAGCTGTCATAGATGGCCTAGGTGTCGCTGGAGAGGCGTACTAGGGAAATGAGGAGTGAGGTAGTTTCCCGTTGCTTTCCTCACTGAGCCAGAAGTTGCTATTGCACATCAGCCTGCCAAGCCCACTGAAATGCGTGCATCAACCAACACTATGAGCGACATTTTCACACCATTCATAGCAGGGACTGGCTGCATAAGGAATGGCATTACTAGCGTCACTCATACCTCAGCCACTTTCATTTTGTCAAAGCCAAGTATGAGACTGAGACAGGCCAATGAAAGTAACAAAATTGCTCTAGCCTATACCAGAAGACATAGTGCTCTGTAAACACTACATCTTGCCAGCAAAGGCCTAGCCTAAACAAAAGTTCTTAGTGGGCTCGTAATGTAGGAACAAACATGCATTGGTATTGCTAGGGTTAAGAACATGATAAATCCCCCCCCCCCCTTTTTCTATTTTAAAAAACCTTTCTTCTTCCTGCTTCTGGAGGTTGCTGGGCACCGTAGCACCCTCGGAGTCAGCGCAGCCGTGCATATGTATCCCTAGAGTATTGTGTATGGTCTTTTGGTTACGTCTGGTAATCGCCTTTTGCTATGCACTGCACACCTTTCCACTCTGGCCGAGAGCGCGTACAATGAAATAGTGTACAATTTCACCACCAGCGCTGCTAGGATGTCAGCGCGCTACCTGGCAGTTTACACACGCAGGATATTCCTACCTGCCGGTTTCGCGTTGGGAACTTTAACACGCTCAAACCGTTCAGTTACTTGTGAAACAATGTTTTCTAGAAAGATGGGTATAGCGTATTTACAAATGAGAAAGCTCAACTTTTTGCATGGCTGTTGTTCGAAGAGACGAGGCAATTAAGGGCAGGACATAATTCATGTTCAGGAAGAATGCATTGTCCTACAGTTTTACATGTCCTAGCAAATTTTAACTTAGTACCTTCAACAACAAACTTTAAAAATATATTCAGTATTCACACTAATAGTTCAGTTGGATAATGCAGCTTATCAGAAATATCCCGCTTGCAAATTAAGTCATCAAAGGGGAGCTACATTTTTGTTTTCCGATCAGCTGGCAGCAGAATTTCCAGTCTATGTTCTTCAGTATCTGCAACACAATCAAACCTCCGATATATGTCAGTGTTGCTAGTTCCAGTGTTACATGTCTAATGCCTGGAATTACACGAACATTAACGAATGGTTACCCTCTACTATTAAAATTAATGCAATTTAACGAGAAAATGCTATTACTCTACTTACTAGGAGATTGATGAAGCTTGTTTAGTATGCACCTGACGTTGCCTGGAACAGATTGGACCTCCTGAGCCCCTACGTCATTTCGTAAGGAGCGGTTCACGATCGGTGTTTTCTTGTATGCACTTGAAAATAACCCAGATTTCAAAATCCTTTTCATAATGAATATCAATACTCTGCGGTCCAACACGTCATTTCTTCCAGATCTGCTTCTCAGCTTGCTGAAGAAATGTTCTACTAGGTCACTATTAAATGACCTTGTAAGGACGAAATTGAATACGGATGAGAAAATATATTTTAAGCACAACACAGTGGAAAAACATGTCGGAAGAATAGCTTCGAATGTTTCTTTGCTCAAGAATGTTATTCCGTGCACGTTACTAGACACTCTCACCCTTTCAAGGTACGTCGGGAAATCTTTTCCTAACCATTCCAATCTCCTCACTTATATTGAAAAAGTGCACCTTCTCTGGCTTTAAGTGCTGCAAATTAGTGCTACGTACATCACGGATTTCAAGCCATTTTTTTAAAACTATTTTTAGGAATGCAATGGTTGCATCACTGCTTTGGAAAGCCCATCCTTGAAAGTGGATATTGTTGTTTTTCAGATATTGAAGAGTAATAATGATTTCCGATGAAAATATATCTTTGGCTCGTTTTACATTCATTTTTTAGAAATTTATTCGTGCCACATGCTTTCTAGTTAAGAAAGGAACTGGTTTAATTCTTTGGACTACGTGTGGTATAATTTTTGATATGGCTGCCACTAATTTTTTCTTCCCCATCGTGCATGGTCCTTTGTAAAAGTGATGTCCTGACGTTTTTAAGGATATGACACTGGTCGAAGGCTAGGAATAGAGATCGGTCTTGATTGGCAGGCTGGGGAATCTGAGACCTCAACACCTTTTCAATTTTATAGTCATTTCATCGTATTCACATTTGACGTGTGGTTATCCGTAACCGATCTTAAAATTACAAAACTAATAGTTTCAACTTGTTACATGAATGACAGTGTTAGATTGCACAGTTCAACGCCAGACCGCCTCTTCGGAAAGAAATAGGGAACGGGCAGTTTGTAAGAGGTTGCTGCATATAAGTGCTCTCGTCCATTGGAAGCGGAAGCCTGCGAAAACCTGCGATGACGAGTTCGTAGGAACACGCACGAAAACGGCCGAACGATCCAAACTGCTGAATTCAAGCGAGGCTGCGTCCATTGGAACCGGCGTTGTTCGTCAGGGAACGCACGAACACCTGCGAACTATCCAGATTGGTTTGGATTTTTCTGCCGAAGAGCTGAGTTTTATCATCGATGCTGAAAAGCTGATACTTCAGGTATAAGATGGGAAGTATTTGTGGGACCAGTGAGAGTCTAATTACCACATGTGGTATGTACAGAAGTTATGAAGTGAGGTGGTGCGAGAAATGGGTTAGCCAGCTAAATTTAATTTTATATAGTTTATTCATTTTATACCACTTTACTTGATTCTTATATCTGAAGATTCTTTACAACACAAGCTCAAAGTATAATTTTCATGTGAAAAAACTCTAGCAATATTTATATTTTCCCGTCCGATCACTTCATACCTACTGTACCGTTCCTGTCCTATAAAAGTCGGCGCCGTCGGAGAGCTGCGTGTTCGGTTTATAAAATAAGATCAAGGCTAAAAATAAATCAAAAATCTCAGGATAAATATACCATAGGTATGTGAACGGGAAATAGCAACGTAATTCCGTGAATTGAATGCAGAATTGGGGGTAAGATTGATTTATTATCTAAGTACGTTATAGATGATCCATATAATAAACAAATTAATTAAATCAAACGCTTGAAAATGGCTCAAACAAATGCCAAAATTACAAGTATGTGCCATGCACATTGTTAACAGATTACGAATACATTACCTGAAAGGACGGGCAATATCCCGTATTAATATAAAATATTTGCAAAAAAGTCTGGGGGAAAATACACACTTCTCTTCCAATCGACGCAGTTAAATTTATCATATTAAGTCCTGACGGTACCGAGCTCAATAGCTGCAGTCGCTTAAGTGTGGCCAGTATCCAGTAATCGGGAGATAGTGGGTTCGAGTCCCACTGTCGGCAGCCTTGAAGATGGTTTTCCGTGGTTTCCCATTTTCACACCAGGCAAATGCCGGGGCTGTACTATAATTAAGGCCACGGCTGCTTCCTTCCAACTCCTAGGCCTTTCCTATCCCATCGTCGCCATAAGACCTATCTGTGTCAGTGTGACGTAAAGCAAATAGCAAAAAAAAAAAAAAGTCCTGACGGATACCACTTCTATAAATGTTCTACAAGTCATACCGCGACAGAATAGAATTATACTAGATCCGATCCAAATTACAAGTTATATTTATAACAATTATAATCAAATCACATTGTTCCAGGGATTCCCTAACTTAAGTCTACACTGAATTTACAAACGGACCGTTCTGTTACAAGTGGACAGCTTAAATAGCCGACTTCCCATCAAAGTGAGCTACGGGCTCATATGTAACAAACAAGTCTTTAACAACGATGGCAATGACACATAAACATCAATAAAATAAAGTAAAAGACGCCATTAAATATCAACAAATCACTCAAATAAGTCCTGTAAATATCATGCAAAAAATAAACAAAGATAACACTAGTGTGTACCCGCATACCTGACATACAATTTATATGAGATGATAAACTACTTCTTATTAGAAACCAGAAGGAAATCTTGACTCAGTGATGTACACATTGAGGGTAATCATATCACGTTGCACATCGTAGCATAAATCTTCTAATAAATTCTTCAGCTGTAAGACGGCCTGCCTCGCAAGAGATGACATCGCCTAATTGCATTCTTAATTCTTGCCTGAGAGATTCTAATATATATTCTAATCAATAGGCCTCGAACTCAACTCAGTGCTCTTTAATACTCAATACTACAGCCCTAATTACACATTTCAATTCAACACAGCTACATTATAAAACACATGGCACATCAGGCCTAACACCTCATGGTACAAGAGTTCGATTCTCATAGTATCAATGAAGAGTCTACATCTCATAACATAAATTATAATACACAGTAACATCATGCCAAACACATACCCCTATCTACACCTGATAATTTCCCTGTTTTCCATCTGATAAAAAGGAAAAATAACAACAAGAAAACTACAGGATTCGAACATGGAATTCCCCTGAAACTAAATATTACTTTACATTAATAAAACCACAGCTGAGCCACAAAAGACTGACATTTACAATTAAACTATATCAGGATCGAACTAGGCTAATTCTTCTATATAAGCATGCTTGTAATTTATGATAAACTTAACTAGTGTCGTCTGAGCTTTCATCACGGTCCCCAGGCCGCTGCGTCTGCATAAATTACGCCATCATTGCAACACACTGCATGGCGTTACAAAATGTACTGCTCGTCCTTGCTTCTTCCATAGCCGTCTTTCAAATGTGGTGATCCCGCACACACACCATTAATTTATACCGATCGTTAAATAACGATACGCACACAGTCTTCGCGTTCGATTACAGTTTTTGCACTACGCGAATGCAAACTGAGTACACGGCTTTGAGATACCGATGACATATACCATCTCAGTCATTAAAAATCCCGTGTCAAAACCGCACTCTGGCATACTGCAACGTAATACATAATTATATATGAAAACCTACAACCTGCTTTCCAGTCTTTGACCGGGTCAGGAATGTAATTAATGAATCAGATATAGGCTGTTATTACGATGGGATCGCCACTCCCAAAGTGATTTACATTAAGGAGTGATAGGTGCTATGAAATGAGAATGGAGAGTGTTGCTGCAATGAAAGATGACAGGGAAAACAGGAGTTCCCGGAGAAAAACCTGTCCCGCCTCCGCTTTGTCCAGCACAAATCTCACATGGAGTGACCGGGATTTGAACCACGGTATCCAGCGGTGAGAGGCCGACGCGCTGCCGTCTGAGCCACGGAGGCTCACACATAATTATATATAGCAAAGGTAATTGCTTTATAAATTGTATTGTACACTCCTGTGATTAAATATCACTTGCACATGGATAGTGCATATTATTTGTTAAATAACGTCTCACATTTCACGCTCAAAAATCTGTATACTTGGTTAAAGAAAATCGTCACTGTTAATGTAACCACAGTTCAACATGTGCTTGGTGTAATAAGTACCATCCAGCACGGTCAAGAATTCAGAGCAGAATGGATGTCCGATTACGTCTCAAACCGCACATGCTCACAAGATTTCCTGTATTAGTAACGACTCGGGGATCTTCACTGATACGATGACACAATGGTCCAGCCGCGTACTTGGTAGAAAGCGCTGACTCAATAAAATATACTTATTACTTTATTAGATTGAAATTAATTACTGTTTCTGTCTACAGGTAGTTTTAAGTACATGATTTACTTCTTCTACATATCAAAAACGTGGAGTATGGCTGTATAACAGATTGCCTAGTTAAAACGGTGATGGTGCCATACTGTAGAAATCGAAGTTAGTAGGTCTGAGTTCGTTTGTTCTGTACATCCTTGCAGTCCGCTACTTCGCTTCCAAGCTCGTGATTGATCTCTTTTGAATCCGCCGCTCTCAGGCGATATCGTAATATTCCCAAATGACTCATATGAAATATACAAACTGTTCACTGTTGCCATGTAAGATAACGACTTATTTCCAATGCCACGCGCTCCCGAAAGCTTGTGTCACACCACTTCCTCTTACACCAGACCTTCCTTCTTGCAATGGGTCCATAGTATTACACAATATTACACATTGTACTCTTGGGGCATATATGATATGGCACATTCTCCCCATACCCCGTAGAAAAACATGTGACCACGTATTTTTTCTCCAATTTCATAACGTGGTTCACTACTGTGGCTCCAATTCTGTCTCCTTCTCTGACAATAATATTTCACGTTCAGCTAGAAATCTCTCCTTTTTCCGAGCTTCAAAAAAATTCCAATAGAGCTTGGAACTTGCGTTCAATTCCTTTACACTGATGACAAATTTGTGCTGGTAATGGGCCTGAATCCTCCAAAATTGCTGTATGTTCATCCTCTGTGACTTCTTCCTCATCTTCTTGTTCCACATCTTCTTGTGCTAGGTCATCTCCTTCGTCGATATCATCATCAGCTTCTCCTAGATTGTCTTCTTATGCTTCATCCCACTGCTATAATTAACTCTTTTCCTAATGGCTCCGGTATGACTCATATCGAAATCTGATATGTACGAATCTAATCCTTTATTTCGGTCTGCTTCCTTGAAATTACAGTAATTAATGCTTTCTGCACTATGGTTTTGATCACTTGAGTTTCCCTGTGTCGCTTGTTGCCATTGATCTTCGTCTTGATGCCTATTTCTCAACTCCGTCACATATCTCTGTGACTCAGCACTTCTTTGTTGATAATCAGGTCTTTGAAATCATTCCGACCATCCGTATTCTTTCTATTTTCCCATCTATTATAAGGTCGTCGCTGTCCTGCATAACCTCTATGTCGATATCTGAATGTTCGTCCATTTCTTCCATATGAGTGATATCCTCTATTTTCATTCCTCTCAGTGGGATATCTTGTCCTACACTATTATCGGGATGATTAGTGAAGTTCCATTCACCTCTCCGTGGTTGCTCATTCTCCATCTGTCTAGTCTGATGTGATGTGGTTTGCGTTCCTGATGCAGCTTTAACAGAAAACGGCACAGCCGTGTTTACCGCTGTCTGTGGCGGACTCATTCCAGCTCTGGGACTTGGCATTGTTAGATCAGTACCGTAATACTGTTCGTGGAAAGTGAGAAAGTCTGTGTGTTTTACATTTGATTGAGCATTTCTTGTGACAGCATTGCATTTAATTGCGACATTCCACTCGCTTAAAATTGTATTCTAGCAAGAATGTCGAGTTCACTTTAATATTTGTCTGTATCTCTTACAGCATCATGGATAAATGGATGTGTGAGTTTAAATGACACTTGATAATTCAGTTTAGAATAACGTCGAGTGTGATCTTACCTATAAGCTGATCAAAAATTTCAGCAGGAGTGGGTAGAGGGTCATTTTAGAAGGTGCCTAAAGCATAAAACTCGATGCATTTTTTACGGTTAGTTTTACACGCAAATAGCCTATGGCGAGTTATTGTTCTATACCTTTTCCCGATACAGTCAAAATTACCGAGAATTACCGGTGACAGGCGTGTAGAAGCTTTAAGTCCAAGAGCCGCTAATTAATATATAGCCTGTAAAGAGAATTGCTATGGACATCGTTACGGCAACGTTCTAAGTGTTTTGTATATCTGTCAGTAGATTTTTAAATGTTAACCGGATACTAGAATTTGTTTTATACGGGCAAGAAGAGAACAAATTAAGATCGGTAATAATACAAAAAATATGAAAGTGCAAAGGGCCACAGAGACCATAGAAGTGAGTACGTACATGCCAAGTGTTTGTCCCATCAACGATGGGTACTACAGCTAGTATGAATACAAAATTAGAATTCTAGACGACGAATTGAGGCAAGTATTTGTTTTCAGGAAAGGGAATTTAGGGATTAGGGAGATGTTCGATAAATTTCTAGTTTCTTTGAATTCATTATGAAATGAACAGATAAACAATTGATAGCTGATCTGTCACCTGTGTGACAGCCCTAAACGCAGATCAGTGGTGACTGATCGACTAAGATATCTCAAAGTTCGTAAACAGCTCGATTATTTGAATCTTAACGACATCATCAACAACAACCAACATCAACAGGTACAGCAGAGATAGATTGAAGACTCCGTTTTTCTTTCTCAGAGTTTCTATAGATTGACATCAAGTGGTTTAAATAGGCAAATTAGAGTTTCAGTACACCGGTCGTGAGGAGTGTGATCTTTAAAACTCCACCAGAATGCTGCATTCCACAGAAAATGAAACGTTTGACTGTTTCACACAATACAAAATATTTTGGGATCCTAAATTGAAATTTTGCCCAGGTAGCGTGAGAATAGAATTCAACCGTCCGCAAATTACGTTAATGTGCTGTGTGATAGTATACGGACATCCTCTGTACATGTAAACTAGAAGCCTAGATGTAACTACGACCACCCATTTTTCTCTTGAGACAGCTGAGGTGTTCAGTGCTTGGACACACCTGCAGAATAGATGGAGCCCTGAAAATACACTAAGTCACGGTCACGTCCCTCACATCCTAGCCTCTTTTTTATTGTAAATACACAGTGGTACAGGCACCAGAATCACAGGTTATCAGGCAAATTCACACTCACTAAGTTCCTTGTACTGTTTATTATAATGTTCTAACTGATAGAAAAGCGTGTAGAGTTCAGCGTGCCATTCTGAAGTCGATGGGAATGAAGTGGGCTTATGTAACTGCCTTAACCGTCTAGATCTAGAAGGAGCCATTTTTGTCGTTGTGTTGAAAATAACCTTACATTATATTTAAATTATATTGGAAATAACACCACTGCTGAACTTCACTGAAATACTCATTGTGTCATTCCGCGAGTATCAGCTAGAAAATTAATGCCATCAGATCCGAGACTTGGTCATCTTCAACAGTTTCAAACTCTCTTGATTTAAAGGATATTTAAGTTTCGGTGAATTTCGTGGTTGGATTTGTACCATGGGGAGTTTGTTATTCGCCGTAGAAGCTTGTTTTGAAATATCTGGAGCAGTTACCATGGGGAGTGTGTTATTCGCCGTAGAAGCTTGTTTTGAAATGTCTGGAGCCGTCTCAGAGGTGTCTTTGGAATATGACACCAGGCCTCACACCCGTATAGTAATGTCTGGAGCCGTCTCAGAGGTGTCTTTGGAATATGGCACCAGGCCTCACACCCGTATAGTAGAATGGGCCTTATAAGAGAGATAGAGTTTGTGCTTGATATCATCACTCAGATATTTACTCAGCAGAAGAGGCCGGAGGGCACTCACTCTGGTATTAGCGCTGAATGGCCTGGCCTGTATTCCATTTCCACGTGAGTAACCGGTCCAATACGAGGCTGAGGTACTTGGCCTGTTTTCGCCCATGGTAACTCATAATTGCTAATCTTAAGAAGAGCAAGCCTCGGGCTCCTGCTTGTGAAAATAATAACGTGGAATTTTTCCGGATTAAGTTTAATTTTGTTGGTAATACACCATCTCGAAAAGGTTCAGACCCAGGCTTGCATTTTCGAGATCGTATTGCGCAGTTGTCACTGAGGGGTATAAAATGCAATATTACGAAATCTACATATTGTTGAATTTCAATTCTAAGTAGTCATTCATATATAAAGCATATAAAATCGGCGATAATGTAACATACTGGGGAACATCCGCGAGGAGGTGCCGATGGGTGGATGTTTCATCATCGCAGTTGACAAAAAATTGTAATCTGTGGAGATTGTATAATTTTGACTAAAAAGTGTGGAACTTAATAACGTTCCAACAGATTAAAAATTAAATTTTCATGTCAGACGGTGTCGGAAGCTTTCTCCACGCTTTGTGGAAACAGCCTGTCCATCCCCGATTTAGGAATGACATAGGCTTCGGCTGTCTTCCAAGCAACGGGGAAGTAACCAAGGTGGAGGCAGGCTGTGATTATCATGGTCAAGAAAATTATTTCCCTATGTGGTAGGGGTTTAATTTCCTTCACAGTGATTTTATCAGCCTTTGGAGACTTATTCTCGCTTAGTCCTTTAACGATCCTACGCAACTCGGCAGGATCGATTTTTGTCACTTCGTCGTATCGTGTCCACTTTTGCCTAAAAGCTGAGGCCTTATGGGCTACCAGGATTTCAGTTTCGTTGTCATCGTATGGCGTGTTGTGAGTTGAGCATTGAGTCTCCAGCGAATCATCGAAGGCCTCAGTTTTATCCAGAGGGGAGAAAAGAAGTCCCCGGCGGCCAAGGATTGCGCCAAGACTACGAGTTACCCGCCAAAACTTGCGATCCGTGTCGTTTTCTGAGAGTGTGCGGCAAAGTATTTCCTATTTTTCTATCTTATGCTCTAGCAGTCTTGTGCTGACGGCCGTGGCTAGTTCTCAGTATTCAGCCCGGTCGGCTGCGTCACCGTAAATTTGCCATTTCTTTCTATAGCGGTTTTTAATCTTTACCAAATCCAAGATATCAGATAGGCCCTTCTCAGGGATTGTACTTTGTGCTGTATTCGAATTTCGAGCCGCAGCTTGGATGTGCTTCCAGGCATTGACATTTCTTGAAGTAAGATACCCAATAGGCCTGTCAGCATCATCCCTGCTGCGGATAGCAAATGGTTTTGTGTCAATATGTGATGCAAACTTGCGATAATCCAAATTAGTCATCCTCATAGGCCGAGATAGCTCGTTGAAAGCCCCTTACCACGTGCGCAGCCGAGAAATACACGCACAACTTGGAATGCCCACCATTAAAGAGGAGATCGTAAGGGCAGCTAAGCACTTTTATAGACAAGGGCAAGAACATGCCAGTAAAACCACACAACAAATCCACGAGGTGGACGCTAATGTATACTACAAAATCAAGCACCCGAAAACACTCATCAGTGAGTGATACACAACTGTAAATATTGCAAATAACACTAATATCAGACTGTACATACAGAAATCAAGACACTCCTGGACACCAGGAAAGCACGTAACCCATTAGATTTAATTATATACTGTACCAAACTACCGTAAGTTACACGCTCTAAGACCCTCATATTAAAATGGAATATAAGGACCCAATCGGTCTGCAATTACAACTAAACCACAGCTGTCGCTCTTCAAGCGGCAGCAGTCGCAACGCGAGTTTCAGGTTCAGGCTCGTTGAAAGGGCCCTAAGTAAGATGAAAAATAATGAGGTTATGATCCGAATTTAATTCATGAGGTACTACAAAATCATGTACTCTGTTATAACATTTCGAAACTGTTACATTATGACTTCTTGTAAACCATTTATCGGTTAGATGGTTGGCTCCATGGGGGGCACAAACCAAGACGTATATTTTTCTAATATTCTTCCCTTAGGATTAGACGTCCTAGAGTTCCAAGTTGGGTGCTTGGAATTAAGATCCCCTGCTACTCTGTCTGGTACGTAAGCAGTTTATTTGAAAGAACTACACTGACTGAGCAAATGTCATGGAATAGCGGAGCGCTGATGCGCAGGTGTGTTGTCTGCGCACCACGCGCCCCCTGTGCCAGCGGCAGTTGTATAGGATATCTTGTGAGCAGTGACTGTGCATGTGACAGGTGTAACATGGAACGTCGTCGTGAGCTGACACCGTTCGAACGGGGTATGGTGGTTAGTGCCCGACGGATGGGAAGTGCGATTTCGGAAGTGGTGCGGGGATTCGGCTTCGCAGGATCAACCGTGTCCAGGGTGTATCGGTAATGGTTGAATGCGGGTGTCACCGTCCACAACAGACGATCGACCGGCCGTCCAGCCACCCTCGATGACCGTGACCGGCGACACCTGAGACGGATTGTCAATAGTGACAGACGGGCAACCGTGCTACAAATCACGGCTCAATTCAACACAGGCCGTGCTAGACACGTCTCCCAGTGGACAATCCGTAGGAACATGGGTTCTATGGGCTATGGGAGCCGGCGTCGCACACGGGTGCCACTGTTAACTCAACGTCATCGAGCACAACGACGCGCATTTGTCGCCAGTCACCAGGGATGGACATTGGAACAATGGCGTAACGTGATATGGTCGGACGAATCACGATTTCAACTGCACCATGCCGATGGGAGGCACCACATGAAGCGATGGATCCCGCCTACCTCGAAGGTGTGTTCCAGGGCGCTGGTGTCTCTGTTATGGTCTGGGATGCATTTTCCTGGTATGGAATGGGCCCCCTAGTTGTTCTGGAAGGGACTTTGAATGGTACGCGGTATGTTGAGCTGCTCGGAGACCATCTCCACCCACTTTTGGCCTTCCAGCTCCCAGACGGTTCTGCGGTGTTTCAATATGATAACGCGCCGCCACATCGTTCCCACGTCGCCCGGGAATGATTCTAGGAACATGAAGCGGAGGTCCAAGGATTGCCATGGCCACCCAGGAGCCCCGATATGAACCCTATCGAGCATATCTGGGATGTCCTGGAACGCAGGCTCCGTGCCATGGATCCTGTGTCCACGAACAGACCAGCATTGGCGGGCGCTCTGCAAACGATTTGGTATCAGTTGCGTCCAGAGGACTACCAGGAACGTGTCGACCCACTTCCACGGCGTCTCACTGCAGTTCGCAGGGCCAGGGGAGGCCTCACACGCTATTAGGTGACTATCCCATGACATTTGCTAAGTCAGTGTAATTCGACTAGGTTGAGTGGTTCTGAAGGCGGTAAATACGCAGAAAAATGCGATAATGAAAGTTTCGGTATTGATTTGTATACTGATGATCTCAATAACGGAGCAGGGGAGGGGATTCAGAACGTTATGTGTAAGACTGGACTTAACCAACTCGGCTACACCACATCCCTGCGTGCCGTCCCTGTCCTTACGGTAAGCCGTCATATTTTCAATTCGACAGAAGTTGTGTTCTTTTAACCACGTTTCACCCAGCAGCACGAACTCTACATTATGGTCAGAAATAAAAGCTTCGAGCTCATATTTCTCACCGATAACACTTTGACAATTCCATGCACACAACTTAATGTCCATAAAAACAATCGGTCACGTAGTCTAAGGCTCTGAGAAATACTGCACTACAGCAACAATTAGAACTGTTATCTTATGTAGTGTCGACGTACAGCGATGTGTTTTGGTCGCTGTATCCCTAAAAGAGGGAGAAGTTCAGGAAGATTCACCTGCTGAAGCAGGACAGTGATATCCTTAATACTGGATAGGCCGGAAGAGGCCGTCCCAATGCTTGTGTAGGGTTGAGGGGGAGGAGGTGCGGTGGGGGGCGGTAGTGCCACCTACAACATTTGAGGTGAGAGAGCGGGAGAGCACTATTTTTCTGCGATTTTAATTGCTTAGCCGTTTCCCTCTTATCAATGACTACCTTAAATAGGTCACTCCCTCGTCATGAAGCCAGGTGTTCCCCACAGCAGTTTACGCACTTCGCTGCTGCCTCCGTCTTAAACTAGCAGGCATTAACTAAGTGGTTTTCATGACATTTTACACATTTCAACGGCAAATGACAGTAGTTGGCCGTGTGTCCCAGCCTTTGACATTTGCAGCACTGGGAGGTTCCCCCCCCCCCAATCTACCTCGGTAAGATTCAATAGCCACCTTGGCTCTATAAAAGTAGCACAAGGAAAACTTATCATTTGGAAGCGTTACACTGACAACACTGAGCGGGATCTCCTTATTGGTTATACTGTCCCTCCGTATTAACTGGAATACATCCTTAAGCCGGTTGCCCAGTGCTGTCAGCTCTTTCTTAACTCAGTCGGTGCCTGCAGTAGACACGATGTTGCAGATGATAACCTTGAGCAGCCATTGGCTCGGAAGCTGATGCGTGAACAACGGGGCTTCACTGTATTTAAAATACTTCCTTATGATAGCACAGTCATGTCATTGTCGACACGGAATATGGGGCATCACGAGTGTTGATGACCCTGATATCACCTAAACTGCGCTGCTTTAAGTAGCGATAATGTTGATACCTCTGCTTGTCGTAAAAACAACAACAACAACAACAACAACAAGAACAACAACAGGAGGTAGCGACTTTTTCGTTGCAATTGAGGTGTGTTCCATTGGCTCAGCCCTCCCCCCGCCCATCAGGTGCTGTGCCAATAATAGTCCTATTCCCGTCAGACACAAGTGCTGGCGTGGAACGGTAGGCACTGGTCGAGGAGCCAGGTACAGGGTCTCTATTTGTTTCCGCCTGTATTAGCACTAATACGTCGGGAGCCGTACTCTCACTGGAGGGCAAGTTATAAAGGGGTTCGAAACTATATGGGCACACAAATTGCGTTTTCCCAGTACCAGAAGGACGTTTATTGAGACGTAGATTGATAGCTTTACGGAATCGAGACTTACCCTTCACTGAAGGAAACCATGGAGCATGTTATTGATGTGGAGTAGCAAATGACCTCAAAATTGCTGTCTGCTGTCCCAAAGTTTCCTTCCTCAGGGAAAAGGTAAATGGTAGAGGCTGGGGGTAGATCTTAAAAAGCAGAGTCAGGATCCACGCCGTTTGATTTGAAAAGTGAAAACGAGTAGATGTGTCTGGCTGGGGAGTCAGGGCCACATTGGCCGGTTGATCTGGAGGACTTCCACTAGCAGGTACCCGTGTAGATGGGTGCAGTAGAATAACACCCACGGTATCCGTACCTGTTGTATTAGGTGACTAAAAGGGGCCCCAGCAGCTCTTCACTTGGAAGAGAGTATTGACAACTATGGGACCCTCCTGGCACTACTTGTACCAGGCTCCTCTCTCTCATCTCTCCTATCCGACCTCCGTTGGTCAACTCTTGTTCTTTTCGACTCCGACGGTATTAGGCTGCGAATCCTTGGGAGTCTTTAATTTTCACGTCCTTCTTGGCCCTTGTCTTCCTTGGTCCGATATTTTCATTTATCGAGGTGTCGGACCTCTTTTACGTTTTCCCTATGATTAGTACACTGACTGACGGAGCAAATACAACACCAAGAAGGAGTGGTTCGAAAGGGATGAAACTTGGGAAAAAAACAGAGACGGCACGGACGAATAATTGATGTTTATTTCAAACCGATATGCAGGTTACACAATGCGCACGGCATCGACTCAGTAGGATGTAGGACCACCGCGAGCGGCGATGCACGCGGAAACACGTCGAGGTACAGAGTCAATAAGAGTGCGGATGGTGTCCTGAGGGATGGTTCTCCATTCTCTGTCAACCATTTGCCACAGTTGGTAGTCCGTACGAGGCTGGGGCAGAGTTTGCAAACGGCGTCCAATGAGATCCCACACGCGTTCGATTGGTGAGAGATCCGGAGAGTACGCTGGCCACGGAAGCATCTGTACACCTCGTAGAGAGATGCGAGATGCGAGCAGTGTGTGGGCGGGCATTATCCTGCTGAAACAGAGCATTGGGCAGCCCCTGAAGGTACGGGAGTGCCACCGGCCGCAGCACATGCTGCACGTAGCGGTGGGCATTTAACGTGCCTTGAATACGCACTAGAGGTGACGTGGAATCATACGCAATAGCGCCCCAAACCATGATGCCGCGTTGTCTAGCGGTAGGGCGCTCCACAGTTACTGCCGGATTTGACCTTTCTCCACGCCGACGCCACACTCGTCTGCGGTGACTATCACTGACAGAACAGAAGCGTGACTCATCGGAGAACACGACGTTCCGCCATTCCCTCATCCAAGTCGCTCTAGCCCGGCACCATGCCAGGCGTGCACGTCTATGCTGTGGAGTCAATGGTAGTCTTCTGAGCGGACGCCGGGAGTGCAGGCCTCCTTCAACCAATCGACGGGACGGGAAATTGTTCTGGTCGATATTGGAACAGCCAGGGTGTCTTGCACATGCTGAAGAATGGCGGTTGACGTGGCGTGCGGGGCTGCCACCGCTTGGCGGCGGATGCGCCGATCCTCGCGTGCTGACGTCACTCGGGGTGCGCCTGGACCCCTCGCACGTGCCACATGTCCCTGCGCCAACCATCTTCGCCACAGGCGCTGCACCGTGGACACATCCCTATGGGTATCGGCTGCGATTTGACGAAGCGACCAACCTGCCCTTCTCAGCCCGATCACCATACCCCTCGTAAAGTCGTCTGTCTGCTGGAAATGCCTCCGTTGACGGCGGCCTGGCATTCTTAGCTATACACGTGTCCTGTGGCACACGACAACACGTTCTACAATGACTGTCGGCTGAGAAATCACGGTACGAAGTGGGCCATTCGCCAACGCCGTGTCCCATTTATCGTTCGCTACGTGCGCAGCGGAGCATGTTTCTCGCGTCTTGAGTGCAATGAATGGATCATTGGGGCTTCTTGTGCTTGCGTTGTGCCACATCTTCAAGGTATTTTGCTACCTTTTGCTGTAACAGCTTTTTGTACGCTGTCCTCTTCGGTGCATAATCTGTTAGCGTGGAATGTTCCTTTGATTGTCGCACCTTATGGAGAAGGTCCAGGGTCTCTTGTCTAAGTTTATAACATTCGGGGTCATACCAAATCTTGGCGATTCTTGGTGGCTTCCGGACTTGCGATTCCTTGATAATTTTCAGCGTTGTGTCTAGTGCTGAATCTAGAAGACCTTCCTCAAACATCTGCAATATTTTTTGCACTTCGTCTTTTCTCCTTTCACGAGTATCAGTTGATACATTTCTTGTGATAATCCACTCCTTCTTGTTTCTAGATAGCGATATTTCTTCTGGAACAATTCTTGAACGGACAAGTATGTGTTTTCTTAGAGCGGCAACCGAGTCCGAACATAGGACGTTTTGATTGCATATTGCTAGGCAGTCGCCTTTCACAAAAGTTAAGTCTATGGTGCTTTTCCCATTAGGAGCTATATAAGTTACAGCTTGTGGCCTATTTAGCAGAATATATCCCTCATCATGTAGGAAGTCTAGTTAGAGTGTCTTGTAATCGGGTTTGTCGATTCGACAGTTGAGGTCGTCCCCAAAAATTACATTTCTGTTATCTCTCACTGTTGTAATGGCTCTTACAATGTGTTCTATTGCAGCACCTCTTTTCTTTATGGGGCTGATGTATAGACCTATGATAGTTAATTTAACTGTTCGAATAATTACATATTATCTTCTATAAGTGTTTCCTTCACCTTTCCTATGCAGTCTTTATAGAAGATCGTGGCTCTTCCTTCCGGTCTTCCTTTTTATTTTGGGGTTGCTAGGGCATGTTTGCTATATAGGTATGACAGGATTATATGTTCCGTTAAGAATGTTTCTGTGGTTATGATTACAGGAAACCGTTGCCAAAAGAAATCTGAGATTAACGAGATAATTGACTTCAGCCCTTCAACGTCTCAGAGTAGAATGTACAGAATTCCTGATTTGTTTGATTTGTTCTTTGTTTGTATCGACCTATAGCCCGGATTATAAGGACGCACTTGTTTGTCTCCGAAAAATAAACGGGCGCACTATAATTTCCTTTGGCCAGAAATTGGGATCTTGTAGAAAGTCAAGAAATGTGAAGTCCGAACCTAATTCGAATGCTTTTCTGGTTCCCTTAGTTGGCAGCATTTCACACTCAATATCTTCCTCGATTCTATTTGTTTGGAGACGTCTCCAAAGAAACAGAATCTTCCGATTTCGCCCTACTACTCAGTCTACCCATGTAAATCCATGCCTTTTTAGGGCTGCCTGCAATTGTGAGTCAGTCTTCTGGCTACAACCGATCACTGTGTTCCCTCTTGTACGATTATTCCTAGTTTCTTTTGTTTTAGATCTTCTTTCTTGATAAGTAGGCCATGGTCCTGTGTCGTCTAGAGTGTCCTTATTCCTGTTGAATTCTTCCACGTATTCTCCTTTTGATACTGGTCCTGAAATCGAGTTATTTTCATCCTTAGATACTTTTGTGTTGTTTCTTTGTTGGGTTTCACGTTTGTGTTCTGTTGGAGGCCTCCCTGGTTTCACATTGTCGGGAGGTACTGGGGACTGACGTTTACCGACCGTCAAGCGATTTATTCCCTTCTCTTTGATTACGGATTTCCCGTGTAATCCTAAGGTAATTCATTAGTGTGGTTTGTATTTCTTCTCGTATTCTCCTTTCGAGACCACTTTCCAAGAATTCTAGTATTTTTTGTATTTGATCCCCCAAAGACGCTAGAAACCGTACTTTTCATTTGAAATTTTCTTTTTCAATAAATGGGGTTTTCATTCACTACAAAGCCACGAAAACTTGCAGTTCTTTTGCTTAAGTATACCAAATTCACATCCGGTCATTCCACAACAGTCAATATGATGCTATCTGTTGCAGCCTTCACACTCAACAGCGTCCTTATTGCTGCCAACCTTCTTGTGACAGATGTCACAAATATAAACACGTTGAGTGCGAAGTTCTCCATGTGCACCTATAATCTCTTTCTCTGTGCTGCCCGGCACTGTCTTATATTCACGTTGCCTGACGAAGGTTAATTTGACAGTCAGCTTAATGTAGTAAGATCTCAGATATACGTAAACACGCATTTTTTATATCTTATTCCAATCTGGGTCGTATGTCACTTTACTGTACCAAAAAATCATGTAGGAATAAACTTTAATACGCTCCTAAATGACGAAAAAAAATACACTGCAAGTTTCACTTGCGTACAAACATCATCACCACTAACTATATAAATTTGTCTTTTCTATGTCTAAATGCCTATCCTCGTTTGGCGTATTTGTTAAACGTTCATCCCCTCCGTGTGTGAAAGTCTTACCACAGTACATGCACGAGTTCATTTCCTCTCCTACGTGAGTGAGATGAGCAAATGCCATACCGCACTTGATGCATAAGATAAGCGTTTCATCTCAATGTGCAACTTCCGGCTGCGTGGCGCTGGAAGTGCTGTAGGGCGTAGGCGAGTTGTTTCACTGTCCAACTGAACGACATTACTCTAGCGTGTTATGTACCTTAATGATGTTAGGAGCCTCCAGATATTTTGTGTATCGACCTTATAATTTCTCGCATATTTTCGGATTTTCTGGTTGTTTTATTCCGTTGCTATATTTCCTTGCGATTGAACAGATGGTGTCTAAGCATGTATTTAGTTCGTTTATCACTTTTTTCGCCGTATTTCCGGGACCGACTAGCACACGACATGACACGACACGAATTCTTTCACTCAACTTAATCAACAAGAGTTATATTATTCTAGAGGTAGCCTTTTCCTCATGCATGACTCATGCTAGGAAGTTTATAAAACACACCTCTTAATCCACTCTAGTTATTGAACATTCCAATGTCACGTACGCAGTGGCACGTTTTCTCAGTAGGGCAAGCTTATAAATGTTAGCGATGCGGCATTCGATTCATTTTACTGAATCGATTCATTTTATTCCGTTCACGTTACTGAATCGATACAGTGATCCGATTCACGGGACATTAGTCACCGCTCCTACTGCATCTGTGTAGTATGTGCTGGTAAGACAGCAGCAACTGCATTCAGTGCTCGCAGCTGCCATCTGGTCTTCATACTATGAACTCCTTTCTTAAAAAATGCTAGTCACTCTAATACATCGAAGGTTTCCGGCGACGCAGGGTTGGAAAGGTTAGGATTACGAAGGTAGCAGCCATGGCATGAATTAAGGTACAGTCCCAGAACATCCTAGTGTGAAAATGGGGAAACTACGGAAAACCATTTTAACGGCTGCCGACTGTGGGATTCGAACCCAGCACCCCCCGAATGCAAGCGCATAGCTACGTGATACTAACCGCACGACAACTCGCTCAGTCATTTTTGAAAATATGTATTTTTCTATCAGCTGAGGATTTTTAAATTGTCATATTTTGTACTAGCTGATGTACCCGTGCTTCGCTACGGAATTCTACTTTGCATACGGAATTCTAGTATACACGTTGTGAGCAAGATTGTATTAAATTGCATAGCTCTTAATGTTGCCCTAGAAACGCGACGGGGAAGTTTTTTTTTTTCTATTTGCTTTACGTCGCACCAACACAGATAGGTCTTATGGCGACGACGGGATAGGAAAAGTCTAGGAATGGGAAGGAAGCGGCCGTGACTTTAATTAAGTTACAGCCCCAGCATTTGCCTGGTGTAAAAATGGGAAACCACGGAAAACCATCTTCAGGGCTGCCGACAGTGGGCGCTATCTCCCGATTACTGGATACTTGCCGCACTTAAGCGACTGCAGCTATCGAGCTCGGTAAGACGGGGAAGTCACCAAACATCTTTTCTCATATGAAGACTGAGTTAGAGAATTTTCACTGTAATGGTAGACCCACTTACATACCACCAGTCACAATCAGGTTGGGGAGTTTTCCTTATAATGGTAGACACTCACTCTCCACCTGCCTTTTTACATCCTCAGATATACTGTCTTAGTGGTTTTCCCAACTGAAGGGAACATACATTACAATGACGTCAGTAGGAATGGCGCGATTAAAAGAAATGCTTTCATGTGAAATACTCGATCAAATGAAACACCACACATTTTATCACTTTTAACGAACAGGATTACACTGCCGATCTAACAGTCCAAAGTTCCAGAATGACCAATCCGCCGACAGCCGTGATCCGCCTTTTTTTTTCGGCGGGGAGAGGGTCGAATAGTGGCGACTCCCAGGGCAAAAACTATGCTCTTTTACTAATCTGTTTCCTAGGAGTACCTGATGAGTCGGAAAATATCAATTCACTACAATGGCTGCGGAAAAATCTATCTCACTTGGAGGCAAATTTTTCCTCCAAGCCAGAGGAGAAACCCCCTCTTCACTGAAGATTTGGAATAAAATGAATGTAGAATTTAATAAAAGTGAAGAGGAAGAAACTTTTCTTAAGGAACGGCTCTCTTCAGGGTTCAATTTTGAGTTATTTAGTGAATTGCGGTGCTATAAATTGGAATAGGCCTAAATTGTTATTCTAGACCAGGTCACACTACTACTACTATTACTACTACTCCAACTACTACTACTGAGTCAGCCTCTACCTTAAGTATGCACACTGCTCATTCCAAACAGCACGTCAGAGTAGGGATCGAACAGCTGGAATACCTGATGAACCAGTGTGTTACGTACCAGCAGTATCAGAAAATATACGAACCAAAGGAATGGCATGCTAAAGAAGAACGTTTCCTAAATCTCCAGCTATTTCCCGCTAATATTCAGTCAGGCTATTATACGCGGTACGTAGCAGTAATCCCATCTATCAGAGTTGAGAGGCAGCATAAGAGACAAATAACATCACAACAAACAGTGGTCAATGTAATGTTATTGTTGATGAATGTTATGCGCTTTCGATATTGTAGGCCTTCACATTTTGTTTTCTTCCGACTCTGAAATACCACTCATTATAGTCGGTACGGTAAAACTGAATAATACATAAATGATCAGAAATTGTATTCTTTTTAACTTTTGTTATCTAGTACTTTTCGATAAGACCCAAAACACAGGTGTTTTAGAATTAAATTTTATGCGCATTCCCCTAAATTATAATTTCATTCAGGGTGAATACAATTGTTTACAGTTTAGACTGTAGATTATTATTCCCCGACTCTATACACCGATTTTCATTAAATTCTAGGAACCCATTTTCTCGTGGCTCGGCGTCGATCTGGACTTAGCAACAAAAATGCAAATTCATGAATATCTGTGTTATTATAGCCGGTACGGTAAAAATGTATAAGACATGAATGGGCGGAGATTTAATTCTATATAACTTTGGTTATGTAGTATTTATCGATACGACCACTAATGATATCAATATCCGAGAATCAAATTTTAGGCCTTCCGCTAAACTACCATTTCATTCAGCGTGATTAACATTATTTATAGCCTAGATTGTAGTGGCTCATTTTCCGACTTTGTATAACAGTTTTCAATGAGATAGGGCCACTAATGACGTAAATATTTAAGAATTAGAGTTTAGGCCTTCCCCTAAACTACCATTTCACTCGGTGAGAATAAAATTATTTACAGTCTAGATTGTAGCAACTTATTCACCGACTTTGAATACCAATTTTTACTAAGATATAACTACTAATAACATAAATATTTGAAAATTAAATTTTAGGCCTTCCCCTAAACTACCATGTCTATCAGCGTGAATAAAATTATGTATGGCTTAGATTGTAGCGACTTATTCCCCGACTTTGCATACCGATTTTCATTAAATTCTCTTTAGCCGTTTTCTAGTGATGCGTGTACATACATACATACATACATACATACATACATACATACAGACAGACAGACAGACAGACAGACAGACAGACAGACAGACAGACAGACAGACAGACAGACAGACAGACAGACAGAAATTACGGAAAAGAAAAAGTGCATTTTCTTGTTACTGTGAACATGATCGATACAGAAATACCATTCTTTTCAAATTCTGAGCAATGTACAGACAAAACTCTTATTTTATATATATAGGTAGGCTACCCGAGATGTACAGTAGCCCGCTGGTTTTCTGATTCAACATACTGTTGGTTAAGTTATTGCGTCAGTCGGCTCACTTACTGTCCACATATGATTGAACTCTTGTGCAACGATGTGACATACAAACTGAGAGAATTCTGAGCCCTTTTTCCCAATATAAATCAGGTACTTTTGAGTGGTCATGAGCATGATTCATAGTCATTGGGCAGGCTAGAGTCGAGTTTAATTGTTAAATGTCAACTAAGTTATAATACTAAAATTCATTAAACTAATAAATAGTATAACATAATAGCCTCCTTCAGAAGTATGTTTTGACTACCTTTTTAACACTGCAAATAAATCCATCTATTATTTAAACCTCGCTGTAAGAAGAGGACAGTGAATGCAAATGGGTATTATTTTCATATGAGCTGAGCTCAAGTGTTCATTATAGCATACGATTTTTTCACTTTACCATGGCTCACTGTATGTCTCGCTGCAGCGGAAGCTTGGCTCTCCGCTATTGTCCAGTATGCCGATAAGGAGCCGTGTGTATCTTGTGTCTCACTGAGCCGTGCTCGTTCACGATTATTTCGGTGTGCCATGGCTCACTGTATGTCTCGCTTTAGCGGAATCTCGGCTCTCCGCCAGTGTCCAGTGAGCCGATAAGGAGCCGTGTGTATGTTGTGTCTCACTGAGCCGTGCTCGTTCACGATTTTTTCACTGTCTCGCTGCAGCGGAAGCTCGATTCCCCGTCAACGTACAGTGAGTGCGCCACTCAGCACTGTCCGCTGGGAGTAAGCTGAATCGTGTGCCGTGAGCTCGCCGTTCCTGTGAATCGATTCACTCGTACACTTGAATGAATCGATACACTGCTTCGAATCATGCATTCAATAGCCAACATTAATAAATGTACGTGTTAACTCATTCCTGACAAACACAATTCTGTTGTAATTTATGCAATAGCGCGTTTTCTTGGAAGTCTACAGCACCTGTTTTCTCACTTACCTGCAAGGTTAAACTGCTGTGACATATGCAATAGCACGTACACTAGCTCACTTTGGAGAAAGACCTTTCCCCTGTAATGCACCATCATGAAAATTTAAAAAATTAATTTGGTGACGCATGAACTTATCTTTTGACTAATGTTTTCCGGTTAGATAATGCTTTTAGATTATGCGTGTTTAAACGTGTTTTATATCTGACCAAAAATATGGCTTCCTATTAAGATAGCTACATTGTTGTTTGAGTTTCTTGACTCTTATTTAGTATTAAGTGAACAATACGAGTTTTGAACTCATGGAAGTCATAAAATTGTGCGCCCCCCATATGTCTGATTTATAACGGAGATGACGGTTTATATTTTGTATTGTGTCTAGCGTAATGTTTTGTGGATTATGCACGTGATAGCGATCCTGGTTAATTGTGTATATTACATTGTTTTAACATAGGAAGCTCTAATTGTTCTTAAATATGTGTATGCATTGCTGCTATCATGCTGGCAACAATAAATTATGGCCAAGTACACTTTTAGTACCGTAGTAGTTATCCTGGTGTTCAAAATAATAGTTTTCCTGGCATATCAACATGTCTGTAGGATGTATTTATTAATTGTTTATTGTAATTTCTCGGAATTATGCTCTGACAGATTTTATTCAGGTTAACTTCGAATAAGGAAATCATCTCGCATATTGGTTACTCCTCATTCCAGTGACAATAATGAGTTCAGTGAGGTTCGACTCAGCCCAGCCCGATCATCGCTGTGTTTCCTTTCTCTGTTAAATAACATTAGATCTGAAACCCTCGCCCTCGAATGTACGATGCTAAAGATCCTAACAAAACCCTTATGTTAACGCCTGACTAGCGAAGTCGATTCCAAACTACCAGAGGAACAATTCAGTTTTTGAAGAGGGAGGAACACGATACGGGCCATCAGTTGTCTACTGGATGATATTGAAGCAGGTAGAACTAGAGCGGGAGGCAAGCTATACACCATTTTCGTCGACTTCTCCAAAGCCTTCTACTCTATCAGCCGAAAAATCATAACGGAGAAACTAGACAGATTATTGAGAAGTAATGCAAGTCTCAAACGACTAATTCAGAACTTACTGGCCTCAAAGTGCATAGAAATTAGTGACGGAATAGCGAATTCCAACCCATTTTAACAAACCACCGGTGTACTACAAGGGAATCCACTAAGACCAGTGTATGTTGGGTATTCAGCCCGAAAGCTGGTTTGATCCTCCACAGCTCTGCTAACAGCTGTCATAAATAGCCTAGGCATCACTGAAGAGGCATACTAGGGAAATGAGGAGTGAGGTAATTTCCCGTTGCTTTCCTCACCGAACCAGAAGTTGCTATTACATATCAGTCTGCCAAGCCCACTGAAATGCATGCACCAACTGACCCTATGAGCGATATTTTCACACCATTCATAACAGGGACTGGCTGCATAAGCAATGGTATTACTAGCATCACTCATACCTTATATTAAGACCTAGGTACTTACAATGATCCCCAAAACGAACTTTCACCCTATTAACGCAGTAATTAAAACTGAGGACTTATCCTATTTGTGAAACTCACAACCTGACTTTTGACCGAGTTTATTATCATAGCATTGCCTAATGTCCATCTCACAACATTATCCAGGTCATTTTGCAGTTGCTTACAATATTGTAACTTATTTATTACTCTGTACAGAAAAATACCATCTCCAAAAAGCCTTATCTCTGATTCCACTTCATTACACCTATCATTTATATATACTGTATAAGAAAACATAAAGGTCCAATAATGCTGCCTTGAGGAAATCCCCTCTTAATTATTACAGGGACAGATAAAGCTTTGCCTACTCTAATTCTCTGAGTTCTATTTTCTAGAAACTTTGCCACCCATTCAATCACTCTTTTGTTGAGTCCAATTGAATTCATTTTTGCGAGTAGTCTCCCATGATCGACCCTATCAAATACTTTAGATAGGTCAATCGCGATACAGTCCAGTTGATCTCCTGAATAAAGGATATCTGCTATATCTTGCTGGAATCATACAAGTTGAGCTTCAGTGGAGTAACCTTTTCTAAACCCAAACTGCCTTCTATCAGACCAATTATTAATTTTGCAAACATGTTTAATATAATCAGAAAGAACTCTTTCCCAAAGCTTGCAGGCAATGCATGTCAAACTGACTGGCCTGTAATTTTCAGCTTTACAGTATGTCTATCCCCCTTTCCTTTATACACAGGGGCTGCTATAGCAACTCTCCATTCATTTAGTATAGCTCCTTTACGCAAACAATAATCAAATAAGTACTTTTAGATATGGCACTACATCCCAACCCATTGTCTTTAGTATATCACCCGAAACGTTACCAATTCCAGCTGCTTTTCTTGTTTTCAACATTTGTATCTTACTGTAAATATCATTGTTTCATAGGTAAAGTTTAATACTTCTTTAGTATTAGTCACCTCTTCTGTCTGGTCATTATCCTTGTAACCAACAATCTTTACATACTGCTGACTGAATACTTCTGCCTTTTGAAGATCCTCACATACACACTCCCCTTGTTCATTAATGATTCCTGGGATATCCTTTTTGGAACCTGTTTCTGTCTTAAAGTACCGATACACACTCTTCCATTTTTCACTAAAATTTGTATGACCGCCAATTATGCTTGCCATCATCTTTTCCTTAGCTAACGTCTTTTGTAGATTCAATTTCCCAGTAAGTTCGTGCATATTTCCTTGCTTCCACAGCCATTTCTACCTCTATGTCCTTCCAACCTGCACCTCCTTCTTAGTTTTTTTTTCTTCTCTGTTATAATAACATAGTGGATCTTTACCATTCCTTACCACGTTTGAATGTACAAACTTATTTTTCACATTCCTCAACAGCTGCTTTAAACCCATCCCAGAGTCTGTTTCAATTTTTCTTTACCGTTTTCCACCGATCATAGTTACTTTTTAGAAACTCTTTCATGCCTGTTTTATCAGCCATATGGTACTGCCTAATAGTCCTAATTTTAATACCTTCCTTTCTTTCACATTTATTTTTAAGTACCATGAAAACAGCTTCATGATCACTACTACCATCTATTACTTCGGTTTCTCTATAGAGTTCATCTGGTTTTACCAGCACCACATCCAAAATATTCTTACCTCTGGCTGGTTCCATCTTCTGAATCAGATATTAATTTATTTGCCATTTGTTGGACATGCTTCCTGTCATTCGCATGACCTTCCCAATTGAGATTTGCTAAATTGAGATCAACCGCTACAGTCACGTTCCTTTCCTTATCGTTTCCCCCCATAGCTGATTATCTTATCAGATAATTCTGAATCGGCGTCAGCGCTACCCTTTCCAGGTCTGTACACTCCAAAGATATCAAGTTGCCTATTGTCTTTAGAAATGAGCCTTACACCTAGAATTTCATGTTTCTCATCTTTAACTTTTTCGTAGTTTACAAATTCTTCTTTCACCAGAATGAATACTCCCCCTCCTACCATTCCTATCCTGTCTCTATGATACACACACCAGTTCCGTGAGAAGATTTCTATATCCATTATGTCATTTCTCGGCAATGATTCAACTCCTATTACAATATCAATTAAGTATATATCCATTAAATTAATTAATTACATTCCTTTCTTTACAATACTTCTGCAATTCAGCACTAACATTGTTATGTCATCCGTACTTGACTTCCAGTTCCCTGTTCCCTTATCACCGCTCACTAGACCACTTCGTTTCTCTGAATGTACCTGCCTATAACCCTTACAAACAAATTCCCTAACTTATATGTACCACTGCGGTTTAAGTGAAGGCCGTCTGAGCGCAGATTGCTGTCTCCTACCCACCTATTAGGATCTAGAAATCTCACTCCCAGTTTCTTGCATACCCACTCCATAGCCTCATTTAAATCCCCAATCACCTTCCAGGCAATATCCCTCCTATAGAGTATTCCACTGATAACAATCTCTGCTTCCTTAAACTTTACCGGAGCTGCATTTACCAGATCTCACACATCCCTAACTATGTTTTTACTTATACCTGCTTGTCTTGCGTTGTTAGTACCAACCTCCTTCTCTTCTACTTTCAACATCTGCCTTAACCTAATTACTGGATAACACTCTACCCTGGTTCCCTTTCCTTCACATACTTTCCCCACATGTCTAACAATGGAATCCCCCATGGCCAGAGCCTCAACTCTACCCGTCTAATTCGATCCCCTCTTCTCCTGGTCAGTCATATCTTTCCTGACAGCCGCAGTAGCTACTTCTTCCTCCCTTTTCTCCCTTCCATGACCCTGTTCCACCTGTCTTTTCCTATCCATTACACCACATTTCCGTTTCCTACCTTTTCCCTCCCTCCTACTTCCACACTTCTCAGCAACAGTTCCCTGTTCCTCATTTTCCCTCGGTTGTTCTACCTGCAGTGACTCGTACCGATTTCTCACAAACACGTGTCCTGAATTCTGATCCTGAAAGGAGCCCTTAGCCTGCAATCTCCTTCCCCTTAAAACATTAGACCACCTTTCTTCTAGAGTTTCCCCTTTCCTTCCCATCCTCCTTTTACACGTACTGTATCCTTTCCTTTTTTGAGGGAGGCAACATTTCCTTCCTGTCCTCTGAGAGAATCCTAATTATCTCCCTCAAACTCTCCAACTCCTCCTTCATACTCCTTAATGCCTAGCCACACCCACAGTTCCTACACTTGCACTCCTTAGTCATACTTTACTGATTAATGAAAAGAAAACAAAAATAATATAACTAATATCGTGCGAAATAAACATGAAAGGAAATAAATATTGTCTAGGATAGTTCACAAAGATCCCACGACATGATATCGGTGATTAATATAGGCTACTACCGAACTACAATACTACTTAATTGTTCGAATATTTCCTACAGTACCCTAACAGGATGAAAATTGCTGTTAATTACTGAAAACAGAAAATAATACACAAGATTTACACAATTCTAAACTGCATTTAAGTCTACCCTAATTACTACAACAGAATTCGCTTAAGTGCGGCCAGTGTCCAGTATTCGGGAGATAGTGAATTCGAATCACACTGTCGGCAGTCATGAAAATGCTTTTCCGTTGTTTCCCGTTTTTACACCAGGCAAACGCTGGGGCTGTACTTTTATTACTGCCACGCTGTTTCCTTCCCACTCCTAGCCCTTTCCTGTCCCATCGTCGCCATAAGACCTATCTGTGTCGGTGCGACGTAAAGCAACTTACAAACAAACAAACAAACAAACAAAGAACTACTATAATCTATAATAACACTCAAACACAATGATAAACGAACAATTAACTTAAAAGTACTACGTGCAAACACAAAATAATTAATTAAGCATCCACGTAAAAGCACATAGCGACTCAAATACGTCTTTATCATTATTGAAAATAACGAAATACGATAACAAGCAGACTAAAAATAACAATTACTTTAAACTCGTATGCGCGATCACATTGAACTTGTGCGTTCACGGTCACATTGCCGCTAATCGAAATATGCCTTACGATCTGAGTATTGTAGTAGGACTTGTCTCAAAGATAGATCCTGCATTCCCTAAACGGAGGGGCTACATTAAAAAAAAATACCACAGAGCAAAAACAACGATTAATTGGGACATTTTACTTCTATAGTGACGACATGAAGTTTATTTTAAGGAAATTGTTATAATATTGTATAGTAAACGCTTTGTAAGGTACGCTACGGTAATTTGAATATATTTCATCACAAAATTCCATTAAATAATGTTCACAAGTACGGTATTACATCAACTTTACTATGTACAGTTACATATTAGCAGGTTACATAAATCAACATTTGACTTGTTTTACATATCCATCCTTCGTGGTTTTGGTTTTATATCCCTTTTTTTATGGATGTTTGCTAATGCAAGACCATTAAACCGTTCTCTCCCATTGTGCTTTTAGGTTTTTAGCTTACGTAGGGCCGAGAAACTTCTCTCTCTAGAGGCTGTTTTGACTCGCAGGGTGGCAAACATTTGTAGCAATAGCCTGATACTGGGAAAGATATCTCTATTGCATAGAGCTAATATATGTACCATATTTTGTCCTTCTATTTTCTTCTGGATGAGACGTTGTCCAATTATCTCTCCGTAGTGATATTTCTGCTCTCAGTTCAACACTTGTTGATTGAAAGCCTTTCAGACATCTCTGCTGCTTAAATAATTTCTTAGAAAAATTACTGGGAGTAAGTCCTTCTAAAGGGGCCACTTTGTTAACATTATCACGAAGGCGTTATTCTAACTAGCTTATTAAGGGGCAAGAATACTAAGTTTCTGAAGTATTTCTCAGGATCCCTAGTTGACACATTCATTTGCCTGTCACAAATACATGGGACACGGATTTCTTCACCCATTTCATCACTATTTTTTCCTCATTAAATTCAACATTCCTATTACGGCACCAATGTAGCCTAAGTCAATGCAGATGACATTTATCGTTTTAGGATCTTGCAAGAACTCGCTTAATTTTATAGTATGGACCAAACAGTGAACAACAGTTTCCAAACCAATGATAAATTCACCTCCTTTAAAAGCCGCGCCTAAGGGAACGGCTTTACTTAATACCGTTACTATCTGGATCATTTTCTATTTGTTCAAGAAATCTTACAACATGTAACATTAGCTCTTGAAATATAATATCTTGAAAATTTAAACCAAGTTTGTATACTCATTGACAATGCAGACTTTTATGTCTAGTTCAACCCCAAAATATAAGTAACATTACACTCTGAAAGTGTTTGTAAGTGCTTCTAGACAATAGAAAGTAAATCAATAATTATTAGTTTTTCAATCAAATTCAAAATAATAATTGAAAGTCCCCATCCATCAGGTAGCGGTATCTTGAGGTGACGCCATCTAGACTGCCAACGTGATAATTTCGACGTTCCGTTCTACTCAGCCAGATCGTAGTTGTGAACTAAAATTCTATTGGGTGACCTATGGCTGAATTTTTAATTAATTATGTTGAGTTGACACCGAATGTATCACCAGAGATCTTTGAGGGGTCAACATCGTACTACATGGAAGGGCAAGGACTTTAAAAATGTCTTTGTACCCTTCAGCAATCCGTTGCCGTCCGATCAGTGTGAGAAATGTGAGAGGGATACCTGCCTAAGGCCGGAGTAGGTTAAACAAATTACCCAAATTGTAACGATGAACAGTAGGACAATGACTGGATGCAGCCGCGAGTGGGACAATGACTGGACGCAGCCGTGAGTTGGGTGAATCACTCAAGGTACGATGGGTAGACATTGCCTGTATCCATCAGACAAAGTGGAATGGAGCAGAAATCTGTGATATTGGTGAAGGATACAAGCTCTTACCTTGCGGCACATCCTGCCAAAATTGCGTGGCAATTGCCGTCTCCGACAGATTGTGTGGTAATATCACCTACATCGACCGTATACACGATTGCTGGATTGGCATCTGAGTTGTCATCGGGTCAACAATAATACACATCATCTCTTGTTATGCACCAAAGGTAGGATGGCCATTAGAAGAACAAGATGGATTTTGGACAGAACTTCAGTCACATATCCACTCTATTGATTCCGGTGAACACATCTTAATCTGTGCAGTTCCCAACAGCCATGTTAGCTAACCAAGGGATGGTTTTGAATGAGTGCATAGTGGATTCATGTTTGGTGTGTGTAATGAAGCTAGTGAACTTGCCTTGAAATGGTACTTGGCCAAAGTAAATACGTTCTTCCAGAAACCCCTGTCCTACATTACCACATACAGCAGTGGTCATCGCATGTTGCAGATCGATTACTGGGTGGAAAGAAGAAGGATGTGAGGCTAGTAATAGACTGAAAACTTATACCATCAGACAAAATCGCTCCTCAGCATAGACTTTTGGTTCTTGAATTTCAACTTCACCTTCGCCCATCTGTCTGACCTGTCACCACCACAGAATGCATAAAGTAGTGGAAGCTTCATGTTAAAGCAACAGTGCTAATGGACACAATCTTTCTCCTCCTGAATAATGACTGTTTTGTGAAGGATACATGGGCTCTTCTTGCTGCACAGATTCAATCGAGTGCAGAAGAAATAGTAGGACTAACAAAACCAGGAAAGCGTTTCGTGGACAAATAGGTCTGGTGGAGGAATGACAAGGTCCAGTGTGCAGTAAAGTTAAGAAAATCACCAGCAAAAACTGACACCCACCTCTTCCACTAGGGAACTCAAATATTTCACCAAACGAACAGTAGCAACTGCCAAGGGCAATTACTTTCGTGTTTTCTATGAAGAATTAGATTAAATCGGAGGAGACAATGCTATCTATAGGATCACCAGATCTCGTCATCGTGCCACTGAAGATATTTGTCATGTTATCCACATCAAGGACATCATGGACAGCTCCTTCATAACCCAGCACATATGCGTACACACTAGCACGAACACTTGATAGTAATTTGTAATGAGGTATTCCCACTTTCGACTATCCCCACAGCCAACCCAGTGCAGAGTGCATTTCCACCCACCACGTGTGCCGAGATTGCCATCTGCACAATGAAAATCATCAAAGCAACTGGACCTGGTAACATCCCTGTTGAAGTTTAGAAGGAGATGGGCAATGTGAAACTGAGTTTCTACCAAAATTCTTCAAAAAATGCATTGAAGGCAATGACATACCATCCACTTGGTAGAGAAGTATCACCCACCGTTCCACATCCCTTAGCCCCAACGTAGGCTACACTATGCCTCCCTTATCTTGCTCCTCCCATCTACAACTCAGCTCTATTCTATTTCTCTGCTTATGCTCTTTCAACTTCTGCAATGATTCATCTTGAAAACAAATGAACATCTCAACGCTTTCCCATCAACATTATTCTGTTCACGCTTGTTTCAGCTGAACTGAATTCGAGAAGATTCTTCAAGTGCTAGTATTTTAACTGTTACCCCTGGTCTTTTGTGAAGTGCATTTTTCATATTGGAAGAAAACTTTGTGAATTTACGCAATACGTGTGGTCATGATGAGTGTTTAACATTCTACTCTACTTGTCTTGCACAGAATTTCAACAACACATGCTTGCTTCATAAATTTTATCTATAATTCATGTCTTGCCTAACTTCAGTGTTTATGACTGATGATGGTCTGTAGCAAGATCGAAACTAGTTTAATCAAATATATGTAAATTTTTCTTGGTTACAATAAATGGAATTGAATAGGTGGAAACCTTTTAGCTTTTGCCTTATATTAGAATTCAGTGGCGAAAGCTCTACTGGTAATCTAATGAAGTACGGGGTTGGGTGAGGGAGTCGCAACTAAAATCGAGGAAGAGGAACGTGCCGGCTGTGAAGGCTTTTCATGTATGTCCGAAGGGATGATTAGTGGATAAATAGAATATCACTAGAATGAAAGGAATATCGGGAAACCGGAGATTCCGGTGAAGCCTGTCCGATCTCCGCTTTATACAGCACAAATATTACATGCAGTCACCAGTCTTCAACCCAGGACTAGCGTTAAAGACCGATATCTCACCGTTTTAGGCAGGAAAGGGCCACCACAGTAATAAAAATAAACAGTGTAATTTGAACAATCGAATCACATCTCATAATTTAATTGAAACCTTACTTAGGCGATACATATTAAGTCTAGTTTGACCTTCTTCAGTATTATTTAGCGGAATTGCTGCCGTTAGTGGGTCTTAACATTTAAACCTATAAAACAATAATAATATTCAAAGGTCAATAAGAATTTCCTTCCAATATGGAAACTTACAAAAATGTTTCCAATTCTTTCAAAATTTTTAAACAATTTTTGACAGTACCCATTTATAAAAAACAGGTATATTTGAATTGTAATATACTGTGTATTCTATTTTTTGAGCCATATTAGTCATTTATTGTCTCGAGAATAAGAAAATAGGAAATAAAATATGAGAATGGAAACAAATAATAAAAGCAGGCGAGTTTGCAGTTTTACATGAGGAAAATCTTATGATCATTAGTCATGGGACCAATAGTGTTACGACCGACGAAACAACATATCGGACGTACATAGCAAGGTCCATTTCAATAGGCGCAAAAGTACAATTTTGAAACAATTCAGATGGAGGACCAGACTGCCGTAAACGGGGAGACACAACACATCACTCAGAAGGTGATTCAAATATTTATTACATATGAATAAACACCCTACTGCCGGTCGCCATGTTCAGTCTGTCTATATTAATGGACGCAGCAGCACGTTGCCAACTGTGACAAATGACGAATGAAATGCGGCAAGCGAGTTGCCAACACAAAAGCCGCAACAGTTAGTTTTATGTGTAATCCGAACCAAAGGAACGTGGTTGTACGTTTCGAAAATCTCACATGCTCATACTTTTGGGAGGTGGTTTTAAGTGATTTGTGTATTATCCTATCACTCTAGACACTGATGCTCTCTTTTATCTTTTAAAATTTCTGTAAATTTAAAATGTCCTATTTTCATCTGACGATTTGTGTAGGTGGGGGATTTCCCCATTTCCTCCCCCGTGGATCTGCCCCTGCCCCAAAGGAAAAGAGCATGATTTGTTCTGGGTGATTTCCATAAATATTTCCATAACGAAAGCATTGCAAATTTTGGGTTGGGAATACTTGGGAGCAAGGAGACGAGGTGCTTGAATAAGCAGTATGTTCTGAGCTGTCAGTGGAGAGATGATGTAGAATGGCCTCAGACGAATAAGCTTGAGTGGAAGATAAAGTTTGAATTCAAGAGGACTAATTAGGGTAAATATTCGTTTGTAGGAAGCGGAATTAAGGATTGGAATATTTATGACAGGTAATGTTCGATTTTAAAAGAGATTGGAAACTCACTTTTTAGCTACTGAATGATGCAACATCCCTCCTTAATTTCAAGAACTCATCAAATATTCTACCCCACATGTCCTTAACTGTAGTAATCAGACATACATGGAAAATGATTTCAGTAAGGTATAGCACGCCGATGTTTTATGAGATTCGTCACTTCTCTTTTCCTCTCCTATCAGATTACCAATAATTTTGTTGCTCTGTGCTTAGACCAAGCTATTACCATTTTACTGATACTTCCTCGTTTCAGATGTCATCAAGGGTCTTGCAAACTCCATGATGTAAAGGAAGATAATGCATGCATGGAATTAGAAAAGCAACGTCCTCTTTTCGGTGCTGTGGTGATGAAGTACAGTATCACAACGGGCTGAGAGTACAAAGATTATTGCCATGCGAACAGTGACTTTGTTGTTAATATGTGTGTGATGCTAATGAGCCACATGATCTTGATGATCAAATTCTGTTGTGAAGGCTGGAATGGGATGCACTAAGCTTTCTGGAACATTTGAGTAGAGATGGGTTGAAAACTCAATCATCATCTAAGTGGTTATCGTGATTTTGCATCTCAACTCCACGCAAATGCCAAGATGGTACCTTAATCTATCATAATTCATTGGCTCCTTCGAAATACCAGTCTCTCCCTTCCTGATTACCATCCTTGAAGAAGGCCTCCACTTGATCTGTCTGGCACTGCCATATAGGCAAAGGGCCGATTACCTTCTCCCTAATAATATCCAAGCTTGCCATGCTTCTGGATTTAAGTGTAATAACTGTTGCATTTTTAGGTGCCTATCTGTATGAATATCTTGCAAAGAGGTGCTGTACGCATGGTTTAAATAAATCATATTTTAGACATTATATTGATAATTGAATACTTTTCAAATACTATATTTTGCAATCATTTGCCTTTGTAGGGCCATGGATGAAGTTGCCAAGACTGCATATGAAAGGTCTGGAAACATGGAAGGAACCCTTTGTTCTACAGAAGGAATTTTTACGTCTAAGGATCCAAATCCTTCGTCACGTAGGGAGTTAGTTACTGTTAAATGTGAACCTGATATTCCTATGGTAAGTTTATAAATAAGTGTTTATGTTATCATGCATCCCCAACAGTTCTATTTTAAATTCAGTGTCATACTTTGGGTGCTACAATATTGGAAATCCAAAAGACAAAATAATTTAAGCATCTTGCACATCTGACACAATTTAACCATCTACAAAATTTGAAAGCAACGGGGGCCAAAAATCACTTTTATTTCTGAGTGCAAAGACTGATATTGTAGTCCAGGTGCTACATCTCTCTCCGCTGGACCTTCCTCATGCGGCTTCTTGGTGAATGTCCCATGGGTTCAGGTGCAGAGGGGATCGGTGTGCTAAGTTTAAGTCCAGCAGTTCGCCACTGCTAATGAGGAAGAGAAAGTGGTAGAAAGAGAAGGTATTATCTTTGCTTCTTGTTCAAGGACAGAGTCGAAGTTTACCGGAAGTCTTCAATCTGACTCAATTTACCCATGTGTTACTGTACCATGTATTTGTTGTTTGCATGTACAGATCATGTTACTGATTGTTTCTAGTTGAAAATTATTGTATTTAAGTGGCATTATTGTTCTCAGAACAATTTTAGTTTATTTGAAGTTATAGTATATAACGCGGCTGTGACCATATGGTGTTACGTATGAAATGCCTGAACCTTGGGTAATTAAAAAGTTACTGGATAAAACATTATTGCAACTAAAGTAAAAAGATAAATTGCCAGTACTGTTACAGTAGTTAAAAACGGCAAATCTACCCCACGTCCTCCTCAGTTACAGCATGTGCAGAAGGAGAAATACAAGAATGTTTACACAAGGTATTTCAGTGCAAATAAGTATGAAATTATTTGTGGTTATGTGGCTCATGTGAACTTAACAAACTTTATTGTTGGCCATGCTTATTGTCTGCAACTGAGAAAACACCCTGGAATAAGACAGGTTTTGCAAGTTTAGTTTCAGACAAACATCAGCCATATACGAGTTGAATCATGGTTAAGAAATGATATAATGGATGCAGAAATTTTCTCACGGAACTGGAGGTGTATCGTAGAGATAGGATAGGAATGGTAGGAGGGGGAGTATTCATTCTCGTGAAAGAAGGATTTTTAAGCTACGAGAAAGTTAGAGATGACAAAAACGAAAATTTAGGGGTAAGGCTCATCTGTAAAGATAATAGGTAATTTGATGTCTTTGGAATGTACAGACCAGGAAGGGGTAGTGCAGATGCTGATTCAAAATTATTTCATAAGATAATCAGCTGTGTGGGAAACGATAAGGAGAGGAACGTGATTGTAATGGGTGATCTCAATTTACCAAATATCAATTGGGAAGGTAATGCGAACGACAAGAAGCATGGCCAACAAACGGCAAATAAGTTAATATGGGAAGGGGGCCTGATTCAGAAAGTGATGGAACCAACTAGAGGGAAGACTATTCTGGATGTGCTGCTGGTAAAACCAGATGAGCTCTATAGAGAAACCGAAGTAATAGATGTTATTAGTGATCACGAAGCTGTTTTTTGTGGTAATTAAAAATAAATGTGAAAGAAAGGAAGAGATTAAATTTAGGACTATTAGACAGTACCATATGGCTAATAAAACAGGCATGAGGGAGTTTTTAATAACTATGATCGGTGGGAAACGGTAAATAAAAATGTAAACAGACTCTGGGATGGGTTTAAAGCAATTGTTGAGGAATGTGAAAATAGGTTTGTATCTTTAAGGTGGTAAGGAATGGTAAAGATCCACTATATTATAACAGGGAAGTAAAGCGACTAAAAAGGAGGTGCAGGTTGGAAAGAAATAGAGTTAGAAATGGCTGTGGAAGTAAGGAGAAATTGAAGGAACTTACTACGAAATTGAATCTAGCAAAGAAGCCAGCTAAGGATAACATGATGGCAAGCATAATTGGTGGCCATACAGATTTTAGTGAAAAATGGAGGAGTATATATAGGTACTGTACCGGAAACACCGCTACGGGAAAGAAGTTCGAAGTGTGTGTTGAACTTCGCGCGAGGTGGAAGATTGGCAACCCGCCGAACTCGCTGACGTACTCAGCCGTGACGTAGGCACTTCGAGTGAGCTCCACACAGCCAAGCGTGACCATATATGGTAATGTCCCGGCCCATGTGCAAAAGTCTATTTAACGTTAAAATGTTGTTATTTTGACACTGCCATCGTGGAGGACATCGTAATAGACGCAACCTGTCAAATTCTTAGGAAAATCCACCATGTACTTTAGGAGTTATAGTGTTGGACAATACCCACGTTCTAGATGCTTCGCCACAATCTGGTATAAAAGGAGGGCGATCCGGACTACAGATTCAGTGTATGTTACTCCACCGTCTCTGCAACACGGGTGACGGGTGAAGCGCTAGGAGCGCGGACCGAACCTATGGTCGGATGAGTCTTTGCATTTCGAGTGTTCGGTTCCAGCGGAGTTGGAACTTTGATTTTCTTCAAGTGCCATGTTAGGACTTGTGTTTCAGTGACTAACTGAAGGAACTTAGAATTTCTCTCGTGAGTGTCGTAACTTTTACAAGTGCTACATTTTAACTCGTATTTTGAACTTGTATTTTCGTAAACAGACTTTGGGAGCATAGACATTTTTCGAGTGTCTAATTTGGACTTGTGTTTTGCGACAAGCTGTGGAAACATAAAACTTTTCGTGTGAATGTTACAATTTTCTAAGTACCACATTGAATTTGTGTTTCATGGCAAACTGTGGAAACTTAGAGTATTTCAGAGTATTATGTTCGAACTTATGTTTCATAACAGATTGTGGAAACATGAAATATTTTTCGAGTGCCGCATCTGGACTTGTGTTTAAACTTGTGTCATCGTAACAGACTGTGGAAACATAGAGTACTCATGCCATATCTGAGTTTGTGTTTTCCTCTCGTGAAGTTCCGAGGGAACATAGAACTTTTCTGTGTCATAATTGAACTTACAATTTATGCTTCGTTATCATTTTTGATGGACAGTTTTAGACTCTTTCCAAGTGCAGTTTTATTTTAATGATCACTTAATTTTGTTTATCGACAGAATAGGACGTTTCCGAGTATCATTCAGTTTACTTAATTTATTACAAACGTGCCAATGTGTCCTGAACTTGCATAAACTGTGCATCTTGTGCTTAATATTGTGGTCTAATCATAAACTGACGAGATCAGTGAATTAAGAACTATGATGACAATGATTAGTGACCCAATAGAACATTCTAGTCTGCCATGCCGATATTAACAAGCTCATGTCATGAACCTGACATTATAAATTACATATTATTTTCTCAAGTATCAATTCGACTAACGTCTAACACAAGGTCAGATATTCAGTTCAATCGTCTTATTTTCAAGTGACAATTTATGAACATTTACGATTCAGCGAGGTGTTTGAATCAAGATTTTAGTAACACTTGGCATATTTCATTTGCAATGAGTGAACGCAATAACTTAAAGGTCAATCTATTTAACAGTGCTACAAGTAAGTTGAATGCCGTACGGGGAACTTGTGTGTGAATCACGCCTCACCTTTCATCAACATTGTTGTGGGAGATCGAACCCCGGAACGTGTGCGGCTGGAGAATCGAGAACTCTCAAATCCTCGAGAACTTCACATCCAGGACGGGCGTCGTTCCTGTCCAGGCCGTGCCCAGCAACCACCCCAGAGTCCGGAGATTCCAGCCTGCTACGACGTTTCAACTCAACTTATATGAAAGGTGATATTAATTTGTCTTCAATGAACAATAAAATCAGATTATCAAAAAATCTTAAGTTCAATGAACTAATACCCCTCTCTGTAACAACTCCAATGTTTTTATGCCACACCCTCAGAAATAGTCCATGCTCTTCAAGCTAGTGTCAGCGCCTCAAATACAAACATTTTTTCCTGGTACAGTACTTTAAGGCAGAAACAGGTTCCAAGAAGGACATTCCAGGAATCATTAATGAACAAGGGGAGTGTGTATGCGAGGATCTTCAAAAGGCAGAAGTATTCAGTCAGCAGTATGTAAAGATTGTTGGTTACAAGGATAATGTCCAGATAGAGGAGGTGACTAATACTAAAGAATTATTAAAATTTACCTATGACAGCAATGGCATTTACAGTAAGATATACAAGTTGAAAACTAGAAAAGCATCTGGAATTGATAAGGTTTCGGGGTATATACTAAAGACAATGGTTTGGGATATAGTACCATATCTGAAGTACTTGTTTGTTTATTGTTTGGTCGGAGCAGCTATACCAGATGAATGGAGAGTTGCTATAGTAACCCCTGTATATAAAGGAAAGGGTGATAAACGTAAAGCTGAAAACTAAAGGCCAGTCAGTTTGACATGCATTGTATGCAAGCTTTGGGAAAGCATTCTTTCTGATTATATGCGAAATTAATAACTGGTTTGATAGAAGGCAGTTTGGATTTAGGAAAGGTTATTCCACTGATTCCAGCGAGATATAGCAGATATCCTGGATTCAGAAGGTCAATTGGACTGTATTGCGATTGACTTATCTAAGGCATTTGATAGGGTAGATCATGGGAGACTACTGGCAAAAATGAGTGCAATTGGACTTGACAAAAGAGTGACTGAATGGGTGGCTCTGTTTCTAGAAAATAGAACTCAGAGAATTAGAGTAAGTGAAGCTTTATCTGTCCCTGTAAAAATTAAGAGAGGAATTCCTTAAGGCAGTATTATTGGGCCTTTATGTTTTCTTATCTATATCAATGATATGTGTAAAGAAGCGGAATCAGAGATAAGGCTTTTCACGAATGATGTTATTCTGTACAGAGGAATAAATAAGTTACAAGATTGTGAGCAACTGCAAAATGACCTTGATAATGTTGTGAGATGGACAGTAGGCAATGGCATGATGATAAACGGGGATAAAAGTCAGGTTGTGAGTTTCACAAATAGGAAAAGTCCTCTCTGTTTTAATTACTGTGTTGATGGGGAGAAATTTCCCTTTGGGGATCATTGTAAATACCTAGGTATTAATATAAGGAAATACCTTCATTGGGGTAATCACATAAATGGGATTGTAAATAAGGGGTACAGATCTCTGCACATGGTTATGAGGGTATTTAGGGGTTGTAGTAAGAATGTAAAGGAGAGAGCATATTTGTCTCTGGTGAGATACCAACTAGAGTATGGTTCCAGTGTACGGGACCCTCACCAGGATTACTTGATTCAGGAACTGGTAAAAATCCAAAGAAAAGCAGCTTGATTTGTTCTGGGCGATTTCCGACAAAAGAGTAGCGTTAGAAAAATGTGTTTTTACCGGGCGAGTTGGCCGTTCGGGTAGAGGCGCGCGGCTGTGAGCTTGCATCCGGGAGATAGTGCGTTCGAATCCCACAGTCGGCAGCCCTGCAGATGGTTTTCCGTGGTTTCCCATGTTCACACCAGGCAAATGCTGGGGCTGTACCACGGCCGCTTCCTTCCAACTCCTAGGCCTTTCCTATCCCATCGTCGCCATAAGATCTATCTGTGTCGGTGCGACATAAAGCCCCTAGCAAAAAAAAGTTGCAAAGTTTGGCCTGGGAAGACTCGGGAGGAAGGCGACGAGTTGCTCGACTAAGTCAGTTTAGAGATGGCGTGGGAGGACATCAGTGGACGAATACGTTTGGGTGGTGTGTTCAAAAGTAGGAAAGATCACAATATGAAGATAAAGTTGGAATTCAAGAGGACAAATTGGGGCAAATATTTGTTTATAGGAATGGGAGTTAGGGATTGGAATAACTTGCCAAGCGAAATGTTCAATAAATTTCCAATTTCCTTGCAATCATTTAAGAAAAGGCTAGGAAAACAACAGATAGGGAATCTCCCACCTGGGCGACTGCCCTAAATGCAGATCAGTAGTGATTGATTGATTAACTGATTCGAATCCCAGCGTCGTTCATATCTGACACTTTCTGGTGTGAGATCAAGATAAACTGATTGCGATGTCTAAAAGCCAACATGCGGTACCCAGACTTCAACTCCAGGTAAAATTTACAGGGTAATTATTGTTGAACAGTCACGAGCGAGACATCGGGAAGTGCGGACGTGTGAATGAGCTGAGGTGCGCAATATGGGAATAACGATACAGCAATACAGGCTAAGAATTGGAAGATGGCATGGTGCAAGGCAGTGTTGGAAGGTGGAGTTGAGAGAGGAAGAGAAATTAGTGGTTATAAAGGACTGTTGGAGATTATGTTGTGTGCGACGGTTATTGCGACGCTGCTGGTGGTAGGAGGTATAGAAAAAAATCCGGGTCCAAACCAGGGACCGTTCGGCTGGGAGGAGCTTGAAGATATCAAGAGAGTGGTGAAGGAAGCAAGCAAAGGAGAAGAAATTAAGGAAATGATGCAGGAACACCAGCCAATCCAAATGAAGGAGATGAAGGACTTAAAAAGTTTTATAAAAGAAGAAATTGGAGGTGTAAATGACAAGTTAGCGGAGATAGATGAGGTAGGGAGCTTGAAAAAGAAGGTGGTGGTACTGGAAGAGGAATTAACAGCAATGAAGAGAGAAGTGAGGTTAGCGAGGAACGAATCAGCAAGAAAAAGTGTGTTTGTGTATGGTGTACCTGAGGAAGGAACAGAATCAAAAGTGGAATTAGTATTGAAAGTGGTGGACATAGTTTCGAACAAAATGAAGATAAACTTTTCTGAAGTTGATATAGATGATATATATAGAGTGGGAAGGAACAAGGGACATAGGCCGGTAAAGTTAAGATTAATATCAACCCTGATGGCTGATATACTTCTAAGGAATGCTGGAAATTTGAAAGGATCGAACATTTATTTGAAGGCTGAGATAGAGAAAGAAGACAGGATGCGGTCGGATGTCTATAAGCGGCATATGTGGCGTGCTAGAGCGCAGGGATTGCGAATCAAGATAGTGGGGAGGTGTCTGGTTACTTCAGGCAGAAATTGGTCGCGATCGTGGACACAGGAGGAACTGCTGAGGATGGAAAAATGTGAGGAGGAAATGAGTTGCAGAAATCGAGAGCAGGGCGTCATCAGTACGGAGAAGGAAGAGAGAAGAGGGGACTGCGGTGTCAGCGGGCAGGTAGCGAAGACAGCAGAGTCCTTGGTGAGTCAGAACAGCCCAGGAAGGAGTGAATCAACAAGTAGGACACTAGACCGAAGTGAAGTGGATACAGGTAGTGAAGAGGTGACGGGAAGGGAAAGAAGTCAGGGTAGTGACTCAACCTCCCCGAATAGGAATAATGCAGAAATAAACCTGGAGAGAAAGCAGGCGTTAAATAAGGCGAGATCCTTAAGTTTAAAAGATCTATGGGGTGGGAAAAAAAGGCTCTGGCACGGAATAGGGGAAGGATGGGGGTGAGAAGAAAGAGAGGGATGGGGTGGAGCCAAAAGGAAGAATCACGAGAAGTAAGGGGGGAAGTGGTGAAATGCAGAAGTATAGGGAGGGAGGGGGAGGAAATAAATAACTAGATATGGTGATAGGGATGCTGAATATTGAGGGGTTGATGGGGAAGTTAGGGAATAAGGAAATTGTGGATTTAGTGAAAGATTTTGAGATTATTGCTCTAGTAGAGACGTGGTTAGGGAAGGGGGTTGAAATTACATGGGACGGTTATAGAGTAGTTAACGTGTTAAGGAAAAAAAATAGGGAAGAGGGACCGAAACCCAGGGGGCATAGTAGTTTTAATAAGAAATGAGATAGCTGAATGAGTGGAGACGTTACACACTAGGGTAGAAGGGGTAGTGTGGTTGAGAGTACAAATGGGAAGGGGGCAGCGGAAGCAATTTGTCTGGCACTGCTTTATAACCATCCGAGCGATTCAGTGTATGCAAATTAACATTTTTTTGACGAACTGATTGAAGAAATAAACACAATTAAAGGAATGTATGTAGAAGATGGGATGATTTTATTGGGGGATTGGAATGCGAGAGTGAGCAATAGAGTACCGGTATATGGGAAAGAAGGAAAAGTAGACGGGGCACTGCGAAGGAAGAGTAAGGATAATGTTGTAAATAGTTATGGAGAAAGGTTATTAGAGTTATGTGCTCTAGAACATTTATTTATTTTAAATGGGTGGATGAAGGGGGATAGTGTGGGAGATTTGACGTATATTACAACAAATGGAGGGAGTGTGGTGGACATAGGAATAAGCTCAGAGATAGCGTTAAGGAGATTAATAAGTTTTGAGGTGTTAGAATATGGGTTGACAGAACATATGCCTATCAAAATAAAATTGACAACGTTGGTCGCTGATGAGAAGGGAAAGATGGAGGAAAGTAAGGAGAGGTATAGGAATGGAGGATGGAAGTATGTATGGGATGATAATACTAAAGAGAAATTAAGACGGCATTTGAAAGAGGAGGGAGATATATTAAGGGTAGGAATTGAAAGGGCGGTAGAAGGGAATGATATGGATAACGTGCTAAAATTAATTGAACTCCCTGTATGGAGGGTGGGGAAGAAAGTGAGGAGAAGGGTAGAGGGAAAAAAGAATAAAATGAATGGATGGTTTGATGAAGACTGTAGGAGAAAACGTGAGGTTGTAATGAGAGCCCTAGCGGAGTTTAGGAAGGAGGGTGTGCAAGAAAAATGGAAGGAATATTGTAAATTGAGAAGGAAATATAAGGAGGTATTGAATGAAAAGAAAAGAGGATGGAAGGAGGCGGAAGCTGAAAAAATAAATATATATTGTAGAGAGAATAAATTTGAGAGGATTTGGGAGTCAATAAACAAGATCAGAAGAACGAAACCGGAGGGGAAGGGGGATAAAATAGGAGAAAACGAGTGGGTTAGGCATTTTAAAAGGCTTTTAGAAGGGGAGAGGAAATTGGGTAGAGAAATAGACAAGTCATAAATTGGAAGGGAACTGGAAGTAGGCATTACAATATTGGATGGGGAGATAACAAGGCAGGAGGTAATTACAGTATTAAAAAATGCTAGACCCAAGGCCGCAGGAGGTGTGAATGGTATTTCCAATAGTGTATGGAAAGAGGTAGGGGCAAATGAACCGATGTTGAGAGGGATTGTGAAATTTAATAGGTTGCTGGAAACGGGGAAATTTCCTAGAGAATGGAGGAAGGGGGTATTATGCCCTATTTATAAAAATAAAGGAGCTAGTATTGATCCAAAGAACTATAGAGGAATTACACTCCTAGACTCGCTGTCAAAGGTGTACACAGGGGTTTTGGTGAATAGGATAACAAATTGGGCGGAACAGTACGGTAGGATATCTGAGTTCCAAAATGGATTTAGGAAAGGATGTAATACAGTTGATAATGTCTGGATTCTGGACACTTTGATTACAAAGTATGTGAGGATAGCAGGGCGTAAATTATTTATAGTAGCGATTGACTTAGAAAAAGCCTTTGATACGGTCAGTAGGGAGGCGCTATTTTTGAGATTAGGGGAGGTTGGAATGTCGAAAAAAATGAGGGTGGCAATTGAAACTATTTATGAGGAAGTGTTTGTGATGATTAAATTGCAGGATGGAAGGTTGAGTAAGTGTTTTGAATCGAAAAGCGGGGTGAGACAGAGTTGTAAGCTATCCCCGATATTATTTATATTATTTATAAATAATATTTTAGAGGGTCATGGTGGAGACGCATGGCAATGCCCTTGGGTAGGGAAAATGGAGGTTCCGGGGTTGATATTCGCGGATGACCTATTGATTTTGGCTTTGACGGCAAATGGGTTGCAAAAAGGATTGGACAAGGTAGTTGAATATATTAGGAAATGGTCTTTCAGAGTAAATGTAAGAAAGACTCAGATAATGGTGTGTAGGAAAAGGGGTGGGAGAAAGAATAAGGAAGTCTGGAGGCTAGAGCAGGAAGAAATTAAACCAGGGGGAAAAATTGAGTACATAGGTGTAATAATTAGTAAGAATGCTTCTTGGAAAAGTCAGTGTAAGAAGGCAAAACTTAAAGGAAGAGGAGCGCTTGCGGTAGTAGGAGTATTAGAAAAGAAATTTCCAGACGTTAAATACAAAATTCAGAAAACTGTGTTTAAATCACTGGTAATGGGCAAAATGCTATTTGGGGTTGAAGTATGGGGAATGGAGGAAGACAGGAGTGAACTAAACCAGGTGGTGGCGAAATTTAGCAAGATCATGATGGACCTACCGAATTGTACAGCCAATGCCGGGGCCAGATTAGTCTGTAAAGAATCGATAGAGGTTGAAATAGCTAAGAGGGTGTTCAAGTACTGGATTAGATTGGAGGAAGGGTGGGGCGTTAGTACAAGAAACGTTTAATTTTCAGAAAGGTATGACGAATGAAGGTTACTGGGTGAATAAGTGCAAAAAATGGTTACAAATATTGGATTGGGGGTATATGGAGAGGTCTGGGGGGATGGTAGGAATAAATGGGTATGGGAAAGGATAAAGGGAAGACTACTAGATATTGAAAGACAGAGCTTAATAGGGGAATGTAGAGAGAGAGTCTCTTTATCAGTATTAAATAAATTGGTGGAAGTAATAAACCCGAAAACGGAGTTTGAGGGTAGAAGGGATAAGAGAGGTTTGTATTGGTGGCTATTGGGTGTTCCGAGGAATAGGGGGTGGGTAGGTAGTGAGAATAGGGATAGATGTGTGTTATGTGGAGAGAAGTGGGAGGACCTGCATATTTTTAATCAATGCCGACCTTTGGCGGAGATAAAGATCAAACTACTAAGTAAGAAGGAGCTGCATATGGTAGGGGAAAGCTATAAGATAACATCTTGGTTATGTAGAGAGTGGGAGAAAGGAACGAATATAGCGAAATTCTTAAATGTGGCCAGAGCTATATTTATAAAGAAATTGAGGGAGTAACAGGGGTTGTGCAGATAATGTGGTTCGTGCTGAGGGAGAAAGGGGGAAGGCATTCTGCTCAGAGGAATGGATATCCGCCCTGAGCAAATGCGGGAAGGGTATCATGGTAATCATGATATCAGAAGAGGGGGCTGTAGTGTTAGGGGAAAGGGGGAGAACACCTTGCCCTGTGGAATGGTGATCCGCCTGGGGCAAAGGGAAAGCCTGAGAAAATTAGGTAAGCGTTGAGAAAAGGGGAGATTGAGTAGGTTTGAGGGGAGTGTAAAGCTTAGGTGGAAGTAAAAAAAATTTAAAAAATAATAAATAAAACAAAAAAAAACGAGTTGACTGAGTGAACTAATGGACTTGGAATGGAGTACTGTCTGTTGGTGTGTAAATGAGGAGTGAAAAAAAAAAGGATTGTTTAAGTGTATTTGTGTGAGGAGGGAGTATAAAGAAGGTATATGTGATAGAATTGTGATAGATTAAGTGGGAATGTAGTTAAGGAGAAAATGTTGGCAGTATGGAAATTATGAAAGTAGGTCATAAAAAAATTAAATTTTTTTAAATAGTGTAGATGCCTTGATGAGGGGTGTAAAATTGAGGGATTCTTGATGTTTATGTATTAAGTTTAATAGGATGGAAGAAATGGGATCTAACAGTTTGATGTAACTGAGGTGTTGTAGACTGAGAAGACGGAGTGAACTAATGAATTTGGAATGGAAACTGTTTGTTTGTGTGTAAGTGAAATGTTAAAAAAAAGTCAAATTGTTTTAAGTGCGATATAAAATGATTGTTAGTTGATGTTTAAGTCTGAAGCTTAATAAGGTGAGTCGGTTTGATATATGAAGTGTGGTGCGGTAGGTGGAGAAGACTGAGTGAACTAATGGACTTCGAATGAAAAAAGTTTGTCTGTGTAAAAAAAAAAAAGTGTTAATTGATTTAGGTGCGTTGATGAGGGATTTTAAATGGTTGTTAGCTGATGTTTAAGTCTTAAGTTTTATAAGGTGAGATGTAGATAGCGGGAGTAGTGCGTGAGAGGTGAGGGTGACGTATCAAGGGAAGAGGGAGGGGTGGGGGACTTGACCCCACTCCAAAGAAGTTAGACTTGAGCATGTCCGCACGGTAATGAAAAGGATAGGGAAGGTAGTATGCTGACAATGGACAAGAGTATGTGTGACGTACATAGCGGAAGTGTGTTGCAGGCCACCTGTTGGGTCTGGTTTCAGCCAGGGTGGCTTGTAACACATGATAAGGAAAGGAACACAGTGTTTGTCAGCGAGGGTCGGTGAGATACGATAGCAGTTCTCACGTGGCAAGGCTGGTGGCTGCTGTAGACGGGTTGGTGGGCGTGTGTTCCATGCCAGGGCTGTTGCAGCGACCAGTCTAATTAATTTTTTTAATTTTTTTAAAAAATATTTTTAGGTGGTAGTCAGGGGTTGGGCTTTGGGTAGTTAGTGGTGCGGTATCGTCCTGCATGTGTGCTGGCTATCCGCGTACGTGTGGGATGATACTGAGTAGATGTAGAGGTAGTAAATGTAGTTAAGTAGTTTTAAGAGAGATGTAGTTGCTATTATTGCTTGTTTACATTTGTTTCGCTCTGTCTGTCTTTATTGCCTGTAAGCCGATGGTGTACACTAGGGTGGGCAATAAAGATATGTATGTATGTAATAATTATTGTTGAATATTCCGAAAGTGATAGATGTACGAGTGGCTATTCTGCGAATGTGGGCGTTTGTTCGTGCCGGCAGTTACCGGTACGATACGGTTAGTGCCTACAGGCGAGGTGTCCGAGAAATACTGCAAAGACGTCAGATAATTCCAAAATTAATTAAAAAGGTCTTTCACAGGTCAGAGAAAACACTTTGCTGCGGTAGATATGAAGTCAAATTAAAAGTAAGACAACGAAGGGAGACAAATTGCAGACCACACATTTGGACCAAAACACCACCTCCGTGAAAACTTGTTACTAAAACTAAGGATCTCGACCAGGAATAGGAAAGCTCTCACGCCTAAAATAATAACCTGTAACATATACCAAAGCCCCACGAGAAGACAACGAGGATAAAAAGATCGTCTCACAAAATACCGGTACCCAAAACACGAACAAGACAATATGCCGCCCAAAACCAAATTCTAGCTCGTTGGTAGAGACAATACGCGCCACTTCTGGATTTTAGCCTTGTTAAAATGGGAGACAAGTCGTACGTAGCGCTCCTAGTGGCGTGACCTGAAAATTCGCGCTTGATTCAAATATCAATGGAAATGTATGTACGGAAATGGATAAATAAATTACGTCTAGAAGGAAAGTGTCACTAAGATGTTAAATTCAAAGTTGCTAAAACAATTCTGGATAAATGAATGAAGAATTATTTAACAGGTTAATATTTAAAGACTGAAATTAGACATATAATCAAGATGTGAAATGGACTGCTGTGAAAGGGCTTGATCTTTCATTTATGCATTACCGGTACCTTTTTAGCTTTAGCATTCCTGCATGAAAGTTCACGGCAATATTTGTCTTTTTTCTCATTTAAAAGAATTGTATCGTCACATTAAAACACTTGTCAACAAAAATATCGGCACATTCCTTACACACGTGTTTCAATGAATTTACACTTAAGAGCTGGACAATTTTCCTTTTAACTTGAAGCCTACTAACAGAAAGAAAATCTATAAATTTAGCCTCAAAACATTCAAACTTTCCCTATAAGCAATACTTGACATAATGCCATTACATTAGCGTAAAGCAAATTTGCATCAACATATTGTACTATACAAATCTCTTTGTAACTGGAAGAATATACACTGACTGACAGAGCAAATGCAACACCAAGAAGGAGTGGTCAGAACTTTATGCCAATTGCAGGGTAGACTGACGTCACTGAGATATGCTCATGATGTGAAATGCGCCGCTGTGCTGCGCACGTAGCGAACGATAAATGGGACACGGCGTTGGCGAATGGCCCACTTCGTACCGTGATTTCTCAGCCGACAGTCATTGTAGAACGTGTTGTCGTGTGCCACAGGACACGTGTATAGCTAAGAATGCCAGGCCGCCGTCAACGGAGGCATTTCCAGCAGACAGACGACTTTACGAGGGGTATGGTGATCGGGCTGAGAAGGGCAGTTTGGTTGCTTCGTCAAATCGCAGCCGATACCCATAGGGATGTGTCCACGGTGCAGCGCCTGTGGTGAAGATGGTTGGCGCAGGGACATGTGGCACGTGCGAGGGGTCCAGGCGCAGCCCGAGTGACGTCAGCACGCGAGGATCGGCGCATCTGCCGCCAAGCGGTGGCAGCCCCGCACGCCACGTCAACCGCCATTCTTCAGCATGTGCAAGACACCCTGGCTGTTCCAATACCGACCAGAACAATTTCCCGTCGATTGGTTGAAGGAGGCCTGCACTCCCGGCGTCCGCTCAGAAGACTACCATTGACTCCACAGCATAGACGTGCACGCCTGGCATGGTGCCGGGCTAGAGCGACTTGGATGAGGGAATGGCGGAACGTCGTGTTCTCCGATGAGTCACGCTTCTGTTCTGTCAGTGATAGTCACCGCAGACGAGTGTGGCGTCGGCGTGGAGAAAGGCCAAGTCCGGCAGTAACTGTGGAGCGCCCTACCGCTAGACAACGCGGCATCATGGTTTGGGGCGCTACTGCGTATGATTCCACGTCACCTCTAGTGCGTATTCAAGGCACGTTAAATGCCCACCGCTACGTGTACGTGCAGCATGTGCTGCGGCCGGTGGCACTCCCGTACCTTCAGGGGCTGCCCAATGCTCTGTTTCAGCAGGATAATGCCCGCCCACACACTGCTCGCATCTCCCAACAGGCTCTATGAGGTGTACAGATGCTTCCGTGGCCAGCGTACTCTCCGGATCTCTCACCAATCGAACACGTGTGGGATCTCATTGGACGCCGTTTGCAAACTCTGCCCCAGCCTCGTACGGACTACCAACTGTGGCAAATGGTTGACAGAGAATGGAGAACCATCCCTCAGTACACCATCCGCACTCTTATTGACTCTGTACCTCGACGTGTTTCTGCGTGCATCGCCGCTCGCGGTGGTCCTACATCCTACTGAGTCGATGCCGTGCGCATTGTGTAACCTGCATATCGGTTTGAAATAAACATCAATTATTCGTCCGTGCCGTCTCTGTTTTTTCCCCAACTTTCATCCCTTTCGAACCACTCCTGCTTGGTGTTGCATTTGCTCTGTCAGTCAGTGTATATGGAAACACATTATTTACTTACATTTTCTTGTCACGAGGGAAAGGGAAGAAAGACCGCGAATCCTTCTGCACTTCAGAGTTATTGCAGCCAAACACAGCATATTTCTTTCCACTCATATTGAGAGGAGATATATAAGAATGACTTCACAAACAAATACACGTGCTCTTATGACAGAATCAGTAACTTTCAAGTCATTCCGCTAGATAGAGCTCTAATCACTGTCCCTCGTTATCCCGCAGAGTGTCGCGTATTGTCTCTACTGTATTTGCCAAAACACAGTCCGCCACTAAAACATAAAACACAAAAAGAGTATCAATACAATACCAATCTCGGAAAGCTCTGGAGAAGAGGACTCCGCAGTCAACATACAAGACCAAGGAAATGATATTGAAGACATGTTTGCTGAAATACTATTAGAATTTAAAAATCTGGGAAAACAAATGAAGTCTTCCAACAAGAAACAAGAGAAGAAATTTTACGCATAAAGAACGAAGTCGGAAAAAGAGATGAATACTATGAAAAAGCAAACGGTGCGTTAGAAGAGAAAGTCACCAATGCAAACAACAAAACACAAGAAAAGATAAACTCGCTAACCGAAAAAATAAATATACTAGAAGAACGAGAAGAACAGAGGGCAAAAGGAGAAAAGAGAAACAATACAGTGATCAAAAGCAAAGATTTATCTTATGAAGAAGACAAAAATGACGAATTGAAGGACAAAATCAATAAAATACTAAACAGAGTAGAAGCAGGAGTGACAGCAAGTAATGCAACCTACGTCGGCAAGGGGGGGGAAAAAAAAAAGAAAAAATAGAGGGATAGTGAAAGTCAGTTTTGAACACTTCTCTGACAAATTAAAAATTGTCAGAAACAAACACAGACTAAGGGGACAAGATGTCTACATAGATGATGACATCACCAGAAATGAGAGAGCAATCCAAGTATCACTCAGACAGAAAGCTAAGGAAGAAAGGGACAAGAGTAACAGTGATGTGAGAGTGGATTACCAGAAAATGATGCTGAACGGCCAATGGATACACTGGAATGACATGAATAAAACACGGGGGAAAGGAAAATGCCAAACCTCAGAGCAAAAACAATCAACACGCTACCAAGACGAATTATTGCTAGCTACATTAAACGTTGAAACCCTAAGAACGGAAGACAAGGAACTGGAACTCCAAAATGCATTCAAGAACATAAAATTCGATATAGGCCTACTAGGCCTCACTAACGGCGATAAAGCGGGGGGGGGGGCAGTCTCCCCTCCCTGCTTTTTGGAGAAAGCATTACATTTGTATTCCATTTTAGCCGGCTGAAAACAGGAATTATAGGAATTATTTAAAAAATGTTGCAAGCCCTGCTGTATTTTATTTAATTTCATTATTAACAAAATTATTAGCGGAAATAAGCACAAAATGTCGTTCGCTGCGGCTAACTGATTTGTAAAGTGCCGCAGCAAGTAGTGAAGACTTCGCAAATGCTGTGAGGAAGGGTAGTAGGGATATATTTTTTACGAAGGTCGTGGACACCGAAGTATGATTCACCTACTTGCCGCACGCATTCGTCAGTTTGGAAATCTCTTTCCAGTGTGTTAGTTTCTTAGTGTGTAGTCAAATATTAACATAATTTTAACTGTATAATCACGCCGTACTTCTGTTTAATTATTATACTTGTGTAATTATTGTTCCTTTGGTGAAAAGTTGTTGTATAGTATTGAATCAAAATCTGAAATAAATAATTTCACTACAGTTAACTTGGTAGGCTGTCATCCCTCACCTCTCTGTCGAAATTCCATTTTGTAGCCTTTTTTCCCTTCAGTTTTCATGTATATACACCCCGTCCCCTGCGGCCCTGACCCCGCTATATCCTACATTCCCCGGTATTTCCCACCTCCTTCCAATTCCCAATCACCGCTATTGCTAGGAAATGGGAAAATGAAAATGGCGACATTTTTAGCTACAGTACATAGGGGAAACAAGTGGACAAAAAAGCGTAGGATTCATAATTATAAGCCATCTAAAACAGAATATACAGGAATTAAGAGGAATCTAAGAGAGAGTTATGGTATTAACGCTAAAATAAAAAACTCATAATCACAATAATCAAGGTAGTGGTATACGCACCCATAGAGGTAAGCACAGAAGAAGATATTGAAGACTTATACACTCTCCTAGAAGACACACTAACCGACTACAAAGCACACAGAACATCCGTAATGTGTGACTTCAACAGCAAAGTGGAGAAAAAGGAATACGAAAGCGAAGAACCCAAGGGGCTATATGGATATGGAACAAGAAATGAAAGGGGAGACAGACAGTTTGCACTAGGGCAAAGATTAAAAATTGCAAACACCCTTTTACAAGAAAAACACGGAAAGCAAATAGACGTGGATCGTTCCGAATGGAAAAAACAAAAATGAATCAGACTACATCCTAGCCGATAGCCTAGAAGTGGTAAAAGGCATCCAAGGAATCTATGGTCTAAAATTCGATACAGACCACGGAATGGTCCGATTGAAATTGAGAATGAGGAGGAAAAGGGGCACCATTTCAACAAGACGACCACAAACCCCAAAAGTACAGATCCGTCAGAATACACAAAAGCACTACAACACAGCCTCTGAGATCTCAACCAACAAACATATCTGAAGATAACAATATTACACAGAGCTCGTAAACTGAATATCCCTCTCAGTCAAGCAATCCTCGACACCGGGAAACAGTAGAAGAAACAGAATAAAGCTAAAGGATAACACCAAAAGACTGATCGAAAAAAGAGAACGTTTAAAACCACAAGCCAAAGAAAACGAACGCAAAATATGGAATATACAAAAATCAATAAAAGAACGAAAAGGGAACAAACATTGGTACTGGGAGTGAAATACAGCAATGGTAAAAGACAAGCCACGAGAGACAGATAATGACACAAGCGACAGAATTATACAGGAAATTATATACAAGTAACTCCCAAAATGGCACACAGTGTCACAAGACGACAAAAGAGGACATTGAGGAAGAAATACCACTCGTTCTAGCCAGTGACATAAGAGCAGCCATAAGGGAAGCGAAGAATGCAAAATCCCCAGGAAAAAATGGAATCTACAATGAATTCATAAAATCGGATGAAGAAGACATAGCCCCATTCATCACTACGCTATTTAATAAGATACTCGAATCAGAAGACATACCAAGGGATTGGAAACCAAGCATCACCATACTTCTGCACAGAAAAGGAGCGTAAGACGATATAAATAACTAGAGACCGATCACCCTGTTTGTAAATCTTTACAAACATATCTAAAGGGCCTAACCAAGAGAATGAAGAAAACACTAGACGAACAACAATCAATGACACAAGCATGATTTAGAATAAATTACAGTACATCAGACCACCTACAAGCAGTGAATCAACTGATCGAAAAAAACCACAATAAATCAATCTGGGTGTTTATATAGCATTTGTGGACTACAATAAAGCATTCGACTCCGTGGAACTGGAATACGTTTCGGAAGCACTGAACTAACAAGGTATCCAGTACAAATACATCAGACTCCTGGATAAACTTTACGACGGTAGCTAGGCCAGAATAAAAACAGGAAGTGATGGAAAGAACATCAAGATAGAAAGAGGAGTAAAGCAAGGTGGCCGTCTCTCACCATTTTTAAAAAAATAATTTTGCTTTACGTCGCACCGACACAAATAGGTCTTATGGCAACGATAGGATAGGAAAGGGCTAGGAGTGAGAAGGAAATGGCCGTGGCCTTAATTAAGGTACAGCCCCAGCATTTACCTGGTGTGAAAATGGGAAACAACGGGAAACTATCTTCAGGGCTGCCGACAGTGGGGTTCGAAACCCACTATCTCCCGGGTGCAAGCTCACAGCTGGTGCCCCTAACCGCATGGGTAACTCTCCCGGTCTCACCAAAATTATTAACTTTTATACTGGAGAATCAGTTCAGGAAACTAGACTGGGAAAACAAATGCGGCATCAAAATAAATGGAGCAAGACCAACGCACTTACGATTTGCAGACGACATCGTATTGGTGACAGAGTTGGCAACTGAGCTAGAACGAATGATAATAGAATTAGACAACACCAGCAAAGAAGTGGGCCTGACAATGAGCCCAAGAGAAACAAAGTTGAGAAACATTGGAATACCAAGAGGAATATATACTGTATATACCTTGGTCAGAACATATCATTCTCCAACTGTTCAGAGAAAGAGGATAAACAGCGAATAGGACAAGCATGGAGGAGATTCTGGTCTCTAAAATTCATACTGACTGACAAGACTCAGAAACTCACCCGGAAGGCTGAAGTCCTAGAAAAATGTGTGATATCGGTCCGACTATATGGATGCCAAACCTAGGCACTAACACTGAAATAAAGGTAAACGATCCAGATATGCCAGCGTAAAACGGAAAGAAAAATACTCCAGGTCTCATTGGGGGACATAATACGGAACGAAGATACTGTATACGAAGGAGAACCGGCATGAAAGACGCTCTGACGACAGCCGATCAGCTAATATGGAAATGAGGAGGACATGTAGCGCGATTGCACAAAAGTCGATGGACTCACAAAATGACAATGTGGGATCCCAGACAAGGAAGACGGAACGTGGGCAGGCAAAGAACTAGATGACCACACTGGTTTCCGAAATGGGGAGGAAAATAATGGACAAGAACAGCAAAGATAAAGCAAGAGTGGAAACACCTAGGAAAAATTGTGTGCAGAGATCACTAACCTGACGGGATACACATTTGGTTCAAGCCTTGTGATAAGCTAGGTCGATTAAGATATATATTATAGAAATTGTGCAACGGTAAAATGTACAAGAGTGCTCTTCCGCAAAGAGGGAAACCTGAAAGTAACCTTTCTGATCACTGTGGGGTAAAGCAGTAAAGGTGCCAATAATACAAAAGGACGTTTTTATGAAGTGGTAAACATAAAAACACTATCCTCGCGTACACTCCGGAAACAAGCCGCGCAGGTGTAAATTATGTTGAGATACGTTTTTTTTGCTATGGGCTTTACGTTGCACCGACACAGATAGTACTTATGGCGACGATGGGATAGGAAAGGCCTAGGAGTTGGAAGGAAGCGGCCGTGGCCTTAATTAAGGTACAGCCCCAGCATTTGCCTGGTGTGAAAATGGGAAACCACGGAAAACCAAATACGTTTTCAGGACAGGGGTGAAATGTACAAAATACAATAGTACGGCTCCACGCAGAGGAAATCCTGATGGTCATCTTCTAATCACTCGGGAAAGTAGCAGGACTGTTGTCAAATAGACATCATGACGTTTGCATGAAGTAGTGGTCTGATAAGTTATCACGGAATACATATGTAAAGTATGTCATAGAGAATTTCTAACGAAGGATAAGCTCAAAAATTTAAAGCTACAACATTCGGAGGAGAAGCTATGGAGAACGAAGTGTGCAAGGGTACGCTTTCACCAAGGAGGAATCTCAACCCTCTCTGAGGAAAAAACTGCACAAGTGTAAATAATGCAATAGTGCGTTTTCACGAATTGTTGATCTCAAAAAGCACAATTGCATCCAATCGGAGGTGAGACTACACAATAGTACAACATGCAGTAATACGTTTTCACGAAATAAACTAGGAAATAACAAATATAACAATGCTCTTCAGGACCTGCTCATCTGATGAGTTAAACTGAGCACTATCCATGCATGCAGGAGGCCATAGCACTTAGGGGATTCACAAGGCTATTTATTTATTTAATTACAATGATCCCCTCATGATTTCTTGCAAAATTTAACTGCATTAACTCACTCAAAAGCTTCCTATACTAAAGCCCTAAATAGGATAAATATACATCCTAATCTAATACTGAACTATTAACAAGCTACGCATTCATAATTACTTATAATGGGATTATGCACTTATCTGGATACTGCATTGTGCCTACCGTTCGAACCTCGGGCAGGCCCACTCCGGGAAGACTTTTAAACTCCATGCCAGCAATGATCGTCATTGGTATATCAGAGGTCCAGAACTGAGAAGCTTTTTCCTGGAAAATCATTGGCATCTCGTTCTCCACTGAAGAAAACGGTTGCATCAGCAGAGAATATTAGTCACACGTTCACGTAGTTTTAAAATCACACTCTACAGTGATCTCAGGGCTATGGTCGCACACTGAATTGAACCCCGATTAAACAATAGTTACAAAACCGTTTGTAAATGTTACAGGAATTATTCGGAATTTGTGCGCTGCCAAACACATGCATCGTGATCTGTTTCAGAATAAGACTTTTTATATCTAAGATTATTGTCTCAGATCATCACCGCACAAAGAGACTGATTTTTGCGACGAGTGGCGTGGAGCGAGCCATGTGACTATTCTCTGACTGACCGGGATGCGCGCCTTCATGGTCTATTTAAGCCTGGCACAAGATGGCTGACCCTGGAAACCTCCCAGAGAGAATATCGATCTATTCCATTCATATTACGAATATCAGTGAAGCAGTGCGCTCGAGAGGTAGCTAAGATAATCCCTTGAATCTTGACTGTATACGGAAACGAATTCGATCGTAAACTTCTTGTAGTTATCCAAAACATCATCCCTGCCTTTGAGGCAGTTGGGGAATTCCTGTAGCACGTCATATATGTAGCATACCCCTTCCTGTCAATTTTTCTTAATTCTTTTTTTTTTTTTTTTTTGCTAGGGGCTTTACGTCGCACCGACACAGATAGGTCTTATGGCGACGATGGGATAGGAAAGGCCTAGGAGTTGGAAGGAAGCGGCCGTGGCCTTAATTAAGGTTCAGCCCCAGCATTTGCCTGGTGTGAAAATGGGAAACCACGGAAAACCATTTTCAGGGCTGCCGATAGTGGGATTCGAACCTACTATCTCCCGGATGCAAGCTCACAGCCGCGCGCCTCTACGCGCTCGGCCAACTCGCCCGGTTTTCTTAATTCTGAAGGGGCATGTGGTGTCATTAGTTATCCTAATTATTGTGTAAATCGAGGTGCAAATTTAATCTAACTCCACCTTTTCATCCCGTTTGGCTGGCTATTCACATAAAATTTCTGTGCAGAATGTTGGCTCTCCGCGATTTTCACCCCCACGGTATTATCACATGGTACGCGCTCGAGACCTGCACTCTTCTGTTTCTGTCGCACAAAAATTTATCTGTTGCACTCACTCCTTGGGTGGAAATTTCCATGGGTTCAGTGCTCACGCGTCCCGCTCTCGGATCTGCGCACGCCAAATACAGAACATGTTGAATAAAATTTTGAATATATGTGCCTGGATCACTAATTCATGGCTCTTATACGGCACAATATATTGGAAGGAGAGGTATTGGTTATGCGACGGCACGTTTAAGGTCTCCACTAAAATAACAATGAAGTTATACAGTGACATAGCAAAGTATATGAACAGTTCTTCTCTGAGGTTTATGCACTAAGAGACATGATAAAGGAATGTGTAACTAAATCTTCCATGTCATGTACTAAAGCAGAACATTTCAAACCGATTTGGCAGAAACCTACAAGTGGATTTTATATCGACGGGCTATGAATTGACAGCAATGGTAGTGATGAGAAACGGTTTCTGTAATTCCCAAATTGTTGGTTGCTTCTTTTACTTTTCCCAATGTCTGTGGTAAAGGATGCAAGTGGAAAGTTTGGCAGCTGAATACAGGGATAAAGACAACATTGAAACACGGGCACAATTTCGTTCGATACAGCCCTTTGTTCTTCTATACCATGTTTCTGAGGTATTGATGATGATGATGATGATGTTGTTTGTCGTTTAAAGGGGCCTAAAAGATAGGTGATCATCCCCTGAGGTATTTCATTTGTTAAGAGAAGTGATTAGTGATGATCAGCTGGTAATCTGTAATTACCTCGAGACCAATTTTCTCTCCAGCAACCTGGAATTGCTGTAATAGGGTTATCTTAACTTTGCCACATACCCGTAAGGTATAAACTTCATGTTTTGATCTGTGTTGAATTGTGATCACATTAATAACAAAAATTATATTTGAAATGGTCCACCTTATCAATTCTATATTATGTAATGATGACATTACATTTTTTAGTTCAGGAACTAGTTTTGGCCTTTGCTGACCATCATCAGCCATGGGACAAATTTATACAGACATATCTAATAACTAAAAGAAATGTACAAACATACACAACGACATTAAAATGCATTAAAGGCATCTAGAACAATGAACAATACATGCAACATTTAAATATAAAATGGAATTAAAGTAGAGATCCTAGTGAGATCTACAATCCTTCGATGCACTGCATCGTGTTAAAACATGTTTCTTCAATGCTTCCTGTTAAAACTTTCTTGAGTAATTAATTTTCTTTAAAGCACTGAAAGGTTTCTCTATTGGAAGTTGTCAAGTGATGAGTCAAGGGCAGCACACGAAAATATGTCTAAGTAGCTAGCACATTCTTAGGTTTCAGCTTGTAGAGAAGTAACATTCGCAATTCAACATGGTGTCCATGAAGTTGACCTAAATAAATGATAGTCAAAAGTTAATGAACTAAAGGGAGAGAAAGTGCTTATTAAGTAGCAGGATTTCAGATCTCACTAATGTCTCTATTTTGATTCCATTTTACATATTTAAGTATTGTTTACATTATTTGAGGATTTCTAGATGCCTTTGATGCCTTTTAATGTCATTGTGTATGTTTGTACATTTGTTTTAGTTATTAAATGTGTTTGTATACATTTGTCCCATGGCTGATGATGGTCAGCCAAGGCCAAAAATAGTTCCCCCAACTAAAATATGTAATGTAAACATTAGGCCTACATAATATACTATTTATAAGGTGGACCATTTCAGACATAATTTTTGTTATTACTGATACAACCAATACTTGGAAAGCATGGAATAGTTGCATAAACAAAATGACTGGTAATGATTATCTGTCTATTTATCATTTACTTGGGTGTCTACAGAAAGAAACTGCTCAGATATGACACAATATCGCAAGATTGCAAAGTGGTCACTCCCCTATGAAAAAGTAGTTCCTGGATGTTGACTAGAATGTTGAATGGGTTATTTGTTTCTGTCGATGCAACAAGACCACAGAATATTTGCAAACCTTTGATTGCAACTTTGCTGGTGCATTCTCAATAGAATTTTACAAATTATTTCTTCCTTTTCTTTAAACATCCATCCATCCATCCATCCGTCCGTCCGTCCGTCCGTCCGTCCGTCCGTCCGTCCGTCCATCATGAAGTGTTACACCTACAAAACTGTTTTATTAGACTTCACTATAAAATTATGATCACCATAAAACTTTGTGTCATATACCAGTAGTTATTGTATTGACTGGATGACAAAGCTGAAAATATTCTTACATATGGGATAATATCTGAATGACATAAATTCTGCTGTGACATATTATCTCTGTGATGAAAAAACTGCGACATGGAGTTCATAGTTCATTTTGGTTGTGACAAAAGACTCTCAAGGTAAGACTGAATTTATTATATCACTAAGTATGGTTTTACAAATTGGTACCTTGGTGAAGTTCATACTGTTCATTGGTTGCAGTTGCATGAGCAAAATATCCAACATGTATAAACTTTGATTAAAAAAACTTGAAGAGCTTTTCATTCCTGCGACAGTACCATGGATGCTGCTGTATCAGCAAATAAGACTTGTTTGTTCTTTCCTCAGCAAGCCATAATATACCTGAAAGCTTACAAACCTGTTATGATGATATTTGCAATGATTGGAATGTCATGGCTGCAACTACTAACATCTTGGTTCATCTCATGCTCATCAATTTATCTCAATGACATCTGAAAATCCCTTCTGTAAAAATAAAGCTATAGTTAAATGAAAGAGGTTTTTATGATTCCAATGAGTTAGAAGGGAATGAGAATTTGCCAAGGAAATGGACAAAGTAAGGAAAAAAAAAAAGCCTGCTCCGCATGGACTATGGCAGCTCTTGGAAGAGAGAGAGAGGTAACCTTGGCACTGTGAGATATGCACAGCTGGTTATCACTTTTGGTTTAAACTGAGTGCCTCTTCAGAAGTAGAAGTATTGTTTATAAATAATATTTCATCTTCGTTATGGGCAATCACACCCATGTCCTACCAGATGAACCTAGGGCGGCCTGTCACAACTGCTGGGCATCCCTCAAGGTAACTGATAACATGAAAATGATAAGCCCACCATAATTAAATTTAACCAATATAAGACTCAGCTAGGAGTTATGTGGTAATGAACCTGCATTCTGGGACTGAGCTAGGGTCTGTAGAGCTCTGAACTTGAGACTGTGGGTTCATAATCATAGGGTACTTAATCGAGTCTAACATTGCTTTCACTTACTTGTCTAGCTTCTTCACTCTCATCTTCTCTATCTAACTTCCCTTGGTTATCTCATATTCTTTTCTGCCTCGTGGTTTGCAAGGCTTAGGGAGTCCTTAATTTTCATATCATTCATGGCTCTTTTTATTTTGCTGATAACCTCATTGTTCAAAGGGTTTTAACATTTCCATTTTCCACTCTGATTAGCATTACAAGGGGATGATTTCCCATAGCATTAACATGTAATACAGTAGAAGCCTGATTAACTGAGATAATGTGGAGATTGTTGGGGTAAATATGGAAACAATTATTTTGTTAAAATCGACTGGTAAATGCAGTACACGTTGTTTCTATTCTTCTCGTCATACCCAGGTAAACTTCGTGCTATTTAAAAACCAAGAATAGTGCTCGCATCCTTCAATGTTTGCAGTGCAGTAAGTTATTATGAATTTTACTTTTGTTCTACACTAACACAGCCGGCCCCATGGTGTAGGAGTAACACGCCTGCTTCTTACCCGCATGCCCCGGGTTTGATTCCCGATCAGGTAAGGGATTTTTACCTGGATTTGTGGGCTGGTTCAAGGTTCACTCAGCCTATGTGATTACAATTGAGGAGCTATCCGACAGTGAGATGGCGGCCCCAGTCTAGAAAGGCAAGAATAAGGGCCGAGAGTATTCGTCGTGCTGACCACATGACACCTCATTATCTGCAGGCCATCGGGCTGACCAGCTGTCGGTAGACAATGGGGTTTGGTTTTGTTCTACACTAACACCCAGATGAACTTCATGCTATTTAAAACCAAGAATAATACTTGCATCCTTCAATATTTGCAGTGTAGTAAAGTTATTATGAATTTTACTTTTGTTCTAAACTAAGAGATCAGTCTAGTATAAAATTTATCCTCGGTTACAGGGGTTCAGCCATATTATTTGTGAAAAAAGAACCGTACAAGGAACTTTTAGTGAAGTGATTTATGTACCTATATTACTTTTTGCTGATTTGAGACATGAACAAAAGTGTTGTTGTGAACCCCCTAAAACTTTTGTCATGAGCCGCCACTGCACTTGGGCATGATAACACGCAGTAGGCTTATACAGTATCGTTTAATATAAAGCCTGATGTTTTCAGGGTGTTGATGATGATGATGATGATGATTATAAAGAGGAGTTAGATGTAGCAAACGGGGAAGATACCAGTGCATCAAATGAAGTTCCTCATGAAATTGCAGCCTTATTGATTAAAGATGAATTAGAAACTGGAGATAGTGCACCTGAAGTCACAGATGAAGAGGAGGAAGCCAATGATGCATCATTTTCAGGAATGGTGCATCACCCAATAATTATTAAGGTGAGACTTTTCAGTGTTTGTAAAAATAATACAAACAATTTTATTTCCTAATTTTCTTATTATAATGTGTAACTTATATTCTGATATTCTTAAGGGAGATGAAAAATAGCTCAGCGGTACTTAAAAGTAAAAGGTAGGTTGTCAAGTGGACAAGAAGTCAACTGCATTTGATGGTACTTGCTTTTCACACTCATCATCATCATCTTTCTGGTCTGATAATCTTATAGCTGGAGCATGTGCAACTTGTCTTTAGGTTCATGGTTCATCAAACTCCTTACCGGTACTACAAAAAAGCCACTTATTTTCCTAAGGGTGAAATCAGATAGGATATTGCTGATTATTCAGCTTTCTTCACTTAGTTGGATGGTTTATTCTGCTGAGTGCACCAGCAAAAGCTTCTAAAATAGCCCTAGGCAGAATACAAGTGTTGAGAGGTATCGAGAAAACATGTTTAAAATAAATGCAGAAATTGACAAAGAAAGTTTTCTCTTGTATGCTTTCATTCTTTGTAACATTACACTTCTGATAATATCACTCACACTATCCTTCTCTCTTCAAACCAATAGAATAAAAGCAGGGTTCATCTCTGGTTTGTTGACACTTAAGAGGAGGTGGGTGGAAGATTAAGTTGAAGTATTTCAAAGAAGATTGTGCCAACTAGTAGTACATGCTTACCTTTCTGTAGTTCTAATTACCATTTACTTATGACAACTTATGTTGATGTGAATATGTCTTTAATGGTAACAGCTTAAAATGTGTGTTTTATAACAACAGTAAACAGAATTAGTGTTCTCTTGAAACAAACTCTTTTAAGTCTTGCATTAGAAAATGCTAGTTATCAAGGCTTTTGAAATGCTACTTCCACTTCTGAACATTTCTCAGGACTGTTCTCGTAGATGTACAGTAGATTATTCAAGCCTACACTTCATTTTCAATATAAACATTCAGCAGCACCATCATCAACTTCTGTATTTCTGGTTTAGATGAATGTTTATTTTGAGTGATTATCCATGGGAAAATGCTATGTTAATATTGTACATCTTTCGAATGAAATGTATGAATCCACATTACTAAATTTCACAAGCTGCCATTGAGTTGGAGTGAAGACCTCAAGATGTAGAATTAAATCCCTATCAAAGAATAGGCAAAACTCATTGCTTTAGATGGAAGAATAGGGACTCATCTTTAATGCATTACCTTTCATAAGAAATGGTGGTGACTCGTAAAGGATGTTTTCTGTAGTTTCCTGCTCCCAACAAATGTCTCAATCTGTCTGTCACCATCCTGTTGACAGTCACGACTTCACATACTGGTATAACTCAGGGTTGAAGTCCCCCGGAGGTGATCTCACTCTACTCTTTCAGTCATATCGACCGAGTTAGCCATGTGGTTAGGATTATGCAGCTGTGAGCGTACATTTGGGAGATAGTGGATTCAAACTCCATTGTTGGCAGCCCTGAAGATGGTTTTCCGTAGTTTTCCATTTTCAAACCAGGCAAATCCAGCTGGAGCCTTACCTTAATTAAGGCAATGGCCACATCCTTCCTACTCCTAGCCCTTTCCTATCCTGTCATCAGTATAAGACCTACCTGCATCACTGCGATGTAAAGCAAATCGTAAAGAAACTCTTTCAGCCATGATCTTGTTTATAATTCTAAAAGCTGTTTCACATTGAAAGGTGCAAGAGGGTGGTTGAGCTATAGAGTTCTTTTTGATACTTGTTGTTTAAAGAGGCCTAACATCTAAGGTAATCGGCCGAAAGAGAGTTCTTTTTGTTGCCATTTTTGTGCCATGTAGTGACCTAGCACAAACAGTACTTGAATAAAACTAAATGTAAAGTAGTGCCACCTTCTTTTCAGCATGGATACCAAATCTGTCAAAGATCTACACAAAATCAAGCTACACGAATTGAACTTAATAATATTTGAAGTAGAAGCCTCCGTGGCTCAGACGGCAGCGCGCCGGCCTTTCACCACAGCGTTCCGTGGTTCAAATCCCGGTCACTCTATGCGAGTTTTGTGCTGGACAAAGCGGAAGCAGGATGGGTTTTTCTCTGGGTACTCAGGTTTTCCCTGTCATCTTTCATTCTGGCAATTCTCTCCAATCTCATTTCATTTCACCTGTCAGTCATTAATCATTTGCCCCCAGAGGAGTGTGACAGACTTTGGCAGCTGGCACAGTTCTTATCGTTGCTGCTAGATGGGGGTTCATTCATTCCATTCCTGACCTGGTTGAAACTAGAAACATGCTATGGCTTTTCATTTTCAACATGAGAAATAATGTTCATATTTACAATAGAATATCATTACTAATCAAAATATTTCCTCTTCATATTCACTCAACACACCACATTACCAACCACAAAAATAACACACAATAGGAATCACATACCTACACATATGGTTGCCATCATGAAGGGCATCCAGCCATAAAACAGGGTCGAATCCACATGTGCAACACAGTTCGCCCCAGCTAAAGCAATAGATTAAAATTAGAGAATATTGCAAGTATCAAAGCTTTACCTGCAAAAATACAGACTGATGTTTTTGCTCCTTAAGTGATCATCATCACCACTATCATCATACCACAAAGATGTACACAACAACAACCTTTGGTGAAATATCTGTTATATGTGGTCAAGCTAGTACTTCACACAGTGCTGATTCTGATAGTTTCTGGATATTGCATCTTCCTAACTCGTACTCCAAGAAGAAAATTACCTTCAATGGTGTGAGAAAATATGTTAAAGAGTTATACTTTGTGTGATATTAAAAACATTCTTGTTCCATCTGATAAAGTAGCGGCAGCCATAAAGGAAGAGCCAGTGGAATACTTTTCACAAAAAATACTAGGATTCTGTTATACTACTACTAGAAAGTATCTAAATATTTCATCTTCATTTACCATATTGTCTGGAGAAGTTACGTTCAAAGTGAGGGAAAATATTGTCTAAACTAATATTATAAAGAGGAAAAATTTGTATATTTATATGTAACCGATAGGCTCAAAACTACTGAACTGATTTTAAAAATTACTTCACATATAGAAAGCTACATTGTCAGTGAGTAACATGGGCTGTATTTTATTTTCAAAACAATTTGAGGTGGGGGCACGGGGGCGGGGGGGGGGGAGATATAAAAATAGTAGGCTAATGCAGGCAAAATATCAAATTTTTTTTTTTGAAAATCCACTTACGGGGGTGAAAGGAATAGCGGGTGAATTTTTAAAATGAGTATCTTCTTCTTCTACCGCTTTACCCACACTTGTGGGGTTGCGGGTGCGAACTGTGTTGTACATGTGGATTCGACCCTGTTTTATGGCCGGATGCCCTTCATGATGGCAACCGTATGTGTAGGTATGTGATTCCTATTGTGTGTTCCTGTTGTGGTTGGTAATGTGGTGTGTTGAGTGAATATGAAGAGGAAAATGTTGGAACAAACACAAACAACCTGTTCCCGAGCCAGGAGAAATAATCATGCATTTAAAAACCCTGACCTGGCGCAGAATTGAAGCCGGAACCCTGTGAACTGGAGACCTCAATGCTGACCACTCAGCAAAGGAGTGGGGCAGTTTTTATAATGAGTATATCTACATTGTATCTCATAAATGTAACATGTTACAGATGTGAACATTGGTATTTGTTGTCTCCTTTAAAAATAAAGAAACACGTAGGTACTTTTTTCTTTTCGGAAAATCAACTTAAGTTGGAGATTGACAATAAGTGAATAAGGAGTTTAATTCTGTTTATGAGGATACTTATATCTCAAAAACTAAGATGTTATAGATGTGAAATTTGGTATTTGGAATCTCTTTTAGATATAAAGAAAATGTAATCAAATTATGAAATCCTTGTGAGCGAAGCCATGGGTAACAGCCAGTTATGAATAAAACACCATCTGTTTTATTACTCTCATTTATTTCAAAACACACACACAATTCTATTCAGCCATGAATGGCCACACTTAGTAATTGCTGTCTATTTACAAGTGTCCATTCTTTTCACACATCAGAGAGTCCCAGCTAATTGGAATTACCTGAGAGGACTATTCCCAGGTCTGCCTTACTTTCACTTCTCAAAGTTCAGTCACCCCACACAGCAACTGCGTGCATACTGCTAGGTCAGAACACAGTGCTACTGGCTAAACAACACATGATGACTGTTCATTGGTTCAACTCCAGAGACAGTCCAGTGATTCACACTGCCAAGCACAGTGAACAACTAAACAGCAACAGTCCAACAGTGTTAAACAGCAGGACAATGCTCCTCACAACAATGACCATTAACACTGTTCCAATTACAATAACGATAGCGCTCCAGTCGTGGGCTCTTATTAACAACAACCACTCCTTGGTCAGACACCAATGGGACACTAGCAATAGCCAACTTCGCTGTAATCCTCAGCCCAGCCACTGAACCTCAACATACCAAGTCCAACTCTGACATCAACACTGAGTTCAACATTGACTCCACCAGGGAGTCCCACACTGACTGACTCTCTGCAGCTAGCCTCATGTGTACTGGAATATTTGTGATGTGGATAGAGACAGAACATTCTCATTGCTTCTCTCAGAAACTCATGGCAAAATCAGCTGAAGAGAAAAATACACGCATAGGCCAGCCTCTCCCTCCGGGCCAGCTGAGAGCTCCCTGATTGTGTGACCCACTAGCCCGTCAAAGGAAATCTGATAGAGGCTACCACAGGGCTGACTCATAACAATATGTTAAGGCATTATACTTTGTTATTGACCTTTTCATGCTGCATTTGAAGAACTTTCAGCTTCATAAAGGTATAACCAGAGGAATACTTTTACATCAAAGATATTGGACTAATACTACTAATAAGGAAGGTTGTTGGCTGAATACTTAACCATTAAAGATTCCATGCAAATATGGAAAGTACTTTGTGAATGTGCTTTTAATTTTTTCAAAGCAATGAATTGCATTGGCACATATTTAAATAAATTGGCTTGGCATGTTCCTGGCACTTTGTTTTGCATCTTGAGATTGAAAACATTTTTGTCTGATGTGAGGCAGATGTTGGTCATCTGTTCTACTTGTTTTGAACATAGAACAAGTCTTCATCCTTCAAGAGGGTTACCAGTATTTTAGTATTGTGAAAAGTGCAACAATTTCCAGAAATAGGAAAAATCCTTGTACATAACCTGAAGGTTAATTTCATTTCTGCAGCTAACCCTGTTTGACCCCTTAGGGGTGGAATATTAAAATAAATTATATTTAATACCTAGGATTTAAAATATATATCACCATTTGGAATTTTGTCTTCATACATTAAATGGTTTCAGATGAATGAATATTTTTGTTTTCAGGTCTTACCCCCATTTAAGTGCCTGAGGGTTTAATGGGTTTTTAAAACTGTTTGTTATTGAGCACCTAGAACATCAGTTGAAATTTTTACTTTGTAATTCACTATTGAACATTCTAGTCATCATGCCTTGCCTCCACCCCCTCGTCAAAATTCCTAATGGGTGTATTATTTTAAGACCACTTCTCATTTAAAATCTAAGACATAGAGTTTTGTGTTTATAGAAGGCAGTACCTATTACTCTGATAATAATCAAGATGAAACCTCCCTTAATATTTACTATAGTACCGTATGTATTAAGCTGGTGGAAAATCAATTAATAATTTGAGATATTCAAATCTTTCAAAATATAGACATTGAATGTAGAATAAGCCAGGAAAATGAATATTTTTGTCATCAGGCCTTATCACCTCACCAGTCAAAACCCCTTAGGGGTGTGTTGATTTAAAAGCACTTCTTATTTAAAATCTAAGACATAGAGGAGCAAGCATCATGCAAAATTTTAACTTTGTAAAGTGAAAGAATTTCTGAGATATAAATATTTTCTTCGGTAGGTGTATTGTTTTAAGACCACTTCTTACTTAAAATCTAAGACTGTATGAGAAATGTCAACTTCATAAGTCAAACGGTTTCAGAGAAATTAGTATTTTTTTTCAACAATGCCCCTCCCCACCACCACCAAGAGTCAAAACCTCTTAGAGGTGCATTATTTTAAGACTACTTCTTATTTAAAACTTGAGACATAGAGGAGCAACCGTCATGTGAAATGTCAAATGTCAAATGGTTTCAGTGAAATGAACATTGGGTTTCATTTCAACCCCCAGTCAAAACCCTTTCAGGGTGTATTGTTTTAAAACCCTGTGAAATTTTAACTTTGTCAGTCAAACGGTTTCAGAGAAATTAATATTTTTGCTATCAGGCTTCACCTTTCCAGTCAAAACCCCTTAGAGGTGTATTGTTTTAAGGCCACTTCTTATTTAAAGTCTAACACACAGTGGGCGACCATCATGTGAAGTTTCAACCTTGTCTGTCAAACGGTTTGAGAGAAATTAATATATTTTGTCGTCTAGCCCCACCCAACCAGTAAAACCCCCTTAGGGGTGTAATGTTTTAAACAAATTCTTATTTAAAATCTAAGACCTATAGGAGCAGCTATCATGTGAAATTTCAATTTCGTATGTCAAATGGTTTGAGAGAAATGAATATTTATGTCATCTGGCCTCACCCCATAGTCAAACCCACTTAGAAGTGTATTGTTTTCAGACCACTTTTTATTTAAAATGCAAGACGTATAGGAGAAACTGTGATATGAAATTTCAACCCTCTATGTCATATGGTTTCACAGAAATGAATACTTTGTTTTCAAATATTAACCTTTAAGGAATGAATTTTTTCTAAACTTGTCTTATTTAACAGCTAGTACATATAGATGCAATCATTAAGTGAAATTTCAACTTCATCTAGTGAACGGTTTTGGAGGAACTGTGTTTTGGTTTTCAGGGTTTACCCCATTTTCATCCCATTAGGGGTGGAACTTTTAAAACATTTCCTTAATGAGCACCTACACTGTAACAGAAATGTATCCCCAAAAATTTGTTTCTTTATGTCCATTAGTTTTGCTTGGGCATTGATTGACACTCAGTCAAGACATTGCCTTATATAAATATATACTAGCAGTTATCCGCAGCTTCGCTCGCATGGATTTCATAATTTGTTCAAAGTAATCATTACTCGGTACTGTACTAAGACATCGGAAAATCCGTAAGCTAAAAACTCACTGAAAAATTGAGTTTCATTTACCCCAGAAACTCTTTGTAAACCACGTTTGTGTTATTGCCTTTTGGGCCTAAGATGATCATGCGACATAGAACTGTACATGTGAGAAACGGTCTTCTCTGAAGTCGAAAATAAAAGATGTGTTTCTTTATTTTTAAAAGAGATTCCAAATACCTATTTCCATGTCTGTAACATCTTCAGTTTTTGAGATGTATGTATTTTCATAAAAATCAATTCAACTTTTTCACTTCTTTTCACCCCCATTAAGAGCCCAATCTAAAACTTTTTTAAAATGTTCCTCTATTTTTAAAGGACTTTCCAAATATCAAGTTTAATGACTGTAACATGTTAAGATTTAGAGATATAGGCTACTGTAAATATACCATTACTCAATTTAAAAATTTACCTGATATTTCAATTCTTTTTACCCCCTTAAGTGGATTTTCCAGAAACAAAAAAGTGTTTCTTTATTTTTAAAACAGATTCTAAATTTCAGTTTTCACCACTTTCCAAGTCGATTTTATGAAAATAATCGTGTTTTATTTATCTTAAAAGTAGATTCCAAATACCAGTTTTCACATCCCTAGCATGTTTAGATTGTTTTAGATATAAGTATCCTCATACAAATAATTCAACTAACTTTTCAATTCCTTCACCCCCTCGCCTCCCACTAAGTAATTTTCTGAAAACAAAAGGATACATGTTTCTATATTTTGAAAGGAGATTCTTAATACCAATTTTCACATCTGTAATATCTTTAATTTTTGATGTATAAGTGCCCTCATACAAAGAATTCAACTAATTTTTAAATTCATTCACCCCCCATTAAGTGGATTTTCTGAAAACAAAAGAATACATGTTTCTTTATTTGGAATCTTCTTTCAAATACAAATTTTCATGTCTGTAGCATCTTCAGATTTTGAGCTATAAGTATCCTCATAAAAACAATTCAACTCCTTTTTCACCCCCCACTCCCTTAAGTTGATTTCCACCTCCCCCCAAAAAGATGAGTTTCTTTATTTTTAAAGTAGATTCCAGATACCAATTTTCACTTCTGTATCCTCCAGTTTTTTAGATATAAGTACCCCCATGCCTTTGCTGGTGAGATGTAGTGTTTACATTGCACTACCCCTCATCACGACGCGCAGGTCGCGTACGGGAGTCAAATCAAAAGACCTGCATCTGGCGAGCCGAACTTGTACTCGGACACTCCCAGCACTAAAAGCCATACACCATTTCATTTCATACTATGTCTTCTGGTATGGGCTATATCAAATTTGTTATTTTCATTGACCTGTCTGAGTCTCATCCTTGGCTTCGACAATATGAAAGTGACTGAGGTATGACTGATGCTAGCAATACCATTCCTTATGCAGCCAGTCCCTGTAAGAATGGTGTGAAAATCTCGCTCATAGGGTCGGTTGGTGCATGCATTTCAGTGGGCTTGGCAGACTGATATGTAATAGCAACGGCTGGCTCAGTGAGGAAAGCAACGGGTAACTACCTCACTCCTCATTTCCCTAGTACACCTCTTCAGCGACGCCTAGGCTATTTATGGCAGCTGTTGGCGGAGCTGCGGAGGATCAAACCAGCCTTCGGGCTGAATACCCAACATACAACAACATACAAATACCCCCATAAAAAGAATTCAACTGTTTCACCTCCTTTCATCCTTCCCCTTAAGTGAATTTCCCGAAAACAAAAAATACGTGTTTCCTTATTTATAAAGGAGCTTCCAAATATCAATTATGACTTTCTCATAAATTATGGCTGCCTTTTTCCATTTGAGCCCATATTAATCACAAATGCACATACTGACCAGGTACTGCAGTACTAGTAACATAGTGATAGCTCTTACATGAGCATTAAGTACGGTACCTGAATGACCAGTACAACATTCTCAAGCTATAAAGCTGATTCAGCAGCTACTGTACATGTAGGTTGACAGGTTTTACTTGATTATTTGTATCTTATCTTGAAAATGTTGTTGATTTTGTTTTTGTTCATTGTGTGAATAATAATTCTTCATATTTTATCTTGCAAGCGTAGGATTAACTTGTTTTACTGTCTGATGTTAAAAGAGAACTTATGCTTAATTTGTACCTCTTTGCATTTCCTGCTATAGGGATGTAATGATCTGAAGGATGAAGTCAGCATTGGAATAGATGATAATGATGGAACGTTATGTGCAGATAAAGTGCGGTAAGCTCTCATTAAATTTAAGGAACTAGATAGTATTAAGGCTGTTTGATATAGGTTACTTCATGGTTTTTACTTGAGTGTTGGACATTGTCCTATTACTGACAGCCCATATGTATTTGTGTACTCTATCATGAAGTATATTGGGTGGTCACCCTGTCCTTTGCAACGTGCGATATTTACTACAGTTGTGAAATATATTGGTCACTCTCTCTAAACTCGGGTAATATAATGAGATATGAGGTTACCGGCTAGAAGACAGCAGGAATTGTGAGTGCTACTATTAATTCAATATGGGTATCCCAAATGAACCTGTAAATCAAGCACAGATATGAAGAACATGTTCCTTATAACAAGAGGAGCACACACACATCAGGAGCAGGTGTTGTATAGGCTGGGAACTCCCTGCTGCATGTCAGGCTTCACAATAGCTCACTAGACAGGGGTGCAGTCAGAGATGTGATAATGGACAGTGCTCAATGGTATGGAGGTTTAAATCCCATGCAAGGCTTATTTTGTTTTTAACCACCAATTGCCTGGGATATCACAAGTTTACATACTTAATCGTTTTCATAGACTGGTTTATTTGGCCCTGTGACAGGATTTCAGTTACCTACATCATTTGCTGTTTGTTGTTTAAAGGGGCCTGAAATCTACGTCATTGGTCCCCTACATCGTTTAATGCAGCACCTGCTCAAAGTGACAACCTCCACGGTCATTTGAGAGCTGCACACAATGTTGTAAGGAGCATGTGGTACGTTGCAACATCTCTAGTGTAATGCATTAGCATGCCTCGGTGATGAGCCTCACAGGAAAATTCCAGGGGCATAAGACTGGGCGTTCTGGTGGGCCAGGGTCAGGTCCTTCCATTCCTATACATTTATCAGGATATCTTGCATGGAGATGATTCCAGATGACTACTGCTGTGTGCTGTGGTGCTCTGTCATCTTGAAACCACATCCTGTAGTGGTCAAGGAGTGGCACATCTTCCAACAATGCTGGTAGTACATCGTGGAGAAACTGTTAGATGACCTCAAAGAAATGGAGACCAATGAGATGGTCACCCACATTGCCACACCATATGTCCACACACCACTGTACTTGGAAAGCTCCCTGTCATACCCAAATGGAAATTCACTCCAGTAGTGCACTTGTACTCGATTTGTTCTGGGTGATTTCCAACAAAAGAGTAGCATTAGAAAAATGTTGCAAAGTTTGGGCTGGGATGAATGAGACGAGTTGCTCAACTGAGTGGTATGTTCTGAGTTGTCAGTGGAGAGATGGCATAGAATTACATTAGCAGACAAATAATTTAAAGGGGTGTCTTTAAAAGTAGGAGAGATCACAATATGAAGATAAAGTTATAATTCAAGAGGACAAATTGGGGTAAATATTCGTTTATAGGAAGGGGAGTTAGGGATTGGAATAACGTACTGAGGGAGATGTTCAATAAATTTCCAAGTTCTTTGAAATCATTTAAGAAAAGGCTAGGAGAACAACAGATAGGGAATCTGCCACCTGGGCAACTGCTCTAAATGCAGATCAGTAGTGGTTGATTTATTGCATATAATGGTGATTAATGGGTCCATTATTGTATAACCATGCTTGTCTGCTAATAAGATAGGTGCCAAAAAGCAGGCTCAGTGTCCACATGCCATAGAGCCCATTGACAGAATACCACCCAGGCTTCAAAATCATGACCATGGAGTTCTTAGTGTAAGTGGAGATGGTATGGGTGAGTTTATTGGATATGCATTTTCTGCACAACAGACGTCCAGCTGATGTCAGTCTCCTGTGCAATGACCTATGTGCTAGTTTGGGGTTTGTGGCACAAAGTGTCCTACACAGTCTGTCCATTGTGAGCAAACATCACAGGATGTTCTCCAATAGGCCTTGTCCTTCTCGGGGACACAGCAGTCTGCACGCATCTTATCACTCTCTGAAATGTGATGCCTGTTGTTTGTTATCTATCTGGATAGTGTGCCTGGTATGCATTCTGTCTAGTTTCTTCATAGATGAGCATCATGTCCACATACTTATCACTGGAATACATTATGAGACAGTGAATAAGCTTTGTGTTGTTACTTGCCTTGAAAGAGGGGAGTTCATGGAGCTACATACCTACCTGCCATCGCATGTTGTTATTGTTCCAGTGGGGCACACTTTGCCTTTCCAGTGTCCTATGAAGCTTGGAACACGTATGACATTACAAGTAATAAATTGCATGGGTAATTGTTGCCTATATCCTAGCCATAGACCATCACCTCCAAATCTTTGTCTGACTCAGCTCCATACCCTATACCATAATATCAACAGTCCTTACAGAGTCAAATAAACAAATCATTCTGTAGAAACTATCAAGTATGCAACTTTGCTACATCCCAGCAGTTGGCATAAAAAAATCTCACTTGGGATTTGGACCTCCATACGGTCAAGCACTGTCTGTTATCACATCTCCGACTCCAACCCTGCCAAGTGAGTTATTGCGAGGCTTGACATGCAGTAGACAGTTCCCAGCCTATATAATACCTGTTCCTGGCCTGTGTATGCACCTCCTGTTGTAAGGTATGTGTTAATCATATCTATGCTTGTTTTACAGGTTCATTCTGGGTACCCCATAATGGATTAATAGTGGTGCTCATGATTCCTGCTGTCTTTTAGCCTTAACCACACATCGTATTACATTACCCTGGTTTAGGGAGAGGGACCTATGTATTTCAGAATTTTTGCAAATGTGATGGGCTGCATAAAACTAGATCGCAAGGGGTGGGTGGATAATGATACAATTTTTTCTTCTTTTGCAAAGTAAGCCCCAGGGATTGTACTAGAAGTAGTGCAATCAATTGATAATTTGATGATTATTAACAGATGGTCTTTAACAAGGACATGTACGGTTTGCCTTGTGCAGGTCTTTCTATTTTATACCTATGGGTAACCTGTGCGTCTCAGTGTGAGATGATGATGATGATGATGATGTATGGAGAGGATGAAACCTAATATCGGCACATAGCCAACTCTTGTTGGATAACACCAAGGGGTCTGCTTAAGGCTGAATGCCATATGCCTTAACTCAATTTGAAAACTGTGGAGTGGTTTGGAATTGAATTCAAGATATTGGTATGCAATCTAGTGATTAGAAATTGTATACCACCACCTCTCTTACCCTGCTGGCCAACATTGTAATAACATTTTCTCACCTACGGGTTTCCAACTGGGGGTCTCCAGTCAACTAGACGGAGCATGAATGCTCATCCTTACCAGCAGAACCTCACCTCCTTCAGTTTGTCAGGAATGGAGGCAATTCTGAAAGTCATTTCTCATATGTTCAAGTTGTGTTGCTCTTGTGGACTATCTCAGCATGTGCATTTCCCTTTTGTGAAGTATCTGCTCTGTCTCTTTATTGGTGGCTAGTATCCAGTCTCATAGAACATCACCAGACAGATTTGTTAGGCCATATAGACTGCATGCCAGAATGATCATCGCTTCCAGGTGGACTATTTAGTGTGGTGGTGCTGATCATAGATTTGAAAGGCAAAGTTTTTGAATGCATCCTTTGACTGAATAAATAAAATCAAAGAATGGTATGTTAAGACAATCACCGGGGCCAAAAATAGAAACTTACACTGATTTCACAGTGCAGTTGCTATTAAATACCATCATTAAGCTTAAGTGTTCTCTTGGTTGAATGGGTTTATACAGACTGCTGTTTATACAGACCACCTGGCTACCTTTGCCTAGGTATGTGCTAGTTACATAATATTAATACATATTTGAGTCATTCGGTGCTCCAAATTAAAATGGAAAACTGTAAAACTGTTTATTTAAATGATAAATCTTCATTATTGTCAGTATTATTGCATCAATTACATCAGAATATTTAGCTTGAATATCACATACTGTCAGGCATGAGCGGTGTCTGGATTGGTATGGAATTGAGTGTGAGTACTCAATTCTGCATGACATCACAAACCTATAGGGCACTCCACAACAACCAAGTGATAAGCCCCGGCATTACATGATTATGAATGAGCAGTAGAATACTTGAAGTTTAAAATACTCCGTTATGTCTTGTTCATGATAATAACATTAACATAGTTCAATTTTGCAGTTAATGTTTACCTGTCTCATGTTATTGTTAATGCCCTGAGGGTATTTCATATTAATTTTTATGTAATATTACCTGCCCAGCTACTCATTTCTGCCACCCGGCTGATGAAAATTTCTGGAGAGAACACAGAAGCTGTTTCCAATTGTGCACTTAAAATAAACAACAACAAATCATCTTATTCCTGGTAAATTTTCCATCAAGATGGTGGGTTGATCTTCCTGCATCTCACTTTCCACTTTGTACAATCTGTGGCATCAGCAGGGCAGACGCTGATGGTTTGCATGTCTTCTTGAAACTGTCCGTTCATCTCTTCCTAGGCCAAGCTGGGGGTCTCCAGTCAACTAGACGGAGCATGAATGTTCATCCTGCAATGCTTTCAGCATCTGCACCGTACCAGCAGAACCTCACCTCCTTCAGTTTGTCAGGAATGGAGGCAATTCTGAAAGTCATTTCTCATATGTTCAAGTTGTGTTGCTCTTGTGGACTATCTCAGCATGTGCATTTCCCTTTTGTGAAGTATATGCTCTGTCTCTTTATTGCTGGCTAGTATCCAGTCTCATAGAACATCACCAGACAGATTATAGTGCAGTTCATCTTTGACTTGGGATCATTCCGCCATAGAAGACAACCATGACTTGGCACCTCTTAATCTAAGGGATGTTAACATGAGCTCAAGCATCCAGGAGAGCATCACCATTTGATGTCATATTTATGGTTGTTGAGGTAAGCAAAGTCAGAGGTGTTGGCAAGTGGGGTACCATAAACTATAATAGTACAATCCATTCACATGCCACACTCCTTGTTTTCCATTGATGGTCCAGTTTCTTGAGCCTATGTCAGGTTTCACTAGCTAGCATATAATCATCAGCATAGACCAATGTAGAGCATAGAGCATAGTATGAGGTGTTTGAAAATACCTGAACACAAATTCATACATATTTTCTCATGTAAAAATTGCTTACTTCATGAACACAGCAGGAATGCCTTAGTTACTAAAAAAAGGTTACCACTTCCTAATCTTACTTTTTAGGTTACTGGCAGTGTCATTGCATTTCACTGCACTTGTAAATTGCAATGAGTTTTAATAGTGAAACAATAAATACATATTTTCAAAGGAATTAATAGTGTTGTTCAGTATGCCTCCTTGCCCCTTTGATACCTTGAAAATTTCCTTCATTGCTTTCTTGGAGTTTTATGTTAACAATTAATTTGTGTTTTCAGGAAACATGTATGTATGTCCTACTGTTGTCCTGTTTCTCTACAGGGTTGGGTATGAAGTGAGATGAATCTTCATAGTATGTTTTTAAGACCGCATGCCCTTCCTGATGATGTTAACCTCATCAGAGGGGTTAATGAGATGAAATGAATGATGTGATATATTATAGTAGAAAGGGAGAGGGTGAAACCTGACTCCTTCATATAGCCTACTCCTCTCAAATAGCATGAAGGGGTCTGTTTGAGGCCTTATATCCCCATCCAATGAACAAATCACCATCAACAGTGTCATATGCTCTTATCCCATATGTGCACTGTGGAGAGATTTGGCATTTAATCCAGGCTTTTGGCATACAATCTAGTGATTAGAAATTGTATACCACCACTTCTCCTACCCTGCTGGCTAACATTCTGATGGTGAAATGTTTTTCTTTTGACTAATGGGACTTGAACCATCTAACCACATTGCCAGACCATATATAATTGTTGACTTAATGATCATGGCCAGCAAACATAATGTCACAAAACTATAGGCTTTGGAAAACATATTTCTCAGCAGGTGATAAAATAGTTGCTACTGATGAAGGTAAAATTGGCAAAAGATACATATTAAAACAAATGTTAGAGAAGAATTTCCTTTCTGTAGCTTTCAAGATTATAGGACATTAAATTTTAATTTATTGTACTGCTCTTTCTTGATATCATTGTGAATGATTTGTTGTAGACTCATTTCTCCCAACAGCTAAGGCCATGGTTGCTTCCCTCTCATTCTTAGTCTTTTCCTATCCTATCATCAACAAAAGAACTACCTGTGTCAGTGCAACGTAAAGCAATTTGTAAATAGCAAGTGAAATGACAATCTTATAGGCTGTAAATCAGTTTCTTTGCAAAATCTGAAGTACATAAGGAAATACAATTACTTTTCATACAGCAGCAAAAATATCAAAATTTTACCATCACCTTTGTACTTACTATGGAACCTGCATGCTATTTCTTGATATGTAAGCCACAAACTCACTGGATTTATCTTGTAGGAACCCTCCTCAGTCCAGCAAGCAACCCAGCTGGCTAAGTATCATAGTTGTTCTTGAGCAACAGTATGACATTCACTACATGCCAATGTAATGGTATATGGTATATATATTTGTAAAGATGTTGGAATGTTATGATTTCTTGATGTTCTTTCTTTCTTTCTTACTTTCTGTAATGGACATATTTTATACACCAGACAAAGGCTCTCCAATCTAAATTCCCTCCAGCAGGATACAATTATATTCTGAAAATGTGTTATTGCATGCTGTTGTGCCAATTTCAGGAACCCCAGTTTGGTCTCTCTGGTGATCTAAGGGAATTTTTGACTTTTTCAAGTAATGTTATGCCACAGGGCCAGCCCAACATTGATTGCGATTTCATTAGTAGATTGTTAGAACAGATTTAGTAGACTGCAAGAATTAGGAGAGAAGCGAGAATTTCCCACAAAAGATTCAGATTTCCTGCAGTAGATCCCCATGCAAATGCTAGAAGTTTTTCTTGCATTTTGGCTATCACTATCGATACAGCAGTTGCAGAACTTGAAATTATTACACTAAGGAATGACATGTGTGGAAAGTGTTCCAGAACCCCAGAAATATTGTTCTGTGATTCAGCAACAGAAATGTCCTTACTGACTGATGTTGCATTTCATTTGAAGGCCTTACTTTCTTCAAGTTACCTTTATGAATCATTATTTTGGAGCTTTAAATATAAGTATAGAATTAGGTAAACTGATGAAAATTTGGAATCATGCATTTGACTTGGTGTTACTAGTTATTTATCCAGTATAAATGGTAGTGGTATTGTTGAGAAAGGTTCTTGCCATGTTTCATATCAATGTCAATGTGTAAAGTTTTAATATGAGAAATAATTTATTTTCTTATATACACTGAATGAGCAAAATAAATTCAACATTTTAGATTTTACAAAAAAGGTGATATTTTATTTATGATTGTCAATTGACTCACTAGTAATTATATTTTTATTGGGAGAAATGAGAGTTTACAACAAATTATTTACAGGGATAAAAAAAGCCTGCTAAATTTTCCCTAATATTTTATAAAATTGAACATTGTTCAAAGACAGTTTATTTTCATTTCTTTCAAATAATACAGTTATTATTACACAACATTTCTGCACCATCACAAACAGACATTAGGAAATGGTTGTTGCCACCTCTGGCACGAATCACAGCTTTGAGCCTGTTAGACATATTCCTGATAGGTGCCATAATATCCTCATGAGGAATGAACTTCCATTCTTCTTGAAGGACTTCCTGCAGCTCCTGCATAGTTGTTGGCTGTGGCTATGCACTTTGTTCCCAAAATATCCCACAGATGCTCAGGTGGGTTGAGATCTGGACTGCATGTAGGCCATTGCATCAAATGGATCCTACTTTGTTGAAGTGCTGAAGGACACATCTTGCCTTTTGAGGGCACACATTGCCCTGTATTAGCACAAAATCTCACAAAGGAATGGTGCAAAATGAAGAATATTTTCATCCAGGATTTCTTCAATGTAACGATGGAGCGTTAAATGACCTACCTTCCACTAAGAAGAGCTCTGTTTTGGCAGCCAAGGAAATACCTGCCCAAATGATTGCAGAATAACCATTGAAGGCTATCCATGAAGAAAAGTTGCATGGAATATACCTTTCTCTACATCTTTTCCACACCTTTTCTTATCCATCTGGTGGTCTGAGGCTAAATCACGATTCATTAACGGTAAGAATTGTTGCCTGCTGTTTATCAACCCAGCCTCATTGATCTCTCATGAAAGGTAAGTTACTCTGTTGATATTGATTCATCATATCTGGGCCAGTAGCAGTTCTTCTAGAGTAAAGTTCAGCATCATGTAACCTCCTCTTCACTGTCCACTCACTGACATTCTCATACCTGTTCAACCTGACTTCTGGCTTAAACTACAGTACTGTGCTGGTCATGCAGAATTTGAAGGCACAAGAACTGTCTATCCCTCACAGAAGTTGACCTCCTCCTACCAGGTAATGGTAGCTGCCTCTGTGGATCAGCGGTAGAGTGTCGGCCTCCGGATCCCAAGATAGCGGGTTCAAACCCAGCAGAGGTAGACGGATTTTTGAAGGGCGGAAAAAAATCCATTCGACACTCCATGTCGTACGATGTCGGCATGTAAAAGATCTCTGGTGACACATTTGGTGTTTACCCGACAAAATTAATTAAATCTCAGCCATAGACGCCCAAGAAAGTTTCGGTTTACTCGGTCTGCCATCTAGTGGTGGCCTAGAGTAAAACGGAACGTCGAAATTGACGAGCAGACAGCCAGATGGCGTCAAATTGAAATGTCTGCACACGGTAGCTGAGGCCATACGATTATTATTATTATTACCAGGTAATGATCTGCAAGTGTATGAACTCTGTTCCTGATACATCTGAATAGCACCTGTAAATGTTGATCGAGTATAGTGTAACAACTCAGCCACATTATATTAACCATGCCTATCCTGTACCAATATTGCTGCCCTAACAGCATTCTGGGTTGAAAGGCATCTTCACTCATTTTCACTCTCATAAGTGTTGTTTAACACTGAGTAGAACGTCAGAGAATTCCCTCCCACACGGAGGTAACAATTAGGGTATATAAACAAAGATTTGCCTTCTTGTGATAGACAGTAGTTTTCAGCTGGCTATTATTGTGTGTTGTTGATTTCATTCTGTTTGGCAGTCGTTAAGATCATTTCATAAGATTCATTACATAGTAAGAAGTTTCATAAGACAGCATGAGAAATGTAAAAAAATAAAATAAAGAATAATTTCAGTTTCTCAAATATCTTGAGGTGTTGCATTTCTTTTGCTCATCAGTGTATATCACAGTTTCATTGTCTTGATCTTGTTTACTGCTATATTGATTTGTCAAACAACACTTTTTATTGCAGTTGGTAAAATGGTAGAACATTTGAGAATGTAAGAATTTCTCAGGAGATCACTGAAGTTTCTTTGTTGCTTGCTGCTGTAATTATCACATTCTCTGATACCAAATTTTAAGTATTTATGTTACCTGAAAGTCTGCAATTAAGTTACGTCTATTCTCATTATTACTTACCTGGTATGTTGCTACACTTCAACTTACAGTTGGTAGTGTTGATATCAGTAAAGTCCTGGTGTCGCCATTATCATTCATGCAGCTGAAAATAAAGCACGGTTGTTCAGTTGCTCACTGCGATTATTTTTGGAAACTACTGTGAAATTATTATTTTGTTTACATTTTTCATTCATATCAAGAACTCTGGAATACAAGTGCAATCTTAATACAATCTTAACGATTCATGTTCAAGCTTATTACAATCCTGAAGGAATCTGACTACACTACACAATTATTTGTAACTGACTTACTCTGCAGATATAACTGATAAAAGTTACATTTGTTTTAGCTGTCATGATTGTATATTCTGACTTATAGTTGTGCTATATTACTTGTATTGCTTCTGTCTGCAATAGAAATATTTGTTGTGCCATAACAAAGGATTTCTAAATTCTCTTCAAAAGGCTACACTTACAACCTGAAAATTTATTATTGCAATTAGTTTCTGTTAACATTCTTCTTGATTTAAGCTACTCCTCATACATAAAAATTCTTTCAACTGACATGCCTTTCTTTCTCTTGTGTTTCAGTAAGCTGGACTGCAGGACTAAACAAGAAAGCACTGCTGGTGATGATATTTTAGAAAAGGATCCGTTGTGTCCCTTGTGTAGCGAAACCTATACTTGCCCTCAGCATCGTTCGAAGAAGGAAAACGAAAATTACGAAAAAAACATTCAAAAGAAGAAATTCAAATGTGAATTCTGTTCAAAGGTGTTCGGTAGACGTGGCAATTTGAATTCGCACATTCGTATTCATACAGGAGAGAAACGCTATAAGTGTGGAGTCTGTGAGCGTATGTTTACGCACCAAGCTACCCTCAAGACACATCTTGTAACTCATACAGGGGAAAAAGATTCGAATGTCAAATGTGTCATAGAACATTTGCACACAGGGGAACTTTGGACGGCCATATTCTAACGCACACAGGTCAACGGAAGTTTCAATGTACCTTATGCTCAAAGGAGTTCGTCAGAAGAAGTCACGTAAAGGCACATCTTTTGACTCACTCAGGAGAGAAGGCATTTCATTGTAATATTTGTGGTAAAGACTTTGGTCGTCGGGGGAACTTGAAAGTCCATATGGAAACACATACTGGTGGTAGACGATTTAAGTGTGAGGTTTGTAACAAGGAATTTACTCAACAAGGTAGTCTCAAAGCACACATGTTAATTCATAGTGGAGAAAAGAATTACAGATGTACTATTTGTTATAAGGAATTCATCCAACAAAGTACATTAACGAAACATATGTTAACTCATACTGGTGAACGTCGTTTCACTTGTTCACTCTGTCCCAAGGCATTTACACAGAAGGGAACCCTTAATAGGCACCTTATGTTACATGCCAGGATGGATTCAGGGTCGCTGGATGACGTTGAATTTAATGAATTAACTTCTAATTCAAACAAAGACACTCTTTCAACTGATATACAACCTACATCACCTGAAGAACTTTCAAATGAGTGGAAACCTGTTACTCTTGATGAAACAATGTCAAATGAGTAGATTTCATTAGCACTAAATGAAGGAAGTTACGTTGATGGCCGTTGCAAAGGACGTGCGTTGTACTGTTAAAGACTACATAAATATGACTTTCCTACTTTACATTCTTCAGTCACCATACCTTTCCTGAGAATTTATCTCCTTATTTACACAGTAACTTTCCGGGTTCTACGAACTGAATGTTAGCTGTAGGTGAAATGCCCCTTCCCTAGATAAATAATTTTTCATGCATCATGCTATCCAACAACTTCCATGGTTCAGCTAATATCTTGCTAAGCAATTTAGTGTGTTTTCTCTGTATTATATAAACATTCTGGGTGATACAATAGACAGTAAGTTTAGGAAAGAGTTTTTGTATCCTGATAAGCATAAATACTATTCATCCTGAATTATTGAATGCTTTCATTCAGGGCTAGTTGTTTCACTGTTTTTCCTCAAATGTACATAAAACAGAGCAAACGAATATTAATGTACTTTACTATGAATACACAAGTCTTTAGCAGTGACCAAGCACATGGAATTTTCAATATTATTTATATACTTTTCCAGAAACCTATCCTGATGTATAGAAATGCCTGAAAATATACTTTTGCATGGAAACTAGTAATTGTAAGAAAGTGTATATATAAAAGCAGCATGGAGTGATGTATGAATTTAAGATATAAATGTTTCGGGAAATTTGAGTGAGTAACACTTTATTGACATTTAGAAAATCATAATTTTGTTTAATAATGTTTACACTTTTACAAACATTACATGAACAGCCCAATAAACTGTAAATTCGTGAAGATATACATTAGGGTCATAAATAAATAATATTATTGATGTGTGCGAATAAGCCCATTAAGACTACACAAAGTACTTAGAGGCGTGCATTTGCCGTACACTGTGCCCATATTTCTTTCACTCTTTTACTGTGGTTTTCCTTTCTCTCTTCAGACCAGATTGTTCCGGTCTTCTTTTATTGGTCTTTCCTTTTGGTCAACTTGCCTTTTGTAAATTTTAGATCTGGAGATTAGCCTGTTTTAGACATTTGCTGATGTAATTCCTGCCTGTTTCAAATGGGTTTTGATTTTGCCAATCCATTTTATTGTGTCCGTTTTAGCTTTACTACTGTTTTCATAAAATTTGACTATTTGTTTGGTAAGTATGTCTGGATGCATTATTTTAATATGTCCATAGTATCTTAGTCCCGTTTCCTAACGTCACTGTGAACATTTGTGTATTGTTTGATTTCCTGTCTGTCTCTAAGTTGGTGCTGTCCCTTCGTGAGTTTTGGTTCTAGAATTTTTCTTATGATTTTTTCCTTTATCTCAATGTTTTCAATGTCTGCTTTCCTGTTCAAAATCAGCGTCTCTGATCCATTAAGACATTCTGGTTTAAATACTGTATTGTAATGCCTTAGTTTTGTGTGCTTGGAGATACATTTTTGTTATAGATATTTTGGGTTAGTTAATATGCAGTTATTATTATTATTATTATTATTATTATTATTATTATTATTATTATTATTATTATTATTATTATGATTATTATTATTCCACATGACTAAAAGACCAGAACTATTGAGTGACCAATTGAAAAGTGTGAAATATTATTTTCGGTAAACACAATGTATAACCAGGGATCTTTCACATGCTGATATCTTATGACATGGATTGTTGAATTGATTCACCTAAGGGAAATAAATGTTTGATAATTTCAGTTGTGATCATCATAGACTCACATTTTCAGCATTAGTTTTCAAGTCAATGCATTGAAATTATTTTAAGTTTGAAAGATATGGATCACATTGTAGAGCTAGCCTGTAATTATGAAAATAACTGTTGTTGTAATACTACATGATTCATATTCTTGTAATTGACAAGGGGTATCCTGAGTGGAGTTTACAGTATCTCTTGAGTTTTCTCCCCTTTCGTTACGGTGGATAATGTTGTTGAATATTACTCCACTATCAAGGGACTTATCTTACAAGGGAAATAATCTCTGTTCTACACTCGAATCTTAATGGAACTCGGTAGAGGGGCAGTGGAGAGGTTATTCGATGTTAAAGTGAAAACCATATCGGCCCAATATAATTTATAATAATATATAATATGAATTGCGTGTAAACTAATATGACTCGATGTAGAGTACTTTATGGGAATGCTATGAAGATAGAACTTAGAATAAAAAGCTTTATTAAGTTATGTCGATTACCCTTTTAATTCAATTACAAGAAGCTCTGTTGGAGAAAATCGGTCATAAAACTTAATTTTCTTTCGATGATGATGATGATAATTCTGATAAAGCCTCAGTTATCAGTTATCGAGTTATATGACGTCTGAAATAGTGTTATCTAGGCGACCTGTATCCATTTCGATATTCCGATTGCGTTGCTGTCTAACAAACGAAGCAGAAATCTACTAGCAGTTTCATATGGCTGAGTTAATCTAATTTTGTTTAAATTGCGAGCTTGGGAACAACATGGTTCGGATACTCTTCCATTGATCCGTTGAGGTAGTTAATCTGTGCGTTAACATGACTTGGTTCATACTACAATGACAGTCTCGATTTTCTGACCAACGTACCGTATCGTTGGTAATACCTGCGCTCAAAAGTTGTGTGTGCTAAAGCTGATATTAAGTAAATCGAACCTTCAAAAGTTTACCAGACCTTTTAAATTTTTATTTCGAGTACTCTAAGATATACACTAGTGTACAAAATTTAAGCATAAGTTACGAGTAAGCAGGGAAACGGGACAAAAACCGCAAATCGCACAACATATGCACCTACCAACTTTACGTGTTCGCTCTGTATAGGAAAGGTGTGTTCCCTGTTTTGACTAGTGGCGTAACCGCAAGGTAAACACAGCCAGTACCTGCGCCTCATATTCCCTCAGTCGTGTTTGCCCTGCTATAGTGTGCGGTGTGTAGCCTCGTGGCCAACGTGACAACATAATGGCATAACGACGCCATCTGGACCCCGTTTTGCAGTTTAGAATACTCGGCCGCTTGGAAGCAGGCCAGACACAGACCGAAGTCGCCGTATCCTTGAATGTGCCACGAAGTGTAATTATCAGGCTTTGGAGACGATTTCGAAACACAGGAGATGTTAGTCGTAGGCCAGTGCCAGGTCGACCAAGGGTAACCACCCCACAGCAGGACCGATATCTGGCCTTAACCGCCCAACGAAATCGGAGTGCATCTGCAAGATAATTGTCGGCGGAGCTTGCAGCCGTCTCAGGGGTTGCGGTTTCCCGGAAAACTGTGTACCAGAGGCTCAGAACAGCAGGGCTGTTTGCCCGACGTCCAGCGGTGTGCGTCCCGCTCACTCCAGCACAGAGACGGGCCGGTTTACTGTAGAGCCTTCAACATCGAAACTGGACCATGAATGAATGGAGGCATGTGCTCTTCACAGATGAATCCCACTTCAGTTTCCCGTCGCACATTAATCTGGAGAGAACCGGGTAGCCGATACAACCACAGGAACATCGTGGAACGGGGCCAGTATGGTGGTGGTGGCGTCATGGTGTGAGGCGGCATCATGTTGAATGGCCGTACGGACCAGCACATCTTCATGGGTGGTCGGAGGATCATTGTTAACGCTCAGAGATACAGGGATGAGACCACATGATCGACTCTTCAGAGGTGCGGCTGTTCCAGACTTCTTCTTAATGGACGATAATGCCCGACCGCACCGCGCTGCTCTGGTGGATGAATTTCTGGCTGAGGAAGACATTCATCGCATGGAATGGCCAGCGAGGTCTGCGAATGTGAATCCTATATAACATGCCTGGAATGCATTGGAGAGGCGAATTGCATCCCGTGAGCCTCCACCAAGGACCCTCCAAGACCTTCGCATTGCCCTTTGGGAGGAATGGGATCGACTGCCACAAGAGCTCTTGGACCATCTGATAGAGAGCATGCCACGTCGCTGCGAAGCATGTGTGGCCGTTAGGGGTAACCATACACCCTATTAACAGCATATATTTTTGTGGAAGACATTGCCAAGTTTTGTTAGTTGTTGTCAATGGTGTACCTTAGCTATCAGAACCTTTCTGACACTGTTTTTATGGACAAATCGTGTGACATGGTGTGTTAGGCAGCTTATGTTTGTTCAGCAATCCGTCTGACATTGCTATCAGGCGGTATGGCCTCGTTCCTAGTGATTATGCTTAACTTTTGGACACTAGTGTAGTACAGTCAATCAGTGCAACACTTTTATAGTAACAAGGAATGAACGATTGTTGAGTACCAGCCATATTATATAGGATGTAACAAAGAGGTGCAGCTAAGCTTTTCAGGACACATTCCTTACACATGGGAGAAAAAACATATTATATGTACATTGGTCCGGGAACACTTTATTTCCATGTTACAACTCATTTTCTACCACTGTACACAGTACATTAATAATGGAAAACACACAGTGAAAAACACATCGGCCCTTGTCCGACTCCTTGACTGAATGGTCAACGTCGAGGCCTTAGGTTCAGAGTCCCTCGGGTTCGATTCCCGGCCAGGTCAGGGAATGTAATCGCGTCTGTTTAATTCTTCTAACTTGTGGACTGGGTGTGTTTGTTTGTCCTAACATTGTCCTCTTCATATGCACACAACGCATCACACTAACAACCACTATAGAAACTTGCAGTCATGTATACATCTCTCTCTACCTGGGGTAGGCGTCGAAAGGGCACCTGGCCGTAAAGCAGGGCTAACTCCACATATGCGACGCAGATCGCACCCGCGACCCCACTAGAATGTGGCAAAGGTGATAGTAAAAGAGAAGGAAGATTATGTTGTGTTACAGTCTTGGTCTAGTTTGGAAATTGTCAAAATTTGTAGGCGAGTCAAAGGCATAAGTGCTCACCCCCCCCCCCCCCACACACACACACACGACTCTCCTTCGCTGCCCCTCTGTATGATGCAATGTTACAAAAGTCGTTTTGCCAAGCATAAGAAAATGAAGGAATAGTCAAAGGTATCCATACAGTCCCAAAACTAACAACACTTTTCAGATCGGTAGCGAAGTCGAAGGGGAAAATAAATTGCGAAGGAAAGGGGAAAATACGGAATCGTCACAAATTCCATTTCAAGCAAGTCCATGCGCAGTAATAATGTACAAGAAGAAACAAACATAGTCGTTGCTGCTGTAAACGTAAGAATAAATAATGATGGTTGTACAGATCCCGAACTATGGCCAATGGCAGACTGGATTCAAAAATGTCCGAATCAGTGCAACTTTATTTTTTGCTACTGGTTTAACGTCACACTAATTCATCGAAGTTTTCGGTGACGGATGGGGAAGGACCTAGGATTGGGAAGGTAGCGACCGTGGCCTTAATTAAGGAACAACCCCAGCATGCCTGGTGTGAGAATGGGAAACCACGGAAAACCATCTTCAGGTCTACCGACAATGATATTCGAACCATCATATGCTGAATGCAAGCTCACGGCTGTGCGACTCTAACCGTATTGCCAACTCGCTCGGTTAGTCTACCTTTAGTCAGTCAGCTCGAGATTATAGAAAGTAACAATAACAGATAAAGAAAGTAGGTATTTTACATTGAAGTATTTTCGAATGGAAAAATTCAACTTCATTTTCCTCTATGCGCAACTGCATGTTGTGTAAGTTTCAAGCTCAGCATATCACAAAAAAATGCTACATTGCACCGTATCGACCACGTTACAGCACACTTTATATTCGAGGACAACACAGTACGTCAGCAAGCAAATAATATCAATAATAGTTCTGGAAGATGAAGTTACAACATATTTATTTTTGGGCAATACCAAGGTGGTGGTGGTGGTGATTATTGCTTTAAGAGGAAGTACAACTAGGCAACCATCCTCTATATAACACTAATCAGAAAGAAAGAACGCAAGGGGTTCGACACTTCGAAAAATGAAGGTATCGGTCAAAGGAAGACAAGGACCACGAAGGGCATGAAAATTAAAGACTTCCTAGGCCTCCATACGTAATACCGTCGGGGTCTGAAAAGAGCAAGAGTTGGCAAAGGGAGGTCGGATAAGATAGATGAAAGTGAGGAGCCTGGCACAAGTAAGTGGAAGCAATGCCAGGACTCAGCTGAGAGCCCCGTGGTCGCCAACCCACGCTCCAAAGCTCAGAGCCCCTGAGGCCCCTTTTAGTCACCTCTTACGGCAGGCAGGGGATACCTTGGGTGTTATTCTACCGCCCCCACACACAGGGGGAGCAATACCAAGGGTAGCACTCATTGTGCGAAAGCGAACTACGTATAATTAGAGTATTTCAATTTTTGACTTCGCTCTTCTCTTTCTCTTCACAAATGCTTGCAAAAGGGAAAGAGAATGCTTCTGAATGCGATTTTTAAAATTGATCAATGACGTATACGCACGTACACTTGTAGAACGATAACGAAGGAAACTTGTCTCACAGCCGAGAGGTACCGTACCCCTCAAATTCAACAGCCCTTTCAAGTTTGTTTGGAAGAGAGCTAATTAGCACACCTTTCTCGTATAGATTTTCCCATAGAGAATAGCTTATTAACATATATGAACAATATAGTCGACAGAGCCGTTGTATAACGAACATGGCATCCTTGAAGTGCAGCACTCGTTGCACGAAAGGAAACTGCATTGCACTACGGGCAATGGAGCAATTGATAGGGTATGGACCAAGAGGGATCTCTGCGAAATATGCAATGAGAAGTATTACTAATCACGTAAGCAACGAATGAATTAAAGTGTTGAGCTGCAATAGCAGTTCGCATGGGACGCGGGACGCGCCTTATTCCGTATAAAAACATGTTCTGCTTTCACAAGCACGTCCGTTTTAAGGTAGCGGTGAACTCAGTTGGCGCCGAGGACCGCGCTATCCGTAGACGCTGTCCAGCCAGCTCTCACTTATGTTTTAAAAAAAGGAACAAGCCCAGCAAATTTTCAGTGCTTGATATGAGCTAGTTAAAATAGTACATAACCCTAATATAACATGATGCAAAGTATTTTATGGAAACGCCGGACATGTCCTCCTTTTTTCATGCTTGTCCTCTGTCCGGCAGGCATTTATTATTTGCTATTAAATGTCCGGCTTTTAACATACTGCATTCTTATTCATTCAGTTTCCTATTGTTTTCTTTGTTGCAAAGCTATTTTTGTTGCACTTCCTCTATCTCAGTCCATATTCTGGATGCCCCTATCAGACTACGTCATTTACTCACTTAATAATACATCATATCAGTTAGAGCTGTCTGAAGAGCCTGTCACCAAAGTGGTGACACCGCCCCAGTGATCTGAACGTATTCGTTCGGGGCCGGGGAATTCTCGGCGGGGATTCATCAGTCAAGTAATGCTGGCTGCGGTATTACGTAGTTTTGTTTTTGTGCTAGTTGGATTCAGACCCTCTGAGTGAGTGGAGTGTTTGTGATTTTATTATGAAATTTGAATAATATCAGTATGTCATCACTAAAAAGGCGAGACACAAAAGAGGAAATGTAAGTTCTCGGAGGAACTCAAACAGAAGTACCCGTGTTTTAGAGAGGAACGTAACGAAAGTGAGGCGAAATGTTATATTTGTCACTGTTATGTAACTGTTGGAAACAAAGGTGCAGGTGATCTCGAGAGACATATTGCTAGTGAAAAGCATAGAAAAACAATTAAAAGCAGTTCTTCTAGCAGTAATATTGATTCCTTTTTCCCGATTAAAAATTCCCCACTAGACAGGAAAGTTCGGGCAACAGAGGCAACATTGGCATATCTCAATGTTTCTCACCATCAGTCGTATAGGTCTATGGACTGCACATCAAAGTTGGATAAAGTTCTGTTTGCAGATTCTGAGATTGCTAACAAAATATCATGCGCTAGAACCAAAATTGAAGCTATCATAAATAATGTAATCGCCCCTCATTCCATTGACATTATCCTAAAACATTGAAAATATCATGCGCTAGAACCAAAATTGAAGCTATCATAAATAATGTAATCGCCCCTCATTCCATTGACATTATCCTAAAACATTGAATAATAGTATTCCTTTGTTCGGAGTGGGTACTGATGCTAGCAACCATGGGGCTTTGAAACTTCTTCCTATTGTTATACAATATTTCGACTATAAAGAAAATGTTATTCAAACAAAAGTCTTAGAACTACAAACATGTCCTAATGAAACTTCAGAGACAATATCCAATTATATTTCCGATACTTTAAAGAAGCATAATATTTCTGCTAAATGCGTTGCTTTTAGTGGAGACAATGCAAATGTAAATTTTGGAGGGGCTAATCGAAGAGAAGGCAAAAACGTATTTTCAGCACTTAAATGTAAACTAAATGAACATATACTCGGGGTTGGATGCCCAGCACATGTACTGCATAATTGTTTGCAACGAGGTGCTGATGTACTGCCAGTTGATGTAGAGAGTATAATTTTAAAAATCTTCAATTATTTCCATATCTATACAATTCGCACTGAACAACTCAAGGAATTCTGCGAGTTTGTTGAAATAAATTATGAACAGCAAAACAAGGTGATTAAGTTTGTTTCCTGCAGTAGAAAGAATTCTAAAACTGTTTGCAATTCTAAAGTCGTACTTTCTTTCTCAGCCTTCAAATTATGTCCCTGCTATAAACAGGTCCTTTTTTGAAAACGAGTTTTCTGAGCTTTACCTGTGGTTTGTTCATTCCACTATGCTCATTTTTCACAACAAAATGTCATACATTGAAAAAGAAACGCTCTCTATAGCAGAAGTGTGTGATATATTAGTTTCAACTCTGGCCACACTGAATGATAGGATGGAAAATAAATTTATACCTCTTAAAATAAAAAGTCTCTGAAATCCTTAATCGAAAATGTCTTCGAAAGAGAATACATTGCATTTGCAGAACATGTTGTTGGTTTTTATGAAACGTGCATTCAATACCTGTTAAAGTGGTGTAACCCTATGATGGAAGAATTTAAGTGTTTCCTATGGATGAAGCTTCATAGTATGAAAGACATTCAGTTCGAAGATGTTCTTCCTTGTCTCGAGTATTTGCAATCTAAAGGTGTGGAGATAGACGATTCTAAACTTTATGACCAATTTTGCAATGTTCAGAATTACACTAGGAGTTTCGAAATTGATAAACAAACAACATTAGATAAGCAGTGGAGTGAGTTTTTCAAATATAGCCCTGACATTGAAACATTTAGTGAGCAGCTTAAAATTTGTCAGTTTTATTTCTCTGGAGAGTTTTACAATTATTTATTACAAGAAAATAATTCATCTTTGCTGTCGAAAGTGGCTGCAGTCTATAATTATCAGCATAAAATAGCTATAACTCAGCATCTTCATCAACATAAAAGTTATAACGTATGTAATATTAAATTTTGCATGTAAATATTAAAATTCCATTTGTCCTCCATTTTTAGAACATTTTTATTAAAAGTCCTCCTTTTATTAGGAGTCTGTCCTCCATTTGAAAATTTAGAGTTGGTCACCCTAGCTGTGAGGAAAGAGAATACCATTGGAAAGATTCATTTCGTTTTGTCGATTAGCAGTTTCAAACACCTGTTAAACAAAAACCTTCGTCTTATTTCGGTGCTCAACTATGAGAATTTCTTCTTAACGACCGGCACGCTTCTGAAATTCTTACTGGAGTCCACGTGGAGTCTGTCATTGACGAGGCAAGCATGCTATTGGTCAAAGGCCATCTGCTATTGGTCGACAGTCGAGCCAGCACGGCGGCTAGTAGAACTCGCTTCAAATAAATGTGCCGCGTGGTGCTCAATCTTGCCATATACTACAGTGTACTGCAGACTTTCCCCACTTCCATTTGTTTTACGTCATACCGACGCAGATAGGTCATATGGTGACGATGACATGGTAAATGCCTAGGAGTGGTAAGGAAGCGGCCGTGGCCTTAATTAAGGTACAGCCCCATCATTTGCCGGATGTGAAAATGGGAATCCACGGAAAACCATCGTCAAGGCTGCCGACAGTGGGGCTCGAACCTACTATTTCCCGGATGCAAGCGCACAGCTGCGCGAACTGCAGACTTTAACAGCTCACCCCTGTGGGTAGAGGTAGTAGAATGACACCCATGGTATCCGCTGCCTGTCGTAAGAGGCAACTAGAAGGGGCTCCAAGGACTCTTAATTTGAGAGCGTGGGTTTGCGACCACGGGACTCTTAGCTGAGTCCTGACATTGCTTCCACTTACTTGTGCTCTTAGCTACTCCTTTTCATCTATCCTGTTCGATCTCCCTTGGTCAATTATTGTTCTTTTCCGACCCCGACACTATGAGGTTCCGAGGGCTAAAGAGTCCTTCACGCCCTTCGTAGCCCTTGCCTTTCTTTGGCCGGTAGCTCCACATTTCAAAGTGTCGGACCCGTTCCATATTTTCCTCTGATTAGTGTTACTAGAAGATGGTTGCTCAGTTTAACTTCCTCTTAAAATCATTACCACTACCACGACAGTCGAACCCACCATCTCCCGAATGCAAGCTCACAGTTGCACGACCCTAACCACACGGTCAACACGCTCAGTGCTAGTAGAATCATGCGTACGATAAGGTTAAGGAGATTTCCTCTAAAATAAGTAGACACTGATAACAGTATAATAATAATAATAATAATAATAATAATAATAATAATAATAATAATAATAATAATAATAATAATAATAATAAATGGTCGTTCTACAACTGTATGGTGTGTAATGACAAGTTACGAAGTATTATGAGATCTTGATAATCTACTTGATTTATCTGCCAGCCAATCGAGGTACATTCGATGACTTCATTTATTACTGTCCTTCAATTATTATTATTATTATTATTAATGATCTATGGAATAGTATTATAAGCATTAGTTTTTCTTTCTAGATACAAAAAAGTGCCGCAAATAAGCCACCCCTTAGAATGTTCTCCTAGTAATGTTCACTGTTTTAATACACTCGTATCTGAGTAAGATCACGTACACAGTATCATCTAGTGCTTGTTATACACTCACGTCCATAAGTTAAGGGATCTTAGAGGTTGCCCATTTTCACACCAGGCTGTACCTTAAATATGGCCATGGGCTGTACATTAAATATGGCCATGGCCGTTTCCTTCCCACTCCTAGCCCGTTCCTCTCCCATCGTTCCTGTAAGACTTATCTGTATCGGTGCGATATGCAGCACATTGTAAAAATAAAATAAGAATTAAATCGTGATCTCGCGAGTTTTTTATTCTAACATTTCAACCTCGAAAGTTTTATGGAAATATATTATAAACTATATAAATTGATATGTATGTTAAGTCCTCAGCCCCAGGGCTGGTTGGATCCTCAACAGTTCCACGATCAGCTGTCAGAGATATCCTAGGCATCACCGAACAGGCGTACTAGGGATATGAGGAGTGAGGAAGTTTTCTGTTGCTCTTCTCACTGTGCCAGAAGTTGATACTACATATCAGTCTGCCAAGCCCACTGAAATGCATTCATCAACCGACCCTATGAGCAACATTTTCGCACCATTCATAGCAGGGATTGGCTGCATAAGGATTGGCATTACTGGAATCGCTCATACCTCAGTCACTTTCATATTGTCAAAGCCAAGGGTTAGACTGAGACAGATCAATTGAGAGTAACATGATTGCTCCAGCCCCTACGAAAAGATATAGTGCACTTTAAACACTACGTCTGGGAACAGAGGCACATAACTTGATAAAATAAACGTTACTGTAATTTATATTTATGAATGTGAGTGAATTGTTATAGTTTATTGGAGTGTGAAGATAAAATGATTTTATTATTTAAAAACAAATTTCTTAACGTCGCACCGACAGAGATAGGTCTTATGGTGAGGATGGGATAGGAAAGGGCTAGGAGTGGGAAGTAAACGATCTTGGCCTTACTTAAGGCACAGTTCCAACATTTGCCTGATGTGAAAATGGGAAACCACGGAAAACCATCTTCGGGGGTTTGAACACACCATCTCCCGAATGCAAGCTCATAGCTACGTGACGAAACCCGCACAACCACTTGGTCGGTGAATTGATTCTAATCCGACTTTATGCAACAACATGTAAGTAGACATAATGAAATAGGTAAATTTGCTGCCTAATAATGGAATCTATACATTTACTAGTACATAAGCCTGTCATCGACAGTCGAAATTACTATCTATAAAGTAATTAGAAATTCTAAATGGACTAAAACTGTATCTTACGAATAAAAGTTACACTTTCCAGGTTTTATACAACATTCGACTGGAATCAAAACAGGTATTGTAGTATTTCGTTACAAACCGTATTGAGTGCGATTGTAGCTCGTACTTGGACTTTGTCGTGCATGGATTGCATACTCTTGTGAAAACTACATACAACTGCCCGAAACGAATCACCATCAACGTCATATTGTCCTCCCTTCATATCAGCATTGCGGAGAGGTTTGGAATTTAACCCAGACTTCTGCCGGTCAACATTCTGATGGTAAGAATATGTTCAACATACGGAACTCGAACTGGCTAACCTCGGGTGTCAGACTGGATAAACTTGATGCATTAACGACCATGGCCACCGGGTGGGCTTCTGAATTTCGTGCTTATCGACAGACTTAAATGGAAAAGAATGATTCATTCATTTCACTGAAAGATAGCATTTTTCACTAAATAGTTCAAGTACGATGGTCTTCATTGCATCATTCTTGTAGCCCATATCTGGTACCAGTTTAACTCTCCAACATTCCAGTTTTCTCCATATACAGTATCTGTGGAAGGCAACAGAAATCTCGATGTGCGTAGTTCGACCTCATACCATCAGATACACACCGACAGCATCATTGCGAATCCGATAATAACTTCGCTGATTGAATTGCATTTTTCTTTTTAAAAAGTACAAAAGTCGTGGTCGTGAGTGGTTCATTATATTTTTCTAGTCAACTGATACCAGTTTCAGCTGTTGAAACCTCATTTCTTCAATATCGCTGTGAATGACGGACATAATTAGGGATTTTATATAGCCTATATACATGTAGATTTGTGTACACGAATGATGTAAAACTAACCTTTTTTACCAAAGTTTCTTCTATACGAAGAGAAAGTATGATTTTTGCCACCTAGAAAATGCACGTTAGTGAATATATTTACCTACTAAAACTATTTATTTATTTATTTATTTATTTGTTTATTTCCTCCACATCTTACAGTGGTTAAACCATTCGATCATTACAAAGAACACATTAACACTCCAACCCAAACAATTGAGAAAATAATGAGCTACAAAACTAACAAAAACAAAACAAAATTAAGCTTCTAATTGGAGAACGGAAAGCCATGGTATCACGGCATACAATAAAGCAACGGCAAAACAAAACAAAAATTAAGCTCCTATTCGGAGAACGATTGTTATGGCAACACGGCATAAAGAAAATAAATACCTTTCGGCAAACAAAACAAAAAATAGCCCACCGGTCACACCCTCCATCCTGTTTGGGTCAGCAATACCTGTCTATTCCCTTCTCCCTACCACATCACGCTTCTGAGTAAGCAGCCACTCTCATTGAGCCATATTACAATATGCTCGACGTGTCTGCTCTCTCATTATCCTGACCTATCCTACTGCCCCAGGCTTGCTGACACAAACACACCGCTTCTTCAGTCTGCTGAGTTTGTTACAACACTCTATCTTAAAATACCAATATAATGGTCCGTTATTGGACATTATAAATTTTCCAGCTAACTCATTCCTGGTTGCCAGCGTTTCGCTCTCATGTGCTAAGTTGGGCTCATCAGTTGGTACTTAGCACACCCACCAAGACGCATGGCTAGTGCATACCGTGGAGGCCACTGCGTAGGCTACTTGGAGCCACCAGCAGTGCCAATGCACTATGACAGACTTTGTCACATTACCAAAATTGATGCCTACTTAGCCATCAGATGATGTAGATGTTGATTCCCATAGGAAACCTGAAATATTTGTCCCGAATGAGTAAATTTATATTACCAATATAAATGGTCCGTTATTGGACATTATCAATTTTCCAGCTAACTCATTCCTAGTTGCCAGCGTTTCGCCCCGTGTGCTAAGTTGGGCTCATCAGTTGGTACTTAACACACCCACCAAGACGCATGGCTAGTACATACCGTGGAGGCCACTGGGTAGGCTACTTGGAGCCACCAGCAGTGCCAATGCACTATGACAGACTTTGTCACATTACCAAAATTGATGCCTACTTAGCCATCAGAGGATATAGATGTTGATTCCCATAGGGAACCTGAAATATTGGCCCTGAATGTCCCTTTACCGCCGGCACCGCCCAGTTATTTTCTCCGTGAGCTTGAAGAATGTCATTAATGAATAGTAGAAATAAAATCGGCGATAACTTACATACCTACTTAAGCCCCACCTTACATTCGATCTGACTGCACACCAAATTTTCTTCCAATCGAATACAATAATATACCTTCTCGTATAACGCTTGGATCGCTCAGATAATCTTCCTTGACACGCCCATCTTCCCTAGTTTTTCTATTAACGCTCTTCTACTTACCGTATCGAACGCTTTTTCAAAATCTATGGCCGCTAGATACACTTTACCCCCTTTCCTATCCAAATATTTTCCAGGATCATTTTTACTGTCATTTACACTAGGCCTATATGTCGTCCTTCTGCCCTTCCTAAAACCACCTTGAAAGATTGTCAATATCGACTGCCTCTCCGCCCAGTCTCTTAATCTGTTCGCTAATAATCCTGTATAAACCTTACTCAATGAATCCAGTAAAGCAATTTCTCTATAATTCCTTGGTAGATTTTTGCTACCTTCCTTTTTATAAATTGGACATATGATCCCTATTTCCCACTCTTTTTGATACCTTCCCCCTCGAAGATCCTGATAAAAAGTTTAACCATGCCTTCTATCATCTGCCCGTACTTGTCAATTTCCTTCCAGAAACGTTGTTAATACCATTGCTTACCCCCGCTGACCTACTCCTAAGATTACCTATCACCCCTATCACTTCCTCTCTCGTAACGTCTTTATCAAGTTCATGTATCCGAACCTGTATGACTCTCCCTAAGGCCACTTCACTCTTCCCCTGATTCCATTTGCCTTCTCCTAATAATTCTCGAAAATAGTCTACCCATTGGTCGCAATCAATACTCGGTTTATCATCCCTCTTCCCCCCGTTACTAATTTTATTTATTCTGTTCCATACTCTTTCAGTTTGATTCAACTTACACTCCCTATTTATTAACTCGGCTTGTTCTCTCATTCAAAGTTTCTTCCTCTGGGCCATTTTTAGTTTGTATTCTTTTCTTATATTACAGAACGCTTCTCTTTCTATACTCCCTCCCTCTTCCTGAACTCTTTTAGGGACTTCATGACTAACTTCCTTAATTATTTACACCCCTTGTTGTACCAACCTTGTTACACCTCTTCTTCCTTCTCGTGTCTCTATCCGCCTGTGCTACCCTTTTAATAGCGTATTCTGTCAATGTTATCTTCTCTTAAAGCACCCTCCCATCCACACCTAATTAATTCCAGCTCATTTTCTATAAAGGTCTCTAATTTCTGTTTTACCTTTACCGTCCACCTATATTTCACATAACTCTTGTCTTTCCCGACAAACCTCTTTTCTTCCCCCTCTACATCTCCCTCGCGTTTTTCTATCATCACCCAGACCGTTACATGATGGGATTACGCCCAGTCACTTATCTCCATCTTCTTAATTCCCTCTAACATGTCTTCCGAGTTCATTACTAAGTCAATAATACTCCCACCCTGCGTTGCAATGAATGTCAGCCTCCCCCCGTATCCTTTTCCCACCAGCCATTCAAAATATAAAATTTCCTTGCGGTGCATGATTCCAGAACTTTTGACCCATAACCATTCCTCTCTTTATCTGCACTTCATCTTTCTCCCCTCATTGTCATCTCGTCCTCTTGGCTGTATACATGGCAAAGTTCACCTATTCTAGCGTTCCAGTCAGCAAATAACAACATTACATCTTCATCAAATTTCCCCCTTATGATACGTGTTTCCAATACTAAATCCTCAAAAAAAAAATAAAAAAAATCGTTAGCGTAAGCAGAGATCTGAGGGTGAAAATATGCAAAAGCCGAACATCTTCTTTAGTCTCCCTTGTACCTTCCCCATACTGAACTTGGTCCGAACTACCTCTTCCATCTAATTTTCAGTGTCCTCCATTAGTTCACTAATCCCTTCTTTTATTAATAACACTATCCATCCCGGTGTTGTACCCTTGCTGTGCTCTTTTGTTTTTATACTTGACTTCATACCCATTCCATTTTATCACCTCCCCAGTTTCAAGCCACGTCTCTAAAAGCGCCACAAGGTCAAAACTTTCAACCATTTTTTTAACCTCCTCATTACCTAACTTGATTTAATAATCCTTCAATATTTACGAACCCTATCTTCCAGTCTAGCTACAACGTACTCTCCCGTCCCTCCCCATTTCCTCCTCCCCTATTTTTACCTCTCGTTAGTATGGCCCTATGTCTTTCTACTCCCAAGCCTTCTTTTTCGTACTTTGGAGCGCTCCTTGTCCTTATCCTCAAAAGCTTTACTTTTCTTTCCCCATAAATCACTTGAACTCAAACGTCTCCCTTTATTCACGACATCGCGTGTACTTTGACCTTTACTTTGCGCTTGTCCACTTGCAGTTGAACTTTCCGATTGTTGAGGTTCCTCCCTCTATCAGCACTTGCTGACACCTCGCTTCTGCACCTGAACTGCACTATGCATTGACTCCTGTGATGCGTTCCTCTCTTATCCGGTTGCCCCACTCCGCTTGCTTAGCAACCTGCCGGTCGTCTTGTCTTGGTTCCATAATTTCTTCTTGCTTTAGCTTCTCATCTATCTGCTGCAGCTTCGCCACCGGCCACCATCTGCCGTTGGATACCACCAGCTGTAGGGCCCTGATATGAACCCTTAGTCCTTGGTGTCTTGCTCTCTTTAGATGCCTCCTTAAGGTGTTCATGCACTTACTGCTGTCACTCCCCGTGTCTCTTTTCACCCATACTTTTTAACCTTGTAGATTACTCGCGTTCCTCACGACAATTTCTGCCATCAAGGTAGATAGCAACTTCACTTTGATTGACCTATTCCTTCTCACTTTCCCCGCTCTTTCTTTAATAATATCAATATCGTCCCATCCCACGTCTCACTGAAGTTGATCTTCATCTTGTTCTGTATAACTTCAACCTCCTTATAAATGAGATCTATGTTGGTTTCTTTCTCTTTTTTCACTCCATATATGAATAGGCATTTCTTCATACGTTCATGACAGCTGTTTGCCTTTTCTTTCTTCAATTACACCACCCCCTCTTCCAAATTTTTGACTTTCTATTTCAATTTCACAACTTCTTCCTCATTACTTTCCGTCTAGGTCATTGTCTCTCCTATTTTCTCCTTTATCCTTCTCTTCATATCTTCAAATTCTTGGTCTGGTCCTGAATCAACTCCCTTATCTGTTCTACTGGACAGACTTCCTTCACCCCCTCTTTAATAATACGAATATCGTCCCATCTCATATTGCCACTAGTATTCGGGTCGGGGTTTATTTCCACGCCCCCAATAACTAGCAGCGCAGTTACCACAGCTGCCACCAGAACCATCTCTCCCATCTTTCTCAGATCTCCCTTACACTCAATTTTTTAAGTTGTTTTCTTCTTCATTCGCTATTGCCATCTTCCTATCGCGGCCCGGTACTGTTCCACTCCAAACATTACTCGGCACTCTCCCCTCAGCACGTCCGCTTCAGTTGCTTGCTTGAGTTAGACTGCTACTAAAACTAGTATGAACAAATTATTGCTTACAACAGTACGCCAAAAGACAACATCTGGTACTTATGGAAAAAATGTCCACACTTGCATATTTTTTGAAAATATTTAGTGACATACAGAGCTGAAAATGATGTGCAAATCATAATATAAATGAGTCAAAATATGTGAATTGATGCCCTATTTCAGTGCGCCTCTGTGGTGTAGTGTCTAGTGTGATTAGCTGCCACCCCCGGAGGCCTGGGTTCGATTCCCGGCTCTACCACGAAGTTTGAAAAGTGGTACGAGGCCTGGAATGGGGTCCACTCAGTCTCGGGAGTTCAACTGAGCAGAAGGGGTTCTATTTCCACCTCAGTCATCCTCGAAGTGATTTTCCGTGGTTTTCCACTTCTCCAGGCAAATGCCGGGATGGTACCTAACTTAAGGCCACGGCCGCTTCCTTACCTCTTTCTTGTCTTTCCCTTTCGATCCTCCCATCCTCCCACAAGGCCCTGTTCAGGGGCCATCTGGGCGAGGTACTGATCCTCCTTCCAGTTGTATCCCTCCAACCCAAAGCTTCACGCTACAGGACACTGCCCTTGAGACGGTAGAGGTGGGATCCCTTGCTGAGCCCGAGGAAAAAATCAACCCTCGATGGCAAACGAATTAAGAAAGAGAGAAAGAAAGAAAGAATATAACTTTGCAGATTCAAAATGCTATGAAAATTCTAGCCAAATTATTTGTAATTTAGTGTTTTAAAACAATTTTGTAGGTGCAAGTTTTAAATTAGTGATATTTACGTACAGTATAATTATAAACAAGAACGAACTATTAAACATGACACACGGGTGGCATCATTCTTAATAGACATACAGAAATATTTTCATCTTTTCGAGCCGGTATAAGATTTTTTAAATGTACACACCTGTAAACGTATTTTATAGTAATTTTAGTGTAGAAAAATGGTTTCCCCCATTTTAAAACAAATGAAATATATCTTTGTCTAGACAGTTGTGACTTCACCTTTCCACTTAATACGTTGAGTTGTAAATGGTGCTACTCTAAAAAGGTTTTTACTTTATTACTCAATTAGATATATTTCAGAACTAAAAATATAGCGTTTTTATTTGCTGATGGTTGTGATTATTGCTTTAAGAGAACGTTCAATTGTGCAACGTTCGCCTTCGTAGCGTAACTGTTAGTGCTACTAGCTGCCGTCATCAGAGGCCCGGTACTGTCAGAGATATAAGAATGGCGGGAGGGCTGGTATGAGGTTAAAATGACACACGTAGCTCACGTACACTGGGGATGTGTCTGGAAACAGCTCTACCACCTCGGGACGAGGAAAGTAGTTTTTCCCAGCTTCATGGTTAAATGGTTAGCATGCTGGCCTTTGATCCAAGGAGTCCGGACTTCGATTCCCGGGTGGACCTGGGATTTTAACTTTCATTCTTTAATTCTTCTGGTTCGGGGGTTGAGTGGTTGTGCCATATTCAGCATTAGAATTCATCTTATGCAGGGACCTATCCTCACAGATATGCAGCTTGCCTATGGGTATTATTATTATGCAACCAGCCTCTATTAACACTAACCAGAAGGAATATGGAAGACGCCCGACCTTTGAGGAATGAAGGCATCGCCAAAAGAAAGGGAAGGTCGACGAAGGGGGTGAAAATTTAAGACTTCCTCGGCCTTGCAAACCTAATAGCGTCGGGGTCGAAAGAGGAAAAGTGTTGACCAAGGGAGGTCGGATAGAAAAGATTAAAGTGAGGAGCCTTGACACAAGTAAGTGGAAGCAAAGCCAGACTCAGCTACGGGAGTCGTGGTTGCCAATCCACGTTCCCAAATTGAGCCCCCAGGTCTTCGTTTTGGTCATCTCAGACGACAAGCGGAGGATACCGTGGGTGCATTCTACCACCCCCATCCACAGGGTATTTTATTGCTCCTGTAGCTTTTGTTTCTGGAGCCCCCACCCCTGTCGCTGAAAAAACCTACTCCTTCCCCGAAAAGTATTCCTGACTACGGCCTTGATTCAAATTATACTGTTATGGACTTTCACGAGGAAGTTCTCAAAATAATATACATTATTATATGTCCTGTCACAGTGCTGATATTTCACAAAAGTTGTCATTATCTGAACACTCGCATAAATGTCCGACCCGCACTGAATTACCAACCGCAAGAATCGGTCAAAGATATTCGTTGCACTCCCGGTACGGCACGCGTATCGTCCATAACTGAAGTCCAATGTGGACCGGCAAGCATAGAATTATAGACGTCGAAGTGCAGAACTGTAGGTCAAACATATAAGTCAGTCATACAAGCAAGAGGGAATGAAAGAATAATTATCCTGCCATATCCAAGAAAGTTCGGTTTTCAAAAGCATGTGAGCTCTTGCGCAGATGGGCGTAGATTGGTATGGTGACTGGTCGATAGAAAAGCTCAGCTAACCCTCAGTTGGTGTTTTTTAAGCTCTAGTCAATTAATAAATGATATTTCTAGCTTAAACATGTTGAATATTATAGAGAAATTAATGTATGGATTTTGCTAGTACTTCTAACCATTTTATTGTTACCTGCATGCAATCCGGCAGGAGTGAAATCATTCGGCAAAGAGCTGGTCGCGGAAGACGCGACATATCGCTATGTGAGGAATTTACATCTTTCGGACCGCAGATTTTCCTCTCGTGGAATAAATTAATACGTACGGTTTCAGTATATATGTATGTATGTATGTATGTATGTATGTATGTATGTATGTATGTATGTATTGTGGTCGTAATTAGGACACAGCTGACAGCTACAGATGTTGGTGTGTGGCTTGTGTTCACTTGTCGGCGAGAGGGAGTGTGCGCGACCTTGGCTCGTGGACGAGAACAAGTTTTTTTGACGTAGAGAGGGTAGCTGGTCGACTAACAAAATAAAATTAAAAAAATGAAGGTTGGCGAGAGAAAAAAGTTGCTAGCGCGTGTCACTTGTAATTGCGAGGAACGATATGAATGAAATATTTATAATATCTTTGGTGGCGTGACATGCACAATTACGTAATGCTCATGGATTAAATTAAAATAAACTTGATGAATGATAGCACGTTTAGATGATATAAATTAAAAACTAAAATTTTTGAACTAATTTACACGACCTTTTGGCTAAAATAGTGATAAAATTATATATTCATACGGTAGAAGAATTCAATATCTAAATTGACTTTACTTCCGTGCATGAGCACCAGACACGATATTTAAGTCATGTGATAAGAGTACTCACTCTCACATGCTGACGTGTTCCCGAACTATCATCTTCAGTTGCTCAGAGTCCTTGCCAGCAAGATTTTCAACGTAGAACATCGTGAATATTGTCGTCAGGAATAGTGACTTCACTCCTGTGCTCTACACTTCTGATAATTGTCTACAACGTAGAACAGTGTTGTGATCAGACGTCGAATGTGCAGATATTAATCCTTTAAGTACGTGTCATTTCCAAAGTACAGTTACGCGTGTGTTTGGAGTTTATTCTAAAGCACTTTGTGTTAGTTTCAGCTTTCTCACGAGTGAACGTGGAGAACCCGGACTTGGTCATTTCCAGAAGAGGACGGAACTTCGTATTATGGATTACCTGTGCTTCACCATGAAGTTCTAAACCATCGACCACCGTCGGCGGCGTCGGGATGCAGATTCTTTCATCCTAGAATGGCTGATTGAGAATCCAGACTTCTAGACGTGAAGATATCTCCTTAAGTTAAGTCGATTACGTCTCATTTATATCTGTTCTATGTAGTTTTGATCTATTCTTTCTTTCTTCTTAGTAATTTATTTTGACACATTTTTATGGTTGTATCTTTCGCTCGGATATGTCGTAAAATTAGCACATGCGATTGCTTAATGACCATGTGGCCATGAAATTGACAGCGAGGGTTCTGATAGAGTTATCCATGTGTTATCGAAACCATCTTTGCTTATTGAGTGAATTTCGTTACGAATATGAGTTAATTTATGGCCGATGGATTTGATGAAAGGATATTTTGTCAATATTTTCAATATTTTCCTTGAAATGGAACTTTTACTTGTACCCCGTGTTTGAGATAACGGGTCATCGGGATATTAAGTCTGAATTCTATGTATGAATTTAATGAGAATATGTGCATTGTGGCATGTGATAATTAATTGGATTAATTAATCATCGAGGCGCATTTAAGTGGATATTCTGTATTTGTAGGACGATGGTAGGTCCTTATATTTCGTGGCTACACAAGTTAGAGTCGTCATGGTAGTACACTGTACATGTAAAGTATGTGGAATAATTGCTCATGATATGAATCTTCGTGAAACTGAGTTTTTCACATGTTATGTTGTAATATTATTAAGCCTGATGTTGACTAGGTTGTAATGTGAATATGGATTATTCTAGACGAACGCAGTGTAGTCTAATATTAGTCTCTTCAGATAAAGAAAATGAAAGTGCATGTTAATCGATGCACTTCTTAATTCGTGAGAATATCCCAATTTTGCTCTAGTAACTTAATCATTTCAAGTTGAAGGTACAGGTGAATGTTCGCGAAGGCCTTAGGTCTGAAGAACAGATCTTCGATGAAATATCTCAATAATATTTGATTCGTGACTAGGCAAGTTCATTCGTTAATGCAATATTTCGCTCTCATGAGGTAACTCGATCTTGTTGGAACGTAATAAATCTGTTAACAGGAGAGTGATATAGTTGATCGACACTCGTCGACATGTAAATATTGTAGATATTTTCTCCTCGATAATCTCAGTCTTCTTGATAATTTCAGTAGTTAGCTGTAGATGTAGTAATTTGCTAGTAGTTCGAGAATTATTTTCTATGTATTTTGTTCTGATAATGTGTGACACTTTGATATTATCGAGGGATAGTGGATGGGATTTCCACATGGATGATATTCTCTCCATTTATGAATGTTCGTAAGCTCAGAAGGCGTTTTATTTTTTTGTTCAATTGTTGATCAGATGCTTAAAGTTCAGTATTAATTCTCACGAAAAGAGATGTGGGACGACGTGAACAGATATATCCGACGTCTCGGATTAACTTAGAGAAAACAAAGGCAAATTCAACTTTTCATTTTATAACTACAAAATTGTCGATATAACGAATGTAAATTTTATTTTGCTATAACTGTTAACTTATTGAACTTTGGATATTTCTTTATTATACTCGTTCTTACAATTACTGCATTTTTCCAGATCGTTCGAGGAAGGGTTGGCCCAGGCCTCATTTTTGAATAACAAGTTTTTATTCAACTTTGAATTAATAATTTAATTACTTTAAAGACGATAAAGAAAATTAACAATGTAAAATACTCTGTTAGAATATTAGGGAAAACAACTGCCGTGTACCATCCCATTAGTTTGCAATTGAGTTTGTTACATCAAGAGCCATATTAAATTACATAAAGTAGTGATCAGAATCATAATCACAAACTTCAGGATGGGTAATATTTCATTTAATTCAATAAAAGTGTCATATTTGTTCTATACCTTGAACATGCTTATTCGATGAACCCTATGTTAATCCTGCCACATTCATTTATTTTTATAAGCCTACAGCCATCGAACTGAGCACCCATGGGGTGTCTCGTGTTCGCTGACTGACTACGTCGGGGACATATTAGTGGCTAGTCCCTTCCGTGGGGCTCTATTTATGGCTTAAAAGTGGCTTAATCCATCGTGGAACTTGAATAATGGCTTCTCCACGTGGTTTAAATTGACGTGATCAAATTATTAATTATTCAAGGTTCGGCAGGTTCATTTTAGATTTAATGCTATCCCAGTTAGGTAGAATTCTAACAGAGTACGCGGAATTTTCAGAATATTTTACTTATGATGATATGTTTTACATGGAAAAATGAGGGTTAGGAATTTTTCACATGAAACTTGAATTTGCCTTATCACAATCAACATGTCTGGGGGGGAAGTCTCTGCATTTCGGCGTCTGCTGACACAGGTCACTTTATGAATTATAGAATGGATCTCGAGGAGATTAGGAAGTTATTAGAGACTATGACAGATGAGAACAGGAGAGCACAGGACGAGAATAAAGAGGGACTCAGAAAAATACAGGAAGAGAGTGGGAGAGCACAGGAAGAGAGTAGGAAAATGCAGGAAGAGAATAAAGAGGAAAATACAGGAAGATAGTAATGAGCGAATAAGTCAAAAAATGAACATTATGGGTGCTGCGATACAGGAAGAGAGTAGGAAGGCACAGGAAGAGGCGAAAAAGAGTCGTGACGAACTATATGCAAAACTGGAGGAAACAAGCTGTCGGATTGACAATATTGTGTTAGAGTGCAGGGAAAATCAGAAAAAAACCTGGATCAAATTGTTACTTTGACAAGCCAGATTAAGGAGGATAATAAGGTTATCACCGGGAAGGTTACCGCTCTTCAGAGTGACGTAGTCCTAGTAAGAAATAACATTGAATCCGTGAGGAAGGAAATAGATGTTATAAAAGTAGAGATTTCCACGGCGCAAGAAGAGATGTCAGAACAAGTGAAAAATCTTAGAGGAGAGGTCACAAAAGACTTAAAGAAAATAAAAGAGAAGGTCGACGATGATCTCCGATCCGTAAAGGACAGTATCTCAGTCAACCAAATGGAGATACAAGATATTTCACTTCAATTCGATGATATCAAGGGCATGATTGACAAGGATAAGTCTGAAATACTTGAACAAATTATTAATCTGGCCGGAGATGTCAAGTCCGGAAAACAGAAAATGGAGGAAAATATGGATGCCCTCCAAAAGTTAGAAAAAGAAATAGGATTCCTAAAATTACAGGATAGGAGCACCAGGGTCATAGTGACGTCATTAATGGACCGACAGAGTAATGTCGAAGAGGTCGTACAGGCTAAATCTACCGTAACAGAAGGAATATCGCCAGTAGCTGAATCGTCTCAGAATATGACCCATGTCGAACAACCCACAGTAAATCTAAGTACTACACCGGCACAAAGTGTACCTCAAATCATTAATTTTATCAGAATGAGCGAGGACAGGCCTAGAAAATTCAACAACTTAAATGGGGTCACACCTAAAAATTTCATTCGGGACCTTGATGAATATATTCGCGAACAGAAGATCCCTACCGAAAAACATCTTCGGACGGCGGAGAAATTTTTAGAGGGAGACGTGCTCAACTGGTACCACGCTTTCCGTTATACGTTTGAAGACTATGAAGGCTTCAAGCGCCTGTTCTTACAGAAATACTGGGGAGTAGGTTTGCAACAAGCACTACGGCTGGATTTATATTCACGAAAATATTCCATAGCCAGACAGACGCAGTACGCTAATTACTTCTGTAATCAAGTACGACGAATGAAAGACCTCGACACTCCACCATCTGAAAGCGAGTTGGTCCAAGCGATAACAAAGCAGTTTCCTGTGGAAGTACAGCGTTTACTCATTGCTGCCAATGTCCAGACCGCAGTGCAGGCTGAGGCTATCCTGAGACAGCTTGACCATACCATGAATGTCTCAATAGCACCGAAAACTCAAAGGAGCAATTCTTACGAGGTCAATGTAATAGACACTCCGAAAAACCGAAATTCGACTCCGATGCCTGAAAAAGGAAGTCAGAGCGGACCTAAAGAGTACAAAAACTATCCCAGAGCGTACGATCGTCGATGGGAAGAGAGAAGAACGAGACCCAGAGAGGACAGGACGGAAGATCCGAAGAACGTCTGAAGAAGGGGAAATTACAGGACACGGGACCGACCACAGAACTACAGACGGAATAGGCCCTATGATAGACCTAGATATTATTCAGATCGTAACTACCAGAATTTCAGAGATGACATGGAGAATCGTCATCGAGAAAGTAAGGAAGGAAGGAAACTGAAAAACACTCAAAATGGAAGGACGCCATTCATAATCAAGACACAAATCCGGATGTGACGGGAGCCGAGAGCCTAGAGTTCCAACGACACAGGAATCAGCAGCTGGGGACTAGGGAGCTAAATCCTTCTGCGCCACAATATCAACCTGAAAATCAGGGCGCCAGAAGAAAGACTCCAATGTAAAGATATCAAACTATCACTCTCCTATGAACGGTTGTATTCAACGCTTCGAACCTAAGACTCTACCGTAAAGCAGAAGAGTGAAGAAAGAAGGAAAAAAGATCCAGGTTGGCCGTCAAAGAAATACCAGTTTGTGGCGTGGAGAATGATATCCGTTCAGACAACTGACAGATGTTTGTATATTGCTAATACCATGGAAAATTAAACAGTGAGGTAGACAGTATATGGTCCACATTTCAAGGAACGAAAGTGATTCAAAATTTTAACCTTGTTTAAAAATTTTGTCCCAGTAAGAGGTGGATGTGGCCGTAACTAGGACACAGCTGACAGCTACAGGTATTGGTGTGTGGCTTGTGTTCGCTTGTCGGCGAGAGGGAGTGTGCGCGACCTTGGCTCGTGGACGAGAACAAGTTTTTTGACGTAGAGAGGGTAGCTGGTCGACTAACAAAATAAAATAAAAAATGAAGGTTGGCGAGAGAAAAAAAGTTGCTAACGCGTGTCACTTGTAATTGCGAGGAACGATATGAATGACATATTTATAATATCTTTGGTGGCGTGACATGCACAATTACGTAATGCTCATGGATTAAATTAAAATGAACTTGATGAATGATAGCACGTTTAGATGATATAAATTAAAAACTAAAATTTTTGAACTAATTTACACGACCTTTTGGCTAAAATAGTGATAAAATTATATATTCATACGGTAGAAGAATTCAATATCTAAATTGACTTTACTTCCGTGCATGAGCACCAGACACGATATTTAAGTCATGTGATAAGAGTACTCACTCTCACATGCTGACGTGTTCCCGAACTATCATCTTCAGTTGCTCAGAGTTCTTGCCAGCAAGATTTTCAACGTAGAACATCGTGAATATTGTCGTCAGGAATAGTGACTTCACTCCTGTGCTCTAAACTTCGGATAATTGTCTACAACGTAGAACAGTGTTGTGATCAGACGTCGAATGTGCAGATATTAATCCCTTAAGTACGTGTCATTTCCAAAATACAGTTACGTGTGTGTTTGGAGTTTATTCTAAAGCACTTTGTGTAAGTTTCAGCTTTCTCACGAGTGAAAGTGGAGGACCTGGACTTGGTCATTTCCAGAAGGGGACGGAACTTCGTATTATGGATTACCTGTGCTTCACCATGAAGTTCTAAACCATCGACCACCGTCGGCGGCGTCGGGATGCAGATTATTTCATCCTAGAATGGCTGATTGAGAATCCAGACTTCCAGACGTGAAGATATCTCCTTAAGTTAAGTCGATTACGTCTCATTTGTATCTGTTCTATGTAGTTTTGATCTATTCTTTCTTTCTTCTTAGTAATTTATTTTGACACATTTTTATGGTTGTATCTTTCGCTCGGATATGTCGTAAAATTAGCACATGCGATTGCTTAATGACCATGTGGCCATGAAATTGACAGCGAGGGTTCTGATAGAGTTATCCATGTGTTATCGAAACCATCTTTGCTTATTGAGTGAATTTCATTACGAATATGAATTAATTTATGGCCGATGGATTTGATGAAAGGATATTTTGTCAATATTTTCAATATTTTCCTTGAAATGGAACTTTTACTTGTACCCCGTGTTTGAGATAACGGGTCATCGGGATATTAAGTCTGAATTCTATGTATGAATTTAATGAGAATATGTGCATTGTGGCATGTGATAATTAATTGGATTAATTAATCATCGAGGCGCATTTAAGTGGATATTCTGTATTTGTAGGACGATGGTAGGTCCTTATATTTCGTGGCTACACATATTTGATATTAGGATGCGACAAGTTAGAGTCGTCATGGTAGTACACTGTACATGTAAAGTATGTGGAATAATTGCGCATGATATGAATCTTCGTGAAACTGAGTTTTTCACATGTTATGTTGTAATATTATTAAGCCTGATGTTGACTAGGTTGTAATGTGAATATGGATTATTCGAGACGAACGCACTGTAGTCTAATATTAGTCTCTTCAGATAAAGAAAATGAAAGTTCACGTTAATCGATGCACTTCTTAATTCGTGAGAATGTCCCAATTTTGCTCAAGTAACTTAATAATTTCAAGTTGAAGGTACAGGTGAATGTTCGCGAAGGCCTTAGGTCTGAAGAATAGATCTTCGATGAAATATCTCAATAATATTTGATTCGTGACTAGGCAAGTTCATTCGTTAATGCAATATTTCGCTCTCATGAGGTAACTCGATCTTGTTGGAACGTAATAAATCTGTTAACAGGAGAGTGATATAGTTGATCGACACTCGTCGACATGTAAATATTGTAGATATTTTCTCCTCGATAATCTCAGTCTTCTTGATAATTTCAGTAGTTAGCTGTAGATGTAGTAATTTGCTAGTAGTTCGAGAATTATTTTCTATGTATTTTGTTCTGATAATGTGTGACACTTTGATATTATCGAGGGATAGTGGCTGGGATTTCCACATGGATGATATTCTCTCCATTTATGAATGTTCGTAAGCTCAGAAGGCGTTTTATTTTTTTTTGTTCAATTGTTTTGATCAGATGCTTAAAGTTCAGTATTAATTCTCACGAAAAGAGATGTGAGACGACGTGAACAGATATATCCGACGTCTCGGATTAACTTAGAGAAAACAAAGGCAAATTCAACTTTTCATTTTATAACTACAAAATTGTCGATATAACGAATGTAAATTTTATTTTGCTATAACTGTTAACTTATTGAACTTTGGATATTTCTTTATTATACTCGTTCTTACAATTACTGCATTTTTTCCAGATCGTTCGAGGAAGGGTTGGCCCAGACCTCATTTTTTAATAACAATTTTTTATTCAACTTTGAAATAATAATTTAATGACTTTAAAGACGATAAACAAAATTAACAATGTAAAATACTCTGTTAGAATATTAGGGAAAACAACTGCCGTGTACCATCCCATTTGTTTGCATTTGAGTTTGTTACATCAAGAGCCATATTAAATTACATAAAGTAGTGATCAGAATCATAATCACAAACTTCAGGATGGGTAATATTTCATTTAATTCAATAAAAGTGTCATATTTGTTCTATACCTTGAACATGCTTATTCGATGAACCCTATGTTAATCCTGCCACATTCATTTATTTTTATAAGCCTACAGCCATCGAACTGAGCACCCATGGGGTGTCTCGTGTTCGCTGACTGACTACGCCGGGGACAGTATGTATGTATGTATGTATGCATGTGTGTATGTATGTATGTATGTATGTATGTATGTATGTATGTATGTATGTATGTATGTATGTATGTATGTATGTAAGCCTATGTATGTATTGTACCCTTAATTGTCGATCTTCGGTGTTTTTTCAGCATTGTGTGTAGGTACTCAGTAGATATTCTTCTTCTTAGGGATGGTGCGCTCGTTTCAGTCATTTCATCGAAAGGTCGACTGGTTACGAAGGAAATCATACCTACTTAAATACAATAATAGGGCTTTATTAATTCAGTCCGACTCCTTCGCTAAATGGTTAGCGTACTGGCCTTTGGTCACAGGAGACCCGGGTTCGATTGCCGGAAGGGTCGGGAATTTTAACCATCATTGGTTAATTTCGCTGGCACGGGGGCTGGGTATATGTGTCGTCTTCATCTTCCTTTCATCCTCATCATGACGCGCAGGTCGCCTACGGGAGTCAAATCAAAAGACCTGCATCTGGTGAGCCGAACTTGTCCTCGGACATTCCCGGCACTAAAAGTCATACGCCATTTCATTTCATTAATAATTCATGTTTATATTAAAAGTACTGAATGTTAGAAAGTATTTAGCAAACACAAATAAAACGGAAAGAAGTTACCATGAAGTTACAATGAATTTACACTGGGAAGACACTTAATGTGATGTTCATAGGGAGTAGCTCCTCCGCGAGCCCTCAAAACGGCAGCAATATGGCGAAGTATCGACTCTACAAGGTATCGGATTCGTTCTGGGGGATCTGGACTCACAATTGGTCTTGTGTAGTTGGTACGGGGTTCATGGAGCGTACACCAGCATCGACAGCATCCCATAAATGCTTGATTGGATTAAGATCGGGGATCTGGAGGGCCAATCTATGGTGGTAACTTCACTGGAGCGCTCCTCCAACCACCTGCGTGCCACCGCAGAGCGGTGACATGGCGTATTATTTTGTTGAAACATGGCATCTCCATCAGGGTACTCTAGGGCCAGAAAGGGATATAGATGGTCTGAAGGAATGTCCACATAACGTTCACCTGTCAGCGCTATCTGCAGCCGCACAATGGGGCCTAATTACGACCGGTGAGAACGCCGCCCAGACTAGAACTGAGCCACCTCCCGTCTGGACACAACCTTGTTGACACGCAGGATCCATAGCTTCATGGGGCGTACGCCACACTCTCACGCGCCCATCAGCTCGATACAACTGGAATCGTGATTCATTGGACCATAGCACAAGAAGAAACTGTTCCATGGTCCATTGCCGATGTTCGTGGGCTCATGCACGTCGTTGAGCTCTGTTTCGAAGTTTCAGTAAAGGGACACGAGTTGGTCGTCGGCTGGTGAAGACTATGCGGTGCAGTTGCCTCCGTACAGTCCTGGGAGAGATGGGTTCGTGACTCCCAACATTCAACTGGACGGTGATCTGACTCACAGCAGCCCGTCGAGCGCCCAGTATGGTTTTGCGGAGGCGACGTGATATCCGTTCGTTAAACATGTGTGGTCTTCCCCTGCGGTGGTTTACGCAGGTGGTAACATTCTCTATGTGATATTAAAGATCCTCCCTCGACACTGTTGATCTCGGAAACCCGAATTCGCTTATAATCTCTGCAATGCTATGACCCATGCGCCGTACGCCGATGATCATGCCACGTTCAAAGTCGGTTAACTCGGGACGTGTTACCATCTTCATGACACTGGCGTCTGTGACAGACTGCTCATCTACGCCGCAACTAGTCGCAACGATCAGGGGTCATACACGGCTCATTTTCTAATGGGACACCCCTTCCCGTGACTTTTGGCCACTCAGTGTACAATGAAATACGTTAAATTAAAACATGAAAACTTCAAATAGCTAATTAAATATTATCGAAACATACAAAAAATATATTGGTTCTCTAGTACCTTTGCCTTCGAAGCTTCTCTAAGACAGTTTCGTCTTTAAAATGACGTTACACGAAGTATTGAACCCATAATTCTACGATGAGAAATTTTTTTTCTCAATATTTATTTCAGATAAAAGTTACTTGTTTGAGGGCGGTCATTTCGTGAGTCTAGCTGTCTCGTGGGAGCGACCTGACCATATCGAGCCGAGCCGCAAGCTCGTAAAATACCGTGATACTTCGGTGGATTGCGAATATTCAACAATTTTCATATTCACGGAATTCTTCGTAACGAGAGATTTTGGCAACACAGTAAATCCTGAAATAAATAATCTAAATTACTCTTAAGCCCTACGTGAAGACAGAATCCCCAGGGTAAATATAAATGCAGTTAAGCCTAGAGTCGAATCCGCGTCCGATCCGCGGACTAACTACATGTGCCAAGGTCAATGGATGAAGAAAACCCGCGAAACGCCCGGGCAGAAATAATTTATTTCACCTGTTGCGAGTGGGGTAAAATTATGAGATTAACATCTAAATAAATCACAAGTCTGTCCGGAATAATGGAACAAATTTCAGAAAAATCGGTCTATTGGACGCGAAATTAACAGATTGCATAATCAAGCTTAGTGGTGTGAGTGGCGTCACCCCATAAGAGTATAAAAGAAACCTCCCTCTGTATATTCCTCAGTGTCCGTCTGGTTACTGGAGCGGCGAAGCTCTAGACGCTCGTCAGAAGAAAGTGCGAAAAGTTGGTCTCCAATATAACTCAGTACATGTTCGTGGCTATGGTTAAAATATACTATTTAATGGAAGATGGTAGAAACTTTTTTTGAGCTGCCGCTAATGAAACTTTGAAGGTCTAGAAGTAATTGAATTTATCTCGGTATTCAGCGTGTGTTTGTTGTAGAAGAGTTTGAAGTTAGCCACTGCGTCTGGTGTCTGATCTGTTTGTAACACCTGGCCTAACCAGAGCAGACTCCTGGGAAAATTGTGTCAGTCGCCATTTGAAGGGCGAGCTCATCACAAGGTGACCGTGTCGAAAGTGTGTTATAGAATATTGTGTAATCTAAGCTGTATATATTTACAAGAAGATGATGATAAAGTTAGCCATGGCAGGCTAAACACCCGAGGTTTGCTGGTTGCATGCAGCCAGAATCCAAGGCGATGGCTGCGATCACAGGTCGGTAACTTTTAATAATGTTGTAGTTAGAATGTTGTTTGTCCCAACCAAATTTCCAGGCGTGTATCGGGTTGGTATTTTGTAATGATCATGCGAAAGTATTATATTTCTGGTCAGCGTGTGAAAATCTTTAGTTTTGTAAAATCAAGAAACTATAAAATGCGACGTTTAAATATTGTGTTAATGTTCTTCGAGATATTGTCCGAAGTGAGGAAAATTAGGAAGGTGATCATGATAAAGTAGTCGTGGCGAATGTCTTAATTTCGAATATCGTTTGACTTCAGAATTTTTTGTCAAAAGTAATACTAATAATAATAATAATAATAATAATAATAATAATAATAATAATAATAATAATAATAATAATAATAATGTCTACCGCGGGATAAAACTTTCCTATATTAAAAGTGGATTTAACAAGTATGTTCTACAAGGAATGCGGGCGTTTAAAAAAGTTCCAGAGAAATCCGATAAAGTTATGTTTTATTCATGGGAAGTAAAATTTTGTGACATCGTGTATGTCGTTGATATGGAAAATCACGGTGTGTTGTTGTATTCTCGAGGTCCGAAAGTTGTAGTAACAGTAAAAATAAAGAGGTGTATTTTAGAAAGGTTATTGTTTTTTCACAAGAGGTTTGAGATTTGAAAAGGATCTTGAAATATAAGAAAATTGGATTGAGAGCGAAGAATTTATATATGTGGAGATGAGAATGGTAGAAATGTTGAAGGCAAAAGGGAGCCTGGATTTTACGTAATACCGCCGCGAGGAGCGAGGAGAATGAGTTTTTGAGACAGGCTATGTTTGCCGAGGAAGGATTTTTGAGACAGGCTGTATATTAAATGTGAGATTTATGTGGCAGGCTGTAGTATATTCCGCTAACAATCCGAAAGCTGGGACCTGGAGAAGGTCGGTCCGAGATCATTATTGTGTGAAGCACAGTAAATGTCAAATAAGATCCCAAGTGAAAAACGATTTTTGGTGGGTAACTCTTGGTAGTAAAATTTCAAGTGACTAGTTACGTAAAGTCAGTAATGAATATCAGAATAATATGACCTCAAGGATAAAAGAGCATTTTGTATACACGGTTGGTGTTGTTTGACTGTAAGGACGAGTTTCCAATCAGCAGAGTTTATAAATTACAAGGCGGTAATTTATCAGTAAATAGGAGCATTTGTGGAATGAGATATTCGACGTTTTTAAAGCGATATGTTTGACTGTGTAAATTTATTGAATTTCGTTTCACTGGATAGTCATGGATATGTATATTTGGAAAATGACGTTAGGCAATCTGAGGGCTCCATCCTAAAATTATAATATGGATTTCTGCGCTGGTGATGATTATTATTTTTGACGACATCCATAATGTTAGACGTGTGTTGGAAGATATTATTCTTTTTTAAACTTCATTGCGCAGGCTGAGATCGTGTTTGAGTTGGGGGATTGTTCGTCACGTTATATTTATTTTCAAGTTCACGTTGTTTTTGTAACAAGATAGAAACTTATGGCATTTTCGACTTGCATTCGTTCTGTGGCAAGAGTTGTTTCGTTGTGTGTTATTCGTTTCGACCATACTTACAGTTAAAAATACCTGAGTTTGTTTGAAATTTACGGGTTCACCTGATATGCTAGGGGAAGCATATACGACCCAGTTTCCGCCCGACAATAGATTTAGGACGTCACATGTTATCCTAAGAGTATACTGATGATAAGACGTCCTAGTTCACGCTCAACGATAGAATTAGGAGGGTACGTGTACATAGAGATTAGTGTTAGCGTGTACAGATGTTAAGTAGGCCCGACGATAGGTCTGGGATGTCAGCTGTACATACTCAAGTCTTAGATTAGATGTTTTTGCGAAGTGACTTGGGCGATGCTAGCATCTGCAGTAAAATACGAAATATGAAGAGGGTTAGATCGGTAATAATGTGGCCAAACTTGCGCGCAGCTCCCAACAGCTGGAAGGTGGTCCCTAAGATTATGGGTCCGCTATCGGCAAATGAGGGTTGTCCAACATTGAGTACTGAGCTCATGGTGATTGAATATTTTGCTGTAGTTCACCATGCGTGTTGAGTTCAAATAACTTCGGTATTTTATTTTGTTTTACGGACTTAATTGTTTTATCGTTCTGACGTCCGTTTCGCTTTGATAGTGTGCATATTGACACTCAACATTTTAGTGCGAGACTTGAGTTACGAATACGGATTCGATTCGTCAGCCAGTAATATATATTTTTTCCGATCTTTGTCGTTTTTGCATTTTATACGTAGTGAGTTCGATTAATTGATAGCTTTGAAGGTAGTGTGTTGGGACAAACAACAAGTAGATGGATCTGTGATGGTAGTCATTGTTAAGTAGGAAAGAATTCTTTAACTCTGTAATTTGTGCATTTTTTCTCTTTGTGGACTTGTAATTTTATTAAGCGTAACATAACCATTCATAACCTGAAAGTCAGTTTTATAATAATATTTTTCAAGTGATTTACTACTTTTTAATTAACTTCCGTGTTTGGCATTTCTTCTAAATGCGTGATTAATAAGTGTTTCCTGCATTTCACAGTTTTGTTCCTTCAGAACGACGTAACGTAAGATCCTCGCGGATCATGTTGTTGTTGGTTCCTTCTGAACAGCTGTTTGGGTGATGCACGTTTAGCATCGGGTTTATTTTATCACTTAAGGGTGTCATGAAATGACAAATACATGGTGGAATTTTGTTTCAATTGTGGATGTTGCTGTTAACTTGTAGTGAACACCATGCTTTCCAATAATATTTCGCAACCTATCCAAAGCAACTGATAGTCAATTGGGTTCGATTAAGGGTCCATTCGGCGGGTGTTCCGTAACCGAAAGGGTATTCGACTGGTGGATAACCTTAATTGAGAGTAAATCAGGCGTTCTACTTGTTGAAGGTCAGATTTTCCACGGATCGTGTGGATTAATTCTCAGTTATCGTTTGGATTAATAGGTGCCAGAATTTTCAGGTTTTTCCTTTCACTTTTTCAGTTTCGCCGTCCACTAATTTATGATATTCCTACGTTCATCGAAGCAAATTCTTCGATATTGTGAAAGAAAATATAGACGCTATGCAATGTGACTGCGTTGAAACATTTCATAATTAACTGTTGACCAAGGATTTATAAATATATATAATTTTTTTGTGCCATTAAGAATTTAATAAAAGTTAGTAAGCACATATTTGCTCCTCATTTCAAGTAGTTAGGCTCTCTTCTGAACCACATCGTTTGGTTAAGATCGTGACCGAAACATTCCCGCAACGACCCCAAGTTTTAAGAGCTCAATATTGCTCTACTGTAGCAGCTGTGGCTGACCAACGATGGAACGGTAAGTTAAGGGTTCAGTAAAACCTGATAATACCGAAAGATGCATTTCAAGCGAAACTCTAGGCCATATTGTTTACTTGGGAAAGTTTAGTTTATCGCGAACGATCGCCAAACTTTCCTCTATATATGGTTGCCAACAGAACGAAGTTACCTAGTTTTACTTCTTCTTAAAACAAAAATCACTACCACCACTACCGAACAAATACCTCACAAGATACCATATACGTCTAATGGACCCTTAATCTGATACGCAGTGGCCTCCAATTTACTTGAACATGGCATGAAATTACTGGGCTATCATCTGATGAAGTCAAATGTGACCCTCAATCAAGCATAACACTCAAGATTCAGTCTAAATAACTGAGATATAAAACTGCAAATTAATCACTCAAATGAAAATTAATCTACTGAAATACATGAATAAAGAAAGCCTCAATAAGCTTACGAACGAGCCATGTTCAAACTGAACAAGTAAACAAGTCGGAAAATATTTATGTGAACAAAAGAATGATTAAATTATAATTAAAAACTTCTCAGGTTAACTTCGATATAACAAATAATTACACGAAAGCTGCTTCATTAAGCACCTAGTCATTGAAGAAAACATTTCTCTTGACAAGTTCATGTTGTGTTTGTGTTAACGATAAATAAATAAAAGGCGTATGGCCTCCGGAGAGGCCTGGTGCAGGTCTTTTTCTAGTAGACGGCCTATTAGGCGACCTGCATGTCTGTGAAGATGAGGGCCATACCTAGGATGATTTCTAATGTTGAATACGCCACACATACCCAGCCCCCGAGCCATTGGAATTAACCAATTAAGGTTAAAATCCCCGACCCGGCCGGGAATCGAACCCGGGACTCTCTGAACCGAAGGCCAGTACGCTGACCATTCAGCCAACGAGCCGGACATGTGTTAAAGATAAAGAGAGTTAATACCAATATAAATGGTCCGTTATTGGACATTATACATTTTCCAGCTAACTCGTTCCTGGTTGCCAGCGTTTCGCCCCCGTGTGCTAGGTTGGGCTCATCAGTTGGTAGCTAGCACACCTACCAAGACGCATGGCTAGTGCATACCGTGGAGGCCACTGCGTAGGCTACTTAAAGCCACCGACAGTGCCAACGCACTATGAGAGACTTTGTCTCACTACCAAAAATTGATGCCTGCTTGGCCATCAGATGATATAGATGTTGATTCCCATAGGGAATCTGAAATATTTGTCCCGAATGAGTAAATTTATAATACCAATATAAATGATCCGTTATTGGACATTATACATTTTCCAGCTAACTCATTCCTGGTTGCCAGCGTTTCGCCCCCGTGTGCTAGGTTGGGCTCATCAGTTGGTACCTAGCACACCTACCAAGACGCATGGCTGGTGACCCTGTTTTACGGCTGGATGCCCTTCCTGACGGCAACCGTATGTGTAGGAATGTACTCTATACTTCTGTACTAATATTATAAAGAAGAAACATTTGTATATTTGTTTGTAACGGATAGACTCAGAAACTACTGAATCGATTTTAAAAATGACTTCACCTATAGAAACCTATATTGCCAGTGAGTAACATGGGCTGTATTTTATTTTCTAAAAAATTCAAGGGGGCGACGGGGGAAATATAAAAACATTAAAATAATAGGCTAATATAGGCGAAATCGAATTTGTCGTACATGACGAGACAAAGCTCATTTTAAGCCCCTTGACGCAAAGAACAAAACTCAGTAAACCCTTCTGGCCCGAAAACCATCTTTTAAGGCCACAAAACAAACCGTTATGGAGATATTGGAACCATACTACCCCTGCTCTAGGAATCGGATAAAGAAACGAACGGCCGTAACCATGGAAATGTCAGCTGCAGGATTCTACAGCAGCTACATTATGCATGTACGTTTGGGCACAGCTGCCAACCAAAATTGATACACATATGACTTACTATCTGGAAAAAATAAACTGTTTTGTAAGACGCTCATAGCACTCCTTTGGGCGGGGATGGAAAGGGAGTGAAGTATAAAAATAATAGCCCCGGAGGTCTCCGTAGTACAGCGACCAGCGGTTGCCGACGGGCCTCCCGTTTTTACGTATTGGCTTGGGTTTTAGCATTTTGCGGAGTCTGTTACCTATAGTTTAAACTATTTTCTATCAAATCATGGAGTAGTAGGATCACTGATGTTATTAGTGCCGATATTTTGGTCCACTTTTACGATCATTGTAAACATGAAAACAACCTATATACTGTACACAATTGTCAAGATGGTGCGCCCATGACTTGAAAAAAATTCTCAACATTTATACTCAGATTCATTATATGATGTGCGACATGAGTGACAAGCCCTGACAATTATAATTCTCGATAATTATAGTAGTTTCTTTTATGCATCGCATATTTCCTTGATCATTTGTAATAGTTACGAAATGTCGGATCAAACAAATACATTCAATAATATTTATATTTGTGGTACTATCTAGCGGAAGTATACTTACACTAAACCTCCAGCTTTGCGAAGGGAGCAGGTGTATCTAGGTGGGAATGGAAAAACATGGTAGCAAAATATCTTAGAGGTCGACGATAATTAGGAACTAATATTTAGAGGCCCCCATGAAGAAAAGAAGAAGAAGAAACGCTATAATTCCAAACATGACAAATAATTTCTACGTACTTAAGTAAATACACCAGTGATATAAATATCTAATGAAGTCAGTCACACCGATAGTATGAGTACGAAGAACGGGTACTTCTGCTAGTAACACATAAATTGTGACTGCAGCAAATACTGAACAAACTATAATGGAAACTATATCCCTTTGCTACCCGTGCTGTGTCACATAGACCCCCAAGATTGAGAAGACTTAACTAGTATGGTGCGGTTGTATGGTAAAATATATTTGAATCGGGCTCTTACCATCCACGGTGATGTAGCTGTAGGAAAGCAGCAGTTCAAACAGCACAATAACTGTTCTCCAGAGATTTCAGTGCGGTAACAGAGTGATGTTTGGAATGGCGCAGTAAGAGTTCTCAGGAATGGCAATCTTTGTTTAATGCCCAAAACCCTCCAAAGAGATTTAATCCACCACGGAGAACCTGGGTTGCCTTCAACAGAGTCCGAACAAGTCATGGACGATGCGGCTCTGTACTGCAAAGTGAGGAATGCGACCTTCTACATGCGATTGTGGTGACGCTAATCAGACATTCAAAGATATTGTTACGGATTGTCCAAAGAGGTTATTTTCAGGATCTACAGAAGACTTCGTGAGAGATTCTGAACAGGCTATACATACAGTGGCTGAACAACTTAGATATTATATTATGACGCCACAATGCTTTGCTGTTAGTTCATGACGAATCTGTTTATGCAGAAATTTTTAAATAATCATCTGTATATAGGCCTCACGTGGTAATGTAAGGTACGTAATAAATAATAATAATAATAATAATAATAATAATAATAATAATAATAATAATAATGGAACGAGCCTCACGATACTTAGATGGTCAACCTAGGATAACTAAATTCGGCAAAATTGCTGAAGTGAACCTGTTTAAATATTTGGGAGAAATTATTCAGCCCTCTGGTTTAAACTGCGAAGCAAATAAATAAATAATTTCCAAATTACAGAAAGCATACAGGATCACTTGGAAAAGGTATAATAAAAAATCAATATCTCGGAATTCAAAACTTAGACACTATAATACAGTGATATGTCTCAGAAACCTTAATCATTTGTGGCGGATCTTTAACCAAAGACAGTGAGAAACAAGAAAGGAAAATTTTACGAAAATTTTTTGGCCCAATTTGTATAGATGGAATGTGGAGAAAAAAATCATCCCAGGAGATATATTGTCATTCTGAAAAAAATTCTCACACTTTTCGGAAAAGACGATTGAAATTTTATGCACACATTATCAGAATGAACACTAACAGGCTAACTAAAAGAATTCTCAACCTGGCCCTTTCGTCTAAAACCAAAAACAGCTGGCTTCGTGAAATTGAAACAGATCTTCAGGAAATCAACATCTCAGAAGACATTGTACAGGACAGATGTAAATTCAGAACCAAAATCGACTATCACCACTTTGAAGACAAATCCAACACCAGAGCTACTATAACTTGGACAGAAGAACGAAGGAAGAAGCTCAGCGAGAGGATGAAGGGATTTTGGAAGGAAAAGAAGGCCAACACATCAGCTAAGCCAGTTCAACCGTGCTCCTGAGTAGGGCATAACGATGTAAAATAATAATAATAATAATAATAATAATAATAATAATAATAACTTGAACAATACAAGGATGCTGGTAATGGGAATTATTAGAGCTTCTTTAACTACAGTACTATGTAGTCTAATATCCAAGCAACTAGGAACTTGTAATTTCAATTTTCTAGGAGTTGGTAAAGGAAATATTTCACTACGGACAAGTCTGGAGATGTGTTTCTTGCCATAGACCTGTGCCACGCTCGCATGTAGACTGTAACCAGACAATACGACTGCGAGCTTCTAAATGTTTCACTGGAACGAGGGATGTTTCTCAGACCCTGGAGGACAGTCTGCTCTTCTCAGTAACCAGAATTAAAGTTCTAATAGTAACAGCGTCTGACTAACTGTGACTTACGAACGACGATGTTCTCTTCAAATGGTATAGGACAGTCACGTGGATGCAAAGAAAAGATTGAAGATGAAGCAGTGAGATAAAATAAATGATTACCAGATCTCAGATGTTCGTTTAACATACGTGTTTTCCATATCAATAGAAACCAATACTGTACATATCGCCGTTATACCTCGAAATACCGCTATGTGATAATGTCAAGCAGTACATGTGTCAGTACGAAAAATTCGTTGAAATAGTCCATGCAGTACTCTCCCTTAGATGACAGAACCTTTCTGATCAGAGTTCTAAGCTGAAATATTATCACATACATAGCGTTTTTTCCATTCGCAATGACGATATACTGTACTTAGTATATAATGTATACCAATAAAGTCCAAAATGAGAACGTGAATAAGAAGGATAATTTGATGGTTGATCGGAATGTGTAAAAATAAAGCCATAAGAAAAATTTAGTAAAATCAACGCATTTTACGCAACGAAGATACGGAAGCGGCGCATCTACTGAAAGACTCTAAAGAAACAAGAAAATCGGAGAAAAATGTATATAGTTGAAAATATAAAGATACAGTATATGAAATGAAAATAAAAATATTACTTGTTAATTGATTAAACGTCCGCCTCTGTGGTGTACTGGTTAGTGTGGTTATCTGCCACTCCAGGAGGCTCGAATTCGATTCCAGGCTCTGCCACGAAATTTGAAAAGTCGTACGAGGGTTGGAACGGGATGCAGCCAGCCTCGGGAGGTCAACTGAGTAGAACGGGTTTCGATTACCAGCTCAGCCATCCTCGAAGTGGTTTTCCTTGTTTTCCCACTTCTTCTCCAGGCAAATGCCGGGATGGTATCTAACTTAAGGCCGAGGCCGCTTCCTTTCCTCTTCCTTGTCTATCCCTTCCAATCTTCTCATCTCCCACAACACCCCTGTTAAGCATAGCAGGCGAGGCCGCCTGTGCGAGGTACTAGTCCTCCTACCCAGATGTATTTCCCACCCAAAGTCTTACGCACCACGATACTGGCATTGAGGCTGTAGAGGTGGGATCCCTCGCTGAGTCCGAGGGAAAAAATCAATCCTGAATGGTGAACGGATTAAGAAAGAAAGAAAGAAAAAAAGAAAGAAAGAAAGAAAGAAAGAAAGAAAAACAGAAAGAAAGAAAGTTATTAAACAGAGAATGCAAGAAACCAGGGTGAGCAAGAAAACTGCGTAATGTTTTCAGAGAAATGTGGGGGAAAATGTTGTTATATTTCTCTTCGGGAAAATCATATGAACTTAAATACGTCCTTAAATAAATTGTGTGATGCGATGTTACCTAGCAACAGTGCGGGCTGTGATGCGAAGTATTGGTGGATAGTCATGACATGCAGAGCCACGGCCTGTGCAGCCCTCTTTGTACAGATGCATGGCTTATAACTTAGGAAAGGATCTCAAGTTTTTCAGGGATAAAGAGAGAACAGAAAGGCGGGTTATAAGGAACAGCAGTTATACAATTTATTTTAACAATATTAAGAACAAATAATCACATTAAAAGTAGCAAAAATTTACAACCTTGAGCTAAACAGCCACAGGTACTGCACGTCTACTGTTGAAGGTAATTAAGACTGATATCTTAATGAAGCTAGAAAAATTCAGCGTAAGCCGAAAGAAATCCATATACTACCTTGTAGGCTTACTAATGTCAAACCATAATTTAAGTTACAAAAGATAAGCCATATACTACCTTGTAGGCTTACTAATGTCAAACCATAATTTAAGTTACAAAAGATATGATAACAAGAAAGTATTAAAGTGAAAAGATCGCAAGAGAACGTTAAGTTTAAATAGAGAACAGAACATTGATTGACAAAATTTCAAAAAAAGACTAACTAGATTACAGGATCTTGAAGAGAAAAGATTTGTAGCGCTCTTGGTTAACAAAACTTCAAAAAATACTATTTAACTAGATGGCAGAATCTTGAAGAGAAAAGATTTGTTGCACTCCTCCAGGCAAAAAAGTTCAGTAAAACTTTTAAAAAGTAGATAACAGCATTTAGAGCCTTCAGCCATAAAATTTCGATGACTAACAGAAAAAAATCCAGGTGAACAGATCTTCACGGGCAGCTAGACGAACCAGTCGTCAGCAATGATTTTAAAAAGAAGAGCCATGAGAACTTAGTGCTACTGGCGAATGCGAAGAAAGGCGGACGAATAAATCGCCGCTAAATGCAGAGTCCAAACTGCCATCTGCTATGTTTCTGCATTGAACGTGAAAAACTCTGCCACGCAGGTAGCGACTGAAGTTCATGTTAGCTGCTTCTTGACATGTCAGCGTGGCTCAGAGCTACAGCGAAAGCACACGTATGCACTGGAAAGTGATGGCTGAGTGCAAGCTAGCGAGTTTGGTGTTAGAATTATGCAGAGGGATGGAATGTTCTTGAGGCGGAAGACGAAAAATAGCTCTGGAAAACTAACAATTAAGTTACTACAGAGAATAATAACAGACTGCAATAAAATACAAAACAATCCGAAATAAGGTCTTGAAAGAATATTAGTAATAATCAGGGTTAGGATTTTTAGGTGCAAATTTCAGATGAAAAAGGAAGGGAAATGGTGCTCAAATAAGGTTAAAAAGGGACAAAAGTTGCTGGCTTATTCAACTAATTCAACGATTTCTCTTTTCACTATTCTAGTTTATTGAATTACAAACAAGTTTGTCTTTGGCAAAGCCATCTAACTGCTCCCTCACGGAAATAAAAATATCCCATCGTTTTTCTTTTTCCAGACCTTGTTCTTCTAATCGTTCAATAACTGCAGTCAGGTATTTGTAAATATGGACACAACATAGTCTTGTCTGCAAATTATGTTACTCCGGAAACAGAAGTTGCTGTGCCTTGGAAATTGCACCTGTGTCGGCTGGATCCAAAGAGAGCACAAACTCTCTAATTTTGTCAAAATTATCACACAACATAGCAGCACATTCAATCCACGATCCACAGCGAGTAATGGCCAGGAAATCTGGAAGAGACAGACCAGTGGTTTCCCTGTAGGCAACAACACGACTCGGAGCTTTCAGTAGAATCATCTTCAGGGCAGAGATGAATTGATTTGCGATGTCGTATTCGTTTCTTATGGATTTACAAACCCTGTGAAGGGCGTGAACCAAGCATGTCACATGCTTCAAATTAGGGAATAAATGTTTCAATTGGTTAACAGCTGAAACCATGTATGGAGCTTCGTCCGTAATCAGAAGAAGAAGTTTTTTAAACTCGATACCAGTAGGCCAGAGTTTCTGGCAGAAGACCGTAATTGTTTGCATTACTGTACTGGCACTTGCTTCCAGCAGTTCTTACATTTGTAACAACATGCGCTTAACGTTCTCCCATGCTAAGGGAAAAACTAAAATGTTCAAAACATATAGTTCCGTTGAGTCTATGGTTTCATCCACAATGATTCCCACATCGCAATCAGACACTTTCTCCATGATTCTTTGTATGACTTCTTGGTAAACAGGCTCAATGTAGTTTTCTCATAAAGCACTCTCATCGGGGATTGACATCTATGTGTATTTTTCAAGAAAGCTCTTGAAGGCTGGATGATTTACCCATCTGAGTGGAATTGCCGCTTGTGTAAGAGCTGCACACAAATCAATGTTTAATTCCTTCAAATTTTGGCTTCTTGAATAACTCTGTTGAAACGCATTTCGTAATAAAGGTTGTCGCGATTTGTTTGCTTGAAGAGTCTTATTCATTTGATGCTTAGAGCTGGCGGTGTGTTGCTTGATGCGATCTCGCTGGTGTTTTTCATCTAACAAAATTCTTGAACCACAAATAGTACATCGCACAACAGTTCCATTAGTGTCCATGAAATCTTGTTTGAATTCCTGACCCAGAACAATAAATCGGGCACTGGGCACCTTTGGCATGGTAAAATTTAGTAGTACACTCGTTTAGTAATGTAACAAAGTGTTAACACCATTTAACTTAACTTAATGCGACTGTCACACAACTCACTCGTGCACTCACTCGCTCACTTGCTGTCCACACTCCCTTATCACCCCGCGACATTTACCAGAATGTTCTCATTCATGCTGGAACTGCAGTCTCAGCGATTTCTAGTAGCTTCGAGCAGAACCCAGTCTCAGTTCTTGGAACTACGCAGGTGCGGCTGCTGACATCTCTGCGTCACCAGCCTCCGCCTCCACACTAACAAATGACGTCTGTCACAGTAACAAACTCGCATTCAGGAACAGCAGGCTACTGATTCTGGTGGGATAGAAGCACTCATTTTCAATTGCATTACTGAGGGCCATAGCGGTAAAGCGAGAGAAAGAGGTTTTGTCGAACACACAGTTATTTCCCTTTGTTGCAGGTGTGCTTTCAAATCCCGCGCGGTGTTACTGAAAGAGGTAGGCTTTCTATTCGCACGTACACCGCAAACTGAGGAGACGTTAATTGAAAGTTAAATATTTTATATTGATTAGAAATCTTAAGGAATAAATAATAAATAACAGAATAAATATTAGAATAAATTGGAATTGTATAAATCTTGTGTATTCATTTCGGAATTCAGTAATTAACAGCAGTTTTTATCCTGTTAGGATGTTGTAGGATAAAAATTAAGCTCGACTAAGTAGTATTATAGTGTAGTTGTATATTAATTACCTTATTTTTGTGTGACCTTTGAGTACTATCCCAGACAATATATCCATCCTTTTTTGTATAGAAGTTATTTTATTTTTCCGTAAAAAATGACTGAGGAGTGCAAGTGTGGGAACTGTGGGTGTGGCGAGGCATTGAGGGGTATGAGGGAGGAGTTGTAGAGTTTGAGGGAGATAGTTAAGATTCTCACAGAAGACAGGAAGGAAGATAGGCCTCCCTCAAACAATGTACAGGTTACAGTAGGTGTACGAGAGGGAGAGGAAGGAAAGGGGGGAGTTGTAGAAGACAGGTGGTCTAATGTTCTAAGCGGAAGGAGATTGCAGGCTAAGGGCTCTATTCAGGATCAGAATTCAGGACATGTGTCTGTGCGAAATCAGTACGAATCACTCCAGGTAGAACAACAGAGGGAAGATGAGGAACAGGAAACTGTTGCTGAGGTGTGTGGAAGTAGGAGGAAGGGAAAAGGTAGGAAAGGGAAATGTAGATTAGAGGATACGAAAAGACAGATAGAACAGGGTCATGGGAAGGAGAAAAGGGAGAAGGGAGTAGCTTCTCCAGCTATCAGGAAAGATAGGGCTGACCAGGAGGGGAGAGGATCAAATGAGGTGGGTAGGGTTGAGGCTCTAGTCATGGGGGATTCCATCGTTAGACATGTGGGGAAAGTGTGTGGAGAAAAGGGAACCAGGGTAGAGTGTTATCCAGGAATTAGTTTGAGGCAGATGTTGAGGAAAGTAGAAGAGAGGGAGGAGGAAAAGGAGAAAGTGGTAGTTTTTCACGTTGGTACCAACAACGTAAAGCAAGCTGATATAAGTACCAACATTGGTGGGGTAGTGTGGGATGTGGTAAATGCAGCACGGGTGAAGTTTAAGGAAGTGGAGATTGTTATCAGTGGAATACTGTGTAGGAGAGATACTGTCTGGAGGGTGATTGGGGATTTAAATGAGACTATGGAGTGGGTATGTGGGAAGCTGGGAGTGAAATTTCTAGATTTAGGAGATAGGGATCTGCTCTCAGATGGCCTTCACTTAAACCGCAGTGATACGTATAAGTTAGGAAATTTGTTTGGAAAGGTAATAGGGAGGTACATTCAGGGAAACGGAGTTGTCTAGGGAGCGGTGATAAGGGTACAGTGATCTGAAATTCAAGTAGGGATGATATAAAAATGTTAGTGTTGAACTGTAGGAGTATTGTAAAGAAAGGAATGTAATGAATAGATATATATTTACCATACATTGTAATAGGAGTTGAATCATGGCTGAGAAATGATATAATCGATGCAGAAATTTTCTCACAAAACTGGAGATTGTATCGTAGAGATAGGATAGGAATGGTGGGAGGTGGAATATTCATTCTGGTGAAAGAAGAATTTTAAGCTACGAAAACGTTAAAGAACATAACATTCTAGGTGAAAGGCTCCTTTCTAAAGATAATAGGCAACTTGATGTCTTTGGAGTGTACAGATCGGGAAAGGGTAGCACTGACACGGATTCAGAATTATTTGATAAGATAATCAGCTATGTGGGAAACGACATGGAAAGAAATGCGATTGTAGCGGGAGATCTGAATTTACCAGATGCCAATTGGGAAGGAAATGCGAACGACAGGAAGCGTGACCAACAAATGGCAAATAAGTTAATATGGGAAGGAGAGCTGATTCAGAAAGTGATGGAACCAACTAGAGGAAACAATATCCTGGATGTGGTGCTGCTAAAACCAGATGAGCTCTATAGGGAAACCGAAGTAAAAGGATCATGAAGCTGATTTTGTCGTAGTTAAAAATAAATGTAATAGAAAGGAAGGTCTTAAAAGTGGGACTATTTGGCAGTACCATATGGCTGAAAAAGCAGGCATGAGGCAGTTTCTAAAAAGTAACTATGATCGGTGGAAAACGGTAAATGAAAATGTAAACAGACTCTGGGATGGGTTTAAAGAAATTGTTGAGGAATGTGAAAGCATGCTTGTACGTTTAAAGGTGGTAAGGAATGGTAAAGGCCCACCTTATTATAATAGAGAAATAAAGAGACTAAGAAGGAGGTGCAGATTGGAAAGAAATAGAGTTAGAAATTGCTGCGGAAGTAAGGAGAAAATGAAGGAACTTACTAGGAAACTGAATCTAGCAAATAAGGCAGCTAAGGATAACATGATGGCAAGCATAATTGGCAGTCATAAAAATTTTAGTGAAAAATGGAAGGGTATGTATAGGTATTTTACGGCAGAAACAGGTTCCAAGAAGGACAATCCAGGAATAATTAATGAACAAGGGGAGTGTGTATGCGAGGACCTTCAAAAGTATTCAGTCAGCAGTATGTAAAGATTGTTGGTTACAAGGATAAATGTCCAGATAGAGGAGCAGACTAATGCTAAAGCAGTATTAAAATTTACGTATGATAACAATGATATTTACAATAAGATACAAAAGTTGAAAACTAGAAAAGCGGCTGGAATTGATAAGATTTCTGGGGTTGTACTAAAGACAATGGGTTGGGATATAATACCATATCTGAAGTACTTATTTGATTATTGTTTGGTTAAAAGAGCTATACCAAATGAATGGGGAGTTGCTATAGTAGCCCCTGTGTATAAAGGAAAGGGTGATAGGCATAAAGCTGAAAATTACAGGCCTGTAAGTTTGACATGCGTTGCATGTAAGCTTTGGGAAGGCATTCTTTCTGATTATATAAGACATGTTTGCGAAATTAATAACTGGTTCGATAGAAGGCAGTTCGATTTTAGGAAAGGTTATTCCACTGAAGCTCAACTTGTAGGATTCCAGTAAGATATAGCAGATATCTTGGATTCAGGAGGTCAAATGCGTTTGACCTGTCGAAAGCATTTGATAGGGTGGATCATGGGAGACTACTGGCAAAAATGAGTGCTATTAGACTACATAAAAGAGTGACTGAATGGGTTGCTATATTTCTAGAAAATAGACCTGAGATAATTAGAGTAGGCGAAGCTTTATCTGACCCTGTAATAATTAAGAGGGGAATTCCTCAAGGCAGTGTTATTGGACTTTTGTGTTTTTTATATATAAATGATATGAGTAAACAATGCCTTTGCTGGCGGGACCTAGTGTTTACAGTGCACTATGTCTTCTGGTATGGGCTAGAGCAATCTTGTTACTTTCATTGATCTGTCTCAGCTTTATCCTTGGCTTAGACAAAATGAAAGTGACTGAGGTATGAGTGATGCTAGTAATGCCATTCCTTCTGCAACCAGTCCCTGCTATGAATGGTGTGAAAATATTGCTCATAGGGTCGGTTGGTGCATGCATTTCAGTGGGCTTGGCAGACTGATATGTAATAGCAACTTCTGGCCCGGTGAGGAAAGCAACGGGAAACTACCTCACTCCTTATTTCCCTAGTATGCCTCTTCAGTGATGCCTAGGCCATCTATGACAGCTGATGGCAGAGCTGTTGAGGATCCAACCAGCCTTCGGGCTGAGGACTAAACATACATGAGTAAACAAGTGGAATCAGAGGTAAGGATTTTCGCGGATGATGTTATTCTGTATAGAGTAATAAATAAGTTACAAGATTGTGAGCAACTGCAACGTGACCTCAATAATGTTGTGATATGGACAGCAGGCAATGGTATGTTGATAAACGGGATTGAAAGTCAGGTTGTGAATTTCACGAATAGGGAAAGTCCTCTCAGTTTTAATTACTGCGTTGATGGGGTGAAAGTATCTTTTGGGGATCATTGTAAGTATCTTGGTGTTAGTATAAGGAAAGATCTTCATTGGGGTAATTAAATGGGATTGTAAAGAAAAAGTACAGATCTCTGCACATGGTTATGAAGGTGTTTAGGGGTTGTAGTAAGGATGTAAAGGAGAGGGCATATAAGTCTCTGGTAAGACGCCAACTAGAGTATGGTTCCAGTGTATGGGACCCTCACCAGGATTACTTGATTCAAGAACTGGAAAAAATCCTAAGAGAAGCAGCTCGATTTGTTCTGGGTGATTCCCGACAAAATAGTAGCGTTACAAAAATGTTGCAAAGTTTGGGCTGGGAATAACTGAGAGAAAGAAGACGAGCTGCTTGACTAAGTGGTATGTTCGAGCTGTCAGCGAAGAGATGGCGTGGAATGACATTAGTAGACGAATAAGTTTGAGTGGCGTCTTTAAAAGTATGAAAGATCACAATATGAAGATAACGTTGGAATTCCTGATGACAAATTGGGGCAAATGTTCATGTATAGGAAGGGGAGTTAGGGATTGGAATAACTTATCAAGGGAGGTGTTCAATAAATTTCCAATTTCTTTGAAATCATTTAAGAAACGGCTAGGGAAACAACAGATAGGGAATCTGCCACCTGAGCGATTGCCTTAAATGCAGATCAGTATTGATTGATTGATTGATTGATTGATTGATTGATTGATTGATTGATTGATTGATTGATTGATTGATTGATTGATTGATTGATTGATTGATTGATTGATTGATTGATTGATTGGAATCAAACTTTAAAGAAAAAAGGTGGAAAAACGGGTTTATGGGCACGGTTAGGGGATAAAGGTCCCAAAAGAGGGAATAAAGTGCGTGAAAAGAGCCTCTTTTCGCAACTAGAAACAAAATTCCACAATGTGATATCTTTCCGAACAGCTTTATTTTACCGTAACAAAAAATGTGCGAACCTAAATATCCTAACCTTAGTAATAACATTCAATAAAGAATTTAGAAATATTAAATAATAAATTAAAAAGAATAACCAAGCAAAGGGAAGACAGCGGCGAAAGGTTACATCATCGGTACCAATCAACGTAAAAGTTGCCGATGACGTGGTCAGCATGTCCAGGTGGTAGTAAAATCTCGGAGTTGCATACAGACATTGAAATGTTTTAGTAGTCGGCTACTAATGTAAATTTTCAGTGCTTTAACTCTACAGTCTTACTTACTGTATGCCATCCTTCGCAGTCTGTGCGCGAGGGGAAAGGTGTGTGCACGGCCTAACTCCGCAATGAATGGAAGGTTGGAATAACACTCTCACCTCTTTCAACTGAAAGGGGCATAAAATCAAGTCTTGTAATTAGGCCGGTCTTACAAAACGGCCAGAAAGTCTGCTTGAAATCTGTCGACTTCCCTACTTGACGATTGAAACGGTAGAGGGCTGCAAAATCATCACCGTATTTATTTTGCGTGTGTTGAGTTGGTTGTTAGCAGTCTTCGCCCGTTGTGGGTATTTTTATAACGGAATATGTTATCATAGAAAGATAAGTCTGACGAGGTCATTTTCTATTTAGAGCGTGGGGGGAACATAATGTATTATGTCACCACTAACAATGCTTACATTACAAAATAGGATAGTGTTAGTGAAAGCATTACCTTTAAGGGTGGCAAATGTGTTTAGGTTGTTAAAATGATGCCATCAACTATGAACTTTCTTTTTGCTAGTGGCTTTACGTCGCACCGACACAGATAGGTCTTATGGCGACAATGGGAGAGGAAAGGGGTAGGAGTGGGAGAGAAGCGGCCGTGGCCTTAATTAAGGTACAGCCCCAGCATTTGCCTGGTGTGAAAATGGGAAACGACGGAAAACCATCTTCAGGGCTGCTGACAGTGGGATTCGAACCCACTATTTCCCGGATGCACAACAGTGAACTAGCTTATGAGGTATTTGAAAGTGTGTCATCTTGTAATAAGGCCAACGGCATGGCTGTTTTACAAGACTCATTTGAATATGTACCGACCTATAAATATTGTTACATTTTACATGCAGTTTAAAATGTAGTTTATAAAATATTATAAAATGCTCTAAGTATTCCTCTATTCTGGCTCCTCTTCACAGGCTTCGTCTATACAGACATATTTACTAACCAGTCTGAAATGCACTGAAAATGAAAATCTACATCCTGTTTCCAGTCATTCGACCGGATCAGGAATGGAATGAGTGAAGCCCCATCTAGCGGCGACGATAGGAATTGTACCTGCTGCCGAAGCCTGTCGCACTCCTCTGGGTCAATGATTAATGAATGACAGAAAAATGAAATTATATTGGAGAGTGTTGCTGGAATGACACGGAAAACCGGAGCGCCCGGAGAAAAACCTGCCCCGCCTCAGCTTTGTCCAGCACAAATCTCACATGGAGTGACCGGGATTTGAACCACGGAACCCAGCGGTAAGAGACCGATGCGTTGCCGCCTGAGCCACGGAGGCTCTGCTGAAATGCACTCTACACATGCGTTTTGAAAGAAGTAATTTTAAGTTGCTGCTTGATGTTAAAGACGTTTAAAATGAGAGAACAACGCAGAGCCAGAGCGGGATATAGAAAGGAGGTGGGAAACAGTAAATACTGTACTATCCGGTCGACTGAATCCTTTATAAGCGTCGAAGTCCTATGATATTCCATGGACTACCTTACATAGAATACCGAGCGAGTTGACCTTGTGGTTAGGAACGCGCAACTGCGAGCTTGCATTCGGGAGATAGTGGTTAGAACTCCACTGTCGGCAGCCCTGCATATGGTTTTCCATGGTTTTCTGTTTTCACACCAGGCAAATGCTGGGGCTGGGCCTTAATTAAGGCCATTGCCGCTTCCTTCCCACTCCTAGCCTTTACTGCGCCAGCATTTGCCTGTTGTGAAAATGGGAAACCACGGAAAACCATTTTCAGGGTTGACACAGTAGGGTTCGAACCCACTATCTTCCGAATACTGGATACTGGCCGCACTTAATGGACTGCAGCTACCAAGCTCGGTCAACAAGAATTGTAAGTGAAAACTAAGTTTAGGATATTCTGAAGAGAATACTTAGGTGTGCAATACAGCAATAATAATTACTCATTAGTTACAAAACAACTAATGCACTAACGATTTGGAGTGTAGAGTGTGTTAAAATACGTGAAGACAGAGGTGATTATGGTGTTAGAGGAAGACAGAGCCTAAGGCTTCCTTCCAATTGCTGACCGGACGAGAGTTTAATTCACAGGAGTGCGTGTAGATTGAGCTCTTACGATTGGAACATAAAATGTGGATACATTCATTTCCCTCTTACAGTCTCACGGATCAACTGCTCCACATGGTGTCGTCACATGGTGATGTCTTTGTTAGAGACCATTCACGTTCTTAAAGTAAGTCTCGGTAATTGAATCATGAAACAAAATGATTACATAATATTAATATGAGTTCGTTGTTTCATGCCAATAATATACTAAGCAGAATAGGTTAGTATATTTCTGCCTAATAACAGAATAGTAATAATATTTCGTGTTTTAAATGTTAAAATGCTTCGAAAATTTAACCCAGGAATATTGAAAAGGATATCTGTTACGTATGCAGAATCTGGGGCATTATCTTACCATTCCTTATCGCGGTGCAAATGACATCATCTATGAAATAATCTTTTGAAATACACATGGAACACAATATTTCATGGTTCCTCAATAATACTGGGCCATATTAATATTATCAGTTCTGGCATAATTAGTCGCTGCATTCTCATCCGACACGTAATTGTAGTTTTATTACCATCGCCACGCCATAACCGACTGGAATAGTCAGTGACTTCTCACCAAGGCAGCCGCGGACCGAATTCCGATCAGTGCATATGGGGTTTTTGAAATAAAAATCACACCCTCTTGGTTCAAATTCTACATAAAACTGGAGGCTCTGTAGCTGTGATAATAATAATAACAATCACTTAAAAACTAGAAGCTTGCTTCATATTTAGACGTATAAACTTTCTATCCCTGGTAATGAACTAACTACCTTCAACGTTACATGCTACGGTATTACTATGGAGGGAAGCGATACACTTGTATGGCGTTATTCAGCAACGTCACTCCGGAAACTCCAGCTTCATTCCTTTAAAGTCTCTCTCTCTCTTTTTGATGAGATAAGGATGAGATCTAAGGTAAAATAATTTAAAAATATGACTGAAGTACTAGAAACATTTTGTTTGAGTTATTGAGAAGAAAATGCCATCTGGAATAATTCTCTCATTAAAAAGCACTCATCTTAACTTCAGTACTTCTCTTCATCTCCGGAACGTCCTCCACTATCTTTCGCCTTATTTTTTTTCTCTTCGTAAATTCATTCAGTAATCTGATTCTATCTTAATTCATATTCAGTTGGCAATGTAGCGCTCACGTTGTGGACTTTGTCATCCGTTTTATGAGGGATGGTGGCCTGTTTTATCGTGTTTAAAAGTCAATTTTCTAGTTGTTTTTTCTGTTAACTGCTTTTTTATTCTATTAGTTCTGTTTTAGTCTGTTTTTGTGTATTCTTAATGTGTTTTTAAACTTTTAATTTGAATAAAATATATGGTTTCATTTTAAAGGAAATGTCTTATCCCATTTTAATAAATTTTAATCTATCTATCTATATATATAAGAGTTTTGTCTGTACATTGCTCAGAATTTAAAAAATATGTATCGGTCATGTCCACAGCAACAAGGAAATGTACTTTTTACTTATCCGTAATGTCTGTCTGTCTGTCTGTCTGTCTGTCTGTCTGTCTGTCTGTCTGTCTGTCTGTCTGTCTGTCTGTCTGTCTGTCTGTCTGTCTGTCTGTCTGTCTGTCTATGTATGTATGTATGTATGTATGCATGTATGTATATACGCGCATCACGAGAAAACAGCTGAAGAAAAATCAGTATGTAAAGTCGGGGAATGAGCCACTACATTCTAGGCTATAAATAATTTGATTGACGTTGAGTGAAATTTAGTTCTCAAATATTTATGTTATTAGTGGTCCTATAGATAATTAATACATAACTAAAGTTATATAGAATAAAATTTCCGATAATTTGTGTCCTATAAATTTTTAACGTACCGGTTATAATAACAGAGATATTCATGAATTTGTATTTTTGTTGTTAAGTCCATATCAACGCCGAGCCACGAGAAAATGGGTAAAAAGAATTTAATGAAAATCGGTATATAGAGTCGAGGAATAAGGAACTATAGTCTAATATATAAAAACTTTATTGACCCTGAATTAAATGATAGTTTAGAGGAAACTAAAATTTAATTTTCAAATTCCGATTTATTGGTCGTGTCGAAAAGTAATACGTAACAAAAGTTATAGAGAATACATTTTCTGATCATTTATGTTTTATTCAGTCTTAACGTACCGACTATGATAAGAGTGGTATTTTAGAGTCGGAAGAAAACTAAATGTGAAGGTCATAGAAAGCTCATAAAATTAATCAACAATAACATTTGTCACTGACCATTGTTTGTGATATGCTTTGTCTCTTATGCTGTCACTCATCTCCGCTAGATGGGATTACTGCTGCGTGCCGAGTATAATAGCCTGCATGAATATTGGCGGGAAATAGCTAGGGAGTTAGATAACTTTCTTTTTTATCATGCATTCCTCTGGTTCATACATTTTCTGATACCGCTGGTACGTAACACACTGGTTCATCAGAGTATTCCAATCATTCGACGCATTCTCTGAGACGCTGATTGGAATGAGCAGCGTCCACACTCAACGGAATAATAGCAGTGGAGTGTTCACTGCTCACAGCTATCTGTGGCTTGGTCATTCCAGCTCTGGAACTTTGGACTGTTAGATCGGTAGCGTAGTACCATTCGTTAAAAGTGAGAAAATGTGTGGTTTTTCATTTGGTCGAGTATTTCATATGATAGCATTGCTTGTAATCGCGACATTCCCAATGGCGTCATTGTAATGACCTATGTTGATTTCAGTTGGGAAAATCACAAAGGCAGCCTTTCTGAGGATGTAAAAAGGCAGGTGGAGAATGAGTGTCTGCGATTATAATGAAAAATCCCCAATTAGATCGTGACTGATGGTAGGCAAGGGGGCCTACCATTACAGTGAAAATTTCCTAACCCAGTCTTCACATAAGAAAAGACGTTTGGTGACTTCCCCGTCGCGTCTCTAGAGTAACGTTAAAAGCTATGCAATTTAATACAATTCTACTCACAACGTGTACACTACCTAACTTATAATTCTCTATACAGTGCAGAATTCCGTAGCAAAGCACGGGTACATCACCTAGTTTTAAAATAATTTTATACCTAAATAAGGCATTGCTAATTAGAGCCACTGATTACTTTAACTTCATAATCATTTTCCTCAACACCTTTTAAAGTCTAGTCAGTGGGGAATTTTAAATTGTATTTATGATTGCATTTCGTTTGATCTTGTACCATTAGGGGCCGATGACCTAGATGTTAAGCCCTTTAAACAACAACAATCATCATCATCATCATCATCATCATCATCATCATCATCATCATCATCATCATCATCATCATCATCAAATAATTAGCTTTTCCCTCTTCCGTGTATGTTATTCAGTTTTGAATTGGATGAAAGCTGGAATAACAGATATCAAACACTTGAAATAAAAAATAAAAAGAAAAAAACACGAAGTTCCCCCTAGCATATTAATTCATACATGGAACATAGGAGTATGGTGACTCAACTGGATTCTGCCTATCGCCAATCGATTAACAAGAATAACGATCAGATTAGGAAAAACAGAGTACGTATGCATTTGTTTACTTGTGAGTGTTTAGTAAGAACGTAAATTTGTGAAAAAGTAGTGCCCTTCCGCCAGTCCTTCTCAGCAGTCGCTACTCTCTACTGTATTTAGTTTCTCCCAAGTCTCGTAATTCTGACTCCTAACCTATGTCAGCACTATAATATTGTGGCTGAACATATCTTCACTTTACTCTCACACCAACACTATCTATTCCCGTGTAATGGGATGCTATTTATTTACCTTAAGCGGACAGCTAGAACGGATGCTCTGATCCCTCTTCATACGTGATCATATAAATGTGGATTACGCCAACAGTTTGAGACTTAGTAGGGATTACTAAGATCGGGAGCCCAGCCAGACTATGGGCAACTCAACCAGATTATGTTTGAATGTTCTGTATCAGTATCTACACAGAAGAATGAATAGAGTTGGCAAATATACAATTCCAAAAAAAAACATTAATGACCGAGAAATGTGAACATTCAGTAACTACTTTTTAGATGAATTTAGATGTTCATAGTAACACAGTGCATTTGAGCACTGGACAATGTACTTTCTGTCCATAGTTTGGGGAGAGTGGATGGTTCCAATCCCAACATCGGCACCCTGAACGTGCATGGGTAGGTCGATAAGTAAGGATTTCTCACGGTTTTCTGACTTCAGAACTGTTTCTCCTCACAGTCATCAGTCTAAACTTCATATCAACCACACTGTCACAGTATCAGTTGTGAGACAATGGAGCTGACAGAAAAATTCAAATATGAAATATGATTTTGAGTATATCAGCACCTGAGAAACACGTAGAATACGACCTTGTACCCTTATTAAGGCCAAGACCGCTTTCTTCTCAGTCCTCACCAGGATTATTTGATTCAAGAACTGGAAAAAATCCAAAGAAAAGCAGCTCGGTTTGTTCTGGGTACCAGGGTTATTTGATTCAAGAACTGGAAAAAGTCCAAAGAAAGGCAGCTCGATTTATTCTGGGCGATTTCCGACAATGGGTAGGGTTACAAAAATGTTGCAAAGTTTGGGCTGGGAAGACTTGGGAGAAGGGAGACAAGCTGCTCGACTAAGTGGTATGTTCCGAGCTGTCAATGGAGAGATGGCGTGGAATGACATTAGTAGACGAATAAGTTTGAATGGCGTCTTCAGGAAAGATCACAATATGAAGATAAATCTGGAATTCAAGAGGACAAACTGGAGCAAATATTCGTTTATAGGAAGGGGAGTTAGGGACTGGAATAATTTACCAAGGGAGATGTTCAATACATTTCTAATTTCTTTGCAATCATTTAAGAAAAGGGTAGGAAAACAACAGATAAGGAATCTGCCACCTGGGCGACTGCTCTAAATGCAGATCAGTAGTGATTGATTGATTGATAATAATAATAATAATAATAATAATAATAATAATAATAATAATAATAATAATAATAATAATAAATGTTACAATTATAGTACGAGCCTATTTTGTACGATCTGGCAGATAAAGAGTGCCTTTTTGAACTAAATATCATCTTAGTACCCTTACAATAATATTGTTATTATTCATAGTTTTATTATGTATGATTATTAATTATTAATAAATAATAATTTCTGGCTGGTTTGAGTGATTACTTAGGCATCCATTTTCTATGCCCAAGGTTGTGGAATCATATCCTGAGATAGCCGGTTGGAATTTACGAGTGCCTACATACCAGCGATCCATTTAGTAAATAAAGATTAGCTAATTTAGAGATAACTTGAGCCATTCTGGCGTGTTTAAGAAGAATAGCATTTGAATGGATGTAAATACACAGTATTATATGGTACTACTAACAAGAATAGGGCCTATTACTACTATCGTATGATCTTAAGAAGATTTTTTAAACTGAAGTCACGTACGACTTACACGCTACGATTCAGCAGCTCTGCTCCCTCTAGATCGAACTATCAGAGCGGACATGATAGGTTCATGAAAAAGTCGGCAGTTTTCCACGGAGATATATGATGTAGTCGAAATGGAAAATTCCTTTTCTAAGGTCAAATTTCAGGTGATGCCGTAGTGTCATGGCTCATACTCGCAAGATCACAGTACTTACAGTACTCGTCAAATTTTAAGATCACGTTCGATTTTTATCATGAAATGCCACTTAGAATCTAGAAACTCAAAGAAATTATTCTCTGAACACTTGCATCTAACTGCATATATTTAACCAGATTTCAATGAGTTTGGACAGGTAGTGTAGGAATTATGGATACCTAAAGGTTTGAAAACCACTCATTTCGCTACTTTTGGAGAAGTAATTTTTTTCGTTGTTTGCAAATATCACAACGAATATTTCTTGTCAGATCTGGAATTAAATGAGTTGTCGTTTCATTTTTTCTTCCTCACCCTTTTCTCAATTTGTTGTGGTCGGTACTGTAGATGGATTTGGCTAAGTTTTACGGCCTTGATGCCCTTTCTGACGTCAACCCTATGTAACAGGATGTATTCCCTATTGTGGGTTTCTATTGTGTACGCGATGATAGATGACGAGATGTGCATTAAGACGAACACAAACACCCAGTTTCCGAGCCAGAGGAATTAACCATATGAAGTTAAAATCCCCGATCCGAGTGGGAATCGAACCCGGGGTCTTCTGAATTGAAACCCGGTACACTGACCATTCATCCAAGGAGCCGGACTAGATGTGGCTCTCTCTGAGATTATAGAAAGAAAATTCTGTACGGAAGTGGTTTCTCTTTCTGTTTTTTCATATTTCAAAGTTAAGCGGGAATTGGCTACTTTTACCTCGTCTTTGTCACTGTCGGAATCAGCTTCTTCTCAAGCGCACTTCTAATTTTACTCTGAGTTAGTTGATAATAGTGCAATATAACAAGAAAATCATAAGTCTGTTGTGTGTAAATGAGGAAAGAAAAAAAAGAAATGTGCGCCAAAGTTTAGTGTGAACTCATCGCCGGGACCAGAGTGATAATGTAACTGTGAAGCATGAATATATCACATGTTAATACTAACAAAATAAGTAAATGCACTGTTGTCGTGTTTCCTTTACGAGATCGCCAGCTATATTTTATATGTTTGTTTATTTAAAGACATATGTTGTTGGACATTTATGGCATTCATTTTTACAATACCATTCTTGTATTTTTAAACTTCTGACTAGTACTGTACTCACTCCTACCTTTCCGCACTACAATAACCAACACTCCTAGTGGCGAAATCGAGAAGTAGGTGTAGACTTCAAAGAACGCCAACTCCCTTATGAACATGGCAAGCTATGAATATTTCGTGGCCTAAGTTATTATTTATTATACAAGGTCGGGAGATGCCGCGCAGCGGCTGGTTGGCATTGCAGTTCAGCGCTCTGTCACTAGGATCGCTTTGTAACACCCTAAATAAAAGCGCACTATATGAATTTATTCTAGACATGAAAGTATGTACAGAGTCGTCTTTTTAAAAATACAATTGGATTTACGTCGCACCGACGCAGATAGGCATTATGGTGACGCTGGGATAGGAAAGGGCTAGGAGTGGGAAAGAAGTGGCCGTGGCCTTTGAGAAAATGGTGAGAAAATGGGTAACTATGGAAAAACCATCTTCATGGCTGCCGACAGTGGGGTTCGAACCCACTATCTGCCGGCTGCAAGCTCACAGCTACGCGCCCCTAACTGCACGGCCAACTTGTCTGGTGTGTAATTTATTACATTTTATCCCTCTGGTGAGAGAAAGTTGAAATACATTTTCATTCTTTCTTACGAATAAACTGTGGCGAATTTGGCCGTCAACTTTGCGATCCTGCCGTATTTCTATTTCATTTACTTTTAGTAATAAACACAGTTTTATTTCTCATCCCTTTCCCTACTAACATAATTTTAGAACCCCTTCGACGCTGTCAATTTGGGTATCATATGGGTACAATACATAATTGTATTGGAGACTGTTAGGCCTTTCAGCGTTCAGTTTGCAAGCTTTTGTGATTTAATGTGCTTCCACGATTCTCTATTTACAAATAGCTCTGCGGATTGCTTTTGTTCCACACCTCTCATTGCTAAATCATTAAAAACTGAGTATATCCATCGTCACCTTGTCTGCCTCCTACTTCGCTTAACCTCTATGGCAGACTCCTTTATTCTCCTAGGTAACCTATCCTCCTCAAATAGCCTTACATGATCCTGCCACTAAGACCGGTTGAACGTTTATCTGCATCCATCGAGTTTATTCATAAATCATCATCATCATCATCATCCCACATCCAAACGCGTAGGTCGCCTATGAGCGTCAAATAGAGAGATCTGCATCAGGCGAGCCGAACATGCCCTCGAACACTCCCGGCACTAAAAGCCTTACGATAAATAAATGTCTTAATTTAGCCGTTATCTCCTCCTGCCATTGTTCTCACCTGTTTGTACTAGCAATCAATCTCGCTACTTTCGTGTCTGTTATTTCCAACAGGTATGAAATATCCAGAGTCCTTCCATATTTCACTCCAGTGAAGCAGAGTCAGCATGAAGACGGACCGATGTGAAGGTATTTCCGTTCGAGAGCCCTTTTTTTTTACACAATAGTGTTGATCGGAATCCCGATCTCACTGCATTAGCTCTTTTGCACCTTGATTCAATGTCACTTTGTATACTAATTTCCTGGTAGAATTATCATCATTTCCGTCTTTCTTTTTCGCCTTTTTTACATTTCTACATCCTAAGTATTTAAAATGGTCCACCTGTTCCAGTTTCGTATTACCTACCTGGCCTTCAGCCCTCTGAGGTTTCTGCCTAGCCAAGGTGGTAAAGGAGTTCTTGCTTCACCAGGAATGATGTACTGTAATGAGAGTATCAGAAGAAAAATAGCAGTTGTAAAATCTACAATGTCACGGTGGACATGGAAGAGTCGCTATTAAAATAGGCTCCGTCACCACTTTTGAATTTCCCATCCCTACCTTTGCGTCGGACTGTTGAACACCGAAGAAGACTGCATAAACCATATCGATAGCTTCGAAATGTCCTGTTGGAGAAGACTACTGAGAACCTGTGGACTGCCAAATCACTAATGCCAATACTTAACCAGCTGAAGAGGCTTGGCAGTCCAATACAATATCACTAGAGATGGGAATTATAGGCACAAATAGGTTTAATCAAGCGCAAGTGTCATCTACCAGCACGACGGTTCTGCAGTGAGATTTGCATAAATTTTAGCGATCTGAACTATCAGGACCCCTGCAATGTATGCAAATCACTGGCATAACGGTACAGCAGCTAGATTCTACTTGCGCCTTGTGCACATATCTTTGCATTCCAACCTATTAATGCCTATAAATCCCTACTCTAAATATCGCTAATTTGTCACAAAGGCGGTCAAGGTTCAAATCCCAGTCAATGCACGTGGGGTTAATGAAATGAACGTCACTGTGGTTTATTATCTACGCAAAGAAGTACCGTGCCATGATCACATCAAGAACCACATAAAGATGCAAAGTTGCTTTTGCGTTGATAAAATTCATCCAAAGATCCTAAGTAGGGGCTGCTTAGCCGAGGCAGTGAAGGCTTGCTCGGTTTACCAGGAGAGATGTTGGTTCGATACGCCTTCAGGAAGTAGAAACATTTAGAAATGATATCTCTACTTCTGGAGAGGCACATGCCTATGACGTTTACCAACCAATACTAAAAATAAGTAGCAGGTTAATTACTGCGGTCAAGGCCAGCTGGGCGTAGAGCTGACCACTGTATCACATTTAGTGCCGAGGTTACAAATACCTTCCACCCCTCAAAAAACTTTTATGACCTGTACGGACATGACTTGAATTGGCTTGAAAGTCGAAGTACGATTCAGATCCAGAGTAAATCAATGAATTTCCAAATTCTTTGGTTGCGTAGTCGGCGGAGATGGCCTGGGAGATAGTGGTAACTGAGATCATGTTTGATGGCTCAAGAGGCCGTGGGAGAGCTCCAACACGATATGTGCGTCTAATTCAACAGCCGATGGACCTCTCTAGCAGTGTCTGAGAATGGCTGATGATAGAGATACAGTAGGTGGCAGAGAATAACGGCTGCCGTTATAAATTAGTCCATAATTTCATGAACCCGAATCGAATCATCGAGGAGAAGAAGAATCGGAGTGGAGAATCCCCCTCCTCATCTAAGCATTTCCATTTTCTTTACTAGAAATCTTTGTTAATGCAACTATTTGGTGGTCGAACGTTCCGCTCCATAATTCACAGAGGAAGGTCGAGAGTGCTGTTTACTTATAGGAATGTTGCTGGTTTTATGTGCATCTATCGACACGAGGCTGACGTATTTGAACATCTTCAAATACCACCGGACTGAGCCGGCATCGAACCTGCTAGGCTGGGCTCAGAAATCCAGTGCTCTCCTGTCTAAGCCATACAGTATTTTACTCACTTCTCAACTGTTCGAATCCATATTAAATGGTTATCGTGCTGGCCTTTGGTCACAGGGGTCCTGGGTTCGATTTCTGGCAGGCCAGGAATTTTAACCATAATTGGTTAATTCCCCTGGCGCGGGGACTGGCTGTATGTGTCGTCTTCATCATCATTTCATCCTCATCACGAAGCGCAGGTCGCCTATGGGGGTCAAATCAAAAGACCTGCACCTGGCGAGCCGAAGTCCTCGGACACATCCCGGCATTAAAGCCATTACGCTATTTCATTACTGCTCAACTGTATTCGGTGAGACTGAGTGCACTTTCAAATTCTTGACATAAGCAGCAATAGAACCCGGGCCAACCGGCTGGGCAATACAAACCCTTGGACCACGTTGAATGCTAGATGTACAGGTACAGGGAGGATGATCGCGAAATGTCAAGCTGTTGTGTCGCTCATTAGAAAATAGCATTTGAGTTGGTGAAAGAAGAGGTCCAGAACAGTGAACTTACTAAGCTCATTATGGAGCATTAGCTGTAGTAATTCCATTACTTAGGTAATTAACCGGAAACATCCTCTGAAAGAGAGTCCACCTTTTTCTACTATATAATAAGCTTATATTATTTACATTTCTTGGGCGACTTTGTACTCTAGACAGCAACATTAGCTACAAAATAAATCCACGTATTGAGATGTACAAATCATTCACAAATTGAGATAAGCCGCTTTTACTTAATTTTCAGCAGCAAATGCTATTCAGCTTCCTCTAACTAAAGGACGCCCGGTAAACAAGCCATTCCAAACATGTGTATGTATGTATGTATGTATGTATGTATGTATGTATGTATGTATGTATGTATGTAAAGCACTGAGACTGAAGGTTGATTTGAACCTCAGCAGATCGACCATCAGCTGTCATACTGTAGATGGGCTAGGTTTCACTGAAAAGCCATACGAGGGAAATGAAGAGCGACTTTAGTTCCAACCACTAGATTCCCTACTTCAATCAATCAATCAATCAATCAATCAATCAATCAATCAATCAATCAATCAATCAATCAATCAATCAATCAATCAATCAATCAATCAATCAATCAATCAATCAATCAATCAATCAATCAATCAATCAATCAATCAATCAATCAATCAATCAATCAATCAATCAATCAATCAATCAATCAATACTTATCTGCAATTAGGGCAGTCCTTAATTTCGTAAACGTGTCCAATATAATTAGAAATATTCTGCAGACGTTAAGTTATATCTTTCTTTATTGTATGGAACAGGGGAAATTAAAGGGAGCTGGAACATGAAAATGGAGCATTATGACAATTTTCATCCCATAAATTAATTTACAGTTTTCTCGTTTATTATGACATTCTTCATATAAAAAAGATTTTCGTATTTACTGAATTATTGCAGATGAATTCCGATTTTTCACACAATTTTCATGAAGCTTCACCTTTTACAAAACAACTGATAAAGAAAATTTTGGTTTCTATCCACTTTTATGAATAGCTTCCCTATTTTCGTTGATAGCATTACTATGAAATATGACTGCCAAGAGTGAGATGCTTCGTTGTATGAGGGTACATAAAACATTATTTTGATAGCAATTCTTGGCGTTTAATGTTTTTAATATAATACGTTCATATATCTCGGATAATGTAAAAGTTTTCATCAAGGCTTTAAAGCAAAGGCGAGCACAATTCGGTTCAATGAGCAGCGCTCCAGCAGAGACAAGTACAAGAGCAGTGTATGTGCTCTGACAGAAAGTGGCATAGCAGCTGCTTGCACGGCTCTCAGTTACACATGAAATGGCGTATAGCTTTTAGTGCCGAGAGTGTCCGAGGACATGTTCGTCTCGCCAAGTGTAGGTCTTTTGATTTGACGTCCCAGTCTCATCCATGGCTGTGACAATATGGAAGCTGCTGGGGTATGGGTGGTGCTGAGTAATAACATTCAGAGCACAACCAGTGTGTCTGAGTGTCATGAAAGGTGTTGCTCATAGGGTTAGTTGTGCTACAATAGCACTGTCTGGCCCAGTGAGGAAAGCAATGGCAAACTACCTCACTCCTCATCTTGCCTAGCACGCCTCATTTTGGTACTGCCATTGGTTTTTGTGGTTTCCCTATAACTGCATAGCCTTTGCTGATGCTATTTGAGGATCCAACCAGCGTCTGGGCTGATGACCTAACAGACACATGAGATGCCATTGGATTCCAATCCCACTTACACCAAAGTAATGTGTATTCCTGCTTTATTTATCAGCCAGTCCTATATCTTCGATGTGTTGGACCCTATCGTGTTCCGTGATTTTTAGAATCTGCTTGGTAGTTCATACCGACAGTAAAATGTGCGACTGCTTGCGACTTACAATGCTCGACTATTGTTGATAGTCACTTTGTGAAATTTATTCTTAGGCCCGAACGTTCTCGTGATTTGTTGTCTATTGAGCATTTCTGATCCATGATCGCACAACTACTGTATCATCACACAGAATGTCAACCAAGAATACAGCAGATGCACTTTGCCAATGAGTCGAAAGCGCATGGACTAACTGCAGACACACAAACAGGGTCTCTTCTCGCTCTGCTACACTACAGTACGTAGCATCAGATAATTGTGCTTCCATGAGAATAATAATGGAGTGTGGCCTTCGAAGAGGCCTGGTGCAGGTCTTTCTGAGTCACCCCCGCTCCCCCCCCCCAATGGTGGTGAGCTGCACGTACCATTTTAACCATATACCAGCCCTCCTGTCATTCTTAAAACTCTGGTAGTAGTAGCGGGAATCGAGCCCCGACCTCCGAGGACGACAGCTAATAGTGTTAATTGTTACGCTAGGAGGCGGACATTCAGATAAAGTGTTAATTTTAACAATTTAAATTTCTCCGAAGTTATATATTAGTTTATATATCACAGATCTTACAACTCCATGAAGTAGTTTGCTTCAAAATTAACGTATGATTGATTCATATTTTGGTTACATAAAATACCTTACTTCTTCCTTTGTAAGTTAGTATATTGTTATTTTATTGCATATGATCAAAAACAATACATACCAATTTTTTTTGTTTAGTTAGTATGTAGGGTACTTTATGTGCAATACAATTTATAATTTTCTTTGAGAAACTCTCTGATAGTCCTAGCATTGTCCGATATTGAGGCATTTTAAATATGAAAAGTAGGTTAATATATTTGGTCGTTGTGTTACTCTTTTCCAGTCGTATCTTGGATTTTAGTTGGAAACTATCACGAGCCATTAATTTACAGCAGGCACGCTCCTTCAAAATACCCTACATGCAAGATGTTTTGTTTGTTTTGTTACAATTTTGTTTTATGTCGCGCCGACACAGGTAGGTATTGTGGCGATGATGGGATAGGAAAGGCCTAGGAATGGGAAGGAAGCGGCCGTGGCCTTAATTAAGGTACAGCCCCAGTATTTGCCTGGTGTGAAAATGGGAAACCACAGAAAACCATTTTCAAGCCTGCCGACAGTGGGGTTCGAACCCACTATCTCCTGGATGCACGTACACAGCTGCGCGCCCCTAACCGCACGGCCAACTCTCCCGGTGCAAGATGTTTTACGTCGCACCGACACGGATAGGTGTTATGGCGACAATGGGAGAGGAAAGGGCTAGGTGTGGGAAGGAGGCAACTGTGGCCTTAATTAAGGTACAGCCTGGTGTGAAAATGGGAAATCGCGGAAACCGTCCTCAGAGCTACTGACAGTGGGATTCAAACCCATTATTTCCCTAATGCAACCTGACAGCTACTTGACCCAAACCTACATACAAGCATTCCAGGCTGAAGGATCTAAGAGACTGAAGTAATATGGATACTTAGGTATATTAGAGAAATGGCGTTTGGGAAAATGTCCATGGAAGGCCTCACTGTGGTGTAAACTGTCATTTCACTTTGCTAAAATTACTTTGTTTACATGTTTGCGACCTGTAAAAGTCGATGGCAAAGACACAAGAGATAATCTTTTAGAGTGCAGATTATGTACGAGAATGTCAGCAGGTGTTCACTGTCAAGAAATCTAGTCTGATTTATTTGACCTGCCAGTATTATGTGACATTCAGGAGGAATTCAAATATCACACGGAAAATGACATTCCTCATTCACATTCATTGTAGCCTGAGCTCCGACAAAGAAGCCAAGGAACTAATCTGTCTCTTGTAACGGTTGGTTGACTTGCATGTTATGAAATGATCCCAATTCCACGAGAGGTGTCTGAGCTGAAGTTCCCTTCAATGCAAGCGTTTTCGCTCAACGCCACTAACTATACTTCAGAGCCTGTAGGACCTTACACTGTCATTGTTTCTGTCTTCGTCAGAAATACTGATCCATTTTATCAAAATTATTTCTTACTCTGAGTGGAGTATTACGGTTTTCTGATTTCAATCATTCAAGCTCACATTTCCCTCCCAGTTTCTCTGTAAAGCCGGTTTCATATGATTGAAAACAGGCTCCATACAAATGAAAGTTATTGTGTATTGTCGAATTTTGTGGCCTATCACACTCATTAACACGGCTCTCTAAAGGATTATTATTATTATTATTATTATTATTATTATTATTATTATTATTATTATTATTATTATTATTATTATTTATTATTATTATTATTATTATTATTATTGTTATTATTATTATTATTATTATTATTATTATTACGGGGCTACTCGTGGACCAGCAGAGGTGAAAGAAGGTGCCGGGGTGAATGGGTCTAACTAACTATGTCAAGAAATAATTTAAACTGAAATGGAAGGTTATATTTTCAAAAAAAAACAAGTTAACAAAATTCTCACTTAGTGAGATAACAATGATATATCAGGTACCATGACAAAGTTTAGACAAAGCAAGAAAACCCAAACTTTAGTGACTGTTTAGTAAACAGGGCTTCCAGCCCCTCGCTTTACATTTCCTGAGCTCTCAACTCAACTTTACAAAAGATTACAATTTTACATAAGGGCAGAAATCCCCTAATACATGGAACGCTGGCTCCCAACTCACAATATCAAGCCTTCAAAAGGCATTCAGCAATCTTACTTTGAAAAGAGCTAACAGGCTCTCAGTTTTCAAGCCAATTCAAGGCAACACCAAAAATATCTTACACCTTTTTGGCTTTCCATGGCCCAGTTTACAAACTGAAACAGGGGTATCTCGTACCCAACCTATAGGGCCTTCGTGTAAAAGAAATAACAGTTAAATAAATGGCCCGAACACAAAATGAAAGGAGGCGAATACTTGCACTCCTAGATGAGAATTCTAAAACCTAAAGGGCACTACGCCGATGAAACAGGGGCTATTCCCAAACAATGGAGGTGACTCGTATAAGAAAAAAATTAAGACAGTACGGAAAGGAAGAAAACCAGTTAGAAAACGTAGTCACCTCAAAGCAATATGAAGGGGAGCTCGAGAGGGTACCTCACTCTCTATCCCCGATTTACAATTAAAGGTTGATGAAATATTACATTAGCCGGCAGAACTTACATTTTAGAGAAGTTGGTTACATAGTTAAGGTATCGGACCTTTCCGTCAGGTTAAACTGCGGAGCTAGCAAGAAAATAAAGATGTTAATTGGCCATTACCTTGGTGAAGAACTGCTGCCTGATGAAAGAGGCGCCTCCCACCCCCTACTTGACACACACACTAATTTTGATGACGATCAAATGGCCAATAGACGTGAAAATCCGCAGTTTATAAACCCTCGAGGAAGGTTCGAGATCTTTCATGAATAATCAAGACACACCCACAGACTTTTATTGGTTACATTCAAAAGTTACACTCAAAGTCGAAGAAGAAATACGGGATTGGTTGAAAATTATTAATATAAATTCTTGATTGGTTGGATTCAAAACAGGCGGAAAGAAAAGTTAAATATTGCCAACCCAAAAATAAATTAGCATCATTTAGTAAAAAAACGTATGAATACAAAACTTCTTCAAAAAAGGTTCCTTCACTTCGCACCAGGGTGCATGACCATAGTTTTTAGCGGTGACATCTATGAGAGAATATACAAACTTTTTGATGAATGGAAAACAAAAACAAAATTCACACAATTCTGGAAACTTCACAATAACAAAATTACGCCAAATTTTAGTGGTGCCATCTTCAGAGAAAATTTATAAGTTGGTCCAGTTTCAAGTTCACTGTTTCTCCTGTAGAGGAGGTTTTTAAGGCGCAAGATTTAAATGTGCGGCGTAGAGGTGTACCTCCCGGTACAATTATTATTATTATTATTATTATTATTATTATTATTATTATTATTATTATCATCATCTTTACCCTCCGCTTTAAAAGTTAAGGACCTGAAGAGACGCCGCAGCACTGGAATGTTGGCATGAAATAACTTTTTAACGTGCTATGAAATCTACTATCGCACGAATCTCTCAGCTGAGTTTTCTTAAATGGAGACAGATTGCATCAGTGCCCGATCTGAGGATCTTGAGAACATGATGCGAATGACAAACCAAATTACGATATACAGTCAGATTTACAAAAAAATACAGGTTATTATGTCGAATAGAATCTGTGATCTTATGTATAGTGGGAAACAATTGTGATGGTCAGCACCAGTTGAAGGAAGGTAACTCTCTCAAACTGCGTGAAATGAAGGGAGTTTCACACTAAGCCCGGAATGCAAAATGATACCGAGAGTTATTGATAAGAGTAATTTTAACGCCTATTGATACACTTTAAAATAAACACATGCCCTATAAGATCTCATTTATTTATTTATTTATTTATTTATTTATTTATTTAAGCCCGGAATGCAAAATGATACCGAGAGTTATTGATAAGAGTAATTTTAACGCCTATTGATACATTTTAAAATAAACACATGCCCTATAAGATCTCATTTATTTATTTATTTATTTATTTATTTATTTATTTTATTATTATTATTATTATTATTATTATTATTATTATTATTATTATTATTATTATTTATGGCTTTTAATGCCAGGAGTGTCCGAGGACATGTTCGGCCCACATGGTGCAGGTCTTTGTATTTGATGCCAATGAGATGTGGGATGTGGTATGCTGAAAATTCGGCATAGAGAGGGTGAATCCCGGTGTCAGCACATAGCCTACTGTTATCGAATAACACCAAGGGGTTTGCCTAGAGTAAAACGGAACGTCAAAATTGACGAGCAAGCAGTCAGATGGCGACAAATTAAATTGCCTGCACACGGTAGCTGAGGCTATACGATTATTATTTCTATGTATAATTATGTCCGGATCCATGGCTAAATGGTTAGCGTGCTGAACTTTGGTAACAGGGGTCCCGGGTTCGATTCCCGGCGGGGACGGGAATTTTAACCATGATTGGTTAATTTAACTGGCGAGGGGACTGGGTGTATGTGTCGTCTTCATCGTAATTTTATCCTCATTACGACGCGCAGGTTGCCTACGGGAGTCAGATCAAAAGACATGCACCAGGCCTCTCCGGAGGCCACACGCTATTATTATTATTATTATTATTATTATTATTATTATTATTATTATTATTATTATTATTATTATCATCATCATATCATCATCATCATCTGTTTACCCTCCAGGGTCGGCTTTTCCCTCAGACACAGCGAGGGATCCCACCTCTACCGCCTCAAGGGCAGTGTCCTGGAGCTTCAGACTCTTGGTCGGGGATACAACTGGGGAGAATGACCAGTACCTCGCCCAGGCGGCCTCACCTGCTATGCTGAACAGGGGCCTTGTGGAGGGATGGGAAGATTGGAAGGGATAGGCAAGGAAGAGGGAAGGAAGCGGCCGTGGCCTTTGTTAGGTACCATCCTGGCATTCGCCTGGAGGAGAAGTGGGAAACCACGGAAAACCACTTCCAGGATGGCTGAGGTGGGAATCGAACCCACCTCTACTCAGTTGACCTCCCGAGGCTGAGTGGACCCCGTTCCAGCCCTCATACCACTTTTCAAATTTCGTGGCAGAGCCGGGAATCGAACCCGGGCCTCCGGGGGTGGCAGCTAATCACACTAACCACTACACCACAGAGGCGGACATTATTATTATTATTATTATTTTACATCAAGTGGTCTGCTCAAGGCTTAATGTCTCCGTCAACAGCGTCATACGCCCCACTCCATATGATCTCTGCGAAGAGGTTTCAAAATGAATCCAGTCTTTTGGCACGCAATCTGGCGATTATAAATTGTATACCACCACCTCTCGTAACCCACCGGCCAACATTCTGATGGTGACATTTTTCCTACGGACGTGACTCGAACCGGCTAAACATGGTGCCAGACCACAGAGACTTGACGCCTTAGTGATCGGCGGGTTAACATCTCATTAGTCAGGCGGGACAGATGTCTTATTTAGTGAATGCTAATTGAGTGTAGCCAGTGGTGTGTACAGCCCTGAGGACTGCACCTGACACTTGAGATATTAAGTAATGGAAGAGGCGCAACGGGGTTTCGCAAATTAACCGCTCTAGGAAACAGCAGTATGAGCGTGCACAACTTGAGAGAAACTTATTAGTAGTTTGAGCGTCGCACTCCTCTTCATCGCTTTCGGATCCTGCTTCAGATGTTTCTTGTTGGGAACAGACATGGAGATAAAAAATAAATAATTTCATTAGCTTCTTACGCTCCAATATCTATTTCTGCTCCGAGTCAGTTTAATGTACTGTTAGCATATTTTATTTGGTAGTCAGAGATAATTTGGAATTGAATGAAGGGGAGCATTATGTAATTCAATAAAGGAGCAGAACGATCCCTGATTGATTATTTTAAGTAAGCTCCTGTCCTCTACTCGAGATGGTGCAACTATGTTCAAGCACACCCCAATAGAGATGAGCTGCATGCACAATTTTAACCACACAACATCCCTTCTGCCATTCTTAATTCCTGGCAATACCGCAAATCGAACCCAGGTCTTTGAAGACGGCATCTAATTGCGAACTGATCACCCCTATGAAGGAAGGAAGGGAGGAAGGAATAATAATAATAATAATAATAATAATAATAATAATAATAATAATAATAATAATAATAATAATAATAATAATAGGTCGAGTTTCAAACACCAAAGCCCGAAAGGAAGGGAAAACTGTACAAATAATAAAGCCAGGATCTTCTCATGCTTAATATAGTTCAACAAGAGTAAGAATTACAATACAGTTAGATAGGCCTGACAAGTGACGGAACTTTCTCTTTGGAGTCGGAAGAATCTCCTTCAATCAAACTCCCATATCAAGAAGTCCGAGTGTTACAGTAAAGGAAATATAGCGTTTTTCTTTAACGATTTTCAAAAATTCTTTGTGGAGTATGAGTATTCATTTGTGTGCATATTGTTAGTCTGGAATTTCAGTTAATCTGATGGCTGTCGTGTTATGCAACTTCTGTTGAAAAAGAAGAAATATAGAAAAAGAGAGAATGTTATTCCAACTAAAATTATCAATTCTTAATTTCAAGGAAGATATGTAAATGGGGCAATCCATGTTTTATCTTTGTTGATTACATGACGTTTTAAAATAACACTTATTTCCTTCTGCCATAATGCAAACCATGCAATGAAATAAGTGTACTTATTCTAGACTAGCGAATGTACCCGTGCTTCGCTACGGTATTCTACATTGTATTCGGTTATCGAAGTAAATAGTGTACATGCAGTAAATAAGATTGTTTTAAAATTGCATGTCTCTTAGCGTTATCCGAGAAAGAGCATGGGGAGTTCCCCGTACGTTGTTTCCGATGTAAAGTGTTTGTTACGGATTTGTGATATAACGGCAGGCTCACTTGCCTACTGGCATTCACAATCGAGTTGGGATGATTACGTTATAATTGCAGGCCCCATTGCCTACTACGCGGACAGAATCGATTTGGGGAGTTTTCGTTAATATGGCAGCCCCCTTTCCTACTTCCAAACAGATTACAGTTGAGGAGTTTCTATTATAATGGCAGGCAATTACCCTACTATCACTCGAAATTGAGTTGTGCAGTTATCATTATAATGCCAGGCCCATTTTCCTACTGCCAGCCAGCTTACTGCCAGTCACACCAAGTTGGTGAGTTTCCATCAAAATAGCAGGCCACTATGCCTAATGCCAGTCACATTTTAGATGAGGACATTTCTTTATAATGATAGGCACCCTTGCCTACTGCCAAAAACAATCGGGTTGGGGAGTTTTAAACAAAACTGCATGCTCACTTGCCTTCTGCAAGTCAAATCGAGAAAGGAACTATTCATTACAATTGTAGGCTTTCCTTACTAATGACAGTTACACAGGAGTTGGAGAAGGAACCCTTTCCTACTGCCAGTCAAAGTTGGTGTGGGGAGTACTGATTACAATAGCAGACCCACCCTTTCTCGATCGCTAAAAATCGACATCAGTGAATATATATAGATCGACATACGAAAGTATATGCGTGTTTACAATATTGAAGACCTTCATTTACAGATTAACTGCTACTAAACATACGTCATATCGACAAAGGATTACACCATAAGACACGCCGGATTTAGTGGCCTAAATGGCTGGTTCTATGATATGTCATCTATTCTTGGGTCAGATTGAGTTAGAAACGTGGAACAGGGTAAAGGTTTTGTAAGATTATCTCACATTACATTACTTTTCGGGTACATACATAGCATTTGGCTCACATATGGCTACTGGGTGGGCCAATTTTCGTGAAGAGTTTAATGATTCTGTATTTCATATAAGTAATTGAAAGTATGAATTATGCATGTGAAAATTCCAAATTGACTTAACATCGATTAAAGAGAAAAATCAAACGTAAAAGGGATACAGATACGGCAAAAAGTCATAAGACCACGGTTGTAGATCATTCCAAATTGAACGGAGATTGTGCAATCCGTTATGTGATAGGAATTTCCGAAGGTGTGCACCATCATTAAAATTGCCTGCATATTTCGATATTCTTCGGGGATAAAAAGTGAAAAATTTAATGATCTAGGATGTTTTCCGTTCGTTACAGGCTAAAACGTATAATTTTGTCAAATTTCAATTATCTTCTTTTTCTTCTGGCAGATTATGGCGCAATTTGGATTTTGGGCGAGGCGGGTAAAAATTAGTACTTTCAGGAAACTAAACCAAATATTATGGAGATGGTCATTATTACCCCTTAAACGGAATGCTGTACGAAAATTTCGCCAAAATAGTCAGTGTAGAGGCACACAGTCGTTACGATTTGATTTATATAGATAAGGAATCTGCTCCATGTAAAACACCTTTTGGGCTATGTCCGCCGGACTTAACCTGCAAAAGTGACCATTCATGATATCTCCCTTAGTAATCCTCCTGACGAAAGAATGCACATGAAGAAAAGGTTTAGAGGTGGAATTCCATCACGTTTGGTCGATTTCCAGTCAGGTTGGTCTTGTTCTGTATATGTTGTGGAAGAGTAAAATCACCATTTCGGTTCCCTATAAACCGCCAGTCCATTCCGGAACATGAAATGTTATTTACGTTTAAAACCTACCTTTGGACAGGTGGATGCTAAATATAAATTTTGGTTCGAATGTCTTCAGTAGATTTCAAATTGTAAGGAGTACGCTTTACACGCACCCGCTCGGGAGTTAAGTCCGATGGGACTTGTACAGAAAAACGGTCCGTTAATGATATCTCCCTTATAAATCCTCGTATCGAAATGATGCACATGAGAAAAAAGGTTTAGAAATTATTATTTACCAAGGTAGGTAGATTTCCATTAAGTTTGGTTGTGTATATTTTGTGAAAGTGCAAAATCACTGTTTCGGTTTCGTATAAACCCCCAGTCAATTCAGGGATTTAGAAACAATATTTGCCCTAAAACCTATCAAGGACAGGTGTATTCTAAATATGAGTCTTGGTGGAAATACATCCAGTAGTTTGTAGCACTCGCGTACATACGGCGTAATTAAGGAAGAAATAATACAGTTAAGAAAGTTGAAATTAATAGAAAATGGATTATAACTGAGGACAGCCGGATAACGACAAATATGTAAATGCCAAGTGAATGTATTGGAAAATCAAATGCCCCTCAATAAATTATGCTAGTGTGAGTAATGGATATAATAAAGCGGTAACAGAGGAGAAATTTAGGTCAGTGATTCTTAGGTAAACAAATAATAAGAAGATGACTAATGGTGTTATTACTTAATCTATTCGAGGGCGGTTATAATATCCAATGATATTCCGCCAATATCCCGCAGATAGGCCGATTGACGCCTCTCTTGCCTTCTACCCAAGGAACAACCACGAATTTAAAAGCATGATGAGGAAAATGGCAATACGTTACTTCCCTGCTGGCATGCAGTCAGAGACGTTGCCATGGTAACCTGTAGGTTCGTTGTCGGTCTGTCGGTCACTCAATGCAGAGCATGATACCAGCGGAAAATTGTAAATTTCTCCGTCATGTGAAGAGTAAGGTAAATTATGAACATAACGAAAGTTGTTTATAATGAAGAGACGTTTCACATACGGTAAACGAAGTTTACAGAAAATCAATAGTATAAGAGAAAATGGAGGAAAACCATTCTGGTTTTCCTATAAACCACCCGTCTATTCAAAGATTTTAAAATAGTATGCATATAGAAACCTTCCCCGAGATGAGTATACTCTAAATATGAAGTTTGGTTGAGATCTATCCAGCCGTTTCGAAGTGATGGTGGAAAAACCATTCAGGTTTTCCTATAAACCCCACGTCTATTCAAAGATTTTAAAATGATATGCATATGGAAGCCTTCCCCGGGATGAGTATACTCTAAATATGAAGTTTGGTTGAGATCTATCCAGCCGTTTCGAAGTGATGGTGGAAAAACCATTCTGGTTTTCCTATAAACCCCCGGTCTATTCAAAGATTTTAAAATAATATGCATATCGAAACCTTCCCCGAGATGAGTATACTCTAGATATGAAGTTTAGTTGAGATCTATCCAGCCGTTTGAACGTGGTGGTGGAAAAACCATTCTGGTTTTCCTATAAACCCCCCGAGTATTGAAAGATTTTAAAATGATATGCATATCGAAACCATCCCCGGGATGAGTTTACTCTAAATATGAAGTTTGGTTGAGATCTATCCAGCCGTTTCGACGTGATGGTGGAACAGACAAACAAACAAACAGACAGACAAACAGACAAACAGACAAACAGACAAACAGACAAACAAACAGACACGAAACGTAAAAACCACCGATTCGGTCTTGAGTTGACCTAAAACGGATAAATATCTGAAAAATTGGCAAAACAAAAGAAATTACAGACAGCGGACCCCCTACAATTTTATTTATATAGATAGATACTAAGGATTATTTCAGCTAACATAATTTTGTATAGATTCAATTTAGCTTCTTTGGAAGAGAGTAGTTACTTAAGCTATAGGGGATGAAAGCGCACGTTACTAATCGTCAAGGAGTTTGCAGCCGAGTGAAAGCGATGCCAGGCTAACGAGTACGAGATGATTCTCTACTTGAGACACGAATTGCATATGAAGTTTCCTCCACTTCCAGATTATACCTGTTTCATATTATATTGATATCATATGAAATATTGTTTGTACATACGTTGAATTTTAGCATTCTTTTTATTTGTCGATATTCGACTACTGAATCAATTATTCTTTGTAGCTTAACTTAATTCCCATTGTCGATATAGGTAAGGGTAAGGGTTATTCTGCCCGAAGGCAGATCCGAACCTCCGCAGAGGTGTTCCTGAGCCAGAGTTTACGTGCGGTAGGGTGGCCAGTTCCTTTCCGCTCCTCCATTCCCTTAACCCCCCCCCCGACCAACAGCGCGTGGCAACCCATCCAACTCTTGACCAAGCCCAATGTTGCTTAACTTCGGAGATCTCACGGGATCCGGTGTTTCAACACGGCTACGGCCGTTGGCTTGTCGATATCAGCCAGTAATAGTAAGGAAAATCCTCTTAATTCCCTAAATAAAATATAATAGCATACTTAGTCTACTATAGTGCAACTGGAAACATACTATATGCCAGATTAATGTGGTCTCACTGAATTGTGGTCGGACTATACCTTTGTTCAGAATATGTACGTACTGTATATGGTCAGACGAGGTCAGCTAGAGGAAATGAAAAAGATCTAGTCTGCAGAAGCAATGCCAGACTTAGGTTCAACCCGTGATTTCCATACGCTTACAAGATAGCCCCTGAGGGAGGTAGCAGATACTGACTGAACTATCAGTGTTCGTGGTGCAAATGGTTAAAATTGGCATTGCAATACCAAGAAGAGGTATTTAATGACGATAGCCTAGAGCACCCGCGGGACATAATTTCGTCAAAGCCTTCTTTCTTAACTAGTCGAACCTGACCCTCAAATAGCATAGTTTCTGGGTGAGACTTCAGTTTGAAGGCTGGTTGCAGGGCTAAGACGCACCCGATTGTGCAATTTGAATTTGATGAGGAGGAGCATTATGTGATTTAATAAGCTTACAAAATGTTCGCTGATCGAATTTTGACTGACTGATGGTTCTTAACATCGAACTGATCAATCCTATGGAGGAAAGAAGGAAGGAAGGAAGGAAGGAAGGAAGGAAGGAAGGAAGGAAGGAAGGAAGGAAGGAAGATGAAGAAGGGTTCCAAAGATTAAAGAATAAGGAGAAGAAAAATCTATACAAGCAGGGGGCATGGGGCAGTCCATATGACTCAAGTGCCTTATACCATTCATAATGTCCGACTCGTTGTCTGAATGGTCAGCGTACTGGCCTTCGGTTTAGAGGGTCCCGGGTTCGATTCCCGGCCGGGTCGGGGATTTTAACCTTCATTGGTTAATTCCAATGGCCCGGGGGCTGGGTTTTTGTGCTGTCTCCAACATCCCTGCAACTCACACACCACACATAACACTATCCTCCACCATAATAACACGCAGTTACCTACTCATGGCAGATACCACTCACCCCCGTCGGAGGGTCTGCCTTACAAGGGCTGCACTCGGCTATAAATAGCCACACGAAATTAAATTAAAAATTTTAAACCATTCATAATTACAATAAACATGAGATGTGACTCATTTTTCTTCAGAACCACAAGAGCTTCCTTCAAGTAAACAAAGTTCTACCTGAAAGTTATAGGAAAAACTCAAACGTCAATGTAATGGTAAAGGTACGTCCTAAACCAGAAGAAATAAACATGTGATTGGCTATTCTCCAATAATTTACGCTGTATATAGGACTGATTAACAAACGCATCTACTATACAGTATTAAATATTTACAATTATTATTTTTACAGTGACACATAATGCAAGGTTGTTTCATTTTCTGGTATCGTAGTAGGGATGTTAGTCTGGAGCTCTATCACGGCCAGAGTATTGGCTAACTAAATAAATCAAAAGGACTTTCGTGATCCACTTCCATGGGCTTCATCGTAGATAAATCTGTATATATAAAATAAGAGTTTTGTCTGTACATTGCTCATAATTTAAACAGAATGGTATTTTTGTATTAGTCATGTCCACAATAACAAGGGAATGCGCTTTTTCCGTCATTTCTGTCTGTGTCTATGTATGTACGGACATCACGAGATAATGGTTGAATAGAATAATGAATATCGAGGAATGATGCACTACAATCTAGGCTATAAATAATTTAATTCACACTCAGTGAAATGGTAGTTTAGGGGAAGGCTTAAAATTTAATTCTCAAATATCTATGTTACGGAGTGGCCGCCCGTGTCAATGCGCTACAGCTATGGAGCCAAACTCTCCATTCGGGAGTCAAGTGGGTTCGAACCCCACCGTTGGCTGTCCTGAGAATGGTTTTCTGTGGTTTCCCATTTTCACTCCAAGGCAAATGCCGGGACAGTTAATATTCATAGGCCACATCAGAGTCCTTCTTCATACTTCCCCAGTTTCATTCACCATCATTCATTTCATCTTCATTAACTCCTCAACTGAGGTTGGCGTCAGGAAGGGCATTCGGTCGTAAAATATGCCGTGTCAGTTATCTCAACTCATCTCCGACCGCGTATCAGGAAACGGAACTAAGAGGTAGGCATATTATTATTATTATTATTATTATTATTATTATTATTATTATTATTATTATTATTATTATTATTATTATTATTATTATTATTATTATTATTATTATTATTATTATAGTAACGGTTAGCACGCTGACCTCGGTCTCGGGTTGTGATTCCCAGCAGGGTCGGGGAGTTTAACTTTCATTAGTTAAGTATTCTGGGTGTTTCTGCCGTCCTCTATCTATGACAGATGTTGGTGGAGCTATAGAGGATCAGACCAGCTTTCGGGCTGAATACTCAACATACATACATTATTAGAAATCATTCTAGGTAGTACCTCTTCCTCACAGACGCGCCGATCACCTATAAGGCGTCAACTCCAAAGACCTGCACCCGGCCTCTCCGGGGGCCACTCGCCATTATTATTATTTTTATTATGTTAATAACTTAGGTAGGCTATTACTTTATATATAGATCGCACTCCGACCTTGAGGAAACACCTTCAGGACGTAGCACAGAAAAGTTAGGACCAGGAACAACCTACAGCAATCAACAACTGTGTGGAACCACGTGGGGAGCTCAGTTACTATCCCGTGGACTGCAGCACTAGTCCTAGTGTACTTAGTCGCAGAATAATGTGCATCAGTCTAACAAGATGTAAACACAGAAGGGAAAAAATGGCTATCTGTTTCCTTCAAACAGGTAGTACTCTTAGTATCCTTCACAACCTCTCCCTCGAATGCAGATCCTAGGAAATATCTGGTGCAGATAATTCGTGTTAGAACTTGTGTTGTGCTAAACAGACACAGCGTATCACATTGTAAAAGAATGCTGAAGAATGGAGAGCGAGATTGAGTGCCACATCTACAGCTAATGACTGAATTGAAAACCTCCCAGTGGATCTGTAAATGTCTGGATTTGTCCCTGTAAATATGTGGTAAAACCATGCGATGAATAATACAAATAAAGAATAATATCGAATGGTCTCAATTACCTAGTTGTATTATTAGAGTTTCGATAGCTTGTTAACGAGTCGAAACTGATAAATATCGCATATTGAAGAAATGTAGGTATTTTAAGGTGGCACCACTTGGGTGACTTGCATCAAATGTAATCTTCCTTTCTCGCTGACAAGTCGTGCCACAAGAGTTTACCGTACTACAGTCAGGACTCGCAGTAACGGAAAATGAACTCTGTTGACGTTCTTGAATGCCGAGATAATTTAGCCGATTGAACGACTAATTTCTTGAACTAATTTTATTTTACATACTGACTAAAGGACATGTTGATATATGGATTTTTCCGTCTTCAAGACTCCGCCAATATCTGCCGGGATTGAGGAGATGAGTGACAAGCGGTGAACTCGATGGTTAGTGCTGTGTGTATGACCCTGGTTCGATGATAGGGTCATTTGAGGTGAAAGGAGCAGGATTAGTGCACTCGATGTCAAAAACAAGAGCAGCAGAGGGAATCTTTGGTGAGATGCTTACACTCAGTTGTTAAGGTGTGGATGTAGAACCCTTTCTTGCTAGCGGTTTAATGTCGTACTAACACATGGAAGATTTTCGGCGAAGCAAGAGCGGTGGAGGGCTAGGATTGGGAAGGTAGTAGTCGTGGCCCTAATTAACCCTTGACTGGCGTTGTGAAAACTTTGGTACGTCAATAGCGTTGTGGGGTCGAAAATGATACCATAGATTTGATGACCTCAAACACCCTTTATTTGTGTTTCAAAAATAAATACTTGTCAATTATATTTCCTTATACCTTTCGCATTGCCTACAATGAGAAATGAATATCTTTACTGATTACAGATTGTGATATAATGCACAATTGTTTTACCGTCACTGATTTTAAAAGAATATCGCACTCTCATGAATTAAACTTAAATGAAAACAAATTTTAAATGCTCATTGCACCAAAGCAAATTCAAAGGTACATTTAAATACTATAGCATACAAAACTCATAAAACTTTCGAATTTCACAGTCATTTACGTCATTCTCACAACCACTTAAAGGTTGGAAGTTTGACAATAATGTTCTGACTTTGACGTCTCACTTGCCTGTTGGGTTCGGTAGCTGACCATTTCTAACTGTTCCTTCCAGAGAAAGATGACGGCTGTATTGGAAGTCTAGGTTGTCCGTGAAACTTCCCTCTTCGTCTTCCTCGCCTTCTTTTTGTTCCGAATCCGTGTGGTGCTGGGAATTGTAATCTGGATCATTTTCATCTGAGAGATCGCTGTCGTCACTTCCTTCGGCATCTTCCTAGGATCACACACTGACATGCCAGGGCGAGATGTGAAAGCCATAGCAAGGCTTAAACGAAGAAAAAGTACCAAACACGCACTTCGAAGAAAAATATGAACACTTACAAAATTTTAAGTCACGACAAACTTCGTAACACAAACGCCGTTGTGGGGTCTTAAACAGTACCACACAATATTTAAATCAAGTTCCTGAGAAAACCAATATTTACTAAACGCTACAACTCTAGATAACAATTGACCTTTCACTAACTAATAATAATAATGTTATTTGTTTTACGTCCCACTAACTACTCTTTTACGGTTTTCGGAGACGCCGAGGTGCCGGAATTTAGTCCCGCAGGAGTTCTTTTACGTGCTAGTAAATCTACCGATACGAGGCTGACGTATTTGAGCACCTTCAAATACCACCAGACTGAGCCGGGATCGAACCTGCCAAGTTGGGGTCAGAAGTCCAGCCCCTTAACCGTCTGAGCCACTCAGCCCGGCCTTTCACTAAGTAACAGCTACAGTGACCGGCGATAGCCAGAACGGAATACTGAGGGAGCGCCAGGGTTGTACAAATTCACTGGTATCTTTAAAGACTCCACAACGCCAGTCGAGGGTTAAGGTAATAATTGCCTGGTGTGAAAATGAGAAACCACTTCATGGCTGCTGACGGTGGAGTTCGAACGCGTCTCTTGAGTGGAAGCTCGCAGCTACGTGACCGAAACCGCGTGGTCAACTCGCTCGTGTAGAAGAACCCAGAGTGCTAGAAGCAAATAGAGGGTTATGGAGGTTATTCATTCACAGAGGCTTGCAGACTCAAAAGTCTATAATGAAGATGTCTATGTGACTAAATAAATAAATAAATAAATAAATAAATAAATAAATAAATAAATAAATAAATAAATAAATAAATAAATATTTAATCCGTTTGCCATCGAGGATTGATATTTTCCTCGGCCTCAGCGAGGGATCGCACCTCTACCGCCTCAGATTTTGGGTCGGGGATGAAACTGGGGAGGAGGAACAATACCTCACCCAGGCAGCCTCAGAGACCTTGCGGGAGGATGGGAAGGTCGGAAGGGAGAGGGAATGAAGCGACCGTGGACTTAAGTTAGGTACCATCCCGGCATTTGCCTCTAGGAGAAATGGGAAACCACAGAAAACCACTTCGAGGATGGTTGAGGTCGGATACGAACACCCATCTACTCAGTTGACCTCCCGAGGCTAAGTGAATGCCGTTCCAGTCTTCGTAGCAGGTTTCAAATTTCGTGGCAGAGCCGGGAATCGAACCTGGGCGTCCGGGAGTGGCAGCTAATCACACTAACCACTTCACCGTAGAGGCGACAGTAATAAATAAATAAATAAATAAATAAATAAATAAATAAATAAATAAATAAATAAATAAATAAATAAATAAATAAATAAATATCAATCCCATTGAAAGAGCCAGGCCACTTTTTTGTCAAAAGAATTATAACCTTCATGTAAGAGTTGCAAACATCAGAATCCTCAATTAGTTCCTTTTTTAGACATACCGGGAGTACACGCTAGTTGCACGCTGGGAGCATGTAGGCCTACCACACATAAAAAAGCGCCGACTAACATCTAGTTTTTTAATAGCGTAGGTGACAGAAGTTTCGTGCCAGACAAGTGGCTGGAGATTGATGGTGGCAATCAGCGAGGTCACAATGACATCGCTCTTCTTAATTCACACTCATTGTCCTTTGTGTACACAATTGTGGGATTAAAAACGCTCATTAGCAAATGTGAGTGTATACTGGAATCATTTATCACTGAAGGTGGGGAGCGCTGCTCTCGCACTATTGGGTTTCCCTTGATTTTCAAGATAAATAAACAAATCTAATCGTGGCGCAATCCCAGATGTGTTACCACCGACCAGGAATTACTCGTGTCATTTAATTCCGCCAGTCAACACTGCACCACTAACACATGGTTCCTAATAGGGAGATATCTCCTGACACGTAATATTGTGTCCACAAACCTGATTTTATTGGATCTTTGATTAAGATAAGAATTTTAAGGTTCGGTGCTAAAGAACATGTAAGCCTAGCTACATTGATGGGAAGATTTCTGGCCAAATGATGATAATGGGTAACGTGGATGTTTAGAGTGCACTATGTCTTGCGATAAGGACAAGAACAGATGTGTTACTTTCACTGATATGTCAGTCCCATCATTGGCTTTGACAGAATGAAAGCTACTGAGTGGTGGCATTAACACAGTTTCTCACACAACCAGTCCCTGTTGTGAATGATGTGAAAGAATCACTCGTACGTCCGGTTGGAGTGCGCGTTTCAGTGGGCAGGGCAGATTTGCTGGCTCGGTGAGGAAAGCAACGAGAAACTGCGTCACTCCTCATTTCCGTAGTACACCTCTTCAGTGATATTTAGGCTCTCTGTGACAGTCAATGGTGAAATTGTTAACCAGCCTTCATTCTGAAAATATAATAGAACGAAAATGAACAAGGAACATCATGGAAATTTTCAAAAATATATCTCGTGACTCTCGTAACATTCTGGTTACATTCACAGTTCCGGAGTTGTAAGGATAACGACAGGCTCACTTGCTTACTGCTCGGTGACAATCGATTTGGGGACTTTTCGTTAAAATGGCAGGCGCCGTTTCCTACTTCCAGATAGATTACAGTTGTGGAGTTTTTATTATAATGGCAGGCATCTTCCCTACTGCCAGTCAAGGTTGAGTTGTGTTGTTATCATTATAATGACCGGCCTTTTTCTTAATGTTAGTCACATTTCTATATATTAGAAGGCTATTGTCATTGTTTGCAGTTTATACCCGTTATATTTTTATATTCCAGAGAATGATATCAAAGATGAAGTATGGGTGAGAAAATACAGAATACTTCAGTATCGTCGCCATAAGACCTATCTGTGTCGGTGAGACGTAAAGCCCTTAAAAAAAACAAAAAAAAAACAAGAATACTTCAGTTCCTAATGAATTTGTAAGTTGTGAGTTTCATCAAGAGGAAAAGTCCTTTCACACTTAATGACTGTGTTGATGGAGTGTAGGTACTCGATGGAGGCTGTTGTAAGTACTTAGATGTTAATACAAGGAACGATCTTCATCACATTAACGATGTTGCAGATCTTTTCATGTGGTTGTGAGGGTATTTAGGGGTTGTAATAAGGATGTAACGAGCCTCCGTAGCTCAGGTGGCAGAGCGTCGGCCTCTCACCGCTGGGTTCCGTGGCTCAAATCCCGGTCACTAAGTGAGATTTGTGCTCGACAAAGCGAAGGCAGGACAGATTTTTCTCCGAGTATTCCGGTTTTCCTTGCCATCGTTCATTTCAGCAATACTCTCCAGTACCATTTCATTTCACTTGTCACTCATTAATCTTTGGCCCAGACGGGTGTGACTAGCTTCGGCAGCCGGCGCAATTCCAGTCCTGAAGATGGTTTTCCGTGGTTTCCCATTTTCACACCAGGAAAATGCTTGGGCTGTACCTTAATGAAGGCCACGGCGCTTCCTTTCCACTCTTAGGCCATTCCTATCCCACGTCACCATAAGAACTCTCTGTGTCGGTGTGACGTAAAGCAAATAGCAAAAATAGCAATTCTAGTCCTCGCCGCTGGGCTTCATTCATTCCATTCCTCACCCGGTCGAATGCCTGGAAACAGGCTGCAGATTTTCAATAAGGATGTAAAGGAGAGGGCGTGTAAGTCACTGGTAAGACACCAGTTAGAGTATGGTTCTAGTGTATGGGACCCTCACCAGGATTACAAATTGTTACCTTTCATCCACTTTTCAGTATCATCCTTGACTTTGGCAGAATGAGACCTGCTGAGCTATGAAGAATTTTCTTTACGTCGCACCGACGATGGGATAGGAATGCCCTAGGAGTGGGAAGGAAGCGGCCGTGGCCTTGATTAAGGTACAGCCTCAGCACTTGCATGGTGTGAAAATGGGAATCACGGAAAATCATCTTCAGGGCTGCTGACAGTAGGATTCGAACCCACTATCTCCCGGATGCAAGCTCACAGCTGTGCGCCGCTAACCCCACAGCCAACTCGCCCGGTACTGAGCTGTGAGTTATGTTAGTAACGCCATTTCTTGTACAATCAGTCCCTGTTATGCATGGTGTGAAAGCATCACTGGTTAAATGATGAGAACGCGTAAAGTGAGTTCGAGAACAGGAAAAGATCCAAATGATAACAGTACGATTTGTTCTGAGTGATTTCAGACCAACGAGTAGTGTTACGAATATGTTAAATTTTTTGCGCTGGGAAGATTTGGAAGTAAGGACACGAGGTGGTCGACTAATGGGTATGTTCTGCGCTGTCGGTGGGGAGATGGCGTGGCATGGCATTAATAGTCGAATCAGCTTAACTGCAGTTTTTTAAAAGTAGGAAAACCGAGCTCGATAGCTGCAGTTGCTTAAGTGCGGCCAGTATCCAGTATTCGGGAGATAGTAGGTTCGAACCCCACTATCGGCAGCCCTGAAAATGGTTTTCCGTGGTTTCCCATTTTCACACCAGGCAAATGCTGGGGCTGTAACTTAATTAAGGCCACGGCCGCTTCCTTCCCACTCCCAGCCCTTCCCTGTCCCACCGTCGCCATACGAACTATTTGTGTCGGTGCGACGTAAAGCAACTAGCCACACACAAAAGTAGGAAAGATCACAATACGGAGATGGAATTAAATGGGATAAATTGGAGAAAGTATATTTCATAGGAAGAGAAATTTGGGGGCGTTCGATAAATTTCCAACGTATATATTATTTAAGATAAAACCAGGTAAAGAATTTATAGGGAATCTCTCACTCGGCGACAGGCCTAAATGCAGATCAGTTGTAAATAAAAAATATTTAAAAAATGATTAGAGTGTACTTCCTGTCAGAATGACATGACGTGTTAATTTCTATATTTATGGGGGGGAAGAGATGCCTATAGAGGAGCTAAAGGTGTCCTCGGCTCTCCTGGAAGTTAATGGGCTCAAATCCTTGTCAAAGAGTCGAAGAACTTGGAAACGAGACTTCCACTTCTGGAGAGGTATATAGTCCTCCCCTACACCAAAAGTGAATACCAGGTGAATGTTTGGGGGTAATGCGCTCGGGTATAGAATTAACCGCTCTATCTCACCCAAGGCCGAGGTTATGGATGATGGAAGTCTTCACCTTACTCCGCTTCGAGGACCATTGTGGCCTGAGCGGAGATGACTGACTTCACAAAGGTCAGTATTTTGACAGTTAACAATATAAGTTTCCAAATAAAATATACTAGTATATATCAGTTCCCGAATTCGCGAGATATATATTTAAACTCTGTAAATACCGAGCTCGATAGCTGTAGTCGCTTAAGTGCGGCCAGTATCCAGTATTCGGGAGTTAGTAGGTTCGAACCCCACTGTCGGCAGCACTGAAAATGGTTTTCCGTGGTTTCCCATTTTCACACCAGGCAAATGCTGGGGCTGTACCTTAATGAAGGCCACGGCCGCTTCCTTCCCACTCCTAGCCCTTCCCTGTCCCATCGTCGCCATAAGACCTATCTGTGTCGGTGCGAGGTAAAGCAAAAAAAAAAAAAAACCTCTGTAAATTAAAGTCATATAGACCGAGCTCGATAGCTGCAGTCGTTTAAGTGCGGCCAGTATCCAGTAATCGGCAGATAGTGGCTTCGAGCCCCACTGTCGGCAGCCCTGAAAATGGTTTTCCGTGGTTTCCCATTTTCACACCAGCCAAATGCTGGGGCTGTACCTTAATGAAGGCCACGGCCGCTTCCTTCCCACTCCTAGCCCTTCCCTGTCCCATCGTCGCCATAAGACCTATCTGTGTCGGTGCGACGTAAAGCAAAGAGCAAAAAAAAAAAAAAAAAAAAAAAGAGTTACATAGTAGAAAGGTATGCAATGTGCTTCATTGTTATAAATGGAGTAAAGTATCATGAAATTACAAAGGAAGAGAGATGACATAAGTCTTATTTATGACTGATATAAAAAAATGGATTGAAAGATCTCATGCTAGACCACATTCTTGGTTCGAATGCAACAGTCTGCGGCGACTTCCTGGTCTTTTCCTTGTGCGATAAAAAGTCGTACACCATCCAAGAAACGGGAGTGGCTGTCGGCAATATGCGTAGAACTGACCGAGTCTGAATACCGGCTTTGGGAGATAAGTGACAATCTGAGATATTGTATTATTTTCTCAGGAATATAACAATAAATATCCTTGAAAATTATAGATTATATAATAAATAAAGCTTATTCAAGTAATGATGAAAAGGCAGCATTGCCCTGTGCAAGAACTGTAAATAGAAAACATGAACATTGTCAAATACACTGTACAAATTTGAAAAAGTTTCACACTAATTTCAAATGAATTAAGCACATGCAAGGCAGTCATTGTTCCTTTCTTCCATTTCTTTTCCACGCTCGCACTGTAATACTGGAGCAATCATTCTGTGAAACCGCACTTGCACCTGGTTAACATAGTCCAGCCAGTTTATTGGCAGATTTTCCGAGGCAGTTCATTTTCTTCGGACAAGTAAGAGCTTTCCTTATCCAGACACTGATACCATAAAATATATCTTCTTCACTTTCAGGACTTTTACTGTATAACACACTGTATACTACTGCACTGTTCAATTTAGATGGCCTCAAACTGAAGATCGGACAGATTAACCAGTCATGCAATGTAGATGTCTGACTGATTTGTAACGGTTTGTAATATCCTGTTAAATTGTCTCCATACCTGTTGGATGACTTCACATTGAGGAAGTCTGTGATGTATGGTATCTCTACAGTTCTTATATAACGTACACAAATCGTCTTCTTTCATACGAATGCGGCTGAGCTTACTGTTTCTGGGTATGTTATCCTGTACCAGGTGTCCCGAGGTGTGTCGGAAAGTGCACGATTCGATGCATTCCCCGAAACACGGTACCAGTTTACAATCAGCGCCATCTTATAATGTTAAGGGCTTGATATTGTTGTCGGAGCATATGGGCGTACAACTTCTTCGTTGTTATTTCTGTAAACGTAAGTAGGTCCCGGGGAAGATAACTCAGTTCACATCTTAAATATCGTGCATGCGGCGCGTGGTGATTGATATCATACACTGCCGGTGGATTACTACTTTCGATGGGGTTGTACCATTGCTTAGGAATATTTTTGACGTGGGATGTCCAGGTGATTGCATAAATTTCAAATTTCGTTTAAGGGAGAGCGCTTTGGTTTTTGGTTTTTGTATGCACGTCAACAAGTGATCATCCTTAAGATTTACAGTAACTAGTGAAAGTGAAGTTCTACTGAACCGCAATATTAAACCCTGCCATATGTACCATCCTATTGCTGAAGCTATGCGGATGCATATCATTCGTGGCATGGGGAAGGTTTGGCTTATATATCAGATTTTGCTTAGCGCATATATTCTTTTACATACTGGGTTCTTTGCTGCAGGAGTTGTAATTTATATTTAGCTTGCTGTAGAACGTCTTTCACAGTGGTGAGGGTATGGGACCAGTTCTTCTGAATCATCTTCTACACGCTATTGAAGAATGTCACTCTTAATATATTAATTTCCTCTGTTACATTCATCCGTGGCGGAAAATCTCTGCACTCTCACCTTCTATTGTCTATCAGCATGGTTTTGGTCTTCTGAAAGTTAAGAGCTGCTCCAGAATAGTGACCATAAGTCTCTAGTTCCGTTGTCAGCTGTTGTAATTCTGTGTTGTGGTCAAAAATCATGCTGACTTCATCAGCATACTCAAATATATCTAAGCTTCCTAGTGAAAATGTGCGCTGTATATTACTAATAAAAGGTTCCAACAATATAACAAACCGTACAGGGACAGCCCTGTCGAACTCCTCTCCAATCTCTGATTACACTCGTAAGGTAGCCATTCACACCGACCTTGGATGTTCCATCAATCACTATTTTTCTCAGTTATTGACATGAATAATGCATTGGGTAAAACCTATCTGTGTCGGTGCGACGTAAAGCATATTTAAAAAGGACTATGATAATAGCATTTTCTTTCAGTAGTAGAGTATCCACTTCATGATTTGAAGTTCATTGGTTTGATACTAGCTGTAGACGATTTTCGAAGGGCAGGCAAAAATCTTGGCACTCCATGTCATTGTTCTGGGCAAGTATATTTTGCTATTGGGTAAATTAACTAATTGCAGGTCCCAGGTAATCACTGGACAGATTGAAGGGATATTTCGAAAATCTGGCATAAAAATGGGAAACCACGGAAAACCCTTTTCGGGCTGCTGAAAATGGGGTTCCAACCCACTATATTCCGAATGCAAGCTGATATATACGTGACCGAAACCACACAGCCACTTGTGCGGTATTCTAGTCTTTACTGTGGATATAAATAATAGAAATATGCAGATATGTTTGATACCACTAGACTTGATTTTAAAGCTCTATTATATGAATTCATTACAGGGTCTTTGTTCATTTAGTAAGACCCAGAGGAATTACCTAATACTCACCACAATTTACACAGTGATTCATTACAACCACTCGATATGCGAGCAAAATTTTTGTTCATATCCAATCTCAGGAGGGGGCCTCAAATGGCCATGCGATACTTAGCATTACCAGGGATCGTTATTCCTTTGACAAATCCCAGAGAAGTTTCCTATATTCACCAAAATTAACACAGTGATTCAAAACTCCACTTGATATGCAAACACAAGTTTCGTTCAGACAATGTAATTTATTTACGGCACTCTTCAATTTCTCAAACGTAATTTCGTTGCATTCGTTTTCCTGCCCATGAACTCAGTTATTCCAGATGTAACAGAAAGGTTTCCTTTTACGTTGTCGTAAAGCACCTGAAATGATGAAATATATTGATGGATGAAAAGCCTTGGTTTAACGTCGCACTAACGCATTTAAAGTAATAATGTTAATGTGAAATGTAAGTAAGATACCTTCCATTCGGACGAAAGTACTAATTGCGCCCAGCTATATGAAGAGGTACAGAAAGTATCGCAACAACTATAGAGGTATTTCATTGACTGGTATACCAAGCAAGGTGTGCACAGGCCTTTTGTGGGAGAGTAAGTTGCATAAAATCAGTGTGGTTTCAGACTACAGAGGGGGGCTATCAGGACCAGATTTTCAGTAAGCGTCAAGTTATTGGAAAATGCTATGAAAGGAATATAGCGTTATGTTTAAGTTTCGTAGGTCTAGGGAAGGTATATGGCAGAGTACCAAGGAAAGAGAAGTTAGTCGTACTGGAAGATTATGGGAATGGGGTGCACGGAAGAAGCCTCCCCGAAGATTGTATAAATTACGCTATGAAAAATCAGTACAATCGGGCGCACCCTGGGCAACGTTGCAAATTAGCAGCGGCGGATTCTTCCACTACCGGTCAACACAGAAGTAGTAATCCTCCTAAAAGGGTCTTTTTTAAGACCACTTGTTATAGTCTCGATAAACATCGAGGGTTTTTCGTGTGCCAAAGAGACCTTATTGGCTGACTTGTGTAAGGAATGTAAATGTGACATTCTTCTATTGCAAGAGACTCACCGGGGCTACAACAACCATCGACCCAAAATCGCAGGCATGGAGCTTGTTCTGGAAAGGCCCCATGATAAATACGGTAGCGCCATTTTCACCAGACCAAACCTAAATATCACATCAACCTCACTAACTGAAAGGGATGACATCGAGATTCTTTCTGTATGTACGCCACACTTTAGCGTTACTTCTGTATACAAGCCTCCTAATGTTGACTTCACGTTTGAAGAACCTACTAACTTTAAGTACCAGGGCGTAAATTTCATCTTGGCGATTACAACTGCCGAAGCACATGTTGGGGATACCCAGATTCAGATACCAATGGAGATAAACTGGAAACCTGGGCAGAGAATCACGATCTTCATCTAATTCATGATCCAAAGCTACCAGCATCCTTCAATAGCGGTCGGTGGAAGAGAGGCTACAACCCTGACAATATTTTCATGTCATCAAAAGTTGCTGCGAGTTGTGTGAAGATGATGGGTAAGCCCATCCCATCTACTCAACATAGACCTGTAATCTGCAAAGTGAATGCCATGGTAGTGCCAGAGGAGGTACCTTTCAAGCGAAGGTTTAATTTTCAGAAGGCCAATTGGGAAAGATTCACCAACGAGCTTGATATAGAAGTTGCCAAGATCCCACCGAAACCTGAGATGTACGAGGCATTTGTCAAATGCGTCCAGACAGCCTCTAGAAGGACCATTCCAAGAGGTTGTAGAACAAATTACATACCAGGAATGACTGATGACAGCAAACAGCTGATAAACCATTACAAAGATCTTTTTGAGGCTGACCCATTTGCTGATGAAACTATCCAGGTTTGTGAGGAATTGCTGCAAACTATCTCTGCAAATCGCAAAGTGGACCACCCTGGTAGAGAATCTGGACATGAAGTTGTACAGTAGGCGAGCCTGGAATCTCCTGAAAAATCTCAGCGGTGACCCAACAAAACCTAGAAACTTCACCACAATTACAGCAGACCAGATTGCAACCCAATTACTCATGAACGGGAAGATTAAAGGTCGGAGTACACGGGAGCAACTGGAACGAACCCCAGGAAGTGAGAACCATAATCTCCAAGAACCCTTCACCTTGAATGAACTAGAGTCTGTCATCTCCACCTTGAAATTAAATAAGGCTGCTGGCATCGATGATATCAGAGTAGAACAGATCAAGAAATTCGGCAGGACTACTCTGCAATGGCTGCTTACAATGATTAATGAGTGTGTATCTAAGCTTTATATTCCCAAGCTCTGGAGGAAAGCTCGAGTGGTTGCACTACTTAAGCCTGGTAGGGAGCCAAACGGTCCTAAAAACTTTCGCCCAGTATCATTGTAATGTCATTGTTTCAAGATCTTCGAGCGCCTTATCCTTAACCGAATTAGTGGCATCCTCGAAGGAAAGTTCATTCCTCAACAAGCTGGTTTTCGACCTGGAAAGTCATGCTGCAGTCAAATCCTGAACCTTACTCAACACATCGAGGATGGTTTTGAACAGCGTAAGGTAACTGGAGTTGTCTTTGTTGACTTAACAGCTGCCTATGACACCATCAACCACAGGAAGTTACTGAGCAAAATTTACCAGCTCACTAATGATTATCAACTAACATCCCTTATTGGCATTCTCCTGCAGAATAGAAGATTCCAAGTCTCTCTCCATGGTAAGAAGAGCAGATGGCGCGTACAAAAGAACGGTTTACCTCAAGGCAGTGTGCTAGCCCCTTTGCTCTTTAACATTTACACTAATGATCAGCCCATAATGGAACATACCAGGTTTTTCATCTATGCCGACGATACTGCAGTGGCTGCCCAAGGAAAGACATTTGAAGAGGTGGAGGAAACGTTGACCTCTGCACTAGATACTCTTGGCTCTTACTATGAAGGCAATCATCTAAAGCCAAATCCCAACAACACTCAGGTGTGCGCATTTCACTTAAGGAATAGAGAAGCTCGGGGGGAACTGGACATTATATGGCAAGGCAAACGACTAGAACATTGTCCAACACCTGTGTATCTAGGTGTTACTCTTGACCGAACACTGTCCTTCAAGAAACATTGCCACAACACCAGGCTGAAAGTTAGTTCACGGAACAATATTTTGAGAAAGCTCACAGCCACCACCTGGGGAGCAAGCCCTCACGTCCTGAGAACCTCTGCTCTTGCTTTGTGTGTGTCCGCTGCAGAGTACGCTTCACCTGTGTGGAGTGCATCCACTCACACCAAGGAGGTTGACATTGCAATCAACGAGACCATATGTATCTTGTCGGGATGTCTGAAGCCAACCCCAGTTGACAAACTCTACCCGATTGTTGGAATAGCTCCCCCCACTATCAGAAGGGCTGTTGCTGCTGATGCAGAGAGGACAAAGCAGACTAATGATTCTCGCCACCCACTGCATGATCACCAGGCTGTAGTCTGTCGACTGAAGTCGAGAAAGAGCTTCATTACCAGGACTCAACCACTGGTAGGAACACCTGAGTCTAACCGCATCACCAGGTGGAAGAGCATGCTGCCGCCTGATACTCCTGCAAAGGAAGAGCTAGCTCCAGGAAATGACCTGTCCTACCCTATTCGTCTTAGGGTGGGCGTACCTCTTTGCAAGACCAACATGCAAAAATGAGCCATACCTCCAGCTGATGGAGACGCATCCTGCGAGTGTGGTGTAACACAAGATCCGAACCACCTGCTCATCTGTCCCCTACTAGAACATCCCTGCACTACACAGGACCTGATCGAGGCGAACAACAAGGCCATCGGAGTTGCTACATTTTGGAAATGCTGACCGGACACGGAATGATGATGATTATGGGAATAGGGGTATGACAGGCTATCAAAGCCATTCATGTTGGCAATCGAGCTGCAGTAAGCATTAATGGTAGAATGAGTTCTTGGTTCAAAGAAGTCACAGGGATTTGGCAAGGCTGTAGTTGTTCATAGCAGTAATAGCATATATCAATCATTTGCTGAAAGGTATAAAATGGGTTCAGTTAGGTGGAAACGTAATTGGTGTTAATGCCAGACTGTGCTGAAAACCTGCACTCTAATATTTTGAAGCCTTAAAAATGTACAGGAAGTATAATATGGAAATGACCCTTCTCAAGACTAAAGTATTGTCAGGAGGTAAGAAATTGAAGAACTGCCAAAAACCCCACGGCACTCAACGCCGTTGAAAGGGCAACCACTGCTCAGCCCGAAGGCTTGCAGATTACGAGGGGTCGTGTGGTCAGCACGACGCATCCTCTCGGCCGTTATTCTGGGCTTTCAAGACCGGGGCCGCCATCTCACCGTCAGAGAGCTCCTCAATTCTAATCACGTAGGCTCGAACCAGCCCTCATGTCAAGAGAAAAATCCCTGACCTGGCCAGGAATCGAATCCGGGGCCTCCGGGCGAGAGGCAGGCACGCTACCCCTACACCACGGAGCCGGCCAATTGAAGAACTGAATGCCAGATATATGTAGGTGTGAGCATGTACTTATTTATATATGTAGAGTATTTCTATTTTAAATGAATTCTCTGAAATGAAATACTTGGGAATCCTAATAGACCAGCACTTTCGATGACAAACGTAGCATACGCATTCAAGAGACTTATTTTTTTGGTGATATTGTGGACACGTCCGCCTCTGTGGTGTAGTGGTTAGCGTGATTAGCTGCCACCCCCAGAGGCCCGGGTTCGATTCCCGGCTCTGCCACGAAATTTGAAAAGTGGTATCAGGGCTGGAACGGGGTCCACTCAGCCTCGGGAGGTCAACTGAGTAGAGGTGGGTTCGATTCCCACCTCAGCCATCCTGGAAGTGGTTTTCCGAGGTTTCCCACTTCTCCTCCAGGCGAATGCCGGGATGGTACCTAACATAAGGCCACGGCCGTTTCCTTCCCTCTTCCTTGCCTATCCCATCCAATCTTCCCATCCCTCCACAAGGCCCCTGTTCAGCATAGCAGGTGAGGCCGCCTGGGCGAGGTACTGGTCATTCTCCCCAGTTGTATCCCCGACCAAGAGTCTGAAGCTCCAGGACACTGCCCTTGAGGCGGTAGAGGTGGGATCCCTCGCTGTGTCCGAGGGAAAAGCCGACCCTGGAGGGTAAACAGATGATGATGATGATGATGATGATATTGTCGACACATTTGCCTACTAATATTTTGCGTCTCGTTTATTATTGGTTCTTTCTTTTATTTTCGCTACTGGTTTAACGCCGCACTTAACACACTGAAGGTTTTCGGGGAAGCACGGATGGGAAAGGTATAGAAATGGGAAGGAAGCTACCGTGGCCTTAACTAAGGCATAGCTCCAGCATTTGCCTGATGTGAAAATGGAAAACCACTGAAAAACATCTTCAGGGCTGCCGATGGTGGGGTTCGAACCCACTATTTCCCGAATGCTAGCTAACAGCTGCGCGCCGCTAACCGCACGGCCAACTCGCTCGGTAGTGATGTATTGAAATGTAGGATTTAGGTAGGAATACTTCAGATTTAGTCAATGTTTAAGCATTTTATTTATTCACTCGTATCGGAAACGTTAGAAGATCATTCCGGCAAATACAAAAGCTTACAGAGAATTAACACCAATATTGAACAAGGGCAGATAAATTAATCAAGACAATAAACTAATAATATTTACACACACACACAGAGAGGGAGGAAAAGAAAGGAAAATGTAAATTATCTTCAAATAAATACACAGTGTTGTTACCCAGAAATGACCAACCGTCAATCTTGTGCCTTAATTAGCTCTTCTTCAGTGCAATATTCGGGTTACCATGGGCACTGACACAGATATTTCATTCTTTCATTCCTTGTACTTCTCCTTCACACAGCATCGTTTCCCCCGCTGTAGGCCTAAGTAGCCCCATTTTGACAGGTTGTTCTTTGTTTTCTCAGCCCCTTTGACAATGTTCAAGTAGAAAATATCAATTTCATTTGAATACATACATGCACTTCGCAATTACCAGGAGTAACAACATTGCGTTCACTGTGTTACAAATATTCCTTTGGCTGTTGGTCACTGCATGCAACAGGACAAGATATTGTAGTTCTCACTGACAGGCTTGTGTCCAAAAAAAGTGAATTACTTGATTTACTTGAGAGTGAAAATGCACAACAGTGTAACATCTAAAATTAGTACGACATAGGAAATTGTTTGAGGAAAAATGAACTTCCGTACGCCTTGAACTTTTTGAATAGACAACAGCATAAATATGATAGAAATCCGAGCTTCATTAAGGCAGTAAACGAAGACAAAGAAGATAATCTTCAACGTTCGAGTTCATTGCTAGTCCAAATATGTCAATATCATCTAAATTCTAGTTGTAAATCATAGTAAGGAGGAAAATATACCTTACAAAGACCAAAACTACTGCCTTGAAACGTTAAACTAAATGTAGCACTCATAATAATATATTTCCTAACTTAAGATAACTCTGATCAGTATTCTCAATATCACTATAATCGTTTTGTCAATTTCGTATTAAAAGACAGTTGTGACAAAACAATGAACTTGACCAGAGAAGTAGTTTTTCATATTACTTATAATATAGTGCCCAATTTTCAATTTACCACTAAGGTACGTTATATAGTCACTCTACCGTTTTCTGTATCTTTAAAACATAAAGAATAACACATAATGTTCAAAAGTAATAATAATAATAATAATTGTACCGGGCGGTACACCTCCACGCCGCTAATTTAAAGTTTGCGCCAGTTGAAACTCCTCTGCTGGAGGAAGTCTGAACTTTATATACGCTATTAATTCGCTACCTTCTCAAAAGATGTCACCACGTGGAAAATTTGGAGTTTTTGAACTGTGTCATTTTTGATGTGTTTTTGTTTTGCTTGAAGTAAGAAGTGTGAACTTTCTCTTCTAGAGGACACTACTGAAGATCAACAATAGTGCACCCTAGTGCGAAGTCAAAGAACTATTTTGTTGGAGAAATTTTTATTTCAAATGTTTGTCTTTGCTAAAAAATTTTCAGTTATTGTTTAAGTTGGCTGTATACCCCTCTCTTTCCCCTTGTTTTGCATTTAACCAATCCCGAATTTCTGTTATTAATTTCTGACCAATCGTAGGTATCTTCCCCCAACTTGAATATGTTGCTGTATCCTACCCAATAAAAAGTTTGTGGGAGGGTGTTTTCATTCCCCTGACACCTAGAACCTTCCGCGAGAGGATATAAACTGCTGATTTTAGGGTCTCCGGGCCACTTCTGTTCCATCTTTCAGTGTATTAAGTACATAGCAGGAGGCGGGAAGCGCCTCTTTCCTCGGCAGCGGTCAACAACAAGGTAATGGCCGATTAATAATTTCTTTCTTTGCTAGCTCAGCAGTTTAACTCTCGGGGCTGGTTCTAAGCGTTCCACCATGTAACCTTTTCCTAAATGTAACTACTCTTTCATATATTCTCTTTTAAAGCTACATACTGGGATAGAGAGTGCTAACCCTCTCGAGCTCCCACTCATATTGTTTTGAGGTGAACTTATTTTTCTCAACCTATTCTCGTTAACGTTAAACAAATTGTTCTTTTCTTAAGTCACCTCTTTAGTATGGGATTAGCCCTGGTATTATCGGCCTAGTGCCAAGTAGGTCTTAATCAAAGTGTATTAGGAGTGCAAGTTCGCCTCCTCTCAAATTGTTCCCTTAGAGGTCATTTAATTAACCTTCTTTTCATTTTATAGACCTCAGTAGATTGGGCATTTTACCCCTGTGTTTATGTCCGTTGAGGACAACTTGAAGGTGGAGTTTGGTGTGGCCTGGGAGAGGCTTAAATTTGAGAGCGAGTGGCTCTTTTGAAAATTGAGTGTTGTATGCCTCGTGGAGGCTTTTCAGTGTAATTTGGAGCTAGGGCTCCTAGGCATGAATGGGGTTTTCTGCCCCTCTGTTGAAACTTGTGTTTGGAGGTAAAACTGAGCTGATTGCCCAGGTATTGTGTTTTCAGGGCTCGAAGCCCAAATCCTGTAAATATTATAACTACCCTTTGACTTGCTACTTTGTACCTGCCATGCTTGTTATTTCTTTGTTTTTGAAAAGAAAATATAACCTGGTTAAATTTTAATTAATTTTACTTTAGTAGCTTGAGACCCGTTCACCACCCCGCACCTTCTTTCACGCATAACTACCACAAAAACACGGTAACAATAATGATAGTACTTTTTGGCTTTAAGTACCACCAAATACCTTTCGGAGACTCTCGGGTGACGGCATTTAGTCCCGTAGGAGTTCCTTCACATGCCAGTAAATCTACCGACACGAGGCTGACGTATTTCAGCACCTTAAATACCACCGGACTGAGCCAGGATCGAACCTGCAAAGTTGGAGTCGAAAGCCAGCGCCTCAAACGTCTAAGCCACTCACCCCGGGTGTGTTCAAAAGTTCTTTTGCTGTACAGTTTACCAGTAGCTTCCTCATCAAATACAGTATTAAAATGTGTTGACAATTGATAATAAAGTATTCAAAAGTACAATTATACCGTTTGGTTCTTGGTTTTGAAGTGATATAGAGCATCCAGTGGAATGTCTAGACTTGATATGAGAAATTTGTAAAGGTGGGTCCAAGGAATGTGAAATCTGAAAACTTCGGTCATTCCACCTCTTAAGGGATTTGAGCAAGTTTGATCATCTACCTTACTTATATCTTTATAGAGAGGTTGTGTTGCGGTGCGAACTGCGGTGCTCTGTGTAAATGCAATTATCTATAATTTTTAATGTGCTGTACAGTCTGGGAGTTTCTTGATTCAATTTAACTTATTTGTGAAAGGCCCCAACGAGCAAAACTCACTTTAAGGGGCGTATGTAGATTTTAGGTCCGCCTCTGTGATGTAGTGGTTAGCGTGATTAGCTGCCACCCCCGGAGGCCCGGGTTCGATTCCCGTCTCTGCCACGAAATTTGAAAAGTGGTACGAGGGCTGGAACGGGGTCCACTCAGCCTCGGGAGGTCAACCGAGTAGAGGTGGGTTCGATTCCCACCTCAGCCATCCTGGAAGTGGTTTTCCGTGGTTTCCCACTTCTCCTCCAGGCGAATGCCGGGATGGTACCTAACTTAAGGCCACGGCCGCTTCCTTCCCTCTTCCTTGCCTATCCCTTCCAATCTTCCCATCCCTCCACAAGGCCCCTGTTCAGCATAGCAGGTGAGGCCGCCTGGGCGAGGTACTGGTCATATTCCCCAGTTGTATCCCCCGACCGAGAGTCTGAAGCTCCAGGATACTGCCCTTGAGGCGGTAGAGGTGGGATCCCTCGCTAAGTCCGAGGGAAAAACCGAACCTGGAGGGTAAACAGATGATGATGATGATGATGATGATGATGTAGATTTTAGTCCGCCTCTGTGGTGTAGTGGTTAGCGTGATTAGCTGCCACCCCCGGAGGTCCGGGTTCGATTCCCGGCTCTGCCACGAAATTTGAAAAGTGGTACGAGGGCTGGAACGGGGTCCACTCAGCTTCGGGAGGTCAACTGTGTAGAGGTGGGTTCGATTACCACCTCAGCCATCCTCGAAGTGTTTTTCCGTGGTTTCCCACTTCACCTCCAGGCGAATGCCGGGATGGTACCTAACTTAAGGCCACGGCCGCTTCCTTCCCTCTTCCTTTTCTATACCTTCCAATCTTCCCAACCCCCTACAAGGCCCCTGTTCACCATAGCAGGTGAGGCCGCCTGGTACTGGTCATACTCCCCAGTTGTATCCCCCGACCAAGAGTCTGAAGCTCCAGGACACTGCCCTTGAGGCGGTAGAGGTGGGATCCCTCGCTGAGTCCGAGGGAAAAGCCGAACCTGGAGGGTAAACAGATGATGATGATGATGTAGATTTTATAAAACAGGAAGAATTAGAAAAATGCGAACGATCAGTACTACAATAAAATTTAAAATAAAACTTGCTACAATATTCATCAAATATAAACGAGAACTGGAACAAAATTTAAGCAAAAAAAATTATAGTTTAACTATTGACAGTTTTCGGATAGCAAGTTACAAAAATGTAAATGTATTAAATCACGTAAGGCTGAAAGATTATTTCATGTGAATTATCCCTCGGCCATGTTGAGGAAAGATTTACCGGTACGTTCGTATTTTCCTGGAGTGTTGAAACAAATATAATTTCTCGCTAGATTTGGAAATGGCGGTATTTCAAACGAGAATTCTTGAGGAAACTCAACCGTGCGACGAGGCAAGGGGAGAATCCACCGAATTCATTCACTAACAACACGTACTGATCAGATCAGCTAATATTACACGGGCGATCAATGTTCAGCTTTGTCAACACCAAACAACACTTCCTTGAAAGAAATATATTCAGGGTAGTTTGTCAGTATTGGATACGAAACTCGAAACTGAGAGTTGAAGCTTCTCAAAATGTGGCGTAATGGCGCTGGAATACGAGAATGAGTTTGAAAAAAAAATATTAGTCACACTTTCCTGTATTAGTTAACGGAGGTAAAATGCTGCTACCTCGAAGACTTCAGTCACCGGAAACTCGTTAGTGGCTTGCTGGCTCCTCGCGGTCGCGTCTCTCTTTACTAATGTGCGTTTACAGCTCGCAGTAACCTTGTAACTGACCCATTAGCCCACACGAGTAATTAAAAGGGTCTGTCCCATAAAATTCAATCAACAGGTTAGATTATGAAGGGCCATTAACTTCATTGAGTTATTCCTTCGAAATCATATCAGTAATACTACTTATAAGCTAACTCCGACCAATAAATACAAATTTTTATCTGTTTTAACCAGAAATGGATACGACCATCTGTTTTACACTCCTCCGAGCACTTTTAGCAGTAAACATAAAATGTGGCTTTCTTTTTCCAGTTTGCTTTACGTCACACCGACAGAGATAGGTCTTATGGTGACGATGGGATAGGAGAGGCCTAGGAATGAGAAGGAGCGGCCGTGGCGTTAATTAAGGTACAGCCCAAGGTACTTGACTATTCCGTCATTCAACACGTGATCAATTTTCAAATTTACATCTGATTAAGAAGTTCATTTAGAAATGTATGATATTCGTTAGATTGAAATGAGATATGAAATAATAAACTCAATGTCCCCTTTTGAAGACAGCACCTTACTATTATTTTTAAAATAATAGCCCCTTTAAACAACAAACATCATCATCATTAATATTCTTCCTTTATTACTCTGTTTACCCTCCAGGTCAGGTTTTTTCTTAGGACTCAGCGAGGGATTCCACCTCTACCCCCTCAAGGGCAGTGTCCTAGAGCGTAAGACTTTGGGTCGGTGATAAAACTGGGGAGGAGGACCAGTACCTCGCCCAGGCGGCGTCACCTGCTATGCTGAACAGGAGCCTTGTGAAGGGATGGGATGTTTGGAAGGGATAGACAAGGAAGAGGGAAGGAAGCGGACGTGGCCTTAAGTTAGGTACCATCCCGGCATTTGCCTGGAGGAGAAGTGGGGAACCACTGTAAACTAGTTAGAGGATGGTTGAGGAGGGAATAGAACCCCATCTTCCCAGATGATCTCCCGATGCTGAGTGAACCCCGTTCCAGCCCTCATACCACTTTTCAAATTTCGTAGCACAGCCGGGAATCGAACTCAGGCCCCCTGGGGCATTTAATCACATTAACCACTACAACACAGAGGCCCACCTGCGTAGCGTAACCGTTAGTGTTATTAGCTGCCGTTCTCGGGGGGCCCGAGTTCGATTTCCGGTACTGACAGAAATTTAAGAATTGGGGGATTGGGGGCTAGTACGTGGTTTAAATGGTACATGCAGCTCACCTGCATTGGGGGTGTACCTAAAGTGAGCTGCACCACCTCGGGATGAGGACACGAGTTTGCATTACTAGAGAGACAGGACTGTTAATAATAATAATATCGTAATGTATTCATCAAGTCATCAAAAGCCTGGTGCCTTTACAGTATCATGTTACATGTTTCACACTTGCAACATTAGCACAGCAAATGGAAGGATGTAATTTTACGTGACTGTTGATACCGTGATCGTAGCCAGTTTTACATGGAGTTCCTACCATAGGGACAAGAGTTTTTATTTTAATCCATTTTGAGGATTCAAACTGCGACCGCTTTGGCGAGAAGCCAACGAAAATACTACTGCACTTGGCTATCAAGCCCATTCCACTCGCAACAGCATAAAATCAGTGCTAGTTCTCAGATATAATTTATAGTTTTCTTTTTCAAGTTATCATATAAATAGTTTTATGAATAAAATTATCTATGTTTTCTAAACTGGTAACAGAAAGTTTGTTTTGAAAACAAAAACAGACGTTTTGTTATTGACAGAAAATGATTAAGATTTTATGTCATGAATTGTGATTTATAACTAAACTAAGTTTATGTCTATTTAACAGTGCTCAGAAATATCACAGCTAGACATCTAAATTGCTACTATATTTGATCGCTTCAACTGTTGCTAGCAGATATTTCTCTGCGTCCCCAGGAAACGCTTGTAATGCGTACGTCTGGATCATGTGCTGAACAGTCTAATGTTCAGCAGCACAGCCACAGCTGGGTGAAGATGTCATGCCATATTTATACAAAGTGTCTGCGCATCTTTCATAGTTTGTCCGTATTCTGATGAGGACGAGCCAGATCTTCCGATGTTCTTCAAAACCTGGTGGCCTGGTTGCAGTAGCGATTGGGTGGGGGTTATAGTTACAAAATTATAATAGAACATAATGAATGCGCTTGTGAGTGTGTGATGTGCGCATGCATAAGGGCACTGATACAAGTGAATTATGTTAATATTTAGATTGCAGTACACTACAAAATATGACATTAAAATACAGAACGAGAACAATATGATCAAGGTCCACAGTTTTATAGCGAATGGTGTGTTCAGATTACTATTTAAAATCCAACTTTCGAGGCTTCTTAGAAAATAGATTCAAGAGATCTGTTCATTTTACAATTATGTCTCTGTGAATTTCCAAAAGAGCCAAAATATTGAGTCGAAAACATGTGTGTATTAAATAGAGCAGCAATTAAATGTCGCAATATGACTACCTGACAATAGAATATAAGCTCTGAAACGCGTTGTGGAATACAAATTAATAAACACAGAGGCTGGTAATTATTTCATAACGAATAAATTACCTATATTTACCAAGATTATCACACTTAACTTGCATGAGCAATTCTCCCAACCACGAACCTACAACTTTAATGGGAACGGAAGTGGATGAAAGAAAACTGAGCACAAAGTAACTTACACAGTTTGTGTTTTAGGTTTATATACCTACACAAATTTATTCAAAACCTACGGAATAGATGGATACGCACATACGTGCATTCACTCACACTGAGAAGTATATTAGCCACCATTTTTTTCAGAGCCAATGCGCTATGTTCACACTAAGAACATATATTCACAAAATTCTGTCCGTATGACACCTGAAGTCTTAGTATAGAGGAAGATATCAGTCACGTTCATTACGCAGTCATTACCGAAAATTGTCCAGAATGCAATTTTATAAAGAATGACATGTTAAATTTCAGAAAGAACATCATCAGATTCTATCAAATCACGCTCAGATATTTAGAAATATTTATGTTAATTTCTGTTTATGTACTTAGGAACTTGAAATCTGGAACTTATCTTACTGAATTCCTCTTTCCTTTCCACTCGAGCATAGAATGCGAGGTGTTGAGAAAACTGTTGCTCAGTCAATGGTGCCAGTCCATTGACCTTCCGCCACGTCACGCCTCATGCCCTGGTTAGGTCAATGATACGCTGTATTTTACTTTTAGGTGTTCTATTTTTAGTGCTCCCATTATTATTAGTATTATTACTAATGATTTTCCCTCCAGGGTTGGTATTTCCCTCGGACTCAGCGAGGTATCCCACCTCTACCGTCTAAAGGACAGTGTCCTGGAGCGTGAGACTTTGGGTTGGAGGGTTGCAACTGGGAAGGGGGACCAGAACCTCGCCCAGGCGACATCACCAGCTATTCTGAACGGGGGTCTTGTGGAGGGATGGGAAGATCGGAAGGGATAGACAAGGATGTTCTTTGAATGGCAGTATTCTGTCCAGTGTTACACCCAAATATTTGGGATGTCTGTTTTGTGGCGAAGGAGGGTGTTATTAAAGTACACTGAAAGTTCACTTGTCGCCATTTTTCAGGTGGAAACAAGCAACTTCGGTCTTAGTAATATTTGGTTGAAGTCTCCATTTTCGGAAGTTATCTCCCAGAACAGAGAGATCATTTGTCAGTATCTCTTCTGCTCTCTCAAAACATGGATCTCTAGCAGCAATTGCCCAATCATAAGCGTATCCAAACTTCCTGGATTTTGTGGAAGGTAAATCTGATATATACAGGCTGAACAAGAGTGGGGCAAGCACTGATCCTTGAGGAAGTCCATTGTTTAACTTACTTGGCTTGCTGATTTCACTGCCAATGATGACCTGGAAAATTCTATCATTCAACATGTTGCTTACAAGACGAACCAATGTCTTACAAGGGATAACCTGAAGTAGTTTATAAATAACACCTTCTCTTCAAATAGTACTATAAGCTGCCTTAAGGTCTATGAATGCCACAGATGTTTTTTGGCGATTCTGGAACCCTGCCTCAGTGTAGGTGGTTAATGAGAGTGCTTGGTCCATGCAACTCAGTTGTAGTCTGAATCCTGCTTGTTCTATGGGAATTACCTCAAAAACTTTTGAGGTGATTTTGTTCAGGATTGGTCTCTCAATTAACTTGCAGCATACACCCAACAGTGAGATTCGTCTATAGCTGTCTGGTCTGTTACTCGGTTTCCCAGACTTCAATATGGCAAGGATTTTCGTCAATGTAAACAAATGAGATAACTTGCCAGTCTGAACAATATTAGTGGCCAGTTTGGATAGCCAAAATCGAGCGTATTTGCCACAATTTATCAAGAATTCGGGGTGTGTTCCACCAAACCCTGGTGCCTTACCACTTTTCTAGTATATTCTGAACCAGAATTACTTGTGACTTTAAGGTTGACCAGTTCTTTCTTTATATATCTTGTGTGTTTTCTGTTTCTAGCTGTTCGAGACACAGAACCTATATGGGTAGCAACCATTTTTGGAGTGACAGTTTGATTTCCACGAGCGATTAGGGTACTTCCTCCGAGTTTTCTGAGGAGTGACTAAGCTTTTCTGCTGGATTTACTGAAGTTAATAGATTTCATATTTTAAACCTACTTTTTCTTCCTAGTGTTATCTAGGCTACTAAGTAATTCTTCTGTAATTTCTTGTTCATCACTGGTCACTGGTACATATTTTCACTTGTTTCAGTCCATACGGGAACATATTCCTTCCTGAAACCTCTTGGAATTTGTTTTTTGGTTATGGTAGTTACAGCTCCTACAAATGTCCCATACTTGCCAATTGTTAGGGGTATCCATCGGACACATTTATCTAGTTCTTCTGAGCTTTCCAGTCTGCTTTTTTGAAGTTCCAGCGTGGGCGAGGATATGAAATCACGAGAGGAATCTGTATTCGAACTTCAAGATAAACTGGGCGATGTTGACTGCGAAAAAGCTGGAAGAACTTTCCGCGTAGCACACAAAGGCCGGTAGTTGTTGTCGATGGATACAAAAACCAGGTTCGGATTATATTCCTGTCTCCATGCAGCTGATCTAAATGTCCCACCACCTTTAGCATCGGCCCAACTCATGAGATTTTCTCCATTGACAACAGTGGTAGCATACTTCCATTCCTCATGATAGCTATTGAAATCGCCTAAAAAGACAGCTAGATGGTCTTCGACTTGAAGGACTTGAGGTGGCCATGTGGAGACTAGAGGCTTCTAAACGTTGGTAACGACGACCCCACCGAACTTTATGACAACTGTATGATTATTGTCATCGATGTTAGCTTTTAACCGTGAATCATTATCATTGGTCATCCACACATAGGTCGCTACACCATATGCATGGTGGTATGTCGCGCCGATTATATCATATCCTGGAATTCGCCCTCTTAAACGCAGTTGGTCTTCATGTGCAATATGAGTTTCCTGAATGCAACCACATCAAGTTTTTCACATAATAACAATTTTGAGAAATATTGTCACTTGGATTTACTTATGCCTTCTACATTTAGTTGATAAATTCTGAGTGTAGGTCCTGTACACTTTCTGTTAGCTTGTTGTTGGTTCTGAAAATAACCTTTTGCATCATGTTTTTCATTTTCATGATCGATAGTCAGGAGCTCACAAGGATAGTCTGACTGCCTCATCGCTATTGCTCGTTTAGCACCACATGTAGGGCATTTTAAGGTTACACTTACGGACGTGAGGGTAGGCCTAAACAGATTAAGACAGAAAGAAAGAAAGGAAGGAATTTTGTTCAGTACGTCCCCTACTATATTAGAAATTATTGTGTTTATTCCATTACTGTGAATATTTGTGTAGTATAGTATCTGTAGTATCTATAGTAATTTTATTACTAGAATTCTGTTGTAGTAATTAGGATAGACTTAACTGCAATTTAGAATTGTGTAATTCTTGCGTATTATTTTCTGTTTTCAGTAAAACAGCAATTTTCATCCTGTTAGGGTGTTGTAGGAAAACAATAGTACAACTAAGTAGTATTGCAGTGTAGTAGTAGCCTATATTAATTACCTTATTGTCGTGTGATCTTTGTGAACTATCTTAGATAATATTTCTTTCCTTTCATTTTTATTTTGCAGAGAATAAGTTATCTTTTCTTCCTTTTCTTTTCATTATTCAGTAAAGAATGACTAAGGAGTGCAAGTGTAGGTACTGTGGGTATGGCCAGGCATTAAGGAGTATGAGGGAGGAGTTGGAGAGTTTGAAAGAGGAAATTACGATTCTCTCAGAGGACAGGAGGTAAAGTAGGCCTCCCTCAAACAATGTACAGGATACAGTAGGTGTAAAAGAGGGATGGGAAGGAAAGGGCGAATTTTAGAAGACAGGTGGTCTAATGTTTTAAGGGGAAGGAGATTGCAGACTAAGGGCTCTATTCAAGATCGGAATTCACGACAAGTGTCTGTGAGAAATCGGTACGACTCACTGCAGGTAAACAACCGAGGGAAGATGAGGAACAGGGAAATGTTGCTAAGAAGTGTGGAAGTAGGAGGAAGGGAAAAGGTAGGAAAGGGAAATGTGGAGTAGTGGATAGGGAAAGGGAAGTGGAACTGGGTCAAGGGATGGAGAAAAGGGAGGAGGAAGTAGCTTCTTCAGCTGTCAGGAAAGATAGGACTGACCAGGAGGGGAGGGGATCAAATGAGGTGGGTAGGGTTGAGACCCTGGTCATGGGGAATTCCTAGTTAGACATGTGGGGAAAGTGCGTAGAGGAAATTGAACCAGGGTAGAGTGTTATTCAGGAATTACTTTAAGGCAGATGATGAGGAAAGAAGAGTGGGAGGAGGGAAACGAAAAGGTGGTAAGTGTTTCACGTTGGTACTAACAACGTGAGACAAGCAGGTATAAGTACCATTATAGTTGGATTTGTGTGGGATCTGGTAAATGCAGCACGGGTGAAGTTTAAGAAAGCGGAGATTGTTATCAGTGGAATACGGTGTAGAAGGGATACTGACTGGAAGGTGATTGGAGATTTAAATGAGACTATGGAGTGGCTATGTGGGAAACTGGGAGTGAGATTTCTAGATCCTAATTGGTAGGTAGAAGATAGGGATCTGCGCTCAGATGGCCTTCACTTAAACCGCAGTGGTACATATAAGTTAGGAAATTTGTTTAGAAGGGTTATAGGGAGGTACATTCAGGAAAACGGGGTGGCCTAGAGAGCGGTGATAAGGGAACAGGGAACTGGACGTCAATCAGGGATGACATAAAAATGTTAGTGCTGAACTGTAGAAGTATGTAAAGAAAGAAATAGAATTAAGTAATGTAATAGATATTTACCAGATATTGTAATAGGAGTTGAATCATGGCTGAGAAATGATATAATGGATGCAGAAATTTTCTCACCGAACTGGTGTGTGTATCGTAGAGATAGGATAGGAATGGTAGGATGGGAAGTATTCATTCTGGTGATAGAAGAATTTGTAAGCTACGAAAAGGTTAAAGATGACAAACATGAAATTCTAAGTGTAAGGCTTTCTAAAGATAATAGGCAACTTGATGTCTTCGGAGTGTACAGACCGGGAAAGGGTAGCGCTTACGCTGATTCAGAATTATTTGATAAGATAATCAACTATGTGGGAAACGATAAGTAAAGGAACGTGATTGTAGTGGTTGATCTCAACTAACCAAATGTCGATTGGGAAGGAAATCCGAACGACAGGAAGCTTGACCAACAAATGGCAAATAAATTAATATGCGAAGGGCATCTTAACGTATCCACACAGACGCACACAAATGCTATCAGTTGGTACAATGAATTTTATTAATATATATATCTATATATATACACAAATTAACACACACATAACCTTAATCACAGTAACACAAAACAAAAACACTTCACTTGCAGGATATCAACAAAGTCGCCATCATTAAAAACAACTGCCACCACAACACATAGAGGTTAGAACACAAAATAAAACAGTTGACTGAGTACAAGAATGTCTCTTTAATATGGAGACTGCGTTTACTGCATGTCAAACCAACAACTCTCTTCCAACAACTACCAATGACTAACTTCAGCAACTCACAGTAACTGACCACCGTCAAGGTCGTCTCTTTATGTATATATCTGGCCAGGTTCCCAGAAAGATATGTTACAAAAAACTACCTTCTTGAATATTCCGGGGTGCCTAATACGTAGAAATAGTGTATAGAAACTTCTCAATTGTCCTCGTGCATATTACCATTCTGGAAGTTACAGTGTGTTTCACAATTACGGATTACAATTTATATATGCAGGTAAGAATAAATTATAATATTAATTTACAGGTATTTACATTAACTGAACCGATATCAATGTCTATGTACAAGACATGTTTCATAACCTCACACGCAATGCGATCATTCCACTACGTAAATAATAATAATAATAATAATACTAATACTTTCATGACATAACCTCACATAATACGACCATTCAGCTACGTAAATCATAACACAAATACTAACATGATGTAACACTTCACAGCCATATATGCAAGTAATAATAATAATAATAATCACATTTTTCGTAAAATAATAATAATAATAATAATAATAATAATAATAATAATAATAATAATAATAATAATAATAATAATAAATCCTCACGACCGAAAAATAATAATCATAATAATTCGACCTCGATATCTGTATTAGTTATCCATGGGTAAGAGAACATTGTTTTCAAGTTACACCTATTATCGCACTTGCGTCAATCTGATTCAGAAAGTGATGGCACCAACTAGAGGGAAGAATATTCTGGATGTGGTGCTGGTAAAACCAGATGAGCTCTATAGAGAAACCGAAGTAATAGATGGTATTAGTGATCATGAAGCCGTTTTTGTGGTAGCTAAAAATAAATGTGAAAGAAAAGAACGTATTAAAATTAGGACTGTTAAGCAGTATCATATGGGAGATAAAACAGGCATGAGGGAGATTTTAAATAGTAACTATTATCGGTGGAAGACGGTAAATAAAAATGTTAACAGACTCTGAGATGGGTTTAAATCAATTGTTGATTAATGTGAAAATAGGTTTTTACCTTTGAAGGTGGTAGGGAATGGTAAAGATCCATTATGTTATAACAGAGAAGTAAAGAGGCTAAAAAGGCGGTGCAGGCTGGAAAGAAATAGAGTTTGAAATGGCAGTGGAAGTAAGGAGAAGTTGAAGGAACTTACTAGGAAATTGAATCTAGCAAAGAAGTCAGCTACGGATAACACGATGGCAAGCATAATTGGCGGTCATACAATTTTTAGTGAAACATGGAAGGGTATGCATAGGTACCATAAGGCAGAAACAGGTTCCCAGAAGGACATTCCAAGAATCTTAATGAACAAGGGAAGTGTGTATGCGAAGATCTTCAAAAGGCAGAAGTATTCAGTCACCAGTAGCATGTAAGGATTGTTGGTTACCAGGATAATGTCCAGATAGAGAAGGTGACTAAAACTAAGGAAGTATTAAAATTTACCTACGATAACAATGACATTTACAATAAGATACAAACGTTGAAAACTAGAAAAGCATCTGGAATTGATAAGGTTTCGGGGGATATATAAAAGACATGGGTTGGATATAGTACCATATCTGAAGTACTTCTTTGATTATTGTTTGCAAGAAGGAGCTATACCAAATGAATGGAGCGTTGCTATAGTAGCCTCTGTGTATAAAAGAAAGGGGGATAGACATAAAGCTGTAAATTACAGGCCAGTCAATTTGACATGCATTGTACGTAAACTTTGGGAAAGCATTCTTTCTGATTATATTAGACATGTTTGCGAAATTAATAACTGGTTTGATAGAAGGCAGTTTGGGTTTAGGAAAGGTTATTCCACTGAAGCTCAACTTGTAGCATTCCAGCAATGTATAGCAGATGTCCTGGATTCAGGAGGTCAAATAGTCTGTATCACGATTGATCTATCTGAGGCATTTGATAGGGTAGGTCATGGGAGACTACTGGCAAAAATGATTGCAATTGGACTTGAAAAAAGAGTGACTGAATGGGTGGCTATATTTCTAGAAAATAGATCTCAGTGAATTAGAGTAGGTGAAGCTTTATCTGACCCTGTAATAATTAAGAGGGGAATTCCTCAAGGTAGTATTATTGAACCTTTATGTTTTCTTCTATGTTGAGAACTTCCTGAATTGCTGACTAAATTTACAAACATATAAAACTGCATTTAACTTGAAAATCTGAATATCTGCATTTAAAATGGAAATTATGAAAATTAACATTCATTACATAAAATACACACTCGTCGAACCTTGTACTCACACTTACTTGTTACCTGGTTACTTACACATACGTTATTTGAAGGGCGCCAGCTGTCACTCAGTACAGCAATAATAGAATGAGACTCTTGACCATCTCTAGGGTGTGGGGTAATAAGCTTACTTTTGACAACATACCATATAAGTTCTGGGAAAAGGAGATTGGCATTCGGTTTCCCCATTAATTTTGAGGTTAAGATATTTTACTGTCAATGAAATGAAACTATGAATTCGTTTGATAGAACAATATATATTCTTTTAAAAATATATCAAAAATAGTGAGTCTTGTTGCGATAAAACAGATGAGAATGTGAAATTATGACATTGCAACTGAAAGAAACTAGGCATGAATTTGAATTCTTCTTGACCGGACATTTAACAATTTATACGAAATATTTCCCTCACTGATTCACTTGACTGTACCTTCAACACTTTTAGTGTAATTACGACGTAATCCATTGCTCTGGTGTTTACTGTAGATGTGTCACGCCTAACGTGGTGATACATCCTTGAGACTGCTTCTTCTCCATATCATCTGACTTCTTTGTAAGTCAATATGGTATGACCTCTTGGTAGGTCCAGGGTTGCCCTCTCTGACTACTTGGTAAGCCTTGCGTCCGCGTCTTCCACTAAGTGACGGACCAACCATTTGGTCTCACTCTCTCAATGACCAATAATGGCTCACTGAGTCTTCTCCATCTCTCGTTCACACTGGTTGACTGGCCAACCAAGGCCTCTTGATCTAGTAGACTACTTCACTGTACTGCATCCGTATAAGTAATGACTGACGCTACAATGTGCACCCACCTTATATAGACTTTGGTTGACACAGCTACGTAATCTCCAAAAATAACAATGACATACTCCCACCTACGCGACAGATATTACGTATAGTGGTGAAATAGCCCCGCGGCGATAAGTCCGTGCGCGCATATCTAAATCAATACGATGACATAGCCATGGAGTGGCGATGACTTGGCAGAATCGCCAACAATATTGCACAATGCACCAACGTCACATCCGATCTCTGATATATACAACAATTCTCACTGTACAGGTATTGAGTGTTATACTACACATACGTATATATGTATACATCAAAGTGCAATCTTGCAAGCAACAGGCAATTGCAAAATTGAATAAAACGGATAATTACAATAATAGTACAATATCACAGATAACATAATAATAATACTGACATAATAATAATAATAATAATAATAATAATAATAATAATAATAATAAAATACAGATAAAATCATACAATAATAAAAATACAGATATCATCTTGTAACGGGATTTGAACCGTTACAATTCGCCTCCCTCATAAATAAATCGAAGAACAAAGAATCGATTGATTTATGAACAAAATTATATATATATAACACTGACACAGATAAACACTTTAAATGAGTATACAACAATAATTTTCTTTTTCAACATCCATACATTTTATAAAATATCACAAATATGAGAATTCTTCTCGCACATTGCCATCGTAGATAACTGTCCAGTGTCCCATTCTCTCTCTTTCTCTCATACAAATCACAAGAGTATAGCACTTGATTTAACACACACAAATAATTTTCAATCAATATACAACATTCTTCTCCTTTTTTTTTAACATATCAAAATATTTTGTGAAATATCACTTATATGAGAACTTTTCTCGCATATGGTTATCGCAGATAACTGTCCAATGTCCTGTTCTCAGTTTTGTCACACAGAACATGACAATGTAGCACTTATTCTTCCAATGCACCAATACGACACTTGGTTCACACGCATATCGCAGATGTTAGTTTTATATTGCCAGTTTCTTACAAAAATTTAATCATCTTACTCTTATTTCAACAAATCTCACGTGAAATACTTCTTTACATATATAATACTATAAATACCGACAATGTCCCCTTCCTGATCTTTTAAGGAATATGCACACTTCCCGATACGGTTCACAATAGTGAAATATCCCTGATACAAAATAATAACTTCAACATATTTCCCGCCTCTGCAGATGATGAAATGGAACTCTGAGTAGCACTCTGTCACTCAAACTGAATCAATTTTGCCCTTATAAACTTACGTATCTCAATAGATCACATCCTCCTTGGCAACAATAATTAAAGAATCAATACTATGGCTACAAGATGGTTCAATTATTCCGTAATCCAGCATAATGTTCATTTGTTCTTAGACGTCACTAGCATTTTTAAGTTGAATGGGGTACTTACCTCCCACAAACGATCTATGGTCATGTACTACAAATTTATGTTCATATACGTGTTCTTCCTCACTTACCACTAAATACATCTCGATGCTTACCTAACATCGACCACAATTACTCCTCCTGTAATTCACTCAAATTACCTCACGTCACTGCCTCATACCGACGATCCCTCAGATCCTGGTCGTATAGACACGTAACACACCCAACAACACATTTCCTCTCACTAGGAACAACACTTACCTCTCATATATTTCAAAGAACACACGTCACCAACACACTTACCTCAGACCATCATAATTAACACGTACTTCTTTGCTAGATTACTCCCAGAACAAACACACACTACCTAAATTAAAGTCTATTCTACTTCCATGATTTGCAACCAAGTCAGCTCCCAAAACAACTGAATACACAAGTTCTGGTACAACAAAGCGTAGCTGAAACTTACAATTATCTTCTATTTACTGGTACCGCTATCATTTTATTTACTCACTTTGACTCACCCAACGGCTGTTATAAGATCTGATAGTACCTTCACTTACCTTCTTCATATCACAATTTCCATCATCGGAGTTACTACCTCACTACTTACGTCATATTCTCGGCATTACAAGTACTTACATCACTTAACAGAACACTTCTTACGTCTACCTTACTACTACTATTAATTACTTCATTATCTACGACTACGTCCCTACTTAAATATCTCACTTAACATTACTTAGGTCACAATCACACTATACTCTTAAATCTACTTTCACTACATAACTACTTATACTAAATACCAGTTCATCTTCTAACTTCGGCCTGTCCACTTAATTTACCCGATTCCCTGTGAATCTGAAATACTCTGACTCGATAACGACACCTGGATAACATTCATATTCAGACTATCATAGTCTCTCTGATAACTCAAATCCGTACGCCCCCCATCTTCCGATTCTCTCTGATTACTCCTCTGACCCTCTCTTTCACCATTCAAATCCATACGCCTCCCATCTTCCGATTCTCTCTGATTACTCCTCTGACCTTCTCTCTCATAACTCAAATACATACGCCTCCCATCTTCCGATTCTCTCTGATTACTCTTCTGATCCTCTCTCTCACAACTCAAATACATACGCCTCCCATCTTCCGATTCTCTCTCGTTACTCTTCTGACCACTATCACCACCAACACAACTATTAATCCTCTGCGGATCATTATCACCCCCTCTCCTCTGATACACGGCTAGCATTCTTCCCTCTCTCTCTACTATACTACTTTCCTCAGACATCATGAGCTCTCTCTCTCGCGCGCGCCCTTGCACATATTCCTCCCAAAACCTATCAATGAACTTGTCTTTCAATTCTCCTAAATTAGACATATTATCCCAGTACACTCGAAAACATATTTTACTTTCACCGATAAAAACATTAGACAAAATTTCTAGCACATATTCCCATTCAATAATATTATTCCTCAACTTCTTTGCAAGTCTTTTCTCAACTACTTTTACCAATTCTATAGTACTGAACTTTTCTCCAGAAAACTTGGTTAAATCACGATCCCTACTGAACAAACCACTCGCTATTACTACTTCTACCGCCGTTTTACCTGTAACATCATGCCGTATCACTTCCTGGCAACTCAAAATTTCTTCTTCCGCTCCTCTCTCATCCTCCTCTTCCTCTATTCTCACGTCTTCCTTCAATTCTTCCTCTCTTTCTCTTACCTGCTGTGATAGCGTTTTCTGTTCGCTCCGTAGTTCAGTGACCTCCACAAGTTTGCTTTCAATCTGCTCGATTCTACTAATCTGTTCCCTCGTATCTTCCCTAACTGCATTGTAAATTTTGTCCAATCTTTTCTCGACTACCTCATGAATTTCTTCCCGATTACTCGCAATCTTATTACTTAACTCTAAGATATTCTCTGTACAAGTTCCTTTGACATGCTCAATTTGAGTATGAAGCTCGCTCCGACTCGACTCCATTTCTCCTCTAAGGTCAACACACTCTTTGTTTAACTTATTTTCTAACTTGCATATTTGACTAGTTACCTCTACTATCTTAGTATCTATTTTAGAATTTAGTGATTCACTTAGCCCATCTATTTTATCATTAATCGCACTGTTACCATTAATCAATTCTTCGATTTTACTACTTAGAGAGTTAATCTGTTTATTACAATTTTCATTACTACTATCAATTAATTCTTTCATCTCTTTCTTATTATTTTCACTCATCTTTTCCATTCGTTTATTACTATTTTCATTACTATTACTAATTAATTCTTTCATCTCTTTCATCTCTTTCTTATTATTTTCACTACTATTACAAAATAATTCTTTCATCTCTTTCATCTCTTTCTTATTATTTTCACTAATGATCTCGGTAAATCTGGCCATCATCAAATTTATAGAATCTTGGTTCATTCCCCCCGCGATTTCCTTTTGAGTTTCAGTATGCTTCTCAATTTCTGCACTTTCCTGAATTATCTCAGAAGCTTCCATCGTATTCACCTGTTCCCTACTCTGAATTTCACCTTGGATGTCCGCAGAAGCAATGACCTCGTCGTCACATGACTTGTTATTGTCTTCCTTGTCCATCTTTGGTTCACTAGTGATAGTACGCGATCTCAAATTAATTTCCCTCTTCAAATCCCTTGACATATCCCCAAAATACAAATATATATCACAAAATTATACTCTTGACATTTACCGGTAATAATTTCCGTTGGCTTAAATGCGCACACTCCTCCCAAAATGAACCTATGATATGCTGTCATTCAGAACAAATTCTGAATTTATTCCAGTCCCACGTTGCGTCGACACTTTGTAACATGTTCCTAACTCGCTGACTATTTTAACAAATATTATATTTATATAAAACTGCATTTAACTTGAAAATCTGAATATCTGCATTTAAAATGGAAATTATGAAAATTAACATTCATTACATAAAATACACACTCGTCGAACCTTGTACTCACACTTACTTGTTACCTGGTTACTTACACATACGTTATTTGAAGGGCGCCAGCTGTCACTCAGTACAGCAATAATAGAATGAGACTCTTGACCATCTCTAGGGTGTGGGGTAATAAGCTTACTTTTGACAACATACCATATAAGTTCTGGGAAAAGGAGATTGGCATTCGGTTTCCCCATTAATTTTGAGGTTAAGATATTTTACTGTCAATGAAATGAAACTATGAATTCGTTTGATAGAACAATATATATTCTTTTAAAAATATATCAAAAATAGTGAGTCTTGTTGCGATAAAACAGATGAGAATGTGAAATTATGACATTGCAACTGAAAGAAACTAGGCATGAATTTGAATTCTTCTTGACCGGACATTTAACAATTTATACGAAATATTTCCCTCACTGATTCACTTGACTGTACCTTCAACACTTTTAGTGTAATTACGACGTAATCCATTGCTCTGGTGTTTACTGTAGATGTGTCACGCCTAACGTGGTGATACATCCTTGAGACTGCTTCTTCTCCATATCATCTGACTTCTTTGTAAGTCAATATGGTATGACCTCTTGGTAGGTCCAGGGTTGCCCTCTCTGACTCCTTGGTAAGCCTTGCGTCCGCGTCTTCCACTAAGTGACGGACCAACCATTTGGTCTCACTCTCTCAATGACCAATAATGGCTCACTGAGTCTTCTCCATCTCTCGTTCACACTGGTTGACTGGCCAACCAAGGCCTCTTGATCTAGTAGACTACTTCACTGTACTGCATCCGTATAAGTAATGACTGACGCTACAATGTGCACCCACCTTATATAGACTTTGGTTGACACAGCTACGTAATCTCCAAAAATAACAATGACATACTCCCACCTACGCGACAGATATTACGTATAGTGGTGAAATAGCCCCGCGGCGATAAGTCCGTGCGCGCATATCTAAATCAATACGATGACATAGCCATGGAGTGGCGATGACTTGGCAGAATCGCCAACAATATTGCACAATGCACCAACGTCACATCCGATCTCTGATATATACAACAATTCTCACTGTACAGGTATTGAGTGTTATACTACACATACGTATATATGTATACATCAAAGTGCAATCTTGCAAGCAACAGGCAATTGCAAAATTGAATAAAACGGATAATTACAATAATAGTACAATATCACAGATAACATAATAATAATACTGACATAATAATAATAATAATAATAATAATAATAATAATAATAATAATAATAATAATAATAATAATAATAATAATAATAATAATAAAATACAGATAAAATCATACAATAATAAAAATACAGATATCATCTTGTAACGGGATTTGAACCGTTACAATGTATCAATGGTATGTGTAAAGAAGTGGAATCAGAGATACGGCTTTTTGCAGACGATGGTATTCTGTACAGAGTAATAAATAAGATACAAGGTTGTGAGCAACTGCAAAATGACCTTGATAATGTTGTGTGATGGACAGTAGGCAATGGTATGATGATAAATGGGGTTAAAAGTCAAGTTGTGAGTTTCACAAATAGGAAAAGTTCTCTCAGTTTTCATTTCTGCGTTGATGGGGTGGAAGTTCCTTTTGGGGATCATTGTTAAGTTTCTAGGTGTTGATATAAGGAAAAATCTTCATTGGGATAATTACAGAAATATGATTGTAAATTAGGGGTACCGACCCCTGCACATGGTTATGAAGGTATTTAGGGGTTGTAGTAAGGGTATAAAGGAGAGGTTATATAAGTCTCTGGTAATACACCAAATAGAGTATGGTTCGAGTGTATGGGACCCTCACCAGGATTACTTGATTCAAGAAGTGGACAAAATCCAAAGAAAAGTACGGTAGCTCGATTTGTTCTGGGTGATTTCCGACAAAAGAGTAGCGTTACAAAAATATTTCTTTGAAAGTTTGGACTGGGAAGACTTGGGAGAAAGGAGACGAGCTGCTCGACTAAGTGGTATGTTCCGAGCTGTCAGTGGAGAGATGGCGTGGAATGACATCAGTAGACGAATACATTTTAGTGGTGTCTTTAAAAGTAGGAAAGATGACAATATTCCACAATTTCCAATTTCTTTGCAATCATTTATGAAAAGGCTAGGGAAACAACAGATAGGGAATCTGCCACCTGGGCGACTGCCCTGAATGCAGATCAGTAGTGATTGATTGATTGATTGATTGGTTGATTGATTGATTGATTGATTGATTGATTGATTGATTGATTGATTGATTGATTGATTGATTGATTGATTGATCATCGCGTGACGTCTGCTCACAATATAGAGATTGTGTTGGACGCTGTCCGGCATAACCCTCACACTAGCACATGGGCCATTGCAAAGAAGGCTATCATCAGCCGGGCGTCCAGTAGTTTCACCTACTATCTGCACTTGCACCAGGAGTTCCATGGTCATGATTTCGAAGCACGGGTTGCTTACTGTCAATGGACCCTACAGCATGTGGACACTGATCCTGCCTTTTTAGCGATCATCTTATTTAAGGACGAAGCGCTGTTCCACAACAATGGAACTGTTATATGCATTACTGGAGTGTGAATAATCCCCATTGGGTATGCCAGGCAGCTTTTTAGGAACACTGGAGTGTGAACGTATGGTGTGGGATCGTGTATGATCGATCACCTCATTGGTCCCCATTTCTTTGAGGGAATTATGGCGGGAGAATGCTATCAGTGGTTTTTCTAAGATGGCCTACCACCGTTCTTCGAACATGCGTCACTCCTTGACAGGTGCAGGATGTAGTTTGACGGAACTCCACAGAACGCGGCGGTGGTCGTCCGGATGTATCTCCATGCGACGTATCCTGATAAATGGATAGGAGGATGGGGACCTGTACCCTGGATCTGTTCCTGTGGGACCATGTAAAACAACTGGTTTATGCGCAGGAGCTGAGCAATCCTTCTCACCTGAGACAGTTCATCACCGAGGCATGCTGATCCGTTACGCCGGAGATGTTGCAATGTGCCAGACGGCCCTTACAACATCGCGCGCAGCTCTGTATCGACTGCGGAGGTCGTCAGTTCGAGCAGGTGCTGCGTTAATAATACGTAGTAACTGAAATCTTGTCACAAGTTTCCTATCCTCTTCCAACCCAGCTCCATATCATATGCTACCATAACAATGGCCTTTCTCAGAGACAAATAAACAAATCAGTCTGTAGAAATGATAAAATATGCCATCTTGCATCAGCTGGCTGTAAAAAAAAAATATATATATATATATATATATTGTATTGGAGTCGAACATTCGAGCACCGTGCCCCTGCTACTGCGAATCTTGGCATGCAGCGCGCAGTTTCCAGCATGTACAATCTCTTCTCATTTTACGGGTTCATTCGTGGTACTCACAATGAATTAATAGCGGCGCTCACGATTTCTGCTGGGTTTTAGCCTGTAACCACATATCTCGTTATACTGCACACTTTTGTTTTTAAATTGGTTTTACGTCGCACCGACACAGATAGGTCTTATAGCGACCATAGGATAAGGAAGGGCTAGGAGTGGGAAGGAAACGGCCGTGGCCTTAATTAAGTTACAGCCCCAGCACTTGCCTGGTGTGAAAATGGGAAACCACGGAAAATCCATCTTCAGGGCTGACGACAGTGGGGCTCGAACCCACTTTCTCCCGGATGTCACGGTACAGTGATTTAGGGAGAGGATCTGATGTAATTCAGAACTGTACTATACACGGTGGGATGAATAGAACTCAGTCGCAGGTGGATGGTGTGAACAACCCGGTATATGGAAAGAGTGTTTTGGTTAAAACGCTATCATATATGGATAGCACTGTCGACAGAAAATGGCTTTCAGAGCTCAACTTGATCACTTTGGAAGGAAAGCAACAAAGGTACTCACAGGGTGGACAGTTGCAACTAGATCCACGTGGGAACTTGGATCTTATGTACTGACGATATATACCGTGGTGCAGTAGAAAGTATCATATTTTAGTGTGCATCAGCTTTTCAAGACGCCTTAAGTAAACGCTATGCTCAAATTAAACTAAAGTGTGTCAAATTTCGTACTGAGAATAATCCGTGGGTACAGAACTGACTTCACAAATGCTACATTTGTCATCGCTGGAATAAAACACTTGATTCTGACAGCTATAATCACTGCTGCATTGTCCGGCTCCATGGCTAAATGGTTAGCGTGCTGGCCTTTGGTCACAGGGGTCCCGGGTTCGATTCCCGGCAGGGTCGGGAATTTTAACCATCATTGGTTAATTTGTCTGGCACGGAGGCTGGGTGTATGTGTCGTCTTCATTTCATCCCCCATCACGACGCGCAGGTCGCCTACGGGAGTCAAATCGAAAGACCTGCACCTGGCGAGCCGAACATGTCCTCGGGCACTCCCGGCACTAAAAGCCATACGCCATTTCATTTACTGCTGCATTGACAAATGCTAATAAAGGCAATGACGAATTCCTATGTACACCGTGTAACAATGTGAAAAAAAGTGCAACACTTTGGCTATCCAGCCTTATATCACAAATGCGTAAAAGAAGACTTGGCTGCAAAATACTTCAGTATTACATATACGTGGATGGCTCTCGTATTTTTGTCGACGACCATCAAAATACTTTGATCGTATGCCCATTTTTTGTTTATTCAGATAACTGAGAAGCTTTTTGTAAAGGCTATTAATTGGTGTCCACAATAAAAGTCTTTCAAGCGGAACTTTTTGCTTTGGAACAGGCAGTCAGGTGGTGTATGGACGATGAAAATATTGCGCGTACTTATAGTGATTCTCAAGCTGCTATTACTACAATTCAAGATAAATATAATTCTCAGCCAATTGCCACTAACTTCAAGAGAACAATTCTGCACAGTGCCCTACATATGTGTATAACATGGGTTTAAGGTCATATGGACACATAGGGGGGAATGAACCAGCTGATCAGCTTGCCAAATATGCAGCGCACCCAGCTCCATAACCTATGCCTCGATACCAACGAGTCTTTCATATTAACAAACAAATAAGTCTGTGGAAACTATTAAGTATGTCACCGTGCCATATCCCAGGTTATAAACCAATACTTGCGTGAAATTCGAACTTCCGTACCCTCGAGCCCTCTCCTCTATCATACTCCAACCGCGACTCTGCCAAGCGAGCAGTTCTCATCCTATACAATACCTGTTCCTGATCTGTGTGTGCATCTCCTGCTGTAAGGTACATATTCTTCGTACCTCTGCTTTCTTCGCGGGCTCGTTCGTGGTACCCATTATTAATTTATAGTGGCGTTCACAATTATTGCTGTCTTCTAGCCGTAACTACAAATCTCGTTATATTGCCCCGGATAAGGGAGAGAGACCGATGTTTCTTAGAACTGTAATAAGCGCGGTGGATTGCATAAAAATAGATCGCAAAGGGACGGTAAAATATTTTGAGATTTAATGGGTTGATAATGTCGATTATTTAGATAAGGGAGAACAACATATAACGGTGTGAGAAATGACATCCAGTACTTTACATGATGGACACTCTAATCCTACTCATGGGAGAAAAGGGTTGCATGTTTCATTTGTCTAGTAATATAATGAAAATCCTCAGCCTGTTTCCTGTCATTCGACTGGGTCAGAAATGGAATGAATGAAGCCCCCATCTAGCGGCGAGGACAGAAATTGTGCCGGCTGCCGAAGCTGTTGCACTCCTCTGGGGCAATGATTAATGACTGACAGATGAAATGAAAGGATATTTGAACATTTTTCTGGAATGAAAGATGACGGGGAAACCCGGATACCCGGAGTAAAACCTGTCCCGCCTCCGCTTTGTCCAGAACAAATCTCACCTGGAGTGATCGGTGAGAACCCAGCGGTGAGAGGCCGGCGTGTTGCGGTCTGAGCCACGGAGGCTCTCCCAGTAATGTAATGTTAGTTATTAATGTTATATTAGTAATTCTTAGGAATGCAAGCAAACAATTTTAAATAGGTTTACTTAAGAAAGTTACATCGATGTAGAATTAAATAAGGAATATAATTCTTAACTGATACTCATTAAATTACGATCATACTGTATATCAGTAATATCTGTACTCGATTGCTGCCTCAAGAGCAAAATCAGATAATACTGAGATTACAATAAATGACATCCCAACCCATTAGCCAACGGCAGATCTATATAAAAAACGTCCAAAATATGCACAAATTTCATTTTTTAGTTTTAAATTTTGCAATAATTTCCAAGTAATTCGTTGCAGCTTGTATCAACTATATTCAATTAAACCAGAAATAGAGGCCCCCTTAAAAGTAAACGGAATTTTTTAGACTCCTAGCATTATAAATGTCCTCATGATGGTATCAATTTTCCGTTCTCTGTACCACTGAAGTAACTAATCAAATCCTGTTGCAATGCAATATTAGGCAGACCCACTTCACTTGACGTGTTTTATGGGATGCGTAGGTGGGTAATGAGAGCAAACCTTAAACCTTGTTAAATCAAAGGAGATTAGTTTTCTCCTTTTTATGTTCCTAGTCTTCGGATCAGGAAACAATCGAAACAGTCACTTGCATTATAGCTGCAGTGAGGGTCAATACTGTGTATAAACTGCATTTATTTATATAATGGCAGTGTTCAGGTGCTATCACAGTAGACTTGAAGTTAAAAAGAAAACGAAGGACAATGACAGGCATAAACTTAAAAAGCAGTGACGCACATTTTCACCTTTGTGAGGAGGTGAGAGTGCTGTCAACAAGGTGAGAGTGCTGTCAACAAGGTTCCTCAGGTTACGGTTAAAAGCTGCTCCACCTCTCGATGGCACGGTGTATTCAGTTCTCGTCTACGGTAAGTGTCAGGACGATGTTAGGAGCACAATAGGTGCTCTCTTCGTTACACACATCCTACCTGTTGACCCTAGGTCAAAGGTTTCTTCTTTTTAGCTAAAGTATGGAGCAAAGCTATTGACATGGCAGTTAACTCTAACATTTCTCATTAAATTGGTTTGTCTATTTGACAAATTAGTGTATTGAAATCCAATTAATTAGCCAAAATGGAAAATATGTGAACGAAGAGAGAGACTAGCCCGTGCCCGCTTGTCCATAATCATCAGGTCTTGAATGGCAACTTTACACATCAAAAACAATAATGTTTTAAAGACATTTTAAAAAATTTCACTCGTTATAAATATGTTTCTGTCCGCCTTTGTGGTGTAGTGGTTAGCGTGATTAGCTGCCACTCCCAGAGGTCCGGGTTCGATTCCCGGCTCTGCCACGAAATTTGAAAAGTGGTACGAGGACTGGAACGGGGTCCACTCAGCCTCGGGAGGTCAACTGAGTAGAGGTGGGTTCGATTCCCACCTCAGCCATCCTGGAAGTGGTTTTCCGTGGTTTCCCACTTTTCCTCCAGGCAAATGCCGGGATGGTACCTAACTCAAGGCCACGGCCGCTTCTTTCCCTCTTCCTTGCCTATCCCTTCCAATCTTCCCATCCCTCCACAAGGCCCCTGTTCAGCATAGCAGGTGAGGCCGCCTGGGCGAGTTACTGGTCATTCTCCCCAGTTGTATCCCCGACCCAAAGTCTGAATCTCCAGGACACTGCCCTTGAGGCGGTAGAGGTGGGATCCCTCGCTGAGTCCGAGGGAAAAACCGACCCTGGAGGGTAAACAGATTACGAACGAATAAATATGTTTCTTGAATGAACTGCAATATCTTCTTGTTGTACTTACAGGTGTGTAGAGTGTCTAATTTTAGTTACAAAAATCGCAATTATTCAATGTGAATGCCACTAATGAGGCACACTTAATTACTCCTCGTAAAATTAATATTATACAAAAGTACTCAAGTCCTTAAGCCTTTTTAGTCGTCAAATTGCCAGTATTTCACCCGCGTGGCATTAGGCTCTCGAGCTGGATAGCCACACATACGCTGGCGGATAGTAGCCCTTTGAGACGTCACTTGCAAGCCCCAGCGTCTAGCGAAAGTGTACCGAGCGAGTTAATGTTATGGTTAAGGTCTCGCAGCAGTGAGCTTGCATTCGGGAGATAGTGGGTTCGAACCCCACTGTCGGCATCATTGAAGGTGGTTTTCCAGAACTTTCCTTCCTTACTTTAACTACGAGTGTCTGATACATGTTCTGCGAACACCATGTTGATGTAAATATAATGAGGGATGATTAGATAAATTAGTTAATATGTTCATCGACCTGGTATCACGACCAATTCAATTGAGAAATATGTGCATCCCCTAGCGTATCCATTGTTTGAGTTTCACATTTTCAAATTATCTTTCATTGGTAGTAATAGTAATGTTGGAAATTATTTCCCACAACGACAATTGTCGTAATTAAAGCTATAAAAGTGTTATATGAGCACGCCATGTTAAAAATGAGGTTTATTAATTTAGTGATCATATTTTATCCGATGAATCTGTTATTCTGGTGTAACTGAGATAGTGAATATCAAAGTAAGAATGGTTATTGTACGTAATGTAGATTATGAAGAGACTTGATGTTGAGATTATTCATAGGAATGTGCAAATACAAACTGAGATGACCAAATAATAACAAATTAAACTAATTACTTTTATTTACTAATTCCCTAAATTATTCCCGTTTGGAAAATAATTCAGACGCTTCCCTGGCATTATTTCGTAAGACTACGGTCCTTTATAATCACAAGTATTAAATTATCACAACATTTCTCAGAGTATCAATGTACCCCATTTAGCAAATAATAACCCTTTACTATTCTCAGCTTTAAGTCGTATAAGAGAACAGGATTCCTAATGAAATCCACAATTAACCCTTTAGATGTCTTTTATGAAGGAAATAGATACTGTCGCATTAAAAAGTTTTTTGAATTCCAACACACTGAACAAATAACTGAACATGCTACCATTCTAGTGTTTGATTATCTGAGGCACTAGGCAGTAAATTAGATATATTACTGTGATTTGGTTCATTATTCACGTCGTTTCGCGTATCCTAGTTCCCAACAATTTTAGCTTTTACGTTTCTCTCAGACGTTTCAATCCTGTCACCATTTTCCCATCTTCGGCTAAGACATCTTTCTTCGTAGAATACGTCAGTTAATGTTTTAATTTCTTTACTGAGTAGCATTAGCTACGCCATTTCATTCATCATATCCAAATGAATGGTTACAAGCTGATTACTCCATTTATCCAATGCAATCTTGCTGCACAAAGAGACTGTTTATCCAACTCCAATACTTGATTCACCTGGTCTATCCGCCATCGGATCGTACTAACAAGAACCCGGGAGACTAGAAGATGTTCCACTTCACAAGCATCAATATTCAGTTCCTTTGAGATGAATGCAATGTGGGTACGCGTATATGGCTTCATAAGTTTGATCTTCTTTTCTTTATAATTGGCTTTACGTCGCATCGACATGTAGATAGGTCTTATGGCGATCATGAGATAGGAAGGGGCTAGAAGGAGGAAGGAAGCAGTCGTGGCATTAATTAAGATACAGCCCCAGCATTTGCCTGGTGCGAAGTTTGATCAAAATCTGGGTGCGAATATTCCGCAGAAGATCTTGAATGTGGTTCCGGATGAGATTTTCATTTATTGTATTCCTCTTGTTTTCCTTCATAATTGTTTTAAATTTATTAATATCATTGTTCTGATGGGGACAAACTGGATTTTACATCGCCAAGAATTCAGGACCTTTTTTGTAGGGCTTGGTTTACTGTAAGAGAAATGAGTTATTTCACTTCATTGGCTTGTTTGCTAAAACAACGTACTTTAGACATGTTGTGCGTCGTGGACTGGTTGATTAATCACAGTTCTTAGAAGCCTCGAAGAAGTCGGTTTCTTTTCAAATGCTCCTTCTCGAAGGTCCATCTTTCCACCATATTCTCCGATTATTCGCATTATAATTATGTGGATGTGGAATAGCAGACTAAATACGTAAGAATTGTTCATAAAGTGTTTTAAACTTCTTATTGACTTTCTGGGATGTACTGTATACGTCTGTATACTCTGAGAAATGATGTGATAATTTAATACTTGTGATTATAAAGGACCGTAGTCTTACAAATAATGCCAGGGAAGCGTCTGAATTATTTTCCAAACGGGAATAATTTAGGGAATTAGTAAATAAAAGTAATTAGTTTAATGTGAAAATGGTAAACCACGGAAAACCATCTTCAGGGCTGCCGATATTGGGATTCGAACTGACTGTCTTCCGGATGCAAGCTCACAATTTCCCGCTCCTAACCGCACGGCCGACTCACCCGGTGGCACAAATAAGCTGAAGCAATTCCAGCATGAAGGGGCCGGGAAATATGATAATTTTTAAATAATAAAATTAAGTTAGAGCCTGTGAATTTCTGCTTCGCTTCTCTGCTTTCAATATTTAAATTTATAGTCCACTCTGAAGTAGAAATGTATAGGTATTAAAGGAATAACAGTAAACAAAATTGAAAAATAAATGAAAGCAACAAAAATTATATGAACGTGTTGAACAATTTTCCAGTCATTTTTTAATAATTGGACACTTTTAGTTTTGTCTATTTTTAATAAGCAATGCTCTGTTCTTTCCTCCCACTTGTCAACAGAACAAGCTAAGTTTGATCCGTAAAAATGTACGTAATACTCCATCGGTCCCTTACAATATCTTGAACACATTGGTACCGTACTGTAATATAATTTATGGCTTCTGACATCAAACCAGGGCCATGCCGACTTTGATAGCAAATGAGTAAAGTACACAATTACCTTCCTTATTTGAAGGAGAACTCCATTCTCTGTTCTTGTTTGGACAATGCTTCAATGGCATCGCTGTGGAATATTGGCTATTTTTGTATTTCCCTCAACTTCTTCTTCTCAATGGACATCAGTGCAAGGCTTCTCAATCATTATTGTCCTTGTGTTGACCTTTGGAATGATTTGATCCGTTTAAGTGCAGAGAATGATCTTTCAGCCGATCCAGATGTGCTTGGTATGGTCAAAGCAAGTAATGTCAACTTACATAATTCAGCAAATACCGTGTGGAGTTCTTTCGATTTCAAATTTGTTTGCCAGTTCGTGAGGGTATTTGCCATAAAACTCGCACATGTAATATAAGACTGTCAGTTCATTTTTGATTCGAACAATATCAGACATTGAATTGTGTTTCATTTTCAGTGCATCTAAAGCTGGATTAGGAAAATTTAATTTGTACACTTCAAATTTAGTTGGATCAAGTAATGAAAGAAATTCCAGTTGAAGCAAGTTTCCAAACCTGTATCTAATGTGACTTGTCACATTGTCTGTTATTTCTAAATATATTCTCTTATATTTCATGACATCACTGTCCAGGCGTTTTCACTTTCGTAGAACTTCGTATTCGACACATCATCATTCCACACTGCTTCAAACCTCTCTCTTTCATTCTGAAAAATACACTTCGTTTCGTTCACATTTTCTGCACAATACAGTATGTCCAAATGCTTTGTCTGAAGAATGTTATATAGAATATCAGTAAATTAACAAATGTTTGATAAAACATAAAGAATGAATTTGGTCTCACATTCTGAAAGGAAATACAAATATGCACGGGCAAGGGCTACAGTTTCATTTTCCCGGTCTGACGAGTTATCTAGTGAGGGTATTTGCCATAAAACTCGCCCATGTAATATAATACTGAAAGAAGTCCACCAGCAATTCACGGTTCTCCTTGACAACATTTACAACTCTGGAAGAGTAATTCTATCTTGCTGGTGCATTTCGTGGAATTTTATTGTTGGAATATAGAGTAAGAGCATGAATACGTTTTGTAGGCTTCGAGAACAAACTGCTTAGTCCATTGGAAGTTTGGAAAAAGATACGGCACTCCATAATATTCATAGCTGACTGAGATAAGACTAGATTTAGAAAGTAATCGAAACAGTCCATTTAGTTCACCAGCCATCACTACAGCGCCGTCGTATGTCTGGGCAACCAATTTTTATCTGATGTGATAGGAAGTTGCTATTGGTTTTACGTCGTACCGACAAAGAGAGGTCTTGTGGCGACGATGGGATAGGAAAGGGCTGGGAGTGGGAAGGAAGCGGCCGTGGCCTTAAGGTACAACCCCAGCCTCAGCATTTGCCTGGTGTGAAAATGGGAAACTACGTAAAACAATTTTCATGGCTGCCGACAGTGGGGCTCGAACCTACTATCTTTCGGATGCAAGCTCATAGATGAGCGCCCCTAGCCGCACGACCAACTCGCCCGGTGTCATAGGAAGTCAGTATGACCATTACATGATTAAGTAAACCATTAGCGGATCTACCTGTAATCACGTCAACGAAGGAAATAAACGTTCCTTGAGCTTGTGCTGCCTGGTGATGAACATATCTGAGATTGGTGGACAGTTGTGATTTGTTATTAATATCAGAAGTTTAATCTAAAATAATCGCTACATGCTGGGCCATTGAAATCTCATTTCTTATCGTTTCCATCAACACGGTACTGATAGCAGTAATCAAGTCGTTCTGAATCCTGTTCGATGTGTCCTTAAAAGTTGAAGACGACTCTAGATGTTCTCTAAGAGTAGTGTCATAGCTGCTCAACAAATGTAAAAGTTCTAAATAATTCCCTTTGTTGAATGAACCTTCACTTTCGTCGTGTCCTCTGAACGGCAATTCAAGCATGGATAAGAAGCATGTTGCGTCATTAGGCGCTTTAATATTTCTCTGTTCTTCTTGACCATTTCACTGTGACGCACCACATCAGCTTTCAATTCTTCATCCAATTGGTTATCAATGCGAACACTTCCAAAGCACGTAAGTTGAACAAACCAAGGTAAATTACTTTGCGATCGTTCGTGTTTGACAATGGCATTACTGAGATTATTTGATTACCATAACCCTCCTTGTTCCAAACAGTTTATTACAAAATAATGAGCATGGCCAGCAAAATAATGTATTGAAATGACAACTTCCAGCTAGCCAATTAGTTTTCTCGTATTGATTCGCATTAAATGACGTAAATATTCTCTACCCTTTTCCTTATGAAGAAATGTTAATTTTGGAATCGCCGGCACTGGTCTTCCCACTGATATGGCACTCTTTTCACTAAACGATCGAGAACTAAAAGACTTTTCTTAAATGTGTTCAATTATGCAACGAGTTTCTTGTCATAATGCAGCAAGATCGTCCTAATTTTCTTCACTCACTTGAAATCAACAATATAAGCACAGTCACTTCACCATCAAAGACGCTTCCAATATCACCTGCCAAAGAATGTTTTACGGCAAGCCGCTGCGTATACAAACCACGGTGTATGCACCAGCCTAGGTAATAGACTGGCAATGAAGAGAGAACTCTATGCTGTTACAATGTCACTTTTTTCACTAACGGAACAAGAGCCGAAATCTTTGTAAAAAGAATCATCAGTGGCATGCTACAACGATATTCTGTCATTATCCAGCAATATCGACCAAATTATTCATCACTCTGTTGAAATAAACGCTATAACCACAGTCAATTTGCTGTCAAAAGCACTTCCAATAGCGCCTACCAGGGAATGTCTTATGGCAAGCTGCTACGTATGCAAATTACAGCGCATGCGCCAGACTAAGTAATGTACTGGCTATGATAGTTGCGGGCCCCTAGTGCGGCACCTATAGCACCAAAGAGGAAGGATCACAGCTCACAACTTCATAGACGAGCGGGAGGGGCTGTGTAACTGGCTACACCGACTGTTTATTCTGCGGACCGCGCGGTTGAAAACACCCGTAGATCGCCACGTAACACTGGCCAAAACGAAATGAAAATTCAAATTTCAACGTCCATTGAAACTGTCAAATATTATTTGAGGATTTGATTAAAGTAATGTTACATTTCATACAAATTTAATTAGGTTCAATTTATTCCTTTGCTGGGTAGGCGCCGAATACCTAGCCTACCCGCAATGCTCGCCACTGGTCAGTACACAGTATCATTGCATAATCTGTCATAAACAAAGTGATCCCGGTCATACACCAAAATGAGTACGTGGTACGTAAGCGTCTTAAGGAGTATTGATTACCGCCTGTGCTATGAATAACAGCTTCACAACGTCTTCTGACAAGGTGCCGCCCATTCAGTTGAGGCAGATACCTCCACTCTTCCAAAAAGGAAATCTTCATGGGCTTGTAGTGTTTGGGATAGTGCATTTTTCACTCGGATGCGTTTCTCCAGTTGCACTCAGATTTGTTTGATCGAATTGAAGTTGGGTACTCTGAATTACCACTCCATTTGTTGCACGTGTTGCTCTTGCATAAATCTCCTAATGATGTTGTCATCGTGTATTCTAGCATTAGAATGCATGAATACTGTGTTTTATTTACAGTGCCTCACGTGAAGCAGCACATGTGACACTAGAATCTCGTCAATGTACATTCGAACAGCTAAAGATTCGCTGTAAATGATCAGGAGATCGGTTTTCATGTCAAGACTTATACCTGCCCACACCATGACAGATACACCTCCATAAACAACGGTAGATTGTACAGCTGTCGAATGAAATCGCTCCCCACGTTTTCTCTAGAATCGCATACGACCATAACGCGAAACGGGATTAATCCGATAACGGCATTGGACATCAGTGTCTTAGCTGCCAGTCCAGATAATCTCTAGCAAACTGTAGTCTCTTGCCACGATGTCTGTCCAGTGCAAGCTTGAACGAGTCGTCGGATCTTAAATTGGCCTCTGGAAGCCTATTCCTGACTATTCACTAGCACGTACTCTTGCTATTGTTCCACCTGTAGTGCTTGTGCTGTAACGTGGTGGTTTCAGATTATTATTATTATTATTATTATTATTATTATTATTATTATTATTATTATTATTATTATTATTATTATTATTATTATTATTATTATTATTATTATTATTATTATTATTATTATTATTATCGTATGGCATTTACAAGCATAATCTGTAAAAATATACAATTAACATACACATTAAAATATAGAGGTAATTAAACTAGAATGTCCAGCTTCGACAACCAGTCCACTGCACTTGGTGTCAATTCATGCAGAGTCCGTAAACCGTCCTTAAATGCTGACAGTGGACAGCTCTCAACAACATGAAGCAATGTCTGCTTCTCAGCACCACACTCACACGCAGCACTTTCACAATATCCCCACTTTTTCATCGTATATCGGCACCTGCCGTGGCCTGTTCTGAAACGGTTGAGTTTTGACCACTCATGTCGAGGAAGATCGAAACCTGGCACTTTCTTCGTTGGTCTTTAATCAAAAAGGCGTTAGTGGGTGGACATTGTTCCCATCGCTGTCTCCATTCTGCTGTTACACTGAATTTTTCATAGGAGTGTAGATCAGTCCAGAGTGGATTCCTGGATTTTAACCTCATCACAGGTGGATCTCGTAAGGCATTGAACAAAAGTTTCAGATAGAACCACAAGACGAGTTACTTTCCTTTCGCGGCATGTTTCAGGGCACCTGGAAGCCTTTCTACAGATACCAAGTCGTATTATTTGCAACCCCTAGAATTCTAGCAACGTAGGTACCTCTGCGCGCAACCTTCTTAAAGCAGTGTAAGTACACGAGTGGCTTCATTAAATGACAACTGCTTTCCCTGTTGACTACCTCGATCCCAAGATTAACCATGCATAACATTACACTTCATACAGATCAACCTTTGCATACACTTTGAATTGAGGCACTCGTACATTTCAATTGACACCTCCGTAGCATCCGGAAGGCAGTGGAGCCCTCTATCATCTAAACAGGATATGTTATTGCCGTAATAATCCAATCCCCATCTCACTATACATTCGTAAAATGTAGTTAGGAACATCTAAAGACGTGACCAAATTAATTTTTTTGTGCAGCACAGTATCAAACTTGCTTAAGTCACTACAGTGTCTCTCCTAATCCTTACATACAGCAAGTAATCGACGATTCCACTTGGAATCTAATAAATAGAGTCGCACGACGCGATATTTCTGTCCATCATATTCTCATCCCTCTGGGCCTGTGACGTCAAGTGAAGGTATAAATCTAGTTGGTGATAACGTCATCGGCTGTCATTTTATAGTCCATTCCGACAATCCTATTCTTCACTGTGATTGGAGGACAGGTTTTACGAAAATTTATGAGAGCGTACTTCAATTTAGTTGGTATACGGACAAAAGGACATCTGCATGCTCGGCCAGTTAGATCTCAGAAATAACTGGGTTAAAATAAACAGCATATTTAGCTCTATATCACATCAGTTGGACAGCTGCTCGCTTCCCACTATTAGAGGTGTTCAGCTCATAGACCAGTAGAAGGTCTATTTTCACATTTCAATACAATATGGGTTGAGCTCCATCGCCGTGAACTATGGTGACATCTAAAGACACGAAGCTGAAATTCACAGGCTCTAATTTCCTTTTATTATTTAAAACTTTCCACATTTTCCAGCACTTTCAGGCTGGAATTGCTTCAGCTTATTTGTGCCACCGGGTGAGTTGGCCTTGCGGTTAGGAGTGCGAATCTGTGAGCTTGCATCCGGGAGATAGTGGGTTCGAATCCCACTATCGGCAGGCCTGAAGATGGCTTTTCGTGGTTTACCATTTTCACGCCAGGTAAATGCTGGGGATGTACGTTAATTAAGGCCACGGCCGCTTCCTTCCCATTCCTAGGCCTTTCCTATCCCATCGTCGCCATAAGACATATCTGTGTCCGTGGGGGGTAAAAAAAATGTAAAAAATTACTTGTATTGACATTCCTATTTTCTATTTGGCCTCCCTTTGTCAATTTTTCTCTTCTAGTCCTGGTGGTAATAGAGTTGTGGGTTCTGGAGTCCATTTCCACGGCCTTGCCTGTCCTTCCGTTGCTCATACTAATACCTTCATTAGTCCTCTCGCATACTCTCCCCTGATTTAGTGTTCAGAGAAGATGATTATTTCGCAGTATTTCTCCATGAAATCGTAATAATCACCACATTCCCCAATAAGAAAATAGGCCATTAAACCATTTACAATCACCATGTACCTAAGTACAACATATCCCACTGAGCAAGTGCCTGCACGGTTTGGGTGACGTAGCTGTCAGCTTACATTCGGCAGATAGTGAGTTCGAACCGAACTGTCGGCAGCCCTGAAGATGGTTTTCTGCGGTTTCCAATTTCCACACCAGGCAAATTCTGGGGCTGTACCTTAATTGCCACGGTCGCTTACATCTCACTCCTAGCCTTTTCCAATTCCATCGTCACTATAAGATCTATCTCTGTCGGTATAACGTTAGGAAAATTGTAAAAACAAAACAACATAATATCCTAAAAATCATCACTATCAACAACAATAAGGAGTATATAATTAATGGAGACGGTATTCATAGGATACTTTGTCGACCAAGAAAGATTGTTGCTCATCTCAAGTATAAAATTGATGATAATGATGATGTTGATTTTTAAAGGGTCCTAACATCTAGATCATCGGACGATGATTTATGAAATTACGTTAAAAATAATTTACCCTATTTTAGTTGATCATCCGCCCGAAATAATTGAAAACTGATGAAGTATTCATCGACATATGAGTGCATCCATTTCAAATTGAATTCTCGGAACAATCCGTGTAATATAATGTTCTATGAACGTTCAAGTGCTAGATTTATGAAGATCAGTTCGACTGTGAAGAACGTCGAGTTAACATATGTCGGTCAGTTTACCAAGTCAATTCTTCACATCACAGTGAGAGCACCTTACAAGGAAAATGATTCAATGGTAAGTAAGAGTGTTTCACGGTGTTATTGAAGTAGAGTACAGTAGACAAATTTAATATTATCAAAAAGTATAAAGCTGTTTTCTAGGTTCTTTTTTAGAATTATTTATCAGCACAAGAGAGAAAAATCAATCAAGCAAACAAGCAAATTTGTTATTTCTTGTGACTGTTTATATCGTGATCACAACCACAGCAAGTCTCGTTTTGCGTGGAAACCTTCATACATTGTCCAGGATCCGAAAACCGTGGCCACCATAGTCAGAATCCAGGGATTATGTCACATCCCTATCATGCTCCTGTTATGAGATTCAGTAGAACTGATAAATTGAGGCTTTATGGAGATTTTGCGCAGAGCAAGAGTTAGATTGGTCTGCCTCTGTGGTGTAGTGGTTAGTGTGATTAGCTGCCACCCCCGGAGGCCCAGGTTCGATTCCCGGCTCTGCCACGAAATTTGAAAAGTGGTACTAGGGCTGGAACAGGGTCCACTCAGCCTCGGGAGGTCAATTGAGTAGAGGTGGGTTCGATTCCCTCTTCAGCCATCGTCCAAATGGTTTTCCGTGGTTTCCTACTTCTCCTCCAGACAAATGCCGGGATGGTACCTAACTTAAGGTCACGGCCGCTTCCTTCCCTTTTCCTTGTCTATCCCTTCCAATCTTTCCATCCCCCACCAAGGGCCCTATTCAGCATAGCAGGTGAGGCCGCCTGGGCGAGGTACTGGTCATCCTCCCCAGTTGTACCCACCGACCCAGAGTCTGAAGCTCCAGGACACTGCCCCTGAGGCGCTGGAGGTGGGATCCCTCGCTCAGTCCGAGGGAAAAACCAACCCTGGAGGGTAAGCAGATTAAGTAAGTAAGTAAGTGTTACATTGTATTAGTTTTGTTTATATTGGTGATGTGGTTTAAATACAGTTAAACACTTGTCATTTAACAATATTTTAATTTTAATATTATTAATAAGGAACATGTAGCTCACACAAATATATAAAAAGAAAATAAACCACCAAGTTCAAACGTTTAGGATGGTTTTTATACTTACTTTTCTGGTAATGAAGTGGGCATTCCCCCATGGCTGATAGCCTCCGCAAATGTAATTTACATTGAGGTATTCTATCGTATCGTTCATTGTTATGTAGCTGTGATTAACACGCCACCACATTTTCCAACATTTCTCCCTGTGGATGAATACGATTGCAATTTCCGGGCATGGCTGAACACATCAGTTTTGCTGTGGAGGTGCCGAATGTAGGGACCAGCCGTATGGCCCTAAATCTGTTAGTTCTCGATAGGAGCTAAAGAAAAGAAGTGTTACGTCTTTCAGTTCCAGAAAAAACTGACTTGCCCTTCCGTAGGTAGTATGAAGTAACTGATTGTAGTAGTAGTGCAGTGTTGTATTCTTATGTCATTTTTCTGTGCCGTCCAGTTTTCATCTCCTCGGAGAGAAATAATGTGCTCTTTGTAAAAAATGTTTCTTATTTAATAAAGGTCTACACTTAGCTCACTGAAAAGTTATACGATATGTATTTCTTCGAATCAAAGTTCACATTATTAGAATGCACATATTTTTCTTTCAATTACTATCCATTTGCTTCGTTTACTTGTAAATATATTGCCCTCGTCTTGCTTTATGGACTTTCATTCATCAGTGTAGCTGCAAGCATGAAACCGAGCAAGTGGTTTGGGTCACGTACCTATCAGCTTACATTCGCGAGATAGTGGGTTCGAACCCCACTGTCGGCAGCTCTGAAGTTTTTTTTTTGTATCCCATTTTCACACGAGGCAAATGTTGGGGCTGTACGTTTATCAAGGCCAGGGTCGCTTTCTTCCCACTCCTAACCCTTTCCTGTCCCATCGTGGCCATAAGATATATCTGTGTCGGTGCGTCGTAAAGTAACAAAATATTGTGCACGCATTAAGTCAGGTGTCGGCCGCATGATAACACACTGTCTTTGTCACTTGATGACCGAGGTTGGAAACATGTGCAATTTTTTTAAAATGCAAATGCTCCCCCCTGTCGTTTCGATTACGCGTAATATTTGATGTCCTTCGGATATGGTCACAGTCACTTGCTTGTTTGGTAAGATACTTCGATCAATGTCACCGGTCAACTTTGCCATGATTTTCCATTCCCACCCCAGGAAAATATTAGGCTTTACTCTGCTCTTAGATCACGGAACTTCCTCTCTGATTCCACAAACTTAAGAGTTAACTCGATAACATCTTGTCAGACAGATGCGACGAAGACCTTAAAATGTCAGTAAGCACGTTTCAATATCCCATGTGTACTTTTTTATGGCAGTATATAACCAAGCGTCATATTATTGTACAAAATGGGTGTAAATTTTCAAAGGACCTTCTGTGTATCACATGGTCAGATGCCAATGCTGATGCTTCATACCAGGCTGAAATTTTACCGACTCCATGTGGAATTCATTCTTGGCAAAGTGGAGATATTAAAGCGGTGTATGCCACAGTAAGTTCGACCATCAGGTACGTGTTATAACTCTGTGCTAGGTCATCATCTGATCTGGCACTAGCCTGAAATCGGGTGACGTGGTTTAGATATTACTATACTGTATAGTTACCGAGCTCGATAGCTGCAGTCGCTTAAGTGCGGCCAGTATCCAGTATTCGGAAGATAGTAGGTTCGAACCCCACTATCGGCAGCCCTGAAATAGGTTTTCCGTGGTTTCCCATTTTCATACCAGGCAAATGCTGGGGCTGTACCTTAATTAAGGCCACGGCCGCTTCCTTCCCACTACTAGCCCTCTCCTGTCCCATCGTCGCCATAAGACGTATCTATGTCGGTGCGACGTAAAGCAAATAGCAAAAAAAAAAAAAAAAAAAATACTGTATAGTTACTTTCCACTCTATTAGCTCAAGTTCGATTCTCGAATATGTCGTGAATGTACACCTATCGTGAGGATCTGTATTGAAGAGTCCTCGACCTGGGAAACACAAATGAGGAGTAAAGTATGTTAGAATACAACTCTCGGGTAGCATGTAAGAGGATTTGTGCTTTTTCATTTGAACTAAAAACTATTGCCGGAATCGTGGTGTAACCAGACATCAGATACAGGGCCAGTGAATTTCCGAAGACAGAAAAATCCGTAGAGACTACTGCATTCCTTTCATGTTTGCATGTAAAAAATCCCGGACGAACACATAATGTGTCCTACGCAAAATTCTTCGTGTGTTATAATCTGTCTAAGGCAAAGACATTGGCTTATCTGTTAGGTGGTGGTGGTGGTTTTGGTTTCAATTGGAAGTACAACTACGCAACAATCCTCTCTTAACATTAATCAGCGGAAAAAGAGGAAGACGGTTCACCGTTCGTAGAATGAGGGTATCGGTAAGAGAAAGGGAGGAGCCACGAAGACACTCTAGGTCTCACAAAGCTAATAGCATGAGGGTCGAGAAAGAACGAGAGTTGACTGCACAATGTCAGATAGAGAAGTTTATATTGAGGAACCCAGAGTTAAGTGGAAGCAATGCCAGACTCAGCTGCGGCCCCGTGGTCATCAATGTGTATTTGAGAGCTCCTGGGGATTACCCCTCTTTCAGTCGCCTCTTTCGTCAGGTAGAGGATACTGTGGATGTATTCTGCCGCCCACACCCGCAGGAGCACTGACTGTATACAGCTGGGAAGCGTGAGTTAGCGATCACGGGGCCCTTAGCTGAGTCCTGCCATTGCTTCCACTTACTTGTGCCACGCTCCTGTCTTTCATCCATCCTATCTGATCTCACTTGGTCAACTCTTGTTCTCTTCTGGTGAAAACCTGAATATATAGGCTACTTCCTCTCTTCCCGTCCTTACCCCTTCTAATACAATAATTAGTAAGAGATATTTCGTCTACGCTAATTACAGTAGCAGACTCGACCCACACGTTAAGTTCTCGATCCTATTGACCAAAATGTGCCAGTAATGTTGAAAGTAGAAGAGCCTGATGAAAGTAATTACTCAAACCTCGAAAATTACACTATAAAATTCTTTCTCTTATGGTTTCGAATATTTAACATAGGTAGTAATCACTTGAATTACATGAATATTGCTTGTTTAACACGCTTCCACTCCTTACTCTGAAAGGGTACGGCAGGTCACCTAGAGCGTTACGTCCCCTTTCTGGCCCAAAGATGCTTGCGGGTAACTGTGATGTGGGGAACTGAGGAGATGGCTGGTAAAGGTGTGTTGGTTGAATGAGTAGAGCAGGTTGTCGGCCTCTGGGAGTAATGTATATTATCGGGTTTTATGTCGAATGAGTTTCGACATTAGCTAATTGAATGAAGCGATGACTGGATAGATTAGTGGATGTGTAAGCGACGAATGGATAGGCCAGTGCACGAAGAAGTGAATGAGGGAATGAGAGAATTATCGGCAGGGTGAGTACATGGGTGGGGTAATTGATAGACAATTAAGTATTGCATTGTAAATTATGGAGTGCTGATAGTCCTGTTGCACATCCAGTTAAGGAACGGGTGTATGGGGGTGGAAATATATTGGGGGAAGTGATGTTGGGATGGTTAGGATGGGACTATGAATTTACCGGGGTTTCTAGACAACGGAAGTGGAAATGTGTATTTAGGCTAGTCTGTGCTGTCTGGAAGTGTAGATTTAGAGCCTGATTGGCTGCGGTTTGAAAGTGGCAGAGTTGTTAGTGACAGAAATAGTGGTAAACCTAACGACGTCTTCTATGCTGAGGATGGGCAGAAGGAGTCTGTTGGGGGCGTGGGGCTGTCAATTGTCCTTAATAGAGCAACTAAGTTCGGTCGATCTACTGTTGGTGTGAGACGTGGTAGATAGATAGATAGATAGATAGATAGATAGATAGATAGATAGATAGATAGATAGATAGATAGATAGATAGATAGATAGATAAGGAATGGGTGAGACCTGCGTTCGCAGGGCTCCACACGTAGGTCTATGAAGACCCTTTGTGTCCCTTAAACGGGTTTGCCTAGTCCATCCCTAGTGCTCCTGTAAGGGATACTAGTGTCCGGATGTTGGCATTCCTGATGTCTTCCATGTTCACAAAATGTGAGCCAAGATATCAATGTCTAGTGCTTGCAAGAGCCTCGCACTGACACAACACATGCGCGGAGGTTTCTTCCTCCCTACCGGATCTTCTACACATCGGATCTTGACTTATTTTCATGATGTGTAGGTGTCTCTGTAAGGTATTGTGGCCTGTCAACAGTCCAACTCCCATTCGTATTGTGGTCCTATTCAAGTTTATTAGGACCTTTTTATATCTTTGGCTGGGCCCTTCGATAAGTTCACGTGCTTGCCTTGCCGTGGTTAACCTATTCCAAATGTCTGAGACTGGTTTGTCCACTGTGATATTACCAGTTTCACACTTTGGAGTGATACTCCCAGTGTGAGACGTGAATAGGTGACATGTGCTTGATCACAAGTGTGACTCTGTGATGGTGCCTGAATATTAGGGCAGCAGGGGTCTGAATGTGCCTCCACAATTGCACGGCATTGATTAGTGCTGTGGCTGTTGTATTTTAGGCGGTACTTGCAGCGCAGGTCTTGAGGTGGATGGACACGGTAATGATGCGTCGGGAGGAGTAGGCAGACCATGCAGATCGGCCCGGTGGCGCTTTTGATCGGGAATGCCTTCCTTGGTGGTATTCCGTCAGCGTTAAATTCTTGAATGATGGTGTGATCGGTGATGGCCGGGTAGACCCTCTAACCACACAGCTAAATAGAGGCGAGGAGTTAGAGGTGAAGTCTTAACGTGCGCTGTGTGAGGGGTTGAAAGGTCGTAGATGATCCAAGTTGTGCCGAGCCAACTCTTCGAGTTCGTTTCTGAGCTTCTTTCCTCGCACTGATATTGAGCGGGGTGGTTAGGATCTTGTAAGCGAAGCGGAGTTGAGATGTGGGGTTGGCTAAGAGAAATGAGTGGGTGCCTTAGGGTCGAGGTTGTATCGAGTTAACGGAGGCAGTGAACTGGGGGAAGGAGGAGTTTTCGGTCTGCAATGGAGCGTTTAGGGTAGTTCGTGTCGATTCCATTTTGAGATATTGTGGAGGTATGCGGTGTTGGTACATCTACGGTCATACGGCTAGTAGCTGGCTCAGTTTCGTATGGAGTGTAAAGGCGTTGTTCGCTTATACTGTTCGTCTGGGTTATACTGCGGTGCAGTGGGCATAGGGAGATGTCTGAAGATTGGTGGGGGAAGGGTATGAGGAGCAAACCCAGCCCTAACCAACCCAGTTCGTGAAGGGAAGACAAGCTCCATTCGATGAGGAAATGGGTTGAAGCCCCGAAGAGGGAGAAGGGGTTGAAACCCCAAAGATGGAGAAGGGTTGAACTGTTGCAGTGGGAATGTCCGGAGGTGAAACCTCTGTCCAGAGGTCCACGTTTTTTTAAAAGGCAATAAAACTTCTAGGCTGCGTTCGGTGTACACACACTCGTTGGACTTGATTTGAAGCATATACGGAAACCCTATAAAAATTAGGTACCGGGCGAGTTGGCCGTGCGCGTAGAGGCGCGCGGCTGTGAGCTTGCATCCGGGAGATAGTAGGTTCGAATCCCACTATCGGCAGCCCTGAAAATGGTTTTCCGTGGTTTCCCCATTTTCACACCAGGCAAATGCTGGGGCTGTACCTTAATTAAGGCCACGGTCGCTTCCTTCCAACTCCTTGTCCTTTCCTATCTCATCGTCGCCATAAGACCTATCTGTGTCGGTGCGACGTAAAGCCCCTAGCAAAAAAAAAAAAAAAAAAATTAGGTGGATTGCTGTGATTCAACGAAGGATGAATGGAGATTCTCTCTGGCGGTATTCTGTTCGCTCAGTCAGTGCTGATGTTGTGGCCGCACATACTATCGATTGGATGTGACAGGCGCTGCTTCTAACAAGGGCATAAAATGTGAGCTGCTCAATCGTTCTCACTGGCTATAAAATAAGGCCCGGGCTGTCAATCCTTAAAACCGCGCTGTCACCGGGGCGATGTAAAGATGTTTGACTTTACGACGGGCAGTGTGATTCAGAACAAACTGCAGCCAAAGACTCCTGTAAGCAGTAAGTTACATGTAAGGGAGATTCCAAGTAACAGCAAAATTCCATAATTCTACATCAGGTTTGAAAAAAAATTAAGTGGATGACACTTGAAATAAAAATAAAAGTAAAACGCAACCTGTTGAAACATTGCCACTTGATAATTGATGTTTGTGCTACAATTTCTTTTGAAATTTAAGTTGTCCTTAGGTAATAATCATACAGTCAATAGCAGAGAGGAACGAAAAGAACAGGATCAAAAATCAAAGTCCAGAGAATCTCATAATAATAAACAGTAATATATTTAGAGTAAAAAGAACATTTATGAAAAATTAATTTAGTCCTTCACTTATAGTTTTCTGTGCCAGAGTGTTTCTCAATTAACTTTTCCAAAGAAATCCAGTGTTATATTTTTAAATCACATGGAAATTATCCCAGTTACTAATCCCTCAATAATTTAGTTGAAATACTTAGGACGAACATTTTCAGTTTACTTGAATCAGTTGTCATAGAAAGGAATAAACCACAATCGGTTGGTGCGCAAACAATTGTTTATAATATATTTTACTTGAAGCAATGTTTTTATTCCATCTCAGCCACATGAATTTCTTGGAATATTCTTGTACATAATCGTGTAATTTGGTTCACATTTGAAAGTGAGTTATGCTGTGAACCACACGACATGTTATACTTTACACGTAACCCGTAGTTGTTCCCTTGTGCAACTTCTCCACTGCGCTCATTAGATTCATTACCTGACGGAGATATCCGTTACTAGAGTTCTGGAGAACTTCTGTAGACACTGGCTTGAAGAAATAACGACAATTAAAATTTCCTATCAGAAACTAACTCTGGGTTGATTGTGTGTAATGTACTAAATCTTAACGACTGGACCTGTTTGTGTTTCTTTATACGATTTGCAGTAACGTAATTATATACATATTTTCGCTATTAAACTATCGACGTGAGTGAGAACTCTTTAAAACCGTACTGAACTCCAAACAAATCATAATTATTCGGTAGAGAAGAGGTTTTAGAATAAGTGTAGATTGTCTGAAAATTGATTGCTGCCCATTGCAAGGGCTGTTCCTTTGTTAGTTAAAGGCGAGCACAATTCGGCTCAATAAGCAGATCAGGCAGGTAAAGGAGCAGTGTATGCGCTCTTACGGAACGTAGCCAAGCAGCTGCTTGCAAGGCTCGCAGTTACAACTAGTGAAGGGGCGCGTATCTAAACATTTAAACTTTAAGCAGTATTATTTTACCTACAGTATGTCTCTTCCTGTTCAGTGCATTAGATTATAGTGAGGAAACAGAATAAGTTATTTTGCATGCAAATGCCTTAGCAAATACGTTTAATTATATTAATTTCTTTAGGTTATGCTTCGGAAACAAACGTAATTGTTTTAACATGTGATAAATAAATACTCCCTTTATTACTACTTGTACTCATTTTATTATAAAAATTGTTCCTCCACCTAGAAGCTGCCCAAAGACAAAGAATACACAATACAGTGAATATTGATTAAAAAATAAACAGTTTGTAAAGAACTCGAAAAATTAAAAACAATTGCGAAGATAGATCTACAAATTTAAACAACTGTAAAACACAATTAAAGTTAAAATCTACAAAAATATTTAAAACATGTAAAAATTATAAACACAACTCGAGAAGTAACTCCTTCAAAACTTAAAATATAAGTATGATTCGAGCTTGAGGCCATTTGATCTTATTCCAAAGAGTAGCCTTTAGATGATGTCTCAAAATGAAGACAGATCCCCTGAGAGCTTTTAGAAATACTGTAGGCCAATATAAAAGCTTGTTTAGGAATACAGCATATACAATGAACAACAAACGACCTGTGCGATTGTATTGCGTAAACATAACACAGCTCGCTAGGTACTTGGCTGGAGCTTTGACTGCGCATAGCGCCATCTAGCCTTTACAGCACAAACTGTTAGAAAGCTGCTCTTGGTTTACACGATACTCTCCTGGACGCGTGCTCACTACTCCTAACTATCCATCCATCGAGAACAGATCAATGAATAGAACTAGATTGCTCTCTTGTACAAATTAATTTTCAGGTTTCACATATCTTTTTTTTACAATTTGTTTTACGTCACACCAACACAGATAGGTCTTATGGCGACAATGGGAGAGGAAAGGCCTAGAAGTGGGAAGAAAGTGGCCGTAGTCTTAATTAAGGTGCAGCCCCGATATTTGTCTGGTGTGAAATGGGAAACCACGGAAATCCATCTTCAGGGCAGCCGACGGTGGGGTTCGAACCCACTATCTCCCGGATGCAAGCTGACAGCTGTACGCCTCTAACCGCACGGCTAACTCACCCGCTGTTGTATCTCAACAACTCGCTACATATGTTAACAACTGATGAGCAGTCTTCCTACTTACACTTCACACAATTCTACAGCTACTAGCGTTGTGCTTACATTCTACTTTCAGCAACAACCACACGAGCTACAATCAGTTCTTAATGGAATTGTCCTCGTTGGAAATGAAAGGGAGTAGGCAAACAATACACACTTGTGAAAATATATAAAATACCCCTTAAGAAACTTACTGTTTTGTTGTGTAACAGATACTTATCGCCGCCTCTGTGGTGTAGTGGTTAATGTGATTAGCTTCAGCCCCGGAGGCCCTGGTTCGATTCCCGGCTCTGCCAAGAAATTTGAAAAGTGGTACGAGGTCTGGAACGGGGTCCACTCAGCCTCAGGAGGTCAACTGAGTAGAGGTGGGTTCGATTCCCACCTCAGCCATCCTCGAAGTGGTTTTCCGTGGCTTCCCATTTCTTCTCCACGCAAATGCCAGGATGGTACCTTACTTAAGGCCACGATCGCTTCCTTCCTTGTCTATCCCTTCCCCCCCCCCCCCGCAAGGCCCCTGTTCAGCAAAGCATGCGAGGCCACCTGGGCAAGGTACTGGTCATCCTCTCCAGTTCTATCCCCGACCCAGAGTCTGAAGTTCTAGGACAATGCCCTTGAGGCTGTAGAGGTGGGATCCCTCCTGAGCTCAAGCTGATGAGTTCAATCTCTACTCAGTCCGGTGGTATTTGAAGGTGCACAAATAAGTCAGCCACGTATCGGTAGATTTACTGGCACGTTAAAGAATTCACGTGGGACAAAATTCTGGCACCTTCGCGTCTCCGCAAACCGTAAAAGTAGTTAGAGGGACGCAAAACCAATAACATTAATTAAAATTTTTTTATGTCCAGTAGAATTCTGCTCTTGCTGCCAGATAGCAGCAGAATACTAATGTCGAAATTGGTAGGCAGGCTGCTTACATAGCACCATCTCAGAAGGTGTGCAAGTCTGTATCTCAGGCCGACGATTATTATTATTATTATTATTATTATTATTATTATTATTATTATTATTATTATTATTATTATTATAGTACCTCCCAAAGACATGCGAGGTACAAAATAAAAGTGGCCAACCTAATATCAGTAGGAGCCGAGGCCGTAATCACAGTAAACACAAAGCAAATGACAAGCCCAGTGTAGTTCAACTGGACGCGAAAGCTGCCGATATCCTATTGACTACTTGCGTTCTGTGCTTAACATCTCTTCGGCATGCACTCACTATATGTATTCAAAACCCTGAGGGTGGTAGAATAACACACACGTTATCCCCTGCCCGTCGTAAGAGGCGACTAAAAGGGCCCCACGTGCTATAAACTGGGGAGTGTGGCTTGATGACCACGGGGCCCTGAGACGAATCCTGGCATTGCCTCCACTGACTTGTGCCAGGCTCATTTTCATCTATCCTATCCGACCTTCCTTGTCCAATTCTTGTTCTTTTCTGACCCGACGGTATTAGATATTAAAGCTTAGGAAACCTTTCATTTTCATGCCCTTCGTGGACATTGTCTTCCTTTGGCCGATACCTTCATTTTTCGAAGTGTCGGATCCCTTCCATTTTTCTCTCTGATTTGTGTTATATAGAGGATGGTTGGCTAGTTGTACTTCCTCTTAAAATAATAATCACCACCACCACCACCACCACCACCACTACAATATTTACTCGACAGTATAATTCAATAAAATTTGGCCGTGAAAGGTTCACAATATTAAAGAGGTTGCTCATTCAAAATATGTATAATTGGTAGTGACATTAGTAGACTAATTAGCTTGAATGGAGCTTTTGAAAGTAAGAAAGATCATAATCTGAAGGAAAAGTTTAATTCAAGAGGGCAAATTGTGGCAAATATTCGTTTGTACAAAAAGGAATTTGAGATTGTACGGGAGATGTTCGATAAATTTTTAACTTCTTTGAAATCATTTAAGAAAAGACTAGGTAATCAATTGATAGGTAATCTGCACCTGGGCGACAGACCTACATGCAGATCAGTGATCATTCATTACACAATGCAACGGATTGCAAGGTAACAAATTTTCTGTTGAAAATTTAGATCTCCTGAATTTGAAAATGATACTCAAAACATCGCATATTTGCTGTGGGCCTTACCAGAGACTTATATGCACTCTCCTTTACATCCTTACTACAACCCGTAAATGGTAAACACCCTCATAGTCATGATGACCACGGGGCCCTGAGACGAATCCTGGCATTGCCTCCACTGACTTGTGCCAGGCTCATTTTCATCTATCCTATCCGACCTTCCTTGTCCAATTCTTGTTCTTTTCTGACCCGACGGTATTAGATATTAAAGCTTAGGAAACCTTTCATTTTCATGCCCTTCGTGGACATTGTCTTCCTTTGGCCTATACCTTCATTTTTCGAAGTGTCGGATCCCTTCCATTTTTTTCTCTGATTTGTGTACATATTATTTACAATCCCACTTATGTGATTACCCCAACGAAGATCTTTCCTTATATTGATACCTAGATACTGCCTTCGTGAGAGTGAAACTAGGCGACGTCAATAAAGCATGGGCTCCACAAGTAGTGTATGTTGTGTGTGTAGAAGATTTACGACGGTGAGTGGCAGGAAATCAGTCAATCACTCAACATTGATCTGCGTTTAGGGCACAAGTCCAGGTGGAAGAATTCCTATCTGCTGTTTTCCTAGCCTCTTCTTAAATGATTGTAAAGAATTTGGAATTTTATTGAACATCTCCCTTGGTAAATTATTCCAATCCCTAACTCTCCTACCTATCAATGAACATTTTCCCCAATTTGTCCTCTTGAATTCCAAATGTACCTTCATATTGTGATCTTTCCTACTTTTCAAGACACCACTAAAACTTATTCGTCATTCCACGCCATCTCTCCATTGAGAGCTCACGGAACATACCACTTAGTCGAGCAGCTCGTCTTCCTTCTTCCAAGTCTTCCCAGTCCAAACTTTGCAACATTTTTGTAACGCTACTCAACAAATCGAGCTGCTTTTCTTTGGATTTTTTCCAGTCCTAGGATCAAGTAATCGTGGTGAGGGTCCCATGCACTTGTGATGTCCCCTCTCATGCTACTGCTACTACTGTCTACGACACACTCATATGTGGACATACCTTGTTTACTGGTCCTGCCGGTCATCTCTTCTCAGCATCAGCTGCTGTACTGGCGAGAATCAACTTGCTCCGGGCCGCCTGTTACGTCACATCGCCACGTCACACCTGCCAATCTACACCTCGTGATACTTCCAGTATGTTCCACACGCCAACTTTCTCTGCTATATAAACTCGCAATTTTCCCCGTCTCATCAGTCCGGGATTCGAATGTGCTGGTGTGTGGAGGCTCATAATTGCTTTCTTCGCAGCGTGCTGGTCACGCTGGTTTTAACTGGTACTCTTTCTACAAGAGAGATTGTGAGCTAAGAATGTTATCCAAATTTTAATTTATTTTCCTCAGTTCTTCAGGCCCTTTTGGTATTTTCGCCTCACCATTTAAAAACGTTGAATTCTTTCCCTTGTGCTGTGGCAACAGTGTTTTATCATGAAGGTTATGAGTGGCTGAAAACGCAGTGACTGACTCAGTGGAACGTTCTATCCGTCCTTAGGGTTTCTCCCTTAGTTTTTGTGTTGGGCTTATTCCCGTTTTCCTCTCTTCCCTTTTCTCTTACTGGTTGAGTTGCGCGTCCTTTTTTTTCTTTTCTCGTCCCTATTCTTTTCCAATTTGGGTTCGCTTTTCTTTGGGTAATAATATCTACTCGATTTTGCATTTATCCTCTGAAACCAATATTCAAAACAAAATTTGGTGGCTCAAAATAAAAGAAAACATAACTAGTTGTGTACTGGCTTTTCTCTTTTCTTGATTTTTCAATCTTTCCCTTTTTTGTCTTCCTGCTTTGTAAACGATTTTGGCAATACTACAATACATTCATTTGTTAAAACTGGACAAATACTTTTACTTGTTTCGTACCTACCACGGCCCACTGATTTCATTCACATGCTTCCCTGACATTACTTAAGACTACGACCTTTATAATCACATTTATTAAAGCATCGCAACGCACTGGAAACATACTGTAGTTGTAGCCATACCAGAGACGTATATTCCCTCTCCTTTACATCCTTATTACAACCCCTAAACACCCTCATAACCATGTGCAGAGATCTGTATCCTATATTTAAAATCCTGTTTATGTGATCACCCCAATGAAGATCTTTCCTTATATTTTCACCTAATTACTCACAGTGTTTCCCGTAAGGAACTTTCACCCCATCAACGCAGTAATTAAAATTGAGAGGACTTTTCTTGTTAGTGAAACCTACAACATGACTTTTAACCCCGTTTATCATCATACAATTACCTACTGTCCATCACACAATATTGTCGTGGTCTTTTTGCAGTTGCTCACAATCCTGTAACTTATCTATTACGCTAGACAGAATAACATCATCCTCAAAATGCCTTATCTCTGATTCCAGTTCTTTGCTCATATCATTTATATATAAGAAAACATGAAGGTCCATTAATACTGCCTAGAAGAATTACCCTCTTAATGATTACAGAGTCAGATAAAGCTTCGCCTACTGCACTTCTCTGAATATTTTCTAGAAATGTGGCCACCCATTCAATCACTCTTTTGTCTGGTCCGATAGCCCTTATATTTTGCCAATAGTATCCCATGATCTACCCTATAAAGAAGTCATTATGATTCGACATCTCTATGGTCTGGCCTGAGCAACAGAATGATGCCAACGACTGCTACTTCTGCTCTTGTAAGGTTACAGGTTTCAACAAGAAAACCAAGAAAAGTATTGAGTATCCGAACAACATTCGCTGAGCGATTCGTCCTGTTCCACATGACCCGGAAATACCTATATCACAGTCTCTGCAGACATTAGACACGGACGACAGTGATTACACAGATTCCGTGCAGGAGACAGATGCTACTGAGTTTAAAGTAGGCTCTTCTGTTCACTCAGCCAGATCTATATGATTTAGTCCGTGATCAGGGCAGCTGGTACGTCCGTTACATTTTACAGAAAACAGGACTTGATATTCACACAATTTTGCTCAAAACGACTTGGTAGTGTACTGCAGTGATGTACAAGGTTTGATGGGTCATTTCAACATTCCGTATGAGCCAGGTGACTGTTTATTGACTCATGTAAAATAAGCCTGAAGGCAGTTCTCCTGCACAATGGTAACATGTATGCCTCAATACCTGTCGTCCTGAGGGAAACATCTGACAGTTTTAAGGTGCTTCTTACTACCATTCATTATGAGGATCATAACTGGATGGTATGTGGTGATTTAAAAGTATTGGGTATGGTTCTAGGATAAAAATCAGAATATACTAAGTTCCCCTGTTTCATCTGTGAATGGGACAGTCGGGCTCCTGACAAACATTGGAAGCAAAAACAGTGACCCCAAAGGTTGGAATTGGTTCCAGGGGACAAAAATATCAAGTGTGACCCTCTAGTGTAAAGAGACAGAATACTCTTGCCACCTCTGCACATAAAACTGGGCATAACGAAGCAGTTTGTCAGGGCATTACCTAAGTGTGGCAACTGTTCCAAATATCTATGTTACAAGTTCCCCAACCTGTCAGATTCTAAGTTGAAAGAGGGCGTGTTCACTGGTCCCGATATTCGGAAACTAATGCTAGGTGAAGATTTCCTTCATTCAGTGAATGCCGTGAAGCGAGAAGCCTGGTAGCCTTTAAGTGTGTGGTTCAAAACTTCACTGGAAAGAATCGTATCTAGATTATATCGACATAGTTGAGAACATGTTGACGAAATTCAAAATGCTCAATGACTTTAAAGTTACATTTTTTAATTTCGCACCTTGATTTTTCCCTCCAAATCTGGGTACTGTAAGTGATTAACAGGGTGAAAGATCCCATCAAGATATCAAGGACATGGAACGACGATACCGGGGACTTGGGGAAGTTCGGATGAAGGGCGACTATTGCTGGATGCTTCCGCGTGAGCACGCGGAAATTCCCCATAAGAGGTAAAGGAGGGGCCACGCCATGACAAATAAGAAAGCACGGAATGAATTTAGTGCATGTTTTGTACCATTCTCTGTATGCATCTGTTCACTGTGTGTATATTTCAGTATGTTGTTGTTTTAAACTTGCATTGTGCTTCTGCATGATTCGTGTGCCATATACTGTATTTATACTACTTCTATATGTGGTATCGTTATTGGCGATATATACGATTGGTGCCAAAACTGTGGGTTGTTCGATGTTTTGAGTATCATTTCCGAATTCAGAAGGCAGAAACACATGAAGAATACCTACATTTGCGAAAAGAGGTTTTTATTGTTACATTGAGTTAATTATTGAAATTACATTCAGTTTTCTTATTTTTCTTTGTATGCTTAACATTAGATTAATACTGGACATTATATAGTTATCTCTTAAGTTCCTTAATAATAATATTTAATATTAAGCACAATGTGTAAATACGATTTTTAAAATAGAGAAATTCGCTGTCCGTGTGAGGTATCACGTTTAGCATAATGAGAAAGAAGAAGTGTTCTTTGTGTGCAGTCGAACAGGTGGTATAGTGAACAATGTTAGCCGCAGATATCACAAACACAGTCGCTGGATACCTGGCGAAAAAAATTCTTATTACAAATACGGCGATAAAAGCTGTGAATTTCCCATCTCATATAGAGGTGATGTAGCTCTAAATTGGCTGATTTCCATTCATCATTATTCGTGGCGGGAGTATTAAAGAATTATGGGTCTGTTTCTGCAGTTTTCTGAAGTCGTTCGTCCAGAAACCTTTTGTTAGCTGGGGTTGGTGTCAGATTATAAGTTGTCATCAAGTCTTCTATGAAGGAAGATGTTTTTGCTATCTGGTATACAAGTCGATTTGGTGATGCAGAGTGCACGTTTTATGTATCTGGCTTTCGTTCTGTCCAAAGTTTTCATATTTCTGTATAAAAGGTACGGCCATGTTATCTCAATTGCATACGATACTACGGTGCAATCTTCAGTTTGAATAAAGATACTGCTGTTCTTAGTGAAAGAGATTTGAGGTTGTGAATCTCCATTGCAGACTTCGTCGTGGCCACTGTTCTATCTTCAATGTGCCTTGTTAAAGTGAATCCAGTGACTTGTAGAGTCACTCCTAAAGATTTGAAAGATTTGAGTATTTCAATTGTTTGGTTTTTGTAGCTATATATATCCGTTGATGACAGTTTTCCTCCTTTCCGGAACTTCATGACCTTCGTCTTACTCTGGTTTATATGCATATCATTCTTTTAAGACCATTAAGAGCTTCCTGAGCTGTTGTTCAATATAACTATATCATCTGCATATAAGTACTTATTCACATCTCCAGTTACTACTTTCTGTACTACGTCATGTGTCATCATACTAAACATCATGGGGCCCAGGGTGTCACCTTGTAGTACGCCATTCGTTTGTATGACGTCTTTTGACTGAACATCGCTGATGTTTACTACATACCCTTACATAAAGTTGATTATTAACTGGAGGAAATGATCTTCAGGTCCTAACGTTGCTTCGAGCTTCTCTATTGGGATATTAGGGTTTACTCCATCAAACGTCTTCGTATAGTCGATGAATACAAAGTAAGTGTGCCCTTTTGGTTTCCTTATTGAACCTCCAATATACTCGAGTGCACGGTGCACTGCTTGTACTGTAGATCTCCCTGGTATGAACCTACATTGTTCCATTGGCATGATTTCTATCAACCGGTCAAAGATCTTGTCCCTAGTTTTATTGGATAGGATCTTAAAGGCTGCACATCTAGCGCAATCCCTCTGTACGAGTCAGGAGAGCTCTGAGGTCATTTACCTTCATATAACATCTTTACCATTCACCTTCTCCATGTGTTAGGGATTGTTCGGAATTCTATAAATTTGTTATCTAGTGCTGCCTATATGCTGACTGCGTACGGGAGGGCCTCCTTGATTAGTTCATTTCCTCCTTGATTAGTTCATTTGTTATATTATCTGGACCGGCAGCTTTGCGGGATTTGCTTTTCTGTACGACTGATCATACTTCTGCTTCTGTTATGTCCGAGTATGTCAGCGTTTCAGGTCGATTTCTTGTTGAGCCATGTTGGGCAAGTTTCTATTTCCTTAACAGTTCAGAATAATGAGACTCCCAGGTTTCCATAGGGATGTGAGCTGTCATTGTGGTGTTCTTGATGTTAACTATTTTATAAGGTTTATTTTCTGCTTCTTCAATTAGTCGCTTTTATATCCTTTGTGCAAATTCATTTTTCTTAGTGTGGAGGATCATAGCGTATGTCATTCTCTCCTGAGTATATGTTCTCCGGTTTTCTGAGTTTGGTAAGTTCCTGAAAGTATGTAGCGCATGGAGAACCTTATTTCTCGCTGTATAGCATTCTCTATCAAACCAAGGTTTGCTTTTCCTTTTACAGGGTGGCTTAAGTGCATTAATTAGAAGACAATCTTGTAGTGTGCATAATGCACTATCGATTTGACCAGCCCTTATATGACTTAACACCCGTTCATGTTCGAATGTCTGATTGAAAGTTGCAACGTTCAATTCTCTCGGGGTCCATCTTTGTACTACATTCGGTTACTGCTCGGCGATCTTCTGTATTTGGAAGACTACATTTACTGGGAGATGTTTTCTGAATATCGCCCAAGAATTTGTGATCAGGACAGAATGTGTCTGCACAGTCATCATGTCACCACGGTAGAAACACAGATCGATGATGCTGCAGCCGTTGTGTGTTATACAAGTGTTGACGATCTTGAAATCTTCTTCTTCCATCAATTCCAGTTCCTTAATTAAAATAATAGGGAAATTAAATAATCTTTGAAGTAATCTTCTGACTCCCTGATCATAGGTATCTTACATCATATTATTATTTAAGTGTCATCCAGCGAGTGTCCACGTGGAACAGGTCGTATGCCTGTAAGCTTGCAGTAGAGAAATGGTGGGTTTCGATGCTCCACCATCGACTGCCCTAAAGCTGGTTTCCCATGGTTTCCCTTAATTAAATCTTATCACTTACCTTCATTGAAACTACGGCCGCTTCCTTCCCAATCCCAGCAAATTTCTCATCCCACCGTCGCAGAGCAACGTTAAACAGTTATCAAAAGAAATATATGTCATATTCCTGGCAGTCTTAAATTTAACCTATTCTGAAGGTAGAAGTGATAGGTGATTAATAGAGAACTTGGGAGTGTGAATTGGTGACCGCGGGCCCCTAGCTGAGTCTGGTACTGTTTACACGTACTTTTGCCTGACTTCTCACTTTCATTTTTCCTATTCGACCTCTCTTGATCAACCCTGCTTCTCTCCACCCCCGATGGATTAGGTTTGCGAAGCCCCGGAAAATGTTTATTTCTCTTCGTAGCCCTTTCCTTTCTTTAGCCGATAACCTCCTTTTGCTAAAGGTCGGACCTCTTCCCTAATTCCTATGATTATTGTTGAGAGAAGATATTTGTCCAATTGTACTTCCTATTAAAACAATAATTATCGTCAAACTAAACCAAACTCCATGGCACAACAGCCCCGAAGGGCCATGGTCCACCAAACGACCGCTGCTCAACCCGAAGGCCTGCAGATTACGAAGTGTCATGTGGTCGGTACGACGAATCCTCTCGGCCTTTCTCGACTGGGGCGTTATCTCACAGTCAGATAGCTCCTCGATTGCAATCACGCAGACCGAGCAGACTTCGGACCAGTCCTCAGATCAGGGTGAAAATTCCCTGACCTGGCCGGAAATCGAAGTCGGGGCCTCTGGGTAAGAGGCAGCTACGCTATCCATACACCGCAGGCCCGATAATAATCACACCACCACCACCACCACCACTACCACCTTAAATTTCACCTGAGAAGTAAAATCTGCATTATTTAATCTTAATTGCCGTTGAGAACACACATTAACAATGCTTGTCACATCATTTTGGGATATGAGACCTTCGAATTGCTGATGGAAGTACATTTCAAATATCATCAAAGAAATAAAGAACCTGGAACCTATCAACGTACAAGCCTCTGACGTCACTAAAAGATTGGAAACAAAGTTTTCTACAGTTCTTACTTCGGTACAAATTAGAATAAAATGATTAGCTCTATTACCGACCACCTCTGGTACACATTTCTCTTGTAGATTTAGTTAACTCTAAGGCCATGTGCCACTCAAGACATGCATGTCTCGCTTCTACAATTCTCGACTTCTCAGGAAATTGAACAGAAGAACGCAATTACTATTACATTTTTAGAGTATTATTCCTTAGAAAGAATCCCTTCCTACTAAATATACTAATCTTGAGGGACGCATCCCGGAAGAGGAGAGCGATTGCCTGTTGACAGTGTTGTAAAACTTAAGAGCGTGGTAATGTGTTTGTTCTTGTCTGTTATTACCGCCAGCCTGTATTTATGGCTGGCCTGTGATCTCCCCAGCAGTAGACCGTCGTTAGCACGTTCTCTCTGCTGGTCACCCATAATTACACCTGTTACATCAGTAGTTGTGTCTATAATAACATTAGCTGGACACAAACTCCAAATGTTCTCCCATACATTATCGTAGAGATTGGCGAATGATTCCTGCCGATACTAAGAGACGATCTCTCCACAAAAGCACAACAATTCTCTGATTTAGCTCAATATTGAACACACTTTAATACAAGAGGAATATATTGGATAGTTAAATGTGAGATATCATTAATGAATTCCTTCTTCTTCATTTCTTCTCTGTGTCGTTTCCCTATTATTTGCAGTCGGCGCTATTTATGAGTTAAGTCCTATTTTTGCAGTGGGATGCGTTTCCTGATGTCAACACTATGTGGAGGGGAGGGTTCATTACTGTGCGTATCTAGATGGTAGGTAATATGAGGTGTTTTTAAGGCTAACAAGAACGTCCAGTCCCCGAGCCAGAAGCGGCTAAAATTACCAGACCACCCGAGAATCGATCCTGGCGTAGTGTAAACTGAAGGCGGCTACGCTGACTAACGAGCCAAGGAGCCGGACACCGTTACTGAATCTGTATACAGCATGTCTTTAGATTATAGACTTTCTTAAAGTGGCCATCAGTCAAACACGGAAAGAGCTGAAATGGGACTGTATTCAGAATTCAGCCCAAATCCGCCGCTCTCTGGGCTCTCTTAGACGGTCTTGCGTGAAAAAGATGCAATTTCGAGGTTTAAACGGTTACTGCTTATAACCAGAGCTGCCTAAGGCAAAGGAAAAAACAGAACGCATGAAAGAATTGATTGTTCTAAAACGAAAATGAAATATTAAATATGTACTTAAATACATTAACACCGGGCGAAATGGCCATGTGGTTAGGGGCGCGCAGCTTTGAGCTCGCATCTGGGAGATAGTGGGTTCATACCCCACTGTCGGCAGCGCTGAAAATGGTTTTTCCGTGGTTTCCCAACACCAGGCAAATTCTGGGGCTGCACCTTAATTAAGGCCACGACCGCTTCCTTCCCACTCCTACGCCTTTCCCGTCCCATCGTCACCATAAGACCTATCTGCGTCGGTGTGACGTAAAATAAATTGTGATAATATAATAAATGCATTAATATATTGTTGGCACAAATATATCTTATAGCTGGAGGTCATCTGAAAATTTACGTCACGAAATTAGCGACACAAAATGTGTGAAGCGATGTTACTTAGCAACCGTGCAGGTTGTGATGTGCAGTATTGGTGGATGGCCATGACTGAGAGATATATAGAAGACTCTTTTATCAAGGACGCCTGATCTCATCAATATTACTTCTTACGGGATAGTTTTATAGGCTCTGAGTAAGTTTTCCCCTTTCGATGCACTGAATCCTACAATTGTCGACTCCAAATTCCATACAGATGTCTCTGAAAAACGGTTCGTTAGTTAAGGAATTACTTCATATTGTGTTAAATTATATAGAGGGGAACGTTAATAATAGGTTGTGATATCATATTTTACTCAAGTCTTGACTCATGTTTCCAGTTCCATGAAGTACGGTAAACCAGCGAAGGCTCAGGAATAGATGTTTATAGTTTACAGAAGGAACATTTGTGGAATATTTTAATATGTCAAATGCTGCTACTTATCTAAGTAACTGACATCGTAATTGAAGAAACTGAGGTAAACATTACTATTGCTCATTATTTTAACAAATAGTATGTCGCTTGTTTGATCAATAGTAACACTCTTAACTTTATAATTAGTTTCTCTTGACACTATTATTTTAACAACATTTGGATATGGATTTGATTTGTGGTTAAATTTATATATTTCACAGTGATATTACGGTACCTCATATATTTGATTTCTTTGTTGTCTTTACAACCATGCTGATATGATTTGTACTCGCCTTTAAACTTACAGAATTGAAAATTGTTTTAGTTTTGTGTGCATAATCTTAAACAATGATTATTTTATCATTATACTTTATTTACTTATATTTGAAAAATACGAGGAACAAAATTAACTTTTCCCTAATAAATGGAGATGACTATCACAAAACACACCCCATGTGCAATATTCTTAAGGAGAATCACAGTCGAGGGGATTAAGACACATAGTTTTTCTTATTTTTTTGTAGTGGTACTTTTGTACGAAATTTCACCTCATTTCGGTGTTCTTAATACACTAGAGTCTCGATTATCCGACCTAAACTGGACCTGGAGTACGTCGGATCACCGAAAATGTCGGATAATACAGAACTAAAACAAACAGTAAGGCTATACCGTATTACTATGTTTCACGGTACTGTATTTATTGACTTATCAATTGAATTGTACAGTAGATGCAGTATTGAACGAAAACATTCCAAATGTCTTACGAAAAGAAACTTGTCAATAATATCTGCTTGCCTGCTGATTCACGTTTTCTTGCTGCCAGATCCCGCCATCGACGATAATCCTTCACTGTGAGTCATCGTTTTCTCCTTCTGTTCTGCAATGCCTCGTTGTTCTTCTTCTTCTTCTTCTTCTTCTTCTTCTTCTTCTTCTTCTTCATTATCGTCATTTTAGCTAGCGTTCACAAAAAATAATATCGGGGTCAGTTAGTTCAAACACTTACGCACATCTTGAGTCGTAGCATTCTCACAGCCAGGATGCAATTCAGTAAGGGAACAATGTTTTCCATATCTTCCTGTACCACCTCTTCTCGATGTTCAACTTCACTCAACAATATGTTCCAAGACTTTCTAATGTGGTTGTTTCAACTTCTTCCCAAGACTGCGCTATCCAGTATGCCACGTCTTTCATGTCTTTCGTTTTAACTTTTCCATCATGTCGTTGCCATTGTCCATTTTCTCTATGAGGGATGAAAGGAGTTTCCACCGATATTTCCTCTTCAGTGTTTCCAGCACACCTTGGTCCATTGGCGGCATAATGACGTCACGTTAGAAGGGAGGAACATGACTTTGATGTCACCATTTCTAAGTTGCTCTTCATTTCGGTGTGATGGAGCGTTGTCTAGTAGAACAATAGCTTTTCTAGGGAGATTGTTTGAAGCTAGAAATGTTTCTACATCTGGAACAAACTGTGCAAAGAACAGTCTTTGAAGAAGTCAGCAGACATCCAGGCAGTCTTCTGATTCATGTAATGGACTGAAAGAGCATTAACAGAAATGTTTTAAATGTCCTAGGCTTCTTTGCTTTACCGATCATAAGCAATTTTGCTTTTAAGTTACCAGTAATATTACTACGGGCAAGAACAGTAACTCTTTCCTTACTACGCTTGTAGCCAGGTGCAGACCTCTTGGCTTGGGCAGCGAGAGTTTTGATGGCAGCATCTTGAAATTCAGCTCGGTCTCATCACAATTAAAAATCTGATCACTGGTTAATCCTTCAGCAAGAATTATTTCTCGAAGTACCCTTTAAATTTCACAACCTCATCGGGTTTACCTGACAGTTTTTCTCCATAGATATTAAGCTGCCCAATGCCGTACCGTTTTTTCCACTGATCAAGCCACCCAGCACTGGCAGTAAAATTAGGGTCCCCTTCATTTTACTCCTTCCGGAAATACACCGCCATTTCTTGCAGAATGGGGCCAGATATTGGCAGGTCCTTTTCCCGGTTTTGAGTGAACCAAATTCTACTTTTCAGTGCTCTGGTAGAGCACCACTTTTCAATTTCTTCCCTCTTATCTTTCCAGTCTCCCACTGTAACTCGTCCAACACTATAATCTGAAGCCATTTTTTGAAGAGTCTCCCCTCTGTCCAGTCTTTAACCCACTAAACTTATCTTCCACAGAAACAATCACTTTCTTCCATTTACTCGCCATACAGAGGATATGAAAACTATAACATCCGCGCCCAACCAATACTACACTGAACAATCCTACCAATGACTGCCAGTGCTTGTCCCACAGTCGCACCCTCTACACCGGGTGTCCCAGAATTTCTTCCACCTAAAGTTCAAATTAAGCCTACCGGTGTCGGGTAACACGGAATGTCGGGTAAGCGAAGGTCGGTTGAGCGAGATTCTATTGCATATTGGAAATAAATCTGATGAGAAATTGCAGTATATATTGCACTATTGAATTATGCTTATAAAATCAAATATTGTGTGAGGATAAAACGTTCTCTCATTCCATCGAACGGTACTAAACAGGACGAGGAACATCCCGACTCGTTTCACGTCTTCACCACTTGACAATGTGTTGTACTTATATGCAGGTATTTTGCTCAACGAATGGCAGTTTGGATTTACGACTCCTTTCTCTCATTCCCAGACACCACAGAACTTCCCCTCCTTACATATTGTGTCCTTGCCAACACAGTGTTTCCAGAGATAGATATTCGACTGAAGTTTTTTATTTTGTATCACAGGACTTAATACTACTACTATGATGGAACAGGGATCCCCGTACAAGTTTAATCATTCGTACCTCTGAAAGGACACCGTCGTCATGAAATTAACTGCCACCTAGGAAAGATTTTGGATGTTGGAACAAACGGAAGTCACTTGGCGCTACTTATGGCTAGTGATATGGATGGAAGTTATTCCCAGTTGAACTTCGACACGAGATATTTCTCTTTTAATTATTGGTTGTACAATTGGCTTTACGTCGCACCAACACAGATAGGTCTTATGGCGATGATGGGATAAGAAAGGGCTAGGAGTAGGAAGGAAGCGGCCGTGGCATTTTTTTAATGCTATTTATTCGGGGCGTCGACCCATGTGGATCTTTTGCCACTACTGGCATCAATTTGTATGAAACTGCGTGTGATTGGAATGGCGGTAGTATGGAATGTTGTGTATGAGGAAAGGAAGATTAAGGCCGTCACAAACACCCAGTCTCCAGGCCACGGATATTAATAATTACAATTAAAAACCCCTGACCTGGCCGGGAATCGAACCTGGGGCCGCCGTATGATAGGCGGATGCGTTGCCCACTGTACCGCAGGGGGCCGTAGCCTTAATCGAGGTAAAATTATTGCTTGGTGTGAAAATGGAAAACCACGAAAAACCATCTTCACTGCTGCCAACAGTGGGGTTCGAACCCACTATCCCGCGAATGCAAGCTCACAGCTGCGCACCTCTAGCCGAACGGCCAACTCGCTCGGTATGAGGAACTGTGTTGCAGTGGCAGTGTATAAGCGAACATTCTCAAAAAGCATCACAACACCTCAAATATTCTATACTTTCTGTAACTAAAGGAAATTGCCTACTGTAAAAAGTGGCATACAGACAGTATCAATATGAGTTCTGGACATTCCTGGCACAACCTTACGCGAACTCTATTGTTGATCCGAATCATAACAATGATAATATCAGCACTGATATCTTCAAATTTTCATGTTGACCCCTTAGCTATCCATCTATTTATCCATCCGTCTATCTATCCGTCCATCTTTCCATATATCTACCTATCTATCTACGTATCCATCTATCCGTCTATCTATCTATCTATCTATCTATCTATCTATCTATCTATCTATCTATCTATCTATCTATCTATCTATATATCCATCCATCTATGTTTTTATTCCCCATCCTGAAGGGCCAAGAGATGCGAGCGGGTTGGGGAGATGTCATGAAGGAAGGAGGTAGATAAAAGATGTGAAGAAGGAGATGAGAGGTGGTTTGGCCTCTTGGCTAATGGGTTTTCAATTTTTTTCATTATCATTTTCAGGAGGTTTTTGGTTGCTTCTATTGTTTTTTGTTGTTGTTGTTTTTGTTGTTTTCCTGGTCTGGAGAATGAGCGTAGTTACTGAAAGATACTTATATCCTGATCTGGGGGAAAATAAAGTACAAATAAAAATTGCGTGACTGGATATGAAATAATACAAAGGAGGAAAATATCGATAGATGATCCTTCTGGAAGTGGAAGAATGATGGGAGGTTGTCGACGATGTGGTGCTGGATCTTTCGTCCCCCATCACTGTTCTGTTGGCTGACTGGATGCCGCAGTGTTCACTGAAGAGAATATTTAGGGGTGGGGCCGGAATGAGGGACAGGGTTCAGACTAGGGTTTTCATTGGGGTGAAATGGAAGTGAGTAATTAAGCCGGAACATGAAATTTGAAAGTGAACATTGAGGATTTGGTTTACTTTGGATTCAATTAAAAAGGTAAATAAGGATGTAATCATCTAAGATCAGGTCGAAACTGATTGCAATTTATCGCTTCTTATTTAAGGTAGATTGAAAAAAATCAATACTTTTTGAGTGCAAATCAAATGTTATAATTAACTACAACCCTAATATGCTCATTCTAAGGCACCTTGATTTCATCAAGATATAATCCTAATAGTAAAATAAACAAAAAGAATGTACTAATAATTGACCATGATAGGACGTTGGTAGAGGTGCATATTGCAGAGGGCTATGGTGACGAATTGGATTAAATCCTCGACGGTAGGAGATGGGGGATAAAAGCGGTGCAGATAGGTGCGACGAGTTCGGAGTTACCAGGAGGAGTTGCGGGACGAGCTTTACATTTGCGGGCGTAGGTCGGGTGTGCTTCTCCACAGGAGTTGCAGACAGGGGATTGCGCAGTGTTAGGGCACTTGTTGGTTCGATGTTCTTGTAGAAAATGCCCGCATTTAGGGTTCGTTGGTCGTGTGTGAGTTGTATATCAGAAATCTTTCGCAGAAAGTAGGTTGCGGTGGTTGGGCACGTGAAGATTCAACTTTGTAGTGGCGAAGGTAGATGACACACCTGAAGCCAGCACCCTGTCGAGAGCTGCGGTGGTAGGCAGCAGAATTTTCACCATGTAAGTTGGGCCTGTTGCATTCCGGATTCGGTAGGCTTTACGAGCTGGAATACCTTCGGAGTTTAATTTGGTGAACATTTCCTCGTCGGGGATAGTTGGATCTATACCACGAACCACACAGCTGAAGAGGCTATGTCTGGGCTGGGTTGAGCGCTGGTTGTGATAGAAGCTTAAAGTGAGCGACGGAACCAAACTGACCTGCTCCAATTGACAGAGTGAGTTTTGGGCGGCGAGGTTTCCATTCAAATTGATGATAACGCCGTTGGTGGTTGGCCATATGTCTGCAATCTCTTCACGCCGCATATTAAACTTAAGAGGGGTGAAAAGGATGTTGCGTGGGGAGCGAAAATATTGAGCTGGATTTTCAAGGAGATAGACGTGGGTACCAGTGGGTGGGATCTGAAGACATGAAGTTCATGACAGCTATGAAGAATTATTTGGAAGAAGACTGTATTATGTTTTGGAATATGTGAAACTGGAAATTTACAGCTGTCGATATTATGAATTATCTGGAGGACAATTTCGACACTTAGAAAATTAATAAACTACATTAAATTTTATTTAAGTCGTCAATACTTTATTTCTGTTTGTAAAGTAGTACGGATAATATAATGTTGTTACCTGTGTGCTACATATGCGTTGAATGGACACCGTATCTCTTGTTAGGTCTTGGTGAACGATGTAATTATAATGATTTATTAGAAAATTAATCCCTAATTTCAGATTTCCCAAGCAGCGAATTTTCAGTCATAAACTCGACTATATCGTGAATCGGAAGAGTAGTTCGAATTTGAAGGGTGACACATTTCAGTGGCGTCCTAACGTTCTGATTATTTCTTGTATTTCAGAAATACATAGAACTTAGATAGAGAGAGCAGTATTTGGTATGAAGAGCAGCAAACCAAGGTGTGAATTCCAAGTAATACGACTCATGAAGTCATTGTTATGCACGGTGCAACAGTAAGATTGGCCAAACTTACAGGACACGATATGTTATACTGACATGGGTCTAGAAACGCTTTATTTCCAAGTTAGAAGTCATTTTTTCAACTATGCACAGTTCATTAATCATGGAAAATACCCAGGAAGAGAACACACCAGCATTATCTCGTGAAACTATTTGTTACCTGTAATGTATCAATGCTAACGGAGGGCGTTTGGAACACTTCATGTAAGAAGGAGTTTCATGTGGTATGCTCGTATATTTTGTTCCTGTGTGTTTCCCATGATCAATGAATTATGTAGAGTTGTAGAAATGAGTTCTGACTTGGAAATAAAGAGTTGTCTGACCCATGTCCATATAACATATTGTCTTGTTTTGAGTGTGAGGCGTCCTGAACGTTTGGCTGTATCTACTTACTGGACGCTATATATATATATGCAGGCCGTTAGGTAGGAAGTGAAGCCCTAAGGTTACTACTGGTATTTTATTGGTGATATTCATTCAACCCTTGTTGTTCGTAATTTACACGGATCATCTGCTGAAAGGTATAAAGTGGCAGGGAGGGATTCAGGCAGATGGAAATGTAGTATGCAGTCTGGCCTATGCTGACGACTTGGTTTAAATTGCAGATTGTGCCAAAAGCCTACAGTCTAATATCTTTGAACTGGAAAATATGTGCAATGAGTATAGTATGAAAATTAGCCTTTCGAAGACTATTTTGATGTCAGTATGTAAGGAATTCAACAGAACTGAATGTCAGATTGGTGATACAAAGCTGGAACAGGTAGATAATTTCTCCCAGAATGGTAATATAGTAAGTGAGATTGAATCATGGTGCGGTAAAGCTTATGCAGTGAGCTTGCAGAAGCGATCAACAGTATTCTGTAAGAAGGAAGTCAGCTTCCGGACGAAAGTGTCTTTACATCGGTTTGTTTTTAGACCAAATTTGCTTTGCGGGAGTGAAAGCTGGGTGGACTCAGGATATCTTATTAATAAGTTAGAAGTAAACAGATATGAAAGTAGCGAGAATGATTACTTGTACAAACAGGTGGGAACAATGACAGAAGGGTAATCGGAATGAGGAGATAAAGGCTATGTTAGGAATGAACTCGATGGATGAAGCTGTCTGCATAAACCGGCTTCGGTGGTGGGTTCATGTGAGCTGAATGGAGGAAGATAGGTTACCTAGGAGAATAATGACTCTGTTATGGAGGGTAAGACAAGTAAAGAGAGACCAACACGACGATGGTTAGACTCAGTTTCTAACGATTTAATGAACGGAGGCATAGGACTAAATGAGTCCACCGCAGTAGTTGCAAATAGAGCATTGTGGCGACGTGTAGTAAATTCACAGAGGCTTGCAGACTGAACGCCGGAAGGCATAAAGGTCTATAATGATACTATATGTATGTATGTATGTATGTACACTGACTGACAGTGACAATGCAACACCAAGGAGGAGTGGTTCGAAAGGGATGAAAGTTGGTGAAAAAACAGAGACGGCACGGACGAATAATTGATGTTTGTTTCAAACCGATATGCAGGTTACACAATGCGCACGGCATCGACTCAGTAGGATGTAGGACCACCGCGAGCGGCGATGCACGCAGAAACACGTCGAGGTACAGAGTCAATAAGAGTGCGGATGGTGTCCTGAGGGATGGTTCTCCATTCTCTGTCAACCATTTGCCACAGTTGGTCGTCCGTACGAGGCTGGGGCAGAGTTTGCAAACGGCGTCCAATGAGATCCCACACGTGTTCGATTGGTGAGAGATCCGGAGAGTACGCTGGCCACGGAAGCATCTGTACACCTCGTAGAGCCTGTTGGGAGATGCGAGCAGTGTGTGGGTGGGCATTATCCTGCTGAAACAGAGCATTGGGCAGCCCCTGAAGGTACGGGAGTGCCACCGGCCGCAGTACATGCTGCACGTAGCGGTGGGCATTTAACGTGCCTTGAATACGCACTAGAGGTGACGTGGAATCATACGCAATAGCGCCCCAAACCATGATGCCGCGTTGTCTAGCGGTAGGGCGCTCCACAGTTACTGCCGGATTTGACCTTTCTCCACGCCGACGCCACACTCGTCTGCGGTGACTATCACTGACATAACAGAAGCGTGACTCATCGGAGAACACGACGTTCCGCCATTTCCTCATCCAAATCGCTCTAGCCCGGCACCATGCCAGACGTGCACGTCTATGCTGTGGAGTCAATGGTAGTCTTCTGAGCGGACGCCGGGAGTGCAGGCCTCCTTCAACCAATCGAACCAATCGATGGGAAATTGTTCTGGTCGATATTGGAACAGCCAGGGTGTCTTGCACATGCTGAAGAATGGCGGTTGACGTGGCGTGCGGGGCTGCCACCGCTTGGCGGCGGATGCGCCGATCCTCGCGTGCTGACGTCACTCGGGCTGCGCCTGGACCCCTCGCACGTGCCACATGTCCCTGCGCCAACCATCTTCTCCACAGGCGCTGCACCGTGGACACATCCCTATGGGTATCGGCTGCGATTTGACGAAGCGACCAACCTGCCCTTCTCAGCCCGATCACCATACCCCTCGTAAAGTCGTCTGTCTGCTGGAAATACCTCCGTTGACGGCGGCCTGGCATTCTTAGTTATACACGTGTCCTGTGGCACACGACAACACGTTCTACAATGACTGTCGGCTGAGAAATCACGGTACGAAGTGGGCCATTCGCCAACGCCGTGCTGCGCAGCACAGCGGCGCATTTCACATCATGAGCATACCTCAGTGACGTCAGTCTACCCTGCAATTGGCATAAAGTTCTGACCACTCCTTCTTGGTGTTGCATTTGCTCTGTCAGTCAGTGTATGTATGTATGTATGTATGTATGAAATGAAATGGCGTATGGCTTTTAGTGCCTGGAGTGTCCGAGGAGAAGTTCTTTCGATTTGACGCTCGTAGGCGACCTGCGCATCTTGATGGGGAGTAGGCGACCTGCGCATCTTGATGGGGATGAAATGATGATGAAGACGACACATACACCCAGCCCCTGTGTCAGCGAAATCAACCAATTTTGGTTAAAATTCCCGACCCAACCCGAAATCGAACCCGGGACCCCTGTGACCAAAGGCCATTACACTAACCATTTAGCCATGGAGCCGTACTTTGTATGTATTTATGTATAATCATTCGAAGAATTATAATTTAGCTAATTGTATTCGTTGCAGAAGAACTGAGAGGGCAGGTTAACTTATTTGTGAAATTAGGTTCCAACGGATGTAGGTTGACAGCCGGCGGGTTTAATTTCAACTTCCTGTCTCCTCTGTTCATATCCGCCAGGACTCAAATAACATACCAACGAGAGATCCATCCCCACCAACAGATGCAACGAACTAATTATAAAGGAGCGTTCGTTTCACCCTTGAAGACCTCCTAATTATGATTGCCAAAGTATGTTCAATAATATATTCGTTTTTATTATTGTAATTCTAAGCCTAGTTTTGTATAATCATAAGATCCTCATAAATTAAATCACCGGCAAAATTCCTGCGAAAAATGTAAGTTTATTCCGTAATTCACACTGTAGCAGATACACGGGTGGTATACCTTGTTGTTTTCTTAAGGTCAATCTGTAAAAAGTGAATATTGTACTCACCTTTGTTTGTGACCTATTTAAATTTGTTGCAAATATATGTCGACGTTGCATTATGCACGGAAAATACCTTATTAGGACCTATATAACTAGAGTATTTTCAATTTTCATGGTCACAAAGTGACAAGGAAATGAAAAGGACATACGTTTGAAATACAAAAGGAAAGGATAAAATGTAAATATACTCTGGCGTAGCCAAGGGCCCCCAAAATGTTTCCTGAAACTAGAGCGAGGATCAGCCGTTGTTTTACGTACGGTACGAACAACTTGTCCGCCTCTGTGGTGTAGTGGTTAGCGTGATTAGCTGCCACCCCCGGAGGCCCGGGTTCGATTCCCGGCTCTGCCACGAAATTTGAAAAGTGGTATGAGGGCTGGAACGGGGTCCACTCAGCCTCGGGAGGTCAACTGAGTAGAGGTGGGTTCGATTCCCCCTCTCAGCCATCCTGGAAGTGGTTTTCCGTGGTTTCCCACTTCTCCTCCAGGCGAATGCCGGGATGGTACCTAACATAAAGCCACGGTCGCTTCCTTCCCTCTTCCTTGCCTATCCCTTCCAATCTTCCCATCCCTCCACAACGCCCCTGTTCAGCATAGCAGGTGAGGCCGCCCGGGCGAAGTACTGGTCATTCTCCCCAGTTGTATCCCCGACCAAGAGTCTGAAGCTCCAGGACACTGCCCTTGAGGCGGTAGAGGTGGGATCTCTCGCTGTGTCCGAGGGAAAAGCCGACCCTGGAGGGTAAACAGATGATGATGATGATGATGATGACGAACAACTTAAAATCTTACACCGAAATGTTAAATTAACGTAGCGACAAAGAATCTATTAGAAAGGCTTAATAGGGCCATACATACGCAATTCTCCATATTTGTACTGCTTGAATGAAAGGAAAATACTTAGGATTGTGATGCGCGAGGATATTTCCCTGCAAAGGCGTATTGGGAATATAACCGTGTGTTGACAAATGTCAAGAGATGAGGAAAAGGGCAATTAGCAAGGGATTACTCAGTAGGGGGATGGAACGTGACCACCGAGATAACGGGGGTCATGGCCAGAAACAGTTGCAAGCTTACAACATCGTGTAAACTTTTGCACGTCGATTCCAGGAAACAACAATATCCTAGGGATCCTGGGGTTGCATCGTGGTTGAGAGATGTGCTGTGTTTAATTTTCAGGTTTGGGAAGACTGTGACAGGATTGTGAGCTGCACGTTAGTTCCTAATTTAGTGCCATATAAGTAACCTTTTGGAAGATGGACCATTCTGTCATAAAGAAGCCAAAACTACGTGCATCCTCGGCAAGTTATGAAAAAGTTATATTTTATTCTGACAGTAGCAAGACAGATCGCGGAGGCGTTCCTAAGTTCTATAGGTAGGGCTATATATTTGGTCAAATTCCCGGGGACTAATTGGAACCTCAAATGGCATCATCAAAAGTGCGGGTAACTATTTTGTAATTACCGGGCGTGATAACTTAGTTCCAATCGCAGTCGATGCATGAAACATATTTAAAGTGGGAAGTCACGTTCTATTGATTAGGATTCTACTTAAACACTAGATCCCGTCCCTTACCTTTCCTTATACTTTTGAGCCAGAACCGCATCATTTATGGTGGTGTATTTTGAGTATCCAACCATTCTTGGGGCTTACCTTGTACCTTAAATGGTGAGTAGATGCAGTGGTGTACCCACAAAATAATTTCAGTGGGTGGGGTGTAAGCCCAGGCCAGTAGCGTGGATACATTTTTCCTTGAAAGGGGTTGTGAAAAGATTTTTAATTTTTATTTAGAATTTGCTTTATGTCGCACCGTAGGTCTTATGGGGATGATGGGAAAGGAAAGGGCTAGGAGTGGGCAGGGAGCGGCCGTGGCCTTAATTAAGGTACAGCCCCAGGATTTGCCTGGTGACTCTGTCAGTGCCAGGAATTGAATGCAGGATGCCTTAAGTCAAATTCTAAAATAAGGAGACCTAAAAGTAAACAGCCGGCCCCGCGGTGTAGGGGTGGCGTACCTGCGGGGCTTGTCAGGTTTTTTTTACCTGGATCTGAGGGCTGGTTCGAGGTACACTCAGCCCAAGTGCTTATAATCGAGCCAATAGCTCTAGCCTGTACGCTACGAAGGCGGACACTTACTTTTCTTATCGGATACTATAATGAGGGGACGATACTTTTTTGTTTTACCAATAAAGCAACAATCATCACTATGAGCTACGGTCACAGCAATATCGAGTTCGGTGCACTAACATAATGTTTGGTTCTGGAATTAAGTTCTTCAATTTGAACGTATGGAGCCAGTTGAGGAAAACAGAAAAAAATTATGTAATATAACCCGAGGGAAACATTACAATGTCTCATACCTTCAAATGATTTATATATAGTTTTATTAAACAGCCCAAAGAGAATGTTACTGAAACTGACGCTAACTAAGTTCACATGGGAAAAGTAGGCCACCAGTTATTGTTAGAAAATGTAGATACGAAAGCAACTTACATGGGAGAAAGGTAAGAAACTGAAGTATTGTGAATTTTTAAACTAATCTAACCCCATGGCACTACAGCTCTGAAGGGCCTTGGCCTACCAAGCGACCACTGCTCAGCCCTAAGGCCTACAGATTACGAGGTGTCGTGTGGTCAGCACGACGAATTCTCTTGGCCATTATTCTTGCCTTTCTTGACCAGGGCCGCTATCTCACCGTCAGATAGCTCCTCAATTCTAATCACGTTGGTTGAGTGGACCTCGAACCAGCCCTCAGATCCAGGTAAGAATCTGTGACCTGGCCGGGAATCGAACCCGGGGCCTCCGGGTAAGAGGCAGGAAAGCTACCCCTTCACCACGGGACCAGCTGTGGATTTTTAACAAATTAAAATTGAAAGCGTTAGATATAATACATGGAGTAAAATAATACATACTGATATCAATTCCATATCTGCTTTGAGGTTGGTATCACTTTGTTTTTAATTTCTGGCGGCCCTTTATATAAATATATTTGGGTAGAATATTTCTAATACTTCTTCTTTCTTCGATTTTGGCCATCTAAGGACCACGGAAAGTAACCCTGTGCATTCATCTTAATCCTTCTTTGCTTGATTTCCAATAGTTCTTCATCCTTTCACTTTGCTGTTTCCTCCTCTCTTGTGTCCAGATGTTATTATTATCATTCCTCTTTTCCTTCTCCTGGAAACCCTTAGAAAGTTTGTATCAGTCTTCTGAAAGTTGTTCTGTTTTGTTACTCCAAAGTCTATCATATCTTTTTCTACTCCTTAGATCCACTGTTGCAGTTCTTGCTGTTGTAATCATGGTTAAACACTCGTTTTGTCAATCTACTGTTATCCAAACTCATTATGTGACCAAAAAATTTAATTCTCCTCTTTCTAATTGTGTCTAACAGACTTTCATTTTCTTCATCCTTATATACATCTTTATTCCTCCTATGTCTAAACTCTCCTTCCTTCGCTTTCAATGGTTCCCAAATTTTCCTCAATATTTTCCTTTATTTTTCTCTCTCTCTTGTATTTCACCTGTTTTCATAGAGAACAAGCATTCTGTGGCATACAGAATCTCTGGTTTGATTACTGTGTTGTAGTGTTTGATTTTAGTTTTCCTTGAGAAATTCTTCTTATTGTAGGTATCTGTAGTGAGATGGTATGCTAGTTCCAGTTTTCTTGTTCTTGATCTATTTGCTTCCTTATCGAGTCCATTAAGCTGAATTATTTCACCTAGGTATTTAAATTGATTAACCTTGTTCATTTTCCCGTACTCTGTTTTTAGCGCTGTGGGCGAATCCCTCATATTTGACATGAATTTAGTCGTCTCAAAAGATATTTGAAGTCCAACTTTTCCTGCTATTTCTTTCAGAAGGATGATTTGCTCTAAGGCAGTCTCTATACTTCAAGAGAGGATTGCTATGTCATCAGCAAAGGCCAAACAGTTTACACCAAGTGCTTTGAACCTAACCTTATCTCATTATGGAGTCCCATTTCTTTAAGTTATTCTTCCAATACTCTTATTACCTTTCCCAGGACGATGTTGAAAAGAATCGGGGAAAGCCCATCTCCCTGCCTGACAGCGGTTTTAATTTCAAATTCATCTGAGACCTCTCACATAAATTTCACTCTGGACTTTGTTTTAGTCAGATTTTGGCTAATTATATTGACTGATTTTGTGTCAACTCCAAATTCAGTAGCGAAATTCTGTCTTCTTAATCGTTCGCGTTTTTTGAAGTCCACAAAAACTATGACATAGTTTTTGTTCTTTGTAACCCTGTCTCGTATTATAGTTTTCAGGTTTAGACTCTGTTCTGCACATGACCTGCCTTTTCTGAATCCACCTTTGTATTCTCCGATTTGTTTGTCTATTATTGGTTCAATTCTATTCTAAAGAGCTTTTGACAGTATTTTATATGTAACTGCTACTAGGGAGATTCCTCTGTCAATGTTCACGTCTGTTTTGTCACCGTTGGTATATAATGGGTGTATCAGTACGTTCTTCCAATCATCAGGGATTTTCTCCGCTCGCCAGATTTCTTGTATTATGTTTGTTAGTTCCTGTTTTGCTTGACTGCCTGCTTCTTTCCACAGTTCTGCATAAATCAAATCTTCCCCTGCAGCCTTATTGTTCTTCAGACTTCTGATTATGTCAGATATTTCTTTCTCATCTGGTGGGTCCGAGGGTTTAGCTTTAGTTTGTGGTTGACTGAATTATAATCTTTCTTCAGGTTCTTCGCAGTTCAGCAGTTTTTCAAAATAACGTGCCAAAATTCCATAATTTTCCTTGTCGTTTAGTCCGATTTCCCATCTTCGTCTTTAAAACCGAGACTGGGTGGTTGATACTTTGTTGTTTCCTTTTTGAATGTTTTGTAAACATTTCTTGTATTATGTTAAGTGAAATCTTCTTCACTTTGCATAAGCCGACTTCTCTTCACATTTCTTATAGTTTTAGAAGTTTGTTTCCACACTGTCTTGAAAGTTTGAAAATTCCCATCAGTTTTAGAGGAGTGACACCTTCTCCAGGCTGTCATTTATGGTCTTTTCACATTCTTCAGTCCACCATCTATGCTCCTTTACCCTCTTCAGAGAGGATAGTTCCTGTGCAGCTTTAGTTATTTTTGTTCTCAGATCCTCCCAGCTCTTCACACTGTCCGTTTCTAACCTCCCTATGAATTTTTGGTTTGCTTCCGAGTTATTTTTTAACATTTCAACATCAAATTTGGATCTCCTGTTGGTCTCTTGTTTTGTCTATTTTGAGGGATGAATCTAATTTTTATGGTCGTGAGAAAATGGTCACTCAATTTTCGCTCCTTTTTTACCATAACATTTTCGATCTCCTTTCTGCTCTTAGCAGAGATAGCTACGTGGTCAATTTATATTTATATTTGTTCTTTTGTGTGCCGGGATCTCTCCTGCAATCTTCTCATAAATCCTTTCTCTTCCAACTTGTGCACTGATGTCTTCAAGTAACACTTTGACGTGATCTGCAGGAATTTTGTGGATTTCGTTTTGCAAGAAGTCCCACTATTTATTTATTTATTTATGTATTTATTTATTTAATTAATTAAGTAATTAATTAATTTATTTATTAGTACCTTTTTTCAGTGGCGAAGTTAGGGCTCGAGGCCCTCTCTTCCACTTAACCACATACTAATCAAAATCATAAATAAAATTATGAGATATTTAAAATAGTTAAAACCAAACAAAAAAATTGATAGAATTGAGAACAAATTTAAATACATTACTAAGTTAATAATGAAACCAATTAATAGTAAGAACTCTTAATAATGACTAATCCTCAGGCGCGCACACATTCATACTTCAGCCATTCAGTTAGCTCTCCTCAGCAGATAGTCTCGGCAGGTGACCTTAAACCTTTGTAAAGAGCTGGTTTCTCCGACCTGAACTGGCAGGGAATTCCATAATCTGGCGCCGGTCACTACAAAGGATCTATTAATTTTATTTGTGCGGTGCACTGGAATAGAAAGAGTGGATCTGGAACGTGTATTTAAGTTGTGAAATTTCCACTTTGTCAGGATTTTTCCTGTTATTATCATTTATTGGAGCATGAGCGTTAATTAACGTATAAATTTTATTTCCACATCTTTTGGCCAAGATAAACAGTCTTTTAGAGGGTGAATATAAGTTTTGGACTGCTTCCACTATGCTCTTGTGTACTATGAAAGCAGTTCCGAGATCCGACATGTCATGCCTGTCGGTTGTCGTCTATCCGAACAGCGTTCTTGATACAGGCTTTGTGCCTGGTATGCACTCTGTCTAGTTTCTCCATAGATGAGTAACGTATCCACGTACTCGTCGCTGGAATACATCACAAGGCATTAAATAAGCTTAGTGTCCTGTTGTGTTTTATTCTGTTGTTGTGTGATGTGTTGTGTTATGTTGTGACTTACCTCGAAGGAGGGTGTTTCGCGCAGCTACATACCTAACTGCTTTCGGATGTTGTTATCGTTCCAATAGGGCACACTTTGCCCTACATTTGGTCTATGAAGCTTGGAACATGTACGGACGTAGCTAGTTGGTTGCGTGTGTTCTAGCCACAGACGTTCACCTCCTCATCGTCCTTCATCCCAGTTCAATAACCTATGCCACGATACATACGATCCATTACAGGGCCAAAGAAACAGATCTGTCTGTGGAAGCTATCAAGTATGCATCTTTACCACATACCAGGCAATTGGCGGAATAATAAAACATGAACAAGCATTTGAGTGGGATAAACCCTTCGGGCACCGCGCCCCTGTCAAGTGAGCTATTGCGAGGCTTGACATGCAGAGCGCAGTTCCCAGACTATACAATTCCGGGTCTGCGTGTGCACCTCATTTTGTAAAGTACGTGTTCTTCGTATCTGTTCTCGTTTTACGGGTTCATTCGAGGTACCCATAATGAATTAATAGTGGCTCTCACGATTCCTGCTGTGTTCTAGCTCGTAATCACATCTCTCTTTATATTACTCCGGTTTAGGGAGAGGGACCGATGTATTTTAGAATTGTAGTAAAAACGGCGGGATGCATGAAACTAAATTGCAAGGGGCTGGTGAACCACCCAGTATATAAACGTGCGTGCTATTAATACAATATTTTATTTCTGTAAAGTAGGAATCGGTCGTATTCATGTTCGTAATAATTCATTTCGTCATGTTGTGGGCAACCTATGTAACAGGAGGAGGAGTGCAGAGATGTTCTGATGATGCCTTACTGTAACTGATCATCCCGTCAAGTTTAATTGAAATTGGCCAGGTCAAACTCAGACAGTTGTCTTGTAAGTCGCGTCACGTGATGTGATCTACGTTGAATCACGTTATCTCGCCAAATGACGTATTTTATCACGTGTGGTATTATGTTGCACTGTTTCCAATTCTATCAAACAGTTCCATATCACGTTACGTCCTGTTACGTCATGCCATCTATTATTACGCAGCTTGTGACACATCACGTTTACCGAACGAGTGGCTGCGTGGATCCGGTCACGTAGCTGTCATCTTGCATTCGGGGAATTGTGGATTTTAACCCTCACTGTCGGCAGCCCAGAAGATGGTTTCCGTGGTTTCCCATTTCAACAACAGAGCGGTGCTGGGGCTGTACAGTAATTAAGGCTACGGTTGCCTTCTTCTCACTCCTAGTTCTTTTATACCCCGTGGTACTCATACGACCTGCCTGTGTCGATGCGACGTAAAAGCAAATTTAAAAGAAAATATCACATTTCGGCGTGACATCTTCCATCCTGGCGTGCCAATTCACAACACGCCGTGTTTTGTCGGGTGACATTATATCATGTTGCACTATAGTAAAATGAGCTCTGAAAACCCATGACTGTTTTATTACAAAATAAGACTTTCGTTGTGTATCTGTTGAATGTTTTAGAAAAGGTTGGAATATGAAGCTGCACGTCCAGAGGGCTAGTAATTTCATCCGAAGACAAAGATTTGTCAATAATAAATCCCCATCAGTGACAAGAGAGAACTGTGGGGAGGCGTCTCGGCATCTGAGATACATTCTGTAATATGGGGACGTAGACTCACAATGTGAGACATAAAGTGTGATAATAATCTGGAGTGGTAGTGGACATAAATTTAGACATAACAGCATTACGTTGTTATTAGCCGTACAGTTATTACAATACACTCTGCTAATGGGCTGCAATCATGGTGTATACTTCTCCTTTTACGTTAAACAATAAAGAAATCTTTGAGTGATCTTTATTATTTCCACAGCAGGAAGACTGGCATCCATTGTCATGCATGTTAAGGAATTTTGCATTACATGAGCAGGAACTCAAATCTGAGGGTTTTTGGATTTTCTACTTCCAATTTTCGTTTTGTTCTCAATTTGCTTGATGTCGCACCGAAACAGATAGTTCTTCCGGAGGCAATGGTATAGGAAAGTGCTAGGAGTGGGAAGGAAGCGGCTATGGCCTTAAATAAGGTACAGCTCCAACATTTGGCTGGCGTGAAACTGGAAAACCACGGAAAGTCATCTTCAGGGCTGCTGAAAGTGGGGTTGGAACCCATTATCTCCCGAATGCAAGCTCACATCTTCGCGACCCTAACCGCACGGCAAACTCGCTTGGTCCTTCTTTTTTTGCAAGTATTTTCAAGTATATTATATTCATGGGTATTATTGCCTCATCAATTCTTCCTTTAAAGAAAGGATTTACTGTGGAAATTTGCTTAAGCCTTGTACATACAACATACCAAACAAAAAATGTCAAACATCATCCTGAAATCTGGTTTGTATTCAGTTTAACGTCGTTGCACCTCGGAATGCCGCTATGTGGTTATGTTGAGGGGAGAAATACTGACCCGCAGCACATGCATTATTTAGAACGAAAATCTGTTGATATGTTCATGCAATTCTGAACCTTAGATGACAGAACATTTCTGGTCTCAGTTGTAAGCTGAAATATTATCACATAGAGGTTTTCCTAGGCGTAACGACGATATATCTTCCTAGGTGATGATATTTATGTACTTTTAGGCCCATTGTCCTGGGACATTAGTGACATTGAAATGTTACAGTGGTGATTGTTGTTAAAAGGGGGAGCACAACTAGACAACCATTCTCTGTAAAGACTAATCAGAAGGAAAGGAGAGATGTCCAGCATTTCGAAGAATGAGAGTATCGACAAAAGTAAGGAATGGTCACGAAGGAAGTGAAAATGAAGGAACCCTGGACCTCTCGAACATAATACCGTTCGGATAGAAGACAAGTTTGACCAAAAAAGTTCCCATAGGAAATATGGAAGTAAACATTTGTTTCACACGTGTTTTACGTCTCATTAACTTATTTTACGATTCGGAGAAAAATAGGGAGCCAGGAAGCAATGTTAGACTCAGCTACGGGTTATGTGGTTCCACACCACACTTCTAAATGGAGAGCTTACCCCTCTTAGTCACCTCTTACGACTGGTATGGTACGAGGCGTGCTACTGCCGTCATCCACAGAGAGTATATGAAATGTTAAAAAAATCCTATTTCATTGAAATAACTCGCACATGGAAAATTGCACCAATTATTTCTAACAAAGAAGGTGGGCATACATGAACCAACAGAGACAGATGACCAAGGCCTTGAATTTCTTATGGTTAAACAACAACAAACTGAGTTCATGTTAATCCCCTCACCACCACCGCCACCACCACCATCAATGAGTGTCCACCATGAGAGGAGCATGTTTTAATTGTTTTGTGCAGTAATTTCCTCTGGTTCCTCATTTGTAAGACTCGGTAATTTGTTACTTTTTCTGCCTATGAAATTTTATCCAATCGTTTGAAGCACCACATTTCAAATGCCATAAGTTTTCTAGTGTCACTGTTGCATAAAATAATATATTGCAGGCGAATGCTCATAAGATCCTGAGATGTAGCGAAAGTCTCATGGTGGAAGTGCACATAAAGTGCCATAAAAGCCCTTTTGGCTTGAGCTATCCTACATCTGTTTCCAGTTGAGAATCTACCATCTTTCGAGTTTCTGCTTGGCCTAGGTTAAATAAATGGTTTGAATTACTGGATATCTGTTTAATTGACTTGAAGGTTAAGATTACTGGGTGAGTGCACTGCAACCTTACATCTAGTTTTTCTTTCTTTCTTCCTTCCTTCCTTTTTTTCCTTCTTTCTTTCTTAATCCGTTTACCATCCAAGGTTGGTTTCTCCCTCGGACTCAGCGAGGGATCCCACCTCTACTGCCTCAAGGGCAGTGTCCTGGAGTGTGAGATTTTGGGTCGAGGGATGAAACTGGGAAGGAGGACCAGCACCTCGTCCAGGGCGGGTTCAGCTGCTATGCTGAACAGGGGACTGGTGGGGGGGGGATATGGGAAGATCGGAAGGGATAGATAAGGAAGAGAGAGGGGCGGAAGCGGTCGTAGCCTTCAGTTAGGTACCATCCCGGTATTTGCCTAGAGGAGAAGTGGGAAACCATGGAAAAACACTTCGAGCATGGCTGAGGTAGGAATCGAACACCCTCATCTACTCAGTTGACGTTCTGAGGCTGAATGAGCCCCATTCTAGACCTCGTACCACATTTCAAATTTCGTGGCAGAGTCTGGAATCGAACCCGGGCCTCCGGGGGGTGTCAGCTAATCACACTAACTACTACGCCACAGAGGCGGTTATATCTAGTTTTTGAGGCGTTAATTTTCATGTCATACCTTTTCTCTGTTATTGCTAGTCTAGACATCATGCACTGCAAGGTTGATGGATTCTCAGCCAAAATTGTGTGATAATAAGCAAAATTATTTATCTCACCAATATTACATTTATTTTTGCCCCTATATTAGTGTATACTAGCACTAGGAGGATGATTCTTATATAGCCAATAGAATTTCTCGTGCCTACACCGTGTGGGCAGCCAAACTCTCTCCGAGACGTAATTATTAATTTTATCTTCAGTTTTATCCTTTATTATATGCATAAAAATTTTAGATGCATGTGGAACTAGACTAATTGAACTATGAATTTCACATTTTATAGCAACTGCTTTCTTTGGGATGGGAGTCTTTAGTGATATACGACATTCTCCTGGTCAAACCCATTCTGGTAAATTTCCTGGTTCAGGCTGTGTACTTTTTGGTCAGTTCCCTCCCTGCCACTTTGAAAAGTTCGACTGGGAGTTTTTCTAGAGCAGACGCATTTTCATTGGGAGTAGATCTTACTGCTTGACAAAATTAATATTTGATATTGTTAGTATTAGGATAAACAATGTGAGAATATTTGAAGTCTTCTTTGTGTAGAGCTGTGATATGATCCATCACACTGGTTCTTGATTTGTTGTTCTTCCACGATAGGTGGTTCTTGTCGTCATTCAAAACTATTACTATGCGACCTTGGTAAGGAAGTAGAATCTCTCCACTTCGCTTAGCGCTAAGGTGCTATTTCCACAGTTTTACAGCTATTCAACTTGCATTTTACAGAAAACCATTTTCTTTTCTGAACGAAACTCTCAGTATCAGATTTTGCAGTCGTCTATACATCTGTTGTCCATCTTTAATACTGCCAATTTCCATCTTTTTCGTTCCTCAATTTTACATAGGACGTAATCGTGCTCCAATGCTTCTTTGTACTTTCCTGTTTATTACAGGCAGCTTCACTGACATGTTGCTTTATATCCAATCATTTTTCATCTATTGCGTCTTATCTGGTTCATATTTTAGTGACAACTTTCCTTATTCTTCTCCTCCCGGGTAGAGAGTTGCCATTTTAGCCGTGCAATTTTCGTTTTAGACATTTTATATCTTAACCACATTTTCATTTTTAACAATATCTAGTTCATACCTGTATCAGCTCCTGGTTGTGCCATAGATTTTTTGTTTTGATTCCTGTACCATTGGTTAACAAGGGTGAAATCTGGTTGTTGACGATGACGATCACCAGGATTTTTCCATGCGTAAAGGCGTCGTTTCGGGTCTTGAAAGAACGTATTACTTATGGCATAACCGAATTGTACATAGAATTCAATTCTTTGCCCTGTATCATTCCATTTTCCCTTGATCTCCTGAATGGACTACGTGATAATCATTGCTCTAGAATTTTCCAGGATCAGCCCATATAGTTTTATACAGACCTAGGACATCGTTTGTATCTTTTAGGTTATAGTTTGATATTTTCTAGTTTTACAGGTCTACTTAAGGTTCATATATTCTACGTAACAACGTTTCTGGAAGGTTTTAGCTTTATAACTACCTGGAAGGGAGTCTTGCAACTTCTCCTACCAGGCTCGACGTGCAAGCGTAATCATCGCGCTGTTCTGTTGTGTGCTGTGAGGTAGAGTGTTTCGAGGGGTATTAGTACAAAGTGAAAGAAAATGGCAAGCTTAAATATTAGGAAAAATACAGTAAAATGTGCATTTCCTGATAAACTAAACAAACCCGGACCGGCAGAAATTCATGAGAGGATTGAAATAGTTTTGAAATTAAATGTTGATCAAGTAGAAGCAATACAATTTGGACAATTTGGAAACAGCAGTGTACATAAAATTAACCAGCAAACTTCTTATGGAGCGCATTCTGACTTCAACAGCAGGAAAATCTCAGGTACCGGTAAAGAAATTCAATGGTTCACTTTGGGAACGGATATTGAATCTTCCTACTCAAATGGCCAATGAACGCGTGGCAACTTATTTCAGTAAATATGGGAAATTTAGGGAAATACGTAATGAAAAAGTGGTCTTCTACATACACATTTAATGTATTTAGTGGAATTAGAGCTATGCGTATCGAATTACAAAGTGCTATCCCGACAATAGTGACAATTGACCGATATAGAGCTCAGGTATTTTATGAAGGACAACCAAAAACATGCTATTATTGTAGTGCCAGTGACCATCTCCGACAAGACTGCCTGGTAAGGCGAGGAACAACTTCGACAGGCGAAACAGGACCTAGGCTTATAAGAGTTATGACGAGTCAAGTAGTTGCAGGGAACTCCACTGTCCCATCTCTCGCTAGCGACACAGTTGTAAACACAGGCAGGAGCAACAAGCTGGAATCACAACAGGTTATCGGTCTTGAGTCACAACAAGAACAGACCAGCCGGGGTCATAAACAAGATACACTACACGAAGTTCAGGTTATCACAACGCAAGCAGAGATACATCCCCTTCCGAATAACCTTGTAACCAGTGGCGTGCGGTGGTTTTGAAAAGTGGGTATGCTGTCCAAAGTAGCACGTATTAATTACCGGGGTAGGAAGTATAATTTAACGTACATCATTATATAAAGGAACTAGCTGATGTACCCGTGCTTCGCTACGGGATTCTCAGAAAAACTGTCTTTGTGGTTTTCCTAACTACAGTTAACTTAGGCCACTACAAAAACGTCAGTAGGAATGTAGGGATTAAAAGCAATATAAAATAATCGCTCAAATGGAAAACCGCACATTTTCTCACATTTAACGAACAGTACTACGGTGTCGACCTAACAGTCCAAAGTTCCAGTGCTGGAATGACCAAGCCACAGACAGCTGTGAACACTCCTCTGCCATTGTTCCCTTAAATATGCACACTGCTCATCCCAGTCAGTGCCTCAGGATAGGGATTGAATAGTTTGAATGCTATGATGAACCAGTTTGTTACGTACCAGTAGTATCAGGAAATTTATGAACCAGAGGAATGGCATGCTAAAGAAGAAAGTTATCTAACTCCCCTGCTACTTCCCGCTAATATTCAGGCAGGCTGTTATAGGCCTACTCGGTACGACCGGGCAAGTTGGCCGTGCGGTTAGGGGCGTGCAGCTGTGAGTTTGCATTCGGGAGGTTGTGAGTTCGAAAACCACTGCCGACAGCCCTGAAGATGGTTTTCCGTGGTCTCCCATTTTCACACCAGGTAAATACTGGGGCATCGTAATTAACGCCAGGGCCGCTTCCTTTCAACTCCTAGCCCTTTCCTATCCCTTTTTTGCTATTTTGCTTTACGTCGCGCCGACTCAGGTAGGTCTTATGGCGACGATGGGATAGGAAAGGCCTATCCCATCATCGCCATAATACCTATGCGTGTCGGTGCGACTTAAGCAAATTAAAAACAATACTCGGTATGCAGCAGTAATCCCGTCTATCGGACATGTCTGACAACAGAAGACACAAAACACATCACAACAAACAATGGTCAATATAATGTTATTGTTGTTCAATGTTATGAGCTTTCGGTATTGTAGGCCTTCACATAGCTTTCTTTCGACTCTGTGATATTAGGGCATCTTACGAAATGTAGTTCCTTATTTCCCGACTTTACATAACGATTTTCATTAAATTCTGTTTACCCATTTTCTCGTGACTTGGCGCTGATATGGACTTTGCCACAAAAAACCAAATTCATGAATATCTCTGTTATCATAGCCGGTACGGTAAAAATGTATAAGACATAAATGATCGGAAATGCAATACTATATAACGTTAGTCATGAAGTAGTTGTCAATAGGGCCAGTAATAACACAAATATTTGAGAATTGAATTTTAGGTCTTCCCCTAAACTACCATTCCGTTCAGCGTGAATAAAATTCTTTATGACCTAGACTGTAGCGACTTATTTTCTGAATTTGCATACCGATTTTAATTAAAATAGGACCATTAATAACATAAAAATTTGAGAATTTAAATTAAGACCTTCCCCTAAACTACCATTTCTTTCAGCGTGAATACGACTATTTATAGCCTAGATTGTAGCGACTTACTTCACGACTTTGTATACCGATTTTCATTAAGATAGGACCACTAATAATACAAATATTTGAGAATTAAATTTTAGGCCTTCCCCTAAACTACCATTTCAATCAGCGTGAATAAAATTATTTATGGCCTAGATTGTAGCGACTTATTCTCCGACTTTGCATACCGATTTTTATTAAATTCTGTTCAGCCGTTTTCTAGTGATGCGTGTACATACATACAGACAGACAGACAGACAGACAGACAGACAGAAATTACGGAAAAGTAAAAATTGCATTTCCTTGTTACTGTGGACATGACCGATACAGAAATACCATTCTTTTCAAATTCTGAGCAATGTACAGACAAAACTCTTATTTTATATATATAGATGTAACCAAGCTGTAACCGTATAGACTTACCTATGTGTAATCTCATGAAAATTGAAGGACTTCTAATCAGATCGTACGGTATCATGTCAAAGCCTTGGCTTTTCAGGAAACACAAAATAACTAGTGACATCACATTTATAGATTTAAAAATCTATATAATTTTTAAAGCTGAAATTAACTTATCGAGATGTATAGAAATAGATTATTTATTCCCAATGCCAGTGGATAATCCGTAAAACGAAGAAAGACAAACGTGCCATTGTTGCGTTTTTGTCTAAAATTGTTATTTTAATCAGTTTCCTACATCAAAGTGCATAGATTAGTAGAAATCACGTCTATTTCTTCATGTATCACCCGTCACTATTCAGTTAAAAAACTCTTCGATCTCTTATGTATATATCAGAAAACTCTCTGTCCCGTTACACTTTTCACCCTTCAGCATAGAAGCCAACTTGAAATACCTCTGACACTATTGCAACAGTATCATGCATATTACATTGTACACATAGACCTATCAAAATTGATAATAACTTATTTCCTACGATTTTGTGAGAAGTTATTCTATTGTCCACTGTATGCTCTACTACTAACAAAACTATGTATTACGTCCCTACGCAAGATTTTTGGTTGCTTTGAGTCTACTTGAAGATGAAATCTAGTCGTCTCTCTTGTTTTGTGAATGTTGTGATGACATTATCATAAAACGTGTCTGTGTTTTTCAGTTGGTGCAGAACTTCCTTTTCTATGGACAGAACTGCCAAGCCTGAAAGTCGCTCTTGACTCTGTGTTGACCTCTGATAAGTCTTAATCCTCCCGAGAGTTGAAAATCATCTTTCAACTGACGCTGTTGTGCTTGGAACAGTTACTAAAAAGTACACCCAATTTATACACTTCAGACAGGGCTGTATTTAATCGTTTGCTTTTCAGGGAACACACTAACTGATGAGGGCGTTGATCATAAAATTCATCAAACGAATACAGCACGGTAAGTTCATTCTTCAATCGGATAACATCGAACAAGTCTTTATAGGACAATTTCAGATTTTCAAAAGCGGAATGAGGAAAAGTAGCTTTTACGCTTCATACTTCAGAGGATCCAACAAGGAAGTAAACTGTAATTGGTTTAATGACCCAAATCGTTCGTCTAATTGTACAATAATGTTGTCAAAAATAGGTGGTAAAGGCATTTCCTTGATTTTATTGTATCTTCTTCCCGACATTGTCGTCTTCGACACCATGATAGACCAGAGTCTCGGTCCAAATTACGTCGCAAGGTTTAGTATCTCTCTTTTGATTTCCTGAACTTTCTGGGAGCAATATAGGACGTCTAAATGCTTGGATTGAAGGATATTGAAAAGGATATCAGTGAAGGTAAAAATGTTGCTAAAAGTCAGTAACAAAAAGGAAGTTTCAATGCTGGTTAGAGATTTCATGAAACCTTGTGCCGCTACTACTGTTTCACTGTTTCACTGTCCCAGTTTGAGCTTTCATCTAAAACATTCCGAAATAATTCAAGGAATGAAGTGCGATGTTCTTTCACTGTGTGAACAAGACGAGATGAAAAATTCCACCGTGTTGGAGCATTTCTAGGCATCCTTTTTGCGGTAAATTCTTTCAGTTCATGAGATCGTTTAGAGGACTTGTGAAAAAATTATCCTAATCCCGTTAAGGTCTGAAAAAATATTCTACATTCCTTGATACAGGAAACTGACTGTGACAAAATCAGATTAAGCTTGTGACTAAAGCAATGGATAAATATGGCCTTCGGAAAGAGTTCATGTACTTTGGTTCTTAGTCCACTTGTGTGGCCGGCCATCACAGCTGCTCCATTGAACGTTTGTGCAACAAACCTGTAGTTTAAGTCAAACTCAGTAACGATGATTTTTACATGTTCAAGCAAACCACTGGCTGTTCGATCTGCGCTAATATCAGTGAAAAAAAATGAACCTTTCGTGAACTTTACCACTTTCAGAATCAACGTATCTCAGAGTGGTTGATAGTTGAGACAAATTCATAATGTCTGAAGTCTCGTCAAGAAGAAGGGCACCAAAACTAGCGTGTTTTATTTCTGCCTTCATTTCTTCCAAAACTACATCACTGACTGCCCTTATTAAGTCATTTTTTATACTGTTTGAAGTTCCGCGAATCACGGTCGATGTTTCTAGGTGTGTACTTAACGTCGCATCGTAAGTGGCGAGTAAGTTCAGTGCAGCCAAATAAGCAGGCCTGTTCAAAGAATCTTCACCCTCAGAATGGTAATTCGTGAGTAGCTAAAAATACACACATCAACCAATCGCTTGAGCACTTCTCTGTTTTTCCGAACGGTCTCATTATATTGTACAGTGCTTGCAAGCAATTGAGCATCAAGCTGAATATCAATTCTAGATTTTCCAAACTTTTTCAGCTGTAATAGTGCAGAAATGTATGACTGCGATTTCTCATGCTTTTGAATGGCATTGTGCAAGTTACTCAGATTTTCATAACCAGTGTCAGACCAAACAGTTCGGTCTCTTGCAAGAAGTAAATATGGCCAGCAAAACAGTTTATTAAATTTGGAACTTCTAGCAATCCATTCTGTTTTACAGTACTGTGAAGTTTGGAAATGACGAACGTACTCTTGACTTTTGTTTTTATGCGGCCCTTTAAGGTTGGGCATATCTGGAGAAGGTTTTCCAGATTGAACAATTTCTAGTTTCTCACATAAGCTCCTAAAACGAAACGGTTTATACAACAGTTGTTCAATCACACAAATAGTCAGCCATCGTTACGATAGTTGAAACTAATAAGAAATTACCGTACATTTCACTAAATACTTCTACGCAAATACAAAATTACGCACTCACGGCACAGCACTGTCCACGTTGCATGTTATTATTATGAAAATCATTAGAACGTACGCCCCTACAAACACGCCACATGGTCCACAACAACGCTGGTACCTACTAGTAGACAAGTTTTTCTCACACCGTCATATTTAAGAAAAAGCTAATTTTCAATTCTAAACTGAAATGGATATCCGTACTTTCAAAACGTTCTTCACTGCTGTCAGTTATCACTCGCAAGAGCTGTTTCAGCAATAAGCCAAGTCACAATAAATAAACGTATCATAAACCCGCACAAAGTTGCTTCACACTGCTACACCATGCGATCTAGCCGGGCAGCGTTGAGTTGTCGGCTTACCAAGCTCACTTACTGGCGCGGTTACTACGTATGCATCACCTTGAGCTCAACGCTGAACGAGCCAAGCGGTTGGTGTGTCGCATACCCTCGCTAGTGCAGAAATTCGTACTGCAGAATACAGATCCTGCATACTACCGAAAAACATACTGCAGCAACTGCTGACATAAAAAAAAATAGTATTGCCAACTGACAAGCTAAAACTAATTGTTGCACTTTACAGTTGCATTACTGCTTATTTTTATTCTCAAGTCAAACGGGTAAGCCCGGCTTAGCCTGCATACCCACAATGCACGCTACTGCTTGTAACACATGGCCAAGGCAACTCAGTCGATGTGAACGGACCAGAAATAGATCCACAACCAGCTCATGTCGGAACTGTAGGACTTGAACAATCTACGGATCACATTCAAGTTGAAGAACACTCACCCCACCATAACTCAAATATCCCGAACTTACGACAGGAAACGAACTTATTAATTCTGACCTCGCAAATACAGACTTTGACGTACCGGTAACCAGTTTGTTGGCAGACAATTAAATAGTTCTAGTTGCCCCAACACTAGAAGTCCTTCGAAGGAAGATATGGAACTAGATACCGATGATAGTAACACCACCGAGAATTTGACAGGTGATAGTGAGACTCCTAAACAGGTGTGGTCAGATGACCTTGAACCCTCGCCTCATACACTGCTTAACGACATTAGCGAAATTCCCTCAAATCAGATTGTTCCGCCAGAGATAAACGTTAAAAAGCTAAAAACTACACAGTCCACCAAAGATGGCGTACATAAGTCAGTACAACCTTATATCAGCCCAAATGATCCTCGAAGACAAGGAGGGAGGATAGGTGAGAGACGGTAGTTTGGCAATGTCTGTCAGATCCAAGGGCTCGACAGTTCAGTTTGGTATTAAGATGCATGTTACATTCCTCATGCTAGTGATGTACACTAGAATGACCTTAAACATTAACTGTATCCTGATAGCCAGCAAGCAGCAGCTTCTTAAGAAATTAATTCGTGACCAAGATGTTGATATAGCATAGGAGGTTGTTACTGTAACGGTTCAAATCCCGTTACAAGATTAAATCTGTATGTTTATTATTTTATCTATATTATTATTATGATGATGATGATGATGATTATTATTATTATTATTATTATTAATTTATTATTATTATTATTATTATTACTATTATTATTATTATTATTATTATTATTATTATTATTATTATTATTATTATTATTATTATTATTATATCTGTGATATTATTACTATTACTGTAATTATCATTCTTATTCAATTCAATTTTGCAATTCTTGTCACTTGCAGGATTGTACTTAGATGTATGCATATATACGTATGTGTAGAATAACACTCAAGACATGTACGGTGGGAATTGTTATATATCAGATGTTGGATATGACAGTGCTATATTGTGCAATACTGCTGACATTTCTGTCAAGTCATCGCCACGTCATGGCTACGTCATTGTGCTCACTTAACACTGAGCTCAGTTCCTTTGAGTTTCTTAGGGAGCCCCAGGGGATTTCACCAATACATGTAATACTTGTCGCGTATGTGGGAGTAGGTCATGGTTATTTCTGGAGATTACGTAGGTGTGCCATGCAACGTCTATAAAAGGTGGCTGCATATTGTAGCGTCAGTCATTAGTTAAACGGAAGCTGAACAGTGAAGAAGTCAAATGGATAAGTGGACAGTCATTATTCTACTGGAAGCAGAGACCACAGTTGGTCATTGTGTGAACGAGATAAAGAAGACTCAATGAGCCATTAGTTGTGGTCATTGAGAGAGTGAGGCCAAAGCTGGTCGGTCACCTAGTTGAAGATACGGACGCAAAGGCTTACTATGGAGTTATCGAAGGATACCACTTTCAATGAAGTAATGCCATCCAGACTTACAAAGAAGTCATATGACATGGAGAAGAAGCAGACACATGGATACATTACCAAATTAGGCGTGACAAATCTACAGTAAACACCAGATTTAAGGAATACGTCGTAATTACACTCAAAGTGTTGAAGGTACAGTCAAGTGAAACAGTGAGGGATATATTTTGTATAGATTGTTAAATGCCCGGTCAAGAAGAATTCAAATTCATGCCTAGTTTCTTTCAGTTGCAATGTCATAATTTCATATTCTCATCTGTTTTGTCACAACAAGACTCACTATTTTTTATATATTATTTAAAGAATATATTTTGTTCTATCAAACGAATTCATAGTTTTATTTCAATGACAGTAAAATATCTTAACCTCAAAATTAATGGGGGAACCGAACGCCAATCTCTTTTTCCCAGAACTTATATGGTATGTTGTCAAAAGTAAGCTTATTACCCCACACCCTAGAGATAGTCAAGATTCTCATTATATTATTGCTGCACTGAGTGGTAGCTGGCGCCCTTCAAATAACGTATGTGTAAGTAAGCAGGTAAGAAGTAAGTGTGAGTCCAGGGTTCAACGATTGTGTATTTTATTTAATGAATGTTAATTTTCATAATTTTCATGTTAAATGCAGATATTCAGATTTTTCAATATGAATGCAGTTTTTTATGTTTGTAAAGCTAGTCAGCGACTTAGGAAACTCTCGGAAGATATTGAACTAGATACCGATGATAGTAACACCACCGAGAATTTGACAGTCATAGTGAGACTTCAAAACAGCTGTGGTCAGATGACCTTGAACCCTCGCCTCATACACTGCTTAGCGACAATAGCGAAATTCCCTCAAGTCAGATTGTTCCGCCAGAGAAAAATGTTAAAAAGCTAAAAACTACCCAGTCCACCAAAGATGGCGTCCATAAGTCAGTACAACCTTATATCAGCCCAAATGATCCTCGAAGACAAGGGGGGAGGATAGGTGAGAGACGGTAGTTTGGCAATGTCTGTCAGATCCAAGGGCTCGTCAGTTCAGTTTGGTATTAAGATGCATGTTACATTCCTCATGCTAGTGATGTACACTAGAATGACCTTAAACATTAACTGTACCCAGATAGCCAGCAAGCAGCAGCTTCTTAAGAAATTAATTCGTGACCAAGATGTTGATATAGCATAGGAGGTTGTTACAGATGATTTAATTCATATCTCTGGGTATGAAAAAATAGTAAATATCAACGAGACCAGACGAGCTACAGCTATATATATATATATATATATATATATATATAAGATACAATTCCTCATACAGCTCCCGTATTTTTCCCGGTTCCCCTGGTATCAGTTTCAACATAACAGGACTTCTAATTGTAAATATTTATGCACCTTCTGGTTCTCAGGCGAGAGCCAAACGAAATGACTTCTATACCAGTGATATCATACATCTAATTAAAAATCATAGAGATCGCATGGTTATTGGCGGGGATTTTAATGCAGTTATCAATGCCAGAGATCAGAGCGGGAGTTTTCAGAACTGTATAGCCTTATCAACTCTAGTGAAAGGGCTCAAACTGATGGACACCTGGGAATTACAAGCATCATCCGACCCTGGCTATACATATTTTTGCGCTACTGGAGCATCACGATTAGACCGAATATATGTCAGTCAAAGTCTGAAAGAGCATGATGGGAATGCTAATGTGTGCCCCGTCGAATTTTCGGACCATGCAGCATATATATGTAAAATAAAGCAATCCGAGCTGAGAGTAGCTCGGAGAAGAGGTGTATGGAAACTTAATACGAATATCCTCAACAGTGAAGAACTGAAGGAACAGTTTTCTGTGCAGTGGTAACATTGGAGGAAACATAATTCACGTTATACAACGAGACTTGAGTGGTGGTTATCTTATGCAAAGCCCAATGTAATCAAATTCATGAAACGGTTTAGTGCTCAGTATACTCTACAGATCAATCAAAATCCGAATTATTTTACAAGTGTTTATGTCAGCTGTATAGGGAAGATACCAGGAACAAATTAACATATCTCCGTATCAAAAAAACAAGAGCACTTCTCCTCAGATTATACAGAGAAATGAATGAAGGACTCAAAATACGAGCACGGGATCATCGAAATAATACTGATGAAATGTCATCATGTACCATCTCATTCGTGAGAGTAAACGAGGCAAATAAAATTATATTTCGAAACTGGCATCGTCAAGTGGTGAGTCTTCTGGGGATGTCAATATCATTAAGAACACAATTGAGCATTTCTTGACACAATTGTATGAACAGACGAATGATGTTCTTCTTGACAGCAACAGCGCCTTTTTTTATTCTGTTCGAGGAAGACTGACACATGTGCAACAAGACTATCTTATTGAAGAATTGCTGGAGGAAGACATTTATGAAGTCATACAGCGCAGTCTGTCTAACAAATCCCCTGGATTAGATGGCCTTGGACGAGAATTCTACCTGACATTTTGGCCATTTATTAAGGAAGATCTTACGATAGGGTTAAATGATGTGTTACATTCAAGACCAAATGTAAGTCGCCTAAAAAAGGGATTGATTGTACTGGTACCAAAAAAGCCTAATCCTAAAAGTATAGATGATTACAGACCAATTACTCTGCTGAATTTTGATTACAAGTTACTCACCCGATGTCTTAAACAGCGAATGACCTTCCTTATGTCATAAAATACACTCTTCCGTCTATCATGAGAGACTACTGAATGGGATAATCCCGTGAGCTCTCAACTTAGGATTGTGGATTATCGACGAGGGCTCCTAGCGTTGTCTGACCAGTATTCTGAGCCAGACTCTTTACGTACACCTTTCCTATGCGAACTCCTTCTGTCAGCTGTTATTGTCACCAGGGCCTGATTATATTTAGTGAGGCGTAAGTAGTCTTTCATCATTACACCCTTCGTGTCCCTTCCCTTTTCGCCAATACACTTATCCTTTAAGGGATTAGATCTTTTCTGATTATTGTTCTGAGGGGATTGTTGTAGTTATTTCCTCCTAAAACAACACTCTTTATAATCAATCTATAATTCTAACCACAGAGAAATCATTTAATCTTCGTCCTTAATGAAGTACAAGTGAACTATTTGCGATGAGTTTAGTAATATAAATACACCGTAATAGTAAAGATCATATTTCCTCTATTGAATAATACCAAGAAAGTACGATATGAAAAGAAAGAAGGTGATGAAGCCATTGATTTGTTTGACTCTGCTATGAAACCATTCGTTGGTTAACCCCTCAGCGTGGTATAGAGATACATGGTTTCGTATTTACGGCTATAGCGCGAAGAGTTTTTGAGTTATGAATATGCAAATTGTTTTGTTTCCAAGAAGAAATTTTGGGATTTATCAATGTTGTATAGTAAGAATTGAAGATCGTTAAATTGTAGTTGTTTTTGCAAGGATAAATATTTGTCAAGTAAGTCTGAGCACTAATCTCGGTTTTTTTGGAAAGTCTGTTTGCTTCTCACAGAATAAAATAAAGAAATGATGATCTGAGAAATTTGTCCTTACACGTGATGTTCTCAGCTCTATTTGTGCATTGAGAGTGCGGTTTACTTATTATAGTTGTCTTTATTTATCGCCTTGTAATATTTTCTTAACTCTCCACGAGCGCTCTATGTAGGCATCAGTTAGTGCTGCTTTCTGTCATACAATACGAGAACCAGTTGTTCATGGTATATATCTCGCTTGAAAGACGATGTCTCGACCTTTTATCTGAAATATGTATCGAGTTGGTTTTTTTCGTCATAAATGTTATTCCCCTCATTCAGTTTCGTCCTGCTGCTTTCGGTCTCGCTGCAGCTTCATCAGTCCGTGTGACGCGCCACGTGCTTGAAATATTGTATAGTCGGAAGTGGTAGTGACAGTATGAGCAGCAGTGATAATGGAACAGATGACGTGGTAAATGATGAGGAGAAACCAGTACTTGAAAATTTCGTTTAGGAGGGTATGGATAATTATACAGGCCAAAGGGAGGTTTTCAACAGTGAATTCGGATTCCTGAATTCTCTAATAATATTCAGACAAGTCACAGGGAAAAACGTTGAAGAGTTATCTTTATCGTGTTCAGCTGGTGGTAGGTTCGTTTACAAAATACGCTCACTCGGGCGGGGAACGAAATATTCAAGGCCGGCGTGCATCAGATAATACAGTTCCAAGGTTGCAGGAAAGACATTTTAACAGAAAATTATCACCCAAGAGTGAGAAATCCAAACCTCAAAGACGTTGTATCGTGTGTTCAAGACACGGAAAAAACAAGATGTCGGAGTACTATTGCCAGGAGTGTGACGTGGGTTTCGAACTCTATCACACGAAACTACAGTAAATTACTAAATGTGAAACATTTTTCTAATTATCTGCATGTACATAGTTGTATCATAAGAAATTTCAAATTTCGTGAATATAGGGGTACTCTTATACTTGTAGTAACGATTTAAGTGAATGAATGTATTTCAGTCGCGCGTAGTTGAAATCTCATCCGGCCGCGGGGTAGGATGCTCTTTAAATGGCTGCGACGCTGAGGGGTTAATAATGTAAGTCTTCTGAATACTCGTGGAATGTAGCGCATTAACAATGTCGTGGAGTTGACTGCGGAGGAGTTCAGTCTGCCTCATCATTGGAAAGTTAGTCGGGAAACAACACAGCGTCGCACTGTGAACTTGCTAAGGAGTTTGCTATGATAAACAGCTCAGGAACCTGCAGTTAATGAATAAGAAGAATAAACAATAAATTCATTAAACTAAAATGTTTCTATGAATCGAAAACACTAATTTTGAACATAAAATCAGAGATCGAAAACACTAATTTTGAACAGAAAGGACACATCGAAAACACACATTTTTAATAGAAAAGCAGACATTGGAACATTAATTTTGAAGAGGAAATCTGACATCGAAAACACTTATTTTGAAGATAAAATAAGACATCGAAAACACTCATTTTCAACAGAAAATCCGCCATCGAAAACAGTAATTTTGAACAGGAAACGGTAATCGAAAACAGTAACTTTGAACAGGAAAGCAGTCATCGAAAATAATTTTGAACAGAAAATCCGTAATCGAAAACATTAATTTTGAGCAGAAAACGGTAATCGAAAATAATTCTGAACAGAAAACAGGAATCGAAAACAGTAATTTTGAACAGGAAAGCAGTCATGGAAAACACTATTTTTCAACAGGAAAACAGTTATCGAAAATATAATAACTTTGAACATAAAGTCCGTCGTCGAAAGTAGTGATTTCGAACAGAAAATCCGCCATAAAAACAGTAATTTTGAACAAAAAACGGAAATCGAAAACAGTAATTTTGAACAGAAAACGGTAATCGAAAACCTTAATTTTTAACAGGAAAACAGTAATGTGAAGACGATAATTTTGAACATGAAGGCAGTCATCGAAAACAGTAATTTTGAACAGGAAATCAGTAATCGAAAACAGTAATTTCGAACAGGAAAGCAGTCATCGGAAACGGTAATTTTGAACATGAAGACAGTCATCGAAAATAGCAATTTCGAACAGGAAAACAGTCGTCGGAAACGGTAATTTTGAACATGAAGACAGTCATCGAAAACTAATTTTGAACAGGAAAACAGTCGTCGGAAACACTAACCGTCTGAACCATCATCCGACACATAAATAATATACTTGATGTTTTCCGTTTTATGTACTTATACAGAGCTAATAAAAGGACAAACAAAACATTTTAGATGACAATAATTTTTCTGGGGTGTAAGTAATTGAATTTTAGTGAAATATTTCTTAATTTTTAAATTAAAAAAGCAAAATCGTCATTTATTTTTCCAGTAAATTTGTTTAGTATGTTTATAGGTTAAATGCAATTGTTTATTTTATTTTCAAAATTCCTTATTTAATAATAGTTTTGATTAATAGGGTGGAATTTTCGAAAACCCACATGTTGTGTTTAAATTTGTCCGTCAATTTTTAATTGGGGGTGGGGTTTGAACGCCATAACATCCCCTGGATATGGCCTTGCGTATGTCTATACATAAGTAGAACCCTGAATGGCGACTGAATCCAAACCCATAGGGATGAAACATGCACGCTTCTTTTACCTCTGCTACTCAGCGCTGTATGTACAGTAGTACAAAAAATAATTTAAATATCGTAGAAGTTATCTCATATCTGTTAATTACTTAGCTTCTTATCTATCGAGCATACCGAAGTTTTGTTTGAAAGTTCTATTTTAACTTGCCAAGTACAAACTAAAATTAATACTTGGACTTGTAAATCCGTACACATAATAATGAACATATTATTGCTAGGCAACCACGTTTCTCCATCTGTCCTGTGTAGGCTTGCCGCGTGGCCTGAGAAGGGAACAGAAGAGTCCAATTGTCAAATAATTGGGCTATCGTTAAGCACTGAAAATGTCAGGAACAGTTCTCCGGTCATTGATGACCGCACAGTTTTGGGCTTCTTCCGTAAACTCTACTCCGAAGGAGTTACGAGGTTTCTTTTGCCCAATGACGATATACGAGGGGCGTACTATATTGTTTTACACTTTACTTTTGTACATCCGGGTATGCTTCACATTTCACTTTTGAAGGTGGTGACGTGTAACTAGTGTCTTGTTCCACCGTTTGGTAGCAGCACACGCACAGTGGCAACGAATGCACTCGTCGTGGCCATTTCATAACAACACTGTCAGCGTAGGAGCAGACAACAGACAACGACTTGGTTCCTACGGAAAGGAGTCATGATCACTGCAGAAATTCATCGGCGCTTGAGGGCAGTCTTTAGAGAACATCTGCCGCCACGGAAAACAGTTTACATCTGTGTGGAATGTTGGAAAACAGGGTGCGCATCGGTGGACAAGGGAACCTGTTCTGGAAGGAATGTGGCAGTGTCAACACTAGCCAACTTTGCCCGCCACGAGAATTAGCCGAAACACCCTGCAGCGGATCGTGCACGGCTACTTACTGCTGGGGAAGGTGTCATCCACGTGGGTGCCTAGACTCTTGCCTGCAGACGAAAAGCAGAGGCGTGTGGACGTGTGCAGACAACGTTTGCAACGCCATGATCAAGACCCAGCCGACTTCATGGTTAGGCTTGTGACTGGTGATGAGACATAGCTCCATTACCATGAGCACAACAATCGATGCAATGGAAGCATGGAAGAAATGTCGAACACTGTCATCAGTTGGCAAGCGAATGTTCGGGAACATGAAGAAACCTCTCCATGGTCGCCGTTCTACGAATTTTGTACAACTGGACACAACTGTCAAGGCATGGGTACGCAGCACTCCGAAAGAATGGTTTCAAGAAATTCTGGAGAGACTGACACATCGATGGCGAAAATGCATACAGTTACAAGGAGATTATGATGAGGAGGTAGACGTAACAACTGATGTGTAATGTGTAATGGTTAGAAAAAATAAAGCGTAAAGCAATATAGTACGCCCTTCATCTATCTATCTATCCTGACTGACTGACTGATTCATCATCGCCGAGGCAAAACTACTGGACATAATGAAATGAAATTTTGGGGATACATTCATATTAACATGTAGGTGCTCGCTAAGAGAGGATTTTTGGATATTCCGTTGCTAAGGGGGTGAAAAGGGGGGGTGAAGTTTAAAAATGAGTGCACCTATATCTCAAAACTTTAAAAGTTTGCAAATGTAAAAATTGGTATTTAGAATCTTCTTTGAAAATAAGGAAACACGTATTTTTTTGTTTTCAGAAAATCCCAATAGGAGGGGTGAAAAAGGGTGAAAATGGGGGGAAATGTGTTCAATGCCTTTAATCAGGATACCGGTAGTTATATCTCAGAAACTGAAGATATTACAGACCTGAAAATTGGTACTTTTGATCTCTTTTAAAAATAAAGAAACACGTATTTTTTTGTTTTTGGAAAATCTAATTAATGGGAGGGTGAAAAGGGGGTGAATTTTTAAAATTAGTGAATCTATATTTCCAAACTTCTAAAGTTTGCAGATGTAAAAATTGGTATTTAGAATCTTCATTAAAAATAAAGAAACACGTATTATTTTGTTTTCGGAAAATCGCGATAGGAGGTGTGAAAAGGGGTGAAAAAGGGGTTGAATGCCTTTAATGAGGCTACTTATATCTCAGAAACTGAAGATATTATAGACCTGAAAATTGGTGTTTGGGATCTCCTTTAAAAATAAAGAAACACGTATTTTTTTGTTTCTGCAAAACCCAATTAAGGGGGGTAAAAAAGGGGTATTATTTTAAAATGAGTGTATCTATATCTCAAAACTTTTAAAGGTTATAGGTGTAAAATTAGGTATTTAGAATCTCCGTTAAAGATAAAGAAACACGTATATTTTGTTTTCGGAAAATCCTAATAGGAAGGGTGGAAAATGTTGAAAAAAGGGTCGAATGCATTTCATAAGTCTACTTATATTTCAGAACCTGAAGATATTACAGACCTGAAAATTGGTGTTTGGGATCTCCTTCAAAAATAAATAAACACGTATTTTTTGTTTGTGGAAAATACAAATAATGGGGGGGGGGTGAAAAGGGGGTGATTTTTTTAAAATGAGTGTATCTATATCTCAAAACTTTTTAAGTTTATAGATGTAAAAATTGGTATTTAGAATCTCCTTTAAAAATAAAGAAACACGTATTCTTTTGTTTTCGGAAAATCCCAATAGGAAGGGTGTAAAAGGGTGAATAATGGGTTGAATGCCTTTCATGAGGATACTTATATTTCAGAACCTGAAGATATTACAGACCTGAAAATTGGTATTTTGGATCTACTTTAAAAGTAAAGAAACAGGTATTTTTTCGTTTTTGGAAAATCCAAATATTGGGGGGTGAAAACGGGGGTGAATTTTTTAAAATGAGTGTGTCTACATCTTAAAACTTTAAAATTTACAGATGTAACAATTGGTGGTTAGAATCTCCTCTAAAAATAAAGGAACACGTATTTTTTGTTTCCAGTAAGTCCTAATAGGAGGGGTGTAAAAGGGTGAAAAATGGGTTGAATGCCTTTATCGAGGATACACATATCTCAGAAACGGAAGATATTACAGAACTGATAATTCGCATATGGGATTTCCTTTAAAAATAAAGAAACACGTATTTTTTAGTTTTTGGAAAAGCCAATTAATGGCGGTTAAACAGGAGTGACAAATTGGGGTGAATTTTTTGAAAGACTATATCTACAGAATATCTTGGAATCGTAAAATGTTACAGACGTAAAGAGTGGGTGTAAATCTCCTGTAAATGTAAAGAAATATAGGTTATTTGTTTTTGGAAACTCTACTTAAGGGGAACCCAAAAGGGGTGAAATTTAAAAATGAGAATTTTTAAGGATATCTAAAAAACTTAACATGTTACAGAAGTGAAAAATGGTATTTTTTATCTCTATTAAACATAAAGAAAAGTGTATTTTTAGTTTTCGGTAATACCACTTGGGTGGAGGGCGGGGGGGGGGGGTAAAAGTGACTGAAAATGGTGATGAATTCTTTTAATTAGGCTACTGATATCTCAAAAATGAAGATGTTACAGACGTGAAATTTGATATTTGCAATCTGCTTTAAAAGTAAAGAAACACGTATTCTCGGAAAATCCAATGAAGGGGGGGGGGGGAATTGAAACATTAGTTGACTTAATTGTATGAGAATACATGCATCTAATACTAAAGTTGTTACAGACGTGAAAATTCGTATTTGGTTCTCCTTTAAAAACAAAGAAAAAGGCGTTTTGGTGGGGAAACCATCTTGGAGGGCGGGAGTGTAAAGGAGTTGAATTCCTTTCATGAGGACACATAAATCAAAAACTGAAGAAGTTAGAGTTGTGATAATTTGTATTTAGAAGATCCTTTGCTATTAAAGAAACAAGTATTTTTTTGCGGGAAAATTCATTTAGGGGAGGAGAGATTATTGTGAAATGAAGTGAAAAAAAGTAAATTATTTTTATGTGGATACTTATATCTCAAAACTGAAGGTAATAGACGTGAACATTGGTGTTTGGAATCTCCCTTAAACATAAAGAAACACGCATCCTTTTAATTCTTTTTCAGGGGGGGGGCTTTAAATAAACTTAACGGCGGTGGGGTGTAGAAGGAGGTGAGACCAATTGATTTTACTGTCATTAATGTACTTATAAGGATCCTCCGTTGCTCAGGCAGCAACGCGCCGGCCTCTCACTGCTGGGTTCCGTGGTTCAAATCCCGGTCACTCCATGTGGCATTCGTGCTGGACAAAACGGAGGCAGGACAGGTTTTTCTCCGGATACTCCAGTTTTCCCTGTCATCAGCCATTCCAGCAACACATAATAGTAATAATAATAATAATAATAATAATAATAATAATATTCCGGACCGTCGTCAAATTGCGGACTGCGATGGAAACGGCTCCTGGACGGGTAATGACTAAGAATGCAGTCCGGTCGCGGGTTCAGTGCCGCCAAGGCACCCAGTATGACAGCACGCCGGATCTCCTGAAGGATTATATCCGTATTAAAAATATTATAGGAAAAGATGGCAAATATTTACGGACCCAACTGACATGGAGGAATACCTGAGCCTAACCCGGGAAGTACGAAATCGATTGCTGGAAAGAAAGATTTAAAAATGGGAGGAAACGTGCCGTAAAATAATAGATCGGGAATTTTGGTGGATTATCGCAGAGAACGAGTCAGATCGCGAATTTCGGCGGATTATATATCTAAATTAGCATTCAATTATAAATTTCAGTATAATACCGTAGCGAAGCACGGGTATCTTGCTAGTATATATATAAAGTAGCTTGTCCTGACTGACTGACTGACTGATTCATCATCGCCGAGCCAAAACTACTGGACATAAAGAAATGAAATTTTGGGCATAGATTCATATTAAGATGTAGGTGCTCGCTAAGAGAGGATTTTTGGATATTCCGTCGCGAAGGGGGTGAAAAGGGGGGTGAAATTTTAAAATGAGTGTGTCTATATCTCAAAACTTTAAAAGTTTACAGATGTGAAAATTGGTATTTAGAATCTTCTTTAAAAATAAGGAAACACGTATTTTTTTGTTTTCAGACAATCCCAATAGGAGGGGTGAAAAAGGGTGAAAAAGGGGTTGAATGCCTTTAATCCGGATACGCTACTTATATCTCAGAAACTGAAGATATTACAGACCTCAAAATTGGTACTTTTGATCGCTGTGAAAAATAAAGAAACACGTATTTTTTTGTTTTTGGAAAAATCAAATAATGGGAGGGTGAAAAGTGGGTGAATTTTTAAAATGAGTGAATCTGTATCTCCAAACTTTTAAAGTTTGCAGATGTAAAAATTGGTATTTAGAATCTTCTTTAAAAATAAGGAAACACGTATTTTTTTTTGTTTTCGGAAAATCACAATAGGAGGAGTGGAAAGGGGTGAAAAAGGGGTTGAATGCCTTTAATGAGGCTACTTATATCTCAGAAACTGAAGATATTACAGACCTGAAAATTGGTGTTTGGGATCTCCTTTAAAATAAAGAAGCACGTATTTTTTTATTTCTGGAAAATCCAAATAAGGGGGGGTGAAAAGGGGGCAAAATTTTAAAATGAGTGTATCTATATCTCAAAACTTTTAAAAGTTATAGATGTGAAAATTGGTATTGAGAATCTCCTTTAAAAATAAAGAAACACGTATATTTTTTTCGGAAAATCCTAATAGGAAGGGTGGAAGAGGTTGAAAAAGGGGTCGATTGCCTTTCATGAGTCTACTTATATTTCAGAACCTGAAGATATTACAGACCTGAAAATTGGTATTTGGCATCTACTTTAAAGGTAAAGAAACACGTATTTTTTCGTTTTTGTAAAAACCAAATATTGGGGGGTGAAAAGGGGGGGCTGAATTTTTTAAAATGAGTGCGTCTACATCTTAAAAGTTTAAAGTTTACAGATGTAAAAATTGGTACGGTAGTTAGAATCTCCTCTAAAAATAAAGGAACACGTATTTTTTTGTTTCCTGTAAATCCCAATAGGAGGGGTGTAAAAGGGTGAAAAATTGGTTGAATGCCTTTAATGAGGATACATATATCTCAGAAACGAAATATATTACAGAACTGAAAATTTGTATATGAGATCTCCTTTAAAAATAAAGAAACACGTATTTTTTAGTTTTTGGAAAATCCATTAATGGCGGTTAAACAGGAGTGACAAAAGGGGGTGAATTTTTTGAAAGACTATATCTACAGAATCTCTTGGAAACGTAAAATGTTACAGACGTAAAAAGTGGGTGTTTGGAATCTCCTGTAAATGTAAAGAAACACAGGTGATTTTTTTTTTGGTAACTCCACTTAAGGGGAACTCAAAAGGGGTGAAATTTTAAAATGACAATTTTTACAGTATATCTAAAAAAACTTAACATGTTACAGAAGTGAAAAATGGTATTTTTATCTCTATTAAACATAAAGAAACGTGTATTTTTAGTTTTCGGAAATACCACTTGAGTGGAGGGGGGGGGTTAAAGTGACTGAAAATGGTGTTGAATTCTTTTAATTAGGCTACTGATATCTCAAAAATGAAGATGTTACAGACGTGAAAATCGATATTTGCAATCTGCTTTAAAAGTAAAGAAACACGTATTCTCGGAAAATCCAATGAAGGGAGGGGTGGTGAAAGAATTGAAAAATTAATTGACTTAATTGTATGAGAATACATACATCTAATAAAAACTAAAGTTGTTACAGACGTGAAAATTCGTATTTGGATCTATTTTAAAAACAAAGAAAAACGCTTTTGGGGGAGGGGGCATCTTGGAGGGCGGGAGTGTAAAGGAGTTGAATTCCTTTCATGAGGACACATAAATCAAAAACTGAAGAAGTTAGAGTCGTGATAATTGGTATTTAGATGATCCTTTACTATTAAAGAAACAAGTATTTTTGCGGGAAAATTCACTTAGGTGGGGGGGGGGGCGGGGATAGTGTGACCTGAAGTGAAGAAAGTAAATTATTTTTATGGGGATACTTATATCTCAAAACTGAAGGTAATAGCCGTGAACATTGGTGTTTGGAATCTGCCTTAAACATAAAGAAACAAGCCTTCTTTTAATTATTTTTTTGGGGGGGGAGGGAGGGTGGCGGTAAATAAACTTAACGGCGGTGCGGTGTAGAAGGAGGTGAGACCAATTGATATTACTGTTCTTAATGTACTTATAAAGATCCTCCGTTGCTCAGGCGGCAGAGCGCCGGCCTCTCACAGCTGGGTTCCGTGGTTCGAATCCCGGTCACTCCATGTGACATTCGTGCTGGACAATACGGAGGCGGGACAGGTTTTTCTCCGGATACTCCGGTTTCCCTGTCATGAGCCACTCCAGCAACACATAATAATAATAATAATAATAATAATAATAATAATAATAATAATAATAATGTTCCGGACCGTCGTCAAATGTGCGGACCGCGCTGGAAACGGCTCCTGGACGGGTAATGACTAAGAATGCAGTCCGGCCGCGGGTTCAGTGCCTCCAAGGCGCCCAATATGACACCACGCCTGATCTCCTGAAGGATTTTATCCATATTAAAAATTATTATAGGAAAAGATGGCAAAGATTTACGGACCCAACTGACCGGGAGGAATACCTGAGCCTAGCCCGGGAAGTACGAAATCGATTGCTGGAAAGGAAGATTGATAAATGGGAGGAAACGTGCCGTAATCTAATAGAAAACGAGTCAGATCGGGAATTTTGGTGGATTCTCGTAGAAAACGAGTCAGATCGCGAATTTCGGCGGATTATATATCTAAAACAATAAGCATTCAATTATAAATTTCAGTATAATACCGTAGCGAAGCACGGGTATCTTGCTAGTATATATATATTGTACCAGGAAGGCCTAGGTCCTGGTCCATGTTAATTGAAAGAAATGTTATTTCCAGCATTAAAGATCCGACCGACGTACGAACATCCATGTAAAGAATGTTCCAGTATGTGCCAGACCCTACGAGTGCGCTAGGCGGAGTCAAGTGACGTCACCTGTCGCTTGAAGCTCACCTCCCCTAGAGATATTTCTCGAAAGAAATTTTCTTTTAACAGCTTTTTAACGCCTTAACCAATTTCAACGGGACAAACGCTGAATTATAGCAAACATCATAAAAGTTAATCCCTGTAAATTTCAAATTAATTCATCAAACGGTTGTTGAGTTATAATAATTTAAAGTCTCAACGAAATTACGTAATCATGGTCACAAGGCCGAGAGAGCCGCCACCCCTCCCTGCGCTGGTATCTATATATGTCAAGGCCAGACAGCCCGCAAACTAGTACAAGGACAAGCAAACAGCTGTGTGAGTGAGATAGCGAAGAGACCGGCCCGCGTACAGTATGTTCGCGCAGTCACGGTAGAAGTACTTTCCGTCGTATCTCCGGAACGCGAAATTCTATCACCGATAGAATTATTAAAGGACGTCGCACTGCAGTTAGTATACCGCGTTGCGATTACAATATAATCCTAAAGACATTTAAGACTGTAACGCGAGTGAACTCATTGGAGTACAAATATTAACTATTTCATTACGTGTGGACTTAGGTAACTTCAAGTAACATTGAACTTTTACTGAGCCTAATACTTAGAATTACCAGAACTCATATTCACGTCACACCAACATAAGACTCACAGTAGTAATTTGAGTGAAAAAGTGAGAACTTTTCTGTGTTAATATAACATTATAGTAACAGGATTAGCAGAAAATAATCCCTAGCAACTTCAGACTGTGTTCAAAGACTGTGCTTATCGACTTACTTTCTCTTTTTTTTTTATGTGAACTGTGTGATTATGAACGTTTCAATAACGACTATAAATAGCATTTCGTACAGAAAGGACTGTGATTCTTCATACGTCATTTTCGTGTGCGAAAATCACCCGAACAAGCTACAACCCAACGTGATCCAGTTCCAGCCGTCATCACCTCATTGGGAACGTCAACATCGCCAATCCTGATTCTACATGGAACATTCCAGACGTCCATCTTTCAACATTTGGTAGCAACAGTTCTTGTCATAAGTGAGTAACAAACTGACTAAACCTTTTCATTTATTTTGAACAGTGAAACTTCAGTGTCGCGTGTGAACAATTTTCATAATTTCTCAAAAGTGATAAATTTAATTTCAGTAGAAAGACTGTAGGCTTTCAAGTGTGCTATATATCGAGATTGACGAACTGAGAACTGAAAACTTTGATAATTTCTCATTATAAAAGTGTGCTTAGGTTTAAAAAGACTTTAGGTGGAAATTCCCACATATGAAAGACTTTGAAACCAATGATATTTATGCCATTTTTTTAAGGAGATTATTTTCGACATTTAATTTCTATGCAAAATTTGAGTCAATAATCATACCGCAGGGTGAAAAATTAATAAATCGTTTTAAAAAAAAAAATTATTTACCATCTATTATTCGCTCTGCGAGACTATCCTTCTCTGTATCGGCTCCAAAACCCAGTTCCACTCCCTGAGGTCCTACTCATGCCCTTTGCCCACAACTTTTCCTGGTACAATATAGTAGTGGCTTAACGTCGCACTAATACATTGAAGGTTTTCGGTGATGCAAGGATGGTAAAGGGCTAGGATTGGGAAAGAAGTGACCGTGGTTTTGATTAACGTACAGCCCGGGCATACGCCTTGTGTGAAAATGGGAAACAATATTCAGGACTGCAGACAGTGGAATTCGAACCAAACATCTCCTGAGTACAAGCTCACAACTACGCGACCATAACCACACGGCCTAATCGCTCGGTTGTGAACATAATTACTTTGGGGGAGAAATAAAAATGAAGACGTAAAACACATTCCTTAGATCCAACAATTTTTAATAAAGATTGGTAAACCCAAATTATAATTTTAACTAAACTAATGCACCGAACAGGGAAAAATCACTGAAATTTTACTCATATACATAACAGTGAAGTGATAATAGCCATGAAGATAAATTGCCAATTGTGTGTTACCATATTTTCAATATTAAAAATAAAGCGAGCTGTTTGTAATTTCAAAATTGTATGTAGAACAATCATCTCCATCAGAAAATTGATTAAACCACAAAATAAAACTATTAATTCCCATCAGCTTTGATTGATAGTCTCAGCGTGTCACAATCAGAGTGTGTTCAGCATAATAAATATTCATCAAAAGCAATATCACCCATCAACCGAGTTTCACTAACAGAATAGTCAAGACAAAATGACAGCGTGAAAGTAATGACACGTTACTTGTATAATATGAAAGTGAGTTAAGCTTATAAACTGTTATAAACACGTATTAGACAGATACAGCGTGCCCACGACACAAGTAATATAGCGTATACAAGATGTACTGCATTAAACATCAACACTAATCACTAACATAACTGTAAACTTCGATAAAGAAATGAATATCTTCTTCTTTCTCCTTTCTTAATCTGTTTACCTTCTCTCGGACTCAGCGAGGGATCCCACCTTTGCCATCTCAAGGGCAGTGTCCTGGAGCGTGAGACATTGGGTCGGGGGATACAACTGGGAGAACGACCAGTACTTCGCCCAGGCGGCCTCACCTGCTATGCTGAACAGGGGGGATGGGAAGATTGGAAGGGATAGACAAGGAAGAGGGAAGGAAGCGGCCGTGGCCTTAAGTTAGGTACCATTCCGACATTTGCCTGGAGAAGAAGTGGGAAACCACGGAAAACCACTTCCATGATGGCTGAGGTGAGAATCGAACCCACCTCTACTCATTTGACCTCCCGAAGTTGAGTGGACCCCGTTCCAGCCTTCGTACCACTTTTCGAATTTCGTGGCGGAGCAGGGAATCGAACCCGGGCCTCCGGGGGTAGCAGCTAATCACACTAACCACTACAACACAGAAGCGGACCAAGAAATGAATATCATCTCCTAAATATTTAAAAAATGTTGAGAAGAGAATGTCTTCATATTTTATAGTTTCTAAGAGATATGTCTTTATATGTAAAACTAGTAATATTTTAAGGTAAGTATTTTTGATAGTGAAGTACACTTTACAAATTTGTAAGCGTTCCAATATACTAAATTGAGGAGAAGTGTACAGACAAGAAAGGTGTTGTGCATGGAATTATTCCCCGCGTGTTACGTAAAACCCTGCGTATAGTTTAGAAATTGTCTCTGTGCCAGAGGCAAATTGAATTTACAATAATTGTTTCTAAAGAACGATGATATCATTAAACAATTATCCAGTGAGTTTAGAAAATTATCCATCAGTATCAGTGAAACTGACAGCTGGCAACTGGCGAATTTCTGACTACGTCCGCTTAGCTATTCCTCATGGTCTTTATATCCTCCCTCACAATTAGATAGTACACACTCGTGAGTTAAAGGTATAATACCTGATAGAAAAACAAATTATTTAGTTTTTCATATTCGCTGAGTTGTAAAGAGGTATCTGGAAAACGACAGACTAAGGGTGATCAGAGACAATGACCCGCTTGACCGTGTAAGGAATGGTTGAATGGAGTCCCCATCTAGCGGCGAAGATAGAAATTGTGCCGGCTGCCGAATCCTGTTGAACTCCTCTAGGGCAAAGATTAATGACTGAAAAATGAAATGAAATTATATTGGAGAGTGTTGCTCGAATGCAATTTAAAAAAAAGGGAAAAAACGGAGTATCCGGAGAAAGGCCTGTTTCGCCTGCACTTTTTCCAGCACAAATCTCACATGGAGTGACCGGGATTAGAACCATGGGACCTAGCGGTGAGAAGACGGTGCGCTGCCGCCTGATCCACAGAGGCTGCCCTCAAATATCCCTATCATGAGCAGAAATAACTTGACGCAACAAAACAATTAACTGAAAGAGTGCATTGTAATTCGACATAAACCACTCGAATTACCAGAGTTTCTTCGCACAGAGTAGAAGTGGACCAACTGTGTCCCGCAAGGTCAGACGTGAACAGCATTTACGTGTTTTCGCTGAGTTCCAAGGTAGCTGGAACGAGAATCGATGCATAAATAATTTTAGCAAAATGAAGAATAAGGTAAAGTGGTGGATAATTCATTAAAAGAGGGAGGAATATGGATTAACAACGAGCTAAATAGTCAACCACTTTATGCACCAAGTCCAAACTAGAGAAAGCAGCAACAACAACAACAATCTAAGAATACAGAAGGGACTATAATAATGTTTGTTTGTTTCACTCACTTTGCACTAATCGACATATCTACAACAACACTTTCATTCTATGAACGTTCATTTGCCATATCCATTAACTAGCAAAGCAATTATTTCAATTCCTATCCGTAATTGGGTAGGTGGACCGTCAGCTGAACCAGCATCGTTAACCAAAAGTAGAAATCACCAAATATGGAAGGGTTTAAAGAGAACATTGAAAGAAGACACATTAAGCTTTTAACATGAGGGCAGCCGGGCTGTGTGACTCAGACGGTTAAGGCGCTGGCCTTCTAACCCCAACTTGGCAGGTTCGATCCTGGCTCAGCACGGTGGTATTTGAAGGTGCTCAAATATGACAGCCCCGTGTCGGTAGATTTACTGGCACGTAAAAGAACTCCTGCGGAACTAAATTTCGGCACCTCGGCGTCTCCGAAGACCTTAAAAAGTAGTTAGTGGGACGTAAAGCAAATAACGTTATTATTATTATTATTATTATTATTATTATTATTATTATTATTATTATTATAGTATTATTATTATTATTATTATTATTATTATTATTATTATTATTATTATTATTATTAACTTCAGGACAACTTGGATCTCTTTCCAAGAAATAGGGTACTTCATTTCTGTAAAATATTGGCGTCAGGCCGTAAAATTCCGTGTAAGTTCATCTCATTTTCCGAGCTCGTATCATGAAACGGGGTAGTGTGGTTAGGTCACAAATACATGTAACTATATATGAATCAGAATCTTGAATTAACATATTCATGAAATTATTCAATCGTCGGACTATGTACTTACACTTAGTACTTACCTAATTACTTACACATGCAATTGCTGATGGGTGCCAGCTACGAATAAATGTAACGGTAATAGAATCTTGAATATCTCTAGGGTGTGAGGTAATAATTTTACTTCGACAGCATAACATATAGGTTCTTGAAAGAACATGGTCGTTTGGTTTCCAATTATAAAAATTTAAGGTTTTCTGATCTACCACTGAAATAAAGCAATTAATTGTATTTGATACTAAACACAATATATACTTTGACATTTATAATTGAAATAGCAAGATTTGTTGCGATAATATAGATGATAATATAAAATTCAAAAATCACAACTGAAAGAAACTTTAGGCATTAAATATGAAATACTCTTGGCCGGACATATGAAAGTTGTACAAGAAATGTATCCCTCACTGGTTCAATTAATTGTACATTGAACACTTTGAGTGTTTTACAACGTATTCCTTTGAATTGGTATCAGCTGTAGGTATCTCAAATCTAATTTGCTGATGTATCCTTTTAGTTTCACAAACGAGATATAGCATGGGTTGAAATTATATTCACACTTCACAATCAACTTTACAAGTAATTCACTGATAAATGTTAGTCTGAATTACGACGGCTCAATATTCGGCTGTCACCGAACTGACACAAGAACTCGACCGAACAGATACACGAAACACACTGGTCACTGACGATTACGTATTCATATCACTGTTCTATCTTCAACTGACTGACTTACCAACTGTGGCCTCACTCTCAATATAACTATCCAAAGATCAAGGCTTCATCCATCTGACTACAACACTTCATGGCAAGCCTCTCCATTCAAATCCTTCCAACCAACTGCGGCCTCACTTGGTATTACACCCACGTCAGGTTTAAAAACATACATGATGCCACTCCCACCCAGCTACAAAAAAAGGTTACACATTGTGTTGAAATAGCCTCAGGCAAATTAGGAACTCCCTAAATATTATCTCATCGCTAAAAGCATACAATGACAGAGCGATGACTCGACAGTTACTGTAACAGAATTGCACCATATGTTGCAATGTTTTAAAAGTAGAATCACAAATAATATATCCACATCTGATATTAGGCAGTAGGTCTCACTCTACTTTATTTTGATGCTAAGATACACATATATATACACAATAAATTAACTACAATGAAGCAAGTGATAATTAATTAATACATATCGGAATCAGATTACAAAATTTAATCGAACAATAACAATAACAATAACAATAACAATAACAATAATAATGCAAAAACTAATAATAAAAATAATAATAATGCAGATAAATATTTGTAACTGGATTTGAACCGTTACAGTAGATAAACATAGGCCCTACTGTTGTTAAATGTAGTGCTCAAGTCTTGGGAGCAATGAGAAAAGTTCTCAAAATGTATTAAAAACTGCTTGTTGATCAGGACGAGGAGTAGAAAATGCTCGAGACGAGTTTTTAAGACTATTATTTTAATTTTAAATGTCATGTTAACTGTCATAGATATGGAGGAAGCTTTACGCCGGTAATAGAATAGAATAGCATTTTGAAATCAGATGAAATATATAGAGAGAAACACATTGCTATGGCTCCTTGGCTGAAAGAGCAGAAGGACCTGAATTCGATTGCCGGCAAGTCCAGCGATTTTAACAGTGCATGGTCACTTAATCTAGCTTAGGGACTGGTTGTTTGTATTCGTATTAATACAATATACGTCTCAAGAACGTTTAGAATACTGTGGGATTAGGCACGTTATGTGGTAAATTGTCTGCAGTTCTGTTGTAAGTGGTAGAGAACACATTCAAATATGTAATCCAATTACTTATACAGCAGATGTCCCTGTCTACGGTCTGTTTTGAATCTGCAGGTGATTTATGCCATTCTACGCGTGATAAGATAGTTAAAAGGGAAGAACGGACAGGCTCGCCTCGTAGGTTTTGACAGTGGAGTCCGAAACCACTATCTGCCGGATGTAAGCTCACAGCTACGCGACCCTAACCGCACAGCCAGGTCGCTCTGTTACTTTGGAGGAAGGAAATCTTATATTTTTCGCAAATTTTAAAATTAAATATGAAAATGCTCGTGACGCACATTAACTGCCCCACGGTATACCGATGAAATTGTTCGACCATTTGTCACCCTTTTAGGGATGAACGTGATGCTGAATTCACGACAATGCTCGCCCTCATCGAGGTGCATCAGTGATGAACTTCATTAGAGAGACGGGTATTAACCACTGTCCAGCTAATTCACCGGATATGAACTTCATTGAGAATGCATGGGACAAGCTGATCGTCCACAACCTACACAGACACTCCCAAACCTCAATAGAGTTACCCAGAGTTCCTCAAGATGACGTCAATGTACTGATCGCAAGGATGCCACAGCGTGTCAAAGACCTGAACAGTGCCAGAGGAGGCCATACACGGTACTAAAGCAGTGTGAAGAAGGTATAACCTCCACTAACAATAAAAAATCACAAGTTGTAACTTTTCCATTATTACTGTTCGCTTGCGTTAGATACTGGGAGAAAGACACTTGAGAATATAAATGTTTAGATTTCCAGGTTGTGTGTCTCTGTAGTACAATGAACAACAACCAAAGAACAAGTGATAAGATAGTTAAAAGGGAAGAACGGACAGACTCGCCTCGTAGGTTTTGACAGTGGAGTCCGAAACCACTATCTGCCGGATGTAAGCTCACAGCTACGCAACCCTAACCGCACAGCCAGGTCGCTCTGTTACTTTGGAGGAAGGAAATCCATTAACTCTTTACGAGGGTTGTTAGTACAGATTTAGACGTTTGGATGCCAAATCTTTGTATTGGCTGTATTACAAGGAAGTAACTCATCCTTATGAGAAAGATTACCACATAGCTTGGGCCGTTTAGCTTGATCTTGTATTCTGGGGATAATGGGTTCGAACTCCACCACTGTCGGCGCAGCCCTGAAAAGGTATTTCCGTGTGGTTTCCTATTTTCACACAATGCAAATGTACCTTAATTAAGGTCACGGTCGCTTCCTTCCCAGTCCTTGCTCTTTACTATCCGATCGAAGCCATGAGACCTACCTGTGTCACTGCGACACAACAGAAAAAATAACTCATCCTTTGTAAGTCTATCAAACAAAGAAAAGGAATTAGCGTCGTTTAGCGTTCAATTTACCACATGCAAAAGGTTTTAGTCAGGTAAGATGGTGGAAATCTACTCAAATAGGAGAGGTCATTTACCAGTCGTTAGCTCTTCATTAGAGAAGCATTCGTCCCAATTTGCAAACCACTGTCGGTAGCCTAGAATGAGGTATCAGCTTGAAGGTGCGGGTAGGGTCTAAGTATATCTCTGCTAAGCCAGAGGTAGAAAAAATCAGCCAAATATCAGGAACTTGTGGAATATCATTACAAAAATCTTATATTTTTCGCAAATTTTAAAATTAAATATGAAAATGCTCGTGACGCACGGTATTTGTTATCTGTAATGCAATCGTTTCCGTGAGAGCAAATAGAAATATTCGAGTGAATAACGTCCTTTGTACAGGTTAGGTAATGCATAACCCCTCGTATATATGGCATCAATCACTACTCACTCTGGCGGATGCATCATAGCAAAATAAATTAAAAAGCACGGCCGACTGGGTCCCTCGCTGCGCTCCTTGCTAGCTAGAGCGACGCATCAAGTCGGCCGTGTAAAAAGTCGCCCTGTAACACGGGTTGCCTACCCTAGAGCGGAAATGAATAGTAGGGGCGAGTCCGGAGTTTTTCTATGCACTATCGTATAAATAATGCACTATTTCTAAGCTGCAGAAAAGCCATAATTTCCACACAGAAGTCAAACTAATCAATTGTGTTTTGTTCACTTTACCTGTAGGAGCCAGTATGGATTTAGAAAGAAATTTTCTTGCGAGGCACAACTGGTAGGATTTCAACAGGACATATCAGATCAGTTGGATTCAGGAGGCCAGTTGTATTCCATAGCTATAGACCTTTCCAAAGCATTTGACAGCGTGGTACATGGAATATTATTTAAAATGGAGGGAATAGGATTGGACATAAGGGTTATATTCAAGAGTTCAGAAAGTCAAAGTAGGAAATTATGTATCACAGAAAGATAAAGTTTGAAAGGGAATTGCACAGAGTAGTATAATCGGTCCATTACTTTCTTAATATACGCAAACGATTAAGGGAACAAAAGGTTGTATGCAGATCACATAATTGTTTATAGGGAAATAAATAACATTGAGGATTGTTCGGAATTACAAAGAGGACTTGACAGTATCCAACAATGGATTCAAGAGAATAATATGAAGGTTAATGGAGGCAAAATCAAATGTTATAACATTTACAAACAGGAGCTTGAAAAGAAAATTTAAATATGCTTTGGATGAGGTAATTGTTCCAAAAGATGGCAAGTGCAAATACTTCGGTGTGAGATTTGAAAGTAATTTGCACTGAAAGAGTCACGTTGGTGACATTGTTGGAAAAGCGTACAGATCGTTACATGTCATAATGAGGCTACTTAAAGGATGCAACAAAGAATTAAAAAAGAAAAGTTTCTTAAGTATGGTTCATACATTATTGGAATATGCAAACAGTGTTTGAGATCCTAACCAAGAATACCTAATAAAAGAATAGATGGCGTGCAGAGGAAAGCAACAGGATTTGTAACAAGGGATTTAAGGAGAAACAGTAGTGTATCAGAAATGTTAGGGAAACTTGTGTGGGAAACTTTAAATAAGACAAGGGAGAAAATTAGACTTACAGGAGAGGAAGCATGGGAGGAAATCCGTGAGAGGCTTCACTTGGAAAATAATTACATTGGCAGGGCTGACCACAAATATAAAATTAGAAGGGATTTTAGAAGAAGCGATTGGGGTAAATTTCCATTCATTGGGAAGGGCGTGAAGAAGTGGAACAGTTTACCAGGGATAGTGTTTTATCCTTTTCCAAAATCTGTATGGATATTTAAGAAAAGAATAAACAGCAAAAGCAAAGGAAATTAGACTTTAGAGGGCATTCGATCTGTGCAGGTTATTGTAAATAAAGAATTTATGTGAATAAATTAATTCCATCCCCTGGTCTATGTAGATTGGACAGCCGAAGTAGGGGACTACCTGTAGCCCTGTGGCCGCTACGGTAGCTGTGAAGGCTCTTCAGAAACTCTGAAAAGCGGTAACAAAAGGGGCTCTGGTTAAGATGCAGCAGGTCGTTATGCTTGTTAGGTTCCAAAATGGGTTTTAAAAAAGATAAATAATTGCAAAGTATCTTTTTGCTAGTGGCTTTACGTCGCACCGACACAGATAGGTCTTATGGCGCGATGGGAAAGGAAAGGCCTAGGAGTTGGAAGGAAGCTGCCGTGGCCTTAATTAAGGTACAGCCTAGTGTGAAAATGGAAAACCACGGAAAACCATCTTCAGGGCTGTCGACAGTGGGACTTGAACCCAAGCAAGCTCACAGCCGCGCGCCCCATAGCGCGCGGCCAACTCGACCGCTAAGTAAATTTTAATCTTACAGACGTTTCATAGCATTATTTGAAGTAATTCCACATGCTGTATATGAGTTGATTATGTTTGTAAGTACCGAAGATATTATAACTAGAATTTTGTAAATGTTATAAATTTATTAAGCATGAGCTTCGAGTTTAATAGGAGAATTGTTAGTGTAAATTGTACGAGGTATAATACTGTATTTTAGGAAAATGTCTTCTTTTGTTAATTTAATATTTAGTGCTTCATAATAATGTATTTTTGGGTACCATTTGCCATTTGCAAATAAAGTGATTTTGATTTTGAAATATAGATCACTGAACATTACATGTAATAACAGACACAACAAGAGGAAAGGAGTAATGCTTTTACTCTTCATCGCTGTCCACGTTGATGACTGTGTCAATCACTGAAACTCCGACTCAAGAGCTGTGCTGGACGAACTATTTCAGAAACACAAGGAACACAGAAAAGGAGCGGCGACCCCCTAGGTTTCTGTTGCCGTCATCATACTCGCAACGGTATCGGTTAACGCCTGAGTAGCCAACGAATTGAGGTGTTGAGTCAATATAGCAGCGGCACGTCTTGCGTTTCCTGTAAACAACGGCGGTCTAAGGTGTCAACTTCGTTCATCATTTCAGCAAGGCATGAAACTGACTGTGATAGTTGTTATACACCTATGAAAATGTTGAAGTCCTTATCCGTCATTTCTGAATAGTTGAGAATATTCTAATGTAACAATTTGGAAGGGAGATGTTGCCTGTTCCAGCCTTACTCATCGACTTCTTATCGTAGCGTGTTTGGAATGATCTTCCTCCTCTCCATTTGCACGAAAATGTCATCATTTAGACCGACGTCTGATTATAATCGCTTTCCAAAAATATTGTTAAGAAAGAAGCTATCTGGAATAATTGTGTAGTTTGACGTCTTACATGCAAATTAAGAAGCTTATAATTATTACATTATTCTCCGGTATTCCGTGTCCGTCTGGTATCCATGACAGTTAAGACGTTACGTCTCAATGGTCTTATACCGTGGTTAGCCGATTCGAGTCCCGTAGGTGGAAAAAATGTTCACCATCTGAATGTTGGCCGGTAGGGTACAAGGGATGGTGATATACAATTTCCAATCAACATATTGCGTGCCAAATGCCTGGATTCAGCTCCAAACTTCTCCGCAGTGTCCATATAAAGTGGAGGACATGGCGCTATTGATGGTTATTTTAAGCTTCAAGCAGACCTTTTGGTGTTATTCGATACGAGTAGGTTGAGTGTTGCTACTTGGTTTTTACCCTCTTTCTAACTCAACATCATCATCCTACATCCAGAAGAACAGGTCAAATAGAAAGACCTGCACCAGTCGAGCCGAACATATCCTCGGACACTTCCAGCACTAAAAGCCATCCGCTAAACAAATAAATACGGTATTCCGTAGGTGAAATATAAAATACCGTGTGGCCTCCGGAGAGGTCTGGTCCAGGTCCTTTTGGATATGACATCCGTAGGTGACCTGCGTGTCATGATGAGGATGAAATGATGATGAAGATGGCATATACACCCAATCCCTATGCCAGGGTAATTAACCAATTATGGTTAAAATTCCCGACCCTCCGGGAATCTAACCCGGTACCCCTGTGACCAAAGGCCAGCACGCTAACCGCTTAGGCATGGAGCCAGACATTTCGTAGGTGAATACAGGACACGCTGGTACTGTACGTCTTGGCTGTAGGGTAGGCAACCCGTGCTGCAGGGACGGGTTTTAATTATTCTTTTCACTGAACCGCACCCGCGGGAGAGGGTTGCGATTCACACATGGGGCACTTACCATACACAAAGGACGTTAGTCATTCGAATATTTCTATTTCTTTCCAAAATAATTAAATTATAAACACTAACATGTCACGAAAACTGCCATATTTAATTTAAACTTTGCAAACTTTATTAAATGACGTTCAACACGTCCTTGCTATTTTTAAAATTTTCATTTTACCTCTGGTTTCATACAGATGCACTTAGGCTTTACCTGCACGCTCAAGCTGATACCTCCTCCTAGGTTACCAATAGCCATTTGCAAGTTGTCACGACTGCTTCTCTAACGATGGGCTAACTACTGGTATATGACTTGTCCGATTTGAGTCCAGGGAAAGTTTCAGTAACGTACATTTTCCATCTTAAGTCTTTCCAAAAATATATTCGGTGAATTAAATTATCGAACTAAACACTTGATTACCTTAATCTACTTCGTTGCCATTTCGGAGAAATATCGAGGCGATTTTTTTACCTTTAATTTTTCTTGACGTAAATATATAGGAAACGTCCTTAAAATTATCAGCCGGGCTGAGTGGCTCAGACGGTTAAGGCGCTGACCTTCTAACCCCAACTTGGCAGATTCGATCCTGGCTCAGTCCGGTGGTATTTGAAGGTGCTCAAATACGACAGCCCCGTGTCGGTAGATTTACTGGCACGTAAAAGAACTTCTGCGGGACTAAATTCCGGCACCTCGGTGTCACTGAAGACCTTAAAAAGTAGTTAGTGGGACGTAAAGCAAAAAACATTGTTATTAAAATTATCAAAACTTAATGAGTTTACTGTGTTATAAAGGGGTGCTATCATCAGACGTAGGGGCTGCGAGTACGATTTATGTAGGGTTCCATGAGCATGAATTTACTAGGCATGTGTACTACATGCACTAATTTACTGTGTGTAGGCACCACGAGAATAATTACGTAGAGCTCTATGAGCAAGAATATACACTGACTGACAGAGCAAATGCAACACCAAGAAGGAGTGATCAGAACTTTATGCCAATTGCAGGGTAGACTGACGTCGCTGAGGTATGCTCATGATGTGAAATGCGCCGCTGTGCTGCGCACGTAGCGAACGATAAATGGGACACGGCGTTGGCGAATGGCCCACTTCGTACCGTGATTTCTCAGCCGACAGTCATTGTAGAACGTGTTGTCGTGTGCCACAGGACACGTGTATAGCTAAGAATGCCAGGCCGCCGTCAACGGAGGCATTTCCAGCAGACAGACGACTTTACGAGGGGTATGGTGATCGGGCTGAGAAGGGCAGGTTGGTCGCTTCGTTAAATCGCAGCCGATACCCATAGGGATGTGTCCACGGTGCAGCGCCTGTGGCGAAGATGGTTGGCGCAGGGACATGTGGCACGTGCGAGGGGTCCAGGCGCAGCCCGAGAGACGTCAGCACGCGAGGATCGGCGCATCCGCCGCCAAGCGGTGGCAGCCCCGCACGCCACGTCAACTGCCATTCTTCAGCATGTGCAAGACATCCTGGCTGTTCCAATATCGACCAGAACAATTTCCCGTCGATTGGTTGAAGGAGGCCTGCACTCCCGGCGTCCGCTCAGAAGACTACCATTGACTCCACAGCATAGACGTGCACGCCTGGCATGGTGCCGGGCTAGAGCGACTTGGATGAGGGAATGGCGGAACGTCGTGTTCTCCGATGAGTCACGCTTCTGTTCTGTCAGTGATAGTCACCGCAGGCGAGTGTGGCGTCGGCGTGGAGAAAGGTCAAATCCGGCAGTAACTGTGGAGCGCCCTACCGCTAGACAACGCGGCATCATGGTTTGGGGCGCTATTGCGTATGATTCCACGTCACCTCTAGTGCGTATTCAAGGCACGTTAAATGCCCACCGCTACGTGCAGCATGTGCTGCGGCCGGTGGCACTCCCGTACCTTCAGGGGCTGCCCAATGCTCTGTTTCAGCAGGATAATGCCCGCCCACACACTGCTCGCATCTCCCAACAGGCTCTACGAGGTGTACAGATGCTTCCGTGGCCAGCGTACTCTCCGGATCTCTCACCAATCGAACACGTGTGGGATCTCATTGGACGCCGTTTGCAAACTCTGCCCCAGCCTCGTACGGACGACCAACTGTGGCAAATGGTTGACAGAGAATGGAGAACCATCCCTCAGGACACCATCCGCACTCTTATTGACTCTGTACCTCGACGTGTTTCTGCGTGCATCGCCGCTCGCGGTGGTCCTACATCCTACTGAGTCGATGCCGTGCGCATTGTGTAACCTGCATATCGGTTTGAAATAAACATCAATTATTCGTCCGTGCCGTCTCTGTTTTTTCCCCAACTTTCATCCCTTTCGAACCACTCCTTCTTGGTGTTGCATTAGCTCTGTCAGTCAGTGTACCAATTAAGTTCAAGTGGTACGACCACTATTCAACAAATGCACACAACATCACAAGCATCAAACACACATATCCTACCTACCCGATGAAAGGTGAAATTAAACCACCATTTCAGTAGAAGGCTAGCTGCAGAGAAATGCCAGGGCTGGTGAGTTCTTCGAATACACTTCGAGAGGGAAAATTGTTTAGAGTGACTGAACAATGAACAGAGAGGGGAAATCAGATGAGAAGGTAGGATAGTGTATTCAATATTACAACAGCTCACCACTAGTGTCATCTGCAGTGAAGATACATAACTCACAGTTCCAGCACAGAATAATAAAATTTTTGTAATCAGACTGTAAGAGAGTTTGGGAATATAACAAAGCACATAGTCACATAGATCAAATGACACAAACTGGCACCTCTGATTTACTCCACTTGTTGCGGTAGATCATCAGATTTGCACGCTCAAAGCTATCATTATTACACGCGTTGGCGAAAGTCATGTTTGTTTACACTGAACGCTGTCGCTTGCCAAACTATTTAAATCAGTTTAAATATTGTCACTAGCCGCTCCTAATCCATACTGCGTCACCTTGTTGGGCGATGATGTTAATAAGGCTGGTGAGGAAACCAATGAAGAGAGTCTTTCAAATATTTTCAAGCATGACTGTCTACCCAAAGCCTAGCAATCGGACGTAACTAAAAATTAGAACGAAACATACCTGGTCCCAATAGTATATGCCCATTTTAGACGGGAATGAGTTACTTCTATATCGAATTCAAATCTTCAATGGCTTTTCTGACAACTGTAATGACAGAAATGAGGCTATTTTCGATGAATGGCATTAATCCAAATATATCGAGTACAAGATGCTAATAAGAGCAAACTTATTTTTGCGTGCTAACCCATCACCACAACCTGAAAATTGTAACGGAATATTTTCAATTTAAAAATTATTTCTTATTTCTTTTTATCTTTCTTTCTTTCTTTCTTAATCTGCTTACCCTCCAGGGTTGCTTTTCCCTCGGACTCAGCGAGGGATCCCACCTCTACCGCCTCTAGGGCAGTGTCCTGCTGCGTGAGACATTGGGTTGGGGGATAAAACTGGGGAGAATGACCAGCACCTCGTCCAGGAAGTCTCACCTGCTATGCTGAGGAGCGGCGCTGTGGGGGATGGGAAGATTGGAAGGAATTGACAAGGAAGAGTGAAGGAAGCGGCCGTGGCCTTAAGTTAGGTACCATCCCGGCATTTGCCTGGAGGAGAAGTGGGAAACCACGGAAAACCACTTTGAAGATGGCTGAGGTGGGAATCGAACCCATCTCTACTCAGTTGACCTCCCATGGCTGAGTGGATCCCGTTCCAGCCCTCGTACCACTTTTCAAATTTTGTGGCAGAGCCGGGAGTCGAACCCGGGCTTCCGCCGGGGGTGGCAGCTAATCACACTAACCACTACACCACAGAGGTGGACTAATTATTTTTTATAATGAAAATTCTTCATATTATGGTATCTTCTCAAAGAAGTTTAAATGTCTCGTTTTAGCAAACAAATGGTTTTACATTATCTGGAAGTTCTGTATGGTAAAACAAGTAAACATCAGAATATCATATCACAAAAAGGAGTGATATACAAAGTATCGTAATTTTATTCGAATAACTATGATCGGTGGAAAACGGTAAATAAAAATGTAAACAGACTCTGGGATGGGTTTAAAGAAATTGTTGAGGAATGCGAAAACAGGTTTGTACCTTTAAGGGTGGTAAGGAATGGTAAAGACCCACCTTATTATAATAGAGAAATAAAGAGACTAAGAAGGAGGTGCAGACTGGAAAGAAATAGAGTTAGAAATGGCTGTGGAAGTAAGGAGAAATTGAAGGAACTTACTAGAAAATTGAATCTAGCAAAGAAGGCAGCTAAGGATAACATAATGGCAAGCATAATTGGCAGTCATACAAATTTTAGTGAAAAATGGAAGGGTATGTATAGGTATTTTAAGGCAGAAACAGGTTCCAAGAAGGACATTCCAGGAATAATTAATGAACAAGGGGAGTGTGTATGTGAGGATCTTCAAAAGGCGGAAGTATTCAGTCAGCAGTATCTAAAGATTGTTGGTTACAAGGATAATGTCGAGATAGAGGAAGAGACTAAGGCCAAAGAAGTAATAAAATTTACATATGATAACAATGACATTTACAATAAGATACAAAAGTTGAAAACTAGAAAAGCGGCTGGAATTGATCAGATTTCTGGGGATATACTAAAGACAATGAGTTGGAATATAGTACCATATCTGAAGTACTTATTTGATTATTGTTTGGTCGAAGGAGCTATACCAGATGAATGGAGAGTTGCTATAGTAGCCCCTGTGTATAAAGGAAAGGGTGATAGACATAAAGCTGAAAATTACAGGCCAGTAAGTTTGACATGCATTGTATGTAAGCTTTGGGAAGGCATTCTTTCTGATTATATTAGACATGTTTGTGAAATTAATAACTGGTTCGATAGAAGGCAATTCGGTTTTAGGAAAGGTTATTCCACTGAAGCTCAACTTGTAGGATTCCAGCAAGATATAGCAGATATCTTGGATTCTGGAGGTCAAATGGACTGTATCGCGATTGACATGTCTAAAGCATTTGATAGGGTGGATCATGGGAGACTACTGGCAAAAATGAGTGCAATTGGACTAGACAAAAGAGTGACTGAATGGGTTGCTATATTTCTAGAAAATAGATCTCAGAGAGTTAGAGTAGGTGAAGCTTTGTCTGACCCTGTAATAGTTGAGAGGGGAGTTCCGCAGGGCAGTGTTATCGGACCTTTATGTTTTCTTATATATATAAATGATATGAGTAAAGGAGTGGAATCAGAGGTAAGGCTTTTTGCGGATGATGTTATTCTCTATAGAGTGATAAATAAGTTACAAGATTGTGAGCAACTGCAACGTGACCTCCAAAATGTTGTGAGATGGACAGCAGACAATGGTATGTTGATAAACGGGGCTAAAAGTCAGGTTGTGAGTTTCACAAATAGGAAAAGTCCTCTCAGTTTTAATTACTGCATTGATGGGGTGAAAGTTCCTTTTGGGGATCATTGTAAGTATCTAGGTGTTAATATAAGGAAAGATCTTCACTGGGGTAATCACATAAATGGGATTGTAAATAAAGGGTACCGATCTCTGCACATGGTTATGAGGGTGTTCAGGGGTTGTAGTAAGGATGTAAAGGAGAGTGCATATAAGTCTCTGGTAAGACCCCAACTAGAGTATGGTTCCAGTGTATGGGACCCTCACCAGGATTACCTGATTCAAGAACTGGAAAAAATCCAAAGAAAAGCAGCTCGATTTGTTCTGGGTGATTTCCGACAAAAGAGTAGCGTTACAAAAATGTTGCAATGTTTGGGTTGGGAAGAATTGAGAGAAAGAAGAAGAGCTGCTCGACTAAGTGGTATGTTCCGAGCTGTCAGCGGAGAGATGGCGTGGAATGACATTAGTAGACGAATAGGTTTGAATGGCGTTTATAAAAGTAGGAAAGATCACAATATGAAGATAAAGTTGGAATTCAAGAGGACAAACTGGGGCAAATATTCATTTATAGGAAGGGGAGTTAGGGATTGGAATAACTTACCAAGGGAGATGTTCAATAAATTTCCAATTTCTTTGAAATCATTTCGGAAAGGGCTAGGAAAGCAACAGATAGGGAATCTGCCACCTGGGCGACTGCCCTAAATGCAGATCAGTATTGATTGATTGATTGATTATTCAGTAGTAAACATAATCACCCATACACTGGATAGGACATTGATCACAACTGTCAAATTAATCTAATCTATATATACAAAATAAGAGTTTTGTCTGTACATTGCTCAGAATTTGAAAAGAATGGCATATCTGTATTGGTCATGTCCATAGTAACAAGGAAATGTACCTTTTACTTTTCCGTAATTTCTGTCTGTCTGTCTGTCTGTCTGTCTGTCTGTCTGTCTGTCTGTCTGTCTGTCTGTCTGTCTGTCTGTCTGTATGTATGTATGTATGTATGTATGTATGTACATGCATCTCGAGAAAACGGCTGAAGGGAATTTAATGAAAATCGGTATATAAAGTTCGGAAATAAGTCGCTACAATCTAGATCATAAATAATCTTTTTCACGCTGAGAGAAATGCTAGTTTAAGGGAAGGTCTAAAATTTAATTTTCAAATATTTATGTTATTATTTGTCCTATATTAATGAAAATCGGTATACAAAGTCGGTGAATAAATCGCTATAATCGAGGCCATATTAATTTTATTCACGCTGAGTGAAATGGCAGTTTAGGGAAGGCCTAAAATTGAATAATCAAATATTTGTGTTATTAGTGGTCCTGTTGACAATAGTATATAACTAAATTATATATTATTAAATTTTCGATCATTTATGTCTGATACATTTTTGCTGTACCGGCTATGATGACGGAGATATTAATGAATTTGGATTTTTGTTGCTAAGTCCATTTCAGCGCCGCCACGAGAAAATGGGTAAACGGAATTTAATTAAAATCGGTATGTAAAGTCGAGGAATAAGGAACTGCAGTCTACGCTATAATTAATTGTATAAAGCGCCATAATATTACAGAGTCGAAAGAAAGCAATGTGAAGACCTACAATACAGAAAGCTCATATCATTGATCAACAATAACATTACATTGACCATTGTTTGTTGTAATGTGCTTTGTTTCTCTGTTGCCGCTCATCTCCGATAGATGGGATTACTGTTGTATACCGAGTTTATTAAAATTTGCTTTACGTCGCGCCGACACAGATAGGACTCATGACGACGATGGGATAGGAAAGGGCTAGGTGTGGGAAGGAAGCGGTCCCGGCTTTAATTACGTTACAGCCCCAACATTTTCCTGATGTGAAAATGGGAGACCACGGAAAAGCACATTCAGTGCTGCCGACAGTGGGGTCCGAATCCACTGTCTACCGGATGCAAGCTCACAGCTGCGCGCCCCTAACCACACGACCAACTCGCCCGGTCGTACCGTATATAACAGCCTGCCTGAATATTGGCGGGAAGTAGCTGGGGAGTAAGATAACTTTCTTGTTTAGAATGCCGTTCCTCTGGTTCATAAATTTTCTGATACTACTGATACGTAACAAACTGGTTCATCATAGCATTCGAAGTATTCAATCTCTACTCTGAGGCACGGATTGGAATGAGCAGTGTGCATATTTAACGGAACAGTGGCAGAGGAGTGTTCACGCTGCCTGCCGTCTGGTCATTCCAGCACTGGAACTTAGGACTGTTAGATCGGCACCGTTCGCTAAATGAGGAAATGTGCGCTTTTTCATTTGATCGAGTATTTTATATGATAAAATTGCTTTTAATCACTACATTCCTATTGGCGACTTCAGGTAGGAAAACCACGAAGACAGTCTTTCTGAAAATCCCGTGGCGAAGCTCGGGTACATCAGCTAGTATATCTATATATTTCCCACCAAGAGACAAAGTAAGAAGAAACAGAGGTGGGGACAGGTGAGGGAGCCGAGTGACTGTTCCGCTGGGTGTTCGAGACCGCGTCGCCCGGCTCAAGTCTATTCAATACATTTTTACGTGGCCGACGATAATTACAGCAAGATACAAATGCCACTGTAGCGGGCAATTATCTCGTTAATAAATAAAAAAAGCCGATTAACTGATTCTATCTTTAAGACTGTAAGTTTATTGGTGTTATATTTATTACACAATATCTTATCTGGCTGGTCACCTAGCGACAACGATGGCTAATTATACAGCCCGAATGTATGGTTTAATATATTTAGTCATTTTCAAACTTTCGTACACCACATATCTCCTTCCCTAAGTGTCTTACTTATACCGCAATGGTACCGTTGTGTTCAGCGTCAGATTATATATTCAGTGATGTGCACATCGTGGGTCGGAATTTAGATTCTGAAAAAAAATTAAGAAATCCTCATATCTTCGACACCACGTAACTTTGTCTGGAAGGATTACAGGGCGGCCGTTATGGTACCATCATCTGGCTCTCAAACAGAGCTTTCTCATCGTATCCCACATAAGAGTTCGAAAGAAATATTTAGATAGTCAAATCCGTCAATTAAAAAACTGTTGAAAATGTTCAGTGTTCACAGTCACTTATCCACAAACTCAACTTTTATTCGCCATTACGTTACTTTTTGTTAGTCAAACTATATGTGAACAAAGTGAGACAAAAGTATGATAAATTGATCTACACGTTCGCTCGCTACGGTGCTCCGAAATGTGCCGAGTGCGCATAATTTTGCGCTCAAAAACACGAGGCCACCGAGGGGAAACATGCATCATTACGCTAAACTGATCATTGCGCCTTTTAACTGAGGCCTTGAATCACTTAATGATATCTTTAATATCGAAAGTATCACTTGTAGTTTGTCACACAAAAAAACAGCCTATGGCATACAGTCTGATTTCTGTAACGCATGTGGGCCTGCCAAGAGAAACGGTCACGTAAGAAGAATCCCTTCAAGTACAGAGGTTTGTTTTCTCACTTTGCACTATGTACCTTTAACATGCGACCAATCGTACCCTTGCAGGGCGTGATGGTTGCTTGAATCGCTCTTCGCATACCATCCACCAGCCCCTCACGCCATTGTTGGCTCAATTCTTCTCGCTCTTCAGTGGTAATTCTATAAATGTCTGGCATATTGGCCGGGCTGAGTGGCTCAGACGGTTAAGACGTTGCCTTTCTGAGGCCAAGTTAGCAGGTTCGATTCTGGCTCAGTCCGGTGGTATTTGAAGGTCCTCAAATATGTCAGCCCCATGTCGGTATATTTACTGGTACATAAAGGAACTCCTGTAGGACAACATTCCGGCACCTCGGCGTCTCCGAAAACGTCAAAGTATTTAATGGGACGTAAACACAATAGCATTATTAGGTCTGGCAAACTGCATGCTCAAGATGTCCAAAAGCAACTCTCTTTCGTTCGACCCAGGCTTGTTAAATAGGGTTCATGTCGACGGAAGCAACAAGATTTGTCCAGCCGAGTGATATCGTCGTAGTAAAAAAGTACATCGATTCCTACACGGTGTACACGCGAGTTGTCGTTCATGAAGATGCATTCTTGTGTGAAATGCCTGAGGTGCATTTGTACAGTGGGGTTGAGGATATTATGTCGCAGCCGTAAGGTTGCCCTGAATTAGTAGGACATGTAATATCACTCCAAACCATCACCGAGTCTCCATATTTCGGTGCTCGCTGAACACTGTATCTGCTTAGCACCGAGTTAAATGGCTCATTGGGTCCAGGAAAGACTTTCCGTATCTAAGTTGGCAAGTTTGTCCGGCTCAGTCCACTGATATTTAGAGGTACTCAGATACGTCGGCCTCGTATCGGTAGATTCATCAGCACGTTCTTACTCTTACGGGGGCATAAATCAGACACCTCGCCGTCATTAAAAACTGTTAATTAACGTTATTACTTTTTCTGCTTAAGGCCGTGTTGTTTATAGGGCACTAATTTCTCCTCAGTATTGTTGTAGTTCATGCTTAACTTTCACTGAAGACTGTCATTTCTACGGAATAGTTTATGCAGCGGTTTTCAAGCCACACATACAAACATCATGGCTTCTGCTCTGTTGTTATTTTTTGTTTTTGTCTTTGTTAGTGATTTGATGAGGTGGGAAATGCCTAGGACTGGAAAGGAAGAATTCGAAATTAATTTGCCTGGTGTTAAAAATCGAAACCACGGTGGATGTCGACGGTGGGGTTCTGACCCACCATCCCCCGAATATAAGCTTACAACTGCACAGCCCTTACCGCCTGTCTGCATGTATTGTGTGAGCTGTGCCGACTTCTATTCAATGAAGCCTTGTCTTCTGATTACCTTCTGTAGCAGTTTTTAAGTACGAAACATGTCCGGCTCCATGACTAAATGGTTAGCGTGCTGGCCAGTGATCAAAAGGGTCCCGGGTTCGATTTCCGCCAGGGTCGGGAATTTTAACCTAATCGGATAATTCTGCTGTCGCGGGGTTGAATGTATGTGTTGTCTTTATCATCATTTCATCCTCATCACGACACGCAGGTCTCCTACGATCTTGTCCTTGGACACTCCCGGCACTAAAAGCCATACGCCATGTTATTTCAGTACCAAATCTAAACATTGTGGTTTCTATTTATAATGTGTGTCGATTTCCAGTCAATAAATTCATGCCTACTGAATCTTGTGTAACAGTTTCTAAATAACACTTGTAAACGTCGTGGATTCCGTTTATGTTGCGAGAGGTATGCTAACTTCCAATTAACGATATCGTGATTTTAGTTATGCTACGGAGTGGCAACCTTCAAAGTTCAACGTCCAGATTTCTTCTTATTCTTGTGAGAGGTGCCAACTTCCACTTGACAATGCTGTGACTTTGGGTACTTAGTAAAGTGGTTACGAAGTTACAATTACAGTAGAAATGACTTAGTTCCATATAGTGTGAGGATTGTGGACTTCCACTGAATATTATTTCATTAACCTTGGCAGCGGGAGCCAGATTCACTCAATCAAGTCGAAGTCTCTCTTTACCTGGGTAGATGATACCACTTCCAGAACTTACACGTGAGTTGAAGTTTAACGTTATTGATAACACTTTTCTTTCATAAAAGTTCTGTGAGCAGTGAAATGACAATGGACTTTTATATCAAATATGGAATGTAGGTAAGAGAGATGTCATTAACAAGCCAGCTCCTCCACTTTCTTTAATCACAGAGCTGAGAGAGACGGTCTAAAAGGACTGTCTATTGTGTGATCTTCATTAGATGTACATACCCATCTCAGAGGTTCTCATTAAATTTTGTAAGCTCGATACGTCTAACATAAAACGAAATATTGTATGAATACCATTACATTAATTTAACTTGAATACATTCCCTCAATTCACGTGTTTTAGGGACGTTAAACTGACTTTAGCCAGGATTGTGATGATGATGGTGGTGATAATTATTATTATCATCAAAAACATCGTCGTCTTTTTAATGCAAATTTGCATCAGAATAAACTACATAGGTGTAGGAAGATGAATTAAGGATTAGAATAATTTAACAAAGGAGACGTTCGGTAAGTTTCCAATTTCTTTGAAATCATTTAAGAAAAGACTACGTAAACAACTTATACGGAATCTACCACCTGAGAGACAGCTCTAAAACAGATGATTGATTGATTGATTGATTGATTGATTGATTGATTGATTGATTGATTGATTGATTGATTGATTGATTGATTGATTGATTGATTGATTGATTGATTGATTGATTGATTGATTGATTGATTGATTGATTGATTGATTGATTGATTGATTGATTGATTGATTGACACAAAACTTAAATAATATCTTGTTTTAAATCTCTCTTGTACAAATTTGTTGTTACTTCCCGTTAGGGACTTCAGATATTTTGATAAGTGTAAGTTTTGCGTCTGACAACCTGTTTTGATATCTGTAGCCTTACTGTTTACTTACAGGTTGTTCTAAGGGTACTTTACAACATTAAAATCATGTAACTCGACTTGTAATTGACGTTGAGAGAAAGACTTCATTTATCTGAATCATCAACTCAAAAAAATATTTTTCAGCCCATTTTGTAAAATAAGGTCAGATATTGAATAATTGATTTCACTGTTCTAGGAAAGAAGCACGATTTGAATAAAATGTCATCTGCAGTCGAAAAGACAGTGTGTGACATGGGTCACGATTATGTCAAAGACAGAGTGTTCAAAACACTTGATAATTTGAAGGCCAGAATAACGAATGTCTTAGCCACAGTTAATGAGGCACTTTATGGGACACCTTGTATTGGTAATTAACTAATGTAGACGGCCCTACCGTGTAGTGACAACCTGCATGACTCTACCTGGAGCTCCTTGTTTCGATTACCGGTAAGTCAAAGAAATTTAATCTGAACTGAGGGATGGAAGAGGGTTCTTTCAGCCTCGTGAGACAAACTGAATGGATGTTACCATGCTGACCACGTAGTGCTCCAGTCTCTACAGAACGAGTAAGGGGGCAGGGAATCAGTCGACATAGGCTGTGTGTGTCTGGGTGTTCCTTTAATTGATGTAAGGAAGTGACGATACGTGCATTTATTTTGGAAGCGAGCAAATCACTGAAAATCACACCAAGGATGACTGATCACATCTACGTATAATAACAGTTGTTTTTTAGAAGATGTGTATACTATACCGTATCAAATGTCCAGTTAATCCTTAAATTCATCGCCCCACTTGACCAATGTAATGGCTGAAGTCAGATTGTTCATCAGTAACACAAGATGTAGTTGTTGCTGATAGCGTTGCTATGATCACCTGAATCGTACGTATAGAATGTGATAGGTAACCCAGCTGTTTGGTGTCAGAGAGGCAAATCACAGGTGAAAGCACTGGGCCAGTGCCCTCTTCATTAGGTTTCCAGTCCGACTCGTTGGCTAAATGGTCAGCGTACTGGCCTTCGGGTCAGAGGGTCCCGAGTTCGATTCCCGGCTGGGTCGGGGATTTTAACCTTCATTGGTTAATTCCAACGGCCCGGGGACTGGGTGTTTGTGCTGTCCCCAACATCCCTGCAACTCGCACACCACACATAACACTATCCTCCACAACAATAACACGCAGTTACCCACACATGGCAGATGCCGCCCACCCTCATCGGAGGGTCTGCCTTACAAGGGCTGCACTCGGCTAGAAATAGCCACACGAAATTATTATATATTAGGTTTCCAAAGTGTTACCGAGTGATATTCACACTTAGTTGGCATACGTACGAATCCCGGCTAGTGCATGCAAAATTTTGAAGTGTAAACGCATGTCCTTGTGGCATGAAGTCCATTCAAAACTGGAAATTTCGTGGCTAGAATCAAGATATAAATAGTCGCGGGAAATCACAGACTTCTTTCCTTTAATTCCACGGAATTCGGGTGGGATTTTAAGCATCCAGTGCAAAGCAACAGAAAGGATATCTGACCTTAAGAAGTCATCCGTCAAGTTCAAAATTGAAGTGAGGTACTCGGTTAAGTCCGTATAACAAAATGGCAATGTAAGAAAACCATACTCATATCAGTCAAACATCAGCTTGGTTCTAACTCGGAATTAAGAAAGCGTATCTTACATCTCTCGTCCATGAAGACAGGCATATATTATCACCACTGTTCTTAGAAATGAGAGAAGTTAACGTACTGTATAAGTCCATCGTCCCAAAGCTCGCATCATTTGTTGGCTACAAGTCCAGTAACACTGTATATGGTCCAGATATTTGTTTGCAGATAAAACGAACTTAACATAGCTGGAGTTTGTTGCGATTTTGTTTAGAAATTGTGTTACGTCGCACCGACACAGATGGTGACGATGAGATAGGAAAGGCCTAAGAGTAGGAAGGAAGCGCCCGTGGCCTTGATTAATGTACAGACCCAGCATTTGCCTGGTGTGAAAATGGGAAACCACGGAAAACCATCTTCAGGGCTGCTGACAGCGGGATTCAAACCCACTATCTCCCGGACGCAAGCTCACAGCTGCGCGCTCTTAACCGCACCGCCAACTCACCCGGTGTTGCGACTATTGAGTGACAAGTAAGTGAAACCAAACTTCATCAGAACACAACGGACCGTCCAAGTTTTCGCTCAAATCACGGTGTCCTCTGGAACAAACAGTCGTTCCTTCTAGATGTAAGTGTGTGTACCTGAGGTTTTGGTTGCTTCTTTATGGGTTTTATGTAGGGCCATTCAGATGATTTGCCCACGTCAAATAACTGGTGAACTGTTGAAGATTCTGGCTTCATTTTCGCTAATGGCACCAAGGGACTCATAATCGGACTTGCAGTATTTTTCCAGGGTGTCAGTATCTGTTTTTCCAAATAGTATTTCTCTGTTTTCTACACCTAGGCTTAAACTTACAAACATTAAAAATTCCAAGGTGTTGAATGTGTAGTGTCTGTAAGTTTTAGTCTAGGTATAGAAAACCGTTCGATTTAAAAACACAAAGTTAGTACCATTATCACAGGAGATCTTGACACCATGAACAAGTACTCTAACGTAAGTCAAATTATCAGCCTGTTGATAGCATTACCGAAAGTTCAATATCGTTAACGGTTCACGCGTTATTTGGGTTGGGCATCTTAGTTGAATAACGCTTTATTTTGCGGGTCCACCACAGTGGTAGTTAGTTCATCTGCATGACCTTTGATTCCCGCCAGGAAACAAAAGTTTGAAATGAGCTTACTATTTCAGGAGAAGCATGAGGTTTGCCCAGCTTGCAACAGATATGAGTAACATTCATGGATACAATACATATAGAGACCAAATACAGAGTTAAGTACCGAGCTCCCAATCCTCTGGCGGTCTCGAAGGGACTCCGCAGTCCATAATGGAGACATGTAGTGGATAACAGTACGTGTGGTTATGAGTTAATATTGTTTGATAGTGAGCAAAAATTACAGAGTCTAGATGACAGGTAGGTTCGAATCCCATCATACGTCCTTGGGAGCTCATTCCATCCAATTTCTTGAAATGAAATGAAATGAAATGAAATGAAATGAAATGAAATGAAATGAAATGAAATGAAATGAAATGGCGTATGGCTTTTATTGCCGGGAGTGTCCGGGGATAAGATCGTAGGCGACCTGCGGGTCGTAATGAGGATGAGATGATGGTGAAGAAGACACATACACCCAGTCCCCGTGCCAGCGAAATTAACCAACGATGGTTAAAATTCCTGATCCTGCCAGGAAATGAACCCGGGACCTCTGTGACCAAAGGCCAGCACGCTAACCATTTAGCCATGGAGCCGGACAATTTATTGAAATGTTCCAATAATATATTTCTCACATCAGATTTCGAATCTATGTCCTGAATCACTGACTCCCGGCCCAGAAAATGATCGTTCTTTTAACAGTCAAAACAACGGTATCCAACTCCTCTTGAGGTTAACCATTGAAGAAACGCGATGAGGTTTGTATCCTTCAAAAATGAAGGTATCCGATAAAGGAAGAAAGTAGCCATGAGCGTGAAATTGAAAGACTTTATACTCTCGATAACTTCTGTCCGGGGCGGAAGACAACGAAGAATACTGTTACTGGGTTTAGGTTTCGTAGTTGCCGAGGTGCCGGAAATTTGGTCCCAAAGGAGTTCTTTTATGTGTCAGTAAATCTACCGCATGAGACTGATGTGTTTAAGGATCGCAAAATACCGCCGGACTGAGCCGAGATTGAACCTGCCAATATGGGCTCAGAAAGTCTGCACCCTACCATCTGAGCTACTCATTTCGGTGAAGAGAACAAGAGTCGGCTCAGAAAGGAGATAAAATGTTCACTCTGTCACATCCAAGTGGAAATAATAATAATAATAATAATAATAATAATAATAATAATAATAATAATAATAATAATTGTACCGGGAGGTACACCTCTACGCCACAAGTTTAAATATTGCGCCAATAAGTACTCCTCTACAGGAGAAACTCTGAACTTTAAAACCTGGATCAACTCATTAGTTTCTCAGAAGATGTCACTACAGTAAATTTTGTGATTACGAAGATGTCAATACTGTGTGGATTTCAACTTGTTTTGTTTTCCATTGATCAAGAAGTGTGGACATTCTCTTATAGATGTCTCTACTAAAAAACTATGACCATGCACCCTGGTGCGAAGTGAAAGAACTTTATTTGAAGAAATTTTTTATTCATAAGTTTTCTCTTTACTAAATTTCGTTCTTTCATTTGTGAGTTGGCAATATTAATCTTTTCTTTCCGCCTGTTTTGAATTGAGTCAATCCAGAATTTCTGTAATTAATTTTTGACCAATCATGTATTTCTTCTTCGACTTTGAGTGTATTTTCAAGACGGACCAATAAAGAAAGAGGGTGTGGCTTGATTATTCATGAAAGGTCTCGAATCTTCCACGAGGTTATAAAACTGCTGATTTTCTTGTCTCTGGGCCACTCGAACAACATCTAGCATAGTGTATGGAAGTGTAGCAGGAGGCGGGAAGCGCCTCTTTCATCCGGCAGCAGCTCTTCAACAAGGTAATGGCCACTTTACATCTTTATTTCTTGCTAGCTCAGCAGTTTAATCCACGGGGAAGGTCCGAAACCTTTATTATCTAACCTATCTTGAAACATGTAATTTGCCGTCGCTTTTGTAAAACTTCACATATCTTTAACTGTAATTCGGGGATAGAGAGTGCTTTACCCTCTCGAGCTCCCCTTCATGTTGGATTTGAGGTGACTACGTTTTCGTAACCGTTTTTCTACTCTTCCTTAATGTGTTAAATTTATTCTGTATACGAGTCACCTCCATTGTTTGGGAATAGCCCCTGATTCATCGGCCTAGTGCCTCTTAGGTTCTAAGAAGTTTCATGTAGGAGTGCAGATTCACGCCTCCATTCAGTTTTGCATTTTGGGCCGTTAACTTAAACTATTATTTTCCTACTAAGGCCCAGTAGGTTGGGTACAAGATACCCTTGTTTCATTGTAAGTGGTGCTTTGATGGAAATCTTGTGTAAAAGTCTGTTATTGCCTTTAATAGGCTTGAAAAATTGAGAGCTGGTCAGCTCTTTCTAGTGTCTGACTATGTGCCTCTAGGAGGCTTGACATTGCTAGGTGGGAGCAAGTGCTCCATGTTATTAGGGGTTTTCTGCCCTTTGGTAAATATGTGGTTGTGAGTTGAGAGCTCAGGAATTGTAAAAAGTGGGGTTCGAAGCCCAGATCGTTAATTTGTCTCTCCTGGTCTTGTACCTGATTATTTGTTGACTTGTTGTTAATTGTTGAATGTTCAAATTCTATGTGAAAATTATTAAGTTTTGCATTTTTTTTGAAAATATAAACTTTACTGCAATTTAATCAATATCTCAGCTTTGTAGTTAGACCCATTCCAGCCCGCACCTTCTTTCACCTCTGCTGTTCCACGGGTACCCCCGTAGCAATAATAATAATAATAATAATAATAATAATAATAATAATAATAATGGAATAGCCTTAGCTACCGTGTGCAGGCATCTTCATTTGACGTTATTTCGGCTTCTGTTTGTCAATTTCAATGTTCTGCTTTACTTTTCTGGGTGTGAGAGAAATCAGAATGCTATGGAGTAACCTACTGCTGATTTTAAATTAACTTTGCTGGATAAACACCGAATGTGTTACGAGAAATGAACATGGAATATAGAATTGTCCCTTTCCCATCCTTTAAAAATCGGACTACTTCTGCCGGGACTGAACCCTCCATCGTCGGACCTGGTGGCCGATCTATACCATTGATTCATAAATGGAAACAATGCCAGAATCAATTCGTTCCGTAGTCAGCATTTCACGTTCATAAGTTGTGAGGACCGATGACCTTGATGTTGGGCTTCTTCAAACAGCAGTCGTCGTCCTCCTCGTCGTCAATGAACCAATCACTCAGAAGTTGTAATCTCTGAGTGCATTCTGACCCTGTTAATTTCGTGAGGTTGCCTGGACCATAGACTGATATGCTGTCACACCTGAACTTCAGCTCGTATGAAGACGACGGGGGAAGGACCCCCTTCATACAACTATATTTTTGCATTATTATTATTATTATTATTATTATTATTATTATTATTATTATTATTATTTCAAACTCGTGGGTCCTTAGAGGGATATCTTTGTGTATTTCTACAATTTCTTCTTACACTTTGACCAAGTGGTCTATTCGGACAGTTCGTTCTCATCAAAGCGTTGCCACTCGTTTAGCACCAGCCAGGAACACGTACAACTTAAGGTATGCTCCGGACGTGAGTAACTTCATCCTCCAGATGACGTGTTTGACTTACAGTACTCTTTTATGTAGAAACATGTTATATAACCCACTTGCTGTTGTAAAGCTATTGGTAAACGAAGTGACAGAGAACTACAAAGCGGGTGCAATGGCTCAGATAAACATTGACAGGCGAATTATACTGAAGTTGTTTGCCCTTTCATAGCAACATATTACGGTGGTAGAGCATACATTGTGGAGTAACAGTTATGAAATTTTTCAAAACCCGTGTGTTCAGCCAACTAGGTTCCACCCTCCCAGAGGTCAGTGGAGAATACTCAATCAAATAAGGACCAAACAAAGCAGATGTGATATTACACTCACTAAATGGGGGATGGCGGACTTCACCAAACAGCGACTGTGGCGAGCACTTGCTGACAGTTCAACATATTGTCGTTGAGTGGCCACTTCGAACTTTCCGGGGCACTTCGACAGATCATCTCACATTCACTGAAACCGTCCAGTTTGTATCCCACATTCCGATTTGCGATCCCGCAGTATTTCTCTTCTATTCTGTACATGACTTGTATGTACCTTTGTATTGTCATACGTTAAATAAATAAATAAATAAATAAATAAATAAATAAATAAATAAATAAATAAATAAATAAATAAATAAATAAATAAATAAATAAATAGTATTCTTTTTTCTTTTCTCTTAATCCGCTTACCGCCGAATCGGGAATCGAACCCGGGCCTCTGGGAGTGGGTAGCAGCTAATCGCACTAACCACTACACCACAGAAGTGGACAACAACAACAACAATAATAATAATAATATTATTATTATTATTATTATTATTATTATTATTATTATTATTATTATTATTATTATTATTATTGGGAGTCTACCTAGCTGAGATGGTGTAGGCGTGTTCGATTCACCGTAAAAGATCTGGGATAGAATCGCGTCAGGAAGCCTAAAATACAAAGGAGATTTCCACTTCCGGAGAGACACATGGTCCTGAGGTTTACAAAGCCTGCACCAAACATGAGTAACAAATTAATTCCTGGGGGGTAAAGGCATGCGGACATGGAGCTAACCACCCTAACGCACTTACAGGGGAGAGTTGTAAAGGTGGTGACGAGAATCTCGACGGAATCCACAGCACAGAACGGTGGCAGATCCGAAGCAACATATACAAAATGTTACGTTTTGCAACCGCCCGTAGCCCTTCAAGAAGGGTGGAATATTTGCAGAGAGCGCGGTTCACGACAGGGGCACTCTTCAGGAACTCTGTAGTGTCTGTTATGTTAGTCTTTGATGGTCACTATGTCAACGTCATTGTTGTGAACATAACTGTAAACAAATACAGCCTGTATCAGCATAAATTAAACATTATGTATTTATTTATAATTTTAATAACATTTTAATTCCTGTTGATACAGTCTGCATTTGTATTTATTTCAGTGGCGGTGCGCTCTGTATGTTCAGTGAACTCACTAGAAGTAGGTACGTCTTAGTAAAATAGTTTATCAAGAGCCTATTCCTTTAATTAATTCGGTATATTCGTGCACGTAGCGATGATTTCAAATTCAACACTAGGTTCTTCTCCGGAACCAGCGAAGAGGTTCAATTTTAGTACTGTGGGCGCGGGGCGATGGGACGTAAGGAGGGTGTGCATGTCGAGGGGCTATGAGGAGCAGCGAAAACATAGCCCAGGAATCACTGGCAACTGGACAAGCGATGGACACGAGTTACATCGAGCAGTTCCGAAATTAACCGAAGAATTGACTCAGAGCGCGCGGTTAAAATTTGCTGTGTTGGCACGTTTTGAAAAGGGGTTTAATTTCACGATGTTCCGGTTCTTATGTAATTAACCGCAATGAATCAGAAAATTTTCGTAACTACGATTTGTATAGCATCAATAGGCGTACGTAGGCTAAGTTTATGTAATTAATAACTTTTAATGAGTAATACAGGGCAATTCAAAATGATGGACCCGATTTCATAAATGTATTCTGTGAAATCTAATAAACATATCGTAATGTGTGACATGTCCTAAGAACGGTAAACTCTCGAAGTTTTTTCAGTCATATCACAAGTGTTCTATGTGAGCACCTCGCGTAATACGACATACATCCAGCCGATAGTCTATCTCCTGCCAAACCTTGTGTAGTGTGTCGCGGTCAATCTTTGTGATGGCTGCTGTGATGCGGGCACGAAGTCGTCTAATGTTAGTGGAAGATCCTTACGTTGTGTCTATTCACAGTCCCAGGAAGGTGAATAGTCGCTTCATCACTGAAAATTACCCTTTCGGAGAACCCATCCCCTTCCATTAATGCGAGAAAATCAGCACAGAAGGACGCTCGTGCAGCATAATCAGTGTCTTTTAAGGCCTGCACCAGTTGCAAGCGGTAGGGTTTCATTCGTAAACGTTTCCGAAGAATGCGCCAAACAGTTGCCTGGGGAAGTTCAAGTTGCCTCGCTGCCCGGTAGGTGGACTTCTGCGGACTCCACACGAAACTGGCGCGAACACGTTCCACTGTCTCTTCCCCGGTCGGAGGACGGCCAGTCGACTTTCGCTTACAGATGCAGCCCGTGTCTCTGAATTTTGCATACCACGCACGAATGGCTTTCCCAGTAAGTGGGTCTCTTCCATACCTGGCACGAAAATTCCGTTGAACACTAATCACAGACTTGTTTACATGGTAATCAAGCACACAGAACGACTGCTGCTCTCCAGCCGCAGCCATTTTCTTTACTCGCTTCCTGAGCGCTCGTAACGGCTGAAAATGAAACCACGTGGGATGAAATCTAAACTCAAATCAACTTTGAGAGTTCGCCTTTCATTGCGCATATCTCACGGTATGATACGCTCATTAGATTTCATAGAATAAATTTATGAAATCGGGTCCATCATTTAGAATGGCCCTGTACATGTTTTATGAAAACAGCAAAATATGTCAAGTCATAAATCACAGTAGTCTACCTAAGAAGTTTTTGAAGCAATTATTCCTATGCAAGCAACGTCTTCAAAATCGGAGCAAACTGGATCAGCTTAAAGTAATTGCAACTTATATTCTCTCTCTGTCATTCCTCATTATTTTGGCAACTTCTTCGAGCTGCAGCCATATGCTTTAAAAAGGAAAGTCACGTTGATAATCAAGCATTGCCACTAGTTCACATCTATGCAAACATCAAGTAATTATACATTTGAACTCGTTATTTTCCAAAGCAGTGAACCCCCAGATGTCGTGTCCATCGATTTATTTACTATTATATTGCAAATCGTCCGCCTCTGTGGTGTAGTGGTTAGCGTGATTAGCTGCCACCCCTGGAGGCCCGAGTTCAATTCCAGGCTCCAGCACGAAATTTGAAAAGTGGTACGAGGGCTGGAACGGAGTCCACTCATCCTCGGGAGGTCAACTGAGTAGAGGTGTTCGATTCCCACCTCAGCCATCCTCGACGTGGTTTTCCCGTGGTTTCCCATTTCTCCTCCAGGCAAATGCCACGATGGTACCTAACTTAAGGCCACGGCCACTTCCTTTCTCTTCTTTGTCGATACCTTCCAATCTACCCATCCCTCAAAAGCCCCTGTTCAGCATAGCAGGATAGGTCGCCTCGTGCCTAGTTGTATCCCTGACCCAAGGTCTCAAGCTCCAGGACACTGCCCTTGAGGCGGTAGAGGTGGGTTCCCCCCGCTGAGACCCTGTACGGTAAACGTATTAAAAAAGGAAGAAAGAAGGAAAGAAAGAAAGAAAGAAATAAAGAATATTGTGAATCATCAGCACTCTTTTAAATATGGCCTTACCATTTTATGATGACTATTTAGTTGCTGTGCATTACAGTCTGGAGTAGTGAGGTGCTATACTTAACGTTGTATTCATATGAACAAAGAGAAGAGTATTGTTAAGGGTTAATTTTTATTGTTTCCACGGGTGTGTGTTGCATAGACGTAAGTTAATTGAGAAGTCTTTATTAAAAAAGCTATTGCTCTTTTGTCTTTAAACGTTATTTCCATTTTGTTTGTTCGGTTCTTTTGTTTTGTTCAAGTGAATTTCCATCCTTTACTGTGTTCGACTTACATTAGTTGTTTATGTAGAAATATGGTATGTAACCCACTTATTGTTGTAAAGCTATTGGTAAACTAAGTGAAAGAGAACTACAAAGCGGGTGAAACATTACATACACAGCAGTTGTATGCCCTCTAGCAGCAACATATTGGAGGTGACGATATAATGGTGGGAAAATAGATATTGTGGCGTGACAGTTATGCATTTTGTGACACAGAATATGATGACAGTGACACAACAGGTTATTGGCACTAGGCATTCCGGAAAACCATGTGAAAATTAGTTGGAGTCCATACGAGCCTTCCCCTCCCAGGACGAAACGGGTCAGCATACACGACTAGTTTTCTGAACGAACCATGCAGCGAAACTACAATCGTGTGAAGAATGGAAAGAAAACTGTTGCTACAGCTGCCAGAAAACATAAAATAAAACCGGAAAAAGTGCGTCGAATAGTATAGGTTGTAGAAAAAGATGGTATAATGCAAAGCAAAATGACTCTTCTTTGCATGTTCATAGGAGGCTTGTAAGACGGGACGTTGAATTTCCTATTAGAATTTGAAGAAAGGGGAGAAGAAAGCGACTATATCTATGGGTATACAGAATTTGGGCAATATTTTTTGTAAACCCTGTTTTAAAATATAATCATGTAAAGTTTGTCTCCAGGCGGAATACTGCGGAAATTTATGTGGCACCGTTTTCCCGTATTATTGCGAAAACCAAAATTCGCCCCTTCTAATCCTCCAGTCCCCTTGAGTTCCTAAAAATAATTTGTAGCTTAGTTTTTCTTCCTCCATTTATTTTAAAATCAATTACCGAATTTCCCTTATTGATGTAAAAACTAAAATGAGTTCCCTCTAAAACTTCCGTCCCCTTGAGTTCCTAAAATAATTTTCAGCTTAGTTCTCCCCTTATCTTGGAATTAAATGCTGAGTTTCACCAAAATATGTGCTGCCGTTTTCCCGTGTTGCTGTTGAGCAGAGCCGTTCTATGACCTTGCTGTCATAAGAGTAATACTGTTTGCTTTATAACTACATACGTGAAGATCAGAGCAATAGTATTTGTACGAGACGTTCAGGAATTCATTGTTGCAGTGATACTGACGTCTAACTACTCGTTCCCACACTATTTAGGTTTAACTATCTATGTCTGGAAGACTTGCAAAGAAATTATACATATTGTTACGAATAAAACTCCATCTGCTTCATTACTCTAATTTATTTCAGTATGACCTAATGAATGCACGTACACACATACGTATATGAACACACACAATTCTAACCAGCTATGAATGGCCACACTTATTAATTACTCTCTATTTACAAATCTCTCTCTTCTGTACACACACCAAGGAGTCCCAGCCGATTGCAATTACCTGGGGACGGCTAATCCTTACTTTCACTTTCCCAAGTCCAGTCAACTTGTACAGCAGCTGTGTGTAGATCACTGGATTTGAACACAGTGCCACTGGCTACACAACACACGACGACTGTTCGTTGGTGCGACTCCACAGATAGCCCAGTACCAGGTGAGTTAGTCGTGCGGTTGGGGGCGCGGAGCTGTGAGCTCGCGTCCGGGAGATGGTGGGTTCGAACCCCACAGTCGGCAGCCATGAAGAAGGCATTCCGTATTTTCCCATTTCCACGCCAAGAAAATGCTTGGGCTGTACCTTAATTAAGGCCATGACCGCTTCCTTCTCATTCCTAGACCTTTCCTGTCCCATCGTCGCCATAAGGCCTATCTGTGTCGGTGCGACGTAAAGCAAATAGCAAGAAAAAAGGATAGTCCAGTACTTCATACAGTCGTATGCAGCGAGCAACTAAACAACCCAACAGTATTCAACAGCAGGACGATACTCACAACAGCAAACATTAACACAGGTCCATTTATCCTCGCACTCACGATAGCGGGTTTCCTCGTGGACTCACGGCGATCCCAGGTCGTGTGAGTAACTAGCCCTTTCCTGGCAGTACCGAAAGGAGCTACCATGGGACTGGCACGTAACATTATTTGTACGAGACGTTCAGGAATTCATTGTTTCCAGTGATACTGACGTCTACTATTCGTTCTTACACTATTTAGGATTTACTATCTATGTCTCGAAGACTTGCAAAGAAATTATACATATGTTTTCAAAAACTTGTTTGTTAGTGGGTTTACGTTGTACCGACACAGATAGGTCTTATGGCGACGATGGGATAGGAAAGGCCTACGAGCTGGAAGGAAGCGGCCGTGGCCTTAATTAAGGTACAGCCCCAGCATTTACCTAGTGTGAAAATGGGAAACCACCGGGCGAGTTGGCCGTGCGCGTAGAGGCGCGCGGCTGTGAGCTTGCATCCGGGAGATAGTAGGTTCGAATCCCACTATCGGCAGCCCTGAAGATGGTTTTCCGTGGTTTCCCATTTTCACACCAGGCAAATGCTGGGGCTGTACCTTAATTAAGGCCACGGCCACTTCCAACTCCTAGGCCTTTCCGATCCCATCGTCGCCAAAAGACCTATCTGTGTCGGTGCGACGTAAAGCCCCTAGAAAGAAAATGGGAAACCACGGAAAACCATCTTCAGGGCTGCCGACAGTGGGATTCGAACCCACTATCTCCCGGATACAAACTCACAGCCGCGCGCCTCTAACCGCACGGCCAACTCGCCCGGTGTTTTCAAAACCAATAGGTGGCAAGATTCGAAGGTGAAGTGTATAAACACTGGAACGCAACAAACCTCAAAATAGGCTACAGAATACGATTGTGGCGTAAAATGTCCCCAGCATTATACTCTCGTAAATGCGTAAGAAACCAGAAATAACAGACCGTCCTTCTGTTTCTTGGTCTGCACAAACAGCCTCCTTTTTGTGACAATGACATCTACCTGCACATAAATAATAATTTCGTATTGCTATTCCTAGCCTGGTACACGCAAGCACAGAAATGGTGTCCCGACGTAAACAATCAACACTGCCCCACTCCAGTACTGAAAGGTGGCGAGGGAGTGAAGGGGTAGTGTCGAAGGCCACTCCAGTACCGAGAAAGAGGGGAGGGAGTGAACAGGTAGTGCTAAAGGCACGGTGTGTGTATTGCTATACATCCACCACTGTGCCCATTTCAATCACAACAGTCTTGTAGCGGGCTGTCTACCTGCAGCAATGCGTTAAGCGTGGAGGTGGTGGTATACCATGCTTTGTTTATACCGGGACACCATTTCTGTGCTCGCATGTACAGACATTTTAAGGCACCCTCCAACGAGGGTGGGCGGCATCTGCCATGTATGGGAAAATGCATGTTATTGTAACAGAGGATAATGTTGTGCGGTGTGTGAGTTGTTAACTATTTAAGTTGAAACCTCCGACCAGGCCGGGAGTCGAACCCGGGACCCTTTGAACCGAAGGCGACTACGCTGGCCATTCAGTCAAGGAGCCGGACAACTTCTGCATGAAGATCATACCACCAAATCCAAGAAGTGCTGCCACGAACTGGATATTTACTTCCTTCGTGAGTACAAACTCTTTGCACGACGCATATTGCATATTAGGCAGAGCATCCCTTCAGCCATAATGTCAGGCCGTTCATGTTTAAATTGCATTTTTCATCCACAATCAGTTAAGTGCGCCTGGGACCGATGACCGAGATGTTAGGTCCCTCTAAGCAACAAGCATCATCATCATCATCATCATCATCAAGAGCACCACAATACAAACCTATGCTTCAATATGATTGGAAGGCCTCCGGATATGTGCCGAAAGACACAATGCGTCTATTCCGTAATGCAGTTTCAAGCCTTCCTGGATGTGCTTCGAGTGTCGTCCTCCTGCTGTGAGATGCAGCTGTGCTTGTATCACTGTCTTCTCACAACACATTACCGTGAAGTTCATTGAGACACGTACTATTTTAGAATGTCATACGTTGCATCTTCCTTGCGATGATTCTGCGTATTTTACAATGAAACTGGTTCGCGCTGTGTTATCTCTGTTACAGCATACGTTCTCAATCACATGAGGTTGAAACAATTTCAGAGTGACACAAACGAATAGCCACATTTAATGCATTTCATGTACAAATATGTCATTTTCGATTTCCCAAACATATCGGTATTGCAATTAGTCGATTCGATAGTTGGTTGTATACGTTACAGGGAGTACCCACACTCAGATTCCGATGCTGCATCAAGAGATAAGGACCGATACGGAACTTAATATCTTACACGTACTGCCCAGGATCCGTTATCATTCTAATTTGAAGTTTTCGTCGAGATTCTCGGTAACAACTCCACTAACTCCCCTTCCAAGGGTTGAGGTTGTCGATAGTGGAAACCTTTACCTTCTACTTCTTTAAAGGACATCATGCCTGCACGTTCTTGGCTTTATATTATTATTATTATTATTATTATTATTATTATTATTATTATTATTATTATTATTATTATTAATGATGTCTGTTCTTGGAGGAATTCCGTGGCCAATAGTATATTTTAGCATTTCCTGATTGTAGTTTGATGCGGTACAACACTGAGCAAGTTAAATCTTTCGCCAACCCTAGAGAGAATTTATGCAGAAATGTTAAATAACGTTTGTATTATTGTTTAAGTATACGTATTGAATAGTGCAGTCTGATAGTACGATTTCCAGGACCCTTTCTTCTTTTTTTTTTTTTTTTCGAAAGGGCGAAACAAAATGTTGCATTGTCTTATAATATGCCTCCCACAAGGCCAACCCCTCGTCCACGTCGTGGGAGGTGGGCAAAGTCATGGAGTAGGGGATTGCCTGTAGGGATGATGTACAGTGGGGACTGTGTGTGTCCCATGACCGCTACGGTAGCTGTGAAGGCCCTACAGGAACCCTGAAAATGACGGCTAACGGGGTTCTGGTGAAGACCTCAACGGCAGGAACGGCGGAGAAGGGGTCCTTTGGTACGGCGAAGCTGGCGGATGAGGCAACCCTTCTTCTTGGGGATAAATAAAGAAGAAACCACTGCCTTGTGGTAAAGAGGAATCTTTAAAGGCTAAGGGAGATAACCCCTACAGAAAAATCCTGCGGTCTATCGCAGACAGGAGGCAGCCCCTCCACTGGACTTAGGGTGCTGTGGGCTAATAACTCGCACACCTGAATTAAACTTATTACAGAACACCAGACGAAATTTATACCGGCCGGATTTTATGGAGACGACTTTTGCAATGAAATACAGAACACGAATCGGATTCTGGAATGTTAAAACTATGTATGAAACCGGCAAACTGAGAGAAGTAGTGGCAGAAATGAAACTGGAGATACTTGGGTTGAGTGAAACAAGATGGACAGGCTACGGAGAGGTGAGGACAGAAGAGGGGGGTGTCTTCATTTACTCTGGAAGAGAAGAAAATTATCAGCATTCACGTGGAGTGGGTGTCTTACTCACAAAGAAATCAAAAATTAGCATAATGGAATGAACCCCTGTATCACACAGGATAATTACTGTACGAATAAGAACCAAAGTTAGACCTGTGACCATAGTACAGTGTTACGCGCCATCAGAGGTAGCAGAAGAAGGAAAGAAGGAGGAGTTTCATGATAGGCTGACATCAACATAGGCAGGGATAAAGAAGGACATTGTGTGTTAATGGGAGATCTAAATGCAAAAATCCGTAATGAAAATGAAGGAAGAGAAATCATCATGGGTAGACACGGAATAGGAGAAGAAAATAATAATGGCCAGAGATTCATAGAACTATGCAGTAATTTTGGATTGATTATAGGTGGATAATTGTTTCCACAAACGAACTGCCACAAGATCTCATGGGTGTCGCCTGATCTCCGCACAGAAAACCAAATTGATCACTTGGCGATAAGTAAAAGATGGAGACATTCACTCTTAGATGTGAGGAATAAACGTGGAGCAGATGTAGGCAGCGACCATCACCTTATGATTGCTGATGTCAGCACCAGTAAAACAGGTAGCAGTACGAATGAAACGTTTCAACTCCGGGAAATTTGGGGAACTTGAAGTGCAAAATGAATTTAAGGTATATTTGAAGAACAGGTTTGAAGCCCTTGCCGAACAACCAGACGAAGATGTAATACCAAATGGAACACAGTCAAGGAACTCTTTCATGACACATGTGGGCTACAGAGAGCCAGGGAGGAAAGAATGGATATCGGATGACACTTGTGAATCAATACAAAAGCGAAGAGAGTGCAAGGCACTTGTCAACTCCAGTAGAACAAGAAACCAGAAAGCAATAGCAATGGAAAAATACAGGGAGGCCAACAAGGAGGTTAAGAAGAAAGTGAGGAGAGATAAACAAGTGTTTACAGATCAACTGGCAACACAAGCAGAAGAAGCAGCAAGAGTCGGCAACAGCAAAGAAGTACATGTCATTACGAGAAAGCTTTCGAGGAGGAACTTTTCAGGGCAGAAACCAATCAGAGATGCAAACGGAGTAGCCTTGACATCTGCGACGCAACAATTGGAAAGATGGAGACATCGCTTCACGGAAGTACTCAATAATCTTGGTGAGGAATCGAGAACTGAAGAAGTTGAAACCATTTTGGAGGATCCAGACATCTCGGTAGAATCACCAACACGACAAGAGATTGCACAAGCAGTGAAACAAATGAAGAGTGGCAAAGCACCCGGTGTAGATAACATTATCCCAGAAGCCCTAAAGGTAGGTCCAGATTTAACATCGGAAATCATGGAGCCAATTCTAACACTAATATGGAACGAAGAACACCTCCCTGAGGAGGGAAGAAGGGTGTCCTTATCAAGATACCGAAGAAGGGTGACCTCTCAGATTGCAATAACTGGAGGGGAATAACGTTGCTCTCATATGGGGTAAAAGTGATGTCAAGAGTCATACTGAACAGAATAAGCATAGTCGTTGACAGGAGACTACGTCAAGGACAGGCAGGTTTCAGAGAAGATCGGTCTACTGTGGATCAGATTAACACACTAAGGATAATCATTGAACAATTTACTGAGTATCAGACATCTCTGTATATACTTTTCATTGATTCTGAAAAGGCCTTTGACTCTATCAACCAGAGGAAAATGTGGAAGGCTATGGAAAAGTTCGTCCGTCTTCTTAATTAAGAATGAAAAGAAATTTGCTCTTCTTTGCTTGTGCTAGTCTGCATGTTATTATTTTCCTTACTTCTGCCACCGTTAGTTATTTTACTACGCAAGAAACAATATTCATCTACTTCCTTTAAGACTTCATTTCCTAATCTAATATTTCCTGCATCGCTTGACTTCGTTCGACTGCATTCCATTACTTTCGTTCCGGACTTATTTATTTCCATCTTGTACTCCTTACCCAAGACTCTGTCCAAACCATTCAGCAATTTCTTCAGATGTTCTGCAGTCTCAGGTAAAATAACAATATCATCAGCAAATCTCAGGGTATTGATTGCTTCCTCTTGGATTGTGATTCCCTTTCCAAATTCCTCTTTCATTTCCTTTATTGCCTGTTAAATATAAACATTGAAATGGAGGGGAGGGGGATAAACTTCAACCTTGCCTCACTACTTTCTGGATTGCTACTTCTTTTTTCAAAGCCCTCGTTTCTTAACTCTGTAGACTGATTTTATACAGATAGTAGATAATTCTTCGTTTTCGCTATCTGATCCCGATCATCTTCAGAATCTCAGATAACTTGGTCCAATCAACATTATCAAATGCTTTTTCTAGATCTACGAACGCCATGTATGTGGGCTTGTCCTTCTTAATTCGATCCTCTAAGTTCAGACGTAAAGGCAGGATTGCTTGACGTGTTCCTACATTTATTCTTATGCGAAATTGATCTTCTACCTACTCAGTTTTAACTTGTCTTTCCATTCTTCTGTAAATAATATGTACTTTTGCAAGCGTGAGATACAAAACTAATGGCGCCATAGTTTTCACACTTATCAGCACCGGCTTTCTTGGGAATAGGTATAATAACATTCTGATGAAAATCGGATGGCACTTCTCGTGTATCATACATCTTACACACTAAATGGAATAACCTCGCCATGCTGGTTTCTCTTAAGGCAGTCAGTAATTCAGAGGGAATGTTATCAATTCCAGGTGCCTTGTTCCTGTTTAGGCCTCTCAAAGCTCTGTCAAATTCTGAGCGCAAAATTTGGTCCCCCATTTATTAAGCATCAACAGCTTCTTCTTGTTCCAGAACCATATCATCTACGTCTTTATCTTGATACAACTGTTACCGGGCGAGTTGGCCGTGCGGTTAGGGGCACGCAGCTGTGATTTCGAATCCGGGAGATAGTGGGTTCGAATCCCACTTTCGTCAGCCCTGAAAATGGTTTTCCGTGGTTTCCATTTTCACACCAGCCAAATGTTGGAGCTGTACCTTAATTAAGGCCACGGCCGCTTCCTTCCAATTCCTAGGACGTTCCTGTCCTATCGTCGCCATTAAGACCTATTTGTGTCGGTGCGACGTAAAGCAAATAGCAAAACAAAAAAGAACGATACAACTGTGATATGTTTCTGCTATCTTTCTGCCTTGTCTTCTATCCCTAGAAGTGGTTTTCCATCTGATCTCTTAATATTAATACACCTAGTTTTCATTTATTTAAAAGTTTCCTTGATTTTCCTGAATGCAGCATCTACCTTTCCTAGGGCCATACAACGTTCAACATCTTTACACTTCTCCTTCAGCCATTCTTCCTTAGCTGTCTTGCACTTCCTATCTACTTCATGACATCAGATCATAGCGTAAATATAAATCTGTGCTTTATATCATTTAAGGCAGAAGTGCCTTTTCAAAGGTACACGTGGGAGAAATATCAATACACTTTTATACGAATTCCTTCTCATGCTCACAAAAACATTACGAAGTATTAGTAGCATACAGATATAAATGAATATTTTGTGGTTATTTACATGTGCTTAAAAGCCAATACAGTAAATGCTGAACTATTGGATATTGTTCTTTCACTAATTTGTAGAGAAACATATGGACATTAACAAAGAGAAAACTTTTATGTTTCTATTTCATTCCGAAGTCTTGCCCTTATTACGCTAATAACCACAAGCCGTCGAACAATCTATGTTTCTTGATTCAATTAACGAAATGTGAGTAGATAGATTTTTTTCTTATTGACGTCTGTAATATTCTCTGTTGATGTGTTGTTTTCACTGCTATACGAGTGTTGCAGCTAGATGCTAACTAATGTTAAGCGACTGAAGTTTCTTAAACTGTTTATCACTGACTTGGGAGCCTAATTTGGGTATAAAGATGAATTCTTTAACATTTAAGGTTCCGATAAGGTATTTCTCACGTAAGTGTTAAGTGTTTATGATTTGAGATGAGATTCGAAACAACGTTCGTCATCACAGGAGACAAAAAGTACAAACTAGCTACGTCTTAAGCTGGGCTGAATGGTTCAGGCAGTAGATCGCTGATGGCAGGTTCCATCCCAGCTCACATTGGTGGTAGCTGAAGGTGCTGAAATACGGCATCCTTGTGTCCGTAGATTTGTCGGCATTTAAAGATAACTCCTGCGGAACCAAATTTCCGATACACTTGTTTATCGAAAAGCCGCAAGAGCAGCCAGTAGTATGATTACCAAATCATAATTATTTCAAATATATTCTTACAATACGGAACCGTAATATTTAATTTCACCTATTTCGAATGTAATATCAACGAGAACTGACAGTATTGAAGATTTTTAGGCATTTTCAATCGTGTTACCAGTTAACACAGTATGGCAGAATGGTCATCAGTTGGAATGTCACATCTCTCCAAGACGCTGGCGGCTAGTGATTAAGCCTCGTTTGAAGCACAGCGTACAGATACAGTACGTATCTTCATTTGCTACAAATGCCTGCCTATGTCTTATATGTCAAAAATTAAGTTTCGAATTTGGAACCATCATTTAATATTAACGAAAATTCAAGTGTTCAAACTCTCTAGGTTTTTCCAGTCATGAAGTAACTAGTGTTTCTGCACATCATCAGTTAATGTCACATGTACCAGTTGCCAACGTCATGGAGAGGTGTGACAGCGGGCTCATCAGCAAGATGCCGCATGTACCAGTTGCCAACGTCGTGGCGAGGTGTGACAGCGAGATCATCAGCTAGAAGCTACATGTACCAGTTGCCAGCGTCGTGGAGAGGTGTGGCAGGGGCTCATCAGTTAGATGCCGCATGTACCTGTTGTCAAACGTCGTGAAAAGGTGTGGCAGGGGCTCATCAGTTAGATACCGCATGCACTACTACTGTAGTTGCTAACCTTGTGGAGGGGTGTGGCAGGGGGCACATCAGCTAGATACCGCATGCATTAGTTGCCAACGTCGTGGAGAGGTGTGACAGGGGATTCATCAGCTAGATGCCACATGTGCTAGTCGCCAGTGTCGTGGAGAGGTGTGGCAGGGGGCTCATCAGCTAGATGCCGCATGGACTAGGTGCCACGTCGTGGAGAGGCGCGACAGTGGATTCATCAGTTAAATGCCGCATGTACTACTTGTCAACGTCGTGAAGAGGTGTGGCTAGGGTTCATCATTAGATGCCGCATTAACTAGTTGCTAACCTTGTGAAGAAGTGTGGCTGGAGGAAGGCGTCATCAGCTAGATGCTGCATGTACTCGTTGCTAATCTTATGGAGAGGAGTGGCAGAAGGCGGGGTCATCAGCTAGATGCCGCATGTACTAGGTGCCAACGTTGTGGAGGGATGTGGCAGCGGTCTCATCAGTGAGATGCCGCATGTACAAGTTGCTGACCTTGTGGAGAGGTGTGGCTTTCACCTGAAGAACTTGCTGCCACGGCTTGTCAGAATTTAAGAAAGCCCAAAATCACCAATGTTGAACATCAAAGCGCTTGTCGAGGGCGTCTGAAATTTAAGATGAACATGCGTCGTGACGTCAGCTGCGAGCTTGAGGAGCACAGGTTGAGCACATCTACTGCCCCAATGTTGGAATATGGTTTGAAACACATGATCTCTTTTAATGTGTAAAATTGGTTAGAATTAAGAAACAAAATGCCAACAATAAAATTTCAAACTCATACTGTCTGGATACGAGCCTCCATGGTTCAGGCGGAAGCACGCCGCCTCTCACCGCTGGCTTCCATGATTCAAATCCCAGTCACTCCATATGAGATTTGTGCTGGACAAATTGGAGGCGGGACAGATTTTTCTCCGTGTCCTCAGGTTTTTCCTGCCATCTTTCATTCCATTAACACTCTCCACTATCATTTCATTTCATCTGTCGGCCATTAATCATTGCCCCCAGAGGAGTCCGGCAGGCTTCGGCAGCCGAAAAAATTCCTATCTTCGATTCATTCCATTCCATTCCATTCCATTCCATTCCATTCCATTCCTTTTGCTTTACGTCGCTCCGACGCAGATAGGTCCTATGAGGACAATAGTATAGGAAAGCGCTAGAAGTGAGAAGGAAGCGGCCTTGGCCTTAATTCAGGTACAGCTCCAGTATTCCATTCATGACCCGATACAATGACTGTAAAAAGGATGTAGATTGTCATACTGTCTGAATATATTATTTCTACAACACACGGTACGTATTCTACGTCAATACTTGCGGCCATCACCTGGACACAGCCCCGCTCGGTTTTGTTTGATAGAAATATCAGTTCAGGAGTTAGTTTGGATTTGTCTGTTAAGGAATACGCCAATACACGCAAAAGTACTTTTCTCAAGATTGCATCTAGCAAGTTAGGAAGTAAAATGTATGTGAAGTGTTTGTAAAAAAAAAGTGTTATATGTACATCTGGTGAGCTCCATATTTTAATAGCACTGACACCACTGTTCCACTGCAGCTCTAACTGCGCGGAACTAAGGTCACGACGCTAGGTCGACTTAAATTTGAGACGTTCCCGATACGCATTTTGACGGTCGACGTAAATGATTTTGGACTTTTTGAAATTCCGATAAGCCGTTCTACTTTCTTGAATGCGTTAAACACACTCACATTTGTGCTATTTGCATCTTATCGGCTCTCTAGATAAGCTAGTATAACTATGTACCGCTTATAATAACCTGGAAGAAATAAACTGTCTAATCGTGAAATAGCTACTGAAATAGGTTACGATAATGTTAGGACCCTACAAATAGAAACATACAAATGATTAGTAAGAATTTGCGAGTTGGCCATCTCTGCCACCATCAGTGTAAATTATTCCGAAGATTGTGTTAACTCCACCAGATGATCTCAGTTGTTAGCGTGTTGGTATTGCTGTACTGAACTAATGGTATGTTGCTGTTACGACTCGGTGATCTAGCACAGCAGTTCTGCGGATATGTTAGAGATACCTTACACGTAGTTTACTGTACTGACAGTGCATGAGCCAGGGTGAGCAGCACAAGCCATCGCCAAAACTGAAATGGTCGGCCAAAACAGCAAACACGTGATTTTTTTTTTTTTTTTTTTTTTTGCTAGTTGCTTTATGTCGCACCGAGACAGATAGGTCTTATGGCGACGATGGGACAGGAAAGGGCTAGGAGTGGGAAGGAAGCGGCCGTGGCCTTAATGAAGGTAGAGCCCCAGCATTTGCCTGGTGTGAAAATGGGAAACCACGGAAAACCATTTTCAGGGCTGCCGACAGTGGGGTTCGAACCTACTATCTCCCGAATACTGGATACTGACCGCACTTAAGCGACTGCAGCTATCGAGCTCGGTCACACGTGATTTTTGTTTTCACGTCCTACAATTTAGAATTTATGTGTGACGGTGAGAAAATATATGTTCTGTTCGAAAGTGGAATCACACACTAAAACAGCAAGGCTCCAGAAGGTTCCGAAAGCAACCTATATAAATCCAGAAATGTACAGCATTATTTTACCAGTAGTTTACAGTACATAGCTATACAAATAGCCCGTGTGTTTCTGTAGTTTATGCTCTTTTAGCAGGTTAAACACACTGAAAGCTACGTATACGTGTTTAAACATCTTGAGGAAGTTTGCAGCTTATATTTAAGGCCAAAATTGTGTCGGGCCGATAACCTTCGATGTTAGGCCCCTTTAACAACAAGCAAGCAAGCAAGCAAGCAACCAAAACTTGTGTTTGTTATTCAAATGAACATTAATAAAAGTATAACGGACGCTTTATCGAAATCAGTAATTAGTGGGTGTACATTTCACCTTTTCACATTATCTAACCTACCACAACAATTCAAACTTCCAACACTTCCCCACCCGGAGCTCCAAATGAGGGACTATTTTACTTCCGAAAAATTTTACCCGGAGGAAACCTTCATACAGAGAGAGCTGCATGTCCTCGGGAGTCAGTTACGGCTGTAGTTTCCCGTTGCTTTCAGCCGTGTAGCAGTATCACCACAGCCAAGCCTGCCAAATATTATTACAAGGCTATATCAGTCTATCATCCAGACTGCCGCCCTTGCAACTTCCGATAGGCTGGTACCGCCGTTTCAATGAAACAATTCGTTAGTCTGGTTGCTCGGCAGATACCCCTCTCTTATGGTTGCACCTACGGTTCGGCTATCTGCTTCATTGGGACACGCAAGCCTCCCACTGCGGCAAGGTCATGTTGTTCACACGGGAGAAGTCTAGTTGTATTCAGCCTAATGAAAACGAAATGGCGTATGGCTTTTGGTGCCGGGAGTGTCCGAGGACAGTTCGGCTCGCCAGATGCAGGCCTTTTGATTTGATTCCCATAGGCGACCTGCGCGTCGTGATGAAGATGAAATGATTATGAAGAAACACACACATAACAGCCACCGTGCCAGCGAAATGAACTAATGATGGTTAAAATTCCTGAATCTGCGGGAATCAAACCCAAGACAACTGTGACCAAAGGCCAGCACGCTTGCCATTTAGCCATGGAGCCGGACTTCAGCCTAATTGAGTCAATCCATTGCAGCTAATGGCATAACACTCATTATGTTATATGACTAGGCACCCTTCCTAATACTGAGCAAATAAAATATCTTGTCATTCAACTGACTGCACAGTTACTCACAAATATCATGGTCAAGATCTCTCTGTTCAATACTAAAAGAGCTTAACATGTAGGAGAGAGAAGCATTTCCCAATCATTATCTGCCTTTACGTAGCGCTCAGTTCAATCAATTTTCCGGCCATAGATCTACAGACATAGAATTCACCCTTAAGGCTCGTTATGGGTGACGTGCTTCCTCGTGCGTAAAGATAAATTACCGAGAAGACGTGATTGTCTACAACACAAGCGAGCCGACATGCAAGTAGAATGCAGTCAAGAAGTTTCTTGATAAATTGACATTCAAACCCAGATATGAATAATGTAACATTTTGCTGTAGTTTATCCGAAGGCATGCCCTTCTCTACGATACTAGATGTTAGAATGGTGAAAATCATGGATAAATCAGCTCAAAGGAAGGCGTAAAATTGTCAAGGTGGAACACTAACACTAGGACTCAGACGTCATATTCTCATGCAGATGTCGTTTCATAAGTGATAGCAACTTATAGCGGAATGTGCTTCTCAATGGTAACGCAAGTACAGGAGCTAATGGCAGGGGGCAATCCAAAGATTTGTAAATAGAAATCATATTTATAATTTCTATAGTGTAGGTAGATGCATTTTTGCGGCTCTTACAACCGACCAATCTTAACAAATAAGGTGTAAAAAGAAATACTGTTTCCAGGAATAGCAACGAATTGCACTTTCACTTTATAAATATTAACGATTTGTTTAAAAACACGTCTTATTTTCGGTAAAGTTATCTCTACCTTTGCCGTGGGAAAGATGTTGTTGTGTAGGTTTTTCTTCCTCTGCCATTTAACGCTTTCCATAGAAAGATTTCTAACTTATCATTGATTTGTCGTAAAGAAGACCTTCTAGGCCTTCGTTTAGTATCAAATTTAGCCGTCTTCGTTTATTACTGCAATGTTTTTGTCCTATTACATGTGTCTGTGTTATGAATAATAAACCACAAAGTCAAATATTGCAAAGAGCCAGATTGTACTTGCCCAGTCCCGTGTTCTCCCATGGATAATATTATATAGCTTTCTCTAGAGTAAAAGGATACTCTATTCTAATATTTTTGTATCTGTCAAGGAGTGCGAATAACAAATTGTCAAGGATGTCTGTGTCATTACTTCCAAAGTCGCTTTTAAGAAAGTATTGTAAACGCTTATACATTGAACATTTATTGAACATAACAGGCGATTTCGCCCCTATACATGTTCACATACAGAGAAAAGGAAAAATAAACAATAGAGAATACAAATTTACTAACCAGTGCAATAATAATAACCAAACCAAACCCCATGGCACTACAGCCCTTGAAGGGCCATGGCCTACCAAGCGACCGCTGCTCAGCCCGAAGGCCTGCAGATTACGAGGTGTCGTGGGGTCAGCACGACGAATCCTCTCGGCCGTTATTCTTGGTTTTCTAGACCGGGGCCGCTATCTCACCGTCAGATAGCTCCTCAATTCTAATCACGTAGGCTGAGTGGACCTCGAACCAGCCCTCACGTCCAGGTAAAAATCCCTGACCTGGCCGGGAATCGAACCCGGGGCCTCCGGGTGAGAGGCAGGCACGCTACCCCTACACCACGGGGCCGGCGCAATAATAATAATAATAATAATAATAATAATAATAATAATAATAATAATAATAATAATAATAATAATAATAATAATAATAATAATAAACCACTCGGATCAACAAAAAAAGAAATAGAAGAGAAAATTATAATCAAGAGAGTAAAACTAAAAAGAAGAGAATCATAGTAATAGTAATAATGAAAGTAATAATAATAGTAATAATAATAATCTATGTATAAGAGTATTATTCGTAACAGTCGTTTGCTGTAGCAGTCTCTTATTCAATATTCAAGCATGCTCATCAAGTGTCCTTATTTCGTTCTGCGCTTTCGTCACTTTATTGTTACTGACCTACATCTAATCAATACTGCAAACAACACCACTCAGCATTTCACCACTTGCATTCCCACCAACTCTAACACAAACAGAAAGACCTTGCCTTCATATAATCCCATATCATTACCCAACTCCCCATACTCAACCAAGTACACCACTCCTATCTTCCCTAGCTCATTTGAATCTTATCATACTATCCCCTTCCCTTTTATACCCACTCTTCCCATATACATACAAAACTATTCCACCCCCCTACTCCCTTGTCCAACCTCTAACTCAGCCTCCTTCATTTTACTCTCGCAGGCCTTTCTTGCCGCGCATAAATATCTGTTCAATTCACCCCCTTTTTCCCACTGCTTAATAATCCATCTCAAGATTGCTTTCTCATCCCCCCTTCCCAATATTTTCCGATGCTCTTCACTCAATAATCCATGTAAACGCTTATAAATAGTACTGAAAAAAAAGTTTGTGAAAATTAGTTTCAAGTAAATTATAATATAGATATTTTTTGTAAAATATATATTTTTGCTAAATATGATTTGATTTTTATTTTACATTATATAAATTTAGTAAGCTTTATGTATTTTTTATATAAATAAACACGTTTCGCTAAAATCTTCCGCGTTTCATATGGATGTGGGGGCGAAGTTACGGGGAGGGGGCCCACATGAGAAAATTCTGACACGGGTATGCTACTAATTGTTTTATTATGCAGAAAATGAACTCAAAATTATAAATGACGAATTCTTTTTTTTTCTGCTAGTTGCTTTACGTCGCACCGACACAGTTAGGTCTTATGGCGACGATGGGACAAGGAAGGGCTAGGAGTGGGAAGGAAGCGGGCGTGGCCTTAATTAAGGTATAGCCGCAGCATTTGCCTGGTGTGAAAATGGGAAACCACGGAAAACCATTTTCAGTGCTGCCGACAGTGGAGTTCGAACCTACTATCTCCCGAATACTGAATACTGGCCGCACTTAAGCGACTGCAGCTATCGAGCTAGGTAATGACGAATTCTAATAGTATCCGAATAGATCATCTTAAAGTTGGGAACTTCAGATGATATTTCTGTCGCATGTCTCAGGAGACTGGTTGCAAATAACAGATTGTTCATGGGCATTAATCTGTTAAAGAAAAGGAATCTTTCTGCCCCGGAACATGCAAGGTGTTAGTGTTGAATATTATTAAAATGCAAAGTAACTATTGTACGTTACAACGGCGGAACTGTTTCACGTATTCCTTTGGAATTATCTCAGTTTTAAATCCTCATTTTCAGCCATTGTAATGCAAATAACTGTTACGACAGCAAATTATAAATTGCATTCGTAAGACACTTTCTCAACTGCCCTGCAGTCTACCAGAGAGCACAGGTAAGCAGATTTTCAGACCTTTCCAAAGGATTTGATACCCATACATCTCTGAAACAAAGAATCTCATTGCGAACAACAATGACTCTCTACACTTGCCTAGCTTAGGCGATAAAAGGGTGCAAATTTAACCATTTAAGAACGAGATCACAGTTTTCGAAATCTTCCTTAACCCTACGCTTCACTTAGCAAACAACAGATTATTATTTTTATTATTATTACTATTATTATTATTATTATTATTATTATTATTATTATTATTATTATTATTATTATTATTATTATTATTAATGCAAAAACTACATGTGATGCTATTGATTCAATAGTAGGAAGGGAATTGTTGTTTGTGTACGTCAAGTTGGTACGGATTCACTTTGTTTGTGTGCCTTTTGAAGAGTATAATCTTACTTTGGTTTTTATATTGTGACGACATTGGAAAGTTGAGCAGCTTCATCTGTCGATATCGAAATATATTTTTCCTGCGTGTGTGTTTAAATGGAACTCATCCACAAACAAAAAAGTATTTGGACAGAACAAACTCGTCATCTGAAAGGTTATCAGTCGAAATTAAGTCAAAAAATAGAACACAGGAGAGTTTTGGACAACCGGAAGTATGTTTGTGATTCTATTTAATATTACTCCATTTAGATCTGGTGTTAGCAGAGGTAACGCGATGTGACATCACAACAAGAGTACGGCAACCATTTGTGAATAACATCCCAGGTCAACGCAAAGACAAGGTGTTGCGAAAATTGTTTCGATGCATAACTCATCTCAGTCTTTAAATTCACGTTTCAAGCCCTTGGAAATATTTTTAAATTTAAGAATCATATCCTCAAAGATATATATAACACATTCGTTTCATAATTTAACATAATATATAACATTTGATTCTAATATGAAATTTCCTTTCCAAGACCAAAGTGGCATCCGGGAGATAGTGGGTTTGAACCCCACTGTCGGCAGCCTTGAGGATGGTTTTCCATCGTTTCCCATTTTCACATCAGGAAAATGCTGGGGCTGTACCTTAATTAAAGCCACGGCAGCTCCCTTCCCACTCCTATGCCTTACCTGCCCCATCGTCGCCATAAGATCTATCTGTACCGGTGCGACGTAAAGCCAATTGTAAAAAGAAATACCAAAGTGATGTCTTTTGGGATGAAACGTAAGATAAATGAATGTCAGGTATGGAATACAGAACTGGATCAGGGAGACAATTTCAAGTAATTATGATGTGTATTCTCCCAGGATGGTAGTGAAGTGAGATTGAATGAAGGTGCGGCGAAGCTAATGCAGTGAGCTCGCTACGGTCTTCTTCTTCCTTTCCTACTGCTTTCCCCACACGTGTGGGGTCGTGGGTGCGAAATGCGTCGCACATGTGGATTTGTCCCTGTTTTAGGGCCGCATGCCCTTCCTGCCGCCAACCCTATGCGGAGGAATGTAATCACTATTGCGTGTTCCTGTGGTGGTTGGTAGTGTAGTTTGTTGTGTGAATATGAAAAGGAGAGTGTTGATACGAACACAAACACCCAGTCCCCGAGCCAGAAGAATGGTCTATTTTCAGGCCAAATTTGCTGTACGGGTATGGAAGTTGGGTGTCCTCAGGATATTTTTCTCAAAAGTTAGAAGTAACAGACATGTATGTAGCGAGAATGATCACTGGTACAATAAGGTGGAAACAATGACCGGACGGCACTCGGAATGAGGAGATAAAGACTAAGTTAGGGATGAACTGGTTGGATGAAGTTGTAGCATAAATCGACTTCATTGTTGGAGTTATGTCACACGAATGGAGGAGGACAAGATACCTGGGAGTATAATGGACTCGGTCATGGAGGGTAAGAGAAGTAGGGGGAGATCAAGACGATGACGGTTCTTGATTTAAAGCGGTATAGAACTGAAAGAAGCCACAGAGCTAGTTACAAATAGAGGATTGTGGCGGCATTTAGTAAATTCACAGAGGTTGCAGATTGATCGCTGAACGAACATTTTACTCATTCACAAACATAGTTCATCATTACGAATAGTCCTAGTGTTCACAGGGCATCAATACCACATCCAAATGTGTTGTAAATAAATGGCCATGGAGACCTTTGGAATAGTGTAAGTTAAAAGCTTCTACTACCCCTGACTTCCGCACTAAGTAGGATTGAGTTATTAGTTCTGCACCCGAACGTTTTTGCCTCTAGGGATTAACCTGGCACTAATTATTACTATTATTTGTGTTGTAGACTGTAAACTACGGGGATAAGTACTTGTCAAGAAGTGGAAGTCTCAGTTTTAAATTTTACCATTTCTGACGGGGTATCGAACACAGTTCTGACCGGGTGAACGGGGCATATACCTTCATTGGCTCTGCAAGACAGCTTCCCGTGTGATAAAGTAATTGAAAATTATTTACTTGATGAGTTAATTCGTAAAGCCACTTCCGTGGTGGAGTCATATGAGGTGAATGGAGGAGGCTAGGTTACCTAGGGGAATAATGAATTTTACCATGGAGGGTAAGAGGACTAGAGGGAGGCTCAAGCAACGGTAGTTAGAATCGGTTTTTAATGAATGATGGAAGTTTAGAACTAAAGGAAACCACAGAGCTAGTTGCAAGTAAGTTAGTGGATTATGGAGGCGTTTAGTTAATTCATACGGCTTGTAAGCTCTCTCTGTGGATCAGTGGTAGACGGTCGGCCTCCAGATCACAAGATTTACTGGTTCAAAACAGGTAGAAGTTTAAAGGGCGGAAATAAGTCTATTCTGCATTCTATGGCGTACGATATCGGCATGTAAGAGATCTCGGGCGACACTTTTGGTGTTTACCCGACAAAAAAAATCAACGCCCAGAAGAGACCTGGTTTACTATGATACCTGCTTTAGTAAAATTGAACGTCAAATTTGTCGTTGTTGTAAACTGACATCACACTGCTGCACGAAAACAACAGGCCAACAGTGAGTCACTTCACTTCTGCGTAATCATTAGAAGGTGCTCGACCAACTGTCTGTGCAGTTCTTCTGGACCACTGTAAAAGCATCTAGGTAGATGAAGATTAGCAACTGACGGCGAAGTTCAGTGAAGTGGCATGAAGTGACGCTCGGCGCTTGACGCTCGTTACTTCCATGCCGGTAACAATCCTACGCAAGTATAGAGACTTGTACAGTAGTGAATAAGGTGTTTGTGGTTGAATGACATTACAGACTTCAAACATTTTTTGGCGTAAGTCCCAAAGGAGGGGCAGGTTTGGGACATTATCTGGGGAGGGCTGGAGGGACATTGTTCCAGTGATGTTGGTGAACATTGTTTTAAGCGGGATTTCAACTGGGAGTTCCATCAATTTACACACTGAAAATTTCTGCCGATGTATTTATTGAAGCGTTCTCCTTGTTCCTGGCAGGATCAAGCAAGCTTGTTGCTGTACGTGACAGTTGATATTGTGATCGTAGCCACAAGACCTCCAGTTTCACGAACCAATAGGAATATGACGTTCATTTCACACATACACAAAGAACGTTATTAATTAGCATACGTTCGTCTTAAATGTACCAATTTACTGATTCACGAAACAGTTCGAATTTATGACTCGTGGGCCTGAAATAGATATCATATATTGGGCACTACTACTAAAGAGGTTGATGACATATATAAGAGAGATGGTTTAATTAAGAAAAATTTGAAATCAGGCTAATAGTTATCGACGGGAAAATTACTTAAAATTCCTAAAAATATCAGAAACGTGGAACAAGCTGTGTTAGTAATATTATTATTAGTAATAATAGTAATACTAATAATAATACCGTTAGGAGCGCGGCTGTGAGCTTGCAACCGGGAGATAATGGATTCGAATACCACTTTCGGTAGCCCTGAAGATGGTTTTCCGTGGTATCCCATTTTCACACCAGGCTGTACCTTAATTAAGGCCACGGCCACTTCCTTTCAACTCCTAGGCCTTTCCTATCGCATCGTCGCCATAAAACCTATCTGTGTCGGTGCGACGTAAAGCAACTAGCAAAATAATAATAATAATAATAATAATAATAATAATAATAATAATAATAATAATAATAATAATAATAATGGCTTTACGTCTTACTAACTACATATTCATGGTTTTAGCAGATACAGAAAATCCGAAATGTTCTCCCGCAGAAGTTCTTTTACGTTTCAGTAAACCTACCGACACGAAGCTGGAGTATTTGAGCGCCTTGAAATTCCACCGGATTGAGCCAGAATCGAACCTGCCAAATTGGGCTCAGAAGACCAGTACTCTACCACCTTTGCTACTCACACACAACTTCTGAGTTTCATAATTTGAAAATGAATCTATAGCTAATTTTTATATATATATAATTTGCTTTACGTCGCACCGACACAGATAGGTTTTACCGCGACGATGGGGCAGTAACGGGCTAGGAGCGGGAAGGAAGCGGCCGTGGCCTTAATTAAGGTACAGCCCCAGCATTTGCCTGGTGTGAAAATGGGAAACCGCGGAAAACCATCTTCAGGGCTGCTGACAGTGGGGTTCGAACCCACTATCTTCCGAATACTGGATACTGGCCGCACTTAAGCGGCTGCAGCTATCGAGCTCGGTGTAGCTGATTCTGATGGCTGCTGATTGCAGTGGATCGTTTATATTAAGAGGTCCAAAATCTGACATATTTACAATGAGTATTATAACTATTTCAGCACAAGAATAGCCACACTTCTTTACCAGACAATGTCCCAGTCCTTTCTTTCCCTTGGGACTGACAACCGGAAATATTTCGAACGTTAATCAACAAGAAACGTTATCTTTACGAACTCTGCGAGGTTCAGTGAGAATCAATTAGTGTACCAGGTTCTTCGCACACCTACCCTATGCCGTAATTGTATTATTCCCTTTGTTTTAAGCTATGTATAAGTAGGTAAAATGAAAATTACTGAGGATCGATATTTAACATCCACTCTACAGAAATAATCGACTTCCATGACCCGTACCGTGGTGTGGGAGGACACATACTGTGCGTGGTGGTGATTGTTGTGAGGTGCGGGGTGAGTTTCCCCCGCGCATGTCCCACGCTCTCTATATAACACCACGAGAAGAGTCCAGCTCTTAACTTGCTGCGCGCCTTCCTCCAGTTGCAGTCTGATATAACTCACTCTCCAAGGTAAGGCACCGCTCCGAACGTCATTTATCTTGGCATGCTCTCTGAAAAACAGTCCTTTTCTTGCCTCTAGCCATTTGTAATTTGGATTTCTAAACTATCTTATGTACGAAAAATGTTTGTAAAAATGTTCATCAGATCGTATTAATAGAAGATTCCTGAAACAATATCGCATATGCCTTACTTCACAAATTGATTTTTATAGAGATTTCTAGTAATCAATTTTTGGGATTCTGCAGAATAAGAGTGGAAATTATTTAAGGTCAAGTACTGTTGCACTTAGGGAGGTTAAAACTTGATGAGTTACTTCAAATGTATGGATTTCTCGACATCTGCTTGAAAGACATGTCCATTTACTGAGATATCTTCTGTATTTCAGAAAAATTAGTTACCGAGATCACGGTAAATTTTTCTTCAGTTTTCTTCGTTCAAACTAGGAAGTACACTTTGAAACAGTGTGTTTTTTATCATATACGCTCCTCATGTGTTTATAGTGCGGAAACAAAGTTTATTTCAGTATGTTTTAAAATATTACTACGGGTAAAGTAGAAAATACATTTCCAGTTTCTGATTTTTGTAAATTCAATGGAGATATTTACCAATAAGTAGGAGTATGAAGCATAATCATCTGACAAATGGTTCGATATTCCATAGCTACTGGAGGTCAATGAAACTTCTATCGAGTTACTAACCGTAAATATCTTTGTGTTACTTGCATTTCCAGTTACCAAGCGTATTTAAGAAAAGTTTGAATGAAAGATATTTGATGTTCCTTAACTGTCTTGATCTCTCCTTTGGTCAGTATTGTCCAAATGATAATCTGTGGACTTCCTACTTCCACGTAGATATTTTAACTCGCTTTCGAGGAAAAATTAGAGAGTTAAATATTACATCAAGTAACTTGTGCTCTGCATATATCGAGATTATCATCTTATTTTCAATCTTCTTGTAAAAACTTTTGTTTCGGGAGACACTTCAAATCTTTTTGGCATCTACGAGCTGAATAAGCTTGTTGTGAAATATTTGAGGTTATTTTAGTTAGGTTTTTCATAAAACCGTCAACTAAAAATGCCTAAATTTGAGTAACCAAGTAAGTGATTGATTCCAATCACCTTCAGAATCTTAGTATTACGAGATTTTTAAATTTCAAATAGATCACGTGCGTTTTCTATCTTTATTCGGTTCTCAAGTGGACGTAGAACATGTATGACTTCATGTGTTCCTACATTTATTAGAGTCGTAACTGGTCACCAACCAATTCTCTTTCTACACTTCTGCAAATTATTCATCTTCAGCTTTACAGATAAGAGATACTAGGTCAATGATATAGTAGTTACAGTATTTAGGAACACTAGCTTTCTTAGGTAAAAGGATAACTGTATTGATTTAGAAATAATATGGCACTTCTTTTTCATATACCTTTACACTCAATTAAATATCTTTACCATGGCGACTTCATAAAACTGAAATCAGTAATTCTGGACGTGCATTATAAATTCCAGCTGGGTTGTTCTTATCAAAATATCTCAGTACTCTATCAAATCAGGGCCTTAAGATTGTCATCTGTATCACCTGCATTAACAGTGCCCTCTCATACATTACACTATTTTACTTGATACAATTGCTTCGCCAACCCCGTATCGGGAAAATGAGACTAATACTTGATACAATTCCTCACGGTGTTTCTACAATGTTTACTTGCTCTAGAAGTGGTTTTCCATACGAACTCATTTATTAATATACCTATAAAAGATCTTTGATTTTCGTGTATACAGTATCTCAATTTCTATTTAAAAAATAATATTCAACATATACACCGTTCCTTTCTTCGGCTACTCTAACATTTCTCTCTCCTTTATTTCGTCTCCTGTACAGGTTTCTTTTCTATAATCATTTCTTGTGTTCTGGTTTGTATGCCGTATGCATTGATATTTGCTCGGTTTCGTATTTCTTCCAATCGTTTCCTCTGCATCTTCTTGTAAGCCTTTATTCAATGACAGCCTGAGTGTACGCTTCTTTGTTACTATGAATTTGAGGCTGAGTTTCATTCAGACATTATCATTACTGAAATTATGTAAGTATAAGATTGGTGATACAAAATACGTGATTCTGTAAAATCAGTAGCATAAAATCTGTTCTAAAGCATTGTTCTAATTTGGAGTTGAAGTAACACTTAACAATTTCCATGACTGATATAAAGTTGATTTAGTTTTGAAAGGGATAGTTATAGACATGCCAGCTCGAATTGTATGAATACCGTGGTGGTGGTGATTTTTGTTGTAAGAGGAATTACAACTTCTCTGAACAAATTAAGTGGGAAAGAAATGTTAAATAAAACAAAACTATTTATTCAACGAAGGAATTTCGAAACGAAGTACAAAATAAAACAGAAAAGTATTGTATTAGGCCGAAAATTTCACTAACGAATCAAAAGGGAACGTGAGTTCGTTGAGTATTAGCACACTTTCAATTTACATACTGTCGCACATAAAGCGGATGACGAGATCAGCAGTAGTCGCGTCATCGGCTAATATGCATTCATTGTGAAGTATTTTCGTTTCTCACTCTCCATGTCTTCTCCACTTGCTGGCCAAGTAACGTCGCAACTATCCATACAGGATTTCGTCAACAGTTAGCTGGAAGACGACTGGAACCTGAAAGTAGTGATAGTGACCTGGCATATGCCTAGTGCAGATATGAAAAATCAAAATTAACCGTTTTCAAGGATGGTGACGATGGGATTAGAACCCGGCATATATTAAATGCCTTATAACGTATAGCCAATATCAATCATCTATCGCCACCGATCTACATTTAGAGCAGTGGGTCAGGTGACAGATTCAGTATGTTTTTACCTAGACTTTTCTTAAATAATTTCAAAGAAGTCGGAAATGTATCAAACACCTCTCTTGGAAAAGTATTACAATCCCTGACAACAACAATAATAATAATAATAATAATAATAATAATAATAATAATAATGTTATTGACTTTATTTCCCACTAACTATACATTTTGTGGTTTTCGGAGACGCTGAGGTGCCGGAATTTTGTCCCGAGGGAGTTCTATTACGTGCCAGTAAATGTACGGGCGCGAGGCTGACGTATTTAAGCATCTTCAAATACCACCGGACTGAGCGAGGATCGAACCTGCTAAGTTGGTCTCACAAGGGCCTGCACTCTTCCACCTAAGCTGCTCAGTCCGACCAAATCAGTAACTCCCCTTCCTATAAACCAATATTTGCCTCAATTTGTCCTCTTGAATCCCAACTTTATCTTCATATTATGATCGTTCTTACTTTTATAAACACCACTCAACCTTATTCGTCTACTAACGTCATACCACGCCATCTCTCCACTGAGAGTTCGGAACATACTGCTTAGTCGAGCATTTCGTCTTCCCAGTCCAAAGTTTGCAACATGTTCGTAACACTATACTTTTGTCTGAAATCGCCCAGTACAAGTCATGCTGCTTTCTTTTATATATATTTTTTTTTACAGTTCTCGAATCAAGTCATCCTGGTGAGGATTCCATACACTATAATAATTGTGGTCTTACCAGAGACATGTATGCTCTTTCGTTTACATCCTTATTAGAACCCCTGAATATCCTCATATCCGTATGAAGATACCTGTTACATTTGATGATGATGATGATGATGATGATCATTGTTGTTGGTGTTTTTGTTGTTGTTTAATGTCACCTAGCATATAGGTCAACGGCCCCTTCTGTAACCTTTATTTACAAACTCGTTTATGTGATTACCCCGATGAGGATCTTTCCTTATATTGATACCTAGATACCTACAGTGACCCCCATGAGTTACCGTCACCCCATCAACGCAGTAATTGAAACTGAGAGGACCTTTCCTCTTTGTGAAACTCACAACCTGACTTCTCATCCCGTTTACCGTCATACCGTTGCTTGCTGTACATCTCACAACATTGTCGAGACCAGCTTCATGACCAAGTTTAGTTCTCAAATGTACTTTATACTTTTCATTTCAAATCGTACTGAGATTGCTCCTAGTCTTATAATTAGATCGTTTATTTTATTTTCAAACGATTTAACATCGCACGTATACAACATGTTTCACTTGACGATGGGATAGGAAAGGGCAAGGACTGGGAAGGAAGTACTAGTCACTAATTCATGTACAGCCTCAGCAATTGCTTAGTATTTTCCCAAATACAGAAAACTATCCTAAAGCTGTTAACAGTTGGGGTTCGAACCCACAATCTCCCAAATGCAAGCTTAGACCGACAGCTACGCGGCCTTTACCCAGTAAACTCACACGGGTTTCTAGTGAGTTGAATTTATCTTGAATTAATTCCCACATACAAGTTACTGACAATTTCCTAGTTTTCATTAATTTAACAATTTCATAGACATCTGTATGATTTCAACACTCAGTTCTTTTGCATTGGAGAAAGTGTTTTAAAATAACCCTGCTAATAATCATGAAGACTCACTGCCTCAACTTGCTGTTGTTAATTTAGATTTTCATTTTCTTTACCAACGATTTAACTTCACACCAAATCCAGGTTTTGGAGGATGCTGAGAAGAGAAATGGCTAGGACTGGGAAGTTAGTGGCGTGGTATTAGTTAAGGTATCGCTCCAGCATTTGGCTTATGTGAAAGTGGAAAACCAGGAAAAATCATCTAATGATTGCCGACTGTGGTGTTCGAACACACCATATTCTGAGTCCAAGCTTACATCCACATGGCCCATATCGTACAATCATATCACTGGAGTTCAGCTCCATGGCCAAATGGTTAGCATGCTGGCCTTTGATCCAATTAGTCCCGGGTTCGATTCCCGGTTGGGTCGGGAATTTTAACTCGCCTGGCTCGGGGGCTGGGGGTTTACGATTTCTTCAGCATTAGGAGTCGTCTTAGGTAAGACCTCATCCTCACAGATATACAACTTGCCTGCACATGCACCAGGCTTCTCTGGAGACCATACCGCATTATTATTATTATTATTATTATTATTATTATTATTATTATTATTATTATTATTATTATTATTATTATTATTATCTTACTAGTTAGAGCATTCTTAGTCGTCAGAATTAAAATTCCTTGACAGTAAGCCTTCAGTCATTTGGGCAAGATCAGGTCAGTCGTTATGGATGTGACGTTAAAAGCAACAATAGGTCCAAAAAGACATTTTCTGTTAATGAAAAGTTAGTGACAATGAGCATTCCTCTCTTCCTGGTTGCGAAATGAGTAATAACTTGTGACATAACACGTCCCCCTGTGGATGGGGGCCGTAGAATAACACCCAGGTATCCTCCGCCTGTCGTAAGAGGCGACTAAAAGGGGACGCAGGGGCTGTGAACTCTGAAGCGTTAGTTCTGACCATAGGGCCCTTAGCTGAGTCTGGCATTGCTTCCGTTTACTTGTGCGAGGATCCTCACTTTCATCTCTCCTATCCGACCTCTCTTGGTCAACTCTTGTTCTTTTCCGACCTCGGCGGTATTAGGTTGCGAGGCATAGGGAGTTTTTCATTTTCACGCCCTTCGTGGCCCTAGTCTTCCTTTGGCCGATACCTTCATTTTTCGAAGTGTTGGACCCCTTCAAATTATTTCTCTCTGATTAGTGTTAATAGAGGATGGTTACCTAGTGGTACTTCAATAATCACCACCACCACCTAACATATCAAAGCATTAATCCATTCTTGATGTAAAGTCGAAGTCCACACACTATAAAAATTCACAGCTTATTATCAAAGATTTTAATTTTTTAGTAACCAAGACCTCGTCAAATTTGGTAGGCCTATATTCTATTTGATTTACATCTGAAATATTTTCACATAAAGTCAACCGCAATAGTGTGGAAAGGGATGAATGTCCAGTATTTTGATACAATATTACAATTTATTTGATTTGAACCGTAATTTATAATGTTAATATATTGAATAGAACTTTCATATTAGAAGTAATTACGTTGTCCTTGTTATTCAGAGTCTCTAAAATTTTGCACTGATCTCCGCGTCATTCCAAGCACTTAATATAACATTCAATTTTCACAATAAATAGGTAAGATAATAAGGCATTGTGGCATGTTATTCTCTGAAAAATTAGTAGTGTACCTCATCAATGATTGTCGAATGGAAGAAGGGATGGCTATTGACAATAGACGGGAACAGAAGAACGCCTAGTGAACTGATAGATATCTGGAAGCAGGTAAAATGTGATAGAGCAGCAGTAATGTTGTTAGAACACCATTGTCGTTGTAGGGCCTGACACATAAGTCCTTTGTATCTACTAATTTTCGTGTTATTGTAACAGAAACTCAGAATTTCTTTGGCTAGCGGTTTATTGTCGCAGTAAAAATTAAAGGCACGTTCTGAATTCTGGTCAGTGGATAATTTAAATTGTCATTACTCTTCGTCTCATTTCGTACCATTAGGTGCCAATGACCTGGAGGTTAGGCCCCTTTAAATAACAAGCATCATCATAATCAAAAATGAAAGGTCTTCGGTGACAATGGGATAGAAAATCAATAGAACTGATCAGGAAGCGGCCGTGGCTTTAGTTAAGTTGCATTCCCTGCATTTTCCTGCTGTGAAAATGAAAAACGTACGAAAACCATCTTCAGGGCTACTAATAGTCGGGTTCGAGTCCACCACTCGAAAATAAGGTTTTATTCCAGCATTTGCTATGAAAAATTTTAGTAAAACTTGTAGATAAAATTATTTGAAGGTAGTCGGTGTGAACCGCACCGTCTGTACGAGGCAACTTCCCGGTGCTGTCGGTGAGATACGGGTGTGAGCTACTGGATTCGTAAGTAGTGTACGTGCATCTGATCTAAGCTGCCACTAGCGAGAGCTTGCAGACATAGCACTTAAATACATGAAAAAACAAAGTATCTTAATAGTACTAAATATTTGATTGAGATAAATCAACAACAAGTTTTGAAGAGCACATTAGTCAAACTACATCTTGTATAATATTCGGGAGATAGTAGGTTCGAACCCCACTGTCGGCAGCCCTGAAAATGGTTTTCCGTGGTTTCCCATTTCCACACCAGCCAAATGCTGGGGCTGTACCTTAATTAAGGCCACGGCCGCTTCCTTCCCACTCCTAGCCCTTCCCTGTCCCATCGTCGCCAAAGACCTATCTGTGTCGGTGCGACGTAAAGCAACTAGCAAAAATATATATAATAGACATCCTGTAACAGCATGGTGCAGGGGAAAGAGTAAGAAATTCTAGGAAATGGTTTCTCAGTCGTTATAACTTGTACAGTAGTCCAGTCGGGACCTACAAGAAACTTCTCGGTGCTCACTCCTTTAATGCAGGTTGTGAAAGAGGATTATTTCTCTTTGTCAGCTGGGCCTCCCTTCAGCCTGCAGGTTGACCCCCGACCCAGTATGGCTTCAGATAAACACTAAAAATAAGGAAGACAGGCTGCGTAGCGTACCTTATTAGACTTGCTTTCAAAGATCAAGGTTATGTGATCGTATCCCGGTGCAGTCGGTGGGTTTTTTAAACAACTGTTTTTTGGATCAGAAATACGACATTCTAACCATGGAAATCTATAGTAGCTGAAAAAATTTTAAATATATATTATTTTTATTTATTGCTACTCCAACTCTGAATTGCGATTTAACTTCTTCTGTGGTAGTTTGAAACATGTTAGCTTCCTATAGAAGTTACCAACACCGAAATACTTGGAGCAGGTTGAAATCTGCATGATCATATTACTGTTGTTTACAGAATTTCGTTTAATAAAGGTTCAAGTGACGGTCGAATTAGCTTAGCGTGTTAAAGTGTAGTGACGCATGGGTTCGAACATTACTGTCGGCCGTTGTTGAAATAGTTTTCCGTGGTATACCATTTTCAACTGAAGACAAATGCTGTAAGAGTACTTTTCTGAATGTACGCAGTTGCTTCTCTCTCAGTGCCTTACTTAGCTCCTACTCATTGCTTACTTATACAAAGGCCTAGATCACAGCCGTCTGGGCAATGGAACGATTTCCTGTCCCAGTTTTATTCATAGAATTATCACAAGTTTCAATAGAGGTATTTTAAAGGTAGTATGGGAAGCATTCCGTTATCATATCGGGGCTGAAGCTACATTGGAAAATAAATAAGAAATAAATGTTAACTGCAGAGGTAATAAAATTCCATTTGTATCAATCAACCACTGCTAAAAAAAAGTAGTTGACTGTAATAACCACATAAAAACGGGAATTTTTGCGTATATTTTCCGTCTCACTCGGTCTTCGGTTCAGATGGTCCCGGGTTCGATTCCCGGCCGGGCCAGGGATTTTAAACGCCTTCCATGAATTCTTCTGGCCCGGGGTCTGGGTGTTTGTGTTTGTTTCAACACTTTCCTATTCATATTCACACAACACACTGCACCACAGAACTACGCAATAGTGATTACATCCCTCCATATAGGGTTGGCGTCAAAAGGGCATCCGGCCGTAAAACATGGCCAAATCCGCATGTGCGATACAATTCGCACCCGCGACCCCACAGGTGTGGCAAAAGCGGTAGAAAAAGAAGATTGCATATATTTTCTATCAAATAATGTATTACTTCTTTTCTGTCGAATCCAATATGCAATCATTTTCTATTGTCTCGTCAACATTTTCAGTCTACCGTCGCAAATAAATAAAAAGAAATCGGTAAAACTTGAGGTGAAGCATTAGAAATAAAATACCAAACACCTTGTACAATATTATGGTCATTGGGTCGGGACAGGTTAATACGAAAGTAAATTCATTTTCCTCTTCGTACGTTTTGTACAAATATGTGCACCTTCACGTTTTGATTTTTTTTATCAGTAGGTAGCTGACTGTTGCGTTAATGTTTAACTAAAGCTGCACAATTATGAACATCCAAGTTTGTCAAATCTACACTAGATGACAGCCCACTCAAAATCAGGATCATACTGGAGGGAAATACTAGACATTCACTGTTATTAACATGACGACCAGATACTAGATGCCGAATGACACCAGTAGCAGAGTCGTATCTCTACGTCTAGTGATTACTGACTCCTTTCCTCGTAATTTAGCATCATAGAGATGGATTTCTGAATCCAGTTCATAACGTAGGAAATCTGAGGCCTAGTAACTAAATGAGTACAAATATAATGAAGTAACAATTAAATTCGCTTCACAATATAAATACAACTTCACACTTTGTTTGTGTGGTTAGGTTGGTGAGAATGTTCTCATCTTGAGCAAAGATATTTGCTAGGTGAAATTCCTTGATTTTTCCTGCCAGAAGTCCTTTGTGTCTACCAGTCAAGCAGTACCTTCAATTCGCTGTGTAATTACGTAGTCTAAAAATCAGATCGCGCAGTTTTTCAACCCACATTTAAGTTCTTATGTTTTAAGTGTTATTGGTTTTACGTCCAACTAACTTCCTTTATGGCTTTAGAAGACACCAATGAGCCGGTATTTTGTCCCTCAGGAGTTCCTTTACGTGCCCGTAAACCTATCGACACGAGGCTGACGTATTTGAGCGCCTTTGAAAACTGTGCTTTACAGTACCGATGCCCCAGTGATAATTCGTACATTTTCATTAAAGAAAAAGAAAAGAGGATAACGGAGTGAACTAATGAAACTAAGAAGCAAAGGAAAAAGTAAAAGTCCAGAAGAATAATAAGTTTTTTAATTATTTGCTTTACGATGCACCGACACATGGTAACAATGGGAAAGGAAAACCCTAGGAGGGCGAAGAAAGTGACCGTAGCCTTAATTAATGTTCAGCCCCAGTATTTGCCTAGTGTGAAAGTGGAAAACCACGAAAAACCATCTTCAGGGCTGCCGACAGTGGGGTTCGAACCCACTATCTCCCGCATGCAAGATCACAGCTGCGCACCCCCAACAACACGGCCAACTCGTCCGGTAGAAGGAGAAGAAGAAGATTTCTTTTACTATTTGCTTTACGTCGCAGCGACACAGGTAGGTCTTATGGCGAAGATGTATAGGAAAGACCAAGGAGTCCGAAGGAAGCGGCCATGGTCTTAATTAAAGTACAGTCTGAGCATTTGCCTGATGTCAAAATGTGAAACCACGAAAAACCATCTTCATAGCTGCCGACAGTGAGGTCCGAACCCACTATCTCCCGGGTGCAAACCCACAGCTGCGCGCCCCTAAAAGCACGGCCAACTCGCCCGGTAGGAGAAAAAGAAGATATTAAAGGGTGTTAAATCAAATTTCATTAGCGCATGGCCTTACTTCTTCCATGATTGTTAAAAGGACTATTTCTTCATGTTATATCAATGTACAATAGCGTCTTTCCGGTTTTCACAATATATATATTATACCCTTCCTATGGTGATCTCTCTGCACGGCTTCAGCGGAGGCAAATGAGTTTCAACTCTAATCTATCTCGGGGTTCATCTGGTCTCCTAGGCAATTTGTTGAGATATCGGAAGGGTATGAAAGAGGATATATAATTAGAAAAAGATGTATATTGTATTTTTCTCAGATTGATTACGAAAAGGAAACGGGAGTGAAAGAATTTTCAAGAAAACTTAATGGAATTTGAAAATTAAATTGAACAAATAAAGCTTTATAGCTCCCAAAATATAAACAACACGAATGCAATGACTTCTTTCTTGCATTCACAATATTATACGACAGTAAAAACCTAAAAAATTAAAACCTTGCTCTACATGAGATCGCGAGTTAGTTCGCTTTTCTTGAAAAATCTGGTCTCCCTTGACTGAGCATACTCGACCTGAGTGCATGGTATCTAAAATTTCTATTCATATTAAGTTTATCCACCAATTAAATACAATCACTGAGTGGACCGTTTAGTTAAAACGAGCCAACTTCAAGTTCAACTTGGACCAGATGATAAACTATCAGCAAAATAATTAATGAAGTAAACATGATCATCACGAAAGCATGATGATCAAACCTTCAGTTCAAATATAAGAGTGACTGCACCATGTTAAATTAAAAACTGATATCATAAAAAGAAGTAAAGATGCTACAAGAAAAATACTCATGTTGCACTGAATACACAAACGAAGCAGAAAATAGTGTATATTATTCTCAACCAAAGTTAATGTTCAGGTTATCTTTAAAAACTTACATTTAAAGAAGGCGTTTCATTCCAGAAAAATTAACAGACAATTAACCTACAAGTAAGTCGTTGGGGTTGTCTGTTAAACTGAACCATATTTAACACTTGATAATATGTAAAAGAATTAACACTCCAGTTTATCTTATTGTATTGACCTTCCCTAAACGCTAATATAAACATATATAACATATAAACAATATAATAAAACACAATTAAATACAAAATATAGGAATATGCACAACCCTCTCCGATAATAGACACTAAACACACGACAGTCACAAATTCCAATGACCTGTAAAACAAATACAGCAAAAAGAAATAATCATATCTTCTTACACAAACGCTAGCGGGTGGTCGAAACCACGGACTGTTGAGTGGGGTTCAGCCTTGCCTTCTCAGTTTACAGAAGTAAAACAGCACCCAGTCGTCGAAATTCAAAACTAATGCGAAATACTTACAACCCTTAAATATCACGAAGACATGTTCACAATCTTATGCTCAACCAGTTAACAACGTCCAATGATGAATTGTTACGATCACCCACACTATTGATGTTCATAAGCGGGGATCCAAACAACCTGTCTCACACACGAAAACTAGTCCTAGGAAGAATAATACATCATTTTAAAAAACGCTACTAGATGATATAACATAAAGTGTCCCAACCTCACTGAAATTATATCCTGATATTTCGCACGGATACGTTAACCAAACCTGACATTCTAGCATGAAATAATAACTCGGCGCGATATTCTGAAATAACACTGTAACTTGACAGACTACCCTTATAATCCTTTCCTAAATGGTTCAAAATTAGAATATATTCTGGGCCCGGAAGAAATGTCTAACCGTCAAACTAACTTCGCTTTCACACAGTGGGACCTTAATCTACTACTTAACCTCCGGACATAGAGATTCACTTAATATGAACCATGGAACAAAATCACACTTAACAACTGTCACTTCACGCATCTATAAAGTCCAACAGAGAACACACACTTCCTCACCCTGGACAAAGTTCCGAAGTGCACATAGCACATAAAATCATCAGGGCTCAATTTGAACACATCTTGGACTAGAAACTTATGCACAATACACCAACATCTTGTCGATAAATCTACAAGGGGCACATACACAGCTTTGCCATGGATAAACTTCACTCAGCGGAACAAAACACAAACCACTTGATTAACTATCCCACATTCCAGCAACACTACAATTTTAAAATATCTGCTTATATACAGGCCTCAAGTCTATCCTGAATTAATCAAATACACTTGTTAAACTCCGAAATTCCTTTAAATCTGCCATTATGCCATTTCCCTAAGTTACGTTTATTTTTATTAAAAACCCCATGGTGCAACAGCCCCCAAAATGCCATGGTCTACCAAGCGACCGCTGCTCAGCTTGAAGGCCTGCAGATTACCAGATTACGAGATGTAGTGTGGTCAGCACAACGAATCCACGCGGCCGTTATTCTTGCCTTTCTACACCAAGTCAATTTTATTACATGGACAAATTATCATATTACTTTCATGATGATGATGATGATGATTATTATTATTATTATTATTATTATTATTATTATTAGCAATTACGGTCTTTACGAGTGAATCAGAAAGTTATTAAATGTGACTGGAAAGGTTTCATTACCGTTATCTTTACTTGAAGATGGAATTTCAGGGGATATGAGCGAATCACGCACCTATGAAGGAAATTTAATTATCGTCAAATATGTCGAGAGGTATGAGAAGCTGCTTTAATGAAGAAAATTCTCTTGATATTTCTCGGTACTCTGCGCCGTGTCTGCTACCAGACTCTTAATATCGTCATTTTGAACACGTTCCGTTCAATAATGTTAAATGACTGTTGAAACCGCAAGTACATTTCTTATATATCTTTGATGCCCTACTTCGTTTCACTCTGATACTAGTTTATCCATACTGACTGCCAGCACACTTGGCGCACTAAATCGGAAGTGCCCCATGCACTAATAATTATCTTCTAATAATTATTGCACTGAGCATATACAACAGATTTCTTGAAGTTTCTTCAGTAATACAGGCGGGTTGCACGACTAATTTGGGCGCCAGGATTAGTGTTTTTCTTGACTACAATAAATTCTACCGATTCCAGCTTTTCCTTTACTTCCTTAATCTTGTCCATTAATACAACCCGAAATACCTTCATAATCATTATGAAGATGTCTAAATAATGTCAATAATATTATTGGTTTTGCGTCCCGCTTTTTACGTTTTTGGCGGTTTTTGGAGACGCTGATGTGCCGGAATTTTGTCCCGCGGGAATTCTTTCACGTGCCAGTAAATCTACCGATACGGCGCTGAGGTATTTGACTTCTTCAAATACCACCGGATGAAGAGATCTGTAAGAAGGCAGACCATCGTGCGCCTCGAAATACCGGTACTTGGCAACCCGCAACACATGCATCACTTCGAACGAAAATTCGTTGAAATAGTTTATACAGATGACAGAACCTTTCTGGTCAGAGTTCCAAGCTGAAATATTATCACATACAGGTTTTTCTAGGCGCAACGACGAAATATTGTACATAAAATCAATTCTAATCAATTTTCTACATCCTTCTTCCGCGTCAGATACTGTCGTTGTTTCTCAACAAACCTCTCTTGCAGCGTTGAATGCGATGATAGCACAAGGGCTTCGTGGGATTAACTTACCGGCATACCACTACTAACTTAATTTCACATAACTTATAATCGGATAGAGATATCTTCGCAATTATTTCACCATTGTGTTCGTCCTGACGAGTTCTCCTGACAGTGCATACTGTAACTGGTGAGTGTTAAAATGTAGAAACCACGAAATGAACTTCCGCTGCAAATTTGCGGTGTTCACTTTCATTTATTCATTCGCTACATCACTTATATTTGTTAGTCTATCTATTTATGAACAGAATGAGATCAGAATATTTTAAATAGGTGGAAATTGCTCTCCAAATTGTACTGACGGCACGTAATCGAGCGTTCAGAGTACGAGACCCCGGCGGGTTGAAAGTCCTGAATTACCAAGCGATATCGAAGTATTGAATGTATCACATAGAGCTTTCTAAAGCCGGGATGAGTGGCTCAGATGGTTGCGGCGCTGGCCTTCTGACCCCAACTTGGCAGGTTCGATTCTGGCTCAGTCCGGTGGTATTTGAAGGTGCTCAAATACGTCAGCTTCGTGCCGGTAGATTTACTGGCACTGAAAGAACTCCTGAGGGCCTAAATTCCGGCACCTCGGTGTCTCCAAAAACCGTAAAACTAGTTAGTGGGACGTAAAGCCAATATTATTATTATTATTATTATTATTATTATTATTATTATTATTATTATTATTATTATTATTATTATTGACTTTACCAGAATGCCTGTGATAAACACTTTCCCGCTCATGCGGATGTTGTAACGTCAAATGAAAGAAAAAGGAAAGAAAGAAAGAAAGAAAGAAAGAGAGAGAGAGAAAGAAAGAAAGAAAGAAAGAAAGAAAAAGTAGGGAAGAATGAAAGTAGCCGAGAGAAAGTAAGAATGAAAGGGGAAGCCGCTATTCTGATAGTACTTGAGCCGAGCTGTATGGAAGCTCGTTGGTGTCGGTCATGTGTCGCACATCTTCGAATAACGAGGGATAAACACCTCCGGCAGATGAAAACTGACCACGTCATCTCCACTAGGTACTTTTAACGAGGTGTCTCGGATCACTTGAAGATTTCATTATGAACCTTCGTCGACCTACTTTACTCTCCAAATACCACACGAGATGCTGGATGCGGGCTTCTCACTAGATATTTTGCTATAACAGATGAAACACGTTTATTGCTTCGTAAAAACTCATCATATTACGATTGCATATCTTCTTCCTGGCCTTTTCCAAACTACCTGGGGTCGGCACTTTGCATGTATTTAGCCCATTATCACGGCCGGATGCCTTTCCTGAGGCCATCACTACTGAAGGGATGTACTCACTATTGCGTGTTTCTTTGGTGGTTTGTAGTATGTACATCTCATCCTCCAAACCAAGACGAATTAACAAAATAAAGTTAAAATCAACGACTCGGTCGGGAATCAAACCCGGAGCCCCCTGAACTGAAAGACTCCACGTTGACCATTCAATCAATGTTTCGAATATACTTCGATAGCATATGTATGTAGTTTAAATTTTCACTTCCATTTTGACTTGAAACATTTAGGTTCATAAATTAATTATTTTCAAATACCCTGAAATGAATGCGTTATATTCAATCGGTACAAGAACAGCTTCATTAGTACAGTGCTAGCCACTGTGCCAGTCATCAAGCAAGTTCCAACTGAGTTTGTAATACAAGTTGAATGTACACAGACTGATGCTAGTTGCTTTACGTCGCCTGACACAGATAGGTCTTATGGCGACGATGGGACAAGGAAGGGCTAGGAGTGGAAATGAAGCGGCCGTGGCCTTAATTAAGGTACAGCCCCAGCATTTGCCTGGTGTGAAAATGGGAAACCACGGAAAACCATTTTCAGGGCTGCCGACAGTGGGGTTCGAACCTACTATCTCCCGAATACTGGATACGGGCCGCACTTAAGCGACTGCAGCTATCGAGCTCGGTACAGACTGATGAGAAGTGTGTGGTGGTTATTCTTTTAAGAGGAATTACAAGTGGGCAACCATCCTCTCTAATCTAGCACTAGAAGATCAGCACAAGTAAGTAGAAACAATGCCAGCCTTAGTTAAGACCACGGTTCCAAGTTGAATTCCCCTGGATTCCCATTTAGTCACTTCCGCACCACCTTCGAAACATATTCGTAAATATTCCAGTATAAGAGACAAGACCTTCTGTTACCAAAAAGAGACATGATTGTATTTATTAACTATTTCATACACGTCAGATGATTTCGTAGATAACAATAAAAAGACAGATAAAAACTAGGTCTAATTCTGATGTGCTGATGTTAATGATTGATGATGGATGTATAAAATTAATAAAAATTAAAGTCACAACAATCACCTTTAACTGTACGCCTTCGTAGTTTAACGGTTAGCGTTATTAGCTGCGGTCCTCGGAAGCCCGGGTTCAATTCCCGGTACTGACAGGCCTCTGAATCCGGAAGACGAGTAAAACACAATCTCTTGATGATCTTAATAATAATAATAATAATAATAATAATAATAATAATAATAATAATAATAATAATAATAATAATAATCGTATGATCTCAGGCCCTTGTGCAGGCATTTCAATTTGACGCCATTTGGCTGCCTACTCGTCAATTTCGACGTTAATAATAATGTTATTATGTTAACATCCCACTAACTACATTTACGGTTTTCGGAGACGGCGAGTTGCCGGAAATTTGTCCTGCAGGAGTTCTTTTACGTGCTGGTAAATCTACCGACACGTGACTGGCATATTTGAGCCCCTTCAAGTACTACCGAAGTGAACCATGATCGAAGTTACCAACTTGGAGACACCGTCTGATCTACCCAGCCCGGCTATTTTCGACGTTCCATTTTTTTCTAGACCTAGTAGATGGCAGAATAAACCCAATCTCTTCTGGGCGTCTGTGGCTGAGTTTTAAATGCATTTTGTCGGTTAAACACCAAATGTGTCACCAGAGATCTATTACATGCCGACATCGTACGGCATTGAGTGTCGAATGGACTTTTTCCACTCTTCAAAACTCCGACTACCTCCGGCGGGTTTGAGCCTATCATCCTGCGGCCGACATTCTCACAAAGGCAGCTGTAAGTAGTAATAGGAGACTTGGCTAGGGGCACAACGGTCCCCAATCCACGCTGTATTGATTGGCCCTACATGGGTCTACTTTTAAAGTCTTTTACCACAGGCAGGGAATACCGTGTATGTATTTTACGGCCCCCACCCGCACCAGGCGCTGACGAACGGTGTCTCATAATTATTATATTTCCAGAGTTCAATTAGGAAGCAATATTATAAATATTAGTGTATAAAGTTTGTGACGTAGAATGCGTCTAGAGTTTCGGAACCGTACATGGCCCGGTTTGTTGATAAAACTGAAGTATTAAAATCGAAATAATTTCAGGGTAACTTGTGCAGCAAAAGTGTTCAATATCTCATTGGAAAGATGCAGGAGCATTGTATCTAGCAACAAGACTCTAAAGTAGGTTTGATGTCGGCTATAGTGCCGAAATCTTGAGATACTACAACCCCCGTGCCGCGCGGCTAACAGTTGGTGTAGCTCTGAACTCAGGAGTGGCATCACGTAGTATGGGGAGCAGTTTTATCACTATCAAATCAAATAGAGAACGAATGAGAAAATTGCGGTGCGAAGGAGTAACAAAAATTCTTTAGTAAAATGTCGCGATCTCTCTCTCTCTCTTTCCTAGCGTTTGTCCCAAAGTATGGGGTCCGCTGCTTTGCTACATTTCCTCCATTTCGTCCTATTGGTGACATCTTCAGGTCTTAAACCAACGTCGTGCATATCGGCCTTGATATTGTCAGTCCACCGCTTTAAAGGCCTTCCACGTGGTCGTGTTCCTCCCGGATCAACTTGGAGAGCTGGTTTAGCAACTGAGCCATCCTGCCTTCTCATAACGTGACCGTACCAGCGAAATTATGGAAGACGCATCCAAGAAGATAGAGCGGCTCGTCACAATTCCTACAAGTCCAAGATCACCAACGTCGGGCGTCAAAAATCTCATTGCGAGCACCTCAAAGTTAAGGCGACCGAGTGTCATGAGGCGAGTTCCGTGCAGATGGAGACCCAGACGAACACATTTACTGGAAATCATGGTCATGAAGATGTGTAAATTCGACCAGAAATAAGATCTAAAATGTTAACAATAAAACGTCAAACCCAAAATGACAAGATACATTATTTCGACAATACCTTGAAAACTTGTGGCCGTGACGAATTTTCACTTCGCGTTGTTCGCAAAAGTAACTTCGAAATTGATCAGCAAGTCAACTTCGTGAACATTGCTTTGAACGCAAAGTTGTTGAAATAGCATTTGGCTTTTAGTGCCGGGAGTATCAGGTCTTTTGATTTGAAACCCGTAGGTGACCTGCGCGTCGTGATGTGGATGAAATTATGATGAAGACTACACATATACCCAGCCCCCGTGCCAGCGAAATTAACCCATTATGGTTAAAATTTCCGACCCTGCCGCTAATCGAACTCGAGACCCCTGTGACTAAAGGCCAGAACGCTAACCATTTAACCAAAGAACCGGACGCAAAGTTGATATCTCGTCTAGACTGTTAATTCGGATGCTGACGACAATATTGATGGGATTTCAATTTTTTTCCCATTCCTACTTAGTTTATATTCAATTTTTCGTTCGTAAACATCTTTGTTGTTGAAATTTCAGTCTATTTCCTGTTTTAACAACTAGCATTAGCCTCATGAGAAAATTATTTCACCGGGCGAGTTGGCCGTGCGCGTAGAGGCGCGCGGCTGTGAGCTTCCATCCGGGAGATAGTAGGTTCGAATCCCACTATCGGCAGCCCTGAAGATGGTTTTCCGTGGTTTCCCATTTTCACACCAGGCAAATGCTGGGGCTGTACCTTAATTAAGGCCACGGCCGCTTCCTTCCAACTCCTAGGCCTTTCCTATCCCATCGTCGCCATAAGACCTATCTGTGTCGGTGCGACGTAAAGCCCCTAGCAAAAAAAAAAATTATTTCGAAAAACCTTGACCAGGAGTGTTACACCTTCTGACTAAAAAGGATGTTTATTCCTTCCGCATGACAGCCTAGTGCTAGCTTAGTGAGTTAGTTCCGGCCAGCAGCGATGGGAACATCAAAGAAACGTAGCCAGAGGTGAGGCGGTTCCGTACGATGACATACGTAACATTTTTACTATTTCATTATGTCCTTATTAGCATTCACACCGTCGTTGACAAGCTCCACCAACAATTATGTTATTTCGTGCATGTGATATCCGCGGAGAAATGTGTTTGTATCGTATGTCCAGTGAGGTTACAGAAAAGAAAATCTGAATCATATGCAGAATATATTTCTTGCACAATAAATTGCTGGAGGTGGTAATTACTACACTCATGTTCATAAAAACCAGAACACCGAGCTCGATATCTGCAGTCGCTTAAGTGCAGCCAGTATCCAGTATTCGGGAGATAGTAGGTTCGAACCCCACTGTCGGCAGCCCTGAAAATGGTTTTCCGTGGTTTTCCATTTTCACACCAGGCAAATGCTGGGGCTGTACCTTAATTAAGGCCACGGCCGCTTCCTTCCCACTCCTAGCCCTTTCCTGTCCCATCGTCGCCATAAGACGTATCTCTGTCGGTGCGACGTAAAGCAACTAGCAAAAAGAAAAATACAGAACACCTTAAAATACTAGAGATAGGAACTTCATATTCACAGGACAAGTACATTAGTAGTGCACCCTTGCCTACCGATAGTCAACATCTGTCTCTTGCAAATGTAAATTCTTCTATTCTCAGGGAGTTCAGGGCTCTTCGGTCACTTGTTGACATAATCGGTGGGTAGCATAATGAAATCTAATTACTACCTGAAATAAAATGTAAGAAGTGGTCTAAAATGGATTTTTTTATATAGAGAAATTAATTACGTCCCTTAGATGTGAAGCATCGAATAATAAACTTATCAACATGCGCATGCTTACCTGTCATCTATATCTCTATATTAAGGGCTAACTCCGACTGACTGTAATCAACGTCAAGCCAAAACTACGTGACATAAAGAAAATGGAATTTTGGGGATACATTTACATTACATTGTAGGTGTTGACTAAAGGAGAAATTTTGGATATTCCGTCGCTAAGCGGGTGAGAAGTGTTTAAATGAGTTCATATATATCTCAAAAACTGAACAGATGTAAGAATTGGATATATTTTAAAAATGAAAACACGTACTTTTTAGTTTTCGGAAAATTCACTTAAGGGGAAGGGGGGGAGATAAATAGTATAAAAGGGGTTGAATGACTTTTATGAGGATACTTATCTCTCAAGAACGGAAGATCTTACAGAAATTAAAATTCGTATTTAGAATCTCCATTAAAAATAAAGAAACATGCTTTTTTTGTTTTCGGAAAATCCACATAATGAGAGGTGAACTGGGGTGCAAAATGGGCGAATTTTTAAAATGAATATATCAATAATTTATCTAAAAAACTTAACATGTTACAGACGTGAAAATTGGTATTATTGATCTCTTCCAAAAATAAAGAAACACGTATTTGTTTATTTCCGGAAGAAACACTTAGGGGGCAGTTAAAATGGACTGAAAATGTGGTTGAATTATTTTTATTAGGAACTGATATCTCAAAAACTGAAGATGTTACAGACGTGAAATTAGGTATTTGACTCTTCATTACAAATAAATAAACACGTAACCTTTGTTTTACGGAAAATCCACTTAAGGGGGCTTGAAAAGGAGTAAAATAGGGGTTGAAGTATTTTTATTATTATATTTACCTATGTAAATAAAATCGTAACGACCGTGTGTCTGTACATGGACTATTTTGGCGAAATTTTCGTACAGTTATCCGTTTCAGGTGTAATAATGATCATCTGCATATATTTTTGCTTTCGTTTTCTGAAAGTCCTCAGTTTTACCCCTCTCCCCAAAACCAATATGGCGGTACAATCTGCCAGACGAGATAGAAAATGTAAATTTGGCAAAATTATAGGTTTTAGCCTGTGACCGACGGAAAAATTCCAAGATGTCGGAATTTTATTACCCCCAAAAAATCGACGTATGGAGGCAATTTTTGTGACGGTGGAGAACTTCGTTTCAATGTATTTCATGGCTAAGCGGTAAGTAGCATCACAAAAGGGATGGCACAGTCGAACTTAGCCTGAAGAGGTCTACAACATTGTACTGGTGACTTTTTGTCGTATGTGTATCCCTTATTCGTTAGATTTGTCTGTGTTTGTCAATTTACGAAAATTTTCATGAAAACCCTCCCAGTAGCCATATTTGAGGCAAATTCTACGTTTCTAGCTCTCTCATAAGTATACAAAAGTAATGCAGTGTGTGAAAACCTTACCCAGATTTCTCCCTACTCAAAGTTTCTAACTCAATATCATCCATAAATAGAGGAAACACGAGAAAATTTAATAGGATCAACCGTTTATACCGCTAAAAGTGGCGTTTTATGGTGCAATGCGTTTGTCGATATAACGAACCGTTTAAAAGCAGTTATTTACTTTGATATCCGTATACAGTGTAGAATACCGTACCGTACGGGTACATTTGCTAGTGTTGTTATATGCAAACTAAACGTACAATGAGTACGCTTGGTAATATTAATAGAATACATACTACTATAAAAACAAACTTCTCGTCCTTGCATATTGAAAATAAAATAGGAGTGAAAATTGTCGGTATACTTACGCCAGTGGTTCAAATCATTAAACCAAACTAAACCAAACCCCATGGCACTACAGCTATTGAAGGGCCTTGGCCTACCAAGCGTCCGTTGCTCACCCCAAAGGCCTGCAGATTGCAAGGTGTCGTGTGGTCAGCACGACGAATCCTCTCGGCCGTTATTCTTGGCTTTCTAGACCGGGGTCGCTATCTCACCATCATATAGCTCCTCAATTCTAATCACGTAGGCTGAGTGGATCTCGAGCCAACCTTCAGGTCCAGGTGGAAATCCGTGATATAGCCGGGAATCGAGCCAGGGGCCTCCGCGTAAGAGGCAGGCACGCTACCTCTATACCACAGTCAAGTCATTAGACAAATATAACACGAAAATTCAATACAGTTATTTATAACAGAAATGATCTGTGGAAATGGATGTTTTGTCTTCTTATTGTTTTGGACAGCTGCTGTGAAAGGAGCTTGGACGAAAACACTCGTTACGGACCTTGCTCATTTATCTCAGACAAAAAGGCACGAAATGTCAATCTCACTGAATGCACAGATCGAATACAGTTTCTTAGGAAAGCAGGTCATTCGATAGCATCTCAGAGTACGTACAGACAGACTGTAGGCCAAGTTAGAAACAATCCTTACGTTCTCTCTAAAATAATCGACTGCATCAAGTTTTTTGGTGCATTTCAATTGGTTCATAGGAGTCACTATGAGTTATCTGAGTCGACAAACCCGGGGCAATTTATTCTTTATTGAGTAAGATAAACTTAAAACTGAACTGGAAATTCTATATATGAGAGTACATTTTCGATCTGTGAATGGTGCTGTACATCTTCAATTTCTAAGTCAAAATAACTTAGGGATCACGTTTAGTGAAATGATCAAATTACTGAAACTCATTTTAACAGTGCTGATAACTACATCGGAAGCTGAATCTTGCTTTTCAACATAGAAAATAATACAGAATTCCTTACGTACAACAATCAGTGAATAAAGTCTAACCGCTCTTGCAATGCTCTCGATTCAGGAGGAAATAGTCAGGTTTTGACGAATCTATAGACAAATTTGCTGCAATGAGAGAGAGAAGAATGGACTTCATGTGACTTGTAAGCAGTCTGCATATATGAATGTATAATTTATTGAAAATATTGTGCTGTGATATACAGTGTAGTTTTGCGAACTTTCTTGAAGAGATCCATCACCTATGTTTTGATTTCCAACATTGAACCTCCAGAGTTGAGAATCACCAGCCGCCACTGCCATGGGAGAAAAGTCAACGGCAAAAAATATCTGATGCAATATGTTAAATGTATAAATCAGAATAAGTCTTATTCAATTTAAAATTATTAATATCCTTGGATTCAAGAAAGCAAGTGCCAAATCATGTTTAATATTTCATGTGTATAAAATGTTAACACGAATTACCCATAAAACATTAGGAAACAACCTGCCCACGAATAGTGAATGGAATTTTCAGGTCATGAAACCACATTTTATAACGTTGGCTGATTTAATGTTTTGTTAGATTCTGAAGCTAACCTGTCCCAAAAGCAGAAGAAGAGGGATTATGTAAAATGTGTACAATAACATAAATTAAGTTATAAGATTTGAAGGATATAATCTAGCTTTAACTGTCCTGAAAAAGTGTGAGGAAAGGTTGTAAGGTAATCTCCCTTTTTTAACATGTATGTAGGATAGACAATGAGGAAATCATAGTGATATTACCTGATTTTTTAGATGATCTGAAAATGTTTTGAATTCTTAAGAAGCACGAGATAAAGAGAAGTGAAAATAAGCGTATGGAATGATGTGGGGAGAACCATGCTGTTTAAGAAAATTTAGTCTTAAGGAGACGGGTGGCAGGAAGAAGGCCATAATATAGATACTAGAATTATTTGATAGACTGTGCAAAAGAAGATTAATTTGCTCACCTCCAATATAAATGTGTATCATAAATATGTTTCTACATGCGTTCAAGTGGAGCATGTAATTGAATAGAAGAGATCCAAGGAAAGTACGTATGAAATATGGAGTTACAGAAAAATGGTGAAAGAATGATCGATCGAATCATAAATGAAGAGATGTTCAACTAAGTCGGTGAAAGGATAATGATTTGGTGAGATTTTACCAAAATAAGTTGTAGATTAGTAGGACATATTTAGAAGCATCTAGAACTTGTTCAGTGAGATTTGGATCGATGTGCACAATGCAGGAATGATTGAGGAAATCCAAGTACAAATTACACATGCTGACTAGAGTGTATACATGATGCAGTGTAGACATTAGCAGAGGATAGCATGAAGACTGATGGCCAAATAGCAAAAGCACTCAGTAACTGTTGTAGTGCATAATGATGAATACGACTACGAACATTTGGGAGGTGCCTAATATTACCTTATTAGAATTACCCATATACAGTGAGTTTCTCTTATGAGTTGGCCGACGGGTGCGCAGGGCCTGCCGTTGAATCATTACCCCTCTTCCGCGGCATAGCAACAAAGCACGACAATTCCTCGCTTTCGGCTCCGTGGTCAGAACGTTTAACAAGTGTTCATCTAACGCTCCAACTATTCTTGCGTTGTAAAGTGTTGGTTCTCATAATGCCTCCGCATGTGAACACATTACCTGAAATGGTATTTATGTGAAAACAGAGTCTTGGAAGGAAGTCATTAGACGATTCGCCCTCGACATAGAGATACTATATGGAAACTCGTAAACAAATTGAGAGGAATGGGCTCTTTACTCCATAGGAGACGAATGTGTGCTTAATGAGGAGAAAGTAAACAAAATCGAAGAAAAAATATAACATACGCCTACGAAATCCCTACGACAACTTGAACAAGAAATCAGCGTTTTGAAGTACAGAACATCGCGAGCTACGAAACATATGAAGAGAGAAATAGCCTCAATTACGGAAGACGAAGTAAAGCGTGTTAATAGGAGTTTCCTAACACGATACTAGAACTGTACGGATGTAGGAGGAGAACATTTCCAACATCTCGTGTCAGAAGATGGGAAGTGACCACGCAGACGTCAACTAACTCACTAACTCCTGGGTTCGATTCCCAGCCGGGTCGGGGATTTTAACCTTAATTGGTTAATTCCAATGGCACGGGGGCTGGGTGTATGTGTTGTCTTCATCATCATTTCATCCTCATCACGGCTCGCAGGTCGCCTACAGGAGTCAAATAGAAAGACCTGCACCTGGCGAGCCGAACCCGTTCTGGGATATCCCGGCACTAAAAGCCATACGACATTTCATTTCATCGTTGTTCTACTTACGAGCTAAGAATAGTCACCTGTCTCGAAAATTTTTATGAGTAAAGTTTCTTAGATAAACCGCATTACTGTTGTATCTACAGAGGGCGTGATAGCCAAAGACCACATCACAAGGCGGCATGGTTCTAATTCTGGCCAATGAATGTGAGACTTCTGAAATGAAAATTCACGTTTCTGTGGTTCGTATTTCACGTGAAACTAGAGGTTCTGTGGTTATGATCATGATATCAACACTCGCGTAAATCTACAAGCATACTTGATTATTACTGTATATCTGTAGAAATAGTGGTCTTCTACTTGCAACGACATAGACGTGGAGTCTTCATATATCTTCTGTATATACAAGTAGCGCCTATACTTATTACCATTCTAATCCAAAGTTCTATCACGTGGCTCACTTAACACTGGGACTGGTTTGATTTCTGGTTCTCTTTCAATCTTTTTTTTCTACCGAGCTCGATAGCTGCAGTCGCTTAAGTGCGGCCAGTATCCAGTAATCGAGAGATAGTGGGTTCGAGCCTCACTGTCGGCAGCCCTGAAGATGGTTTTCCGTGGTTTCCCATTTTCAAACCAGGCAAATGCCGAAGCTGTACCTTAATTAAGACCACAACAACTTCCTTCCAATTCCTAGGCCTTTCCTATCCCATCGTCACCATAAGACATATCTGTGTCGGAGCGACGTAAAGCAAATAGAAAAAATCAATCTTTTCCTAATTATGGAAGTCTGAAACAGAGTTAAGCGAGTTTCATTATTTTAGCTAAGGTTTTGTTTGATACAAAGGGAGAGTTCGATATTAAACTAGCAACATCGTTTATACTGACCGCGTGACACGTGGTTATTCTTCCGTAGCCCATAGGTCAAGCAGCAATAACTTTGGAGAGCTAAATGATTTAGTTAATTTTCAACTGTACCTACATGTTTCACTGATAATTACATTGTTTTTAAACTTAGAACAGGAGATGGAACAGCTTATGTCCAGCTTTAGCAATCCCAGTACATTTTTAAAAGCAGGACGGTAATCTTATCAGAGAGGGAATTCTCTTGCGCTAACAATTCAATAGTGCTTTTGCGTGCATCCATCGTTTGTGAGTAGAGAAAATCCTTAATGGAATAATAATGTACTCTGTGAGAGGTTTAAAACGAATGGGTGGAAAGATTTCAGAGAATGTGCTTACGTGAGTGAAGAGTAGTAAATATAGCTCAGGATGAGCTGCAGTGACGAGAGCATGTTAATAAAACTTACAAACCAACGAGGACCTATAATTACTTCTTAACGTGTTACTGAAAGAGCAAGATTGTATAGTAGTAAAGGAAGCCAAACGAACCGATATATTTAACAGAAAGTGAAGTAATTTCCTTACTTCGGTGAATGAAAGTTCTAATCAGGTCCAAGTGAAAAATCAATGACTGAGTATCCGTGTCTGCAAAGAATGGAACTACTGCTAAACCTGGCAAACTTACAGTAAATAGTGCAAGGTCTATTGTATCAGCGTCATTCATGATATATTCGGTTATGTATATACGCGCCTTTTTAAACCTATATGTACTTAATCATAGGTTGGTAACGCATATGACCCGACGAATTGGCCGTGCGGTTAGGGGTATGCAGCTGTGAGCTTGCATCCGAGAGATAGTGGGTTCGAACTCCACTGGTTTTCTGTGCTTTCCCATTTTCACCAGGCAAATTCTGGGTCTGTACCTTAATTAAGACTGCTGCCGCTTCCTCCCCACGCCTAGCCCTTTTCTATCCCATCGTCGTCATAAAACCTATCTGTGTCGGTGCGTGTAAAGCAAAATTGGAAAATCCAAGATTACGGCTTCAAATACGGCAGGACCGATGACCTAGCTGTTAGGCCCTCTTAAATAACAAACAAAATCAAATAGACAGAGGTAATCGAAGTCCATTTAGGACTGTCATTATTTTGTTTTTGTTGAGAAATAACTCCAAAAGATGTATATTTGTATGAGGAAAAGTGCTGAATTTGAAATTCGCATAGTATCCTCTAGGGTGCCAGTTTATCTTTGATCAAATTGCAAACAAGGTTATGTGGAAGACCACCGCAAGTCAGTAGTGTCTCTACTATGGTCGTGGATACACCACATTTTTTTCGACAAGAGTGTCACAAGAAGGTAAGGACAGCTTCTTGGATTACTTTTTCTCTCCAGTGTATCATTTCGAGATGTTCCAGTTTTCGTCTCAAAGATTTTTCGAATAGATAGACCTCCACATGTTATATTTCTAGATATACCATCGTCTTCAAATATAGATTTAAAAATGTTAACTATGAACAAGTAATGTAACAGTATTCTGGGGTCAAAAGCCCAAAGAATCGGCTACAATACTAGGTACCTAGTGGCAAGAGGAGCAAGTTCAGAGAGGGACTAACGAAGTCGGTTACTGCGTGTAGAAATACTTGAATACTTTGCAGGCTAAACCAATGACTCACATGACATTCTACATCGATAACTTCGCAGAAAAAGATCAGATTTATTGTTGCCTTGTATATCGTTGCCATTTCAAAACAGAAGTCTATGCGATCAATTATTTATACATTTCTATGTACAGGACACAGCCAAAATGAAGGTCACAGCGCCCATTCAGTTCAATATCATATCAATCAATACTGATCTGCATTTAGGGCAGTCGCCCAGGTGGCAGATTCCCTATCTGTTGCTTTCCTAGCCTGCTGCTCTTGAAAATTAACGTCCTCTTCAAAGCCAATGATTTACCGAGTTATTGAAAGACATATCATAATATGTAAGAAATCTCGAATTATCTATGTGCCTGGGCAGTCCGTGACCCTTATAAGGCAAGCAAAACGGGAGAAACCTTATTCTGTAGAGCAACTGTGTTACGAAGTATTTCTTTGATCTTAAAGATCTTATCTCGCAGCTTGGTATCGAGAACAACAAACAAGAAAAAAAACGGAAGATGAACCAGTAAGATTGTCAGACATAAAAGTGCTGCTGGCACAGCAAGGGCTCTCCAGAACACTATTTTATAAAGATTCTTACGAAGAAGAAGAATTTTCCATTGTGCATGCCCTATCTTCAAGACGCCAACAAGTTGATATCCCTTCTGTGAAACTCAATAAAGCTTACAGGTATAAGAAATGAATTACAGAGACCATAAAAGCGGGTATTTCTCTCCTTATTTAGAAAAGAACGTTCTACCAAGATATAATTATGATTTTTTTTAAATATATAGTTAATGTGGTTTGTGATTAGTACATCTGATGCCTTTAATGCGGCATTTTACATAAAACAAAATTATTACCGTAAAATCTTTCATATATCTAGGTTTAAAAAATCTAATTTCAAATGCTTCTCTTGAAAATTAACGTCCTCTTCAAAGCCAATGATTTACCGAGTTAATTAAAAACATAGAAGTAGATCGCCCAGCAGAGATTTGTAGAGATCGTTTCCCTGCTATCTGATGGAGTAAAACGGAACGTTGAAATAAACACGCAGACAGCTTAACTAACATCACATCAGTTGAGCCCACACGATTATTATTATTATTATTATTATTATTATTATTATTATTATTATTATTATTATTATTATTATTATTATTATTATTATTATTATTTCTTGACAAGATTTTAACGACAGGGTCCCAAAATAACTCATCTTTCTGAAGCACATTGTCCATTAGTCCATAGGTCAGAGGTAGGAAATTAGTTTCTTCTTTCTGAATAGAAATTGGTGCTATAGGTGGACCGTAGGTCGCCTATGGGAGTCAAATGAAAATACCTACATCTGGCGAGCCGAACTTGTCCTCGGACACTCCCGGCACTAAAAGCCGTACGCCATTTCATTTCAGTAATATCTGACGTTATTGTCAGATTTCATGATGCTTAGTTCCCTCTCCTTAAGTTCTTTAGTCAGTGAACGTGTTTATGACTTTCCCTCAAATCGATGGCTAACTATTATAAAGCGTAGAATGTATTTAATTTCAAATTATATATTTCAGATATTTTTACCACTTTGATTTACGTCGCACCGACACAAACAGGTCTTATGGCGACGAAGGGGAAGGCAAGAGCTAGGAATGGGAAGAAAGCGGCCGTGACCTTAATAAAGGTACAACCCCAGAATTTTCCTTGTGTGAAAATGGGAAACCACGGAAAACCATATTCAGGGCTGCTGACGGTGGGGTTCGAACCCACTATCTCCCGAATGCAAGCTCACAGCTATGTGACCCTAACCACATGGTAACTTGCTCGGTTGCAATTTTTAGGTGATTCACCCTGTATATGTTTGTGTGTGTATGACAAAACCTCATGTTTACTTCAAAATATTCGATGTTTATATTTTATACCAATACCAATGAACTTAGAAATTTGAACATCCTTCACGTTAAAAAATGTTTGAATGATTTTAGGTACTATGCTTCCCAGTTTCCTCCAAAGTTGATCTTGCATTCAGGTCAATACCTATGTAATGTTAAGTCATACGGTTAACCCTTTAAGGATATGTAGCATCCTAGAAGGATATTTAGATAATATTTGTAATAATTAGCAAATTCATTCATTCATTCATTCATTCACTTTCATTACAAACTGTCGTGTCTTCCAGGGTTCTGTCTATGAGATTCATTGAATGAATTTTTTAATTATAATTTATTTCATTTTTTCTAACTGTAATTTTATTTATTTATTGTTTTTCTAACAAGTATAATCCCGATATTACATGACCATAATTTTCAATTCACAGTTCACTATGCGGTCATCTCATTTTCTAAAATTCGTATCTCAAAATCATCAACTCTGCGTATAATCATGTTCTTCTGGCATACCCTTGTTTCTCCTATCCTCCTCTCCTGCTGCTTTAGCTCACTGTAGATGGACTAAGGTTGTTCTCGAATGGAGCCCAAGAGATAAACTGAGACCGCGAGGAAGGCCGCCGGATCGCTGAAACAAGGATATCCGTAAAATTGCCGGACTTAATTGGCAAAACATCGCTCAGGATCGCTGGAAGTGGAAGCAACTCCTAAATACTTACCTAAGTTTTAGACTTCAAGAAGCCACATCAGTTATTGATAGAACTAACTGATTGTGATCGTGATTGATTGTGAATGTATTTTACCATTACCTCTCTTTCTCAAGAGTTACCGTTCTCGTCTCTGAGAATTCGCTCACCTGACTTATACGAAAAGTTATGCATTTCCCTTTCCTTTTCAATGGTTTTCTATTGCGCACCATTTATTGTACACTCCAGAAAGGTTTCCATAAAAACATATCTAACATTTATGGATTATTTTCAAAGATCTTCCATTATTGTCTTCTAGAACCTATACCTATTTGCTTGTCTTGATAGCCTATATTTCCTCTATGCACTTCTCCTTAACGGTAGCGTTTCTTGTTTGAAGAGATTCTGACATTTACAAGCTTCTGCCCTGTTCCACCACGTTCCATACTTTCTCGCAACTAACACACTGTTGCTCCAGGACGTATCCTTGTCTATCGTTGCAATTTAAATCACATCTTACGTGAGAAAATTTTGTATACATTCAAAACTATATGGAAAAAATGCATTATCATACATTAACAATGTTAGAAATAACTACGGAGGGAGTTTGACTTTATACAATATATTCCAACACAACAGTAAATTCTAATTTTTAAGATATGGGATGGAACTTATAATTTAAAGCCAATAAACAGAATATTGATAGCGATAATAGAAAGTGGTGGGCGGTAGCGATTGAGCTCAAGGGTCACTAACAACGAGGTGAACGGTCTCAAGACTGGGAAAGGGAAAAAGTAACCTGTAACTGCCTCAAGGAATGAGAGTAATAAGTAACATTAAGGAGAGGAAAATAAGAGACTTCATAGCAGAGTGTCAAGAGCTGGATCTCAGCCAATGCATGTGGGACTTCTTAATTGAAAAGGCGCGTTCTTATGGTTCAGATTTCACGTGAAGCTGGTGTCCAATCGTTACAATCAATATATCAACAGTGACGTAAAATTAAAAACTTTCTTGATTTTCCTTAGGTCTTGCATACTACACATTGACAGGGGAAGCAAGAGAATTAGAAAAGATCAAGAGAGGCCGCACAAAACAGGCAAGAGAATGAACTTGGCTCATGTAAGTGGAGAGCTATGATCGCCACACGTATGTCAAAGGATATGACGCTACAAAAATGATATCTAGGATAGCCAAGAAAATGCTACCACTTTCGGTTAGAAGTACTGCTGGAGACCTCGGAATATGTAGTACAGGTGTAACGTTAAACACTTAGAGGTCGACATTTAGCAAAAACTGCCGCCTACTTCATGGGCTTAAGCCCTTGTGACGTCAACTTCATCTCCATGATGAAAAAATCAGTCCACAGTATTCGATTTACAACTATTCCAAACATTATATTTGCTGTAAACCGCTCTATATAAGCAATCAACCAACGTGCCATAACTTCCATATTACTGACAACACTGGTGATTCCATTGACGGGCAACAAACCTTTCAGACAAGTAACTAGTCTGTATCCAAAGTAATAAAACAGTTACCAAGATTAATATTTCCACATAAACCCACATAAATTTGGCAGTTTTAACGTTCGTGGTACAGATTATATCATCCGACTCCCGAGCAGAGGTTTGGAATGGCCTGTGACACTGGTGTTTTATTTATCTCCTTTCTTGTGATATAGTGTTCGCCATTGTATTAATTTTTCGTTGGGTTTTACGTTCATTGTTATTAAGAGGATTAAACTTGTTTTCCATTTATTTTCGTTGATTTTGTTCTTGTCTTGGTGTTATATATTCGTGTTGATATATAAGGTATTAGTGTTAATGGCGGTGAGTTCTTACATTACTTCTGAGCACCACTAGGTGGTGGTAAATTGGAGACTAGCGTAAGGTTGTTGTACTAGTTCTATTATTTATCTCATTTAATGTGCCGAAAGTTATAGGAAATTGTTTCTTTTTAATTTTGATTCCGAATAAGTTGCTAATTGAACTCTTTGTCCAAAATTGTTTGATTGTTATGGGTCTGGACACTTATACTCTATTCAAATATACTGAAGGCATGTGGAACATGTACTTGTCACAAATGCTGTGACCTTCTCTAACAGCTCTATACTTATCAAGTTTCAGGTCAGTGCGTCTTCAGGTCAAATGTCAACTCTAAAATAAAACATTACAGCATAAATATTTTATCTCAAACTCTCCTAGCTCAAACAGCACTAAGGTATAATACGTGACGGTTGTGAATGTCTGACTTTGAAATACTTATAATTAATAAATATGCAAGTTATTTGCTTCCATTAAAATGTGTACACATTAATACCGTAGTAGCCAGTTTTCTAACACTTTCTAATGGATACATATCGCGAAAATTTTAATTGTTAACGTGAAAACACTGAGCTTAGGACCAACAGATTGTACTATAAGATTATTGCCTTGTGGTCAGGGTTAGTATACGTGGTCTAGGCGAGTACTATTTCTAAAGAACATTACAGATATATCAGTCGTTATCTACACACTAATTTAAACTCTTTACTGTTGAATGTCGGTTTTAGAATCATATTTATATACTAAAAGAACCATTAAGCAATTGCTTCATTTTTTTATTGCACCAATTTAATGAGATAAAGAACATGTTAATGTTTTAAATGAAAAGCAGATCATGAATTGTCAGAAATATAATCTGTTGGTTGTAATTTTTCCGTCTCGCTTCTGTTATTTAACATTTCTCTTTCCTATATTTGTTTCTTCATCTCTTAAATTTCATTTCTTCTTTGTTAATTTAGTCTCTCTTGCTCCTATATTTCTCAGTTTAATTTCAAATTACTATTTTTGTGGATTCCTAATTGGACCAATAAAGTTGTGCTTTGCTGAACAAGAATTATGCGGGTTAGTTCACCCTCAGGAAATCAAGAAATAATATTCTGGAGTTCGCTCAGTTAGTAACTAAAATGAATGCCTCGTTAACTTCCGACACGAACGTATTAATAATGTTCCAGAATCCAGTAAAAATGCATTTACTTATCTAAAGCTGGACATTGGATATCTTGTCAGTATCGCCTGCTAAGTCAAACAATCATTCCATGCTGCAGTTTACTTGTCACATAGTGACCAACCCTATTATCATCTTATTCCATCCAACAGCACTAAGTCTATCCATTCAGACGCTGATCTCGCCCTATGTTGCTTAACTTCGGGTCCGATGTTTCAGAATGGTAGTGACGTTGACATACGGCCAATTATATATCAAGAATAAAGTACTGTACCTGAAACTACTAAACCGGATAGTAACGCACACCCAAGATTACTGGATTACATTTACAGATGGGGAAGAAAGCTTTCGCCATCCTGCTAATGCGGTGTTATTGAACAAAATGTAAAATACACCTCACAATATTATCGTGTGAGATATTAGAGAGGTATATGAAGAGATCTGTTCCAAGTGGATTCACTGTGAACTGAACAAAAAAACTTTTCTCCACTCAAGAAATGAATAAATACATAAATGAATGAATTAAATAAATATTCAGTCACCGAATTACTCAAATAATATGACATCAATATTCTCCTCTTGACGTAAGAATGCAGTGTAATAACCTATTGCCTTTCTCTTCCACACGTTCATGAACTTTGTGTTAGATAATTAATATGTCCTATTCATATAGATCTAGTAGCAATAATCATTAAGGTGTTATAGTCTGACACCGCGGCTAGAGTCCCATTGTTGTAAAATGTTGGCCGGCAAAGTAGGAAAGAGTGGTGGTGTACAATTTGTAATCACTAGATTGCGTACCAGAAGCCTGGGTTCAGTTACAAACGTCCCCAAAATGTTCATATGAAGTGATGGTTATACGTCCGTCGGATGGGGATGAAAAGCCTTGAGCAGACCCCTTGGTGTTATTTGATAAGAGTGGGCTACATGCCGGCACCGTGCTTCACCATCTCCCTAACTCATTATCCTCTCACGCACACACACACACACACTCAGAGAGAGATGCGTAGGTTACCTATGGGCATCATCAATTAGAAAGACCTGCATTGACTTTACGCCCCACTGACTAATTTTACAGTTTTCGGAGAAGCCGATGTGTCGGAATTTAGTCTCGCAGGAGTTCTTTTAAGTGCTAGTAAATCTACCGACACGAAGCTGACGTATTTCAGCACCTTCAAATACCACCGGACTGAGCCAGGATCGAACCTCCCAAGTTGGGGTCAGCAGACCAGCGCCTCAACTGTCTGAGCCACTCAGCCCGGCAAAGCATCTGGCCTCTCCGGAGGCCGAACGATATCACATTTATATTTTTTTTCATTTTTCTAATCAGCATTCAGAATAATTAACGCAATTAATTTTATATTTCTTTTCTACCCAACGTACGATTTTAATTAGAAAATGTACCATACGTACGAAGAATCTGGAAATGCTCAACTTGTCGATCGACTCAAAGAGTTCAAGTTAAATGATATCAGTTCCAATTAGACAACACTTCTAAATAGCCCATGTTTTGTATTTGTTCTCCACTGTGTGCTAATAACTGAAGACACAGCGGTAGTTAATACTACTTAAAAGTAATATTTCAATATGGGCAAGCATTAAGGAATACATTTTCACCATCGATGTAAACAGTATTCGAAGAGATAAAGCTCCAAGAGAAGTATAGTACTGTAATAATATAATCTTAGCATGCATAGTATGCCTCACTATGGTTCCCTCGATGGATTTTTGCTGTTTCCTACAGCCCCGTAACGTTCAATGGTGTTATTTGTGGATCCAGCGAGACCCTAGGCTGATGACTTAACATGAACTCATACATTTCATGTCGGAATGACAGTCATGGACTTGTGTTGATTTAGGAGTAGTTCTACCAGACAGCACTCTCAGCATTATGTAAGAGACTGTCAGTTTCACATCAAAGAGCTGGGTGTACAGTATATCCAGTATAACCTGTTTTAAGTGGAATCCGTACCACAGGGACATGAATTTCATTTCAAAAATCCCACAAGAAATGGCCGATTTTTATTATTATTATTATTATTATTATTATTATTATTATTATTATAATTATTATTATTATTATTATTATTATTATTATTATTATTATTATTATTATTATTATTATTATTATGTGCGTATAGACCCAATGGATCACGCAAAGCTATAACGATTCTGTTTTCCGAGTTGCCAAACAGCTCTCATCCTTTCTCCGTGGATCCTTTTTCGTTCTTCTGTCCACTTTGCTCCAGTCTTCTTTTTCACTTCGTTCTCTGGTTGCACTTTCAATCAATTAATTTTTTTCCTATAGAGGTTTCTGTCCGCGGTGTCAGTTGAGTTCATCTGGGCTTTTTCCAGGTCCTCCTTCACTTCCAGAACCCATGCAATATTTTTTAGATGTTCTATGTAGGTGAGAATCGTGTGTGTCAGTCTACTTGCCGGCAGTCTGCGGACGTGATAATAACATTTCAGACGTCTTTTGCGGATGTCTGCTGCAGTGTTGGAAAGCTCCTCTGTCACTTTGCGTGACCTCAGTCTATAACCATCTTCTGTTTTTCGGGGGCCGAGAATCTTCCTCAGGATTCTTCTTTCCTTTAAAATGTTTTCTAGGTCACATTCCCGTTTAGTGCAAGGGTCTCGCTGGTATATATATATTAAAGAAGACTTATGAGAATCGGAGCAAATATTGTAATATATTTTAAGACAGTGACTTCTCCGGCGAAAAGAAGCATCCTGCCTGCAGGTGTGCTAACCGCACTTTTAGCCATTATCATTAGTTTACATACGACACTCTACAGAACTGAAGTTCGAGCTTTTCGCCGGGGAGATAACATGGGAAACAATACTATCACTGGAGTCTTGAAAATATTCATGAGGTAAGAAGCGTGTTGGCAGGCTTGTTAAAAGCTTTTTAAAAGCTTTGTCTCACAAGTCATTATTAGTGTCTCCTCAATAACGTTTAGTCGTCTAATGCTGGCTCAATACAGCCTCCACCCCACAATAACAGTTGTCGATATTGTATCTACATAATAATAATAATAATAATAATAATAATGGCGTGTGGCCTCCGGAGGGGCCTGGTGCAGGTCTTTTGTTTTGACTCCCGTAGGCGACCTGCGCGTCGTGATGAGGATGAAATGATGATAAAGACGGCACATACACTCAGTCCCTGTGCCAGAGGAATTAACCAACTATGGTTTAAATCCCCGACCCTGCTGGGAATCGAACCCGGGACCCCTGTAACCAAAGGCCAGCACGCTAACCATTTAACCATGGAGCTGAACATAACTTAGAAGTATTCTAAATAGCAATGCAATGACATCTCTGTTCAGACCAATCGATCAATCAATCAATCAATCAATCATCATTGATCTGCATTTAGGACTGTTGCTTACGTGACAGATTCCCTTTCTCTTGCATGATTTCAAAGAACATGGAAATGTATCGAGAAACCTTTGTGGTTCAGGTGGCAGAGCGCCGGCCTCTCCCCACTGGATACCGTGGTTCAAATCCCGGTCACTCCATGTGAGATTTGTGCTGGACAAAGCGGAGGCAGGGCACGTTTTTCTCCGGGTACTCCGGTTTTCCCTGTCATATTTCATTCCAACAACACTCTCCATTAACATTTCATTTCATCTGTCAGTCATTCATCATTGCCCCAGAGGAGTGCGACAGGCTTCGGCAGCCGGCACATTTCCTATCCTTGGCGCTAGATGGGGGCTTCATTCATTCCATTCCTGACTCGGTCGAATGACTGGAAACAGGCTGTGGAATTTATTTATGGAAATGTATCCGTTGACAAATTATTCCATTCCCTAACTTCTCTTCCGATAAACGAGTATTTGCACCAGTTTGTCTTCATTTTATGATCTTTCCCACCTTTAGAAGCTCCAGTCATGTTTATTCATCTACTAATGTCATTTCACTCAATTTCTCTACTAACATCTCGATTGGTCGAGCATCTCGTCTCCTTACTCCCAAGTCTTCCCAGTCCAAAGTTTGCAACATTTTCGTAACATTTGTCGGAAATCATCCAGAACACATTGTGCTGCTTACCTTTGGATCTGTTCCAGTTCTCGTACCAAGTAATCCTGGTATGGGTCCCATACACTGGAACCATACTCATTCGGGGCCTTACCAGAGACTTACACGCCCTCACCTTTACATCCTTACTATAACCCCTAAATACTCGCATAACCATGGGAAGAGATCTGTAACCTACTTAACTACCTCGTTATTGTGATTACCCCAATGAAGATCTTCCCTTATATTAACTACTAAGTACTTACAGTTATAACCGTGAGGTATTTTCAAGCACAGTAATTGAAACTGAGAGGACTTTACCTCTTGGCGAAACTTACAACCTGACCATGAGACCCTTGCAGTAGTGGAAGATAAAAGCTTCCTCTATCCATAACTCTGGCGCTAAGTGGGATGGAATAGTTAGCTCTGCGCCCAGGAATTAAACTGGTACTCATTCCTAATGTAGGCTGAATGAACCTCAGAACCGTGTCCCACTCTAAAAGTGGAAATCTTACTTCTAAATTTTTCAACTTCCTGACTGGGAATCGAACCCATGTCCTTTCGAGTGAACAAATCACAATTTTACCTTCTCGGCTAGGCAGACTTAATACGGTGGTGATCATGTCGTCAATGATACAAATTGAATTAAACTTTTCTATTGCCTCGGCTTAAGAAATATTATTTCTAACATAAATTCTTTGATACATCGTTCTTTTAAACATACGAAAACGTATGAACACAGATATGAAATATAAAATTGTATTCTGTTTACAGGCAATCACATCAACGTAAATATTATACCTTTCATCAAATTTCAACCCTATGTTAACATACTCAGAACACCTTTTCTATTATTGTTAAAGGGAGTTCATTAAATGCTAAGGATTTTTGTAACAAATTAATAAAAACTTTGTTTTATAAGTTACTCTACGTCGCACCGACACAGGTAGGTCTTGTGGCGACGATGGGATAGGAAACGGTTAGGAGTGGGAAGGAAGTTTGGCCGTAGCCTTAATTAAGGTACAGCCCCTGGTGTGAACATGGGAAACTACGGGAAACCATCTTCAGGGCTGCAGACAGTGGGGTTCGAACCCACTGTCACCCGAATGTGAGTTCACAGCTGTGAGCCCCTAACCGCACGGCCAACTTGCTCGGTATGAATAAAAACTAATTGTACTATCTACATTCCAGATATTCTCGGTTTCCCCTCCCTCATTCTTAATGTCCATCTTCAAACTCAAAAAAAAATGAAACATTTTTTCCTAGAATGTATAAATGCTCTCTGGGTTAGTGGTTAGTGTGATTAACTGACACTCACGAAGGCTCCGGTTCGATTCCCGGCTCTGCCACGAAATTTTAAAAGTGGTCCGAGGGCTGTAACGGTGTCCACTCAGCCTCTGGAGGTCAACTGAGTAAAGCGGGATTCGATTCCCACCTCAGCCGTCTTCGAAGTGTTATTCCGTGGTTTCCCCACTTCTCCTCCAGGAAAATGCTTGGATGGTACCTAACTTAAGGCTACGACGCTTCCTTCCCTCTTCCTTATCTATCCCTTCTAATCTTCCTATCCTCCCACAAGAGGATTATTATTATTATTATTATTATTATTATTATTATTATTATTATTATTATTATTATTATTATTATTATTATTATCGAAGAGGTTAAATAGCTTCTAGTCATGGCAGACCATCGTCTTGACTACCGCTGTTTAGTTACTGGATTAGCATAGCAGATGAGGCCGTCAGGACGAGGTACTGGTCCTCCTCCCCAGTTTTACCCCTACGACCCAAAGTCTCGCGCTGCAGGACACTGCCCTTCAGGCGGTAGAGGTGGGATCCCTCACTGAGTCGGATGGAAGAAGCAACCATAGAGGGTAAAATGATTAAGAAAGAAAGAAAAGGTATAAACGTAGTACGAATTCAAATACATTCAAAATTCCAAATGGAAAATAGTTCGTGCACGAACTTAGACTTGTACGAGAGGTTTTGGTAATAGTCTTGCCTGCCGCACGCACATCGAGTAATATTGTCGCTGTGTTGGTATACCAGCAGGGATACTGTATTCTAATACAGGAAGTGTTCAAAATGTCCACCATATTCCCGATTGCACGCCTCAATACGCCACTTCATTGTCGGACAAGTTCACACGCTCTAGGCATGTCCGTCTCCGTGGCTACATGGTTAGCACGCTGGCCTTTGGTTTAATGGATCCCGAGTTCGATTCCCGGGTCGGGTATTTTAACTTCCAATAATTAATTCCTATGGGTCGGGGGCTGGGTGTTTGTGATGTTTTCAGTATTAGATTTCATCTTAGATAGGGCCCCATCCTCACAAACACGCAGGTCACTTATACGGCGTCAGATCGAAAGACCCGCACTAGGCCTCACCGGAGGCCAGACGCCATTACCTTTACTCCGAGCATTACTCGTATTTCATGGCAACACACTGGTCTGTAACGGTATGCCTGACTCCAAACTTAATCCTAAGTACGAACTCTCCCCTCATTCTACCCAATAACTAAAACAGGCGTGGCTCGTGAACGGTCGACCGTAGGACATATATTTATAAAGACTAGTGTTGTGTCTTTCTGCCTGCAGAATACCTCCCCCGCTTACTTCCAACATGTTTGGGAACCCTCTATATAGGTTAAATACGTAGTGATGTGCTTGAGCCCGGCTCGAGATGCTCGAACACATGACGTCCGAATTCGAACAACTTCGAGCTTTGCTCGAGATTTTGTGCGCGCCGCAACGTAGAAATTTTGAGAAGGATGTGTAAGAGTATTATACTGGACAGTACCGACTCGTCCTCTGTTTACTGTTACTTCCGTGTCTTTTGTACGTAATATAATTTCGACCCATATCTGTATTTTGGAGACAGTCAGAATTTGTGTTTGTGCGATGATTCGTTACAGATGTCTCCATCAGAATATGCTAAACCAATTGTCTACTAAAATGTGTTGCTTGCGCCGTATAAATACAGAAAAAGGAAACCATCACACGTGTCGAAATAGTTACACATGTGAATGGTTGTAAGACTAAAAATGTGTGATGTTTTGTCTTGCAGTTATTGACACATTGCTCGCCCGGCTCCATGACTAAATGGTTAGTGTGCTAGCCTTTGGTCACAGGGGTCGCGGGTTCACCTCCTGGCAGGGTCGGTATTTTTAACACCATGAGATGGTGTTTTGTGTGTTCCGGATAGGCTCGAAAACTACTGGACCGATTGGCCTGAATTTTGGTAAGGATAAAGCTTGAAATCCCGAGTCACGGAAGGGATACTTTAGATTTTCATATGTTTTACACAATCAGACGGTTAACATTGCTGCATAATAATATTTATAAACGTATTTGTGTACACGATTGAGGAGATATCAATACTTTCTTATTCAATTTCTTCTATTCGAGCAAAAAGGGTAATTCTCTCCCAAGGAGGGTATTCAAACCCCACAACATTGAGGGCAGAAGGAGAACCTCGTCCGCCGCGCTACACTGCTGTCTTAGCCGCCCAAAGCATGACATTGTAATAATAATAGTACCGTATTCATAATTTAGCGTCAAACTACCGGTTGTTACAAGATACACAAGTACTGCCTTGAGAGGAAATACTTCCGGTAACACGCGGGGAATATTACGGATACATGCGTTGTCCTTTTCATAGCATATTCTCATAATCGATCCTTCTAATTTTATGGGCAGTCTTTATTCTCCATAAGATATACACTGACTGACAGAGCAAATGCAACACCAAGAAGGAGTGGTTCGAAAGGGATGAAAGTTGGGGAAAAAACAGAGACGGCACGGACGAATAATTGATGTTTATTTCAAACCGATATACAGGTTACACAATGCGCACGGCATCGACTCAGTAGGATGTAGGACCACCGCGAGCGGCGATGCACGCAGAAACACGTCGAGGTACAGAGTCAATAAGAGTGCGGATGGTGTCCTGAGGGATGGTTCTCCATTCTCTGTCAACCATTTGCCACAGATGGTCGTCCGTACAAGGCTGGGGCAGAGTTTGCAAACGGCGTCCAATGAGATCCCACACGTGTTCGATTGGTGAGAGATCCGGAGAGTACGCTGGCCACGGAAGCATCTGTACACCTCGTAGAGCCTGTTGGGAGATGCGAGCAGTGTGTGGGCGGGCATTATCCTGCTGAAACAGAGCATTGGGCAGCCCCTGAAGGTACGGGAGTGCCACCGGCCGCAGCACATGCTGCACGTAGCGGTGGGCATTTAACGTGCCTTGAATACGCACTAGAGGTGACGTGGAATCATACGTAATAGCGCCCCAAACCATGATGCCGCGTTTTCTAGCGGTAGGGCGCTCCACAGTTACTGCCGGATTTGACCTTTCTCCACGCCGACGCCACACTCGTCTGCTGTGACTATCACTGACAGAACAGAAGCGTGACTCATCGGAGAACACGACGTTCCGCCATTCCCTCATCCAAGTCGCTCTAGCCCGGCACCATGCCAGGCGTGCACGTCTATGCTGTGGAGGCAATGGTAGTCTTCTGAGCGGACGCCGGGAGTGCAGGCCTCCTTCAACCAATCGACGGGAAATTGTTCTGGTCGATATTGGAACAGCCAGGGTGTCTTGCACATGCTGAAGAATGGCGGTTGACGTGGCGTGCGGGGCTGCCACCGCTTGGCGGCGGATGCGCCGATCCTCGCGTGCTGACATCACTCGGGCTGCGCCTGGACCCCTCGCACGTGCCACATGTCCCTGCGCCAGCCATCTTCGCCACAGGCGCTGCACCGTGGACACATCCCTATGGGTATCGGCTGCGATTTGACGAAGCGACCAAACTGCCCTTCCCAGCCCGATCACCATACCCCTCGTAAAGTCGTCTGTCTGCTGGAAATGCCTCCGTTGACGGCGGCCTGGCATTCTTAGCTATACACGTGTCCTGTGGCACACGACAACACGTTCTACAATGACTGTCGGCTGAGAAATCACGGTACGAAGTGGGCCATTCGCCAACGCCGTGTCCCATTTATCGTTCGCTACGTGCGCAGCACAGCGGCGCATTTCACATCATGAGCATACCTCAGTGACGTCAGTCTACCCTGCAATTGGCATAAAGTTCTGACCACTCCTTCTTGGTGTTGCATTTGCTCTGTCAGTCAGTGTACATCAATGACTGAATGTAGTAATATATGACAGCACGCACCTTCGTTATCAATATCATACACACACCTGCTTCACTTTATATGCTATTTGCTTTTCTGCACGTTCGCGCTGTAGCTCGAGTCAGACTCCGCATTCGATCACGTAACTGCTCGAGCTTGCTTCGAACAGGCTCGAACCTCGGCGCGTATCGGGTCGGCTCGATCCCGCTCGAACACGGGTATCGTTTGCCCATCACTATTGAATAGCAAACCACCGTCTTGACTACCCCTGTTTAGTTACGTAACCCAGAACTACAGCAGATGAAGCTTGTGCGGTACATAGGATTGTGAACCCCGGCACACAGAGTTAAAGCTGCTCTGACATGCTATGGGTTGTGGCTGGATGCCCTTTCTGACATCACGTGATCATTCTGGTGAAAACTTCCATCTGGAATTGGGATTCGAACCTTCGTCATCACATTTCAAGTTCAGCTGCTTACCCACTGTTGATATTCTTTCAGTCTCTAAACACTATCACTAACTCAATATTTTCACACTATAAAGTGAGATTTTGTTTCGTATCTCAGCGCTTGGCCTAATTTATCACACAGTAATTGGAAGTAAATTTGGTTAAATTATTCAGGAGCGTGATAACGCAGTGGATTAGCTTCTGGATTTCTACTATGACGACCGAAGCTCGAATCCCAATTCCAGATTATAGTTTTCACTTTAATGATTGTGTTTTCAGGAAGGGCATCCAGCGACAATCCACAATGAGTTAGATCAGAAAAGTGACCCTGGAAATACCTGGGATAAGTTGAATATGGTTGACATATTCTAGAAAAACACTTGAAGAATAAAACATTTAGCCTAGAAGAAACCTACCCAGAAACAGAATTTCCATCCCGGTTTAGATCCTGCATCAAAGTTACTTACGATGGTTTCGTCACTTAAACGTCCACTGACATGCAATGCAACAACAGAGGAAGAAAACCGATTCTAAGGAGTACTGGTTAACTCATTAAGTAACTATTGATTCATGACTCTGTTTAAGATCAAGAACATCTTGGCCACAAGCCCAGAACTGAACGGCAAAAGTAAATATATGTGAAATACAGAACATAAGAAAATGTGGAAGGGAAAATGGATATAAAAATTAAAACAGTTTGATGTTACGAAGAGAAGAATAAAACTAAAGATTTATGCCATGCAAAAATGAGAAAATGTGGGAGAAAAGGAAGAGAATTTGATATTATAATTTTCACATCATCGAACAATGAAGTCAAATGCCTTGGATGTTTACTGTGTGTATAAATTCCACCTAAAAGTGGAAACTGAAAAAATGTTGTTTAGGAAGTACCTGGGGCTGGGAAAGATTCCATCTAATTAGGTTTCTTTTTAAAGTTTGCTTTACGTCACACCGATACAGATAGGTCTTATGGTGACGATACGACAGGAAAGGGCTTGAAATAGGAAGGAAGCAGCCGTGAAGTTGCTACAAAACATGTAGTCCTACAGGTCGTTCGTTCGTTCGTAATCTGTTTACCGTCCAGGGTCGGTCTTTCCCACGGACTCAGCGAGGGATCCCAGCTCTACCGCCTCAAGTGCAGTGTCCTGGAGTTTCAGACTCTGGGTCGGGGGATACAACTGCGTAGAATGACCAGTACCTCGCCCAGGCGGCCTCACCTGCTATGCTGAATAGGGTCCTTGTGGAGGGATGTGAAGATTGGAAGGGATAGACAAGGAAGAGGGAAGGAAGTGGCCGTGGCCTTAAGTTAGGTACCATCCCGGCATTTGCCTGGAGGAAAAGTGAGAAGCCATGGAAAACCGCTTCCAGGATGGTTGAGGAGGGAATCGAACCCACCTCTACTCAGTTGACCTCCCGAGGCTGAGTGGACCCCGTTCCAGCCCTCGTACCACTTTTCAAATTTCGTGGCAGAGCCGGGAATCGAACCCGGACCTCCGGGGGTGGCAGCTAATCACGCTAACCACTACACCACAGAGATAAACTTCTGTACAGTACACTTACTTCCGTGCTCTGTATTACATGCTAGCTTCTTCGGTGCGTGTGGATCTCAGGTCTGTGCTTTGAAAAATCTGAAAACACAAACACGCAACCTAAATATTTATATCGTTATTGACGTAAAAGCCCTCATTATAAGGCACTTTTCTTAGAGGAAAACGCGATTTACCCAAGGTGTGCTTGGTGTCAATAACCTGAAGCTTCAGTAACCCGTTCAAGTCTGAGCCTTAATATCCCTAACAAACGTTGTGGACTGGGAATTTTAGGGATTTTTAAAACATTATATCCCTCTACATATCGGAGATATTTGCATGATTCTTTTTCTTTGTGCTTGTTTGAGCATCTAGTTTTGAAAACTGCTTTTGTATCATGCCAAACTATCACTTGAGATTTTAAAAGTGTTTATATATTATACCTGTTTTGCGAATGGAAAAAAAAAGTCCGACGGGTAACTAAGCAAGTACAGTTTTCAGAAATACTGTTATATTTATCCTATTTTGATAATATAAAATGTACATTGCAATTAAAAAACAACAAGAATAATGAGTACGATATAAAATTAACAGTTTTTCAATAATAATAGTAATAATTCTTCTTATTATTATTAATCTACTCCGCCTCTGTGGTGTAGTGGTTAGCGTGATTAGCTGCCACCCCCGGAAGCCCGGGTTCGATTCCCGGCTCTGCCACGAAATTTGAAAAGTGGTACGAGGGCTGGAACGGGGTCCACTCAGCCTCGGGAGGTCAACTGAGTAGAGGTGGGTTCGATTCCCACCTCAGCCATCCTCGAAGTGGTTTTCCGTGGTTTCCCACTTCTCCTCCAGGCGAATGCCGGGATGGTACCTAACTTAAGGCCACGGCCGCTTCCTCCCCTCTTCCTTGCCTATCCCTTCCAATCTTCCCAGCCCTCCACAAGGCCCCTGTTCAGCATAGCAGGTGAGGCCGCCTGGGTGAGGTAGTGGTCATTCTCCCCAGTTGTATCCCCCGACCAAGAGTCTGAAGCTCCAGGACACTGCCCTTGAGGCGGTAGAGGTGGGATCCCTCGCTGAGTCCGAGGGAAAAACCGAACCTGGAGGGTAAACAGATGATGATGATGATGATGATTACTATTATTATTAATCTATTTACCCTCCAGGGTTGGCTTGTCCCTCGGACTTAGTGAGGGATCCCACCTCCACCGGCTCAAGGGCAGTGTCTTGGAGTTTGACTCTGAGTCAGGGGATACAACTGGGGAGAATGATCAGTACCTCGCCCAGGTGGCCTCACCTGCTATGCTGAACAGGGGCCTTGCGGGGGATAGGAAGAGATGGGATGATTGGAAGGGATAGACAAGGAAGATGGAAGGAAGGGGGCGTAGCATTAAGTTAGGTACCATCCCGGCATTTGCCTGGAGGAGAAATGGGAAACCTCGGAAAACCACTTCCAGGATGGCTGAGGTGGGAATCGAGCCCACCTCTACTCATTTGACCTCCCTAGGCTGAGTAGACCCTGTTCCAGCCCTCGTACCACTTTTCAAATTTAGGGCAGCGCCGGTAATCGAACCCGGGCCTCCGGGGGTGGCAGCTAATCACACTAACCACTACACCACAGAGGTGGACAATAGTAATAATTTCAATAATGAAAATGGGAGCTCTTATGAAATTAAGTGGATTGAACAGACTCTGCCAGTCATTGACTTGACGCCTTCAAAATGTAGTACTTACCTAAATATAATCTGCTGAGATTCAGTGCCCATATATATGGTCAACAAGAATACTCACAATTCTTCTTGTATAGGTAATATTTATGTAAGTGCAGAGAAATATGCGAGCGATGCTCATGAATTGACATTTCAAAAACAGACTATATTTCTCATTGAATAAATACGAATTTATCGGTAGAGCACGATAACACTTCGCCGTATGAATGCACCGAATATTTGTGATTATCACAAAGCAAAACTCTTTTCAGTGTGCATTTATTAACCCTTTGTGGATGAAGAACTCTTTCGGAATTAATTTCTATTGGCAGAATCGCGCGTGTTTACCGCAGCATTTAAGCAACTCTTGCGTAATGCCATGACTATAACGTAGCGGCAGGGATAAATTCTTTCTTTCAAGGCAAGAAGCCGCCGAACGGATTCAGTATGGTACTGGAAAGACCCGGTGGACACTGGCTTGTTTCTTTGTTGAAGCGTCTTCTGTGTGATTTACGTAGTTGCCCAGGGAGCAGCTGTCTGACTCGTTGTCTGAATGGTCAGCGTACTGGCGTTCGGTTCAGAGGGTCCCGGGTTCGATTCCCGACCGGGTTGGGGATTTTAACTTTCATTGGTTAATTCCAGTGGCCCGGAGGCTGGTTGTTGGTGCTTTCCCCAATATCCCTGCAACTCACACACTACAATAACACGCAGTTACTTACACATGGCAGATGCCGCCCACCCTCATCGGAGGGTCTGCCTTATAAGGGCTGTACTCGGCTATAAATAGCCACACGAAATTATTATTATTATTAATATTATTATTATTATTAGTAGTAGTATAACAGGGTAGATGAGCGTTAGAGAGTTGGTCATACTGATAACTAATTTGAATTTTTTTTTTCTAGTTGCTTTACGTCGCACCGACACAGGTAGGTCTTACGGCGACGATGGGACAGAAAAGGGATAGGAGTGGTAAGGAAGCGGCCGTGGCCTTAATTAAGGTACAGCTCCAGCATTTGCCTGGTGTGAAAATGGGAAACCACGGAAAACTATTTTCAGGGATGCCGACAGTGGGGTTCAAACCTACTATCTCCCGAATACTGGATACTGGCCGCACTTAAGCGACTGCAGCTATCGAACTCGGTAATTGATATTTCGCGCCGTTGTCATTTAGCTGCGCGCAACTAACCGCACGGCCAACTCGCCCGGTATAATAATTTCTGAACGACCCTTCAATTGCTATACATTTTAAGAGAGGCCAGGCTGTCGATATTTTGTCCCGGAGGAGTACCGGAAATCAGTGACAAGGAGCTGTCCCATTTAAGTGACCTCAAATGCCACGGATCTCAGCGGAGATCGAACCCGATTTGTTGCGAACAAAAAAAACCAATGACGAACTACGCCACTGAAGTCGGAAGTATTCATTTTCAAAAGCACGAACATTAATAATCATAGCATGCAGCACTAGAATCAATCATTGTCTGAAAACAATGAAAGTATTACGTTTAAAATAGAATAAGTGCTAGTAACCAATAGAACATAATATAACATGAGACAGAAAAATGAGCTACCAACGAAGGACACCTAACTATTTTCTAATATTACTATTATAACCAACTGACTGAGCCTTAAGACACACACAATGCCATGAATGAGTTACTAATTCGCTTGCACATGAAGTGCATTGCCTTCTCCTATTTTAAGAATCATTTATGTCAATAATAGGCCACATGATTAGCGCAGGGACTAAGTCACTGATTTTACACCCGTATATCCTAGGTTTGGTCCGCCTCTGTGGTGTAGTGGTTAGTGTGATTAGTTGCCACCCCCGGAGGCCCGGGTTCGATTCCCGGCTCTGCCACGAAATTTGAAAAGTGGTACGAGGGCTGGAACGGGGTCCACTCAGCCTCGGGAGGTCAACTGAGTAGAGGTGGGTTCGATTTCCGCCTCAGCCATCCTGGAAGTGGTTTTCCGTGGTTTCCCACTTCTCCTCCAGGCAAAATGCCGGGATGGTACCTAACTTAAGGCCACGGCCGCTTCCTTCCCTCTTCCTTGTCTATCCCTTCCAATCTTCCCCTCCCCCACCAAGGCCCCTGTTCAGTCTAGCAGGTGAGGCCGCCTGGGCGAGGTACTGATCATTCTCCCCAGTTGTATCCCCCGATCCGATGTCTGCAGCTCCAGGACACTGCCCTTGCGGCGGTAGAGGTGGGATCCCTCGCTAAGTCCGAGGGAAAAGCCAACCCTGGACAACAAACAGATTAAGAAAGAAAGATATCCTAGGTTTGAATCTCAATCGATCACTGGTTTTGAATTTTACTTAAAAATCGTACGGCGCCAGGAAGAAAATTCGGCCTTAAACCAACGTCCAGAAGACAAAATGAGGCCGATGAACTAGGTGTTCGTAACAAACATCATTGGGACCGGGTATTTATGACCTAAAAATGTTAGAATTATGTAAGCATTTATGACCTGAAAAGTATTAAAATATGCCCATAAATATGACTTCAAAATTTTTTGGTAACATTTTCGAAATGTTCGAAATCTTTCCGCTGTTTAAATTAGCAATATATTGAAAATATACTTTTAAAAACTACCGCATTCAATAATAATAAATAAGTAAGAATATTAATATCCGTCTCTGTGATGTAGTGGTTAATGTGATTAGGTGCCACCCCCGGAGGCTCGGATTCGATTCCTGGCTCTGCCACGAAATTTGAAAAGTGGTACGAGGGCTAGGACGGAGTCCACTCAGCCTCGGAAGGTCAAATGAGTAAAAGTGGTTTCGATTCCCACCTCAGCCATCCTGGAAGCGGTTTTTCATGGTTTCTCACTTCTCCTCCAGGCAAATGCCAGGACCGCTTCCTTCCCTCTTCCTTTTCTAACCCTTCCAATCTTCGCATTCCCCGCAGGGCGCCTGTTCAGCATAGCAGGTGAGGCCGCCTCTGAGAGGTACTGGCCATCCTCCCCAGTTGTATCCACGAACCAGAGTGTGAAGCTCTAGGACACCGCCCTTGAGGAGGTAGAAGTGTGATCCTTCGCTGAGTCCGGAGGAAACCAACCCTGGAGGGTAAACAGATTAAGAAAGAAAGAATAATATTAATTTGTATTATTATAGGGTATTTTGAATTTATTTATTTTTCAATCCAGAGGTAACTTTCGACTCTGCGCAGAATGAAATAAATGTCGCATTTTGATGTGCGATCAGAAATAATTACAACAGCAAATTACGTACATTTTAAAGTTTTAGATTGGGAACGATCTATTTTCACGCACCATGAACTTGTAACGGGGAAAAGACCGCTGAACATCACAGGATGTTCTTGGGACATATTTGAATTCGTCAAATCTTTCGAGTTCAATTGAGGCTCGCCTTTCTGTCGCTTTCTGTGCATCTGTCTCTTTCTGTAGCGATTGCTCTCCTAATTCACTCACACACACATATTTCTAAGAAAGATAATTGTGAGAAATTGCATACAACAATTAGGAGACGCGAAAAATCCGTCTTTCAGATAACTGCAAGCAGGTATATGAAAATGGAATTAAAAGAGGTAAAAAATATGACAAAAATAGAAAAATTCACGGGGAAATATGACCATAATATGAAAGCTTACCGGAAAATGACAAAAATCGTAAAAAGTCCAAAATATGACTTTATATGACCCGTGAAAATTGCATAATTTTAGCCACCATAGAAAAAATCATGCTTAAGTTGTATTTAATACGGAAGGAATATAAAGAAAATATATGACATGTCATAAACATGCGGGCCCTAACCATCATCATCAGCATCATCAAAATACGAATGCATTGTTATGGCTGAGATAAATTAAAGATTTTTTCCTTGTATCTAGACAAGTAATTAGTGAGCGAGATTAGTACATTGGCTCAGCTGCTGGCTTTTCATTCAGACAACCGAAGTTCGAATCCCAATGAGTACAGGGATGAAAATTCATGTAGTGTCGTTAATACCTTACATGAGCCATAATGACTTCATCTACAGAAATAACAGGGACAAGCCACTAGCACAGTCACTATCAGTACCCCTGTTATATGTCCCAACACCGACTTGCAGTTCTTTACGTCGTCGAATTTTATCAACCTTTTGAGACACACATCTTGCACGTTAGTATCTACAGATTTTTATCTTGCTGTGCGATTGTACATCAGAAAAGTGCTGTATCTCTGAAAACTGTCAGAAAAATTTCCAGGATACGCATTACGGATTCACTGCAGAGGATTAATACAATTATTAATAACCTAGTCTATACGCTGCTGAGTAATTGTTTCATCTGAAAACTATGTGCTGTTCAAACTAGAGTCCCCCCCCGCACACGCGTGCAGTATTAAAAGTGAAACTGCTGTATGTACTCGACCGCATTTTCACTCAGTAATTAACCTGCAACTCCAATTCATTTCTATTGTAGACTGGGAGGACCTTAGAGGCAAGTGCCTCCCGTGAGGGAGAAATCTTACTTCTAAATTTCTCGACTTCCATACAGGAAACGATCCCAAGTCCTTCATGCACAACGAACTTGCCTTTGCTTCCTCAGCAGCATATAATAAGATGGATAAATACCCCTGACAATAAATAAATTGGGACTCTGGTTAGTGATCTACGGGTGAGATTTTTTTTTTTTCGGGTAAACACCAAATGTATTACCAGAGAAATTTCACAAGCCGACATCGTACGATCTTGAGTGACGAATGGAATGGTTTTCGCCCTTCAGAAATATGACGACATTTGTCGAGGAAAAACCCGCGAAATTGGTATGCGGAGACGGATACTCATCCACACGGGGAGTTATTACAACCCATGTTAAAGGGGATCAGGACAGTTAAAATGACGATTCGAGCCATACTTCTAACTCACTATTATAATCCAGATTAAAAGAGATGAAGTAAAGTATTGTCGTTTTCGACGTGGCCCAGATAGCCCTCACCGAGCTCGATAGCTGCAGTCGCCTAAGTGCGACCAGTATCCAGTATTCGGAAGATAATGGGTTCGAAGATGATTTTCCGTGGTTTCCAATTTTCACACCAAGCAAATGATGGGGCTGTACCTTAATTAAGGCCACGTACGCTTCCTTCCCATTCCTAGCCCTTTCCTGTCCCATCGTCGCCATAAGACCTATCTTCTGTTGGTACGACGCAAAGCCACTTGCAAAAAAAAAATAATAATAATAATAATAATAACAGACAGCCCTCCAAATGCCTCGAAAGGAGCTTCCACGACGCTATATTATGTTGTGAATCTCACTATTTTGTTGCTTAGGGGTTATGAATTGTCAAGATCCGTGAAAAACCGGAGGTCAAATGTTTTCGCTTCCTTCACTCCCAACATTCGTGGAAAGTAAAGCAGAACGACTACAAAGTGATGAATTATGGTTGTAACGTTACTTTACCCCAGTTGAATCGGGATGAGTTAAAGGACTGGTTCGTAATAGGATTACACGAAGATTATTGGTTTTTGTTCAACAGTGTAAATGCATTAGCAGTAAATACCGGTCCCTAACGTAATTTTCCTTACAGTCTCTGGTTATATGCCGGATTTCTTCGTATACGCTGTCGCTGTACTGTTTGTGTGTAGAGTGAATAAGAGCAATGTTATGGGTCAAATGTCCGTCTGAACTATTCCACACTACACGAGTGCTGCGGTAGAAAACGACATTAACTTAAAATTGTAAACTCCTGACTACAAAACAAGTAGTTATTGCATGTTAGGCACCAAAATGGGTAAAATACTAAAATGCAAGGTAAATGTAAATCTTATAGCAGTCTTATAGTATTATTTGAAGTAATTTCACGTACTATATATTATGTGTGTAAGTACAGAATATATTATGAGTAGAATTTTGTAAATAATATAAATTGATTAAGCATGAGCTGTGTGTTTAACAGAAAAATTGTTAGTGTAAATTATATAATACTGTGTTTTAGAAAAACGTCTTCTTCTCTTTTTAATTTAAAATTTAGTGCTTGATAATAATGTATTTTTGTGTATCATTTGCCATCGAGGTAGATACCTCATTTGCATATAAAGTGATTTTGATTTGATTTTATAATATATCTACAGTATTTCTAAAAACTAAGTAATACACCGTGGGTCAAGAAAAGAACAAGATACTTGAACAAAAGGAAAACTTGCCTGTTATCATGTTAGTGAAGCAAGTGTCTTATTGCAGGTATTCTCTCTGATGGGCTCTGTAATGGTCCGTAAGTGTCCGACCGTTAGCTTAATGATCCCCACATTAAACTTACGTTAAGTGAAACTGTAGCTGTCTCAATTTCAACGTTCTTATTGGTTTAATCAAGCGTAAACTCCTTCTACATGGCGTGCAACTGGAGCGTGGACGTTGAGAATATAATCCCTACTTTGGGGAATTCAATTTTCATAAATATGCTACTTTTCAAACTGAAAAGTGCCATCAAAAATCAACAGCCCCATCACAGTTTAGAGTTAACGCCAGTTCGTATCGACTTCAATCCACGGATAGCACTGAACGACGCTCAGTAGGAGTGTGGGGTTTCCTACATTTGGAAATACACAAAACTTGAATGTCTGTCAATAAATTGAGATCAAATGGTAAGGCTCCAACTTTAGAAAAAATGGAATATATCACTTCTGAAGATTGTTGCAAGGAAAATGCTAATAATAATAATAATAATAATAATAATAATAATAATAATAATAATAATAATAAATAAATAAATAAATAAATAAATAAATAAATAAATAAATAAATTATTTATTCAATTAGTTTTCAAGTCCATGTTACATCCAATGATTCCACGCATTTATATATACACTTTCTGCACACCATTTACGGCACCAGGACCGCCTCCATCTGGTCCATCATTCTTTGCAAGTCCTCCGTCCACAACTCGTTATCCAAGTTGCCTCGTCTGAAGTCGATTAGCACACTCTCACACGTTCTTTTTAGTACAATGGTCTGTAGGTAGGCCTGTAGCTGTTTGCTCACTTCCAATTTGTCCATGTACTTCTTGAACAAGTTGGTAACTAGCCCGTCCCACGTTATTACCACAGGGACCATCGTCACCTTGGCTCCATTGTACATAAGTGAGAGTTCGTTGGCTAGCATCTCGTATTTTTTCCTTTAGTGGTTTCAGTCTGTTTTAGGATATTTTTGTTTGTGATTCCAACTTCAATTAACAGGATTTCATTCTTTAAAAGGTCATGTATCATCAGATCCGGTTTTTTGTGTTCAATGCGAAGCTCAGTTTGTATGATGACGCCTGACTTTATTCTAATCCGCTGATTGGATATGACATTTTCCACTTTATAGTTCTTTATTTTCTTAGAATTATTCAGCCCATACTTTTTTGCGAACATGAAATGCAAGCATCCGACAACGTCATTGTGGCGTTTCTTGTAATCCAAATTAAGCATTCGTCCACATTGTGTTGCCAGATGGTCTAGTATCTTATTGCCCTGATTGCAGTGTGGGCACCTCTGGAATATACTCCCATGACTAAGAATGTGTTTCTGTCTTGTATCTTACAGAACATTCCTTCTTCCTGTGGAGATATATTCCCCCTCATTAGCCATAACGATGACTGTTTTACGTCTACAAATTTCTCCTGTTGTTCACGGAACAATGTGGAATGCATTGACTTAGCCATGATTCGATCCATTCGCATCTCTTTTTGTTTCTGCTTAACTATTTTTACCGTTACATCGTTTCCGTCCTCAATTAGGTACTTCCGTTTCAGATGTTCTTCAATCAGTCCCAGATGGTTGCATTTCTTCTTTCACTTTCTGCGATAAACTTCGTTCTTGTGTTTGTTGACAAATATTTACATAGTTCAAGTAAAATCAATTCGGCCTTCTCAGAAACATTGTGTAGTCCTCTTCCTAACTCATGTCTTTTCAGATACAGTCGTTCCATATTACCTGCTGTTCTGACTATATTATGCTCTCTCAAGATTCCTCTCACCTTCAGATCAATGTTGTTAAATTCTTCGTGCTCGTACGGAATCAGGCCAATATAATAGTTAATAGTTGACAACGCATACTCATTTATTGCTCCAAACAGGTTTCTCGCGTTCAACTTTGTTTGGCATATATTTGTTACCCGTGATTCGATCTTGTTGGCTATGATAACTTTATTCTCGGGTTTAATTACATTCCTCGAGTCTTCTAATATTCCTAGGTATTTGTATCCTTCCACGTCATTTATCTTCACTCCAAAGATATGGTTCGAATTGATATTGTTCGCTGACTTTTGCTGATTGATTGTAAAACCCATGTTGTTAAGACATTGATTGGTCCACTGGCTCAGCTCGTTCAATTTCTGTGCATCTTTGGCGAACAATTTGATGTCATCGATGAAAATGAGGTGGTTGCACTCAATTCTTCCATGTTCATCTGCTTGGATCTTCTCGCAGTTCTTATTTAAGATTCTGCTCAACGATTCCATAGCAATTACGAACAACTTGGGTGATAGAGCATCTCCTTGTAATATTCCTCTATTTATTTTCACGTCACCGACCACTTTATTTCCACATATTAATGTTGTTCTCTGTTCGTCAAGTGTTCTATTGACAAATTTAATGATGTTTTCTGGCATATGTATCTTCCGTAGGCATTCAATTAGATATGCATGTGACAACGAATCCTATGCTTTCTGAATGTCCACCCAAGCAGTACACAATTTATTATTGTACTTTTCGTTTATGGTTTTGCTTATAAGTGCTTGTTCCTTAGCGCCTTGACATCGGTTGCGTGTTCCCATTTGATTACTTGAGATAATATTGTTCACGTCACATAAATCATTGACTATTACCGCGAACACTTTACTGATTAATTTGAATAAATTCGAAAGGCATGTAATTGGCCTCAGGAGCTGCGGTTTATTTGCATTCGGGACTTTTGGAATCAAATATGTTATCCCAGCATAAAGCTCTTCATCTATCAAGTCTGGGTTTTGAATTATTTCGTAGATGAGTTGTTCTAACCTCTCATGTAATGCATACATCCTCTTAATAAAGTAATTATACACAAAATCAGGTCCTGTTGATTTCCAGTTCGCTAGGTACTTTATACACCTGGATATGACCTCTTTTATCTTTCCTCTATCCATGTCTACATCCACTTCCGCTGGACTTAGTTCTTGGATCAGTTGCTCATAATCGTGTCTTTCATCGTATTTCCAAATTGTAGTCCAAAAGCGTTTGGTTTCTTCAAGATTAATATCTTCACTTACTGTAAATCTATCGCCTTCAAGGTCACGATAGAAGGTCTTCCTATTAAACTCAAACTTTCGGTTTGTGTTCCTAGATGCTATACGATTTTCAGCTATCACTATCTTCTTCTTGTAAATAGCTATTTTCTCAAGAATCGTATCACGCATCTTCTGAATATCACTACTCTTGTTTGAATGAATTCGATTTTCTCTACACATTCTAATCAACTCTTTACTTGCTCTTTCATTTGGGCGGTGGGCATCAATTATTTCCAATTTTCTATTCAATTTGTTGATCTTGGCTTCGATAGAACTTTTCCAGCCAGATACCTTCTTTTCTTTAGCTGTCATCATCTCATATGTCTGTTGACATGCATACAACACATCATTGATTTCGGCGATCGTGGTTATTTGCTGTTCTACTCGTTCCGATTTTATGATTACATTCATCATTTCGAGTATTTCTTGATTTATTTCCTGGCTAAATATTTTCTTAGTTCTTGTTTTTGCTTCTTTCTTCTTACAATATTCATCAATATTTGTCAATAACGTTCGTTTCACTTTGAGGAACAAGTCTGTGTTCTTCACCATAGATGGCATTTGTATTGCATTATTTTCTTTGAGGTTATCCGTTTCACATGCATTAATATTCTGACTCTTATGTCTGAATCTATTGTATAAATTCTTGACATCAATTTGACGAGCTCCTTGGTCAAAGCGTTGTTGAAACTCTTTGGTTATTTTCGGCCACCATCCACGGGGCATCCTGCTAAAACGTGCATCAATCATCTGCTGCAATCTTTCGATCCATTTTACTTTGTCGCATTCTTTAATCTCATTGACTAATGTTAGAAATGCAAGCTCCTTGTTTTGTGCTTCTGCTACCTCGACCATGTTTGGGTCATCTTCTCCCTCTCCCTCACCTTGTTGTACAGCTGTAGACAGGGTTATTAGGTCGGTATCTCGCGAGACATCGTTTGATTCTTTCAGTTTATTCGATGATTCGATGCTCGGAGTAACCATTTGATTCTGATCACGCATGTTTGTGTTAGTAGATGTTTCCATTTATCACCAGAACATTACGCGAACGACCCATATTAGCGCTAGGTGTATAACTGCGCTCTAGTGTTGTTTTCTCACAACTCAAGTGATAGTTCCACAAACTTATTGCTCCAATACGCCTTTAGCGGTGATCTTGTGAACTACTGATTACGTTTCGATGTTCTCTAAGCTTCGATCCTAATAATAATAATAATAATAACAATAATAATAATAATAATAATAATAATAATAATAAGTTTAGAAACTCCCACAAAGAATAAGGAGGGAGAGATTTCCAGAAGTGATATTATGATAAAGATAACGACAGTATTCGTGTTAACGAAGAATGAGTCTGAACAACAGAACTTAAACTTGATTGTAGTAGATTCTACCACAAAGCCCTGTGCATCAACCGTAACGAGGATGTGACACGAAAATGTAAATACTACTTGGAGACCGAGACATTGGGCTCTTATATTGCGGATTGAAGGGTGAATGGTAAAGAAGGAATTACGTATAACCTGTCCTTTATACCCAGTGGTACTCTAACTATGAGAGACCACTGACCGGCGAAGCCTTTTCCTATAGGAAACGGCCCGGTCCCAGCAAGTGTACTCGTAAATTTGTTACCATTTCTTTAGTTCATAGATTTAACTAACATAAGTATTAATAAGTATGCCGTAATCTTATCTTAAGTGAAAAATTGTTGTTTATACTTTCCAGCTAATAGGTCACTAACATGTGAAACAGATGTTATTTCATTCGCTTTTAAGAACAGGGGATTCGCCACCCATAGCTGTAATCGTCTTGCAGGGAGCTGTATTCCGTTTTCCGATTGTTCAAAGATATTTGTCTTAAAATTCCCGACCATTCCAAATTAAGTGGATTGGCTTGGTTGCTGATATTCGTTACACAGATGTTATTTAGTTAGATTTTGGAATTTAGAGATGACCTGAGTCTGCGCTTCTCTAGAGATAATCACAAAAATATTCTCCTAAGAATAATTTCGTTATAAAATATTTTTAATCGTGAAAAGTTCTCAGAATGCAAAGGGTCAAATTCCACCGAACATCTCGCAACCCGGTATAATAGGCGCTAGAGCCGTCGGTTGAGACACACTTTTCTATATCATCTCACAGCTGCTAGAGTCCAGTTCAATAGTAGTTTATGAGTCTTACAGTCAATAGTAAAAACTCTTGCGTGAATACTCTTGTAACTGTATAAAGTACTTATGAAAATGATTACATTTAGTTCCTATTAGATATTGATATTGAAATAATTTATCCTGAAAGTATAGACAATATAACACGTCATGGTCAGTCGGCTTGAAGTTTGTGACAGGGCAACGTTCATTTCCCGTGCCACGAATAAACGTGTCAGGCGTACGTCGTATACAAACAAGTTTATCCATCCGAAGTAGACTGAGAGAAAACTTGCAGTGTGCGACCACAGTAAATTTCATAAGTGTAAAATAAATTCTCGGCGGCTGAACGCGTGGTTGTCTACCAATAAGAAACTCTCTCGCTCTTCTTTTTGCGACTAGAGGCGACATCACGCAGTCGTAGTTGGTACGTGGGTGGGTTAGCCCAGATAACTTTTGATCTAGCAGTATTGTTGAAATAGTGTTTTATCTGAAATTGGCGAGGGTTGCATTGAAATAGAAATGACTGTTCATTTGTCTCGATTGACAGTTGGAAACAAAACACACTATTAGATGAACAAGGCGTTGGGTGGCTCATACATCTCTCAAACGAGCAGATACTTTCATTATCACTTGGAGAACATTGAGGGCAACCAGACAGGGTTATTGAACATTCTTATGGAATTTTATTTAAGGTATTTATCGATGTCATGCCCTTGAAATATAGTGTACTTTTCAGTACGCACTAAGGAGAATTTTAACTATATTTTTTGTATAATGTTGAATTGACAGTGTTTATAACTTTGACATAAAGTTGTAATTACTCACTAATTAAACTAGAACGAGGAATTGTTGAAAATAAAATGAGGATAAAGTCAATCTCAGTACCTAACAAGACTTCACAATAAATTATAGAAGGCCAGTTAAATGTTTTGTTTACTGCAGACAGTAGTGAAGGGATAGGATAGGGAAGGAAGGTACCGTAGCCTTAATTAAGGCAAAGCCCCCAGCATTTGCATGGTATGAAATGGAAGTGTAAAGAAGGTTATTTGTAAAATGTATGACACTCGACATACCAATCAGGATCGGGAGGTATCGGACGGTGGCTGGTGTCGGACAGTCACAGATGTCTTTGTTAGCAGCATGTGGCAGAACCTGTTCAGTTACTCACAAGTCCGCCTGCATGTTTGAAGGGTGGGTACATCCTCTTCAGTCGAGAGGCAGGGTCGTTTATGAGTGGTGGTGTATTTTGTCATTTGTGTGATTTTTGGCCGACAAGGATTTATTTTTACCAAGAAGTAGCAACAACAAGGATGTGTTGTATTGAATTGTAAGTACATTATCAGAAACATTATTCCTTACTGTCTAATATCGTGGGTTTAGAATGATTTCTTTTCGAACTTTCTCGTTCAGTTTCTATTGTTTCTTAAGGGAGTCATTCAGGCGTTATCGGACACGACACTGACGTATGGTATCGGACATCATAGGTTGCAGTTCCGTCCGGGTTACTGATAGTACTATCCTTTGTTTTAGGGACACATGGGGAAGACACGAGGACAATCGGAAGAAGGCAATATGATATTAGCCATGAATAGTGTCAGGGACAATACAATGAGTATCAGAGCGGCCGGTCAACGTTTCTCTGTTCCAAAAAGCACGTTAGGTTATAGAATTAAAGCTCTTAGTGCTGGTAAACAGATTCCATTAAGTGTGTATGGCGAACAGTGGTTCTTACCAGAATACGTTCTCAGATGAAGATGTACATGACCCTAGACAGTCAGTTCATACCACTCCATAAAACAAATCTTTTAAAACTTGTGTATCAGTTTGCTGAGGAATTGAGAGTTGAACATAGGTTTAATAAAATTAAAATCATCGCAGGAAAGGACTTTTATTAGCATTTTATGAAGAGGCAGCAGAACCTCGGTTTGACGATGGCTGAGTCTACCAACCTGTAGCGAGCAGCAGGCTTCAATAGGGCAAGTGGACAATTTTTTGTTAAACTAAATTATATTCTGGGCCGATGACCTCGATGTTAGGCCCCTTTAAACAACAAGCATCATCAAATTATCTTCTGATAAAATATTTGTTTAGACCGCCAAGAATCTTCAACGCTGATGAGTGTGATATTTTCAGAATGGCTAAACGTTAAGTTTTTGGTATTTTGACTGTGAAAAATCTCTTTTGTGAAAAAGATTGACCGTCCGATACCATCCTCCATTTTTCAAACATACGTTTGTTAATATTGTCCGTGTTTTTAATTGTTATTTAATATATTCCGGCGAGTAAGTTAATATAATTTAGATGGTTATAAAATGCATTACATGATTTCTTTCCTATTCCATGAAAAATTATGGCAAAAAAGTTAAATTGTCCGATACCTCCCGACATTCCCCTAAACGTTCCCCGTCGTCCTGATGCCAAAACGATATATCTAAAAACCACACTCTGTAACATGTACACCATGGGTCTAAAATCATCACAGTTTTGGAGAGATCTGCGAGAAGACTGGAAGTGAAACATAATAGAAGAGTGATTAAGGCTAGGTAGATATTCGCCATGAATTTACAGGGTATAAGCTTATAAAACTTCAAGCGAAGAATGTCAGCAAAAAATTAAACCGTTTACATTCAAATGAAACTATTGATGACTAATTTAAATTATATCCACAGGACTATTGAGAACACGTATAAAATATTTCAGGAAAATACATACTGTAAGAATCAGACTAGTGTATATTATATTTTACATCCAAAGACTGGTACGTACGCGGAGATGTCACGTTGATAGGATACTAAAACAGGACCAGACTAGTTCTACTTCGAGTCACTACGTTGGATGAAGTGAGGAACTCCTACTTCTATGACGAGGCGTACTGCTGTGAATTGCAAGTAGAATAACTATCTGGTCCTCGCATTCAGTTATTCCAACCATACTGTCATTCATTGTAACTGGAATTTCAGTTATAGAGTATACTTGTAAAGAAGATTCTCTTCATCTATTTCATCTATGGAATCTGATATTTTTCGAATCATAATGTTTTAAAACCTTTTCTCAGACATCTGGCATTTTCAAGGCCCTCATCTTCCTCCGTAATTGACTGTGCTTTTGGTCTCCCAAGTCAACTCTTCTTACTTACTTACTTACTTACTTACTTACTTACTTACTTACTTACTTACTTACTAACAATACATGATTTATACATAATTAATCACACTAATAAAAGGTTTTGCACTGTCACTGAATGTTTTAAACTATCACCAACAACATTTTGGACTGGCAGTCTCAGCACGACTTTATTTTTTATTTATTTTTACAATTTACTATACGTTGCGCCGACAGAGATAGGTCTTATGGCGACGATGGGGTGTGAGTGGGAAGGAAGCAGCCGTAGCCATAATCAATGTACAGCTCTATTTGCCTGATGTGAAAATGGGAAACCACGGAAAACCGTGTTCAGAGCTGCCGACAATGGGGCTCGAACCGAATGCAAGCTGATAGCTACGTGACCGGAGCCACTTGGTCGGTGGTATGAATTTAAACTTTTGTATTATTATGCTCGTATGATATCTAAATACATGACAAGAGTTTTCATTCATAGTATGTACAATTAGTAAATGATCTAAAGACCTATAAGTCCCCGAAAGCAATCTTGTTGTAGAGCGTATTTCTCCGCAATGTTTAGTTTTCTTATCTTCTGGAAGACATCTATACTATATCAGAAACTAAGTTATTATTCAAGCAGGTTTGAGAGGAAGACATTATGACCGAGCAAGTTGATCACGCGGTTTTGGTAACATAACTGTGAACTTGCATTCAGGAAATGGTGGACTCTAACCTCACTGTCGGCAGTCCTGAAGACTGTTTTCCGTCCGTCGCTTCCTATTTTCACACCAGGCAAATACTGTAACTTAATTAAAGCCACGGTCGGTTCCTTCCCAATCCTAGCGCTTTCCTATACCATCGTCATCATAAGACCTGTCTGTGTCGCTGCGACGTAAAGCAAATAGCAAAAAGAAAAATATGTAATGTTCAAGGATGAAATGTCGTATTGCTTTTTTTTTATGCCGGGATATCCCAGGATGGGTTCGGCTCGCCAGGTGCAGGTCTTTATATTTGACTCCCATAGGTGACCTGCGCGTCGTGATGAGGGTGAAATGATGATCAAGACAACACATACACCTAGCCCCGTGCCGTAGGAATCAACCAATTAAGGTTAAAAACCCCGACCCGACCCGGCCTGGAATCGAACCCAGAACCCTCTGAACCGAAGGCCAGTACGCTGACCGTTCAACCAACGAGCCGGACATGTTCAAGGATATTAGGCAGGAGGGCGATCATTCTGTCAAAGTCAGTAAAACAATGTTGGTACATGACTGCGCTCCTCCGCCATATAAAGGTATCAACGGGCAGTAGTACTTTTACGGCTTCCCAGTAACATTGGCTTTGAAACGAGATGTTAATCTCTTCAAATGCAGTTCCTCTTCGATCACAGAATTAATCCTTTGAGAACTCTCGATGTACCGACACATTACAACCAGAAAATACGTCGTGATATATGGTAGAGCTACAGCGTCCTCAAGAGACTGAACATCATGAACGGGAATTTCTCTAATAACTCGTACCATTGTTGGCTCGCTACTGATAGACCTATAATTAGTTGGGGAATATGTTCTGCTAAACAGACGGTTATTCCAGCTTATGCTGGAGTGAATGTAGTTCCAGAGAAATGCCGCACTCGAAATACTTGTAGATAGTAAAGTCACAAGAAATTGAACCACTGAAGTAGGGGACATGATAGCCATGCAGCATAGTCACTGGCTTCTTACTAAGGTGACTGGGGTTCGAATCTCGGTCAATACATGTGGAATTTCTGAAGAGAAATGTCACGTCCCTGTGATTCCGTCTGCACTAAAATTGGAGGTTCTTTGGCTATATTCACGACACCAACTGCCGTGTAAAACGAGAATATTCCTTGCTTTTTTTTTATTTGAATCACTGTATTCTGGTGTCCTAATAGTTATATTTTGCTCTTGGTTTTACGCCGCACCGATTCATACAGCTCACACGGTTACTCCGGGATAGAACAGCGCTAAGTCTGGGAAGAAAGTGTTCATAAGCCTTAATTAATGTACATACCCAGCCTGTGCATGGTGTGATAATAGAAAACAACGGGAAAACCATATTAAGGGATGCCGGCAATGGTACTCGAACTCACTATCCCACGACGCTCACAGCAACAAGACACGAACAGCGCAGCCAACTCGTTCTATACATAATATTTCAACACATAATGTTTATCATATTATTCATTTTATTTCATACCGTGATGAATTTGACTTCTTTCTACACTTAAAAATGTACCGAAGAAAAAAGTTATTTGCGCAACAGCCACGGAAAGTGGTGTTTTACCTTGCGAGTGAGATGTTTACGGAGAGGACGGAATTTCGAAACGACTGAAGTGGAATCAGAGCTAAGGCATTTTGCGGATGATGCTATTCTGTATAGAGTGATAAATAAGTTACAAGATTGTGAGCAACTGCAACATGACCTCGATAAGGTTGTGAGATGGACAGCAGGCAATGGTATGATGATAAACAGGGTTAAAAGTCAGGTTGTGAGTTTCACGAATACCGGGCGAGTTGGCCGTGCGCGTAGAGGCGCGCGGCTGTGAGCTTGCATCCGGGAGATAGTAGGTTCGAATCCCACTATCGGCAGCCCTGAAGATGGTTTTCCGTGGTTTCCCATTTTCACCTTAATTAAGGCCACGGCCGCTTCCTTCCAACTCCTAGGCCTTTCCCATCCCATCGTCGCCAAAAGACCTATCTGTGTCGGTGCGACGTAAAGCCCCTAGCAAAAAAAAAAGTTTCACGAATAAGAAAAGTCCTCTCAGTTTTAATTACTGCGTTGATGAGGTGAAAGTTCCTTTTGGGGATCATTATTAAGTATCTAGGTGTTAATAAAGATCTCCATTGGGGTAATCACATAAATGGGATTGTAAATAAAGGGTACAGATCTCTGCACATGGTTATGAGGGTGTTTAGAGGTTGTAGTAAGGATGTAAAGAGAGGGCATATAAGTCTCTGGTAAGACCCCAACTAGAGTATGGTTCCAGTGTATGGGACCCTCACCAGGATTACTTGACTCGAGAACTGGAAAAAGTTCAAATAAAAGCAGCTCGATTTGTTCTGGGTGATTTCCGACAAAAGAGTAGAGTTACGAAAATATTGCAAAGTTTGGGCTGGGAAGAATTGGGAGAAAGAAGACGAGTGGTATGTTCTGAGCTGTCAGCGAAGAGATGACGTGGAATGACACTAGCAGACGAATAAGTTTGACTGGCGCCTTTTAAAGTAGGAAATATCGCAATATGAAGATAAAGTTGGAATTCAAGAGGACAAATTGGGGCAAATATTCATTTATAGGAAGGGAAGTTAGGGATTGGAATATCTTACCAAGGGAGATGTTCAATAAATTTCCAATTTCTTTTAAATCATTTAAGAAAAGGCTAGGAAAACAACAGATAGGGAATCTGCCACCTGGTCGACTGTCCTAAATGCAGATCAGTTATTGATTGATTGATTGATTGATTGATTGATTGATTGATTGATTGATTGATTGATTGATTGATTGATTGATTGATTGATTGATTGATTGATTGATTGATTGATTGATTGATTGATTGATTGATTGATTGATTGATTGATTGATTGATTGATTGATTGATTGATTGATTGATTGATTGATTGATTGATTGATTGATTGATTGATTGATTCTCTGAATTAAATCACATGAATCAAAACCCAATAAATTAAGATATAATATTAATAGAATGTTACATATTTGACAAGAATATTTTTAAAAAGGTTTCCTTAATATAAAAGTGATTGAAATTTGATTTGTCCAATTTTATGCTAAATGACCCATAAGCACTGAAAAAAAGGTACTTACTAGGTTAAAACAAAGCCAGCGTAGTTATAATCCGAGTCACAAAAGTCTAAGTACCAAGCTTCAATTCCCCTAGGTCAACAGTTTACCTTGTTTCCCACCCTCCAGACTGTCCGTGGCTACTTAGCCATTTCCAGTAGTGGAAAAGAGACTAGTCCAAACGTGGTTCTGGATGTCATCTATGTTAGGATACAATAAGCTATGCTGTCTTTAACACTTACATTGTCTATGACCACTGAGTCAGAAGTTTGAAGTTCTACAGTATACTGATTAACCAATCTATCTGTTGTGAACTACAGGAGGCACTTCTCGATACCGATAAAGTATTTGTGGCCTTGATCGAAACCGAAGTTGTGAGGTTACATAAAATAACATGCCATTGTATTCACTGATCAATAATTGTGCATAATATGATAACGATCCACATCGTACGGAGAGTGACAGCAATTTCCCAATTTATTAAATAACCCATATTACATTTGAACGTATTACAAGCCACAAAGATTAATGAGACCGTCAGCGCTTCCGCCGCATCCATCACATAGCCGTGACTAACATGGAACATCTATCTATCTAGGTATTTTCTAGCTGCTTGTTCACTTAAGCACTGTCACTTGACTTTCGAACTCTTAGCCTGACTGTCCTTATTAATAATAATAATAATAATAATAATAATAATAATAATAATAATTAAACGGTAAATCAAAAGATCCGCATCCCTTATAGAAATTGCTTGTCCAAACACCTCCAATCTGCAAAAAAACCAGTAGCCAAGAAGGTATGAAATCACACAGAACTGTCAATAGAAATAAAACGCCTGTGGAAACCAGAATCAGTCATCACAGTTCCAATAGTAATACCATGTACTGGTGTTATTCCGAAAAACTTGCACAGCTCTCTGGCCGCATTAAATCTGCATCATCGCGCAAACGTTGAACTACAAGAAGCCACCGTCCTGAGCATCTGTCACATTGTGAGAAAGTTTCTAGGAATGACTTTTCCTCTGAGTTACATCAAACAGCTTGAAGTTCCAGGCCGCAGTTCCAGTAATACTGAAGGACAGATTCCCAAAACGTGGAGATAATAAGTTGTTTGTTGTTTAGGGAGTTCATCTGTGCCCATTTATTGTATATATATGTTGTAATTATTCTGCTGTAAATATTTGTAGATATCTGTATAATTTCATAATCGAGGGGGTGACTCCTTGCTTTGGCCGAGTTAGCCCATTATGTTGCCGGCACAAGCCGAACCTTCCTAAATGGATGCAACGTGTCTGTATATGTATAATTTCAGCAAAACTTCTTGATAATTGTTCGTTTCTTACCTAATATTGATAATCTGAAAGGTTCTTTATCATTTTGTTGTCTGTCTACTTGCGTTCCTAAAACTGGATAAGGGCTGGACCTATGTCAACCAAACTCCGCATTTGGAATCTATTCGTTCTGGATTAAGTTGTAAAGATTATTACATTCAGTAGGTGTTTATAGGAAGATCCAAATGTTTATTCTTAAATACCCCCGTTATTATTAAGTCTATAGAAAATTGTTATATAACAACAGTTGCAGGCATTGTAATTTATGATCGTATACGCTATATAAATATTTATCGTAGGACGGATAATAAATATAAGAAAATTTGATTTTTAGTCCAAGTCCCGTGGGTCCACAGTTTGTAACTGAGAAGCAGAGGCAATTTCTCTCAAATTTGGGCAAGAATTTGCCTCGAGCTATAAATTCGGAAATCGTCCTCATTCTGTCTCAATTTAGTTCAGCTTTAGCATACTTCACATCAATGCCAGATTCTTCCGGAGAAAAATATATGTTTAAAATATGATTAACTGTGAAGAACTGTCTTCTAAATTGTACCGATGTGGTGAAGTATGACTGTACAGCAAGAGACCTTGTTGATCGCTGTGTGCGAGTCTGTAATGGGTCACATGTGAACTACATGCCCAGCATTTTTATCAGTTACAATATTTGCTTTACGTCGTACCGACACAAAGAGGACTTATGGTGACGATGGGATAGGAAAGCCCTAAGAGTGGCAAGGAAGTAACCGTGGCCTTAAGTAAAGTACAGCCCAGCATTTGCCTGGTGTGAAAATGGGAAACCACGGAAAACCATCTTCAGGGCTGCCGATAGTGGGGTCAGAACTTACCATTTCTCGAATGCAAGCTCACAGCTGGTAATTTACAATTTAATCATTGTTTAATGCCAAAGGTCCGTGTAGCGTTTCTGCTAAAGTGTAGATGGATCTGCATACATAGCGGTTCGATTACTTTTCTGTAATTCAATGATAGAAAAAAAGAGATGTATTCAATTACTGTGCTTCATAGAGCCATAAGTTTTAGTGAATTTCATGAGTCGTCCCATATGGTTGTCCTTTCAACAATCAGACTCCATCAGTACGAAATTCTTTCTGATGTGATTTTTCATCCAAAATACCTTTTGCTTTCAAATCAGGTCACTGAGTACATGAATATTGTTCGAGGCTTATGAAGATATCGCGCACTACTGGCGGTGGTGGTTATTGTTTTAAGAGAAGGTGCAACTTGGCAACCATCCTCTATTACTAATTAGAAGGAAAATGGAAAAGCTCCGAGACTTGGAAGAATGAAGGAATCGGCGAAAGGAAGCGAAGGGCCACGAAGGACTGAAAGACTCTCTAGGCCACAAAAACCTAGTAATATAGAGGTCGGAAGAGAACAAGAGTTGACCATGTGTGGTTGGATAACAAAGATAAAACCGAGGAGCCTTCCTGATTACCCCCCCCCCCCATTATTCGCCCCTTGTAACAGGCAGGGGATTCCGTGGATTTTATCGCCCCACCCACAGGGAACACGTATTATTAGTGACACAAATAGATTTGCTTTCATACTAGTTTGATATTTTGATCATTATAATTAAAATCACTGAACAAGCAGGCAATATGGTCTAGTTATTTCGACTTTTCATTAAAAATCCAAAGCTATGTCATAATTGCGTCATTTAGAGGTCCCGATACTAGATTTATCAATACATTGTAACTGACGTGGTGGTGGTAATTGTTAGTTTAAGGGGAAAGTAACCCGATTACTAACCTCTCGTAACATCATCGTATAGAAAAAGACGAAGAATACTCGAAAAAGAAAGTAAAATATCATGAAAGGAGGGAAATGGAAATCTGCCTCGGTGCCCCTGTTGAGAGTCGACGATGACAATGGTCGGAGAAGAGAGATGGTTAGAATAATCTGGACCGAGCTCGATAGCTGCAGTCACTTAAGTGCGGCCAGTATCCAGTAATCGGGAGATAGTGGGTTCGAGCCCCACTGTCGGCAGCCCTGAAGATGGTTTTCCGTGGTTTCCCATTTTCACACCAGGCAAATGCCGGGGCTGTACTTTAATTAAGGCCACGGCCGCTTCCTTCCACTTCCTAGGCCTTTCCTCTCCCATCGTAGCCATAAGACATATCTGTGTCGGTGCGACGTAAAGCCAATAGCAAAAAAAAAAAAAAAAAAAAAAAAAAAAAAAAAAAAAAAGAATAATCCGGTACAAGTAATTGGCAGCGAGTTAGGCTCATCTGGAGCCACATGTTGCCTCAAACGTGTTGCATAATACAAGCCCTTAGGAGATGATCTAATATATACCAGGTGGCTCCCGAACGCCGTACTTTCTACTTATAAATGTCCCGCATGCATAAATGATGAATGGGATATCTACCAACTGATTTTCACAGGGGCACTACTGCCTCCGGGCAGGTTACGTCAGAATATGAAGAGATAAGAACCGAACTGTCGCTCGCAGCATGTTACTCAGCGCTACCGGTCTATTAATAACGCACCCCTTGCATTAGTAAACCTCGTTTTTCACCGCATAGTTCTAGGCTGGTGTATGGTACAGTCGCACTGTATTTGCTGTCTGCATATTGGCAGTGGCTAGTGTGTTCAGCAGCGACGAATACACAGACATTATTTTAATCTGGACAACCTGGTCGGAATGCAACAGAAGCTCCAAACAGACGTATGCCTTCTACACACGTATTTCGCCGAAGAGTATTAATTTTTGTTTCATATAAGCAACTATTTTATCGAGTGGAATGTCTACACGTGTATAAATTAATAAGTTATTAAATTTCCTTTTCTGCATCTTTGGCGTGTTTACAAACAGTAGCGGCGATTAGGGAGTGGGGCGACGAGTTGTGGAGTAAAGATTACATTTTTATTCCACTTTAGCCAGCTAGAACTAGGAATTATCTAAGAAATGCTATTTGTACAAGCCTTGTTGTCTTAACTGCTAATTATTTCCTTTATTTTCTTTAATTATTAACATAATCGAGCCTCTGTGGCTCAGGCGGCAGCGCGCCGGCCTCTCACCGCTGGACTCCGTGGTTCAAATCCTGGTCACTCCATGTGAGTTTTGTGCTGGACTAAGCGGAAGTGGGACAGGTTTTTCTCCGGGTACTCCAGTTTTCCCTGTCATCATTCATTCCAGCAACACTCTCCATTCTTATTTCATAATATCTATCAGTCATTCATAAATTACCTTGGGGGTGGTGACCCCATTGTACTAATAGCCTGTATACAGTTCATTAATTACATCCCTGACCCGGTCAAAGACTGGAAAACAGGTTGTAGGTTCTCATTCATTAATATAATTATTTGCAGAAATACGCACAAAATGCCGTTCGTCGCGGCTAACCTATTTGTATAGCGCTACGGGAAGTACCGGTAGTGAAGACTTTGCATGTGCTGTGAGGAAGAGTAGTTGGGGTACATATTTTTTGCCAAGGTCGTGTAAATTGAGTTATAATTCACCCGCTTGCCGCGCACATTCGTCAGTCAGCCGGTCTCTTTAGTGTCTGTTAGTTTCTTAGCGTGTATTCAAATACTAAATGATTTTAATTGCATAATCATGCCGTACTTCTATTTAATTGTACCGGGTGAGCTGCCCGTGGGGTTAGTGGCGCGCAGCTGTGAGCTTGCACCCGGGAGATAGTGGTTTCGAATCCCACTGTTCGAAGCCCTGAAGATATTTTGCGAACTGCGGACATTTACCTTCCCTAGGTTCCGTAAGGCTTTTTGTACTTATCTCCCAAACAACCTCTATATGTGTGTTTGTTTTCTAAATCTTCATTCCAAAAAGGCAATTGAATCACCGAAAGTTCTACCATCAAGTTCATAGATAGTCTTTCGTCATTGAAGATGTATACTAGGTAAATAAGGAGTGAGCCGGAGTGAGTGATTCAGACGGCAGAAGCGCTAGCCTTCTGTGCCCAAGTTGGCGCGTTCGATCCCTGGTGTTTGGAGGTGCTCAAATATGCCAACATCGCGTCGGTAGTTTACCGGCACGTAAACGAACTCTTGCGCGACAAAATTGCAGCACGTTGGTGCCTCAGAATACCGTGAGTGTAGTTAGTGTGATGTAAAACCATGATAATAATAATAATAATAATAATAATAATAATAATAATAATAATAAATTATTTATTCGTTGCTTTCCGAAATGAGTCGAGCTGAGAATCAGACTGAGACACATTAATTACAGTTACAAACGTGTTCTAATCCATACCAGAAGTCATAGTACAGTAATCACCAGAGATAGATCTGGGCCGGTGAGATACCCTGTACACGTTTTCCTTTACTAATAGTATTGCATGCTTAACGTTTAGTCCGTAAATCCTTGGTATATTGTCGGCCTCAGAATCACAAGATCACGACTTCGAATCCGACAGAAGTAGTCTATTAGGAGAGGGCGATAGAAAGTCCATTCGACATGACGTCCACATGTGAAATTACTCTGGTGACACATTTGGTGTTTACCCGATAAATATAATTAAAATTCAAACTTAGATCACGCAACAGAGATCCTTTCCTCTACCATCTGGTAGAGTAAAACGGAACGTCCAAAATAACACGAATGCAGCCTAAATGGCTTCAGAAAAAAATGCATCTTGATGATAACAGTGGATATAGAATTAGTACCATTCTTTTGTCTTTTCCTTCCTCTTTATTTGCTCCTTCAAAAAACATGAATGGTTAGGCAACACAAAGATGGTTTAATGGATTATTCAGTAATTAGGAATTTTCTGATTAAGGAATAATGGACTCAGTCATCGAAGGTAAGAGAATTATAGGAAGACCAAGACGACAATGGTTAAACTCAGTTTCTAATGAAGATAAGAGGTATAGAACTAAACGAAGCCCCTGAGCTAGTTACAAATAGAAGATTTTGGAGGCGTTTGGTAAATTCACAGAGGCTTGCTGACTGAACACAGAAAAGCATAACAGTGTATAATGAAGATATATTATTATTATTATTATTATTATTATTATTATTATTATTATTATTATTATTATTATTATTATTATTCCTTCATAAACGGCACAGTGCCAGAAACGTCTCTGAAAAGAGAAAATCTACTGACTGGAGTCTCTTGTGCTTAAACTGTGCCGAAATTCTACTCTGCAACCTTGAGCACAAAAAAAATGGAAACTACACGGTCACCAATACATATATTTGAATGTATCTTAAATGTATTACTAACAACTATATACTCGTTTAAAAATAAATCCAATGCTGGTGAAATTTAATGATATCGCGAACCACGTCGCGGAAATGAATAGCTAGGTAAAATGTGAGCAGTGTGTTGATACTTCGTGCGTAACGCACTTCGTCATTAATTAGTTCCATTACTTTCAAATTCAGTGCTGCGGAAGGTTTAACGATATCAATTAAAACAGAAATAGTCCTTCAAACTTTATTGGAGTAAAAATTTTCATCAGAGACAAGATCACTGGTTAGGAGTAGACGGTATGATAATGTATCGTGGTTGTTGCGACATAAAGCCAAATGTAAAAAATATATAAAATATTACTTTTGAGAAAAACCAATGTTCGACCAATGCTGATGACAAACACTCTGAACTGGACTCTACTTCTGACCCTCTCACGAATTTAATACTGGTTTAACGGGGACCGTACTCTGTTATCCACTTTTTTAAATTTTAGCCTCATATGCACCAAATTTTGCTCAGACAATTACTTGGTCAAATTGAAGAAAAATTCATTTTTTTAAATGGAGAAATTCGTTTCGGAATTGTGGCTCTTTTTGTTATTAAAAATTCACCTTTCCTCTGCTCCAGGCACACTAGTTTTCCGTTTTCTGGTTTGAAAGTTGATTGTGAAGCTTAGGATGGTCAAAGGAATAATTAAAAGTATTTTAACAATTTTTTAATTAATAAGTTGCATCGCATCTCAAAAATAGTTGTATTTCCATGCATTATCTCAAGATTTCTAGAATGCTTCCAATATTATAAAAATTGTTAGTGCAAATTATGAACAACATATAGGTTCATGTTTTCTCAAACACTGAAGCTAATCAAGTTAAAACTGGTTTGTATGGTGCATTCTAAATTTTATAAAAACCAAGTGAGCTGGCCGCGCGGGTAGGGATGCGCAGCTGTTAGCTTTCATTCGGGAGATAGTGGGTTCAAATCACATTCTCGGCATTATCGAAGATGGTTTTCCGTGGTTTCCCATTTTCCACACTAGGCTATACCTTAATTAACGCCACAACCGCTTCCATCCCACTCCTAACGCTTTCCTATCTCATCCTCGCGAAAAGACCTATCTGTGTCGGTGCGACGTAAATCCAATCGTAAAAAGTATGTATAAAAGGTTACTTTTAAAGGAAAATGAATACTCGAGTGTGCCTGTTCTGTTAAAGGGACGCTCAGATATGATTTGAATGTCTTCTGAAGACCTTCAGAAATGGCTGCACGTGTAAAAATACGTTGGGATATCTACTCTAATCAAATTTCCATTTTTGCTTTCTTGATCTTGTTTTTCGACTCAACATTTCAATAAGGTCCCTAGTAAGTGACCGAAGTGGATTTTACTCAGCCTCAAGTAACAGAATCGGTTTAATACAATAATAGAAAGAACACAAAAGATAAAACATACAGAACAGACTGAAACACTCATGAAAAATCAAGAAAGAAACTAATATTGATCAAATATAGTATATATACATTTCTAAATGTGTAGAAAAAATCACTCCTATAAGCCTTAATTTTTTAATCCAAAATTGCTAATCCTAATGACTCTTCACAAAATGAAAATATCATAAACACCAGCCTTAAGGATAACTCGTATTCAAAGGCATACAATGCATTAAATGTAAGAAAATAATTTTAATACAAAGAAATCAAGTCTCAACAATATGCGCTATAAATTTAAACGGGTTAAATAAAATATTCATAAACGAAAATGATTTAAAAATTAACTCGGTACCATTTATACTTATCATCATTGTTTTAGAAGTTAAATTAAAACACTGGTCTTGTGGACAAATATTATTTATTGTTTGTTAAATATTAAAAATAATAAATACTTCTTTGGATTTAGAATTACGTAGGTTTCCCAGTTGAAGTCTAGGTGATTACAGACACAGTAACAAATATACATTCCATGGAGGCTTCCCTCTTTATTCTAAACGCACTTAACTGCACTCATGTTCATAAAAAAAACAGAACATCTTGAAAGGCTAGAGATAAGAAGTTCATATTCACAGGACATGTTCATTAGTATGTTCTGCAGAGACGATTAGCATTTCAGTCACCTAGGTTCAGCATGTGTCCTGTTGCCTATTAGACACTGGGTCCTCCGTGGCACTGATAGCTTGTTCCATGTGTGATGGCATCGACGCGTATAAGGCGGGAATGGCGTCCTGGACTATGCTGCATTCACCTGATTCCACAGTTCATCTTTGGTGGTTGGCATTGGGTCACAGCGCCACACCCATTGTTTCACCATACCCCACACATTCTCGATTGGCGACAAGTCCAGTGATCGGGCGGACCAGGGCAACAGTCGGACATCTTGTGACAACAAGAAGGCACGTGTTCGTACAGCAACATGTGGTCGCGCATTGTCTTGCTGAAATATGGCGTCTGGAGTGTCGTGCAGAAAGGGTATAGCTACGAGTCGCAGGATGTCATTCACGTAGATCAAACTGGTCACAATGCCCTCGACACGCACCAACTGTAATTTATGCGGTTGTGCCTTGAGATGGCACTGTATGTCTTGTGCGAATGCAGTCAATGTGATGTCTCTCACCCTGTCTGCAGCGAACCAAATAAACAGAACCTGGATTCGTCCGAAAACACTATCTGCTGCCATTCCGGTCCCCAGTGACGACGTTCCATACACCACTGCAGTCTAGCATGTTTATGCACATTAGTCAAAGGTAGGCGGAGAAGTGGACGATACGTCGGTAACCCAGACAGTAATAAACGGCGGCGGACTGTCACTCCTGATAGTGTACGATGTGTTACACTGTTTCGGATCTGTCCTGCAATGCCATTCGGATGAGGTGTCGATCTTCTCAGGGGGTGGTCTGGGTGGTGCAACCAGATCCATCTCGACGTGTTCTACGGCCTTCTGTGAACCATTCTGTACACACCCATTGCACTGCCAATATACTTCGTCCCATACGAGCAACAATTTTTCCGAATGGATGCATCACGTTCTCTCATGCCAATAATGCGCCCCCGTTCAAACTCACTCATTTGATGGTACGGTTCTCACGTACGTCTGCGAGGCATCCTTCACGTCTGCTCAAATTCGACAAATTTGACCATTTTAAGTCCCTTGGTTGGTCCGTATTGACTAGGTCATTTAATATACTACGGGCGATGGTTTGGTCCACCCTGTCAATATATTATCAGTAGCCTATCTAATTTGGTGTCCGACTCGTTGGCTGAATGGTTGGCGTACTGGCCTTCGGTTCAGAGGGTGCCGGGTTCGATTTCCGGCCGGGCCGGGGATTTTAACCTTCATTGGTTAATTTCAATGGCCCGGGGGCTGGGTGTTTGTGTTGTTCCCAACATCCCTGCAACTCACACACCACACATAACACTATCCTCCACCACAATAACACGCAGACCTACATATGGCAGATGCCGCCCACCCTCAATGGAGGTTCTGCCTTACAAGGGCTGCACTCGGCTAGAAATAGCCACACGAAATTAAATTAAGCTAATTTGGTACAGTTATTTCATTCGTACATGTTTCGGGAGCCCCAACTCCATTCATCAGCGATTTTACATCATAAATCAATATCCCCCGTATCTTCAGATCTAACATTATTCAGCTACAGTATACATAAGCCATCGTCAATATATAACATTATTTTAATACATACACACATAATGATCATTTCTTGATAATGTTTGTTGTAATGAACATTTTAAAACATTATGGAATACTAATAAAACACTTATAAAAAGTTATTGTACACCGGAGAGAGTAGGATTTTTTGAAGGGTGCTTGTGGTCGCGGTAATAGTTGCTTTAAGAGGAGGGTGCAACTGGACATGGAAAACCATACTCAGGGCTGCTGACAGTGGGGTTCGAACCCACTATCTCCCGAATGTAAGCCAGTAGCTGCGTGACCATTCGCTCGGTCAATTACGTTTCAAATAGCAATGTTGACTGTCGAAGGCAGGCTTTCATAATAATAATAATAATAATAATAATAATAATAATAATAATAATAATAATAATAATAATAATAATAATAATGAGGACGCGTAGAAGAGGTAGAAAAGACTCACCTGGTTTGTCCAGAACCGTGAATTCGCAAGAAAGTTGAGAAATGTAAAATCAAGACTTCCTTTTCTGTAGAAGCAGTTGACCCTGAGAACCGCCCAATGTACAAGAGAAAATTGAAATGAGTACCAGGTTAATTCAATATGGTAATGTCTCGTGGCCATGATCGTTAAGTCTATATGAACTGATACCGTGGTTAGCCGGTTCGATTCTCGTTAGTCGAAAAAACCTTCACCATCAGAGTGCTGGCCAGCAGGGTAGTCGAGATGGTGGTATACAATTTATAAACAGTAGATTGCGTGCCAAAAGCCTAGATTCAAATCCAAACCTTTCCGTAGTATTCATGTGGAGTGAGGACATATGACGCTGTTGATGGTGATTCGTCCGTCGTATGGAGACGTTAAACCTTGCGCCGGCACCAGGTTTAATCCTCTCCCTTCTTACTATCGTATATCATATAATGCATTACACCTCATTAACTCCTCTGACGAGGCTTACATCAGGAAGGACGTCCGGTGGTAGAAAATCGCTACGAAGATCCATCTCACTTCATATCCGACACAGTAGAGAAAAGCGCAAGGGTTGGTCGCACACAATGTCGGCCGAGCAGTGAGCGAATCACTATCTCGTTTAGTCCCGATTTCACGCAGAGTGAAAGCTATAACTTTTACTCGTCAAGGACCTCCAGGACTTTGCTTTGTTCCGCTATTCCTTCACTGAAATCGCAATCCAGCCTCTCTGATAGCAGTGGATATGTCGGCTTCTTGTTTCTCGTCTCCTTCCTCGCACGGTAAGTTTAGATGAAGGCGGCCAGCGTTAGGCTAGTAACTCACGGCGCTGCCCCTGGCGGTCAACTAATGAAATTCTGTGGACGACCCCGATATCCCTGAGCCGTGTGATCGTGTTAGCGCGGAGTGGCAAGCCGAGGCTCATATTTCTTAATGTTCCTCAGCTGTCACGCATATCGGCTACTATTTTCTATTCCAGATTCAGATAAATCCAGTCCATTTTATTTTGAAAAGTTTTCTCTGTCAACAATAATCTTCATTCTAAATGTTTCGCTCTTATACAGTACACCTAGCTGCATCATCCTTCACTTAATTGTGCGATTCAAGATCAGGTAATAAATCTGATTTCTAAACAAAAAGAAGGCATAAATGTATCACTAATACTACTGACTATTCGAAATTGAAAGGAACGGTAATCGGGCCCATATTAATGGCGAAAATATATCAACAACAAACACTGGCTAAAACTGGGAAAATACTCTGGCAACAGGTCAGACAGCACACAATCATACTGTGAGACTATCCTAAGTCGCTGACTAATTTTACAAATATTATAAAACTGCATTTAACTTGAAAAATATGAAATATCTGCATTTAAAATGGAAATTATGAAAATTAACATTCATTAAATAAAATACACATTCGTCGGACCTTGTACTCACACTTACTTGTTACCTGCTTACTTACACATACGTTATTGGAAGGGCGCCAGCTGCCACTCAGTGCAGCAATAATAGAATGAGACTCTTGACTATCTCTAGGGTGTGGGGTAATAAGCTTACTTTTGACAACATACCATATAAGTTCTGGGAAAAGGAGATTGGCGTTCGGTTTCCCCATTAATTTTGAGGTTAAGATATTTTACTGTCAAAGAAATAAAACTATGAATTCGTTTGATAGAACAAAATATATTCTTTAAATAATATATATAAAAAAATAGTGAGTCTTGTTGCGATAAAACAGATGAGAATATGAAATTATGACATTGCAACTGAAAGAAACTAGGCATGATTTTGAATTCTTCTTGACCGGACATTTAACAATATATACGAAATATTTCCCTCACTGATTCACTTGACTGTACCTTCAACACTTTGAGTGTAATTACGACGTAATCCTTTGATCTGGTGTTTACTGTAGATGTGTCACGCCTAACTTGGTGATACATCCTTGTGACTGCTTCTTCTCCATATCATCTGACTTCTTTGTAAGTCAATATGGTATTACCTCATGGCAGGTCCAGGGTTGCCCTCTCTGACTCCATGGTAAGCCCTTGCGTCCGTGTCTTCAACTAAGTAACCAACTAACTTTGGCCTCACTCTCTCAATGACCAATGATTACTGGCTCACTGAGTCTTCTCCATCTCTCGTTCACACTCGTTGACTGACCGACTGAGGCCTCTTCATCTAGTAGACTTCTTCACTGTTCAGCTTCCGTTTAACTAATGACTGATGCTACAATATGCACCCCCCTTTTATAGACGTTGGTTGACACAGCTACGCAATCTCCAGAAATAACAATGACATACTCCCACAACGCCTCAAACCGTTGCATGTAACGGTGAAATCCCCCGGGGCTCCCTAAGAAACTCAAAGGAACAGAGCTCAGTGCTAAGTGAGCACGATGACGTAGCCAAGACGTGGCGATGACTTGGCAGAAATGTCAGCAGTATAGCAATACAACAACGTCACATCCACATCTCATACATCGAAACTCTCACTGTACAGATATTTAATGTTAATCTACATATACGTATATATGCATACACTCAATTACAAATACGCAAGCGACAAGCATTGTATAACGGAATTGAATAATAATTATAACAAAATAATAGTAATCTCACAGATATAATAATAATAATAATAATAATAATAATAATAATAATAATAATAATAAGGTAAGGGTTATTCTGCCCGAAGGCAGGTCCGAACCTCCGCAGAGGTGTTCCTGAGCCGGAGTTTACGTGCGGTAGGATGGCCAGTTCCTTTCCGCTTCTCCATTCCCTTACCCCCCCCCCACCAACAGCGCGTGGCAACCCTTCCAACTCCTGACCACGCCCAATGTTGCTTAACTTCGGAGATCTGACGGGATCCGGTGTTTCAACACGGCTACGGCCGTTTGCAATAATAATAATAATAACAATAATAGTAATAATAATAATAATAATAATAATAATAATAATAATAATAATAATAATAATAATAATAATAATAATAATATCATAGATAAAATAATAAAAATACAGATATCATCTTGTAACGGGATTTGAACCGTTACAACTGTAGACGTTCTTTATGAATCAAAACATTCAGATCGCAGTTTCAGCAATTCAACACATTCCGCGTATTGTATACGATATCTCACAAACTGCTGAACCAATAATATAGTTGTCAGAGATGCTATTGAAGAATTGAAAAATTACACAAAAATAAAGTGTTTGAACTAGAAACACTACACGAAGTTTTGTGGATCTTATAGCCGAACTCGACCATGGTTGATTCCTCTTCCAGAAGTATTCCACGCTTCTATAACTCCGATATTTGCTTTATAATTGTAGAGTGCGTGAGCAACGAGCGATGCAGTGTTCCGGGATAAGAAAGGTGAACTCGACACAACACTGTGATCCCTATCGCCTTCCTCCTGATCTTCCAGATCCTCCCTTCCCTTAATCGGCATGCGTTGCGTTGCATCACTGTCTTTTTGAATGCATTGTATTAAAATGTTGTTCTGCAGTGAAAAATTATGAATTCCCGACATCCTCGGAAGAGAAAAGTGAAAACATGAGAGCTATTTTCGGACGCAAATGAAACTTTGGTAGAACATATACATCTCTGATCTCGAAGATGGGGATTCTTGCACGTGCTGTTGACCAATCGTATAAGATCGGATGTTTTGACACAATTGGCCAAGAAAATATCGGGGTCACTTTTAAATCTGTTTGGCCCATTACTGACAATGATATGCTTCATTCTCCATTACAAATTGTCATTATCAATTTTACGAGTGAATGCTCTATCAAGAATCTGAAATTTTAATACTTGGAAATCGAAGTGCTCCTAATATGTTGACTTCTGTTGTAGAAGATATGTTCCGGGATAATACGTAGATACTGAGCCACTCTGTGTGGCTTCCGTCTCTTGTGCTCAGGCTCCCTGTTTCAGACCCATCCCAGAGTATAAATTCTACTCTGTAGTTTAGAACTCGATCCATTAAGACTTGTGAAATCATGTTGACATGAGAGTTAGTGAATACAATCATAAAAGCCGAGAAATTCGAATGACGAATCACCGTCACACTTACAACGTGGCACTCCAACATCTGCAGGCCACCTGGATGACCTGCAATCGTCTTACAATGTCCAGTGGACTTTATGGGTGGTGGTCTCTTGGCCATTGTAACCTTCCTCACAGACGGAATGGGCTTCATGGGTGATGGTGTTTTCATATAAATCATCCAAACGAGCATCAGATGTCTTGGCAGGCGAAATGAACTTTTGGAGAGTGTTCTTTCTACAGGGTGATAGTTACGTTAAGGAGGAGACAACGTCATTTTGAAAGAAGTAACATAACTGCTTTTATGACAGTCTCATGTGCAAAGATATGAAGGTAGTCCATAGCGTTAGAATTATCGAAGTGATTACTCACTACTGTGATATCTAACATCTGCATGAAATAACTCCTCCATCAGGAGATGAGGTTTTATAAGATGAAAGATTGGAGCTCTAGTTACAAAGGGCCATACAGTGGTGCTGAAGGCTTACATTAAATTACAAGATGCAGGGATTATGCTCTCCATCCGGGAAATATGGCTCCAGCATACGTGTGTTGAGAGTCAGTCAACAGGTGGTTGTTCCTGTCGTCGTGGTGGTCGTTATGATTTAACGGGCACATTTCAGCGCGCCCTCTTCCATTAGCAGCACGCGGCATCTTAACTGCGGCTTGTTACCTACACCGGGTGTTTCCTTCTACGAGTGACTTTCTTTCATATTCCATGCTTCATGAAGGGAAACTTGGGACGTGGTCCACAACTCTATGTGCTTAGAATATGCACAGTCTGTAACCGTGATTATAGACATGACTTTTACGTTATTATTAATAACAACACAGCAAATAATTAACAAATAATAATAATAATAATAATAATAATAATAATGTGATTGATTTTAAGTCCCATTAATTACCTCTACGGTTTTCGGGGACCCTAAGATGCCGGAACTTTGTCCCGCAGTAAATTTCACTGACACGAAGGTGACGTAGGCCTACTTGAGCACCTTCACATACATAACACCAGACTGAGCCAGGATCTAATCTGCCGAAATGGGCTCAGATGGCCAGCACTCTAAGGTCTGAGCTCGTCAGCCTTGCATAAAATTATTATTATTATTATTATTATTATTATTATTATTATTATTATTATTATTATTATTATTATTATTATTTTGCACCCACCCCAGAGCCTGCCAAAATATGACACTTACAAATTGCAGAGAAAACGCGTAGAAGTAGCACAACAACAAACCAGCAGAGGTATGAACGTAGTAGAGCCATGAGATCATCAGGCTCAGTAGACCGTTCGACCAGGGCAAACGAGAAACAGTTCGAAGTTAAACCCGTTTTCTCCTAGAATAAGACACCAACCTAAAAAAACAAACCTCACTAGCTAAAAGGGAGAGGATAGGGTAAAATTTAACATAAATTTATTAAAAATGAAGCTTTCAAAGGCAAATAAACAGGTTAAATTCAGAACAGTAAGAGGTCAGTCCGCCTCTGTGGTGTAGTGGTTAGCATGATTAGCTGCCACCCCCGGAGGCCCGGGTTCGATTCCCGACTCTGCCACGAAATTTGAAAAGTGGTACGAGGGCTGGAACGGGGTCCACTCAGCCTCGGGAGGTCAACTGAGTAGAGGTGGGTTCGATTCCCACCTCAGCCATCCTGGAAGTGGTTTTCCGTGGTTTACCACTTCTCCTCCAGGCAAATGCCGGGATGGTACCTAACTTAAGGCCACGGCCGCTTCCTTCCCTCTTCCTTGTCTATCCCTTCCAATCTTCCCATCCCTCCACAAGGCCCCTGTTCAGCACAGCAGGTGAGGCCGCCTGGGAGAGGTACTGGTCGTACTCCCCAGTTGTATCCCCGACCAAGAAGCTCCAGGACACTGCACTTGAAGCGGTAGAGGTGGGATCCCTCGCTAAGTCCGAGAGATAAACCGAACCTGGAGGGTAAACAGATGATGATGATGATGACGAAGAGGTCATCCGACCAAACCTTTAGTACTTGGAAGCATACTTATAGTTTCATGAAGTTAAAATATGCAATACGTTGCCTCATATTTTAAACTTCGTGGAGCAATGTAGTAATGTACCTCTCACCACGTCGATGGCATCGGTGTTCCATTCCTGTCATTAAAACAATGAAAACCTGTGATAAAACATTTTCATTACTCCTTGAAGACGAAGTTGAGATAAAAGAAAATGTAGAACGGTCTGGACGATAAAACCACTCTCTAACCCGAAAAAAGCAAACGAGAACTCCCATTAATAATCAAGTCAAAAATAGAGGTAACATAGGGGAAAAATCGACGTCATACAGGGACCTAACTCCAAAAGGAAAAAAGATGACTCCTGCAGTATTGGGATTTAAATGACTGTTCCTATGAGATACAAGAAAAATATAAAGTAAACAAATGGTTACCACGAGGCCTCGCGACAAATAAAAATAACGGGGCTCAATCGGACGATCCAAAGAAAAAAAATTGGTCACAAAAATGAAAAGAAAGTAATCTAGTTTAAAATAAATTAAACCATTCCCTTTCAGTCACTAACGAGTACGATCTATTTCACCCACACTCTCAGCAAACGCTCACCAAAACGTCTCCAAAATGCATGTGTCATAATCAAGTATTTACAAAATATCAGGGTACACCGGTACATCAATACTTTGCCAGGGATATACAATAGTCCCCAATTCCCCGTGGTGTAGGGGTAGCATGCATATCTCTTACTCGGAGGCCCCTGGTTCGATTCCGGGCCAGGTCAGTGATTTTTACCTGGATATGTGGGCTAGTTCGAGGTCCACTCAGCCTACGTGATTAGATTTGAGGAGCTATCTGACGGTGGGATACCGACCACAGTCTATAAAGCCAAGAATAACGAACTAGAGGATTCGTCGTGCTGACCACACGACACCTCGTAATCTTCAGGCCTTAGGGCTGAGCAGCGTTCGCTTAGTAGGCCAAGGTCGTTCAGGACTGTAGTACCATGGGGTTAGTTATCTAGTCGTCGACTGTCCTGTACAGGCAGTATCTCAAATGCCAATACACAATCTCAAAGTTGCGAGCTTCGACGATAAAAACTGTAACGTTATTTACAAAGCATATTCAGAGGCATGCACTCTGATGGGCCAAGAGGCAAACCGAGCTCCAGATAATTCCCCGAGTACGATGATAACAGAACCACAGTCACAAAGGCACATATCGAAAATACAACAACCATTCAGGTCTCACACTAGAATAGACAGTACATCAGTTCATCATCATCATCTGTTTACCCTCCAGGTTCGGTTTTTCCCTCGGACTTAGCGAGGGATCCCACCTCTACCGCCTCAAGGGCAGTGTCCTGGAGCTTCAGACTCGTGGTCGGGGGATACAACTGGGGAGTATGACCAGTACCTCGCCCAGGCGGCCTCACCTGCTATGCTGAACAGGGGCCTTGTGGAGGGATGGGAAGATTGGAAGGGATAGGCAAGGAAGAGGGAAGGAAGCGGCCGTGGCCTTAAGTTAGGTACCATCCCGGCATTCGCCTGGAGGAGAAGTGGGAAACCACGGAAAACCACTTCGAGGATGGCTGAGGTGGGAATCGAACCCACCTCTACTCAGTTGACCTCCCGAGGCTGAGTGGACGCCGTTCCAGCCCTCAAACCACTTTTCAAATTTCGTGGCAGAGCCGGGAATCGAACCCGGGCCTCCGGGGGTGGCAGCTAATCACGCTAACCACTACAGCACGGAGGCGGCCCAGTACATCAGTTACCGAATGAAAGGGGGAAAAACTAGAGCAAAATAAGAAATCTGAACTGACGTGTCAATACATCTAAAATACAGGCTACCGGGCGAGTTGGTCGAGCGATTAGGGGCGCGCAGCTGTGAGCTTGCATCCGGGAGATAGTGGGTTCGAATCCTACTGTCGGCAGCCGTGAAGATGGTTTTCCAGGTTTCACATTTTCACACCAGGCAAATTCTAGGACTGTACCTTAATCAAGGCCATGGCCGCTTCCTTCTCACTCCCTTTCCTATCCCATCGTCGCCATAAGACCTTTCTGTGTCGGTGCGACGTAAAGCGACTGGCAAAACAAAAAACAACAGGCTAAGCCAATACTAGGAGAAATTAATTATGAACAGCCTTAAGAAAAACAACAAACAAATATTAACCATAGTCAAATAATGACTGCGTGGTTTTCCATTTGCACACCAGGCAAATCACGGGCGCTTCCTTCCCACTCCTAGCCCTTCCTTGTCACATCGTCGCCATAAGACCTATGTGTGTCGGTGCGACGTAAAGCAACTAGCAAAAAAGAAAAAATAATGACTGCAGCACAGAAGCAATAAAATAATTATATAAAGAGACTTAGAGAACCTCGGAAGTAAATATATAGCAAAACTTACATTATTGGCGCGAATCGTCAGATTAAACACATTCAAACCTTTTGTAAACCATAGTATAACAGAAAAAGGCAAGGTGGGAATTTATAGCCTCCATTTTCCTCGGATAGGGAGTTCAAGATATATTCAAAGAATAAAAGGTATTCGAGTCCGCCTCTGTGGTGTAGTGGTTAGCGTGATTAGCTGCCACCCCCAAAGGTCCGGGTTCGATTCCCGGCTCTGACACGAAAATTTGAACAGTGGTACGAGGGCTGGAACGGGGTCTACTCAGCCTCGGGAGGTCAACTGAGTAGAGGTGGATTCGATTCCCACCTCAGCCATCCTCGAAGTGGTTTTCCGTGGTTTCCCACTTCTCCTCCAGGCGAATGCCAGGATGGTACCTAACTTAAGGCCACGGCCGCTTCCTTCCCTCTTCCTTGCCTATCCCTTCCAATCTTCCCATCCCTCCACAAGGCCCCTGTTCAGCATAGCAGGTGAGGCCGCCTGGGCGAGGTACTGGTCATTCTCCCCAGTTGTATCCCCGACCAAGAGTCTGAATCTCCAGGACACTGCCCTTGAGGCGGTAGAGGTGGGATCCCTCGCTGAGTCCGAGGGAAAAGCCGAACCTGGAGGGTAAACAGATGATGATGAATAAAAGGTATTCAAAGAAGAAAAAATGGAGCACCAGCGCCAGCTAACGACTCGGTGAGAAAGGAGATTGAGAGGATGTTACAATGAAAGAATAATCGAATTCACAAGACTGGGAGTAGTTATGAGGCAAAGAGCTGGACAAATATACAGGGACCGAGCTCGATAGCTGCAGTCGCTTAAGTGCGGTCAGTATCCAGTATTCGGGAGATAGTAGGTTCGAATCCCATTGTCGGCAGCCCTGAAAAATTTTTTCCGTGGTTTCCCATTTCCACACCAGGCAAATGCTGGGGCTGTACCTTAATTTTTTTTTGCTAGGGGCTTTACGTCGCACCGACACAGATAGGTCTTATGGCGACGATGGGATAGGAAAGGCCTAGGAGTTGGAAGGAAGCGGCCGTGGCCTTAATTAAGGTACAGCCCCAGCATTTGCCTGGTGTGAAAATGGGAAACCACGGAAAACCATTTTCAGGGCTGCCGATAGTGGGATTCGAACCTACTATCTCCCGGATGCAAGCTCATAGCCGCGCGCCTCTACGCGCACGGCCAACTCGCCCGGTGTGTACCTTAATTAAGGCCACGGCCGCTTCCTTCCCACTCCTAGCCATTCCCTGTCCCATCGTCGCCATAAGACCTATCTGTGTCGGTGCGACGTAAAGCAACTAGCAAAAAAAATATATACAGGGAGATGCGGAAACATTTTTAATATTATTATTAACAAATACATTGCAATTGTGGGTTATTCCTATGGCAATGTCCCCCTACAGTAATGTAGCAGTGAAATTAACTGAAAAAATTACATTCATTTATGTCCTAAAGAGTAAGCTTTCTTGCTGAAACCTCAGAGTTCTGTCCTGAGAAGTTCCTTTTAGCTCCTTATAAGAACTCAAGGTCATTTCGGTAGCCAAGATTTTAAAAAGTGGCGTTCTCAGTCATCCTCCTCCTTTTCCTTCCTTCCTGCCTTTCCCTCCAACAATATTTTCTCCAGAGACGTGGCAAGAAAAGTTATGGTGTCTGCAAATAAGATCCATAGTTTTTGCCTCCGTGTTTCGTTCGGATGCATCTGATTTCTTTTCTCTCCAATTTCCTTCATAATCTGGTCGTTATTTTCCTTCGTATCCAGCTTGTACAGATCACTCCTCTCCACACATTTGCATTGTTTTCCCAGAGTCGAACTTTCACATCCACAAAGTACACGCCTAGCAAAGTTATTCACAAATTCCTTATTGGCAAAAGATATAGCAGAAAATTACATGAGAAAAAAGTAATACAAGAAAGTATATCTTCTTCTTAATCTGTTTACCCTCCAGGGTTGGTTTTCCCTCGGACTCAGAGAGGAATCTCACCTCTACCGCCTCAAGGGCAGTGTCCTGGAGCGTGAGACATTGGGTCGAGGAATACAACTGGGAGAATGACCACTACCCTCCCAGGCGACCCCACCTGCTATGCTGAACAGGTGCCTTGTGGGGGGATGGGAAGATTGGGAGGGATAGACAAGGAAATGGAAAGGAAGCGGCCGTGGCCTTAAATTAGGCATTTGCCTGGATGAGAAGTGGGAACTACGGAAAGCCACTTCCAGGATGGCTGAGGTGGGAATCGAACCCATCTCTACTCATTTGACCTTCCGAGGCTGACTGGACCCCGTTCCACTTTTCAAATTTCGTAGCAGAACCAGAAATCGAACCCGGGCCTCCGGGGGTGGCAGCTAATCACACTAAACACTACACCACAGAGGCGGATTAATTAATTAATTATTTATTTAGGCACTGTTCTAGGCTATTAGGGCTGCTTATGTGGATGTTTAATAAGCAGGCCTGGACGAGGATAGAATGGTTGGGGGTTTGAATCCGCTTGACTGAGCAACAGCCTATTAGCGCATACACGTTTCAGCACGCCGTAGAACTGCCATTCGGGCTCTTTGTAGCATTGTAGGGGTTACGGATTCACAGGCTTCCGCAAAAAGGTTTCGAAGGCTTTCAGGATTTTCCGGCTGCTAAGCGTACACTACATCCTTCAAATAGCCCCATAGGAAGAAGTCTAGTGGTGTCAAATTGGGCGATCTAGCAGGCCAGGTGATCGGTCCTCCCCTTGCTATCCAACAACCGGGATGTGTAACATTCAGGTAGTTGCGAGCATCTGCTGACATGTGAGGGGGGTGCTCCGTCGTGATGATACCACATGGTTACACGCACACCCAGGGGCATATCCTCTAGCAGCAATGCTAGTATGTCTTGAAGAAACTGTAGGTACTGGGCTCCTGTCAAATGATCCTCAAAGAAATATGGTCCAGTTACTGTAGGTGATCACCCAGTATAACACACCAGACATTTCCTCCCCATCCTGCTTGAAATACTGCCTGCCTTACCCAGTGGGGAATTTCAACACTCCAGTAGTGAATATTATGACGATTCACACAGCCATTATTATGAAATCGTACCTCGTTCGAAAATAAATTGTGAGATACACTGACTGACAGAGCAAATGCAACACCAAGAAGGAGTGGTCAGAACTTTATGCCAATTGCAGGGTAGACTGACGTCACTGAGGTATGCTCATGATGTGAAATGCGCCGCTGTGCTGCGCACGTAGCGAACGATAAATGGGACACGGCGTTGGCGAATGGCCCACTTCGTACCGTGATTTCTCAGCCGACAGTCATTGTAGAACGTGTTGTCATGTGTCACAGGACACGTGTATAGCTAAGAATGCCAGGCCGCCGTCAACGGAGGCATTTCCAGCAGACAGACGACTTTACGAGGGGTATGGTGATCGGGCTGAGAAGGGCAGGTTGGTCGCTTCGTCAAATCGCAGCCGATACCCATAGGGATGTGTCCACGGTGCAGCGCCTGTGGCGAAGATGGTTGGCGCAGAGACATGTGGCACGTGCGAGGGGTCCAGGCGCAGCCCGAGTGACGTCAGCACGTGAGGATCGGCGCATCCGCCGCCAAGCGGTGGCAGCCCCGCACGCCACGTCAACCGCCATTCTTCAGCATGTGCAAGACACCCTGGCTGTTCTAATATCGACCAGAACAATTTCCCGTCGATTGGTTGAAGGAGGCCTGCACTCCCGGCGTCCGCTCAGAAGACTACCTTTGACTCCACAGCATAGACGTGCACGCCTGGCATGGTGCCGGGCTAGAGCGACTTGGATGAGGGAATGGCGGAACGTCGTGTTCTCCGATGAGTCACGCGTCTGTTCTGTCAATGATAGTCACCGCAGACGAGTGTGGCGTCGGTGTGGAGAAAGGTCAAATCCGGCAGTAACTGTGGAACGCCCTACCGCTAGACAACGCGGCATCATGGTTTGGGGCGCTATTGCGTATGATTCCACGTCACCTCTAGTGCGTATTCAAGGCACGTCAAATGCTCACCGCTACGTGCAGCATGTGCTGCGGCCGGTGGCACTCCCGTACCTTCAGGGGCTGCCCAATGCTCTGTTTCAGCAGGATAATGCCCGCCCACATACTGCTCGCATCTCCCAACAGGCTCTACGAGGTTTACAGATGCTTACGTGGCCAGCGTACTCTCCGGATCTCTCACCAATCGAACACGTGTGGGATCTCATTGGACGCCGTTTGCAAACTCTGCCCCAGCCTCGTACGGACGACCAACTGTGGCAAATGGTTGACAGAGAATGGAGAACCATCCCTCAGGACACCATCCGTACTCTTATTGACTCTGTACCTCGACGTGTTTCTGCGTGCATCGCCGCTCGCGGTGGTCCTACATCCTACTGAGTCGATGCCGTGCGCATTGTGTAACCTGCATATCGGTTTGAAATAAACATCAATTATTCGTCCGTGCCGTCTCTGTTTTTTTTCCCCAACTTTCATCCCTTTCGAACCACTCCTCCTTGGTGTTGCATTGTCACTGTCAGTCAGTGTACAAAACGCTGGATCATTTGTCACTTGCATCAGTACCCACGCACAGAAATCAAAACGAGTTTCGAAATCTCATCCGTGGAGTTCCTGATGTAGTTGTAGGTGATACGGACGAAAAATACTGGAATGCAATATCCTTACAACGGACGACTGGCTGATGGTGACCTGTTGTGCTACCGTCCGGGTACTCGTGTGAGGATTCTCCCATAAAGTCACCAAAACCATCTCAGCAGTTTCACCGGACGTAACTGGTGCCTCTCTGACAGGACCTGTTCGGGAAAGTGACGAAGTTACACGCAAACGTCGCTCCACCCTCCTAAAAGTATTATTGCGTTTGGTTGTAGTCTGTTTGGAAATCTTTCCTGATACAGGTGCTATGCTTCATGTGCGTTCTGTCTTGCTTCACCATAGATGAAGAGCATGTCAACATACTCATCTGTTGAATACATAGCAAAGAAATGACCAGGACTGCTAGGCCACACCAAGTGTCAGGCCACTACACATTTAGCATGCATGCTATTGGTCGAATGTGGCACGAATAGCCTGTTATTTGATCCTCCAAGTTTAAAATGTGAATAAAAATATTTATCGCTTGTTGGATTCAAACCCACCTACCAACGAAACATGCGTCAACACGTCTGTGGTTAGTCCACTACACCACGGTGACTGTTGCCTCCAGTTTATCAGAAAGCTTGTTTGGTGTAAAACTACGTTCCACTTCACAAAATCACACACATTTTCTGTCAGTATGCCATCGCTTTTAGCGATAATTTCGTAACCAATCGAAAGCCTATAATTGGCACGTACATTTTACATAAGCGTATGACAGTTTGATGTGTCGTGTAAACACCTGTCGCATACATGTTTTTGTAAATGTCGTACGATTATGACGCAGTAAGTGCTTGACTGTAGCTTGGTACTCGGCAAAGGAAAATCGACCATCACCCCACGGACGTTTGTTGGGATGCCTAAAAGCAGAAACGTCAGGCGCGCTGATTCACCCGGTAGAGAGTGACCCAAACAACTGGTTAACGATATGCGCACGTCTGATTTCTATGAGATCATGGTCACGTCACTGAATAAGTGTTGTGTGTCCTTCTTACGTTAGTCAGCACCCAGCTGTCGAGTGAGTAGTTCATTACTACAAGTTATATGCAGTCTTCTAGTTCTAGTACATGTCACCTTAAAGTGCATTATGATTCATCATATAATTTATATGGATGATTGTGTTTTATTTTTAATTCATGTGTGTTCTATGAGTAAGTTAGTCAAATAGGATTCAAGTAAGATTTTTGAGTCTGTAAGTTTTAGGTTGTAAAACAACTCTTCCCCTGTGTAATGAATTTTAGGCTATGGGAACTATTCACCCTAAGAAATAAAACAGGTAATGATAAGTTTTCACAGAAGAAAACACTACATTAGTACGATCAGAAAATTTTCCCAAAAAGTCACTTCAGTGTATTTTGTACAAAAATATAAATAAAAGAGATTTTATGCCTCTGTGCAAAATGACTTGTACAGTAAGGTGAGAGAGTAACATTTCAACCCACTATCCTTCCAAAAGCTAAGTGAATCTTATTTCTGTTCCTCGAACCAGTGTTAAGAAAGTAGAATAACCGGGAATTGAACCCATTAGGAAGCTTCTGATCTAACCTCAGAACAATGGAGATAACATTTTCTAAGGCAAAAAAGCTAATAATGCAAATGTACTCGAAATTCGAACAGCCATTCGCAACACGAACTCAGACTCCCCTGCACTCCAGATGTTGTACATTGCTACAAGCAAGATCTGTCCAACCAATGCTGTTAATTTGTCTACAAATAACAACGGATCACATGGATTATCGACGAATAGCTTGCCATGAAGATAATATAAGTATTTTCTTCAAACTTTGCAACATGTTCATCGCTAGCGTACCTTATAAATTAACAACTAGAAAGTCAGTAAATAAATGTATTGATTGATGAAGCCTAGTCTGTCAGATCTACAATGTCAAAGATGTTCTCGCATTTATCAAATTGTCGCACGCCAAGATTTAGAAGTTGTAAACTAACACTTTTATCTTATTTATTTTCCTTGATCAGTCTTCTTTACGACACCTTTAAACTCTTGACGCTCCTTTCTTTCTTTCTACCCACAAACATATTTCACACGGTGAAATTCTTATTACCTTCCAAGGAATTATCATAAAGCGACGTGCAAATGTATAGCTCACGCCCAAATAAATAAAAATATCTTATTGTGATTGTTGTTACTTATTTCAATTACACTTTTTTTAGTTGAACCTAGCTGTCAGTCCAATGTATTTCTTGTGTAAATCTAGTCTATTCTATATTACTGCTTATACAGTTCCCGGTTATATTAAGAGACTCGCCTTAAATTGGAACTATTCATTCACTTCTGATGAGTAATACGATATTCTATCACTATTATAGTTGAATGCAAAATGTCAAGGACTATTGTTGTATAAAATGGAAAGGTTCTTTACTCTAGAGATAAGTTAATTGTTGATGAACAGCCGCTAGTTACGTGGTTGATAACGGAGTGCAAATTTACAATGAGTTCGTATTTTTGTCTGTTAGTTTGTGATCTGAAACTTCAATTTTTTCCCCACTGTTTGATAACAGTCAATTTTTGGAAAAATCTTTAATAGAACGAGTGGTTTGACACCTGAAAATGACTGACGTAAATCCAATGATAATTATGAAAATAATTATGTTCAACTCATATAACTCAAAGATTGAACATGCCTGAAACATCTCCTAACCTAACCAAATCGAAAGTTGATTTAGGTGAGGAAGTTGCCTCTCTCAAATGATGAGAAGATGTGACTATCACTAACATGTATTCCAATCCGGCTCTATGGCTAAATGGTTAGCATGCTGGCCTTTGGCCACAGGAGTCCCGGGTTCGATTCCCGGCGGGGTCGGGAATTTTAACCATTATTGGTTAATTTCGCTGATACGGGGGGCTGGGTGTAAGTGTCGTCTTCATCATCATTTCACCCTCATCATGACGTGCAGATCGCCTACGGCAGTCAATTCAAGAGACCTGCATCTGGCGAGCCGAATTTGTCCTCGGACACTCCCGGCACTAAAAGCCATACGCCATTTCATTTTCATTTATTCCAATGACTACAGTGAATTTTGAACGTGGGTCTGAACAGCATTAACGCAGTTGACCCTAAACAGCTCGTTCTTAGAAGGTAAGAAATGTTAGTTTACTATTTGGTGAACATCTGTCCTAGTCTATCCTCACTGTACTTGCTTGCACAAACATTTACAAAACGCCACTTGTGTTCGTAAATTTAAATTCACTTTCCCATTCAAACTAAAGAACATATTGTTGCCATTGATGCTTTCAAGGCCCGTACTTATAGAAATGATGCTGTATAGGCTTTTGGGCTTATGCCTTGTCAAGAAAAAAAGCCTTTCTCGAGGACAGTCGAGATTTCTTCTTGAGGACGCAGGGCACAGTTCCCTGCGAACCGTAAAGAATTTCACCTTATTTTCTTGACACGACATAAGCCCAAAAGCCTATACAGCACCATGTCTATAAAGAACATATTAGTGAAATAATTTGTTTTGACTCTTTTTTTTTTACTGTGATATAATTTACTGTAATTTAGGAGTGGAATGGTGAGTAAATTACAGTGTGGTCAGATCACTTCTGTGGAATATATCTGTAGGTTTTGTTATGCTGACTGTGTTACGGCGTTGTGGGTGTCTTCTTTTGCAAAAGCCTGCACGCTTCACAATCTCGCACTCTTTGGTATTTTATGAAATGTTCTGAAAACATTTCAACCAGTCTACCTCCCTGTCGACAGATCGTAAAAAATAATCGATCCTGCAGCAACTAAATCATTCACCTCTACAGCAGCCCAACAATGGAATATCCTGCTAGAGAACGTCAGAGGCATATCTAAAAAGCTCATCTCTTAAACGTGCCAGTGGAAAAAATTAGGAAAGTATGTTAGTAACATATTAAATCTCCTTCTTTCCCCCTCATCATCATTTTCTCTCCCATTTTCATGTAGTGAAGGCAATATAGCTTGATATTCTAGAAGTCCATATCTTAATGTTCTATAAATCAGTAAATTTACTCCTATTATTTTATGTTATTTTAGCCTTACTATCATTTATATTCTTGATACAACAATTTGATATTAGAGGTGTGTGACGTTACTATTGTTAATAACACTCATGTATTATTATTATTATTATTATTATTATTATTATTATTATTATTATTATTATTATTATTATTATTATTATTATTATATTGCGTAGATCATATAGTAACAATGTAGTCAATTAGTGTAAGTTAAATGTAAGAAATGTAATTATATATCTCTAACTTTTGCAGGATAAACAAACCATTTTACATTATAGTAGATAAACCTGTGTTCTTACTTACGGTGAAAGCATTAGCGGAAAGTGTACTTAGGATGGTGGATGAAAGTCGTGACTACCGTAAATATGTGCAACCACGGACGTTCAAATAGTACAGGTCTTCAGTATTTCGCTGCAGACTATATTCCTGAGCCTCGCCTGATATTTGATTAATTACTCGGTAACGATGAAAATCCCTTGACGCATCCTCATCTGAATGTACGGGTGTGACTAGAAAAACTCTTGCTGAATCTAATTTGGTATTTTTAAATTGTACAAGCTCACAGTCCGACCAAACCGTTGTTAATAGAAAGCCATCCATTCGGTAGAAAGGTTACCTGCAAATGCTGTATGATTTCCCTTGACGAGTCTATGCGCCACAAATGTGCTCGTCGCTAAAACAGCATTCTCGACATGCTTCTAGTCACTCATCTCATTACAAACAGAATCTCTCTCGCAAAGAGACCAGGGTTTATAATTTAGGAATTACAAAATAAGTTATACTAGCATAATTATGTACCCGTTCTTTCGCACGGGAATTGGTAATAGATTTCACGATTCCTTAATAATAATAATAATAATCATCATCATCATCGTATGGCCTCAGCTACCGTTTGCAGACATTTCAATTTGACGCCATCTGGCTGTCTGCTTGTCAATTTCGACGTTCCGTTTTACTCTAGGTCCGCTAGATGGCAGACAGAGTAAACCGGATCTCGCTTGGGCGTCTATGGCTGAGTTTTAATTAATTTTGTCGGGTAAATACCAAATGTATCATCAGAGATCTTTTACATGCCGACATCGTACGACATGGAGTGTCGAATGGACTTTTCTCCGCCCTTCAAAAATCCGACTACCTCTGCCGGGTTTGAACCCGCTATCTTGGGATCCGGAGGTCGACATTCTACCCCCCATCCACAGCGGCAGCTGATTCTTTAATGAATTTATGCGAAGTCACATGCCTGTGTTCAAACGGTTTTTTTCTTTTTTTTCTAATTGCTTTACGTCGCACCGACACAGATAGGTCTTATGGCGACGATGGGACAGGAAAGGGCTAGGAGTGGGAAGGAAGCGGCAGTGGCCTTAATTAAGGTACAGCCCCAGCATTTGCCTGGTGTGAAAATGGGAAACACCGAGCTCGATAGCTGCAGTCGCTTAAGTGCGGCCAGTATCCAGCATTCGGGAGATAGTAGGTTCGAACCCCACTGTCGGCAGCCCTGAAAATGGTTTTCCGTGGTTTCCCATTTTCACACCAGGCAAATGCTGGGGCTGTACCTTAATTAAGGCCACGGCCGCTTCTTTCACACTCCTAGCCCTTCCCTGTCCCATCGTCGCCATAAGACCTATCTGTGTCGGTGCGACGTAAAGCAACTAGAAAAAAATGGGGAAACCACGGAAAACCATTTTCAGGGCTGCCGACAGTGGGGCTCGAACCTACTATCTCCCGAATACTGGATACTGGCCGCACTTAAGCGACTGCAGCTATCGAGCTCGGTGTGTTCAAACGTTTAATACGGCATGTTAAACTGATATTCTTCTACAAAAGCACGTGGCAGTAACGAGAAGCTGAGCAAAGTGGAGACAGAATGGGGCAGATCACAGAGTTTATTGAACGATACAGTTCCTGGTTCGAAGTTGTGCGTAGTTCTTTGGTAGTTCTCCATTAAGGTTGGTCATGCATATTTTGTGGGAGAGTAAAATCACTGTTTCGACTTCCTATAAACCCCCAAAGGAATCGGGAATTTAGAAATAATATTGACCGTAATAGCTATCCAAGGACAGATATAAAATTTGGTAGAAATATACAGTATACAGCAGTTTCCTAGTTATAAGAACTCAACAAACGGACAAACGGACAGACACCAAAGCTAAAAAATGTGCAGATGGTCATTATTACATCTGAAACGGAAAACTGAATAAAAATTTAGCCAAAATAGTCAATGTGTAGACACACGGTCGTTACTATTTTATTTATAGCCTATACATAAGGAATCTGCTCTACGTACTACACCTTTTGGGCTATGTCCACTGGACTTAGCCTGTAAAACCGTCCATTAATGATATATCCCTTATTAATCATACTATCAAGAAAGTGTACATGAGGAAAAGTTTTAGAAATAGATTTCCATTAAAGTTGGTATATTTTGTGGGAGAGTAAAATCACTGTTTCGGTTTCCCATAAACCCCCAGCCCACTTCGGGGATTTGAAATGCTATGGGCCTTAAAAGCTACCTTTGGACAGGGTGATGGTAAATATGTAGTTTGGTTAAAATATTTCCAGTAGTTTTTCAGTTATAAGAAATATGCTTTACACGCACCCGCTTTTAGGCTAAGTCCTCTCGAACTTAGAGTGGAAAACTGTCCGTTAATGATATCTCCGTTAATAATCCTCGAATCGAAATGATGCAGATGAGAAAAAAGTTTTATAAATTGATTTCCATTAAGGCAGGTAGATTTCCATTAAGTTTGGTTGTGTATATTTTGTGGGAGTGCAAAATCAAGGTTTTGATTTCGTGTAACCCCCAGTCAATTCAGGGATTTAGGAACAATATTCGCCCTCAAACCTACCCAAGGACAGGTGGATTCTAAATATGAAGTTCCGTAGAAATGTATCTAGCAGTTTTCAAGTTATAAGAACTCAGACAAACAAACAGACATGAAACCTAAAAAATGTGTAGATAGTCATAATTACACCTAAGACGAATAATTGAATGAAAATTTGGCAAAAATAGTTAATGTACAGACACACGGTCGTTAGAATTTTATTTATATAGATGATCATCTAGCAGATGTTATTTCACATCCTACATAGGCTACATTGAATTATACATAAAGCAGCCCTTCCTTTCATCCCTCTTTTCTTCAATTACTTGGCTAAAGACAAACTTCGATTTCTCCTCTTAAGGCCTTCTATCTTGCTGCATTTCTAGATTTCTCATATTTTTTCTAGGAACAACAACTATTTAAGTTTACATAGAATGGTCTAGATATTTTCACGTCTGCGAAAATATCCCAATCGTTCTTTATGCTCTCATTTAGATGTGTTCATCTTTGTACTTCGTTCCTGCAGCAGATCAGTCTGATGCGACGTGGTTTTCTTCCGATGTGGTCGTGGTTCGAAATCCGGCCACTGCATGTAATATTCATGGCCATAATCACGTAAAGCTGCAGAGTTGCTTGCTTTGCCACCTGCTATACGTTCCTTGCCGTTTTCAATGTCTTCAAAGATGATAAGATATGAGTTGATATCTCCTACACCAGCAACACCGCTTTGACGACCACGGCCATGATCAGCTCTCTATTTTCAGTGACCTTGAAAACGTTTTACCGGCCAGTTACTACACCGTATTGCTATTTTATTTTTTTTATTTTTTTTGCTAGTTGCTTTACGTCGCACCGACACAGATAGGTCTTATGGCGACGATGGGATGGGAAAGGCCTAGGAGTTAGAAGGAAGCGGCCGTGGCCTTAATTAAGGTACAGCCCCAGCATTTGCCTAGTGTGAAAATGGGAAACCACGGAAAACCATCTTCAGGGCTGCCAACAGTGGGGCTCGAACCCACGATCTCCCGGATGCAAGCTCACAGCCGCGCGCCTCTACGCGCACGGCCAACTCGCCCGGTGTATTGCTATTTTGGCACTCCCATAGTGCACTTCACTACACACGATATGCCCACTTGCTAACCTACCCTTTTTTTTAGTAGTTTCCAATGATACAGGATGTCCCCAAACATGTGGGAAGTTATCAGAAGGGTAGTACACCCCAAGACAACAAAAACACTCTGTCTATAGACTCTGAAAATTAATTCAGTGGGATGTTCATTCTAATATAGCGGCTTATTTTGAAATATACAATTTACTTATATTACCTTTATACTTATTTTTTTAAATGTGATATTCTAAAGGAAAAAATGGGACATATGCAATACTGAATTAAGAGGGAGATATAGCTGGGGGAGTTAGTTTTTTACTTTCTTCCACAGATGAGCACAACCCATGCCGAGCTAAGGCTAAGCCAGTCCCGGGTCTGTCGATGGACAAGTTCCCCTCATACTTTCGCTTGCACAACTTGCATAACAGCACGGTCCGGCTCCATGGATAAATGGTTACTATGCTGGCTTTTGGCCATAGGGTTCCCGGGTTCGATTACCGGCAGGGTTGGGAATTTTAACCATCATTGGTTAATTTCGCTGGCTGGGTGTATATGTTGTCTTCATCATCATTTCATCCTCGTCACGACGCGCAGGCCGGCTACGGATGTCAGATCAAAGGACCTGCGCCTGGCGAGCCGAACATGTCCTCGGACACTCTCGGCACTAAAATCCATACGCCATTTCCATTTCATAACAGCATGCACACATACATTTTAATTTCATAATGAGCACTTTGTTTGGAAGTTGTTCGAAATTGGTGTTTTGTTCACTCAAGTATATAAAATTCAAAAGACGTTGCAGATGAAGGTTGTATGGACTATACAATAAGCCTCATCTGTGTAGAGACCTTCGAAATGTATCTTCACATCTTCGTGGTTCAGATTTCACTTGAATCCTAAACGTCACATTTCCTATAAATCCAAGCGCTTCAAATTTAGACGGTACACTTCTTCTTCTGAATCTGTTTACCCTCCAGGGTTGGTTTTTCCCTCGGACTCAGCGAAGGATCCCACCTCTACCGCCTCATGGGCAGTGCCCTGGAGCATGAGACTTTGCGTCGGGGGATACAACTGGGGGGAATGACCAGTACCTCGCCCAGGCGGCCTCACCTGCTATGCTGAACAGAGGCCTTGTCGGGGGATGGGAAGATTGGAAGGGATGGACAAGGTAGAGGGAAGGAAGCAGCCGTGGCCTCAAGTTAGGTACCATCCCGGCATTTGCCTGGTGGAGAAGTGGGAAACCACGGAAAACCGCTTCGAAGATGGCTGAGGAGGGAATCGAACCCCCCCTCTACTCAGTTGAACTCCCGAGGCTGAGTGGACCCCGTTCCAGCCCTCGTACCAAATTTCGTGGCAGAGCCGGGAATCGAACCCGGGCCTCCGGGGATGGCGAACTAATCACACTAACCACTGCACCACAGAGGCGGACCGGTACACATCTACAAACTAAAATTTGAAAATATTGCCATAACTATTCAATTATACTGAAACTAGTCCGGCTCCTTGGCTGAATGGTCAGTGTACTTGCCTTCGATTCTGAGGGCCCTGGTTCGATTCCCGGCCGGATTAAGAATTTTAACCATGAATAGTTAATTCCTCTAGTTCGGGGTCTGGGTATTTATGTTCGTTCTCATTACACATCGCCGTCTACACAAAACACATCGCATTATAAACCACCACACCAATACGCAATAGTAAATACACTGGGTTGCAGCCTACACCAAAAATGAGTACCAGGTTAATTCCTGGGGGCAAAGGCGGCCGGGCGTACCCCATCACGTGCCGAGGTTAACAATGGTGGAAGCCTTTACCTTCCACTCCTCCAAGGGCCTGCATGGCCTGTACGGAGGTGACTTTGCTTTGCTTTACATAGGGTTGATGTCAGGAAAGGCATCCGCCGTAAAACTGGACTGAATCTGTACAACGTGTCAACCCCAGGAAAATCGTACTTTTATCGTATAACCTGAACTGCATTCACTTTTTTTGTTTTCAAATTGCTGGCTTTTGACTGTTTTCCGGGCCATTCGTAATCTCTTTGAAATTTTCTGCTAATTAAGTTTACAAAAATGAGAATCCTGAAGCAAATCTCCTAATATTGTTAACTTCTTCATGAAACATTACTACTATTCAAAAATATCCCACTTGTCAATTCACTGTGTGTGTGTCAAAGTTGAGAGATTCGATCCTACATCACAGTGAGAGGTTACGTCCTTTAACAATAAAAATCTAAACATACACCATAAAAGACATCACAGGCACAATGGTTACACGCCTAGTTGTGGCACTCCGCAGTAACAACAGACAGGAAAACAAGGGACAAGTGGAAGACGTCTCCTCTCACAGATGTCGTCTTACCTCACCATTCTCTTGAAGTTCTCTTTCAATAAGTTCTGAAGGCACAACTTGCCCGGATTTTGTGGTTGAACTCCATCAAGACTTCGTATCTTGTTTCCACAGGACTGTGTGTTCTGTAGTAATTAGAATCAGAACTTGGTGTGTTGTTCTGAAATAAGCGTACCATTGTAAGGATTTACTTCCTTGAATATTATATGGGGAATATGGAAAGGGAGGTAATTACTTTTGAAGCACCCAATGTTACGAAGTAGTAGTAGTTAAATAAAACCGCCAGAACCCCTGTCAGTTTCACATGCTCAACAGGTCTCAATCTCTGCAGAGATATTTTCCCTCCTAAGCGTTGTCACTTCATTTCATGGATATGCAACATTGTGGTCAACAGTCCTGTCTGCTTACAGATCTTGAAGTCTCCTTGACAACCTGAGTGTAGAATTTCTACTGGTAATTAATTTGGGAATGAACCGTCTGTGGAGTCTATATCGGACATAATTCCAGCACTCATGTGGAGCTGACCTCGAAACAAATCGAACAGGGCTACGTAGGAGCCATGGCCGCAAGTTTTGACGTAGAATACGCACCGGGTGATATGTATCTAGATAGAATGGGTTCGATATTTCGCCCCCCAATGGGATAGTAGATGTGCTCGGCAGGGGCTCCAGTTGCGTGGAACTTGTCTTCTCACGGCGCTTACCCGCCTTTAAATTGGGACCCTCCACGTAAACCCTTGAAGCTCGGCATTGTTGATTTTGGACTTGGGAATTCACCAAGCCTCTCTATCCTATGGAATACGTTTTCGATAATTTTAAATCCAATGTCTAAATGTCGTGAAATTTCGCGCCACAATTTCTCAAATGTTGACTAATTGATTTACTTTTCGACGTATACTTACAGAACTCATTGAGACGAACCAAACAATACCTCACTATTGTTGCTATGCTAGAGTCCAGAACTACACTATCGTTAGCCGAGTGACATGGTGAATTTAGTACCTCAGTATGGCGGCGCTATTGTATCTCACGATTACATTTTACACTTGTTGCTAAGTACACTGGTTTTTCCTCCTTACATTGAGATAGTAAACACACGTGTTATCTAGTAATCATTTCTATTTTAATTGCTTCCTGTTTTTATAACACTCACCGGGCCAAGAATGGCTCCGAAACTGCAAAAAGCTACTGATAATTCGTGATGGTAATATTTGTTGCCTTAATGGGAAGTATAAATAGATAGCCATCAACTATATGAATATTAGGACATCTTGCACTAGTTTTAGAACCCGGTTTTCGCACAAGGATAAATTCTCACTATTCCAGTCATTATAAGAACATTATTTAAAATCATCCACCTCCAGGCCCGAAAACTGCTCCAGGATCTCACTACATGAGACTCTGGACTAGCGACACCAGAACCTCAAGTGAATTTCGCTTAGATTCCACTCATTTGTGTCATACTTCTCTCCTGTTTCATAACATCTAAGACGTTTGTGTTGTCAGCGCGATCTTATTTAATTTTTATTTTCGTTATTGTTGGACTCCCGATTATTTCTTTCGTATTCTACTAATTTGATAGACTATCTTCCGTCCTCGATGTTATTAGTTTGCGAAGTCAGGAATATATATGTTACATCTTTCATGGCTTTTCTCACCTTTTAGTCAATACTTTCATTCTCAGTCTTTATCCTGTCATTAGTGTACAAAAATCAAACAAGTCAACAAACGTGGCACGTCGAACTCATTAAGTGCCAAATGGCCTACAGATATTCGAGTGTCACGCGGTGAGTGTGACAATATTCTCAGTCGTACTGTTTGGCTTTCATGACCGGATTCGCTACATCTCACTAAAGAAAGCTCTCAGTTGGTCTCACGAGACTGAGTAAAATCCCCTTCAATCCACAATTAAAATACTTTTACGAGCCGGGAATCGAATTCTGGGCTACCAGGTGGGAAAGTAACATGTTACTCTCTACACCACAGCAAAAGACAGTAATAATAATAATAATAATAATAATAATAATAATAATAATAATAATAATAATAATAATAATAATAATAATAACAGTCCGGCTTCATGGCTAAATGGTTAGTGCGCTGATCTTTGGTCACAGGGGTCCCGTGTTCGATTCCCAGCAGGTCGGGAATGTTAACCATCATTGGTTAATTTCGCTGGCACGAGGGCTGGGTGTGTATGTTGTCTTCATCATCAATTCATCCTCATCACGCCTACGGGCGTCAAATCAAAAGACCTGCATCTGGCGAGCCGAACATGTCCTCGGACACTCCCGGCACCAAAAGCCATATGCCATTTCATTTAATAATAATACCCTTTGACTTCACCTACCGAAATGCACATCTCCTGATTAGACTCCACCGGAGTGATTTACATGCCAATTTCAACGTTATATTCTCACTAACAGATCAGACTACTGTAGATACCTAGTCTACGGCCAGCTTTCCTATTATAAAAACCCAAACTCTACGTAAACACATCATTACGATGTAGGTAATTAAGTCGAATGGACACTTAGTCGTCTCTGTTACAGCAAAAACTCGTATTTCCCAATGCACTTCCTATCCATTATTCTCCTTAAAACTGATCAAGTCGCCTCTGTGGTGTAGTGGTTAGCGTGATTAGCTGCCACCCCCGGAGGTCCGGGTTCGATTCCCGGCTCTGCCACGAAATTTGAAAAGTGGTATGAGGGCTGGAACGGGGTCCACTCAGCCTCGGGAGGTCAACTGAGTAGAGGTGGGTTCGATTCCCACCTCAGCCATCCTGGAAGTGGTTTTCCGTGGTTTCCCACTTCTCCTCCAGGCAAATGCCGGGATGGTACCTCACTTAAGGCCACGGCCGCTTCCTTCCCTCTTCCTTGCCTGTCCCATCCAATCTCCCCATCCCTCTACAAGGCCCCTGTTCAGCATAGCAGGTGAGGCCGCCTGGGCGAGGTACTGGTCATTCTCCCCAGTTGTATCCCCCGACCCAAAGTCTGAATCTCCAGGACACTGCCCTTGAGGCGGTAGAGGTGGGATCCCTCGCTGAGTCCGAGGGAAAAGCCAACCCTGGAGGGTAAACAGATTAAGAAGAAGAAGAAGAAGAAGAAGAAAACTGATCACGCCTCCCAGCCACATATTGGGAAGGAAGCAGCCGTGGCCGTAATTAAGGTACAGCACCAGCATTTTCCTGGTGTTAAAGTGAGGAAGCCGCGAAAAAACATATTGAGGGCTGCCGTAAGATTCGAATCTACCATTTCCCGAATGCAAACTGACTAACCGCACCCCCAACTCGCTCGATGTCTCGTCTACCATATGATGGAAGACAAATAACACTGAAATATTATTTAATTGCATTGTTACAGTATGTGTTCAAAATGTGTACCATCACGTGCCACACATTGTTCATAACGTTACTGAAGATTATTGAGCACGTTGATGAACAAAGGTTGCTGTAAAGGGGCAAAAAATTACGTTATGTTCTCGCGTAATTTGGGAATTTGTATTCATAATGCCCCATATGTAGGCTGTCAGATCTAAGGAAAGGTAAGGGAATGGAGTTCCATGAGAAGTTAGGTTGTGTCGCAGCAGAAGGGTAAGTGACTTCAATGCGGTGCGGGCTGCAGTTACATCTTGCTGCATCCACTGTCGGAGGGGTTTTGTTCTGGCGCAAAAAAAAAAAAAAAAAAAAAAAAAAAAATCCGGATGAATGAGGTCTTTGTAGACTACTTTTAAGCATCCACCGAATAAAATCTAGCTCTTAACTGTGGTTTCAGTGATGGTCGTTTTATACTACGCTTTGGGGACCGTAACCTGGTAGAGAAGAGACGGTTCTTGGGCGCCCTATTGCTCCCTTTCATTGACATGAGATTGATACGGTCAACTAATCTTGTCAACGACAGCTAACATTGTTCTGTTATTTGGTACCTTCTTATTAAATCTCTTCAACGCGAAGCGAACTCGACACATTCTGATGCTCCACTCAGCATGACTGGAAATAATGTTCCACGAAAAACACCTTCTCCTCTATTATGCTAGTTGCTAGTTGCTTTACGTCGCACCGACACAGATAGGTCTTATGGCGACGATGGGACATAAAATAGCTATGAGTGGGAAGGAAGCGGCCGTGGCCTTAATTAAGGTACAGCCCCAGCATTTGCCTGATGTGAAAATGGGAAACCACGGAAAACCATGTTCAGGGCTGCCGATAGTGGGGTTTGAACCTACTATCTCCCGAATACTGGATACTGGCCGCACTTAAGCGACTGCAGCTATCGACCTCGGTCCTCTATTATGAGAACCATAATTTCAGACATAAACACAACGCTGAATTCACAATATGTCAAAATATTACATACGATAAATAAGTACTTCGTTGGTGGGGACACGTGAACAGCAGACAACAATGCGTGCTATTGAATTTCACATCTTCAAAAACTTACGAACCTCTGACAGCATCGAACCTACGATCTTGATACAAGAACCTAGTCAACTAAATGTTCAACCAACCAGTGGTGCCCTGTTAAGGCGTAACCTCGAATAATCCTGAGAGTTATACAGCACGGCACACTATCAAACGCTCTCAGTGAGAATAACATCGCAAAACAAACATTATTGTAGAATAATTTAAAATAAATAAATAAATAAATAAAAATAGTCTTGTAAATCCCTTAAGGGCTATGGCCTCCTGCAATGCAGGGACAGTGCTTACTTTAACTCATCAGGTGAGGCAGGTCCTGAGGAGCATTGTTATATAAGTTATTTCCTACTTTGTTTCGTGGAAACATGAACAAACATGAGATTAATAATATTAAACCAGCCACACATTTTTTTTCACTGTTAAAAATATGACATCGATGACCTCATTGCTTTTTTCGTTCACAATGAGTGATCTTCTTCCTAACCTTTTTCCCAATTTATTGGGGTCGTCACGTGATGTACATTTGGTCCAGTTTTAGAGCCAGATGCCCTTCCAGTCGCCAACCTTACGTGAAAGTATGTATTCACTATTGGGTATTTGGTTGGTATTGTTGTGTATATTGTATAGATGGAGGGAAGTGTAATAAGACTATCACAACGGCCCAGTCCCTGAGCCAGAGGAATTAACTATACGCACTGGAATAGAACCTGAGAACTTCTGAACCGAATGCCAGTATACTGACCATTAACTGAAGGAAGCGAACTCTGTCCAGAGTGAAGAATAACGCAAATTAATTTCTCCTGATGGTTTTGTAAGCTACTCCAGCACGAGGAATACACGTGATAGCACCACCGCCTGTCAGAGTTGAGCACTTGCCTCTTATAGCTCCTGCCCTTTCATGTACTCTCTGTTTATTGTGGCGGGAAGTGCCTATAACTCGACAGAAAATCGTCGCCGCGGGACCAGTAGATCAAGTCCAACAAAAGACTATTCACTACATGATCAAGCTGATGGCGTCCACGGGGAAATTATCGATAGTTGATGTGTGCGGTACTGGTCGTGCCGTCAAAAGTTGATAAAATCATTTGGAGTTGTAAATTATAGTCTCTCTTAAATATGAACAATGTGTCGTAACTGGAGTGTTTGGTAGCCATTTCCCTCTAAACGCTCGTGTTTAACACAAAGAAGTAAGCCTTGTGAACTTGCTGGTGGACAAGTAATTGAGCTTTGTCCTTCAGGTTCCAGTTATCCCGGGCACGAGTGAGTAAGATTATTGTTCGTTTCTGAAGAAATGGAAGAACGCTTTTAGTTTTACTTGACTGTTGATATAGTGATCATAGCCTCGGGACCTCCAGTTTACGTGATATTCGAGCAACAAAAATATTCATCATCATCATCATCATCTGTTTACCCTCCAGGTTCGGCTTTTCCCTCGGACTCAGCGAGGGATTCCACCTCTACCGCCTCAAGGGCAGTGTCCCGGAGCTTCAGACTCTTGGTCGGGGATACAACTGGGGAGAATGACCAGTACCTCGCCCAGGCGGCCTCACCTGCTATGCTGAACAGGGGCCTTGTGGAGGGATGGGAAGATTGGAAGGGATAGGCAAGGAAGAGGGAAGGAAACGGCCGTGGCCTTAAGTTAGGTACCATCCCGGCATTCGCCTGGAGGAGAAGTGGGAAACCACGGAAAACCACTTCCAGGATGGCTGAGGTGGGAATCGAACCCACCTCTACTCAGTTGACCTCCCGAGGCTGAGTGGACCCCGTTCCAGCCCTCGTACCACTTTTCAAATTTCGTGGCAGAGCCGGGAATCGAACCCGGACCTCCGGGGGTGGCAGCTAATCACGCTAACCACTACACCACAGAGGCGGACAACAAAAATATTTCCATTTCAAAAACTCCCATATGCACTGGCCAGGATCCGAAAACCACAGCCGCTTTATTAAGAAGCTAGTAATAGGATTACTTACCTATTACACCCTGGTCCTGACTTCAGGTAACTTGTCTAGTCAGAAATGTAGAACAAGGAGATTTTCTTACTGTAAGTCAGTGTTTCGAGAAATTAGTGATGGCGGTAATCGATAAACGATGTAACGGAGAAAACAACAGGATAATCAGTCCCTTGTAGTACTAACTAAAACAGAACCTCAGAAAACAAACATTGTCGGTAGGTGACCAAGGGACGGGAAAGATTAAAGAGTGAAACCTGACAGGAAAATATGACCAATTCATCTGATCTCAGTGGTCGTAACGTTCAGCTCAAGTTTCGAACCCCTAAGAGAGTGGAGAAATCGCTGTTGGTTGTTATCTAGCGAGGACAGTGTAAAGTACTCCTTCGGGATAACTGTGACTGGTGTTGTTTATTGCTGGAGATCTGCAACTACTGTACCTATGACAGCGGAACTCAGTGTTCAGTGACGTAAACCGAGCTCGATAGCTGCACTCGCTTAAGTATCCAGTATTCGGGAGGTAGTGGGCTCGAACCCCACTGTCGGCAGCCCTGAAGATGATTTTCCCTGGTTTCCCGTTCTCACACCTGAATTAAGGCCACGGCCGCTTCCTTCCAACTCCTCTCTCTTTCCTGTTGCATCGTCGCCATAAGACCTATCCGTATCGGTGCGACGTAAAGTAACTTATTTAAAAAATCAGTGATGTAAATGTGCAACACGCGAAGTGCCAGTAGTGAGAAGAATGGACACATCTCGAACTCCACATTTAAAGTGCCGTTTATTTTATTTTTCTAAATAATATCGATCGTTTTCAAATTGTGAGCAAAATACGATTTTCTACGATTTTCTAAGTGTTTCGCAATTGTATCGGTCAGGGTTGGTTACATAAAAAATACTGCAATGATATAAATTATTCCACAATAAATTTTATTTGAACTATTTCTACATAATTCTGACCACTTTCAAAATATCAGCAGGAAGCCACTGCTTAGTTCATTTTTTGACGTGATGTACGTACTAGTGAGAGTATTTACTATATCTTGAATTGTAATTGTGACTGATCAAAACCCTCCGAGACTGGATCCAAGAATTTTACTTCAGCTAGTGAGGATAAGATAGCCTCCATGGCTCAGACGGCAGCGCGTCGGCCTCTCACCGCTGGATACCGTGGTTCAAATCCCGGTCACTCCATGTGAGATTTGTGCTGGACAAAGCGGAGGCGGGACAGGTTTTTCTCCGGGTACTCCGGTTTTCCCTGTCATCTTTCATTCCAGCAACACTCTCCATACTCATCTCATAGCATCTATCACTCATTAATATAAATCACTTTGGGAGTGGCGACCCCATCGTAATAACAGCCTATATCTGATTCATTCATTACATCCCTGACCCGGTCAAAGACTGGAAAACAGGTTGTAGGTTTTCATTTTCAGTGAGGATAAGCGTGGATAAGCAGTCTCAGCGATTGTGAATCGAAGCATTCAACTTCCCTTTCCGGTCAACTCAGACATGTTTTCTATATATGATGTTAATGGGGACAGTTATCGAGTTAAAAATTTACATTTAACCAAGTAGGAAAAATAACAGATGGCAAGGACGGATTCTTTCCAACCGGGTAGAATGGAGAAAATAATCACACCGTATTCTTTCCGCTTTATACCATACAGTCAGCAAATAGTAACCAAATACAATTGATGCTACAGTGTTCACAGAAATATACAGTATTCATTTTATCTTAACGCTTCCCTCAAAAGTAAAATACCTGCGTAGTCTGTGTTTAAGTTCTTGACCATGAAAACAGCATTTTCTAGGTATAGCATTGTTTAATGACGAAAACAGTAATAATTACTGAACAGTTGTACAAAGCACAAAGACCTGACTAAAACGAATAATATTTTAAATTTTAAGATTGCATAATTTCGCGTCAAAGTAGAAAACATATAGACTCCAGAAAATACATTTGGGCTTTATTTTATCACCTTAATGATTATTAATTCAATGCTATGTTGAGAGGCACAGACGGTAGAACGCTGGCTTTTTCTAAGTTGACGGGTTCGATACCGAGTTAGTCCGGTAGTATTTGAAGGGTTTGAGTTCATCCGTCTTTAGAGTCCATGTATGAGTGTAAACGCACAAAGCTATGCTGACCGGTCAGAACAGTAAAAGCAAAATGAAATGGCATTCTCAAGCTAGAACGTTCTGTGCGGCGGAAGGAAGAACGAGTTAAGTCTGGCCACGAGGTTTGTACAGAGGAAATGAGAGTTTGTTCTGGATGTTTGCTTACCCCACGAGCCTCCTTCTGCTTCTCATTGAAACGTGAGAGATAGTCAGTTTGCACTCACGAGACAACTTTGTCCAAAGCTGCCTAAGGACGGCTAGAAAGAGTTGAACATCACTGCCATGTCTGCAGACAGCGTGGCTCTAAATAATCGTCCACGTGGAGGAAGTAGCGTCCTTTAGGCCTCAATTTCACCGAGACTGCAGTCAAGAAAGTACCTCTGAAAGAAAAACACTTCGGTATGGAAAGACAATATTATTTTGGTATATATTTCATGGGCAAAGAATGGAAGCTCTCTCTTTGCTGTGATCTAGGTAAAACACTGATAACCGGACGAGATGGCCGTGCAGTTAGGAGCGCGCAGCTGTGAGCTTGCATCCGGGAGATAGTGGGTTCGAATCCCACTGTCGGCAGCCCTGAAGGTGGTTTTCCGTGGTTTCCCATTTTCACACCAGGCAAATGCTGGGGCTGTATCTTAATTAAGGCCACGGCCGCTTCCTTCTTATTCCTAGGCCTTTCCTATCCCATCGTCGCCATAGACCTATCTGTGCGACGTAAAGGAAAATAGCAAAAAAAAGCACTACGTCAGTCTGGCAATGAAGAATAACAATATACGGATTATTATTATTATTATTATTATTATTATTATTATTATTATTATTAATTTTACAACTTACGTTAACCGACACAGATAGATCTTATGGCGACAATGGTATAGGAAAGTGCTAGGAGTGGGAAGGAAGTGGCCATGGCCTTGATTAAAGTACAGCCCAAGCATTTGCCTTGTGTGAGAAAAGGAAACCACGGAAAACCATATTCAGGGCTGCCGACAGTGCGGATTGAACCTATTATCTCCCGAACGCAAGTTCACAATTGCGTGACGCTAACCGCACGGCCAGCTCGCTTAGTGTTATTGTTATGATTTTAATTATTCATTATTCGCTAATCGGCCAAGTAGGGACCACGAGAAGTTCCATTATACATTCTGACATGTATTCAATTTTCAATTTTCCATTGATCCAGTAAGCTGTGTTGAGCACGGCGTTCATCTGACCACTTTGCACCAGTTATCCATTCTTCATCTCGGAAGATCTCGTTTGTGTGCATCATGCGGTTCTTGGCCCATGTCCTCGTTAACGTACCAGGGATTGTTTTTGTTTTGTTTTAAGTCCAAATTGTTAAAATTGGTATTATTATTATTATCATTATTTCTTTCTTCCTTTCTTAATCTGTTCACCCTCCAGGGTGGGTATTTCCTTCGGACTCAGCGAGGATCCCACCCCTACCGCCTCAAGGGCAGTGTCCTGGAGCGCGAGACATTGTATCGGGGGATACAACTGGGGAGAAGGACCAGTACCTCGCCCAGGCGGCCTCACCTGCTATGCTGAACAGAGGCCTTGTGGAGGGTTGGGAAGATAGCAAGGGACAGGCAAGGAAGAGGAAAGGAAGCGGCCGTAACTTTAAGTACGATCCCACTCTTTGTCTGGAGGAGAAGTTGGAAACCACTTAAAGGAAGGCTGAGATGGGAATCGAACCCATCTCTACCCAGTTGACCTCCCAAGGCTGAGTGGACCCCGTTGCAGCCCTCGTACAACATTTCAAATTTCGTGGCAGATCCTGGGATCGAACCCGGGCCTCCAGAGCTGGCACCTAATCACACAAACCACTACACCACAGAGGCGCGCATTATTATTATTATTATTATTATTATTATTATTATTATTATTATTATTATTATTATTATTATTATTATTATTATTATTACAGATTACATAGCCGAGGCGGTAACAGCGTGCTATGTTCACCCGGAGGGACGTAGGTTCCATTACCTCTCAGGAAGCAGTATAATTTAAGAAACGAGATTTCCACTTCTAGAACGGCATATGGCTCTGAGGTTCACTCAGTCTGCACCAAAAATAGTAGAGCAGACCACTCTGTCCCATTTCGTGCCAAGATTACAGAAAATGGAAGCCTTTACTTTCCAGTCCTCCAGGGGCCTCCGTGGCCTGTACGGAGATGGCCTTATTATTATTATTATTATTATTATTATTATTATTATTATTATTATTATTATACATTTACGAGACGTTTCGTTTAACATGATCCTCTGTCTCTCTCGTCTGTTGATATGCAAAAGATTTCTAGTTAGGTCACAGACAGATGACGAGATGACGACTAACCAGCATAGGTTCAATTCAATATCTCGAGCCCTCCTCTCCGCCGCCACCCCCCCCCCCCCCCCTCTATTTCTATCCGGTCATATTTCATAGTATAAATGTTGGTGATGGTATTGAACTGGTCAGTACACTAGCTAGTGGCAGTCAGTGGATTGAAAAATTATCTGTATTATGCCATGTCGTTGATATCCACACGTAAGAGAACCCATTAGGAATTCATCCTGTTGAATTACACTGACTGACAGAGCAAATGCAACACCAAGAAGGAGTGGTCAGAACTTTATGCCAATTGCAGGGTAGACTGACGTCACTGAGGTATGCTCATGATGTGAAATGCGCCGCTATGCTGCGCACGTAGCGATCGATAAATGGGACAAGGCGTTGGCGAATGGCCCAATTCGTACCGTGATTTCTCAGCCGACAGTCATTGTAGAACCTGTTGTCGTGTGCCACAGGACACGTGTATAGCTAAGAATGCCAGGCCGCCGTCAACGGAGGCATTTCCAGCAGACAGACGACTTTACGAGGGGTATGGTGATCGGGCTGAGAAGGGCAGGTTGGTCGCTTCGTCAAATCGCAGCCGATACCCATAGGGATGTGTCCACGGTGCAGCGCCTGTGGCGAAGATGGTTGGCGCAGGGACATGTGGCACGTGCGAGGGGTCCAGGCGCAGCCCGAGTGACGTCAGCACGCGAGGATCGGCGCATCCGCCGCCAAGCGGTGGCAGCCCCGCACGCCACGTCAACCGCCATTCTTCAGCATGTGCAAGACACCCTGGCTGTTCCAATATCGACCAGAACAATTTCCCGTCGATTGGTTGAAGGAGGCCTGCACTCCCGACGTCCGCTCAGAAGACTACCATTGACTCCACAGCATAGACGTGCACGCCTGGCATGGTGCCGGGCTAGAGCGACTTGGATGAGGGAATGGCGGAACGTCGTGTTCTCCGATGAGTCACGCTTCTGTTCTGTCAGTGATAGTCACCGCAGACGAGTGTGGCGTCGGCGTGGAGAAAGGTCAAATCCGGCAGTAACTGTGGAGCGCCCTACCGCTAGACAACGCGGCATCATGGTTTGGGGCGCTATTGCGTATGATTCCATGCCACCTCTAGTGCATATTCAAGGCACGTTAAATGCCCACCGCTACGTGCAGCATGTGCTGCGGCCGGTGGCACTCCCGTACCTTCAGGGGCTGCCCAATGCTCTGTTTCAGCAGGATAATGCCCGCCCACACACTGCTCGCGTCTCCCAACAGGCTCTACGAGGTGTACAGATGCTTCCGTGGCCAGCGTACTCTCCGGATCTCTCACCAATCGAACACGTGTGGGATCTCATTGGACGCCGTTTGCAAACTCTGCCCCAGCCTCGTACGGACGACCAACTGTGGCAAATGGTTGACAGAGAATGGACAACCATCCCTCAGGACACCATCCGCACTCTTATTGACTCTGTACCTCGACGTGTTTCTGCGTGCATCGCCGCTCGCGGTGGTCCTACATCCTACTGAGTCGATGCCGTGCGCATTGTGTAACCTGCATATCGGTTTGAAATAAACATCAATTATTCGTCCGTGCCGTCTCTGTTTTTACCCCAACTTTCATCCCTTTCAAACCACTCCTTCTTGGTGTTGCATTTGCTCTGTCAGTCAGTGTATCTTGGCACATAACAGAAAGTCATAATCTTGTCAGAACTGTATGTATCCTGACAGCAAAGAACCTGGCTTTGTCCTAAACTTGCTTACCTTGAAGTAAATTACAATAATGGAAAGGGATTATGGAAGATATGTTTTGTACTCAGGTATATGAATGTTTCAAAATGATTAGACAAATTGTTTTCAGAGTTGTGGATAAATTCAGAGCGTTCAGTTTGTGTTTAGGACAGTAAATAGCACACGATACATCCTTATCCTCTCTTTTTCCTTTTTTCTTTTTATTTTTTTATTTGGCATTCGGCTCGAAGACCACTCTGCCAGTGAATTATGTAAGAAAGGGATTTATAGGAACTTATGAATTTATTTATTTATTTTATTTGTTGCTCGGACACAGGAGAGATGCATTCATCTTCTCATCATAAGATCCACGAGGACATCCTGGTACACATGAGTAGGCCCTGGATCAGAACGAGACAGAAGTGTTGTAGTTCTGGTAGGGTAAGATCGATGCTACGTGAAGGTCTTAGATTCGTATTCCATGTCAGAAAGAAACGCATATAACTCAAAGTAAGCAGATTGGTCACCTTTATGGAGAATTGATGAAAGAATAGGTGGTAATTGGTATCCCAATGGCAATAATTATTGTAGTAGGCAACTAGTACGAACAAAGTGGTGTGGACATCCAAAGAACATGTGATTAAAATCTACAACTGTATGAGCTGAATATGAACAAAAGGCAGATCGTAGTACTTGGATTTTGTGCAGGTGCTGAGGGAAACAACCATGATGAAATTTCATTCTTGCGATTGCTCTGATGAATTGGCGCGAATAGGGACACTTATGGTGCCAAAGTACGTTCGGAATATCTGGATGGATAGTGGCATAGTATTTTCCACGTTGTTGGGAGGTATCATATCACTCGCTGTTCCACGCCGTCAATTGCCGTCGATGAAGCAAGGAGGTGTAATACGATGCTGGAACGGTAGTGTATGTCTGTTGGCCTTCAGTGGCAGCAGATCGTGCTGCTTTGTCTGTTACATCATTGCCTGTGATTCCTACATGGGCTTTTACCCACACAAATGAAACTTTCTCCCCCTGTGTCTCAAGTCGATGTACCACTGCAATAATCTCGTGTACGAGAATCAAGGATGTTGTCCGTAAGTTAATGGTTTGTAGACTCTGCAGTGCAGACCTAGAACCGGACACAACGAAAATCAACCGCTCAGGAAGATTTGCAGCGTATTCGAGGAATCCCAAAATGGCTGTAAGCTCAGCCGTAAATATGGATGCTGTCGGAGGTAGCTTGAATTTGCCACAGCTGCCTGATTGAATATCGATATAGGCAGTCCTTTGATCCATCTGTGTAGATATGTCGGGCATATGGCCATTCTGCCAGGTAACATTTCAAGCTGACATAATTGCAGTTCACAGTGATCTCAAATGATGTTTCTAATCGTATATCCAGGTTCTTAATTGTGGTTTCAAAAGAACAGTTAAAACTGGGATGGGTATCTGTAGTGCTTATAATACGTCTGCAACTACTGAGATTGGTAAATTCATCCACTAAGATCGGTTGACATTTCTTTCTCCAATAGCGTGAAGTCAGTACTACGGTAGTCAGCTTGTATATCTTGTGGAGTATTGGAGAGTTCCTGTATTGAAACAGCTTGAAAATATATTTCCCCGCCAGATACTGCCTTCGTAGATGGAAATGAGGTTCAAGTGTTTCAACTAGCGGAGCACTTGTAGGCGTTGACTGGATTGCTCCTATGCAGAGGCAACGGAGGTTCCCAATAAAGTCTTCTGGGAGATGTAGGAAGCGTAATTTGTCTTCTAAGACGGGATGAGCACGCTATCATACGCAGAAGACAGATCAGTGTACAATGCTACAACGTAATTGTTATTGCTCAGACCAAGTTGGGTGTCTGTAATTAGATGTACAAGTGTATCTACTCTGCCTCTTTCCCGCGTCAGAAACCCATCTGTTGAGATGGTAACAGCTTATAATGTTCTACCCACTATTCTAACCGATACTTAATCACCCTTTCCATAGTCTTGTACAAGCAGGATATCAAGGACAGTCAGCGAGATGAAGAAGATAGTCATGGATTTTCTCCATTCTTGTATAATGGTACCAGACGAATAAGTTTAAATACACTCTTTCTAACTACATCCTGTTCAGAAACTTAAGTAGTTTCTTATGTCCAGCACTGGGCATGTTCAATAACATTAGGTAATGGATGTTATCTGGGCATGGGGAAGTATTATGGCTCGTCTTTAGGGCTCTAATAGTTCTTGAAGTTCAAAGGGATGAAGTAGTGGGTGTAAGTTATCGTCATGGCCATTGCGTGGTGTATAGCCTATATGAGCTGAAGCAGGTGCCATTTGTCCCAGTATGTCTTCTTTTATTGGTATCGTACATGAATGTGTAAATTGAAGGCAGTTCTGTGAGTTTGGGAAACGACGAATATTCCACCACATCGTAGCAGAAGAGATAGAAGATTTGAGAGAATTGCAATATTGGCGCCAACCCTGTCGCTTTTTAAGCTTGAATAAGCGTTTTGCTTTCGCTAGAGTTTGTTGTACGATGAAGCGATGAAATTCTTAAGCGTCTTGTTTATACTGATGGAGTGCTGCACGCCTGTCATGCAACGCAGCTTGACCGTTATTCCACCAGGGAGTTGGAGTTCGTTTGCTCTATGCATATGGTTTGTTTTGTGGAATTGTAAAACAGGCTGCTCGAGTAATGGAGTCACAGAATGTTTCGTAGTCTCTGACAACGTCATTTGTTTCGTGGTATACTTCCAGGATGAGATCTATTGCCTCCTTGTAACTTGCCCAGTCAGCTTGTCGAATTTTCTAACGATATGTTGGGTAGATGGTATGAGGAGTGGTTGATGAATATTGGTCGACGTTAATAATATTGGATACTGGTCATATCCTAGAGTGTCCTGTAGAACCTGTCAGAAGAACCGAGTGCTACTGAAGGAGATGAAAAAGTAATAGGTACTGCTTAAGAAGCTTGAATGGGTCGGAAAACTCCGATAGGGGACCCAGCATTCAGTAGCACTAAGTTTTCTTCTTCACCTACACACTTTAGTTGTATTCCATGGGAGTCAGTGCAAGAACTTCCCGAATTCAAGTGGTGTCAATGAAGTCTCCGAATATTAATACAGGCTGTGAAAGTTGGGGAAAAGTCAACGCAATTCGTGTACAGTTACCAGTTGGTTAGGTGATCGGTATACGGAAACAATAGTTAACGGTGAACTTCTGTAATTAACCTTAATGGCACATCTTTCCAATCTAGTTCCTCGAAGATTAAGAGTTACTTGATCATAAATGATGCTCTTCTTGAGAAGAATTCCAACCCCTACACATCCATCATCACGATCACTTCTTATAAAATTGTATCCTGGAAGCTGAAAGGGGGTAGTATCCTTCAGTCAGGTCTCACTTATGACAAACATTGAAACGGAGTTATCATTCAGTAGAGTCTGTAGGCTAAGTTTATGTGCTCGTATTGAGTGACAGTTCCACTGTATTATTTTATTCATTTGAGGTGTGGTATATATGGTTATTTTGATTCAAAAGTAATGAAATAACGTAACGAATATGAGAGGGATCAAATTCCGAGGAGGCCGTGTTTTTAAGCGTCAAGATAAACTGGACAATGTTTTCAAGCAGTGAAGTTGTAGTTAGAGCCTCTGGTGTTGTTTGAGGCTGTTGTCTTAATTGAAATCGTTGTGAAGGGTATGTAGGTCCAATGGAGTTGACAGGAGAACGCTGTCCGTTGTAGTATGTTTTCCACTGGTTGAGAACTGAAACTCTATACTCTGGGGTGGAAGGACGTTTAGGTGTAAAACGAGATGACACTTTAGAGGTACTATGAAAGGAAGAGTTGGATAGGTTATTGGTGGAGAGTGGCGCAAGTGCAGGGGAAGGAAGGGATGAAAATTCCTTCTGGTAAGATGTACTTGCTGGAGGAGTGTTATTTTTCTTCACAGTATTAGCATATTTGCTCGTGGATTCCATTTCGAGTCCTTCCTCGATAGTGATGTTATGTGGGCCATATTATATTTAGTCTTACGCTGTCGTTCGTATTCTCGACAGGATCGGTCATCTGTACGTTGAGGGCCAGAGCAATAAATACATTTTAGGTGGATCTGGAATATGGTAGTCTGCAGTGACGTGTCTGTCGCCGCAGCATGCACAGCGTGGTTTGCTACGACACTGTATATTTACATGGCCATATTTAAGACAATGGTAGCAAAGCGTTACATTCTGGACATACGGCTCTACATCACATCGAGTGTTAATATACAGTATGTTACTTTCCTATTCATACACAGCACATTTCGTTATACAGAGTTCTATGTGCCTGTATATTTATGGAAATTATTGATTTATGGTTGGGTGTCGTGAATGTAATAACAAGATGTAAACACTCAATGCACAAAAGTTTTGTTAATGCAAATAATTTGTGTTTGCACAAATAAAAACAGAATATACTCCAAAACTTCAAGTCACTTTGTTATTCATACACTAGTATAGATGGCGTACGTACCGCAAGTACGTGTGGTGCGAGGAGAGGTGTTGCTGGTTGTGTTCATCTTAGACCTGTGAGAGTAGAAATGGGCAAGGGTAAAGAGCTTGGATATGAGCTGAAACAGACAATTGCCAGTCTAGCACTTCGAGGGTACACCATACGAAAAATAGGAATCGTAGTGAAGAAAAGTCATGCCGCTATTCAATATGTCGTAAATTAGTTTAAGTACGAAGGATCGGTGAAGAATGTGCCAAGAAAACCCAAACAAAAGAAACTAAGCCTACAAGCAGAAAGACTTATTGTTAAGCAAGAGAAATACAACCTTCTCATAAGTACACCAAAGCTGCGGGCAGTGCTGGAAACTGCTACTGGGAAGAAAATGTGTACTCAGACGGTCCTGCGAGATTTACATCGACACGGTTACCATGGCCGTGTACCAAGGAAGAGGCCCTATGTTAGTAAGAAGAATCATATTGAAAGACTGCTCTTTGCGAAAGAATACGTAAACAAGGGCCAGGAGTTTTGGAACCATGTCATCTGGTTCGATGAAACTAAAATCGACCTGTTTGGTTCCGATGATGCCCACAGGGTGTGGAGAAAGACCAGTACGGACAATGATGTGGCCAATACAATTCCCACAGTGAAATACGGAGGTGGATCGGTTATGATGTGGGAGTGTATGTCGGCACAAGGTGTAGAGAATATTCAATTTATTGAAGGCAAGATGGACAAAGTATTGTACAATAATATTTTGAAGAACAATGTTAAACAAAATGCTGAGAAATTGGGAATACTACCGACCTACATGTTTCAACAGGAAAACGACCCCAAACATACCACTGCTCTGAACAAAGAGTGGTTAATTTGGAACATTCCAAAACAATTAAAAACACCTTCTCAGTCTGCTGACTTAAAACCTATTGACCTTTTATGGGTGTTTTTGAAGTCTAGTGTTCACGGTAGAAAGGTTTCATCCAAAGATGAGTTAAAACGTGCGGTGACCCAAGATTGGTGCAGTATCCGCCATGAAACGTGTGCGAGGCTATTAAGTTCCATACAGCGTAGATGCCAAGCTGTCATTAAAGGTAAGGGGTTACTCCACAAAGTACTAGGATTGGTTCTATGGTTCATTTCATTCATATGTTTAGTTGAAGAAATGGCATCTGGATGAACAACAATGTGACGTAGGAAAAGGTCACGTTTTGTTATATATCTATCAGAAATAAATTTATTAAAAGAAAATTACTGTAACATCCATTTGAATGTCCAAAATATACTGCTCTTTTCACAATATGAAATTGTATGAATAAGAAAGTGACATACTGTATACACATAAGGAGGTAAAGGGCGACCTTCAAAAACTACGCGGAACAGTTGCCGAGGCACTAGTACGGTCTGTCAATCTCGCACAAGGTTACGGTGAAAGCGATATACTACTTTCTTATCTGACTGAATTTCTGAAAGTAATTCTCCCTCTGAGAAGGACGTATCTACTGCACGAATTAGACCTGTCTTCACCGTGAGGTGCCTTGGTATGTAAAGACTGAGTGAGCGGATTGTAACTGAGCAAGCCTGTTTGCACAGATAGCGGAAGGAAGTTCTATTTGAACCCTATTACGTCCCTTAGTACTAATGTGTATTATAGCAGTACGCATATCTGGTATTAAGGCCCTAATACACTTTCCCACGGACGCTGAATGTAACCGGTCGATATATTTAGTTGCCACACCTATCTCATCGGGTTAAATTCTGCGTACACAATGAACGGACCTTCATCATCTAAGTATGACTCAGGCTGAGGGCTGAATCGTATTGTTGACTTGGAGCGAGCTGGCTAGCTGTATGCTGGGACGTGTTCAACTGCACAGGCTGCACAGATGGGGCTGGCAGAATTGGGCAGCTAGTTCGATGTTCTGTAGAATTTTCACTGGCACTTACTGTTACTGATAGCTTCTTTACACTTAGTCCCTCTCCATTCCAGTAATCAGGACGCTCGTCCGGAAGACCACATTTACGTAGTGTAGACACATGAGAACGTATTTGTTCTACAGTCCGTCTGAATAGCACAAATTTAATGCGGTTCCTACAGCTGAGCTGACTAAATTATGGTTAGATAGAGTACTTAGGCCACCGTCTGACGATTCCTACATCCTCATTAAGTCCCAGGGACCCTCGTCCCCATTCACAAATATCACTAATCCCTTATCAATCAATCAATAAATAGTGATCTGCATTTAGGGCAGTCGCCCAGGTGGCAGATTCCCTATCTGTTGTTTTCCTTAGCCTTTTCTTAAAAGATTTCAAAGAAATTTAAAATTTATTGAACATCTCCCTTGGTAAGTTATTCCAATCCCCAACTCCCCTTCGTATAAATTAATGTTTGCCCCAATTTGTCCTCTTGAATTCCAACTTTATCTTCATATTGTGATCTTTCCTACTTTTAAAGACGCCACTCAAACGTATTCGTCTACTAATGTCATTCCACGCCATCTCTCCGCCGACAGGTTGGAACATACCACTTAGTCGAGCAGCTCGTCTTCTTTCTCCCAATTCTTCCCAGCCCAAAATTTACAACATTTTTGTAACGCTACTCTTTTGTCAGAAATCACCCAGAACAAATCGAACTGCTTTTCTTTGGATTTTTTCCAGTTCTTGAATCAGGTAATCCTGGTGAGGGTCTCATAGACTGGAAGCATACTCTATTTGGGGTCTTACCAGAGACTTATATGCCCTCTCCTTTACATCCTTACTACAACCCCTAAACACCCTCATAACCATGTGCAGAGATCTGTACCCTTTATTTACAATCCCATTTATATGATTACCCCAATGAAGATCTTTCCTTATATTAATACCTAGGTAGTTACAATGATCCCCAAAAGGAACGTTCACCCCATCAACGCAGTAAAGAAAACTGAGAGGACTTTTCCTATTTGTGAAACTCACAACCTGACTTTTAACCCCGTTTATCAACATACCATTGCCCGCTGTCCATATCACAACATTATCGATGTGAACTTGTCTATGTAATACTATTATTCTATACAGTCACGCAGAAAGAACAGGTTTGTAAACACAGTTGACGGGCACGAGGCGATAGCGAGTTCTAGAAAGCGTAGCGGCACACCAAGCAGAGCGAATACAGCACAACCTTCTCCGACCGAAGGTCGGGCGGAACTGCGCATCCTTATCCTTGTTCCTGTCAGAGTGAAGAGAGCCTTGAAATGGGCATATAAGTTGTCCATGTTGCGTCAACTTAAGAGACCTACTGCCGCCCTAGTGGTCTAGGATTAATGAGTGTGTCTCTTATCCGGTGTCCCTGGGTTCGATTCTCGAGAAGGTCTGGGATTTTTACGACGAGGGCTGGAAGTGAGGTCCAATCAGCCTACGTGAGAACAGCTAAGGAGCTATCTTAGTGGGATATAGTAGCTCTGGTCTAGAAAAGCAAAAAAATAACGTTCAAGAGGATTCGTCGCACTTATAATACGTCACCTCGTAATCTACAGGCATTCCGTCTGAGCAGTGGTTCCTTGGTAGGCCAAGGCCCATCAGAGCTATAATGTTATAGGGTTTGGTTTGTTTGCAATGAGTACTAACCTGTTGACCAAAACGACGATGTTTTGGTGTCACCATCCCAGATTTACGCATACGCCCAGTCTCCACGATTCTCTCTAATTCCTTTATATAATTTTTATAACTTCGAATGTAGTTTCAAGATAACCGAGTGAGTTAGATACGCAGTTTGGGTCAAGTAGTCGTGAGCTTTCATTCGGGAGATGGTGGGTTCGAAGCCTACTGTCGGCAGCCCTGAAGATAGTTTTCCACGGCTTCCCATTTTTGCATTTGGTCACGGTGGCTTCCTTCCCAGTCCTATCTCATGGTGGCCATAAGACCTGTCCGTGCCGATGTGATGGAAAGCAGGTAGTAAAATCAAAAGTTTCAGGATTAGCCCAGTTTTTAAGCAAGTAAATAATCCTGCGTCACATGCAGCCCCTTAAGGGCACTGGGCTACCAAGAGGACTCCTGCACACCCGAATGGCTTGCAAAATATTGGAGTGTCAGATGCTTATCCTCAAGACCTGGTTTACTGTCTCATTAAAATACTTGGACTGCCCAGAAATCTAATCAAAGGCAAGAACGCTACCCCTAAACGAAGGATTCACACTGTCACGTACGTTCCTACAGTAATAATTTCAATACCTGTATGGGTTGGGTATTTTAGTATACATACAGTATATTCTGTGAAGTATGTATTCGAAATTTATTTGGAGAATGTTAAAGTTGCGCTCCAATCTCAGTGTATTAGCAGTTCTCATTAATAATAATGTTATTGGCCTTACGTCCCACTAACTACTTACGGTTTTCTTAGACACGCGCGAGTTCTTTTACGTGCCAGGCTTGCGTATTTGAGCACCTTCAAATACCACCGGACTGATCCAGAATCGAACCTGCCAATTTGGGGTCAGAAAGCCAGCGCCTCAACCGGAGGTTTTTTTTTTTTACAGGTTGTATTACGTCGCACCGACACAGATAGGTCTTATGGCGACGATGAGACAGGAGTGGGAAGGAATCGACCGTGGCCTTAATTAAATTACAGCCCCAGTATTTGCCTGGTTTGAAAATGGGAAGCCACGGAAAACCATCTTCAGTGCTGCCGACAGTGGGATTCGAATCCACTATCTCCCATATACTGGATACTGGCCGCACTTAAGCGACTGCAGCTATCGAGCTCGGTAGAGATCTTATTCAAACCCTTCGATTTCAGTTAGTGCCCTTTAGTGATAAAAATGAAAACCACCATGGCGCTGCAGCCCTGACGGGCATTGGCTGCTAAGCGACCACTGCTCAGCTGGAAGACCTACAGATTACGAGGTGGTGCGTTCTCAGCTCGACGAATCCCATCCGCCGTTATTCTTGGCTTTCTATCGTATACCAGGCTTTAGTGATCCAACTTTCATTAATCTACGCTGCTTGAATACATTACTCGTCACCTATTTTCAAGATAGCAGTCAGCTCGTAAGAGCGCTTAAATGTGAGATCTGCATGTTTAAACATCTCCATTAAGGTAAAATTTACGAATAATAATAATATTAGTAATAACTCTACCTCTGTGGTGTAGTGGTTACTGTGATTAGCTGCCACCCCCGGAGGCCCGGGTTCCATTTCCAACTCTGCCACGAAATTTGAAAAGTGATACGAGGGCTGGAACGGGGATCCACCCAGCCTTAGGAGGTCAACTGAGCCATCCTCGAAGTAGTTTCCCGCGGTTTCTCACTTTTCCTCCAGGTAAATGCTGGATTGGTACCTAACTTAATGCCACAGCCGCTTCCTTCCCTGTTCCTTGTTTATCCCTTTCAATCTTCCCATCCGTCACAAAGCTCCTGTTCAATATAGCAGGTTAGGCCGGCTGGGCGTGATACTGGTCCTTTTACCCAGTTGTATCCCCCGACGCAATGTCTCACACTCCAGGACACTGCCCTTGAGGCGGTAGACGTGGGATCCCTCTCTGAGTCCGAGGGAAAAATCAACCCTGGAGAGTAAACAGATAAAAAAATTATAATAATAATTGAACCCTTTGGTCCATACTGAAGGATACCTACCTTCCTTACCTATCAGCATAAGTTCATAAGATCTGTCTCTTGGGTCGTATCGGGTCCTTCGTCACTTGCTGAGGTAAAGGTAGGTTTCAGTAATTCTAATCTATCTACTCAAATGAATGGTCTGTTTAAAAATATTCCTATTTATTCAGGTAAACTCTGAAGTGTTAATCATTTTATCATCGGTATGATTAGAATCCAATCGTGTCAACTGGACACCACAATCATTTACACAGAAGGTCAGAACACTGGTGTGAGCCTTTGACATAAATGCCTGATGGGCATCCCTACTAGAAACCATTGTCTCAATTATTAATTAAAGAAAAGAAAGTCTGGAAATCCTTAGATTCGGCTTCCATGTGAGACTACATGTACCCTCATAGTGATTATTTATGGTCCAGTTCTCGTAACACGAACTCTGGACTCTGGGTATAATTAAGACAGTACAATCGGTGTGTGCCACACAGTGGTTATACGGCATGGACCCTTAATTGAATCGATTTGACCTGCGACTATGTCATGGACCGACATCTAAACTTCTAAGTTACTTTAAAGTCATTGTGGATGATGACCGCAAGGAAAATGATGCTACGGTGGCATATGGCCCTACTCCAAGTCACTGAGGTTGATGACCCCATGACCATCCAAGTTTCTAAGCTGAAAGCTAAGCACAATTAAGTTACATCGGTTGATGACCAAAGTTTCCATTTTACTAGCCCCAGCACATTTACTGCTCAATCAATCAAAGTTAAATAATGAAACAACAACAATGCTCACAATACCTTGTGGCAGTAAAATCCATTACCTTCGGATATGTCCCCTTACTCGTTACGTTAACATTTACATATTCCCCAGAAAACAAACTAAGATTTCCAGAATGCAGCTTCAAGTCATTCGCTTGATTTAAAGTTATTTCTAAATACGTTTCCACTTAATTTAATAATTAAATAACTTTAAACGATTTAATGAAATCTTAATGAACAACAAATTCTATCTCCGCGGACGAATGGGTTCTTTCACATATCCCTACACAAGTCCTGACATAATTCAATTTAATCATGTCGGATGTCTATCGTTGGTAAGTGGAAAAATTTTTACATCACTTATTTCCAGTATTTATCTTGTTTCGTGATATCACACTTTAATTTAATTTAATACTAACCATTATTACTACTTGGATAACCCTGATCATTAAGTGCAAAACCATAAGTAACTCGCCGTACTATGTAAACCGCTTACGATGTCATATCTTGTCGTACAATTTCCGTGAAGCTTTGTGCGCCCCACACAAACAAAACAATCATCATTACCATCGCTCTATATTTTGGACGACCCTGAAATTGGCTAACCTTACTCATTATATTCTAAGTTCGTGGTCTCAAATGTACATTACGATCTCAATTAAAAAAATTTACAGTATCTAATAACATACACTTTATTCCCGGATGAAAATTTCAACTATGTTTCGTAATTATTGATATCCACTGCCAGGAAATGTGATCTCAATTCAATGCGTAACACACTCTGCACGTTTCGTTATTCGAGCGGCGAACTCCTATCATCTGGCGGCATTTAGCCCCAACCCTCGCTTTGCCATGATATGAGACATCTGTTCGTCCTACCTGACTGGCCTCTCAGAATGCAACCTTTAAACTTTGCCGACATAATTAAACAAATACGATATTTCTAACCAACAAAATGCACATAGATTATACTTCAAAATGCCCACACTAATTGTACACGTCGCAAATTAATACCGGCATGGATTCTCTAGTTCTACTTTTCATCCCAAACAGTACACAAAATCTTCCTCGGCCTTATACATATCCCGGAACATTTATAGGCTTCCAATCATCTGATTCACAAATCCCATCTCAACTCATCCGACAACTCTGAACTCTCGTCTCCACTGGACGGCTCTCACTGACAAACAAGACTGGAATAAAAATACTTGGAATCCACGACGCCTAATACGTACAAATACACTAATAATGAACACTTCGCATAATGATCTCGTATTTTCCCAAAACTGGATTTCACAAAATGACAGTAAAATTCTACTAAATGTTTTATTGTCAGTCAGACACAGTTTAAATGGGCATAGAATAACGTTTCACTCCGTGACGAAATTCACCACTCTATACTCTCACCCGACAGTGCGCTTCCACTCGATTGAAAATGGGTAACCATGGATTTCTTACATCATTAACGTCAAAATTCAAACAGAAAAATTTTACGTTCAGATAAAATTATCTCAATAAACATCACAAAGGTATAGGCAATCAATTCACGGAAATTGACGATCTACTCTGGACGTGATATCACTTCGAAGCCCTCATTAAAAACTTTTACATGTCACACGGCGCTCACAATATTAAACAGAAATTAAAACAAATGACCTTTAGTCATATTTGACATTCGCCAAAAAACATAGGGGTGGCCAACTGCGTTATGAAAACCCATTTCAAATGCACATGAATTTGACATCACAAAACAAGATATAGTAGGTGGTAAGATGGTAAGGCACCTACATTAAATCGACGCCGGCTTCCATCCTTAGGCTCACCAGTGATCTTCCTTCACTTTATCTAGCCATTTTACATTTCTGGCTGTACATCATAATAACCCTTTATTTTCCTGGAAATGAAACACATAAAAAAAAGAAATACCCTTCACACGTGTCACCGTTGATCGCACTCGACTGATGGTAGTTACTGCCCGCACACGAATTACTTTTAAAACACAAAATATTTTACAGCTTTATACTTCTTCTGCAATATCTTGACCTCCTTTTTATAAGACTACCTTTGCTCAAACAAATCCATTTTGGATTCAAGACCCCAGCCACATCGGCCAAAATCTGTTCGTCGTAGTCTACTTCATCGCTGGATTTACAGAACAGTCTTAACTCTCTCGCTCAAGATTCTACAACACAATGCAGGGGTTTCATCATGGCGCCCCTCCTACAGTATATTTATAGCCATTTACCCCCGCTCTCCAGGCATTTTCCCTTGCCGCCAAGAAATTTGATTAATCATTCTGACTTAAATGAATCGTATTTAAGAGTTTTGGATGTAACCCTGTATTTGTTACCTCATTAGCAGTAGTGATCCTGAACATTTAAAATTTATATTTATTAGTTTAGCTGGTTAAATGACCTCATTTGATAGGCACTACTTTTCTGTCGACTTCGCGTGGGGACGCCATACACACGCGCTCTTCTGAAATAACCCACCGAAATGGCTTAGCAGTCTCAAACTTTCTTCGGTATCCTTCCACGTACGACACGTGCGGGTGACGTCACGTATCCCAGAGCGTGGGACGGAAAGTAGCTAGCCCCTTGCCACGTGTCACTCCCGTGATATCGAGAATTTTTCAGAAATGTAGTAACTTTTCATACTTAAAATTCTTAGGGCACAAAGGTCATGGGTTCATAATCATCATCATCATTATCATATGGCCTCAGATTCTGTGTAATTCGACGCCGTTTAGGCTGCTTATCTGACAATTTCGACGTTCAGTTTTACTCTAGCAGATGGAAGAGAAAGAGATCTCTCTTGAGCTGAGGCATTAAATATATAACCAGACATCTTTTACAATCCTACATCGTACGTTAAGGAGTACCGAACAGAACGTTTTCCGCCCTTCTAAACTCCGACTACCTCCGCTGGGTTTGAATCCGCGGTCTTCGAATCCAGAGGCCGACACTCTACCGAGTGAGCTACGTACGAAGAATACGAGTACTGAAAGGAAATATAAGAAATAACACGCCGTAATTTTGAAATGCATCACATTAGACATAACGTTGCAGTGACGATTAATATGACAAGTTCTTACCAGTAAGTTCCATGAGGCGGTAACCTTAGTGGGATGGGTACGGGCAACCTACCATCCACTTTGGTGGCTCTTTTGTTTCGGTGGGCTGAGTAGCGGTCTGGCTCCATGACTAAATGGTTGCCGTGCTACCCTTTGGTTCAAGGGGCCGCGGGTTCGATTCCCAGCCAGTTTGGGGACTTCAACCTTATTATTTTCACTAACTCGGAGACTGGGTGTATGTCGTCCTTAAATGGAAGGAAAAGGAAAACAAAGAAAGAATGAGAAAAATTAGAAACTATCAGTAAAAATTATGAATATAAAAAGTTGCTCAGATAGGAGAGCACTGGCTTTCTGATCTCAAGTTGGCGGGTTCGATCCCGGCTCACTCTGGTGGTATTTGAAGCTACTTCTAGTACCTGAGCCTCATCTCGGTAGATTTTCCGGCCACAAAAATTTCTTGCAGGACAAAACGCGTAACATACGGCATCTCCGTAACCACGAAAGTACTTATTGGGACATATAACGAATAACATTATTATATTATTCAACTTAGAATAAACTAAGCACATTATATTACATAACTAAAAGATTTTGGAACGACAAGATGCAATAAAATACTTCTTTTCCTGTCTGGCTCCATGGCTAAATGGTTAGCGTGCTGGCCTTTGGCCACAGGGGTCCCGGGTTCGATTCCCAGCAGGATCGAGAAATTTAACCATCATTGGTTAATTTCTCTGGCACGGGGGCTGGGTGTATGTGTTGTCGTCTTCATAATCATTTCATCCCCATCACGATGCGCAGCTCGCTTACGGGTGTCCAATCAAAAGACCTGCATCTGGCAAGCCGAACTTATCCTCGGACACTCCCGGGACTAAAAGCCATACGCCATTTTATTTCATTTTTCACTTCTTTTCCTAATTATAATCTTCTATCTTTACTTCTTTTTCTACCACTTTTCCCACGCTTGTGGGGTCATGGGTGCGAACTGTGTCACACTGTGTGTGTGTATTTATTTATTTATTTATTTATTTATTTATTTATTTATTTATTTATTTATTTATTTATTTATTTATTTATTTATTTTTATTTGGCCCTGTTCTACGGCCGGATGCCCTTCCTGACGCAATCGTATATGGAGGGATGTAATCACCATTGCGTGTTTCTGTGGTGGTTGGTAGTGTAGTATTTTGTGTGAATATGAAGAGGAAAGCGTTGGGACAAACAAAAACACCCATTCCCCGAGCCAGGAGAATTAATCGGACGGGATTAGTATCCCCAACCCGGCCGGGAATCGAACGCGGGACCCTCTGAACTCTGATCACTCAGCCAAGGAGTCAGACTTACCTAATTCTAATCAATTTGTAGTATTAGTCTCTTTTTATTTTCATGTTAGTATTACGTTGCACATGTTTACACTCCGCGGCCTGGGGTGAGATTTACCTTTCAAGTCCCAAATACGGTGAGTTCCTTTCGGTTTCGTTGTTCTTATTCATTCTCTAATCCATGGCCATCTAAATTAGCTTTAAGATTGTTCACGATAAGTGTTCAGAGGGGCGATAAATACCCATACATTGTACCAAGATGTGGTGTAATAGCGCGCGGTAGGCCTAAGTTGTTTTAAACGACTTTTGGTAGCGGAAAGTAGAAAGTTTAAGTCTATTATCTTACAAATGATCTCCAAAGTGCCGGGCCAGCATTAATGAGGCAGAATCAATTCTTCTCTATATCGACATCCCTATGTATCAACGGGGACCATAAAGCTACACTTTCAAGAAAATCCAGTCACCAGCCAATGTGCTCGTACGTTTTCTCATGAGGAAATTTGCTGTAAAGGTTACACAGTTAATTCATACTTGTACTTCGTACTTTCGTAGCTAAGAACTATAATTTTCGCTCTATTTTTTTTGAAGTCTCGAAGTAGTACTGATCGGAGATCTCGTTTCGAACCCCAGCATCGAGTTCAGTTATTATGAACGTGGTATTTTTCAATATTTTGAGTAATGAATTCGGGTATAGCAAAATATTTCTAGTCCCTCTAGCAACTTACCCGGTTGAAGTATGAAGGACACTATCTTATGCTTTACAGGGGAAGGAAAATTGTTTTCAAAATATTTCCTTATCATGAGTTGTGTTGAAATAACGAGACATATTATAAACTGGACAATAACACAGTTATATACGAATTCGTGTACCTCTCGTGCAAATTTACCCAGGAAAATTTCTAATAAAATCTAGAATTTATCCGATGTATGCGCTGTTACTTGAAGAATTCTGACCAAAAAATTAATAATTTGCTAGAAGTTTAGATTTATTTTACTTTCCCTAGGTTTACGCCATAAAGAATGACCTCTCTCTTCAAGTTTATCAAAATATGTTAATGTTTCTTTTAGGCTTCAGGAGACATTTTCAGGACATTTTTAATGTTTTCGTTCAGATAATTGAGTGAGCACTACTTTTACTTAAGCACGTTTATAAAGTATTACCGGTATCTCTCTAGGTTCACCAGCCTTTTCTCCGTAAAATAATTTAAATTCCCAATCATTAAATCACCGAACATTTAAAATTAAGAAATTTTGAAATTATGAGGTATTTTTACCTGAACTCCTGAATGACAAGCCCAATATTTATGTATACACAAATTACCCCAAACACTTCGGTAATAGGATACACTCGACTAAATCCACAGTATTGAGACTAAATTGCAATATGGTGCATTTTGAGAATGATTAACAAAATAATATTTATACACTGAAACAACTGTTAGTTATGCTATATTTATTAAGTACACTCTCATAATTTACTTGTTCAATTCATTCCCTTCGTTGTACTTGTACTTCGACTAAACCTGCAGTAGTCGGGTAATTCCGCAGATCGCTATGACTAATTTCGCACTACTCCGTGAATCCATCGTCAATAACTCTGCAAATAATTTTACTTGAAGGTAGTAAGTAATATATACACGGTGTCCTAGAAGAAATGGTCAATACTCAGGGAAATGACAGGAACGATCTTTTGAAGCAAAAATCTTCATATGGACATATGCCCTATTCCGAATGGTTTCCGAGACAGAACACATTTAATGCACATCTGTTTTGGGGCTAGTGGCGCATACGTATGAGTATTACCCACCCAAACTGTTTGCCGTTTTGAAAAGGGTACAAGATTTCCGCATGTAATGTTCGCCATACACGTGTTCGTGCAGAATGTCCTCGTATGCTGGTAGTAGGTCTATTTGAACAATGTGTTGCTGTTCCTCCACAAGTTGTTGAACTACACATTCAGAAGGAAACGGAAACTTGGAAGAATACCTGTTCCACGCAATGTGCTGTAAACTCTGGTAAACACTCTACGACAGGGCCTCTCAAACGCCCAAAATCTCACGCGTGCAATTCGAGGCGCAAGAGCTCCGTGCACTGTGCAGCGCTCCCGCTCGGCACGGCTCGGACCAACCCTTCGTCTCTGGGCTACTCGGTTAAGCTCGGCTCAACACGGGTCAATTCGGCTCGGATTTGGAGCGCTACGCAGCAAGTGAGGAAGAGGGAGACAGGGGGAGCGAGCGAGACAGGCGTGGGGAAAGAGAGAGACAGCGCTATTGCTCCAAATCGAGGAGTGGGGATCTGCACTCTGGTCAACCAAGCGAAGTCGTCTTTTGCACCGTGCACAGTGCATGCACCAAGCGCATGCACCCTGAGAGGCCCTGCTCTACGATCAGGAATTCGACGTGTCGGAAAGCGCCGACGGTACTCCTCGACAGCAGCAGGAGCACTACCAACACAGAAGCCCGTACACATACAACATATCTCCATATTCTTCGCTAGAGTAGATGTGTAGTATTTTAGCCAGCGCGTGTACACGCACACAGTTCTCTCTGATACACTCTCAATCCCTCGCACTACTTCACTCACAACACCCCGTGGACAACTGCGCGTTCAATGCGCTAGTTTAATGGATGAAAGACATCCCGAGCAAAGAGGTACAGTAGGTTGGGCTAGAATAAAACGTCAGATTGGTTAGGTGGGTCAGACACATACGTGCGCGCCACTGGCTCAAAAATAAATGTACTCTATATGTGTTCTACCGAGCTCGATAGATGCAGTCGCTGAAGTGCGGCCAGTATCCAGTATTCGGGAGATAGTGGGTTCGAACCCAACTGTCGGCAACCCTGAAGATTGTTTTCCATGATTTCCCATTTTCACACCAGACAAATGCTGGGGCTGTACCTTAATTAAGGCCACAGACGCTTCCTTCCCACTCCTAGCCCTTTCCTGTCCCATCGTCGCCGTAAGACCTATCAGTGTCGGTGCGACGTAAAGCAAATTGAAAAAAAAAAACTATGAAGCTTTTTTCCTTCAAATTATAGTGTACGCCATATCCCTGAATATTGACCATTCCTCCTGGGACATCCTGTATATTGTAGACCTACTCACCTTAAAAAAGTATGTATTCCAAACACAGTAAAACGGATAATTACTGAAGTTTCTTGATGCCACCACCAAAAGGATCCACTTCAAAATACACAAGATGTTTAGAGGATGTAATAAGCCGATCAGACCTTCTCCTCTGACTGAGGTAAAAACACAGCAAAGTTATATCAATCAATCAATCAATCAATCAATCAATCAATCAATCAATCAATCAATCAATCAATCAATCAATCAATCAATCAATCAATCAATCAATCAATCAATCAATCAATCAATCAATCAATCAATCAATCAATCAATCAATCAATCAATCCTTGACCTAGATTTAGGGTTGTCATTCAGGTGGCAGATTCCCTATCCGTTGTTTACTTAGCCGCCTTTTACATGATTTTCAAAGAACTTGGAAATGTATCGAGCATTTTCCTTCATGAATTATTACAATCAGTAATTCTTCTTCCTACAAATGAAGATTTTCCCCAATTTGTTCTCTTGTATTCGAACTTTATCTTCATATTATGATCCCGACCTTCAGAAGCTCCTCTCAAGCTTATTTGTCTACTAATGTCGCTCCATGCCATCTCTTCACTGACAGCTCGGACCATACCGCTTAGTCGAGCAGCTCGTCTCCCTACTTCCAAGTCCTCCCAGCCCAAAGATCGCAACATTTTCGTAACATAATCCTTTTGTCGGAAATCAACCAGAACAAATAGTGGTACTTTCCTTAGTATATTTTCCAGTTCTCGTATGAAGTAATCCTGGTGTGGGTCCTATTTTTAAGTTACTGCGAAAATAGCCGCACTGTGGATTTAGCTACGTCTCCCTTACACATTATCAGACAGTATGGATGCAGGGATGGTGGTTTGAGGAACCTCAAGTCTGTACAGTGAATCACGAACAGGAACAATGTATTTTGAGCCACTCAGCGGTTCACACGCACTTATTACAGCATTTATTAGTAATTTTCATCCAGAAACTTTACAGCTTGTGACACATCAATAGTGACTAGACGGTTTACCTCTACTTCCTAATGTCAGACTACCGGGCGAGTTAGCCGTGCGCGTAGAGGCGCGCGGCTGTGAGCTTGCATCCGGGAGATAGTAGGTTCGAATCCCACTATCGGCAGCCCTGAAAATGGTTTTCCGTGGTTTCCCATTTTCACACCAGGCAAATGCTGGGGCTGTACCTTAATTAAGGCCACGGCCGCTTCCTTCCAACTCCTAGGCCTTTCCTACCCCATCGTCGCCATAAGACCTATCTGTGTCGGCGCGACGTAAAGCCCCTAGCAAAAAAAAAAATAATGTCAGACTCGCCTCCCGCACGTTTCCTGCCCAAACTCCGTAACCAAACGAATGCTCTCTTCATATACCAGATTTGCGGGAACTTAGGAAGCCTTCCATTTCCCGCTATTCAAAGTCGCTCTTTTAACATAATCCCTTTCCACTTGGAACTCTTCCTTTCTTTCTGTCAACTAATGCTGATGATATAGTCTATTTGTTTCTTCCCTTAAAGTGTCAATTCGCACCACGGAAAATATACCCATGTAGCTCTTAGCTTGGAAGAGGTGCGAAGAAAGCACGGGTGCCAACTGAATCTGGCATTCATTTCACTTACTTGTACTAGGCTGCTTGCTTTCAACATTACTATCCAACCATTCGTGGTCAATCTTATTCTGTTTCTTCACCGATGGTGTGAATCTATCATTTTCATGCCTTTGATGCAACTTGTGTCTGTCAATACTTACCTCGCACCATTCTCATCATATCACAATCAAGGGTACACTGTGTCCATTGTTTCTTTGGGAATTTTAAGACATCTCCAGACGTGATCACAAAGCAGAAGCAATATGTAAAGTCATCTTCGTACAGGCTATGACTGTCCCTGGAGGTTAAAGCTTCCACTACCCGCAATCTGTGTAGCTGTTAGCTTGAATTCGGAAGATGATAGCTTTGAATCCCACTTTCGGCAGCCCTGAAGCCTGATAAAAGCATCCACCACCCATAATCTCGGAAGTGAGTGTCGTAGTAGGATTGGCTCTATATTAATTTACGTTTAACCCCAGAAATTAATCTCAGTTTCATTGTAGTGAAAATTTAATCTCCTTGTTCTTCTTCTGCTTTAAATTTTGGCATCAAAAAACCACGTAAAACAATCCATTGTATTTATCTTTCTGCTTCATTTATTTGCTTTCTAATTGTTCTTCATTATTTTTACTGTTGTCTCCTCTCATCCTTTCAAAAAATGTTCTTTATTTTGTTCTTTTCATTGTTCTGCAATTCTTTATAATCATCCTTCCAAACACCTATGTAATGGAATCACGTCCAACTTCGTTGGGCTCAAATTGAGTCTCGAATCCTACGTAATCGCTTTGTTTGTAGGTACATTTGTTCGCAAGCAGCTTCCTGATCGAGTAGTCACGTAAATGTAAGACCAAATTTGTGAGAATCAAATAGACTACATGCGTCTTAATCGACGTGTTCACATATGTTATAAGAATATACTTCCTCTCTGGATCAGCGGTAGTGCGTTGGCCTCCCGATCACAAGATCGCGGGTTCACGCTTGTCGAAATTCTGAAGGCTTGTAGAAGACCTCAGGTGACACACTTGGTGTTTAACCAATAAAATTAATAAAAACTCAGGCACAGATCGCCCAACAAAGTTCATTGCCGAATGGCAGAGTAAAACATGCATAGACAGCCTAAGTCCAGTCAAAAGTCCGGAATTGGGTAGCAGAGGCCTTACGTTTAAAAAAACTTTTAAATTTGCAACACGGGAATAGTTTCGGTGATAGCAAGACTAAGTATGAAATAATTGTAATATTTCCTTGGGGATGAACTTAAGCAATTTAAAAGGATAATCAACTAGAAGATGAACTCGTCTTAACAACGTTCAACCAGATACTTCACGTCACGACAGAACAAAACCTTCAAACTTCATAATGGCGGTGCTGTGCGTCATTCTCCTAGCTTAATCAATTCTCTGAAAGCGTTTCTGCAGACAAGTGACAAAACCAGGAGCCTTTTCTTTCAACAGTTGTGTTTACCAATGCATACCCACCAATTACACTCTAACATTAAAATACGACATTGTAACCACAACCAATGCGCTTACCACTTCTTCTAGGTATGTCGACAAATAGATATATATTCTAATACTTTATGAATTGTATTATTATTATTATTATTATTATTATTATTATTATTATTATTATTATTATTATTATTATTACGGGGTATTTGTGGAACGCAGAGAGAGGTAAAAGAAGGTGCGGGCTTGAATGTGTCTAACTACAACATCAAGAACTGAATAAAAATTTTAACAAGGTTATATTTCTTTAGAATTTCAAAAATTAATCAATAACAACACGACAGGTACAATTATCAATCTTGAAATAAGACTTGAGAAATCCAAGATTTAGAACTTAACAATTATGGGCTTCAAGCCCCTAGTTTTAACATTTCTTAGCTACCAGCTCAAATTTACAATTCAAAATGAGAAATAATTTAGTCAAGGGCAGAAATCCCCTAATTCAAGAGCACTTGCTTCTTAAATTACAATGTCTAGCCTTCCAGAGGCACCCTTCACTATTACAAAATATTGAAAAGAGCTAGCAGGCTCTCAGTTTCTTCCGGCCTACTGAAGGCAACATCAAAATCTAACAATCTCTGGACTCTCAAGGCACAACTTACAAATATAAATATTTTTTACTCAGGGGTATCTAGTACGCAACCTACACGGCCTTTGCGAAAAAGAACAGGTTAAGTAAACGGCCCGAACACAAACTGCGTACCCTGCACTGCAGATAATGAAATATAAAATCCTATAGGGCTCTTGGCCGATGAAACTGGGGCTATTCCCACACTACTGAGGTGGCTCGAATGGAAATAACTTTAATACATTACAGAAACGAAAGGTTGCGAAAACGTAGCCACCTCAAACCAAGATGATGGGGGAGCTCGAGACGGTAACTCACTCTCTATCCCCGATTTACAATTAAATATTTTATGAAGTTTTTACATGAGCCGAAAGAAAAGTTACGTTTTAGAAAATTATTGTTACATAATTAAAGTTTCGGACCTTCCCCTCGGATTGATTAGCGGATACAGCAAGAAAGATAGAATTTATGTGGCCGTTACCTTGTAGATGTTCTGATGGCCGAAGAAAGAGGCGCCCCGCCTCTTGCTTTAACACACACACTCAGAAAGGCGACGATCAATTGGCAAGGAAACATGAAAATCCGCAGTTTATATACCCTCAGGAAAGGTTCGAGACTCCATGGCATCTTCATCTGGGAACCTTGTCTCTTGTAAGGCTGCAATGCTGATGTTCTTGTCTTTCAGGATTTCAAGGGTATGTTTAAGTTTCCCGGTCTTGATCAGCGAGTTAATATTGATCGTAGCTAGGTATGTGATGTTCCTTTTTCTTTTAGTTCTGACTGGGTCACATGAAGGCATAGGTCCCCCAGAATCCGACGACCTATATGCCCCGTCATGAACCACATATTTTTTGTCTCCGGAAAAAACACTTAAGAGAGTGCGCTAAAACGGACTTAGAAGGGAGTGGAATTCGTTTTATTAGCATGCTGATATCTAAAAATTGATGATTTTACAGACGTTGGTCGATTTCCAGTTAGGCTGGTCTTGTATCTATTGTGGGAGAGTAAAATCACTGTTCCGATTCTGTATAAACCCCCAGTCCATTCCGGGAATTTGACATGGTATGGACCTAAAATGTTACGTTTGAACAGGTGGATGCTAAATATGAAGTTTGGAAATATCTCCAGTAGTTTTCAAGTTATAAAAAATAGCCTTTACCCGCACCCGCTCTTGAGTTCAATCCGGTGGGACTTATACCGAAAAATGATCCGTTAATGATATCTCCCTTATTAATCCTCGAATAGAAATGATGAATATGATAGAAAAGATTTATCAATATATTGATTTCTAAAAGCCGCTAGATTTCCATTACGTTTGGTTGTGTATATTTTGTGGGGGTGAAAAATCACGGTCTCTGTTTCGTATAAACCCCCCAGTCACTTCAGGGATGTAGAAACAATATTGTCCCTTAAACCTGCCCAAGAACAGGTGGATTCTAAATATGAAATTTGGTAGATATATATCCAGTAGTTTTCAAGTTATAGACAAACAGACAAGCAATCAAACATACAAACAAACACCAAAGCTAAAAAATATGCTGATGGTCATTATTACACCTGAAACGGATAACTGTACGGAAATTTCGCCAAAATAGTCAGTGCACAGATACACGCTCATTACGATTCTATATATTACTAGCAGTTACCCGTGGCTTCGCTCGCGTGAATTTCGTCACCTGATAAAAGTAATCGTTCTGCGGTACTGTACTAAGACATTATCTCAAAATCCCTAAAGTATAAAAACTCACCGAATAATTGAGTTTAATTTACCCCAGAATGCCTTTGTAAACCACGTTCGTTATATTCCTTTTGGAGCTAAGATGCGATTTAGAACTCTAGGTGTGAGAAATAGTCTCCTCTTAAGTCGAAAAACAATGTTTATTTTTAAAGGAGATTCCTAGTACATATTTCCACGTCAATAACATCTTCAGTTTTTGAGATATAAGTATTCCCATAAAAATAATTCAACCCCTTTATCAGTCCTACCCCCACCCCCAATCCACCTACGTAGATTTTACGAAAAAAAATACATCTTTGTTTATTTTTAAACGAGAGTCCAAATACCAATTTTCACGTTTATAACATCTTCAGTTTTTAAGATGCAAGTATCCTCGTAAAAAATAATTCAACTAATGTCTCAATTATTTCTCCCTATGTGGATTTTCCGAAAACAAAAGGAATCATGTTTCTTTATTTTTAAAGGAGATTCCAAATACCAATTTTCACGTCTGCAACACCTTTAATTTTTGAAATATAAGCATCCTCATACAAAGAATTCAAATAATTTTTCAATTCTTTCACCCCCTTAAGTGGATTTTCCGGAAACAAAAAATACGTATTTCTTTAGTTTTTGGGAGACTCCAAATACCAATTTTCACGTCTGTAAAATCTTCAATTTTTGAGATATCAGCATGCTAATAAAACGAATTCCACTCCCTTTTCAGTCCTTTTTACCGCCCTCTCTTAAGTATTTATTTCCGGAAACCAAAATTATGTGGTTCTTTATTTTTAAAAGAGATTAAAAATACCAATGTTCACGTCTGTAACGAGTTAAGTTTTTGAGATGTGCTGTCGATACGCTCATTTTAGAAATTCATCACTTTTTTCAGTTCCCCTTAAGCGGATTTTCCGAAAACAAATTACCTGTTTGTCTTTACTTTCACAGGACATTCCAAATACCAATTTTCACGTGTGTAAAATGTTACCTTTTTGAGAAATAGATATATATAGCCTTTTTTTAAACTCACCCCCTTTGTCAATGCCGTTCACTCCTATTAAACTGGATTTTCCAAAAATACAAAATTTGTTTATTTTTAAAGAAGATTCTAAATACCAATTTTCACGTCTGTAACATCTTCAGTTTTTACGATATTAGTATCCTCGTAAAAAGTATTCAACCTCTTTTTAACCTCTTTTCAGCGAACCCCTCTTAAGAGGAATTTCCGGAAACAAAACATACGTGTTTCCTTATTTTAAAATGAGATTTCAAATACTAATCTTCACGTTTTTAAACTGTTAAGTTTTGGAGATATAGATACTCATTCTAAAAATTCGCTCCCCTGTTCACCCCCTTAGCGGCGAAATATCCAAAAATCCTCCCTCAGCATGCACCTACATCGTAATATAAATTTAACATCCAAAATGTCATTTCTTTATGTCCAGTAGTTTTGGCAACATATCATAATCACATACTGTTGGGCAGGCAACCCGCTGATTAGACTTGTTTCGCGGTTTGCTTATCTTCCCCTATTTCACCCTATTTCATCTTTCACTCCTAAGTGCCGAACTACCAATCAGATTTCGTCCAAAACACTTCATAATCCCTCTCAGAGGTAATAAGAACAAACTGTGAAAATTTCAGCGAAATTGGTCCAGTAGTTTTTGAGTCTATTAACGTCAAATATACCAACATCCAATTTTATATATAGATTATTATTATTATTATTATTATTATTATTATTATTATTATTATTATTATTATTATTATTATTATTATTATTATTTATTACTGTTACCGTGCTTGGTGGATCAGCAGAGGTGAAAGAAGGTGCCGGGGAGAATGGGTCTAACTACCAAATCAAAGTTAATTTAAAACTTTAACAAGGTTATATTTTCTGAGTTTTAACAATCAATAAGAACAAAATTTAACAGGATCCAAGAATTTTAACTCTCTTGGGCTACAAGCCCCTAGTTTTACAATTTCGAGCTCCTAGCTCCACGCCCAAATTTGTTCAAGGGCAGAAATCCCCTAATAACAAGGAGCACTTGCTCCCACTTTACAATGTCAAGCCTCCCAGAGCCATTCCAACAACACTAGAAAAGATTTGACAAGCCTATTCAAGGCAATATCTGAAACTTACAATTACTGGCCATCAAGGCACAACATACAAAAATGAAACAGGGGTATCTCGTACCCAGCCTACAGGGCCTTCGTGTAGAAGAAATAACAGATAAATAAATGGCCCGAAAACAAAATGAAAGGAGGCAAATACTAGCACTCCTCGATGTAACTTCTTAAAACCTAACGGGCACTAAGCCGATGAAACAGGGGCTATTCCTAAACTATGGAGGTGACTCGTATAATGAGGAAATTGAAACATTACGGAAGTTAGAAAATCAGTAACAAAACGTAGTCACCTCAAACCAAAATGAAGGGGAACTCGAGAGGGTGAATCATTCTCTATCCCCGAATTACAGTTACAGATTTTATGAGATTTTCACATTAGCCGGCAGAATTTACATTTTAGAGACGTTGGTTACATATTAAGGTTTCGGACCTTTCCCGCGGGTTAAACTGCTAAGCTAGCAAGAAATAAAGATGTTAAATGGCCATTACCTTGCTGAAGACCTGCTGCCTGACGAAAGAGGCACCGCCCACCTCCTGCTTCACATCCACACACTTAGATGTTGATCGAATGGCCAAGAGACGTGAAAATCCGCAGTTTATAAACCCTCGGGGAAAGTTCGAGACCTTTCCTGAATAATCAAGCCACACCCTCTCACTTTTATTGGTAGATGAAAAGTTACACACAAAATCGAAGAAGAAACCTGTGATAGGCTGAAAATTAATTACAGAAATTAGGGATTGGCTGAATTCAAAACTGGCGGAAAGAAAAGGTCAATATTGCCAACCCAAAAATTAATGAACATAATTTAGTAAAGGACAAACTTATGAATACAAAATTTCTTCAAAAAAGTTCCTTAACTTCGCACCAGGGTGCATGATCATAGTTTTTAGCAGAGACATCTATGAGAGAATGTCTGCACTTCTTGAAGAACGGAAAACAAAACAAGTTGAAATGCACACAGTTCAGGAAACTTCACCATAAAAAGAACTTATGGTAGTGACATCATCTGAGGAAAAGTTTAAGCAAGTCAAGTTCTAAGTTCGATGTTTCTCCTCTAGAGGAGGTTTTATTGGCGCAAGATTTAAAAGTGCGGCGTAGGGGTGTACCGCCCGGTACAATTATTATTAGTTATCTCACAGGACAATTGTGATATGTTTCTCAATATTTACTCTGAATTACACTATATTGAGGTGTATTATTGTAACAGTTGTGTAAAGAATGAAATCTTCAGGTACGAAGGAGTGAGAAAATAATACTTTAAGCTTTCAAAAACCAAAAGGACAGTAAAATATAAAGTCATCCAAATGCATTAGGACTGTCATGATTTCAAATATTGGTAATTTGTTAATAATTTGAGTATCTTCAACTCTATTCCATATATGAAGCATATGACATACAAGGCGAACCTAATCGCAAATACCATACTTAAGAACGTGAACCGTCTTAGTAGCTCAAACGGCAGAGCGCTGGCTTTCTAAGCGCGAGATAGTGGTTTCGATCGCGGCTCAGTCTACTGGTATTTGAAGGTGCTCAAATAACCTATGCTAGCTGCGTGTCGGTTGATTTACCAGTACGTAAAAGAACATCTGCGGGACAACTTTCCGGCACATCGCCGTCTCTGAAAACCATAAAAGTAAATGATGGGACAATAACGTGATTTTATTATATTTCCTAAGAGCAGTTTGTGGAACAAAGTAAAAGAAAGTAAACCATAGTACACACAGGCAATTGTTGGGCAGTAACTTTCCAGACGACTCCTGCCCAGGTAGGTAGCCTTTAGATATTGCTGTGTCATTTCGCCGTCACCGTGATTGTGTCCTCAGCTGTACTGCTTAGCATTCGTAACGATTTCTCCACTGACTCCCGTATCATTCACTGCCCGCTTGGTCTCAAGAGGCAGAGTGAATCCCGTTCCAACCCTCAGTCCAGAATTAAAAATATCTGGGCTGACCAGGAATCGAACCTGAAGCGTCCAGTTACGAGGCAGCCGCATTACCCCTACATTACGTGGCTTGCTTTTAATTCAAAATCTAAGTTAGACCTATTTATAACACCATTCGTTTAACAAACCTGCCACGCGGTGTAGGGGTAGCATGCCTGCCTCTTACCCGGAGGCCCCGGGTTTCATTCCCGGCCAGGTCAGGGATTCTTACCGGCATCCGAGGGCTGGTTCGAGGTCCACTTAGCCTATGTTATTACAGTTGAGGAGCTATCTGACGGTGAGATGGTGGCCCTGGTTCTGAAATCCAAGAATAACGGCCGAGAGGATCCGTCATGATGATCACACGACACCTCATAATCTGCAGAACTTCGGGCTGAGCAACGGTCGCTTGGTAGGCCATGATCCTTCGGGGCTGTTGCGCCATGGAGTTTGGTTTTTTTTATATGTTCAATAACGAAAGAAATTGTTTCACTTCCTCTGAACTTCAGACTGAAAATTAAAATGAAAACCTACAACCTGTTTTCCAGTCATTGACCGGGTCAGGGATGTAATGAATGAAACGTATATAGGCTGTTATTACAATGGGGTCGCCACTCCCAAGGTGATATATTAATAAATATTAATAAATGCTATGAAATGATAATGGAGAGTGTTGCTGGAATGAAAGATGACAGGGAAAACCGGAGTACCCGGAGGAAAACATGTCCCGCCTCCGCTTTGTCCAGCACAAATCTCACATGGAGTCATCGGGATTTGAACCACGGTATCCAGCGGTGAGAGGCCGACGCGCTGCCGTCTGAGCCACGGAGGCTCCGAACTTCAAACAAATGAAGTTAAATAATATCACTCACAATATCAGTTATGTGGGGACTAAAATAATTACACTTTGAAGGGTTACTAACATAGCTCCAGTGACTTTTAAGAGTTAAGCACTCCGCCTCCTTATGTTTAGTTACGGTTTTAACATGAACATCTACGCAGACAGGGTCTTCTGTGAAGTGACGTGGAAACAGATTGAGGTGGAAATGGCACAGCTGGCAGAACTTAGGGCGTTATAACCATCTGACATCAAATGATGTGGAGTCCTGAAATTATTTCACATCTGTTTTGCAGGCGAGAGCAGGCAGGGAACTTCCCGCTAACTTGTTAAGATAGACTTGCTAGTTGCCCATTGAAATATAGATAACTAGAGAGATGGTAAGCTAAAGATGAACGAACCAATTCCATCATTTAACGGGATACGTATTTGTAAAGCCCATAAAACATTAATTGTGCATTGCAGAAATGATAACTGCATTCTATTGAAGAAAGTCCTTAAATGTGTGCAAAAATGTCCTTTTTCGACCTCATGACATGGCATCGAACCCGTGTCCTTTCGGGTGTATAAGGCACGCCTTTAGCACCTCGGCTAGATAGCCCCTCTTCATTACTATACAAAATGCATTTGTTTACATTCGATCGTGCAACTTTGAGGTAGAAGGCTTATGCATAACCAGGAGCATCTCAGGGAAACAACTTCAAGAGATATCCACCTGGTGAGATACTGAGGTATTATTATTATTATTATTATTATTATTATTATTATTATTATTATTATTATTATTATTATTATTATTATTTAAGGAGGCGGTTCAGAAAGTAAGGTAAGTAGATCTCACATGGAGAAACTTAATACACATTACTATTCAACATAATCACCACCTTTGTGCAAGTACTTGTTCCAGTGATACACAGAGGCATGGAAGAAACTTGCATCCAGTCCCTGAAGAAATGCTCTCACAACGTGACTTCAGGGTCTGGACGCAGATTTCTTCTGTGCCGGTGTCGATGTTTTCCTGTACTGTCGCAACAGATGCTTGGACAAGAATAGTGACTATGTTGAATAGTAATGCGTATCAATTCTCTGCTACTGTGTATCATTATATCTGCCTGTAAAATTAAGTTTATCCGTGAGAGCTCTTGTTACCCTATATTTTAAAGCTACCTTTCATTTATTTTCTTTTTTTCTTTGCGTTTAGGCCATCTGTGGACCACGGTGCTTGTGTTCTAGCTGTGTTTTTGTCGTCGTCTGCCCCTTTTAGCATACTGGATTGTGTTCTTAGTGGCCTCTTGAGCCTTCCTGTTGGCCCAGTATTCCTTCATTTTCTCGCTGAATTCTTTCCTGCGCTCCTCTGACCAATTCCCGGCTCCTTTGTGGCTAGCTGATGTAAGAGATGTTAGGAAAGGTTTAGTTTTGACCATTAAACGGTATGCATTTCTGTCAGTAATGGCGGCTTGATTAATATTAAGCTCTGCAAGATCTTTGTCCACTTGTTTGGTCCAGGGGAATCCAGTAGCTTTGCCTTTGTTAGCAACCTTGAAGATCTTATGGGATAATCCATTAGGATCCATTCTGTATAGGTGTCTATAGAAAGTCAGACGTTTTCTCCTGATGGCATCTATGAGGTTTTCTTGATGCTGGTAGAGCTCATTGTTGGGTTTGTACCATCGCCTTCCATCTGGTAGGATCCTTGGCCCTATTATTCTTCTCAGGAATTTCCGTTCTTGCACTTCCAGGGCTCTCAGTGGGTTTTTTTAGTTAGGAATAGGCATTCTGCTGCGTAGAGGACTGCTGGTCTGACTACTGCATTATAGTGTCTCAGTTTTACATTCATTGATAAATGCTTTGAGGCATACAGTTTTCTGCAGGCATGGTAGGCCTTGTCTAATTTGATTCTCCTTTGTTCAAGAGTCATCATTTCACTTAGGTCCTCCGATATCCACTCTCCGAGGTACTTCACATTTTTAGCTCTCTTGATGTGTTTTGTGTCACTGACTCCCATTGTTGTAGGGGCATCTTTGATGTTGGTCATAAACTCGGTCTTTCCAATGTTGACATTGAGGCCTGCTTTAGCTAGTATAGAGTGCAGTGTTTGAAGCTGCAGAGTGGCCTCATGCATGTCGTTTGCTAATAAAGTAAGGTCATCAGCAAAGGCCAGGCATGGAATCCTCAGGTTGTCTGATTTAAACCCCATTCTTAATCCCTATATTTTAAAGCTACCTTTCATTTATTTTCTTTTTTTTCTTTGCGTTTAGGCCATCTGTGGACCACGGTGCTTGTGTTCTAGCTGTGTTTTTGTCGTCGTCTGCCCCTTTTAGCATACTGGATTGTGTTCTTAGTGGCCTCTTGAGCCTTCCTGTTGGCCCAGTATTCCTTCATTTTCTCGCTGAATTCTTTCCTGCGCTCCTCTGACCAATTCCCGGCTCCTTTGTGGCTAGCTGATGTAAGAGATGTTAGGAAAGGTTTAGTTTTGACCATTAAACGGTATGCATTTCTGTCAGTAATGGCGGCTTGATTAATATTAAGCTCTGCAAGATCTTTGTCCACTTGTTTGGTCCAGGGGAATCCAGTAGCTTTGCCTTTGTTAGCAACCTTGAAGATCTTATGGGATAATCCATTAGGATCCATTCTGTATAGGTGTCTATAGAAAGTCAGACGTTTTCTCCTGATGGCATCTATGAGGTTTTCTTGATGCTGGTAGAGCTCATTGTTGGGTTTGTACCATCGCCTTCCATCTGGTAGGATCCTTGGCCCTATTATTCTTCTCAGGAATTTCCGTTCTTGCACTTCCAGGGCTCTCAGTGGGTTTTTTTTAGTTAGGAATAGGCATTCTGCTGCGTAGAGGACTGCTGGTCTGACTACTGCATTATAGTGTCTCAGTTTTACATTCATTGATAAATGCTTTGAGGCATACAGTTTTCTGCAGGCATGGTAGGCCTTGTCTAATTTGATTCTCCTTTGTTCAAGAGTCATCATTTCACTTAGGTCCTCCGATATCCACTCTCCGAGGTACTTCACATTTTTAGCTCTCTTGATGTGTTTTGTGTCACTGACTCCCATTGTTGTAGGGGCATCTTTGATGTTGGTCATAAACTCGGTCTTTCCAATGTTGACATTGAGGCCTGCTTTAGCTAGTATAGAGTGCAGTGTTTGAAGCTGCAGAGTGGCCTCATGCATGTCGTTTGCTAATAAAGTAAGGTCATCAGCAAAGGCCAGGCATGGAATCCTCAGGTTGTCTGATTTAAACCCCATTCTTAATCCGGTGTTCTCAGGTAATGAACTGGTCCATTCTCTTATGATCTTTTCCAGGACACAGTTAAATAATATGCATGAGATACCATCTCCTTGCCTCACCCCTGTTTTGATTGTGAAGCTCTCTGATAATTAACCTCTAAACTTAACTTTGGAAGTGGTGTTGTGCAGGGTGGCTTGCACCAACCTATTAATTTTTTCGTTTAGTCCCAGTTCTCTTAAGGTGTTGAAGAGTGTGATCCTATCCACGGAGTCGTATGCCATCTGGAAGTCGACAAAGATAGCTACCCACTGTCGGCATCTTTTCTTGCTATATTGAAGGATGGTCTTCAGATTTTGTATCTGTTCAGCACAAGACCTTGCAGTTCTGAACCCTGCTTGATATTCTCCTAATTCTTCATCCAGTTGTCTTGTTATGTGCTGTTCCAGAATCTTATAAAAGATTTTATACGATACTGAAAGGAGTGATATTCCTCTATAGTTGCTGGGATCTGTTTTGCTTCCCTTCTTGTGGATTGGATGGATAACAGCTGATGTCCAATCATCTGGGAGCCTTTCCTTAGCCCATATGTCCAGGATTACTTTGTGTATGTGTCTGAATGTTTGCTCACCAGCTTGTTTCAACATTTCTGCTACTATTCCGTCTTCTCCAGGAGCTTTGTTGTTCTTGAGAAGTTGAATGGTCTCTCTTACTTCTTCATAGGTGGGAGGAGGGGTGTCTTTGGTGTCCGGGTTAGCTGGTTCTCTAACTGGGAGCGCTGCGCAGGTTCTTCAGCATTCAAAAGTCCTTGGAAATAATCAGCTAGGGTCTTGATGCAGTCATCATCATTGAGGCACAGTGATCCGTCTGTTCTCTGGAAGTGTAAAGTTTGGGGTGAGAACTGGGTCGTCTGTTGTTTTAGACCTTTGTATAAGTCTCTGGAGTTGTTTCTTCCAAAATCCTCCTCGGCTTGCTTAATCAGTTCTTTGTTGTATTTTCTTTTCGCCCCTCTTATGATGCTAGAGGTATTCTTTCTTTGTGTAATAAAGGCTTGTAGGTTGGTTTCGTTTTTATGATGGTTCCATTTGAGCCATGCTAGTCGCCTGGCTTCTATAGCCTCATCGCATTCGTTTGACCACCATGGGTGCTTGTTTCCTTTAAGTCTGTTGGGGATCGTCTTCTGAGCCGCGTCTGTTATAGCATCCCGAAGTGGGTCCCAATTTGTAGTGGTATTAATCCTATTGATGTGCTGGTTCAGACTCTCTTGGTAACTTGCATTGTCTTCTTTAAGTTTGGTGATATCAAACCTAGGAATCTTCTTTTTCTTCATAAGCATAGCCTTGGTCTTATACAGTGGTTTCAGATTCATCTTAACCATGGACAGGTAATGATCGGAGTCAATGTTAGCTCCTTGTAAAACCTTCACGTTCATAATGTCGCAGTGGTGCTTCTTATCTATTGCTATGTGGTTAATTTGGAACTCGCCCATCATGCTGTTTGGGCTGCGCCACGTCATGGTCTTCCTAGGTAGGCGTTTAAAAGCCGTAGACTTCAAGAGTAATCCATACTTGGTGCACAGACTGATTAGCCGTTCCCCATTCTTGTTGGTTCTCTTATGGGCGGGGTATCTTCCTACAATCTTCCGGTATTTCTGTTCTCCCCCAATCTGAGCGCTGAAATCTCCCAGCAGTATTGTCGTATGATGATGTGGGATGTGGTCTAGGGTTTCCTCAAGGGTGTCCCAATACTTATCTGTAGTCTCTGTGTTTTTCTTGTTAGAGTCATTGGTAGGAGCATCGAAGTTAACCAAAGAGTATCCCCTGTTGCTAGACCTGAAGGATATTACTGAAGTTCTATCATTGGGCGAAGAGAAGCCAAGTATGTTAGCAACTAGTTTGTGGTGTACTGCGAACCCTGTCCCCAGAAAGGGTACATTCATCATGACTCTCTTACCGGGCTTTCCCTTATATATTCTATATTCTTGAGACTCCATGGCATCTTCATCTGGGAACCTTGTCTCTTGTAAGGCTGCAATGCTGATGTTCTTGTCTTTCAGGATTTCAAGGGTATGTTTAAGTTTCCCGGTCTTGATCAGCGAGTTAATATTGATCGTAGCTAGGTATGTGATGTTCCTTTTTCTTTTAGTTCTGACTGGGTCACATGAAGGCATAGGTCCCCCAGAATCCGACGACCTATATGCCCCGTCATGAACGGGGGTGGATTGGTTACCACCTGGGGATTTATCATTATTGTTTTCGTACTTCATGTTTGATACAGTCTATCACACAAGTGTGTATAGTTGGTCACCCGAAAGTGACGAGTTGTTGACTATCAAGGTTGTAAGCCTTGAAGCCCCCAGCACTGATCGGTTCACTGACACAGTTTCCCGCTGGGATTTTTATTTATTTATTTATTTATTTATTTATTTATTTATTTATTGACCACGCTAAAAATTCAGGCTTTCTTTGTCTGAAGTGCCCTCTTCCTCCAGTTCATATAAGCTCTATGCTGTTTCTTCTGTTCATCCGTCCAGGTTCTTCCCGTCTTTGCAGTTCTTTCGATTTGAAACCCTTCCAAATTTTGAATCATGGTCCGAAATGTTTTCCTGTCTAACATCTGAACTTCCTGGATGTTGGACTTCTCTAGATCTTTACGAACTTCCTTAATCTGTACCGTCGTTGTCTTATTATTATTATTATTATTATTATTATTATTATTATTATTATTATTATTATTATTATTATTATTATTATTATTATTAACTTTGTAAATTAATAGTACTTTTCGTATTAATGCCATCATTATTATCATCGCTCATTAAAATGGCATATACAAATTTGTAAAATATAGCATGTATTTGTCTAGGCGTATAGTAATTGGGGACGTGTGTGCCCTGTTGTATGCCAGATTCTTCTAGCCGAATATGTGTCCACAGCGTGCGCACTCTCGAATATCACTCATGATCAGATTTTCTGATCCGAAGAGAGTATTTCCTCCGGTTCTGATTCTGGGCCACGGGAATGCTAGATTATAACAGCGTAGTTAAATTAAATTAAGTTACTTCCAATAAATACTGCTAACAATTGACTTGTTGGATCTTGATCTAAAAAATTAATTTCATTACGATTATGCATTCATGTGTACAGTTAAACTCAAATAAATATTACAGGAAAGTATCCTAATGCCGCATTTTACAAATAAAAAAGTCACCTTTCACTAACCTATTAATAATAATGTTATTAATTTTACGGTACACTATTTTTGTGACTTTCGGAGACGACGAGGTGTCGGAAGTGTGTCACGCGGGAGTTCTTTTACTTGCCACTAAATCTACAAGCACGTGGATGGCGTATGTAAAAACTTCAAATATCACCGGACTGAGCCGGGATCGAACAGCGCTCAGCACTTTAACGTCTTAGTTTCTCGGCCTGGCATTTCACTTTCTTTTAGAAAAATTACTCGATATTGTTCCCCAATGGGTTCTACTGGACTACATCTTATCACTAAGAGTTCTTTTTGGTAGTATAGCTATAGATTTGGATATACTGTGCAGATAGAAATCAGAAAAATTGCTTTCCATTCCTATCTTCACTGCTTCGCTCTATATTGTAACTTCTTCATAAGACGTCGTCTCCAAACGGAGGTAGGCGATCCACACGGCCAGCTCTGATCTTGACGTTGCAGCCATGCCAAGTAAATTTATTGGAATATCTCTCAGGATCTTTAATGCAGTGGTTTCCCGTTGCCTTCAGCATCCTAATGCCGTTGACCAAACTGGTTCCTCCACCTTTGGGAACATTTTCTTGTCCCCAGGACAATAGAGTGCCCTTAACCATACCCGCTCATCCACTCTCAAAGAGACTGTTGGCACGTGGTATAGGGGATCTCCTTATACTGGGAGATAATCGGTCCCTTCATTCGTTAGCCGCCTGCATATAAAATATAATTTTATATGCAATCGTTGCCCCCTCTCTACCGCGAGGAGATGAATGTGAGGATTTCACCGTCATTGAAACAAGGACCAAATGGCATATCCATGTTTCTCTGGTTCTTTAGAGAGGATATTGTAATTAAGGACTTGATATCCAAACTTTCTTGGGGCTAAGCGGTAGCCGAAGTGTATGACCTACTTCCGTTTCCCTTATTCACCATGATCTTTACTCATCATTAAAGCACGGAAAGTAGATTATTTGGTTGGAAAGTCGGATACAGTAACACTTAAATCCATCGCTCGCGTATTGTTTTGAAGTACTTCTAAGCTTTTTTTTTCAAATTAACAGTTGTATCTTAATTATGATTGGAAACTATACTCAAAGATACTGTATCATAGTGAAGAGCTCAGGTATTTATGACACATTTTTAATTAAGCAGCCAATGTACATTTAAGATATCCTCTTCCCTTGGATGATATTTGATTTTTTCACCCCAGACATTAAGGCCACGGCCGCTTCGTTTTAGCCCTAGCTCTCTCCTATTTTATCGTGTCCGAAAAACTATCTGAGTCGGTGTGACGTTGAAGTATAAATATAAGCGCGAAGCTAGATTTACATAGTGTTACGTTCAGAGGAACAACTTGTACAGCATGATTCAAGAAAAATAAATCCTTCAGTTTTTCTGGCACCTTCATGAAAAACTCATTAGGTTAATATATCGGTTAATGATGGTGTCAACAAATATCTTGAGAGAACAAGTGAACAGAGCAATTTGTCTAAGCAGTACAAATCGTGTAGGTATTAGTATGTAGATGGAAGATGGTAGGTTCGAATTCTACCGTCCATAGCCCTGAAAATGACTTTTCGTTTTTTATTATTTTACAATAGGCAAATTCCTGGCTGTACCCTAATTAAGATCACGGCCACTACCTTCCAGATAAGTGATTAATCGAGGCAATAAAAGTAATCTTTGGTTCTACTTTTTATCCCAAGAAATTCCAACAACCTAGTATATGTCGGAGTAGAAGAAAAGTGTCCTATATTTCTTTCAAGAATTGTTTGACGTCAATACCTTGATATAATCAATAGCTCTCTTGTTAGCTGACGCACAGAGATCTCAGACGTATCCACCAAGATGACATTCAAAAGGAAACATGAATTTCATGCCAAATAAAATAATTACTGTGCGTAAAGGAAAGATGCGGGGAGCTGTCATGTTCAGGGAGTCACCTGGTCGGGAGTAACGCCTGGAACTGCCTACGGAGTCCAACAATACATCTTACATAAGGAGGCTTGTTTCTTTGTGGGATCTCTGCTTGAGAGTATTCTAAATCGGCAACTTTACTAACGTAACAAGAGAGTGAACTAGGTCCTTATGATATTTTTATATTGTTTGGATAAATGGTTAGCGTGCTGGTCTTTGGTCACAGGGGACCCAGATTCGATTCCCGGAAGTGTCGGAAAATGTAACGATAATTGGTTAATTCCGCTGGCATAGAGTCTGGGTGTATGTGTCGTCTTCATCATAATTTCACCCTCATCATGACCCATAGGTCACCTACGGGAGACAAATCAAAAGACCTGCATCTGGCGAGCCGAATTTGTCCTCGGACACTCCCTGCACTAAAAGCCACACGTCATTTAATTTATTTTACGTCGCACCGACATAGGTCTGAAATATGATAGTATGTACTTTCATTCATGAGCAATGCTAGGAAACTAATTCCTTATGCAGCCAGGTCTGTTATAAATGAGGTAAAAGTGTCAGTTGGTGTGTGCATTTCTATGGGCTTGCCAGACTGAAATGTGAGGTAAGGTGAGGTACAGTAAGCATCGAGATATTACCTCACTTATTTTCCTATTACGCCTCTTCAGTGACGCCCGGAATATCTATGACTGCTAATAACAAGACATGGGTCTTTTAGCCTAAGAAAAAGGCGGCCTTTGCCTTAAGCCTGGTGTGAAAATGGCAATCCACGGGAAAACATCTTCCGGGCTAACGATGGTGGAGTTCAAACCCACCATCTGCTCAATGCAAACTGATAGCTACGTGACCCAAACCGCGTAGCCAACTAACTCGGTAACCTCTGACAACCTCTTTTTGTTTCAATAGCATCTAAGACACAGCTTCATCAACACTAGTCAGCAAACTCAGAAATAATGTTTCTAGTAGACAACCAGTAGCCAGCGTCTCGGACGTGTGTGGCAATGGAACTGACGAGCCCGATGCCACTATCAGTTTTCAGGAAATTCATTGTATGCTGCGAAATATGTGCTCAGCAGCCAAAGGAGAATGATTCGCAAGCAGTGTTGCCAGCCACACCAGTTATCAGATCAGAACATTCAGACAATGAATACATATTTTTTTACAATTTGCTTTACGCCTCACCGACACAGAGAGGTCTTATGGCGACGATGGGATAGGAAAGGGCTACGAGTGGGAAGGAAGTGGTCATGAACTTAATTAAACCGGGCGAGTTGGCCGTGCGTGTAGAGGCGCGCGGCTGTGAGCTTGCATCCGGGAGATAGTAGGTTCGAATCCCACTATCGGCAGCCCTGAAAATGGTTTTCCGTGGTTTCCCATTTTCACACCAGGCAAATGCTGGGGCTGTACCTTAATTAAGGCCACGGCCGCTTCCTTCCAACTCCTAGGCCTTTCCTATCCCATCGTCGCCATAAGACCTATCTGTGTCGGTGCGACGTAAAGCCCCTAGCAAAAAAAAAAAAAACTTAATTAAGGTACAGCCTCGGCATTTGCCTTGTGTGGAAAGGGGAAACCACGAAAAACCTTCTTCAGGGCTGCCGACAGTGGAGTTCAAACCCACTGCCTTCCGAATGAATACAAGCTCACAGCTCCGCGACCCTCATGGCCACTTGCTCGGTTAGGCAACGAATACCAGCCTCTTCTCCTTCTTGATATCATCCCCTCATACAAGGTTCGTGACCACCTATTTTGATTTTCCTTGTGCCACAGTTGCCGTATCGTGGACGTTGAACCCTTTCCGGAAGGTTCCACATCCACGATAATCTTCTTCACCCATGTTTCCCATCTATGATCTGGGGCCTGTTCCACGAACGAACTATGCAACTTTTCAACTTTTCACTTTTCAATTCTTGCAAAGTTCCACCATGATCTAGGTAGGTAAGGTAAGGGTTATTCTGCCCGAAGGCAGGTCCGAACCTCCGCAGAGGTGTTCCTGAGCCGGAGTTTACGTGCGGTAAGGTGGCCAGTTCCTTTCCGCTCCTCCATTCCCTTACCCCCCACCAACAGCGCGTGGCAACCCATCCAACTCCTGACCACGCCCAATGTTGCTTAACTTCGGAGATCTCACGGGATCCGGTGTTTCAACATGGCTACGGCCGTTGGCATGATCTAGGTTGTACTTTTCAATTTCTTCCCAAAGTGAAAAGTCTTTGTGAATGAGTGATCCGATCGAGTTTATTCCATGAACAAACTGTATAGTCCTAATACTCTATGATTTTAATGCTTTACTTTTCGCGGCGAACTTGACGGTATAATTGTGATACCGTTTAAGTTTTTATCATGGGAAAGAAAGGTTAGTATTACAAGAAGCTGGCTGTGCTGGATGTTCTCAAGGCGAAACGTGACATCCTTTTTGACAACTTTAAAGATAACCTCTGAAATGATGACACACATCAATGTTAACGAGAGTACCGTCAATACGTCCACACACAGAAGGAAATTCGCCCTTCCTTAGAAATGCCGTCGCTATATTATGTGTATTATCAGGCCAACGTACTGTTAGGAAATATTTCATTTACTATAACATCTACGACTTTGGTAACTGTTCTGCAAACAATTGATTTTGATGTCCAATGCATTGGTGCTTCACCGTGCAGCTGGGCACCATTTACTAACCAATGTGAGCATGTAAGAATGTGTTCTTTTTCGGAAAGGAATTGACTTATTTTTGTTACATGTTTCAATAAATGACCGATCATTTCAAGAATATAGTCAGCCTATGTTGGGGTAATACGAAATCACTCGAAAAGTCCGTCGAAGTGAGGTTATGAAAATTAATCTCGTCTTTGTACGTTCTCTTATTGGATTCTTCATCACTGCCCTCGCTTGATGCTAATAAAAGCTCACGTCGTAACGTGTTTATATCACTAAACAAAATTCTACTCCGAGAAACTAGTGTACATACTTGTTAATTAACAGATGAAAACGGAATAATCTCTTGGCAAGATTTATGAAAAAATTTCACTTCATTTCTTTGCACTTTGCATTTCTGTACCAGTGGAGGAACATAACAGGCTTGATAAGTGAAAAGATTCCTAACTTTTCACTTTTCACTTTGCAAGCTAATCTGAAAAGTGATGATGGAACAAAATCTGAACTCAAAAGTGCAAAGTGCAAAGTGCAAAGTGAAAAGTTGCAAAGTTCGTTCGTGGAACAGACCCCTGGTGTATCAAACTTTAATTTACATTTCGGAAGGTGTGATTCAGAAAGACTGCTTTCCTGCCATGAAGGAGTACCCTTTCAGTGGTGACGTCGTCCACCCGTGGAATCTTTACCATTTTGCGATAAATCCACCTTTTAAAGGCCTGCAGTCAGTACACTGACGAAGCCCTTAGCGGCCATCATTCGACACTATAAAGCAGCAGCACTTCACAATACGCCAACGAGTTTCGAACCGGTTGCGCACTACATGTTTTAATTTCAGAGACAAGCCTCTTCCAATGTCGATTCGGGTTTTGATTTTCAAATGCCCATCTCATTCTTGTGTTGCCATCATCTCAAAACGAGACACCCTTTCGATGGTGTTTCAGTCTAGCTTCATGACGGTGGTGGTGATTTTCTGTGTGTTGATTACCATGAATTTTGTTTACCAAATATTTATTTTCAGGCCAAAGTATAACAGGTATCAGTATCATTTTCAATTCATGGAAATGGATCGATTTTCAATACTTTCATAACGCTAAATATACTATTTCTTTAAGCCCCCTTTCAATAAATTATATTTTATAAAGGCAGTGAAAGTCAGATTATTTCAGATACAGTTCATTTCCGGCTATTCATCTGTTCAATAATAAATCAGCAATCAATTTAAATTGTAAAAAAGAGCACATACAAGAGCTGATAATCATGGACAGTTTCCGCTACCATATCAATAATGAACTAGTAACATTGAATTAATAAACAGTGGTACGGGTGTGTTACAATCGAAACAGATCTTAGCAGATAAACTGTTCCTTTATTTTATTTTCTCTGTTCTTCACATTCACACTCAGTTGTTAGGGAAGATGCATACAGCTTTCATGACTATTTGACACGTATTTGGGTGTGTGTATGTATGTATTTTTTTTAATAACCATTTATTCACAGCATGCCTCATTACATGACAGTAATACTGCATGCTTGAGTAATCATATTACAAATGCAACTTAATTATCTGTAAGATACATTCTTAATACGATGGCTTTTATAATGTACATAAGTAAACAAAATGATAATGTAAACAAAACTATATCCTTTTTTACAGTTCTTCAAATACAATTGAGTTTGTGAAACTTAAGAACTGTTTAAAATACTTTTTGACTAAACTACTTGTGCTCACTGGCCATGACTCTGTACCTAAAATATATTTAATTAAAATACCTCTTTGTCTCTCAAGTAATTCACAATGGAATAATAAATGGTCAACAGTTTGATCACTGGCATTACATGGACATATGGGACTATCTAAAATTTTGAAGCGATGAAAATAAGCTCTTAATTTTCCATGAAGTGAAGTGGCGAATGGCTTTTGGTGTCGGGAGTGTCTGAGGACAAGTTCGGCTCGCCAGGTGCAGGTCTTTTGAATTGACACCCGTAGGCGACCAGCGCGTCGTGATGAGGATGAAATGATGATGAATACGACACATACACCCAGCCCCCGTGCCAGCAAAATTAACCAATTATGGTTAAACATCCCGACCCTGCCGGGAATCGAACCCGGGACCCCTGTGATCAAAGGCCAGAACGCTAACCATTTAGCCATGGAGTCGGACTTAATTTTCCATGACCCGTTACCATTGCTGTGAAATTTGGCGTTAAATAAATACGTTGGGAAAGTCTGTCTATTACACTGGGAAAAATGATTTTGTTATTGAACCCTTCGTCGTTTGATCCCATTCACTCTGCTATTTTCTTATACTCTCAACTCTCAATTCCTTAATCAAAACACTTTTAGGAATTTTGCTGTAACATTCACTAATTTATATTTTGCACGCTGCTTGCTTGGCCAGATGATCCGCAAGTTCATTACCGTAGTTCCAGCGTAAGCCTTAATCCAGGTGAACTCGATTTTCCACTTGTTGCTTGCAAGAATCTTCGCTTTCAACTTGATTTGGTTAATAAGGTCGTTGCGGATATTATATTTTAATGAGTCTATTGTTATTTTACTGTCAGTGAATATCTTGGCTTTCCGCGAGATATATAAAAGTTTCAATAGATTTGAGTGCTTTCAGAATTGCTAACTGTTCTGCTTGATTATTCGAACATCTTTTATCCAGTTTAAATTGTAATTGTCGTATAAGTTTATTTTCTAGAAATATAGCTGCTCCTGGACCAACTCCGATGTCACTTTTGCTTCCTTCTGTGAATATTTGAAGGGCGTCATTCGTTGATCTCACTAATTATGATGTTTTCTGCTGGATGTAATCTGTGTTCAATTCCTACTGCAAAATCTATTAAATTATTTCGTCTCATTTCTTTCAAAACAGTGTATAATTTTTCACTCTCTTCTGCTTTAATAACAATAGTTGTCAATCCTGTAATTATACACAGTGCTTCGTTAGATATAGTCCGGAGAACTTTTGATGTTAATAAGCCTTTGCATTCTTACTTACATTTTCCTGGTGCATTCATTTCCCATAGCTCCATTCCATACAGGTACTCTGTACAGCAACATAGGTTGTATTGCTCATTCATATATTACCTTAATAGCCTCATGTTGAAGTCCCCAACATATTTTCGCTGATTTTGACAACGCGTGAATTAATTCCGTACACTTCTCAACTGCTCAACTGCATGATGTATATGGTGCTTAAAGTTAAGCTTGTGCTCAAATATTATCCCAAGATATTTCATCCTGTCGACTTGCTTCAAGGTACTATTACCTATTTACATATTTTTCTTCTCGTCGTTTTCTTCTCGTTATGAGCACAGTCTTTGATTTCGCTTCACTGAAATCAATTTTATTATTTTTAGTCCATGTTGCTAATTTGTTCATTTCCATGTTCGTATAGCATTCAGTTTCTTTAATGGTGTCAGTTTGACGGCTAATATTAATGTATGTACTTATGTATATATGTACGTGTGTATATGTATGTATGTATGTATGTATGTATGTATGTATGTATGTATGTATGTATGTATGTATGTATTGAACCCTTTCTCGCCTGGGATACGAAGCCACGGTGATAGCAAAATTTAAGTATCCATGACAACAGATGTGGCAACACTCAGGGCCTGTGCAGGATTCGAACGCACACTTCTCCGCGCCCTTGATCTTGACAACTGGATCTCCTGGGGTGGTTTGTCCGAATCTAGAAATTTATATCTAGCTTATAGGCTTAAGGGTGTGGAGGAAATTCAGGACGCACGATTCTACGGCAAAATGAAATTCTTCCAATAGGAACAAACTAAAATTTAATGTCCTTGGCAAAAATAAAATAATACTTTAAGATAATATACACGTTTACATGAGTCTTCGGGAACATACCACAGAGTACATATAACTCCGAAATACATACATTAACAAAAAATATAATAATTTACCGAACGAGATGATTGTTAGACATATTTATTCAGATAAATGCATCCCCAACATAGTATCTAATAAATTACTGTAAATACGAATGAGTCAGCGAAACCTGCATGACATTCCCCTCCACACTGGGAACCAAGTTACAACTAAATAAGAAAAATACTTGAAATTGGTTGAGTGGTCAATGCCCCTCTTTTCCATTAATAAACAAAAACAAAAACTGAAATAAAATTACATACATAATAGAGTGGTCCACTAGTCGGGACAGAGAAATACGAACCCAGCATCATCACGTGAGTAAAGTCAGAATTTACTCAGAATACACAATCAAATAACTTGCATAAGCAGTCAAGAAACACAAAGAAAAACAATTAAAAATACAAATTCAATCACTGGCTGTATGTATATATCTGTCCAGGTCAAAGAAACCCGGGCGATTTCATGTTGGTTGTGCGGAGATTCAAATCATGAATCTTCTGGTATCGTAGCGGGTTGCTGAAAGAAAAACCCTATCTATTTTATTTGCGAAAAGGGTTCCTATCTCCTCAATTCATTAATTACCTGGCCCTACGGCCGAACAATTTCTTTGTATACGAAACAAACATAACGCATTTACAACTCCTTTGTGACAGAGAATACGATTTTGGTCACGGGTCTGTCTTAAACCGCAATACAATTCTCCCCTCAGCCATACATTTCAAAGTGACAGCCGAAACAGATGGGAAACCACGCCCACCTGTCTTCTTTTCTCTCACAAGTTCCCTTTTTAAATCTTAACTCTGAATGACTTCACACAATACTCTAAACCTCTCATTCTATTGAAAACAAATCACATGCTTTTAAACTTCTCATATAAAAGACCGTAGCAATACCCTTTGGTAAGACAACAAATCACAACTTTACATAATTACAACATTAACAGGGATCTTCTCTTTATTTAATTCACACTGATACAGACTCAAGAAATACAGACCCGGGTTCGCGACCTGAGCACGCCGAAGAATAACAAAGAAACTGCTTTTTTAAAATCGTTCATTAATCATATAAGAAATATTATATACTTCTTTACGGAAATCCCTATCTAAATGGAGGTCGTAGATTCGAATCCCAGCGTTGTTCATCATACATCATACAGCATATATGTATCCAAGGACCTTATGCTACAAACCTACTACTAATTTGACATTTAAAAGAAAATGCATCGAGTGCATTCCTACTTCAAGTGAAAAATACATGCATTAATTATACTCTATTTACACGCAGTGACTATAGGTCTACTATATATTCCATCACCTTAATCTTTAACCTAATGCACTCACAAAGTAAATTTTAAAGTGTCTATTCTAAAAATAATAAAAACTGTACATCTAACCCGCTTCCAAATGAACTGCACGATCACAGTAACCCAATGGTTAAAGTGAATTAATTACACCGATTCCCCCATGATTTCTAGCAAATCAACAACATTAACTCACTCAGCAAGCTTCCTACGCTAAGCTCTAAAATAAAATCTTCTTTTTAAAAATACATCCTAATCTATTGACTTATTTACAAGCTACGCATTCATAATTACTAAAACGGAATGATGCACTTATCTGAATACTTCCATGATGCCTTCCGTTCGAACTTCGGGTGGGCCCATGCTGGGAGACTTTAGACCTCCATATCAGCAACGATCACGATTGGTATACCAAGAGTTCAGAGCTGGGTAGCTGTTTCTTGGAACATGGTTGATCTCTCGTTCTCCACTGAAGACACTGTTACACCAACACAGAATATTATCCACTCATGAACTTAATGTTACCATCACCCTTTATAGCGATCTCAGGGCTACCGTCACGCACACAAGTTATGCCCTATTATCTATTAAACAATAATCACAATCCATTTTAAATGTTATAGAACTTATTTTCATATTTGAACGCTCTCAAACACATACATTTGTGTATCGTTTTCCGAATGAGAGCTTATATCTCTCAAATCATCCCCGCACAAAGGAACTGATTCTGGTGACGAGTGACGTGGAGCAAGCTCTGAGACCATTTCCCGACTGAACTGGGGTGCGCCTTCGGATGGTCTATTTATTATGACTGGCACAAGATGGGTGACCATACTCCTCCCAGAGATAATATCAATCTATTCCATTGATATCGCGAATACCAGTGAAGCAGTGCGCTCGAGAAGTAGCTAAGCGTACCTATTCCATGAAACTTGATTGTATGAGGAAGCTAATACGCTCGCAAACTTTCTTGCAATATCCATAGCATCATCCCTGCCAATTCAGCAATTGCGGGATTCCCCGCGACAGGCCACGTGTTACGTGTATCACGCTTTCTTCATGTGATAGTCACTATTGCGTAATTTAAATTTCATGGGATATTTCGCACACCCCTTTCGGAAAATCTCCCTACATAATTCCAAAAATGCATGTGGTGTCATTTCTTCTCCTAATCATAGCATAATTTGAGATGCAAATATTATCTCACCCCAACTTTTCGTCCCGATACCGAGCTCGATAGCTGCAGTCGCTTAACTGCGGCCAGTATCCAGTATTCGGAAGATAGTAGGTTCGAATCCCACTGTCGGCAGCCCTGAAAATGGTTTTCCGTGGTTTCCCATTTTCACACCAGGCAAATGCTGGGGCTGTACCTTAATTAAGGCCACGGCCGCTTCCTTCCCACTCCTAGCCCTTTCCTGTCCCATCGTCGCCATAGGACCTATCTGTGTCGGTGCGACGTAAAGCAACTAGCAAAAAAAGTTCGTCCCGATAGGCTGGATCCCCACATAAAATTTCTGTACGGAATGTTGACTAACCGCGATTTTATCCCCCACAGTATTATCACTACGCGATCGAGACCTGCCCTCTTCTGTTCCCGTCACACAGTTATCTCTATCGCACTCGCTCCTTGGATGAAAGTTCCCCTGGTTTTCAGTGCTCACGCGTTTCCCCTCTCAGATCCGCGCGCGCTAAATGCAGAACATGTTTAATAACATTTTGAATCTATGTGCCTGGATCACTAATGCATGGCTCTGATACGGCACAGTATGTATGTGCCCTCCGCCTGTAGGTTGGTTGGATCTCCACTGAAAAGACGTAGTAGGAAAATGAAAACTGAGGTAGTTTCCCAATAATTACCTCACACTTCAGTCTGACAAGCCCACAGAAATGCACACACCAGCTGACACCTTTACTCCATTTATTACAGGACCTGGCAGTATATGGATTAATTTTCATAACATTGCTCGTGTCTAAATCTCACAGATAATGAAAGTAGCTAACTTTCTCTGTACCATACCAGAAGATACAGTGAAGTGTAAAGACGATGTCTCTCCAGAGATGGGCCCGTTAAAAGGAACAGAGACTCTAAACTACTTCGTATATTATTTCAACGTAGACATCAGATGCTTTCCATTCCTACTGGAATACACAATGTATCACGTTCACTGATCGTCCTGAATTGAGTCTTGCTCCTACCTGCTGAGATTGTACCCTCTATAATATCCCCGTATTGGACCAACAGCTGCACACATCTAGAAAGAATAACACTATTGAAATGGCTCGTATAATATGTCACCAACAATTACATATGGAATTGGATCGAAGTGTTAAGTATATCGACCCAATTCCTTAAAATTAAATAATACCCCCAGAAAATGTCTTTCCAAGGCGAGACTTATAATTTAACGATTCATATGTTACAATGGATCTGTAGAGAACTTAATAATTAGCAAACTTCAACTCTACTGTATGGAAATTTATTGATTTTAACCTTCACTAAAGCGATATTAGGCGTTTATCGTGAGTGCAGGTATTCCTGATAACTTTCAACGCTCATATGGTGGTGATTGTAATTGATTTTTTAAAATAGAAGTGTCCGCCCAACTTTGCACTAATGAAAGTAAGAAAATTGCAGGTTACTCACATAGTGTAGGTTTCGGTTAAAGAAAATCAAGGACTATGCAAGACGAGAAAGTGAAATACTCCCTAATCCATATAAATATAAATTAATCGAAGACAGAAATGAACAACAGTTCATCAAGAAAGAATAGGAGGCCAAGAAGGGACTACCTCAAATAAGCGAAAGCAATACCACATTCACCTGTCCCATTAGACGCGAGACCCTAAAGGGTAAATCACTTGGCCTAGTAATTTCCAATGTCTTACTTCAAACTTCGAGTCAAACTAGGAGGAATAAACACAACGGGGTTCGTTATTCGTAATCTCGGTACTAAATGTGATTGAGTACGCAGATCTTTGCCTGGCCACCTTTAACCTGGTGCTCATTTCTATTATAATATGAGTTAACTCCAGAGCCGTGCTCCTCTCAGGATAAAGAATATCTGCGGTTAATACTGACACATGGATTGTCTATCGAAGACACAAAGGGGAGGAAGTACAGCGAGTTGCTTATCTGCTCGGGTTTCCGTCAGTTGTTTACGATTCTGAAGAAGAAATGTTGAGCCACGTAAGTTGCTCAGACATGTTCAATATAACAAGCTAACTAAATATCAGCCATCCTGAACTCCCTCTTTAGGAAAACAGAAAAGAGGCATCATGAATATGGAAACACTTCTGTAAGAGTAAATTGTTGCTTTTCAAAAACAAAAAGTTTCAAGACTCCAGTGCATATAAGAACGTTCTAACACTGGACAAATATGACTTACTCATTTTAAATACAATGCCCAAGGTTTGCATATTAATTTTGAGATAATACTGAATCACATAAATATTTGTAATCATACCACTTGTCGGTGTTAACGACAGCTTTACGTCTGTAAATGTAAAGAAGAAGGTTTGCTTTTAATTCAGTGTAATTTTCTTGACAGATTCAGTTCACTACGTTCAGTATACCCATGAAATATTATCTTAAGTGTTGCTATACATGCATACATACATTATCATTATAGACTGTTATGCCTTTCAGCGTTCAGTCTGCAAGCATCTGAGAATTTACTAAACGTCGCCACAATCCTCGTTTTGCAACTAGTGTTGTGGCCTCATTTAGTTCTATACCTCTTATCTTTAAATCGTTAGAAACCGAGTCTAACCATCGTCGTCTTGGTCTCCCTCTACTTCGCTTACCCTCCATAACAGAGTCCATTATTCTCCTAGGTAACCTATCCTCCTCCATTCGTCTCACATGACCCCACCACCGAAGCCGGTTTATGCGTACAGCTTCATCCATCGAGTTCATTCCTAAATTAGCCTTTATCTCCTCATTCCGAGTACCCTCCTGCCATTGTTCCCACCTGTTTGTACCAACAATCATTCTTGCTACTTTCATGTTTGTTACTTCTAACGTATGAATAAGATATCCTGAGTCCACCCAGCTCTCGCTCCCGTAAAGCAAAGTTGGTCTGAAAACAGACCGATGTAAAGATAGTTTCGTCTGGGAGCTGACTTCCTTCTTACAGAATACTGTTGATCGCAACTGTGAGCTCACTGCATTAGCTTTACTACACCTTGATTCAATCTCACTTACTATATTACCATCCTGGGAGAACACACAACCTAAATACTTGAAATTATCGACCTGTTCTAGCTTTGTATCGCCAATCTGACGTTCAATTCTGTTGAATTTCTTACCTACTGACATCAATTTAGTCTTTGAGATGCTAATTTTCATACCATACTCATTGCGCCTATTTTCAAGTTCCAAGATATTAGACTGCAGGCTTTCGGCACAATCTGCCATTAAGACCAAGTCGTCAGCAAAGGCCAAACTGCTTACTACATTTCCACCTAACTGAATCCCTCCCTGCCATTTTATACCTCGCTATACATAATATATAAAATTAATTAATGCACATAGGCACGCCTTAATTCTAGAAACTCACGGGGCGCAACTAACGTTCTCAAAAAGTAAGCATATGATGTAACTTTTTACTTGGAGACATCACTCACTGTCTCCGACACGAGCGTCTTCTACAAAATGGTCTAACAGTGTCTTTTTCCATTATACAAGGTTATTCTAGACATTCCGGAATTTATAGGTTCATACTGACGGAAAATGGTTTCGCCAATCAAGACCTACTGCAGGCTGCATTATATCTGCGCCATGTCCCGCAGTACGACCCAGCTTCAATTGGTGATTAACTTTCTAACATATTGTACAGTCCACTTATACCAGCATTGTGTCTGCTCAGCAACGAAGTATAACAGTGCTTCGAACGTCCTGAAATAACAAATGAAGAGGCTGCGGAATGTGAACAACTGTAGTACTGTTTTTCTTAAAGATCGTGATGGAGCACGTTAATTACACACGATATATTATCTCTGAAACAGGGTAGCTTCTTGCTCTCGTTATACTGTTCCGTGAGGAGTGTTTAACTATAGGAATATCCACTTTGGAGAACAAATATTTATGCAGTTCTCATGAGCAATCGTTTTCCTCCAACTTAACAAACTCCAACCACCAAAACCTCCTAACTATGAGAGTTCATTAGATTCGTACACAAGGCTTGGCAAGTTGGCAAATATAGATGGACTGGCGCTACAGTGTACTGAGGTCGATAGATGCAGAGTGGGTCTCGGCCCGTAAGTGGCCACTTTTTTTTTTTCGGGGGGGCCCCCGAAGCCCGCTCCCCCCGCGTGACCATCGACTCAATCTACATGGCCTCCGACATGCTATTATTTCTAAGAAGAAGAAAGAGATAGCAGGGAGGAGTGGGAGGTGATACAAGGAGTATCTGCCGGTTTCCGAGTCAGACTCGCTACCACGGCAAGAGTTTGTGTTTGGTATATGGTGTTGAAGTATGGTATTGAAGGGTCAGGGAAAAACCACATAGGCAGAAAGAAGAAAGAGCCTACATGTAAGTGGCCACGGCTGGTCCGTAGTCCAACAGCTCTGCACTCTGACGGCCAACCGAGCAGAGGAGGAGTGGCCATGGCTCTACCGTAGCTCTACGGCTCTGCGTTCGGGAGACGGGACAGTGCTGGACCTCATGGCCGGCCCCAACCGTCGACTGACCTGTGAATGGTTTTTCCGTGATTTACCATTTTCCTGCACTAAGGCGAGTGCCGGGACAGTTCCTAGTATAGGCCACGGCCGCCTACCCCCTCACTTTCTCCGAACATCTTCTTCACCGCAACAAATCTCCCGGCCTGAGAGACGGCGCCACCGTCTAAGAGGCCCGCCTCCCCCTTCAGGGGAGGAACGAAAACATTTTAGTAGTAGTATCAGTGTAGTGATATCCCATAATCTTGAAAAGAGCATTCTTGCAAATGCTGATGTTGCCCTGTCCAAGGTTACAGCTGCTTCTTCGTCAATTCTAAACCCAGGTAGCCCCATACGTGCATGCATAGGTTAAGTACAGACATCACAGTAACTCAGATTATTTTATTAACTCAGATTGTCCTAAGCTATGTTTTGAAATATAGGAATTCTTTACATATTTAGCCTCAATAATAAATATAAGTGTAGCCTACATAACAATTTACTGAAGTAATTTTATTTACATACATGGAGGACTACTGTAGAATTTTGTCGTTTACTTATTAATATTCTTATTGGTTTAATGTCCTACCAACTACTTTTATGTTTTTGGGAGACGACGGCGTGCGGAAATTTTGTCGCGCAGGATTTCGTTTACTTACCATAAATTTATCGGCATGGGACTGACGTACTGTGAGCGCCTAAAAATACCATCGAATAGAGCTGTGATCGAACTCACCAACTCGACTTCAGAATATCAACACTTCAAACGTCTGATCTGCTCAACCCAGCATTTTATTTATTTATTTATTTATTTATTTATTTATTTATTTATTTATTTATTTATTTATTTATTTATTTATTTATTTATTTATTTATTTATTTATTTATTTTGAGTTAGGTAAATAGTTCGCTATTTACAGTCCCATTCAGAATATCTTTATGCTCTTTAATTTCAGGGGCTGTGATTCAACTATTTACAATTCTTCACAATTCTGGTTAACAGAGCTGTGAAACTTGTGACTGACAGCATGTTCTTTAATCAAATTGTACACAGAAAGCAAGCGTGTAACCAACTGCGGTACTTAGCCGCAGTATTGCGAGCAATCCGAACCACAGAGGCCAATTACGAGACCCTTAACGTGGATTGAGAGAGCTGGCTCATTTAGGAGCCATAAATTTCAGTGTGTGAGTCCATGTAATAACATGGACTTTTGAGTCACTTGACATGTGATCTTCTTTTTGGCCTTTTTGCGACTACTTGGGGTCGCCACTGCACGTGTATTTGGCTCACCTTTACGGCCGGATGCCCTTCCTGACACCAACCCTATGTGTATTCATTATGTAGTGTTTCCTGTATAGTGGTGTATTGGTGTGCATTAAGACGAATGCAACACCCAGTCCCTGAGACAAAAATAATAATTTGACACGGCTAAGACAAACAGTCCGATCCGTTAGCGCGTTAGCGAATCCAGGACCCTCTGAATCGAAGACCGCTACATTGACTAATTCAGTCAAGAAACCAGACTCAACGTAATAAAATTCCAGGTTAATTTGGACGGTGGTCTTTAAAAAAAACATAAAAGCACTCACTGAACAAAAGTAGTATAGAGCATTTCATTCGCAACGAAGTGAAAATGAGGCTCCATAAACTGTTGATATAGGCCTACCGTACTGTACTTATTGTTAGAGGCGCAAGCTGGTACGGCACTGGCTGAACTCATGATGGTGAAGCTTCAATAAGATTGGGCAGCACTTAAGCGTCACACCAAACGGAAACAAAAGAAAGAGTTCTTTATTAATTGATATAAGTAACACTATTCTATCTGAAGTCTAATTCATACTATATTGACTGTTTTCATATTTATTGTTAAATTTAGATACGGCTTTGCTTTGTACCGGTACTGTCAATAGTGCCATTCAACGTGCATAAAATGTGCAATAATATGTGTATAAATATTATTTATTGCATACTATGACGAATTTAACATGTTTACATTCTTCAAAATAATGTGGAAATTAGAACTTTACAATACTATAGTTACTTACAGCACTTAACCTCTAACTACAAGAGCATATCATCAGAAACCTTCCTCTGAACATGTAACATACTGTAGTTACTTAGATAATTCCCAGATGGCAACACTGCATCATGTGAGCGAGTAAATACATCTATCGACTGATTCCTGAACTTTCTTTTTACTGTAAGTGTGAGAAGAAATTCGTGTCTAAGTGGGACTAAATGAAATAGAGTGACAGGAATACAATCACGGGAACTGCAAAAGCTTGTCTGAGAACAGCAGTGAGCAGTGATGATAAGAAGGGCATCTACATAATGAGTTGCAATCTCTCACAAGATATGTAACTATCTGTGTTGTAATGTCTCTTGTTGCGGTATTGTAGTGTATGTGCTTCTGAAATGTACACGGGGAATTACGAAGATTGCGACCGTGGTCTTGGAGAACTATTTCTTTACCCAAACTTCTATGAAACGAGACGTGGAAAAACTTGGACGAGGAATGTAAGGGTGTCTAATGATAGAATTAGAACACATACTGAGTTATTTTGGATTATAAAAGCAGTTAGAGAGAAGTGAATAACGTATTTCGTCATTGTTCGGTCTTCTGAGCATGCAATACGTGTAGTCATCCTCCTTCGATTTCACCGAACGAGAGACTGCGCTTTTTGCGTCTCGTAGCTGACAGCTCGCATTCAGGAGATAATCGGTTCGAACCTCCCTTTCGGCAGCCCCGACAATTGTTCTCCGTTGTTTCCATTTTCACACCAGGCACTGTGTCGGTGCGATGAAAAGTAAAACAAAGAAATAAACAAAAAGTAATTATATCGATTGTTGCAAGGATGGCGTAGGCTTTTGAATGGTGGAACCTGAACGTTCATCTTAGTATTCTTCTACAGATGCGTCTTCTCGCAGAAGGTTGACGACCACTTATTTTGTGTCTCTCATATCTAACAATGTTGCAGAATAGTAGGTGATGAACCGCTGTTGGAGATTCCTCGTCCAGGATAATCTTCTCTGCCCACGTCCATGTAGAGGATGATTACCCCGTTGTACTTCCTCTTAAAACAAAAATCACCACCACCACCACCACCACCACCACCACCACCACCACCACCACGTCCATGTTTCTCTTCTGTCTTGTCTTCTCTGATCAGTTGTATCAGCGTGTATTTGTCATTTGGGAAGGTGTGCTGCTCTCCTGCGTTTAGTGAGAGTTAAGACATTCCTGCTCGGCGGAGTATCTCTTGGTTGGTGACGTCGTCTGTCCATGCAATCTTGATTATTCTGTAATAATTCCACATTTCAAAGGCCTGCGGTCGGCTCATAGACGAAACCTGGATACCATAAATCAGCACCGGTAACATGACATTCACTTCATGACAAGCTAATGAGTTGCCAGCAGTAGCGGCGCTAAGAAGCTCGTCTCCCCCCCCCCCCCCGCAATATATGAAAATGAGCCCCTTGTTTCCTGATAAGGAAAGTTCCGAGTTTATTTCGTAGTACAATATTGTATATTATTACAGTGAAAAGCAACGACGACGATAATAATAATAATAATAATAATAATAATAATAATAATAATGTGTTACACAATTTAGTTTTCAAATACAAAGGAATTAAAATATTACACTTATATGGTACGAACACACACACACAAAATGCACATTCTATTGTGACCAAAACATGCTGACCACCCAATATTAAGAAATCGTACCTAGGACCAAATAATTTACAACTCAACCGTCTATGGTAGGCCTAATTAGGTACACTGACTGCCGAGAATTATGAACCGGCTCGGAACTTCAGTATTTAGAGTTTAGATAAGGAGGATATCTGTTATCGCAACTTCGCTGACTACTGGGTTCTCAGAACTGGCTAATTACTTCAAAAGCCTTGTTGATTGTTGTGAGTGGCAGCAAGGGTTGGTTATTATTCGAACAGGTTGGGAAACCCACATTCTTTCAAAAATACGTACCGTACTCCTACTGAGGAAAAAAGCTCTGCACTACGACGGCCTAAGTTTGAAATAACCCTCTGTAATACAAATAATACTGTGTTGTGTTCTGTAGTTTTATCGATATGTAAAATCACCCTTCAGCTACTGAACTAAGAAACAGTCATGGGCCCCCGCCCCGCGGGGTCGCCGAGGTCCTTTTCGCCGCCACTGGTTGCCAGTCAAGGTCATACTTGAATACAAGATGACCGAGTGAGTGGCTACGTGCTTTGGGTCACGTAGCTTATCAGCTTGCATTCGGGAGACAGTGGGTTCGAACCCCATTGTCAGCAGCGCTGAAGATGGATTTCCATGGCTTCCCATTTTCACAACAAGCAAATACTGGGGCTGTACCTTATTTAAGGCCACGGTTGCTTCCTTCCCACGCCTAGCCCTTCCTTATCCCATCGTCAACATAAGACCTGTCTGTGTCCGTGTGACGTAAATCAAACTTAAAAAAGCATTGAATAAAATATGTTTTAATTTCAGGAACACTCTCCTTGCATCTTCTTCCTTGTATTCTCCCGATCATGTGTGGTCGGTACTTGATGCGATATTTTTTTACAAGTTGCTTTACGTCGCACCGACACAGATAGGTCTTATGGCGACGATGGGACAGGAAGGGGCCGGGAGTTGGAAGGAAGCGGCCGTGGCCTTAACTTAGGTATAGCCCCAGCATTTGCCTGGAGTGAAAATGGAAAAGCACGGAAAACCATCTTCAGGACTGCCGACAGTGGGGTTCGAACCCACTATTTCCCGAATACTGGGCATTGGCCGCATTTAAGCGACTGCAGCTATCGAGCTCGGTTTGATGTAAATTAAGCCCAGTTTTACGGCCGGATGATTTTCCTGACGCCAAACCTCCGTAAAGGGATGTATTCACCATTGTGTGTTTCTATGGTAGTTGATAGTGTGAATGTGTTGTATGTAAATGCTGCTGTAGATGCTGCTAAAATATCCAGCCCGATCGGGAATCGAACCCGGGGCACTCTGAAACGAAGGTCACTACGTTGACCATTCAACCAAAGAGTCGGACATGTACACTCAATGTATATTAATAAATATTATTCAATAAAAATAAATAAATTTAACATCGTATGAAAAGAGTTTCAGGTATTCCTTTAATCGTCCTACGTAAAACCTCATTTTCAGCCCTTATAACGTAAATAACTATAATGAACTGAACGAGTTGGCCGCGCGGTTAGGAGAGCGCAGTTGTTAACTTGCATCCGGGACATAATGGGTTCTAACCCCACTTTCGGCGGCCCTGAAGATGGTTTTCTGTGGTTTCCCGATTTCTCACCAGGCAAATGGTGCGGTTACACCTTATTCAAGGCCCTTTCCCATCTCCGCGTCACCGGAAATCTTCGATGTGTTAATGCGACGTTAAACTACTAGCAGCGGGCGAGTTGGCCGTGCGGTTCGGGGAACGAAGCTGTGAGCTTGCATCCAGTATATAGTGGGTTCGAACCCCACTATCGGCAGCTCTAAAGATGGTTTTCCCTTGTTTACCATTTTTACACCAGGCAAAGGCTGGGGCTATACCGTAATTAAGGCCAAGGCTGCTTCCTTCACACCCGTAGGTTTTTCTTATCCCATCGTCGCCATAAGACCATTCTGTGTCGGTGCGACGTAAAAAAAATTGTAAAAAAAAAAAAAAATACCATTAGCAATGGCCTATTATGACATCAACGAATTTTAATACTAGCACCGGGAGAGTTGGCCGTGTGGTTAGGGAAGCGCATGTGGGAGCTTGCATCCGGGAGATAGTGGGTTCGAACCCCACTATCGGCTTCCCTGAACATGGTTTTCCGTGTTTTCCCATTTTCACACCAGGCAATGGCTGGGGCTGTACATTAATTAAAGCCAAGATTTTCGGTCATGCGGACTGGACCCAATCCTAATTGAGCAGTATGAAACTTTATCTCGTGTTGTACGAGTGAACATCATCATCATCATCATCATCTGTTTACCCTCCAGGTTCGGTTTTTCCCTCGGACTTAGCGAGGGATCCCACCTCTACCACCTCAAGGGCAGTGTCCTGGAGCTTCAGACTCCTGGTCGGGGGATACAACTGGGGAGTATGACCAGTACCTCGCCCAGGCGGCCTCACCTGCTATGCTGAACAGGGGCCTTGTGGAGGGATGGGAAGATTGGAAGGGATAGGCAAGGAAAAGGGAAGGAAGCGGCCGTGGCCTTAAGTTAGGTACCATCCCGGCATTCGCCTGGAGGAGAAGTGGGAAACCACGGAAAACCACTTCCAGGATGGCTGAGGTGGGAATCGAATCCACCTCTACTCAGTTGACCTCCCGAGGCTGAGTGGACCCCGTTCCAGCCCTCGTACCACTTTTCAAATTCCGTGGCAGAGCCGGGAATCGAACCCGGGCCTCCGGGGGTGGCAGCTAATCACGCTAACCACTACACCACAGAGGCGGACACGAGTGAACATACAAAGTCAATAACTGAAAAGTTAGCACTAGTGTCTGTCACTAGACTTCCTCTCATACCGCTCACTAACACAGTAAGAACATGGAATGCTCATCCTCCATGGAGTGAAGCAACGAAAGACATGCCTGGGTTTCTGTCTGCAGAGAATTTGCTAATGTGGTCGTTGTGGAGCAGTAGCGGTAGGGTAGAGCTTCACAGTGCTCATCGTCTGTCTATTGTGTCGATCGCTAGTGAATTTGATTGTTCCCATTGTCATCCATTATAAGGTTTCACCATTATCAATGAAGGTAAAAAAAACTCTTCTTATTCACGCATCTACCCCGAGGAACGGACCAACAACAAAAGTGGTGAAATTGTAAAAATGCTCCTCTCTGAATACAGCCACTCACAATCAACTCTCAAGGACTTGTTTTGGAAAATTAGAGAAGTAATTGTCGTTATTCAGACCAGAAATCTCGGACGTCATAGCTGGAAAACTGGTCTTCGTTGCCTACAATAGAGCTGGACGATACAAAAGTGATCATCACGAAATTTAAATTATTATTCCATATTTCCAATTAATATCTTAATAGTGGGCGGTTCATTCACTGTAGAAAGGAAACCCACTGACACATTTTGCCATGGTTCAAAATGTCCTTGACGACCCCAGTGACACAGTCGCTTCGCTCCTCAAGATAGTGAGTTTGATCTAGGTTGAAGTCAGTGGGATTTGAGGATGTTTAAATGCGACAAATCATAACATTACACTAACTCTTGTCAGTTTTTGTAATTGCAGCAGCAATGCCACCTAGTGAAGATGAGTGGCAGCGGAAGAGATAGTGCCATTTCCTTCCGACACATAAAGGAACTTCTGCGTGGGAAACACCAAACACTCTGGCATTTCTTCAAATCTAGAGCAACTGGAGGGTTGCTGTTATCATTACATTTTCTGGGAGAAGTGATGTGAAAGGTGTAAAGGAGAAAATTTCGACAGCTAATTCATTTCTGTACAGTGGACGAAGTTCTTTAAAAGTTTATTAATATGTCGATTGTGCTTGTGATTTGTTTTCCGCGTCGTCTGTGTTTTATTTTTGTGCACGTGCCCAGTCCACATGTATCATAATAAACCTGCACTGATTCGTTTTAAACCGTGCTCTCGAATCGTCTAATAATAATGTCGTGTGGCCTCTGAAGACGCCGTATAGGCGACCTGTGCGTCTGTGGGAATAGGGCCCTACTTATGATGAATTCTAATGCTGAAGACGCCACACACACACACCCCCACTGGAATTAACCAATTAAGGTTAAAATCCCCGACCCGGCCGGGAATCGAACCAAAGGCCAGCACGCTAACCATTTAGCCATGGAGCCGGACAATCGGCTAATGAAAGTATTATATGGAGGTTTGTTCATATCCCACCAATACTGAACGGTTTAAGAGAATATGCCTTAACGTATTTATCTATGATTATTAAAAAAATGGTGAACATGTTGTCGCACCGTTGGCCCGAAAGGTGGCGTTAAAGTCCTAAACAGAACACCTTGAAAGACTGCAGATAGGAAGTTCATATCCGCAGAGCGTGTGCATTAGTATGTTCTGAAGAAATGATTAGCATTTGGACCATGTCGGCTTTCAGGTTCAAGGTCTACATCGATATCTCGGCGCACCACCACCGACTGGTATATTGTGCCTGCGGCTCTCGTTGTCGCTATAAATAGAAGATAATAGATCAGTGTGACTTGAGCAGACGTGCACGATGCCTCGCAGACGTGTGCGAGAACCGTACCGTCAAGTGAGTGATTTTGAAGGAGGGCGCATTATTGGCATGAGAGAAAGTGATGCATGCATCCAGGAAATTGCTGCTCGTGTGGGCGAAGTGTGTCGGCAGTGTAACAAGTGTGTACAGAATGGTTCACAGAAGGCCGTGGAACACGACGAGATGGGTCTGGTTGCACTACTTATACCATTCCCCGAAAAGGTCGACACCTCATCCGAATGGCATTGCAGGACAGATCTGCGTCCTCCTCGGCTCTGGCGCATCATTGGAACAGTGTAACACATCGTACACTATCAGAAGTGACAGTCCGTCGCTGTTTATTGCGGTCTGGATTACCGGAGGATCGTCCACTTCTCTGCCTTCCTTTGACTAATGTGCATAAACATAGTAGACTGCAGTGTTGTATGGAACGACGCCACTAGGGACAGGAATGGCAGCAGATAGTGTTTTCGGACGAAACCAGGTTCTGTTTGTTTGAAAATGATGGCCGCATTTTGGAATTTCGCAGGCAGGGGGAGAGGCACCACACTGACTACATTCGCAGAAAACATACAGCGCCAACTCAAGGCCTTATGGTGTGGGGTGCTATTGGGTAAAACCACGAATCACAGTTGGTGCGTGTCCACTGCACTGTGACCAGTTTGACCTACGTGAATGACATCCTGCGACCCGTGGCTATACCCCTTCTGCACGACACCCGCAGATGCCATATTTCAGAAGGACAATGCGCGACCACATGTTGCAGCACGAACACGTGCCTCCTTGTTGTCACAGGATGCCAGACTGTTGCCCTGCCCCGCCCGATCACCGGACTTATCGCCAATCGAAAATATGTGGGATATGGTGAAACGACGAGTTCGGCGTTGTGATCCTATGTCAGCCACCAAAGATGAACTGCGGAACCAGGTGAATGCAGCATGGATGGCTATACCCCAGGACGCCATTCGCGCCTTATACGTGCCGATGTCATCACGCATGGAACAAATTATCAGTGCCCATGGAAGACCCAGTGCCTACTAGGCGACAGGACACATGCTGAACCTAGGTGACTGAAATGCTAATCGTTTCTGCAGAACGTACTAATGAACATGTCCTGTGAATATGAACATATCTCTAGTCTTTTAAGGTGTTTTGTTTCTTATGAACATGTCTGTATAAAACGCATATTTCTGCTGGATAGGGCCGTTCCCTGGGTCTGTAAGCACACTTACTTCCTTAAATGATGAGTAAGGAGGACCTGAGAAATAAGATCATGGCCGCAGTGGATACAGTACGTACTACAGCTGAGACCCTGAAAAATGCCAGTCAGTAATTAGTTCGCCGTGTCTTCAGAAGTCGATGATGTTCACGTTGTGCTCCTCCAGCAAGAGGCTCTATTCGGAAGGCTGATGTGTTGTCTGCAATTCAGGGTTCTCCACTTTACCACCGTCTACATGGCGAAAGACGCGACGCCGATTTCACTTCGTTCAAGGGAGTTGATAGTTTGTATTCTCTGCCACTCCTGACATTTAATGCACAGGCTTTTCAGGCACTCACTGTAATAATGTAATGTTAAAATATTATCAATAGCGCCTATTGCTTTCCTTATATTAATTTCATTGTTTGATATACACTTAGTGAAGCTTCCATAATCCAATACTCTGCAAAGAAAAACAGGAAGATAATCGATTCTTTCAACAAATAGCTTCAAACTTAGGCTATCATTGTACTGACACACAGTAAAAATGCATATACGTTCATTCCAAAGGTCTCGGAAGTCGCTCATAGAGGATATGAAATACTAAAATCCACCGAGCAAGTGGCTGCGCGGTTTGTATTCGGGATATAGTGAGTACGAACCCCACTGTCGGCAGCCCTAAAGATAATTTTCCGTGGTTTCCTCATTTTCACACCAGACAAATGCTGGGACTGTACCTTAATTAAGGCCACGGCCGCTTTCTTCCCATTCCTAGCCCTTTCCTACCCCATCGTCACCATAAGACCTATCTGTGTCAGTATGACGTAAATCAAATTGTAAATAAAAACCGACAATAATAGGGATGTATAGCCGAGGACGAAATCCTGCGACAGGGGAATGCCAGGAAGAACGTAATGGATAATTTATTTTTTCCAAAATGTTCTACATTTCCAAACAATTCAAAACTGACAATCAGAGAATTGACTATCGTTTGTGCACATAGTGAAGTTAGACACTGGATGTTCTTTAATACGTCGATGTGCTGGCTGCATTGACTGTGGTCGGCGACATTTCGAACAGACTTTATATTCTTTTTTCTATTTTGCTTTACGTCGCACCGACACAGATAGGTCTTATGGCGACGATGGGACAGCAAAGTCGTACGAATGTGAAGGAAGCGGCTGTGGCCTTAATTAAGGTACAGCCCCAGCATTTGCTTGGTGTGAAAATGGGAAAACCATTTTCAGGGCTGCCGATAGTGGGATTCGAACCCACTATCTCCCGTATGCGAGCTCACAGCTGCGCGCTCCTAACCGCACGGCCAACTGGCCCGGTCGAACAGCTTTTGTTAACAACTTTAAGTGTTCAGAGTCTAATTTGACTTATTTATAAACGACTGTCACTTACTCAATTGCCATGTTTGTATTATTTAGAAATTTTCATTTTGAAAAAAAACTCCATTATGTCGTTCCTGATGCAAGGTTTCGTCCCGACCTGCACGTCCTCATTCGAAAATTTAATTGCAACCGCCTATATAGGCCACTTCAGTTTCTGCGGAACGTTTTTAATCATTTGGTACAATCAGTCATGCAGTGGTCTTAATCACAGTGGAGATTACCAGTTGCTTGTTTCACCGCTAAACACTGTGTGCTTGTGTTCTCCGATTTATTACTGTCAGCTGTAGTCTTGAAGATAGTAAATAATGTTACTTTTTGACGTCTCTTCAACTAGCGCAGATTTTAAGAGACGCCTGGTTGTTGTGATTACGTTCCACACGAATTGTTTAAAGTGTCAAAAGCCAATCACACGGATTTTCCGCATTTATACACTCACGAATACCTTTTTTTTGCTATTTGCTTTACGTCGCACCGACACAGATAGGTCTTATGGCGACGATGGAATAGGAAACGCCTAGAATTGGCAAGGAAGCGGCCGTGGCCTTCACTAAGGTACAGCCACAGCATTTGCCTGGTGTGAAAATGGGAAACCACGGAAAACTATCTTCAGGGCTGCCGACAGTGAGGTTCCAACCCACTATCTCCCGAATGCAAGCTCACAGCTGCGCGCCTCTAACCGCACGGCCAACTCACCCGATCTCTCACAAATACCATAGACTTCAGCTGGGACCGAACTCCGTATCTCGGGAACAAGACTACTCAACTGCGGCGCAGAGATTGGCGTGAAGTTAATAAAGGCAAATAGAAATTTTCAAAATTGAACTGTGTTGTGTAGGGATGGAAGTTCGAACAACGAATGAATAAAGTAACTACGTCGCGTGTTATTCAGATCAACTAAAGGTGGTACAAACACCTGTAGAGAGCACCGTTAATGCTTGAGTGAGAACATTGGTAGGTACAGCTAGGTAACTAAAACAAATAGATTAGAGCACACGTTTATGAAAGTGAATCACCTCAGTCTCTTCTTTGTAGAAAATGATGGTACATATATATATATATAAAATAACATGTCCTGAGTGACTGAATGACTGACTGACTGACTGACTGCCTGACTGACTCATCACCACCGAGCCAAAACTACTGGACATAAAGAAATGAAATTTTGGGGATACGTTTATATTAGAGTGTAGGTGCTCACTCAGGGAGGATTTTTATATATTCCATTGCTAAGGGGGGTGAAAAGGGGCGTGAATTGCTTGAATGAGTATATCTGTATCTCAAAAACTTAAAAGTTTATAGACGTAAAAATTGGTATTTGGTCTCTCCATTAAAATAAACACGTATTTTTTTGTTTTTGGAAAATTCCTTTAAGGGGGTGGAAAAGGTTTTGAATACCTTTTATGAGGATACTTATATCTCCAAAAATGATGTTGCAGACGCGAAAAGTGGTATTTGGAATTTTCTTTTAAAAAACACGTGCATTATTTTTGTTTCTGGAAAATCCAATTAATGGGGTCTTAAAAATAATTTCGTATGGCTATTTCTAGCCGAGTGCAGCCCTTGTAAGGCAGACCCTCCGATGAGGGTGAGCGGCATCTGCCATGTGTAGGTAACTGCGTGTTATTGTGGTGGAGGATAGTGTTGTGTGGTGTGTGAGTTGCAGGGATGTTGGGGACAGCAAAACTACCCAGCCCCCGGGCCATTGGAATTAACCAATGAAGGTTAAAATCCCCGACGCGGCCGGGAATCGAACCCGGGACCATTAATGAGGATGAACATGAGTGACAAAGGAGGTGAATTTTCAAAAGACTATATATGCAGTATATCTCAGAAACGTAACAAGTTACAGACGTGAGAACTGATATTTGAAATCTATTGTAAAAATAAAGAAAGATAAAAATGTTTTCGGAAAATACACTTACGGGAAACTGAAAAAGGAGTGAATTTTTAAAATTAGCATATCTCCAAAAGATAACATGTTACAGACGTGCTAAAAATAAAGAAACGTGTATTCTTTAACATAGAAAAAAGAGGTGTGTTGAAAAATGTCCGTAGCAATAGAAATGAATAGTAAAAGGAAACTCAGTATGACGAGCCCATTATTCCTTAATAATAATGCGACATATCTAGAAATCATATAAACCTATGCCATTATATATAATTAAATATTCAAAATGGCGGTGTATCATGACCACTATTTTGCCGTTTCCCTGATAATATCCATATATATGAATATTTTTCTATGAAATTTTATTATTATGATTAGTAATGTTATAGCTACAGCATGTACTAGAATCAGTTAAGTCCATCAATATTTTTTTCATGAACTTATTTTAAGTAGTCAATTTTTTCATTAATTTCCATTTGAAAAGACTTTTTTTAACTTAACCAATTAAGCTAGCTCAATAATTCCAGTATATTTTCTTCTTTTCTATGAAATATACATGCCTGAAAAATTTCATATTAATATCTTAAAAACTTCCAAATTTATGAAGGAAACGGTCCTGGAAAACAAAAGTTAGGAGAAACGAGCGACAAACTTACCGACAAAGAGCTTGCTTAGGTGACAGCGCTTCACGTTTTCGGTCATAACTCCGAAATTATTGGAGATATTAACAAACTTTTAGCACTGTTATAAAGAGAAAATTTCAATTTTCAACGAAAAATAAATTGAAAAATCGCAGTTTTGGTCGGTCAAAGATGTTGGCCCCAACTTAAGGTGGTTAAAAAGGACTGAAAAGGGGGTTGAATTATTTTTATTAGGATACTGATATCTCAAAAACTGAAGATGTTATAGACGTGGCAACTGGTATTTTTAATCTCCTTTAAAATAAAGAAACACGCATTTGGGGGGGGGGTGAAATCAACTGGGGGAGGGATAGGAGTTGAATTCATTTTATGAGGATACTTATATCTCAAAAGCTGAAGGTGGTACGTACGTGAAAGTTAGTATTTTAAGTCTCCTTTAAAAATAAAGAAACACGTATTTTTTTTTTTCGGAAAGTCCATTTAAGGAGGCAGTGGGCTGGAAAGAAATGAAGAAGAATATAAATTATTTTTATGAAGATACTTACATCTCAAAAGTTGAAGATGTTAGAGACGTGAAAACTGATATTTGGAATCCCCTTTAAAAATAAACACGTTTTCTTGTTTTCGGAAAATCCACTTAAGGGGCTGAAAAGAATTGAAAAAGCGGGTGAATTTTTACAATGAGTACCGGTATATCTATAGCATATGTCAAAAAGTTAGCATGTTACAGTCAAGAAACTTGTTATTTGGAAATTCCTTTAAAAATACAGGAACATGTATTTTTTTGTTTTCGGAAAGGCACTTAACGGGGGTGAAAAGAAGTGAAAAAAAGAGTTGAATTATTTTTTAAGCGGATACTTATATACCAAAAACTAAACATGTTACAGACGTGAAAATATTCAAATTTGGAATCCCCATTAAGAATAAAGAAAATATATTATTTGTTTTCGGAAAATCCACTTAGGTTGGGGTGGGGTCGGGCTGATAAAGGGGTTGAATTCTGTTGATGGGGATACTTATATCTCAAAAAGTGAAGAAGTTACAGACGTGGAAGTAGGTATTTGTAATCTCCTTTAAAAATTCAGAAACATTTCTTTTTCTTTTCTCGACTTACGAGAAGCCTGCTTCTCACATGTACAGTTCTATGTCGCATGGACATCTTAGCCCCAAAAGGCAATACCACAAACGTGGTTTACAAAATGTTTTCTGGTGTAAATGAAACTCAATTTCTCGGTGAGTTTTTATACATTAGGGATTTTCAGATAATGTCTTAGTACAGTACCAAGGAATGATTACTTTTACGAAATTACGAAATCCACGTGAGCGAAGCCTCGGGTAACTGCTAATTTTAAATAAAATTGAATATTGAACTGCCGCCTCTGTGGTGTAGTGGTTAGCGTGATTAGCTGCCACCCCCGGAGGCCCGGGTTCGATTCCCGGCTCTGCCACGAAATTGGAAAAGTGGTATGAGGGCTGGAACGGGGTCCACTCAGCCTCGGGAGGTCAACTGAGTAGAGGTGGGTTCGATTCCCGCCTCAGCCATCCTGGAAGTGGTTTTCCGTGGTTTCCCACTTCTCCTCCAGGCGAATGCCGGGATGGTACCTAACTTAAGGCCACGGCCGCTTCCTTCCCTCTTCCTTGCCTATCCCTTCCAATCTTCCCATCCCTCCACAAGGCCCCTGTTCAGCATAGCAGGTGAGGCCGCCTGGGCGAGGTACTGGTCATACTCCCCAGTTGTATCCCCCGACCAAGAGTCTGAAGCTCCAGGACACTGCCCTTGAGGCGGTAGAGGTGGGATCTCTCGCTAAGTCCGAGGGAAAAACCGAACCTGGAGGGTAAACAGATGATGATGATGATGATGATGAATATTGAACTTCTGATATTGTTGTTGTTGTTTTTGTAATGTGGAACTGTGTCCAATAAACTTCGAATGAACAGAGCTGCCTACATACGATGTCTTTCATTTTCCATATGAAACTGAAGTGCATCAGTAAAGTAAACAACTTACGTCATCCTACAGCCAGCGTTCTTTAAACCTGTAGCCACCTCTAGGCAATGTTTCGGTATCCAGACTTCATTCCCAAATGATAACAAAACTAAAGTGTTTCATGCATAAACCCTTCTACTCATAGCGCACGTTGTCCTTTAAAGAGTAGCGTACATTAAACGACAACATCCTCAACCAAAACCATTAGGGACAAAGTAAGGAAATAGCATCAGCAGAAACATAAATCGGTGTTTTCCTTTTCCTTTACAAGTTGCTTTACGTCGGACCGACACAGACAGGTTTTATAGCGACCATGGGACAGGAAAGGGCTAGGAGTGGGAAGGAATCAACCGTGGCCTTGATTAAGGTACATCCCCAGCATTTCCCAGGTGATAAAATGGGAAACCACGGAAAATATCTTCAGGGCTGCTAACTGTGGGCATCGGACCCACTATCTCCCGAATTCAAGCTGTCAGCTACGTGACGCAAATCGCGCAGTCTCTCGTTCGGTGAAATAGAAATCGAAGGAGGATGATTACACGTATTGCATGCTGAGAAGACTAAACAGTCAAAACTAAATACGTGATTCACTTCTCTCTAACTGCTTTTATAGTTTTATAGTTTATATGGACAATATCATGTTTTCAAAGCTTTGATAGAAGGTTATCATAACCTAGCTTTATTTCAAATACAAATTATTTATTGTACAGTTGGTGAAGTGAATTTGAGGGAATGTGCCGTGTGGTTGTGGAATATTGGGAGTAGAAGGTGCATTGATGTTGATATATGTGTCCGACATGTTTGATTTTGGAAACAAGTGCTAAGGTAGTGCGTTGAACGCAGGTGCGATGCTATCGTTATCTAATTGGTCAAACAGTTGTATTATAATCAAATCTGTATCAAACCTGTATCATAATGAAATTTGAACTATAATGAGCCTGATTATGATTCCGTTTTCTGCCATTATAATATCTATATTTCGGCATCGTCGAGCATAAAATATATTATTCTATGTGTTTGTATTCTTTTTAGCATACATACATTAAGTGGCTATCATCAGTAGGTGAGACCAAACGTAATAGGTTGGAACTTTCGAAATGATTTTCTTTCCGTCGTTTTCATTTTAGTTAATGACAAATGGTTCTTAAAATTCTCATCGCTAAGCTTCGAATTGTTTGGGGAATACATCTTAGCATTTACTGAAAAGACGCCTTATGGGAGCACTTGAGGGAATACTTGTGTTTAATTTTAAGAACAACGCGTCGATAAGAATCATGTCTTTGTAAGTACTGGAGAGGTAAGAAAGTGAAGTTACTGGTTCTACTGTAACAGAAATGAAAAAGTTATCTTCATTACCATGTATTTATTCCCGTTTCTTCTTCTGGTGTATGTCAGTTACTAGAAGGCAACGATTACAATTTCATTTCTATAAGTAAATTACACGTAAAAATACTTCTTGTAAAAAGCAACAATTACAGGTAAAATTACTCAGAAATGAATCGTTGCAGTAATCCGATTACTTTTACTCCATTACTTCCTAACTCTGATAATGAGGCAAGACATTGCTTTATACCATGCAAAAAGAGCGACATATTTTGTAAATGAACATGTGCTATTGCCCGGAAGGATAGAAATCTCACTGAAAGGTTCTGTGTGTGATGTTCATTTCCATGGCAAGCACATTATTAAGGCCGATAAATATGTGATTTGGACCGAATACCTAGATGTTAGGCCCCTTTAAACAACAAACATCATCATCATCATCATCATCATCAAATGTGTGATAACGGCAGAGACGGAACTTACATGACAGAGATGGCTGTCATGGACCATAAGGATGAGGAACAGGATAAAATTTAACGACTAGCTTCTGGTGAGGATGCGTGCCAAAACTGAAACCACAGGAATCCAGTGTGTATGCAAACATGTTATCTACACAATGGGAGTAAAAGCGGAACTGGAACTAAAATTCGTGCAGTGAAATGAATCTCTCGGAAATTTTCCACAGCACTTCCGCTAGTTTTTTAAGACTTAAAGGAATCTGTTAAGTCCGTTAAAACTCTAGGTCATTGTTTTAGAAAAAAATGGTTTCCCATTCTGTAGAAACTGCTTGCACTTGTCGGCCTGTACTTGATGGTTGTATTTTTGTTTTCTCTATGTCTAGAGCTGAACTTAACATCTTGGAATTCCAACGGTAAGGAAATTACCTGGTATGCTTCATTAGAAAGGTCGCGTGTTTGTACAAAAATTGTTCGTAAAGCTAGCCATACACGTACAGGAAATCCTCAAGGAAAAAGCCTCCGGGATTTCCTTGGGGATTTCCTCAACCGAACCCTCGCTCACACAGGGAAAAGACCTTGGGGATTTTCTCGAGGTTCAACTCCAGGTCAACGCAACAGTTCTTTTGACTGGTGGTGGTTGGTTGTTCACGTGGTGTTGTGAATAGTTTTCATCACGGTAATTTTTTGAACTCACTTGCCACAAGCAAGGTTCATTCTGGTATATGTGTATAAACTGTTGAAAGTTCTCGAGACATGACGATATAGGACGCTCCCGACAATCACTTCACTTCACAAATCCTCAAGGCCTACTGCCGTCAACACATACACGCAGAAAAAAAAAACTGGGAAAATCCGGCCTGCTTGGCCTCAAGGCGGAAAAGAATTGAATTTTGTTCGGGATTTTTGGATCTCTCGCACAAAGCGCGGCCTCAAGGACGCCGCCACACACGTTGAGGAATTCCTCAAGGATTGGACTGTTCAGGCCGAACCTTGAGGAAATCCCGCTCGTATATGGCCGCCTTAAGCATAACTTATTTTTCGTAGCATCTTACGTTGCAGAACACAATACTGTGATCGTGCCGCTCTGCGACAGAACCACTGAACCAGCTGAAGTGATAACACTTTCTCTTCTAAACGGTATGTAAGGATTTTAGTACAATTTACTTCTGTATCATGTAGCCCGGGGAACAAATTCGTTCTTGAGATTGTGAGGTAGTAAAGTGAAGGGCGTGTCGCCTACCGCCTGTATACTCCTTGCTCGTAAGCAAGTGGTTGCGCCTCTTATCCAGTCAGTGACAACAAGCTCCCACTTCCCTCAGGGCTGGACCTCACGGCTGGCCCCACCCATCGGCTGTCCTGTGAGTGGTTTTCCATTCTCCTGCATTAAGGCGAATGCCGGCAGTTCCAAGTACAGGCCACGGCCGCCAGCCCCGTCTCTGAGCATCTCCTTCACCGTACCAAATCTCCCGGTCTGGTAGTCCCACTTCCCTTGCTGCCCCTTCACCAAACACTGCCACGGGAAAATGCCCTAGAAGCTGTCAGTCAACGTCAGGTAGGTCCAATAGTTATTAACTAGTTCTGTTCTATATTTTATATTGAGCGTTGTTAAGCTGGAAAATACTTTTAGAGGAGCTTGTTTATTTTCAGTTTAAAATACGTTACACACAGAACTGAGTTAAAATAAAATACCATCCGCAGATGTCCACTACTTTTGAAAGTTTGCGAGCAGACTTATCAGATTTCCGAGCTTGAAAGTCTCTCGGGATTTTCTTTTCCATAAAGAAGAATCGACGCTTGAGATCCTTTTGTTTTGGCGGGCTGAGAAATGCCTAACGCCAGGTATTTCATTGTATCCCAATCTGCAACCCCGAATAGAATGGCATAATAATGATTTAACAAACACTTACTGTATAACTCTCCCACGGCTTGATATCACGTTCAACGAACATGCTGACACTGTACTCTTTTGACACGGATAGAAACACGGTTGAAAGTACAATACGCCTACATCTCAAGTAAGTTATTAACATATCTACCGGGGGATACAATCTTCAGCATCGCTCGCAGCTAACCCAGTAGCCACCACGGTTCAGGGAAACACTGTTTCCTTCTAATTATGTTATTATTAAAAATCTAATTATTATGGTTTTACATTCACTTTTATGGTTTTTCGGAGTTGGTGACGTGCCGAAAATTTTCTCCGTCAGGAGTTCTTTTACGTGTCGATAAATATATGAACAAGCTAACAACTTCAAATACCAAGGTTTATAACCTGTGTTTTCCGAAACTATACGAAACAACTTTAGAGCCGCCTCTGTGGTGTAGTGGTTAGCGTGATTAGCTGCCACCCTTGGAGACCCGAGTTCGATTCCCGGCTCTGCCACGAAATTTTAAAAGTGGTACGAGGGCTGTAACGGGGTCCACTCAGCCTCTGGAGGTCAACTGAGTAGAGATGGGTTCGATTGCCACCTCAGCCTTCCTCGTTGTTTCCTTGGTTTCCCACTTTCCCTCGAGGCAAATGCCGGGATAGTACCTAACTTAAGGCCATGGCCGCTTCCTTCCCTCTTAATTATCTATCCCTTCCAATCTTCCCATCCCCTCACAACGCTCCTGTTCAGCATAGAGGTGAGGCCGCCTGGGCGAGATACTGGCCCTCCTCCCCAACTGTATCCCCCGACCCCAAGTCTCACGCTCCAGGACACTGCCCTTGAGGTGGTAGATGTGGGATCGCTTGCTGAGTGCAAGGTAAAAACCAACCGCGGAGAGTAAACGGATTAAGAAAGAAAGAACAATTTTAGAGATAACGTTTCCATACTATGTGGGTACTTCTCTTTTTTTTTTTTCTTTACGTCACACCGACACAAATAGGTCTTATAGTGACGATGGGATGGGGAAGGGCTAGGAGTGGGAAGGAAGCGGTCGTGGTCTTAATTAAGGTACAGCCCCAGCATTTGCCTGGTATGAAAATGGGGAAACTACGGAAAACCATCTTCAGGGCTGCCGACAGAGGGGTTCGAATCCACTATCTCCCGGATGCAAGCTCACAGCTGCGCGCCCCTAACCGCACGGCCAACTAGCCCGGTGTGGGTACTAAAAGAATGAAGTTCTTGTGTGGGTCTACTATCGTAAAAGGGACGTAGAGAGCAAACCACTACACCTGCGGCCGTCAGTGGTGGAGAGCAGATCGAAGTGGAAACAATATATTGGTCATTGACGACACGTGATTGGCAGCAGGAGAGAGAGCAAATAGCCTGCGGAAGTTACCTGTAAACACTCTCCCATGACAGCAGACGTCACCGCTTAGGTGTAACACAACATCTAATAAGTCAATATATCTCGAAATTCGCATGTATATAGACAGCCTACTTCTCTCTAGTGTCTGGTGCACTATTATTCTTAGTATGGGCTAGAACAGTTTTATTAATTTCATCAGTTTGTCTCAGTCTGCTGTTTTTGGCTTTGATTATATGAAAGTGACAGATTTGCAGCGTTGCTAAACTCCCGATTATTCGTGTGTGGGTCGTATATGCATCCTAAAATATTAATTTAAAAATAAATAACATAAAAATAAATGTACTGCTGGGTACATTATTTTTCCTGCTTTTAGCTTGGGAGATGTAATACATAATACCACCTTCTACCACAGTGAGGAGAGAAAGGGAAAATTATCTCAATCCACATTTCCATTTTATGCCTCATCAGTGACGCCTGGGCTTTCTCATATATCTGTTGATGGAACTGATAGGAATCCAACCAGCCTTTGGATATAGATGTCTATGAATAGCTTACAGTAGTAGTAGTAGTAGTAGTAGTAGCGTAATTGGTTTTTACGTCCCACAAACTACTCTGTTTTCGGAAACGACGACGTACCGGAATTTTGTCCCGCATGACGTCCTTTTACGTATCGGTAAACCTAGCGACACGAGGTTGGAGCACCTTTAAACACCACTGGGCTGAGCCGGGAGTGACCCCACCAAACAAGAGTTGATCAACGGATGTCGGACAGGAATGATGAAAGTGCGGAGCCTGTCACTGGTTAAGGGAAGCAACGCTAGACTCGTCTACTGGACCTGTGATCGCCAACTTGAGAGCCCCCAGAATGTTCTCCTTTTAGTCACTGCTTACGGCAGAGAGGGGATACCCCGCCCAGTGGGTCGCTCGGTGAGGAAAGCAACGGGAAACTACGTCACCTTTAATTAGCCCGCTGGTGGCCATGATCGTTGAGGCATGCATTCTTTATCGTCCGATAATGTGATTACTGATTAGCTGTGTGGACAGCGGGTTGCACCTTCTCCCTTCTACCTCATTAACAACATCAATCACATATTCACGCGCGCCAAGATGTGCAAGTCGCCGATGGGAGTCAACTAGAAAGACATGCACCAGGTATCTGTGTAGGCCAGAAAACATCACATCATATCACCTCTTCAATGACCACTGGACTTCCTATTACATCACTGATAGTGCAAATGTTGGTGTTCCAAGCAGCCTTAGGACATGAGAACAAACTTTGAAGTACAATGGACTATGACCTAAGGATCCTCGTCCAACAGTTTCAGACAATAATCCGACATAATAAAATGAAGTCTGGAATTGATCAGAATTTAAACGCTAAGAGGAACACTTCAAACGTTATTGTTAACATGGACAGAGTGTAATAGAAATTATTTTCCTCTTGTTTCTTTTCGATCAAAGATCCATAGCACCTCTTTACACATCAAAAGAACTTAATTATACCGCTATTATAATGTAAACAAATTATCCATAACCACGCGCCGTCATTACGGCTCCGCAACTCACCAACTGGCAGACAGCGAGCGAAATAGACCACTCTGTTCACCAGAAGGGAGTTGTGGATTAAAAATAAATTATTACTATACAAGCATGATAATTTACACAGTATTATCACCATTATGAAGAACTATTAACACGCCCCTCCACAATTAAAACATTTATTTATTTATTTATTTATTTATTTATTTATTTATTTATTTATTTATTTATTTATTTATTTATTTATTTATTTATTTATTTATTTATTTATTTATTTATTTATTTATTTTTATTTATTTATTTATTTATTTATAATCTGCTTTTACATCGCACCGAAAAAACAGATTTTATGGCGACGATGGAATAGGAATGGGCTAGGTATTGGAAGGAAGCGACCGTGGCCTTAATTAAGGTACAGCCTGATGTAAAAATGGAAAAGCACGGAAAATCATCTTCACGCTGCCAACAGTGGGGTTTGAACTCATTATCTCCGGAATACCTCCTCACAGCTGAGCGCCCCTAACCGCAAGTCAACTCGCTATTATTAGATTGATGCTTTCAAAGTCGAGAATGATACGATAGTAAAAATGACGAAAATTTATTTGAAGAACCATGTGGACCAGCCCCGCGGTGTAGGGGTAACGTGCCTGCCTCTTACCCGGATGCACCGGGTTTGATTCAGGTCCGGGAATATTACCCGGATCTAAGGGCTGGTTCGAGATCTACTTAGCCTACCCTCTCGGCCGTTATTCTTGGCTTTCTAGGATCGTCGTGCCACCACATGTCAGCTCGAAATCTGCAGGCGTTGCGGTTGAGCAGCGATCACTTGGTAGGTCGTGGACTTTCGAGGCTGTTGCCCCATGGGGTTTGGTTTGGTTTGGTTTGGAGTCCGGATCCTTGGCTGTATGGTCTGACCTTCTATTCAGACATCCCTGTGTTCGATTCCCAACCGGGTCTAGAATTTTAACTGAGTATGGTTAATTCCTCCAGCTCAGTAACTTGCAATTTGTATTAATATACTTCTCTTTATATGTACACAACTTATCACACTATCAACCACCACAGAAACACACAGTAGTGAATACATACCTCCAGATAGGTTTCGCGTCAGAAAGGGCACCCAGCCGTAAAACTGGGAAAAACCCGTATCAAATTCCTTCCCTAAGAAACTGAGTAAAAGGCTAAGAAGAAAAAGAAGAATCAAGCCATTTGGTGACGAACTAGAGTATAATTTGAACAGTAGAGCAACGGTTAATTTATTTCAAGCATTTCGACAATGTTATAACATTTATACTCTTCGTCTATAAAGATTCTCTTCTGAGGACGTGGAACAAAGTCTTCATGAAACGTATAAATGATTCCTTATATTTCGCCTCTTTCAGATGGGAAAACCCCAAAATATAATAATAATAATAATAATAATAATAATAATAATAATAATAATAATAATAATAATAATATACGGCATATAAAAGGCTAAGGCTTCATACGTTGGACACCTATTTCTAGAGTTGTACCTGGCCGATTTAAACCATTCTTATGTCAATAGCGCTGTGGCTGAGTGGATTTCCGAAATAATTTTTAAGTGACTGGTTTCTGGAAAACCCACCAGAAAAGCGGAAAATCTCAAACTCCTTGAATGTTAAAGATATGTTTATTGGACAGGGTGAGTGGATACGCGTTTGGATCACGTAGCTGTTAGTTTTTATTCCGGAGATAGTGAGTTCAAACCCCACTGTCAGCAGCCCTGTATATGGCTTTCCGTAGTTTCCCATTTTCACATCAGTCAAATATTGGGACTGTACCTTAATTAAGGCCTCATCCCTTCCCATCCTTGCATCGCTGAAATCCTTCAATGCGTTAGTGGGACGTTAACATGTAGCAAAAAAAAACACTTAACCACGTAAATTACAGGATAATAAAATCAATACACCACAGCATTCTATAATAAAATCAAAGATAACTAAGCTAAATAAGAAATTTAGAAAATATGTAATGAAGAAAGAAAGTAAGTACAGCTCAACAAACTAAAGAATAGAAATCCGACACATAAACATAAAAGGAAAGATAAAACAAATGAAAATCCATTAAAAAATGAAAACTTAAGCCAGTGCATCAAAAGAAAATACATAATAACGTAAAAGGCAAACAAGTATTGCAAGAGAGAGAGTGAGTGAGTCTACGGAGTCGGATATCAAGTGAGATGAATCTTCGTAGCGAGTTTTTATGATCTAAAGGTCTTCCTGACGTCAGCCTCATCAGAGGATTTAATGATATGAAATGAATGGCCTGGTATTTGATAGTGGGTACCGGCACATTGCCTACTCCTGTTGAATAGCATCGAGGGGTCTGCTCAAGGCTTAACAACTCCATCCCACGGACGAATCACTATCAAAAGCGGCATATGCCCTCACACAATATGAACACTGCGGAGAGGTTTAGAACTGAATCCAAGCCTTTGGCACCAATTCTAGTGATTAGAAATTATATATCATCACCTCTGTTACCCAATATTCTGAAGGTAAATTTCCTAGGTTCCTCACTTCTTTACTGAACGGGATTATGGCTGCATGTAATGTCACTGAGTCATAGTATGATTTTATACACCGCATTTAATATCATTTCTGAGAACCGATTATGAATATTTGTTGTTTTTGAATGTTGAGGAGGAGAGATTTTTCACCGGCATACGTATTGAGTTTTCGAAGGTCGAATATTTTATTGCATTCGATAATCATGTAAATTATTTTAAAACTTAAAAAATGGAATGTAAATAAAGTTGGAAGGGGATCCAGATATGTTTCCGTATTAGGCAAACCTAAATCCACTTCACATTTTCAGTTTTTAGTTAAAGAAATTGCCAAGAACATTTTCCCTACAGCCCGCTGTATTTTCCATGCAACGGGTTCTATTGCTTGTTGTCTATGTAAGTTGTGAAGACAAGTAGTCAGTCAAAAGAATAATGAACGCATGGTACGTACTCTGTAAGTTCCTCACAGGTACACTTTCCTCTATGTTAGGCCCCTTAAAACAACAAGCATCACACTTTCCTCAGAAACAATACTGAACCTACAGATATGTTTGTTGTACGTATCCACAGGGTTTGTTTCTACGTGAGAGGTGAATTACATTTTTATAATAAAAGCAAGTCTGATAAAATATTAAATGTGGGGAATGTACAATACCATACGTTCACTTTATATTTACATTTATATTCTATCCATTATAACTGGTATTTTCTTGTGTTATAGATTATTTTCAACCTACTAACATTATTTTTTCACATTTTGTCGTGTGCAGAACAAAACCATTTTCTTATCAACGAGTAATATGCCATGGTAAATGTGAAACCGAACACAGCGCACTGTTCTTGTTCGGGTCAACGAGTAATATGGGAGCTTGAGAGGCTTATTTCATGGACGAGGGCCTTGCTTCACTCGACGCGTTCTGTGACAGAAGAAGATAACTGTGTGCGTAAGTCGCTAATATAGTTCACTGGTGCAGTATCGTTTCTTTGCTTGAACTGCTGAGTTGGTGATAGAAGGATTCTAGGTTGGATAGACACAAAAATTGTCGGTGTCGGTTTGGTTAACTAGGTAGAGCTGCTGGTTAGATACCCTTCTCCTGTACTCAAGGCTATGGATTCGGGGTTGTATCGATTAAGTGGTATTAAGAAGCGCATAATGTAACTAACCCGTATCAGCAGATTTACTGGTATACTAAGGAACTTCTCCTTTGGACCGGTATTCCGGCATCTCGTAAGATCAGTAACGGTGGAAGGGCCGTTAATGACATATTATTGTTATCATCATCTGCACTTCTACTGTATATCTTGTTTACAAATCTCTGGCCGTTCAGGTGGAATTTATACTGGACACAGTAAGGTGGGACAGTTTCCTCAGATTTATCACGTCATTGTTATTTTAGTACAGATCGTTTATGCTTATATTATTTAATCTATAAATAAAATATATAAACTCTCGTTATTTAAAAAAGTCATATGTCTTTTACACGGTACTAAATTTATTATTACGTGAATTTCCGTGGTCCAGAGAGGGAAAGAAGCGTGAGGGATAAATGGCCGGACAAAGCATGAACCAAAGATTAAATTTTGACAACAGTAACTACTGAAATTTATTTTCTTTATATTCTTAGAAAACTTGTCAAAAGATATCAACAACAGCAGAGGTTTAAAAACAGGAAATTAACAACCAACCTTGGAGAATTAGAAGGCTCACAACCAGGGAGAAAGGACTCCCATTTTACACAAGACTTTCAGTCAAAATTAGACGAATAGATCTTATAATTTACAAATCTTAGGCATTAATTGGTGAAGCACTAGCCTTTACAAGAGAAGTTCCCCAGCAGAGGGAATATGGAAGAGTACACGTTCATAAGGAAAAAGCAGAAAGTTATGGAACAATGTTACTACGAGGCAAATCGAACCCTCAAATTTAGAAGGGTCTCGAACCGAGGACAACAATTTACACTTTACAATGCCCTCAAAGGCCTCGAACTCGTATTAGCTTAATGCAATTATATTAATGACTTCACGTCAAAACACCTCTAATTACATTTCGCAGAATTGTTTTCCTGCTCTGAAAGCTAAACAGCTTTCACACTCGCTACCCTTATTTCGTAGGAAAGCCACACAGAAAATCCGTTCCAAAGATCCAGAAAATACAGGAGCCGAAGCCCATACTATATGGCAAAGAAATGGAAATCAAACGTTAATGGAAAGGCCGGAAAAAAAAATAGAAATGGAGGCTGAACCCACTCAAGTACTCCGAGTACAAGACTTATGATAAAACCCAGTAGGACTTAAGGCCCAATGACACAGAGAATAAGCCATGCTACTTGGCATCTAAGGAGAGGATATGTTAAGTCTGGAACTAGGGTAGATAAATTTAGGAATTGAAAACTTAGTCACCAGAAAACAAAGTGAACAAAGGAATCGAGGCTATCCACTCATGCGCCTTTATATTTGACATAGTTCCCTTTAAGGTCATTACGTTCAGACCGTAGACTGCCTAGAAAACTTACATTTTAAGTCCTAACAAAAAAAAACAAAAAAAACTCTACATAATTCAGAGGAAACGCAGGTCGACCTAACTGTTACATGCTAAAGAAACGTTGGAATCTTCCCTTTGTCACACGTAGATAAAGTTCGAATAGTTAGATTATAGTTCTGTTTTACCTTATGCCAGTCTCTCTACAACAACTCCAGCCTCTGCAACCGGCTTCGGAAGGAGACCTTCTCAACTAACGTAGCACTCTTAAAGTCCCGATGTAGAATGGCACCTTAAGGTTCAAACTCACAGCTATATATATAGGGGACTGGCTAACTGTTCTACAACAATGATGTAATTAAACTGTTTGATTGGTGGTGCATTACGGCATTAGGCAGAAATCTGATTGGTTGATCAAAGCTTTAGACAGTGGTGACAAATCAAAAATAACTCAAGAACAACTTAAGGTGATAAGGTTATAAAACCCTGAAAAATAAGCATTCCTATTCAAGTTAATTGTACTTTAGTACACTAGGTAGCCCTTACAATCACCAGTAGAGACATCTAGTTAAGATACATTGAACTTCGTTGATATAGTAGAGTTCAGGCAGTTTCTGTTTGATTTCACTGCTGTCTCTTGGTATAGTGGGAGTTCAAACTCAGGGAGAGGTCTTACTACTGTCATCATTATTATTATTATTTATCATGTTCCAAAATCGAATAATTCCCTATTGCTGTCAGGAAATAAGATTTCACATGACTAATCATACATCACCGAGCTCGATAGCTGCAGTCGCTTAAGTGCGGCCAGTATCCAGTATTCGGGAGATAGTAGGTTCGAACCCCACTGTCGGCAGCCCTGAAAATGGTTTTCCGTGGTTTCCCATTTTCACACAAGGCAAATGCTGGGGCTGTACCTTAATTAAGGCCACGGCCGCTTCCGTCCCACTCCCAGCCCTTCCCTGTCCCATCGTCGCCATAAGACCTATCTGTGTCGGCGCGACGTGAAGCAACTAGCAAAAAAAAAAAGATCACACATCAAAGTTTCATTGAAAGCTGCCTGGTCTAACCCAAACTGTTCCCTTGTTAGATTATGAACACTTATTGTTTTAATGTTTTCCTTGAATGTAAAATCCTAATGAAATTAGATGAGTAAAGCCCACATTATTTTTCATTTCGTTCCGATCAAATAGAAACCGGGCGAGTTGGCCGTGCGGTTAGGGGTGCGCAGCTGTGAGCTTGCATCCAGGAGATAGTGGGTTCGAACAGCACAGTCGGAAGCCCTGAAAATGGTTTTCCGTGGTTTCGCATTTTTTTTGCTAGGGGCTTTACGTCGCACCGACACAGATAGGTCTTATGGCGACGATGGGATAGGAAAGGCCTAGGAGTTGGAAGGAAGCGGCCGTGGCCTTAATTAAGGTACAGCCCCAGCATTTGCCTGGTGTGAAAATGGGAAACCACGGAAAACCATTTTCAGGGCTGCCGATAGTGGGATTCGAACCTACTATCTTCCGGATGCAAGCTCACAGCCGCGCGCCTCTACGCGCACGGCCAACTCGCCCGGTGTTTCGCATTTTAACACCAGGCAAATTCTGGGGCTGTACCTTAATTAAGGCCACGGCCGCTTCCTTCCCACTCCTAGCCCTTTCCTATCCCATCGTTGCCATAAGACCTATCTGTGTCGGTGTGACAAAGCAAAATTGTAAGAAAAAAATTCAAATAAAATGTTGTATGAAGATTCTGTTTAACATGCGTGAGATATTTCTGAATCTCATGAGGAAGTACAACTGCCTTTCAAATCTGCCGCGTGTAGGTAGTTATATCGTTTGTACGGGCTGGTGGGTGAAGACAGTGAATGGAACAGTTCGTCATTGTCAGCTAGAGTGCTTTCGCTGATATTAAACCCATCCTTCAGCTTATCACTGGAAGAAAGTGTACATGTGCCCTTTTCCTCACAAGGGTTGAACAAATTGTGTGGCTGCCCTGGAACGACAGGTGAAAATATTGGATTTCTTTTAATACCTGCGACATCTGGTTAACTATTACATATGCCAGTAGGCTTTATCTTAACAGTTTCCATCATTTGAAATGAAGGCAGATACTATACCATTTTGGTAATTGTATATATTAATAATCCTTTAACATTATTATTATTATTATTATTATTATTATTATTATTATTATTATTATATTATTATTCCTTGCCTTTCTCCGATTTATTGGGGTCTGCACTTGATGTGGATTTGTCCCAGTTTCACAGACGGATGCTCTTCCTGGCGCCAACCCAAAATAGGGGATGTATAAAATTTGATTTTCTATGGCTCTTGTAACATGGTTTATTGTATGTAGATGAAGAAATGTGTATTAAGATGAACGCAAATGCATATTCCCCCAGCCATAAGAATTAACCATATGCAGTAAAAATAACCCGGACCGGACGGGAATCGAACACGGTTTCCTTTGTCCCGAAGATCAGTACATAGTGACTTTTCAGCCTTGACCCAGACTCATTCTTTCCCTTATGAATTAAAAGGTTTTTCTTTCTTTCTTTCTTTCTTTCTTTCTTTCTTTCTGTCTTTCTTTCTTGCTTTCCGATTACCGTACGGGTTGGTTTTCCCTTAGACTCAACGAGGGCAGTGTCCTCAAACGTGAGACATTTGGCCGGGGATGAAGCTGGGGAGGAGGACTAGTACTTCGCCGAGGTGGCCTCACCTGCTATGCTGGTCAGGGCCATATGGGGGACGGGAAGATTGGTAGGGGTAGACAAGGAAGAGGGAAGTGACCGTAGTTAGGTACCATCCCGACATGTGTCTGGAGAAGTGGGAAACCACGGAAAACCACTTCGAGGATGGCTGAGGTGGGGATCGAACTCCCCTCTACTCAGTTGACCTCCCGAGGCTAAATGGACCCCGTTCCAGTCCTCTAACCACTTTTCAAATTTCGAACCCGGGCCTCCGAAGGGTGGCAGCCAATTTGATCACATTAACCACTACACCACAGAGGCGGACCAAAGTAAATTCTTAAGTATTTTAAATTTTGCTCAATAAATTTCAAGCCATGAGAACGGAAATGCTACATAAATTTAAAAAAAATGTATACTGGTGATCACTAGAAACTGGGAAAAATTAGATTAGCCAAAAGTATTTTTTTCTTTTTTTTTTTTTTTTTTGCTATTTGCTTTACGTTGCACAGACACAGATAGTTCTTATGGCAACGATGAGACAGGAAAGGCCTAGTAATGGGAAGGAAGCGGCCGTGGCCTTAATTAAAGTACAGTCCCAGCATTTGCCTGGTGTGAAAATGGAAAACCACGGAAAAACATCTTCGGGACTGCCGACAATGGGGTTCGAACCGACTATCTCCCGAATGCGAGCTTACAGCTGCGTGCTCCTAACCGCACGGTCAACTCGCCCAGTTAGCCAAAAGTAATAAATATATCAATCAACTATTAGGTAAGAATATACATAAAATCACGTGCCGGCTACGATAGTACCTGTTTATTCTGAGGCAGAATAATATATTTTTACAGTCATTTGGTCACATCATGTTTTATATCTTAATGAACTAACAGGAAACTCCAGATTACGTTAATATTATCAACAGGGTTGTTGACAGATGTACAAAATATTCGCCCCAGTACAGCATGATATATGTCCCTCTCCGTAGCGTAACGGTTAACACTATTAGCTGCCATCCTCGGGGACCGCAGTTCGATTCCCGGTACTGTCAGGAATTTAAGAATGGCAAGAGGGTTGGTATGTAAATACAGCACACCTCCACTGTGCCTGGAAAGAGCTGCACTGCCTCGAGACGAGCGCACGAGTTATATATCGTTATATGCATTAAGGAAACACAGATATGAGCGATGTGATTTGGAAAATCCTAACTAACAATATCCACTGTTACAAAAATGTAAACAGTGATATGCAATCCTAAAGTGTTACAGGGAACAATCCTGGAACTACTTTTACTGCTTACATATGCATATTAATTGTATGGGTAAAGGTCAGTTACAAGGGATAATGGCGTTAATTTGTTGATAATATGAATTTACTCTAAAAAAAGGTATCTCCTATAAAAACAATACAGAAAAATAAATAATTTTCTAGTCATCATATGCGGTTTAAACTTAATCCTCTATCTGGAGTTAATAACTTAGGTACATGTTCATAACAAATACATTGGACAGAAAATGAAATGTTATTCCTCGCACTATTGATGAAATATGTATAGAAAGAGGTGCGTATGTTGGGTCATCAGCCCGAAGGATGGTTGGATCCTCAAATAACACTGCCGGAGGTTATGAGGTTGTAGGGAAACCGCAAAAGCCAATAACGGCACCAACATGAGGCGTACTAGCTAAAATTAAGAGTAAGGTACAATAGTTTGCCATTGCTTTCCTCGTTGGGCCAGAAAGTGCTATTGCAGCACGACCAATTCTATAAGTTGCACGTTTCACAACATCCAGACGCACTATAATTGTGCTCCAAATGTCATTACTCAACACCACCCCAAACTCATCAGTTTCTATATTGTCACTGCTATGGACAAGACTTTTACAATTTGCGTTACGTCGCACCGACACAGATAGGTCTTACGGCGACGACACGATAGGAAATGGCTAGGAGTGGGAAGGAAGCGACCGTGGTCTTAAGTTAGCTACCATCCCGCCATTTAGACCTACCTGGAGAAGTCCGCTGCCGTAGCCTAACCGTTAGCAATATTAGCTGCCGTCCTCGGGGGCCCGGATTCGATTCCCGGTACTGCCAGAAATTTAATTAAGAACGGCAGAAGGGCTGGTATGTGGTTGAAATGGTACATGCAGCTCACCTCCATCGGGCGGGGGGGGGATCTGAAAAGAAATGCACCACCTCGGGATGAAGATACGAGTTTACGTTTTTTACCTGGAGAAGAAGCGGGAAACCACGGAAAACCACTTTGAGAATGGCTAAGGTGGAAATCGAACCCCCTCTATTCAGTCGACCTCCCGAGGCTGAGTGGACCAAGTTCCAGTCCGACAGAGTCGAGAATCGAACCCGAACCTCTGCGAGTGTCAGCTAATTACACTAACCAGCACTACACCACAGAGGTGGACAATGTAGGTGCATTTTTCTCTGGCCTGTGCGAATTGACAGAAGTGAAAGTACTGAATCCATCAAGAAATGGCAACAGGCAGGGCAGAGAAAGGTAGAGGTTGAAAAACATTTAGGTATAGCCTATGATCTGTATTTCGCCTGGGATGCACGTATTTTTCTATCACATCTAAGCAGGCTTTGTCGGAGGTAAAGGAACACGAGAGTTAGTCCTGAACATAGGGCAGATAATCGAGAAAAGTGGTGTTTTGTGTCCCTGCCATTTTTTGCTTCCTTGACTACAAAAAGGCCTTTGTGTTGTGTGGGACAAGTTGTGGTAGGTGCTACAGGAAATTGGTGTTCCGCTGCATTTAATATCATTACTGAATGATCTCTATAAAAACCATGCACCAACCATAAAGGTCGATAGTGACCTCTCGGACATTTTCAATGTGACAAATGGAGTAAGGCAAGGTTGCATATTATCACTTCAACTCTACAGCATCTATGCAGAGTGTCTTAAAGATAGCTCTTGGTGGCTGCAATGGTGGAATCTCGAATGGAGGTAGAAAAATTAGCAATCTGTGATTTGCAGATGAAACTTCCCTTATAGCTGGAAGTGAAGAGAAACTCACTGACCTGTTTACAAGAGTGAAGAATATTAGCCTCCACTATGGTCTAGAGATAAACATGAAAAAGACAAAACTAAAGGTAGGCTAGTTGATCGGTAAGGTCAAATTCAACTTCTAGGATGTCTAAAGGACCTGGAGATAGTAAAGGAATTTGTGAACCTTGAGTCAGTCATCAATGACACGGGAAGCTATGAATTAGAGATCAAAAGACGTATTGTTCTAGGTCGTGCAGCGACTCACTAAGATCTGGCAGAACCGGACAATATTAAAAGCTACAAAGATGCGCTTGGTTGAATCACTAGTGTACTCAGCGTTGTTGTATACGGCTGTGAGACCTGGACCGTGAATGCTAGAGATAAAAGTTAACGTATACACACAGACGCACACGAGATGCTGTCAGTTGGTACAATTAATTTTATTCACATATATTCACAAATTAACACACACACTTAACCTTACTCACAGTATCACAAACAAAACACTTCACTCCGAGAACACCAACAAAGCCGCCATTTTAAAGCAACTGAATAACACAGCACATAGAGCTTACAACCTAGAACCACAGTTGAAACAGATGACTGCGTATTTAAATATGGAGACTGCAAATATTGCCTGTCAACCCGGGATAATACTTGCTACAACATAACTCTACTAAACAACAACTAACTTTTACCGTCAGGATCGTTCCCTTATATATGTGCCTGGCCAGGCTTCTAGAAAGTTACATTACCAAATATATATTCATGAAAATTCTAGAGTGCGCAATACACAGTTTACAATGGATGGAATATTCTCAATCGCGCTCGTCACCTGTTACCATTCTGGAAGTTACAGCGTGTTTCACAATTATGGATTACAATTTATATATATAGGTAAGAATAAATTATAATATTAATTTACAGGTATTTACATTAACGGAACTGATATAAATGTTTATATACAGTGCCTGTATCATGACATAACCTCAAAAACAGCGTGATCATATCGCATGTACACATGATGTAATAATAATAATAATAATAATAATAATAATAATAATAATAATAATAATAATAATAAATGAATGTAACACTTCACGGCTACACATACAATAATAATAAGTGTAAAATAATAATAATAACAATCGTAAATTAATAATAATACGAGTTCGATATCTGCATTAGTTACCGATGGGTGAGAGAATAATGTTTTCAAGTTATACCTAGCATCGCACTTCTGTTATCGCACTTGCGTCAAAGTCGAATTGATGCCTCTGAGATGTGGTGTTGGCGGAGAATGCTGCGTGTACGATGGAGGGGGGGGGGGGGAGAAGAAGAACCAGTGTTTCCATTATGAACGAACTGAGCATCCAGAAACGTCTATCTTGCCGTGTGAGTGAATATTACCTCCAGTTCTTCAGCCACATTTTCAGAAGAGAACTTGGAAAAGACCATTTTGCAAGGCAGAGTTGAAGGCAGTAGACCACGAGAAAGAACAGCAAGTAGATGTTCAGATCAGGCGAAGAAGATCACTGGCCTACCTTTTCAGATCACGCTAAGGAAAGCTGAAAACCGCTTTGGATGGAGGCATCTCGTCAAGGCTGCACATAAACTTTATATTGTGGTCGATTTATTGTTGCCCTCCCCAAGTGGAGAAACATAACTGCAGTATAAGGTACGATGGTATTAATATTGAAGTTATGTTCTATCAAATCATAAAGCATGGTAGCAAAAGCATTAGTGATAGAAGAGTAAATGACTTGTGTTGTATGTCCGTCGCTCCCTTCTCGATCCGCCAGCCAGCTACACGCGTGCCAGTGTGTTATTCTTCGAGCCTCGACGCGCAGCCCTCAGTGCGCGTGCCTGAAACGTCGTGTGTGCTATATAAAGGAGCTCCTAGCCTGTCCAGACACCCCACTGACCCCGGTGTCCAGCTCCAGAATACACCCTACGTCGAGCACGGAGGCTACTCCTCTTGAAAATGTGCTTCGGCCAGGTGGACTGAATTTCTGGCAGTAAGAGGTCTCACCTCGGGCCACCGCTCCTCTTGCCTATTCCGCTGTCCATACCAGTCTTACCATTATATGCCACTATCATTCCCTAGCTAATGCTAGCTCCCATTATCGACTTAGTTTCGCTAAGTAGGAACTCTTCAGTCATTGAACTTACGTTAATGAACTCAGACACTTCAACAAGGAAGGACTCTCTGAGATATTTACATCAGTGCTTCTGATAGTTTTCGACTATCAAGAACTTTTCATGTCACAAAGACTATCTTTCCGAAATAGTAGTGAACGTGAATACTCCAACGTGTATGTAGTGTACAAAGACAGACTCTTTCTCCAAATTCATAGTTCAATTTGCTTCGAGATAACTTTCAGTTTTGTTAGTGTAAATATTGTAATTTTACATGTGAAGCAAATAAAGAAGTTGTGCTTTTTGTAAACCCAACCTTGTTTACAACAACTTGAATAGCCTATCACAAAATACACAACACTATAATTCCCCTTTTCTCTATGGAAAGATGCTAAGTTAAATTTTGTACAAAATATTTAGCAGAGATTAGGAGAATTTTGATACGGGCACCATGCCAATAACTGATTTATGTATATTTAAACGTACACATAACACTTTAAGTGCTACAGATTCAAAAAGACCCAGGACTACTCTTTCCCCCTAAATGAACCACGTGATATGGGATATTTTTGCACTAGTTGATGTCACATCCGCATAAATTTCATGTTTGTAACTGTTGTATTAGTTGCGGGGCACTTGTCTCTTGTTTGTGTGCTATTCGTTCCTAGCGTTTGAGAATGGCAGCTACAGAGCAACGTGCAAGTATCATTTTTTTTTCTGGTTTGGTTTGTTGGTTTGTTTGTTTGTTTTTTGGTTTGGTTTTTTTGTTTGGTTTCAAGAAGCTTGTGGTGAAGGAGCTATGAAAACAATGCAGGTTTATGCCTGCCATAAACGTTTTTGTGAAGGCCGTGCAAGTATCAAAGACGATTCGCGAGCGCTGAAGAAGTCACTTCAAATGCAACGAGAACCTTGAGTGTGGTTTCTTTTGATGCATCTAAACAATGCGAGAATCTGTGAAATGCCTCTAGTCAAAGAACTTGAAAGAAGGTACCTCCAACTGGAATGTGGATAGCTCGCTTTGTTTGAAATGTTCTCAATTGGAATGGTTCGTTGGAACTCAGAACTCAGCATAAAATTCAAGTCAGACAGAAAACTTTTTCTCAACATTGACTTAGAATGTAAAATCAGTTCATGTCCATGAAATTTGAAAAAAATGGTACGAGGGCTCGAACGGGGTCCACACAGCCTCGAGAGGTCAACTGAATAGAGGGGGCTTCGATTCCCTCCTCAGCCATCCTCGAAGTGGTTTTCCGTGGATTCCCACTTCTTCTCCAGGCAAATGCTAGGATGGTACCTAATTTACGGCCACGGCCGCTTACTTACCTCTTCCTTGTCTACCCCTTCCAATCTTCCAGTCCCTCCACAAGGCCCCTGTTCAGCATAGCAGGTGAGGCTGCCTGGGCGAGGTACTGGTCCTCTTCCCCAATTGTATCCCTTCGACCCAAAGCGTCACGCTCCAGGACACTGCCCTTGAGGCGGTAGAGGTTGGATCCCTGAGTCCGAGGGAAAAATCAACCCTGGAGGGTAAACGGATTAAGAAAGAAAAGATCAAAATATAATTCACCTCCGCCTGGCTGAGTGACTCAGACGGTTGAGGCGCTGGCTTTCTGTCCCCAACTTGGCTGGTCAGATTCTAGCTCAGCCCTGTGGTATTTGAAGGTGCTCAAATACGTGAGCCTCGTGTTGGTAGATTAACTGCCAAGTAAAATAACTCCTGCGGGTCTAAATTCCGGCACCTCGGTGTTTCCGAAAACTGTAAAAGTAGTTAGTGAAACGTAAGGCCAGTAACATTATTGCAGTAATAATATACAATAATAATTTTATCTATTTTATCTATAGGCTCAACTATTCCTGCGAATGTTCCTGCGAGGAACATACACGATACCACGCACTCATTCTTTCTTTGAGCGACTGTAGATGCAGGTAAAATGTTCAAAGTAACTTGTAGCACACTGCCACTGACACAGATGTGAAACTAAAGCGGTGTGGATGAAACAAGTAAAGTTTATCCATTAGGCCAGCATGGCCCACGTCAGATACAAGAGCTGCAGCACCTTGCACCGGCACCCTTGTTAAGTCACGTACTGCCAGGATGACTGGGAAACAAACGTCGTATGGTTGAACTGCATTGTTACTGATTTCTGCTCAAGCGACCGTGGTTCTAATACCGGTCAATATATGTGAGATTCTTGAACGAAAATTCACGTCCCTATTATTCGGGTTCCGGCTACAACTGGAGGTCTATGGCTATGATTACATCAACCCTACGGTGCTACAGCCTCGATGGGCCCCAGGCTACCAAGTGGCAGCGACTCAATCCGCCAGCGAGCAGATTACAAGGTGACGCTAGGTCCTCTCGTCCGATACTCTTTGCTTTCCAGACAGGGGTCACTATATCACTGTCAATATTGTTCTCACGTAGGCTGAAAAGACCTCGAACCAGCCCTCAAATCCAGGTAAAATTCCTGACGGCTGGGAATGGTACCCGGGTCCGCTTGGTAAGAGGCAAGCTCACTACCCCTAGACCACGGGACAAGCAATATTCATCTTCATTTATACCTCATTTCATATGTTTCAGTGTTGAGACTGCACGCCTCTGTAAATGAATTACGTGAGTCCACAAACCCATTTTTGCAACTAATTCTGTTCCAATTATTGCCTTGAAATCTTCAAATTGAATCTAAACAATAGCTCCTAGGTTTTCTTCTAATTCTTTCATCCTCCAGTCGGGCTAAGTAACTCAGATGTTAGAGCTCTGCCCTTTTGTGTCCAAGCTGGCAAGTTCGAGCCTGGTTCAGTCCGGTGGTATCAGAAGGTGCTCAAATACGCCAGCCTCATGTCAGTAGATTTACCGGCATGTAAGAACTCCTGCGGGACAAAACTCTGGCACCTAAGCGTGTCCGAAGACAGTAAAAATAGTTAGTGGGCCATACAACCAATAAATTATTATTATTATTATTATTATTATTATTATTATTATTATTATTATTATTATTATTATTACCAAGCGAGTGGCTGAGCGGTTTGAGTCACTTAGTTGTCAGCTTGCATTTGGCAGATGGTGGGTTCGAACCTCACTATCGGCAGCCCTAAATATGGGTTTCCGTGGTTTCTCGTTTTCACCCGAGGACTGTACCTTAATCAAGGCCACGTTCGCTTCCTTCTCACTCCAAGCCATTTCCTATATCATCGTTGCCATAAACCTAGGACTATCTATGTCGGTGCGACGTAAAGCATATTATTATTATTATTATTATTATTATTATTATTATTATTATTATTATTATTATTATTATTATTATTATTATTATTATTATTATTATTATTATCCTACGTAACTTATCCTCTTCTACTCACCTCACTGAAGCCACTTGATACATCGTCGTTGCGCCTACAAAACCGCTATGTGAAATGTTTCAGCTTTGAACTCTGACCTGAAAGGTGAACCATATCAACGAATCTTCGTTCTAAGTGATACATGTGCTGCGGGTCAGCATTTATTCGACAACATTGTGACGTGACGGTATTGAAAAGAAATGGCCATCTGTCATTCATTAATCATTTCTCCAGAAGAGTGCGACAGGCTTCGGCAGCCGGCACAATTCCTATCCTCGCCGCTAGATAGGGGCTTCATTCACTCCATTCCTGACCCGGTCGAATGACTGGAAACAGGCTGTGGATTTCCATTGAAATGAAATGACGTATGGCTTTTAGTGTCGGGAGTGTCTGAAGACATTATTGGCGTCTACTCGAAAACATGCTTCTGTCACTTTCACCCTTTTCCACATCTTTTGATATGACGCATAGGAACTGTCCCGACATTTACCTAACAGTAAAAATGGGAAACCACAGAAAACCATTCCCAGGACACCTGACGATGGTCTTAAGAATACAGAGCTTGGCTCAATAGCCGTAGTGCGTTAGCACGCATGGTCACTCCATTCAATAATAATAATAATAATAATAATAATAATAATAATAATAATAATAATAATAATAATAATAATAATAATAATAATAATAATAATAATAATAATAATAATAATAATAATAATGCTTTACGTCGCACCGACATAGATAGTCCTAGGTTTATGGCGACGATGATATAGGAAATAGCTTGGAGTGAGAAGGAAGCGAACGTGGCCTTGATTAAGGTACAGTCCTCGGGTGAAAATGAGAAACCACGGAAAACCATATTTAGGGCTGCCGATAGTGAGGTTCGAACCCACCATCTGCCAAATGCAAGCTGACAACTAAGTGACTCAAACCGCTCAGCCACTCGCTTGGTAATAATAATAATAATAATAATAATAATAATAATAATAATAATAATAATAATAATAATAATCATAATAATAATAATAATAATAATAATGTGAAGTATTTAATACCAGACGTCTCCCCCAGAGACTGCTCAGGTGATATAGTAATTAGTCATCTGGCACGTGACGGACCTCAGCTAGGGGTAAGAACCCCTTCGGTTTGCTGTGTTTGCCCATTGATCCTCTAGTGTATTACTTCCACTGTACACCCAGCATGTCTATTGACCCGTCGCTCTGCTTGTGCTGCGTCAACGATCATAGAACAGTAGACCAATGCCCGACAGCTATTGATGACCAAGTGGACTTTTCTCTCACCCTGTGGCGACTGGATGCCTTTCTCTATCTCTATGAGTATTCAGACGTAGCCCTCAATTCGAAATTTTCATGTAGAGTCGCCCCCCGTCCTGTTGACCTTGCATGAGTTCCTTCATTTAAAATTAGAGGTAATTTTAGAAGCTGAAACGTGATATACGAACCGTGAATAGACCTAATTTAGCGTGATTAACTGCCACCCCCGGAGGTCCGGGTTCGATTCCCGGCTCTGCCACGAAATTTGAAAAGTGGTACGAGGGCTGGAACGGGGTCCACTCAGCCTCGGGAGGTCAACTGAGTAGAGGTGGGTTCGATTCCCACCTCAGCCATCCTCGAAGTGGTTTTCCGTGGTTTCCCACTTCACCTCCAGGCGAATGCCGGGATGGTACCTAACTTAAGGCCACGGCCGCTTCCTTCCCTCATCCTTGCCTATCCCTTCCAATCTTCCCATCCCCCTACAAGCCCCTGTTCACCATAGCAGGTGAGGCCGCCTGGGCGAGGTACTGGTCATACTCCCCAGTTGTATCCCCCGACCAAGAGTCTGAAGCTCCAGGACACTGCCCTTGAGGCGGTAGAGGTGGGATCCCTCGCTGAGTCCGAGGGAAAAGCCGAACCTGGAGGGTAAGCAGATGATGATGATGATGATGAATAGACCTAATACAACTGAGAAAAATAGTAAATCCTACTTTTTGCCATGCTAGAAGTACCCTACGTTTGATTGCTATCTCACAAGATTTCCAGGTGAGTCCCGGGATAGTATCTGATCTGTACACGACAACTGATTCCTTCCCAATCTTTGCCCTAACTAATTACAAACATATACCGTAAAATATAGGGTTGAAGTGAACTCCATCGAGCTCGATAGCTGCAGTCGCTTAAGTGCGGCCAGTATCCAGTATTCGAGAGATAGTGGGTTCGAGCCCCACTGTCGGCAGCCCTGAATATGGTTTTCCGTGGTTTCCCATTTTTACACCAGGCAAATGCTGGGGCTGTACCTTAATTAAGGTCACGGCCGCTTCCTTCCCAGTCCTAGCCCTTTCCTGTCCCACCGACGCCATAAGACATCTGTGTCGGTGCGACGTAAAGCCAATTAGCAAAAAAAAAAAAAGAAAAAAACAGGAAAGAAGTGAACTCCTCGGAGAAACTTTCAGTGATGCTGACCAAATAGTTTGAAATGAGGAAACCACAGTTGCTGCTAACTCATTACTGGGTAATTGTTTCTCCAACTTTAAAAAAAAATAATCGACTATATTTGTGTTTAATACGGTATTTGTTTTCTTTTTCGAACCAATCTATCTTCGCTTGCGTTTACTCTGCGCATCACCAACTGAATAACTACCACGACTCACTGTCATCATGGTAGAGTTTAATCCTCGTGGCCAGATTGCGAAATGCAATGTAAACATTACGCTCAGGCGGCATGTAAAATGAATCCCTACGGGACAAAATTTCGGTACCTCGTCATTTCTGAACACTGTAAAAGTAATTAGTGAAACGTAACACTAATCACACATATATTTTTCACCAAGCAAGTTGGCTACGCGCATCAGTCATTTAGTTGAAAGGTTTCTTTCGGAAAATAGCGAATTCGAACTCCATCGTTGGCAGTTCTGAAAAGTTTAACATGTCACATTTTCACGCCAGGATCTGTTGCTACCTTGCAACTCCAAGTCCGTTCCTATCCCACCGTCATGAAAAATCTATATAACGGGTGGTCCACCAGCCCCTTGCGATCCAGTTTTATGCATACCTTCACATTTACTACAATTCTCGCTTAAGTGCGGCCAGTATCCAGTATTCGGGAGATAGTGAGTTCGAACCCCACTGTCGGCAGCCCTGAAGACGGTTTTCCGTGGTTTCGCATTTTAACACCAGGCAAATTCTGGGGCTGTACCTTAATTAAGGCCACAGCCGCTTCCTTCCCACTCCTAGCCCTTTCCTGTCCCATCGTCGCAATAAGGCCTATCTGTGTCGCTGCGACGTAAAGCAACTTGCAAAGAAAAGAAAATACTACAATTCTGAAAGACATCGGTCCCTCTCCCTAAACCGGATGTATGTTTACGGGCTGGATGACAGCAGGAATCGTGAGCGCCACTATTAGTTCATTATGGGTAGGCCTACCTCGAATGAACCCGTAAAACGAGTACAGATACGCAGAAACTTAATTTAAAACAGGAGGTGGACGCACAAACCGGAAGCATGGTACTGTATAGGTGGGGAAGTGGCTGCCATAGGTCTAGTGTTGTAGTAGCTCACATGGCGAACGGCCGGGGAGATATGTGATAGTGGACAGTGCTTGAGGTAGGAGGTTCGAATCCCACATACTAATTTGTTTAACAGCCAGTTGCCTGGGATGTGGTAAGGTTGCGTACTTGATAGCTCCCAAGGACTGATTTGTTTATTTGACCCTGCAAAACACCGTATGTATCGTTGCATTGGAAATGGTGCTCTTAACCGCACGGCCAACTCGCCCGGTCTAAAGAAAATTACGAGAAGCGATTTTATAAGGGGGCACCAAATAACAGAACAACGTTAGCTGTCATTGACAAGTTCCGTCATACGGGATGAGTCTTATGTCAACGAAAGGTGGACAACAAGGCTCCCAAGAACCGTTACCACAAACGAGAATCATGGACGATTTCTCCAACAGGTGTTACCGTCCCTAAATCGTATTTGAGCGATAAGGCTGTTCGGCGGATGTTAAAATAGCTGGGTGTATTTACATACCGTCCGCCTCTGTGCTGTAGTGGTTAGCGTGATTAGCTGCCAACCCCGGAGGTCCGGGTTCGATTCACGGCTCTGCCACGAAATTTGAAAAGTGGTACGAGGGCTGGAACGGGGCCCACTCAGCCTCGGGAGGTCAACTGAGTAGAGGTGGGTTCGATTCCCACCTCAGCCATCCTCGAAGTGGTTTTCCGTGGTTTCCCACTTCTCCTCCAGGCGAATCCCGGGATGGTACCTAACTTAAGGCCACGGCCGCTTCCTTCCCTCTTCCTTGCCTATCCCATCCGATCTTCCCACCCCTCCACAAGGCCCCTGTTCAGCATAGCAGGTGAGGCCGCCTGGGCGAGGTACTGGTCATTCTCCCCAGTTGTATCCCACGACCAATAGTCTGAAACTCCAGGACACTGCCCTTGAGGCGGTAGAGGTGGGATCCCTCGCTGAGTCCGAGGGGAAAACCGAACCTGGAGGGTAAACAGATGATGATGATGATGATGTATTTACATACCGCATTCATGTCGCACAGCGTCTAAGAGTAAGGGGGGAGCGAGCCCTATTACGGTACTGCAGCCGAGTGTTGTCCATGACGTAGGCCTACGGGGATCAAGATTTCTTCTGCAGTATATGACTTTCACGCGAAAGGCACATTCAAAATGATGGCCACGTCAACCGACATACAACTCGCTTTTTTATGGTTTGAACGGTATGATGGTTTACAGAAACCACTATACAGTGCGCCGTGTCCAGTCATGGAATACTGGACAGTGTCCGCTTAAGAAGGGCAAGGGCCGTGAATTACAGGAAAAGAAACCCTCTTGTGCCCCGCAAAGCTTATTTCGTCGGTGTCAAAAACAGAACGAAGTTGGCCAATGGAGGTCAAAAAAGAAGATTAAATAATAATTTTTTACATCCCTATAACTACTTTTACGATTTTCGCAGAAAGCGAGGTGCCGCAAGTTAGTCCCGCAGGAGTTATTTTACGTGCGAGTAAATCTACGCACACGAGGTTGATGTATTTAATCATCTTCAAATACCACTGGACTGAGCCAGGATCGATCCTGCCAAGTTGGGGTCAGAAGGCCAGAGCCTCAACCGTCTGAGCCACTCAGTCCGGCCAAGGAAGAGTTTTGGCGCTTGTTAATAGTAGCAGTAGCAGACTAAGTTAGTACCTACGCGGTAATCACAGCGATTCCTCCAAGTACTAATGATTGTGAGCAATATTTGTTTCCTTTTAAGTTAATTTCTAACCGAAAGTCCTCTTCAAAGAGGGGAGAGAAATTTGATTAATTCCTCACATAATATCATTTCCCGGAACACTGGAAACATAATAGTAGTTGTGGTAGGTTTTTTTTTTTTTTTTTTTTTTTGCTACGGGCTTTACGTCGCACCGACACAGATAGGTCTTATGGCGACGATGGGATAGGAAAGGCCTAGGAGTTGGAAGGAAGCGGCCGTGGCCTTAATTAAGGTACAGCCCCAGCATTTGCCTGGTGTGAAAATGGGAAACCACGGAAAACCATTTTCAGGGCTGCCGATAGTGGGATTCGAACCTACTATCTCCCGGATGCAAGCTCACAGCCGCGCGCCTCTACACGCACGGCCAACTCGCCCGGTACAGATAGGTCTTATGGCGACGGTGGGACAGGAAAGGCCTAGGAGGTGGAAGGAAGCGGCCGTGGCCTTAATTAAGGTACAGCCCCAGCATTTGCCTGGTGTGAAAATGGGAAACCACGGAAAACCATTTTCAAAGCTGCCGATAGTGGGATTCGAACCTACTATCTCCCGGATGCAAGCTCACAGCCGCGCGCCTCTACGCGCACGGCCAACTCGCCCGGTACTATAGTTGTGGTAGTACAATGACACGTGGCACAACTAGGTCACATTTTAACCTAATCCCAAAATAGTCAAATATGCAAAAGAATAAATTCCTATGTACCAGTCAACTTTATCTCCCCACCTGACTGAGAATAGTACATACATTTGGATGGGCAGTTGAATTATATGTCTCTGAAACGTAGACAGTAAATAAAAACCAAAAGGAACAGTCTTGAAGCGTTTGAGATGTGGTACTATCTAAGATCATACATATGACATGGAGAGAGAAGATATCAAACTACAGGGAACTAGACACTGGGAACCAACGAAGATCAATACTTCACACAATTCAGAACCGACGTCTCGAATGTTGGGGGTCACACAATGCACAACTCCAGTTTCATTAGAACTGGGGCAGAATGCTTCATTGAAGGAAAACCTTCACAGCGAAGGTCTAGAAATATCTTCCTTAAGCAATTTCCTAAACGACATGCAGGCACAGACTCATGTATCAACTAAGAAAACCGAAAATAATGGCAACTAATCAGTCTTCGGACCGAAAACCAGAGTTCACGAGCCAAATGTATCCCAAGGAAGTAATTAATAAAAAACAATAATGAATGGAGAAATAGGCATGTCCACAGAAGATAAGTTATTAAATTACTTCCCTCGTTCTGGAGGACACTTCAATAGATAAATATAGAGCGTTATCTTACAATTTAATTTTAGGGGAAGTCAAACGTATGTTTCTGTTAATTAACCAAAGGACAGTTTTATGACTCAACCATTACACACAGCAATTCCAATCAGTATCTGAAGCCACAGCTATCTTTCGATATTACGCTCCATTTGCGACTTTTGTGCAATTATCTGATTCATAAGACTTGTCTCTTTCAAAAGATTTGATTGTCTCCGACTCTGTCTTCAAGCAGAAAACTTCTCATATTTTTCGCTTATAATCTTACAGATCTCCAACTTCTCCATTCCATTCCACTCCACTTAATTTTCTGTTAGAACGAGATGTCTATAATACAGCAAGTCCGGGGATTTTCGACTTCGCATTGAATTGATTATTCCCTCCACCGTCTGTGTTAGTTTTTAATTAACTTCTCTACTGTTTTCAACGGCAATCTCCTTAAAAATCATCCTTTGTATATGAAATTTATAGCTAGGAACGAAATTGACTTCTTCAGATATGTTAATTCCTTATGAGAAGTAATAATGGATTACCGCTTTTTATTATTATTATTATTATTATTATTATTATTATTATTATTATTATTATTATTATTATTATTATTATTATCTACATTACTCAAATTTACGAAGCTACGCGTATCCTCTTACCAAATACGAGTCTACTCATTAGTTAAAGTAGGTTGAGAGATCGCAATCCCACTGCGACTAATTTTGCTGCTACTTAAAGTGATATCGGTTCTTGGCTGAATGGTCAACGTCGAAGCGTTCGATTCAGAGGGTCCTGAGTTCTATTCACAGCGGGTTCGTGGATTTCAGCCGCTTGTTCTCGTGTGCGAACTGTGTCGCACCCGCAACCCTATCAGGGTGTGGGAAGAGTGGTGGAAGAAGAAATATATATGGTGTACTACATCCGCAGCTTAGATAAAACTTTGTCTGTAGAAGAAATTTCACGATCCACTGCATATTAGACATGTACACTCCCTGAAGTACAAACTCCTAAAGAGATGCGTCAAACTTCGTATACCTCGTACCATACTGTGATCATTCGTGGCTTTCCGTCACTACTGATCTACATTTGGGGCTGTTGCTCAGGTGATACATTTCCTGACGGTTGTTTGCCTAATATTTCGTGAAATTATTTCAAAGAAGTTGGAAATCTATTGAACATCGAACTTGGTAAATTATTCCAGTCCCTAGTTCCTCATCCTATAACCACGGGTCCCTTAGCTGAATCTAGCATACCTTCCGCTTACTGGTGTTAGGCTCCTCAATTTCATCTTTCCTATCCGGCCTCATTTGTTCATCTTTTGTTCTTTTCCGACCCCAACAGGTTAGATTTAGGAGACCTACAGAGTCCCATGAAGATGATGATGATGATACAGTAATATTTCTGAGAAAGAGGCATCAAGTACCAACAAGACGGAAATGGTCTACCACCTCAACAAGATATCTGTAACAAACGGTTTATATCTTTTAAATCCAAGCTTAGACATTACTGTGCAGTAATTCCATCTGAAGCTCTATATGCAGCAGAAC